>NW_026972107.1:15000000-17500000 GCF_036711695.1 Zophobas morio
AAAGTGAGAGATTTTCGAAATACGGTACCATTACCAATTATAACAGAATGATTTTTAAAAATAACTATTTGTCCAAAAAAAAAAAAACAAAAAGGGTAACTCAAAAATTTAAGATAATTTAAAAGACCCTAGATAATAACAATTATAGCCACTATGTTATAATGCAAAAGTATTTTTAAATTTATGCATGTAATAAAATCTAGCAGAATTTCTCAAAGGAATTTGGTAGTTAGTTACACAGAGCCCTACGCTTTGTGCTTCAATTATTGTAAAAATTGTTCATATTCATTGTAAATGTGCAGCAGTGTTTGAGGTGAGATAAGGTAATTACGTTTTCATGCATGGGAAGCTTTTGAAGCAGATGTTTAATTACTGTTTGTGGAAGTTAATAATATGAGATACATTCAGCTTAAAACTAATTTTCTTGACTAGTTCCCCACGGATTATTCTGCGAAGTTAAAGCAGTCGAATTTTACTGCATATTTGATGAGGAATCCACTTTCGTGAAGTTCTCTTATTTAATTTTAAACTCGAATCTGTCCAACGGTGCTTGTGGAGACCTAAATAAAAGATACTGCGACAGAAAGAGGAATTTACGTATGATACATATCTATTTAGTAGGTATCACAAAAATACAGAAATAAAAGCCCAATTTTCGTAGCAAAATCACGAATATAATGATTATACAAAATGGAGAATCTGTACTGAAACATCTAACATGAACAATCAAACAATTGACAATAATTTTTAGTTTTGACTATTTACAAATTGCTAACTTGAATTAGTTCTAGCTTCTAGTTAAAGCAAAAATAGACTCTTTAATTCATTCGTCTTGTACAAGACGTGCCCAACCCATTTTAGCATAGATAAATCATCGAAATAACAATAATAAAATATGTCAAAAAAGAAATTCATCCGCTCTGTGAACGGACACAATAAAATATATAAACGGTCTAACACAAAATAATAAAAAATGTACAACTTTGTTGTAACTTGGACGGAATAAAAATACGTGTCAATAATCATTAGCTTAATAAAGATATTTACAACGTCATGTACTTAATGATATCATATATACATGTCACCTGTTTTCTGATAACAGAACACGAAGTTAATGTTGCATATAATTGTAAGTGCACTTTGAGGGTTAAGCCAATTAGTGTTCGTTTTTGTACTTATTCAACGCAAATAAATATGTAACTTCGCACATAAAGCTTATATTACACTTCCGTACTATGTGTCTGTATCCGAACTTTCTTCGTACTACCATTCCTAGATAACGTAGGTGATGTTCCTGCAAATCCAGGATTTTGGATACCTAAACCGTCCTTGGGTTTAGGCTTCTTCAAACTAGATCTCAGTGGAGACCTTGTTACTGAAGACGAGCCGGCTGTCGAGCCGTTCGTAGATCCTATAGTAGTCGATGTGGTGTTCATAGAAGCCATACTTCCATTCGAAGCTGCCGGAAGATAAGGTTTCCCGCTGGCATCCGTCACAGAAACACCCCTACCTAGAATAACAGAAAAAAAAAACATATAAATATATACGTTAAAAGTAGACCACCGTATGCCAACTAAACCCGTTATCAATTTTTGTAACTTTCTGTTAGTTCTGTTCACCGAGGTCAAAAAATTTAGGGACGACAATTACTATTTACGTAGACATAATGAAGCATTTCAACATGCAATGTGCAATAAAAATATGGGTGATATTCTTATTCGGGTACATTGATGGAACCCGTTTTCTACTTACAGAGGAATATGCTGGATATCCGGAAACTTAGTGATAAGCAGTCACAGTGTCATCATTTCAGGTTTTATTTTAAGAATACGGTTCGAATTAAGAACAATGATATTAACAATATGCACTAATTAAGCAAGTTGTTCAACGCATAAATGTGATACAGCTCTAATGAAGGTACTGAAAGATAAACCCGAGTCATCGGCGACGTTGTGTATTGATTGCACCCTCGCGGTCAGTTGAAAGTGAATGGATCGATGTCATTTTTTATTTTATTTTTTTATTTGCATGGGTAGCCGAGAATAAATTTGTCGAACATGGTAGTTGGTCGAACTAAAGGTGACTTGGGTCGTATAAACGATATCGGAATCCATTAACTTCGAATAAGTTGCTAATAAATCCAAATTCCCGATATAGCTTGTGATAGATTGGGTCACCACCCCAAAAAAGGGCACCTTGTATTTATTATGGTTTTAAATAAGTTTCTTTGATATTTCGTTCTGTAGAGTGTTTTCTAAGTCTGCAGAAATTTTTTAATTTAGATTCCATTCTTACATGATTCTGTTGTAGGTAATCTTTAATTTTGGCCTGATGTATATTATTAAACACTTGTTTATATACATAAAATTTTTAGTTGTTTGTATGTACCAACTGTTTTCTCCAATTTCTTGAAGTATTTTAGGTGCACGATCGATGAAAGTAGTGGATTAACTATGGGTTTAAAATGTATGGATTCTTCTACTTTGGATCTAAATAGAGGTTTTTTTTTCAAATTTCTATGTAAAGAATTAGGTGTGTAAAAATAGCTAAAACTAACCTTATGATAGCAAACACACAGGTGACTTGTCAAGATTAAAACCCCAAATTTCAAAAACTGGCTCAGCTGGCGAAAAATATGTTAAGTGAATATTTACCATTCGAACGTTCCCTGAAACCGGGATTTCCGTACGTGGCACCTTCCATTGGCACAGCAACCGTAGTGGGATCTCCACCCTCTCGTCTCGCAAATAATACATCATATATTGACATAACAAAAAGGATCACCGTTAAGACTATCAACAAGATCTGAAAAATAAAAATGTATTAGAACGAGATTAGATTCGAAGATCCATCAGTATTTTCGCATGGATAGTGATCGGGCGGACGTTACTGCTTGTATTATTATGGGACTTTGGGAATAAGGTAATAAATTCACAACTGACCTGAATATAAAATCCGGGACCACGACTAATTTCAAAGCCGTTGTTTTCCCTGTCATCTGCTTGTAAGGCGAAAAGACCAGCTGCGGCGATCGCCAACAGAGCTGCAACAATGAAGCGAAAATTTAATATGTGGTCACATAGGATTGAGTTCTTGCGTTAAGCCGGGAAAGGATGGGATAGCATATTAGAAGTAGTGAATAGACGCTGTTGCAGTAATTGAACTTCTTTGTTGCTTTGTGTCAGAATGTCGTCCGGAAAGAATTAGTAATAATGCGCAGATTTAATTATTAATCACAAAATTTAATATTTTGGAAGGGTTAAATTTGTTTCTTCGTCAGTAACGTAGGTGATGTTATACATATCAGATGTACAACAGATGGCTACATGTCTATTTTTTCGAAAAATAATATGTATCACATGGCCATTGTTAGAAGTTATAAGAAAAAAAAGGTTTAATACAATTTCACGTTTACAATTTTACATATAAAAAATTGTTTTTCTTGATTATGTTCATAACATCATCTGTAACATCAATATCAGCAACGGAATGATTCTTACTGTATAAAAGAAATTACTTGTTAATGTACTCTTGTTCAATAAATTTGCGTCTTGAAATCGATTCTAACGACATTCTCTTAATGCGAAATTGATGACTTTATTGCTTAATCAATTATTACGGTAATAATATGTTTCACTTACAAGACTTAAAGACGAATATTAAGCAGAACTGCACCTTTACATTCGAAAAACAAGGCACAAATCAATTTCCAGTTGTATTATAAAATATTTAATTGTACCATACTGACGTCATGTGACATCTGAAGGTACCTACTCCGTAGAACTTTTATTGGTAACCCCTACAGTAGAAAAAAATAGGTCTCCCGTTTCCGTCTATCTCTTTGCCTGTCTGTCGTCTGTCTGCGTCGATTTTTATTAAACAGATAATTTTCGAAATTATCGAACCCATTGTTGCCAAATTTTATACGTATATCAACAATGGGATGACGCCATATCCAAATTTAACAACAGTAAATGTTATTTAAATTTTATAGAATAAGTCGAGTTGATTCTTTACCGTAGACATTCAGGTTTTTGAAAAACAAATCAATTGTACTCGCATAAAAACATTTCACCATTTTACTTTGAAACTGAAAAAGTGTATGCTCTAACATCTTTCAAACGTTTTAAGGTAATTGGAAGCTTGGGAAATGGTAAACAAAATTTTGCTCAACAAATACTATTTAAATTTTGTAAAGCAACATACCTCTGCACTTGTGGTTTATGAGTCCGTGTAAGTTTTTATCGTAGATATCCAGATGTTTTGTTTCAAAATTCAAAATCGTATAACATTTCACAATTTAACTTAATGGGTCGAAATATCGTAAATGTTTTAATTTTATCCGTCGCAAGCATGTTAATCGTAATGGAACGTTATTTCTCCCTTCTGACAAATTGATGACGTCATAGCAAAATTTTTCCGGATACATCCCAACAACAATGTGCACAACAATATGACTCTATACTTGTGGTTTATTAATCCATTTATACTTTTTTTACTTCATAGAGGTTATCACAAAAAATTGGAAAATGAGATTTTATAACTTTTCGAAGAAGCGCAATTTGTTGCAGTGTACTTCAGGGGCAAGGGAAGTTGTCTCGAAATACATTCAGACTAATTTTTAATTCACTATTAGTATTTATTTTAAATTAAGATGGTGAAGTTATTCTCTGAAAATTCATTGGCTAAACCAAACAAGTCAGATTCCACAATAAATATTGGGACAATATAGACATAAAATGTATACAAATATAAGTATACATTAATTCTAGGTTATTATATAAGTATATGTATGTTTAACATCAAAAATGAAGATTATTAAACATCAAAGTTGTCAGGCCATGAACAATTTTTTTTTAAGTCTTCTATAGAAATCACTATTAACGTCAAAAACTACTGTTTTTGAAAGCTATTTTGTAAAATCTTACAAATAAGTTTTGTAAAGCTTTTTTAAAAGGGCAAAACTAACGAAATATTAGCTTCAAATTTGTAATTCCCTGACATCTATGACGACTCATCTTTAAATGTCAGTCAGTTCAGAACTCGTGGCAGATACTTCACTATTGTGGTGACCGAATTTGAATCAAATTTTTTTTTAGTTTTACCCAACACGCGCTGCTAATTCTTAAAACTTTCTAATCGGAACAGGCGAATTTTTGGACGACGCCAACCCGTGTAAATTTAATTCATTGTTTGTAAATTCACAGTTCATGTTAGGATTTTAATCGTTAACTGGTTCTACAACAATGTAACGGATACTTACTAGGAGATTTCATGAAATTAACTTAGCCAGGACTCGTTTGATTTTGTTTGTCTAATTATGAATAAGTTTCTGGATGCTAATACGTAAGTGTTACATTATAACGCTTCGTAATTCTTCACACAAGATTGCTAATAGTTCATTAACGGCAGTTAAATTAACAAAATTCATCTTAGCGTGAACTGGTGGGGGACTAAAATAATTCCTTCCCTTAGGCCGTTATCATCGTTATCATCATTACATCACCTCTCAACGTTAGAGATTGATTACACCACCGAGGCATTTCCTTGCAACGTTAACAATTACATTATTTGAGTTAAAAATGTGTATATTAATATGGAAAATCCATTTAAGCTTATGTAGGCAGAACTTCCCTCATCCCTGATGTTAGTACAACGTATCCAGCTTTTTCGCAAAAAAAAAAAAATACTATGTTTATGATAACCCCTTTAAGTTAAAATAAAGATATGTGTGTACAGAGTTAAAGTAAAGGTAAAGACTCAGGCTATGCGTATGTGTCAAGTGAGTTTTCCATTAGAAAATTTTGTTTGTTTTTCTTGATTTGGTCAATAAAATAAATTGACTCATTTATTGATGTTTTTGCGTCACTCTGTAGAAAATTGTACAAAACAATTCTAAAACATGTTGAAGTAAATAACAAGTATAGACTCATAACATTTTAGAAAAGATATATTCGGTAAAATTTTGAGATACATTTTGATTAACCATTTACCCTGCTCATGAAATCCTTAAAATGTTTTGCAAGATTTTAAAGTTAAATCGTAAAATGTGTTTATACTATTCTGATTTATTTCAAAAATCTGGACGTTTACAGTACAAAAATCAATACGGATTCATAAAGCACAATTGTGTAGACACGTCCAAAATTGTCAAAGCAAGTCGAAATAACTTAAACATACGATTTATAGCTAAAATTTGGAGGGTTTCTTGGTATTTTCGAGTCCGTTGGGTGCAGGAAATGTTAGAAGTAATAAAAGAAAACTTTAGAAGTTGCATTTCTAAAATTTTTGAACGAATAAGAATATATATATATATTTTTTTTTAGATAAAGTTTACTACGCAAAATTTTGTGATGTCGTTATCCCATTTTAGGCACTTTTGGGGTAGTGTTGCATAAAATTTGACAACAATCTGTCCTGTAGTTTTAAAATTGTCTAATAAACATGAACACAGACGACAAACAGACCGAAACGCGGGATCTACTTTTTCATATTTTAGGGGTATGAAACATCGAGAAAACATGAAAGTAGCCAATCGCCGTAACGTTAAGCACATTATCCTTATTTTTAACATTCCTTGAAGCTCTAAAGGTGATTTTAAATCAATCATTTTTTGTAATTTCTTACGAACTGTGTACTCGTGTATTGTAGAAAGAAAAACTTAAAAAAAATAGTAATTATATTTACAGAATAAAAATAAAAAGGGTAGTTTTATATGCAAAATGAAGTTGTTTTTATTTTCGATCCTTACTGGAAATTTTTATTTTGGATTTTTTTTTTTTTAATTTCAATTAATTATTTTTTCAAGATCTACTAAGGTGTAAGTCAGGAAGACCTACTTTTTCTTATTCTAGAAGCTATAACACATTAGGAAAACATGAAATTAATCATTCGTCAAATGGACGTGTTTTTCATTAACAAGACTTTCTAGCGTTGGATGCATTTTATTTGCAGTGAAATTCCAGTGTTTGTTTATTATCAGTTTTCTCTAGGTATAAAGGTTATTTTTAATAGATATGTACGCATTGACGTTAATAGCAGTTTATTAACAACTGCAGTCAACGTGCAATATGTAGTATTTCATAAATACGTACTTAAAGATCTTTAAAAATATACTTACGTTATCAGCAATAAACTTATAATATATTTTGGCAGTTCGAAATCATTTGTATAATTAATTGAATGTTACGCACAAGATTATGTTTTTGTTGTTGGATGCATCACAATGGTAAGGTAAAAAAAATAGTCTCAGTGTAAAAAAATGGCCCTTGATGGGATCGAATCCGCGACCTTCACGTTTTAACCAACTGAGCTAATGAGTGCTTCGTCAACGTTTCTCTATATTACTATAAAATATTGAGGTCATCAAACTGCTGGTGGGGATGCTTAGATAGTTTTTGGTCAGCGTTTTACCTTCTATACATCTACTGACTTCTGCCATTGCACTTAAATTATGTGTCTTAAGAACAAATTAAAATGACCATTCTCCGGATGAACTCAATTACAATGGCTTATGCTCCGAAAATAAAAACTGGTCAAAACTTGGTCAATAAATTTATAAATAACAAAAGGTTGCAACAAATGTATTATGAAGAGCGTTTTTTGAAAAATTCGACTAACAGGCTGTAAACAACTTTTAGCGTCAGCTAGCTGACTGAAAAATGATATGCGGATCGGATTTTCAGTATGTGCCAGAGACCGAAGGGCGCAATATGACACGTAATATAAATGTTCGTCACCAATGTTAGCTGAAAAAATTAATTGAACAGTGAACTTCCACTGGTTGTATTAGCTTCTGATAGATTCTTGTTGCTAGAAAAGTAAATCGTGTTTCTATAAGTTAAATTTTTAATTAAAATTGGCATAAATTTAGGGAATTCAGTTGGAAATGTGGAAAACAAAAAAGATAAAATTGTAGGAAACGTTATTATTATTTTGTTTCTATATAAACTTAGTATCATCACAGGACGTTAAAATTTACAAACCAGATTTAAAAAATAATTTATAATAAAGTGTTTATTAGTTTGAGCCATTATATGCCATCATTTTAACATTGTTTCTTATGGAGATGCAAGTATCAGTTCCTAAATCTTAAAACATCACAAACATAATCTATTACGTAATGTAGTACTATATAATGCATCCCTGATTCTAAAAAGAATCATATCTTGCACACCCTGAAAACGGCGCTATTGAGTTTCTTCTAAAAATTCGCCACAATAAATACTCCGAACGCAAACCTGGAGAGGTTTAATTTCCTGTCAGTTTTCATCGCATCTCAGCAAGCTTTCTACACGGATGTTATTTACAAACAAGCTTCCTTTGGAAACTTATGACATCGACGTACTGCATTGGCAAAGCATACGGAAAAGCGCCGCAATATCAAAATGCAACTTTGTTTCATTGCACTCCCAAGGATTTCTACCAATTACATGATTGCACGGAAAACATTCAACTACCGGACGAAAACCGGATGCTAAATTTTAGCGTGCAGCAGGTGCACAATTATATTATTTTCAAGTATATGTAGGACTGTTTTTAAACAACGCGTGCTTACTCAGTAAACGGAGATTTGTGTAATTGTGTGCGTTAATAAAGTTTCCCGTTCCCGTGCTAAATCGTGGTGGATTTATTGTGCGCTTCACCACGGTCTTTATGTTAAAAAACCAAACCAACTTACTTGCCAGAAGTCCTAATGCTAATTTCGTTATGACGACCACGCTGTATTTCATCATAACTTTTTCTTTTGAGCTCAGCATGGCTAATTGGATGACGCTGAGGAAACAGAACACTCCGAGGACGGACACCCCGATGGCGGCTACCAATCCTGCCGCCCACACGGCAACTGCAAGAGTAACTTTGTTATTATATATTATATTAAAATGTACAACGTAAAGTGGCTTGAATAAATTGCAGAAGTTAAAGAGAGAAAAATTGCGGGTTAAAGTGCGTTTTCATTACGCCGTTACGGTAACAGTTTTAAATTTAATTTGAGCCGCGTGCGTCTCGTAATTCAATTTGCAAATGGGCAAAATAAAAGTTTTGAAAGCTTTTCTGACGTTGTGTGCGGAAAAATTCATTAAAACTGTGAAACGTTAAGTGTTAAAAATGGAAATGCCCGACCCGGTTTTGTTTAGATCGTTATAAGAGTGGTTTTCATAGAGGCATGGTAACTGACGGACAAAATTAATTATTTACTGGAATTACGGCATTAAGTGATTGTTTTAATTAATCACTGTTACGACTTTTTCCACATGAGAAAATCCATTTTGGTTATCTTTCATTAGTTGCTGTAACATTTTTATCTTGGATCTATATGTTCAACAGTTAAACTGTCTAGCGTAATCATAAAATCGAAATCTAGAAGTAAGTATAGAGTACGCAGTTAGAATAAAAGATCACGTAGCATTAACGAGGATTTGTAAAAGAAAATATTACTGAAGTACAGACAATGTAGATTTTATAAAACTTTATTTAATCTTTTTGAGGTTACATCAACATTCTGAGCGAGATTTTAGTTAGTTGAGTTAATGTCTACCTCCGCATTTGAAAGATACAATTAAGAAGTTCTTAAATAAACTCTAAAAGGTCATGGTTCCCGAACTTATTTATTTTTAAGATAATTTCCTATGACGCAGGTGATGTGATGTCTACATTTCTGGTCAATATTTTTTTTTTGTAAAATATATTTTAAAAATAAATGTGAAAAAGTATTGTTATTCCTATCTTGGTAGGTGAGTATTCGATGTTATCATAATTAAAGAGTGCGTTTCAACACACCACAGAGCAGACTCGAATCTTGTCCCTGTAGTATGCAAAACGGATGCCGTTTAATATGTAGGCTGTCCGTAATGCACCCATAAGTGGTATGTGCACCATTGCATTAGTATAAAAAAGCAGAATATTTAAAATTAGGCCGTCATTTTTTTGTGATAAATCTATCATTTATTCAAAATTTCACTAAAAATTTTTTGTAATAAATGTTCTTGCGTGTGTCAAGTCAGTGCTTGGTGGTCGTCGTATGTGGTTTAATTACTAATAACATAAAATATAGTACATTAAAAATACTACAAAGAATTTGTAGTTTTGGTAAAATAGTACGCACATTCCTAATCTCCCATGGACTAGAAACATTAACAATTATATACTTAACTTCCAACCTACCAGTTTCTAACATAATAATCCACACAATAGCATTTATTCTTCCGGGCGAGTTCGTTGTCATAAATCAGAAAAATAAGGCGAGAACGCTAATAATAATTGCTTTAGGGTAGGCTGTCGGCCTTCTCAAAAAGGATTTTGCCTGGCTGTTCCGTTGCGCAATTTAAATATCGTCGCGCTCCTAGAGGCAAGACCGTGAACTAACCACTCAATTGAATTCAAACGCATTTTTTTCAATAATTGTTCGTTTTGTTAAAAATTCTGTTATGGACTGTATCACTTATTTTTCACGAAAATTCCTGTTAAGCTCATTCGACATATTTTGAATTAATTTATGGTATATTTTGATTATAACATTATTATATTATTATTTAAATAAAATGTACTACTAACCAATATTCTAATATGACAGGGGCCTTTAAAATACGTTCCGTTTTCACTGTAAGGATTTTCAAGCGGCTCTAGGATGTTTATTTAACACACAATTATGCGTTTTTACGATATTTCTATCACATTTTCAACTGTTTTTAGCGGCTTAGAACATGAATAAATAATAGTTTAAAAAAACTAAAAAAACACGCTTTTATTGCTAATCGAACTAAAAACTAGATAATAATTTTTAATGACAGAGTTTAATATTACAGTAGTAGAAGATCAAACAATCAATCATAATAAATCACCTCAAATTAAAATTATAATAAAATTTAAGTTATTAACAGAATAATTCAATTCAGAGTAAAAAGCGTGGGGTGCTTGATATTTTAAATATTACAATCATTCTATTGGCAACTATCTATGAGAGGCTAGTTATGAACCGCAGTAAAATGCACCCCACGCTTTTTACTCTGAATTGAATTATTCTGTTAATAACTTAAATTTTATTATAATTTTAATTTGAGGTGATTTATTATGATTGATTGTTTGATCTTCTACTACTGTAATATTAAACTCTGTCATTAAAAATTATTATCTAGTTTTTAGTTCGATTAGCAATAAAAGCGTGTTTTTTTAGTTTTTTTAAACTATTATTTATTTTTCATTTTTTAGTCTGCGACAAATTCATAAATTGGGGAATTAATTAGCATGCGCAGATCGCGCGCTAGCTTTATCTCTTTTACTCCACTACACAGGATCCATAAAAGAATTTATAAATCCTGGCGGTCCTAATAAGGATAATGGGAAACTGTTATCAAATTATTGCATTGTCATCGATCCTTGAGACGTGTGCAAAGTTTCAAGATGATCAGACTTTTAGAAACCGATGAAAATTAAGCTCAAAGATTCCGTTACATACATACATACAACCCAAGCTAATAAAAGCGTGATAAAAATGCTGCAGTTTGATCTATTGTACATCTACATTAACATCATTTTATCGTAAAAAAAAAAAAGAAAAAAATTGCTAGACCTCCCCCAGCGAGTCCCCTTAAGGCAAATATTTTCAGAAATTCTTGCTTTTGCGATTAATTTCGCCACACCACATTTTTGATTTGTTAAATGTTTCTAAAATTCAATTTTTTGTGAAAACAATAAGTATGATATGTCTATATTTAGATATTGAAGCATCTTGTGTCTCCTCAATTTCACAGCTCATTAGCCGCCCCTGTCCATTTTCTAAGGACAAATGCACTCCAGGCGGAACATAAACAAGTGTGTTTCCGTAACATAATGTGTTCGAATTATAGACAGTGGCAGAGTATATGTTCTTAAAAAAAAGTTGGATGTCGTGGACAAACATAAAAAATTTATAGATTGTCAAAATATATTTATAAGACATCATTTAGCTTCATTATTGCTGCTGGTATTACTTATCTATATTTGTTTTACTGTACAGAGGTTATCACAAATAAGATTTAGCAGAAACATTTTTTTTTTACTTTTCAAAGAAGCGGGATTTTGAACTGTAGTTAAGGGACAAGGGAAGTCCTGCGAAATAACTCCCAACCACTTTTTACTTCCCGAGCGTAAGCGAAGGAAATATTGTGATCGAGTCCGTTCGGCCGATTCTCTACTTTTACGTTTTCTCGGCCTTTCATAACCCCTAGAGTACGAAGAACTAGGTCTACCTATAGTCCCTAGAAATACATAGTATCGTCATCCATTGTTGTACGAGTGAAGCAAATGCAGTTGGTAACGCAAAAAATTCCCCTGGTATGGAACCAAATTTTGTCAGCTAATAATTATTAATAAGATTTTATTACCTAAATTTTATATTTTATTAATATTTATCTAATCAACACATTTTTGCATTTTATTCAAATTAAAAATCCAAATTTTGTGTACAAACTACAAACTTTAAATAAAACCATTTTAAATTTCGCGGTCTGTCAAATGGGGTAAGTAAGTTTTTTGTTTTTGTTAAGTTTACGTCAAGTTTGCCTCACGGTGGCGATACTATGTGTTCTCTAGGAGCTATAGGTCTACTTTTTCCGTCTGTCTGTCTGTCTGCCGTTAAGAGACAGATAATCTCCGAAAGTACTGGAGAGATTTTTCTAATTTGTCTCATCATCCCCACCAATAATGGGATGACGTCACTTCAAAATTGTACACAGTAAATGGGTTTTAAATTGTATAATAAATTAACATAATTCTACACATGTAGTTAATTACTCCGTGTTGAGTTTTTACCTGAAACGTTCAGACTTTGGAAAACAAAATCAATATTATAAAACAACATTTTGCAATTTAATTTTGAATCTGCAAAACCGAATGTTTTGAAAATTTGCAGACGTTTCAAGGTAATGATAGGTATGATAAATTTTTAATCAAAATATATTTACTTATCCCCTCCAAAAAATTGATGACGTCAGCTCAAAATTTTGCCGAATAAATCCTATCTAAAATGTAGAAAATATGATGAGTCTGTACTTGTGATTTATCATTCCATTCATATTTTTTCGATTTGCTTATACAGGTGACTTAAAAATAATGAATGCGTGAATTTATTTTATTAATTTAATCAGGAACTACAAAATGGAACCCTTTGAAATCTTGGAGATGTTTTAAAGATAACATGGTAAATTTGTGATCAAAATGTATTTGCTCATCCCCCCCTAAAAAATTGATGACGTCACTTCAAAATTTTGCTAGACAAATCTTATCTTAAATGTGCAAAGTATGATTAGTCTATACTTGTGATTTATCACTGCATTAATATTTTTTAGATTTGCTCAAAGAAATTAATAAATCCGTCAATTTATTTTATTGAATAAATCAAGAATTCCAAAAATGGATGCTTTGAAATCTTGCAGACGTTTTAAAGTCATTGTAAGAATGGTAAATTGTTAATCAAAATGAATCTATTTATTCCCTAAAAAATTGATGACGTTATCTCAAAATTTTGCCGAATAAATTCTACCCAAAATGTGTAAAAGATAATGAGATTTTACTTGTTGCATTCATATTTTTATTGATCAAATTACGAAGGAAACATACCATTTTCCCGAAAATGTCAAAAAACAAAGGTCTTTACTTAATAAGAATTATAATCATGATATTCGGAACATTTTGTCGATTACTACTTAATAGTTTTGATCCTTTGTTTTGAGGGGACGAACTCATTCAAATCAAACTAATTTCTAGGTGACATTCTTCCGATGTATAAACATAAACACTTTCAATTTGTTTTTCTTATCGAGGATAACCTAAGGACGTACAGTAATGGACGCCATCGGGCAATTTGGTACTTTCATATTTTCTCGATATTTCATAACCCCTAGACAAGGCCGTAGTTAAGGTGAGGCTAGGGGTGCTGAGCCTCCCCTAGATCTAGACAAGTTATAATTAACCAAATGTGAATTACAACTTCGAAAATCAAAATAAAATATAGTGTTTTATTCAAAAAACGGAAGTCAGAGCAATAAAAAAGTCTGGACCGTCGGCATTTTGATCCGGTTTTTGCAATTCGTAGAAAACATTTTTTAGTTTAGTTTCTTCACTCTCACGTCTACAGGCTGATAAGTGTTAACGCTATTTGTTTTAAATTACGACTACCATAAATGATTTTCAGTTCAGTTTTCAGTCGCACATCTGTTATTACATACGGCAGACGTGATCACATTCTTTCGTTATTTTATTGATTATAAATCACTATTCAAGAATAACAATAATACAATACTTTTATTATTAGTTTACAGTGCATCTATCCAAACTGATGTATGCGTCCTTGCAAAAATATGGATGACATCAGCACATTTTGTAATAGAAAAACTCATTTGTAACAAACGGTTAGCACGTTTTTTACCTTTACTCCAATATTAGATACATATTTTTATTTTAGCTTATAATGGTTGCCATAAAAACATTAAAATTTGCAAAATCAAATCTTTTAATTTTTCGAAAGAGCTGGATTTGACAACTCGACCAATTTTTTTTTAATCAGACAGATGTCGTTACCTCCTAACAAATAACTTACGTTGAACTTCTTGGCTAGACGGACTCTGCAAACTACCTCTTACAAGTTTTACAACAAGATTCCCTTGACTGCAAGCCCATTTTAGTGTTTCCATGAGCAAGGTTAAAAAAGCGATACCATTAAACAACTTGTAATTCAACAAATTATCACTGACTTGACAAAGTATTTTCTGAAGTCTAAAAAGTATATTTATGTAGGCATAAAATGACTTGCCTTAACAGGTATGAACACTATATTTGGCTACGTCTCGGGTGTTAAACTTCACGCTTGCGAGGAAAATATATGCTTTCCGCTATTAATATGCAAATAACCTATAGTAAATTCTACAAACTTCTGAGTTTTTAAATCGCGAGCAAGTTACTAAAACTGGTAATTTTTGTCATACTGTGACGATATGACGTCACCTTGCAGAAGGGTGAGTGTTATTTGAAAAGAGGCCCAAGGGTATAATGGAAGATAATTCTAAAATTTACTCATCTCAATCACCAAGTGTCTCAAGAGGTCAAATTCAGAAAAACATTTTTGAAAACTGCTAGATCAAAAATGAAATAATATTTTGATAACACATTTTCACGGTTTGTTAGAGCACCGAGAAATAACTGTACAAAGTGAAATTGTAGCTGAGAAATATTTACGGTCTTTGCAGCATCAGCAAATGTACTGTGGAAACATATGGGATTCTAAATCTGTCTAAATCGAATTAAATAAGCGAGACACGACGTATTTTAAAAAACCTACAGTCTAAATTGTGTGGAACGTTACAAGAAGTTAGTACAAAAAACTGCGGTGAATACAGAACAGCATTGTCGTTGTTCAACCACATTTGAATACACGTTGTGTAACAAACAATTTAATTTAAACTGGGAAAAAATCTGAACGAGTAATTCTCTGGAATTGACAAATAATTCATCAAGCACTTTTCCTTTGGTAGCTTCCCTCCCACGCTGCCCCTCGGGGTGTAACTAAACAACATGCTTCGAAAAGCCTGCCTCAGTTTTTTCCTAATTATACCAGTGCCCTTGGGTTATTAACACTAATAATAGTCTTAAACGGTTGTTTGGCACGAAATGCACAGTACAGTTTTAGTATTGATGATCTATTTCAGAGCACGTGAATCGAATATTTCACAACGAATGTCCACAGATTTTGCTAATTACGGTAGTTTGGCCAAGTGATTCATTGTTATTGTACAAAGTATTAAAAACAACAATTTTTGTAATAAGTGGATCGAACACGGTGCTTTACGTTATTTTGCTACTGAAAAGTCTCGTCACGTATTGGAAATATTTTCGCAAGCGTCGTGGACATTTTTAAATGAATTACTTGCTGCGAAAGGCGACGACAATATTGAACTGCAAAAGACATCTGTCGCTTACAAAAGCTGTTAATTATATGATTTAACTTTATTTTGATGCATTATCATATTTTTTTTTAATAAACAGTTTACGAAGTATATGCAATGTGTTAATTGTACAATCAATTTTATTTAAACAGGTAAAAATACAAACGGATAAATTAAAATGTGTGGGTGTTGATATTCAAATTTAGTGAATTCACCCCTTGCGAAGCTGTTTAGCATCCAAGTTCTGTAAAATCCATTCCAGATAAAGAGCATTTCCTGCAAAATTTAAACGTTAAGTAATTAAAATACTTATTATTTCATCACTTTATTGTGCTATCTATTATGTACTAGCTTTTATCAGCTTTTATCAAGAAAATTTGGAAATACTAGTGGGTGAAGTGATCTAAGTAATAGTGGCGAGATTTTCTGGGACAGTGATTCGATTCCGAAGTGCCCAATAGCTTGTGATTCTAAAACAAATTACTGAATGTAACTTAATATATTTTATATGCAAAATTTTGTAGTGTTGTAAAACGCTCCCATATAACAATCCTTCTGACAATCGAAAAATAATACTTCTAGTTGACCTATTGATAAACAATTACAACAAAATTTCTTGTCTTCAAAAACCACGAAAACTAATATTCGAAAAAAAAAACTCCGATCATACCTGATCGAGTTCATTTTGTAACGAAGACACTGAATAAACACATTGTTTGTATATCTATCAGTCAGAGACAAACTTTCATGTAAGTATCCATGGTTAACTTTGATAGTGTTTTTTCAACAATCAACAATATAAGGTTGAATGCAAAAAAAAGTGGTTCGACTAATCCAAAAACCTGTTTTAAAGGATAAAAATAATCAAAAAGAACTTGTTATCAGAAAACCATAGTTTCCCACGTAGCATTGTAAACGTGAGTAAATTTATTTTCATATTTTGTCGATAAACAAAATGATTAGTAGTACGTTTGATTGAGTGTGGATTGATTATACGTAACAAAACAAAATTGCATTAGAAATAGAATTTTATGAATAATAATCGTACATTTTTGTGTTTTTAATGTCAAATTCAAGATAGGTTATAAAAAATTATTTACATAGAAGTTCCCTCACCTCCGAAGCAGAACTAATATTATGTATACGAGTACATCAGGAAGGAAGATTTTCCCACGCTGATTTCTTTTTATTTTTGGGTTTTTAAAGGGAAATGAGCGAATAAATTTTAGTTCTGTTCTATAATGCTTAATTCAAAATTGTTAACTAATTCTTAAAAGTCAAAGAACTTTAAATAATCATCCATCCGAGACTGATCGTGCTACGAAGTTAGGGAAATTGTATAAATAACTTTATTTTATAAATTGATTCATTACTGTGCAAAATTTGACGACTCAAAACTACGTTTACTTCCCGAGAGCAAGGAAGTATTCCAATAGGGAAAAAAATAGGTCTTCCATTTCCGTTTGTCTACGGTCTGTCTATCGTTTTATTACACAAATAATTTCCCTAACTACTAATTGTAATTTTATACGTTGTGGTGACCGAATTTAAATCAAAGTTTTCGCGCTGACATTAATTAACAGCGGCGCGAAATCACACTTGAATAATTTTAATTTGAAAGAGAAAAAAAAATTCAATCACAAAAAAGGAAATCGTTAAACATAGGCAACCTGGTGCACGGAAATGCTTGCTTGGTAGTCGGACGATTTAGCGCTAGGGGTTTTTAGTTAGAGGGTTAGACAAAGGGCGGCATGGCGTAGCGTCTGTCTGAATGTACTTGTATGAATGTAACCACGTGGTAAGAGCTAGGTTTAAATTAGTTGGTTTGGTAGTTAATAAAATGGGACGACAATCTACGATTGACAACAAACCTTACCCAACCCGCACGGTTAATTCTTGCGGCCTTTTAATCGAAAATTTGCGGACTTCCGTTCAACGCGAAACACGTGCTGTAAATTTGGTTCTTTGTTTGTAAACTCACCAATCAAGTTAGTTTTTCTTAATCATCAGCCAGGGCAAACACAATTTAACAATCAGGATTATTTAAATAAAGCAATTACTAGAAGATTTCATGAGATTCACTTAGTCAGGAAATCACCTTTGTTGTTTCATTACGAATAGGTTTCTGGATGCATATACGTAAGTGTTACATTATATCACTTCTTAATTCTTCACACAAGATTGATAATAGTTCATTTACGGCAGTTAAACAAGTTCATTATACTGCGAACTGGCGGGAGTTATGATAATTTCCTCCCTTAGGTGGTTATCATCGTTATCATGATTAATACATCGAGGCAACTCCTCGCAACGATTCTAAAATTTCCCTCAGAGCGATGATTGGATATTTTTGTGTTTGTTTATTATGTGTTTTGTTGGGGTAACCAGTTTGCGGTGTTTTAAACTCTCAAAGTAAATTGTTTGTTGAAGTAACCAATCACTTAGATCATGATATAATTTGACATAATGTAAACTCTTTGTTTCAATCGTTGATAAAGTGTGGCAAATTTTAATCTCATGTAAATTTTGTTAACTTTGCAATTTTCCACCTCGTACAATATTTCTCAATCTCACAGTTTGAACTTCAGTAATTTTATTTGTTGTATAATATTTAATTGAACGTAAATTTCATGTTCTACAGTTTTAACCTCACATAATATTTCTATTTGTACAAGTTGATTTCACGCCAGATCTTTTGTTTCATAAATCCTTGCTAAGTTTTCTTTTGTAAATAATTTGTTTATGAATGTTTCTATCATATAAATTGTTTGATGTCCAATTTTATCTCACATAAGAATTATTTGTTGTTTAAATTTTCACAAGATTGTATGGCGAATTTAAATGTTGTTTATCGTTCGTTAAAATTTTAACACTTGTTTAGTTGTTGTTAATATCAGAGTTATAAGAGATTGAATATTTAAAAATGGAATTGAGGTTAAATAACACAGAAAACGTCACCTGCACAAGTCCGCGGGCTTGTATGGAGTCAGGGGGCGATCGCCGGTGTTGTAACGCTGTCGGCTTCGTGCTAGCCGAGACCCAACTACGGATCTGCGATCGTAGCGGCCTAGTTTCGCAGGACACGTTCGTAATGGAGATATGCGTGCGGGTAGGCTTTGTGATAGATAGAATCACCGTCGTGGGGGGAGAACAGCCCCAGACCGGTAGCCCCAAACTCCGCTTATGCTAGAATGCCCAGTTGTGCTCCTGTTAACTGCCGTAACTTTAAAAATCTGCCACCACACGCCCCTAATAACTTGTGTATTTGCATCCAGTTACTTAAGTCGGATTTTGCTTTGTTTTTATTAAATTTGTGATATTCAAATATTTGCATTGATTCCAAACAGATGTATAGGATGTTGCATAGTAAATGCACACTGTGATTGGTATTATCTATATTTTTTAACTTCTAGGAGTTATCAGAAAAAATTAAATTTCGCAAAATTCTGTCTAAACACTAGACCATTTTTTAGAAATTATCTATTAAATAAATTTTCATTATTACAGATATCTATAAACTGACAGACAAAAACGAAAAATATTAAACCAATTTTATTATTGATGTTGTGGTGTCCCAGTTTAAATTTAAATTTTGCGCTGAGAAAAAAAAAAGAACGTCAAAAAAACCGTGTGCAACTTTAGTTTGGTAACCAGTCCTAGGGAATTAGTTGCTAGTTAGTTGGTGAAGGGTTGATAAGGGCAAAAAGGCATGCGAGAGCAGACTTCTGCTGTAACGGTGCTAGTGTAAACACGAGGTGAAAATATGGGTAGGTTAAGTTTACTTTGTAGTTTCATAAAACAGTCATTGTTTAAACGAAAATTAATCATACCGACGGCGACAGCATATTTAATTATTAATGGTTTTCTAATCTGAAATCTTGTAAAGTTCGCCGATGTCGACAAGTGGGGCCAATTTCTGTTTATTGTCTGTAAATTCACAGTTCCTGTTAAGAATTTTCAACTGCTTCTTGTTGTTCGTATAAACCACGTGTTAGGAAATGCACTTATTCCGGCTTCACTCTTTGTTTGTCAAGTTATATATAACCAAAGTTTCTGGACGTTTTTACTTAAGATTGCAAATATTCTTTTACAAGTTTAATAATATTTTGCTTTTCGAATTAAACGTTTATTCTCTCTAAAGCGGAGCGTTTCCGAAACCAGCTGACTTTGTGATCGTATTGAATATGTGTTTACTTTTTGTTTGTTTGTAGGTGATGTGGGCGGAGGTAATCTGTGATTGCCATTTGATGTAACGAACCACTTGAAATAACACTTGATTTAATCTCAAGTAAATTTTTTGCTGTGTAAAATTGTTGATAAAGTGTGGCTAACTTAACATTATGTAAATTCTTTGTTGTTTGAAACTGTCGATAAAGTGGGTATAATTTAACTGCATGCAACTTATTTATCATTTAAAGCTCTGAATACAGTGGCGTAACAGAAATTTATTAGCACTGAAGTCTAGTAATTTATTTCATCTCAACTTAGCATTGACCATGCGCATGCGCGTTGGGTATGTGGTTAATTATATCTGAGTCATGGATCGCTTAGGAAATGTTGCTCCTATATTAGTATACAATGTTACATATTTTCGAAGCGGATTCATAAGCTACAAGTACAGCATAAAATAAATAAATTAAGTTATAAAATTAGCTTCAATAATTTCCGTTTCCTTTACACATATCGCGTTCCGAAAATGAAACCCTCGTTAGAAAAGCCATTCGATCCCTAGCCTAAACAAACCAACCAGTAAGCAGAATGTTTTACGTTCCCTTTATTTTAGTACAATTTAAATGCATCTGATGGGATTCTGATTGCCCTGATCACGTTTCAATTGATTTCTCTCTCCTGAGACCTCGCAATCGCGACTTGCACTTTATGAGTACAACTAAAGTAAGAAAATGTAGATTCCCACCTATTTCCATTTCAAATCAGATACTTACTCGATGGCCTAAATCGGGACGTCTCCGCTCCACACCATACCCTGTTGTACAAGCGCAATTTGCAAGTTTTCCACGGTCCAAAGTAGCCCCTTTCCTCATCCGAACCTGGTCTGGCTGCAACAAAAACCATATTTTCATCAAAGTGTCTAGCAGAACGAGAATTTACAGTGATCGGAGTTTTCCCCGAAACGTATGTGAAAAATATCCGGCGAAGTTACTTAAAGTTGAGTTCAATATCGTGCTAACAGAAATAATATAAATGCAAAGTATGGATCCCGAGGGTTTCGATGCGACGCACGTATAGTATTTTAAATTAAATCCACTAGTACTAAAATCTGGCGTAAGAATCTTAAAATTGGTTTTCGTTCTTCTTTTATGTGTCATTTGTATGAATTTTCCAGTTTATTGACGTGTAAATTTATTTCGTTCAAGTTAAATTACTATTTCGTTCAAATACAAATCATCAGGTACTGTGACTGTGACTGATAACAAATTTGATTCTAATTCATTGCAAAATGAGTAAAGTAAGAGATGAAAGTCGTTTAATTTCAGTGCTGTCACAGGCTTCCATTTTTAGATTTCTATTTACTGAAAATAAAACCTCTTTAATGAATTATTCATTTTAGGTAGATATATTCCTTATGACTGTCTTCTTTTGTGCTGATACTGTCTGTCAATAACAAATTTCGTGTTGGAACAGGAATTTATCTTTAAAAAAAGCTTAATTCCATAAATAGAGTGTACATAAGATGACATTAAGTATATTAATATATTTTATAAAAAAAAGGTCTAGATTGGTACGTGCTTCAGTGAACTCTCCCACTCTTCAGCAGTTTATCGGTTTATTTGTCATAGATTTGCTTTTATCGACGTGGGTTGTGTGGAAAATTAAACGCATACACAACCTAAAGGTCAAATGCTGAAACCGGAAAAGGGATGAAATATTAACCACAATTTAATGGTTAGCGAGCCTTTCGGTATGTCACAAGAGCATTTTTCAATAATCAATAACAAAGTCAAAAAATGTAAAACATTATTACATTTGAATCAGTTTCCAAAAATGGTGAAAGCTCTGGCACTGACGACCTGTCCCTTAACAAAAAGGAAACAATCGCTGGGGTTCTTCAATTAAAATTAATCGCTTGTTTAATTACTAAACATTCGCCTTAACATAAATTCGACTCAAGTTTAAATAACAAAACAGAACACAATCTGTGTTTACGGAAAGGTTTCATTCGAATTAGTATCCTGTGAGGCTAAATTTGTCCGTAACTTGGAAATAAATTTCTTTCTGCCGTTTGCAGCTTCATTCAACGTCGCTAAAATTAGTTGTGTAATAAAACTCTCTTCGATGGAAACATCTCAAAGGAAATTCACCACTGGGTGTACTGATTCTGAATAGGCAAAAGCGATACTTGTCATAAGTCCTAAATCCACGTGCCAAAGGCTACAAATAAATATATAAACCACACATAAGCAGCTGGTTGTGAGGCTTGTTAGCTGCGTAATGTCAAAAATACGTCCATATTAAACACGTGAAAATGGAAAATCTGGGTGTATGTGTACGCCCTTTATATTTTCCGCTAATTAAATAGCAAACATTTAGTTGGATATTTTTTACTTTTATACAATAAGGCAATTAATTTTCTGTTTTCCTGTTACCTTTGCTGTTTGCTCTTCAACATCTCATTAATTTGGTTCTGGTATCGCTAAAAATATGTCTTCTATGCTCAACTGTGTACTCCTTTTTTATCTTTTCTTCAACTTCACAATTCTTGCTAGCACAAAATTGAAAAATTGGTCGAATCAAATAACTTCCGTTTTTTAGAAAACAAATACCAAGGGTGCGAGATTCTTAACTTTGTCAAAATCAAAACATCTGAGGCCCCAGAGATTCTGGAAAATTCTTTCAAAAACTTTTTCAAAATCAAAACACCACTGGTTTCCAAGGTTCTTTCAACCTTTTTCAGATATTCTTGAAATCAAAACACCACACGGCCTCAAGAATTTTTAATATTCTTTCAAAAACTAGATGACAGAAATCATCGAGATTCTTTTATTTTTTTTTGAAAATCAAAACGCTAGAAGCCCCTGAGATTCTTCAGACATTTTCTAATTCAAATCAACTGAGGTCACCGAGATGCTTTAAAATTATTTCAAAAATTGAACACCAGGTATACCCGAGATTCTTTAAAACATTTTTCAAACTTGTTCAAAATTAAAACACTAAGAATCCTCGACATTCTTTTAATTATTCCAAAAACAAAACACCACCGGTCCAGAGAAACTTGGAAATGTTTCCCTATAAAGTTCCACGAGATATTCAACCTCGCAGAAATTAATGTAACTAGTTTTTGGACAATCTCAACAACGACAAAATTTTAGACAACACATTTTTCATAGATGAACCGTGGTTTCGACTTGATGATTAAGTGAACTCACAAAATATGAGGTGTTGGTCTAGAGAGAATCCACATGCAGGTATTTATTGAGGCACTCTTCTATGCAATTAAATTTGTCTTTGGGTGATTATTTCAAGAAAATTATACCAATTTGCATGCGTTTTTAGGAGTTCACATGGAAATTTTTTGGCCAAAAATCAAATTTTAGGAACATTATGCAAGTCAAAGATCTGCAATTCTTCTATGCCAGAAAATATAATTTGTATTTGATTAATTCTAATAGAATTCCTTTACAATGTTTCGACGATATTTAGTATCCACAAGTTTGGAACGTTGTTGACAACAAATCATCGCATGAAAACTTCTTTGATCTACAGACCAGAGCGCGTTCAGGCCACTGTGGACTCTAAGTGTTCATAAGCGATGTGAGTGGTTTGGACTATAATTTTTGAGTGACAGTTGATTGCTTAGATTTTATAACGAATAAGTGAATATTTGTGATACATATTTAGATGGTTTTATTTACAAATAGTATAATATCACATGTCACATGTTTCACTCGATTTTGACAGGCAACTATTTTTTTGTTTAACTAAGAAGTAATTCTTTAATTGTGTTTTATACTAGCAAAACGCTTTAAATTAACAATATGGTTGAAATCGTAATAATTCAATGGATTTTTTTTCGGCAAAATGTAGTCATTTTTATGTTTTGGAAAGATTGTCTTCTACTTTGTGTGAAATTTCAATTGATTTTAGTCACAATTTTTGCGGTTATTTTCGATACATTATATGATTTTAAAACTGAGAAAAAAAAATGAAAAATCAAAATCAACAAAAATTTGAAAACCTGAAAAATCGAGAAATCTAATAATCGAAATATCAAGATGTCAAGAAATCGAAACATAAAAAAAACTGGTAAAACCGAGAAATTGGAAAATCGAAAAAGTAAAATTTAAAAAATCGAAAAATTCAAAAATCTAAAATTTAAAAACCGAAAAACGAAAAATCGAGAAATCGAAACTATTATGTTTTTTTTCGCATTAGATTTCAAAACATTCGGTTTTGTAGTTCCTGATTAAATCAATAAAATAAATTTGCGCATTCATTAAATTTTTTGAGTCACCCTGTATATCCAAATCCAAAAAATATAAATCGAATGATAAATTACAAGAAGAGACTCATCATATTTTGTACATTTTAGATAGGATTATTCGGCAAAATTTTGAGCTGACGTCATCAATTTTTTGGAGGGGATAAGCAAATATATTTTTACTAAAAATTTATTATGATCTTTATAACCTTAAAACATTTGCAAGATTTCAAAGCATTCGGTTCTGTAGTTATTGATTAAATCAATAAAATAAATTTACCCATTCATTAATTCTTTGGGTCACCCTGTATATGCAAATCCAAAAATTATGAATGGAATAATAAATCACAAGAAGAGACTCATCATATTTTGTAGATTTTAGATAGGATTTATTCAGCAAAATTTTGGGGTGGTGTCATCCACTTTTTAGGGGGGATAAGCAAATATATTTTGATTAAAAATTTACTATGCTCTTTATAATCTTAAAATATTTTCAAAATCTCAAAGCATTCGGTTCTGTAGTTCCTGATTAAATCAATAAAATAAATTCACGCATTCTTTAATTTTCTTGGGTCACCTGTATATGCATATCCAAAAAATATGAATGGATTGATAAATCACACGAAGAGACTCATCATATTTTGTACATTTTAGATAGGATTTATTCGGCAAAATTTTGGGGTGACGTCATCAATTTTTTGGAGGGGATAACTGAATATATTGTGATTAAAATTTTATCATCCTTATCATAACTGTAAACCATCTGCAAGATTTCAAAGCATTCGGTTTTGTAGATTTAAAATTAAATATCAAAATGTTGTTTCCTAATTTTGATTTTTTTTCCAAAAATCTGGACGTTTCGAAATCGAAGAAACGGAAGGTTAAAAGTTAAAAAATTGGAAAATCGAAAAATCTAAAAGCGGAAAAGTAAAACAACCAAAAAACGGAAAAAAGGAAAAACGGAGAAAACGAATAGGCCCAAATAAAAAATAGAAAATTTAAAAATTGAAAAACTGATAAATCGAGAAACTGAACAATCAAAATGTCGAAACATCCAAATCTCGATAAATCGGGAAATCAAAACATTGAAAAATAGAAAAATTTAAAAAATGAAGAATTAAAAAATCGAAAATCTGAAAAAACGAAAAATTGAATAACACAAAATCTAAAACCGGAAGTCGAAAAAGAGAAAGATTAAGAAATCGAAAGATTTGAAAAGTTCGAAAACATGAAAAATTGAAATATCGAAGAACTGAAATGAAAAATCGAGAAATCGAAAAATCTAAAATTTTCAAAATTGAAAAATTGAAGAATCGACATTGAAAAATTAAAAAATTAAAGAAAAAGTGAAGAAAATTGAGAATTTAGAAAAATCAAAAATTGAAAAATTGAAAAATCGAAATATTTAAAAATCGTAAAATTGAAGAGGAGAAAAATAATTGGAAAAACGTACAATTGAAACATCGGAAAATTGAGTTATGGAAAAATTGAAAATCGTGAAATTGAAAAATTGTGAAACTGTAAAAGCGAAAATTTGAATAATAAATAATCTGAAGAATGGAAAAATTGAAAAATCAAAAAGTCAAAAAAAATGAAGCCGAAAAATTAATACCTTAAAAAATTGAAAAATTGAAAAATCAAGAACCTAAAAAATTGAAGAAATGAAAAGTCGAAAAACTGAGAGCCTATAAAAGTCAAATTTAAAAAATTGAAAAATCGCAAAATTGAAGAAGAGAAAAATTGAAATATCGAATAACTGAGAAATTGTAAAATCGAAAAATTGAATAATAAATACACTGAAAAATCCGAAAACCGAAATTTCAAAAAATTAAAAAATGAAAGAAAAAGCGAAAAATGCCAAAACTGAAATATGCAAAAAACTGAGAAATTAAAACATGGAAAAATTGAGAAATCGAAAAATCAAAAAAGTGAAGTCGAAAATCGAAACCTTAAAAAACAGAAACATTGAAAAATTGAATAATAAATAAACTGAAAAATCCCAAAACTGAAATTTCGAAAACTTGAAAAATGAAAAAAAAAAACTGAAAAATCCCAAAACTGAAATATGCAAAAACTGAGAAATTAATAAATCAAAAACTGAGAAATCGAAAAATCAAAAAAGGGAATTCGAAAATTCGAAACCTTAAAAAACAAAAAAATTGAAAAATCTAAAACCTGAAAAATGGAAAAATTGAAGAACTAAAAAATTTAAAAATCGAAACAATCGAAAGTAAAGAAATGGGAAAATCAAAATATCGATTATTTGAAAAATCGAAAAATTGACAGTTTATAACAGTCAAAAATTGAAAAATCGAAATATTTAAAAATCGTAAAGTTGAAGATGAGAAAAATTGGAAAAAACGTAAAACTGAAACTTCGGAAAATTGAGATATCGAAAAATTGAACAATTATAAAATCCAAATATTGCATAATAAAAAAACCCAAAAATTCCAAAAGTAGTAAAACAAAAAGAAATCAACAAATGAACGAATATCATTGAAAGCCTTTTAAGCCTGTTGCCTTATCGCTAAAAATTTAAATTAAAAAAATAATTAAAAATTGATACAAAGTAGATCCTAACGTTTCCAAAAGATAAAAATAACTACACTTTTCCGAAAAAATCTATTGCATGATAACGATTCCAACAGTATTGTTAAATTGCGGAATTTTGCTAGTACATACTTATAATTGAAGAATGATTTCTTAGTTAAACAAAAAATATTTGCATGTCAATAATTAACACATGTACCTACCAAAATGTTCACTTATTCGTTGTAAAGGCCGACCAAACAATTCTTTCCCGTAGAAATTATGGTCGAAACCGGTTAGGATGTGTATCAGATCACGGAACATGGCTTATAGACCAAATCGTTTCTGAAACGCTTAGAGTCGACATTAGCCTGCGTACGCTCTGGTCTGTAGATCAAATAAGTTCTCAGGCTAATATCAGTGAAAGAACTTACTTCGCAAAACATAAAATTATACTAGTCTCAATTTTATCTTTTTCAAAACATATCGCATATGGGTGCATTACGGACAGCCTACATATTAAACGGCATTAGTTTCGCGCACATTAAAAATGCACGATGCGAGTTTGTCCTTCACGGTGTGTTGACTATTTAATTATGGGAATACGAATATCCACCTATCAGAATAAGAAAAACAATAATCTATCACATCTATTATTAAAATCGTTAGTGAGTTGTAGAACATTTATTTGCTTGCCTTGGCTTATAAGGTTAAAATACTTTCAATATTAGATAACCAGTGAGATATGCTGCACTGACGAGACTTAAGGAGGTCGAAACTGCAGTCTACAGATGTTCATTGCGTTGTCTAATCTCTATATTTTTAAAATATTAAAAAAATATATATTAGAAATGTAAAAAAATAGGATGAACCATTCATGATATAATATAAATAAGTAACTCTAGGCATTAGTAGTTTTTTTACCTTTATAATAAATTGGATACCACAGGCAGTCAACAAAGCACTATAGCACACTATTTGCTTCATTACTTTCGTCCAATTTCATTTCCAGTATTGTATATTTTCAATGCCGGTTCATTACTTAGTTTAATTTTACAAATGCTCGGCGGTTTTCCAATGAAATTAAACTGTTTTTCCATTTCAATAAATCGTTCAGTAGCTTAGTAGTTAAGAAGTAGAGCAGCATACATTTTTCAAAGTGCTCCATATATTGTAAGAAATTAAATTTATCTTTATTCTAGAAAAGGTTTTCTTTTTGTTGTTTATTAACCCGCACTTTAGTGTTTCAATAAGCTGAACTTGTCACTTCAAAATTTACCTTGGTAGTCAGCTTTTAAATTTTATAAAATAACATATTCCGGTACTTGTGGTTTATGAATGCGCGTTGAATTTATCCAAATTGTATTAAAATAATGTCCCCATTGGTGTTATTTTTTCTTACACTGTGACTGACAGTATATCCATATTTTTTAAGTTATAGGGATTATCATAAAATTTTCGAAGAAGCTGGATTTGTAGAACTTTATTTCAGGGACAAGGGGAGTTTTTTATAACGACGATACGAAGAACAGCAGACAATTCAAAAAGGCTTTTTCTTCTATTTCTCTGCCCTTGATTACTATTGTGATAAATACAAATTCTTTAATTCGTCCTTAACAATCAATCACAGACGTCGCGGTCCACTATAAACTGGTTTTTCTTCTTTGAGCATGATCATGTTTGCAAAATCTAAATATTCTGCCTGTACTTACTCAGTAATTCTTTATTCCCATTTTCGTGTCTCTGATTAGCTTTTCCAGTTTGATCAAACTTTCGACTGTTAAAGACAGCTTCTTCCTCTCTCTCCAGTTACCATATTTGCATAATCGAGAATTCTGTTGCCTAATATAACATCGTTTTGGTAACGTCATGAGGAACAACATGAACTGTGATGCAAGATTCTTCGTCGTCTATAGTGAACAAGATTTTAAATTCAGAAATTCACTTTCAGATCTATGAGACATACCTCTATTCCGTTTATTTTTATCTTTTCGGGTTTCTTTCTCTCTGAAAAATTTCAAATACAGTGATCTCGACTTCTTGAGTGGCATTTATTTTTGTTTTCAGTATTTCATTCCGTCATTTTAAACTACCTACCAAATTCGGAATTATTAAGAGATATATGGACTGAATTATTCCTATAACAGTATTATTTCCTTTACCACAATTAACGTCAGAACTGACATTCGATGCTGTTAAAAGAATAATAAAAAGTAACAAATAAAAGAAATTCTATTCTCCTAACAAACGACGGCTGGCAAACCGAATAATACAATCCTTACAAAGAAGAAAATTTCTATTAAAACGCTCGCACTCCAGCAGAGTTACACACTTCCTCGAATTTATTTCATACAACTGCAGTAAAACAAATAAGTTTTCTTCATAAAATCCTTGCGATATTTCCAGACTATTTTTCCACCTTAAATATTTTAAATTTCTGCGACGAAGTTTAATTCTCATTGTCTTTCATTACGCTCTAATCAAACATTTGAATATCTAATCAGAAAGTTCAGTCGTACGAAACCAAGTTTTAACTTTCGTTATATCGATCCGAGCTCTTGAACATCTACAGTTCCATATTAGTCAGTTCACACAATTCTGTCAGTTGCAATTTGTTATTCCTAGCTCGTAATAAAAACACTCCTGAAGCGTGTAATATTGAATAAATTTCAAGCTCATACATTACGCGTTCCCAAGATGGTGATGGCTTTTTCTAAGTTCATTCATCTAAACGCACCCAAAACTCACAGAAAAAAAGGCGCTAAAATTAAAACACGAGATTCTATAACCATTCGCGAGGTATCAGATTTTAATTCGAGCAGAACGAGTATCCTGCAAGGCTATAAACCCGCCCATTATTATTTGACAAGGTTCTTGAACTTGACGTTGCTCTAACTTGTGACGGTATTGTGCAACATGCAGTTATGTTATGAATAAAAATTTAAAATAATGACAATTCCGCTTTGACGCTGGCTTTTGAAAGTCGAACAAAGAAAATTTAAGTTGATGTGAAATCGCTGTTGCCATCTGGAAATTTAATGAGAGATAAATTTGTGACGCTTCAGTTTTTCGTCTCCAGAGAACAACGAGGCGTTTCATGGATGAAGCTTAACCAAACGGTATAAAAGTGTAAAATATTGCCAGACGCTGTCTGTATTAATTTATTTTCATTTGGATAAATTTCGCTTTTATACGGCTCTTAATTACGAAAGTGGCAGATACGAAGAAGCGGTATGACATAAATAAAATTTACCCGGATAATACCTGATTTTAATTTCAATTATCCTGCGGTGTTTATTTTAATAAATTGTGAGTTATAACATTTATAAGGAAATTTTACTCACCGCAACTGAAGTGATTTCTCGCTCCCGGAACAAAGGCTTTCCAGGAGATTTCTTTCATTGCCAACTAAAGTGCAGCGGTTAAGTAATCCGGCGAACTTAAATAAATTCGTGCTGCAGTACAAGGAAACTCTCTCCACGAATTTTCTTTACGTATAAAGACGACACAAATACAACACAGCTCGTAAGAGATTCTAAAACGCATTTGCTCTGGCACTAAATTTTATGAAAATCCTTCGGTTGCCGACGCTTTTCTCCTTTTCATCCCTTAACATAATTTTTATGTTTATCGAAGAGCGAAATTTCGCTCGGCTAAGACAATATCGCGATAAAATTTGATTTACAGCCTATTACTGTTATTTTCTGCCATTTCGCAGCCTTTTGAATATCTACCATTAGTTCTCGCGTTTTATTTATTAGGTACCTTGACTACATGATAACGCAGTCTTAAAAATTTTATTACTGTTATCGACATGGGCGTAACATCACCGCAGCCGCAGTGCTTTTAAACACTTTCTTTTCGCGAGGGCCATCAGCAGCGATTGTTCGACGCCGCAATCATTTTTTAACCGAAGATACCATTTCTGGAACGCTGATGTCCTATTCAAGTGTCTTTCTTTGATTTCCCAGTAGCAAAATACCATGTATAAAAAATTAATAGTGCGCTCGACGCCGCTACTGAAGAAGATGTTGATGTCGGGTTGGCTTTTTCTTGCCAAAATGTGATGTGAAATATTTTATTGTACGTTTCTCGTTTATGTGGTGGGTGGATGTAATATTTTGTAAAATGGAATAGTAGCTGCAATGTTACATTTTTTTATTAGAGTAGGTGGATCTAATCACCACTGACGAATAGTTACAAATATGTTTCAACTAATTCCCTCAAACTTCGCAGTTTTCTAATAAATCTGGTTCATTTAGTAGTTTTCCTCTCCACGAAAACTGCGGTGAATCAATTCTATTATTTTTTAAATGGCATAAGCCACATCCGCGATGCGGCGGAATTTAAACCACTAGAGTTATTTTCTGGTACGATTTCTATTCGCCCAGGTACTTTTTTCCTTACTAAGAAACACATAAAAGTGTTACTATCTCTACTGATTTTTCTAAACCAGATTTATATGTATTCACGCAAACAAGAACATTGAAAAATATAATAGCAAGGTGAAGGACTTTCTAGAAGTGTCACAGATTCAAATTCAATTTAAATGTCTTCCTGTTGCTATTTTTGCCAACACAGAACCTGTATTAAATAAGGACAAAAAGAAAGTTAATCTTAATATTAACGTAGGAGTACGTATGCATACTACTCATTCTTGTTGTATAAAATATAATACCGTTTGGAATGTCAACAAGCAAATAATACCGTTCAGTTAATAGTAGCCACTAGTCATCAAGTACTTGGATTTCGTGCTAAACACCTGTGCTCATAAAATATGTACATGTCAACAATAAACCAAAGACGATAATTGGGAAAACTCTTATATGTATATAAATTCTGGCACACTGGTAATACACTGGACACAGTTTTGACAATTTTGTACATTAGATCCGTCAAATGTGGGTTATTTTTGAGTTTTTCCCACATTTTACTCATTTTTGAAAGGTACACTACATTCAACGCAGCTTAATCTTTTTTAAAGCCATAAGCCACCAAATGGTACGAGTTTTTGATGTTACATGGAACAATGTTGTCACTAAAAATTTTTATGTCAAATTAAGTTCTCAAATCACCTATTATGTTTCGGACACTGTTTATAAGAAAAAAACCTCTTACAATAAAGTTAATTGAAAACTCATTTGATCATTGTCTGACCATCTGATGTTTAATCAGTTAAAAAGTTATGTTACATATTCCCAATAATATATGTATTTCTATTTAATGGTAAATTTAATACATTAATATTTAGAAGCAGAGTTTGTATATCTGGATCTAAATTTAAAACGGCATAATAAAAATAAAAACATAACTTAAGGCTACAAATTTGGTAAAAATATACGTAAGAATAGTTGTTTGCAAGAAAATAACATGCTAAACAAATGTATAACACCTGGAACTCATTTGTGTTTTAAACAGTTCTTGCCTTAATTAAATTTATTAAGAGAGCAACGACCGTAAAATTACACCTAAGTCTGTCTTAGCTCATGTCTGAAATCAGATTATTGCACCCAGTTAAAGTTACAAACCCCGAAGATTTGCAATCTGTTTAGAAAATGTTGTTAAGTAGTGTTGTCACATGTGTCTGACATTACCTAATTGTCAAAATTGTGAAAGGTTAGACAGTAGTTATCTAGTGGGGTTGTTGGAATTTTAATTCGTGCGTCGTTATTTGTTTGCTAGAAAAGATTTTATAGTCGAAGTGAACCGAAACTCAAAATTTCCCTCCAATGCGTGGTCTAAATTCAGAGTTAAGTAGGCCAGAAGCCGAGTTTGCGCACGAATTTAAATTTTCGCGCCAAGAGGTGACCCAAAAGTCTCTACTCTGGAGCAGAATCATTTAGTTTTTATTTAAATTATCGACCATCTGGTATTTAGATAACAGATGGTCGATAATCATTAGTTTCTTGCAGCAGTCGCAGTTACAATGGGTCGCCGTTCTATAACCACGTTTGTATGTTAGCTACATGAAGTGTACATAGTAGTGTATAGGTTAGGAGTATGACAGATCTGTATACATTTTGATATTGATTTTGTAATTTCTAACTACGCAATAAATAAGGTCTTGAGGTCTTTAGTGGAATTCATACACTTGCTGTCCCCGCTGACGTTGCTTTTAAGTTGAAAATTGTCATTCATAAACTCTGTTACCAAGTTGCCGTCGATAGTAACTTTGATGTTCAACTTTTGCCGTATTTCTTAAATGGGTTGTAGAAGTAGAGGATTTAAGTTGATTACTACAAAAATTTACTATTTTAAACATGTTTGAAGTTTCTTGTTGTCGAAATAAGTCTACACATATTAAACAACAAAGGCAAAATGTAGCCCCGCCCACCCGCCCTGTCTCAATTGTGATGATTTTTTTATTCATCGTTAGCCAAAGGGGCGGAACTTAACTGCAAAATCCTTATTTTACTGCTAGAAATTAGAAACATGTTTTTGAGTGTTGTGTTCAAAGAATACTGTGCATATTAAAAAAGTAAAGCCAAAGATCAGGCCCTACCCATACCCGCCCCGATCTCAATTCTCAATTGTGATAAATTTTTCATTCGTTGTCAGATCGAGGAGCGGGGCTAAATTGCAAGATCCATATTTGTCTACAAAAATTTTCCATTTTAAACATGTTTAAGTTTCATAATATGAAAAGAAGTCTTCACATATTAAAATAAAAAGGCAAAATGTAAGCCCGCCCCGCCCACCCGCCCTATCTCAATTGTGATGATTTTTTTTATTCGCAGTGAACCAAGGGGGCGGAGCTTAAGTGCAAAATACTTATTTCTTTGCAAGAAATTAAGAGCATGTTTTTGAGTATCGTCTTCTTCAAAGAATACTATGCATATTAAAAAATAAAGCCAAAGATTGGGCCCCACCCATACTCACGCCAATCTCAATTCTCAATTGTGATGAATTTTTTATTCGTTGTAAGTTCGAGGGGTGGGACTTAATTGCAAGATCCATATTTGTCTACAAGAATTTACCATTTTAAACATGTTTTAAGTTATTTGTTCTGAAAAGACGACTACGTATTTTAAGAAAAAAGGAAAAATATAAGCCCCGCCCACCCATTCTATCTCAATTGTAATGATTTTTTTTATTCATCGTGAGCCAAGGGGGCGGAATTTAATTGCAAAATAGTTATTATTTCTCTACAAATAATTACCATGTAAGACATGTTTTTTAGTATCGTGTTATTCAAAGAATACTATATATATTAAGAAACAATTAAAGCATAAGATTAAGCTCCACTCATACCTGCTCTTATCTAAATAATAATGAAGTTTTCATTCGTTGGCAAACCTAGGGGCGGGGTCTAATTGCTAAATCCATGTTTTCTCACATAAATTTATCATTTTAAACGTGTTTTAAGTTTCTAAGAATAAAAAAAATCATCACAATTGAGATGGGGTGGGTGGGCGGGGTTTATATTTTGCCTTTTTTTCTTAATATACATAGTATTCTTTGAACAACACGATACTTAAAAACATGTTTTTAATTTCTTGTAAAGAAATAAGTATTTTCCACTTAAGCTCTGTCCCCTTGGTTCACGGCGAATAAAAAAAATCATCGCAATTGAGATAAGGCGGGTTTACATTTTGTCTTTTTGTTTTAATATGTGAAGACTTCTTTTCATAAAATTAAACTTAAAACATGTTTAAAATGGAAAATTTGTATAAGGAAATAACGATTTTGCAAATAGGCTGCGCCCCATAATTGCAAAATCTATATTTCCTTGCAAAAATGTACCATTTTAACCATGTTCTAAGTTTCTTGGTGTAAAAAGATGGCTATGTGTATTAAGAAAAAAAGGCAAAATATAATATATATTATATAATTCAAGGTCTGTTTTAGGAAATTACATAAAGTTAACTTAAAATATTATTTTTCATCCAAAAAGTTGTGTTCAATTTTTAATTAAAGATGTTTTTGGCACATTTTGCTAGAATTGTAGTGAAAGTAGAAAAATGTAAGACAAAAATACTGTATTTCATCGAAAACTAAGCTGAGAGGTAATAAAAATCTTGAAGTACTTATGAAGTATCAGATGGTTTTTAAAATTTCAGCTCTACTTAGCCAAAACGCTTACGTCAGCAGTGAAAGGTCTGATGTCAGCGTTATGGCTACCTAGAGCAGATATTTAAAAAATCACCGGTATAATGTAACGCTCCGGAATTCATTTTTCGATAAAAATTTATTAATTTTTTTAATAATATTGTTACGAAATAAATCCATACGCCACCCCGGTACGACGCCTATGGGTCTTCTAGTATGTATGTGTTTCTTCTATGTAAGTAATATGACTCATCGACCGGGCGCCGCGGCGTTCATTAAAGGAAGCGGATGTCGCGACGGGCCAAGAAAACCCTCGAGACGGCGTTCTCGATCCATCAAGAGAAAACGTATAGAGGTCGCCGAGGATTATTCAGTCGAACCACGAGTCCAGCGAATGTTAAGAAGAGCCACCCAAGTGGCACCGGAAGCCGGAATTAGTTTGTACATAATCTCTGTGCAGTTAGTCGTGTAAATTTGAGTTGGTAAGGAATAAATTGTTAAGTTTAACCCCTAGCCGATTTTCTTCACCCGAACAACGTAACAAAATCGTCAATTTTTCAGTTGAGACTAATATCGAAATTTTGACATGTACAGTGTAAGATTGGTAAATGTTAACAGTGATAACATATACATTCCCTTTAAGATTTTAACTTTTACTTCCCGAGCGTAAGCAAAGGAAGTATTGTAATCGAGTCCGTCGGCCGACTCTCTACTTTTACGTTTTCTCGATCTTTCATGACCCCTAGAAGACGAAGAAATAGGTCTCCCATTTCCGTCTGTCTGTCCGTCTGTCCGTCTGTCCGTCCGTCTGTCCGTCTGTCCGTCTGTTGTCCCGGATTTTTATTAGACAGATAATCTCCGAAAGTACTCGACCGATTGTTGTGAAATTTTGTACTTATATTAAGAATATCATGTAGATGGTAAAACGCTAACCAAAATTTGTCTAATCATCCCCACCACTAATGCGATGACGTCACTTCAAAATTGTACATAGTAAATGGGTTTTCAATTGTATAAAATAACATAGTCCTACACATGTAGTTTACAACTCTGAATCGACTTTTCACCCGAAACGTCCAGATTTTTGGAAAAAAAATCAAAATTATAAAACAACATTTTGAAATTTATCTTTAATCTGCTAACCAGAATGCTTTGAAATCAGATGTTTTAAGGCTATAAAGAGCATCATAAATTTTTAGTCAAAAAATATTTGCTTATCCCCTCCAAAAACTTGATGACGTCAGCTCAAAAGTTTGTGGAATAAATCATATCTAAAATGTACAAAATATGATGAGTCTGTACTTGTGATCTATCACTCCATTCATATTTTTTGGATTTGCATATACAGGGTGACTAAAAAAAATTAATGAATGCGTAAATATATTTTATTGATTTAATCAGGAACTACAAAACCGAATGCTCTGAAATCTTACAGATGTTTTAAGGTCATAAAGAGCATAATAAATGTTTAGTCAAAATATATTTGCTTATCCCCTCCAAAAACTTGATGACGTCAGCTCGAAAGTTTGCCGAATAAATCATATCTAAAATGTACAAAATATGATGAGTCTGTACTTGTCATTTATCACTCCATTCATATTTTTTGGTTTGCATATACAGAGTGACTCAAAAAAATTAATGAATGCGTAAATATATTTTATTGATTTAATCAGGAACTACAAAACGGAATGCTCTGACATCTTGCAGCTGTTTTAAGGTTATAAAGAGCATAATAAATGTTTAGTCAAAATATATTTGCTTATCCCCTCCAAAAACTTGATGACGTCAGCTCGAAAATTTGCCGAATAAATCATATCTAAAATGTACAAAATATGATCAGTCTGTACTTGTGATCTATCACTCCATTCATATTTTTTGGATTTGCATATACAGGGTGATTCAAGAAAATAAATTAAAGCGTAAATTTATTTTACTGATTTACTCAGGAACTACAAAACCGAATGCTTCGAAATCTTGAAGATATTTTAAAATTATCATAAGCATAGTAAATTTTTGATCAAAATGTATTTGGTCGTCCCCCCTAAAAAATTTATGACGTCACCACAAAATTTTGCTGAATAAATCCTATCTAAAATGTACAAAATATGGTGAGTCTCTTCTTGTGATTTATCATTCCATTCAATTTTTTTCGATTTGCATATACAGGGTGACTCAAAAAAATTAATGAATGCGTAAATTTATTTTATTGATTTAATCAGGAACTACAAAACCGAATGCTTTGAAATGTTGCAGATGTTTTAAGGTTATAAAGAGCATAATAAATTTTTAGTCAAAATATATTTGGTTATCTTCTACAAAAAACTGATGACGTCAGCTCAAAAGTTTGCCGAATAAATCGTATCTAAAATGTACAAAATATGATGAGTCTGTACTTGTGATTTATCATTCCATTCATATTTTTGGATTTGCATATGCAGGGTGACTCAAAAAAATTAATGAAGGCGTGAATTTATTTTATCGATTTAATTAGGAATTACAAAACCGAATGCTTTGAAATCTTGGGAATATTTTAAAGTTATTATAAGCATGGTAAACTTTTGTTCAAAATGTATTTGTTCATCCTTCCTAAAAAAATTGATGACGTCACCCTTAAATTTTGCTGAATAACTCCTATCTAAAATGCAAAAAATATGATGAGTTTGTACTTGTGATTTATCATTCCATTCATATTTTTTAGATTTTCTTAAGAGGTGGTTCAAAAAAATTAATGAAGTCAATTTATTTTATTGATTAAATTAAAGGCAACACTTATTATTAGTATTATACCTCAACCAACCCAATTTGGTAGACACAAAATTTGTTAAAGGAAAAACTCGGTTGAAACATAAGGGTAGCACGCTTATTTACATCGACTTTAACATTACAGACCTGCATTTGTTTTATGCGATCACTTGGTTCCGCGAATGTGAAATAGACATGTTTATAATCAGCCAATTGTGAATTTCACCGTCAAGAATTAAAATAAAACCCAATGTTTTATATAATAAGCGGAAGTCGAAGCAATAAAACCGATGGTCGTTTTGTTTACAGTTTCTCTGTTTGACTCTCACGTATGCTGTTACGCTTGTCATCTTAAATTAAGAATGTTATAAAAAATCAATATTCAAAACGACCCAATTCATTTTCCCGAAAATTTGGGAATACAATAATTTTATTCTTAGTATTACACTACATCTATCCCAACTGATATACGTGTCCTTGCAAAAATGTTGACGTCATCGCAATTTTTTTTAAATTCCCACTACAAAAATGTAATGAGAAAAAAACACAATAGCCATGCAGTCGTCAAGTTTCCGACAGCGAGGGAAGTACTGTCTAAACTCTTTAGACCAATTTTTTTATTATTCGTACAGTTTCAATAAAAAATCTGAACATGTCAAATTCTCATTAGCATATAGAGTCAACTCTAGAACATTGCACTATTTTTACTTGACGAGCTAAGAAGCTAAGAAAGTATATTATAATAAGGTCCATTAAACAGATGGCTATTTTCATGACTGTCTGTCGTCTATCGTCTGTGTCGATTTTTATTAATAGATAATCTCCGAAATTATCAGATCGATTGTTATAAAATTTTGTATGAATGTTAAGAATATCGTGTACACACGCAGATGGTAAAACGCTAACCAAAATTTGTCTCATCATCCCCACCAATAATTTGATGAATCCTACTCAAAATTTCGTGTAATAAAGATATTTCAATTTCATATAATAATGCACTCCTGTACTTATGGTTTATGAATACACCTTGATTTTCTTTATTATTATTTTTCTTTTTAATTCTTCCTCTTTTTTAGATAATTAAATCCGAACTCGAACAAGTCGACTCCGCAGAGTTATTATTCGCAATTTATAGGCTCAGGTTCGAATATGATTTCCACTCCACATACTGTTATTATTAGTACATAAAATGTATAGCATTCTTATTTTTTGTATTAAGAAAATTTAGTTTAATTCCAAACAATCGTAAATTCTGACCGTCCGCCGTCTCCGCTTCCTGCCGTTTTGAGATTATGGTTTTTTAGAATAATGCATTTGTCTCAGCGCAAAATTTTATTTATTTCATTGAACAAATCAAGAACGGATTGCCCTATTTTCCCGAAATTTTGGGCACACAGTGTTATTATTAGAATAACATTGCGCCTACCATTTTGATATACGTGTCTTTACTAAAATATTGATGACGTTACCACAAAATTTGGCACCAGTACAGCTCATTTGAAACATATGCATAGCATGTTTCTTTACCTTTTCTTTACTACATACATATCTTTATTTTAATTTATAGGGGTTATCGTTAAAAAAATAAAATTTGCAAAATCAAATTCAATTTTTTTTTTTCGCAGAACCTGGATATGTTGTACAATGTCATCATAAGTCAGAGAAATTTTATCTAAATCAACTTAGATAAAAAAAAGGATTTTAGTGCTTTAAGACTTTGATATTTCAATTAATAACCTTCAGCAACTACAAATGACAACACAAAAGATTTAAATAAGAAATGTAGTTCCTATTACATGATTTATTTACGGAAGTACCTATTTGGAAAAAGTATCGCATAAACCACGTTCACACCATTAAAAATTATTGCTTATCCATTTTCAGGTTATGTACATTTCGCGCGAAATTTTTACATAGGCCTACGCGTAATACTTGTAGCTATGAATCAGACTTGGACGGAAGACCATCGTAGGTGTATCAGATATCAAATCGAGCATAATAAAACAGCTAAGTAAAAAAAGCAGTCCAGAAAATAACACAAAACTAACCCAAACAAACAAGCCAAAATGCCAACTTGCCACACATTAAGATAATTTTTAATTTGTCTTTTTATTTTAAAAATGTAGTTTAATCGGCAAAATTTCGTTGGTTTTTAAACAGTGTGGTATGCTGACCGTTGAATATTCATAAGTTCAAATCATTAGGATGCTATTAATAGACCCGCAAGACACACATTTTGAATTTTAATAGACTTGACTGCTGATTTATACAAAATTAAACTGTAGTAACTAGTTATAATAGAACATTACACTCTTTTCCAGAGTACAGAATGGTATATTTTAGGTTTTAGACAATTTTAATATTAAAAATGTCAATTTTCGTTGCAAACAATTCAGTAAAAAAATTTTTAGTTACGATTTTGGATTAAAGTTGGCCATAATAATATAACTGTTTTCCTTATACAAAACTTGTTTTATTCTCAACGTAAATGTTTAGGAAATCACACAGGTAGCACAAATATCAAAAGGCAAGGCGGATTTCTTGAAAAAATTATTTAATGGGTGGTGAACTGACATCATGAACTTTTTGTCTTTAATAAAATAGTAAATGGATTATATTATTTTTAATATGTACAATGTAACACTAATCAAAATTAAATACGTTCTTCGAATTTTGGAATATTTTCTAAATTAAAACACATCAACTCGTACTGCAATTTCTTTGAAACACCATGTAAAAGCCACTTTAAAAAACAAAAGGACAACCAAAAGCAGTTTCGCATATTAGGGCAATTTTTTAAATACATTTCTGAGTCAACAAAAACAAATGTTCGTGAAAAAAAAAAACAGCAAACCCACTTCAAAAAAATAAAAATTAGCATTTTTTAAAAGAAATTGTTAAATTTATGAGCTTTCTTCTCCGAAAATCAAAACTCATGGAACTTGTTATACATAAAAAACTAATTTTTACGGACACGCATGGTTCTTATGCTTCCTATTTAATCGGTCTGTAAAAATTATACTTTGCACCTAATTAAGTGATAATAATCATAATGTGTCGCTAAATAGTTTCACTTCTTCAGCCTTTTTTGTTAAACGCTAAATTTCAACAATTCTTAACCAAAGTCATTTATTTAACCTCAACAAGGAACTGTACAAATCTTCTGGTTACGCTACTGTTCCTAAAGCAACCATTTCGTCAAAAGTGCAACCATAAGAAAACAGGAATTAAATAATCCCCGTCGTGAAAGTGTCTTTAAATTAAAAAACAATTCATTTACTCCTCACCACGGAAATGTCACGAAACCTCGTTAACAAGTCATTAAAACTTCGCTCCAAATAAGACTCCCCTAATTGTAAGAAATTCTCTTCGCACTCATTAAATTGATCGTGAATGGTAAAACACACTGCAACTAAATATTACATAACGATTCGATCCCTGAGGGAGAGGTCGTGTTTTTAAGGTCAGCGCCGGCGAAATTATATGTTAACGCTAATTTTAACCCACCCAAGCGACATAGGTGTCAACAATGACACATTTCATTCCAGACCGTCAAACTCCACCTCTTTGTACTCTTGCCTTGACAATAAAGCCACGTTCCTCACAAAAACCCACTGCACTTCGTCAAACATCAAACTTTATTTATCTGTGTGCATATTCAGATCTACGGTTATTGGAACGGAAATTCCGTTCTCACACAAATACAGGAAGCGTGTTACAATTCCAGTGGTTCCGTTTCGCACTCGTCTATTTTACTTGTGTCGGAGATATTAAATTCTTTGTAGAATTAGAATGTACAAAAATGGCGTTCACAAGGGAACACCGCGAGTGTAACAATGTGCCATTGAATTAATTATTTTCCGAGTTCTTTTTTCTCAACGGTTTAGATTTAAATGAAACCTCGGCTGCGTCCTGTTGTCTAACCATGTTCGTTATAGTCGCTTTCGACGGGAAAATGCTGGGAAAATGGGGCTCCCATATATGGTTTACGATGTTAATGTGCCTCGCAGGTAACATAGTAAGGATAAAACGGCTTAATTGTAATCGTCAATAATCTAGTTAATTGCAAATCTGTCAGTGAAATGAGCTTTTGCAGATGAAATCCAATTACCGTTTGTAAATCTCAAGTCAAGAAAACAATTTAGCAAATTAATTTCCCACCGAGTTTCATATTCTCACAACACCTGAACCCACGTAGTACTTACATAATTACTTTGTGATTTTTTAACTCCATGGTTATTAAGATTTTAAGTTCAAAACAAGTTTTTCTTTCGTTTTTATTAAAATACGACACAGAACTGTTTCAGTGAACTCAAGTTCCAATAATGAACTTTTTAAAGCCTCTAGACGGAGCTTAATTAAAATGTCTTTACAAATTAATCACGGAAGTAAAGGAAGTCGAATTTGTGGATATAATTTTACAATTGACTAAAGAAACACTGATACTACCACCAGAACAAAAATATGAAAATAGCCGTAAGTTTCCTGCAAGAGTAAATGAAGTTTCGAAGAAAATCCTACAAAATAGTAAACTAACTAAAACATATATTGTTGAAGAACTACCTACGAGAAAATTCAACGCCAAGTATGTGTCAGCGTTAATTATTCTTAATTATAATTAAGTTAATTTTGCAGGCTTGGGACATATAATCTAAGTTCAAGGTTAGAAGTCAATAAATATTGTCCTTCAAAGAAATAACCTTATATGAAAACAGGCAAACGAAACACTAAAATTTTACAAAACAAAATAACCAATACAATAAGCACAAAAAAATAACACGACAGCAGTTCATAATTACCGCTTCTTGAGTACAGTTGTTTCAGTGAAAACGACTTGCGTAGTTTCACCTGCGCAGAAACTGCCTCTCAATGTTACACACAGACCACCTTATTATTTCTGCCTTGACATGCACATATTATTTATTATGGAGTATTATGCGTTCCATCCTATCGTGGATTTGTTTGATTGTACTTCAGAGGCGTGGGAAGTTCTTCTAATAATAAGAGACTAATTTTTTACCTGATCACTGGAATGCGTCAAACCAAACGTTTACTGGAACTGTTTTCCAGGTTGGGTACCAGGGGCGGCTGGTGCCAGGGGGTACAAGGGCACGTACCCCTCCAAAATTACAACTTCGACAAAGCAAACTGACCTAGCAAAATAGTAGTTTTCAATATTTAAAAAATTATATGAAAGTTTGTGTCATAATTATCAAAACAAATTATGCATACATCTGAAGATATTGTATCATTAGTATGGTCTCGATTAAAACGGAGACTAAATCAAGACCCATTTAGACTTTTTGTTTATATCGTTGCCATGGAAACCGCACCTCTAGTCGCTGTATTTTGATGGAATCGGATCACTGCTAACAGTAATTCAGCTACGTTAGTTAATTTTCATTGTGTGAAATTGTTTGATTTTAAATAAAAATAATGAATTCAGTTGAATATTTAATAAAAAATCGTCAACTGTCTTACGACGATAAAATTGTAGTGGAAAATTGAGGGAGATTAAGATTAGTTTAAATGTCAGAAATGAACTATAATCAATCTTTATTGGAAAGTTATGAAGTGTAGATAATGGTATAACTTTAAATAAAAACATCCAGAACGTTTAGATATAGTTACTAAAACTACGTTGAGCTTTAGTAAGTGAATTTCCTGCCACGTGTTGTTAAATATATGAGCATTTACATTGTTGTTAAATTGCACTGAACTATGAATTTGCAAATAATAGACAAAAACTACACGTGTTTATGGAATATGTAGTCAAAATTTTACACATTTCAGATTAGAAAATCGTTAATTAACTGGTCTTGCACTAGTTACACTCGTTGGAAGGAGACTGAGGTCGAATGCGATTAATTTTGGTTTAAGTAACTGTCCTTTTATGAAATAACAAACAATAGTCTACATACCAAATATTTAACACATGTTTCAACTAGCACAGCTACACAAAAAGTAACTGGGTCATAAGTTGAAAAGTTGATGATTGTCGTGCTTACGTGTTTAGTTAATACGGAAATTTTTTCGGAAAAAATGAAATTTTAGAAACATTAAGTACGTCAAAAATAGGTAATTTTTCGAAGCCAGAAAATCTAATTCGTATTTGATTAATTTTAATATCAAGAATTTCGGAAAAAAAATGCCGTAATTTCTGTTTATCATTATTTTCACTTCGTTTATAACGTCTCAACGGTAAAATGTCATATCAAGTTTTCCATAAATTTTGTTTGTAATTTACCTAAAGTAGTTTGCAACAAATTCCTGGCTCTGGGAATATCTGTGAATGAACTTACTTTGCAAAACATAAAAGACAGTATCAATATGCTGAAAAATTAATGCGAAAGTTTCTAGAAAACATACAGACTTTTTCCTATTCTTTCAGATTCTCTCAATGTCCCTCAAGATTCCTTCAGATTTCATCAGACTTTTTCCGATCTTTATCAATCGTTTCAGATCCTCTCAAATTTTCCAAGATCACCTGCAGACTATTCCATATTGTTACATTTTTCTAGATTCTCTCAAATTCCCTCAGATTCTTCCAGGTTTAGCTAGATTCGTCTAGATTCTTTCCGATTCCCCCTGATTCTTTCTAATTCTTTCATATTCCCCCAGATTTTGCCAGATTCGTTGAGATATTTTCAGATTCTCTCTTTTTTTTAAGATTCTTTCTTTTGGATTCTTTCGGATTATTCCGGATGTTTTTGGATACTTTCGGATTGTTTCACATTCATTCGAATTTTTTCCGATTCTTTCAAAGACACCGTCAGGAATCCCTCAGATCCTTCCAAATTTTCCAGATGCTCTCAAATTTTTCAAGATCCGTTGCAGACTGTTCCAGATTCTTCCAGTTTTTTCTACATTTTTCTAGATTCTCTCAAATTCTCTCAGATTCTTCCAGGTTTAGCTAGATTCGTGTAGATTTCATTAGATTCTTTCCGATCCCCTCTGATTCTTTCTAATTCTTTCCGATTCTTAGTATAATATTCCCTCAGATTTTTTTCGATTCCCTCAGATTCTTCCAGATTCTTTAATATATGTATTTTCAGATTCTTTCTTTTGGATTCTTTCAGATTATTCCGGATGATTTTGGATGCTCTCGGATTGTTTCACATTCTTTCGAATTTTTTCAGATTCTTTCAAAAGACGCCGTCAGAAATCCTCAAGATTCTTCCAAATTTTGCAGTTCTATTCAGATCGTTTTAGAACCTTTTAGAAGAGATACTTTCAGATCCCTGCAAATTCTTCCAGATTTTTCTTGATTCTTCAAGATTCTCCCAGGTTCTCACAGGTTTCCTCAGATTCCTTCAGATTCTTTCAAATCCTTTCCGAATCTCTCAGATCCTTGCCAAATTTCCCAATTTCTTTCAGATTCCCTCAGATTCTCTCATATTCCCTTAGATTTCTTCAGATTCTTTTCGAATCTCCCAATTTCTCTCAGATTCCTTCAAACTCCTCCAGATTCTTTCATTTTCTCTCTGATTCTCTCTTTCAGATTCATTCTAATTTTTTTTTTATGATTATTCCGGATGCTTTTCGGTGCTTCCGGATTGTTTCAGATTCTTCCGAGTTTTTTCAGATTCTTTCAAAGTCACCGTCAGGAATCTTCAAGATTCTTTCAAATTTTTGAGTTCTATGCAGATCATTTTACAACCGTACAGATACTTTCAGATCCCTGTGGATTTTTCCAAATTCTTCCCGATTTTTCTAAATTCTTCGAAATTCTCTCAGATATCCACAGGTTTCCTCAGATTCTATCCGATCTTGCAATTTCTCTCAGATTCTCTCAAATTCCTTCAAATTCTTTCAAATGCTTTCAGATTCTTTCATTTTCTTTCTGCTTCTCTCCTTCAGATTTTTTTGATTTTTTTTTATCCTTTCCGATTATTCCGGATGCTTTCCGATGTTTCCCGATTGTTTCCGATTGTTTCAGAATTTTTAAGATTCTTTCAAATGTTTCAGTTCTATTCAGATCGTTTCAGATCCTTTCAAATTCGTCGAAATTCTTCAAAATTCTCTCAGATTCCCACGGTTCCCTCAGATTCTTCCAGATTCCTTCAAATTCCTTCAGTTTCTTTACGAATCTCTCAAATTCCTCCAGGGAATGTGAGAGAATCTCGAAGAGTCTGCAGGAATCTGAAACGATTTGTAAAGATCTGAAGCAATCTGAACAGAACTGAAGGCCAATTTATTAATAAAAAAAGTGTTCATGGAAAAACCAGAGAGAGACTTTCATAAATATTTTGATAGACACGTATGATAAATTTTGTGAATGTGCGGTTGTGGAAAAAAATTGTTTTGTTTTGTGTGTCTTCTCAGTAATGAGTTAAAACTAAAGGTATGTGGACTTTTATTGAATGCACTGTTACGAAATAAATCCATCCGCCGCCCTCGTACGACGCCTATGGGTTTTCTGGAGGGCTTTCTAGTATGTACCACGATGATGGGTGACTCATTATCGGTGACGGCGGCCGAGCGACGTTCGCTTAAAGAAAAGTCTGGAGCGGGTTGGCGGAAGTCTCGATGGCGGGCCTCAGAACAACCTCGAAGCGGCGTTCGGAACCATCTAGAGAAATGGACGATTCTTTAAAGAGGGATCACCGTCGGGAACATTTAAGCAGTCAACGAGTGGAGTCCAGTCTAGTCAAATCCATTCTAGTCGAGTCGGAATTATTCTGTACATAATCGCTGTACTACTGAGAAATGAATTGTTGAGTTTTATCCACGCCGCTTTTAAATAGGCGAAAAACGTAACAGTATTTTTGTATTGATTCCCGTCACACAATTTAACTTATCAATCAAATTGTGTCCCCCCATTTCAAAAAGTCACCAGCCACCACTGTTGGATGCAAAGTCAAAAGCGCCCTTTTCTGTCAAAATACATTATAAGTGTTTATTGCTGATAATACATATTAATAAGGATCTTTAAACAGATATTTATTATACACTATATTGCACATTGACTGTAGTTGCTAGTAAATTGCCATTTAAGTCAATGTAAACAACATATTAAAAATAACCTTCATCATAAAGATCATTAATAATCATAAAATACAAACACTGGACTTTCATAGAAAATATATAAAATGCACTCACAGTTAAAAAAAATTGTTAATGAAACATGTCCATTAAAAGAATGGATAATTTCATGTTTTCCTGAAGTATCATGTCTTCTAGAATAAGGAAAGTAGGTCTTCCATTTAACTTACATCCTAATAGTCCCTTGAAAAAATATTATTTTTTTTTGACACAGTTTCTTAAGAAAAATGTCACATTTATTTCCGAATTTTCGTTGACATCCTTTAATTTTATACCTGAATCATCAATATGCTTCATTTTTGGATTTAGCTCAACAAAATCTATCTCCTACAACTTTCGAAATTTTATAGACGAGATTATTTTGTTGCTTTGAACCCTTGAAAACTTTTGCGGCTTTAGTTATTTGAAAATTCCTACCATTTTTCCAAAACCATCAAAATAAAATATGACAATTTTTGAGATTTATAAAAAATTTACTTTGAAACCAAATATTTCAAATTATATAGTTTTTCTACAATCGCGCTCAACATGCATTTAAGAAAAATGCTACGTTTACTCCGGAATTTTCGTTGAAAACCTCAATCTCGGACCTGAACCATCAACTTGCTGTATTTTGGATTCAGCTCGTCCAAATCTCCTAGAATTTTTAGTCTTTTACGGCTTCAGTTCTTCGAAATTTTCAAAAATTGATGAGGACATCTCAAAATTTTGACCAATAAATCCTATAATTTCGCATATAACTTTTTTCTCTATGTTAAAAGTCAAAAAATTGACATGTCATGTGTCTTTTGTGTTGACAAATAATAATAATTATTATTGTTAATTCGATTATGCCGTTTTTGAGAATCCTGGTTCTTAACCTTACAGATTTTTCTTTATCTTTTCTTTACTGCATTGGCTTGTGATATGGATTCTATACGTCTTTTGCTAACTACTAAATAGCTTGAAAAATGTTTATATAATGTCATAGGTGCATTCACTTAACTCATTAATATTAACAAGATTTATTCATTAACTTTCAAAACAACTTGTAAATAATGGAATGTAGGTACGCTGTCTCTTCTAAACAAAAATGAGAATATTATTTCTTAAGCAGGTATGCTGTGTACAAAACGCTGGTTTATGTTACAAAAATTTGGGGTTCCGAACCTACATACTTTCTGATTTGAGCCACTTTGGCTAACTTTTGTCGATTCGTTAGTTTAGTCATTAAAACCAATTTATTTTTATTTTTTAACACATAAGACATCTCTCATCTGTGATCTCATGTTATTAGACAGAAATTCCCTCAACTATGATGCACAATCATACAAATCCAGGTTAATGTTATTTAATATAATGGATTATAATACTCAAGTTATTACGATGGTGTGGCGGCGAACACACCACATCTCTATACGTCAAAAACCTGCCGCGTATTATACGCTCTACTCCGTCTTCACAAACAGACAGCAGCTATTAAATCAAGCTGCGCGTTTAACGCGGACACGAATCTCTGCATGAAGTTTTCAATTAACCATCCAGGAATGAAAAAAACGTCAGCTTAACTAAAAATCGTGTGTTCAGCTTTTGTGTTTTTATTTCAATTAAATTTCAAACCACGCATTTCTCCAACTTAAAATATTATCCGGATAAGTATCAGAATTAAGGTACCAGGAAGCTAGAGTTAATTACTCCACACACTACTATCAAGAATGTTAAACGACAAAGAATTTACCTGATGTTAAATTATGTGTTAACCCAAGTTATTGATTAAATTAAAAATGTGTTCACAGATTGCACCGTTCTGGACCGAAAGCACGTACAAAATCAACACAACTTTTAAATCTCAAGTGAAAAGTTATGAGGTATTAGGACTCTGAACGGTAGGAAACCTTAGAACTTACAAATAGTAAAACAAAATTAACACGTGTTAATTAACTGGTCTTACACTAATTATACTCATCTAGGGGGGGACCGTATTGAACTGGTTTTTCTTTTATTTTCAAATGCTGTTCCGTGGCGTTGTGTTTTTAGAAAAAAGAAATAAATAATATCTGGATGTTTAGGCTAAAAATTCAAGGCGGATTCATAAACCACTAGTACTGAAGCCTTAAAATCAACAACTGTTTGATGTGTTTAAATAATTCTGTTCATTTCCAATTTCATTTTATGCAATTAACATTTTCAGGATTTATATGCATTCTGACGAAAATTAAAAAACCATTTTGATGAAAGTCCAGCTGCATTTCTCAATTTTTTGTCAAATGTATTCGCTATTTGTGAGACACTTTGTACACGTATTTTCAGTTGCTATTGTTTCAATAGTCACATAAAAAATTATTTTTAACGTGTTATGTCTGGTTCTCCGGCTGTGTTATTTTCAGTCCAACAACAATGTTTATCTTTTTGGAATACTCTATTATTACATTTAAAAGTACAGTAAGCAAACCTTTGTAATCGCAAAATTAACTACGACCCTTAATTTCAGAGTTAATTAATACGAATCTTTGTTTCCACATAAATCCGAGGTAATTTTATTAAGAAGATCAGCCATGAAGCAAAATAAAAGCTAAATTATGAGCGATCCGCGAAAATACACAAAACCCTATTTAAAATCGTCGTTGATTTAACTTTCACTGTGGCTGCTAATGAATTCATTTATTCGCTGAAGCACTTTTGTTTTTCTCCACCATTCTTAAAAATAAAAACGCCATGAAATAAAAATTTGTAATAGTCATTACAAAGCTTTCAGAACGACGCTTTCTGAAATTGTATAACTTCCATTTCGCTCAATGTCAGTGTCGGCAATATAATTCTTGAAATACCTTTTGTACAGCGGATATTTCTTAATTAAGTTAACGAACGAAAACAGGTCTTCAATACGAAAAAAAGAGCTCTAATTAGTTCAAAGTGGTAACTGTCAGGTTGATTTTCTTGACTGCAGCATCCGAGACTTAGTGGTACTTATTTCGTCAACGCAGTACCCGTAAATGCAGTTATTCGCCCACAAACATTTGTATGTCGAGGAGTACTTTTGCCACAAAACAAAAGAGCGCAATTTTCTCCGCTTTATTATCATTATTATTGTTATTACTGTAGTGTCCACATTGTGTTCCATAACGGTGTGGCATTGAAATCTGACATGCAACAATGATGGATACACCTATATGTAGTCACTCCAATGAAGGAAGATACAAACAACGCATTCTTTGTCTGACTGGCGTGCTCTTTAAATCCACGAGTGAAAGAGTAGAAAGTACCTCGAAGGAGGCTACAAGAGATACCTCTCTTCTTGTCTACCTTGAATGCGCGACTAGTTCCGTTGGATTTTAAAATGAAAACACTGTTGGCAATCCTTCACGCTTAGCGAATACCTCCGAGCAGACGAGACTAGAAATTACTGGTTTTCTTTTGCTCGTTTTCGGTTGGGGTTTGCCCGCCAACTCGACAGAATTCCTGCAGAAACAACCTGCTGTTACACTTACAAAATCCTACTAACGCACAGTTCTGTGATCGTTCGCAGCGTCTGGATTTATGCTTGATAAAACACATTTTATTTTTGCGCAGCGTGCTCTCTAGTTGTTGGAATGAATAAAGGTGTGTTTGAAATTGTTGATTTTTCTGCTCAATAGCTTTCTTAATTAATAACTTTATTTTCAATGGTTGTTAAAACGGTAAAGACTGCTGTGCGCCAATACAACCGGAAAAACTAATAACGAGCAACTAACGGTTCGAAAGTTGGAAGAAATTAATAAGGAGTATCTACAGGTTGTTATTTGGTTTGGTTTGTATTTTTTTAGTCGGCGAAGTGGAGCAAAGAGAAATTGTCGTGCTTTGACTTTTTGTTAAGTTTTTAGATAAAAATCCGTTTGTTGTTGGCTTGGTATTGTTCAACTGATAAGCGATCAATTTGCGTAGAAATTGGTAATGTTCCTTGAAATCATACAATGAAGACAGCAGCAGTAAAGTGAATGAAGTTTAGTCATAAAGCACTAGATAATTACAATTTTACAATTCATTTTTCCAGTTAGTCAGATATTCGATCTGCATTTGTAGTAATTAACTTTTACCATTTGGTATTTTTGTCTCTTTAATTTTATTTTTTAATTAAAGTTTCTGCTGTTATTCTTATGACATTTATGACATTAAGTTGGAATCTGAAGTTCCGATAAATCATGCTACAATCTCATTGAATTGTTGGCTCAAGTATGTTGTGATCATACATATTGATCGGACTATGTTTCACAGTAACTTTCTAATATACGAGATCGGCTTTAGATGGAAAGCAAGTAAGGCAAGTCCCCCAGGGCACAGTTTAGCCGTGAGATACTAAATTATGAATTTGATCATATTTTATTTATATTAAATCACAAAATTGGTCGAAAGTTATTTAGACAGAGTTTTCCTCGCTTCTGAAGTACTGTCCAACAAATCTCATTCTCCGAAAAATTTTAAAATTGGATTTTGTGAAATTTTTGTTTATTTTAGTATAACCCCTATAATTTAAAAAATATAGATAACAACAACTGTAGCTGTTGTAAGAAAAAAAGTGGCCCATGGGATTGAACTAATTCCGCGTTCTTCCTGAAATTTCTGACCATTGGAATAATCTCTGTCTAGAATTTCGCAATATTTGGAAGCTTTCGAGTTCCTGGAATCTCGAGAGTCTCGAAATATCGGATTTTTTTTTTCTAATTTCTAGAATATCTGCAACTTTTGGAAACTTTATAATCTTTATTATATTCGGAATATCAGAGTATTTAGAGTCTTCAGAATTTCCAGAATTTTTAGAATTCCTGGAACTTCTGAATCCTTTGGAATCTGCTGAAATCTTCGGAATCTTTAAATTCTTCAGAATCTTCGGAATCACCAGTTTCCAGATTTTTTGGAATCTTCAGTTTTCGAAATATTTAGGGTTATAAGAATCTTAAGAATCTTCAGAATCTTCAAAAAATTTAGAAACTTTAGAATCTTTAGAATCTCTGTGTGGAGTTTGATAATACATATTTGGAATTTTTGGAATTCCTGGAATCTCGGAATATCTGGATTTTTTTAATTTCCAACATATTTGACAACGTTGGAAACTTTATAATCTTTAGAATTTTCGGAATCTTCAGATTTTCAATTTTTTTTTAATTTCTAGAATATCTGGAACTTTTGGAAACTTTATGATCTTTAGAATATTCGGAATATTCAGTATTCAGATTTTTTGGAATATTCACCCTTCGAAATACTCAAAATATTCAGAATATTTAGAAACCTCAGTTTCTAGATTTTTAGAATTCCTGGAAGTTCTGCAACCTTTGGAATCTGCTGAAATTTTCGGAATCGTTAAATTCTTCAGAATCTGCGGAATCACCAGTTACCAGATTTTTTGGAATCTTCAGTTTTCGAAATATTTAGGGTTGTAAGAATTTGAATCTTCAGAATCTTCAAAAAATTCAGAAACTTTTTAACCTTTAGAATCTGTGCCTAGAGTTTCGTAATACATATTTGGAATTTTTGGAATTCCTGGAGTCTTGAGAATCTCGGGTTATCGGGTTTTTTTAATTTATAGCATATCTGACACCTTTGGAAACTTTATAATCTTTAGAATATTTGGAATATTCAGTACTCAGATTTCTTGGAATCTTCACCCTTCGAAATATTCAGAATATTTAGAATATTTAGAATCTTCAGAATTTCCAGAATTTTTATAATTCCTGGAACTTCTGAATCCTTTGGAATCTGCTGAAATCTTCGGAATCTTTAAATTTTTCAGAATCTTCGGAATCACCAGTTTCCAGATTTTTTGGAATCTTCAGTTTTCGAAATATTTAGGGTTGTAAGAATCTTAAGAATCTTCAGAATCTTCAAAAAATTTAGAAACTTTAGAATCTTTAGAATCTCTGTGTGGAGTTTGATAATACATATTTGGAATTTTTGGAATTCCTGGAATCTCGGAATATCTGGATTTTTTTAATTTCTAACATATTTGACAACGTTGGAAACTTTATAATCTTTAGAATTTTCGGAATCTTCAGATTTTCTAATTTTTTTTAATTTCTAGAATATCTGGAACTTTTGGAAACTTTATAATCTTTCGAATCTTCGGAATATTCAGTATTCAGATTTTTTGGAATATTCACCCTTCGAAATACTCAAAATATTCAGAATATTTAGAAACCTCAGAGTTTCTAGAATCTTTAGAATTCCTGGAACTTCTGAAACCCTTGGAATCTGCTGAAATTTTCGGAATCGTTAAATTCTTCAGAATCTGCGGAATCACCAGTTCCCAGATTTTTTGGAATCTTCAGTTTTCGAAATATTTAGGGTTGTAAGAATTTGAATCTTCAGAATCTTCAAAAATTCAGAAACTTTTTAATCTTTAGAATCTGTGCCTAGAGTTTCGTAATACATATTTGGAATTTTTGGAATTCCTGAAATATTGAGAATCTCGGATTATGGGGATTTTTTAATTTATGGTATTTCTGACACCTTTGGACACTTTATAATCTTTAGAATCTTCGGAAACTTCAGACCTTCAGATTTTTTTTAATTTCTGGAATATCTGCAACATTTGGAAACTTTATAATCTTTAGAACCTTTGGAATATTCAGTATTCAGATTATTTGGAATCTTCACTTTTCAGAATATTCAGAATATTTAGAATCTTCAGAATTTCCAGAATCTTTAGAATTCTTGGAACTTCTGAAACCTTTGGAATCACCAGTTACCAGATTTTTTGGAATCTTCAGTTTTCGAAATATTTACGGTTGTAAGAATGTTCAGAATCTTCAAAAAAATTCAGAAACTTTAGAATCTTTAGAATCTCTGTCTAGAGTTTCGTAATACATAAGTATTTGGAATTTGTGGAATATCCGGAATCTTTAGAATTCCTGGAACTTCTGAAACCTTTGCAATTGAAATCTTCGGAATGTTTAATTTCTTCAGAATCTGCGGAATCACCAGTTTCAAAATTTTTTGGAATCGTCAGTCTTCGAAATATTCAAACTCTTCACAATGCTTAGAATCTTCAGAAACTTTAGAATCTTCAAAATCTCTGCGTATGGTTTCGGAATATCCTGATTCTTTGGAATTTCTGGAATTTCTGAAACCTTTCGAATTTTTCTAATTATAGAAATCTTTATAATCTTCGGAATAAGGTTTCAGATTTTCTAGAATCTTCACTCTTCGAAACATTCAGAATCTTAAGACACTTTACAATCTTCAGGAAATTTAGAACTTTTCGAATCCTTCTAGAATGTCTGAGTCTTGGAATATACAGAATTTTTTAATTTTCTGAAATTTCTGGAACCTTTTGGAAGTTTGGAATCTTTATAATCTTCAGAATCTTCGAAATCTTCAAAGTCTTAAGATTTTTTGAAATTTTCAGTCTTCCAAGTATTCAAGAATCTTCAGAATATTCAGTATCTTCATTGAGAATCTTCAGAATCTCTAGAATCTTTCGGAATATCCGGAATATTTGGCATTTCTGGAACCTTTGGTATCTTTGAAATCTTTGAAAACTTCAAGTCTGTCGAATCTCGGAATATCCGAAATCTTCAAAATTTTCAAATTCCCACCACTAAGCTATTCGACCGTCACTATTGCGCTGTTATAAAACGTTATTATATATTGTGGGAAAATTCCTAGAGTAAAAACTCAAAGTGGATTGGTAAACCACAAGTATAAAAGTGCGTTGGTTTATAAAATTTAAGGTGACCATTAAGTAAAATTTTAAGGTGACCATCAAGTTGTGTAACTGACAACTGGATAAATTTTGGTTACCATTCTACCATCTAAATGATATTAATAAAATACACATAAAATCTGACAATAATCCGTTCAATAGGTTGGGGATTTTCTCGGAAATCCAAAGCTAAAAAAAATATCTCATGAATTTTGATTCACCCATTTTACTCAAAGGAATTAAATTTCTGCAGTATTTATACCTCTAGGATTCTTAAGGTCTGTAGTATATCTTAGATTTTTGGAATATCTAGGATTTCTAGAATCTCTAAAATGTCAAAGGATACAGAGAATTTCGAAAACTTTGAATTTTTGGGAATCTTAAGAATTTCAGGATTCTCAAGCTCTTCACAATCGTGAGAAAGATACAGAGATTTTAGAAATCTTTGCGTCACTGGAAGAATCTTCTGAATTTCAAAATCTTTAAGGTCTTCAAGTTTTCAGAATGACCAGAAGCTCTGGGATCTTTCTCATCCTTGGAATACACTGAATTTCTGCAACATTTATGATCTCTAACATCATTAAGCATATCTAAGGTTTTTGGAATATCCAGAATCTTTGCATCGTTGGAAGAATCTCAAGAATTTAGGTTGAAGATCCTGAAATTCTGAAGATTCTTCCAATCTTCTCTGCAAAAAGTGTGGACATTCCAAAAATCTTCGAAGTCTTTAAGGATCTCTGGAGTCCTTCAAATCTCTGGAATTTATTGAATTTCTGCAGAATTTATTATTTCTAGCGTCCTTAGGGTCTATAATATCTCTAGAATTTATGGAATTTCTAGGATTTCTAGAATTTATGAGCTGTTGCAAAAAAAAATTGCCCTTTGCTAATGATTTAACCCAAAAACCAGCAATTACGGTTGTCATCTTCAACTGAAGCTATTGATTTTTACTTCCCAATGGTAATAATTTACAAATTTCATATTTTATCAACACAAAAGTGGGTTCCCCGTTTCGATTTGTCTGTCTTCTCTGTCTGTACTGCAGTCTGTCTCTCTGTCATCTGTCGGTGTTTGTATTAGATAAGCAACATCTGTAACTACAGAGCAGTCAAAATTTTAACAAAAATGTTTACTATTTAACGAAACAACTACACGATTGCTTTCAAATTTTGTACACGTTTTCTTATACGTTAGAGTTTCTCTACAGGAAGTTTAGTTAAAAAAAGCTTGGATATCACAACATTGAAACCAAACAGATTCCAGTATTTTCAAAAAGATTTGTTTGTTTGGTTGCATAACCAAATCGGCTTAACTGAAAGTAATCTTGTAATTTGTTATCACACAAACACAGAAAACGCCATAAGGACTCATTCTATAGCTGTTTTTATTTACTTTTACTCTTCTTAAACGATTTTGCAGTGTATTGGTCAAACTGTATTTACCAGAAACAGAAGAAACTCGAATTCTCTGAAAGCCGAATGGAGACAGGAAACGTGTTTTATGGTAGACAGGATGCAGGTACTGAATAACATTTTTGACAACAAAAGTACCTAATCAAGCGTAAGTTCCCAAATATTTTGTACTATTGGTAGTTGGTACCTTTTCTAAGTTAGTCGCGATCAAAATTACCTTACATATGACGTCCACCAATAAATAAAATATTACATGTAAAGAACGCCAAAACATTTTGCACAGTAAATCAGTTTGAGAAAATAATTATTAACTGTACGTAAAAACATCGACTTACGTATGCAGACAATTTAAAATAGGTTTTACTAGTTAGCAACGTGGACTATGTTTAGAAGTGAAAACCGAATCATTTGAAGACGTCGTCATAAAGTTTTATTTCCTGACAGTTCAATTTTCCACGAAATAAGATCCGTATCATCAAAAGCGAATTTATATAAAACACTGATAAGAACATCAGAAAAATCGTTCGGTAATAACATCGATTAATTGTCAACGCAACGGAACGAAAATCGTTTAATAAAGGCAAACGTCAATTAGTAAAAACACGACACGGAGCAACCATTTAATAGCGTACTAAGGTTTCGCATTGTTCCGCTACGAGTGTGCTATTTTAGGTTGATTACATAAATGGTAATAAATTATATCAGAAATTTTACAACCTTGGTGTGTAGGTAGAAAATATAACTTCAACAAAAACAGATAACATAACCGTGTAATGAACAAAATCCAGACATTTCTCATTAGTGTTTAATCATTACAAAAATGGCCACAATTTTAAAACAACAAATACACAAGATTGCAGAAAGCATATCCCGGTATCCACCTACGTTATGCCGTTAGGGATAACAATCTTCCCTAAATTTCAGATGTTAATACGAATTTATTGTGCATTATCATTGTTACTTCTCTCCCTATTCTGCAAAGCATCAACAAATTTGATTATGTTTCTTCTGTCAGATATCAAAAGACAATCTCTTTTTGTTTAAAAATAAAATTAGCCTAATGCTCCTTTAATCAAACCGTGGCCGTCGTAATTAAAATACTTTTTCTTTCCCTTCAAGCCTTCTCCTGATTGTATCCACAAAAAACTCATTATCAAATCTTTAATTTAGACAAACACTCCAAGTAAAAGCCTTCCTACTAACCAAATACAACCTGAAATTTTCATTTCCTCGGGGACTCGCCCTGAAAAAATTGGCTTCTGTTTGGGAACGCACACTGATCGGATTTCGATCATCCACTCACTAATAAGTTTATTGAGTCATCCTTGCGATAGGTATTGTATTTCAAATATGTCTAAGGGTTATTGACCAAACAAGCAGTCATGTGTAACACCTGTGTCCCCGAAACACCAGCTGTTCCATAGAGCAAAGGAAGCGAAAATACCTTCACCAACGCTCATCTCGTAATAAATGGCCTTGTTTTCCCAAAATTAAATCTCTAATTTTCCACCCCATGCATCAGCGAAGAGAAAAGGTTCAGGGTTACGGCCGGTATTAGATTATCTCGCCTTATCTCAACCTGTTAACCTTTATGAAAAATGTATGTGTTTGATCAACTAATAACCGACATTTTGTTGGAGTTATCGATTCGCGTGGATCCCTCGTTACGTTTAAAAAATTAATGTGGCATATCAAAGAATTTGCAAACATTTATCGGTAAAACATCTTCGCCCTTATGTATTTTTTAAGGAGTGTGTAGTTGGTAACACCCAGCACAATGTTATTTGAGTTGGTATATGGAATATACACCCGGTATATGCTGGGTAATCAAGTTACCATTCTTACATTAACAATACAAGACATTGATCGAAGAGAACTTCTGCTCAATGCAATCTCGGTTTGCTCTAGTCAAACTTTAATTTGTTCGGTGCATATGGAAACTATGTCTCTGTCACGGTAAGATTGAGTTTCCGAGATCGTGTTCATCCATACTGTAATTAAGTTACCACACATTCTAATATAAGGTATAGATTGTTTGGAAACTTCGTAAGGTAAGCACATTCCTTATAACACTTTCACATACGTATCGTTGTGGTTTGTCTTATGAGGAACCTGTTGTTAACAATGAGTCATGATGCGTTAATTCCTAGCATACGGTGAGTTCTTTGAAAAACATGCCAGATAATATACGACGCAATTAATATTCATTCAGTGATGCGACTTTGTGTCGACAAGACATACGCGATCTCAGTGGTGGCAAAAGTTGGAGAAAATGATTCATTGCGGTAAATACAGGAGTAAGAATGTTTTGATGATGAAATTTAGCAAACAAGTACCAGTGGCCTAATATCGCCCAAAGCAGTTTGAGTGCCCAAGGTGTTAAATAGTTGAATAAATAACAAATTTGGTGCTTGTGTTATTTTTTTAATAGATATATCTACGAAGTGCGAAAAAAGATAGTATGCATATCCAGCTTCAAAAAGAAAATTAAGTTCTGAATGTTTTTGTAAGAAACTAGAACTTGTGTCTGTAGACTCTGGCAGGTCTTCCCACTAAATTGGCGATAGAACCTCTTCTTCAAAAGTGAGCGGCTAACATACATCCGCTTACTCATTTAATATACAAGTCGCTTTTAATGACCCTTTTTATTCCATGAGAACTTAAAGAAACCCAAAATATCTTACTACGCATTAATTTTTTTGTTTCACGTTTCCTAAAATTTGTAGGTTCTAAAAATTTTTGGTAATACTGGTACAATCAACAGGTGAGTAATTAAAGACAATTTTATAATGATTAATAAGTAATTCATTACGAACAATGAGTTTTAAAAAATTAAATTAATTTCTGTAGTTGTATTTTGGTGGTTTTAATTTAGATAGCTCCCTCAGGGTAAATAAACTGTCATGTATAAAAGTGATGAATGTAAGTTTATGTTATCTATCGTTTCTCATTAGAATTAAAGTCAGAAATGTCGCTCTGGTACACCACACATAATGATGTACCATTTATTACATCCATTTAGTAGGTTAAAATCGAATTATCTGAAGTAGAATTTGTATTTTATTACCTTTTGGTAATATCTGAAAATGCTTCAAAATAATTAATATGAACTATGTCTAGAGAATATAAGTATTAACCATAGCTAAAAAAAATACTAAAAGGAAACTAGTAGTCAAAATATCCCTTGAAATGTCATATAGTTAATTATTAGTTGCTGCAGGTAACTGCACTTAAATTTAAAACGTATCTATACTTAAAAATTCTCCATTCCGTTTCTTTTAAATTTTGAAGTTTCGCAAAAACCTTTGTAGTGTCGGTTTTTACATTTCTATAGAAACACCTGTGTTTTGTTTGTAGCTATTAGGGCTTTGCTATTAAGAAAGCATTCTTTAGTACTAGGACTATGAACTTTAATTCTGTAGTTTTTGAGTAAATATTTTTTGCTTATATAAATTTTAACTGAGTAAACGTTCTACACATATAAAACAGCTATATGTAAGTCGTTTTATTTCGTCTTTATAATACACACATAAAAATTGGTTTAAGAAGAAACAATGCAACTTTAAATAAAGCTATGTCTTGACTCTTTAACTGCAAGTAAAAAAGCATATTATGCGTGGTTTCAAGTGAGTTTTCCACAACAAAATTGTGTTATGACGTCACCAACATTTTAGCAGGGACGCTTATATCACTTTAAATAGGTGCAACGTAATACTAATAATAACCGTAGTATATTCCCAAATTTTCGGAAAAATAGGATGATCCGATAATTTTATAAATAAAAAAAGGCGCGGCCCGGCATTAATTCCCGGACCTTTCATTTACGAAACGAGGGCGCTACCTATCTATACCACGGTTGTGCTTAGGGAGGTTCATATTATTTGTCTAAAAAACAATACGATTTAAATAATAAACTACATAATTGGTCAAAGGTTATTTCGAAAAATCATACAATTTTATTTTATAAAATTTTACCTTTTGTAACAATTCACCTCATAAAAATTTTACGGGTGAAATGGCTTGACCAATCACAGACGATCTAAAAATTCTTGATGCGACAAAACTCCACAAGTGGATTCTTGATAATGATAAGTGACAATACAACTGAGAGTGCACGCAATAATTCAAAGAAATAAAAATCTTGTTGAAAATTCAACAATTAAAAGTAAATGTTATTCCATCAAAATTTCACGAGCTGTGGTTTTACCAAACTCAGTCTTGCTTTTTGAAACATTTTAGGGCAAAAGTAAATTTTTACGATCCATTGGAACGTTTACATTGTATTTTCAGACGGAAACAGGAAACCTACTGTTTCGTACTCTAGGGGTCATGAGATGTCAAGAAATTATGAAAGTAGCCAACACAATACTTCCTTAACTTACGCTCGAGAAATAAAAAGAAACCATTTGTAAAAACTGAAAGCTTTCCTCTACTTGAAAGATAAAGAACATAAAAAACAGGTATGAAAAAAGTCTTGCGTAAAAGTAAGTTTGAAATACTGTAATGTTCCATTAGATGACTAATTACAAGGTTAATTGTAATTCATTTCTGATAGATAAGGACATTTATACGTAAATAAATAAAATGCGTTGTTGATTCAATGGTAAAATTGTAACAGAAAAAGTTATAGAGAATTCAGAATGGTGTTCAAAACCACTTTTACCATTTTTTTATTTACTTCTTAAACACCGCAAGAATAGGATCTAAAACGCGAAAACATTAAAGTAGCCGTTGGCCAGATGGACCCAATTACAATACTTCCTTAGCTGATTTAGACAGAACCTCCCTAGCCCCTGAGGTCCAGTTCAACAAATCCCGTTTCTTCGGATGATTATAAAATTTGATTTTGTGAAATTTTATTTTTATGATTAGCCTTATAAGTTAAAAAAATGTAGATAATACCATTCAGAGTGTAAGAATAAAAGTTTATATCAGTATAAAATATTCTTATTCAATTTAGATTTTTTGCGAAAATCTACATGCGTAGGGGAAAAACTCAAGGCCGAATTCATAGACCACAAGTATAGGAGTATGTTATTTAATAAAATTAAATGGTAGATGATTAAACACATTTTAGTTAGCGTTTTATCTAAACACGATCTTCGTAATAAAATTTCAGTAGTAGGGAGACCTATTTTTCGTATACCTACTAGAGGTCATAAAAAATCGAAAACACATGAAAGTATGCGTTCAATTCAGTTAAAAAAAGAAATAAATCGTTTGAACAACAAAAATACGTAAAACAGTATCAAATGAGATACCCAACTAGATATCCGGTGACTGTCGACAAAAATCTAATTTGTCAACTTGAATCTAAATTTGAATGTATATTTTATTTATAAAAGCTTTTAGATCTTCCAAATCTCTGTCCAGTTGAATACAACAGGTCATACAAATAACCCCATTAGAAGAAATCAGTTAGAGCCAAATCTGGGGAGTTTGCAGGTCTTTGTACGAACAATCCAGTGTCAGAATATGTGCCTACACCATTTTCTGCCTTAAATACTCAAAGTTTTATGCGATATTGAACAAACGCAAGTCAATTCTGTTAAAATATGTCAACATTTCGTTGCAAAAGTTTAGAGGAAATGCATCATCGCATCATTGAGACACCTTGAATAAATTAAAATCGTGTGTAAGGCTGCTTATTTTATTTAACTGTGTTTGCAGTGATGTTTGAAACTGAATAAATTTTAGTGAAACTAAGGTTGAACCAAAATTCTCAAAATCGATAAATACTTGAAATACAAATCTGACAAAAAAAACACCCGCAAATGTTCTTTGAACCTATAATATAGCTACCATCTGACAATAATTTGAGGTGGCCAACTGTGTTAGTCGGCTGCGTCCTCTCATTTTATTTTTACTTTTTAAGCCAGTTTTTTAAACACAATTAAAGCAGCGAAAACACCTTTACTTGCACCAATTTTGCGTGTTTTTAATGTGCCAACATATTAATGACATTAATTCGGATCAATATCCTGACATTTATCGCTGAAAAAATAATAACTGCTATTTCATACCTCGTCGGAGTGGAAATCGATCACATTAGTCAAAAATTACAATTCGTATAAGAAAAAAAATATACGACCAAAAATATACAAAAGCTGGAAACGAAAAAAAACTTCTATTGTTAACGCGGATGCTTTTATCCCCACAGCAACATTTTCGTATACAATTGTTTTCAAACACATTTAAAAAAATTAAATACCCTGTAGGTGATTATAAGCAGTTCAATAGCTATGACTATTCCATTTAAAAGCTGGAAAAAAACAGAATTGTAAAAAATGTATAATGCCAATAATTACACAAATCATGGGAACTGAGCAATAATTGCCTCATTCCCTGTCTCGATGATAATAATAATAATGACTTTCATTTGGTTGTAGGTTAATATGTAGGTAAAGAAAATAATAAGACTGTTTAGTACTGGCAGGAAATTCCGCTACAAGATAATACGGATACGCCAAGGTCTGTCATTTTGACTAACGTTTCTCACAAACGTTTATGGCACAGTTCGAAATGCCCTCCCAAGCGGTCATTTTCGTTGCATGAACCTGAGCACGGACGTGGATTTATACAATGCAATAAAGTTTAGTGGAATCAACCATGCATTTACGCAGACGAATGTAAAATGTAAACCGTACGTCGTATTATTCCTCGACGTGAACCGGAAAAGTCCTGCAAAACTTTCCCGATAACGATATGAACGATAGACAGAGTAAAATGGCAGCAAATTATTCGGCCATATATCGTGGCAATAAATGTGTTTTTCGTTAAAGACCCAATGTAGGCGTATCTGGAGTTAAAAATCTTGTTATTCAGTACGCTTTCCAGGCATCTTTAACCTACATTCGGCTGTTTAAAGTGACGCATTGTTTGCACGCCACTAGTGAGGCTTCCATCTTTGCGATCATTGCTCATTATTGATGGCGAAGGTGAACGGGATGGGAATGGTACCGTGGTTCCTTTTTGATCAACACTTACCACTCGGGGTGTCGAAATACCCCCACATGGGTATTCCGACGGCAGTAGCGCCAACTACAAAACAAATAAATCCCAAAACAGCAACACATGTCGAATACAGGGGTTTGACTTCCGCCATATCATAAACCAACCATGATCCAGTTGATTTATTCGAATTTGCACAAAATCACCACGTTTTAACAAAAACAAATCCACTAGCACAGCGCATGACTTCCATGTAACACAATAATACACGCGACACCCAAAATCAATACACTTGTTTACTATTTCCACGTCTTGGAAAATTCGATTTTCGCGGTTGACTTCGCGTCGCGCGCTATTTTCCCTTGTCCGCATTCACACGCATTTTGCTAAAGCTTTCGGCTAATTTGGCTGGATTTTGGCGAACAACTTGCGAGCAATCGTCGCCTTTATTGCGTGGTTTTAGTCCAACTAAGGCTGGTAACATGTTTGAAACTACCTTCGGAGAGGTGTGCCACAGTCGCGAGGTATGGAAGGGGGCCACGTACAGCGGTGCCGGCCCACGAACTCCGTTTAAAATTGCAGTCCGACCGGTACTCGCCGCTTTGACTCTTCTTAGCAGGAATGTCGTGGCGTTTCGCTCATGGACACAATTCCGATTTAAATTGATGCGACACAATTCTCGGCGATGACTTTTTTCTCGTTTTGCGACACCGGGAACTCCACTTCCACTGAAGATGCTATCTTCTGGCTGAATGCTACGCTTGAGGAGGCACGTTTTTCAGGTGACGCTTTGGAGAGGGTCAACCCTTATAGAACTGCTAATTAAAAAGTGGTTTTGACAGGTGGAAAAAAATATACAAATGGGGGGAAAGGAATAGTGGAACGGAATAATTGGAACGTTAACCTTTCAGCAATGTTGGTACAATGTACGAGGGGAATTTTTCTATATCTGTTTAGATATTTCACGAATATTTCTTTCTGGTTTTATTTATTAGATGATACGGATAAAAATGTATATGCGCTCATACCAAATAAATTTGAAGTACCTACATGCATACAGCGAGTGGTATGAATGAAAATGTGAAATTTATACTAGCTCGTGAGTTTAAACGTATTACCGGAGTTTTTACCACGTGGAGAGTACATGTTCAAAGCACGAATGAATAAAATTTCGATCATATTAAAACCTTTTTATATTCCGAAGTTAATCAGTTCTGATTAGTGGTAGACTTAGTTCTGAAAAATTAAGTATTTGTAACTGCATGTATTAACATATCGTAAAGATTCAATATGTAGCAGTATTATATGTACAAATATACGGTTTGTTGAAAAAGAGTTTTAATTTTAAATGGTGTTAATTAAAACCCAGTCCTTTGAAAAAAAAATTCACAGTCAATTCATAGACCCAATTCTCCTTTCCCAGGTTTTTATTTTTGTGGCGAACAGATACTTTACTGTTTTCTCGAAGTTTCATGGGATATGTTTTCAGCAGATAATTTTTGTCAGTACTGGACTGATTGTTCTGACATTTTAGTTGTGTAGATGCTAAAACGCTAAGCAAAATTTCTCTTGTCGTCTCCATAATGACGTGATTTCAAAATTTTGCATAGTAAAGGCTATTTAAATTTTATAAAATTATATACTTTCACATTAGTGGTTTATGAATTCGCCCCGATTTTTTTGTTCTGTGCTTTTAGAAATTTGGAAAATTAAGTTGTTACTAGTTTCGTCCATATGCAAAAATGCTGTTTGATGTAAACGGATAATTTTAGTTTTGAAAATAGTATAAAAAAAAATGGTCCAAACTTATTTAGACAGAAATTCCCGGGTCCCAGAAGTACAGGCGAACAGATTTTTCGAAAAATTGTAAACCATCATTCTACATGCTTAACTTCGATTGTTTGTGTTTATACATTAAACGAATGTCACGAATAACACGCAGAAATTTGTTTGATTTGAATGAGTTTGTCTCCTCAAAACAGAGGGCTAGAATTATTAATTAAGCTAAAATAAAGCAAAATGTCCTGAATGTTATTATTGCAATTCTTATTTTATTATTATTAAATATAGACGGACGCAGCATTGCTGTACTATGCGTTTTCGAGAAAATGAGGTGACTTGTTCTTAATTTAATCAATAAAAAATTGGTTGAATGTTATTTCAGCAGAATTTCCCTTTCTCCTAAAGTACAGTTGAACAGACACAGCTTTGAAAAATGATAAAATTTAACTTTGAGAATTTTATTTTTTAATGATGATTTTATGCGTTAAAATTAATTAGGAATTGTGAATGTACGGGTAAAGAAGAATCGTATGCATACGTTTTTAGTGAGTTTTTCCATATAAAGATTTTAATAAAAATAGGTGCAGCTAGTGTAATACTATTAATAAAAGTACTGTATCCCGAAATTTTTGAGTCACTTTATAAGTATGGAGCAATTCTAAAAAATATGAATGCATTGACAAACCATGAGCTCTTAATACTGCGAATATTTTGATCTTATTCAGTAACGTTCAGTAAAATTTTGAAATAACGCCATCAACTTTTTTTGAAGGGGATGAACAGACAAATTTTGATTAACGATTTATTATGTTTCCGATAGCCGTAAAACGTTTGCAAAATTTCAGAGTACATATTCGGTTTTGCAGTTTCAAAGTTAAATTGTAAAATGTCGTGGATAACTTTGATTAGTTTTTCCACAAATGTGAATGCTCAGGGTAACAGCTCAACACGAATTCATAAATTGTGTTGCAAAAGTTGGAGACGATGTCATATTAGTGGTGATAATCACAGAAATTTTGGTCAGCGTTTTACCATCTACATGATTTCCCTAAAATACATACAAAATTTAACAACAATCGGTCCAGTAGTTCCGGAGATGTTATTTATATAATAAAAATCGACACAGACGTAGACGGACTGTAGACAGCAGATAACAGACGGCAGACAGACGGAAACGACAAACCTATTTTTCCGTATTCTAAGGGACATGAAACGTCGAGAAAATATAAAACTCGCCCGATGGGCTCGATTTAATAATTTCTTAGTTTACGCCCGCGAAGGATAAATTAGTTAGTGAAAAAAGTATTGTAATCGAGTCCATCGGGTGAGTTGATATTTTAATTTTTTAAAATTTATTTCATCTAACGAAAAAAAGCTGCCGCCCACCAGCTTTAAATCCTGGAATTCCCATCTGGCATGCTGACGCCCTACTACTGAACCAGAAGTTCGTAAATTATGTGTGTTAAGAACAAAACGGATTAAAGAATAAACACATAATAATAATAAATAAAATCAAGGTAGATTCGTAAACTACAAGTACAAGAGTGTATATAGTGAGCTGAAACGGACAAACCAACGACAGTGGGAAACGCGGACCTACTTTTTCGTGCTCTAGGGGTCATGAAACGTCGAGAAAACGTGAAAGTGGATGTTACAATACTTCCTTAGCTTATGCTCGGGAAGTAAAAATTTAGTAACTCATCAGCAATACAAGATTTTATGATTTACAATTAACGATATTTTTGAAAAATGCCGAAGTCGGTAAAGTTGCAACATTGTCATACGATTCATATGACGAATTGCTAAAGTCTGTTTTCTTCACGTTTTATGACTTACACTACGGGTCTATTGGCGATTTTATTAGAAACTACAGAACCGCTTGCTCTGGTATTTTGAGGGTATTTTTAGATTGTCACGTAAATTTTGAATCGCCAACCAAATTTGTTCGTTTATGTCTAATGTAATGATGTCACCCCAAAATTTTTGTAGGTATAGTTTTGGAAATTTCATTCTACCCTATAAAATTTTGTTGACAATGTAGGTAAGCAGAGAAAAATATTGTGGCTTGGTGGGAGTCGAACCCACGTCTCTATGCTTTCCGGGCAAGTATGTTAACCACTGGACCACGAGGCCACTTATCTTTCTCTGCTTACCGACGTGTTATTGTGCCGCCACAACAATAACGAGACGGACAGTAGTACAATGGTAAGAAATATTTATGGCTCACACCAGTTCATCAGAATTTGTCGGAGAACATTTAGCAGGTAGTTGTACTCATAAAATAATGGTCATTTTCGTTCGTGAGTAACGATGGGCCCTGTCCAGACCTGGATTATTCTGGTTTCTACCATCTGGGGATTACCGGCACGCGACAACGTTAAGTTTTAAAAATCTCTTGCTATTGTACTACTGTCCGTCTCGTTATTGCCAATAAAATTTCACAGGGTAGAATGAAACTTCCAAAACTATAAATCTTACATAAATTTGTAATAAATAAACATGTATGTTCCAATTTGAAAATATATTTTAGAATCTCGTCGACGTGCTCTGCTTGAGACACAAAATGCTACAATCTATGAATTTTAATACTTAGTACATTTTTATTTCTAGAGGATATGCTAAGGAAGTATATCCTTGCGAATGATTACTTTTATGTATTCTCGACGTCTCATGTCCCCTAAAGTATGAAAAAATAGGTCTCCCGTTTCCATTACCTATCTGGGGAAGTCGTCTGCTGCCTGTGTCGATTACAGAGATAATATCCGTAACTACTGGACTGATCGATATAAAATTTTATATTTAGTTAAGGAATATCGTGTGTATGGTAAAATGCTAATCAAAATTTGTCTAGTCATCCCTAAAACAATGTGATGACCAGAGTTAGGCACAGCCGAAGTAATGGGGAATCAACCAGAGAAATGTTAAGAACGACGGCGCGACTTCAGGCGATAAATTTGGCTGGCCGACTGTGCAGTCTCAACCAAGTCTCAACCTCAGTGTCGTTTGATGCAAATCAGGGTTTATCCAATCAAGATCACCACGAAAATTGTGATGTTGAACAGTCATTTTTAATATTTAAAGCATTTTAACATCTAGGAAGACTCGTTAAAACCGAGAAAAAGTAGTAATTGTTATTAAGAAAATTGTTATTCCGCAAGTTGTAGACCACGACTGCAATAGCGCTGGCGATCGGACGATGATGCCGAAGTTTGGTGATGACGTCACCGCAAAATTTTGCGTGGTCAATTAAATTAATAATAATTAAACAAATCCATGAATCTGTCTTGAATTTTTACTCTAAATTTTTTCCAATCAAAATCTTACATGTTATTAGCGATTTTAGGTGCAAATTTAAAATATTTCTATATAAACATGAGGTGTCGCTATTAGTTGCCATACATGTTGTATTTTTAAATAAGTACAGTTTACGAAAGTAATTTATGACAGGTGTATTTATAAAAATTGTCACCTCAAGCTATTGTAGAACTACCAATTCATTATTTTTGTTTGTTTCATATTTCCTTCTGTTTTTTCTTAAGTTTATGTCAAATTCATTTATGTACAGAATTGAATATTTTTTTTATCAAATGCTTACAGTTGAGCCTAACGCATAAAGTAGACAATGAAAGCACATGCTGCATTCTATTCTTTTTCTTTTATATTAATTTCATAAGCTGAATATTGTAAAATATTTTACAAATTTTACAATCTAACTTACTAGAATATTATAGGCACCTTGTCTGGATTTTTCAATTAGCGTTAAAATTATTATAGTTCAGCACTCAGAATTTAAATTCTTTTCTCAACACATCAGTGTTTCACTATCAAAAACTTTCAACAATAAATAGCGAGTAGTTGCATTTAGAGGAAATACATCGAACTGCTCTCAAGATTATTTTCGCTGCACAAAAACAGTTTAATGAAGTTGGTAATAAACTAAGGTTTGAAATCATGTTAGTTTGTAGAACTCTAAAGTTTGTTGAACAGACATTTCAGACATTTATAAATCATTGTTACAATCGCACTTATTTATACGTTTCCTTGTTTAAGAATTCAATATTAGTCAGTTTTGCAACTTTCGCTCTGCAGAAAATGTTAATTTCAAATTAATGACTTGCATTGTTAGAAATTTTTAATAAAATTAACAGATAACAAGTAAATTTGGTCAAAGATAAGTAGAAATGAAAACGAGTGTTTACGTGAAATGTGCATTAGTTTAATGAATGTTATCATTACTTTGACCAAATTTGTATCTTAACGTGTGACACAATAACATACCAGGTGTGAGTGCTAACAGTTATAATTAATGCTAATGTAGTCCAAAGTTATCACTTATCATTCTACATACCTATTAGATAACTAAGTTTAAAATACTGCTTTACAACATAAAATTGCCCACAATTTCCTGCATTAACGATTTTTCGTTATATTTTGATTAAAATAAACTTTGTGTTTAGCAAAATCGGGTGAACGACATGCTTGCATTCTAGTGCATTCTAATTTTAGTCCAGTTTTATGAAATCTGACTAAGCCAACACTGTCAATAAATATAATTTTCGTCAATTATCTTTGTCCACCTACTTCCATATATTTTCCTTAATTTTTATTAAATGGAGCCACAACTTCGCTATTAGAAAAACCAGCCACAACACCCAGAAACATGTTGTTGATGTTTCATTAACTAATGAAAAAAGTCTTTCATAAAGTTGCACACCAATTAAACTAATTGATTTAATCACTAGATAGCTTTCAAACCTACAAACATCAATTGAAAACTCAGTCATTCATGGCTCGCATAATATATTTCCAATTTGTTTTCAAACGACACTCGTATTCATTGAATCCAATATAAAACTACCTAAAATCATTGCATCCATAAATCCTTTGAACGAACAAGCACTTTTCCCGGGTTATATACACCGAACAAATTATTACCTACACCTGTTCCGAGATGTAGCATTTCCCTTTCAAGAGGTAGATTTATCGATATAAATCACTGTCTACACATTGAATTTAATGTTGCTGGATCTTTACCTGTGGAGCTGCGTAAAAATTTCAATTATACGCATACTTAAACACATCCCATGATCAGAAATTCGTCTAGAAATGTGTCTCACGTTGCTGAATTAATTTTCGCCACGTTCGTACGGAGATTAGCAGATCCTCACGCAGAACGAGGTATTTTTAGTCTAACAAATGAACTAATAACGAATTTAATCACATCTGGATTAGCACTTCTTAATTTCCCTATCTACCTACCGACAAGAGATTTCATTTTACTGTACGCGTTAATTAATTAATTAAAACGTTATAATCAGGAAGTTATTAAGAAAACATTTTCTGCTGGGTACTAACCAGCTTTCCTTAAGCACAGGCTCATTTATCCCGTCCTGGGGGAACCTGCCGGTAAACAATACACAGATTTTTTTTCAGGTAATTGTAGTAGTCGAATATTCCATTATTTTTAAGGTGAAAAAATATTTCTTACAAATTTATACCGTAGCTAAAGTTGTTAAGTTTAACAATCTACTTAAACATAGCAGTGTTCCCTGCTATTTATCAGTTAAATTTTAACGAGATTAGCGCAGACGGGGTTAAGTGCTTGAGATAATGTTTTCTTTTTGGACAATTTATGTAAATAAGTATTTCAAATTACGTCTTCATAAGTTTTGGGATTTAAAGTTGTATTTCCTTGTTTAATTTTACTAATAGCAAGAATGATATTAGAGACGGGTTAGTGATGTGTTATTTATGGCAACACTTGTAGGTAATATAAAATGAGGAAGCAAGAAAGTTTGGTATTTATTCCGAACTAAAACTTTGCAAACATCTTACTGATCTGTTGTGGTGCATAATAGTTGTGTTTTTTTTGTGTACTTGGAATTTATTATAACTACAAAATAGAAATTATTTTTCTACGAAACATTGTGCCGAAAGTGGTGGAAATCTTGGAACCACACGGCAACCGTTTTTATAGAACAAAAATACTGCCAGCTTAAGCCTTATATTGATTTTTTTCCAAAAATCTGGACATTTTGCTTACGCTCAGAAGGTAAAACAAATAAAGTAAATTAAAAATCTACTTTTTCTCAAGTCGGAAGTCGAGATGAATATCGTGGCACTGTATTCAGTTTTATACGAATTATATGGATTTTTTGTTCTGAGATTCCATATTGGTGATGAGAATTTGGAAATTTTTTCGACAAAAAAGATATTTGGACAACAATTAAAAATACCAATTTTGACCTCTACAACATGAATAACTCGTTCTAATTTAACAAGTTCCACGCTATTTCTCAAATTTATATTAATTCGAGTTTTTTTGTATATACTACATATATGAAATAATTTCAAAAATTTTAAACGAAATTTAGTGGTGATAACGTAATTAATTTTGAATTAAACAAAATAAGAAACATGAATCATTACTTAAAAAAAGTTTCAAATAGTTTGGACTTGGGTAAAAATTGAATTATATTTTAAATCTTCAAAACTTTATGCATATTTCAATCTCAGCAATATTTTTATGTACAGTTGCGACCACGGAATCTCGGACACTGATGTTCAGAGGTGGATGGGACCGTTTAGATTTCAAATTATTTCAAAAATAAAAAACAAGGGGTTTCTCTTTTTTCAAATTACTTCAAAGACAAGACATCACGTATCACGTGACTTCGAGATTCTTTCAAACTATTTCAAAAATGAAACAGAAAAGGTTTGAAAATGTGTTTTCAAATTACTTCATAACCCAGACACAAAGGGTCCTCGAGATTCTTTTAAACTACTTCAAAAACAAAACACAAGCTGTCCCAGAGATTTTTTTAAATTATTACTTCGAAAACAAGACAAAGGATCCCCGAGATTCTTTCAAACTACTTCAAAGACAAAATACAAGAAGTCCCTGAGATTGTTCTTTCAAATTACTTTAAAAAAGAAGACAAGAGATCTCCGAAATTCTTTACAACTAATTAAAAAAAAAAAATCACAAGAGATTCCCCAGATTCGTTCAAGTTACTTCGAAAACGAAACAAGGGATCCCCGAGATTCTTTCAAACTACTTCAAAAACAAAACAGAAGAGGTTTCCGAAATCCTTTATTTTAAATTAGTTTAAGAACAAGAGAAGGGATCGTTGAGATTCTTTCAAACTACTTGAAAAATCAGACACAAAGTACCTTGAAGATTCTCTTTCAAAGTACTTCAAAAACAAGAATTCCCCGAGATTCGTCAAAATGCCGGGAGACTACGAGATTCTTCCAAATCACTTTAAAAACAAGACAAAGGAACCCCAAAATTCTTTCAAACTATTTGAAAAACAAAATACAAAGGATCCCTGAGATCCTTTGAAATAACTACTTGAAAAACCAGACTCAAGAGGTACCCGAGATTCTTTCAAATTGCTTCAAAAACGAGACACAAGAAGTCGCCGAGATTCTCCTTTAAAATTACTTTAAAAACAAGACAAATGATCTCCGAGATTCTTTCAAACTACTTCAAAAACAAAATACAAGAGGTTTCCGAGATTCCTTTCAAATTACCTTAAGAACAAGAAAAGGATCCCAAAAATTCTTTCAAACCACTTGAAAACCTAGACATAAGGTTCCCCAAAAATTCTCTTTCAAACTACTTCAAAAATAAAACACAAGAATTTCCCGAGATTTTTTAAAATCACTTTAAAAACAAGACATAGAATCCCCGAAATTCTTTCAAACTACTTGAAAAACAAAACACAAAGGATCGTCGAGATTCTTTGAAATAACTATTTGAAAAACCAGACACAAGGGGTACCCGAAATTCCTTCAAACTACTTCAAAAACAAAACACAATAAGTCTCCGAGATTCTTCTTTGAAATTACTTTAAAAACAATACAAGCGATCTCCGAAATTCTTTCGATCTAATTCAAAAACAAAATACAAGGGTTCCTCGAGATTTTTTCAAATGATATCAAAAACGAGACTCATTGGGGATCACCGAGTTCCTATAATAATTTACTTCAAAATCAGTACACAGAAAGGTACCCGCGAATCCATCAAATTACGTCAAAGACAATACATTATAGATCACGGGACATCGAAATTCCTTCAAACTACTTCAAAAACAAATCACAAGGGGTTCCCAAGATTTTTTCAGGTGACTTCAAAAACAAGACAAGGGATTCCCGAGATTCTTTCAAACTACTTCAAAAACAAAACAAGAGGTTTCCAAGATTCTTTCTATCAAATTATTTTAAGAACAAGAGAAGATCCCTAAGGTTCTTTCAAACTACTTGAAAAACCAGTCAGTCACAAGGTGCCCCAAAGATTGTCTTTCAAACTTTTTGAAAAATAAAACACATACGATCTCCGAGATTCTTTGAAATAAAAATACAAGAGATCTCCGAGATTCGTCAGAACTAATTCGAAAATAAAATACAAGGCTTCACCGAAATTCTTTCAAACTACTTCGAAAACAAGGGAAGGGATCCCCGAGATTCTTTTAAACTACTTCAAAAACAAAACAGAAGAGGTTTCCGAATTTTTACTACCCGAGCGTAAGCAAAGGAAGTACTGTAATCGAGTCCGTCGGCCGACTCTCTACTTTTACGTTTTCTCGATCTTTCATGACCCCTAGAAGACGAAGAAATAGGTCTGCCATTTCCGTCTGTTTGTCCGTCTGTTCGTCCGTCTGTCCGTGTGTCCGTCTGTCTGCCGTCCCGGATTTTTATTAGACAGATAATCTCCGAAAGTACTGGACCGATTATTGTGAAATTTTGTACTTATATTAGGAATATCATGTAGATGGTAAAACGCTAACCAAAATTTGTCTAATCATCCCCACCACTAATGCGATGAAGTCACTTCAAAATTGTACATAGTAAATGGGTCTTAAATTGTATAAAATACCATAGTCCTACACATGTAGTTTACGACTCCGAATTGAGTTTTTACTCGAAACGTCCAGATTTTTGGAAAAAAAATCAAAATTATAAAACAACATTTTGCAATTTAATTTTGAATCTGCTAATCCGAATGTTTTTAAATGTTGCAGATGTTTTAAGGCTATAAAGAGCATCATAAATCTTTACTCAAAATATATTTGGTTATCCCCTCCAAAAACTTGATGACGTCAGCTCAAAAGTTTGCCAAATAAATCCTATGTAAAATGTACAAAATACGATGAGTCTGTGCTTGTGATGTATCACCCCATTCATATTTTTTGGATTTGCATATACAGGTGACTCAAAAAAATTAACGAATGCGTAAATTTATTTTACTGATTTACTCAGGAACTACAACACCGAATGCTTTGAAATCTTGAAGGTGTTTTAAAGTTATCATAAGCATTGTAAGTTTTTGATCAAAATGTATTTGCTCATCCCCCCTAAAAAATGTATGACGTCACCACAAAATTTTGCTAAATAAATCCTATCTAAAATGTACAAAATATGATGAGTCTTTTCTTGTTAGATTTGCTTAAGAGGTGGCTCAAAAAAAATAATGAAGTAAATTTATTTTATTGATTAAATTAAACGCAACACTTATTATTATTATTACATTGGACCAACCCAATTTGGTAGACACAAAATTTTGTAAAGTAAAAACTCGGTTGAAACATAAGCGTAGCACACTTATTTACATTTACTTTAACATTACAGACGTGTATTTGTTTTGTGGGCTGACTAGGTTCCGCGAATGTGGTATAGACATGTTTATAATCAATCAATTGTGAATTCCGCCGTCAAAAATTAAAATAACACCCAATGTTTTATATAATAAGCGGATGTCGAAGCAATAAAAATCTCAAGACTAGACGACTATCGGTTTTGTTTACAGTTTCTCTGTTTGACTCTCACGTATACTATGTTAGGCTTGTCGTCTTAAATTAAGAATGCTTATACATAAACGATTTTCAGTTGCCTCTTCTAGTACACGCCGGCGCCGTATACGTGAGTAAATTGTTTTGTTATTTTATTGATTATTACAAATCAATATTCAAAACGACCCAATTCATTTTCCCGAAAATTTGGGAATACAAGAATTTTATTCTTAGTATTACACTATACATCTATCCCAACTGATATACGTGTCCTTGCAAAAATGTTGATGACGTCATCGCAATTTTTTTTTAAATTCCCACTACAAAAATGTAATGAGAAAAAAAACACAATAGGCATGCAGTCGTCAAGTTTCCGACAGCGAGGGAAGTACTGTCTAAACTCTTTGGACCAATTTTTTCTTTTCAATTACTTTAAAAACAAAAGAAGGAATCCCCGATATTCTTTCAAACTACTTGTAAAAACCAGACACAAGGGGCGCCAAAGATTCTATGAAACTACTTCAAAAATAAAATACAAGACGTCACCGAGATTCTTCTTTCAAATTACTTTAAAAACAAGACAAGGGATTCCATAGATTCTTTCAAATTACTTCGAAAACAAAACACAAAAGGTTTACCAGATTCTTTCTTTCAAATTACTTTAAGAACAAGAGAAGAAATCCCCGAGATTCTTTCAAACTACTTGCAAAACCAGACACAAGGGGCTTCAAAGATTTTTTTCAAACTACTTCAAAAACAAAACACAAGGAATCCCCGAGATTCTTGTTTCAAATTACTTTAAAAACAAGACAAGAGATCTCCGAGATTCTTTCAAATGATTTCAAAACCAAGACTCACAGGGGATCCCCTAGATCCTATAATAAATTGCTTCAAAAACAATACACATAAAGATCCCCGTGACTCCATCAAATTTCTGCAAAAACAAGACATTATAGATCACGAGACTTCGAGATTCTTTCAAATTACTTCAAAAACAAATCACAAGTTATTCCCGAGATACTTTCAAATTACTTCGAAAACAAGAAAAGGGACCACCGAGATTCTTTCAAAGTATTTCAAAAACAAAACACAATAGGTTTCCGAGATTCTTTCTTTCAAATTACTTTAAGAACAAGAGAAGGGATCCCTGAGATTCTTTCAAACTACTTGAAAAACCAGTCACAAGGTGCCTCAAAGATTCTCTTTCAAAATACTTCAAAAATGAAACACAAAAATTCCCCGAGATTCTTCAAAGCATCGGCAAACCACGAGATTCTTGCAAATTACTTAAAAAAAACAATGCAAAAGATTGCCGAGATTCTTTCAAACAACTTTATAAACAAAACACAAGAGGTTTTCAAGATTCTCTCTATCAAATTACTTTAAGAATAACAAAAAGGGATTCCTGAAATTCTTTCAAATTACTTGAAAAACCAGACAAAAGGTGTTCCAAAGATTCTCTTTCAAATTACTTCCAAAACAAAAAAAAAAACACAATTTCCCAGATTCTTCCAAATCATTGTAAAAACAAAACAAAGGATCCCCGAAATTCTTTAACACTACTTGAAAAACAAAACACAAAGGATCCTCGAGATTCTTTGAACTAACTACTTCAAAAACCAGGCAAAAGAGGTACCCGAGATTCTTTCATACTACTTCCATACTACTTAGAAAAAAAATCACAAGTCGTTCCCGAGAGTCTTTCAAATTACTTCGAAGACAAGACAAGAGATCATCGAGTTTTTTTCAAACCACTTCAAAAACAAAACACAAGAGATTTCCGAGATTCTTTCTTTCAAATTACTTTAAGAACAAGAAAAGGTATCTGCGAGATTCTTTCAAACTACTTCAAAAACAAAATACAAAAAGTCCCCAAGACTCTTCTTTGAAATTACTTTGAAAATAAGACAACAGATTTCCGAGATTCTTTCGAACTAATTCAAAAACAAAATAAAAGGGCTCCTCGAGATTCTTTCAAATGATCTCAAAAACAAGATTTACAAGGTGTCTCCGCGATCCTAATAAATTGCTTCAAAAACAGTACACAGAAAGATCCCCGTGAATCCATCAAATTACTTCAAAGACAAGACATTACAGATCACAGGACTTCGAGATTCTTTTAAACTACTTCAAAAATAAATCACGAGAGGTTCCCGAGATTCTTTCAAATTACTTCGAAAACAAAACAAAGAATCCCAGAGATTCTTTCTAACTACTTCAAAAACAAAACACAAAGGGCCGTTGAGATTTTTTCAAATTGTTTCAAAAACAATTTAGACAGAGTGATCTTCGAAATTATTTCAAAGACAAGACATCACTGACATTGGGACCACCTGAAAATCGGAAATTTTCCAGTAGCCGTGGTACACGTGGTGTTTGAATCCAAATTTTATATACTTTTAAATGCAGTAAAATTGCGGCCTTCCAGGGACTTGTTTGAATTTTTCCTGCACTGGTTCGCCAGGTTCTAACCGCCCCTGTTGTCATTTCACTGACATAATCTGTGGAACACACTTTAAGTATATACCATAACCTAACTTGTAACTTTAATCATGTTGTGGACTTGTCATTTTGACTTTTGACACATACACAATAAAGCTTATACTTCTTTTTCAAGTGACAGAAAAATCCTGCCCGAGATCGCAACTGTACTTTGTACAATCATAACCACTAGTATCGGTCATGAAACTTTAAAACGAAATTCTATCGATAACGTCATGGCTAATAAGTTTTGGCGGCGTTAACCCAGAATAAATCTCTCTAAATATATATCCCTTGCGAACAAATCGTCTAAATATCCGAGTCATATTTCTAATAATTTTACTTTAATGTATTTTCATTTCATAAATTTTTGTTTTTCCTGGCATTTGGCTTACTTGATCATGGATCAGTATACACATGATTATTTACTTAAATTTTAACCTCTTTCCAAATATAACACCTTTACACGTTTTCGTTAGAGCGAAATACTATATTTAAAGTGTCGGATTAAACTGTAAAAATGAAAGCAACGATTCTCCTAAAAAGGAATTTGCAATCAATAAGTGCAACCTACTTTTTGCAAAGAAGTGTTTTTTTAACATCTGGATTAATGAGATCTGCATCATTAAATTCTTTCGCGGTCATCATCATTAGAAATCATTACAGTGACAGTATTATTGTTAAATCCCAAGACTGATGACAAAGTAGCAAAGTTTGTATTCTAGGTGAACACGACTCCTCGCCAAACTAAATAACTGAAATTTTATTAGTGCTGTGTTTTGCTACCAAAAACGCTGATATAAAAAGATTATTTAATTAAGATTAACTAAAAAATTTGGTTGAATTAGATCAACCAATTTTTCGGGAACACGCCTGATTATGTTTTTATTGTCATTCGAGAAAATTTAAGTCACGTAATTTGTTGCGTCACTCAGCATGGACGTGAATGATCAGTTACAAGAAACTGAAGTCGGCAGGAATAGTTTTCTCGTATTTTACAATTTATTTAATCCAACACTTTCAAGAGTAATCATAGAACACTTTGTGCTGTCAGCTCAGCAACAACATGACATAGTCTACGCTAAATCAAAACGTGTTTAACACAAAAGAATCATGTATTTAAAATTTTATGGTATTAATAGCGTACCCCAATATTGCTAAGATGGATCTATATGGCATATAAAATTGGTTTAATTGACTAATTCGTTAACAAATGTTTAGTGACATGCGTGAGTAAAATAATCTTCAATTGATCGTGCGTGAATTTCAACAGCCGCCGCAAAAGGGGGCGTGTACACGAAACAAATTTCACTTAAATTAATTTTAATGTTTTTTTAGTAATTCCATAACTTTCGTCATAACTAATTTACTAACTAATTAAAGCTATTTTCTTTACATGGTTTTACAAGTGCATTTAACAATACATTGGACGATTAAGTATTCTACTTTAGTTAGCGTAAGTGAACATCTTGTAAACAGTTGCTTTTACAGTCAAATGACAGAATCATTTGTTAAATTCCCCCGCGAACAAGAATCGGAATGAGCAACTTATCCTTTAGAAACCGCGTACTTCACCCTTAATCTCAACTTTATAACTTCATTTTGCATTATCCTAGCTTCCAGTGAGTATGTTTGTAATTTACACTACTTCATATCAACGTCGTTGTCTGCTGTCTGGATTTTAACCGCTTTCCTAGATAAAACAACCATACCCAAGCTATCCACCTATCTAGTACTCGATATTCATAGGTCAGTGACTTTCGCCAAGGTTGTGAACATTCACTTCTCAAAAACAAATCTCTGCATGGTCCCAGTAATTAAATTTTAGATTAAAGCTGTTAGCCATCCACTTTCTTCACGCGTGGGTGTTTCCATCACAAGTTTAAGGGATTCTTCTGCAATTGATGGTGACTAGACGTGCACGTTCTTAACAACGCAACCACACCCTTTGAATGTTGAAATACTCATAAATATTCATAGAGTTTGTCCATGCCTTGAGAGCAATGAGTAAACGATGTCTGTTTTAAATTATACTTTGTAATTTGTAATTTAAACAAACAGTCTATTCCATCACGGCAGAAATGCTTGATGCAAAGGTAAACTACTTCCGCACTTGTATAGTATCGGCAACCAATAAAACAAGAAAAGTTTACATAATAAAGACTTCAAATGTTTCATATGGCATACAAATGTCTGCGTTGTTTGTCACAGTTGACTAAACGACAAATTTCTGATTTCCGTCCGTCGGTCGTCTGTTTGGCATTCATTATAAATTTATTGAACGGATGATTCGGCAACTATCGATCCGATTACTTCGAAATCAAGTGCAAATGACGTTTTAATGAATTATAGCGAACATGTTAAATCTAACCAAAATTGCTACGTGACGAAGTACAAATGTTAGAATTTAGTTGTGTAAATTTTATTTTTTAATTTACGTAAAGTCAGAGAAGGGTGGATTATAGTGATTATACCCATAGGTTGTTTCTGGAAGTAAACTTTAAATTAATACTGCACGATGTGCCACAATTATACACATCCACATGCCTAACTAAATTATTTCAAGAGAGTTTAGTGTATTAAACGTGAAAGTTTATACCCCAGAGTAACGCATTTCTGACGCGTAAGTTGAAACAAATAAATGGCTTGGACAGAGGTTTGTAACGAAATTCCATGGAAAGCAGAAATGCGAATAAAATCTCTTCAGAGGTTTGTAGGTAAGCCGAACAGTTTTCGTTTTATTAAGTCACTGATTACATGACCCACTTACACCTCATCCTTAAATTGTTCTTGACAGTTAAGGGCAAAGTTTAAATAGTTTAAACACAATAACAAATTATTGCCAAAATTAGAACAATTAAATTAACTTTGTATCACTACTTCTACTACAAAACCTATTAAGTGTCTAGTGTGAATCATTGGAGTTAGAATTGTAATTGATGTCGTCATGTAGCTTATTGATCTAATATTGGTGTTCGTCATTTTTCACGGTCCTTTAATTTGATGGAAAATTATGCTTACGGACGAATCTGGCAGCTATTAAACCCACGGAATTATGAAAATGTAATCAAAACTCTTTGGAAGCTGCACGTAAGCGGGGTATTGCGCATGCGGGAACATTTGGAGAAGTGAGATAAGACAATCTCCGATGTAGGATGTGTAATTAATTTAACCCGACTGATTATTATTATCAAGATGACGGGTTAAGTAATAGGGTGCTTACTTGATCTATATTGCAAGGATAAGCATCATGAAGCGTCTACCGAAGTTTTAGAAGCTGCAATGATCTGGTTGGAGTTAAGTGTGTGGCTTTTGAATCCATTTACAAAAGTAGAGGGCTAATTCCATACAAAGTAATTTCAGTATCCCGTTTTCTCTCTCTAATATTCTACATAGGAGTCTGCGACTATTTTTTTTATTAAAAAGATGTAAACATGATGGAGGTTTCGTGACTTCTAGAGTACGAATAGTAGGTCCTCTTTTTTCGTTTGTCGCCTGCTTGTCTGTCAAATTTTATAGTCCGGTCCAAATAACCTCTAATTTTTGTGACTAGAATCTACATTTTATGAAATTGTGAGTTGGTGTTTTCAGTGTTGGATATTGATATAAACAAAGTGCATATAGAACATACTATTCGCTGCCATTTTTTGCATACATGTAAATATTTCCTCTCTTTTTGGGATGGACGAATACACAAAAAATAACTAACCAAAGAACTATAGTCTATTCAAATTCTGTAAATAGTTAACTTATATCTAAGAAAGCTTTATATTAGAGAGTTTGCTATCCCACAAAAGTGGAAATGTATGTTATGTTTGGGACAATTTTTAGTCATCATTTCTTTGCTATTGAAAGAAAGGGATTTAGCCTTAGTGTGGATTAACGTAACGTAATGGAAAAGATGCGTCATACAAGTCCTTTGTGCTAAAATTCGATTATTATAAGCTCTTTGTAAACTGTTCTTCGTATATATGACGTCATTAAAGCAAGTTTTCATATTGAAAAAGAATCGGAAACTAAAACAAAACCTGTCGTCGTTTGATTGCATGAATTGGATGCAAGTTTTGAAAAAATCTAAAAATTAAAACTGTCTAATAAAATTGTATGGTTCTGTGTCACTGAGACCAAGAATGGATAAATAATCTTTCCACTAGGAATCTACCTCGATGATCCACAGAGGACACGTTTAAAATCTGCGTAAATTTCAGGGTTGTATGTATAGGGAAAATTGTTGGTCGTCAGAATAACTGGTGAAACAAAATTGTTAGTTTCATGATGTTGAATATCAACTATATGCGACCTATAGCTGTAAACATAAAATTTAATATACGTACTGTGTGTTATAAAATAAAGAAAATCCACCCCTGTTCACAATTTGCCGATCGCCAAGCTTCGACCGAGGGTTTGCAATTTATGGTTTTATGGATTGCGAGTTTAAGCTCTTTAATTTTTAGGTTGTAAATTTTTATAAGTGTACAAAAATAATATCCTTACCCGTTCCATCAATGTTATTATGTTATTTTCGGAATTAGAAATCTGTGCAAACTAAAACACATGAATGTTATTACGATCAATATTATAAGGAGGAGAAAATTTTACCCCTAAATCGTTTTGGAAAATGGTTTTATTAATCATCATCCCAGCCTCTCATAGTCATATTGAGTTGAGTTCAAGTTTGCAATACTCGTAAACTAGTCCATTGTTCGAATTCTTCCCTCATTTAAACCCTCTGATTAATAATGTGGTGTAGGGATTTACATTACTGGAATATGCTGGCATCAAGTATGTGGGTTAAATGGCCAAAATATTATTGCAGAGCATCTATAATACAATTTCACGACTTTAACGACTACTTGAAACCCACGCAGGTCCGGTGATATCGTTGAAGATATACTGTCCCAAGGAATTAATAATAATCCAGTAGTCTATGATCTCTTGCAGTGATTTTAGCACCTACACATCGAAAAGATGAACTATTTTTAGGAAGCGATTTTAATGTCGTCTTTGTATTGATTTAAACATTGTGTCAGACTTGAATAGGATTTTATATAAAATCTCTCTAGGATTAAGTTTCTTTTTATGCTGTTTGTTTTTATTTTAGTTCAATGGATTCGAGAATAATTTTTCTCCACGTTTCGTGATCCCTGAAGTACGAAAAATGGCTGTCATATTTCCGTTTGTCTGGCGTTTGTTGTCTGTCTGTCTGTCTGTCTGTCTGTCTGTTGTTGTCTCAGTCGATTGTTGTCAAATTTTAGATGAATATTATGTAGATGGTAAAACGCTAATTAAATTTTGTTTAACCATCTCTGCCAACAATTTAATGACATCACATCAAAATTTTGCGTAGTAAATACTATTTAAATTTTATAAATTAATTAATTACACTGTGACCAATGACGCACATATGTTAGGGATTAATTAATTAAAAACATTAACAACATCTTACTCATCAATACTTATGTATGTATCAATAACCACAGAATACCACCACAAGCAAGAAAATATTTCAAGGTGACATTCACCTGACAATTATAGTTTGTTTATATTTTTTAAAACGCTAGGCTTTGAGTTGTTTGTGGTTGTTTTTGACGGCTGTTAATATGAATAAACTATAAACATTAATATAAAATTAAATGTATTTCAACGTTATCATAGATATGAAAAATATTTTGCAATATTAATTTCATCTGCATAGTTACAAGAAATTGTCAAGTTATTTTTAATTGCATGCGATTTACTCACTTTCCTGTCAGTTTTGTGCATTGGTTTTTCTATGGCTACAAAATTTGACGATTTTTTCTTATTTCTGAGTATGTTGTAAAACTGACAAATAAATAAATAATTATTGAACAAGAAAGTAACCATTTATTGATAAGAATGCTTCAAACCATGATAAAATATATTAGAAGCATATTATTAAGTAGCCGCCCATGTTTACTCAGTTGTTTTCATTTCATTATACCTTCACGTTGAATATTCATAGAAAACCTTAATATCAGCACGCAAATCTTTTGTATTAATTTCAAACAAGTATAATGTGTTAATCGAAGGATTTTGTGGATTTTAATTAAAACTCCTGAGTTTAGAATATCTTAAAATGTTCAAAAATTGAATTTGAATAAATGATGTTAAGCAAATCCTAATTAATAAAAATTCTGAATTTAAAATCAAAGTAAAATTAATTCATAACTGAATCATTTCTCTGCATTCACTGAAAAAACTAATTCTTTCTATACCACTTTCGTTTACTTTTTCTACTACTCGAGCATTCACTTCAAACCATAACCAATTTCTCCCATTAGCTTGATGTCCTATAATTTTTTTGTGCTTTTATAATTTGAAAACTGGTTTTGGTTTTCTAGATTTTATTTCAGTTTAGTATGATTTGCAACTGACCAGATTTTCCTGTGTTGAAAATATGACCAAATGTCATTGTGAAAAATTATTCAGTTGAAAACGGAAATGCTGGAATATATGTCAACAAGGATAGGAGATTGGCAATAAAAGTAGTGTTTTAGGCCAATTGATATATTTAGTATTGACAGAATCATTTGAATGTTGTACCCTTTCACATAGAAACATATTTATATAGGATTCAAATCACTAACAACAATGTTAGATGGCGCTAAATCTGTGGTTATATCACTAGCACCACAGATGTCGCCGTAATAATGACATTACATCTATACATACATACATAATTACAATATAGTATTATATTATAGAAATACTTAAGATAATCTCAGACATGCATTCCCATTAAGGGTGTGGCTGGAAAAACCTTTAATGGGAGAGCAGCTGATTTGAAATCCAGCATAAACTACGAAACGTTTGTCGTTGACAGACATACGTATCCCCTTTCAGAGAAGTGCATGTTGTGTTTCGATAATTTGTGCTGAACTTCGTAGACTTTTTCGCACACAGAAAATCTTTCTTCTATTCGTAAAATGTCGTTGTCAAAAGATGTCGATGACAACGTTACCAAATCGAAAGTGAATAAAAAGAAGCCCAAAACTATGTAACGCTGTATACGAAAAGTATCAAAAATAACTGGAATTCGTTTATTTTTTTATTGTTTTAATTATTATCAACTTCGCAAAATAATCCTAGGGTTTAATCGATGTCTAAAAGTAATGAACGAAACCAAGAGGAACGTAAACCATACATATTCATATCCTTAAAACGCGCCAGTTGTCGATTTTTAGAAAAATTTCAAAACGGCGCCGCCAGACCTCTGCAGTTAATACAAAAATCAGTTCTTTCCAGAGGTAACGAAAGAAAAATAACCTATCCAGCGATCACCGTTTGAAATTTTTTTGAGTTTTTTGAGTTGATCTCGTCAGTGTTTAGCCCCACTTTTGGAACAGTCCCATTCGTTGACATCTGCAGTTGGATCCCCACAGATTGCATCTACACGAACTGTTGTAACAGCAATCGTTCGGTCGATGATCGCAGTTTCCGCCTCTTCGTACACAGGCTCGTCTGAAAAGGTAAATTAAGGAAGAACGTCTGGAAGGAAATTAGAAATCGCTTACAACCACATCAAACAGTTACATTTTCTACTCTAACATGTAACAACGACCTCTACAGGCTGCACACTGCTCTAAAACAAAGACTTAAAATCTGCACATATTTTATTTTTCGTTCAAGTTAAAAAAGCCAGTTCCCGGAGTTACTCGTTAATTATACGTGCAGATTTTAAAATACACTACTGCGTTTGAATGTAGTACTCGTGATGTGGTTACAAAGATTTTTCTAATTTTGTTCTATCAGCGAACTATGTTCAATGCAAATTAAAAAAAATTTGTCAAAGCAGAAACAGGTACATGCATCTATATTATTTGTTCTTTGTCATATACATTTTATGACCAATTTAGTATGCTGCAGGGATCAATTTTGGGGCCGCTTAGTTTTGTGCTATACATTAATGACATCACTGGTATTTTTTGTATAAAATTACGTGATGTGCTTACGTCGTTATAAGCAAATGGAACGTCATTTCATTTATACAAAGGTTAATAGAATGGCACATTCAATCTAGTTAATGTAGTACTGAAAAAAATAAATGTCTTTGTGATCTTGGATACTTTTTAAATAGTCATTCGTAAATCAAACCGAAACCATTTTAGCTTATATCTAGTAATATCTAGTACACATTTGTTGTACGGAGCTCCAAATAATTTCATAATGTGTCCACAATCGATATTATTTACTTCGCTTTCCTTCGTAGTAAACTGAAGTAGGCGTCTGTTATCTGATCCTAGTGTTTATTGTTCTAGAACAGAAAGATCGAAAAATGCTTTTTGAAGTTTGTTACTGCTAATGACGGTTCGTACTTTCTTGAAATTCTGTTCATAGTCTAGATTTGGAATTCGATGTCTGACGTTTTTTCGGATACTAAAATGTAAAGTCTTGCGAATAATCAGTGTCATTCCTTCGCTACTGCGTTTATTTCAAAGATATCCGAAGACCCTGAGGAACTGATCGCTTTAATGTAGTTGTTGGATCTAGTTACATCTTTCATTTCTCTTATTTAAATAAAGGAGGTGGTTGAATCAGTATTTGGAATATTTGATGTCCATTCCTTTACTTTGATCAACAGTTCAATTCCAATTTCAGTATGTCATGTGTCAGATGAACGTTAAAATTGGGTTTTAGCATAACGTAATCCTGTATATTACGAAGCAATCATCGGAACCAAACTTGGCTTCACTTTATTACTTCGAAGTAGCCTAAACCCCAAACTTCCGAACGGTAAAATAATCCATTAAGAAATATTGAAAGTTTAAGTGGGGTTTCGGGGGGTAGATTTATAAAGTAGGTGATTTAATTTGACTGACATTTGTCTTCTTGTATTTGGAAACAATATTCCTAGATAAACAAAATCCTCCCAAGGTCTACAGTCTCAAGTAAATAATGAATTCACATTTGATATTTTCCTTTGAAAACAACATTTTTTATTTTGAATCTGTTTCGGATTGTCGGTAAACATATATTAAAAAAAACTAAACCTTAAGCATTTCCGTGTTAATTCTTCGTCACTTTAATTTTAAATCTAGCACGTTCATGTAAAGACTTAAAATATTTTTTTTTAGAAGAAATCTGAGTCGTGCAAACTTTTACACAGTATTTCATGGTTAATCACATTAAAGCTCGTTTAAAATCAACGAAAGCTGAAAAGAGTTTGCCAGGTTTATCTCGCAGATGTAGCTAAATGAGAGATCGTAGAGGATAAACGTTATCAGTATAAAATGGATTTGGGACTCCGCTAAAATAAAATACACACCAGCCTATTCACACAGTTGTTCCCCAAAGAAAAAAGCAAACAATTTGAATCACATTTAGCAGGATCTTATGTATAGTAAGGAAAAATAGAGACTTATTAGAAAAGTCAAAATTTATTGTTGTTACTGTACTTATTTAACATTTTCTGTCTGAATTTTGCAGCTTTGTTCTTTGTATTACTCGGCGATATAATCAGTTCCAGTGTAAAGTGAAATTAAAGGGTTTTGCGAAACCTCCAGTCTCTTAATTAACTTCAGTTTCATTTGCGTGACCACACAAAATCAATGATGCTATTTTCTCGTAGAAACTGTCACTGTTCGAGATAATCTTTAGCAGATCTACCATTGGACAAACCAAAACCACTGGTGTGCATTAAACTCAATAAGTTTAAAAGCTTCAGCATTAGCAGTTAGTTCATTAAAGCCGGCTCTGTTTTTGAGCCCACTCGTCCCACATGGATCATCTATACAACATTTCCCGCCCCCACTACTTGGATACACAAAGGGTTTTTTGGGGAATCACAAAAGACTGCAAAAAAAAATGTTCAAAAATGAAAGCCGCCTCATTTAATTTGATTATGTTTGTTAACACTGAATAACATTCATGTTTTATCATATTTTACATCGTGAATGTCAAAGCACAACTGTGTGTTATTAGAAAGATGGAGAATTAGCAGGTTGAAAGATAGGGGAAATGTTGGAAATATTAGACAAATAATGGAGCACACCCCTACAATCTACAATATCCATAGGAGATTTAGTGCACCAAATGGAAATATCGTACGGAAATACTATACTTTGTAAATTTAGTACATCATTTTGATTACACTTGATGTTAAACATTTCAGCTTCAGTAAACTAAAGCTAAATAGTAAATTAAAGGTAAATAGTAAATTGAGTAATGCTGAAAAATTATAGCTTTGACCTATGACATATGTACATACATGTAATATAATCAATTAATCAGCAACATGAATAAAATCGTAATTTGAACTTAATTATGTACCCTTGAACGTGGGTGTTATAATTGAACATTCATAATAATTTAACATTTTGGGCCTATGTTCTTATAAAGCAGACGTTTATTCAATATTGAACATTCGTTATTATAAGTTCAAATATACTTAACAGAAAAAAATATTATTTAATATTAACTGTATTTTAATTGCTTAATAATGCCGCTTTATCTTGCTTGGAGTTTACTCTTTTAATAATGAAGTGATTCGGTTAAGACCAGAAATAAGCACCTTATTAATGTGTTTCCTGGCTTGATTTAATAAGTTGTTTTATACTCAGTACAGTTATAATCTGTTGTAATTCTAATTTTTGTTAATAGTGTATCAAACCAAGAATCCACTGAAACTTTAAGCGCTAAAAATTTATAAAAAATAATATTCATTTAAGAATGAAAAGTACATGTAATCCTTACTTTAAACGAGCCCGTTATTTTAAATCATAATAATTTTAAACATAGGACGAATAAGCTCACATAATCCTCGCCGCTCTAAAAATGCTCTACCTTGTTCCTTCAAGATAAATTTGTAACAAAACGTGGAGCTGCTGTCACAAAACCCTCCATTAAAAGGCTCATCTAGCTACCCCCATTAAACCACATTTCCGTCATTGTTGCATTTAAGAGTACCTAATTAAAAACTCCCTAGCTGACAAGGTTAATTAAATTCAGAAAGCTCCTGTATTGTACGTTAAAACACCAATTAAATCAGTACCCGGCATTTTCTTCACCATAAAGTATGTAACAGAATTAAACAGACTTCATGAAGTTTAATTACCGAGTTGTAAATGAAAAGTCAAAGGACAAGAAACGAATTTATGAAGCTGTCTAAGACAAAACAAGCATTTTACAGGTGGTAATTACACTCACTTCTGAGCCGATTGTAACAGACGATCGATGGCATTTTCTGTGTAGTCGTCGTCTGAAGGTAGCCCCTCATCTGAAACAAAATTCCAATGTAAGCAATTTCAAACTTAAACGATTTCGACGCGATTAGGAAACACTAACAATTTTAAGCAGCAACAACATTGTGCTTTGGTGGCTCAAACAATGTTTTTCCTGCCAATACAAATAATAATTTATATTTGCCCGCAAGCCGTAAGGGTACTATTATCCTACGATACACAAAGACAAACTTCTTAAAATGCTGTTTCAAGTCGGATGGAATCAATAACAACGTTATCTACATTCCGCATCGCCACACAGACGAAAGACCAAACAGAACGACGCGGCTTCCAAAGCATGTTTGTACACTTTTATATTAAAAAAGTCGTAATTGTTTTATGGAAGAACGTTCGAATGCGCAATTATGGTAATATGGGGACAAACTCTGACGAAATGAGCGCCGTACCCACATTAACGTAGGCAAATTTTGCATTATACGGATGGAAAATTAAGTTTTTTAATAGTGGAGTTTCACAACTCTGTCTTTTATGCTCCGCGAGGAAGCTTCAAGCTTGTTAAATTACTATTCAGACAAACTTTTCTCATTAATTTTTGTTTTTCGATTTAATGTTCGCCCAAATAGAGTGCGGGTGGTTAACGTCTTGACGGGGCTTTTGTCTGTTGCGCCGTACTTGGCTTTGACACGAGCAGAACTCATAGATTAAAAATTTAATTGGGTAATAATTGAACCTCGATTTTCATTCAGTCTGTGAACTAACTGAAAAGTACTTGAAATGTCAACCACATATTCGTTTGCACCAGCGTTACAAAGAACAGCTTTTATTTAATAACGATGTCCGTTGTTCTTTTAAAGACACAAATTAATTATTTCTTTTGTTAATTCACGTGTATTTGCTGAAATTGAATTGTTTGTTGGACGTTTAATAAAAGGATGTTTCTGTCGTCTGGAATTTTTTTTTGTTTCGGTCGATTTACGTCACAACCTGTGTCACAGACATGCTAATTAATGTCACTAAAGTCGTGTTCATGTCTACATAAACCTTATAAGTTTACTTAATTAAATCTATTGTTTATTTGCTAAATTTTCTCTGGTATAAAGTTTATCAGGAATGTCTAATGCATCTCTTTTTTAGTTGTTTATAACATTGAATATAATATATCCGGTGATTTTTAAATTTTTGCTCTAGTTGGACATGACGCTTACGTCAGCCGTTTCATTTACACTGCTGATGTAAGCGTTATGGTCAACTAGAGCAGAAACGTAAAAAATCACACGGGATAAATGTAGGTATATTTAAATACAAATGGCTCAATTTTATAGAAACACTTTTCGAATTCAGTACCACATTTTAGGTGAAAATAGGAAGGGTATGATTAAACAATGTTGTTCTTTAATTAAAAATAAAAGGGTAGTTAACTTTTTACCAAAGAGTTATTTTAAAACAAAAGAGAAACGCTCTTATTAGGCAAACCGTATATTACACACGATCACATTTGGGTAACATTAAATTTGTTGCTCTCTTTGCTCTATTTTATACGAAACGCTTATTATTTTAATCGCCTAAATTTCAATAATTTAAAATTACTGTAATTAATTATATCTGCTCTAAGATTCTGATTTATACGAGATTAGACTTTAATCTTCAATTAATCGTGGTGCAAAGTGTCGGGTGCAAAATATTCTACGCAGTGAAAAAGCTTTTTGAATATGTAAATATCGGGCGAGCAACATAAATTATACTCCAGCCATTTTTGGAACTCAAACCGTATGTCTTCTTTGAAATGACATGTTTAACTACGTCTAAAGCTACGTCCTGGAGAAGTTTTTAATTTTAATTGACGAACTGTGAACCTAATACCAGGTGATTAATTAAAAAAATATATATAAAATTTTAAGAAATTCACTTTGTTTTGATGAACTCACAATTTCACAAGATAAGCTGAATATGGGTTGCCTGCAGCTGAACTTAGAAAGCTAGGTTGTATTATGTCAACAAGAATTAAACCCTCGTTGAATTTAAAATTATTTATTTATGATTAGTACCTACCTAATTTAACTGAATCAACAATAACTACTGGAAGTGTTGGATCCCAGTTTCTACACATAAATTGACTTTTAGACTCATGCATGGCTTTTGGATCTTCAGTTGTATCTACTGATTGTTTAAAAATAGTGTTTTTCAAAGTCGACAACAAGAAATAATCTACAGGTGTCAAATTAGGTAATCGAGGTGGCCATTTTCTTATGATCTTTGGATAACAATTTCCGTAAGATGAAAATTTTGCTTGTGTGCTTCTGTTTTGGTTCACTTTGGAATATAGATATACCGGGTGTCAGTACGTTATGTACGGGGGTTTCGGAAGTCACAAAAAAATAATAAAAAAATTCTTTATGAAGTAGATTACAAAAAAACCTAATATAAAATAACCAAGAAAATTTCAAGAAATCCTTTCTTAAACGATGCCTCCAGTATAAAATAAACATTCTCTACAAATTTCAACTTCCTAGCATTAGCGGTTTGGGCTGGACGTTAATAGGTTAGTCGCGACATTGCCTTTTATAAAGGGTGTTTCGAAATAATTTTCATCTAGTTAGCTTTGAAATCGCTTCAACTCCTATCTTTCCCTTGATGAAAATTTGCAGCCATAGGCGACTAGATGAAAATAATTTTGAAACACGTTGTATATAGATAAACAAAAACAAAACTAATTAAAGAAAAATCCTTTAAAGTATAACCAACTAAACACTAGAGAAGATATTCAAAATTCCTGCCTTGTGCATACAAATAAGTGAGCTCGTAATGTTTCCAATCACTTTTTGTAAAACTTAGTCATCACTATTTGCTAAGATAAAACTGATGTCGGCAATGACATACCCCCCAAGAAAAGGGAGGGTGGGTGGGCGGGGCTAGCACCTGCTAAGAAAAAACTGATTTTGGCAAATAACATACCCTCTAAGAAAAGGGAGAGTGGGTGGGCGGGACTAGCACCTGCTAAGAAAATACTGATTTTGGCAAATGACATACCCTCTAAGAAAAGAGAGGGGCGGGGCTAATATCTGCTAAAATAAGGCTGATTTTGGCAAATGAGATTTCCCTAAGAAAATAGGAGGCGGGTGGGCGGGGCTAGTACCTGCTAAAATAAGAATGATTTTGGCAAATGATATACTCTATAAGAAAAGAAAGGGTGGTGGGCGCGGCTAGTACCTGCTAAGATAAAATTGATTTTTGTAAATAACATATCCTCAAAGAAATTAAAGGGTGGGTGGGTGGAGCTAGCACCTGCTAAGATAAGACTGATATTGGCCAATGACTCTCTAAGAAAATGAAGTGTGAGTGGACGAAGCTGGTACTTACTAAGATAAAACTGATTTTGCCAAATGACGTACCCTCTAGAAAATTAAGGATAGAGGGTATATCATTTGGTAAAATCACTCTTGCCTTGGCAAGTATTGGCCCCACCCACCCACCCTTTATTTTCTTCGGGGGTATGCCACTTGGCAGTATCAGTTTTATCTTAGCTAGTACTAGACTCGCCCACCCGCTCTTTATTTTCTTAGACAGTAGGTCATTTGCTAAAACCAATATTATTTTGGCACGTATTAGCATGTTAAAATTTTCCAAAAACATCCATCGGCTCCCAAATTAATACAGCATGGATATCCAAGAGGCTCCCGAAAAAAGAAACACTGCGGCACTCAGGACTTTTTGAAATTCATAAAAAATAAAACACCAACAGCTCGAAAAAATTTTTCAAGTTCATCCAGCAACAAAACACCAGATTCCTTTAAATTTTTCCGAAAATAAAACACCAGGCGATCTGAAATTACTACGAAAATTTTAACACAGAACACAGGGTTTGGAAAACTGTAACGATTTTTGATACGTCAAACATATTTAACTGCTCACTTCGCTTTATATCAGGCAAACATTGTAGTCAAATAGAATTTTATCAAATTATTACAAAAACAACACAACCACATCTTTGTACATTCTAACTTTGATTGTAGTTATGGGCGAGAGAAATATTAGCTAAAAGTTTTATTACTAGTTATTGTGATAATGCATGTGTTGTTCAGTTGTTAAACGTAGCAAAATAACCAATTTTAAAATCATCGTAACTCCACCAAAATGTGAAAAAGATTTGTTTTACTATTTTGCCCAGACTAACCAGTTGATTGTTAAGAGCGTAGCGGAGAGTTAAGCCGCCATTTTGCAGACACCCGGTATACTTAAAAGGGACTAATTTTTGTCGAAAACTGGAAAAGAATTTGCGAAGAAAATGAAAACAAAGCACAATTTACCTACTCTGTTAAACCGCGAGATTATAGGCAACCCACCACGACACAAGTTGCATGTGTCAAGTGACGACCTACGTAATTTGGCAACATAAGAGGCACCCAAAACTAGACCACAAATCAAAAATGTCAAACTGTATTTGATAAAAGCACCAGATGAGTTTTATTTTCCTTTAGTTTTAATTTAGCGTTAATTATATCAGACTTCTGACAACCCTTGTTTCTATTATCTAGCTGTGAATAAATAAAACCCCTTCTTTATTGAAAGCTGATTAAGGAGCTAATAGTAGGACTAGATCTATAAAAATTCCACCATGAACACAAACAATAATAACTTTCATCGATTTTCAATAAGCGAAAATCAGTAAACCACAGCATTCTAATAATTTAATACTCAATTCCCTATTTAACCGCAAGTTACTGCTTGCTGTTACAAGCGCTAAACTCAGCATTAACTTCTCATTTTTGTCCATAGAAATTAACTGAATCTGACCCAAAACGGACTCAGGTCCAAAAAGCAATCGAGGTTAAAAAAATAGCAACAAAATTATTACCACCATGATACGAATTTTTACTACTACAAGTATGAAAAGAACTTAAAAAAATAACTAGAACAATAAAATCGAACATAGAAACTGTACCGAGACCGCGATCCTCGAAATGTAAAATAAATAAAATCGTCTAGCACAGATCTAGTCCTTGTAGCCAATATTTGTATAAAATGAACAGTTGTAGAGTTTCATATGAGAAACTCGTTGACTAAAACGGCACGGATCCTTTGCCTTTTCCCCCTGACGTCAAAGACTTTTTCTTCCACAACTTGTAGAGCTGCGATAATTATTTTCCATCAAGGGTACTACGTGTAGGCAGACCTTTCACTAAGAGGTAATTTAAGCATAGCCGTAAAGAATTACACAAGCACGCCGACAAATTGTTAAAGCTGAAACTTCCTTCAAAGGAGTCTCCAAGGATCGTTCAAAGTTGTCGGTCATTGAAAGTTATATTTCATAAAACGGAAATTAAATAACCTACAGAAAATCAATAACTTTATAAAAGAATCGCTTTTTAATTAAACCTCTCACGCTTTCATCTTCTGCTATTTAAAAATTCCAATAAAGGTACAATAAATTAACACCTACAAACTTGGGGGATTCAAGTGCACACCTATAGAAATTCCACCGGAGGTAATTTGTGGCCACATTTATCGAGAACTGCTTGAATTCCCCAAATTTCGTCTGGAATTTTGTGGCAATATATTGTAAATTACACGAACGATACAACAAGCACGGCGGTATTATTATTTTATTTACTTGGTTAAATTCACAGGAATCGAATTTTCTCGTATCAGTGATAAATGGGACAAAGTATGTTTGCTCAGCAAGATACAAGAGAAATTTTCTGTCGCCAGTTCTCGATCACGTTCGATGTAATCTTGTTACTGCTGATTATTTTATTTTCTATTTATTCTTGTCCAACCAGTTGCCTTCAGCAGTCGTGTTGAATTCGCAATGATTTCCACTAATAAAACTAGGGGGGGGATGTGGACACTGCATTTCAATGACTGATTGAAAAGTGTGCACTAAGATTTAACTACGTTCTGGTGTTCTGTCGACAATCTAATAAAACTATCAATAAAGTTTGAGATGAGTTCACGCAAAATATAATACGAGTAGGGTAACTGGAGATGCGGTTTAGCATTGCTTCTGGTGATGGCAACGATAAACCTGAATCAAATGTAGTTGAGAATACATTTATTGCAAAGACCTTCCTATCTCGATAAAAATGCTTTCTCCGACTTTGCAGATGTCATGTTTGAGCATTTTACTTTATTGAGTAATCAGATCGTCGGTTTGCAACATCAAAAAGCTTTGTTGCATGATGAAATTTGTGCAGTTACTGGAAAAATTCGTCATAAAATATCCCTTTGTAGGAATTTTTACTGAAAAATTTATACTCGCTGCTGTGTATTTTTAAATGTGTAGGTAAATCGTCCCGAAAACCAACTTATAATAAAAAATATTCGATGTTTTAACAATGAGAGGTAATAATTTTCTCTTGATTTCGATACCTAATGAATGAAAAGATTTATCAAAAAATCTTGTGGGGTAGCAGCAAGATGAGTCGAGGAGAAATTCACAAGTACATAAATTTTTTTGACTTCGGGGGGGATATAGAAAGAGATATGTCAAACTCGCAAGGTAAAAAAAAACTACAACGGGAACATCAGATTTTACACATATTTGTCCTTTTAAGGATCCGCAATAAAATGAATACATCTCAAGAGGGATTTGTCAGCAATCGATTTACCACATCGAATTTTATGTATTTCTTCAATTTGTTTCAGACAGCTTTAAGCTAGGTTTTAAATAAAGCAACGTATATGGAATTTTCCAAAACCTTTAATAAATTGAACCATAATATGTGGTCGAAAGTCCGTTCCGCTTTGACTTGGCAGCGCACTAAACCCCTAAGGGTACGTGTCTACTGGAGAGCAACTCTCACGAGAGTTCTGGTTTTGATTTTATACCATACTTAGTCTTAAGTTGTCATTTCAAATTTCAGAGGTCTATTATTGCAATTAATTAAGTTATTACCAAAAAAATATACGTAAAACAGACTTATCGGAGATCATTGTCGTACTATGAAACGTGTTCGTATTGTGAGAGTCGCTCACAAACTCGGAGAAACCAGGTAGAAACCCTGGGCAAGCGATACGCTTACCCAGTTGAGGGCAGGCCCGAGCATGGCCTTACGGGCTGATCTTGGAATCATTTTTGGCAAGCGCCCTCTCAAATGGACACGTACCTTAAGCAATGCATTTTATATGGGAGAATTCGCGGCGGTGTTGTCAATTATTCAAAAACATACCGATTTCTCAAGAAGTTGATACATGAATTAGCATAAATTTTTGGTCATGTCGTTTTTATTCTTGTTAAAATTTGATATTTTTCTTGAATTTTCATAATTTTAAAATTGTGTTTTTTGGTTTTTTCATATTTCAAAAACTATTCAAAATTTTGTCTTAGTTTTTTAACTGTAATATAACCAAATACTAGTGATTCTAACAGTGTAACTTTTATTGTGTTCAATTTCTATCAAAAAAAATTTTTTTTGTTATTTGCACAAAGGGTAGATATATTGAAATTTTTAACATGCGAGGTTTTTTTTTATTATCGAAGATTTTAAAGTCAATCAGTGGCAAAGTTGTGGAGTATTGCTTTTTTTGTGCTGTGACAAGAATTAACCATGTTGATGACATTATCACTTTTATTGGCCAAATTAAAAACGAATCACCCCATTTTCTCGAAAATGTGAATGAAGAATACACACGTCTTTATATATGAATTATAATATTCATAACAGTTTGTTCGATTGTGGTTTAATTAGGCCTGTTTTGAGAAGACAAACTCATTCAAATCAAACTAATTTCTACGTGACATTTTTTCGATGTATAAATATAAATAAACACTTGAACTTCAGCTGCTATTAGCGAGTGCTGAAGGACAAGCGATGTTATTTATGCCTCCGATATTTACTTTGCAGCGGTTATCACAACACGAAAATCGTAAAATCAAATTTTATAATTTTTTGTAAAGAGCTGGATTTATCGGATTGTACTTATAGTTTTCGACCAATTGTTCATTGATCAAATTAAGAACCTCATTTTCTAGATAATGTGAGAATACCCACGTCTTTATTTCAAAACATTTTGTTCCATTGTGGCTTAATTAATACTTTTAGTCTTCTGTTTTGAGGAGACAACTCATTCAAATTAAACAAATTTCTACGTGACATTCTTTTGATGTATAAACATAGACAATCGAAGTTAAGCATGTACATTGATAATAATACAGTCTTTTCAGTTGGTTATTTGCTTCAAATACATTTCATATTGTCTGTATATCTGCGGACAAGAAAATGCTTTTGAGGTTTTAGTGTTTTATTTTTTATGATTTTGAAAAAGTCTCCAGTGCCGCAGTGTTTTTGTTTTTTTAATTCGGGAGACTCTTGTGTATCCATGGTGTATTATTTTGGGAGCCCACGGAGATTTTTTTTGTAAATTATTTAAAAGAATTTTGTTTTTGGAAAATTCTAACCTGGGCTGTTTTTGAGTTAATTTTGGGACCCCGTTTTTTTTTTTGGAAAATTTAAAACAGTCTCGATGTTCTAGGTATTCCTGTTTGGAAATACTCTCTTTTCTTAGAGCGATCTTATTAGCTAAAATCTTATCTTAGCAGGTAGCGGGTGGGCAGGGCTAGTGTTTGCTAAGATAAGGCTAATATTGCCAAATAACATAGCTTCTAATAAAATAGAGGGTGGGCGGGTGGGGCTAGTACTTGCCAAAATAATACGGATTTTGGCAAATGACTTATTCTCTAAGAAAATAAAGCGCGGGTGGGCGAGGCTGCTACTTGATAATGACATACCCTCGAAGAAAATAAAGGGTGGGTAGGGCCTATACTTGCCAAATGATATACCTTCTACCCTTCATCAGTATTATCTTCCCTTCATTTTTTCTTAGAAAGTAGGTTATTTGCCAATATTAGTCTTATCTTAGCAGGGCCTAGCCCCGCCCACCCACTCTCTTTTTTTTAGAGTATATGTCATTTGCAAAAATCAGTTTTATCGCAGGTACTAACCCTGCCCACCCGCCCTCTATTTTCTTAGAGGGATCTCATTTGCCATAATCAGTCTTTCTTAGCAGGTACTAACCACGCCCACTCACCTTCTCTTTTCTTAGAGGGTATATCATTTGCCAAAATCAATCTTATCTTGACACCTACTAGCCCCGCCCACCCACCCTATCTTTTTTTAGAGGGTATGTCTTTGCTAAAATCAGAAATTTGAACATCTTTTGTTGTGTTTAGTTAGTTATGTTTTAATGGATTTTTTTTGTTGGTTTTGTTTTTGTTTATAATTTATAAATGTCCCATTAATTTTTTTTAGAGGATATGGCATTTGTGAAAATTGGTCTTAACTATTTTAGCAGTTACTAGCCCCACCCACCCACCCTGTCTTTTTTTAGAGGCTATGCCATTTGCCAAAATCAGTCTTATCTTAGTAGCTATCAGCCCCGCCCACCCACCCTCTCTTTCCTTGTGGGGTATTTCATTTGGAAATGCTGATGATTAACTTTTACAAAAGATGATCAAAATTTGGCAACATTACGAGTTTACTGATATCCACAAGGCAGGAATTTTGAACATCTTTAGTCTTTAGTTGGTTATGCTTTAATGGATTTTTCTTTTGTTGTTTTTTTTTTGTTTATAATTTATAAATATAATTTATGTCTTATTAAATGTTTTCTGGTTTATTTATTAATGAAAAATAACATCTTGTTTTATTAATAATAATTATTGCACAACGATTAATGACAACTGGTTGTTATGGTTATTGTCCTAAAAAAATAAAAAGTGTATTTGAGCCACCATTGTTACTAAAAAAATCAGAAAGTAAGCCGGAGATTCGCTCATTAGGTGCGTGCAGTGTTGCCAATACAAAACGTCCTGAAAAGTTAATCCGTCATTTTCCAGACACCCGGTATAAAGGTTAACAGAAAACACAAAATTTTCTATTTTTCAAAAAACCGCAATTTGTAGGATTGTACTTCAAGAGCGAGGGAAGTACTGTCGAAGTAACTTTGGAACAATTTTTTAAAAATAGTTTCAATATATTAAGTACTACTTCGTCGCACATCTTTTAGAAACTTTCACTTTCACTAACAAAAAAAACCTCTTTAACTGAAAATTTGGAAACACACTTCGTGTAAGTAACAAAAAAGCTTTTTTTTTAATTTAAAGACATGAATGCAATCACAATACAGTTTCATTGTTAGAATCAGTACTGTTTATGGGTACTACCGTTAAAAAACTAGGGCAGAATTTAATGTTCATTTTAAAATATTGTTACGAAATAAACCCATACGTCGCCCGGGTACGACGCCTATGACTCAGTGTCAATGACAGCGACCGAGCGGCGAATCGCTAGAGAAAAGCCTGGAAGCGGAAGTCGCGAACGGCTGTCCGGAAAGATCGAGTATGGGTTTAAACAGAGGCCACCTTCGGGAACGAGTATTATTATTATTCAGTTGATTCAGTCAGCAAGAAGTCCAGTGAACGAATTCAGTAGCGCCGGAATTATTTTCTACATAGTCGCTGCGTAATCAGTCCTGTAAATTCGAGTTATTAAGAAATAAATTGTTGAGTTTTACCCACGCCAATTTTAATTACACGTTCAACGTAACAATATGTTGTTATGAATGCAGAAAAATGAAATTTTAAAAATGTTCAAAACAAAATCGACGTACAATGAAATTATGATAAATAAAAATCACATTTTAACGGCACAGCTCAAGAGTCGGTACGTGAATTTGGAAAATCTCTTATCACTCCATTAGTTAAAATGCGATTTTTTCGTTTTTTAATTTCGTTGTTAGTTGATTTTTTTTCTGAATTTTTCGTATCTCTAAATTTAGAATTTACTTCAAGTTTTGTCATAGATTTTTAGCGGTAATAACAGTACTGATTCTAGCAATGTAACTGTGATTGTATTCGAGCCTTTATATTTGTTTAAAAAAATCTTTCGTTACCTACGCATTTCAAAATTTTAATTAAACGTTATTACTAGAAATTTCGAAATTGATATGCGGTAAAGTAATAGTTAATACACTGAAATAATTTTCGAATAATGAAGATAATAATAATTAATAACAAATTTTTTCTTCCAATTAAGTATGTTTGAAAGCAATTCGTAAGTATTTCAACCAAAATTTATTATTATGAGTGAAACAAATTTCACTGTGTCAAACACCTATACGTACACAACAAAAAATAATAGTTCGATCGACTGGAGTGCGACAGGGTTCAGTTCTCGGGTCTCTCTCATTGATTATGTAGGTATATGGTTGACATTTACAAGTTTTCGGGAAAATTTCTATAGCTGAGAATTATTTGTTATTATTAACAAAATGACCCTAATTATTGCTTTCATTCCAGCAACTCGACTTCGCTTCTTATAAATTTAGTGGATTCGTAAATAAAAACCTACTAAGACAAAATACTGAACACAACGCTAATTATGTTTAACGGATAATACCCTGAATAGGTATATTAAACTAAAGCTAACACGAAGTGCTTAACGTCAACAATCTCCCTTTAACCGAAAGTAAACCAAAAACCACGCTACACTTAACGATAAAAATAACCGATTTTGCCTTTTTGACCGCATTTTCAATCCCCTTTTAAAATTAATTACGAAGTACAAAGAAGCGCACCCATGTTTTAAAGTAAACTTGTTTCTGAAAGCAATAAAGCTTCATTAAAAAATTAAACGAAGTTTAGTAGTTACAGCGAACCACGATTAATACCTTCCTCGTATAATTTTTACGGAAAATGTAACAGTTGAGCGTAATTTATGTCCGAGATTATTTATACAACGCTCGTACACAACTGTGTCTTTTATTTCTCGAGTTGACAACTTGGTTACATAACAACGATATTTGTATTATTCTATTGACACGAGATAACGAGCTACATATCCTCTTCACATTTGTCACCAGCTTAATTAAATTTATGAAAACGTCGGTTAATTTTCATGTGCGGATTAATTAATGCAAGTTGTAGCAATTCGAAGTACAATAGCGATGAGGGGAATTCTGAGTATGCAGCCGGGTGATAAACAGCGAGGGTGGGTACGAACTATTACAATAAGGGCCTTTTTGTTGCCACGATTTCAGCCACAATCTATTTATAGCTGCTTTAGTGAACTACTACATGACGATAAATAATAAATAAAACCATAAAATTGAAATATGCTTTTTATGATTTTCCCATCATTAAAGTAGTTTTATGGGCGAAGGGCGATAATAAAAATAATTGTCTAGCATGAATAGGGCTTTTATGGTTAGGTAGTTAAGATTTTTCACATAACGACATTACCGCAGCTCGAAAATTCGTCATTCAATATACACCGAAAGCTTTTTCGATAAAATGACCAAACCGATTTACACATAGAATGTGGGAGTAGCGGCATAAATTTTAAATTGAAAAACACGTGTTTGCTTTTTTATTTATCTCTTAGACTTACTAGCTGAATCCGGAGTGAAGACTCCTCGGTAAATTATTAACTTATATTATTCAAATTCACTCCATCTTACGATAAAAATGTATGATGAAAGTTCCTTTCAAAATGAGGATGGAATATTTTATGAATAAATTTTAAAATTCGGATTTTACCATACACAAACAAGACCAGATCATTATGCACTTAATTTTCCTTTGAAACTTAATATTATTTCAACAACAAACAGTTCTTATGTTGCAATATTGGCTTCTTGAATTTCATAACATTTCAGTGTTGTCAGTTTTCAAGATTTCTTAATATTAAAGTTGGCAAGTATAAAAGTTTCAGCAACTCCACCACACTACGATTCTTATTCATGAGAACTTTAAAGTTTTATTTTTCTTTCAAAAAAAGTGGACGCGTGGAAGTTTTAATAACTAAGCTTAGAAAAACGAGTACGACCCCCAATATTAACTTGAATAAGTTAAAAAAAAAATCATTTACATAGTAATACGTCGAAGCAGAGCCACTACTTTGAAATTTCAATCTCCTGTGCCTTAACATAAATTTCAATAAAAATGATACTGGAATAATGTATGCATTAGTAAAGTTTATAACTTTCCACATAAGTATGTAGAGTGTTATTTATGGGCTACCGCTACACTAAATAATTTCACATGTACCCAACCCATGTCAGTGTTCCGAAATTTGTTGCTATCTTTGACTTGCCATGATCCCCTGTATGGCCATTGCGACGACATTGTTAAGGAAACTTCGCAAATGTGAACTCGGACGACCATTCTCAGGAGAAATGACGAGAGATATGAAAACTTTTGAATAAGGCAACCCAAATAAAGCATTATCTGTCCCGGAAAACATAATAAGGTCTCGCCTGCATGCAACAGGTTCACAAACCTAAAAAAATATTCTTACAAACGAATGAGTTGTGTGCCAAGAAATGTTTTTTTTTTTGCAAAAATTAGTTTTTAATAATATTGTGAAACATTGCTTTTGTAATATTATCGTACATAAATAAGAGTTTCTTTTGCACCCAACAGTGAAATCTGGAACGATGTCGTCAAAGAATAACGTCTGTGGTTTATTACGTCAGCCAGATTAATTTTACTTTATGTACGGAAAAATTGGATCGCTTTGTTGTTTAACGTTTGTTTATTATTTTAACTTTCCGGGGTACAGTTTTAGCTTGCTTGGGTTTATTATATTGATAATATACGATGTCGTCGCAACGTAATCTTTGCTACAAATAATCGTGTGGTGTACCATATGTGGTCTCAACACACAGACGATTTTTCATATTTTTTTTTAGGTTCAACGGCTACCCGACGACTTAAAATGTGCAAGAAAAACTTATAAAAGCTTTCGTTTTATGGAGGAAAACGGATACAGACATAGAGTAAAGCAACGTTGCTTATACAGGATCTGTTTTAAAACTTCCCGTTCTAACAATTTTGTGTATACAGATAATGGGCTGAAATTCGCATAGCATATATCAAATTGTATTATTATTAAATGGAGCGAGTTAAAGGAAGTGAATTTAAAATAAAAAACAATTTAAAGAAATGTTGTAAACTGACAATTACTCGATGAGAAAGTAAGCAGTGTCCACTAAGTTCAATAATTATTATTTACTGCTGTATTTTTATTGGAATTTGTGGAAACTTTTGCCGCTTACCCTGTAGTAAATTTCTTGGGCGTATTGAGAAAAAAACAACCCATTTCCTCGAAAGTACTGACATCAATTTTATGGTGTCACCAGACAAACTTTTATTTTGTAGATTCTCTGTCGTTAAATTTATTATTTTTTACAGGAGTTGTATTCAAGTGATTTCATCCAATTTTAAGACTTACCTTCTTTCTGACTGGTTTATTTATAAAGATAAACTGCTTACTGTAAAATTTTTTACTCAACCGTTGTCGTGCTTTTTAACGAATGACTTTTTTGAAAAATATTTAAAACTGAAATCAAATTAACGTTTGTGTTTGCCGGGAATCAAAAGCCCTCATAACGCGTCACCGAATATAAAATTAGTTAAAACAAACAAAACTTGTACAATGGAACAGAAATTCATAAAATCATTGATGGCTTTTCTCTGTTTCTGTGATAAAAATAGTGCTCGCTCTAGATATAATCTGCATTCGACTGATATTATTATTATTATTATTATTCATATAGAGATTTCTCCATAATTGCGACCTATTTTCAAGGATCAACTCTAATTTATTACCTAGAAAACATGTTATTAAAATCAACCATTAGCGAGTTATCCCCACTATATCAAATTTTTCAAATCAGACTATCTATCTCTCCACTTGAAAGCTTTCTGGGTCAGTAATGGTAAGATATTTTGTAAATTTAGTTTTATTGTTGTTACTTTTATTAAAAAAATTAGCCTCTATTGCAAGGATATCTGCCCCAGCAATTTTCACTGAAACACCTGTATTGTTATTTTCAGGCACTGAATTTCGTATTTCAGCTGCTGATCCAGATTAGTTTAAATTTATCGATGTCAATTGCGCCGGACTCGGAAAAAGAGTGTTATCAATATTTGCAGCGCTGCGCGTTAATTTATTCAATTTTTGTTTCAAAATAGTATACTTTTTCTGGTCTTTGGAGAGCATTAAAAATATTTCATAATAACCACAATAAAATAATAACATTTACAAAAGTTTCAACATACTTACCAATTTTCTGTTGATTGTAGCTTAAAAATATCTTTAATGAAATTAACAATTTAAACTATTATTTATAGCAAACTTGTAAGAATTGAAAAGAACAAAATATCACGAATTAAATTTTTAGCAACCCGGCGCCTCCACCAAAACATGTGTCACAGCTGGAGCTACTTCATCAGTCCTGGCATTATTTCTTGACAAGAACGGAAATTAACTTCCCTCGAGTTTTCTAACAAACTTCTGAAAATGTTACGTGAAACAGCAAATAACAAACTAAATAAACTAACCTCGTAATGATTTTCTTGTTTCTTTATAAAGTGCAGATGTACGTTTAAATGATTATTATTTTCATTCATAAATTATAATAAGTAAACACCGTTTCAAATTACGCAAAACAACATAAACGTGTAAACAATCTCAACGAAAACATTGCGGGTATCCCCCTTTCGCTCGAAACTTTTCCGCTCAAGCATTTACAAAGAAATTTTTCAAACTCACCGTCCTCTAAATAAGGTCCTGCGGAGGTCCCCGGAAGTAATTCCGCGAGAACCAACACGACGCAGGAAGCTAATACCAACCAAGTGTACTTCATGATACGTGAAATAATTCGAACGAAAACCAAACTAAAGACGCTGTGCAGTGTCACAGGTGGATTTTCGCCGATGAATGGGCGTCCTCGACGTCGTGGCGCGGTTATACTGCAGGACAACGCCTCCCCTCCGTAGGGCATGCGTTCCTTTCGCGCGCCCACGACGCGATTCGGACCTTGTTGCATCCGTCATTCACTAAGTGTCTGACATGTGTCGATAATTACTTTTTGCCATTGCCGCTGAAATTACTTAGTCAATTTGCTTGGCGTAATGCAGACATGATGAAAGCACCGACTTGGCATAGTTTAACTACCGAACTTTGATGTGAGCGTAATTGCTTCGGATAAGTGGGAGTTAGTACCTGCTTATTGCTCTTGGAAATTGGCTGTTGCTGCAAGAAATTGAGGATTCCAGTGGCGCATTTAGTGGGGGAAGGTCTTCCCCTAGCATTGTTCGTATTTTGCAATAGTTTATACGTTATCCTGGTAATACATTACACATAAATTCCCACTGCAAGAATATTTTAGCATTTGTGAAATTACGTAGTGTGGTCTAGATTAGCAGATATTATACAGACGTTTTTTGACACTTCTATTTGTGAAAACAAACATGAAAAATGATATTAAATATGTCACAGCTCAAAGAAATTTTTTTATAAGTAAAATCAAAAAATACGTCCTTAACAGGTCTCAAGAAACATTAAAAACAACTAAATATAATTAATAACAAATTATTTAAAAATATATAAGTCTTTTAAGGAGATTAAAATGGTGATACATTTAAAAATAAATCTTACATAAAAATACTGTGAAAAAAATGTATTAAATATTAGTAATCACAGTGTAAATTCTAAACAATTTGACCAAAATTTACCCTAGTAAAGGAGCAGCAATCGTCCCATTGTTGGCTATACATATTCATAAAGATTTGTGAGGACAATTTTTTTGAAAAGTCTATTACGGGAGCTATTATATGAATTTAGAATTACCAAAAGTGGAAATGGTCACGAATTTTGTGAAAAACAATGTCATTACATTTTTTCGTTTTTCGTTTCGTACATCGTAGATGGCTTAAAAAAATTTCGGTCTATTCATTTGTCGCTTTCCGCTTTTGTTTAAGCCACCTACGATGAAGAAACTTTCATAATAAGCCTGTGCTGTTTATATTAATTGTTTCCATTATATTATTTGTTTGTTATGTTACTGCTAATTATACCGTTCCATTAGATTTCAAAAGTGTTAAATTAATACATAAAAAGATGTTTTCTACGAATTACAATAACCGGATGACAATGCCGACGGTCCAGACTTTTTTATTGCTCTGACTTCCGCTTATTGAATAAAACAGTTCATTTTATTTTGATTTTCGATGTTATAACTCACATTTGGTTTATTATAACTTGTCTAGATGTAGGGGAGGCTCAGCATCCCCTAGCTTCTCCCTAACCACGGCCTTGTCTAGGGGTTATGAAATATCGAGAAAATATGAAATATGAATATATTGCCCGATGGACCCCATTACTGTACGTCCCTAGGTTATCCTTGATTAGAAAAACAACTTGAAACTGTTTATGTTTAAACATCGGAAGAATGTCGGGTAGAAATTAGGTCGATTTGAATGAGTGAAAACAGAGGAACAAAACTATTAAATAGGAAGCTACAATCAACAAAAAGTTCTGAATATCATTATTATAATAATTGTTATTAAATAAAGACGTTTGGATTTTCACATTTTCGAGAAAATGAACTGCCACGTTCTTAATTTGATCAATAAAAAATATGAATACAATGATAATCTACCAGTAAAAACTCATCATATTTTGCACATTTTGAGTATAATTTATTCGGCAAAATTTTGAGATAACGTCATCAATTTTTTGGGAGGAATAAACAGATTTATTTTGATTAAACATTTACCATGCTTACAATGACTTCAAAATGTCTGAAAAGTTTCAGAGCATTCAGTTGTGCAATTCTTGATTTATTCCATAAAATAAATTGATAAATTTTGAGATGACGTAATCAATTTTTTGGGGCTGACAAACAGATACATTTTACTTAAAAAGTTACCGTGCGTATAATAACATCAAAACGTCTGCAAGATTTCAATATATTCAGTTTTGCAAATCTTGGTTTAAACAATAAAACAAATTGGCTCAATCATTAATTTTTAAAGACACCCCGTATATAAGCAAATCCAAAAAATATGAATGGAATGATAAATCACAAGTACAGACTCATCATATTTTCTACATTTTAGATAGGCTTTATTCGGTAAAATTTTGAGCTAACATCATCAATTTTTTGGAGGGGATAAGTAAACATATTTTGATTAAAAATTTATCATGCCTATAACCTTACAACATCTGCAAGATTTCAAATCTTTCGGTTTTGCAGATTCAAAATTAAATTGCAAAATGTTGTTTTATAATTTTGATTTTTTATAAAAATCTGGACGTTTCGGATAAATATAAAATTTGACAACCATCGGCCTAGTACTTTCGGAGATTATCTGTCTAATAAAAATCCGTGACGGCAGACAAACAGACAGACGGTCAGATAGACCGACGGAAAAGGAAAACCTATTTCTTCGCACTCTACGGATCATGGAAGGTCGAGAAAACGTAAAAGTAGAGAGTTGACTCGATTACAATACTTCCTTCACTTACGTCGGGAATTAAAATGAAAAACATCATCGAGCAAATGCTTATTTCTTATGATATTAAATATATATTATTAAAAAAATATAAAATAAATTAAACAAATAATAAATGGTTTTTATCTAAACTTTAGATTAAACATAATATCGCCTGTCCGGTTAAAGAAGAGCCGCCATTTTTTAACACAGCACTGGGGCAAAGTTCTGGCCGCACTTTTTTTCACTATGTGTTTTAAAAGCGCACTCGGAATTTAATATTTTCATTACAAAAAAATCAGAACTTTTTAGTTTAGCTTCTGGTACTATTTTTGACGATTCCCCTCATCTTCAGCAATACGAACGTACTGAGTATAAAAAAAAGTATTGCTTAGCAGCAAATCATTTTTATAATTTTAAATACCTTAATATAAGTTTTTTTTTTATTTTAAGTTATTTTAATTCATTGTTATAGTGGTGTTTCTAGTACAACCTGTCATTTAAAATACAGACGTACTGAAAATAAAGAAAAACATCATTTAGTAGAAGTTTATTATTCGTAGTTTTAAACACTTTAACATATTTTTTTTATTTTAAATTTGTTTATTTCATACTACTCACATAGCTCGCGTTAAAAAAACATCATCGTACGTCATGATGACTTGTTCAAAAATAACTTTGCAAATTTTAGTTACGAAATTGCACATATTCGCTGCTGGTTTAACAACATTTTGCAATTTAATATTGAATCTGCAAAACCGAATGCTTTGAAATCTTGCAGATGTTATGATAAGCATAATAAATTTTTAACCAAAATATATTTGCTTATTCCCTTCAAAAAATTCATGATGTCAGCCCAAAATTTTGCTGAATTTCATGTTTTTTCGATTTGCTGATACTATACAGGTGACAAAAAATTAATGAATACATGAATTTATTTTATTGATTTAATCAGGAACTGCAAAACCGAATGTTTTGAAATCCTGGAAATATTTTACAATTATCATAAGCATGGTAAATTTTTGATCAAACTGTATTTGCTCATCCCCCCCCTAAAAATTCATGACGTCACCTCAAAATATTGCTGAATATATCCTACCTAAAATCTCCAAAATATGATGCGTCTGATTATCACTGCATTAATATTTTTTAGATTTGCTGATACAGGGTATCTCAAAAAAGATAATGACTGAGTCAGTTTATTTTGTTGATTAAATCAAGAATTGCAAACCTGAATACTTTGAAATCTCGCAGACGTTTTGAAGTTATTGTAAGCATGGTAACTTTTTAATCAAAATGTATTTGCTCATCCCCTTAAAAAATTGGTGACGTCACGTCAAAATATTGCTGAATAAATCCTGTCTTAAATGTGCAAAATATGATGAGTCTATACTTGTGATTTATCACTGCATTAATTTTTTTTTGAGGCGCTTATACAGGGTGACTCAAAAATTTAATGAAATAGTCAATTTATTTTATTGAATAAGTCAAGAACTGCAAAACTGAGTACTTTGAAATCCTACAGAAGTTTTAAAGTTATTGTAATCAAAATATATCTGTTTATTCCTCCCAAAAAATTGATGGAATTAGTCAAAATAATTTTGTAAATGTTAGTTAGGAAATTACACATAGTCTAGGCTGGTTGAACAATGTTTTTTGTAATTAATTTTAATTAATTAATGCAATTGTGTTGTACTTGTATGTGTTTAAATATTATTTAAATACATAGATTTAATGACTTTGCACGACGGGTCAATTCGCGCTGTTTCCAGATGTAATATGAACATTATTTTTGAATTGCTCTTTTACAATATTGGGCGACTATTTTAAATACTGGTGGTATTTAATCGCAAATTGTCATTTTACTTCTAATTTATTACAATATGTTTAAAACAAAATACCATTTAATTGTTGTTAATTTGTAAAGGAGATGTTATAGATAACAGAAAATTTTGATTTGAACTATAAGCACTGGGCGGAAAAGTATCTTACGGATGCAATTCCCCAGTTGAAGCAAGGTGTGTTTTACGGCGAGTAGCGGGGACGCTTTGATCTGGTCCACAAGGTCGTAGCCAGTGTGTCGCTAGGAGTGTTTACAGCTTGTTAAAAAACTACTTCTTTACTACTATATTACTTCAAATAAAAATACTCGATGCCCTTTTTAATTTTTCAAACACAGGACCACAGATTTGTGATCTTGAAATGTTATATTATGTTGATATAGTCCAAAAGAAAAATATATTTGTAATCAAACTATCGCCGCGACAGCACTGGATCTAGCGTATGAAACACAATTCCGCGCGTTGACTATAAGACATGAATTGGCACTTTTATGATGCTACACTAAATCTATTGATAATTTTGATAATAGTTATAAATTATTGAAAGTTTTGAAGTGAATTACTGAGGTGTTCTTAATCATAGATATGTCACAGAAGCATGCCATGCGTACGTTTCAAGTGAGTCCTAGCATTATCAACTTTTGAACGTCTAGTATAGTATAATACTATACAGTAGTACTATATTGTCAAAATTTCGTATGATGTAAGTCGTTGTTTAATTAATCTATACCTAAAATATTGCGATGACGTCATCAAGTTTTTGGAGAGGATAAACAGATACATTTCGATTACCGATTGATGCTGATGTTTGCAAAATTTCGGAGCATTCGGTTATTCAGAATTTTTGAGATAAATTGGAAATGTTACATAATTTTGACTTTTTTTCTAAAAATCTTATTGATTAAAGTAAAAAATGAAGGCGGATTTATATTTCTCCCTGATCTACGCTGCTTAATCTCTTATTTGTAATGAATGATAAAAGAACCAATTTTTCTTAGTTTCCTCGGCTCGACTTGGCTTAATTTGGCTTGGTTGGGCGTGGTTTGGGTTGGGTTGGTTCGGCTCGGTCGACTCGGATCAGCTTTATTTGGTTCAGTTTGGAAATATGTTCTTTTATAAAAAGATTTATAGAATAGGTCCCCGTCATCTATTTGTCTGTAAATTATATGATATTGTTACGTTGAACGGGTGTTTAAAATCGGCGTGGGTTAAACTCAAAAATTTATTTCTTAGTAGCTCAAATTTACACGTCTAATTACACAGCGATTATGTACAAAATAATTTCGGCGCAACTCACCTTATTGTCACTAATTAAGTAGATTTGTATTTAACACAGTTTACTCTGGTGAGAATTGAAGAATAAAGAGTACTGAGAGGACTCTTAGATTGATACGAGCATAAACAGCAAAGATCATTTTAATTAAAAAACTTCTTGCTGATGGGAGATGAAAAACAAACAAATGTTTTTAATCGAAAAAATAATTCAGAAACGTGGATATCATTTTTCCTAGAATCTAATACCAACAACTGGCATACCTCAAGGACCTAGAACCTTTACTTTTCGTAATCTTTATAAATTATTTTTCTATATTATTATGTTCTAAAGAATTACTAGTCTATAGAGTTTGAACATTTTCATCAAAGTCACTAATTAATATTAGAGAATGTGTCAAACAACAAAAAACAAAAGTTGTGCTTTAATAACCCGTCTCTAATGCAAGGTGTAGACGATCCCAGACACAAAATAAAAGCAATGCACCAGAAAATTCAGATTTGTAAATTATTGAAGCAAATGTTCTGCTGGGCTTAATTTTTTATCGGTTATTAAATATAAACAGACTTTTTATTTTACATTCATCCCCCTAGTGTAAACCCCAAATACGCCACTGCAACCCTTAAGCGCCACTTTAAATAATAATTACTACTCGGATCGGTCAAATTTGCATTAAAATCCACGAGCATGTGAGATTTTAGACGGGAATTCGATCTTCCAGTTGGTAATTTGATATAATTGATAATTGGGTCCCCGGGTATTCTAAATATAGATTCCTCCGTTGCACTCACTAATTTAGCTTACTGCTGTTTTTCCCCTGGAAGCTCGCTAACGTTCGAAATCCTGCCGTTAAACCAAATATCACACTAATGTTGTCTGAATTCCTGCATAGCCGCTAGTCGTTGATACAATCCAAACAGCGCTATGGTCTGCATTCGTATACTGCAGCAGCATACAGAATGAAAATGTAATTGTTTCCGTGGCGGAAAGAAATGTATTTTTCAATTAAAAGTGGAACAGCTACATGCACAGTTTTCAAAGGAAGAAATATTTTTAACGACCTGTATTTAAAAAAGCTGATTTCAAGGAATTATAACTTGTACGGTTGAATGACGCCCACGTTTGTAACGAAAAGCACAAAATGATGAATTTATCGAAAAATCGAAGCAGGTTGAAAGTTCTACGCAAATATCTTAAGAGTTACAATTTATTTTACCAAATTTAATTAAAAGGTTGACGCATTGTATATCAAGTTAATTATTACAATTAGTAGTTAATTATAAGCGCTACATTGTTTTCAATTTTAATGATCATCACAAAGTTCACCCGAGATCTTAACGTAAGTATTTAAGTATTTATTTTTAGCTGTACTAATTTTCGTCCAAGTTTGCTTTGCAAGACTACACTGTTACATTAAACATAAGTCTTTATAAAACTTTTGCTTCTTAGGTCTCATTTTTAGCAACTCAAGTATAGAACAGTTATAAAATTTTGTAAAAGTCTCTAATACCCAATAGATAATATTTTTCATTTTTTTTTTGACCTAATGCTAAAAAAGGGCTGATATCGAATAATTGATAAATGCACCTATCTTCCTAATTAACTAAATATTTAAATATATCATTTATAAAATGACATAAAATCACTACAGGTTATTTAGCTAAAAGCTTCATTGAGTAATGTATTTTATTAAACCTTTACACATTTTACATACATTAAACAAAACATTACTAAACCTCAATTTTCATATATTAATCTATAATGCAAAAATCAATACAAATAACATGGTCGTTATTGCTATTAGTCAAATATACACAGAAACTAACAAAAGGTCAACTTTTAGTAGTTAACAATATTACACCCATTTGATACTGACTCTCTCACTAATTTTTCGGTTCCACTTTAATCCGTTTCCCTGAAATGACAAAATCCAATGTTTTCACAATAAAAGGGAGCATTTTTAAGTAGACGTTCTTAACTTCGTAATATCGTACCTCCTTTTAAAAGAATGGTCAAGAGCTTAACCAGTGGCATCTCAAAGCAGACTGTAAACGCAAATCCGATTATAACCATTATAAATAAGTCACCAAAGGCAGCGCAAAGCTGAAAAAGAACATTTCCTTTATTAAACATTAAGGAAGTGAACAAACAATGAGGAGATTAATTTTTCATTCAGAGGTATTGTGGTGACTTCACGAAGTCGTGCAATTTTTTATCTCTGCCACTTACAGCACTGAAGTCCGAAAAATAGCCAGGCATTTTCGCCGCTCCACTCATTAAATATTGCATCAACATGTGCAGCAAATAAATAGAGTAGCTGATTCTTGCCAGAACTCTAAACGGATGCGACGAAAGGACGTAATTTATCGGACCTGAATCAGATAAATTTATACAGAAATGATAAGTTTCGAGGATTGAGACATTAACCAGGACATGTACAAACGTCAGGTTCATCTACGAACCAATGTTTTAAATTATGGTTAAATTTATTCCAGTTAGTATCCAAGGTGTAAAATAAAACCTGAAAATATAGCTTCTTAGTGGTGCTTGCTAACTTTAAAGATATATAAATATTTACTGCGCGATATGCATCAAATTACGAGTTACGGTAACATTTTTCATCATTTTTAGAAAATTGAACTTTGTAAATGTACATCATAACTAGTGGGTCTTTTAAAGTCCTGGTCACAAGGATCTTACAAAAAATACTATTTGGTTGATGTAATATTGTACAATCCTCAGAATAGTTCTATTAACATTATTTAATAGCAAATATGTATGCAAGTTCCTTCTTATGTTTTGACTCAACGTTTCCACGCGTCCTAAAGCTACCCAATTTGCATGCTTGTCATCAATAATTTCGTCAAAATGGCATTAATCTAGATCCTTAGTTATCGTGACGGAGGTCTTGTGGGTAATGTCGTATTGAATTTGCTGACGTTTCGAAAGACGTAATATTTGCTTCCTTATAGCGAGTTTGAAAATGTCTTTGGAAATGTTATTAAATCAGCACGATGTTTGTGGTTCACTCAAGACGTAAAAATTAAATTTAATTTATATTTTTATCCCTGCTTAACTCTAACTAATTAATTAAAAAGTTATTTATAACATTAACTTTTGAAAGTTTAATTATACACTTAAAAAGCAAAATGCAAAAAAGAAAGTATGTTTAATGTATTCATGAATTATATTTGGGAATATGGGAGCTTTTCGTTATGATGTTGTTATACATCAAGCTGTTTAATTATTGTAGTCTATTTAGTACAAAAGTATGAAATTTTTTTGGATACAAAATTTTAATGAATAAATTATCGCATATGATTAACTTCTAAAGCTGCACACACCAACTTTTAAACAAATTTATAAAATATGCGAACGAAAAAATCTAACCATCATTCCAACACGAAATGTTGTTATCCGTCTGTCTAGATATTGAAAAATAGTCTAAATTAATAAAACAAGATTCTTACATACTATTAAAAAAAAAGACAATGGGCTGTTAAGACTCTTTCAAGCTCTCTTAAAATCATAACATCAAAAACCTCAAGATAATTTCAAATTCTTTTAAAAACTTGTCGACAATCTAAAAAGAGGGCGAACTTCCCTCGTCTTGGAAACACAATCAAACAAATCGAGTGTTCCAATAAATCATAAAATTTTATTGTGTGAATTTTATTTGTTGTATGATAACCCCTGTAAGTTAAGATAAAAATCTGTGACTAATATTAAATTACATATTTTAAGTGAGAGTTCCTTAATAAAATTTTAAAAAGTAACAGTATAGAATTTAGAATTTAGAATTTCAAGGAAATAAAAAAAGCCGTTTTTGATTCAATCTATGAAAGAAATTGCCTCTCATTTATTATTTTTTTGTGACACTCAAAATATTGATTACCGAACGTTTGAAAGATTTCGGCTTAATAGTTTCTAAGTTAAATTATAAAATGTGGTTTTACATTTTTTTGTGTCCAAAACATTTAGACATTTAAGACAAAAAGGATGACTAATAAACCATAGATATACAAACATGTTTAATGAAATTTAAAATTTAAAATAAATTTAATTTACTTTTCAAAATTTTGAGATGACGTCATTATGTTGTTGGTGGGGAAAATCAAAAACATTTTGTTTAGCGATGAATCTAAAATTTCGAACAACCATTCCAGTAGTTTTGGAAATTGTCGATCTAATAAAGTCACCAACAGACGACAACCAGACGGAATCGGGGGACCTAAGTTTTCATACACTATGTATCCGATTTTAATTACTACAATCTACTTAACACATAACATATACTGTTTTTTAACTATTTAATTAAACGATTAATAGTAGGACATGTTTTTCGTGTCCTCTGTAATAGACTTCGGGGAATCAAATGCTAACAATCTCAAGGCGGATGCTTAAACCGTTAAGTCCCGTTAAATTAGATTTTTTTGTTTTTAAATTGGTAAGTGATACTCGTCCCACCATTCTAAACGGATAGAGTGTGTGGTCTTAAAATCAGGCTGCAGGACCAGAAAACTTCCAGGAATTGAATACTGAAACGCAGAGCGAATACTTAAAAAAACCATTCTGGAGTTATGTCCGGTTAGAATTTGAAAAACTGTTTATTTATTCGGAAATGACACCTGTCCTATACATATACATATTTTTTTCTCTATAATAAACAAGTAGCCTTTAAAAGGCAGATAGTAAAACCGTCCTGAATTTATGTCCTATTAAATTTAAAAATTGTTTAAAATTCATAAATGACGCTCGCTCCATATATATTTTTCTCTCCTTACTGAACGAGTAGAATGTTTGGCCTGAAATTCAGGCTGTATGACTAGAAACCTTCAAGGAATCAAATGCTGACAATCGCAAGACAAATAATAATTAACCTATTTTGGAATTATGCCATATTAACATTTGAAAAATGGTTTATTTATTCGAAAGTGACATTCGATCCATATTTATATATTTCTGCTTCCATACTAAATGGGTAGATTATCCGACTTCAGAATAAATCCGTGGTACTATAAAATTTCGAAGTTATGTTCCATTAAATTTGAAAATTGTTCTTGATTTCGTAAATGACACTCGTCCCATATACATTTTTCTTTCCAAAGTAACTAAGCAGACTATCCGATCTAAAAATCTGACAGATCTAGGAGATTTTGAGGAAACGAATGCTGAAAACTGAAAGGCAGATACTATAACCGCTTTGGAATTATGTCTTATTAAATTTGAAAGTTGTTTTTAAATTCATAAATGACACATGTCCCATATATATTTCTTTCTCCATACAAAAAGAGTAAAATTTGAAATTATGTCCCATTAAATTTGATACATTGTTTTTAATTTTGTAAATGACAACCATATACATTTTTCTTTCCATAATAAGTAAACGAGTAGAGTGTCCGGTCCGAAAATCAGACCACTGGACTAGAAAATTTCAAGAAATAGATTTCTAAAAGCTACAAGACAGATACTAAAATCGTTCCGGAGATATGTCCCGTTAAATTTGAAAATTGTTTTTAAATTTAAATAACACCCATCCCATATATATTCCTCCCTTCATTCTAAACGGGTAGAGTATGCGGTCTTGACATTATACCGTAGGATAAGAAAAGTTCGAAGAATCAAAAACTGGAAACCATAGGGCGCATACTTAAACCAATCTGGAGTTATGACCCACTCAAATTTAAAAAAATTATATTTTTTTAATGTATAAATTATGTACCTGTCCCATATACATTTGTACCGCTGTATTAAACACTTAGAGTATCCGGTCTAAAAATCAGGTTGTAGGACCAAAAAACTTTGAGGAACCGAATACTGAAAATCACAGACAGATACTTAAATTGTTCTGGAGTTATGTCCCATTAACATGTGAAAAATTGTATTTTAATTCTGAAATGACACCCGTCCCATATATATTCATCCCTTCATTCTAAACGGGTAGAATATCCGATCTTAAAATAATATAGTAGGACCAGAAAACTTCTAAGTATCGAAGACTGGAAGCCACAAGGCGGATACTTAAACCAATCTGAAGTTACGTCCCACTAAAATTTGAAAAATCGATATTTTTTTAATTTATAAATGGTGCCCCCATCCCATATACGTTTGCCCCGCGCCAGAGCTGTTCAAAGTACTCAAAAAAAGTACTTGAAGTACCAAGTACAAAGTACTACTTGAAATAGTGTTTAAGTAAAGTACCAAGTACTTACTTTCAGCAAGAGTATTTCAAGTATCAAGTACTTTTCAGATGTACTTGAAGTACAAGCCAAGTACATTACTTCAAGTACTTACGAGTACTTGAAGTACTGGAGGTATACTTCAAGTACTTACAAATACCTGAAGTACTGAAAATGGTTCAAGTACTTTCTAATTATTTGAAATACTGTAGAATTAGATAACTTTTCCTGTTTTTTTAAAAAAGCTTAATATATTTTAGAACTGAATTTTTTAATATTCATAATTTAAGTATACAATAATACATATTTCGCCACATAAAAAATTGCATAAGCATCAACTTAAATGCAGAATGGTAGCTCACTTATTAATAATACTATGTTATTTATAAACAATATTCTTTTGAAATACTTTTACATCTTTCTGTTGACACAATGCCTTCGACAAAATGAACGTCTATTTCTAATTTAAAATTTAAAATAAAATACATGACGGCGTTGTCTATGTATGCTTACTATTAATTTATAACAAAAACATCGGCGCTGTATGGTATTTTCTCAGGCTTCTGTTGCCTTTTTTTAATATTTTGAATTTTGGTTCACCACCAAAACGTTGTGATTTTTTAATAAAGTTGTGTTAAAAATATGTGAATTTTATGAACCGGTTCCGTGTTTAAGTTTGTGGGTAGTTTACAGCACCCTTAATCATTACCCATTGTGAAAGTGCACAGGGCCGGATTTGTGAAACTGAAATTTTTCAGAAAAAAAATTTAAGAGCAGTGCGATACATATACATGCTCGTGACATAAAAATGTTTAAGTCACTATGTTGCATTTTCAAAAAAAACGTATGAATTTTTTAAATAAAAAATAAAATGCCTAAAACGAGAGTCCATTTTCAGCGAAAACTATAACTCTTGAAAAATATCAAGGTGATCAAAGTAATTAGTCGTTTTTTACTTTTGCGGTTACCAAAAATGCTGAGAATTTTCTTGCAATGAATGCCCCATATTCCTGAATATATCTGTCTACCACTTAGGTACGTATTTACTATTCTAAAAATTATTAAATTAACCCAACTACTACAGTGACTAAATAGTAAACACTAATCACTACAATGTTTGTCTAATAACTAAGTACGTAACTTTACACTGACAAATCACAAATAATAGGTTCGTAATGCTGTTCCGTCCATTTATACAAAATTTTGTTCCTCTAATGCCACAATATGTACTTTCAAAATTTTCCTTTACATTTTCGATTGGCTTATTTTTTATTTTTACCTGAAAACCCAAAGAAGATGACATTAGTAACTGATAACTACAATGACTTCAGGGAATGCCTAACAACGGCTTTTGCGAAAATTCAGGTAAATATGTACTAAATTTATTTTTGTTAAAATATTTCGTAGGGGTGTATTTATCTAGGCAATTATACTAACTAATCGCGAATTTCATTAACTTTGTATTTTTTTATAATGTGAATATGTATTTTGTTCCATTTACGGAAGCGGCCACTGACCCTTTTGGGTATCTTTACCTGATATTGTAAATACAAATGTAAATTCAGTACTTCTGTAACCGTCCTGTATTTAAATATCGAAACCGAAGGCTGTCTATTATTTCGCACACAACAAAACAAAGGTCCTTCGAGCAATTTCAAAGTACAATTCGGTACTCATCAAAACCATACAATCATGGTCGTATCAACTGGATTACAAAAAACATTGGTACTACGAGCCGAATTTCACAAAACTCAAAAATCCGCACAGGAAAGATAAATGACACTAATTAGTGTGACTTTTAAAATCATTGTTTTTCTGCATTACGTCTTTTTAAATTGTTGGTGTTCAAATAATTCATACAATTTAACAGATTATTTGAAACTGTAATGTGAAAAAATATAAGTAGTAATAACAAACTAAGTTTATATGGCTGAACCATGTATATACAAAAAAAGAAAATTTGGTAAAAAACGAGTGTCTAACATGATAAAGAACATTAAACTGCAAAATATTTAACATAAAATTGTGTTTAAATTCTACGAGGAAGAGGCGAATATGAAAGTCTGTACCTGCCATCAGCTATTGCTATTGTAATAAAAGGGATAATCCCCTGCCGAATTCTCTGCCCTGACCAGACTTCTTACTGACAAATACACGGCGGGGTTAAGAAACTAATGAAAGAATAAATATCTTTTTGAACGAGTCCTGAATCATTTCTCAAATATTTTCAAATCCGACTTTGCACTTTAGCAGGTACGTCAACAAACCCGATTCCCTTTGGGGTACCGGGAAGGTACTGAAAAACTACCCGCAAAGTTAAGTTCCAGACCAAAATACAAAAAAGACAAAATTCATATATTCACAACTTTACATCGCTGAAAATTTTACACAGATCTCCGACCCTTCTGCTGTCGTCATCCACTCTCAAATGACATATTTATGACATTAATTTTCTTACCTACCTATCTATCGGCATTATGCAAGTACCTATGAAATGTATGTCATATTGTGGATAAGATATCCACAATCACAGATCAAAATATAACCTCACAGGAAACAAACACGATTTTACTCTAAAAATACATCTAATCAAATAATTGAATTAATAACCTGACCTGACCTGACCTGACCTGACCTGACCTGACCTGACCTGACCTGACCAGACCCTATTTTGAGATGTGAAAACTTCGTAAAATAGAGACTAAAGTATTTGAAATTTCCACTTTCATACTTCAAGTAATTCAAGAGTATTTAAAATACTGAGTGAAGTACTTGGAGTAAAGTACTTGGCAAAATCAAGTACTAAACTCAAGTACATTTTAGAAATACTCCAAGTACCAAGTACCAAGTACCTAAATATAAAAGTACTTCAAGTAAAGTACTTGAAGTACTTAAAGTACTTGAAGTATTACTTCAAGTACTTTTACTTGAAGTACTGAACAGCTCTGGCCCCGCCATACTAAATACTTAGAGTATTCGGTCTAAAAATCAGGCCGTAGGACCAAAAACCTCGTGGAATCAAATGCTGAAAACCAGAAGGCGGATACTAAAAGTGTTCTGGAGTTACGTCCCGTTAAATTTGAAAATTGTTTTCAAATTCGTAAATGGCACCCGTCCCATATACATTCGTCCCTGCATTCTAAACAGGTAGAGTATGGGATCTTAAGCTCAAGTCGCTAGAGCTGAAAACTTTGAGGAATCGAATACTGAAAATCACAGGCAGATACTTAAACCGTTTTGGAGTTATGTCCCACTAAAATGTGAAAAATTGTATTTAAATTCTGAAATGACATCCGTCCCATATATGTTCGTCCCTTCATTGCAGACGTGTAGAATATCCGGTCTTAAAATCTTACCATAGGACCAGAAAACTTCTAAAAATCGAAGACTGCACACCGCAGAGCGGACACTCAAACCAATCTGGAGTTGTCCCACTAAAATTTTGAAAAATTGTTTTTTTATTTATAAATGACGCCCTCGTCCCATATACATTTGTCCCGCCTTACTAAACACTTAGAGTATTCGGTCTAAAAATCATGCTGTAGGACCAGAAAACTTCGAGGAATCAATTGCTGATAACCAAAAGACGCATAATAAAAATTGTTTTATCAAATTCGTAAATGGCACCCGTTCCATATACATCCGTCCCTGCATTCTAAAAGGGTAGAGTATCGGATCTTACAGTCAGGTCTTAGAACCAGAACACTTTGAGGAACCGAATATTGAAAATCACAGGCAGATACTTAAATTGTTCTGGAGTTATGTCCCATTAAAATGTGAAAAATTGTATTTTAATTCTGAAATGACACCCGTCCCATATGGTGATCCATAGTTATCTGAGGTTAAACTAAACATCGTACCAGTGACCGGTTCGCAGAGCGGACACTTAAACCAATATGGAGTTATGTCTCACTAAAATTTGAAAAATTGATTTCTATTTAATTTATAAATGACGTCCCCGTCCCATATACATTTGTCCCGCCGTACTAAATACTTAGAGTATCCGGTCTTAAAGTCAGGCTGTAGGACCAGAAAACTTCGAGGAATCAAATGCTGACAACCAGAAGGCGTATACTAAAAGCTTTCTGCAGTTATGTCCCGTTAAATTTGAAAATTGTTTTCAAATTCGTAAATGGCATTCGTCCCTGCGTGCTAAAAGGGTGGAGTATCGAATCTTGAGATCAAGTCGTAGAACCAGAAAACTGTGAGGAATCGAATAGGGTAGATATTTAACCTGTTCTGGAGTTATGTCCCACTAAAATTTGAAAAATTTTAATTCTGAAATTGAACGACATTCGTCCTTCCATTCTAAACAAGTACAGTCTCCAGTCCTAAAATCAGACCGTAGAATCAGAAAACTTCGAGAAATCAAATTCTAAAAACCGGAAGATGGATGCTAAGAATGTTCTGGAGCTTTGTTCTGTTAAGTTTGAAAACTGTTTTTATTTTCATAAATGACTCACGTCCTTTATACAGGCTGACTGGGGTTTATTGTGACAGATTTTAAGGGGTGCTAGTTTGCATTATTTTGAGTAAAAAACCTTAATAACATTTACAGCTCAGACTTATTCCAAAAGAGTTATAGAATACACAAATTTCATAGCCCATCGGTTGGAAACCGCTGGAATTCACCTGATACATTGAAATTTTTACAGTTGTTTTATTAGAAACCATGACAATAAATTAAATAATAAAATAATACTCCTGTTTGACAATTTGTCAAAGCATCTGTGAACATGTTTTAATAAATTTAAGATGGATGTCAATGGGTGTTCACTTAGAGAATTAGCGGACATTCATTTAATTTATGGAGAGGCACGCGGAGTAGCCCGTGTGGCAGTGCGTTTGTGGCACTCGTTTCCCTCACCGACGGTTACCCTCAAGAAGAATGTTTCAAGATCTGCACCAGCGACTCCAAGAGACGGGTTCCTTGTTACCTAGAAGAGTCGAACGAGGTCCACAACTCCCTCAGCGAATTGTCAACATTGAAGAAGAGGTGTTGGATGCTGTACATGATGACCCTGGAATTAGTACAAGATGCCTTGCCAAACGATTTAATGTCTCTCAATGAACCATTTGGAGAACACTACGAGAACAGTTATTATATCCATACCACGTTCAGCGTGTAAAAGCTCTATCTCCAGCTGATTATCAACCCCGTTTTGCATTTTGTAGTTGGTTTCTACGAAAGGTAGAAGAAAATCCCGACTTTCCTCGTATTATTTTGGCATCAGACGAGGCAGGATTTACGCGTCGGGGAATTTTTAATTATCACAACGTTCACGTTTGGGCAGATGAAAATCCGCATGCCATAAGACAAACCCGTTTTCAGAAGGAGTTTTCAATTAATCTATGGGCCGGTATTGTAAACAATTATCTTATAGGACCTTTTGAACTACCCCCGCGGTTAACGGGTGCCATTTATTGACGATTTTTAAGAAGAAATTTACAAGAATTGTTGGAAGAAGTGCCGCTACATATCCGAGAAAGTATGTGGTTTCTACATGATGGGGCGCCACCTCATTTTAGCCGTCTGGTACGGCAGTTTTTAAATGTTCAATTCCCTGAAAGGTGGATCGGGTGAGGCGGGGCTCAGCGTTGGCTTGCCAGATCTCCCGATTTGAATCCACTTGATTTTTTCTTTTGGGGCCACATGAAGTCGTTGGTTTATACAGAATAGATCAGAACAGAAGATCACCTCAGACAACGAATCTATGAAGCCACCAATATCATTCGCGGGGACCCGGAAATGCTCCAACGAGTGCAGCAGCAATAGATTCGTCGTGCCAATGCTTATGTGAGAATGAATGGAGCTCATTTTGAGCATTTGCTTTAATAAGGTGTTTAAAAATAAATAAAATTACTAACAATAGTATTTAATTTTCTCAACTTGGTAATAGTTATTTACGCAATAAGTGGGATACATACATTATTATCGCACGCACATGGAAATTGCGCAAACGAGGGCGTCAGCCCGAGTTTTGCGTAACCATGTAAGTGCGATAGTAGTGTATCCCACGAATTGTGTACAAAATTTTATGTACAACTGTTGAATTTTTTATAAATAAAACATTTTTGCTGCTTTCAATCATGGACTAACAACTCTCGATCAAAATGTTGTGAATATTAATTAAAAGAAGCAGCTGCATCTCATTGTTCAAAATGATGGCAACGTACTTAGCAACAGTGTAAACAGTAAACAAATTTTGATTTTGAATATTTTGTTACTAAATCATCAGAATGAGTGCTTCAGAAGATCTGCCTTTAGTTGCTTTGGATGTTATTTCTGGTCTTGTTCCTCAGAAATCACGCGAAAAATATCAGCTGGCGTTTGAACGATATGCAAAATGGTGCAATGAAAACACTTCCTACATTAGTTCGTCGTCAACGACCCCACAATTATCAACTGAATCTGATGACATTAATTTGTTTCACTGTAAGAGTTGTATTATCAATGTATATATATAACAATAATAAATAGCAGGTCTCTTTGATTCTTTTGTATTCATGGATGTGTGTCCGATTTGACATATTATCGCACGCGTGCGGTTATCTAAAAATTATCGCACGCGTGCGATAATCTCAAACATTACGTTGTCCCAGTGAGTGCGATTTATAAGATATATCCCACGGTTGTATATAAAATTTATTATTACACAGTGCAGTGGTTCTCAAACGGTGGAGACACATAAAGTTCTGACTTAACCATAGGTTTTAGACCAAAATGTTATTAGACTTTAAGAATCAAAATAATGCATATTGTAACCCTTTAAAATCTGGCACAATATACCCCAGTCACCCTGTATATTTTTCTCCGTACTAAACGGGTACAGTATCCGGTTCGAAAATCAAACTGTAGGATTAGAAAACTTCGAGGAGTCAAATGTTAGAAACCACCAGGAGGATGCTTAAACCTTTCTAGGGTTGAATATTATTGAATATTATTTTTTAATTAATGCTTGAAACTCATCCGTTTCAAATACATTCGTCTACATCATACTAAATGGGTGCAGTACTCGTATCTGAAAATCAGGCCGTTATACTATAAAACCTCGAGGAATATAATGCTGAAAATCGTAAGGGGGATAAGGTGTTTTAAATTTAAATTCCTGTTTGCGTTTTATCTTTAGAGAAACTTTTCGTTAAATTTATTATGCAGTTTATATGCGCTATCTTGAGGATTTAATTGCTGTAAATGGTGTTCTTCCATTTACTGGGTTAAATTCACTAAAGAAATATTTTACTAATGGTTTTTTTTTTGCTATAATAGTCACTTTAAAATTGTGATTACTAGCACAATATTTTTACATATTTGATTTAATGATAGATTACAGAAGATGGCAATCACTGCAGGACTTTAGCTACCATGTCCAATCTGTGATTAAATTTGGATTTTTACTTCGCGATATATTGAGAATAATCTGCTAAGCAGTGAAGTTTATATCAGAGAAAACTAAACAAACAAAAGTGAAGTCGACGTCGATGTACTTAAAACTTCGCAAGTTCACTGAAAATGTACTATTTTTTGTAACAACACATTTTATCAAGTATCAGCTTCAATCAGAGCGTATTTTCAATAAAACGCAAAACCAACGGTTGTTGACAGTAAATGATGTTAAAGTCAGAGCAGTTTAGTATACTAATAAGACTTTTATTCTAAGCAATTATTTAATAACTACCTATAAATATAAGATTATTAAGTAAAGTTAAACCAATAATAATAATTATAAATTAATACAATTCCAATGAATTTGTAAAGTACAGCTCTCAATAATATACCTGAATAAATAAAAAATTAATAAGACGCAAAGTGTATGCGAGTAATTGTACAAAGTTTGATTCGAACAAAGCATCTTTCCTTTCAGGAAAACCAATTCCGAAACGAACTGACCCTACACATAAACATAAATTGTGTGTCTGCTTTTAGCAAATGTACATAAAATTTGGCAAATGTCCCAGACCTCGGATTGTTATACCTCCATATCCGTGAATGCAGGCCCAAACCATCCACCCGACACCTATTGTCCACGCTGACCGCGAACAGGACAGGAAAACCGAAGCCTCCAATCTATTGTAGTCGTGGACTTCCTCGTGAAAGACATGACATCCGATTAGTGAGACCAGCATGGACCCGATTGAAATGATCCACAGACTGAGAGTAATCGGATAACTAATTTGAATTTTTCTTCCCCTGGTTTTCTGAAGCGAATAGCCGAGGCCTAAGCCGATTATGTAAGTAGCTGCTCTCGTGTGTGGAGCGATGTAGTGGTGCTGGAAGTATTTCGTGGAGAAGAGTTGATTGCTGCAATTCATACGATGACAAACGTTGTGTTTGCAAGCTCTAGACGTATGCACTTACGTCACAGGAACTCCGCCATCATATCTATTGATCCAGGCAAAATAAAAATTACTTGCTATTGATAGAACGTAAATGCAAACATAATTGATGTAGCCGAAAATGCGAAGTTTCCAAAGTGGCAGCAGGATAACCGGAGAGAAGAAGTAGTATTGCATGTCACATGTTAAATACCAAGCTTGCGTCATACACTAGAAATGATTTTGTTCAAACACAGGGGTTATATTTAGATGGACCGATGTCAACTATAAAAAATGTTTTCCGGAGTGTGAAAATTTTCAATCTGTAGGAGCTAATTCCGCTCCGGGTAAATAAGTATTTTGAAAAATGTGCTTTAGCAATCGTTTGAAATTAGCTTTTTTAATACTTCCTGGGGCGTTTTCGCACGCTGAATTCAAAAATCCTGCAGTTCCCACGCACGAGATTTTTTATTTGTAATTCCAAAACCGTGCTGCTGAATAATGGATTTATTTTTTTAACTATTAATCTCAACTTGCGGCTGAAATTCGTTAACACGTTTTATAATTTCTTTTTAAAATATGTAATTAGAAAAGATATTTAAAAAATGGTAAAATTTGATTATAAATATTCAACACCCAACACCAGCCATGTTACAACTAGAAAGGGACACGAAAACAATGTAATCATGGGATAGAGAGGCAATGATCAATATGTTCATTTATACCTCTAATAATAATTTGAATTTTGTTACAGCAACTTTTGTTTTATAATTGCTATCGAAATCGCTAAACAATGATTCTCCCTACAATTTAGCGATAACAACTAATTTTTCGTGTTGCTTCATGTGAATACTAATAATTTCCCGGCGCCTCCACCATTTTTAATAATTAGATTTTAATTAAAGCTTTGTTCATAAAACCTGTATAACGAGATATAAAACGAGCATTACAAATTTATTGTGTTTATTTCTGTTTGGTTCTAAATCAAATAATGTTATTAAAACGCTTCAGCGAGAACATAATAAAAAAACGAGCCGTAAAATATTAGATCTCAACAAATTTGATTCCATAAAATGTGCTAATTGTTGGTGAGGTTCATTTTATGGAGATTCGGTTTTATTTTATTATTAAAACATTCAGATTTGAATACTGTTTGACAAAATTAGCAAGGATTCTGACACCCCACAGTTGCTTTGCTCGAAAAATAGCACAGTATAAAAATAATTTCTTGCTAGGTTGATAAAAGCAAGGTAGTAAATGTAGGTCTTCATTCCAACGAAACTCGTTAACTTTTTCTGTGTATTTGAACAATTGTGGAAAAAATGTCTGCAAGATATGAACTAGAATAGATTCGCCTCTTTCTTTCATTAAAATTTAAATGTCTAATTTTTATTATTCTAGAAACAAAAGGGATTTTTCTGTAGTTTAATTGCCTCTTAAATGAAGATAGTCTGCTTTTATTTCCTGAACGTAAGCTAAGGAAGTATTGTAATGTGGTCCATCCGACGAATGGCTGCTTTCATGTTTTCTTGACGTTTCATGACCCATATAGTAGATCTGTCTGTCGTCTGTCCTTACTTTACCGATTATTGTCAAATTTGATGTATATATTAGGAAATTTTGTAAAGCAAAGTACTCGTGTGCTTAATTAACGAGTGCGTGTTGACTTTTTACTCTAGATATTAAAATTTTCAGAAAAAAAAAAAAATGTACCGGGTGTCTGGAAAATGGCGGATACTTTTCATTAATAAAAATAAATTTAAAAAAACATTTAATAAAACATTTATAAATTATAAACAAAAACAAAACCAACAAAAGAAAAATCCATTAAAGCATAACTAACTAAACGCTAGAGAATATTTTAAAATTCCTGTTTTATGCATATACGTAAACTCGTAATATTTCCAAATTTTGATCATTTTTTGTAAAAGTTAGCCAGATAAAAGTGATTTTGGCAATGACATACCTTCTAAGAAAAGGGAGAGCGGGTGGGCGGCCTTAGTTCCTAGTAAGATAAAACTGATTTTGGCAAATGACATACTCTCTAAGAAGAGAGAGAGTGGGTGGGTGAGGTCAGTAGCTGCTAAAATAAGACCGATTTTACCAAATAACATACTTCTAAGAAATGAGAGGGTGTGCGGGTTTCTTGGAGGGTATATCTTTTGCCAAAATCGGTCGTATTGTACCACGTACTAGCCCCGCCCATCCGCCCTCTCTTTTCTTAGATAGTATCCCATTTGCCAAAATCAGTCTTATGTTAGCAAGTACTCATGACCTCATGAGTCATGACTAACTTTTACAAAAAATGATCAAAATTTGGAAACGTTACGAACTTACTTATACGCAGTTAGTTGGTTATGCTTTAATAGATTTTTCTTTTGTTGGTTTTGTTTTTGTTTATATTTTATATATGTTTTTATGGTTTATTTATTAATGAAAAATAACAGCTTGTTTTATTAATAACAATTATGAGTGAAAAAATCAAGTGTGCTTTTAATGAATTAATACCCCTTAAAAATTGAATACTTATACAAAATTAAAACCAGTTAACATGTTAATATACTAAAATATCACAAACTTTCAATATGAAGAATTTTTCAGTGAAAAACTACCTTTTATTGCAAAAAAAGATGGTTATTTCGACAGAACTTCCCTTGTCCCTGAGATATTGTACGACTTATTCAACTTTTTCGAGTATTTACAAAAATTTGATTTTACGAATTTTATTTGTTTTATGACAGCTCCTATAATTTAAAACAAGGATATGTTTGTAGTAATGTATAAAAAATGGGTAAGTTATTCGCATGTTTCAACTTAATATTTCCATTAAAAAATTTTGTGATGACATCATCAACATTCTAGGAATTCTAAACAAAGTTTCACTCAGAAGAAGCATACACATGGAAATATAACAGGAAACAGTGAATTGTTAACGGCTCCCGTGCTATCAAGGACTCGATTTTGCATTGATATAAACGCATTATTCTAAGAAACCATAAACTTAAAAAAAATGCGGAAAAAAAATACTATGATTTCTGCTTATTTAATAACTTGCCCAATTTTTTTAATGCAACAAAAATATTAGCATTTTATAATTAAAGAAAAACGAGATATTTTGCCTTTTTGTTTTAATATGTGTGGACTTCTTTTCACCACAAGAAGCTTAAAATTTTTGTAAAATGGAAAATTTGTATGTATAGGAAAATCTGGATTTTGCAATTAAGATCCACCCTATAATTGCAAAATCCATATTTCCTTACGCAAATGTACCATTTTAATCATGTTTTAAGTTTCTTGTTGTGAAAAGATGGCTATGTATGTTAAGAAAAAGGGGTAAATTATCAGCCCCGCCCACCCACCCTATCTCAATTGTGATGATTTTTTTTATTCATCGTGAGCCAACAACTGGAGCTTAACTCCAAAATCGTTATTTCTCTACGAGGAATTAAAAATATGTTTTTGAATATCTCAATTGCAAAATCCATACTCCCTTGCAAAAAAGTACCATTTTAACCATGTTTTTTTCTTGTGGTGAAAAGATGGCTACGTATATCACGAAAAAAAGCAAAATGTAGCCCCGCCCACCCGCCCTATCTCAATTGTGATATTTTTTTTACTCGTCGTGACCCAAGAAGGCGGAGCTTAACTGCAAAATGCTTATTTCTCTACGAGAAATTAAAAACATGTTTTTTAATATCGTGTTGTTCAAAGAATACTATGTATATTAAGAAAAAAAGGCAAAATATAAACCCCACCCACCCACCCTGTCTCAATTGAGACGATTTTTTTATTCTTAGAAACTTAAGACACGCCCCTAGGTCTGCCAACGAATGAAAATGTCATTAGTATTTAGATCAGGGCAGGTATGGGTGGGGCTTAATCATCGGTTTTATGTTTTTTCTTAAGATACATAGTATTTTTTTAATAACACGATACTCAAAAACATGTCTTACATGGTAATTTCTTGTATAGAAATAATAAGGATTTTGCAATTAAATTCCGCTCCTTTGGCTCTCGACGATTTAAAAAAAATCATCACAACTGAGACAGGGCGGGTGGGCGGGGTTTTTATTTGTTCTCATTTCTTAAGATACGTGGTCGTCTTTTCAGAACAAGAACCTTAAAACATGTTGAAAATAGTAAATATTTGTAGATAAATATGGATGTTGTAATTAATAAATAATAAAAATTATAATAATGATAAACATAAAAAAGTAAATTCATAAACCACAATAAGTACACAAATATGTTATTATATAAAATTTACTAGCTGACCCGGCAAACGTTTTTTGCCATATAAATCATTTCTAGTGAATATTCTGGTAGTTAAATAAAAAATTAAATGAAAATAAATAAATAAATTATAATTAAATTAAATTATAAATTATACATAAAAATTTATCGTACGACAATGATTATATTCAGCAGCCATCTTGCGACTCTAAACCCTATTGCGGATAAAAGTAAAGATACTAATAAATATCGATTTTAAAAATGGGAGTTGGTGGTAGAAGAGTGAAAATTTAAGGTTATACGTATTTTTTGATGCCAAATCTTAAAAAAATAAAAATAAAAAATTTTGTCCAAAAAATAAACAAAAAATTTTTTGGGTGGGCCATCCCGAATATACACAAAAAAAAATATATAAAAATCGGTCAAACCGTTTCGGAGGAGTTTGGTTACAAACACTGTGACCCGAAAATTTTATATATTAGAAGATATGGCATTTATTAAGCAAAAGTTTGAGATGACGTCATCAAATTGTTAGTGACAATGATTAGACAAATTTTGGTTAGCGTCTGCACGATATTCCTAAAGTAAATATATACCTAAATTAGACAACGATCAGTCCGTAGTTTTGGAGATTATGTGTCTAATGAAAATCGACACAGACAACAGACGATAGACAGCCGGAAACGTGAGACCTACTTTTTCATACTCTAAGGATCATGAAACGTCAAAGAATCATAAAAGTGGCCATTCGTCGGATAGACCACAATATTCCCTAGCTTATTATACTTGGGCAGTAAAAATCCATAGTTTTGAAAGAAAAATGAAACAATTATCTCTTAATTCCAGACGTAATTTCACTGTGCTGACTAAATTTGATTCACAACAAATAAAATCTATATAAACTCTTGTTACTTCCCGAGCGTAAGCAAAGGAAGTATTGTAATCGAGTCCGTCGGCCGACTCTCTACTTTTACGTTTTCTCGATCTTTCATGACCCCTAGAAGACGAAGAAATAGGTCTCCCATTTCCGTCTGTCTGTCCGTCTGTCCGTCTGTCCGTCTGTCCGTCCGTCTGTCCGTCCGTCTGTCCGTCTGTCCGTCCGTCTGTCCGTCTGTCCGTCTGCCGTCCCGGATTTTTATTAGACAGATAATCTCCGAAAGTACTCGACCGATTGTTGTGAAATTTTGTACTTATATTAAGAATATCATGTAGATGGTAAAACGCTAACCAAAATTTGTCTAATCATCCCCACCATAGTCCTACACATGTAGTTTACAACTCTGAATCGACTTTTCACCCGAAACGTCCAGATTTTTGGAAAAAAAATCAAAATTATAAAACAACATTTTGAAATTTAATTTTTAATCTGCTAACCAGAATGCTTTGAAATGTTGCAGATGTTTTAAGGCTATAAAGAGCATCATAAATCTTTAGTCAAAAAATATTTGCTTATCCCCTCCAAAAACTTGATGACGTCAGCTCAAAAGTTTGCGGAATAAATCATATCTAAAATGTACAAAATATGGTGAGTCTCTTCTTGTGATTTATCATTCCATTCAAATTTTTTCGATTTGCATATACAGGGTGACTCAAAAAAATTTATGAATGCGTAAATTTATTTTACTGATTTACTCAGAAACTACAAAACCGAATGCTTTGAAATCTTGCAGATGTTTTAAGGTTATAAAGAGCATAATAAATGTTTAGTCAAAATATATTTGCTTATCCCCTCCAAAAAATTGATGACGTCAGCTCGAAAGTTTGCCGAATAAATCCTATCCAAACTGTAAAAATATGATGAGTCTGTACTTGTAATTTATCACTCCATTCATATTTTTTGGATTTGCATATACAGGGTGACTCAAAAAAATTAATGAATGCGTAAATATATTTTATTGATTTAATCAGGAACTACAAAACGGAATGCTCTGACATCTTGCAGATGTTTTAAGGTTATAAAGGGCATAATAAATGTTTAGTCAAAATATATTTGCTTATCCCCTCCAAAAACTTGATGACGTCAGTTCGAAAATTTGCCGAATAAATCATATCTAAAATGTACAAAATATGATCAGTCTGTACTTGTGATCTATCACTCCATTCATATTTTTTGGATTTGCATATACAGGGTGATTCAAGAAAATAAATGAAAGCGTAAATTTATTTTACTGATTTACTCAGGAACTACAAAACCGAATGCTTCGAAATCTTGAAGACATTTTAAAATTATCATAAGCATGGTAAATTTTTGATCAAAACGTATTTGGTCGTCCCCCCTAAAAAATTTATGATGTCACCACAAAATTTTGCTGAAAAAATCCTATCTAAAATGTACAAAATATGGTGAGTCTCTTCTTGTGATTTATCATTCCATTCAAATTTTTTCGATTTGCATATACAGGGTGACTCAAAAAAAGTAATGAATGCGTAAATTTATTTTATTGATTTAATCAGGAACTACAAAACCGAATGCTTTGAAATCTTGCAGATGTTTTAAGGTTATAAAGAGCATAATAAATTTTTAGTCAAAATATATTTGGTTATCTTCTACAAAAAACTGATGAGGTCAGCTCAAAAGTTTTCCGAATAAATCGTATCTACAATGTACAAAATATGATGAGTCTGTACTTGTGATTTATCATTCCATTCATATTTTTGGATTTGCATATGCAGGGTGACTCAAAAAAATTAATGAAGGCGTGAATTTATTTTATCGATTTAATCAGGAATTACAAAACCGAATGCTTTGAAATCTTGGGAATATTTTAAAGTTATTATAAGAATGGTAAACTTTTGTTCAAAATGTATTTGTTCATCCCTCCTAAAAAAATTGATGACGTCACCCTTAAATTTTGCTGAATAAATCCTATCTAAAATGCAAAAAATATGATGAGTTTGTACTTGTGATTTATCATTCCATTCATATTTTTTAGATTTTCTTAAGAGGTGGTTCAAAAAAATTAATGAAGTCAATTTATTTTATTGATTAAATTAAAGGCAACACTTATTATTAGTATTACACCCCAACCAACCCAATTTGGTAGACACAAAATTTGTTAAAGGAAAAACTCGGTTGAAACATAAGGGTAGCACGCTTATTTACATCGACTTTAACATTACAGACCTGCATTTGTTTTATGCGCTCACTTGATTCCGCGAATGTGAAATAGACATGTTTATAATCAACCAATTGTGAATTTCACCGTCAAGAATTAAAATAAAACCCAATGTTTTATATAATAAGCGGAAGTCGAAGCAATAAAACCGACGGTCGTTTTGTTTACAGTTTCTCTGTTTGGCTCTCGCGTATGCTGTTACGCCTGTCATCTTAAATTAAGAATGTTTATACATACACGATTTTCAGTTGCCTCTGATACGTAGGTATACGTGAGTAAATTGTTTCGTTATTTTATTGATTATTACAAATCAATATTCAAACGACCCAGTTCATTTTCCCGAAAATTTGAGAATATAATAATTTTATTCTTAGTATTACACTACATCTATCCCAACTGATATACGTGTCCTTGCAAAAATGTTGATGACGTCATCCCAATTTTTTTTTAAATTCCCACTACAAAAATGTAATGAGAAAAAAAACACAATAGGCATGCAGTCGTCAAGTTTCCGACAGCGAGGGAAGTACTGTCTAAACTCTTTAGACCAATTTTTTTTTTGTGTTATAAAAAAACAGCCAAAGGTACTAATAATGATCATTTGCTGGTTTTATTGTATTTTTAAACAAAATATTGTAGTTAAAGTGTGTTATTTATTTGTTGAAGCCATCAGTTATTTTCTCAGATAAAGTGATTTTCAGAGTACTAAATTAAGAAATCATCAACTTTATTTCAAAGTGTCAATCTCAGGCAGTATTAATTGTAATTTAGATAATCTATTTACTGAAAACTTATTTACCGACATAGACTAAATAAACTAGCGGGGGTGTATTTTGCTAGAATTACGTTATAAATAACAAACAACCCTGAAACATGCACTAAATATATCGGAATTATAAATAACGCTTTTCATGTTATAATAGGTGACTGATTTAGAAAACCGCCACTTAGTAAGAGTATTTTAAAAATAAAAATTAGATAGCGTCAAGAATTTATAGATTTTTTTCAAAGTGGGTTTTAAATAAAAACCACCCACCCATCGGCCACTACTAATTATTCTGTTACGATGTGTTTTAGTAATAAAATTAAACTCATTCCTGAAATAAAAATAATCTGATTTAGTTGACTTACTTCCCAAAGGAGAAAAACTACATGAACACAATGTTTTCAAATGACAGTCTTGTTTGACTTTCACCAGAAATAATAATAAATTAGCTTAAGTACTTTAATTTCAAAAATTGAATTTGTCCACCATTTTGTGCTTTTATTGTGGTTTTCATAATACACTGTTCTGAATAAAATATTTGCTAATACGCTTTGTTAAAATTTTTTGGTCATTTAAAGGCAAGTAATTTCATAAAATGAGTTCAAGTGTTGCTAATCTTAGTGAATGGAAGAAGTGGAAGAAAATTAAATTAAAAGTCGTTCCAGTTTTAATTCAGTTCTGACATTATTGGGTATATTACCTTTGAATATTCTCTATTATTTAAATTTTTTAAATTATAAACTCCGTTAAAATTTAATCTGCTTTGCACTTCGTTACAGAATATGTTTAAAACATTTTGTACTTTTCCACTAGAAGTTTTTAAGAAACTTAACATATAAAGTGAAAGTTTTTTTGCCAGAAACCTCACATGTATAACAAGTGCTGAAACGGATCGAAGCATTATAAGTTTCAACTAACTTCCAACATTTAATGGGTTATCTGTTATCGGGCTTTTTATCCTTGATAAATTTAGCTTAAAATTTCTTTAGTCCAAGTAATCTATTAAAACCGCCTATCACATTCTCGTTACTAATTGTTAAAATTGTAAAAAGAGCACCCTAAACACAATACACCATATTGTTGTATTATTCTAAAATCAATATTAGTAGGGAGGTGTTTTTAATTAAATTGGACGTCATAATTAACTCCGCTGGTCAAAGGGAACTTCGTAAACAACTTTTCGGATTTGACCGTTCGGTCATCACTCAAATTATTTCCACAACATTACACAGCTCACCAAAGGAAATGGATGCACATAGTTCTGTATGTGCAATATCGTAGCCCACCAGTATTCCTGACATGGTTTCTGCAATATATCCAACATGTCACGCCACAAAGGTCCTGATCCTAAATGATGAACTAGAGTGGAGTAGCACAGGACAACTATGGCTAGAGGAGGTGTTATTCTCATATAGCGATATAAATAAAAAACAATCCAATTCATCCTTCCGGATTTTTTTACTTCCTGAAAAAAGCCTACGCTCACCAGCATCCCACTTATCATGAAAAATGTATCAACGCAAAGAGTGCCTCCTGTAATCGCCGTGCTTCTGTAGTACAAAACCCACTTGAAAAACAGACTGAAATTAAATTCTTCTACGTCGCTGGAATCAGACGTACATCCATAATTTTCAAGCTATTAACAACAGGAAAAAACATCAACATGAGATATCTATGTCCGATGACAACGTAACAGGTACTCAAGACACGAATTCCGTGCAAGCAATCCAGGTCAGAATTACCACCCCCTCTGGCAAATATGCGCCTGGAATTCGCACAAGCAGAGAATGCATCCACCAATTTATTGTTGGATTCTGCAACAAATAAACGATTTTGGTATCTTAATTCAATATATCAGCAAATTACCATCGGGAGCCGAGTATAATAAGTCGATAACAGAGCAAAGGACCACAATTGCAATAAATAAAGCCAGTAAAACGCTGGAATAACATTAGGTCAATACGGAAAATGAGTGAGCTAGATGATTGTACATTATTAATAATTCTGTTCTATTAAGTGGCACTTCGTCGGAAATTGTTACACAATCTTCATCTCGGAAAGATATCGTCACGTTCAGACCTTCTGTTAAAGGATAAATTGATTTGGAAAAGTGCTTGTAAACATCGTGCGAATTACAAGAAGCTGGGACGCAAACTGACCATGCGAGGGCGGCGTTGCTGACGAACTGGTAAACTTTTCCAAATCTCTTAAACAAGCAATTGTCAATTAATAAATTAGTAGACGAAAGTTTTCTTTTGATCGCAGTTCTTCTATTGTTTTAAATTGGTTTAAGTAATTGCAGAACTTTTTTAAAGTACAGATTTTACAAAAATATTTAGACACACATTCTCTTATCTCTGAAACATACACAATTAAATAAATCGAGTTTCTTAGACACATGACGTCATCGACTTTTTAGTGGGGATAAATACAGGTTCCAACGATCTAGTAGGAATAAATTACACATTATATTATTAAAAGATTGATTTGAGTAGGCTAATAACACCGTACCACAAATTCAGATTACTCGTCCCAAAAAAAGACAAATATATCTTAGTTATTCCGTTTTCGCAGTATTGTAGTTATCCTAATATGTGTGTTATCTATATTGCATTGTTTCAATTACACGTTATATCCTGGGTAACATAATGAAATCCTGTTTCCTGTGCAACCAATAAACTATTAATTCTCCAATCTTTATCAGTCAATCATAATGATTCAAGCGCTAATGGAATATTGTGATTTACAGCCGAAATATGCGCTTGAATTAAATGTCATCACCCCACGGTGTCGGTATAAACCTACAAACAACATTATTATAAATCGATAAGCAATAACTACACCAGACAGAAAACAATTAGTGACTAGGTGATTTATTTTTAGCAAAACCTTTTAATTTAAGTTTTTATCCGTCTGCATGACGAAAATAGTATTCCAGGATGTATGTAAAATTTTTAATTTGAAAATGTTAAAATTGTTCACCCAGAACGAGTTATCAGATAATGAGCTTAATGTGTCTGTATTATTTTTACGAAATGATATGTATAGAGGTTATAAAAATTTTAAGATTTTGAAGATTCGAATTGAATTTGTTAAAATTAATCCATGAAAAATCAAGGTTAAACTAAGTTTATTTTAGAAATACTTAAACATCTTCTTATCTAAACTCATACAAGCCTACACTACCTAAGGTTTTATTTTACTTTATTTTTTACTTTCTGAACCTAAGCTAAGAAAGTATTGTAATCGAGTCCATTGGACGAGTAGCTACTTTTATGTCGTTTCGACGTTTCATGACTCCTAAGAATACGAAAAAATAGGTTCCCCGTTTCCGTCTGGCTGCCTGTCTACCGTCTGCCCGAATTTTTAAAAGACAGGCAATATCTGAAACTACTTGACCGATTGTGTGATAGAAAATATTGTATAGATGTAAAACGCTGACCAAAATTTAGATAAACATATCCCCACCGACAATAAGATGACGTCATCTCCAAAATTTGCATTTATAAATATTACTTCAGTTTTATAAAATGAGAGAATCCGTGTTCAATTTTTACCCTAAACCAAATGCTCTGAAATCTTACAAACGTTTTTAGGTTATTGTAATCGTGGTAATTTTTTTTTAATTTATAAGAGTTACCATAAAAAATAAAATTTGCATTTATTACGACCAATTGTTTGTTATCACAATTTTTCGTTTTTCCATTTTCTTCGATTGTGCAATTTTTTGAAATTACAATTTTTCATGTTTTCGTTTTCTTTATTTTTTCAATTTACCATTTTTCATTGTTCCGGTTTTATAATTTTTCGTCTCTTCATCTTTAATTTTTTCAATTTTTACTTCCCGAGCGTAAGCTAAGGAAGTATTGTAATCGAGTCCGTCGGCCGACTTTTTACTTTTACAATTTCTCGGTCTTTCATGACCCCTAGAGTACGAAGAAATAGCTCTCCCGTTTCCGTCTGTCTGTCCGTCTGTCCATCTGTCTGTCTGTCCGTCTGTCCGTCTGTCCGTCTCTCTGCCGTCCCGGATTTTTATTAGACATACAATCTCCGAAAGTACAGGGCCGATTGTTGTCAAATTTCGTATTTATATTAGCTATATTATGTAGATGGTAAAACGCTAACCAAAATTTGTCTAATCATCCCCTCCACTAATGTGATGACGTCACTTCAAAATTGTACATAATAATTGGGTTTTAAATTGTATCAAATACACTCACCGGCAAAAAAAGCGAATCACCCAAAGTTTGTATTGAAAATGGTTCCTTTTTTAAACGTTTGGCTACAGTCAATATCAGTTTTGAAAAAATCACACAAAATATACTAACACTAGGTTTGTGGTTCTTTTTTGTACATGATATGAACCTCAAATGAAGATGATAAGTTTTTTCCAACAATGAGATTTGCAGTTGTGACGTTTAGAGGGCATTAACAGACGGTTTGTTATTGTGATTTGATGAAAACTGTGTTTTTGTCAATTAACATGACTATTGTGGCCATTAATGCAGCACGAGCAATTGCTCTTATTCAGGATGGTCGAAATTAACGGTACGTTGCCAATACGTTAAGGGTATCACAAGTGAGCATTCACAGAACCGTACGACGGTTTAATGAGACTGGATCATACAGCCGAAGACCTGATTCGGGTCGTCCAAAGAAAACATCGGCTCGGGATGACCGTTTTTTAACGCTGACCGTGTTCCGTAATAGGGATACGACCGCAGTTGAGGCCAGAAATCAACTTGAAGAAACACGAGGAGTTAGTGTAAGTGAAAGAACTGTAAGAAAAAGGTTAACTGCAGCTGAATTGAAGGCCCGTAGACCTGCAAGTGGCCCAGAACTTCTCCCACGACACAGAGTAGCCCGACTTGCATTTGTTCGAGAACACGTTAACTCGGATCTTGCCCAATGGGGCCAAGTACTCTTTACAGATGAGTCGCGTTTTTGTCTACGTTCTCCTGACGGCCGTCAAAGAGTATGGCGAAGAAGAGGCGAAAGGTAGGCTCAGTGCAATATTGTTTCAGACTCAGTTTTCATGGAGGTTCAGTGATGGTCTGGGCAGGAATTTCTGCCGAGGCTCGCACGGAACTTGTAGTGGTGGATAGAGGCACAATGAATGCTGATCGATATGTAGCAAATTTTCTTCAAGAGCATGTCGTACCTTTTGCTCCTTTTATTGGCGATAATTTTATTCTAATGCATGATAATGCTTGACCACATCGTTAGAGTTGTACAAACCTACCTCGACGAATTCGGGATTTCACGTATGGAATGACCAGCACGCAGTCCCGACCTGAATCCAATTGAGCATGTGTGGGACATGTTAGGTATACGTATCAGAGTACGTGTGCCGGCCGTACAACACATAAGAGATCTTGCAAATGCGCTAGTTGAAGAATTTGACCAATTAGCCCAGGCTGAGATTAGACACCTCATAGAAGGCATGGGAAGACGTATGGCAACCGTAATGCAAGCTAGAGGCGGCAACAGTCGTTAATAATGATATGTTAAGTAGTCTTTTGTTGGTTTAATGTAATGGATTTTCTGGTATTTTTTAATAAACTCGTAATTGTTGCAACTTCAGCGAAGGTCCCGTTACCTTTTCATCTCCTTTGTCCTAGATAAACTAATTTGTCTTATAAATGTGACGCACACCAGAATTTATTGAAGATTTCTACAAAAATACTAATGATTCGATTTTTTTGCCGGTGAGTGTAGCATAGTCTTACACATGTAGTTTATGACTCCGAATTGAGATTTTACCCGAAACGTCGGAAAAAAAAATCAAAATTAGGAAACAACATTTTGACATTTAATTTGGAATCTACAAAACCGAACGCTTTGAAATCTTGGAGATGGTTTACAGTTATGATAAGCATGATATAGTTTTAATCATAATATATTTTGTTATCCCCTCCAAAAAATTGATGACGTCACCCAAAAATTTTGCTGAATCTAAAATGTACAAAATATGATGAGTCTCTTCTTGTGATTTATCACTCCATTCATATTTTTTGGATATGCATATACAGGGTGGCCCAAAAAATTAATGAATGGGTAAATTTATTTTATTGATTTAATCAGGAACTACAGAAACGAATGCTTTGAAATCTTGCAAATGTTTTAAAACAGTTCAAATTTATTATGCTCTTTATAGCCTTAAGGTTATAAAGAGCATAATAAATTTTTAGTAAAAATATATTTGCTTATCCCCTCCAAAAAATTGATGACGTCAGCTCAAAATTTTTCCGAATAATCCTATCTAAAATGTACAAAATATGATGAGTCTGTTCTTGTAATGTATCATTCCATTCATATTTTTTGCATTTGCATATACAGGGTGACTCAAAAAATTTAATGAATGCGCAAATTTATTTTATTGATTTAATCAAGAACTACAAAACCGAATGCTTTGAAATCTAATGCGAAAAAAAACATAATAGGCATGCAGTCGTCACGTTTCCGATAGCGAGGGAAGTACTGTCTAAACTCTTTAGACCAATTTTTAATATTTAGACTTCCAGATTTTTCATTTCCTTTATTTATTTCTACGTTTAATTCGATTTTATAATTTTTCGTTTATTCAATTTTTTAAATTTTCAACCTTTAATTCTTCAATTTTTAAATTTTAAAATTTTTGATTTCTCAATGATCGCTTTTCCAATATTTCGTTTTATCGATTTTTACTTTTTCTATTTTTTAATTTCTTAATTTTTAATCTTTCGATTTTTCAAATTTTCGTTTCTTCAATTTTTCAAGTTCTTGATTTCCAGTTTTCAGGTATTTTCATTTTATATATAGCTTTTTCGTTTTTGATTTTTTAATTTTGCATTTTTTCCATTTTTTCCTTCGAAAAGATGAAAAATCGAAAAATTAAAAATCGAAAAATTAAAAAATCGGAAGAGATCGAAAAATCGAGGAACTGAAAATATGGGAAATTACAAAATCGAAAAAAATAAATCAACCGAAAAATTAAAAAGAAGGAAAAACGATTCGATTCGAAAAATCGGAAAACTCAAAACAGTAAAATCGAAAAATTATAGAAATATGTATAATTACAGAAAAAGTAAATATGCAGAAATTCGAATATTAAATTCCAAAAATTAACAATTGAATAATTAAAAATTCGATTAAATGAAAAAGTTTCAAAATCCAATACTTGAAAAATGGAAAATTCTAAAATCGTAAATTTAAGAAAATGAAAACTTTTAAAAATTAGAATTATTATTACACATTAAAATAAAAACTAGAGAAATTACAAATCAAAAATTGAAGAAACGAAAAATTGAAAACCGAAAATTTGCAAATCCAAATATTGAAAAATCCAAAAATTGAGAAATTTCACATTGAAACGACGGAAAATTATAAAATCAGAACCTTGAAAGACCGAAAAATTGAAAAAATAAAGAAAATAACCGAAACGAAAAATTGAAAAATCGAAAACTGAAAAATAGGAAAGAATTGAAAAATCGAGAAACTGAAAAAACTAGAATTTTCAAAATCAAAGAAGTTAAAAATCGAAAAATTGCAAGTCAAAGAACTTGAAAAACGAAAAATTGAAAGATTGGAAAACTCAATACCGAGAAACTTAAAAATCGAAAAAAATTAATGAATCGAAAAACTGGAAAGAGAAAAACACGAATCGAGTCGAAAAATTGGAAGATCCGAAAATTGTAAAAATTATAGAATCGTCAAAATTGTTAGAGTCAAAAAACTGTAATAGTGAAAGATCGAAAAGTTGAAAAATTAAATACCTAAAATTGAAAAATTAAAAACCGAAAAATTGAAAAAATCGAATAAATGAAAAAGTGTAAAAATCCAATAATTGTAAATGGAAAAATTCTAGAATGGTCAACTTGAGAAAGTGATTTTTTTTAAATAATAATTATTATTGGCTAGAAAAATTGCAAATCAAAAATTGAGGAAAAGAAAAAGTGAAAACTCTAAAAAAAAGTTGGAAAACCGAAAAATTGAAAACCGAAAAACTGCAAATTGAAATGTTGAAATATCTAAAAACAGAAAAATTTCACATTGAAAAAACGGAAAATTATAAAATCAGAACCTTGAAAAACTGAAAAATTGAAAAAATAAAGAAAATGAAAAGCCCAGACGAAAAATTGCAAATCGAAAAATTGAAGAAATAGAAAACTGAAACATTGCAAATCGAAATATTGAAAAATCCAAAAACTGAAAAATTTCACGTTGAAAAAACAGAAAATTATAAAATCAGAATCTTGAAAAACCGAAAAATTGAAAAAATAAAAAAATGAAAAACCGAAACCAAAAATTGCAAATGGAAAAACTGAAGAAATGAAAAATTGAAAAATCGGAAAACTGAAAAAGCGTAAAGAATTGAAAAATCGAGAAACTGAGAAAACAACTTTTTGCAAAATCAAACAAAAATTCAAAGTCGAGGAACTTGAGAAACGAAAAATTGAAAGATTGGAAAGATTTTACCGACAAACTTAAAAATCGAAAAAAAATAATGAATCGAAAAACTGGAAAGAAAAAAAAAAAAGAATCGAGTTGAAAAATTGGACAACTCAAAAATTGTAAAAATTATAGAATCGTCAAAATTGTAAAGTCGAAAAACTGTAACAGTGAAAGATCGAAAAACTGAAAAATGAAATATCGAAAAATTCAAAAAATCGAGTAAATGAAAAATTTTTAAAAATTAGAATTATTATTGCCTATTTAAAATGAAATAGAAAAATTGCAGATCAAAAATTGGGGAAACGAAAAACTGAAAAATCAAAAAAAATTGCAATATCAAAAAATTGAAAACTGAAAAACTACAATTTGAACTATTGAAATATCCAAAAATTGAAAAATTTCACATTGAAAATAAAAAAAAATTATAAAATCAGAACCTTGAAAAACCGAAAAATTGAAAAATTAAAGAAAATGAAAATCCCAAACGAAAAATTGCAAGTCGAAAACTTGAAGAAATGGAAAATTGGAAAATCGAAAAATTGCAAATCGAAATATTGAAAAATCCAAAAACTGAAAAATTTCACATTGAAAAAAGGGAAAATTATAAAATCAGAATCTTGAAAAACGGAAAAATTTCAAAAATAAAGAAAATGAAAAACCGAAACGAAAAATTATTGCAAATCGAAAAACTGAACAAAGGAAAAATTGAAAGATCGAAAAACTGAAAGAATTGAAAAAAACGAGAATTTGCAAATAGTCGAAAATCGAAAAATTGGAACCTGAAATATTGATATATCCAAAAATTGAAAATTTTCACACTGAAAGTAAGCAAAATTATAACATCAGAACATTGAAAAACCAAAAAACTAAAAAAATAAAGAAAATGAAAAGCCCAAACGAAAAATTGCAAATCGAAAAATTGAAGGAATAAAAAATTGAAAAATTAAAAATTGAAACTCATGAAATTGGTAATCGAAATTGTAAAATCTAAAAAGTATTAAAAACTGAAATATTCAAAAGTTGTAAAATAGAAAACCTGAAGTTAAAAATGAAAACCCGAATGAAGAAACAAAAAAAAAAATAAAAATTGAAAAATTGCAAACTGAAAAATTTAAGAAACGAAAAATTGAAAACATTGAAATTGACAAAATAAAAATGATAAAATCGGAACATGTAAATATCGAAAAATTGTAAAAATAAAGTAAATAAAAAGTCGAACGAAAAATTGCAAATTCATTATTTGCAAAATTAAAGAATCGAAAAATTATCAGAAATCAAAAATCGCAAAAATTTATAAAATTTACTTCAGTGGCGAGAGAAGTTCTATCGAAATAACCTTCCACCAATTTTGTGAATACTTAATATATATATGGATTATTAAAATGTGAAGAATTTTAAGCGATATTTTGCATACCATTCTCTTACATCGAGACAAATTTTCAAATCTGGGCGTCTACATTGTTTTACAAAGGAGAAAACTCTTTAATAAAAGCTTTGTGAAAAAATAGGACACTTTCTGCCTGCAGAAACTAACGCATTTTATTATTTATGAGCACCTCCATTCGTAAAAAACAGGTCGACAACACTGACGTTAATGTCAACGTGCCTTTGCAGCCAAGACAGCTACGTCACCCTGAACGTACAACGACATGCATGAGCTAAAAATCGACTTTGACCTCACGAATTTTTAACAAGTAAATCGCAGACGTCAATATTGAGCAGCAGCGGCTGCAGTCACGTCTGCGCTTTAATTTAAAGTCAATACTAAATGCTTTAACAACTATATTTTGTTTTAATTGAAACTAAGAGAGAAACAATATCTCAGTATATCGCAGGGTATTTATTTTGTATCAAAAATTTACTGTAAAAAATAAATGAAAAATATGTAGTTTTAGGTCTATAATATTTAAATCTATGTTCGTAACCTGCCAAAATTTCTAATAAATCCCGCTATGTAATGTAATAATATTAAATTACATGTAAAATTTGATGGTCCAACCTTTTTTAGGATAACTCTTATACGTGAAGATAAAAATAGATGGAAGAGGTAGTAAAGGAGTATGCTATGCTACACAATTCAGGCAAGATGTATTTAGCAATATTTTCAGAGGGCGTCATTAATTTTTTAGGTAATGAGTAGAAAAACTGTTTTTAGTAACGTTTTAGTTTTTTAGTAAAAACACCAAAACGGGAAGTGTAAGACATCGCGAGAATTAATAATAGTATGCAATACATTCATCCATCATACTTCGATTAATTTTCGGTCACGAAATCACTTCCATGCGATCAAATATCAAACCCCGTTAATCTTCTCACCGAAAAAACAAATTAATGTCAACCGTAGAATTTAATCAAAAACACTCCGAAAACAATTTCTCGCTTTTTCTGATTGATTCGCATCTCTTTGATTGAAAACCACCGACAAAGCCCTAATAAAATCTTACTTTGCTCGATATATTCCGAAACTCTAAAATTTTCTTTAAAAGCTGAACGTCTGGAATAATTTTTAACGAGCAGAATTTACCCCTGATGGGTCCATAACGGGAATCTTTGTATATGTGCAAACACTGCTGGAAAGCTCCAAATTCAAATAAATTCCCATCCAAGATTCCCGCTTGCAACTTAGACGAGGAGTCGAACACTAAAACACACAATGTTACTTTTGCCCTTACCTTTTTGTAAAAAATATATTTGCTTTTCAAAGCCCAGGGCTCCAACGCTCTTAGACCAATATTAAGCTCCTTGGAATGGTTCTTGCAAAGCTGATTAGATTCTTCTCCCAGAGCGTACACAGCCACAACTTGGTTCATAAGCAATCCTTGTCTCATATTTAATTTTACAGGCCGTCTGGTGATTGTTTCTGCATCATCTGGGTTTTCCGTCACACTATTTTCTGTTACATTTTCCGATTTGTCCACCTCTGCAGGGGCAATTTGTATCGAGTTTATTGGGGTTACGGCATTAAGCGCTACAGTTGGTATGGAGTTTATGGTACGGTGTGGAAATGAACTTATTGAAAAGAAAATAGCTAGGTTGAGCACCTTCATCTTGCGGAAACTCAACTAAGCAAATTTAAGACAGCTCTTATACCCTATAAGTTTTTACAACTTCACTCAAATTATTGGCTGTCAAAATTTATAACTTGTAGTTCATGTTAAGAGCTGGATTACGGGTTATTGCAAAAATTGAACTGACTTTACTTCATAAAGAAATATATTAGATACATTTTCACAAATGTTTCATTCCGTGTTCTTACTTTCCACGTCTTCACCGAACCGATTTAATCCATTATTTACGCGGTAGCGATATGATACATATTTATCCCCACCAAGCAGCTGATGACGTCATCGAAAACATTTTTAAGCAAAGTTACTATTTTTAGTACTGAAACCAGTTTTGTGATTATATTTTGATTAAACTATGTTACTCCATGTGTTATTTCAATTAAGCTGCATTGGAAATTTGTTGAGGAAGTAAACAGAACTTTCTGTTAAGTTCGACGCTTCATTAATTTTAAACTTAATTGAAATACCTTGCAAAATGTTGTTCAGTGCACAGCTGGTTTCTGTTTCTGTATCATTTCAGTTCTTTCATTTCCGTAGCAATCTTGTATAATTAGCTGCATTCACTCAGTACTCTGGACTTTGTATTTTTTTTTTTTTTATTAATTTACTCTACTAATTTCGGAGTCAAAGGGTTTTCAGAATAATCTGGATGACGATTCTGGAGGGTTGATATTTGCTGAGAATTAAATTGTGAAAATATTCTACGGCAGGCTTTAAATACTCTTTTACATTTCTGTAATTAATTTTAGAAAACAAGAGGAAAAGAGGGTGGATAAAATATTTTGTGAGACTTATACCCACATTAGGTAATTATGAAACTCTTTTAATAACAGCTGCAAAAAATTAGTAAGCAGCTTAGGAAAAAACTAATTCACCAAAACAAAATTGCGTATACATACTATCTCGGTTTAAAACATTGATGAAGTGGAGATGTAAAAATCCGTTCTCAACCAAAGTTTTGTTAGTGTTTACTTCAGGACATTTAACATTTATAAAAAAATACATTTTTTATATTCTTCTGAATAAGCGAAAATAATTTTTTTCTTCTTGCTTGTTTCACTCGAGAAAAACACTGTTAGATTCTGGTTACATATAAGTAATGTAGGAGTAACAACAAACAAATCAGGATTATGGGTTCCATGTAGAATAACATAGAAATTACTTTTAGAGGTTTTTTTCATTAATTCATTGGTCATGCATTAATATTTTCAAACAATAATAATTGGTAAGTAGAAAATTATTATTATTGTGTAGAAAAAATATTTGATTTTCAAATTTAAATAGCAAAATTTGCAATATACTAAGTTAATCTCGCCCTTAAAGCTAAAGACAATGGCGTTTACAGAATTTCAATATCTCCATCCGTTCTCAAGATATGAGATCGCAAAATTTTTTTCTGTGACACTCTGTACACCCAAATAATTATGTTACTAACCTCATCACGGCTTCTTGACCCAAAAATTAAGTTAATTTTTACCACAACTTTTTAACAAGATATGATATTATAATACATCAATGAATTCATAAAAAATCTCTACAAGAATCCCTAAATGTATGCAGTTGTTTCGACAGAATTTGTCTCGCTCCTGAAATACAATGATAATTTTTTGAGTCACTCTGTATACGCAAATCCAAAAAATATTAATGGAATGATAAATCACAAGTACAGGCTCATAATATTTTGTACATTTTAGGTAGGATTTATTCAGCAAAATTTTGGGGTGACGTCATCAATTTTTTAGAGGGGATGAGCCAATACATTTTGATCAAAAATTTACCATGTTGATGATAACTTTAAAACATCTGCAAGATTTCAAAGCATTCGGTTTAACAAAATGTTGTTTTATAATTTTGATCTTTTTTTCCAAAAATGTGGACGTTTTGGGTAAAAACTCTATTCGAAGTCATAAACTACATGTTTAGGACTATGTTATTTTATACAATTTAAAACCCATTTGCTATGTACAATTTTGAAGTGACGTCATCACATTAGGGGTGGGGATGACTAGAGAAATTTTGATTAGCATTTTACCATCTACATGATATTCCTAATATAAATACAAAATTTGACAACAATTGGCCCAGTACTTTCGGAGATTATCTGCCTAATAAAAACCGTGACGGCAGACGGACGGACAGACGGACAGACGGACGGACGGACGGACGGACGGACGGACGGACGGACGGACAGACGTACGGACAAACGGAAGGACAGACGGACAGACAGGTAGACAAACAGACAGACTCGATTACAATACTTCCTTCGCCTGCGCTCGGGAAGTAAAAAAGCTGTATGTCGTAGACAAAAACATCTGAACATTAAATATTAAGTTTCCAAATTAGATCGTACTTAGTGTCCTTGAAAGTTTTTCATTGGACATATCACACGATGATGTACTCGACAGAAGTAAAACAACTACAGGTCTGCGCTTTTTTGAACACACAGTATAAGAATATGTAAAAATATTAGCAATAAAATCCACCATTATTTTAGAAACCATGCGTCCAAAAATAATTCAAAAATTACATTCTATCTATATAGAGTGAGTCACTAAATACGCTCTTCTCGATCCCAGTAACTATAATTAGAGAAGACGAAAGTTGTATTATAGTTCTTCGAGTACCATATACTAAAATTATTTCCAACTTTACTGAGAGTTCTGTTGTTGCAACTTCATTTTTTAGAGAGCATACTCTATATATATTTATAATTATTCTAATTTAGCCTTTATATTCACAGTTTATTTTTTAAATTCTCATACGACGTTATTTCAATTTGCTTGAAATTTTTTAACAATGAAAGGCCTCACAAAAAATCTGAATAGGGTTATTTTTAAAATCTGGGATACTTTATTTTGTGGAGAGATAAATAAAGACGAGCTTATAAAAAAATAAATTATAACAATCGTCAAATATTGATATTTTAGTTTTTTCGAATTGAATTTGAAATTTATTATTGCAATTTATTCTGTTTAATGATTTATTGATATTTTTTAGTTTTATAATGGATACACAGACATATTCAAAAAAAGAAAACAAAAAATTGACTAAACAGCAGTAATAAAATATAGGGTGTTGTATCCAAAAAAACTGAAATTCCGATTTTTGAAAATTGTGAAGTTTATTTTCTATGAACACTCTGTATATTCAAATTTTATTTAAGTGACACTATAACAAACCGTCTATCTCTGTTTATCTCTCCCTAAAATAAAATACTGGATCACAGATTTTAAAAATAAGGTTACTGTGATTTTTTGTGAAGCCTTGCATTAGTGAAGAAATTTAAAATATGTAATTCGTATAACATGGCAACGTCGCATCGGAATTTCAAAAATTAACTGTGGTTATAAAGGTTACTGAGAGACTAATAAGAATATATACAAATATATAAGGTATTCTGTCTTAAATAAACTGAGTTGTATGGCTCGAGAACAAAACACTCTATATAGTCGAAGAGCCACACAACTTTAGCCTCTACCTTGTAAAGTTGTATTTAATTGCATGGAAATTTGATTATTCTTGCATGATATAGTGGAAGAAAAATACGCACTTTAGTAGAGTTTTCTTAATTACCTATTTGCTGATTACAAATGTAGCTTATTTTGAATTTTTATCGCAGAGATTTAGAAAATTCGGTCATCATATTTTGGGCAATAATAGATATTTGACCTGTTTCAATTAAAGGTATCATGTCATAATAAGGAATAGGCATCAGCTAGTAAAAATATTAAAGTATATAAGAAATGAAAACTGAAAGGGACGAAAATCAAAAAGATGAGGATTTTAATTTTCTGAGAAATATGAAAAATGCGATAATCAACAAAAAAGAAATTACAAAAAGTTGTACAGAAATTTCGATAAAAGAAAATACTTCGAATTTAAACTTTAAAAAACTGAACATTTTCGCCAAATCAGAAAATTATCTGAAAATTGAAAATTGAAACCGGAAATATAATGATATTTTAACAGAGTGATTATTTATACAACAAAATGAAAACATATGTCAAGAAATCCTTCTGATTGAAGAACTCGAAAAAATGGTTCAAAAAATACCTGAACCAAACTTTTGAAAATATTAAATTTCAAATTTGAAGAATTAACTTCGTAATTCGGATATGTTTTAATGCAAATTTAAGTCACATCTGACAGTAGCAAAAATGTATCCGTGCATGGTAATCCAGCAAATTATTATTAAATTATTAATAATAAATATTTATTTGTGTATTTAGACAGGCAGTACATTAAAACAAATAAGAATTACGAAGTTAATTCTTCAACTCTGAACTTTAATATTTTTGAATTCAGGGATTTTCTTACCAAATTTCTTTGAGTTGTCCAGTGGGTTCATATTGTAATCGAGTTTATCTGACAAATGACCACTGTTATGTTTTCTCGACGTTTCATATCCCCTACAGTAAAAAAAATGTAGTCTCCCGTTTCCGTCGCCTGTTTGTGTGTCTGTCTGTCTATATCCATTTTTATTATATACTATCCTCAAAGATATTTGGCGTTTATGGCTTTGACGTTTAAAGTACTTTACAGCCGACCCTTCATAAAACTTAGTAAATGTAAACCATGCCACGTGCCAGGGACGGTCGAGACGCGAAGGAACGGACTCAGAGTAATTTTGTTTGTTAAAATTTTTAAAAATTATTGTCTTACATTAAATAGTGACAAATAAATAAAAAAAAATAATAACAGGCCATTTAATTAGTATTTTTGTAACAATTTATTTTTAAATACTTTTCGAAATATTGTAGCAAAAAATTTTGCCGGTGATCCCAAAAACATATATTTGTAAGTAGAAATGCGGTTTGTAGCAGAAGCTACAAAACACAGTGCCTTCTTGAAGAATAAATTCAGGAAAAGATTTAATCTATAAATTAATTTGAGTTATCTTCGACATATTGACACACGTGTACTGTTTTAAATGCTTTCAAAGCAAACTCAAGTTGAAAAGTAACAGGATAACGTCTCAAACATACTTTTAATACACTTAAATAACGGAATTTACCGAAAATAATAAGGGACCGGATTTAAGTCGTTAACCACTTCCAAGAAATACTTCTCAAACAATATAATCCTTAATGCTTGTACCTACCTGGCTTCGGAGCGAATTTGACACAATTATTAGAAATGTTACACACTAGAAAATTTGAGAAACAATATAAAATAGATGCTATGGCGCGAGATCGTGGATTTAGGGTGATTAGACTTCCGCCGTACCATTGTATATTTAACCCCATCGAACTAATCTGGTCGCAAATGAAAAATAATATAAGAAGGAATAATACGGCACCAAAATTTAGTAGTGCAACAATTGACATTATTAGGGAAGAAGTTTCCAAAATAACTGCCGAAATGTGGGCCAATTGTGTACGACATTCCACAAAAGAAGAAGACCAGTACAGGGCACGGTTGATAACACCGTTAATTATTAATTTAGAAGAGTCGAGTGATGATGACAGTGACTATTTCGATCAATAAATAAGCAGTAGTAGTTAATAAGTAAATAGTTGTGATTGAGTACAAAGTTACTTTGTTTTTACTTAAAATAAAAAACTCGAAAGGCGCAGTTGTCGGTAAATGCAAAACTCAGTCCTGCCCTGTGCTTTTACCAGAAAAGGTCTTTTCAGGTAGGTATCAGTGAGCGGGTTTAAGACATCCGGTTGTGACGGCCTATTGAATTATAATGGGAGTCAAATTGGTGTGAAGTCATAAACGCCAAATACGTTTGAGGATAGTATACACGTAATCTCCGAAACTGCTGGAGCGATTGTTGTCAAATTTGGTATGTATATTATAAATATCATGTAGGTAGATGGTTAAATGCTTTAATGTATTTTAAAATGATTTGAATGTTACACCAAAATATACTCATATACTTGTAGTGTACGAATCGACTTTCAGTTTTTTCGCTAAACGTTCAAGTTTTCGCAAAAACATTTGCAAGGTATAATAACGTTTCATTCCCAACACAGTTTGAACGTCTCCGTGGCGCAGATATATACTTTTAACAGTCCAATACAAGTTATTTATGCCGCTGGTTTTTACTTTACAGCGGTTATCGTTATCACAAAACGAAAATCGTAAAATCAAATTTTGTATTTTTTTTAAGAGCTGGATTTGAGGAATTGTACTTGTAGCCTTCTACCAATTTTTTTAATGATCAAATTAAAATCTCAGTTTCTAGAAAATGTGAGAATACCCAGGTCTTTATTTAACCATGATCAAATAAGAATAATAACCATATCCAAACATTTTGTTCCATTATTTTGAGGAGACAACTCATTCAAATTAAACAAATTTCTACGAGACATTATTTCGATGTATAAACATAAACAATCGACGTTAAGCCTGTACACTGATAAAATAATAGACTCTTTTCCGTTGGTTATTTGCTTTGAATAAATTTCCTATTGTCTGAATGTCTGCAGCCGGCACCCCATTGGAATTTGCGCCCCTGCGGCGCAGGGGTTTCGAGATTTTTATATAAGCATAAAGGTTATCAGAAAACAAAAAGGTTTTATATTTTTCAAAGAAACGGAATGTGTTGGACTGTACTTCAAAAGCGAGGGAAGTTGTGTCGAAGTAACCTTGGACCATTTTTTTATGAAACCTTGCATTAGAGAAAATATTTAAAATTTGTAATTCAAATAACGTGACAACGCGTATCGGAATTTCAAAAATAAACTGTAATTATAAAGCTTAAGAAGAGACTAAAATATTAAATTAAATGAGTTGTATGGCTCGAAAACCAAACACTCTGTATAGTCGAAAATAATTTTAATGTATGGTACTCAAAGAGCCACACAACTTTAGCCTCTACCATTTTTTTTGCATATCTAATAATAATATCGAAAAAAGCACACTTAGTGACTCACCCTGTAAATTATGGCGGTCAGTTTAAAAATTGTGTTTAATTTAATCGAAATTTGATTATTCTTGCATTACATAGTGGAAGAAAAATACGCATTTTAGTAGGATTTTCTTAATTAATTTCTGAATACAAAAGAAGCTTATTTTCAATTTTTATTTCAGAGATTTAGAAAATTCTAGATTTAAAATATCACGTTATAATAAGGAATAAGCATCAGCTAGTAAAAATATAAAAGAAATTGGAAACTGAAAGCGGGAAAAAACAGGAACATAAGGATTTTAATTTTCTGAGAAATACGAAAAATGCGATAATCAACAAAAAAGAAAATACCAAGAGGTTGTACAGAAATTTCGATGAAAGAAAGAAGTTCGAATTTAAACTTTAAAGAACTGAACATTTTCCCCAAACCAGAAAATCATCTCAAAACTGAAGGTTGAAATCGGAAATATAATGATCTTTTTAACAGAGAGATTATTTACACAATAAAATGAAAATAATATTTCAAGAAATCCTTCATGTACGGGGTGATCGAAAAGTGACGAATAAGCTCGATGGTACATTGAAGAATTCGAAAAAAATCTGTGAACCAAACTTTTAAAAACATTAAATTTCAAATCTTCCTAATTCTGATGTGTTCTTCGAGGTCTTCAGTGGTTTCGCATTTTTTTATCATTTGTAAAGCCATTCAAAAACTATTTAAAGTTATATTTCATGAATTGTTAATATTTGTAACCCCAAAACAAAACTTCTCAAAAAAAAAACGAATATATAAAAAAAATCATCCAATTTTTTTAATGTTGTATGACCACTAAAGAAATTCGCATTTAATTATGGAAGATCTTTATACAATGTGTTTATGAGGGTAGATAGAAGGTTTCCTGCTCTACAAAATTTAATTTAAGTAGTAAAGTCATTAATCATAACGATACAATCAGATATAAAAGCAGGAGAAAAAATATGTCAAGATAAAATACATTACGTTTTTTAAGTTTATATTCTTTCAAACAATGAATTCACTTTTTCCTATAGTGCATAAAAAATTAATTTACCTCGAATCAATGAAATGATTGTCCCCAAAATTTCATTGTCTGGTCAACAATGCCCACGTAACGTAAAAACTCTCTGGAATGCAAATGCATAAGCATTTTCGGGTTTTCTCTTTTAATTTTAAGGAAGATTCACTCAAATTAGAGATATGTGTAGTTTTTTCAACTTTAAATTAGAGCCGTTGATTTTCATTTTAAACAAAATAGCTACCCAGAACTTAATTAAAAATAAAGTTTTGACACACTAACACTGAATCGTATTCATTTTGTACATGGAAAGTGGCATTACGCTACGGCAGTAGAAAACGTTGTACTATTAATTGAACACCAATGTTAAAATAGGTAGATTTCTCATTTTTTACAATATAGAGTCAATATAATAAAACACTGAAGAGCTTTGACGTATTAAATTTGACGTAAAATTGTTTAACTGAGTTAAATTTATTTGTCAAAGTAATAAGCAATCATCACAGGTTTGTTTCAATTTAACAAACGTTTCATAACCAACTTACAAGACTTACAATTGTCTGTAAGAGACATCTATTGTTTCAGTTGGAAAATTCCCCAACCGCCACATAACAACTTCTACAAATAACTAGACTAACTTAACTACGGTTTACTAAAAAAGTAACTTCAAGTAAGGAATCATCAAATTCAGTCTGATAACAATTTGATTACTGCAGTTTGCATTTAGGATTATCTTCATACTTGTTGCGTAACTCTTTCACAATTTTCGAATAGTGTTTGGAATTCTGCTGTTGAAAAGATGACCTCCACGTATCCTTTAAAAGAAACTTGTGCTTCTCTTTTTTTATTCCGGGCCAGTGAACGAGAAATGCACCATCCAAAATAATGAACTGGTATCCTATAAGGCACATCTCCAACATCTAAAAAACTGTAATATTATTATCGTATGAAAATTAAATGTCCAACCTGAGTCATCTTATCTTGCAACCCTTCCCACGATAGTGCCTCGCTATAAAGAGGATCATTTTTGCTACCTATATAAACGGGTTCCCATCTATGAAAGGGATATTCTCTTTTGACGGACACAAAAGGCTACGATCGATAGACTTTTAAAAGATAGTTTAACAGGGGTCGACTCACCTTAATATTGGCACTGCCAGTATCACGTTCTAACCAACTTTTAATGCCTGGGAACTTTTGGCAATGTGAGCAAATATGTCTATGAAAATAAACCGCTCTTTCTTCTTTCACCATCATCACCAATTCGTCTTTTGTTCTTGGAATAACATCGTAAGCTTCTACTTCAAAAACAGGCACTACAAAAACGCGGGACGGAGGATTTGGCTTCTTTATATGCAACGTTTGCGTCATTTTAATAAATCTAGAAGCTAATTCTTCGCTAGGAATCAACTGAATGTCAGACACCATAACAAAATCAGTTTGGGCGAAATTGCGTGCAATGTTTCGGCATATGTTTATGGGGTACATAATTTCGTTACTCATTCTGTAAGTGGACAGTTTTGACGAATCGGGGAGCTGACAGGTTAATTTTTCTAGATGGTTCTGCAAATAAGGAGGAGCACTGAGCGGAAAAACTAGATGGACTGACACTCGCCCCATCTCTGGAGCACAAAAACATAACTGTGTAAGCTGCCTTATGGTCAGATCAGCGTCTGAATCCGGGACGAAGGCAGCAATACTGATAGGACCTTCCCAAAATCTGTAAAAATTAATTTATAAATATAGAATGACATGAAATGGAATCACTCGCCTAATGATTTCAGCAATGTAGTTCATGAAATCGGCAGTAACGTGTGTTGCGTAAGTTACTTCAGGTACTGTTTTATCCCATTTGGCCTCTATAACATTCTTCATAATACGATAACGACTATCCAAGTTTTCTTCAAAAGGGAAGCTCAAATCGCTTTCTTCGTACAGAAGTTCTTCGGGTAAGCCATACCTGAAGTTACAAAAACTCTCATTTGGCGATCTCGTAGATAAATAATTGCCCGGTACACCATGAAAATTTATCTGATAGTTGTAAAAGACGTTGCGTAGTAGTGCCCCATTGTTATTGATTATGATAACAGTGAGCGTTATCAAAATGCCTATTAGGATAGGCGGAAGAAGTGCCCTCCTTACTCTGTATCTGATTCTGAACATGGCATTTTTTGTGAAGTAAGATGTTTTATTGTGAGATCACATCTCGACCTATTTCTTGAAAAGCTACAACATTTACTAACCTACATCAATATATACAGTGTGTGTAAATAATTTACTTACATGGTAAATGATACACCTATTGAAAGAAAGAAGTATTTCGTGTAATCCACATGGTGTGGATAAGAATACAACAATACGGTGGCACACCCTAGCGGTGGAAATGCGTAAGGAAAAGTTGCAGAATGCGGGAAAATGGCTGCAGTGACAAATCAATAATCGCGCGGAATTTTCCCTGTTTCCCCAACCTGTAAAGATTTAAAGGATTAGCCTTTGATTTTGAGTTATGAATGAAACATATCGCTCAGATTTCTTTCAGAAACTCATCTCCGATAAAACGTTATGTAATATTTAACAAACTGAACTAAAAAAATTACAATCAAAATAATGAACATTAAAAAAGAATTAAACTTTTTTTCAGTGTGTTTGTTTTAGTAAAGTGTGTTTTCTCTTCGGATTTTGTTAGTATTATGCACGCAAAAGATGAACGTACTATCGATTCTCAAAAATTAAGTTGAATGACTTAAAAGTCGCACTGACATACATTGTTACAATTGAAGCTATCGATCCAATCATAGAGAGAATTATACCTTTTTGCAAACTTATAACTAGATATAACGACTAGCTATAAGTTTAAAATATCAATATTTTATATTGTCACTAAAACAGAATTTTAACTAGTATAAAAGAGTTAAATTGATTACTTATCTATGATTATTCAAAGAATCTATTCTTCTATATATTTTATTGGCACAATGTATGTACTGTACAGCCTGTTTGCATATTATGGAACAAATTACATAAAACAATTGAAATCAATTTAACGGGCTTGAGGACTATGTTCTAAAATTAGTTTTAACTATACAGAGTGTTCCGTTTTTAACATGTAATACACAACTAAATTTTTTTAAATGAGACACCTTACATGTTTTACAAGTTGCAAAATTTTCAAATATGGATATTTCAGTTCACATCGACATATTGTTCTATTTGAATAAACTGAAGTATCGATATTTGAAAATTATACAGTTTTAGAATTTTTTAGAAACACTCTGTATAATAAAATTCTCTTTAATTGGTACTACACCAAAGCACGAAATATTGACAGATTTTTAAATTAACCCATTTAACGATTTTTTTTGTGAACACTTCCATTGCCAATTTGAAGAAAATTGGAATAACTTGGCAACATTCCACTGGAATTTCAAAAATAAATCGTGATTGTAAATCCCAAGGAAGCGGCTAATAAGAATATGTAAAAATATACCCTGTATATTCTATTAAAAAAAGTTTTGCCTCAAGAACAAAACATTCTGTATAGTTCAAAATAATTTTGTGTATGCTACTCTAAGAACCGTACAACTTTAATCGGTAATTTTGTTTTCCATTTCTAATAATTAAGAAGGTATCGAGAAAAATTCAGAACATTACAGTTTTCAAATATCGATAATTTAGTTTTTTTCAAATAGAGCACCCTATATTTTATTACTGCATCTTACTCCAAAGAATACAAAATAGAGCAAGAAACAGTAATAAAATAGAGGGTGTTCTATCTGAAAAAACTGAAATATCAATCTTGTAATGTTTTATATATATATATTTTTTTTATAGAAACACTTTATATATCAGTGTACTCAGTTTAATTTAGATCACAGCAAAGCCCATTTCCTTAGTTATCTCTCCATAAAACCTTATTTTATTATTATTTTATTTTTTATTTTTATATCTTTATTTTTCCATAGAATTAACAGTTATAGGACAAAATTATTAACGATATTAATAAGTGTGTTTAAATAAGAGAAAAATTAATATTAAAAAGTCAAAATATAACAAATTTATATAACTTGTGAGAAGACTTTAAAAATAACCCTATTGCTTTTTTTGTGAACTTTGCATTGAAAATTGAAATAACTTGGCAACATCGCATCATAATTTCAGAAATAAACTACTTTAATTAAAGTCTAGAAAAAAGCTAAAATGTTCTATTTACAAATATGTATTGATAAGTTGTGTGTGATGTTGCAAAAATCGGACACTCTGTATATTTGAAAATAATTGGCATGCATGCTACTCAAAAAACCCTACAACTTTAGTCCCTGACTATTTTAATTTTCAATAATTAATGAAATATTGAGAAACACGCGCTTAGTAAGTCACTCTGTATATAACACTTTACGAAATTTTGGATACTAACTTGTTAATGTCGACACAATTGGGAAAAAACTACTGGTGTTAATAATTATTAGAAAATTGATAAAAGGGAAATACCTTCTAAAACATCATAATTATGTAATAGTTAATGACGACAGTGATGGTGATGATGATAATGATGAAGAAGAAAAAGAAGAAGAAGAAGAAGAAAGTCAACATTTTTGCATAAAACTGATTATTATCAAGTCAATTTCTCAGATATTTTTCTTATCATTTAATTTAGTGACGTCAGAATTATAAAATGGTTGTTATTAAAAATACTCAAAACAATTGTGAACACACAGTTTTGCTAAATTTTTACTATACTTTTATATGATGTGTATATTTTAGTACTGTAATCGAGTCCGTCGGCCGACTCTCTACTTTTACGTTTTCTCGACCTTTCATGACCCCTACAGTACGAAGAAATAGGTCCGTTTGTCTGTCTGTTTGTCTGTCCCTCTGTCTGTTTGTCTCACGTCACGGATTTTTAATAGACAGACAATATCAAAAAGTACACAGTTCAAAATTGTAAAGTAAATGGGTTTTAAATTGTATAAAGTAACATCTACAAAACCGAATGGTTTGAAATCTTGCAAATGTTTTAAGATTATGATAGGCATGAATGTTTTTAATCAAAATATATTTACTTATCCCCCTTATACAAGGTGTCTTAAAAAAATAATGACTGAGTCAGTTTATTTTATTGTTTAAATCAAAAATTGCAAAACTGAATATTTTGAAATCTTGCAGACGTTTTGAAATTATTGTAAGCGTGGTAACTTTTTAAGTAAAATATGTCTGTTCATCAACCCCAAAAAATTAATTACGTCATCTCAAAATTTTGCCGAATAAATCCTATCTAAAAAATTTGCAAAATGATGAGTTTTTATTTGTGGTTCATATTTTTTATTGATCAAATTAAAAACGAGTCACCCCATTTTCCCGAAAATGTGAAAATACAAAGGTCCTTATTTAATAAGACTTATAATAATGATATTCAAAATTTTGTCGATTGTAGCTTACTACTTAATGTTTTGACGGGACGAACTCATTCAAATCAAACTGATTTCTACGTGACATTCTTCCGATGTATAAACTTAAACACTTTCAAGTTGTTTTTCTTATCGAGGATAACCAATGGATGTACTGTAATGGAGTCCGTCGGGCAATTTGATCCTTTCATATTTGTGTGGATGACATCAACAAAAAATTTTGTAATAGAAAAAACTCACTTGTAACAAACAGTTAGCACGTTCCTTTACCTTTATTCAAACATTAGATACATATTTTTATTTTATCTTATAATGGTTTCCATAAAAAACAATAAAATTGGGAAAATCAAATATTTTAATTTTTCGGAAAAGCTGAATTTATCAAGCTCAAAATTAATAGATTACCTATAAACAATTTCAAAAAAATCCGCTAGGTAATCTATAAGACAAAGGAAAATTGAATAATGCTATATTTATTTTTTTTAAAACAACAACATATTAAAAAGACTGTGAATCACAAAAACAAAAATTTTTAAGTAATCGGTTCGATAGTTGTGGAAGTTTTATGTCTGATGTAATTACCTACAAATTCCAAACACCAAACGATGAACGACAGTTAACAAAGAAACCAAAATGGAAAGCATAAAACAATCCATTATGAAACTTCTCTTTTACATTTAAGTACACTGTTAGTTCAAAATAAAAGATTCATTCATTTCGTATTTTCACTCTAGAAAAATAAATTTTCCTTGAATTCTTCACATTGCATTATATACATTTTCAAAATGAATAATATTTATTAAGCCAAAAAACCCATATTTATTACATACAAAAAGATATCTTCTACGATACGATCGAAAATGAATTAGAATCAGCGGTGCCTATCAACCTTTGGGTGGTACAACTGCTCTCAGTTTGACGTAACTCAATGTCAACATAACCCACCTGTAACCACTTTGTGTCACTGGGTGGTAACGTTATTTCCAATTACTCCAAAAATGGATGAGAAAATAGCATAATTAGTGATTGAAAATAAAATGTAACTAAAATTTGTATTCATGGAGAAATGTATCCAAAATTTTGTTTACAAAAAAACAACCATTTTTACTCATCTGATAAAGCAATTAATAAAAACTACTAAACTAAGAAAATGTGATATTTCATAATAATTAATAATTAAATATGCGATGGTCCCATTATCAAACACTTGAGAGAGGAACCTATTGTGATAGATAACAAACATAAAACTTTATTATTAATTATTATAAAAAACCCTTTCATTGTGTATAGCGAATGTGAACTTCTCAATCATTTAGATCCCACTTCGACCCCTACATTTTTTTTACAATGTGGTGTATTTGTTCACATTCAAAGAAGACATAAAAAAGTAATAACAAACTTTTGATTGCTTTATGAAACTTCTAAAATGTGTTTTCACATCTTCTAACATATATATCACTACAAATGTGCCACAAATTATAACAGTCATTTATCGTTTTCAAGAAGAAAATATCTAACTGTGCTATCAGATATTTGAAGTTGCAGATTAATAAAAAAAGTCATTTCTTTAAGTAATTATTATAACTTCAATGCAGAGTGAAAAATTGTTTCAAAAATTGAAATAAAAAATTAATGGTGTAGAATTTGTATTTTATTGATATTTAGGACAGCATTTAATTTCGTTGGTAGCCATTAGTAATAAATCTATAAAAACATGCAACCTTACTAATTCACTAAATGTAAACTTGTGTCCAGCAACCCACGCTTAGGTATCATTACAAACATTTTATGGACATAAATCAAAAACTCACGTGATAAAATATGAATGCAGAGAACAGAACATCATAAGGACTGTGTAAACAGATTTTTATCGGAAAATATTTTACACGTTTATTTGTAACATATGATTGCGATTTTATCGTGACAAAACCTTGCGATTATACAGAGCAGTAAATTACGAGTGATAGTTTCATCAGTTTATTAATGTTGTGGTTTACACCATTACACAGCGCAAGGAAATTCATTTAATGGTATTTTTACTATAGATTTTATTACATTTAGCTTTCTATTGAATACTCCACAATTCATTTTTCAAAAGCAGCATCTGATAGCATCATAAAAATTTTAGGCTGTTCAGGGTCTGTTCTTAAATTATATTGATTTGGAATGGCGTTTACGTACATACATACTAACATGACAAGAAATAATTTCGTAACATGTCGCGTGCATTTTCCTTTCCGTTGTCTATTAGAATCCTTTTAAACCTACAAATGTATTGATTTTCTGTATTTTTTGACATCTAATTTGTCATCTTAATAACGCAAACCTTCACAATATGTTGATCTAGTCATCGATAAACATAACATTTTTTATTGTTTCTCGGTATTCGTGTTCTTTTTTTTAATAACAAAAAAAATGTATTATGTACAATGCAACACTAAACATAACGCTAGTGTAATTTCAAACATTTATGGAGATTAAACGATAAAACAGAGAGAATTCTAATTGGGACGTATTTTATCATTTTTCGAGCTGACGTCGTCAACCTGATATCGGCAAACCTTTTGACTGTGATACGCATCATATAGCACTATAATCATATTTTCTGTTTTCCCAGAATTGCAGGAAAATTAGATAAGCCATTTCCTTGATAATCGATAAAATATATCCTGCCCAGAATTATCCTGGTGTGGTACATCCTGTCTAATCAATGGACCGAAAATAATTTCTGATACAGAAGCTTTATCCCTCCTAATGCACTAATAACTTTGCCATTTAAAGGCTCTATTTTTGTTACAGCAAATACATCAAACTGTTTGTTCTTCTCATTTGTCCCTTCCTTCCTGCTGAACTCCTTCCTGAATTAATTTGTTTTGTTTTCTATGTTGTATGCGGTTTTTTATCTCTCGTGACTGATAACTGGGGGAAGTGTTGCAACAGAAACATTTTTAAGGTGGGGTTTTATTATTTGTTGGCGAAAATATCGGTTTCCCATTTCCGACTGTCAGCCGTTAACAATATCCAAATAAATATTTTATCGTAAAAGTGCACATAGTGGTTTAACGAGCATGTTTGTTTTTAACTTATACTAATTCCTATAAACTAAGTTATTTCCACCATTAATGTTCAAGATGACAATAAACATTACAAAATATTAACTAATTTTTTTTTCATTCTCTGGGGAAAACTGGTGACGTCATCCGAAAAAATATAAAATAAACATATACTGAAAATGCGCCTGGAAATGCTATTTTGATTGTGCCTCAGTTAAATGTTTAAATATTTAACCTAAAAATTTCAGATGTAAGCCTTAAAATATATTGTTATTTTCCCAAATGGATTACCTTGTATGTTTTTTACCAATATCTACTGTACCTAGACAGATTTGTTATTTTCCAAGCGTAAGATAAGAAAGTATTTTAACAGGTTCTCTCCAGTGAATGGCTATTTTCATGTTTCCTCAACATTTCGTCTGTCTCGATTTTTGTCAAATTTTATAAGTATGTTAGAAATATCATATGGATGGTAAAAAAATAACCAAATTTGTCTAATTATCCCCACCAACAACTTAATGACATCACCTCACAATTTTGAATGGTAAATGGTATTTTGTTCTCATCTAATTTTGCAGCGCAGAATTCATTTCTACCATCATTAATTCGCTGTCAAGAAATCGTCTTTCAATCTGCATCTCAAACAATATATTTCAAGTTTACAAGCTGATCATTGCAAAACGATGGTAGATCTCGATTTGAGAATTGTACCATTCGTCAAAATCAGAAAACTTCAGGAAGGTAGGTCAATTCTGGACACGGATTTGTATTCAGGAGGTTCGAGTTACTAAGCAGACCGATTTTCAGAAAGCTGAGAGCTTAAATAACCGAGTAGTTTGAAATGCTCAAAATCCTAAATTTTTGAGATTGACTGGAAAATGGTTGGATTGATTGGAAAATAAGGTGAAAAAATAAAGTAAATTCACTGTACAGAATTCATTCCTACCGTCAGTTGTTAAAAATTAATCCTATTTCAACAAATCGCTTTTCAATCTACATCTCAAAAAATATTTTTTGGATACAAGTTCACCATTTCAACACGCTAGTACGTTTCGGTGTGGGGTTCGTACCGTCCGATTCCTTGGGGTTTTTCAGTAACAATGGATGGTTTTTGGCCCAGATAATTCAGCCATTCGGGTCTGAGAGATCGACAAAGCGAACGAAGTCATTTTTCCATGGGTAGAATCTTATAAAAATCTAAAAACTTCAGATAGCTCCATACGTCAATTTTGAACTTGGATTTGTGTTCAGAAGGTTCGAATTAGTAAGAACACTGATTTTTAGAAAGCTGGGACTCTAATTAACCGACATAGTTTGAAGTGATCAAAATCCAAAATTTTTGCGGTTGATGTATGGAAAAATAAGGTGAAAAATTTAAACCCTCCAGATCTACCTAAAATTGAATTTCTAAAATAATTTTACAGTGCAGAATTCATTTCTACCATCAGTTGTTAAAAATGAATTTGATTTCAACAAATCGCCTTTCAATCTGTATCTCAAAAAATATTGTTTAAGTTTTGAAAACGCTAATAGATTTCGAATTGGAGTTTATACTATTCGACTCCTTGGGGCCTTTCAGTAGCAGTGAATCATTTTTTAAGTCGGATAAGTCAACCCCTTAGGCCTGAGACAGCAATAAATCGAACGATGTCATTTTTGCCAAGGTAACATAAAAATCTCAAAAAACTTCAAAACGGTGCGTGCGTCAATTTTGAACCCGGATTTGAATTCAAGAAGTTCGAATTAGAAAGGAAACCAATTTTCAGAAAACTGAAAACCTAATTAACCGACATAGTTTGAAATGATCAAAATCCAAAATTTTTGCAACTGATGTATGGTGGAAAATAAAGCGAAAAAATTGAACCATTTCGATTTACCTGAAATTGAGTTTCTAAACTAATTTTACAGTGCAGAATTAATTTCTACCATCAGCTGTTAAAAATTCATTCTATTTCAACAAATTGTTTTTCAATCTGCATCTAAAAAATATTTTTCAGGTTTACAGGTTCACCATTTCAAAACGATTGTAGATTTCGATTTGGGGTTTACCATTCGATTCCTTGGGGTTTTTCAGTAGCAACAAATGGTTTTTTTTGGACCGGATAGTTCGGCCACTCGGGCCTGGGGGAACGACAAAACGTGCGATGTCATTTTTCCAAAGGTAGAATCTTATAAAAATGAAAAAATTTTTGGTCAATTTTGAATTCTCCTATCTACCTGAAATTGAGTTCCTAAAATAATTTTGCTGTGCAAAATTCGTTTCTATAATAAGTTGTTTAAAAATAATTCGATTCAACAAATCGCTTTTCAATCTACATCTCAAAAAATATTTTTCAAGTTTACAAGATCACGATTTCAAAAGGATAGTAGATATCGATTTGCGGTCTGTCCCATTAGGTTTCTTGGGGTTTTTCGGTAAAAAATAAAATCAGGAAGCTCTGTAAGTGAATTCTAAACCCGGATTTGAATTCAAGAGGTTCGAATTAGTAAAGAGACCAATTTTCAGAAAGCTGAGTACCTAATTAATCGAGATAGTTTGAATGGTCAAAATTCCAAATTTTTATGGTGGAAAATAAGGTGAAAAAAAGAAACCCTTCCGATTTACCTAAAATGGAGTTTCTAAAGTAATTGTCTAGTGCAGAATTCATTTTTACCATCAGCTATTAAAAATTAATTCGATTTTAACAAATCGCTTTTCAATCTATCTAAAAAAATATTTTTCAAGTTTCACCATTTCAAAACGGTTATAGATATCTAGATTTGGGGTTTGCACCATTCGATTCCTTGGGGTTTTTCCGTAGCAACGAATGGTTTTTTGGGCCGGAGAGTTTGGCAATTTGGGCCTGAGAGATCGACAAAGCGAACAATATCATTTTCCATAGGTAGAATCATATAAAAAGTCATGAAGCTCCGTTATAAAATTATATACACCTGTACATGAATCTGCCCTGATTGCCTTTTATTTTCTTACATTGTGACTAGTATTATATATATTTTTATTTAACTTGTGGGGTTATATTAAAATAAATACAATTTCGCAAAATTAAATTTTATAATTTTTCGAAGAATCTGGATTTGTTGGACTGTATTTCTGTCTAAGTTCTATCTAAATAGCTTTAGTTCAATTTTTTCATCGAGTGTAAGATTGTGTGTACCGATAACATTGAAAACTGGAAGTACAGCTTTGAAATTTAAAACTTGTGGAAGAGTAATCAATTGATGCTGATTGACATCAAAGCAACGTACTGTGGCCTTAAAATGTCAAAATTACAACATATACGTAAGCAGAAAATTATAAATGTCATTATTAAGAGTCGAGTGCTCTTTTGAAAGTTTACTTATTATACACATGATTCCAAAGTTTAAAAAAAAATCATCGATGCCCAAGAAAAGAAAACATATTTATTGATTACTGAAAAAATATCTATGTTATCTTAATAATAATAATATATTAAACATATTCACATATTATGTCAGAGTTTTGACATTGCAAGCTCACGGGACTTTATTATGACGTCAGTCGGCATCATTTCATTACTCCTCCATATGTTTTAAATTTCAAAGCTGTACACCAGCGGTTCCAAAATTGTAGGGGGGTTAGCTTTACAGCCGTATTCTATATTATTTCAGTTATTATAGAATGTGTAAAAAATCACAAAATACGTACAAAGTAACCGCTTAGCTTACTTTTACATTACCTTACTTCATGTAGATACTAACCTATTACGAAGCACTGCAAAAAGCAAGCACACTATTTTTGTATACTAATAAAATTGTATGACCCATTAGAGAGCAACCTCCTTTTCAAAGACCCTCATCACTTTGTTTCAGCTGCGACGTGCATCTTTGAAATTTACATAAATCTCAGGGTTGTATTCAGGACACTGTTGTACGCCAGTAAAAATCCGTCAAGCCCCAGATTACAACCTTAATACGCAAGCGCAGTAAAAGAATACTTTCTATATTTTTCAGTGTTTATATGGTGGTTCGTAAATTCTCATCAAAAATGGCATCATCTAAGTTTCCTAACATTAAAAAAACACACAATTAATGCTTTGTTTTGTGTGTACATAATTACATTAATAAGTTAATCCCCACCAAAACATTTATGACGTCAGTTCAAGTATTTAGCTCATAGTACAGTGTGCAGCACAACTGACGTCCCAAAGTGAAGTAACTTCGCTGTTTACAACTTTACAAGCTGTTGTCTGTAACTGTTAAACAATCTTCCAAATGTAATTTCTCGCTGGCTAACAAGCTCCGATCTCATTAATTACAGGCATGTCACCACACCGAAGGAAGGAGAACCACATACCATTGTAGGAACCATGCCACAAAGCATCGGTCCTGATAAGCCATGGGGGTGTCAGCGACGTCGACACGCTATGGCAAGGCGCGCCTGCCGCTCCCAGCCTTGGTGCGGCAGATTAAAACAGTGCAAAGAGAAGCGTCGCGGTGCCGACACGCTGTCTACGCGATGGTGCGCGACGTTACCACGAACGTGCTCATAAAAAGCTGCCGCAGCCACCAACGACCATGAAAGTTGGCTTGCTGTAAAATCCCCAAAGGCTCCGTGCAAGAATCAAATTTGTCACCACCGAAAAAAATGGAGTGACTTAAGTCAGAAAAGTAATTACATCTAAATTGTGTGACAGGTAATAAATTTCCTTCCCGGTTCACTCGTCTACTGACCAACAAAGAAATCAATTTCTAGGCAATGTTTTTCCTGTGACGTCATAAGCACGTTCATTCATGACTACCACGTTCTAATGATTTTACGTAATTATATCGATTCAATTATCAATAAATAGCATCAGTGGCGTAGCTTTTTATTTTAGGGTATAGTAGTATTTTTCATTCGGTAGAAATGCGAGGCTCTAAACATAAATTAATAATTAAATTATAAATTAAATTAATAAATCGTAGGTGGGATGTATATTCGTGAGATGAATTAACGTAGCTAAAATTATTTAATTTACGTGTGTATGTATTTGATTTCTGATATTGTTAAATCAAGTATGTAAACAGCCTGATAATCGAGTGCTTCAATGTTTGTTTGACGTCATCGGTGCATAATGCAGTTTTGGAATTAATGTTGTTGATTTACTTACAATACAGTAGTGCCTCTTTGTCTTTCTCTTTGTGTTTCTGTCTATCTCTTTATCTTCTTGTCTACACCTCGAGACTATATTGGTATTGATAGTCATATTTACAATTGCAAAAAAAGTCCGGAGACTTGCGGTTCAAAACCACAGACACCAATATTCCACTCTAATTAGTCTTGAATTCTTTCTCTTTCACAACGCCTCGAAACAGTTTTAGAGTTTTTATAAAATTATCTAGTACAAGCTAGCGTTAGACTGACGCAGCGTTTTTTCAACATTCACAAAATGGTCAAATTATCACTTAAACAACAACGATATAATGGCAAAAATGAATAACATGTCAAACTGGGGATGTATCAAGGTCGAAAATTGCAGGTACTGATCAGTGTAATTAGTTATATAAAGGTAGTCAACAAAAAGGATGTATCTGGACGTTTGTTTATTATAATCCAATCTGTAATTTGAAATCGTTTTTTATATGGAAATTCCACATATTCTTGTCTAGGAGTGTCATTTTCTGTTGTCAATCGCATTAGAGAAAAGGCTGAAGGTGAAATATATATTTACAGGTGTTCCAAATAAAACTCTCTGACCTTGAGAACGGATAGAAATTTTGAAATTCTGTAAACAACATTGCTTTTAGCTTGAAAGATGAAGCTTAATTTAGTACACTGTAAATATGATGCGTATATATTTTTAGCGGATTTTGGCAGTACCTTAAATTACGATTACAATGATACTTACAAAACACTCAGATAAAAAAATAAACGACTACCACTTTATTTTACAACGAATTCGTAAGATCTCTTTTATATTCGCAATGTCGTCCTTCACACTATGAACAAAACTTCTTATCAGTTCTCAACTTATTGCAGTTAATAAAAAATCACGCATATTCCTAATTCAATTTTTAAATCTTCTAAATCACGCAAGGGTCGAAACTTAACAAAAAATCCAAGGACATTAAATCTGGACTGTGAGCTTGTCCAGTTTTCATAATAAATGTTTTCCAGATTTCAAAAATCGAACCGTTTTCGGCACACAGCAAAAAAAAAAGTTGTAGTCCAAGGTTTCTGTAGTTAAAAGTTGCTAGTATTAGTGTAATTGTATTTTATCTATGACAATATGCCAACTAGATGTATCTTTTCATTTAGATTACTTATAGAGGGTGAGTCACTCAACGCGCGGTTTTCGTTATCTCATTAATTATTATAAATACAGGAAAAAGTTACCAAAGTTGAACGATTCTTTGAGGACTATACTTTAAAATTATTTTCAACTATGCAGACTCTTCTGTTTTTAAGGTACAACACAAAACTTGTTTTTTTTTAATGAATCACTCAATTTTTGTATATTTTGACTGTCCTCTTCTTAGGCTTTACAACCACAATTTACTTTTGAAATTCAGATGAAACGTTGCCACGTTATTCCAATTTTCTTCAAATTTTATGACAATGGAAAGGTGAACTAAAAAAATACCAACAAGATTAATTTTAATGCCTGTTTTACAATTAGAGAGCGGAAAATATGCAGCAAAATTTTGGGAAATATGATCATATGATATGCACCAAATTTATGCAAATATGCAGTAACTTTCTTAAGATATGCAGCTGCATATGCTCCAAAAACTAAAAAAAAGCGTAATAACCGAACCAAATTTATTTACAAATTACAAAATTAGTAGTAATCGACTATTTAATTACTATTTTGGTAACAATTTATTTTTAAATATTTTTCGAAATATTCTAACCAAAAGTTTTCCGATGATTCTAAAGTATATTTGGTATAGAAAAACTGTGTACTACGTCCACAGATATAAAAATCCCTACCGGTTTAGAGCAGACGCGACAAAACAGTTCCTTCTTGAAGAATAAGTTCAGGAAAAGGTTTAATCCATAAATTAATTTGAGTTATCTTCGACATATTAACACACATGTATCGCTTTAAATGCTTTCAGTGCAAACTCACGATGAAAAATAATAGGGTAACGTCCCTTCAACCACCATAACACATACCATTAATACACTTAAGTAACGAACAAAAATATTGGGAATGAACGGTATTTCCAAAAGTAATTAGGGCCCAAATTTACCTGGAAGAATGGCTTAACACCCAATGGATTCTCCAAACTACCACAAAACCCAAACCTTTACTAGTTATTTGAAGATCAGGACAATATTTGCAATATGATTAATGAAATTTCGTCTTTCTAGATACATGCCGATAGAATAACAATCATTTTTTTTTTTTCAAATTGGCACAAAAATTGATAAAAATGCAAAATATGCACCCGTTACGTGAAATATGCAGCAGAAGGCAAATATATGCAAATATACAATTTTTTTATAGCTGTATTCGTTTTTAATTAGCATGATTCGTTCACATATTAAATATCAAGACTTATATGCAAAAAAATACGGATATGCAAATTTCATAAAATCCGCTCTCTATTTACAATATTTTGTAAAAGCATAAATAAAGGTACGCGCTTTGTTGTGGTATCAACTAAATCCAATTTTGATATACAGAGAGTTTGCAAAAAATTCTAAAACTTTGTTAAATGTTATCAACTTTATATATAGAAAATACTCAGCAAATAAGAAATAAAACAAAAAATAGAATAAGATGCATTCATCCTCTACATATATTACTTACAGTTAAAACTAATACAGACATGTAAGTGTTGGATATCTTTGTAGTAATAATTTAATAGCCTATCAATCAATATCTGCTAAAAAGGTAGACGTTTCAGTGTAAAAAAATGTATTAAACAAAGCTTCCCCCTTCATGCTAAAAACAATGGCCTTTAGAGAATGTCAATCTTTTTATATGTTATTAACATATAAGATCACGGAATTTTATCCGTGTATATAGGGACACCTATACAATAGTGTTCTCTAATTAAACCTAACCAATTTTTATAATACAAAAAAAAATGTCGTTATAAATTTATGCTTTCAGAGTTAACACAAGCTGAAATTTGCGTATGCACACTGCGTAAAATGCTCGCCACCCAGAATAATCAGACACATGCGGTGAAAATGTCATCAGTTTTTTTTGTTTACTTGCTGAGCTATAGCGACGAGAAATGAAAAAATAGGACAGATTTGACTAACGCCCAATTATTCAAAACACGAGTGACACACTTGGCTCAGAGTCAAACTGCTATACCGTGGACCTGTGATTCGACCCTGGCACGGCGAAGCTTCTTTCCCCTGGGCGTTTGTACCTTTCCTGAGTGTTTGGGAAGGTAGTGGGTGTGCGGCCCTTAAGGACTAGCACACAATAGGCCTCCATATGCGTACACTTACACACTCCCCCCACAAAAACGAAAAAGTGTCTGTGTTGTTTTCTTGTCGTTATTCGGTTTGCGGAGCACAAAAGCACAGTTTCCCTTTTTAAACGTATGCTGAAAAATTTTTGAACGGGTAATTTAACCAAAAGTTAATTATTGTTTATACCTCTTAAACAAATAGTGACATTATTTTAATTTTGTAATTAAATATCTCTCATTAATTCGATGGAATGAAAGGTTACTTAAAATTTAGTTTAAACATTAATATCCCAGAAATACCTTGCCTAGAATGAAATTTACCGAAAAAGCTTAGACTTGTTAATTAAATCCAACGTCTCATGCTGAAGCTGCCAACGTTGTGGTTATTGATATTGCTGTATTTTTATAATAGTAAGAAAATAAAACTAAATATTTTAGCAAAAAATGTAATATTCTGAATGAGTATATGATGGAATAATTTTCCACATGCCTTAAATTATGGAAAAGCAGCTTACTCGTTTCATTCTATTTTCGTCCGTGATCGACGATATGGCATGTGTTGGAAATTTTGTTAGGCAAATAATCTCCAAAACTAACGAACCGGTTACTTTAAAAAAGGTAGAATACTGATCAGAATTTACCAGTTTAGTCTCAAAAAGTAAAATAACGCTCAGTCCAGCACTGTATTCTAATTTACCATCAATTTTTGTAGATTATTTTGGGGATTACGTAACAAACTGGTTCAATTTTTTGAACTCTGTTGAGCAGCCACCGAAATTAAATAACAATTTTTTTTTCGAGGGAGGTAATAACGTCATCTCAAAAAATTATTAAGTAAAACTTCGTTATGTACATTTAATGCTTTAAAAAAATTGTTGGTGAATTTGTACAACTAATCTTGAATCAAATTTCTGTTCAGTAATCAAACTGGGTTTTGGGAAATAAGGTTTTGGGATTGTGGGAAATTACATACCCCCTAAAAAATAGAGGGCAGGTGGGTGGAGCTAGTATTTGTTAAAATAAGATTGATTTTGGTCAATGACTGAACAATATTAAGACTAATCACTGAAATGAAGAGGGGGTGGGTGGGTGGGGCTATTGCTTGCTTAAAACGTTTCTCTAGGAAAAAGTTAAAAATAGCTTCGCCCACCCACCCGTATTATAACAAAAAAAAATACAATTAACGCTTTTTTTACTGCCTAAGTTCAATTAGTTCCCATTCTCACTTTACAAAAGAAAATATAATTCACAACGCTTCCATTTCAGTGATTCATTTTGTCTAGTCCGAATGAAAGGTGGATCTCTATTAAAGAGAAATAAAATCGTCGAATGAGATCAGCGTGTCTGGGCGGGGCTAGTATCCGCTAAGATAAGATTGATTTTGGTAAATGACATACCCTCTACGGAAATAAAGGATGAGGGGGAGGGGCTACTACTTGCTAACATAAGATTGATTGTGACAAAAGACATACCCTCTAAGAAAACGGAGGGCAGGTAGGCGAGGCTAGTACTTGTTAAGATAAGATTGAATTTGGTAAATGATATAACCTCTAAGAAAAAACGGGGGGTGGGCGGGGCTAAAACTTGATAAGATAGGACAGAACAATATTAAGAGTAGTCACTGGAACGAAGAAGTGGTGGGTGGGCGGGGTTACTGCTTGCTTATAAAACTAGAAAAATCTAAATTTAGCCCCACCCACATCCTTTCGCCATTTCACTGACTTATTTTATTTAGAGTGAAATGAAAATAGGAAAATAACAGCAAGTATTCCCAAAGTTTTTGGGGAAAATGGAGTGAGCCGTTCGTGATTTAATCAATAAAATAAATTGCACATTTTGGGTAGAATTTATTCGGCAAAATTTTGGGACGACTTCATCATTTTTTGGGAGTTGATAAACAGACATATTTTATCATATTTAATTTCTTCGTGCTCTAGGGGTCACGAAAAGTCGAGTAAACGTAAAAGTAAAGAGTCGGCCGATGGATTATTTAACACCAAACCAGAAAGTACGTCAAGTCACTTGCCTATACAAGGTCGCTAGAATGTATGGAAACTGTTAAATTGAGAACCAATTGTATAATTAAGTGAAACTAGGTTTAGTGATACAAGAAGTTGTGCTTTAACTATTCGTCAAAAATTTTTTTTTGATTCATTTGTTTTCGAGATGCAAGGCCAACTTGATTTTTCTTTAATGGGACTACCATATAATTAATGCATTTTTGAATAAAGCTGCTTTTTCTGAATTCATTGATGTAGCACAATCATACTTTCTTTCTGATTGAAATGGCAAAATAAATTATGAAACAATAATTAAATAAATTAACCAACAACAACCGAAACCAAAATTAAACTTCTGTTTTCTACAAAAGATGCTCAAAATGCTCTCCATTTACTTTCTGGCAGTAAAAAAGACCCTGAATAAAATTTCGTAGTGAGTTAATGAGAATTTCTGGACGAATGCTAGCAATTCGTTACGTATGCGTTCCTGAAAGTCTACAGTATAAATCGGTCGACTGATATAAACGCGATTCTTGAAATAGCCCCACAAAAAAAAGTCAAGTGGTGTCAAGTCCGGTGACCTAGCAGGACACTCAATTTTCGCCTTGTCCATCTGCCAGGAAGAGTTTCATTTAAGTACTGTCGCACTTGACGTTCAAAATGGGATAGAGCACCGTCTTGTTGAAACCAAATGTGTAGTTTCTGCTGGTAACTCCGGATTTTGGTAATTGAAAAAAAATTCTTTAAGTCTAGGCACTATACGTTCGCAACAACCTTAAGTACCTCTCAGAATTTAAATTTCCATTAATAAAAAAAAAACAATTACATGGTAATCAGTAATACTGCATCACACATTCAGTTTTTCTGGACGCTCCATCCACTATAGATTTGTGTCAAATTAGTACCTGCATGACCATTTAAACAAAACGTAGATTAATCAGAAAACAAAATCTTGTCGATAAAATTTCTGTTCAAAATAATTTCGGTAAATTCAACTCTACGATCAAAATCATTTTCCTTTAGCTCTTGTACCAAATGGATTTTGTATGGATGAAACTTTTCCTTTTTCATTAGTAGAGAGCGGATTTCTAGGTTTAATGCTTCTTGTGGAAAATGTAAGCACTTCAAAACTTTTTTATATCTGTAACTATGATACAATTTGGAGTCATTTGACACATTTTTTTATGCTTATTTGCTTTTTTTTCAATTTTATGCATAGTAAAACTTATATGCTTATTTAATGCTTTTTTCGACGAATATGAGTTTTAATGCATATTTTGTTCAAATGCCGGCCTTGTCGGGATGACAAATACTTGTTAGTTAGCCGTATCGTATCGTATGCATTTTACCTGGACTTGACCATTGAAGTACACTTACTCAAGACCCTTTCTGTGAATAGGTTCCGGTCGTTTGGGTAATAAAATTTTATTATAGGATTGGAAAAATACTCCATACATTTTATGACTTTAAATCCTTACTTCCGTTGATAATGAATTAAAGCTTCTAACCAGATGTTCTTTTTCGGCATTTTGCGGCAAGACCGTTGAAGATTTTCTAGAAAAAAGGATTATTGTACCCAACTACCTACTTTAAAATTTTTCTAATGGAAACTTTTAAGTAAATGAACCGTTTATTTCACAACCATCAGTCTATCGCATCTGTCGTAGTACAGTGTTATACGTGGTTCTCCCTTGTTACATGTTGAGTTCTTTTTGGTAATATTACTAATATTTTAAAAGAATGCCGAAAATAAAATCGACGCCGGATGAGTGGATACGGGATTTTCCAGAATTAACATTAGAAAACAACAAAATATTCTGCAGAGCTTGTGTGAAAACCATAAGCCCACTAATTTTTTTTTTATCTATTTTCCTTTGTTAATCCTGTATATGTACGTTGTTTTAGATTCAAAGTGATAAAAAATATAACGTGACGCAACATGTCAGAACGACTCTTCATGTAGAAAGGAAGAAAATGTTTGAAGTTTCTAAAATTAAACAGCAGACCATACATGAATCTGTTGCATCTACTTCCACAAACGATGAGCAGTTTCAGTTTAATTTCGATTTATGTAAAATGATGATCCAGTCCAATTTACCTTTAAAAAAATTGGAGAAAGGCCCTCTTCGAGAATTCCGTGAAAAACACTGAAAACGACATATTCCGGTTGAAAGTACTCTCCGAAAAAAATTATGTAGGCCCAGTGTTTCAGCAAGTTTACAACGAAATTAAACATCGCATTGGAGACAATTATTTATGGTTCAGTGTCGATAAAACAACCGATAGTTGTGGAAGATACGTGGCAAGTTTAATTGTTGGAATCTTAAATGAAAATTTCCCTAGTCGAGGGTATGTAGTAAGTTTGAAAATGTTAGATAAAACAAATGGCAATACGATTACCAGATTTGTAAATGACAGTCTTACGTCACTATTTTTGCCAAATGCCGTACCGGCGAATAAAATTTTATTGATGATCTCGGATGCAGCCCGTTATATGTTGAAAGCAGGGAATAATCTAAAAATATTGTACCCCAATTTAATTCACTCTACTTGCATTGCCGACGGTTTAAACAGAGTGGCTGAAGGAATACGTTTGCAGTTTCCTACTGTTAATAAATTAGTGGCAAATGGTAAAAAGATTTTTGTTAAAGCCCCATTAAGTGTGCAACATTTTAAGGAAAAATTTCTAAACATACCATTACCCCCAGAGCCGATTATAACGAGCTGGGGAACATGGTTACAGGCCACATTTTATTATGACAAATAAATATATCAAAGAATTTGAGGAAGTAGTTACGGAGTTTAGCGCAGATTCTTCTCAATCGATTAAAGATTGCATAAATATTTTGGAAAACAAAGATTTGCGACAAGATCTAGCTTTTCTAAGAAGCAATTATCAATTCGTATGGGAGGTAATAGAAAAGTTAGAAAAACCCAACATGTTGTTGGTAGATGCCATAAACTTAGTGAAAGAATTTAAACAACAAGCAAACGCAGTAAGGGGTGATATTGGTACTAGAGTATCTCAAAAACTTGACGAAGTGTTAAATAAAAATGCAGGTTTCGGTGTTCTTTCCGACGTTGCTCGTGTTTTACAAGGCCAGAAGGTGGAAAATTTGTAGTTAGATTCAACATTAGTTACAAAATTCAAATTTGCGCCAACAACGAGTGTGGATGTTGAACGCACATTCTTCAATTTTAAACACATTTTAAATGATCGGCGAAAAAATTTTACAGTGGACAACTTGGAACATATTACAATCATAAATTGCTTTAAAGAAAACTGAAATACGTGTGTAAAATATAAAGTCTAGGATAATATTTTATCCAAAGTTCTAAGAAGTGTTGATAACTTTGATTTGTAATATGATTATGTTTTTAATGCTTTTTTGCTTAAAATAAAACTTTTTTAATGAAAGTGTTATGCTTATTTAATGCTTTTTTGCTTAAAATAAAACTTTTTTATTGAAAATGTTGTGCTTATTTAAGCGCTTATTCTTAATTTTTTTGTGATTATAAATCCGCTCTCTATTCCTTAGTGTTTCAATTGATTTTCTACTAACATTGTGATTCAGCGCTAATTGTTGCACTGACGTTTTGGGTTTTTCTGTTGCATCTAAGACAACATTAAGGGCATTTTCATCATTTGTAGCAGTTTTTGGCCTGCCAGGTTTAGACATTCTTTCACATTTCCAGTTTCATTAAATCTTCGTAGGGTTTTTGAAACCGTCGACTTAGAAATGGGTTCTCGCTCAGGATGAATTTCATTAAAAAATGTTACTACTTGAGAAAAACTTCAAAATGTCAAATTGAAATTATTTTCAAAGACAACGATGACATACTTCTTTCTTATTACTTATTCTTATTTAAAATAATTTATTTTGCCATTTCAGTCAGAAAGAAAGTATGATTGTGCTACATCAATGAATTCAGAAAAAAAGCCGTATACAAAACTGTATTAATTATATAGTACTGCTATTTAAAAAAAAGTCAGTTTGGCCTTGCATCTCGAAAACAAATGAAGCAAAAAAAAATTTTTTTCAAGAATAATTAGAGCGCAACTTCTTGTACCCCTTGGCCTAATTTCAGTTGATTTGTACAATTGGTTCTCAAGATATTCTCTACCGTTTCCATACATTCTAGCGACCCTGCATGAATGCGATAAGGCAGGTTATCTAAAGTGTTAAAAACAACATCTACTTATGTTTAAAAAATAAGTAAAATTCATTAAAAATTCAAGTTAAATTTGCAAATGTCTTTGGCGCAATGTAGATTTTAAAAACATTTAGAATGGTTTATAGAAACAAGAAAGGTTACGTTACGTAATAATCAAGTACTGTTAACATCATAGTTAGTTGCCTACATTAACCGCATTTACTGGCAGGACTTACTCGATTTAAACCCTGTTCACTTGTTTGCGCCATTTTATTATACCATTTATTTCAATTAATTTAACAGTGACTGGAAATTTAGATAATTCTTTCTTTAAATTATTGTACAATCTGAAATAATAAAAAACATTTTGATAAAAAAAGTATTGGGCTGGGTTGTTGAAAAATATCAACTTGTCACACTTAATAAAGTATTAATTACTTTGAAACCGAAAATTAAAAAATAAAAAGAAAATACGTAGACGCCACTGACTAAGACCTAAAGCTCCCAAAGTTTGGCTATTACAACCTAAATGGAAACAATTATTAAAACTTTCCTCCGTGTTGTCTGAAAATTAAGATTTTCATTTGGCAAACTTCCAGATTCTCTTTAAAAGCTCCCTTTGTTTACGAAAATCTTCTTTTGCAGATCAATCCAATATAGCTGCTCCTCCATCGTCTCCTGTCACGTCTTTCACCTCCGCCCAAAATCCGCCTTTAATTACCGCAGTGCTCTCAAGGTTCGCAATTCAATTACATTTCTGTGCGCCACTTATAATGAGCCCTTTTAGGTAATTCGATCGAAATGTACGAGCCCGTGACTGACCGCTGTGTTACCACAATCATTAGTCCAAAATACGCAAACCACCACTCTTTCGATGAAGACTTCAAAAGCAATGACTTGGTGCCGCCGGAGAAACCACCGAGGAAAAATAAAATGAACAAGCAATGCAAGCAAGAGTCCAATGAGGGTGAGTTTTTTACATTGACCTTAAAACGCAGGTGCGTTACCATAAAAACGATGATGTTATAAATTTTTCGCCGGTCAATAATTTTTTTCGGTCATTGTTTTCTTCATGAATTATTCAGGAAGCACGATATCTTGTTATCTACTATTGTTTTTGTCGGTTCAGCTTTAGGACGCGTATTTTCGATCGGTTGTTTGGTTCCGGGGAACGGTATCTGTTTACTCAGAAAATTAATATTTATTTTTTGCATCGAGTTGTTCAGTCGTAAATCGTGTTTCTGCGCAAAATTTAAGTCAACATAACATTGCTCCAAAAGTTGAAAGTAAAAATATAAATTCTTTACGTAAAATATACGTCAAAATGAAACTAGTGTTTCTGAATGTTAATAAAAAATTTAGTTGTCAAGTATTTATATACAATTAGGAGTATTAAATATAAATCATTCGGATTTTACCTACTTTGTTACAAGTTTAATCCTATTTTTGACGTCTGTCGTACAAATCTTGCGATTAAAATTTGTTCGAATTACGCAAACCCATTTATTAGTGCCGTCTGACTTACCAGTTTTCCCCAAACAGTAACAGAGGACGAAACTTTATAAAATACGAGTCCCTGTTCACACTTCTAATTTATAATTAAACTTTAGTACTACAATTATATCAAGTCACGTCGTAAATATTTTTTTTGTGACCTAGTCGTCTGATACACTTAAAGCAGTATCTCTGCTTGCGACATTGTGATAAAGTTAACCCAAACATTAAAATACTTAATTATAATAAATGTGCCTAAGATGTTTTCATTATTATTGTAGACTGTAATCTATTATACTTCCTGGTTTCTGTAAGTTCTTTTTAATTTTTCACCACATACATAAATATATATTTTCAACAAATATGTTAAATAAATCGTTATTGAAGAATACACTCTAACATGCAAGAGGTATTGATTGTACTTTCGAAGTGAGGGCGTTTCTGTGTAGGTAACTGCATTTCTTTTAATCCACAAAATACTTTTTTAAACAACAAAACATTGGTCGAATCAAATAAATTCACTTTTTGTAAAAAAAAATTGAAATAAAGAGGGGATCGATGTAATTTTATAAAATTTAAACAGCATTTACAACACAAAATTTGGCGATAACGTCATCATCGTGGGAATGATTAGACAAATTCTGGTTAACGTTTTACCATCTACACGACCTACAAGATTTGCGAAAAATCAGTCTACTAATTTCGGAGATTATTTATTTAAGACACACAAATGGAAACAGAAGACCTATTGTTTCATTCTGTAGAGGTTATGAAACGTCAAGAAAACATGAAAATAGCTGTTCGAAGTGTAGACTTTATTACCCCATTTAGTTTGAATGTACTGAAAGAAGTCTTATCACTAACACGCAATTTTTAGTTTATAATTACCAATTAGCGGTCAGTAAGCGTCGGTTTTGTAATTTTAGTTATCATACAAAATGTTATACAAACGTTATTCATAATATTTTTGGAATTAATAACTTGTAATGTGCATTGATAAAATTAGTGAATTGTATTTCCACGAAAATAACTGTGTAGTAATAATCATTATTAAAAATTTATTATTATTATTTATTCAACGAATTTAGAATCTAGTTTGTTATCTAATATTTTACTAAAACAGTTGGTCTAAGGTGGTTGTTCAATTTGTATTTTTTGCTTGTTCTATGAAACTTAAATATCATTTACCATGCAAAATTTTGAAGCGACGTCGGCAAATTACTGATGGTGATGATCAGAAAAATGTTGATTAGGGTTTTGCCATCAACATGCCTATTCAAAAAATGCATGTGAAATTTTAGAACGATTAGTAGTAATTTTGAAGTATATTTGTATAATATTTAATATCGACACAGACCACAGGACAGACAGACAAAAACGGGATCTAGGAGCCGCGAAACGTTGAGAAATCCGGAATGTAGTTCGACGAACGAACCCTATTACAGCTTACGCTCGGAAGGAAAAATAATTTTATCTTTTCAGCTTCATACAACTGTATAAAAAACCTTGGCTACTGTTCACAGAAATTTGAGAATTCGAATTTAAGTTTTTGTCGACTAATATTCAATAAAAACCATTTCTGATTCGAGCAACATATATAGGAACATTTTGACAATTGAATAATTGAATTGAAATAATTTAGCTGACTTTTTTCGATTCGATTAACTTAATTTTTTTTTAACAAACAAAAAAGCAATCTCTTATTTTAGAAACTATTAGACATAAATTCCTTCGCCCCTGAAGCACAATCAAACAAATTTAATAATAAAAAAATAGAAAATAAGAAAAAAGTGTCCCATGAGAGAATCCAACCCACGACATTCCTCCTATATTACCATAAAACGTTATTACACAATTTTGATTTTTTTGCAAACATTTGCATCAATAAAATAAAATCTCAAAACGAATTCATAAACCACAAGTTCAAGAATATGATATTTTATAAAATTTAAATAGCCTTTACTATGCCAAATTTTGAGATGACGTCTTTAATTTTGGGGGGGGGGGGGATGATCAGACCAGTTTTGTTCGCGTTTTACCTTCAACAATCTTGTTTTATTATTCTTAAAATATGCATAAAAATTGACCTAACTCCAGTAGTTTTGGAGGTTCTTTGTCTCATAAATATCGACACAAACAACAGACCACATTGTCCAGGGGTTATGAAACGTTGAAAAAACCTGAAAGTAGACGTCCAACAAATGAACCCTATTCTATCTTACGCTGTGAAAGTAAAAATAATTTATCTTTTCAGCTTTATTCTTCAAAAGCTGAATGTAATTTTCATGAGAAAATATTTTATAACATAATTTTATGTATCTTGTAAGAGCACATTTTCAGACAAAAATTCTATAAAAAGAATATTTTTACAGAACATCAAAACCGACGGATCATGTGAACGGAATGCACACTTCAAATGGTTAAGATTTTCAACAACAAAAATAATATCATAACATGTCAGTATGTCGTAGAATAATTCTTTGTCAATAAATGTACCAGTGATTTGAAACCAAATCAGAGGCTTCTTCTTTTTTACATTTAAATGTAACACACGAATAACATAATTCGTGTTAGTAGTTATCTGTGTTTCAAAAACGTATGTCGGTACTTTTTGAATTCTTAATCTGTTTCTCTCTAACTGTCAAAAATTTGGGTTTAAACGTCAAGACATTTTATTGATTTTTCACAATCGTATCGATCAAGTGTAGACTCAAAATTTTGTTTTCAGAACCTTCTACGATCACCAGTTATGTTCCTCACCCTCTATACAGGGTTATTCACGAGAAATCTCACCTAAAAAATCCAAGACACAATCAACAATACAATTGCATAGCAGTTTTGGATATTTACTAAATTATATATTTTAAGTAAAACATAGGTAGGTCAAAAATGAAGCAAAGTTGTATTTTTCATCATATCAGTCTTTTCATCGTTTGAATACTTGTCGAAATGTCAATTTTACGATTGTAGTGTTACGCCAATGTTTTTACAACAAAACAGATCTTTTACTTTTTTTAAAATGGTATGAAATATCAAAGATAGTTTTGAAATTGTATTTCTGGTTGCATCTTGAATTTTGTAGGTGCGAAGCTTCTTGTGAATAACCTGTATAAGTATGATCATATGTTTACAGAGTGGGTTCTAAGCGCAAGGTCCTCGATATCTCATTATGTTATTATTATTTATTAGAGATGGAAAAAATCAGAGAGTGGAATTATACCGTTCTTTTAATAGCATACACTAAAATTATTTTCGACTATACAGAGTGTTTTGTTTTCAAGGCCTGGCACACAACTTAGTTGTTTTAAACAGAGTACACGTTTTATATAGTCTTATTAGCTTCTACAACCATAATTTATTAAAAAAAAAATAACTTTTCCATTTTCAAATTCAATACCCTGTATTTTATTACTGCATCTTACACTATGTTTTGTTGCCTTTCTTTCAATATGTCAATGTGTCTTACTTTAAATATAGAAAATAAACAGCACAAAGCTCAGAACAGAGGGTGTTCTATTTAAAAAAACTGAAATATCGATTGTTGAAAATTATTATAATAAATTAATATCATTAATTAATTTTTTATAAACAATCTGCATATTAATATTCAGTTTTATTTATACCACAATAAAGCGTATATCTTTAATTATATATCACAATATATTGAATTCCAAATTTTAGAAGTAACCTTATTGTCATTTTTTGGTGAACCCTAAGAAGACGTCAGCAGTCCATTTGAAAAAACTAAACTGTGTTGTGTCATAAAAACACATAAAAACAAACTACTCTGTATAGTTGAAAACAATTTTGGTGTATGGTACTCAAACAACTGTACAACTTTCATCTTAAACTCACCCTGTATATTACCGAAAGAGTAATAAAAAAACACGGTTAAAGATTTGTCTTTAATAGAATTTTCGTCTTGTCAGAATGGCGTCGATTTGAAACTTTGACATAAAAATGCAACAATCAAAGATAAATCTTCAAAAATCGGTAATAAGATATTGTCTAATTCATTTAGGCTAGAGAAATGCAATGGGTCCATTTAACAAGCGACAATTTATTTTTTTCTGAACATTTTCTAGCTCCTAGAATATAAAAAAGTAAGCCTCCCGTTTCCGTCTGTCTGTCGACCATCTGTCGTCTGATTGTTGTGAAATTTAAAAGGTATGGTAGTCCAGAAGCTATAAGGTTATATGGCCGTTATAAACTTATCCCATTGTGTGGAATTTAAGTTGTTTACAATAGAAAAGGTTTTGGGGTAGTAAATAACGTGTCCACTACAACTCGACCGGCTATTGGTGTTTCGTTCAGGGGCGGCTCTCACTAAATATCTAAATTACTATCTACTTTATTTTAGGAATATAGATATGCAGAAAGCAAAACGGCCACCAACATTTGTGTGTTCATCTCCACCAAAAATATGATGATGTCATCACAGAAATATTCAAAATAATATGTTTTATGTTTGTGGTTTATTAATCCAGAATTTCACATTTGTCTTAAAAACCACAAAAGCGATTGCTTTGAAATTTTGTGGCCACACAAGGTTATCGTGTTCATCCCTTCTAAAATCCTAATGACGTCATCACAAAATATTGTTAAAAAAAATCTCACTTGTAGGAATAGCTACAAAAACTGAAAGTATAAAACAGAATCAAATTTTATAGTAGTTTATCTAAGATTACCAATTTTACACTAATTTTATGAAGTATATCCCAACAATCTCTAATTAAATAAGCAATAAGAAGATAAACAGAATAAAAATAATTTCAAAGCAGGATTATTTGGACTACAAGGCTAGCTTCCACGGATATAAAATAGTGACGTTAAACTAAAAATTAATTTTTTGATATTTTTAAAAATCCATAAATTGTGAAATTTATATTACCGACAAAATTAAATCATTTTATGCGATGATGTAAACGCTATACAATACACAAACATAATCATATCGACACAAAAAAGAAATATCAGATGGTCAATTAAAACAACATTGTGACGCAAAATCATCAAAAGAATTATGATCGATAATAAACCAGTGTATTGTTTTCATTTTAGTTATATACCTCGGTATCACTAAACAAGTATCAAGTTAATTCACACAGTGTGTACTGTACGCAAGCGTGTTAAAATTAATTTATGGTCCGCTTTCGCAATAAGCTCACGTTAAAAATGATGATGGTTGGTGAAAATTCAGTGGACGCGAAAGAATCATTTCCCACGCACACGCAACCGAAACGATGCTCCTAGCAAAGTCAGTCCTAAAAAAGGTAACAATCGCGACAAAACGGTCACATTAGAGCCACAGAATTACAACCCTGACCTTCACCCAACCCACTAACGCATTCTGTTCCAGAAACAAAAAGTTGTAATAATAAGATGAAAACCGGAAATGGCGACACATGCATCGACATAGACCACGTCAATCTGGAAGCTAACAATTACAAGAACAAATATACCAACGCCTCCGTCCAGACTTCCCCCCTCATTCCGTATAGACTCAGGTTTTGGCCCAGGAGCACATGTGACCTCAAGTGTGACCCGAATGAAAGCAGTTGCTGCACGAAGGTGCGACTCACGTGCTGCTGCAGGATCCTCAGCCAGTGGGTTTTGTCCCAGGTTGGGCTCACCATGGTTGTGATCTCCTGGGCCTTATTGGGAGCCTACGCATTCTACAAAACCGAAGGTGAGTTTTCGCCAAATTATTTAAATTAGGTTATTGTTACTTTTTTTTTCGGTGCTTGTTGACAGTTATTACGGAACTGTCAACGTTTCGGCTATTTATTTCAGGCTTCATCAAGTCTGTATTTACGTTTTCCAAAGTACTTTTTTACTTCTGGGTAAAAACTATTTCGTAGAAAACGAAAATGTAAGGGTCCTGTTTCCGTCCGATCGTATTTGGTAATTTAATTAATGAGGTGTACACGGGAATTAACTTAAGTGTATTTTATGATTATCGTGAAAATGGTAATAACTTAACCAAAACTTATCTATTAGCTGTTAATTATATTTAACGTTCTTATTTGATGTCACTTGAAGTGTGAAAACTGACGTGCTCCTATATTTGTGGTTGAATAAATCTGTCCCTATCATATAATTTGCGAACACAGTTTATCCTAAAAAATGGATAGTGTTTTAATTATTAAGTAAGTATGCAAGATATTTTGAACTAAGTCTTGAAAATGAGACCAACTGAATCAAAAAGACTAAGAAGTTCGTTTATAAAAATAATAAAATACAACAGACCCAGAGTCGATCCTTGTAGGACCCAAACTTCCAATCTGAAAAGTTTATGACCGATTACTACGAGTTGTAATGTGCCAATTAATTTATTTTTAGGGAATTATTATCCCTTACTTTATTTCGTATATGCTCCAATTTTTCCTTTTTGCTTATAAGACACCACAAAAATGATAAAACCCTAGACGAAAATTTTTAATATTCAAATCAAAACTTAGACACAAAGGATCAGAACTTGTTGATTCATTTCTAGCAAAGCTGTGTTGTGATTGATATTTTAACGACGTAAAAGGTTTAATAATAGGTCGTACAAAAAATGGCTTCAAATTTATTTCAGTCTAACATTGAATCAGTATCGAGCTGTAATTATTACATTAATACTAATGTATTAATTACCAGGGTTTTGCTTTGAAACTTTGTGAGAGTCGACGGACTAGACTTCATTGGAACTTCTAGTTAACCGAGAATTATGTTTGTTCTATGTATTGTTTAGGATCGTGCTGTTAAAAAAGTGATTTGGAGAGACTATGATCACAGTTAAGTGGAATTTATAAACTTGCTGTTCCCGCTGACGTTGCTTTTAGAGCTGAAAATTGTCATTTATAAACTCCGTTGCCAAGTTGCCGTTGATAATAACTTTAATGTTCAACTTTGGCCGTATTTAAAGAGGTTGTAGAAGAAAAGTGGAGGATTTCAGTTGATTACTACAAAAATTTACCATTTTAGACATGTTTTAAGTTTCTTGTTGTCGAAATAAGTCCACACATATTAAAAAAAATAGGCAAAATGTAGCCCCGCCCACCCGCCCTATCTCAATTGTAATGATTTTTTTATTCATCGTGAGCCAAGAAGGCGGAGCTTAACTGCAAAATCCTTATTTCCCTACGAGAAATTAAAAACATGTTTTTGACTAACGTATTGTTCAAAGAATACTATGTATAATAAAAAATAAAGCCAAAGATTAAGCCCCACCCATACCCGCCCCGATCTCAATTGTGATAAATTTTTCAATTTTTCATTCGTTGTCAGATCGAGGGGCGGGGCTTAATTCCACGATCCATTTTTGTCTACAAGAATTTACCATTTTAAATATGTTTTAAGTTTCTTGTTCTGAAAAGACGACTACGTATAATAAGAAAACAAGCAAAATATAAGCCCCGCCCACCCACCCTATCTCAAATGTGATGATTTTTTTTAATCGTCGAGAGCCAAAGGAGCAGAATTTAACTGCAAAATCCTTATTATTTTTAACTACACGAAATTACCATACATATAAGACATGCTTTTGAGTATCGTGTTATTAAAAAAATACTAAATATGTTAAGAAAAAATTAAAGCCAAAGATTAAGCCCCAGCCATTTTGCCCTTGATCTAAATAGTAGGTAATGAAGTTTTTATTCCTTTGCAGACCTAGGGGCGGAGCCTAATTGCAAAATCCATATTTCCTTGCAAAAATTTACCACTCTTAACGTGTTTTGAGTTTCTGAGAATAAAAAAAATCATCACAATTGAGATAGGGTGGGTGGACGGGGTTAATATTTTGCCTTTTTTTCTTAATATACATAGTATTCTTTGAACAACACGATACTCAAAAACATGTTGTTCATTTCTTGTAAAGAAATAAGTGTTTTGCAGTTAAGCTCCGCCTCCTTGATTCACGGCGAATAAAAAAGACCATCACAATTAAGACAGGGCGGGTGGGCGGGCTTACATTTTGCCGTCATCTCGAACGTCATCCCAACGGCGTGCCAACTTCCAATGGCAACGTCAACGGCGAACAGCAACGTCAACGGCAAGTTGATAAATCGACCTTTATACTAACACTAACGTATATGTCATGTAGATATATCAAATTTCGCCAGTATGACATCAAAAAACCAGAAATACCAACTGAAATTTTCCAAATATAGCTATCTCAATATCTTTTTTTTTTACAGTTCCTGAAAAATTAAGAAATTCCGTTTAATGCTGATATAAAAAATTAGTTTTATGATCCCTTTGAACTTTATATAATATCTACCTATAAAATGTTAAATTTCTATGCATATGAAGGTATGTTGGCGAAGAATCAAATAAATACTCAGTAAAACCTTGAAACGAAACCTCTCGACCAAACTTATACATATTGTTGTATAAGATTCGTATTGATTCGTATCTCTTTGTAATTTTATTCCGTTTTATACCACAAGACTTCATGGACTTTTAGGTGTACTTTCAGATAAATGATGAAGTGTAGGCACGTGAGACCAAACATCGATTTAGCGGAATCGCCTGAAGTGCTGTAGTGCGGTTGGATTCTTGGCAGAATTTCTGCATTGCGAAATCGGAGATTAACCATTAAACCATGTCACTGCATTTCGTGAGAACCCGTAACATCCAACTCCGCCGAATATCCACCACTTCATATTTGACTAAAGCTTTTTTAGGCTCCAAATTTAAAATAGAACGTATCAAGAAACCAATCTGATCAAGAATTTACCGTGCTTCGACGAAATTGTAATCGATTTGTTATTCTAAATAGTTACGCAAACAGTGTGGTTTTATACCATATGTAAACCTATCGGGAATTCTGATTCGATAGGCTAAGTAAAACACTACCACTCGATCATTTTTAGCTCTGATAGTTATAATCGTATAGGTTCATTTTTGTCATAATTTATTCCGGTCTCGCACTGCATAACATACAAGGGTACAGGATTGTAATCAAAACACTGTAATTAAAATTATTAATGACTCGTAAAGTTCGATTCGTGTAATCACGCATATCTATTCTCAGCTCTGAGTCTTGCCTATATTTAACAATTTCCTTGCTAATATCCGACCCGGTGTGTAAGTACCTTCAAAATTAAAATATTTAACTCGTAACATTAACAACGGTTATTACACGAACTGAAATTTTCTGCTTCGCAGTTCATTATTACCGTGTGCTCCATGGTCTGTCTCCCTAAACCAACTAAAATAAAATTACTGACGTGACAACTTGCAAATATTCCCTCATTTTAATTAAAATAGTGATGACGGAGAGATATTTTGAAAATGAGGATATTCATTTAATGGTAAATAGAAAAGGAAGAACAAGAAGATAAGTGTATTCTGTTTGTTTTACGTATATCCTTAATCCCATAGTTGCTCTAAGTAGGTTGAAATAGTCCAGCATGTTCGTGTTACTCTCCATTGACCCCAGGATGAATGGATAATAATGGTAAATTGTAAACCCGGCAGGAATCACGTGTGTCATTTGTTAATTACTAACTGCAAACACCACAAATTATATTGCTGAAACTAGAATACAAAAGTCTGAAAACTTCTGTTCAAACGAAAAATTAACGACCTAAAATAGACGGGGTAAAATATTTAATACAAATTTTAATATACCTACTATGTAATGAATTTTAGTATCACGTTAATTATAATAAAAAGTAAACTAAAACTTTTTTAATTTTAATAATTCAGGATAAACTAATTCGAAACTTTGCAAGAGGAAAAGGCTGAGTATTATGGTTCGTTCCATCAACTTTTGCTCTCGTAACCATGGATCAAAACTGCGTAAACACATTATACATGTTATTAATCACATCTGTGTGGTCGCCTTTTCAATTTTCAGCGAAAACTTTCCAATTATACATTAAAACCGAAAATCGAGCGAATAAACTTTTTGTTCATTCAACAAACTTGGCTTATGAACACACAATTTAATTAAACATTTCGCTGGGAGCAAATTACGTATTTAGTTGCAGCTTCCATTAGCCTCTTTAAAGGAGATGGAGTCCTAATAGTAATACTTAGAAAATGTCGAACTATAAAAGTTTTGTTTTCACAATGAAGCCACACAGATGGGTTGGTTACATCTTAGGAACTAACGACATTCATCATTTATTGAAAACTCAACTCTGATTGGCCAATTAGGTGTTAGCCGCCATTTAAAAGTTGCAGCAATTAAATATCGGGCCAATAGCATAAATTAATTGTAATCGAGTCATCCTTGGAAAAGATTTAGCATATCAGTGATTAAACCACACTCACTATGTCAAAAATTGACAAACATAAAAGCAAAAATGTCGTACGAGATTATTAATAAAATTAGTGTGAACTTGCTAAGAAAAATGGCATAGGAGTGAGATCACTAGATCGCTTCTCGGCCTTATGGCTAAGATCAAAGTGTAGATCTCAAGGGCCAGATATTCTCTGTATTTCGACTAATAATCCGGTTGTTATGGATGTTATAGGGGTCTGCTCGATTATCTACCTAACATTTCCAATATTTTCTGAGATACTCTTAACATTCAACCTGCCACTTCCCTGTTGTCGTTGTAGAGACGAGGCAAAAATGAGTATTATGGACAATGTTGTAGGGAAATTCTTCTGGAATTCATCCCAAGCCGTTTGAATCAAATATTCCCACACACCGTTTACTTTCTGATGTAAAAATTATTTCTAGAGGAAACAACAACAACCAAAAAAAACAAGAAAGGTAGGCTTGGAAGAGACATTAGATGTGACAGTCACAGCCAAATTGGTTAATAAATTGCCATAAAATTAAAACAAAGTTAAAAATTGGTCGAAAATTATTTCGACAGAACTTCGCTAGCCCCCAAAATATAGTACAACAAATTCCGCTACTTTGAAAAATTATAAAATTCGATTTTATGAAATTTTACTTCTTGGTCGACGTTGCTGGTAAAAAGTTATTATCTTTGTAATTTTTTTGGGAAAATTCGAATGCCTAGGGGAAAAACTCAAAGTGGATACATATACCACAAGTGTACGGTATATTACTATATAATATTTAAACTATTTTAATGTAGACGCTTTTGAGATGGCATTATGAAATTATTGGTTGAAATAGTTAGCCAAATTTTGGTTAGAGATTTACCATCTACATTCCTAATATACCTACAAAATTTGATAACAATCAATCCAGTAGTTTCAGAAATTATTTGTTTACTAAACATCGCCACAGACCACAGACGAAAACCGGAAACCACTTTTTTGGAACTCTAGGATCATGAAAAATCAAGAAAACATTAAAGTAGCGAGTCGTACGATGGATCCTAATACAATACTTCAGATTAATTTAAAACGATGTTATAGTTTTTGCTTTTTTGGATGTTTAGATTAATTTTAATAAATAATAGTGTTAAAACGAAGTGTTATAACTTAAGACATAATCGAGAGAAAAACAAATTTCTAGATTTTTAATGTTATGACAATCCTTTAACTGATAAACTGGTGACTAGATTGTACAAGAAACAAAGAAAAATGTTCACACAACATTTTTTCTTCACAAAAAAAATACAGTATTATGGCTGTTGGAACTATTTGATGAAGCGCTGAATTACATATTTAGTTATAACTATACAGCGGACGAAAAATAACGAATATGCAAATGGAAAAATAGCTACAAGCAGTTATCAAAGTTAGTTTCAAGTAAAAGGAAACTTAATGATAAGTACTTAGTGGCCACAATATAGTTAATATTAGTTAAAACGAACACACACACCCTGTTTTGTCTAAAAACTGTTACATTTCTGGTTCTTTTCAGTGGTTTAATATAATTAGCAGTTATAGTTAACCGAAAATATGAAAATGTCAAATATAAGGAAATTATAGATGGTCGAATATTCAAAATATACTACATAATCTCCCATTCTCTTTAAATTATAATTAACATATTCAGTAATTTGACATTTTTGAGTTAACTATCAAATTCAGCTTAACTGTTTTTTAGCAGCTAAGTGTAACTGATACTTATACTTCCAGTCTTTAACTACCTACTAAATCAATAACTAAATGCTCGACGAGAAATTGAGTTCATACTATTCATACTATTATAATTTTGTTATTGATTTTATCATGCATTAATTTAAAGTTATAACTATAATTGATAAATGAGCCATTAAAATCTATACAGAAGTTTAAACACGTCGAAATTTCTAAATTTCTAAACAGTGTCAATGCAATTTAATGAGAATAAAAAAAACAAAAAAATAGGACTTCAGCTTTGCAAAAGTGACATTTTTGGTACAAAGAGAAAGAATATCGGACAATTTAACTGCATACGCAAAAGCTCCAAGCAAAGTAGAATGTTAACTAATATTATTATTAGCTATAATAATGTTCAGTGGTAGTTACAATCAACTAAAAATAATAATGTTGATCATAGAAATATTTCCGAGTTAACCATCTAATTTAACATAATCGTTTTTGGCTGTAACTGTAATTATTATCATTGTTAGTAAATATACTTCAAGTTTTTAGCTACCTACTAAAGCAAAGTTACTATAATTTTGATGTTGATTTTATCACGTATTAATTACGATTTAGATAACTATAATTGATAAATGAGCAATAATTAAAGTCAGCACAAAAAATAATAAACACTTCGATAGATAAACATTAACGGCGAATTCTTAGATTTCTAAACAACGCCAATTCAATTTTATGAGAATACTTTCAACGTTTAGCTATAACTGATAAATTGGTAACTAGATTATACAGGACACGACAAAATCGTAAATATAACAATAACCATCAGCGATTTTTACCCAACATGTTCACAATAAATCAGTTGCAAAGTTAGTTGTCATTACTATCATTTTCACATTTTTGTCCAAAAAACAGAAGAATATCGGACCATTTTACTCATGTAGGTACTAATACAGAACAGTTCTAAGCAAACTAGGTTGTTAACCATTAATTAACTTTATTATTAGCTATAATAATGTTCAGTGATAGTTACAATCAGCCAAAAATAAATTAAAAAAGTTTAATTAATTAATTGGTAATGTTAGGTTTGGGAATTTTTGCTCGAGATAGTTGGCGTTCTGTCATTTTGTCATTTGAGTTATTTGACGTTTAAAAAAAGTTCAGAAATTTTTTAAAAGAAACATTTATCACTGAAAAACTGATAGAAAAGGAAAGCCACTGATCACTTGAAATTCGAGAAATTTGTCTTAGGGCTATAGATAAGTTATTGCCCCCAAAGTCCAAAGATACCGGGTGACTAAATTGAAACAAATTTTTGTGTTGGCAATTCTGAATTATTGGCATTCTTGCTAATACGTCAGTTCGCAATTGTCAGTTTTGATATAAACGTGTTGATTGGTTGAGTCGATGGCAGCTGCCATAAATGTCACTTTGACAATCAGATATGCCATCATAAAAATCAAACATTTCATTTTACATGCCCGACGAGTGGCGGCAACCAACAACATAAAAAAATAGTTAGCAAAAACAGTTTAATAATCCGACTTTTAATGAAACTACCAGTGACTATTAATGATTGAAGCATTTTTTTTTTTTTTGTATTGGTAATTCTAAATTATTGACAGCAATGTTAACGTTTCGGTTCACAGTTTTCAACGTTGAGCGCGCTTAACAAACGTGATGAGAAGATAACTCCTTGAGATAAATCTCATTTTGACAATCAGGTATGCCATCATAAAATTTTAAATATGTTGCCAATCTGACAAAAAAATCACAATCATTAATATAATAAAAATGCTCACTTTTCGGATCAAATTTTGTATAAGTTTCAAGGAAAATTTGAAACAACGGAAAATAACTGAATTGTTAATTTAATTATTTGCCAGAAGAATATATCAAAGAAAGACATACCATGTTTTTTGTTTGTGAAGATGGTAATTGCCGCAGATTTTGTTGACTGTTTATAATAAAAGTAATATATTTGTTGTATCTCAAAACAAAATGTGTACCAATATTTGACATAGAACCAGAAATGTACATAAAATTTAACAAATACATCTGTGCTAAATGCAAGAGATATCAAAAACTTTTACTAGGTTTGGTGACGATGACGAAATCACAAAAAAATGTATATTTACACTCCCATTAAATTATGCTGAGCGTGTTAAGGTACGAACAAAAAAGTGTAATAAATTAACCACTTTCATGTTTCCAGTCATCATCGTTTTTATAATAGAGTAATGTATTTGTATACATATTCTTATCGCCATAGTGGGAAAATTCCCAACAATGGAAACATTATACTCATAAGTGCATACCAAAGTGTAGAGAAAAGTTGGTAATTACTGGGGAGACGTATATTTTGCACTTTTCAGCGTAGTGTTTATTATTAGTGTATGCACAATATAAATATAAATAAATTCTGGAAAAATTATAATTTAAGTTAAAAATTTGCGTTCAAATGGTTTGTCTAAACTTAATGCACATCTAAATTATATTACAAAAATATGATACGTAAATTTTTAATAATAATATGTAATCTGATAAACCAATACAACTCCAAAATTACTCAAAATTTTAATTATTTTTGACATGTTATTGTTGGTTTTCTAGAAATCCTTGCAGCCGAGGCAATCAACATGACAGTCATTCCTAGAAATCACATGTGAAATTGCGTGTCTACGTGCCAGGTTCATATAATTACAGGCGTATAAAAAATGTTCATATTTTTAAATGTCATTTGTGCTCACATAAAATGGTTTTTGTATCTGAAACTAGTATGACTTATTTATTTATCAACAGTCTTTAAAATTAGCAAAAAAGCGTGTACAGGTAAAAATGATAAATGTTCATGTTTCATGTCAAGCCAAAACGATCAATTTTTATTCGGTTTCTAGAAAATATGTTTATTTTTTTCAATAAAATGTTTTTATACAGTTAGTAATTTTTAAGTAATTTGCATTAATTTGAATTGAGTCTACCTTTATTAAATAAAATTGTTGTGTTTTACAATATCCTGAGATACAAGAATATTATTATAAGTGTTTCACAATGGATGAAATAACCAGTCTATAAGCTTCAAATCACGTTTTATAACCAATAGGAACGATAGGTTTTTATTACCAATTTCACGATAATTTCAAAGCTTGCAATTTCCGAATATTCGCTTCCACGGGTTCCAGCAATTATCTGTTTAATAAAATCCCCAAAAGATCACAGAGGGATTTTATTACACGGAAACTGTAGCGTCATTACGTGCTTCACCCATTCTGTATACTCATACGAGGAACACTAATTTCGCCAAATCGGTATAAAAATAAACAACAATAATCGCGTCAATTGTCCTATGAAACTCTCATCAGACTTTACAAATGACGTGAACAATCAAAGGGTAAATTCGCGACCCATAAATTTTCAACAATTTGTTTTTCAGGACCGAGAGAACTCGCACAATCGGAGAATCTAGCCAAATTACAAAATAATCTTTCCATAAGTTTAGCCAATGAGTTACGTCGCACGGAAGGAGAACAAGAGTGGAAAAGCACAATCGACAAGTATCTTGAGCAGCACGAAATTAATCTTCTGGATGCGGTGAGCGCGGGATTTGGGGAGGGTGGAGGCGGCAGCATCTGGACCTACCCAGGGTGCATCCTTTTTGCCGTTTCCCTGTTAACGACACTAGGTGAGTTCAATTATGTATATTACACTGATTTAGAACTAGTGAAACTGCGTCCACAGGTACTAAAATATGAACCAAGGTCTGAAATATGGCTATTGCACAATTTATCTTTATTAAACTTGAAAAACTAGCTTCAATAAATAGGAAATTACTGACGTACAAAGTTTTGCAAATTAATGCAGGCAAAATACATGCCGGTATTATTCATAACCTTCTTGGAATAATAAAGTTTTAGCGTGATAAGTACCACTATTTTTGAATTCTGATCAAAGAACGAACACTGTACAAGTTTGTTTCGAATTATGTAGATTCAACCTCAACACTAAATTGTAGTTGAAATAATGTGTTTTCCCTTGAAGTTATGAATTGTGTGTTATATTCCTGTAGGTACTGAAATAGTCGAACGATGTTAACAAGGCTTCTCAAGGCAAAATTAAGAAAAAGGGATCGATCAAATACAAATAATAACAAGGACGCAAAGAAATAACAAAATAAAATAAATGATGACGAAAATCTAAACGACTTTAAACTTTTAGATACATTTCCAACTAACTAGATTCCATAATTCGACAGTAGCTAGGGGTTACATCGATGCAACACAGTACAATGATCCCTCTCCTTCATAAAAAAGAAATGGAAAATTAATATTTTAGCAAGCGAGGTGTTGGGTGGAGTTTTAAAACCGTGTTTAGACTGTGTCAGTTTTAAAAGAATTATAAATTGCAGAAGTAAATATGAAAGATAAGATAAAAATTGCTCCACTTTCAGGCGCACTGATTTGGTTAACCATGTTTTTACTGTTTAAATGAGGTCTTGCCACGCCCTTGTTATTGGATTTCTTTGTCAACTGCCAATCATTAAAAATATTTAAGCGAAATTGAAAATCAGGCTAATGTTCTTTTGTTTTATTTGATACGACTGCACTTGATTGAGATAAGGACTGATAAAAACTGCCGTATGTTTGCTCTGAATTATTGCAAACAAATTTCTCAGGATCTTTTCCAGTTTTTCAGTTTTAACTTTTTGTGAGAAATGTCTTACAGAAAATCGTTGTTCCTTAAACACATAAACCAAAAGCTTGTGTTTAAGTAATAATTCCCGTTTCCTATAAAACATAGATACACACAACATAAGCAAAACTAGAAATAACAAGTTTCTAATTATATTCTTCAAAAAATATACCACAACGTTCTCTGTTTTAAAATTTTAACATTGCGTGCTGACATCAGTAGCCACTCAAGAAATAGAGGACAAATTGTGAACTGAAATATTTACTATTCCGCATTGGTATTGACCACTGTAAAGACATTGCCCTCGGTAAACAAGCAACTTCTTATTACTGAGTCAAAACATCTCTCGGGATCGTTGCATAAGTGCATAAAAATAGCTAAAAATACTAAAATAGATTTCTGCAACGTGTACTCACTGCATAAAGTGTAAAACTCAAACCAATCGACTGTGAATTATGAAATTCTACTTGATTATTATATCGTATTATTAAAAATTCAGCACAGGTTTAAAAAATGCACGCTTTTGCAGATAACATATCTACAGATAAAAACTTGCACGACAAAAGCTGCCAGCTGTTACGTACTTCAGACACGTTCTTCAACAAACTAACAAAAATTTCATTAATTATGTCAAAACAAAAATTGTACATTTTTAAAAACAGAGATAAAGTACAATCATGTTTGAAATACGCAGTTCTCGCTACACAATTATGTAAATTTTCTTTGTGTGGATAAGTGTGTGCTGTGGCTGATAAAATTAAGTTTCAAATGAGACTCCCACAATAAGGGTCACTCTGATCGCTCGAATGATTTCAAGTTTTAACTTTATTTATATTTCAAACTAAATGATATGAGTTCAACAGCACTTTTTTAAGTCATGACCTGCCAGATTTAAAGATTCGGCACCTTATAAAAAAAAATTAAACAAGCTTTCTATTTAATATTATTCCTGTTATACAATTGTTTTATGAAAATTTATCATAAACAAACCCACCACAATACAGATATAAACTGTTATCTGTTCTGATATTGTCTACCAACAAAAAATTCAATTACTTTTACTGCACTGACATTCTACATTCTTCATATTCTTATCATAAATCAAAATTGTATAACGTCAACAACACAATAATTTTCTATAGAAGTGAAACAACTACAAATAAATCAATTGTAAACGTTAATCAACCTAGTTAACAATTACTTTTCCACGATAATATTTTTTGTTATATATAATAAAAAATGTCCGGAACAAATACAGGCATGTAACAATAGGTTAAGCCATTGTTCTCACTAATGAACGAACACATTTTTAGTACACATACATTGTACTCGCAAGATTAACTGCACTGGTTAATTATTGTCGTCCTATACCAAAGTTCATAACAGAAACACGCTAACTCAGTATTATGCAAATTTAGTAACTGCGTCTACGATTAGAAAGTTGAATTTTCGCGTGTGAAACCAAAAAGATTGTTGTTTTAAAATCGTTTGACGTCAAAGCACCGTTCCAACAGTACGGGATAAAGAAATCGTGAATCTTATGGTCGTCATTTTTTAGTTGAGGACAAATTCTGCAGGCAAATCATTTATCTTCAAGCTATTGATTAAATGATAACCTAACCCAGGGAAAGGTGGAACCAAGTGGACTACAGAAAGCGATATATAATTTTTTGCCGTTTGATCGAAAAATTCCCAGAGCGAGAAGAAAACAACGGAAAACTCTCATTTACAGACGCTTGTAATTAGAAATAATAATAGTACGTTAGAATTCGATACATCCGGGAAAGACTTCGCTATATAACTGCGAGTTCCACCACTACTGAACAGAACACGAGGAACTGCCAAGGACTACGAGTATAAGAACGAAAAACAACAAGCCTGAAAACGTTACACCAAGATGTTACTACATAATTATATGTATGTACTTACGTGAATCGTTCAGTAATTAATAAACGAGGTGTTCATGTTATTGAATATGCTGTAAAAATACAAAATATGTTACTAAACTGTCACATTGCTTATTAATGTTACGATAGATAAGCAGATCCAGGATTACCTAAAAGACTCGACGTTTTTCACAGTCGCAGTTATACGAAAATTTACAACACAGCGTCACAGAGATGTTTATCGCAGATTCCCAAGAGGGTTTATCACAGCGCCTCCGAGGTGTTTATCACAGCGTCCTGGACGTGTTTACCGCAGTGTATCGGTAACCAGCCAGAGGTGTTCATAATCTTAAATCCCTAGGGATTTACCAGTTTGTTGATAATCAGAGCTCTCTGGGGACCTAACCTCTAATAAATTTAGATTATGGTCTGTTCACTCAGCAAAACGCACGGTTCTTGTTGCGTTAAGCAATAAAACGGTGAGATGTATTCTGGTGGATGAAACTACAAGTAAGAACACACAACGCAGTCAAAGTAATCCACAAATCTGTTAACAGGAGAATGTTCTATTTATTTATTAAAATTTTTGCAGCTACGTGATTACAGTTCTTATCTTTTTTATTGATCCAATTTCAATACGGGTTTTTTTTTGTTTGAAATCTGGTTTATTAATCGGGATTCGGGACAGTTGTTAGTAATATTTGATAATAATCACTTCAGCTATTTAAAGATGATTAGCTCATAACACAGTTATTTATTAATGAAGGAATCAGATAGGTAAGACAGCGCGCCGACCGTCGCAGCGAATCTTAACCAATTTCAGACTTTTTAAGGGTTATGTCGGGGGTTTTTAAGTACTAACACCTGTATTACAAGATCTCGTTGTAAAGACAGTTATTAGTTTATTAAGTATTTAGGTATTGTTAACCTGATCTATTATTAACACAGTCATTTACTGATATTAATTATCGCTTAGTTATTAATTAATATTGGTCAATTGTGTAAACAAATACTGCGCTTTCAAGGTTCCCAAACAAATATTCTTACTCGTTTGTTTTGCGTTTTCTGTGTACTTTTTCACATTACAGTGAAAATAAACATCTGACTCTTCTGCAAAAACGTCATTAATGTCCAGATAGTAATAATGAAAATGTAATTACTCATCTGCAAAAAACTTATTCCGAAATTTCGTACTTTAACTGGAAAATATACTGCATTCCACAACAGACAAGAACGAGAACTTCTGGAGGCAAGAGTCGCACTTGAAGATGCACCTCACGAAAGTGGGCGAAACGTCAAAACTCTTTTCAAATGTGGCACATGTGAGGTTAGCTGCAAAAACCATCTCCAGGTTCCAAAAATAAGATCAAATGTTACAAATCGATATAAATATTTGATTACCATAAATTTAAAAACACAAAAAAAGAAATCGTCCTTAAAGTAACTGGATACAAATACAGAAATTATTACGTGTCACAGTAAATTTAAATATGAACAAAACCAAAGACTGCCGGGAGTCCAAATCATAGATCATGGTTACGGGATCAATGGCTCTGGTCTAATTTTCAGCTTTGTGTTGCGAAATTTACAGGTATACATACTGATCCTCGTTGTGTAGGGTCTGTTACAAAATTTACTGCATCATTAGACAATCTGCGTTAAAATCCTCCCTTCTGACATTAACGCTTTTGACCAATGAAATTCAACTCGTTCATTTGTTATTGCTACTTTAATCTGAAACTGATACGCCCGAAGTTATACTGATGATTAAATAAATTACTGAACCTGCAAAGCTAACGAATTTCCGTTACGCCACCCTTTATTAACAATTTCAAACAACAAGAATTTACATGATAAAATCAAAATAATAATTCGAGAATAAATGTTCAAATTCAAGCTGTGAGAAAATAGTTCGGGTGTAAGAAAACATAAAATGCACCCATTTCGAGTCCTTGACGATATTAATTTTACTGATGATAATTTCTAGTGTCCTTTCTCTCAAAATGGATTAACGTTTAAGATTAGTTTAAATGTCAGAAATGAACTATAATCAATCTTTATTGAAAAGTTATGAAGTGTGAATAATGCTATAACTTTAAATAAAAACATCCAGAACGTTTAGATATAGTTAGTAAACTAAATTGAGCTTTAATAAGTGAATTTCCTGCCACGTGTTGTTAAATATATGAACATTTACATTGTTGTTAAATTGCATTGAACTAGGTATTTGCAAACAATAGACAAAAACTACACGTGTTTATGGAATATGTAGTCAAAATTTTACACATTTCAGATTAGAAAATCGTTAATTAACTGGTCCCGCACTAGTTACACTCGTTGGAAGGAGACTGGGGTCGAATGCGATTAATTTTTGTTTAAGTCACTGCCCTTTTATGAAATAACAAACAATAGTCTACATACCAAATTTTTAACACATGTTTCAACTAGCACAGCTACACAAGAAGTAACTCGGTCAAAAAATTATACAGGGTGACTGCGAAATATGTGCAAATATTTTAACCACGGCATCCCCCACCCTAGTAGAGCCGAAATATAGAAAAAATAAATTAAAAATCGAATGGGGCAAAACCCCCTTGAACCACCCTCGATACGAAGGCACTGAGCCACCTTGTAAACAGAGTTGGAAAAACGTTCGAATAAAAACGACCTAAACACTTTCAGTTTCGATTAAAAGTAAAACCGACTTTTTGCTGCTTATCATTCGTTCATTCATTTACTCATTCATCGTTAAAGGTCAGTGTGAAAGTTTTTTGGTAATTGTGATTCTGACGGATGTTTAGTCCCTGTCACAACGATTTTACATTGTTTATTGGAACAGAAATAAGAGCAACTTAGAATGCTACTACCTTTTTACAAGAAATGTTGAAAATGTTGTCCTTGACTAGCAATACAAGCGTCAGAGCGTCGCAAGAGGTTTGTTGATAGGTAAAAAAACACCGGAGTAGCGGCTGCCACTTTCACTTGTTGAAGCTCTTCGATAATTTCTGAACACTGTTGATTTCCACAAACGTATTGTTTCATCCAACCAATACACGTTTCTCGAAAACCGTCTCTTGAAATCGTACTTGTTGACGACTATGTGGAGTTCCATCGGACAAAAAGTGAGTTACACAACGTGGACAATCAGCGGGCTCCAAACCGTGCACTTTGTCAACATGGTATGGATGTGACCGTGTTTTTTTAATGTAGGATGCACTACAAGCTGCGAAAATCCAAATTCTCCTTTCTGCCCCATCACGACCACGATCGTGAGTTTGAGGTTGAAGGTACCATGATCTCGGAGATGCTGTACCACCATATCGACACACTCTGCATTGGAAAACTGGACCATACACCGATTTCAACGACCGCTCGATAATGACTGGCCCTTTTTGTGTTTTTCACGTTGCGATTAAAAAAGTGCCTGATAAAGTTACTTTTTTGGTTCTTACTCCGAGTCCCCTACCCATTCATTGCAGTAATTATGTAGGTCACGAAACATTACCAGCGGCGCGTATAACAATTTACATTTAATTTCAAATAATTTTTTCTAGACACTGCTACCACCTAGGACCGTGAATTTTTGCCAGTGACATAATCATATTGTGACCTATTCCCCATTTTTTTTTGCATGTATTTCGCAGTCAGCCTGTATTGTCGTGCTTACGTGTTTAGTTAATACGGAATTTTTTTTGGAAAAAATTAAATTTTAGAAACATTAAGCACGTCAAAAATGTGTAATTTTTCGAAGCCAGAAAGTCTAATTCGTATTTGATTAATTTTAATATCAAGAATTTCGGAAAAAAATTGCCTTAAATTCTGTTTATCATTCATTTCACTTCGTTTATAACATTTCAACGTTAAAATGTCAATATCAAGTTTTCCATAAATTTTGTTTGTGATTTACCTAAAGTGGTTTCCAACAAATTCCTGGCTCTGGGAATATCTGTGAACGAATTTACTTTGCAAAACATAAAAGACAGTATCAATATACTGAAAAATTAATGCGAAAGTTTTTAGAAAAAATACACTTTGTTACAGATTTTTTTCTATTCTTTCAAATTCTCTCAATGTCCCTCAAGATTCCTTCAGATTTCCTCAGAATTTTTCCGATCTTTATCAATCGTTTCAGATCCTCTCAAATTTTCCAAGATCGCTTGCAGACTATTCCAGATTGTTCCATTTTTCTAGATTCTCTCAAATTCCCTCAGATTCTTCCAGGTTTAGCTAGATTCGTCTAGATTCTTCCCGATTCCCCCTGATTCTTTCTAATGCTTTCCAATTCCTAGTTTCATATTCCCTCAGATTCTGCCAGCTTCTTTCAGATATTTTCAGATTCTCTCTTTTTTTTAAGATTCTTTCTTTTGGATTCTTTCAGATTATTCCGGATGCTTTTGGATGGTTCGGATTGTTTCACATTCGTTCGAATTTTCAAGATTCTTTCAAATTTTCCAAATCCTCTCAAATTTTTCAATATCCCTTGCAGACTGTTCCAGATTCTTCCAGTTTTTTCTACATTTTTTCTAGATTCTCTCAAATTCTCTCAGATTCTTCTAGGTTTAGCTCCATTTGTCTAGATTTCATGAGATTTTTTCCGATCCCTTCTGATTTTTTCTAATTCCTTCCGTTTCTTAGTTTAATATTCCCTGAGATTTTCTTCGATTCCGTCAGACTCTTCCAGATTCTTTAGGATATTTTCAGATTCTTTCTTTTTTTAAGATTCTCTCTTTTGGATTCTTTCGGATTATTCCGGATGCTTTTGCATCGTTTCGGATTGTTTTACATTCTTTCAAATTTTTTCAGATTCTTTCACAGACACTGTCAGGAATCCTCAAGATTCTTTCAAATTTTCCAGATCCTCTCAAATTTTTGCAAGATCCCTTGCAGACTGCTCCAGATCAGATGTTTCCAGTTTTTTCTACATTTTTCTAGATTCTCTCAAATTCTCTCAGATTTTTCTAAGTTCGACTAGATTCCATGACTTTCTTTTCCATCCCTTCTGATTCTTTCTAATTCTTTCCGATTCTTAGTTTAATATTTCCTCAGAATTTCTTCGATTCCCTCACATTCTTTCAGATTCTTTCAGATATTTTCAGATTCTTTCTTTTGGATTCGTTCGAATTATTCCAGATGCTTTTGGATGCTTTCGCATTGTTTCACATTCTTTCAAAGACACCATCAGGAATCCTCAAGATTCTTTCAAATTTTCCAGTTCTAGTCAGATCGTTTCAGAACCTTACAGATACTTTCAGATCCCTGCAGAATCTTCTAAATTCTTCCACATTTTTCTAGATTCTTTGAGATTCTCTCAGGTTTTCACAGGTTCTTCAGATTTCTTCAGATTCTTCCGAATTCTTTCCGAATCTCTCAGACTCTTCCCGAATTTCACAATTTCTCTCAGATTCCCTAAGATTCTCTCATATTCCTTTAGATTCCTTCAGATTCTTTTCGAATCTCCCAATTTCTCTCAGATTCCTTCACATTCCTCCAGATTCTTTCATTTTCGATTTTTTTTTTATTCTTTCGGATTATTCCGGTTAAGCTTCCAGATTATTTTAGATTCTTTCAAAGGCACCGGCAGGAATCTTCAAGATTGTTTCAAATTTTTTACTTCTATTCAGGTCATTTTACAACGGTACAGATACTTTCAGATTCCTGTGGACTTTTCCAAATTCTTCCAGATTTTTATAGATTCTTCGAAATTCTATCAGATTCCTTCAAATACTTGCCGAATCTCTCAGATTCTTTCCGATCTCGCAATTTCTCTCAGATTCCCTCAAATTCCTCCAGGTTCTTTCAAATGCTTTCAGATTCTTTCATTTTCTTTCTGATTCTCTCTTTGAGATTTTTTTCGATTTTTTTTTTTATTCTTTCTGATTATTCCGGATGCTTTCCAATGTTTCCGGATTGTTTCCGATTCTTTCAGATTTTTTTAAGATTCTTTAAAATTTTTCAGTTCTGTTCAGATCGTTTCAGATCCTTTCAGATTCCTGCAGATTCTTCCAAATTCGTCGAAATTCTTAAAAATTCTCTCAGATTGTCACGGTTCCCTCAGATTCTTTCAGATTCCTTCAAATTCCTTTCTTTATGAATCTCTCAAAAATCCTCCAGGGAATGTGATCTCTCACTCGAAGAGTCTCAGGAATCTGAATGGATTTGTAAAGATCTGAAACAATCTGAATAGAACTGAATTTTTTTTTTTTAATCTTGAGTATTTCTAATGGTGTCTTTGAAAGAATTTAAAAAGTTCGAAAGAATCCGAAAGATTCAAAAAAGAAAATCAGAAAGAATCCAAAGAATTCGAAAAGAAGAGTCGTAAAGAAAATGAAGGAATTTGAAAAAAGCTCAAATTCTCTCAGATTCTTTCAGATTTTTTCGATACTCTCAGATTCTCTTAGAATTTTTCACCTTTCATATCGTTTCACATTCTTTCAAATTTGTCGAGATCATTTCAGATCCCTGCAGACTCTTTCAGATTCTTCTAGTCTCTTCTAGATTCTTCTGAATTCTTCGAAACAGCTAAGATTCATCTACCAAGAGAAGAATAACAATCATTTTTCACGTTTATTTTTAAAATAATAGAAAAAAAAACATTTTGTTGGCCAGAAATGTATCCGTCAGAAATAGTAAAAATAATAATATGAGTTAAGCCACCTTCAAATTTTATCAACCCAAAGGGTAACGTCCAATAATTCCATAACGCTAAACATGGATGAATGCCTGCGTTACTTTTCAATATATTTTTTTCTTCTTATTTTTTAATTTTCAAATGGAGTTGTTTTTTTTTTCAACGCGAAATTTGAATTTCAAATTCAGAACACCACTACACTTCCGATAACCTTAAAACGATTGCCTCAGGGCATTCGGTTTTGCAATTTCATACTTAAATTTTAAATATCTTTATACAAGTTTGTGTTATTTTTAATCTGGATGCCTGGGATAAAACTCAACACGAATTCATAAACTACAAGTGGAGAAATTTACGATTAGACAAATTTTGGTCAGCGTTTTACCATCTACACGGTATTCCTAATATACCTTAGAAGATTATCCGCCTAATAAAAAATGACACAGACGCAGACAGACGGCAGACGGCAGACGACAGACAGACAGACGGAAAGGGGAGAACTATTTTTTCGTACTCTAGATGTCATGAAACGTCGAGAAAACGTGAAGGTAGCCAGTCGTCCGATGGACTCAATGACAATACCTCCTTAGCTAACGCTCGAAAAGTGAGATGGTATATTTCGTCCAAATTATTGATAATTTTGTTTATTTTTCATTTTTTGGTTAATACAGATACTTTCAAACTAAAAACTTAACATCACTCCTTTTATTTAAATAGCACTCCATAGAGTAGAACTGAAGCTACAATTCGTGTTGAACACGCGATTTTCGCGGGAGTAAAACCTATTTCGTTAGTACGGGTTTTTTTGTACCCTTTTTTTCCCGTACGGTGAAAGTAGCAGCTGATTATGGTTTCAAGTAATTTCTTTCACTCCCTGGAATCGAGTTTTAATACTTTTCTTGGGAGAAAAACGTAACTCACCAAATGCAACTTCTGAGAATATTGTATTAATTTGTTACTTAATTTATTCGTGTCGTCCGATAGCTACAGGCAACCTGGTTGGTGTTGCTATAATGTGAATAAATCAGTGTTCAGTTTACCTGACCCGATCGACATCAAAACAAGCAAAGACGTCGAATGAAAAAGTCTCCGGAACTTCAAATTCTAGCACGTAGTATCGTTGTAATTAGTGTTGTAGATATCAAAATCAATTTTTCACGCACAGATTTCTTTGACAGAAAATCTTTACAAAAAATACACCACTATATCTTAGCGATAAATATATCCCGGTTATTGTTTTTTTCAGGTTTCGGCGCTCCAGTCCCCAGAACCCCGCTCGGTCGCGGCGCAGCGGTCCTCTTCTCCGCCATCGGCATTCCGCTGCACTTCCTCCTCATCCTCAACATGGGCAATCTAGGCGCAGTCAGACTCCAACAACTCGCCTTCGGAAGTTCCTCCACAGACATACCTACCTCGCCGCGCCCCAAATGGCTAAAATGGTTTCCTTTCGCTTCGATCGCTTTTTATTACCTGATGGGTGTCATCCTATTCGGTTTCGTGAGGCAAAGGTGTGCCGTGGACAGTTTCATGTTTCCATTAGATTTCACCGCGGCCGGTGGCGTGGCCACCACCTACGGCCACGTTCGAATACTGTACGCTCTGTACCTAGAATGCGCCGTGACGCTGGCGGCGCTGGTACTCTCGTTAACACAGGCTTCCGCGACCAGGGGTATCGTAGACATAGGGCTGAGACTAGGCCTGCTGACGAACACTTGAGCTGTGTAGGAAGTGCCTTAGTTATTTGCGCTGCACATTTGGTTTGCTGAAGTCAATCGATTATACATATCACGGCGCCGTAATTCGACAGCTATTTGATTCCCCACCAAAGACAATAAAAAAAGAATTCGTTGGCCCAACCGGCCGAGGCTTTAACCATAACACACAAAGTTTATGGCGAGCATAAGAATTTATAAGGGTGCGTCAGAGCGATAGACATGAGGAAACGAATGGTATTCTGGGTTAATTGGCTATACATTTATTTGTTTTATTGGGGCATACTTCACAAAGATACCAACACATAGACGGTTCAATGCAATCAATTAAGTATCACATAATTTTAAAAAAATACAAGGTATATTGTTACCGGTATGGCTCGGCTAGCCTTAGGAGAAGCAACTAGGCAGAGTCTACCCAAGTGATTCTAGATACTTCACAAAGTCAATTAAGTATGTCCCATTTTATCACTAAAGTGCTTTTAAATGATCAAAAAATACACGCAATATCATTTATATAAGGGTAAAAAAGGTCTAAAATGAGATCCCTGGAAGTTCATCAACATCGCAAACGCTTTAATGGGTATACTAGCCGTGTTAAAATTATAACATTTAATAATAATAATAATAAAAAGAAGAACCTAAAATCACTTGCCTACCCCAAGACAAAACACGACCAATCGCCACTAACGAAACGGATCACCCAGCAATCGACTTTTACAAAAAAAATAATGTCGTTAATCATTTTACTTCAATTTATACGTATTTTTGAAAAACTTGGATTAAAAAATCCACTCTTTATTTCATTATATATACTTAACTGAAGTCTACTTGAAATGAAACAAAGATGCGTTTACAAAATAAATAAAAAACAATCATACACATGCGCAAATTTTGGAAACATTTTTAATGAAGACGATATACATCCACTATCACTTCCATCGACCCAATCATCTCCGAAAGAACACATCCTTGAGGAGAAGCTTTCTATACTAGAACTGCCGAACAGATGCGCTAACATAAAGAACGAACCTAGTATTGCTATTGGTTAGACGAAGCCTCATAGATTCAACTCGACGATTCTAGTATAGTAAACTAGTAGTGGTGGTATTAATAAATCTTTATACAATGTAAATATAAATGTATGTATGTACACAGGTTAATGCCTCTATCTTTTTTCACCACTATGCTCTATAGAAAACCATTAGTACAGAGAGTTTTAAAGTTACACATTGTGTAAAATTTTAGACCTAATTTTCGTGCATGTCATAATTAAGAGATATTACATAAGGGCCTACAAAACAATATTTCAAATACTACATGTAAAAATGTTTCCATGAAAACCTATTTGTAATCGACATGAGGTAACTGAATTAAATTTTGCTAATGTAGTATTACAAAAAAAAAAAATACTGATAAATTTTAGCGGCGTAAAACCGGCTTGAAACGGCTGATGCTAGATGCGCGCGCAGCCCACAATGCCGCGTAATTTTAAATATCTTGCTTAAATATTTTGCATTTCTAGAATAACAGTTGTGAATAAAGATAGTTGCATCATCCTGTACTACACTAAAAAATTATGATTAAGTACATGACAATGACTACCACTCCACTACGTAAGTTTTACAATAACAACGTGAATATATGTAATTTTCGAATGAGGAAAGAACTTTTAAGTCTCTCAGAACATGGATAAATGTTACATTTCAGTCATATTATCGTATTTCATTAATTTAAACATACATATGTACATACATATACCAGCTTTACTGCAATAACTTACCTTGAAAGCCTATTTAGTATCACATTTAGGCTCAAAATTAAGAGAAACAATAGTTTGAAGTTAAATTTAATAGCAATGTTGTGACACATTTCATTAAATCGAACAGAAAACTTACCAAGATAGCACTCAATCACTGTTAACGTGTGTTTACAAAAATAATTTTAAAATTCGCACGAATGAAATATTAAAAACTAGTAACGTGTTCATTGGCTTAAATCAAAAATGTCATTTGCAGAACAAAAACTATTTATTCTCCTTTAATTAGTAATGCCGTAAAGTGTATATTACAAGCTACACTTTGAACAATCAAGGTTCTTCTGGACCTCAGTAGCGTGAACGTTTTATTCACAAAATCAAAGATAATCGAAAAAATCGATACAAGATTTTATTCTAGACACTTGCAAGCGTTAATTTTACTATCGCATAGACTTCGTAATTACTGCCACAATGTGTCATCTACGTGCTGAGCACGTACTCGGTATCTTAAATATTTCAACTTCCACAGCGCATTGAATAGGTAGAAAGCCCTGTGCAGATTCCTTTAAAACACCGAATTTTTAGTCTTCCGAGTTATAATTCCAATAGAAAACAATGCAGTGTGCTCACCTTCCGTTTTTCCTAGTTTAGGGCTTGCGAGAAATCTTAGTTCACATTTCAGACAACTTAACACCGCTAATCCGAAAAACTACTTTATAATTTGGGGAATATTTAAAAAACCGCTGATAAAACCCAACTGTGATTCTCAGATAGCATCGCGCTGATGCAGCCTTAAAACGCAGGACTGCCTTATATGCGATAGTTACTGAAAAGCGAAATAGAATCTAGTCATTTTATTGTTTTTAAACAGTACATATTAACAACTTTAAAAAAACTAGTTCACAAAAATTACGGCATTTTATTTCGTTTCGCTTCTTCATTGTCACTATGATCTTCATTTTCATTTTTTACTTTAACGTTTCTATTATCTACAACTTCCCTAGTAGTATTTTGTGAGTCAGGTTCTGTGGCGGTTTCTACGTTCTTACCTTGTAGCACTAACCTAAGGGCTTCTAAAAGTTCTTGTTTGTCTTTGGACACGAAAATTTTGCTACCTATAAAGATAAAAGAAATTATTAATGTTAAATGAAAGATAAATTATTTATTGTATAGTCTATTTATTTAGTAACTTAACTGTTATATACATAAAATAAAAAATTCAACTATTTCTCCCTGTATTATTTAAAATCAACCAAATAACGCAGTTTTAATTTTTGAAAGCAGACTCGGCTTTTCTCCCTCTTGAGATTTAGCTTCAGAGCCTGCCAGAGGCATCTCGTCCTTGTCTTTGCCTGTTAAAAAAAATTCATAAGTAACTTTGCGGACAAAAACAAGGAACACGTTGCTAAATTTCAAGCCAAATTATACTCCCCCAATCCATTCCTTCTCATAATGCACTCAAAAATATAGTGTAAAAAAAGACTCACCGTCAGTTTTTAAAGTGACACCTAAAATCTGACCAGGGGTGTCAGTTTCAAGCTCAGCGTAAGCTTGCGCTACTGCCAACTGTTTTTCCGATAAATTCTTGGGGACCGCAACCTTAAAAACAACGTAATGATCACCGTGCCCATATCCATCCACTTTCTTCATTCCTTTCCCACTTAAACGTATTCGAGTATGTGACGACGTTCCCGGCAAAACCTATTTTTAGGACTGTATGTTAAGCAGTTTATGTGACTATCTATAATAAAATACCTGAATTGTGTGATCCTCATACAATCCTTCAATCCTAATTGTGCCCCCAAGTAGCGCCTGCGCTACAGAAATTTCTGCCTCAGTATGAACATCAGCGCCATCTCTTTTAAAATATCTAGACTTCTCAACTTGAAAAGTGATAAATAATTCCTTGTTTCCTACAGACATTCTCACTGTTTGTCCATCTTCAATACCTATAACCCCATTTTAAGCCCAAATAACACTAAAATAAAATCTATTCACCTGCTGGCACAGGAACAGTAACCTTTTTCCTCTGCACAGTAGAACCCTTTCCTTCACACTCTGAACATTTATGTTTAATAAACATCCTACTACCCTGACAATACCGACAAGTAGACCTCATAATGAAAGGCCCCCTGGTAACACTCTCCATCCCTGTACCATCACAATGGGTGCACCTAGTGGCTTTTGTGCCTGGTTCACAACGACTTCCTTGACACTTGGGACAAGTATCCACCACATTTACTGTGATATCTTTGTTAATTCCACGCGCTGCTTGTTGAAAAGTAAGTTTTACTACAACTTCTTGCGCTTGCCCAAAACCAAATGCCGATTCAGCGAAATCGTCAAAACTTGTACTTTTTCCAAAACCAGCTTGGCCAAAAATTTTCCTAAATAATTCTTCTGGATCTATAGTTGAACGATATTGCCACTGTTCCGCAAAACCTTGGTGGCCATGAGGTCCACTCTGCCCGCCCATACCACCCATGCCACCCATTTGTTCGGAAGTGGCCCCCCATGTGTCAAACTGTTTACGTTTTGTTTCATCACCCAAGATCTACGAAACCACGAATATTAAAACAATTTAGACAAAAAACGGAGATAAACGTACTTCATAAGCTTCTGATACTTCTTGGAACTTTTTAGCTGCATTTGGGTCATTCTTGTTAACATCAGGATGATACTTCTTGGCTAATTTATAGTAAGCTTTTTTAATTTCTGCCCCTGAAGAGTTTCTACTAACTCCCAATATTTGGTAATAGTCTTTGGCATTTAACACGGAATTTAAATGGATGTTTCTGGAACTTATCTGGAGGACTAAAAAGTAAGGTTATGTTACAAGGTAATCGATAAAATCACACGACAAGTCTTAATTTATGTTAAAATAACTACTTTTTGTACTTATAAACGCTACAGGTACAAAGTCAAGACTTTTTAGTTCATCAAATGATGTAATCAATAAATGCATGGTGTTAACTTACGGCTTTTGAAACTTTTAGAAAACGTTAAATTTATTACTCCGGTATTGTTAGAATGGAGACAGTGATGTAGAAATCTTGCTGAAATTTTGTTTACGGGAGGTGTCACAAGGGTATTTAACTGTTTTGTACACAAAATGCCAATAAGACCTCTAACATTCGCCATTTTTTGACAAAAAGGCACAACACCTGTGATGTGGATTGGCAGGACTGATAATATCCGGCAATGCGACGTTTATTTGATACCAACTGTGAAACATGACATTACTAAACTCATGCTAAACTCTAACACAATTTAAATTCATCTAAAACATTAATGGGGAGCAAAGATTTGTTCTTTCTCTAGTTAAATCTCTGAGTTATAGTTATAACATAACGTAATAACACTTATATGACAATTTGAGGATCTAAAATTATCAATAATACAAATGAAAGGTCTATCTTTTTGAATTACGCGCTAATTCAAGACGCATGAAATGTCACTAACAATGTCAAAATAACACAAATTGAACGACTCCTCTGACGACTCGTTCATTATATTTGCCAATTTAGGCACGTGTTGGTGTTGTTTTCATTCTCTCGTCTTTTTTCCATTGCTGCTCGAAAACTAGGTTTGGAAAAGGTGAAGAAATACTGTTTCTCAAAAATATTACAGCTTCTGTCCAAACACAAGATGTATTTAATGTATCACCTGGATCAGGACGGTAACAGAGTCTACACCTTAGATGTATGTCGTACTGCCTTACTTGAATTCATTAATCCCTTCACATGAACTTTATTTGCAGAAAAATGACCCCGCGGGAAAACCGACTGTTTCGGCTCACCCAGGTAACCTAATTTTTATATTTTTTCAGTTAGTACCGTAGTACTATTCACGTTAACTCATTATTTGTGAGACATAAATAATACGACTCTTTTTGAAATACTTCTCTAAAGTACTGTCATTTTGTTGCAGCACGTTTTTCGCCCGAGGACAAATATTCAAGACAGAGGATCACGATCAAAAAACGGTTTGGACTGTTACTAACGCAACAACCAGAGCCAGTTTATTAAATAAAGACGATATTACATATTTTAGCGTAATTAATGATTTAATTGTAAATATAGTGCATTAAAATACAATTGTTTGGTATATTTTGTAGTTGTGTTTTTCACATTAATTTGCTCTTTATAAGTCTAGTAACTTTCGTACTATAACTATAACGTTGGTGACATTTCGTCTCGCCCGACAAAAGTGACATTTGATCCTTTGACATTCCTACATTTGTTGGTGAGTGGCACAAGCAACTGTGATTGAGAATACTCGCCACATATTGTCAACTTCTAACTGCTTTAATTAGATTTTAAGACATTTATTATACCCAAGTTGTTGTCATCTAATTATTTTCCAGTTCCCAATGGCTGCGTAAGTTTATAGGTTAACAGCATATGTTTGCATAGTAAACTACTAATATTTTTACAGCTCCAAAGTTACCTTCAAGATCACTCTAACCTCGGACCCCAAATTACCCTTTAAAGTGTAAGTTTCCATAAAATGCTAATCAGATTTGGTAGTTACTGTTGTCCACTTTCACTTTCCGAACAGATCAAACCTAATTGTTGTCTTTTTGTTGACAGATAGAAGGCGAAAATGACAGTAGCTACCAAAATCATGCCATGAATGACGCGTCCACGGCAAACATAAAACAAATCATAACAGCATTCCATAACATCATTTCGATCTATGAAAATGACCAGTGGGTGAAAACTGTCACTTCTGAGGATATTAAAGTAGCCTTTAAATTGGGCGCTTTTGTTGAAAAAGCGATGTGTAAATTTAGGGAGCAAAATAGCGCATCTCACTTTCTCAAAGGGGTTAAAACATGGGAAAACTATAATACAAAAGTGGATTATGAAGAAGAATTTTATGCCAAAGTTTGTGATCATCTACTCCTGAAATTTTTTAAACACAAATTTGTGAATGAGAACGTTATAGATGTTGCTGTGAGAATGTACACATCATTGTTTCCAAAAGAGCGACTAGAAGTTGTATTAAAAGATCTTATAATGACTTCAGCTTGTTTTGAAGCAATTTTTGACTTTACAGTTGCAAATAAACCTATTGTTAATATTGGCAGTGTTAAATATGAACTTGTTTTACAACAGTGGTCTAAAGACTTTGAATGTGACAATAAGAAAATCGTGTCACTTGTTGCTGATTGGTTAACTAGTTATAAGGTTCAAACTTGTCTGCCCACTTTTATGGGGATTTTAGCTCTAAATGTGAAAAACTCTGTAACTAAAGTAATTTTAGATGGTATTCTGGAGAAAATGTGGGATAGAAGTATTTTAAGCAAAAACTTTTGGCTTGCTATGTTTAGAAATGTTGAAAGTTGTTGTCTATTACAAGTGTGTTGTAATTATAAAGAATTTTTTGAGCCGTTGTGTAATTTTTTAATTTATGTGGGTGGAATGATGGAACAAAATAATAAAAATCAGTGGATCAGTAATTCAAGTACTAGTATATGTCCAGAAATAAGTTACAACGAACTAGAAACAATTTTCAAATGTTTGTGTCAATCTGAAAATCTCGGTATGAAGGAATATGTAATAAGTAGACTGAGTGAAGCTCAAGAATGTACAGATTTATCAATTTGGGAACTCATCATGCATGCGTGTTTATAATTTTGTATTGTTTTATAATAAAAATGATAATCAATTTTGTTGTAGATTAAGTGTTCCAGAAGCTACACCCTTTACAGCTGTATTGAAGTTTGCTGCTGAAGAATTTAAAGTTCCACCAGCAACTTCAGCAATCATTACAGATGATGGGGTTGGAATTAACCCCCAACAAACCGCCGGCAATGTGTTTCTAAAACACGGTTCTGAACTCAGACTCATTCCAAGAGATAGAGTAGGTAGTTCATGATTTCTCAAAACAATTTAACATAAATTTAAAAAATCTATTTATCTGGAAAGTTGTGTATATTGTTTTTTTATGTGAAGAAATAAAAACGAAGAGGTATAAATAATTATTAATTACATTTAACCTTACATGGAAACTACATCCTACACTGTCACAACACTAATACAAATAAATACACAATACAAATAAATTAACAAAGTTATCAAAACTTATATAGCACTTAAATGACTAAAACATGAAGTTTTGAGCGATTGAATTTGGAAAAATGAGCACGAATTTGGTCATTTTTGCTTTCTCTGATTTGGCACGAACGCTTGACTGGTTTAAAATACAGATTCGGAATGTGTACCAAATATAATATTGTTGAGAGATCACATGTTAATTAAAGCACATTATAAAACTGACTAGATGTCATTAAATAACTGTAATAGAAAAATATTAAAGCGTACAAAACATCCTCTTTTAAAAAAATATCAAAATCACCTTTGTTATTAATGTTGCTGAGCCATCATTACAAATATACAAAAATAAAAAATTAAGCATTGATTATAATATCTTACGCGTTAATAAAAAAGGTTATGTTGCGGTCAAGTTTTAATAAGGCGGGCTAGGTATTATTTCATTAAATTAGATACGTAAAACTCCTTAAGAAGAGAGCAAACTAACTTTACACTAAAGTAATTTGAGAAAATTAATCATTCCATTCCTTCTCATCCACTCCCTCCATTTCGTCCTGCTCGAGCTTCAAGTTCACTTCCAGTTTGTTACTCACAGATTTTTGAATCTACAAAACAATTCATGTTACAAGTATGAAACTAAATTCATACAATTTTTGTCAACTCACCTCTTCTTGCTTCATCTTAGTTTGCCCTGTTAATTCTGCGTTCCATGCTAAGCGATTGTAAGGCTGAGAAGCACCAATGAATGGGGTTGAAGCTGACTTATTTATGGTTCTTTCTTGGTTATTCACTTGAGTCTCTGACACTTCAGAAAAAATAGAAATGACCACAATTAATACGGCGATCGACAATAAAATAAACTCGAGTTGGCGTTGCTTGTTAAATTTTGGGTGGCAAGCAACTCAATTTGACACAAATGGAGCAGGGAGGGGTTTTAAGCTCCTCCGCCTTCTCTCTGCGGGTTACCCTAATTCCCTAAACACTCAGGTAGAATAAAATTACAGAGATTGATTTCACAGTACCTTCTTCAGGTAGAAACTGTGTTGTAGTATCACACAATAAAATATGTTTAACTCAGACAGTACTTTTCTTAAATAAAAGTGAATTAAACAAATAATTGAGGAGACAATTTGCTGGGTGCTTAAATTGTCGCATTCTTTCGATGTATAAACATAAACAATTGAAGTTAAGCATGTACTGATAATATATTTTTACTTCAGAGGCGAGGGAAGATCTCTCTCAATAAACTTTAAACCAATTTTTTGCGTTTAAAAGAGAAAGTCTTGTAGGCGCTTAGTGTTATTTTAATATAAAAAAAATCTTCGGGGCCTCTTGTGTTTTGTTTTTAAAATACTTTTAAAAAATCTCGGGGATCCGTGGAGTTCTTTATTTGGAAAGAATTTTACAGAATCTTAGGGGCTCCTAGCGTCTTTTTTTTTTAAATATGTGATGTTTCGTTTTTGGAAGGAAAAACACAATATTGTCAAAACCAAAAAATTGAAAAATCAAGCATTTAAAAAATCCAAAAATCCAAAACTTAAAATATCGAATAGACGAAAATGTTTCAAAATGTAAGATTTAAAAACTCCCAAAATTGAAAAAAAAAGCCCAAAACTTAAACAGAGAAATTGAAAAATCGGAAAATTAAAAAATCGAATAATCGAGAAATTGCGAAATTGAAAAATCGAAAAATTTAGAAACGCCAAAAATTGAAAAACTGAGAAATCGAAAAATTTAAACACATAAATCCCAAAACTGAAACGTCGAAAAATTGGAAACTCGAAAAGACGAATAAGCGAAAAACTGAGAAATCGAGAAGTCGAAAAATCGAAAAATTGAGATATCGTAATCGGTAAAGATCAAAAAATGGGAAAATTCATAATTGGAAAATTTAAACTTAAAAAAACCCATAATTTTAAAAATCGAAATATCGAAAAACTGAAAAATTTATTCCGAAAAATTGAAAAATCGAAAATCGAAACCACAAAAAAGTGAAAAATCTAAAATATAAAAATTCGAAAAATTGAAAATTTACAAAATCGAGAAATCAAAACATCAACGAATCGAAAAATCAAAAAATTGAAAAATCAAAAAATGTAAGACTTACAAAATCACAAAATTTGGAAAAATCAAAAAACACAACGTCGGAAAATCTAAAAATTTAAAAATCGAAAAATTGAGGAATCGAGAAATCGGAAAGACGAAAAATTGAGAAGTCGAAAAATTAAAAAATCCAATAATCGAGAAATTGACAAATCGAAAAATCCAAAAATTTAGAAACGCCAAAAATTGAAAAATCAAAAAATTCAGTAATTGAAATGGCTAAAAATCGAAAAATAGGAAAATTAATTGAAAAATTTTAACTTAAAAAGCTCCATATATCGAAAAATTGAAAAATCTAAAATTTAAAAATTCGAAAAATTGAAAATTTACAAAATCGAGAACTCAAAACATCAACGAATCGAAAAATCAAGAAATTGAAAAATCGAAAAATGTAAGATTTTAAAAAATTGCAAAATTTTGAAAAATCGAATAAGTAAAAATCAAAAAAACAAAGTCGAAAAATCTAAACATTTAAAAATCGAAATACATATTGAAAAATCCCAAAACTTTTACAGCATTGAAAATTTGAAAATCGAGAAATTGAGAAGTCGGAAAGATGAGAAATAGAAAAATCGAAAAAAAAATTGAAAAATTGAAAAACCGAAAAATTTAAATACATAAATCCCAAAACTGAAGCGTTGAAAAATTGGAAGATCGAAAAATAGGAAAATTCAAAATTGAAAAATTTAAACTTAAAAAACCCGATAAATCGAAAAATTAAAAAATCGAAATTTCGAAAAACTATAAAATTAATTCCGAAGAATTGAAAAACCCGAAAATGTAAAACAAAAAATTGGTCTAAAGAGTTTAGACAGTACTTCCCTCGCTGTCGGAAACTTGACGACTGCATGGCTATTGTGTTTTTTTCTCATTACATTTTTGTAGTGGGAATTTAAAAAAAATTGCGATGACGTCATCAACATTTTTGCAAGGACACGTATATCAGTTGGGATAGATGTAGTGTAATACTAAGAATAAAATTATTGTACTCCCAAATTTTCGGGAAAATGAATTGGGTCGTTTTGAATATTGATTTGTAATAATCAATAAAATAACGAAACAATTTACTCACGTATACGTATCAGAGGCAACTGAAAATCGTGTATGTATAAACATTCTTAATTTAAGATGACAGGCGTAACAGCATACGTGAGAGTCAAACAGAGAAACTGTAAACAAAACGACCATCGGTTTTATTGCTTCGACTTCCGCTTATTATATAAAACATTGGGTTTTATTTTAATTCTTGACGGTGAAATTCACAATTGGTTGATTATAAACATGTCTATTTCACATTCGCGGAACCAAGTGAGCGCATAAAACAAATGCAGGTCTGTAATGTTAAAGTCGATGTAAATAAGCGTGCTACCCTTATGTTTCAACCGAGTTTTTCCTTTAACAAATTTTGTGTCTACCAAATTGGGTTGGTTGGGGTGTAATACTAATAATAAGTGTTGCCTTTAATTTAATCAATAAAATAAATTGACTTCATTAATTTTTTTGAACCACCTCTTAAGAAAATCTAAAAAATATGAATGGAATGATAAATCACAAGTACAAACTCATCATATTTTTTGCATTTTAGATAGGATTTATTCAGCAAAATTTAAGGGTGACGTCATCAATTTTTTTAGGAGCGATGAACAAATACATTTTGAACAAAAGTTTACCATGCTTATAATAACTTTAAAATATTCCCAAGATTTCAAAGCATTCGGTTTTGTAATTCCTGATTAAATCGATAAAATAAATTCACGCCTTCATTAATTTTTTTGAGTCACCCTGCATATGCAAATCCAAAAATATGAATGGAATGATAAATCACAAGTACAGACTCATCATATTTTGTACATTTTAGATACGATTTATTCGGCAAACTTTTGAGCCGACGTCATCAGTTTTTTGTAGAAGATAACCAAATATATTTTGACTAAAAATTTATTATGCTCTTTATAACCTTAAAACATCTGCAAGATTTCAAAGCATTCGGTTTTGTAGTTCCTGATTAAATCAATAAAATAAATTTACGCATTCATTAATTTTTTTGAGTCACCCTGTATACGCAAATCGAAAAAATTTGAATGGAATGATAAATCACAAGAAGAGACTCACCATATTTTGTACATTTTAGATAGGATTTATTCAGCAAAATTTTGTGGTGACGTCATAAATTTTTTAGAGGGGACGACCAAATACGTTTTGATCAAAAATTTACCATGCTTATGATAATTTTAAAATATCTTCAAGATTTCGAAGCATTCGGTTTTGTAGTTCCTGAGTAAATCAGTAAAATAAATTTACGCTTTCATTTATTTTCTTGATTCACCCTGTATATGCAAATCCAAAAAATATGAATGGAGTTGGAGTGATAGATCACAAGTACAGACTGATCATATTTTGTACATTTTAGATATGATTTATTCGGCAAATTTTCGAGCTGACATCAAGTTTTTGGAGGGGATAAGCAAATATACTTTGACTAAACATTTATTATGCTCTTTATAACCTTAAAACATGTGCAAGATGTCAGAGCATTCCGTTTTGTAGTTCCTGATTAAATCAATAAAATATATTTACGCATTCATTAATTTTTTTGAGTCACTCTGTATATGCAAATCCAAAAAATATGAATGGAGTGATAAATGACAAGTACAGGCTCATCATATTTTGTACATTTTAGATATGATTTATTCGGCAAACTTTCGAGCTGACGTCATCAAGTTTTTGGAGGGGATAAGCAAATATATTTTGACTAAACATTTATTATGCTCTTTATAACCTTAAAACATCTGCAAGATGTCAGAGCATTCCGTTTTGTAGTTCCTGATTAAATCAATAAAATATATTTACGCATTCATTAATTTTTTTGAGTCACTCTGTATATGCAAATCCAAAAAATATGAATGGAGTGATAAATGACAAGTACAGACTCATCATATTTTGTACATTTTAGATATGATTTATTCGGCAAACTTTCGAGCTGACGTCATCAAGTTTTTGGAGGAGATAAGCAAATATATTTTGACTAAACATTTATTATGCTCTTTATAACCTTAAAACATGTGCAAGATGTCAGAGCATTCCGTTTTGTAGTTCCTGATTAAATCAATAAAATATACAGGGTGTCTCAGAAATAAGTACATTAATTTTAACCAGTAACAGAACTCGTGAAACGGAATAACTTTTTTATCTAGCATTTTTTCGAAAAGTCAAGTCGAATTTCGAATTTTCCCACCCATATATTTACGAGCCGTCTATGTTCACCTTAAATAATAACTTAAATAATAGCAACACTACAACAATGAAGAAGGTACCGTAGCAACCGTTTTGACACTGACAATCATTTTTATGTCAATGTTTTTATTAAACGTTGTCACTTTAAAGTTTGTTTGGCACAGATTTCTAATTTATAGACGAAATGTGTTGAAATGGCTTTGTTTTCAAATCTGGAATGCACCGATATCGTTTTAACGTACGGTGAAGCTCGGGGAAACGGCACTCGCGCCCAACGAATTTTTTCAGAAAACCTCCCAAATCGTCGTGTGCCAAATGTGCGCACTTTTAAGAACGTTGCAGCATTTTCGAGAGTACGGATCTCTTAAACCTGCACCTCAGGATCGGGGTAAGTTATGTAGTAATAAAATTGCTAATATTGAAGAGGCTGTTTTAAAGAGTGTTGAAGCTCGACCGGGCACTAGCACGTATCACTGTCTAGTGTGATGTATCGGAGAGTAGTATTTGGAGGATACTCAGAGAACAAATGTACCCCTTTCAGGACCAGAAAGTTCAGTTATTGAAACTAACAGACTTACCACGTAGGCAAAACTTTTGTGAGTGGGTTAATAGAAAAATAAACGAACAAGCAAATTTTGTATCTCTTATACCACCAACTGATGAGGTCGGTTACACGAGGGAAGGTGTTCAACATCCACATTTGGGCCGATGAAATTCCGTACGCCATTAGGGAGCAGGATTTTCAATTTCTCTCTAAATGTTTGTCACATTGACAAAATTAGGAAAATACGTATCCTAGTAACTGTTTTTGACCATAAATTATTAATTATAATAATTATTAGTGCCCATGGGTGACTGAGGATCCATGGGCGGGTAACCTTAATTGAGGTATAACTTTAACAATTTTTAACTTGATAATTAAAAAGTTCTTGACAAAACTCTACTAAAAAAAGTTGTTGAGTTCAATGAGCTCTATAACTGATTAAAATTAATGTACTTATTTCTGAGACACCCTGTATTTACGCATTCATTAATTTTTTTGAGTCACTCTGTATATGCAAATCCAAAAAATATGAATGGAGTGATAAATGACAAGTACAGGCTCATCATATTTTGTACATTTTAGATATGATTTATTCGGCAAACTTTCGAGCTGACGTCATCAATTTTTTGGAGGGGATAAGCAAATATATTTTGACTAAACATTTATTATGCTCTTTATAACCTTAAAACATCTGCAAGATTTCAAAGCATTCGGTTTTGTAGTTTCTGAGTAAATCAGTAAAATAAATTTACGCATTCATTAATTTTTTTGAGTCACCCTGTATATGCAAATCCAAAAAATATGAATGGAGTGATAGATCACAAGTACAGACTCATCATATTTTGTATATTTTAGATATGATTTATTCCACAAACTTTTGAGCTGACGTCATCAAGTTTTTGGAGGGGATAAGCAAATATTTTTTGACTAAAGATTTATGATGTTCTTTATAGCCTTAAAACATTTACAACATTTCAAAGCATTCTGGTTAGCAGATTAAAAATTAAATTTCAAAATGTTGTTTTATAATTTTGATTTTTTTTCCAAAAATCTGGACGTTTCGGGTGAAAAGTCAATTCGGAGTTGTAAACTACATGTGTAGGACTATGTTATTTTATACAATTGAAAACCCATTTATTATGTACAATTTTGAAGTGACGTCATCGCATTAGTGGTGGGGATGATTAGACAAATTTTGGTTAGCGTTTTACCATCTACATGATATTCTTAATATAAGTACAAAATTTCACAACAATCGGTCGAGTACTTTCGGAGATTATCTGTCTAATAAAAATCCGGGACAACAGACGGACAGACGGACGGACAGACGGACAGACGGACAGACAGACGGAAATGGGAGACCTATTTCTTCGTCTTCTAGGGGTCATGAAAGATCGAGAAAACGTAAAAGTAGAGAGTCGGCCGACGGACTCGATTACAATACTTCCTTTGCTTACGCTCGGGAAGTAAAAACGAAAAATCGGAATATCGAAAAACTGAAAAATCAATTCCGAAAAATCGAAAAATCGAAAAATGAGAGGGCACAAACGAAACAACAAAAAAATGAAAAATCTAAAATTTAAAAATTCGAAAATTGGAAATTTACAAAATCGAGAAATCAAAATATCAACAAATAGAAAAATCAAAAAGTTTAAAAATCGAAAAAAGTAAGATTTAAAAAATCGTAAAATTTTGAAAAATCGAAATACATATTGAAAAATCCCAAAACTTATAACATTAAAAATTTGAAAATCGAAAAATTAAGAAATCGAGAAATCGGAAAGACGAAAAATCGAAATGTCGAAAAATGAAAAAATCCATGAATCGAGAAACTGAGAAATCGAAAAATCCAAAAATTTAGAAACGCCAAAAATTGAAAAACCGAAAGATTCGAATAGAAAAATTGAAAAATCGCGAAATCGAAACATCAAAAGATCGAGAAATCGAAAAGTCGAAAAATCTAAAAATTTGGAAATGGAAATGGCTAAAAATTGAAAAATAGGAAAATTCAAAATTGAAAAATTGTAACTTTAAAAACCGATAAACCAAAAAGTGAAAAATCGAAACTGCGAAAAACTGAAAAATTAATTCCGAAGAATTAAAAAACCGAGAAATCTAAAAACGAGAAGGCGAAAAATCGAAAGAACTCCGTTAAATCGAAAATTGAAAAATAGAAATATCGAAAAACTGGAAAATCCATTCCGAAAAATTGAAAAATCGAAAAATCTAAAAATGAGAGGGCAAAAAATCGAAACACTGAGAAATCGAACCAACAAAAAAGTGAAAAATCTAAAATATAAAAATTCGAAAATTTGAAAATTTACAAAATCGAGAAATCAAAACATCAACGAATCGAAAAATCAAAAAATCGCAAAATTTTGAAAAATCGAATAAGTAAAAATAAAAAAAAAACAAAGTCGAAAAATCTAAAAATTTAAAAATCGAAATACATCTTGAAAAATCCCAAAACTTGCAACACTGAAAATTTGAAAATCGAAAAATTGAGAAATCGAGAATTCGGAAGGGCGAAAAATCGAAAAATTAAAAAATCCATTAATCGAGAACCTAGAAAGAAAATATTGTCAAAACCGAAAAATTGAAAAATCAAGAATTTAAAAAATCCAAAAATCCAAAACTTAAAATATCGAATAGACGAAAATGTTTCAAAATGTAAGATTTAAAAACTCGCAAAATTGAAAAAAAAAGCCCAAAACTTCAACAAAGAAATTGAAAAATCGGAAAATTAAAAAATCGAATAATCGAGAAATTGCGAAATCGAAAAATCCAAAATTTTGAAACGCCAAAAATTGAAAAATTGAAAAATCGAAAAACTTAAATACATAAATCCCAAAACTGAAACGTTGAAAAATTGGAAAATCGAAAAATTGAAAAGATGAATTATCGAAAAACAGAAATCGAAGAGTTGAAAAATCGGAAAATCGAAAGATTGAGAAATCGACACTACAAAAATCTAAAATTTAAAAAATCGAGCAGTCAAAACATCAACACATCGAAAAATAAAAAAACTGAAGAATCGAAAAATGTAAGATTTAAAAAGTCACAATATTTAGAAAAATCGAATAAGTAAAAAATCAAAAACACGAAAAGTCGAAAAATCGAAACATTTAAAAGTCGAAGTATTTAAAAATCCCAAAATTGAAATAGTTAGAAGATAATTTTCATATACATATTTCATTCCGAGGTTTCGTCTTGTTTTATTTTAGAATTGTCAATATTCGTCAGTTTATTCGATATCTCACTAATAAGTCAGGTTGATAAAAAAACACCGCTTCCCATTTAAAATCTACCCACGATAAATGTAAATATGAATTTTTGTAAAAAATAATGGTTTGTACGGATGTGGCGGTTACTTGGTTAAATTTCATTAATTCATTTTTATCTTAAGAAAAGTACTTTCTGAGTTGAACATATTTTATTGTGTAGTGTGTAATCAATCTCTGTAATCAAGGAAGGAAACTTTAGTCCTTGTTCATTTTATTCTACCTAAGTGTTTAGGGAATTATGACAACCCGCAGAGAGAAGGCGGAGGAGCTTAATACCCCTCGCTGCTGGGTACCACCAATACAACTGGCCCCAGAGCCAACTCTAATTCTTTCAATTTTCGATCGCTACACAGGACCGTGATAGGCTCGGCCTCATTCTTTTCTTAGTAGTTATTTAAAAATTCTAAATGAAAACTTACGCAAATCCATGCCGTCAGGCTTCAAACTGATCCTTGGAGGCGCTTTATCCTTCCCATTAAACCATTCCGCGCTTGTTAAAGACGACTTCCACATAACTCGAGTAGGAGGAAAGAGATCGTCTTGGAACAATTCCGTCTAAAATAAATTTTAAATTTTACGCCGTCTTATGACACTTCAATTTACCTTTATCCTCGGAACGGTGAAAGATAGTGGTTCTATAGTATTATTAGTGAGTCTTAGTGCTTTAGCAAACTCAACATTAGATACATCACAAACATTTTTCGGCAAGAAGGAGAGTCCTTGATGTAAATTATTGCACCTGTGATGACTCAAAGGACAAATATACGGGGATTCTTCCGTAATTTCGAAAGCATAAATCGTTGAGTCACCCTTTCCTGTCAAAAACAACGTCGAACTATCTTCGTCGTAAAAAGGTATCAAAATAGCCGGTGACACATCGAGCCCGACCGTATTTAACGGATTGTTCAAATCCGTTGATTTAAAAACCATAATTTGTCGTTCCGAAACTTTATCGAAACCCATAACCACGATAAAATTACCGTCGAGAGCCCAAATAATCCTGGCTCCTCTACTCCCAACGGGTCCTTTTCCTTCTCTGGTGGGCGCATCGTTCGCCCTAGGCTTATAAATCCGGATCTTCCCGTCCTTGCTGACAGTAGAACAAAAAACTCCACATGGCGACCAAGCGAAACTGAACATCTGATCGGTGTGACCCTTCAGGACTATTTTTTCTGTGAGAGTCGCCAGATCCCAAATCTTGATTGTCATGTCGTAAGAACCTGAGGCTAAGACATCTTTGGCAGTGGGATGAAATTTAATGAAATAAATTTTGTCGGGGTGAGCGTTGAATTCGTTCTCTGCTTCGTTCGTGGGTTCGTTCAAGCCGCTCTCTGGAATTTTCCACAGTTTAATGATGCCGTCATCGCAGGCCACTGCGAGGCGATGGTTATCGAAGGGATCCCAGGCGAAGTCCATTATGTTGTTTCCGTGGACTAGGGCGGGAATGACTCCGTCGGGAAGTCGGCCTGTTTTGCTCAGTTCGAAAATTGCTATTTTGCCGCCTGGACCGCTAAGAGGCACAGCCACGCGTTCGGGGTTGGCTAAAACGGGAAATCGGATCATAATGAAAAATACTAGTAGGTTAAGTACCGTGAAAACCGTCACACTCTCCTGAAATTTGCCGGCTCAAATTCCTGATGTTCTCGATGTGGAAAGATTTATGCGCTGGAGTGCCTTTCAAGTGGCGAAATTTGGATACGCGCCCTAGAAGACAATAATCAGACTAAGACAATGTTACTTATATGTGAGACACAATGAGGAGTTTAATGAATCTTGTTATAACTCCTAGTTATATGATACAGTGGTGCAACTTTGCCAAGAAAAATAAAAACGTGTTCAAATTTTTTTTTGCCCACTAATATTAATGTGATTTTTTAAACACCTGTGGTATCATTTTTCCTAAAGAAAATGCAGTATTGTACGACATGTTTATTTCTAAGAAAAAAATGCATTGACTTCTTCCGAATTTTTCAGCGAAAATTCAAAATCCGAGGAGTCCGAAGAAGGGTTGGTGCCACGGAAAAAAAATGTGTATGAGGGCAGAGTTCAAAGCGACTCCACTACAGAAATATCGGTATTGTCTGTAAAAAAATGACGAATGGGAGTGATACCGATGCGATATAATAGGATTTATCACTCGTCACTGTTCAGTGTCAACGGGGTACTTCAGATAATAAATGACTAATCAGTGAACAAATATGGGAAATTAATCATCAACAGTAATAAAATATTTTTTGTGCTAAGTTAATAAGCAAATAAAATAACATGGGTTGTAGGAGTTGGGCCAACGAATTCCTATTTTTCCACTTAATCATCAAATATAAATATTTGCGATACAAGGAGGAAAACGTAATAAATATAAATAAATAAATATTTAATGCAAAAAGACTTAAAGTTTTTAATTAAATAAATAACAATTTCTTACTGTTTCGTAATTGCGAATTATCAAACGAAACAATGGAATTTAAAAGTTCTGTACAATGAGCTGTAAAGTTGCAATGTGTATTTTTAATAAAAGCAGAAAAAATAAATATAACAACAACTGATATTAAAGCATATTTTTTACTTTAGAAACTATCCTAAACTACCTTGTCACATAGCGAAAAATAAATGTTTTATTAATCCATCCTACTGTATATTGGATAAAGTAGTTGAAAAGCCTCAATTTTATTATACGAAAAAATTAGGTCAATTACATTTTATGTTTATTGTAGGCATCCTTCACAATGTTTACAAAAAATCAAGGCCACCTTGATATCATATACTGATGCATATTATATGTATTATCGTGCACATCCAGTTACGAGAAATATAAAAAATACTGTTGTACAGAATCTTCAGTTTAACGTACTGTGAAGATGAAAAAAAAGTAATTATTTTCTAGACTATATAAGAAAAAAATGTTACTACAAGTTATACTGATTAGATGGCACTTATAATATTTCCCAACTTTCATTTTATAGAAAATAAGAATTGTTACACACTTACATGGAAAAATAAAAAAAGTTTTACAAAATATTCAGATGAGACTCTTCTATTCTCTTTTTTTTGTATTCTCTCACTTTTGTCTGAAAGAAGGCAGACCTTATACAGAAAGAACAATAAAAAATGCAAGCAAAGACAGCCATAGATTTTGGAAGGTTTACCGCCAATTTCAAAGTCTGAGTCGAAAATGCAACGATCAAAGCCAAACTTCAAAAATCCATAGCCTTCTTTGATCGTACATTTTTTGCTCTCTCGGTACAAATTAACTTATTTACTTTACATAATTACGATTACCTTTCAAACGTCATCGTCTAAATTTATGATCTTCAATTTTCCTAAATCTAGGGTGCAATTATATAATTATCTTTGTATGATCAATTAATAATAATCAGTTTCCAACACGAATTACAATGGAAAACTTTGTTCCAGGATTTTCAGAAATACAAATTCTATTTATTTATGATGATGCCTACACGTTAAAATGTAAATAAATTCAACATTGAATTCTCAGAATTCTGGAAAACTTAAATAACACTCCGTATAAATAAAGCGCAATAGATGATGCATCTTACAATTTTGTCGAATAAATTTTATTTAAATATTAAAAAGTAAAGTGGTCCTGAACTTGTGGTTTATGAATCCGTGATGAATTTTTATCCTAGATTAAATTAAACCTTTGGAAAAAAATTGGTCTAAAGAGTTTAGACAGTACTTCCCTCGCTGTCGGAAACGTGACGACTGCATGCCTATTATGTTTTTTTTTTCGCAGTGGATTTCAAAGAATTCGGTTTTGTAGTTCCTGAGTAAATCAATAAAATAAATTTACGCATTCATTAATTTTTTTGAGTCACCCTGTATATGCAAATCCAAAAAAACATCAATGGAGTGATAAATCACAAGTACAGACTCATCATATTTTGTACAGTTTAGATAGGATTTATTCGGCAAACTTTCGAGCTGACGTCATCAATTTTTTGGAGGGGTAAGCAAATGTATTTTGACTAAACATTTATTATGCTCTTTATAACCTTAAAATTTCTGCAAGATTTCAAAGCATTCGGTTTTGCAGTTCATGATTATATAAAAAAAATAAATTTACGCATTCATTAATTTTTTTGAGCCACCCTGTATATGCAAATCCAAAAAATATGAATGGAGTGATAAATTACAAGTACAGACTCATCATATTTTGTACAGTTTAGATAGGATTTATTCGGCAAACTTTTGAGCTGACGTCATCAATTTTTTGGAGGGGATAAGCAAATGTATTTTGACTAAACATTTATTATGCTCTTTATAACCTTAAAACATCTTCAAGATTTCAAAGCATTCGCTTTAGTAGTTCCTGAGTAAATCAGTAAAATAAATTTACGCTTTCATTAATTTTTTTGAATCACCCTGTATATGCAAATCCAAAAAATATGAATGGAGTGATAGATCACAAGTACAGACTGATCATATTTTGTACATTTTAGATATGCTTTATTCGGCAAACTTTCGAGCTGACGTCATCAAGTTTTTGGAGGGGATAAGCAAATATATTTTGACTAAACATTTATTATGCTCTTTATGACCTTAAAACATCTGCAAGATTTCAGAGCATTCGGTTTTGTAGTTCCTGATTAAATCAATAAAATATATTTACGCATTCATTAATTTTTTTGAGTCACCCTGTATATGCAAATCCAAAAAATATGAATGGAGTGATAAATTACAAGTACAGACTCATCATATTTTTACAGTTTAGATAGGATTTATTAGGCAAACTTTCGAGCTGACGTCATCAATTTTTTGGAGGGGATAAGCAAATATATTTTGACTAAACATTTATTATGCTCTTTATAACCTTAAAACATCTGCAAGATTTCAAAGCATTCGGTTTTGTAGTTTCTGAGTAAATCAGTAAAATAAATTTACGCATTCATTAATTTTTTTGAGTCACCCTGTATATGCAAATCCAAAAAATATGAATGGAGTGATAGATCACAAGTACAGACTCATCATATTTTGTACATTTTAGATATGATTTATTCCACAAACTTTTGAGCTGACGTCATCAAGTTTTTGGAGGGGATAAGCAAATATTTTTTGACTAAAGATTTATGATGCTCTTTATAGCCTTAAAACATCTGCAACATTTCAAAGCATTCTGGTTAGCAGATTAAAAATTAAATTTCAAAATGTTGTTTTATAATTTTGATTTTTTTTCCAAAAATCTGGACGTTTCGGGTGAAAAGTCGATTCAGAGTTGTAAACTACATGTGTAGGACTATGTTATTTTATACAATTGAAAACCCATTTACTATGTACAATTTTGAAGTGACGTCATCGCATTAGTGGTGGGGATGATTAGACAAATTTTGGTTAGCGTTTTACCATCTACATGATATTCTTAATATAAGTACAAAATTTCACAACAATCGGTCGAGTACTTTCGGAGATTATCTGTCTAATAAAAATCCGGGACAACAGACGGACAGACGGACAGACGGACGGACAGACGGACAGACGGACGGACAGACGGACAGACGGACAGACGGACGGACAGACGGACAGACAGACGGAAATGGGAGACCTATTTCTTCGTCTTCTAGGGGTCATGAAAGATCGAGAAAACGTAAAAGTAGAGAGTCGGCCGACGGACTCGATTACAATACTTCCTTTGCTTACGCTCGGGAAGTAAAAATCAAAATGTTTCAGTTTTTTAATCTTTATTTTTCGAATTTTCAATTTTTCAATTTCTCGATTTTCAATCAGTATTGAGATTTTCCAATTTTTCGTTTCCTCATTTATTCGATTCGATTTCCCGATTTTTTCACTTTTCGATTTCTCAATTTTCGTTCATTTTGACGATTTTTCAATTTTCCTGTTTTCGCCGTTTCTAAATCTTCGATTTCTCAATTTCTCGATTAATCGATTTTTTGATTTTCCGACTTTTCGATTTCTCAAATTTTTGACGTTTCGACTTTGATTCTTCAATATTTCCATTTCCCAATTTCTCCGTGTTGAATTTTATCCAAGATGTCATGAGCTTTCGAAAAACAAAACAAAATGTTTCAGTTTTTTTATTCATTTTTCGATATTTCAATTATTCAGTTTCTCGATTTTCAGTGTTGATATTTTCCAATTTTTCGATTCATCAAATTTTCGATTTCCCGATTTTTTCATTTTTCAATTTCTCAATTTTCGTCTAGTTGACGAGATTTCAATTTTTCTATTTTTGACGTTTCTAAATTTTCGATTTCCCAATTTCTCCATTAATCGATTTTTTTATTTTCCTACTTTTCCATTCCTGCATTTTTTAACGTTTCGATTTTGATTTTTCAATTTTTCCATTTCCAATTACTCCGTGTTGAATTTTATCCTAGATATCAAGACCTTTCGAAAAATAAACTAAGAACAAAATTTTTCAGTTTTTTTCTTCATTTTTCGATTTTTCGATTCCTCAATTATTCGATTCATCAAATTTTCGATTTTTTCACTTTTCGATTTCTTAATTTTCGTTCAGTTTGACGATGTTTCAATTTTCCGATTTTTCAATTTTTCTGTTTGACGTTTCTAAATTTTTGGATTTTTCAATTTCTCGATTAATGATTTTTTGATTTTCCAACTTTTCGATTTCTCAATTTTTTGACGTTTCGATTTTGATTTTTCAATTTTTCCATTTCCAATTTCTCCGTGTTGAATTTTATCCTAGATATCAAGACCTTTCGAAAAATAAACTAAGAACAAAATTTTTCAATTTTTTTCTTCGTTTTTCGATTTTTCGATTCCTCAATTATTCGATTTTTTCACTTTTCGATTTCTTAATTTTCGTTCAGTTTGACGATGTTTCAATTTTCCGATTTTTCAATTTTTCTGTTTGACGTGTTTCTAAATTTTTGGATTTTTCAATTTCTCGATTAATCAATTGTTTGATTTTCCGACTTTTCGATTTCTCAATTTTTTGACGTTTCGATTTTGATTTTTCAATTTTTCCATTTCCAATTTCTCCGTGTTGAATTTTATCCTAGATATCAAGACCTTTCGAAAAATAAACTAAGAACAAAATTTTTCAGTTTTTTCTTCATTTTTAGATTTTTCGATTCCTCAATTATCTGATTCATCAAATTTTCGATTTTTTCACTTTTCGATTTCTTAATTTTCGTTCAGTTTGACGATGTTTCAATTTTTCTGTTTGACGTTTCTAAATTTTTGGATTTTTCAATTTCTCGATTAATGATTTTTTGATTTTCCAACTTTTCGATTTCTCAATTTTTTGACGTTTCGATTTTGATTTTTCAATTTTTCCATTTCCAATTTCTCCGTGTTGAATTTTATCCTAGATATCAAGACCTTTCGAAAAATAAACTAAGAACAAAATTTTTCAATTTTTTTCTTCGTTTTTCGATTTTTCGATTCCTCAATTATTCGATTTTTTCACTTTTCGATTTCTTAATTTTCGTTCAGTTTGACGATGTTTCAATTTTCCGATTTTTCAATTTTTCTGTTTGACGTGTTTCTAAATTTTTGGATTTTTCAATTTCTCGATTAATCAATTGTTTGATTTTCCGACTTTTCGATTTCTCAATTTTTTGACGTTTCGATTTTGATTTTTCAAATTTTCCATTTCCAATTTCTCCGTGTTGAATTTTATCCTAGATATCAAGACCTTTCGAAAAATAAACTAAGAACAAAATTTTTCAGTTTTTTCTTCATTTTTAGATTTTTCGATTCCTCAATTATTTGATTCATCAAATTTTCGATTTTTTCACTTTTCGATTTCTTAATTTTCGTTCAGTTTGACGATGTTTCAATTTTCTGATTTTTCAATTTTTCTGTTTGACGTTTCTAAATTTTTGGATTTTTCAATTTCTCGATTAATGATTTTTTGATTTTCCAACTTTTCGATTTCTCAATTTTTTGACGTTTCGATTTTGATTTTTCAATTTTTCCATTTCCAATTTCTCCGTGTTGAATTTTATCCTAGATATCAAGACCTTTCGAAAAATAAACTAAGAACAAAATTTTTCAGTTTTTTCTTCATTTTTCGATTTTTCGATTCCTCAATTATTTGATTCATCAAATTTTCGATTTTTTCACTTTTCGATTTCTTAATTTTCGTTCAGTTTGACGATGTTTCAATTTTCTGATTTTTCAATTTTTCTGTTTGACGTTTCTAAATTTTTGGATTTTTCAATTTCTCGATTAATGATTTTTTGATTTTCCAACTTTTCGATTTCTCAATTTTTTGACGTTTCGATTTTGATTTTTCAATTTTTCCATTTCCAATTTCTCCGTGTTGAATTTTATCCTAGATATCAAAACCTTTCGAAAAATAAACGAAGAACAAAGTTTTTCAGTTTTTTTCTTCATTTTTCGATTTTCAATTTCTCGATTTTTCGATTCATCAATTATTCGATTTTTTCACTTTTCGATTTCCTAATTTTCGTTCAGTTTGACGATGTTTCAATTTTCCGATTTTTCAATTTTTCTATGTTTGACGTTTCTAAATTTTTGGATTTTTCAATTTCCCGATTAATCGCTTTTTTGATTTATCGAATTTTCGATTTTTCAATTTTTTGACGTTTCGACTTTGATTTTTCAATTTTCACGCTTCTAATTTCTCCGTGTTGAATTTTATCCTTTCGAAAAAAAAAGAAAAACAAAATTTTTCAGTTTTTGTATTCTTCAATTGATTTTGTCAATTTCTCGATTTCTCAATTTCTCGATTAATCGATTTTTTGTCTTAGCGACTTCTCAAATTTTTTACGGTTCGACTTTGATTTCTCAATTTTCCCATTTCCCAATTTCTCCGTGGTAAATTTCATCCTAGATATCAAGACCTTTCGAAAGAAAAAAATAAATAAAATTTTTCACTTTTTTTATTCTTCATTTTTCGATTTCTCAATTTCACGATTTTTCAATTTTTCAATTTCTCGATTTTCAATCAGTGTTGAGATTTTCCGATTTTTCGATTTCTCAATTATTCGATTTACCGATTTTTTCACTTTTAGATTTCTGAATTTTTGGTCAGTTTGATGATTTTTCAATTTTTCTATTTTTGAAGTTTCTAAATCTTCGATTTTTCAATTTTCCAGTTTTTTTATTCTTCATTTTTCAATTTTTCAATTTCTCGATTTTTAATCAGTGTTGAGATTTTCTAATTTTTCTATTCCTCAAATTTTCGATTCCCCGATTTTTTCACTTTTAGATTTCTCAATTTTCGATTTCTCAATTTCTGGATTACTCGATTTTTTGATTTTCCGACATTTCGATTTTTCAGTTTTTTAACGTTTCGACTTTGATTTTTCCATTTTCCCATTTCCCAAATTCTCGACTTTTCAATGTTTTATTTACTCAATTTTTCAGTTTTTCAATTCAATATTTCGTTTTTTTCAATTTCGATTTTTCAAATTTTTGACTTTTCAATCTTTCGATTTTTCAAATTTTCGATATTTCAGTTTAGGGATTTTTCAATATTTCCATTCTTCAATTTCTCGACTTTTCGATTTCACCGATTTTTTCTTTTTATATATTTCAATTTTTCGAAGTTCCTATTTACAGATTTATCAGTTCTTCGATATTTCTGTTTTTCAATTTTTTCGATTTTTAAATTTTTCGATGTTTCGATTTCTCAATTTTTCGATTCTTTAATTTTTCTATATTTTAATTTTTAAATTTTATATTTTTTGATTTTTCGATTTATTGATTTTTGAGTTCCTCGATATATCTTTTTTTCAATTTTTCAAGTTAACGATTTTTTTATTCGATTCATCAAATTTTCGATTTCGCGAATTTTTCCGTCTTCGATTTCTCAATTCTCGTTGTTTTTTCAATTTTTCTATTTTTGACGTTTCTAAGTTTTCGATTACTCAAATTTTTGACATTTCATATTGATTTTTCAATTTTCTCATTTTCTAATTTCTTCGTGTTCAATTTTATCCTAGATATCAAGAAAATTTTTCAGTTTTTTATTCTCTAATTTTTCAATTTCTCGATTTTCAATCAGTGTTGAGATTTTCCAATTTTTCGATTCCTCAATTATTCGATTCATCAAATTTTCGATTTCCTGATTTTTTCACTTTTCGATTTCTGAATTTTTTGACTTTTCGACTTTGATTTTTCAATTTTTCGATTTCCCAATTTTTGGACTTTTCAACGTTTTAATTTCTGGATTTTTCAGTTTTTCAATTCAATTTTTCGTTTTTATCAATTATCAATTTTTTCGATTTTTCAGGTTTTTAACGTTTCGACTTTGATTTTTCCATTTTCCCATTTCCCAAATTCTCGACTTTTCAATGTTTTATTTACTCAATTTTTCAGTTTTTCAATTCAATATTTCGTTTTTTTCAATTTCGATTTTTCAAATTTTTGACTTTTCAATCTTTCGATTTTTCAAATTTTCGATATTTCAGTTTAGGGATTTTTCAATATTTCCATTCTTCAATTTCTCGACTTTTCGATTTCACCGATTTTTTCTTTTTATATATTTCAATTTTTCGAAGTTCCTATTTACAGATTTATCAGTTCTTCGATATTTCTGTTTTTCAATTTTTTCGATTTTTAAATTTTTCGATGTTTCGATTTCTCAATTTTTCGATTCTTTAATTTTTCTATATTTTAATTTTTAAATTTTATATTTTTTGATTTTTCGATTTATTGATTTTTGAGTTCCTCGATATATCTTTTTTTCAATTTTTCAAGTTAACGATTTTTTTATTCGATTCATCAAATTTTCGATTTCGCGAATTTTTCCGTCTTCGATTTCTCAATTCTCGTTGTTTTTTCAATTTTTCTATTTTTGACGTTTCTAAGTTTTCGATTACTCAAATTTTTGACATTTCATATTGATTTTTCAATTTTCTCATTTTCTAATTTCTTCGTGTTCAATTTTATCCTAGATATCAAGAAAATTTTTCAGTTTTTTATTCTCTAATTTTTCAATTTCTCGATTTTCAATCAGTGTTGAGATTTTCCAATTTTTCGATTCCTCAATTATTCGATTCATCAAATTTTCGATTTCCTGATTTTTTCACTTTTCGATTTCTGAATTTTTTGACTTTTCGACTTTGATTTTTCAATTTTTCGATTTCCCAATTTTTGGACTTTTCAACGTTTTAATTTCTGGATTTTTCAGTTTTTCAATTCAATTTTTCGTTTTTATCAATTATCAATTTTTTCGATTTTTCAGGTTTTTAACTTTTCAATCTTTCGATTTTTCCACTTCGATTTTTAAACTTGCCGATTTGTGCATTTTTCAATTTTTCTTCGATTTTTCAATTTTTCGATATGTCAGTTTTGGAAATTTTCAATATTTCGATTCTTCAACTCTTCGATTTGACCGATTTTTTCTTTTTCGATATTTCTCTTTTTCAATTTTTCGAGTTGATGATTTTTTTATTCGATAGTTTAATAACTCGGATTTTCGACTTTTAAAATTGTTTGACTTCTCGATTTCTCAATTTATCGATATTCCCGTGTTTCAATTTTCCTGGAGTGTTCGATTTCTCGATATTTCTCTCGATTTTTCGTAAAACATTATTTCCCGTTGGTCATCTGCTTTAAATACCTTTCAAATTGTCCGCACTTATACGGACCGCGTTCCCTTGGAATTTGCGCCCCCATGGCGCGGGGGCTGCTATAAAAACCCACTTAAAACATATACACAGCATACTTCTTGATCTGTAATTTAACAGTTCATACATATGTTTATCTCAACTTATAGGGGTTTAAAAAAAAAAAACCGTAAAATTGTACTTCAGGGACGAGGAAAGTTCTATCCAAGTAACCTTAGACTAATTCTTTATTTTTTCTCGGGTTATTTTTTTACTGAAAACAGAATATATGCAACATTTCTATCCTACTAAGGGCAAGACAATGGATTTTCATTTTATCTTGTAAACAGATCGATATCTCTATGACACAGCTATTTCATTAAAAGAACTTTAGTGTTTATCTCATAAACACTGTCGCCATCATAGCTCACGCAAGATTGTGTTTACTCTAAGTTAATCCTTATTTTGCTTGCGTTCACGAAAACAACAAAACAAAACCGTTTTTCGATTATCCAAAATAATAAGTTTTCATTCGCACCCAAAGTCAAACATTGAAATAAATTCAATGTGGTAGAAAAAATTTCGACGAGGATAGGGTTGGAACCAACGCAAGCAGAGGGCAGGTTTATTAGACCGCGGAAAAACCCGCACACAATAATTGTGATAAAAATCAAGGCGGATTCATAAACCACAAATATTTACAGGAGTATCTTATTTGATGCGATGTAAATAAAAGATAATATTATCAGATAATAAAATATTAACACCCAATATGAATCAATCAACCATAAAGAGTTCCACGAACAAATTAAATCAATTATTTTAAAAATTATGTACGTGTATTATTTATTAATCAAAAATAACGTACTTTTGGAACTGCTGAGAATAGCGTTTGTTTTATTATTGATCGCTCTCGCAAAGTTGGCCTTAGTTAGTTATAGTGTCTTCACGCTCAACTGAATCTCTTCCAGTTTGTTACACTTCAGCATATTTAACACAAAAAATGTTAACAGAAATAATGCGCTGCTAACTTTAAATGAGTCGACCAGTATCGAAACGAGAAAGCGCTTGGTTCCATCAATTCTTTCTACTTATAAATACTTCCTACTTTATAAATAAAAATCATTATTTTCTCGATAGTTACACTTTCTGGTGAACTTACCAAACACAGTCGAAGTCCTTTTTGGCGTTGGCGCCGCAAAATTTTCATTCTTCTTCCCAACCTGTTGCTCCAAAGACATCTGTTTCGAAACCTGTCCACTTTTTCGATTGTTGTCATCCTTCAACACATCCTCGGCATTTTTTCTATTCTTAAACGAGTCCTTCCGTCTCATCATAATAGGCGATCCCCCGGCCTTTTCAATGATAGTACTAGGCGCTTCCTGCACAGACTGTGATCGATTCTCGTACATTTTTCTCCTTTCCGCTATGCTACTCCTCTGAACGGAAGCCCTTTCAAAACTTCCACTCTGATCAACATTGTCGAAGTTCTCTTCCGGCTCGTTCTCCTTGGTATTGTTTTCAAACAATTTTCGCCGTTCAGCAGTGCTCGGGGTTTTAGGCGTGTACGCGGAATCACTGTCATTCTCTTCGACGGCCTCGTTTTTGGCGCTTTCGGCCTCGACTTGCGCCTCTTCTTCCACCTGCAGCGGCTCTTTTTCCTGGATTGTGGGCGTGGGGCTGGGGAGAGCCTCAGAAACGGGAGTTTTGGGTTCATGGACTCCGTTCGTCTGCTGTTGGGGCTGCTGCTGACCAGGAACAGCAGGCACCGAGAAAACTTTATCGAAACTTTCCGGCTCGTTGAGCTTCGGGGGTGTGAACGGCTTCGGACCTAGCCTCGGCTGCAAGCGCAACATCACTTAGAAACCCAACAAGACGAGATACGAAAACAAACAAAACGAAACAAAGAAAAAGCGGAAACTAATCCTAGCTAGCTAGCCGGCATCCAGTGAAACTAAAAAAAAAAATGTGCCATCCAAGAAACCAAAACAAAATAATCCTAAAAAACAACACAACATTAACCTTGTATCCTCCTGCAATGGGCACGTTCGGGTTAACCGATGTGACGACAGGTGTCGCACTGTTCGTCCTAGGTCTAGCGACAGGTTTTGGGGGATTATTTGGGTCCTCCAGAGGTTCACAAATCGAACCGGTTCTGGATGTACGCGGCAACGGTTTGGGGGGAATAACGTTTTGTTGTGTGCTCGTTTCTTCCAGGTTAATCTTGTTGTTTTCCGCAACTTTATTATCTTGGACGATTTCCGGCTTACTATCGGAAACGGGCGATTTATCTTTTTCGAGGTCTTTGATTATGTCCTTAACTGGGTGAAAGTCGTTTTTAGTTATTGTTGCCGTGATTTTAGGTTGAAAGGTTTTTTTGGGAACGGGTTTTGTTTCAATGACTTTGTCCGTTTCGTGCTCTTCTCGTAGCTTTGAAAGAGGTCCTCTATGTACCTAGTTTTGCAATGCAGCGATTTAAATTTGCAGAGCAGGTTAACATACATGGGTTTAATGAGGAATGGGTGACGATTGTCTCAGTTTTTGAACGCTTTAAACAAAAACACTGTATTTTTGCCATGGAAGTATATAGTTCTAAGTCAGTGTTCATACTTAAGTCACACCGAAAAACTCTTTCTAATGCTTGGTGTTCACTTAAAAATTACAGAAGTAGCTTCAGGAAAAGTAATAGCAAGTAACCTTATCATCATCATTTTTATCTCATTTCACACGTAACCTCCCTATCTTTTGAAGCACAACAATACAACACAAGTAAAGATAATAAAAATAATGTTATCGACTTTTTGCTGATTAAAATCAGTTTTAATACAAACCTGACGTTATCCTCTGTATAAAAATTACACAATTAAAATTGTTCTATTAATAATCGTTGAATGTAATCTCACCTACTATACGCTGACATAAACCGGAAAACGAAGTGGAGAAAGGGAGAAATGACGGTCAATCTGGAGTAATATAGGCGAAAAGAGAGCTTTAAAAACGGTTAAGTCGAAGTGTCCAATTTTGCGTGGACACGAACTCCGGTTCTCCGACCGCTGACGAACTTTTTACGATTTTTTTACTGCACCACGTTCGGCTTAGGTTTAGTGAAGCGCCTCCAATTTCCCTAATGGTCGCGATGATTTTGGAATTTCACTCGTTCCGAAAAGCGAAATTTTGAATTTTAAATATCTAGTGTTTTGAGATTCCTGGAGTGACATTTTCATGTAGGAGTATTTTAGGTGACCTCTTGGGATTACGGACTGTGAGTTGGGTGTGGAATTAAACACCCCGAAATAGAAACAAAGATCAATATTTATGTGTTTTAGTAATGAATTCGAATTAATTATTTCATGCGAAATATATTTCAATATGTTTGAATGTTTAAAATGAAATAGATCGAAAGAGATTAGGGACTATTTTAACCACATCATGGTTTTTTTTTTATTACTTGCGAGACGTCGTTATGCAAATGTGTGGTAAACTGTCATTTTTGTTTTTTGTAATTGGTTGTTCAAACTTAAAAATGTTAAGTATTTAAGTGGATCTCGCGAAAAGATCGTCGATATGAGCTGTACGTTTAATACTTCAGTTATTTGAAAAGACAAAAATACTGTTTAATATAAAGAAATCAATAAAATGAATTGACATTGACATATTGCCTTCGTTTTTTACGAAAATGACATCAACTTTTTCTTTTGAAATAGAATAATGTTTTTCAAGTGCGTTAAATAGAAAAATTAAATAATGGCATTTTTGTTGACCCCTCCCACTTTAATAACTCAGATATAAAATGACTATATCATTAACATCACATCGGTGCTCGTTTTTCCAAAAATTGGATCTCTTATTTAACACCTTTGTGAATTCGGATGTCATATTATACATCGCAAAGTTGATGTCATTTCTGGAAAAACTAAACGTGATATAACGTTAAAGCTACATTGATTTTAGACCGTTTTTTGTGTTAATTTACTATTCCAAATTTCAGATTTCTACCCTTCCAAAATACTTAAAATATTAGAGTGAAATACATAAACCGAGATCAAGGTGGGGAAAAAAATCGGATTCTTTTAATCAAAAATTTTGTAATAGGGTCCATGGGGGGACTGCCTACTTTCTTGTTTTCTAGACGTTTCATGACCCCAAGAGTATGGAAAAAGTAATGTCCCCTTTCGCGTCTGTGTCGATTTTTATTAGTCCGATAATCTCCGAAGCTACCGGATCGATTGTTGTCAAATTTTATATGCACTTTACCCCTAAAATGCATATAAAATTTGACAACTATCGATTAGATGGTAAAACACCAACCAAAATTTGTTGGTACAATTTCATGACATCCCTTCATCATTTTGAGTGGTTAAAATTATCTAAATATTATGAAATAACATACTCCTGTACTTGTGGTTTATGAATATACCTTGATTTGTTTATTATGGTTATACAGTGCATCTTTTTTTAAAGTAGCCATAGGGATTCCCATATTAAATTTTAGACGCCTGTTAACTTTTGGTAGGGTGAAAACCTAGAGATAATTTTTGTTGTGAAAGTAGCCTTAGGGTTCTATTTTAATTTTCACTACCACTTTTTCCAGTAAATTGTTAATTTGTGCTTTGAACAATAAAAATTATTTTTATTAAAAAATTTTAATACATCATAGAAAATTTTGACTCATCATTAAATATCTTTATTGCAGTTTTTAGAAAAGAAACAGAATGATAGAATACAAACATAAATGAAGACAATAAAAGATAATTTCACTGCGATCACGAAAACCTGTGTTTATAAATATGCCATAAAATTTTTATATCGTGTTCTCGCCGAATATCGGACAATGTGAGAATGCTGCAGCAAAATTTTGCGCAGTTTCTCTGTTGTCGATAAGGCTTTAATGCATTCATCAGTAACCATTTCCACTTTTTATTTAATTGTGTACTGCGGCATGTTGATGAATTTCGGTCACTAAAAACCAGTAATCGAACGAATAATTAAATTTTAGAAAAGTCAGGTGAATATCATGTAAATATCTGTTGTTACATGGCAAGAATATTACCGACAAACATATCAAAATATTTTATTTTTTTTTTAAATATCCTTTAATTATAAAACATTACCCAAATTACATCCAGTAAAAATTTCAACTCTGAATCTTTACTCAAACATGAGTTAACGTGGGGTATAAAATTTAAATGTATATTTTTTATTATTTAATCAATCTTGTTGTTTAGCTTCGCAGATGAGAGGTCTGTGGATCGTTGCCTGGTCCCAGTTTTTTTACAAATCAAATAAAAAAACCCAATTTTCCCAAAAATTTAATGTAGTACTGTTATTATCGGTATTCCACTGCACCTGTTCAAATTTATATAAGTGGCCTTGCTAAAATATTAATAACTCCATAACAAAATTATGTAATGGAAAACTCATTTGAAACAAACGTAACATATTTTTCCCCCTATAGTTTAATAGTTCACACACAGCTTTATTTTAACTTACTTTTAATAAAATTGGCAAAATTAAATTTTATAATTTTTTGAAAAAGTTGCATTTGTTCGACTGTATCTAAGAAGCGTGGGAAGTTCTATCTAAATAACCTTCGACCATTGTTTGGTTTTTTTTTTTTTGTTTGCCAATTTGGAAATAAAACTCAAAAAATAGCAAGAAAATAAAAAATTAGTAGTTTTAATTACGTTTATTCAGTTTTCGATGGCGTTTTTTATACTATTGAGATTTTAAATTTCATTTTGCACGTACATATTTTATCACAAGTATAAAGAGAATTTATTTTCATTTATGTTGCCAAATAGATATTTATGTTTAAAAAGTTTACTCGAATATTTGTAATTAATATTATGTTATATATACCTATTCTACAAATAAATAAATTGATCTAAGGAGTAGAGAGAATTGCCCTCGCCTCTGAAGTACAGTCCAACAAATCCAGTTTGTTCGAAAAATGATAAAATTTTTTCATGGTAAATTAAATACATCAAAGTGGATTCATAAACCACAAGTTTAGGACTATGTTATTTTATAAATTTAGATAGCTTTTACAATGCAAATTTTTTAAATGATGTCAGCAAATTATTAGTGGGGATAATCAGACAAATTTTGGTTATCATTTTACCATTTACATGATATTCCTAAAATACAAATAAATAGTTTCGGAGATTATCTGTCTAATAAAATCGACACAGACGCTCGGGAAATAAAAAAAAAGAACATTAGACTTTTATTTTGTTGGAAATATTTTATTCTAGTCAATGTTCAATTTATTTCGATTTAAACTGGATTTAAAAAGGCCGTTATATTTTCGAAATTTGAAATGAAAATTTAAAAAAGTTTGAAAAAATCACGTTATTTAAATCGGGTCAACCCCGACTGAGATGCCTCCAATTTGAATCTTTTATTGATAAAAAAAAACTATTTAACGCACTTCAAAACACCATCTATTTACAAAGAAAAGGTTGATATCATTTCTGCTAAAATTACAAGTAATATAATACTACTCGTACTCATTTTATAGATTCCCTTGTGTTAATTATCCATTGTAAATTTCAATACCAAAATTGTATTTTACAATCCGACACTGATTTAAATTAACATTTTTGACGTTTTCAAGATGTGAATTAAATTAAAAACTTTTCACGTTTTTTAGCTAGAAGGAACTTGTGAAGATCGATATACATCCTAGCGTTTGCCCGCAATTTGCGGGTCGAATCTACTAATTTATTTAAGAGTTTATGAGATAACGTCATCCACTTTCTAATGAAGAAAATTTAATTAATATTATGTAATCACTAAATTGTTTTAGCGTTTTACCAAAATATGTAAGAATTTAGTTACGTAATTTTTTACATGCATTGCAAAAAATGTTTGCTCGAAGACAGACGCAAACGAAAAACCTGATTTTTCGTATTCTGTGAGGTGTGAAGCGCAGAAAAAAAATTAAATTTAACAAGCATCAGAAACTTGTTACAATACTTAATTAAACCAGCGCTCAAAGCGTAAAGTCGTAATATAATTCAGTTTGTATGAACCATTTCTAACTCAGTTGGGTGAATGCATACCTACTGATTTTTTTCAAGAAATAAATTTCTTTGTGGCACTGGAAATGATTCATAATGCTTAATTGCTCTGGATTTATTATTTTAATCATGAAAATGTTGACAAAAATAATTTGTTTTTCATTACTTTCACTGACACATGTTTTTGTAAAGGTTAATACGATAATAATGACATTTTCATAAATATTTAAACAACAAATTCACTGCACCGTGAAATGAAATTTACGAAAAAGATATTAATTTTAAAACCATTATTGTTTTGCTCTGAGCACACTTTTATGGTTCTGAACCGACTGCGACGCATGCAAAAACTGAGCCAACCGTCGTATCCCTAGAATTTAGAGTAGAACTTACTATGATTGGTTCTTCTCCGTTTTCCCGCTTAGATGGGTCCAAACTAATTTTCGGAATCGGGACATTTTTGCCACTCAACCACTGTTCGGCAGTTAAATCAGTTTTATACCCTGGAGTGTCTGGATATAAATCTGCATGGAAATCCCTAAGAAAACAAAATTATTTGTGCGACTGAGCTCAAACCGCCCAAAATACAACCTTTTCGCTTTACAACAAAATACAATAACAAGTGCAGCAAAATTTCGTGCCACCTCGCTAATCATAATTTCGTTCGAGTGTCTCGAAATTAACGGTCCTTAATAAAAAATTAATGAGTATGTGCTCATAAAAGCATGCAGACACAACACATTTGGACAAGTTATTACCTGTAAGTTTTCCGAGGAACTTGATAAGTGACGGGAATAACGCAAGTGCTAGTTAGCTGTAAAATTCTATTAACTTCGCCCTGCATTACGTTTAAGGCTCTTTTCGGAACTAAGCAAGTTCCTTTAGTTTGTTCTCCTGAGTGTCGAATACCTTCCATCAAATAAGGCTCCTTATCCAACACTTCCATATACCCGATGGTTGTATCTCCTTGAAATTATAAAACAGATCCATCAAAGTTAAAAGTCCGTGTAATTAATTACCTTTCCCTGCCAGAAACAGCATACCGGTATCGGCGTCATACAGCGGAATCAAAATTCCAGTCGAACAATCAAGCTCCAAGGACTTTTCAGCCTCTCCAAAATTTCTCAAATCTCGAATGATAATTTGACGCAACCTTTGTGCATCAAAACCCGTCGTTAAAACTCTGTTGCTGTCTCCCAGAAATACCACCCGCGAATCTTTAATACTCTGATGGCTATTGGCAGTTTTAATACAGGACTCTTCAACTCGAGGATCCAAAACCCGGACCTGTTTATCTTTAGCCGACGTCGCAATCAGCGTCCCGTCGCGCTTCCAACTCACGGATTGAATCACGTCGGAAGTCTCGGCGTTCGAGAACACCTCCTGCCCTGATATCAAGTCCCACAAATTTAAAGTCGTGTACGACGTAGAATGTAAAAGAAAATCGGCGGTTGGGTGGAACCCCACAGTTTCGACTCGCCTCTGTTTATGCGAAAACGTGCATTCAGGATTACTTAAAGACTCTTGTAGGCCGCTCTCTGGAATGTGCCAGATCTTAACTAAACAGTCTTGCGAACCAGTCGCCAGCAGTCCATCGTGAAAAGGAGAAAACTCCATATCAGTCACAGTGTCGGAATGTGCATGTAAAAGGGGCATCAGCTTGCTTTTGCGTCCCGAGTCGTCGATGGGTAAAACCGCCAGGCTAGAGCCGGCGTGGTCCCAATTAAATGCCATGAATTTCGCAGAAGCGGCGATGTTGTTGCCGTAGGTTTGGTAGGACCCAACGCAGATGTCTCGGACATAGTTTTCTGGTTTTGGGACTATGGGTGCGGCGTTTTTATATTTAGAAGCCTTGAATCTCCAAGCCATGCCGGTGTTTACATATAATTTATTAAAGAATGCTGGGGGGGAAAACTACACAAACAAAATAGTTACACCCCTAATTTTTTGGAAAATTTTAGGAAACTTACTTGTGCGTTGACACGATCACAAAGACACTTATTTTGACGGGTTCTTGAAATTAAGCGTGCATTTAACTAAATCACAGATTATACACCCACTAAACTAAGCATTTACACCCAAAGCTTCCCCAAAACCCTACTATTGACAGATATATGACAACAGCCGCTGACACTACCGGCGAATCTGTGCGCTTGTTTACGTCAACAATTTGGAAGTTTTGTGAGTAGTCTGTCATCAATATTTAACAAAATTAGGCCCCACGTTCGACGATATTTTTTTTATCATAAGGCACATACAAAGATGCGTTCCAAAGGGTTATTTTTGCAACAAATGCTCGAAAAATGAGAATTTTATGGACAAAACAAAGGCGGTGTATTACTGGTTGCATAAATTCAATATTAATTAGATACAGTGGCGTAACAAGATAGAATAATTGGGGTTAACTCAACGCTCCCAAAGTTTATACAGATAATTTCATATGAACATGAATGACATTATACTCATTTCTTTAGAAAACATGTTCTATAAGAAAACTTTCTTTTAGTACCAATATTTTCCTACTGAAAAAGCTTTAGTATGATCATTTATTAAAGAATAAAAGTCTCCTTAGTTACTGTAGTGAAGTTTCCGGTTATTTTATGGCTTTTTATATTTTTAAATTTTCATGTTTTTCTTTATTAATTTCATATTAATAATATATGACACATTGGTTCTTTTCCACATAGGTATCTGACTGCAAACCTAATGCTCTGAATTCTTGAAAACGTTTTATTAAGGTTATTGTAAACATGGTAAAAGGTTAATCAAAATGTTTGTATGGGTTTATCCCCTCTCAAAAAATTAATGACCTTATCACAAAATTTTGCCTCATTATATGTATATTAAGAAAAAAATAACTCCAAAAATTAAGCCCCCCCCCCCCCATACCTGCCCTAATCTAAATAGTAATGAAGTTTTCATTCGTTGGCAGACCTAGAGACGAAGCCTAATTCCAAATTCCATATTTCCTTACAAAAATGTACCATATTAAACGTGTTTTAAGTTTCTAAGAATAAAAAAAATATCCCAATTGAGATGGGGTGGGTGGGCGGGGTTCATATTTTGCATTTTTCGGTTAATAAACATAGTATTCTTTGAACAACACGATACTCAAAAACATGCTTCTAATTTCTTGTAAAAAGATAAGTATTTTGCGGTTAAGCTCCGTCCCCTTGGTTCACGGCGAATAAAAAAAATCATCGCAATTGAGATAAGGCGGGTGGGCGGGCTTACAATGTGCATTTTTGTTTTAATATGTGTTTACTTCTTTTCACAACATGAAGTTTAAAATGGAAAATTTGTATAAGGAAATATTTTTTTGCAAAAACCATTTTGATCATGTTTTAAGTTTCTTATTATGAAAAGATGGCTATGTATATTAAGAAAAAAAAGGCAAAATAGAAGCCCCACCCACCCGCCCTATCTCGATTCTGATGATTTTTTTTATTCGTCGTAAGCCGAGGGGCGGAGCTTAATTGCAAAAACCTTATTTTTCGTCCATGTGAAATATGTTCTTAAGTAATAGTGTTATACAAAGAAAACTAAATGTATTAATGAAAAAAGAAAACCAAAAGAGAAGCCCCACCCATCCACCTCGATCTCAACCGTGATGAGTTTTTCATTCGTTGTCAGACCGAGGGGCGGAGCGTAATTGCAAAATCGATATTTCCTTAGACATATTTGCCATTTTAAACATGTTCTAACTTTATTGTTGTGAAAAGATGACTACACATGTTAAGAAAAAAGGGCAAAATGTATTATTTAAATTTTATAGAATAACATACACCTGCACTTATAGTTCATAAATCCATAGTAAATTCTAAATTTTTGTAAAAAAACTTAAAATTTTGTAACAATATTTGTACTCCTGCAGTTGTGGTTTATGAGTTTGTGTTCAGTTTTTATCCTTGACATCCAGATTTTTGGAAAAAATCAAAACTGTGTAGCAATATTTGACAATTTAACTTTGAAATTGCAAAACCGAATGCTTTGGAATCTTACAAGTGTTTTAAGGTAATCAGAAACATGGTAAATTGTTCGTCCAAATTTTAATAAAAAAAAAATACATATATCGGTAAAAAATGTACATACGTTTATCGTGACTGCGATTATGGTTTAAATATTTCAGATAATCCTGACATGGAAACTTGAAGTTACTGGAAATGTGGCTTTTATTAAACACTTCTTTTCTGGGATCAATGGTCATCTTGCTGCTGATACGCAGTGTCGGATTGAGGACATGGGGGTCCATCGGGAAATTTACAAAGGGGGGCTCTGTGGTATTGTAAACAGATGTTGTTTACAAAAACAAATAATATAAATTATTACTGCTATTATTTTCAGTTTTGCTGGCGACATTGACGTTTTGAAAAAATTATGTTAACTTCGACTGTTTATGTTTATACTTCGACCGAATTCGAAAACTAGCACAAACATCAGCGATTAAAAGAAAATGAAATTTGTGTCCTCGACGCAGAGGAAAGGACCAATTGATTAATTCATACCCAGTTTTTTTTTCTAAAAACACTCATAAATTTGAAGAAATTCGGCAAAAATGTAAGATGACGGACAAATAATGTTAAAATATTTACACGGCTACACAGCATTTGGTTTTTGCAATTTCAAAGTTACATTTGTAAAATATTGTTATACAATGTTGATTTTTTTCCAAAAAACTGGATGTCAAGGGTAAAAAATCAACACGGATTCATATATCACACATGGAGGAATATGATATTTTATAAAATTTAAAGAACATTATTTGTTCGGCAGAATTCTAATATGACGTCATCATTTTTTAGGAAGGCCTTAAACGAACAAATTTTGATTAACGATTTATCATCTTCCCTATAATCTTAAAACGTTTGCAATATTTCAGTTCATTTTCAGTGAATTTTCAAATTAAATTGTAATTTTGAATTCTTTCCCAAAAATCTCGATGTCTAAGAGTGAAAACTAGACACGAATTCATGCAGAAAAGGGGTGAAATGTTAAAAAAAAATGGATTAAAAAAAATACTTCACGACAAAAATTGAGTTTTTGTATTTTATTAACATTCAATCAAACACTTCAACGTCGAAATTGGCCAGTTTGCTTAAAAACATGGTAAAGTAGGTACCTTCAAATAGTTGAAAAAAACAGGTAAAAAAAAGCTTAAATAGATGAAAAAAAAATTCTGAGAATTAAAAAAATATCCCAATTGAGATGGGGTGGGTGGGCAAGGTTCATATTTTTCATTTTTCTCTTAATAAACATAGTATACTTTGAACAACACGATACTCAAAAACATGCTTCGAATTTTACTTTCTACTGATAGAAATTTCATCTAACATGTCCGATAATAATCCAATCCTTAAACCCGAGCCATTCACAACAATGCTTTTGGAGGGATAATTAACCAAATTTTGATCAGCTACACAATATTCTTAATACACATGTAAAATTTAACAACTGCTTCAGTAGTTTCGGAGATTATCTGTCTAATAGAAATCCGGAGAGGCGGCAGACAGACCGACAGACAGACAGACAGACGGAAACGGGGGACCTATTGTTTCGTACTGAATTTACGCTCTGAAAGTAAAAAAAAATGTTCCTATTTAATATTTATATATATCGTTTTTTTTTGTGTCTGTTATATTTTTAGGAATATTTATTGCATTTAATATTTAATTGTAATATCCTGCATATGTGAAAAACGTAAATAATTGTATAAAAAAAAAGAAATAGACTGTTTTGGAAATTTCCCGAGTCCCGGCGGGGCAGCCGACACAAAATGGCTATGTAGCTTTATTACTAACAACGCAAAATATACACTAAAAATATTACAATTAATTTGTGGTAATTGAAAAATGGTACGTATATTCTTAATCTACCATGGACTAGAAATATTAACAATTATATAACTCCAAATCTACCAGTTTCTAGTATAATAATCGGCACAATAGCATTTATTCTTTCTAACTTCTTCTATAAAATCGAATTCTTCGTCATAAATTAGAAAAATCAGCTGAGAACGCCAATAAAAAACTTTAGGATGAGCTGTTGGTCTTCTCAAAAAGGTTTATGCCTGGCTGTTCGGTACGCAACTTTAAAATCGTCGCGCTCCTAGCGGCAAGATCCTGAACTAACCACTCAAACTGTGTTGGATTCAAACCAAACCCCATTTTTCAATAATTATTCGTTGTTGTCAAAAATTCTGCTAAGAAATGTATCACTAATTTTCCACTAGGTAATACTCCTGTTAATGTCATTCGACAATCATTTGAATTAATTTGTAGTATATTTTGATTTTCATAAAGACATTATTATTATTATTTAAATAAATTGTACTATTAACAAGTAATCAATGTAACAGGGACATTTAAACTAGGTTACTTTGTTGGTGTGAGAATTTTCAAGCGATTCCACAAAAAAAAAGAGGAGAAACAGAAGACAATTATACTTTTTTTTACGATATTTTTCTGCCACATTTTTTTTTGGCTTAGTTTGATGTATAATGTAACTATATACATCATTTTATCATAGAAAAACAGAAAAAATTGTTATACCTACCTCCTCTGGTTAATGCGAACAGTTCGCTGTATGTTTCAATTTTTAAAAAAATTGTGAAAAACTTAGAAAATACACTTATAAAAACTTGGTTTGTGGTGAAATAATTTAATTTTAATAACAAAACTAATTACAAGATCAGTCAAAACTGTTAATACAAAATCTTTCAACTGCAAATACAGTATAAAACATAAAAATGACATGGATATGTAAAAATAGACACAAACGCCTATAATAATATGTACAAATAATAAGTCAACTTAAAAAACTATTTACAAGTCTCCTAACAAATTTACAATTTTAAACTTTCAAAAACTAATCAAAATACTCTAATTGCCCTCAATCGAGAGAGGATCCGTTTTGATTATATCTGGCATCACATTCTGAAACAAAACGTACAATATTGACACAACAACAAAATTCACACACTTACTTCTATAATAATGGGCGTCGCAAGCTCTATATTGTTATACGAAACCCCAATTGATCTCTGTTGCGTTTGTTGCTGTTGCTGTTGCTGCTGCTGCTGCCTCTGCATTTCTTCTTTCCGCTTCTTCACCGACCCTGAGTGGAATCGCCCACCTTCACCTCTTATTCTATTCATGGCGTGTCTGTGTCTGGATTCGTGCAGATATTTCTGAAACAAATTATGAGTATGCCTTATAATTTTAGCAACTTTGTATTACCGGTCGCTCTTTGGGTATTTTGCCTTCTGCTTCCAGCTTTGCTCGCGCCTGCCTCCTTTTCAAGATTCTCCTGTACTGTTTTGCGTTTACGTAGAGAGGTTCCTCTTCTAAAAATTCGGTCGTTCCTGGTATAGGCACTCTTTGGAATTGGGTTCCGCTGGTTCCAGGCACCATCTGTCAAAAATAACACTTTTATTGACACGAAGGGCGTACAATGCGGCTGCGACGTTACTACTAATTTCAACATATACAACAAATGGTAGTGTCATTAAACTTAGCTTTTAGGATATGTTAAAGCTTAATTAACAAAGGGCACAAAATCCCTAGGATAAAAACGTATTTATTATTATTAAAATACAGTCATTTGGTGGTATATGTGGTAACTTGTTATATATATAGATATGTGTGTGTGTATTATTTTTTATTAGCAACACGCGCACAAATTCGGAAAAAATGTTAATAATGTTACGTACGTCTGAGGCATTTCTCACCATGACTAAGTTTCCGTTAGCCATAGTCAGCTGGTTCGCGGATGCTGTGGCAATGGTTTGAGGCACCACAGTCTGAGTGGGTGAGGTGACGGCGGGCTGTGCCACAGCCGTGGTAGTTGTGGCAGTAGGCGGACTACTCGCGATTTGCACTAAACTTCCGTTTATATTCAGTACTAAAATTAACCAAGTTAAAAATATATTTATCACATCGAAATATTTACCTGTTGGTTGTGCTTGCTGTAACGTCGTGTTATCTATGGCTACTGGTTGGTAAATAAAAGTCTGGCCATCCAAAGACTGAACGATTTGTGCCTGTTGCGGTTGTTGTAAAAGAACTTGACCCTGAGCCGTCTGTAAACTCGATACTGGTAGTACTTGTATCTGCTGTATGCCCTGAGTTCCCGCTTGAGCAACCTGGATTTGACCACTCTGAGGTACGGCATGTACCATAATTTGCTGACCATTAGCACCTTGAATTACCTGACCAGTGTTCATCTGCATAACTTGTACTTGCTGAGGACTAACGCCCTGCACGGTCTGCATGACGACTTGGCCATCTGTGGCGGTGGCAATTTGCTCCATTGCTGGAGGCTTTTGTTGATCGTATCCAAAAATTTATACACTAGAAGGAAAAAATTGCATTAATTGAAATCTACTTTAATTACACTTTTCACTTTTTTTTAACGGTTTGAATTAATATACAAATTGCAAGTAGTCGAATAACATGTAAATTATAAAACCAAATATACAAAGCAGACACTTTTTTATAGGTAAATTTAATTAAAAAGGTGTCCTTCAAATACGTACATACCTTCGAAAAGTCAGAAATAAACAGGAAATTGAATCTACTTTTCTTTTAATCGTGTATGCAGTATAATTTTTATTAAATGCACCTGCTTTTCCGTTTTAAAACTGATAACTCAAATTGAAGGGTAGACGTAGAGTGAGACGTCAGACTATTTTCATAAATATTTCTAACATGAATAAATGATTAACCATTCAACATAATGAAAGCCATGAGTGGAATAGCTAATTATAATAAAATATAATCTAAATTAATTTTCGTGAACTAAAAAATTACATGCAACTATTTTTTACAACGCACAAACAATGATTTAATATTATTAAGATGACGTCATCAATTTTTCCATGGGAATACACAATTTGATTGTGGCTGAATCCGTCCGTAATTTTAGTATCCATTACTTAAAAAACTGTGTTTTTAATTATCCAGAATCACCTTTTTGATAAGTGAAGTACCTATGTCGTAATACAATTTCAACATTTTTGCTAAAAATTGTGTTGAAATGTCCAACGTTTCACAAAGCGGGGAAAGGGAGGAGAGGGGAAGCAGGGGAGCCGCCGGAGGTTCTGGGTGAAACAATAACTCGATATGTTTAATGTACTGGCAGATTAGATAATTTTTTTTCAGCATACTCGTAGTGTAATTTTTATCAACATGTTTTGAATTGTTTCTCTGTGTAGATTTAACTAATACATTAAATATTTATTGGTTCAGTGTTGCATTTATTGTAGTCACCATAGCCAACTCTCTACTGTCTCCCCCCCTCCCCAGTTTTTCTGGGTGCATCACTGGATTATAATTTTTTTTCTAAAATCAATATTTTAGGGGCATTAGTTGTATCTAATAGTTATTAGTTATATTTCCATTAACAGATTTATTGTTATGAAATTTTAAATATAATAATATAATACAATCTACAACTTTCACCAAAGCAGTTTTTTAAATAATTTATTGTTATATTTATATTTTCAATTCAAAATCAATATCTCAGTTGATTTATGGAAATTTCGGAACGCTATTTCCACCACTGTTTTCAACTTACAAAACTTTAGGCATCATGCTAGATACATTGTCAACTTTTTTTTAATTGGAGATGAGATCCAGTAAAAGAAACTAAAAAATAGCTACTAGAAGCTTTTTACTGCATCTCATTTCCAACAAAAAAAAGTAGACAACGTATCTGATACGATATTTCGAGTTTTGTAAGCTGAAAACGGTGTTGACAGCCGCGTTCCGAAATTTCCATAAATAAATAAGATGTAAGTTTTTAAAGGAATGTGATGCAAACATTTCACTAAAATTAATAAAAAAAGATTATTACAAAATGTTTTTAAGAAAACAGCTCTTAGGTTATATGTATTGAAAGTTTAACTGAATATTAACTAAAATAACGTTGTGCCTATAGCTAAAACTGTTAAATTTATCCGGCAACATTAATCACATGACGTTTTTTCATTTTTCTAAAAACTGCATTTATTTCAAAAAATATTCATATGCACCTGGTCAGTGAAATTCTTTTTGACCCAAGAAGATTTCATTTGATTTGAATTTGATAAAAGTATTAATCCGCTTTACAGGAGCTAGAATTACAAAATAATTTTTCGGTTTATCGATTTTTCGGCTTTGCACCAAGATTCTCACAAGATGCGTTAGAAAAAGTTTTTTCAGTCAAATAAGATTTAGACCAGAAATGCCAAATGTACTTCAGTTCACTTCTTAAAAATTGAAAAGAAGAAGAAGAAACTCAAAACATGTTTAAAATGGTAAATTTTTATAGGAAAATATGGATTTTGCAATTAAACTCCGCCCCTCTATCTGACAACGAATAAAAAATTCATCACAACTGAGATAGGGGAGGGTGGGTGGGGCTTAATTATTTATTGGCTTCTTTTTCTTAATGTATATCTATTTTCAACAACACGAAATTTAAAGCATAATTCTATCGTCAAATTTACCATTTGATATTTTAAATATTTTATTGTTGAAAGAAGACTATGTATATGTACTAAGAAAATCAAAGGATAAACCCCACCCACCCACCCCGTCTCAATTGTGATTAATCTTTTTATTCGTCGTGAGGCGAGGAGTGGATCTTAAATGCAAAATTAATATTTCTCTACAAGAAAATGCCATATGGAACATGTTCTAAGTATCGTGTTGAAAAAAAACGACACATGTTAAAAGAAAAGTCAAAAATCAATGTTGTTCAACAAATTTCATAAAAATAAACATGTAAATATTTATGTACCAAAGGTTCTGGAGGTTCATAATCGAAAAAGTATAAAGTTTGCCAAATTTTATTATCCTTGTCAAATTTCATTATTACATACATAACTTAAACAATTCAAAAGTTAATAATTTCAAAAAATATTCCAGTGGGTTTACTTTAAAGTACAATAGTTTTTTACTTCTTGAGTCGACGCTAGAGGGTATTGTAATACCCCTAACGTCCAAAAAAATGGGTTTTCCATTTCCGTCGACCGGCAGTTATTATCTGTGTCGCTGGTTATTGTCAAACTTTATAGGCATTTTAGGAATATCGTGTAGATGATTAAATACTATTTAAATTTTTTAAAATAAGGCTCCTGTATTTGTAATTTTTTATACATAGTGATTTTATACCAGAGACATTCAAATTTTCCAAAAAAATCAAAATTTTATAACAATGGGTCGTGGGTAACTTTGTTCTTTCTTACAATGGGAGTAAAAATGATGAAAGCACACGTTTATTAAAACTTTTGAAGTTTTTTCTGCTTAAACCTGTATAATCCAATTTATCCAAAAGAGACAGACTAATAAAAAACATTTATTCAATACTAGCATATCACTTTCCCTCCCCATAAACCGCAACTAATACCGATTTAATGGGAAGAAATATCCTACAATTTTGATATCTACATACAATGTAATGTAACACTGACTTGGTTTATAAACGTAACAAGTTTTCACGAAATTGTGTGTGCGATTAAACCGATAAAATTTAGAAATATCAGTGTCAAAAAATCGAAGATATTAAAATCAATGCAAAGCCACGATTCGAGCGGTTGGAACAGCGAATTTTAAACGAGCTTTTTGACCATACATTGAAACCATCCTTCGCACTTTTCACTCTCATTTACGAATCGGAACACAAACATAACCTTATATATGAAATTTAATTTGACAAATTGAATTTAAACGCGTAAGGTTTAATCAAATAAATAAAAATATTTTCATAGCCTACCCTAACCTGAAAACTTTTTATCACCCGTTATGATTTACATCGTAAACTTGCGGGGTATACGGCATAAGCAAATACAAGCTGACGTCTGACGTTAATCTCAAAGCACATCAGGCTAAAGTTCAGAACAACCGGTGCACTTAAATGTCTGAAGATAAAAATAAGGGCAGATTAATAAACCACAAGTATACAAGCAAGTTATTTTATAAAATTAACAGGGTTTACTACAAAGAAATTTTAGTCGACACGATAATTTCAAACTAAACCCAAAATTTCATAGTAATCAATAATAATTTCTAATATTACGGGTCGCCAACAGACAGATCATATTTTTAAATCATATATACACATTTCTTTTCTAATAATTATGAAATCCCTCCAGGTAGTAGAGCATTTTCATGAATAATTTGTAATCCCTAAACCAACGTTGACAAAAAGTTCCATTATTAAATCAAGAGGTGCGATAAAATTTTGGGACGTCATCAATTTTTAAAGGGCATGAATAAACAAACAATTTCGGTTTGCGTTTTACGATATTGACGTGATAATAATGTGAACGCACACTTCAATTTTAGATTAATCGTACGGTAGTTTCAGATACTATCTCTTCAACAATTTGCCCTCAGATATAAGACAGATGGTGAACGGAAGCTGCCATCCGCGCTGGTATAATTTTTTTAGATAAAGGAATTACCCACTTTCAAAGTGGAAATGCTTTGCAATTAGAGGACTCGATTCAAAATTGCATTGAAGTACTTTTTTAGCAAGCACCTGGACTTTTAATGAAGTACCTAGGTTTAAAAGGTTTTCAGTAAAAATAAAAAATACGACTTTATCTCATTTTGAAAATAATTAAAACAAAAATAGAATTTGGAAGTTTCACATATGCAAAAATATCGCACAGGAAAGAGGTGACTCATGTTTATAATCTGAAGGGTGTATGATGAAATAAAATCACAAGGAACTTGTAGGAGCAAAACAACACAAAATTATTACCCACATATTAACACTGGTCAGATTGTGGAATATTTTAATTCTACCTGCCAAACAACTTCGACGCAGTGAATAACTAATTTCAAAGTTAAAATCGAACATGACATTATAGGTTATGTATTCTAGGTGTGGAATCAACCGTAAAAATAAACCAAAACCCCATCAATCCCGCTTAGCAGTTTACAAAATCGCCAAATCGGCCAATTTAACCGTCAATCCAGCAGCCTCCAGCCCCCAAAGACACGAAACCACCTGAAAACCGCCTTTTCGATGTGCGCAAAATGTGAATCGTCCAGCCTTCGGACAACGAAAGCTCGGTCGCCATTACGTCGAGAACGCATCCTGACGTTGTAAAATATGAAAATTTTCGAATAAATATCGGATAAACAATTGTATTTTGCCGGTTCAACCCTCGAATCATGCACTGAATATGTTTGATAATTTGTGGACTTACATTGGATATTTTAGTCTGCACTTTCCCAATGATTGGTCGACAAATTGTAGACCAATGGTCGCGACGCACTACACACGATTCGTTGGAACCTGGTTGTGTATTGGTGGTGATGGCCCACTCCCTTGCGAGCTAACAGCGGTCGATGCCCCGTTAGCTTATCGACGGGCGCAAACTACGCTCGGCGGGAAACCCGTGGCCAATTACAAAAGTAGAAAAGGAAAAGTTCAGCAATACGCTCAAGACGGAATCACGATCGGAGATGAAGTTTTTTCACCAGCAGTAATTAAGAGGACTCGGCCGGGAACGGATTAGTCTATGCGATTAGATTTGCCACGTTGCTTGCTAAGCTATCTCCACAGATACGAGCTACGTTAATCGACGACCTTGTGGCGAGCCATGCTGTCGTTGATGCACGTAGAGATGTAGATTAAATTACGCTGCGTTACGTAACTACGTTTTTGAAAAGCGCGCCGTTTGATGGCGCCCTCTGGCGATTTATTCGACGATTACGGAGAACAGTGGCGTAACAAAAAAAATTCCTGTTCTTTAATTACGACTAGATCTGCATTGTTATTTGCAGCGTTATACCTTGAAAGGTAGATGTCCAACCCATTGATCTAATAAAGGAGTGGATGGAGCCTTGTGTACGTTTCCATACGCGAGCGAGTGTAATCAACACAAGAAAGAAATAGCAAGAGTTGTTATGCATCAGTGGGAAAAGGACGGCTGACCACGTAGCACGTGCTGGGTGGCAAAAAACGCTTCATTTGAACGGGAATTAATACGTTTTCTTACGAATTTGTTCAAACAATCAATTATAACAAACGCTTGTCAATAAAAACTATATTTTTACAGTTTACATTAAAATTATGTGTAATATGAAACAACAAAAATCATGTTAAGTGGTAGAGATAGTCTTTTAATAAAATGAAATGTATACAGAATCTACAATATATTACGAATTCAGTTAATACAATAATCTTCTACAAGTTAACTAATCTTGTAGTGTATGTTCATTGGTAAATCTGAAATTTTTAGGGTAAAATTAATTAACTTTCGATAAAAGTGACAGGGTGCCTAATTAAATTAAACATATTAAATTGTGTGGAATTTTCTAGTAGAATCTATTTTCTAAATCCACGTACAAATAACTAAAACAATAATAATCAATAGATATAAAATTCCCTTTTTTTGTAGCAACAATCCATTTTTTTCGTAACTCGGAATGTTTACGGAATCTAACAAAATTTTTAAATTATAGTTACGAAATCCTTCGTCTCTACATATATGTGATTATTACATATGAAATGACACAGGATTGCTTTCTTTGCACGTTCTTTGCAATTGTACGCACAACACGATTTCACGATGTTTAACATATAGTCCGATAAAATACAACTTAAGAAGACTGTAGTCATTTAAATAAGGTAACTTGAGCCTAAAAAACGTAAATTTGCAAAAAATACACCTTTAAAGACCATGCGACAGCACGAAACAAACCTCCAGAAACACAGTGCTCTGCAGTTTCGTGTCAATGTTTTGCCACCCAGAGAGCCCTATCTCTGTCCCACTGTGTTGGCAACGCGCGCCTCTCTCTAAGTTACTTCCATATAATATTATTTCTATGGTCCAACCCTTATGCTGTTCGCCCTATCGGAATTGCGATGCATTTCTAATGCCTGACCGAACTGCGGTAAAATCCTTAGTCTCGCTTTTTAATGGCACTTTAGTGTTGTACAAAGTTATTTAGTACTCACAATTCCAAATTAAGACGTTTTCGTCTCGTAATTTATTGCAATAATTCCGTAAGATGTGATTCCGACATTCAATTTTTTCTACAAAAATGTTTGGACCGTATGGTTTATTGTCTCGAATTTTTTTATAGACACTACTATCACCATCACCTACAACTTTTGCATAAATTAAACCATGCATTTCTATAGATTTTTGGAATCCCTCTAAGATAATACTACTTTCCATTGCTGTAGAGGCCTTGTTCCAATTTTTGAAACATTTATGAGGTTTATCTTTTTTTAAATTTTTATTACGTGTGCATGTGAGACAATATTTATTTTTTACTCCCACATATAAAATTTTCCTGGTCCTACCACCTATAATGCATGCTACTCCAGACAAAGTATTGTAATTATTTTTATATGATCGCTTGCTCCACGCTCCATCCACGATTACCGAAATGGCCGGAATACCATCGATGATATCATTAGCATCAACAGCTAACTGATATACTTCCTTGCCTGCAGCAATCATTGATTCTGATACAACATTTTTTACGACTTCAATTACTTTGTTCTCATGATGTAAATAAGTCTTATCACTCATAACCGGAATATCCAAAGCACTACAAAGAGCTGACAATTGGGAATGACCTGTTCCCGAAGCAAATGCACCACACACAATACCTTTATTTATATCCATACTTTTATGGGGCTTATTTGTTGAGAAATTACCCCGACAGCCGCACACCTTACACGTAAATGTAAAAATACTATATTGAAACCTTGGCGTTGTTCATGTATCATACTAATATCGGAAAAATTACAGTCGAATCCAGGAAAATGTTTAATATCTTTTAGTGATGACAACAAGTGACCAATATCAACAATTCTGCGCCCGTTTAAGAACAAATCATTTGTCACGGAATTGTATGTCTGCTCCTGTTATAGAGAAAAAACACTAGAAGAATCCGAATCCGTTTCATCGAAGCGTGAATTTTGAGCAACTTCAAAAGAATTATTATTTGTTAATGATGAATTTAATTTAATTTTTTTTTAAACGGTTCATCTGCTGCTTTTTACTTTTGGGCTTATGCGCAACTAAAAGATGTTTACCTGCCTTTTTAACCATCTTCAAACTAAACGTAAAATTAAAGATTATTGTATATTGAAAAGAATACAACTCTATACCTATTACTAAAAACTACACTTATTACTAAAACTTACCCTACAAAAATTAATAACTAAATGAAAAGAAAAAATATATATATATATATACAAATACTTATAAAAATTCGAAGATTCCACACTACAAATTTCTACACTTCTATCTCAATGAAATAGCTAACAAAGACTGAACGAATATTTCAAAGTAGAATCCATAAAATTACCTCGGTTTCAAAGAATTTTGTCATTAGCATGGGAAATCCCCTGAAATTAGGTATAGGGGTATAGTAGCTGTCACAATAAGCTGAACGCCTCAAGCGCTCAATAAACCGCGCCCCAGGTAGCATTCGGTCTAATTTGACAGCCACTTTACAATAAGTTGTGATCTATTCCTCAAAAATGTTTGCATTTTTTCTGAATTCATTGATGTAGCACTTTCTTTCTGATTGAAATGGCAAAATAAAAAAAAAGGAAGATGACATAGTTACCTTTGAAAATAATTTTAATTTGACATGTAAGGTATTTCTTGCAACAATGATCTATCTAAGTGAAACTGAGCGCATAGAATTATTATGAAATAGAAATGCATTAATTATATGGTAGTGTACCTCTATATCTAATTTCAGTTGATTTGTACAATTGGTTCAGAAGATATTTGTGGCCGCCTGGAAGTAGGCAACCAGTTATACATACATAATGCAGCCACCGGATTGGCAGTTACAACACGCAAGCCCAAAGAGGAAACGCCACGGTGGAAACGTAAAACAGACTTTCTTCTTCCTCTTCTTCTCCGACCACTCACCGGGTGCAGACGTCCTCTTCTTCTCCGACCACTCACCGTGTGCAGACGTCCTCTCCTCTTCAAGACCTCCACGTGGACATACACATACAACCTTGGGCCGTGTTATCATTTTTGTAGTTGGTATTGTAAATAAACCTGTACTAAAACCGTTTCCGTTAGTAATTCGACGACAACAATTACAATTGGTGACCCCGACGTGATCGAAGAACTACGGGTACGAACATGCCGACTGCCGAAGAACTGCAACAGCAACTCCAAAAACAGCAAGAAACCATCCGGAAGCTAGAGCACACTCCAGCCGGTCACAGACGTAGCGAACCCACCAGACAAAGAGAGGTACGACAATTAAGAAGAAACTGATAGCCGCCTACACCGACTCACAGGAGAAGCAGCTACGAAAGCTGATAAACGAGATGGAGCTAGGGGACCGACAACCATCCCAGTTATTCCGCGAAATGAAGGCACTCGCGGGGCAGCAGATGAATAGCGAAGTCGTAAAAACGCTCTGGCTACAGCGACTTCCACCACATGTCCAACTCGTGCTGTCTGCGAGCGAGGGAGTACCGCTGGAAAAGATGGCAGAAATCGCGGACAAATTGGCGGAAATACACAGAAGCAACGCTATGGCTTCCAGTATCAACGCGATAGGCGCCACCAGCGACACGACGCGGCAGAACACCATCGTACCAACGCAGGAAACTAACCTCATTACGGTAATTGCAGACCTCCAGAAACAGATGGCGGCCTTATCGGTAGCCGTAACTCATCTAACCAACACGAGAGGGCGCAGTCCACAAGCACGGCAAAATGACAGCCGAAATCGGTCAAGGACACACAGCAGGCAACGCACGGATCAAAATGGCGTTTGTTATTACCACGCCAAGTTCGGTGTAAACGCTCGAAAGTGTTTCAAACCCTGCACGTTTGTACAGACGGAAAACTAGAGGCGCCGTCGGGTATCGAGGCGGTACACGACGACGCGCGTCATCATCGTCTCTTCGTCACGGATCCCAAATCCGGTATCAGGTATCTAGTCGATACCGGAGCAGAGGTCTCAGTCCTGCCGAAAACGTTTTCAGGTAAGGCTCAGTCACAGACACAAGATACACCCGCCCTATTTGCAGCGAACAACACACCCATCCGCACGTTCGGCCAGAAATTCATGGTGGTTGACTTGAAGCTACGCAGAACTTTTAAATGGGTTTTCATCCTCGCGGACGTCGAGAAACCAATAATAGGGGCCGATTTTCTCGAGTACTACCACCTCCTACCGGACCTGAGAAACCGGAAGCTGGTAGACCCCTTGACACATCTCTCTTCCCCTGGTTTCGTATTGGCCTGCTCCGTACCACGCATTACGACGGTGGCAAAAACCTCCAGCTACCACAACCTGCTGGCGGAATACCCGGAATTGACGAAAGCACCACGTCCGGGAAGTCAAACATCCAGCTCCGTAGTGCATCACATATACACAACCGGCCCTCCTGTAGCTGAAACACCACGCAGACTACCACCGGAGAAACTCAAGGCCGCCAAAGCTGAGATCCAGTACATGTTGGAGCAAGGGTGGTGTCGCCCCTCCAGCAGTCCATGGGCCAGCCCACTGCACCTCGTACAGAAGAAGAATCCTGGGGAATGGCGTCCTTGTGGGGATTATCGGAGGCTGAACGGGGTAACAATCCCAGACAGATACCCCATACCACACATCCAGGACTTCTCGGCCAGACTAGAGGGAAAAACGGTGTTCTCCACGATAGATTTGGTACGTGCTTACCACCAAATTCGAGTGGCCGACGAGGACATCCCAAAAACTGCAGTGTGTACGCCATTCGGTTTATTTGAGTTCACAGTGATGACTTTTGGCCTACGCAATGCCGCGCAAACTTTTCAAAGACACCTCAATAATGTGCTCAACGATTTAGACTTTTGTTTCGCATATATAGACGATATTTTAGTTTTTTCCGCGAACCCAGAGGAGCACATGCGACATTTAAAAACGCTGTTTGAAAGACTGAAGCAACACCAAATCGTGGTTAATGCAGCAAAGTGCGTGTTCGGGGCAAGTGAAGTGGAGTACCTAGGACATAGCATTTCGACTCACGGGACCCGTCCAGCAACCGCGAAAGTGACGGCGATAAGTGATTTTCCTAAGCCGCAAACTGTGAAGGACTTACGAAAGTTTCTCGGCATGATCAACTTTTATCGTCGCTTCGTCAAAAATGCCGCATCTATCCAAGCACCTCTACATGTGTATCTGCGAAATTCGAAAAAAAATGACAAGACGCCAATCAGCTGGACCAACGAGGCGGAAGAAGCGTTCAGCCAGTGCAAGAGCGAGTTGTCCAGTGCTGCGCTGCTAGCACACCCTTCCGAGAACGCCTCATTAAGATTGACCACCGATGCTTCGGATACAGCCATGGGGGCTGTGTTGGAGCAGGAGGTTAAAGGCGACTGGCAACCCCTGGGATTTTTCTCAAAAAAGTTGACCAACACCCAACGAAGGTACAGCACGTACGACCGCGAACTGCTCGCGATATACGAAGCCATCAAATTCTTTCGCTACATGGTAGAAGCGAGAGTCTTCACGGTTAGAACGGACCACAAGCCTTTGATTTACGTGTTCAAACAGAACTCAGAGAAAGCTTCCCCGAGGCAGCTACGCCAACTCGACTTCATCAGCCAGTTCACTACGGAGATAGAACACATTCCGGGCGAAAACAACATGGTGGCGGACACATTATCCCGAATCAGCGAAGTTCACACGGCAGCAGTGATCGACCCGGACGAACTCGCCTCCGCCCAAGAACAAGACCTGGAGTTGAGAAACCTGCTGAATTCCAGTACCAGTTTGAAACTCCAGAATCTCACACCCATGAATTCGGATACGGCGATCTGGTGCGACACAGCCACGGGGAGAATTCGCCCCTACATACCCCTCCACTTACGAAAAAGGGTATTTGACATGGTACATTCTAAATCACACCCAGGCGGCAAAGCCACATTCAAGGCGGTACATAAAAGTTTCGTGTGGCCATACATGGAACGCAACATAAAAAAATGGGCGCGCGAATGCCTTCCTTGCCAGCGGTCAAAGGTGAGTAGGCACACTAGAACACCCCTAAAACATTTTGAACTTACAGAATGCCGATTCGAACATGTACACATGGACATCGTTGGGCCATTACCACCATCACATGGACACCGGTACTGCCTCACGATGACAGACAGGTTCACCCGATGGCCAGAAGTAATTCCCATGACGGACATGACGGCGGAGACGGTGGCGAAAACCTTTTACGCAACCTGGGTTGCGCGGTTCGGTTGCCCCCACCGTATTACAACTGACCAAGGCCGGCAGTTCGAGGCCACACTGATGTCCGCCCTCACAGACCTTTTGGGCACTAAACGTTGCCGAACCACGCCATACCGACCACAGTGCAACGGGATGATCGAGAGGTGGCACAGAACGATCAAAGCCGCCATCATGTGCCACGAGACCAGTGACTGGTACGACATCCTACCCACGGTGCTGTTAGGTTTAAGGACAACAATCAAGGACGACCTTAAATGTTCCCCAGCCGAGCTGACTTACGGCACGCAACTACGAATCCCGGGGGAATTTTTCTTCGCAAACGACGAGCCAGAAGTCGACCCCAGCAATTTCGTCGACAAGTTGAGGCTCCACATGCGCAACGTCCGACCAAGGCCAGCAACCCACCATGGCCACCACAAGACTTTTGTCCACCCAGAGCTGTCTGACTGTTCCCACATCTTCCTCAGAGATGACTCAGTCAGGAAGCCGTTACAACCACCATACACCGGACCACACCACGTATTACGACGTACAGACAAGGTGATAGTGATAAGCATGAATGGAAGAGAAACCACAGTGAGCCTGGACCGAGTAAAACCGGCTTTCATATCGGCAGAGTCCTGCACTCCGCCTCATGTGCAGCCCCCAACGCAACAGGTCCCGACAACACCTGCGTCGACGAGCACCACTACAAGGTCAGGAAGAACAGCCAGGCCACCAGTGAAATTCCGCGACTACGAAACGTAGTCACTGGGAGGGGACTACTGTGGCCGCCTGGAAGTAGGCAACCAGTTATACATACATAATGCAGCCACCGGATTGGCAGTTACAACACGCAAGCCCAAAGAGGAAACGCCACGGTGGAAACGTAAAACAGACTTTCTTCTTCCTCTTCTTCTCCGACCACTCACCGGGTGCAGACGTCCTCTTCTTCTCCGACCACTCACCGTGTGCAGACGTCCTCTCCTCTTCAAGACCTCCACGTGGACATACACATACAACCTTGGGCCGTGTTATCATTTTTGTAGTTGGTATTGTAAATAAACCTGTACTAAAACCGTTTCCGTTAGTAATTCGACGACAACAATTACATATTTAACTGCTTCCATACATTATAGCGACGCTGTATAATCATTAATAACTAATACTTGCTCTTGCCGCCTTTTTCTAATAAATTCATCATTCGTGGTACGTACTATGAGTAGAGATGGGATTTGACGCATTTTTCTTAAAATCTTGTCTCTAGTTGTGAGACTTTTATCTCTTTAATCTTTTCTCCTAAATAAACTTTTATGAAGGTCCCAAACGGTCGATCGGCTTACCTGCCCAATGATTGACAGCTGTCTAACTCTCTACATTGTGGGTTGCCTAATTTAGAAAACAGAAATACGAGCTCGGTCCGACGGACCCTTAAGGCTCCGCCACACAGTCATTAAAAGATGCCAAAATAAGGCAAAACGCCAATCCATTTTGCGCCTTTATTTTAAGAGTTGAAGAGCAGGGCGATACATGTGCGTGCTCATGACATAAAAATCTTTAAGGAAGAGTCTTGTATTTTTTAAAAAACGTAGCAGTTTTTAAAATAAAAAATAAAGTGCGTAAAACCCCAGCGGATTTTTAGCGAAAACTATAACTCGGTGTGCTTTTAAAAAATATCGAAGTGATAGAGAATTTTTTTCTACTTTAGGCGCCATTCTTCGTTTTCTGTTAAAATTTTACTTCTTTTAGTTATTGTAAAAAAACTGCAAAACAATTTGGGCAAATTTTGGTAAGTTAGGCAACCCAAAATATTAGCTGAGGCGATAAGCTGTAATTTATGGCCCACACAATAGAGCACCTTTTAAATACCTTAAGCTTATTTGACCACCCTTTGAAGTACCTGACAATAGCATTAAGAAGGATATGGGCGAGTAAAATTTTTACAGAAATATGATGACATTTCTACGTTGTTGTTTTGATTTGATTCCCCCTTTTAATTAAATGAATGATAAATGGAATTTTATTATTGGAATACATTCAAGCTATATTAGGGATGTAGTATATGTCTATGACAATATTCCATAATTAAGCATTCTGGATTCTGGATTCTTAATTTATGGGGGCTGACCGTAGCCAGCCGGCACTTAGGCCTCGCCTTTGGGCCCATTGTACCTTCCCCAAGTCCATATCAGGGTGTTTTCCCGCTCCTCTACTCGTCAAGCCACCCAACTGCTTGAATGTACTTGAGTAATGCAGAGGGTGGAAACTCCCTGATATTTGCCATACTAGGCCAGATGTCCCCTAGTATGGATTCCCTGTAGGAGGCTAGGGCTGGACACTCACGAAGAATGTGCTCAGCTGTTTCCTCTTCTTCATTGCATCCACGACAGATTGGGTCTGTTACCACCCCTATCGTGTATAGATGTTTGTTAAACTGGTAATGTCCCGTAAGGAATCCTACCAGTTTACGCAGTTTGTCCCTTGAAAGTGAGAGATAAAATTTCGTCAACTTACGGTCTGGTGTCGCCATACAAGCTCTACTATGCCGACAGCTGCTCAACTTCACCCATATCTGCTCATGGCGTCTCTGGGTATATTGCTTTACGAGTTCGTTCGAGAGGGCGACCGAAGGCGTGATTGCCGGTTCGGGTCCCCAGAAGGGCATGCGCGCGGCTCGCTTCGCCATCTCATCTGCCCTCTCGTTTCCTTCGTTGCCACTGTGTCCTTTGATCCAACAAAGTTCCACACTATTCCTCTGCGTTACATACTTTAGCGTTTGTCTGCACTCCCAAACCAGCCCGGATCGAACCATACAGCTGTCCAGGGCTAGTAGTGCAGACTTGCTGTCAGTAAGTATGCGTATTGATTTGTTGCCGATTTCACGTTCAGCAATGATTCTAGCTCCCAGTATTATTCCCATCAGTTCTGTTTGTAAGACAGACGTGTGGGTGCCGAGAGGTACACTGATTTGTGCGTTCAGTTGTTCGGAGTAGATGCCGGCTCCTGAACCACTATCTGTTTTGGCACCATCGACATAGATATCTATGTCGGCTCGTCCTTCTGAATTATCATTCATTGATATTCTATATGTCTTCTCATATATTAATTTTGTGCCCATTCGGTCACAACCCATCCTTAACAAGGGTATTCTGTTGAACGCCTCCGTTAAGATCCGAGTGTGCTTCGTTGTGCGGCCTTGTTTGTTCCATACTCCCAGAGAGTGAAGTCTTAGAGACGTCGTCATTGCCGCTTCCTCTATGTAAAGGTTAAGAGGTGCTAAGCAAAGAAGAGTCTCCAGAGCCGCTGTGGGAGTGGTCCTCATTGCTCCTGTAACACTGAGACACGCCATTCTCTGAACGTGTTCAAGTTGCAGGGCTGTTGTTTTTTGTCTGGCTCTGGGCCACCAAACTAAAGCTCCATAGCACAGCATCGGTCTGACTATTGCCGTGTAGATCCAGAGGGCGATCTTGGGATTTAAACCCCACGACCTTCCCACCACCCTACGACATTGCCAAAGAGCCGAGCGTGCCTTTTCTACTTTATCATCTACATGCTTCTTCCAATTCAGTCGCCAGTCCAATACAACTCCCAGGTATTTGACTTTGTCCGAAAGTTGAAGCGTTGTGTTAAATATTTTTGGCATCTGTAGTGTGCCAATTTTCCTTTTCCTGGTGAACAGGATTAGTTTCGTCTTTTCTCCATTAACGGAGAGGGTATGTCTGCTGCACCATTCCTCGACTATTTTTACTGCAGCTTGCATTATCTCACATAATGTATCTGCGTTTTTTCCTGTTAGCAGAATGACTAGATCGTCCGCGTATCCAATTGTGTGGTAGCCAAGATCATTGAGGCGTCGTATCAGGCTGTCAACGACAGTATCCCACAGTACAGGAGAGAGAACTCCTCCCTGAGGACATCCCCTGTCTACAACAGCCTCGATCTCAGTGCCACCTACATTAATCATTACTTCCCTGTTCCTCAGCATACCGGCCACCCACCTACTTAGGGTGGGGTCCACGTCGTGCTCTCGTAGGGCTAGCTCTATGCTTTTGAAAGTCGTTTTATCAAACGCTCCTTCAATATCCAAAAACATTCCTAAGGTGAAGAGTTTGTTCTCCATCGCCCACTCTATACGGTTTACAACTGTGTGTAGGGCCGTATCGGTGGATCTTCCTTGGATGTAGGCATGTTGGTTCGGATGTAGAGGTTGCTTGCTCAAAGCAGTCTCCCGAATCTCTTTTTCGCTTAGTCTTTCTAGCGTTTTCAGCAAGAATGATGTTAAGCTAATTGGTCTGTAGGATTTAGCCAAAGTGTAATCTTGTCGTCCTGGCTTAGGTATAAAGATAACCTTTACTTTTCGCCATGCATTCGGTATGTAGCTGAAAGCCAGACACGCCCGAAGCATTGGCAACAAAATAGGGCGTAGTCTGCTCATTCCCCTCTGCAGGAGGGCGGGATAAATACCGTCAACTCCTGGAGATTTGTATGGGGAAAAGCTGTCCACTGCCCACTCCAGTCTTGCCTCCGTGACTACCTTTGCAGCCAGCGCCCAGTCCTTCGGGGAAGGTTGAGTACCGACTACATCCCTTTTGGAATGGGAGGTAGTCCGTGTGCTGCCTGGAAACATGGTCTGCAGCAAAAGTTCTGCGGACTCTTCTAAGGTGGCTGTAAAGGTGCCATCTTCTTTCTTTAGGAAACCTAGTTGATGTGTGTGGTCCTTCGAGAGAACTCTCTTCAGCCTTGCGGCCGAAGCAGTCGACGTTATGTCGCTGCAGAAGGATCTCCACGTTTCCCGTTTCCTTTTTCTTAATTCTTTCTTAAACTCTTTCCGGTGCTCTTTATAGGCTTCCCAGTCTTCAGTTTTCTTAGTGTTTTTTGCTCTATTGAAAAGTTTTCTTAGCCCCGATTGAAGTAGGCTGAGCCTTCGGTTCCACCATGGTGTACCTTTGCCCAGACCTTCCTTCTTTAGGGGGCAACTTTTCTCATACGCTGACATTAGAGAGTCGTTGATAATGGTCAAGGTTTTCTCTATGTCTTCTGTCGAACTGTATTCTGTTGGTATAGACTGCACGGAGGTCCCCAGTCTGTCGTCCAGTTCTTCGTTGTATAAAGCCCAGTTCGTCAGCCTAGGGTTCCTGTACGTCTTTATCTCCATGTCTATACATTTTGATGTATACATGATCCATCTATGGTCTGACACTGACGCCTCTTTAGAGACGTGCCATCCCATTATATATTGTGAGATATCCCATGTAGCCAGTGTAATATCTATTACTGACTGACTACGTGATGTTACGAAAGTTGGTTCGCAGCCTCGGTTGAGAATCTCTAGATTTGTTGATAAAAGATATTCAGCTAGTGTTCTTCCTCTATCATTAGTGTCTTTGCAAGATGCAGAACACTATAGCAATAATCCAAGAACCATGGATTGTAAAATCCAGGATCGCAGGGTTGAGCAATTTAAATGGCACTGTTGTTTCAGGTACCACAATAGAATCTCCAAGGACATGCGTCTACATTCCGAGGAAAATTAAAGCCGTCCTCCTACCTCAGGTCAGCTCCAGGGATGTGACTGCGGTAAATGTTAAGTGTAACATAGGAAGAGGCGAAGAGCAACTGGTAATAGCATCCGTGTACTTACCACAGGGAGCACAGGAACCATGTCCAACATGGGAAATGGCGAACTTGGTGGAACACTGTGATACCGGAAATATAAACCTCATCATCCATAATTAAGCAATATGACAATATGTGCAGTAAAGCAAATAAAACTGCAGCTATAAATTACTACAATTCCTAAGAGAGGAGTACTTATATTGCACAAATGGAAACGGGTATATACAAACTGGCTGACGCGGTCGGTTTTTTAATCCGGCCCCGTCAGCCCGAATATTGAATATAGGTACGTTAGCTCCGACAGAACGAAAGGGAGAGATAGATTTTATGATACCAAAGAATTTTCAAGCACAAATTTATAGATAGCAAAAAGGTGTAATCGCATTGCGTTTTGTGAGTTTGGTAAACAGAGTGCTGACATCCCTGCCTCTATACACTGCATTTAAATATTAAACAATCACAGGAAACTATCATCATCAATAAAATCATATTAATAAAATGAAAATAATAACAAAAAAGCAAAGACCCCTTCAAAGCATAAAATTCAACATTTTACACTTATTGCCAAAAAAAACTTAACATTTGTCTATAAATCTTTTTTCAATATATATATTTCGGAGTTGCTGATTTCGACTCCACCACGAGTCAACAATTTCTGGTAGCATGGCATTTAAATAAAAAATTTCTAATGCATTTACCATATGTTTATTCCAGAAGTCATCATCTCTTTCAATCAAAAAATATTCTAAATCTACGTTAGTGTAGATGATAAAATAACACCATTTTCTTTTAGTTATATGCACTGGACCCTGTTATACCTGATATATACATACCTATAGTTGTGGTTCGGGTTCAAACTAGGTAATTGTAATAACTGCATTTATTGAACAATAAATTAATGATTTATTTTTAATAGCTCTTTAATATTTTTACTGCAAGCCGCATATGAACATTTAATCTCTGCAATTGAATTAGAATTTATTAACCCATCTGGAGAAGCTCCTAAAAATTTTTTTCAAATTTGTTAGAGCTTCAAATTTTTCTTTGGCTTTTTCTTCATTGTCAATAGCATTGCGATGTTAATTCCGTCTCTCATTTTGTCCTTTCTTTACTCCATTCCCTACACATTCGCTGACCACAAGTACCTTTTTCAATCGCATTTACGTTACTCTGTGACAGCTTTATTAATAAATCCGATTTTTTTTCTTTCATACACTTCGTTTTCGTTTGTTCATCGTTGACGATATTATTTTTACCGGAATCCAGACTTCGGATACGCAATTTTTTAATAGAGGTTTTAGTTTTATTAATCGTTTTTGTTTTTTTCAATTTTTGTTCCACAAACGCCTTCGTATACTAACATTGGCCTCCCCAATTTTTTTTTTTTTTTTTGAATAACGGAATTAGGAAAGTACCCTTATTATTATAACTTATTGCCGCAGCAAAGCATCACCCTTGATACGATCCTCGTGCAGAAAAACTTAAAAACTTATTCTTTTTCCTCCCACAAATTTATTAACAACAGAATTGTAGCATTCCACAGCATTGTTCTCAATATCAAAAAGTAAACTAGACGACAAAGTTGCAATTCTATTTAAAACTTGTTTGTAAGGTTCGTATAAAACACCATTTGCGAAAGTAGAAAATAAAATATCATTTGACTGTCCACTTTTATAACAAAAATAACTTGCACATTGTTCGTGATTGCCAAATATATGCTGGAAAAGAAGGAAGAGGCTCATTTTTGCTAAATTTAATAGCACTTATAATAGCTGTTCTAAATTTTAGAATACTATTTTTAAAAACATTTTTAATAGTGATATCTGCTTTCGTTGTTTTAACTATTTCTCTAATTTTTGAACAATAATTACGAAGTATGTGATTTCTACATTCAATTTTTTCTATAAAATAATATGCATCATTTGGTTTTGTAGCCCGAACTTTTTTTAATACGCTACTATCCTCGTCGCCTATAATTCTCCTATAAAGTATCTAAAGTAAATCCCTCTGAAACTTCCATGGACATAGATGTTTGCTCCTAGTTTTTAAAACAGGTATGTGTTGGAATTTCTTTTTCTGTTTCATATAGATTTTACAGAAACTACAAACTTTGTTTTTGACTCCTACATAAAGTGTTTTTTTAGTTCTGGCACCAATTTTTCATCCTACCCCAGACAGTGCATTGTAACGGTAGTATATGGGACGCAATCATTATCTACCTCCCTCGCCTTCACAGCTAATCGGTACTCTTCTTTACCTGCGTTTTGGTTTGCTCTTCGAAAAGTGCTTCGATGCTTTTTAGAACTCTAGCCTCGACTTTACGATATGTCGCCTGGGGTTTTTGAGGGATATCTAAAGCTGAACAAAATTCTGAAATTTGAGAATAACCTACGACCGTTGATCTAGCTCCACAAATAGCTGCATAATTGACTTTGTATATATGTTACAGCTAATATCCGAAATCCGTTATTATGCATAATAACTAGACATTTTAGGAATTATGCGTAATAACTAAACTTGTCAGTTATTATGCGTAATAACTGAAATTTTCAGTTATTGTGCATAATAACGGAAACGTTTAGGTAATATTGATAATAACTAACAGGGGAACAGGAATTATGCATAATAGCTGATTTCACAAAAAACGGGACAAGATGAGCAATTCAGGTTCTCATAGATCAATGAAAAGCAATGGGAATATGAAGTTTCTGTTACTGTAATTTGTCCCGTTTTTTTTAAATCAACTGTACATGTGATATGTAGGGGAAAGGGAGGCAGGGTGGGTAGCTTTTTTGAAAATATTGTGCATAATTCCTGTTCCTCTGTTAGTTATTATCAATATTACCCAAACGTTTCCGTTATTATGCATAATAACTGAAAATTTCAGTTATTACGCATAATAAATGACAAGTTTAGTTATTACGCATAATTCCTAAAATGTCTAGTTATTATGCATAATAACGGATTTCGGATATTAGCTGTAACATATATGATTTTCAGGTTCAGTACAAAGATTACCGAATATTCCGTACATATGAAATTTGTAGTAGAAAACAGTTTTTAAACGATAACAATTTTCATGAGTTATTTCAATATTATCTAAAGTACTGATTGATTTCAGTGTTGTTAATAAGTGGCCTATGTCAATAATTCTACGTCCAGTACTAATTTCTCGACGTGTCATGACCTCTAGAGTACGAAAAAAGTGGTCTCCCGTTTTCGTATGTCCGTCTGTCTGTCTGTCTGTCTGTCTGTCTGTCTGGTGTCTGTATCCATTTTTTATTAGACAAGTGTTCTCCGAAACTACTGGATCGATTATTGCCATATTTTGTATGTATATTAGAAATATCATGTAGATGGTTAAACGCTAACTAAAATTTGGCAAATCATCTCCACCACCAATGGGATGACGTCATCTCCAAAATTTATAATACAAAGTTTTTTAAATTTGATAAAATTAGATACTCCTGTACTTGTGGTGTGTAAATCCGTGTAGAATTTTCACCCTAGACATCTAGAATTTTTGGATAAAATTTTAACATATCCGGGTTCTCATAAAAAAAAATAAAATTCGCATAATCAAATTTTATAATTTTTCGAAAAAGCTGAGTTTGTTTTATTGTATTTCAGAGGCGAGAGAAGTTCTGTTGAAATAACCTTCCACCAATTTGCTTCATTCAAAATACATTCCGAGAGGTAACTAGGTATGTACCTACTAGACGTCAGGCATTGAATTATGCGCCATTTGTTGCCCTAAATGCAACCAGCAATTCTTCCTAAAATCTACCTAAACTGAAATGAGTAAAAGGGAAACCGTCGTTGATAAGCAGTAAGAACAGTATTGATAATTTATAAGAATAGATTTAGCCTTCATTTCTATTAATAATTGTAGATATTTTGAAATTTTGGTGTGGTATGTTTATATTATGTAAATATGCTAGGAACCGCAATGTCAATGAGAATGTCTTGCAATCAAGGCATTCTCATTGTCATATAAAGGAAAACACCAATGTGCAGTATTGGGGACAGATACTTTTAAAATTATCTAGATACAGATTGTTTTCATTTTTTTCGAAATGTATTTAGATAATAAATACAAAAAAACAGATACTTTTTGGAACTTTGGCCAAAATAAAACTACTGATAACAAGTTTTAACTTATTTTTAAATACATTTTTTTCGGTGTAAGAAGTTGTCTTCCGCTGTTAAACACCTACTGTAAAGGTGCAGAAGAAGAAACTATTTTGTTAAGTTTAAAAATTAGCATTTTACAGCAAAATTGATTTACATTCTATTACAAAATTAATTTGTACTAATTGAAAAAATTAATCATTACGTAATACGCAATAATTTTTTTTTTAGAAAATATATAATACACTTACCGGCAAAAAAACCGCCCCCCCCGAAAAATTTCGCAAAACCAAACTTTAAAAAATTATTAATTTAATTAGTGATCGTTATTTTATTAAAGAACCATTCACTATGGTGTATATAATAAGTTAGCTAAAAAAAGAAGACAAAGGCAGAATTAAATTTAATTTTACAAAATAACAGAAAGAGAGCGATAAATTGAGAAACGTCTGTAAGAGTTAATGGCATTGTTTTCGCGTGAAAACGTTTATTAACTGCCAAACTTATAATAAAATGATGAAAAACACTGTTTATAACAACAGCCTCCTGTATTGTTTTAATTAAGAAAATATCGTACTTGGTCTGTTTCTGTTATTTTGTTAAATTAAATTTAATTCTGCATCTTCTTTTTTTGCTCATTTGTACAACATGTGTCAATAGAGAATGGTTCTTTAATAAAATAACTATCACTAGTAAAATTAATAACCTTTAAAATGGTTTTGCGAAATTTTTTCAGGGTGGCCGGTTTTTTTGTTGATCAGTGTAAAGTACGACGAAAGATTGCAAAGTCCGTCAATTACTTTATGAGGGGTCTTTAATATTTTGGACCGCAACCTGCAATAAAACCATTACGAACCCTTCGCAACGGAGGTATGTACGACTTCAGCCAGAGCCGGGCTTCAAATTTTGGAACGTTCATATATGAATCATGGTAGAGTTAAGTAATTCTTATTGGGATTTTTCTAGGAAATATGTATTTGCAAAGATTTAAAAAGTTTTAAGAACCACACTTTCATGTGTCCTTAAATTTTAAGATTAAATTCCTTGAAAGCGGTCCGTTTAGGTAACAATCTACCTGTTCACGTATTGAAACAAATACGGTCCTGAAAGGTAAGGGTGGCGAGTAATATTGATTGACAGTTTTATGCTAGATGCACTTTCCGAAGTGATGAATTTTACAGCTGCAATTCCCATAATTGGAATCATTTGCAAATATCTTTCGTCGTACAATACCTTTAAAGAAATTTTTTACAATAAAACATTACTCCTATTTAATAATAATATGTACAAATAACGGGTGTTCAATTGAAAAATCACTCACAATAGGCGTTGGAATATCATTTGACACAAACGGCATGTTCTTATAACATATAATAGGGGTTTCTACCAAGTGGATGTTATAAGAACAGACATGCCGTTTGTGTTAAATGAAATTTCAACGTTTTCTCTAAGTGATTTTTCAATTGAACACCCGTTACAACCAACTTCCTGCCTAAGCAGGTAAAATGTGTCCCTACAAGGGTTTATTGTAAAATTCAGTGAATTATGGTTTATGGCATTTAAAATACCTAAGATCTTAGAATTACGAGACCTCACATTTTAGGATTATATTTAAAACGGCTATGGTATAGAAAATGGCTAAAACGATTAAAACACGTTGACTGCCACCTTATATAAAATTAAATCAGGTCCCACACGTCACATCAATTTTTTTACTTCAAATATAAAGAATCAATGAACAAACATATTTTCATTGCATTGCGAAATTTACCTTTGCTTGTTTTTCGTAAAATATAGTAATGTTTTTGATGTGGTGACACATTGATTTCACGCGGCACCTTAGCAACCGTCAAAGCCAATTTTGCCTTGTGAGACCAATTAGATCTATCTAGATACAAATATCTAGATAACGCCCAACACTGCCAATGTGTGTTTCTTTATAAGTATGATATCACTGGTCTGTTGGTTGTAGTGTTTCTGTCTGTAAGTATTGTGTGATCCCAATTAGCTTGTATTCGGTGTTTTCAAGGAATGAAGGTGGAATGTAAGTATAGTGTCTTGGATTAAGTTTAGATTTGTTGCCAAGTCTTTGTGAATGATTTTGGCTGCATTGTCGTGTCTAGCTTTGTAGTCAGTTTGTGCCAGGGTGCTACAGGATGAAGTTATGTGCTGAATCGTTCGGTATATAAACTTAATTTTTCTAGCCAAATCAGTGACATCTTCTTGTTGATGTGTCGTCTAGCTCTTTGAAGAATTTTCCATGCACTTGTTTTTGTTGCACCCCACTTATTATGTTGTCTAGATTCTGGGGTGTGGAGATTTTTTCGGTATTGGGTAGATTTAAGGGTGTGTGGTTCAAGTCCGCCCTTTCTATGGAGTGAAATAGTTCGTTTCTTTCTGCTCACCTCAGGAAATATTTCTTCAATTCCGAAACTTGTCTTTTTTATGAATTTTCTAAGTTCCGGAATTTCCTTCCTCAGTACTGTCTTGGTAATAAAAATCTCTCAACTGATGACTTCGGATGATCTCTTCTATAGTGTGTGAATGATTTTCTTGTTGAGATGTTTAAATTTTCCAATTCAGTTTTTGACCATTTAATTATTCCAAAAGAATATGTTAGCAGTGGAACACAGAATGCATTTACTGCTTTCACTAAATTCTTTCCGTTTAACTGTGACTTCAAAATTCATTTTAATCCTGCCAGATATTATTCTTTGAGCTTTGTTTTAGTTTTGGTATGATCAATATGGGAAGACTGATAAAAGCCCAGATATTTGTATATTTCGTTTCGTTATTGGGTTTCGATTATTTCATTATTATGGGTTATAAGGTACCTATATATGGCATCTGTTGTTGAACCCCTTTTCTGATTGCTTGAGTCTTATATTTTTCAACACCGAAGTTCATCCCATTGTCGCGGGAAAACTGTTCTGTTAGATTCATTAAATTTGTTAATTGATTTTTCGTACTTGCATATATTTTCATATCATAATATAGCAAGTGACTTAATCTACTTTCTGTTTTGGTGTTAGTTCTCATAATTGCAGCTGTTCAAGATGACGGAAAGAGGATTTATTGCCAAACAGAGCCATAGCGGACGGAAGGAATCGCCTTGAAACATTTCTCTTCTGATCATTATTGGATTTGATTGAAGTGTTTGATCATTTTTAAATAAACAATAACAGACCACATTTAATGAAAATAATTCCGCGTTACAAAGGGCCTTATCTGGAAATACAAAAAGTAATGGATAACTAAATGTATAAACGTAACAGAAATTAGAACTATTGATCTAACTTCTATAAGTTAGATCATCTCAGAGTGCGTAGAAGGTTGCTTCGATAGATCGGTTCCTTTCTCTCGAATAAAACTTTCCGGGTACATGTCGGGGATGCACTTAGCAAATCAGTTCAGGTTATTAGTGGAGTCCCTCAGGGATCTGTCCTGGGTCAGCTGTTCTTTATGGCCGACACGGCAGGTATCAAATAAAGGATAATATCACCATTAGCTATGTTTGCGTACGACATAAAGCTTTATAATACCTGCAGCAATTACAATATTTTAGTACAGAATGTTGAAAAGTGTGTCACCTTACACGTTGTCTCGGTTACTAAAATGGCAAATCGCATGTTGTATATTTTGAGTAAAGTTTTCTCCAAAACCAATCATCTGGTTTTTGCCAAGCTGTTTAAAACCTTTGTGCGCCGATCCTGGAATTTGCCAATAGGGTTTGGACGCCTGTGCTTCAGAAAAATATCCTACTTCTGGAAACTGTCCAGCGGAAAGCTACAAGAATTCCCTTTGGTAAGCGCCGTCCTTCTTATCAGGAACGTCTGGCACTAATGAACCTTTGCAGTTTGTCTCATAGGCGTAAACGTGGAGACTTAATAATAGTTTATCAGGCCCTGAGTGACGATCGTTCTTCGGTCAAGCTTTTGTTCTCGCTCGACCCGAATAAATGCACCAGAGGTCACTCTTAAATTGTTTCCGTACCCATTGGAATGCTCTGCCTAGAGAAATTGTGCAGGCTCCGTCTACTAATGTGTTTAAATCAAGGTATGATGCTTTCCAAAAAAATTAGGGCATCTTAGGGTTAGCCTTAGTATCACAAACGGAATACCCACCACTCTAGGTAGCGCGGGCATAACAGGCGTGCTTCTGCCCGATCGCGTCTTTATTACTAAGAGATCCATTAATACTAAACCAAAGAATATTAAGAAGAATCATTTTTGTTAATATTGTTTGACTAAGCCATGTATTGACTTAGCGCGCTCTTGAAACAAATCCAGCACAAAAAGAAACTGGCTGAAATTTAGAAAATCTCGTAGAACCGAACATTATCATGTACATCGATCATTTTCCAATTCCCTATCGATAAAAATTTATCTATTATTAAATAATAAGGCTAGGCCTTCCTATAAAAATTAATAGTCTCCACAAATCGCATCCTTCTTAAAGTTGAGCACCTTGGCATTCGAGGAAAACTATTACGATGGTTTGAAAATTATCTAACCAATACATACTTTTGCGTAAGGGTAGGCGAAAGTTTGTCTGGGAATGTCCTTAGTGGGATTCTGCAGGGTTCAGTATTAGGGCCCCTCTTGTTTTTGTTGTACGTCACTGATTTACCAACCCACTTGTCGTCTACCGTTTCAATGCTTGCTGACGATACTAAATTATATGCCAACCCGCTTACTAATTATGAGCAGCTTACAAAAGATCTAGAGGCTCTCAATGCATGGTGTTCCGATTAGCTGCTACCCTAAATTCTGACAAATGTACCGTTCTCCACCTGGGTAAGAATAACTCCATGCTTAGTTACAACATTGCGGGGATACCTGTAACTGTAGTGAATTATCAAAATAATTTAGGTATTATTATTTCTTCCGACCTCAAAAGGGAACGACATATAGTCTCGATAACAAAAAAAGCTAATTCTATGCTGTTCCTAATTAGTTGCTCCTTTTATAATCTCACACCCTCCACCGCTGCTAAATTGTTTCGGATGTACCTACGTTAGGCCAATATTAGAGTTTGCCGCTCCAGCCTGGTCGCCGTATTTTGCTAAGAACATTAGCACTTTGGAGCGAGTCCAGCGAAGGGCCACTAAGCTGGCTCCTGTTATTAGGCACAGACCGTATGAGGAACGGTTATCTATTGTAGGTAAACTTGCCGATGTTGTACAGAAGGCGAATACGTAGAGACCTTATTCAGGGATCTGCCGATTATCAACTTCTTCACACTGACTAATGACGCAAGACTTCGAGGGCATCCACAAGGAACAATATCGTATTCTTTCTCGACAACACTTTTGGTCTTGTCGGGTTTGTTACCACTGGAACGTCTTACCGCGGAACGACGTGGAGTCGCCTAGCGTCAATTCGTTTAAGTTTGTTGACTAAAACCCTCATAATTTAATTACTATCATTTTGTACATAGTACATCTTCAGTACTTACACATATTGTTGAAAGCATTTACAAAAGCGTGGAAGACGCTCCCGGAAAAGTAAAAATTCCTTTCAGTAAGATGAAAGCACCGCTGCTAAAGAATAATGGATTTCAACATTTGAAAAGTATTAATGCTGCCTTGATAAGGGACACTAATTCTGAATATTTGAATTTACCACCAAATGTCATATGCAATTCCAGATACTCTCCATAGCTTTGGTTGTTTGATCTTTCATCTTTTCTCTTATATTTCTGTTGCTTGTGATGTCTGCTCCAAGATATTTGACTTTTATTACTTGATTTACTGTCTTGCTGTAGATACCCAGCTTATACTTAGCGTTGGAATTATTTGGAGATGAGAGTTTCTATCATCAGCATAGCAAACAATTTTGACTCCTCCTGACCCCATTCGGTATTTACCTCTCTGACTGTCAATGCTTTTTTGCGATCAGTTCTTTATGTAGTAGATTTTAAAATTTCTATACTGATCCTTTCCAAAAACTAGTGAGGACGTTTCAACCCCATTATAGTCTAATGCTACGGCAGATATCAAATATGTTTATTGACGCCCACAAACTACGCTCGGAGGGAAACCCATAGCCAATTACAAACGTAGAAAAGGCGTAATCACGATCATGGTGTTTTTTGACCAACAGTAATAAAAAGGACTTGGATGGGAACCAACTGGAGTATGGGATTGGCGATTAGATTTGCCGCGTTGCTTGTTAAGCTATGTCCACCGATATTATACGAGCTAGGTACGTTAATCGAGAACCTTGTAGCGATGCCATGCTGTCGTTGATGCACGTATAAGATGTAGATTAAATTACGCTGCATTACGTAATTATTACGTTTTTGGAAAACGCGCCTTCGACGTGGCGCTCTCTAGTGATTTAATTGACATTTTCGGAGAACAGTGGCGTAACACGAAAAATGAGGCAATGCGTTAAAACAAAAATAAAATGGCGTAGACATCATAGTTCCCCACAAATGTAAACCATTATTTGAACACCAATTCATAACGTTTGCTATGTTTTGCTGTAAAATTTCACAATCGTTGTTAAGAGTCAATTTTTAGAAATAATTTGATGTCATCAGCGAAGAGAAGTTTTTCACATGATGCATTTGTTATATCATCTATGAAGAATAGAAAAAACAACGGTCCTAAATTGGACCTTTGCGGGATTCCAGAAGTAGGCTTAGTGATATCGGATTGATAGTTATGATATGATATTTGAGATATTGCTCACGGTTGAAAAAGTACGAACGAAATAGCTGTATAAGAGCATCTGAGAAACCAAATCGTCTGAGTTTATCAACCAATATGAAATGATCGATTTGATCAAAGGCTTTCTTGAAGTCGAGATAAATGACGTTAATTTGTTTTAGATCATCTGTCGCCACGGAAACATATTGCGTAAAGCAGGCAAATTTGAAATTGTAGAGCGTTTCTCCATAAAGCCATGTTGGTACAGTGATAACACGTTTCTTATAGAGGCATATATGTATTTATATATAACTGACTCAAAAACTTTCGCGAAATTACATAAGAGAGATATAGGTCGATAGTTAGTGATGTCAGTTATGTCGCGTTTTTTTGAACACTAGGCAAATGGTTGCTTTTTTCCAGATTTGACAAAGATACAGGCACAATCTCTTAAGAGAAAACTTGGTTTTCCATCATGACCCATAGTAAATCATAGTTAGGGAATTTGTGCAATTTTTTAAAGCGAGAAATATGTCATTTTCGGACATATTGATAATGTTTACGAAGACCGACGAGTTATTATTGACGTTAGTTAAAGTTGAGTTTGAATTGGAGATCTTATAGACATCATTAAAATATTTAGCGAAGCCTTCAATAATAGAATCTGGGGTATTTAGTTCAACATCATTATATTTCATTAAACCAGGAATTCTTGAGTGAATGTTCAAATTTTTTTTGGGTCAGTATTTAATTGGTTTTCGATGTGTAGCATGTAATTTTTATTATAAGCAGTACTCATTAAATTTTTTAGGAGTGATATATAATTTTTGAATACTTATATTGTAATCAGGCACGTAACCAGCCTTTTATTTTGGAGGGGCCCAGCCCGGGCACTAATTTCAAATAAGGGGGCCTTTAAAAAAAGTGTTCATTTGTATAAATCAACATTTTACTTGAATCACAACCAGTATATAAATTTAATGGGGTGCAAATAGTTGAAATTGACCAACACCATGAGAATGCATTTAAAGTCTGCGTACTAATACTGCATAGTGTGTAAAAGGCATATCAGTTGTACCGGCTAATTGCTTAAAAAAGTTATCGACAAAACTGTTCACAGCAGTATCGCATTACTCAGAGAGTTATATTACAAGATAAGAACATAAGACTACTCACAGATAAAATTTACTTTTGACCTGAAATTTCGAATTTTCTTTACTTTTAAAATTTAAAATTAATTTAAGGGGACACCAGGGTGGCACAGGGTTTTGCAGGGGTGGCCTGTGCCCCCCCAGGTCCCCCCTTGGTTACGTGTCTGATTGTAATAATGATCTGTTCAATAATTTTTGAATCTACGGTGAGCGAAAGATTTATTGTCTTGAATATATTTTTTTATTTCGGAGTCAAACCATGGAGGGTAGCGTTTACGAGTGCCAAATGTAAAGCGGTATCAAGTATCCTGTTCAAAGTGTCATTAAACTGGCAGTGTTCTACAACCTGAATTTTTAACACTTATTTTTGAAATATGACTCTCACAGCGGAATGTGTACCAAAACCACTTTATTTTTATTTCGACTGTATTTAACATGTGTCTGTTGTGTTTATTTCAATGTACTTTGTTTTTATATGATTTGGGGGTCCTGTCCGCGATGTAAACCTGATATAATTAGTAACCTGAGCTGACTCATATTTTGACTTCGTTGTTTTAAAATCTTATTACAGTGTCAAGGAAAGCTTACCTGTTCCTTTCTCCGCAGTTTCAGTTCAAGCATTTCTTCGTCATCGTATAACTTCGGAAGTACATATTCCAAATTAATACAAACAGAAGTATGAATGCATGTCGACGTACATAGTTTTTGTAACTGGTTCTCAACTTTGCACGTTTCAGAATGTTTATCAACAATAATTTACTAAATACTTTTAAGTTTAGTTTAGGGGAGGGAAGTTGTGGGGAGCAGTAACAAGTATGGCGTAATTAAATTTTGTTGCTTTTTTGGTATTTATTGTGTACCAATCAGTCTAGATTCTCCAGAATATCAGAATTGAACTTTAATAAGGATAAATGCACAGAATGGGGTATCGGAAGCGGAATCCAAGTTGTTAATTTTCATCTCATTGTCATTGTTAATGTAAATATTTATTTGCCATACTGCCACCGTGAAGCAGACACCTTCTACGTCTCCTTATGGGTAATGGAGTCTAGCCTTACAAAGCTTGTTTCGCGGCTTTTGCCCTCCCTTAAAAGAGAAACTACTAAATATTTCAGTTCTACTCACCTTACCAAAATTCAGTAAAAGATGTTGCCTTTCTACACTCTTCATGCTCCGCAGAGGGTTAATAAACATGGCAGAACGCATTCCGCCATTTCGAAACATAGCGTGGGTCCCATGTTCTTGATGATCACAGCTCATGGCCAACTTTAAACTTTTCGCGGGTTTTTCAAAATTTTGTGCGCATGTCGCAATTTTGGCGGAATGTTTGGGTAATCATAAGTTTATATATATATACATAATGCACAAAACTTCGTAAGGAATTAGCTATTACCATATTCTTATATATCTATATGGAAGTATTTTCGCAGGTAACAGTTTGAGGAAATCTTTCCAAGTATAACTTGGGAGGTCTTTTGACGTCATTAGTAAAATTTCTGAGGGTGCTCTTTTGTTTGTCGGCTCAAATTTAGTAGAGGATTATGGAACAAGATCGTTATCTAAAACACCCCTAAAGGTTATAATAGAGTTATTTTTGAGTTTCATTACCAGCAGCAATTTCGAGCTCTATATAAGGATAGAAAGCTTAATTTTATACGAAAAAAGTACAATGTACTTTTTAAGTTTTCCAAGCGCTAAGACCCTTTGGGATCACACAAAACATCCACTTGACGGTGCATTATCCAAATTGAATCTGTTTGAAGGGGAACAAACGGTGTTAAGCTTTGTTGAGCGAAAAGGAGGGTGATTTTTTACGGTGTTGTAGAATAAAACCCTACAGAAAGGGGTGAACCGAATTTGAAGCCCATAGAAACAATGCATTAACAATACTGAAGAAAATGCGAATAGGTATACAAAAAACTAACTAAATAGATAATTAATTAGTAATAATGTTAATGAACTACTATTCTGAATATTGTTTTATTCATTACTAAGTTAGGTATATTTTTTAACGTCTGTGTGTCTAGGGATCAACGCTAATATAATTACTTAGTTGTAGCAAATAGTTACCTTTATACTTTCTATTAAAATATTATTGTAATTAGATTTGTGTGTCAAGAATCTGTCTGGTGAGCGTAAACCTGAAGTTCTGATCAACTGAAAAGAGGGTACAGCGTAGAGAAGTTTCAGTCTAAAATGACTGGAAATTCCAGTGTGAATCATGTGATTTGCGCACTTTGTTTAATTAGTTTTTTAACGTGTATTTTGCTTATTTATGTCAATTTTACTTTATTGACTTGATATTATTTCCTATAGATGGTAAAACGCCAACTACAACTGACGGTCTATTAATCTCCTCAAAAAATCTAACACTGTGTCATGCCCATGGATTTTTCTTTTTGGTTTAACAAACACCAATTTTTAACGGAATTGAAAAAAAAATTCGTACACGTTTTACGACTTTTCTTTCAAACTTCCACATTATTTCACAGAAAACCAATACTGATTTGGGAATTACCACAAAAACTATCCTTTGGAAGGGACAGGGGTCACAAGTTCTCCCACAAATTATATATAATTAAATATTTTTTAATTCGGAACGTAATACATCGTGTTAAAACGTATGCCGCCTTTGTATTTGGTCATTTGTTAAATGATTATTGCAGTGGTAAACTGTTTACTTAAAAATATACCGTAGCAATGTCCAGTCCATTCTTCTCAGTTTTTTTTGCATCTTTTAACACATCAATTTATCAAAAATAATTACAATTTGATTTTTGTTACTCTTTTCTTACCAGATATTTTGAAGGACTGTTTTTGGAACTCTTACACTAAAGCATTGGTAACCAATAAGTCTTAAATGCAAATATGGGCGAAGATATCTCCATGAACAGTTCACTTTATATGCTGGCGACAGATTAAATGCACATTTAAACATCGTAAAAGAATCATTACGAAAAGTATTGAAAGCTATACTAGTGATGGGTCAAATGCTTCAGAATGAGAATAAACCATGACAAGGTAATTTTCTTTCTGGAGAAAAAATGTTCAGCGCAATGTAATAAGAACACATGTAGCATCATATTGATGAAAAAAAGTATAGTATTCAAGACTAAACACCAATTTTAAATAGTTATGACCTTACTCTTTTTTCTTGAAAGTTAAATAGCAACGAATCACCCTTGTTAAAGACCCATAATTTTGTAATAATGTTGTACAATTTATAAATGCATAATTTAAGGATTCTCTTGCTTTTAGGTGAAAAGACCAAGGAAGCGCGTTCAAGCCTTGGATAGACTGTTTATTAATGCCAAATACACCTATTCGACATTGAGTCGTCGGTGTGCTTCTACATCAGCATAGATGTACATTCTCTGACAAAAAAGGCAACATTTAGTCATATAATAGAGAAAACATACTAAAATATTTAATAAATCCTATGCAAGCTTTACAGTTATAAATCTATGTTACATGCAGATATCTCTATGTTACATTAAGTTTACAAATGGTTCAGGCCCAAATCACATTAATAACTATTATCGTAAGAACATTGATAACTTGTACGAACATGAAAATGTGGTTTAAATATTTATATCTTGGTCCAACTAACACGGTTGTGGCAGGTTACTTAATGCAGTCAGTATGTGCAGTCAGAATTTAGTAACATATAGTTCTGAATTACCCCATTATTGAAAAGTTAAACTAAATCGGGAATTCAGAAAATATGGACGTCACAAATAATCACAAAAGTCATGTACCCTGCTAATGTTTCCAATTACCACAGTTTAAACCCAACTATACCAAAAAGTAGAAATACACCATTTCATCTCAACCAATTCCCGTGATACGGCGCAAACAACTCGAATTTACAAAAATCAAACAAAAGGAATTGTTTGCGTAATTCGTTAAAAACTGGATATCATCATCGAAATAAACTTATGAAATGATATGTCGGTTACTACGCTAAGAAATCATCCCATTAGCAGTATACAACTGATCTTTAATTTCGTAGGACCAATTTTCCTAAATTTTAATACATTTTCTAATTTTGCCTACATATTATAGTACTTTAAAAGTTGCATTATAAGCTTATAAATTTCATAGTATTAAAGTCTCAAAAAAATAATCTTACAAGTACACTCTTGCAACGTGCGGTTACAAGTGCGTACGCTCTTAAAAATTATAATGTTCAACTCCTTACAGGATTGTCTAAGAATTACGGGAATCATTAAGTGCAAATAGTTTGATGAAGGATATCTTTCAACATTACAATTATTTTTATTGAAAACAGCTAATAGTAGTAGGTATTATGACTGACATACACTACATGATCAATTCTAATTTTGTTTAAGATAAAAAACAGCAGTGTTAAATTTTTAGTAGTTTTCTTTTAGTAAAATTGTAACCATCTTATACAATTTTTTTGTACTTAAATAAATATAAATCACCCATGCTTAAATAGTAACTGAAATATAATTTCATTAACGAATTTTATCAGCATCAATTACGATAAATAATTTCGAATCACAGAAGATTTAATTATTACGAAATATTCCAAATGATCAAAATAGTTTTTTTTTTTAAATTTCAACCTATATACATACACATCATAAATATACATTTACATATTTAAACAATGTAACATGTTTGTACTATTCATCATTTTGTATTTGTTGAACAAAGGGCTAAAATCCGTTAGCGAAATTATATATATAGTCTTAAAAAAATAAAACACCAAAAAAAATCCGACAATCCATATATAAATGGTTACGTTAGGTAGTTAATTAACAATATACATTAAGATTAACTCACTACTACAGCCTATCACCATATAAATTTAGGTGCGTACACCTCTAATTTCGCTATATATTGACATCAAACTACACCAGTCTTGTGTAACACTAATAATATATTAAATCTACAAAAGACGAATCTAGTAATTGCCACTTAACCGTTCACAAACTTTGGGATACGGTAGAACGGTCGAAATGGCAACAACTGCGACTCCATCAAGAATCTATTCTGTAGTGCAGCCTTTAGATCATTAGTAAAAATCTTAAATATTTATTACATATCATATCAGATCGGAAGTGATTACATTTTTTTTTTTGATATTTAGAAAATTTGATCTAATCGCAGAACAGAATTAGAAAAAACTACAACCATTAGAAGCGCTTTTATATTACAAATAATATATATGTGGTAACTAATAGTAATAAAAAAACAATAAACCAACCCAATTATAAGCCGAATATAATGAGTAATAATAACACAATTCAATGTATTTTAATCAATTCTACGATAGAGAGATCGGCTAATTTACTTATATGAGGTACTTTTTAATTATTGTGCTTTTTATTTTGATATTACACAGAACGATCCAACAATACATTAAATCGCATTATCTAATTGTTGTCGTAATTTTACAATTATAACATACAAGTATATTATGTTAGAAGGGAGCAAATACAAAATAGTCAAAGTTTTAAAATTAAAGTTGTACCAATTATATAGGATAAAATGCATTACTTGCATATTATAAGCACATTATATACAACTAAAGCTGATGAAAGATTATAATACTGCAGATATATGCAAACTAACATATCATTTTATAACAATAATAATTACAGGTAGGCCAGTCTTAATAAAATAACCAAAGCATAATATGAAGCAAAGAAATTCGATGATTATTATACACCCAATGGAAATTTTGGCAATGCTACGAGACTACACTAATTCGCTGTGTTCATTTTTTTTCTTTTGTATAAACATTTCACCCTGTGCATTATTAAAAATGAGAATGAAAGCGAGATTTTGTTAACTCAGATCAAAACAAGTGGACTGAATGCCGTTCTTTTTAGATTTCGCTAAACACAGAAAAATTTTTATTGGTTATCACATAATATCTAGTATTAATATTTACAGCTACATAGAACATAAACGTGTCCACTCTACTTTGTCTGAGGTCATAATTAATTTAATAAATCGTGAGTTACTATCAATACAATATTGTTCTGAGAATAAGGCATTATAAAGTCTCAAAACCAACATTTGGCCAACTTATTTATTATTGCAATTAACTGTTAATACTAACTGGAATAATTTTTTTGAAAACTCAAGAAAATAATGAAGGTGACTCCTACACAAGATGAGAAATTCTATGATCACAGTATCAATAAACACATCTATATACACATAATTTGTCAAAAAAAAGGTGAGGAGTGACGAATTTAAAGGAACTAAAGACAAAAAATCTACATCAACATGCATCAACGTGAACATTATGAAGAAAATCTACGCGAAAAACACCTGATTATTATCAATATTAATATACCCAAATCTAATTCTACACAATCCAAAAATATTATTTATTTGTACAACTACCATTAATACTCTACATCTAGAGTTATAGGTATAGTACCGACTACTTCTAAATAAAATATTTTGCCGAAACCCGTAAAAACTACTTACTACCCTAACCAGAAAGTAAAGACATTTTTACGAATTTCCACCCTACATTTAGGCAATTATACGTTATATACAATTAAAATGATTTATTAAATATCACAACTATATATGCCGCAACTCTATTGACGTCAATCCCTGTTGAAAAAACATTTAAGACAGCTAGTGCACACTGTTTTTGTTTTAAACGTCAAACATAGAGTGTACGTCCAAGAGGGTCATACATAATATTATAACAGGCACATCAATTTTTTTTTAACATACCATATGTTAAGTCCTATGGACGTCACACGAATCCCCGTTATAATGGAGACACACAAAAAATATAATACACCATGACTAGTAACTTTTTAGTAGTGATTTCTGGGAATTTATGTGGCGTCCACAAGACCACTTGACACATTTCAAGCTTAAACAAGCTTTCCCACACCTAAAATAGCAAACAAAGCGTATCGAATAATCCAGATGTAGCACAGCCGCTCACTGGAGAACAGAACCTTACAGGGTAAGCGTTAAATTAAAATATAATAAATATACGATAATAAAATGCACATCAACTTAACAACAACTATATACTTTAAGTAATTCCATAAAATACCTAATTTAAATTAGATTGCCTCGGCCTCGGTTCTATTTCATGGAATTAAATAAAATGGAAACAATATATACAACTGATTAACAAGAAAAGTCAAAAGCTTCTTACGTCTAATTGACTAAAATGCTTTAAAGATCAATCATATGAAATATTTTGATATGAAGGCAGTTTTAACGTTTGCAATAAATTAAGGTCGGACACTACCTTTGCATGAAACACTATGCTAAGATACTTTGTTATAATGTAGTTATACCAACTGTTTCTTTATCTGTACATATTTTGAAAGATCACTTTCGTGCAATAAAAAATTAAAGCTAATATATGCCCTTAAAACATTAAAGTATACCTTTCATATAATACTACAAATAAATGAGTGAAAACAGTAAAACTAAAACGTGTAACTCAACTACGGCTGAATATTGTAACTTAACGATTAGTGTACCTGAATATGACAGAATAAAAGCATTGCACATAACATTTAAAATTAAGATAACATTGCATATCAGAACCACCTAAAACTACTTAAATTCATATAAGACACATTTTAAAAGTTACACATAAAATAAAATAAATATTATGCAATATTACCTCGAACCGAACTGTCAACTTTAACGAAAAATTAATAGTAACGCTGAGCTTTGTGGAGATTATTCGGCAAACCACAAGCTTGGAGGTTGGTACTGATGACTTTTGGCGGGACTCAAGGGGGCGAATCCGTACGACGCGGCCGCAACTTGGGATGGAAATTGAAGATGAGCAGGTAGAGGATGACTTGTGTGACTTGCTAATACAGGACGAGCGCTTGAATGGTGGGCTGGCGGAGGCGGCAGGGCGCGACTACAACAAACAAACATAAATAAAGAAAAAAATTCCACTTCTACCAACATAAACGTGAAATTACTTAAAGAAAAAAACGAAACAAAAAGTGTTTAGTTGATAATTTTTGCCTGTTTGTAAAAACTGCAAAACACGAGCCAATCGAACAGGAGGTTTATTATGCAAAAATCAAAAGCATTGTGTTACTGAAATTTTGACAGCAAATTAATCCTTTACAAAAGAAAAAATACTACATAACGTATGCACGACATACATTTTCAATATAACAAAAAGTATCAACTTAACTCCTACTTCTATGAAAATAAACGATACCAACTTAACTCTACTTCTATAAAAATAAACAAGTTACTTAATCTACACTAATATTAAAAAAAAAAAAAATTAGAAAAAGCTCCAATTTGGATTTAACTTTCTTTTCTTAGCGGGAACCTCACTGAAAAGAGAAGGAAGGAAAACTAAACTAATCGAATTCTACAAAGTTAATTTAAATTACTTACCCTGCGGGTGCCACTTGATGGGTGGCCGGTAAATAAGCTGGTTGTGCTGTGGTCACGTAAACGGGACGACGATATAGTTCGGTCTGGTGGTAAAGGGGCTGACCAGCAGCGGCTAGAGGATGTTGGGGCGATAACCTGGGGGCACCAGCCAGCGGCTGGGGCGACAGGTGAGCATTGCTGTGTCTACAACCACACCCAAGCATCAAAATCGATGTTCACTATGTTACTTTGACTAGTTATTTTGAGTTAATACATTTTTTGTAGTCAAGTAACCATTTAAATCAGTAAGATGATGAATTTCAAGTTGATCTGATACTGTCGTGCTGTGGTAAAACAGCGGCGTCTTTTGGATCATAATAATAAAAAAAATAGCATTAAAGACACAGTATCATGATAACTCCTTTTTATATTTACAGTTTTATTCTACATCTCTTTATAAAAAATTTCTCATTTCCACTTCATCAGAATTTTCTTTAAAGTTGGTTCATGAATTGTATGACAAGTTGAAATCATATATTCTTACCCCACTATACTTGAAGCTACTTACGCATCCCACTTAATAATAATAGCGCATGTACTAATTAGTTAATTAATTCGTTTCGCTGAACAAAACCATCGCACTCACCTATAACTTTGATGTATGGCCTGCGGCGGTCCCCAACTCTTCCCTGGAGCTAAAAGGTGTTGTTCCCTTGCCACAGCCAGGTTATCTCTCGTCGTATGCGCCGCTGGAGGCTGTATATACTCCTTATGAGTCTGAGTAGGTATATTATACTCCCTCAAACTCACAACTGGAACAGCTGAGTGTCTCCGATGCCCTCCGTGTGAACTCGGATTGTGTGCGACTGGAGGTGCCCAAGATACCCTTTTGTCGCTCGACGTGTACACGACGGGCTGTTGATCTTGGACGCTGCCGTGACCAGATGAACCACCATTACCGTAATGATAACCTTGGATGGGTTCTTTGCAAGCTGAACTACAATGGGACTGCTGGGGGATGTTGTAGTCGTTCGATCGATGGTACTCGATTCCCGGCTCTTGCTTGGTTGGTACGTTCAACATACACTCTGACTGTGCCTTGGCTAGAAGGCGCTTTTTCTGCGAAACGGACGCGTAGTTCGTGGTAGTGGGCGTTGGTTCGTTCTTTATCACTTGCTGTTGGTAAGCCTGAGACGACTGATGCTGTAATTATTTTCATAGTATACAAACAATACTTAACCTAGGTATGGTTAGTGTGAGATTTTTTATCGGGACGTTTTGATTACGAATTTTGTGTATTTTCGTAATTGTTGTGTTATTTTGATTTAAAATTGCAGATACGTAGAGATGAATTATTTTAAGTTCAGCATGGTGAATCATCAGAATCTAACAACGGACTGTCAGTCAGTTGCGTAACATGCGCACTTCAGAAGGGGGTGTTTTTTTAAATTTATTGTTTAAATCGCAAACAACACAGGGAAATACTAATCTAAATAGGCACCCTTATGCAGGTAAAAAAGTTCACGATGACGGACGCCTCTAAGGGTGCGCCCACCCCTTAAATTTGAAAGTGGACTTTTCCCAAGACAAATACGCATCGCATGCGGCCATTGTTATGGCCGCTGAATTCTAACCTATAACATTTCAAAACGGTCCCAGACAAATGTTTCTGTGAAAAATATACAGCGTATGTGACACATTTTTTTCATACTTGTAAGGTAACAGTCATTTACACTCTTCCAGACTTTTTGCCTTAAAATTCAAAACTACTACTTCATTGGCGTTACAGATATTTGTGTTTATTTTTAAGCACACGGACAGTCTGCACGCGCATCGGGGATTAGCTTTTGGGAATAATTAACTTTTTGGGGTTGGCGGTGTCATTATTGTCGTGTCATATTTAGTGTCTACTTATCATAATTTTTCGTTATTATTAGTTCAAGTCGTTTAGCGCGTTTGTTTAATTCATCGTTATTTGTTTACAACACGGTTGTTTTCAGAAGAAATAAATACAAACAGTGTTTCAGTAAATTTAATTGTTAGCAGGTACATAATAAATAACAAATACATATTTCCAAAAACAAAATTTGGAATCGATCGTTATTGTACACATTGTATAGTTTTGACAAAAACTTAACGAAAGTAATTTTTGTAAATCTTTGGGTATGTGGGTTTTGTTTGTTCTTCTATGTATTTTGATTCCAAATCGTTTAACTTAATATCACAAACATTTCACTTTGACAAGAGGTTTAACTTCGGTTTCTCTCTCTTCACTGAACTTTTCGTTGCCTCGTCTTCCACTTGATGCCTCTTCCAAAAGTGGGAGAAACGTCGAAACCTTTCTTAAATTTCAAACGGTTGAAATCCGAAAAACGCCGTGAAAACCCCTAATCCATTTCAAAAACCTCTACAGGGAAGGTATCTCTCAAAAATCCCTTCAATTTCCAAAATCCTCTCTCGAGAACCAAACTTTGTCGCCCAAGATCTTCGCTCGCTTCATTTAGAACTTTTAAACACCCTGAGCCCAAGTGACTGATCCCTCTTTGACACAATCACTACTCCCACGTATTATGTATAGACTCTCTATACCACACATAGAATTCGAAAACAAAATTTCTCGTCACATCACTTATCTCAATTTCAAACTAACCCCCTTTCCGAAGGTCTTAACTTCTCATTCGCCCCCAGTAACATCAGTACGATACAGGTCAGGTCAGGTCATAGAAGTCATCGAATCCTTCGACAACCAAAAAATTCTAGCTAAAATGCCGCATTACCATAATAGGAAAATTCGACACACAAACACCCCAACAACATAACTTTATATTAGTTTCCTTCTCCTCTATTTGTAAACACTGCACACGATTCAAACCCGACAAACGTCTTTATATCTACTAACTCGACATCTTATGTGCAACACAGTGCGCAAGCGTAGAACAACACCAAATCATTGGTATTTGAAAGGGTAAAGTGTAACACCAAATGTTATATACAACTGATGCTACAGCTTTTGTTCACTCTTTAGTTGCCACTTTTTGAATTCAATATTTGGGTGCGACCAATAAAAAACATTCTTTTTTCTTAACCACACCTTATAGCATATAAAATGAAATTGATTTACCACACAAGATATAACACAAAATGAGTGGGTTTTATAAACAAATATTTATTTCACATAATACCTAACACTACCATTTTCAAACAATTTAAAAAAATAATTATATATCAACAAAAAACGAAAAAAAAAAATTCATTGTTAAGTACGGTGGTTCGTGTTCAACGCAAAATAACACGACAATTACAACTTAGTAAAAACATCATTATCTAGTAGCAAAGATAATTTAATAATATCCACAATACGAAATGGTTCCTTCAAACCTTTTCACGTGTAAAGAAATTTGTTTCTTACTTAGCCAAAACATAACACATAAAACAACTTAACCATACAAGGCCGCTTCCAATTCCAAACAACTTTCATCTACCGCTTCCAATTCTACACAACTATCATCTATGTTGCCCCAATGGAAACTCACCTTTGAAGAACTTCTGTCTTCATTATCACTATCTGGTACAGATACGCAACTTATCACATTCTTTCTATTACTAACAGTTGGCTGAACTGCATTGTTTTGGACGACCCTTGTGGACTTCTTACCGGGTGTCCCTTCATCTTCGCTATCTGATATGGTGATAACAGATACCGCTGGCGACGGAGTATCGTTGATAGTAATCGTATGTTGTCTACCGTGCGGCTGTATATGGTGGTGGTCATGCGTATTAACCTACAACAATCACATTAAAATCCATACAACATTTCCCACACAAAAAACTACCTGCGAATGTGATGCGTGCTGCCAGTGATGTCCGTTGGTATTCGGACTGTGGTTCCTCCTGTTGCTTCCCGAATAACTGACTTGCTCAGACGGAGGCGTGCTCTCTTTAACCCGCTTCTTGACTGGACTCAACTGGGTTTGTTCTTTCTTATCATGCTGTGATCTGTGGTGCGTGGGAACCATTAAGTGGTGGTGACTATGATGCGAATTCGTTTGCTGCATGTGATGGTTCTTCGAACTCCTTTTGCTGGTTCCCCAAGTGCTGCCAGTGTGATCCACGATGGCCGAATTGTAAACTTCGGTAGCGACGTCGACCGGAAATACTGGTCTCTGCTCTTGTAAAATCGCAGACGAATCTACGAGGAGAGGTCTGCCCCATTCTGCTTCAGACAACAGAGGTTGTTGAATGGCAGCGTGCTGTGGGATTTGTTGCCACGATGGGACGATGGCCATTTGCTGACGGTTGGTAGGCCATGATGTTTGTACGGCGTTCTGGAAAGATAGTACATGGTAATCAAGTTTCAGTGATAACTATAGACTTATTAAAGATCCACCAATACTGAAAAATCACCCCAAAAGTGTCAAGTGAATTAGTGAAGAAATTGGAAATTTACCGTGAGCAGCATTTGTCTTCCGGTTGGTTCAACCACGCTGACTGGTACATATTGTTGTTGTCCCGGTTGACTCAAAATGGGTTGCTGGATCTGTAAAGGTGGTTGTTGGACTACAGTCACGTGTTTGGCTGGTGAACCACCCATGCCTTGATAACCAGCTGGACAGAGTATGCTTGATACGAGTTGGTGTTGGAATGGATCCGCCCTACTACTTGTTGCATATTGGCGGCCGACTGCTCGTCCGTTGTAGATTTGATACTATAAAAAATCCACAAGTTAGTTTCAAGAGAACGACATAATTGTTGTATATATATTATATAAAAATAAATAAATAATTACATACTTGACTTACAAGGTTGTCGTATCCCGATCGATCTCGTACAAGTCTTTGCACTTGGTTTGTAAGCTGATTGTTGATAGTAAACGTTACATTACCATTTGAACCTGGTACAAAATTGACAAGAGATGTTGCTTGTTGAGCAGGTTGATGATGTGAGCCAGAAGTTGTGCTGTTATAGTCATTTCGGCGACAAACTTCCATCATCTGTACACTAGCCTTCACATTATTGCAATGTGCATAATCCACTAAATGTGCTAATCTAACGAATGGGTGATTTAGTGCCTCACCCGGTGTAGTCCGTCTTTCCTGTAAAAAAATCATTCATTGCAAAACGTTTATGGAAAATATTTTTCATATTTAACTACTGTTTTGTTGAATGAAGAGAAGAAATAACTTAGTTATGAAATAATTAAATATTGCTACCTGGTCCATTGTCAACATCCTCTTGAGGAGATCTATAAACTCCTTCCTGTCAACCTTTTCGGCCAACAGCTGTCCGCCTTCCAGGTCGGTGGGCACATTTACTTGCCCAATATCGTCTAAACAATTGAAAATGTACTTCCTCGCCTCCTTCGACTTGATCCCCGTCTCAGCCTCGTGTTCTTCCGGAGTTTTCAACCTCCAGAACGGATAAGTGCTGTCCATATCCCTGTAGAAAAACTTGGTGGTTTTCGACGCGTTATTCAGCATGTGCTCTGTCGGCAGTCCTTGAGTCTGGCTGATATATCTAATTTGGTCATATTCCGACGATCCGGGATACAGTGGCCAGCCGAGGAATAATTCCGCGACAACGCAACCCAAAGACCACATGTCGATGGCTTCGCAGAAGGGTAAGCCGAGGATGATTTCGGGTGCGCGGTAATATCGCGATTGCAAGTAGGTGTTACACACTGCTTTGCTAACGTGACTTGCACTTCCAAAATCGATGACTTTCACTCTGTACGGCTGCCTTACGGGATCCACCAACATAATGTTTTCTGGCTTGAGATCGGCGTGGATCAACCCCAGTTGCTGAAAGTACCAAACAGTTTAGTCTCCCCTTTTACCGAGGAATTCAAATAGCCAAAGTTAAAATTGATTCTGATCACAACAAAACCGAACCGTAAACAAGTCGTTGAAAGACAATTTATCGGCGTCGTTGGATAAAGACATCAAAACAGTGCTAAAGTTCCGTAAATATTTACTCCATAAATTCGAACAGAACACAAGACGTTTCCGCTCCGAACCGCAGCGCTGTCGATGATCAATTTTAACTGCAAGCTTTCGACGTTGACGAAAGTGGAAACCTTTTTACGGACTTACCTTCAATTTTAGCAACGCCGTCAGCACTTGTTGTAAAATAGGCCGGATGTATTTTAGCGGCAAGGGGCTGAACTTGTTTTGTTTCAGAAAGTCGTAGAGGTTCTGCTCCAGCATTTCGAACACAAGACAAGTGTGGTTCTTGTGTTGGAAGCACTCGTATGCTCTGACAAAATTGAATTCGTCGGCATTTTCCTGACTTAATCTGGATAGAATGCTGACTTCTATTTGGCCCTGTTACGACAAACAATTTTATTATAATTATGTACATATTATCACAGTGATACAATTTCTAAATTAATTTGTAAATTATTGACAAATACATTTTGAAGAATACACGATGCATCCTGTCGGGTTTGAAAAGCAAAGTACACACAGTGAATAATATTGCACAATAACGAAAGTGTATTTGTGAATCCCGATCAACATTGGAAAGAAAAATAAATTAAAAATGATTACTAAACCTAAAACATTGTTTGAGTTGTTTTTAAAAACTTAGGCTTAAAATGTTTGCAAAATGTTGAATCACGATTTCAGGTATCGTCCATTTATTTATTTATGGTGGAGGAAAGCGACTAATGTTTTATTTAAATATTGGTATGTTTCCAGAAGCTCTTCAAGTTGCAGAAACACTTAAAATGTGTAACATAAATAGGAAGTCGGTGTTTAGACGGCTCCTACACGCAATTGAGAAACAACGGAATTAGAGTTAGCTGTGATTTTAAGACTGCGGTTGACTAGCATTTCGCTTTTGAATGAAACAGCGGCGTAGTTTTCGGTTGTGACGTGTTAAAAATTAACGAATTAAGTAAAGACGAGTTATTTATTAATGATTACAGTAAGGTTACACCTGTCGCCTGCACCGGTCTTAACATAAACAAACACATTTTTGGTCGCTGGAATCAATAATATGCTTATTAAATATGTAGAATTTTGCCGAAAATATCGTAAAACGGTGCTACCCGCTACAAAACAATTTATGAAACCCACGTTCGATAACACCTTATCATATCTCCCCAGTCACCGTATCGACTGCAGCTGCTCTTTTTGCGATTCTGCCGCCTCATGACCAACTGTATCTGTATACGTAGAGCAAATATGTGGCTTTATCCTTAGCGATGAATTATAAATTTGGTCGCAAAACTTTATTGGTATGCAAGTATATTGTGCCTGTACTGTCACAGCAGAAAACTACATGCAAAACATTAGAATTCGCTATAATTCTGCACAGACGGCTCTAGCAACTGTTGAATCATTTGAGCCCCTTTTAAAACCGCATATATCAAAACATAGTGTCAACGGCTTTTGAACTAAATGCAATGATTTATTTTTTTTTACATAATAAAACCACAATTGCTCCACTGGAACCTCAATGCATAATAAATAACTAGCAGATAGATCGTTCTCGAATACCTACGCTAATAGGACGCTTCTATGCAAATGTATTCAATCATTGTAAGCAAAAATACAAGGACACTTAATTAAAACTCAACTACCCATGGATAGCAATTTCACACATTCCATTCTATATACATATGTATTTTTCAAACTTATTTTTGAAAAAATTCAAACCAAAATTGTTATATTTGTCTTATTAAATTTCGTCTGTGTCACTCCACTGACGATTGACAGTTTTTATGCAGATGAAGTTGGCCATGATCAGCGTTCATCATGATGTCAGTGTATTTTGAGGTTAAGATGGAGATCACGTGACGTGGGTTGATGACATTCACGCCAATTTGTTTTAACCGTAAAATACCTTGACAGCATGACACAACACAGTTCCCATAGATACAGTTTTTATTGTTTCTTAAAACGCAGTATTAAAATTTTATATTACCTCTATGACTCGGTTGCGTTTTTAGTACAATAAATTACGTTACTTTGGAAAAACGATTGTAGTTGTGATGGTAATATTTACCTGTCTGGCGTAAGAAGGATGATTTTTGAGTATTTTAATGGCGACGATTTCATTGGTGCCTTTTTTCCAGCACTTGACAACTTGTCCGAAGGTACCTCGTCCAAGAAACTCAAGCACCTCATACTGGTTCGCCATAGAGTATAGCACCTCATGTTGTACAAGTTGATAATCCCCGTCCGCGCCACTGCCAGAACCTAGAGCAAACAAAATTATGAAGTATGGTTCAAAACATACGATAAATCGATAAACGTACGGAGGAGCATATGGCAACTTTTAAACAAATAAAGACCTATGTCGGATGCTAGAACGAAACGCGCTTCAACAGGAACAAATTTTGCTGTTAAATTAGAAATGGTGTTGATCTTAACAAGCGCCTACCTATTGTAATAAAACCAACTTATGTAAACCCAAGCCGATATCTTATTACGATTTACAAGAACAGCACAGTAAAGCATTAGTCACTCCGCTTTGCATTAATTTTTATTGTTTGTTTTTCTGGCCGCAATCCGAAGTGTGTAATAAAATATCGGTATTGCCCAAGCTGCTTACATATCTCGGTTTTATTTTCTAACACCTTCCTTTCGAAGTTCCATCTATTTTTACGCGACTAGACTGTTCGAATAAAGTTTCGTTTTCAACGTCTACCACTATACACCCAAATCGTCAAAACATCAACACAAAACATCGATATATTTATTACTCGAAAAATCGCAATGTTAGTTATCTCAGCGCATGCAGCAGCAATTGAAATTAATTAAATTAGATAATGGTTGACGTGAACTACTATAATGCAACAAAGAGTACACTCGATGACAAAATGAAAAAGATAAAAGATACCAATCCCTGTTGATTGTAGATGTTCAAATCAAGCATTTGTATTTTCTGGGGTGATCTCAACCACAGCATATTATAGCTTCTAGGTTCATTATTCGTTTGCTTTGTCATAAAATCAGATCGAGCGCAGAACGTGCCAATTAAATGATGTCGGCTCTTAATGATGCGCCGTGAATGGTGAACGTAGTGTCATCTTTATTATACTGTGGCTAGACATAATCGAATGTTTGTAAAAAAAGTTTCATTACATTTTTTCTTACCTTGCGGCTGGGGGTTCGCCCCCGGAGCCGCTGTAACCTTGCTGTGGGCCGTCGTGGTTGCTGAGCTGCTGCAATCTGTATTGGAAACAGCTTCGCTATCACCATTACCTTCCTGCGACCAGGCTTTACGCTGCAACATCAAAACGGAACTCCATCAGGACTTGTTTCATCGATTCGTATTCAAGTAATTCATCTTAACTTGGACGCGCGATCGAAAACGACAAAAGTGTGACACACGTTTCGAAAAATGTGACATTTGTACGTGCTCGAATTTCATCGCGATCAAAAAAGGAACTTTGTGAACATCGCCGGCGAAAAAACAAAACGGTAAAAATAGAAACCGAGTATCGTGATACAGATAAAACAGAGATTAAGTAGATTTTAGTAAAAACGTTTGCTTATTGTGCGATTCATTTCGAACTACCCAAGTTGGGGTTTTGGCATCGCGATCCTCTCTTCTGGCGATCTCACCTTTTGGCCACAGCGTTGGTATGTGTCTAAAAGTTTGATAGTAGAAGCACGTACGAACGGTTGCTGACTACTTGGACTTGCATTGTTTAAGTCAGTCTGACTAAAATTAGTCACTGCATACACTGACTCCTGCGGCACGAAAGCTGTATCACCTCCGTTGATATTGTTGTTGCTGTTGGTGCTGTTGCTATTGTTATTATCGCTGCTGTAATGCTCTGCTTTGCGCTTTTTTGGTTGCACCGCCCCGCTGCTGCTGCTACTCGTGACCAGTTGCTGGGATTGGATGAACATGTCATGCATTCCCTGAAACAAGAGAAGAAACTACTTAACACACGTCTCTCAAATATTTAACATTGTTATTCAACGCGTAGACGGTTGCCACCACTAATAAAGAATAGATACCGACCACGTTATTATCAAATCAATGTTTAAATTGTCCATTATCCGGAGAATAACATTCAATACACGCAATTTGTAAGACAATATGGTTTTTGTGGCGAAAATATAACACTGTTAGAACGAAGTAAACAAGGTCACTTTTTATAAATTTACATGTATGTTCTTGATTTTAAACGTGATCAACAGCAGAAAAGGAAATTTACGTGTGCGATGTTACCAACTCCTTAATGCATGGAATACAAAGATGTTATATTGAGTGAATTTGTCTAAACACCGCCTTTGCCAAGAAGTTATTTCAAGTGCAAAATCAAAACAGTTAAAAATTTATTTTCGAGCTCCCAAGGAAATCGTGAAAATCGTACGGCACATCAAAGAGAAATTCCCTCATGCAGCGAGTGATGTGCAATATTATAAAAACGTGACTATATAATGGCAAGTTTCCCATTATTGAGAAAACGTTAGTTAATACCTTGTCTGGAAACCTATTATTATTCCGACGCAGTATATCTGTCGATCATAAATATTTTTAATCCGAAAATTTTATAAATATCGTAACAGAATTAGAACTCGAAGTTAGCAGGTCGCGTAACATTATTCCAATTTTTAAATTTGTAAATAATTTTGAGAAAATTCAACTGCTAACAAAAATAGTTTCTCGTCGGTCATTCGACAATGATAAACGTGGTGCGATAAGAACTGCCAGTCAAACTAACATTCTTTAACTGTACGTTGGCTGAATATCCATTCGATCTACCAACGAACTTTAATTATACTTTTGGGATAAACATTCCGCCACATGGTGTACTTTCCTGAAACTTTCATTATTTTTAGATTAGTTATCACGTTTTATGTATGCTCTGTACTTTTATTTTATGATGACAAAACTCTAATTTTGTTTCACGTACAAAACCAACAACTGGCGCCTTCCTCAACCCACCGTCATTACGGCGCTGTACAAATGGCAGACGAAATTCCGACAGAGATAATGCTTCTTGAAATAATGATTAATTACAGTTGCCACAAGTACGCAAGGAAAAATGCTCGGAAAATCATAGCAATTTGTTCACGTTTCAAGAAACCACCGAGGGGTCAAAGTAATTAAAAACGAATTAATTTCGTCGGTATTCTTACTGGATAAACCAAAGTCCAGAAACGAATTAATCAACCGTAAGCTCTACGTCCCACGAGTTCGGAGTGGGTTATTTCCAAACTATTTTTTTATAAATCGCACTAAAATAGGCATCCTTATTGCGTAGGGAGAAATTATCGCAAGTCAAACTCACAACAATAGGACTTCCATTTTTGGAGCGGCGTAAACACGTCAATGTATTAATATGTATAACGAAACACAAACGGTAGCCAAAAAAACAATTATATAGTCAAACAAAATATTCTTTTTTGCTAAAAAACAACAAAAGCATAAATTCTTAACAAGCGACCGTCGCCAATTCGGACGTATTATTTAAAACTAAATAGACATTCATGAAAATGCAGACCGTGGATTATTATTAGCGTTTCATTAAAATTTTTGACACACGTGTTTGTGAATACATACTTCGGAAAATCGCATAAACTTCGTTCCAAATTTATATTTAGCGCAATAAAAAATCTGTTTACTGTTTAAAATGATTATGACAATATCGCCGTTCACTGACGCATTTACGAATAAATAATACGTTCGCCGTGGATAATAAATCAGCGAAAAACTGATTACTGATTACGATTTGAAACAACGATATTGTAATATATTCCAAAGGAATGTCGCAAATGAATTGCAGGTCACTCTTGAAATTTCACGCTTTCTTCACGTAAGTTTTGTTTTTTGGATACACATTCGGATTAGTAATACGCACAAACAGCGTTGTGAAATTATTGCGTATGTGCAATCTAGAGCGAGAGTTTGCTAAAGCTACCTACACAAATTAAAACTTAATAAACTTGAATAAAAAATGTCTTTATGACTATATATTTTGGACACGTGTAAAACCATAGCAACTAATTAACTTCTGCGAACGGTTTAACTTTACTCATTCCATTACGTGTAACAAACATCTCTCAAATAACAATTATTGATTTTATTATCTATCCGCTATCGAAAAAAGACCATAAAACAATACTAATCAATCCGTATAGACACAATTCGCTACAATCCTATTGACAACATAATTCCATCTGCGAGATGCCATCCTATCCAGAAATTTCATTTTGCTTTTATCTTCTTTTAGAAAACAGTACACAGTAAATATTTTCTCTACGCGATTGAATAAAATGCTTTTCCGATAATAATTCCTTCATTTGATTTAGTTTTCTTTTGAAAACGTTACAGAAGCTAGATAAATGGACGACGAAACCTGAAAGGTGAAAGAAGGTTTTTCCATAAATATACACGAATTTCAAAATGAATGGCGCCTATCGATTGTATTGTCATTCTGATAGATGGTTTGTTTGGATACTTGAAAATATCGAAACTTGACTAAATAAGAGAAACGTGTGTACATTCTGCTCGGTTGGAGATATTTACTTTCAACTTGATTGTTATCACAATAATAATGTTCCAACTTTATAACAATCGGAAATTCTTATTCGAAAAATGTAACCTCAAATAAAAGAACCAGTTTCCCGTTACTATTAATTAGTATTATCTTTTAAGATAGTGGGTACATCATGAAGGTACGTTAATTTCATGAATATTTCAGCATTGGTAACTAGTTCTAACGGTTGTCTGTAAAATGTTGTCAGCGTCACCTACGCAGAATTGTAACGTCTTGTGTACAGCTATAAGCGAGAAAATTTTGAAGTAAAATTTCTCTCTTGCTTACACGCAACAGACTGTTGTGACAGCAAGCTAAAAAAGCTTCCATCCGCAATTCGTATCTAGCACAAACAAGTTGTTTTGAACAATGACTTTATTCTTTAACAACCTCTATAAACATTAAAATGATAACATGGTACAAAAATTAACAATAAATATGATACTAGTCGTGTCTATCGTTCCGGAGGCACGTAATAGAGGCGCCGTCGAATAACAAACATGGTATTTAAAGCCTGTCAAGATAAAAGTAAATGTAAAACCGAACGGCAGCCCGCTGATTCCGTAGATTAAAAATGGAGACAATTTATATAACGCAAATATTATAAATCATTAATGTTAATAACTTCAACCGGAATTTCTCAGCAGTTCCGCTTTTATAAAACTCCATAGCTTGTGCAATCGAATCAAATTTTACTAATGAAAAAAACTCGGGTTTTACTCCGGTCTTTAACATTTATTTTCGGCTGCGCAATTAATGACTACACCATTCTAATTCACGGACGTTTCAGGTGATTTAACCATCCCAAACACGCAATAGTTCGAGGTTTGTTACATATTATAATCAAACATTCTCATTAGTAGGCAGTATATAGTAAACATAATCTTATTAAAAGCAGTTTCCAACGAAAGTTCTAGAATTAATTACAAATTACTATTATTAATGTTTACAGTGATAAACCAATTTGCGATTTTAAGTGTTTTGGGCGGTTTCCAGGCAACATATTTGGAAATGTCACAGATATCACAGTCAATGTATTATCGACGTAATGATCAACGTGATATTTGACGTATATAAAACGTGAGCACGTATTATACACCTTTTTGGAAAAAGATAACAATTGATCTGTCAGTTTATTTGTTTGGATATTTTGAATTAACGTCCACAAGAAAAAACGTAAACAATAAACCTGAAATTTTTAAGTACCTACTCAAAATGAAGAGATAAAATAAAAACGATGTTGTCGTGAAGGTTTGTATATTTAGAGATGACATACACAACGATTATATGCAACTCAAAACGTCAAAATATTTTTTACTAAACACTACCACTGGTATAATTTGTTCCATATTCAATATTTCGTCAGAGTGTTATCGTGTTATTAGGTGAACTATGACAACATACCTAAACATTGTAAACAAAATGAATATAAGTTGCAGGAATGCAACACAAATAAAAGACAACCGCCATATTATTAAAAATCGATTAGGTTATCAAATTTTGTGACTTGGAATAATTACAGCTTTAACTGTTATGAAATATATCATCGACTTGACGAACTCTGTGGCATGAAAATTTATAACCCAGATACTGACAACTACGTAGTATTTATATTTTATTTTGCTTCGACTGTGACACTACTCGTGTGTAACAACGATAAAAAATTGCTGTGTATAATCTCGCTAACAATTCTTTTGTTACGACTTACGTATCAGAAAATGTTAAAAATGCAGAAAAAAATAAACGAGGCAACAAAGTTTTCGCTGGAATTTCAAGGAGGAAAACGTAAAAAATGCAAAAATCTATTTTTACATATACACGAATTAATAGTTTAACATTTAAACCACTAATAGCCATTTTTATGGGTCAACTTTATTTCTGGCAGTGCTTACCACACACAGAATAATTTGCATTCGTAAATAATGTCAGCAAAATGCAAACCGCTACCTAATAAAAATAACTACAATACGAAAGAAACCACAACTACATCTATCTGGAATATAAAAAGTGTGCCACATTGTAAAACTGCTTGATTGTTCAACAACGGTTTTAACTTTAACGTCAACTAGACCAAAGCCGGTAGTAAAATTGGAACGCTATTTACACAAACATTGATAATTTGGAAAATCCGGACTTTGTACATTTAAATACTTTTATTTAAAACATACACAACATGAAATTATCCTCGAACTACGCCAAATATGCTTACTCGTTGAACAAAATATGCCGTAAACAGTCATCACCTGATTAAATATATATTTTATTAATCATACACATACGGGCAATAGTTAACTACGTACTTATACGCGGTTTATTTATTCTACGGCAAAAACAAATCGCGAGTAAATATTTTTCACCAATTATATTATATCGAAAAAAATCATTTTCAAAACTTCCACAAAAAATTGCTCATTATTTATCCACCAATAAACATCTACATTATCTTTAAGACTGATTACAATAAAATAAATCTCAGTCAAAATAACAACAAAAATGAATAAAACGTTGGCGACTACCCTATACAATATAAGTAATAATCCGTATATTCCGAGTTCTATTGATAGCATCGAACGATATAGTTCCATAAGTAAAGAAGTAAACTTTATTACACCAGATGAAATATTAAAACCCCGCAATATTTTATTAATAACGCGGCATGAAAACCGTTTCTATACATTTCGAGACCGACTTATATATTACTCGTGCACTTTTCAACATGCGGTATTGAAGTTATTTTCCCGACAATACTATTCCTGAGTAAATTTCCTGCCATTGAAAACGAATACGTTTGAATACTGGATTTACTGTATACGTGAATTCTAATATTAGCTGTGTAACTGGCTTTTGTATCTCCCCTTATTTTGTATCCCATAACGACAGCCGTATAAAAGATCACTTAAAATTTAATGGATACAGTCTCTGAATAATATCTTTATACGAACGAAATAAAAACGTTATTACTACGATAATAAATATTAACTTAAACGAGACGGATAAAAATCAAATCTCGTGGAAAAATAATCATCGCGATACTGATTTTTTCCCAAAATTACTGCCGTCTACGTTTGATGTTTGACTGCGGGCCAAATATTAACACCAATAACTCTTTTCGGCTTTTAAAATTTTCAGATATTTTCAAGTTATGTGAAGTGCAGCTTTCATTTTTATACTGTTTAAATAAATCAAAAACTGGATTGTCAAAAATGTACCAATTTTTATTGAAGAAAAACTTAAAATAAAAAACAAGCTTGTAAATCACCAAACGGAATAAGATATTTTTAGATTGCGCGACTGAAGTTTATCAGAATTCAAATGTAATAAAACATTTTTTCAACGAATAGCAGCAAATGGGTAATTTTCAGTCATCGGAACTTTGCGACATCTGGATTTCCAAGCTTCCAAATAAAATTGTTTCTTTAAATTTTCACAGCGTCTGTCATCAAAATCCAAATCGGTTGATTTTTTCTGTAGGAGCTTTTTTCTAGACAGAATGCGTGCTGTGTGATAGGTGTTGACGTACTGACGTTACTAGACCAGAATTACACGATAACAAAAATGACGATAGCACTTTTTGCGACTGTCGGTAGTTGCATTGGGTAATTTAAAAAATGCTGTTCGTTCAGAATCTGAACAGCAAACAATGCGGACCTCCTATGTGGGTCACCCTATACCCAAATAAGCATACAAGCTGACAGGAGTTTGTTTACTTGGGTTGAAACCTGCCCCGTGTTCAATTTAGCTACGTTATTTTTAGCTTTATTAACAAATAAAGCACTATAACTAATGGTGGCTGGTAATTTTAGATCCAAATTTCCTAATTACAACTAATTTTCACCAATCAAGCATCTTCTGGCTGTGTGTCGCAGTCTACAATGTGTCACAAATTTGCAACATATGTTTTAGTCATGATTTCCACTTGTGGTAGCAGCCGCAAGCTCCTTACTCGATTTCCCCAGAGGACTATTGCAACAAGTTGTCGGTTTCCTCTTTTATCAACAAATAGCTAACAGTTAGAAGAAATGCGATTTTCGTTGAGTGTTTCGTCGTAATCAGCAACTTGCCAAGAACTATTTTGCCAAGTCTTGCAAAAACAACTTCCAACATCGATCTAAGGACGTTTGAGAGAAGAGGCCCCCGAAACTGTTAGATAACGATCTAATTTAATTACAGTCAAACTTTAATGTTCTAGTTATCTCTAATTCCCGGTACGGGCTTACGCAATAGAGGCAATAACAATTATTGTGTTTGTGTTCATGTTTAACGGCGCGATGTTTGTGTTGAATACTCGTCGTAAACAGGCCCAACGTATCCATATGGCACAGTTCCCGTGGATTTCGGGGCGCAGTTCTAGGTTATAGAGGACATTTCGGGAGATCGGGTGTCGTGTTTATGGTGGGTTCGCAGGAGTCGGCGGGGTTTATGGAGGGCGCGGGGAAGGTCGAAGCCAGTCTGGGTTTCTGAGGCGAAGAATTGAAGAGTTAGTGCGTAATTCCGAGGACGAGGCCAGCAAGGTGCGATTTTCGGATGGGAGTCGCCAAGATGTCGGCGGCGGCGCCGCGACGGCCGAGGCGGCAGCCGCCGCGATATATTTAACCGTCTAACGTAGCTTTACCTCTCTATCCTCCTTTCTTGGGCAAACAGCTCAACTTTCATGCTGACATACGGACAAAGAGGTCCTTCAAAACCCAGCCATCTTGGAATTACGGACTTGTTTTCAGTTTGTTTACAGTCGGATTTTTCGAGTCCTCACCACCGTTTTGCACATCCCCCATCCACGCACGCAACCACACTCATCTTCAGCACACTAAAGTACCGCACTTGATCACTTCGGCCGCACAATTACACCATATTTCGCGTTTTTCTTCATGCTGTGCCACACACGTCCACTTCGAGAATCTACGTATTCGCTCTGGTTCACGCGGTGGCCGCCAGACGGCGCTGCGGCTTTATTACAAATCGGGGACGAAAATCGAAAATAAGTGGGTTGGCGGCGGTATTTGCGTCTTCACTTGCCGAAATTCCCGAAAAACTGTCCGCCTACGGGCCGTCGCCGCCGAAACTGGTCCCGCGACACCGCCAATTCTGCAACGTTGCACCGCCGCTGCGAAAACAATCGAGCAACAAGTGCCGTCCCGCCCCTGTCACCTAATCAAAATTTTACCAAAAACGGAAAACGACGGGCCGAAATTTAAATTTAAACGCGCCTGGGCCGAGTCTTCGCTGTTACGTGGAAATGGCTCGAGTTACGGTCACATTCCAGTTCGCACGCCGCCTTTTCGAAATGCGTAGTTTTTCGTTTGTTGCTTTTATTCAGACGGTTTCGTTTTAAAAGTGCACTTTCACAATATTATTCACGGTTGGCACAAGGAGACGGGTGAAAATTGTGTCAGTTCGCGGCTACGGCTCGACGAAATTGTAATTTTAGAGCGACCAGATGTCAGTTGTACGCCTGCTCTATAGATAACCCACCTTGCGCCGCGTGAATGGTGTTGTCTAGAGTGCAGGCAACATGACGTCATGGTGATTCATTCGAGGAATTCCCTGTTTGTAAAGTGGAATATAACAAAAACGTCTACCTCAAGCCGGTAATTAATCATTGGGGCTACGTGAAATTTGCATGTGGAGGTTTTATCAATGTTACTCAATTATTGCTCGGAAAACTCAATATCCCTAGGAAGTTTTTCACCAAAGCCTCAAAAACTTTAGAATTTTATTTAATAAGAGCAAAAAATTGCATGTTCGTGGAACACGATATGGAAGAATGGTTTATCAGAAATTTTTGCACATATTGGACACTGAATATTCATGGATGGACCTCCGACATTTTATAATCTGGCTATGCAAAAAAATGCAAATTTACAGTTAATAAAAATTAAACCCACGTCGATGACGACGAAATTTATTTTTTACAAACACCACTCATATATGTTAATATCAGTTATTTATAAAAACTCGAAGAAATCATCACTACAAGTCATAAAAACTGGTCTAAAATTATATGTGAAAGTATATTCGAGCCAACTAAATAGTGAACTTTGACTTTCTGTTTCCGAAAGGGTTTTATTAAAATTGCTTACCCGAAAGAAACAGAAGTTCTGGGAACCAGGGTGCATGCACACATTTTAGGATGAATGGTCAACGACGTCTAATTCCCAGAACCCTTGATCCTTTCGGATAAGCAAACCAAACGCAGGCAAGCGTTATGAATAATATTCTTAAAATGAGCAATTTATTACAGTATACACACATTTGCAAACAGCAAGTCAGTGTTCAATCAATAAAATATATAAATTGCTTCCCTATAAGCAATCCTAAAAAAATATGCATGCAATGATAAACCACAAGCGTAGACTTATAATATTTTGCACATTTTATGATAACGTCATCAAATTTTTGGAAGGGATATATAGATAAATTTACACTTACTTTTGCAAGTTCTAAGTTACATTGTAAAATGTTGTTATGATATTTTCAATTTGTTCGAAAAATCTAGCTGTCCAAGGTTAAAAATAAAGACGGACTCGTAAACCACAGGTACTGAATTATTTTATAAAATATAAGTCAGATTTATTTGAAAAATATTGAGATGACGTTAGCGTTAGTTAGCGTTTTACCATGTACACGATATTTTTAAAAATTACTTTACGTTTATTCTTCAAAGGGTTTGCTCCCTAAAAAATTTACTGTGCTTGCCTGTCGAGAGTGCTCTTACATGTAGAGTCATCGGCCCCAAAATATAGCCTTGCATTCTTTAAGTTTATGGCATACCTCAGCTTAGTATGTCGTGAATTACACCGTATGAGTCGTGCAAGAGGGAGGAAGGATCATAGCTTCCTTTTGTAACAAACGAATAGAGAAATTTTGTGTAGGTGTTTTAGCATATCGCAGACTAACCACTTAGATAATTAAGTTATTACCTTTAAAAATAATAATAATGACAATGCACGACAGATAGAATAGAGAGACCTGTATTTTCGTGTTCTACAAGCTTGTAATAAAACTAAGAGGAAGTTAGATACTTGTCAAAATGGCTAACAGTAAAAAACAAAAGTATTTGAACTTAAAAATGGCAATTGAAAGAAAAAATGTATGCATTTAACATTAAAAATAACAGAAAAAAGTATAATTATACTATATATTCTATAACCAGGTGATTGTATACCGTCACATAGCAGTTAAACCCACCAAATTCAAATTTTGCCTATTATCTTACTATTCTTCAAATAAAACCCAAACTGAGGTATGTAGTACATTTTGATCGATTTTTAGAAAATTTACGTTAAAAGCTTTTTCATTTTCTTTCTAGTAAAAAGCCAACTGTTAAGTTATTACACTTATTACTACGAACCCATATGACAACATAAATAATGATGTGCCTCACGCATTGATTTTAAAGCCTCTTAAAATATTATTAACATAGTTATCAGTGTGTTATGGATTACAATTTTTATTTATCCGTTGAAGCAATTTGTTGCAAAGTGACAGTTTAAAATACGCCTGGAATACTTTTGAATTTTTCAGTAAATAATCGAACAAGCGCTGGAGGCTGCCGCATGACGTCGTGTCACGTGATCATGTTGCGGTGGTCATGACCGTATATAAAACAATATAACGCTAAATTATCTTGGATATACTTGGGTGGGGACCTACAGTATGGCCAATTTAGATATGTTGTTTTTAGTTTGTGTAGATATGTAAATGGAGATGTATGTAGTAGGTAATTGTAAAATACGCGATAAATAATAATGTTTTAGATAAAGATTAATGTGATAAATAATAAGGAATTGTCAACAGCAAGAATGAATAAAATTTTTCCTTATTATAAATTTTCTGCCCTCATGGTATTATTTACAACAGAAACAGAAAATTTTTAAAAACAAACTTTGAAGATATGCATGCAGATAATAATTTATAATGACATTATTTTTATTCAAAATTAGTATGTCAAAAATTAACTACAAGTAATCGAATTGGATGTTATGAAAATTATAACTCACCGATTCGTCGTTTTCCATCTTAAGATACTAAGAAGTAACTTCACAGAACCACAGTTAAAACAGAAATGAATATTTTGGAAATTTTGGGGTATGTTACATACAACAATTTGGAGGGGGGGGGGTAGTTTGCAGGTGGTTCTAAGCCCTTGCACGTGTAATCCGAACTAAACAAATTATCATGGGCCATTAGACCCGAAATAATATAACATCCTAAGCTTATTTCATTTAGTGTGTCGGCATATTTCAAAAAAGTCCATTATCTAGTTTCTGAAATAAGTTATAAAATTGATTTTTCTCAAATATCATATTAACACTTACAATATATATAGTAGTGTATTATAAAATTGTAAATAAAACACTTCGTATATTTTAAGTAGAATTTACTTTAAAATGACGTCATCAGTTTTTTGTGGAGGATTTGCGTATTTTTGTTAGCGGTTTAAAGTATTGAAAATAAAGTACTTTACAAAGTTCAAAGAAAAAAGTACCGGTGTGTTTCCAATCCGACCTACTCATTAAACAAAGAAAGATTTCGAAAAAGTCGTAAAAGCTATTAAGCGTTGAAAACAAAAACCAAGTAGGTAAATGGAAAGGATACTTCAAAGGATGAAAGTTATGAACCCTTGAAGGCAATAACAACAACAATAACAAAGCAACAACAATAAGGGCTCAATACCCTCCCTCAGAAAATACGACTTATGACTGTAGATACTATTTCCTTGCTTCATAAATTTGTATTTGTTAATGAAGATAATATTTAATTTAGGAATTTCACGGTTATGTACAAGGTGAGTCAGCTAAAAGGAATAACTTTTTTATTTATTAGCGAAAAGTAATTAAATTAATTTTGCAAATGGGGATTTCATTAAGATTCATTCGGTAAAATTTTGACATAACATTATCAATTTTTCAGAGGGGATAAACCATTGATCTAATAAAAGAGTGGATGGAGCCTTGTATACGTTTCCATACGCGAGCGAGTGTAATCAACATAAGAAAGAAATAGCTAGAGCGGTAATGCATCAGTGGGGAAAGGACGGCTGACCACGTATCACGTGCTGGGTGGCAAGAAACGCTTCATTTGAACGGGAACTAATACGTTTTCGTACGAATTTGTTCAAAGAATCAATTATAACAAACGTCTGTTAATGAAAACTATATTTTTACAGTTTACATTAGAATTATGTGTAATGTGAAACAATAAAAATCATGTTAAGTGGTAGAGATAGTCTTTTAATAAAATGAAATGTATACAGAATCTACAATATATTACGAATTCATTTAGTACAATAATCTTCTACGAGTTAACTAATCTTGTAGTGTATGTTCATTGGTAATTCGGAAATTTTTAGGATAAAAGTAATTAAACTTTCAATAAAAATAACAGGGTGCCTAGTTAAATTAAACATATTAAATTGTGTGGAATTTTCTATTAAAATCTATTTTCAAAATCCACGTACAAATGCCTAAAACAACAATCAATAGATATAAAATTCCCTCTTTTTGTAGCAAGAATCCGTTTTTTTCGTAACTCTAAATGTTTAGGAAATCTAACAATTTTTTTAAATTATTTACGAAATCCTTCGTCTGTGTATGTGATTATTACCTATGAAATGAAACAAAATTGCTTTCTTTGCACGTTCTATGCAATTATCCGCACAACACGATTTCACGATGTTTAACAAATAGTCGAATAAAATACAACTTAATAAGACTGTCAACATTTAAATAAGGTAAATTGAGCCTAAAAAATATAAATTTGCAAAAATACACCTTTAAACCCATGCGACAGCACGAAAGAAACCTCCAGAAACACAGTGCTCTGCAGTTTCGCGTCAATGTTTTGCCACCCAGAGAACCCTATCTCTGTCCCACTGTGTTGACAACGCGTGTCTCTCTCTAAGTTACTTCCATATAATATTATTTCTATGGGATAAACAGATACATTGTGATTACAAATTTATCATGCTTATGATAACTTTAAAAGGTCTACAAGATTTCAAAGCATTCGGTTTTACAGTGTCCGATTTGATTAAAAAATAATGTGACTCGTTCATAAATTTTTTTGAATCAGCCTGTATAAGCAGTTGTAACAATTATGAATTGAATGGTAAATCTCATGTATGGATACATTATATTTTCCAATTTTTTCATGCTAATGAGATGTTGCATACATATAACCCATTCGACTTTATAAAATAAATTTCGTTAACGTAGGTTGATAATTAATGAAAAGGTTATTCCAGATATTCTCTTTTAACTAGCTCACCCTGTATATTATACAGGAAATTTTATATTCACAATTTTTCGACAGATTGTTTGCTACCTGAGAAAATAATTTCATTTTAAACAAAAACTAGCTACAAGTATGGAACTGGATGTGATGAAAATGATAACTCACCGATTCGTTGTTTCCCATCTTAGGACACTAAGAAGTAACTTCACAGAACCGCAGTTAAAACAGAAATGAATATTTTGGAAATTTTGGGGGATGTTACATACAGCAATTTGGGGGGAGGGAGTTTGCAGGTGGTTTTCTAAGCCCTTCCATGTTAATCCGAACTAAATAAATTATCATGGGGAAAAACCGTAAAAGCTATTAAGCGGTGAAAACAAAAACCAGGTAGGTAAACGAAAAGGATACTTCAGATGATGAAAATTATGAACCCTTGAAGGTAATAACAATTGGCAACATGGAAGGGTATCTTAACACACAATTATTAGATTCTAAGAAGTTCTTATCTGAAGACGCAGGTGTAATGGACCGAACACGTTATTTAAAGACCTTAAATGTATTCAACTGTAAACAACTTAAATTTGACCCGGTGGAATAACTTTCTTGGGGCCATATTTTATAATCTCCTGGGTTTTAGGAAAGTATACTTATTTGGTTTTGTAACTTCAAAGACCGTCTACCTATACTAAAATCGCCGAACCTACGTAAAAAACGCCCTATTGACACGTGTTTTATAACCAACATAAACGGTTCTGAAAATAAATAATACAAGTATCATATTATAAAGTGGAACTGTTAACTTCTCAATTTCATAAACTATATACTCCTATATTAAGTATATTGATTATCGTTATTATGTTACTCTTCAAAGTGTTAATTTTCTGATAATATGTATAATAAAAACAAAATTTCGACATTTTCGCTACTTTGTGTTGCAGAATTTACTTTATTCATCAATTATTATCCTAGGGCCTGCTTTTTTGGAGTAATTTTGTGACGTGTAAAACGGCACTCAGTTTATAAAATTGAGAAGTTAACAGTTGCACTCTATAGTTTATTTATAGGATGCTTGTATTATTTATTTTCAGAACCGTTGATTTTGAAAAATTATTTTTTTTAATTCTCGATTCCTTTACTTTGACTTTTACAGAACGAAAAGTTCAGATATGGTGGTTTCTACAAACCCCCTGCTGCTAATCTGCTTAGCATTTTTATTATTTTAGCTGCATTGCACCAATGTTATGAAGATACAGAAATTTGAAATCACATGAAAAATGTCTACAATGGAAAATAAAATTGAGCTGCTAAAGCGTTTTATTCAAATATCACTTGTGATTTTTATCTTTTCTTTCTAATCATTTTAAAAATACGATTAAAAAATTTGGCTTCCTTATTAAAAAAAAAGTGATCGACATTATACAGTTCGTCTGTTGTAATTTTTCCATGATATCGTAAAACTCGTTGTCTCTTTTTTCCACCACCGATAGTTTGCATTAAATCAAATTTTTCTGTGTTATAAATTTTCCGTTTTCATGTTATGATGTACAATTGAAATAGAAAATTTTGAAAAACAAGCTCCGAAGATATACATGTAGATAATAATTTAAATTGACATATGTACTATTTTTATGCAAAATGAATTTTTCAACAGATTGTTTGCTGCCTGAGAAAATAATTTAATTCAAACAAAAACTAGCTACAAGTATCAAACTGGATGTGATGAAAATTATAACTCACCGATTCGTGGTTTCCCATCTTAGGACACTAAGAAATAACTTCACAGTTCCACAGTTAAAACAGAAATAAATATTTTGGAAATTTTGGAGGGATTTTATACATAGCAATTTTGGGAGGAGTTTGTAGGTAGTTTTAAGCCCTTCCACGTTAATCCGAGCTAAACAAATCATCATGCGCCATATGACCCGAAACAATATAATACCTTAACCTAATTTTATGTAAAGCTTCTTAGAGTGTCGGCATATTTCAAAAAAGTTCGTTTTATAGTTTCTGAAATAAGTTATAAAATTGATTTTTCTCAATTTTATAGTAACACTTAACTTACAATATAGTAGTGTATTATAAAACTGTAAATAAAGCACTTCGTATATTTTAAGTTCAATTTACTTTAAAATGACGTCATCAATTTTTTGTGGAGAATTTGCGTATTTTTGTTAGCGGTTTAACGTATTGAAAATAAAATATATCACAAAGTTCAAAGTAAAAAAAGTACCCGTGTGTTTCCAATCCGACCTACTCTTTAAACAAATAAAGATTTCGGAAAAATCGTAAAAGCTATTAAGCGGTGAAAGCAAAAACCAGGTAGGTAAATGAAAAGGATACTTGAGATGATAAAAATTATGAACGCTTGAAGGTAATAACAATTGGCAAGATGCAAGGGTATCTTAACACACAATTATTAGATTCTAAGAAGTTCTTATCTGAAGACGAAGGTGTAAGGGACCGAACACGTTGTTTTTGTAGACCTGAAATGTATTCAACTGTAAACAACTTAAATTTGACTCGGTGGAATAATTTTCTTGGGGCCATATTTTATAATATCCTAGGTTTTAGGAAAGTATACCTACTTGGTTTTGTAACTTCAAAGACCGTCTACCTATACTAAAATCGCCGAACCTACGTAAATGACACGTGTTTTATAACCAAGAGAAACGGTATGTTCTAGTGTGATCTGCGAAATGCAAAAAATATGAAATTATTCGTTGTAATTATAACCTAAAACACACAAACTAATAATCATATATTTTATGATGCTTGTATGTATGGTTTATAAATTTGTATTTTGTAATGAAGATAATATTTAATTTAGGGATATCACGGTTATGTACATACACATAAATTCGGAGGGTCCTGTGATATTCCCTAAAATAGCCCTTATTTATTCATAAATAACCAGATATATTTGTCATTATAATAGCAGTAAAGCATAGTCGATATTCGGTTTTTAAAAATGTCAGAAAATGTCTGATCGAAATTTGAGTGGAATTTTCGGATTATTTTCAGAATGTAGTGTTTCATGGTTTTGAAATTTTAAATTTATGTTGTCCATTACTTTCGTTATACAACAGAAGGTCAATTTTGTTAAAAACAATTTGTGATCATACTTTTCTTGTAATTTTAGTGAAATTTTTTCATAACGTATTTTAAAAATCAATATCTCAATTATTACCTAAAGGAAATTTCAGAACACAGTTTTCAACACTATTTTCAGCTTACAAGACTCCAGAAATCATACACGATATATTGTTGACTTTTTTTGTTAGAAACGATACTCAATAAAAAAAAGCTCGTGTCGTAGAAGTTGCTAACTTTGTTTTTACTATATTCAGTCCTAACAAATAGAGTCAAAAATAGAGCGGGTATGATTTCTAAAGTTTTGCAAGCTGAAAACATTGGTGAAAACCCCATTCCAAAATTTCCATAAATAAATGAAATATTGATTTTTTTTAAATATGTGATGCAAAAGTTTCAACAAAATTTAAAAAATATATGATAAATATATGATAAATTGTTTTAAAAAACTGCCTTCGCAGTTATGTAGTGAAAGTTGTGGACAAGTTACATTTAAAATTTCATAACAAAAAGTGTGTTAAAAATCTATATATTACATTTTGAAAATATATTGACAACACCATAAGAGCCAAAGGTAGCGACTACTCTGCATAAACGCAAATCAAATTTAATCTCTGATTAAGAACAATTGTAACTATGATAATAACAAAATTATGCAACCGGCCCTTAAAGTAAAAGAATCGAGAATTAAAAAAAAACACGGTTCTGAAAATAAATAATACAAACAAATAAACTATAAAGTGCAACTGTTAACTTCTCAATTTTATAAACTATATATATTTTATATGGATTATCATTATTATATTTCTGTTTAAAGTGTCAATTTTTTTATACATATTATGTATAATAAAAACAAAATTTCGAAATTTTCGCTCCTATGTGTAGCAATATTTATTTTATTCATCAATTAATAACTTAGGGCGTCCTGTTTTGGAGTAATTCTGTGACGTGTATAGTCTTGGAAAATAGAAGTGGCAGACCTAACTTTTACGGCGGTGACAAGATTACCATAAAATGATAAACGTCTGTCAAATTATGTTTGTTTTCTTGTATGTACACCTGGCCTGGCCTTATTCATAAACAGAAAAGTAATAAACATTATTTGACAGAAGCATACTTTTATGATAATCCTCTTCAGGTACGGTCTTAAAAGTTAGGTCTTCCACTCCTCCTTGCCAGTAGTGTGAAACGGCATTTAGTTTATAAAATTAAGAAGTTAACAGTTGCTCTTTATGGTTTATTTATATGATGCTTGTATTATTTATTTTCAGAACCGTTGTTTTCTAAAAAATCAAGAATTACAAAAATGTAATACGAAAAAAGACATAATAAGCTTGCAGTCGTCACGCCCCCGACAGCGAGAGAAGTGCTGTTTAAACTCTTTAGACCAATTTTTTAATTCTCGATTCCTTTACTTTGACTTTTGCAGAACCATGGCTAACGAAAAGTTGGAATGTGGTGGTTTCCGCTGTTAATTCGCTTAGCATTATAATCAGGTGGTCGCTTTGTATAATTTTCCCTGCATTGCTCCGACGTTATGAAGATATAGAAATTTTAAACCATATGAAAAATTTCTACAGCGGAAAACAAAATTGAGCTGCTAAAGAGTTTTATTCAAATATCATTTCTGATTTTTTTTATCATTTTTAAAAATACGATTAAAAAAGTTGGCGTCCTTATTAAAAAAAAAAGAGTGATCGACGGTATACAGTACGTTTGTTTTCATTTTTCCATTCTATCTTTTTTCGATCACGGAAACTTTGCGTTTATGCTGTGAGAAACAAGAACAACAAAACGCTATCTCATTTTAACTTAAGCGGATGTGCAAAAGAAAACTCATAGCTCTGCCTGTCGGAGTGGAAGCCGAAATTTGACAGAGGTTCTCAAACAGTTATATATTGTGGCAGGCTTTATAATAATTTATAATATACAACAAACAAAAAAAAGTGAGCAAAACGTTTTTAAAATAAGTAGTCCTAAAAACTAAACATTACATTAATTTAAAATTTACATTTCATCTGTTTCATAAACATCTCTTTTTCAAGTTCAACAGAACAGTATTTTATTGTTTGAGAACTTCTGCTTTGTACGAACGTTCCTGTAGATCTTCGGGACTGTCCCTAAAATGCTAGGCAATACTATCATTTCAACCGCAATGAGAGAAAGTGAGACAAAAATAGTAACCTTTGAGAAGTATTATTTTTTAAGGTACTGTACTGCGGTGACTGTAACTGCGACATTATGAGCCGAAAAATATTTAGACTATGTGGTCCTGTATCCAAATTTTACTCATAGTTATTTCTCATTTGTCATTATGATGACAAATCTGTCTGGTTATTTATGCGTAAATAAATCCTATTTTAGAGAATAAGCACAGGACCGTTCGAAATTTTTTCGAAACAATTGTATCTGTAACAAAGCAATTAATTCATTTACTTTAACTTTCCTGTCTTCGTTATTAAAATGAATAAATTATGAACACAGGTAAACCGGCCTGTTCGAACTGTGGTGGGTTGTTAATCCTCGACGTACAACAGAAACAAGAGGGGCCCTAATACTGATCCCTGAAGTACCCCAATAAGGACCTTAACATTCCCAGGCAAACTTATAAAGTTTGTCTAAAATTATAAGAATTTTATGGACTCCCAAAGTTAATTCGTTTTACAGCCCTGTTATCAATTTTATTGTACAGCTGAAGAGCTGGGCGAACTCAGGTACAGAAAACATCGGCTTTCCCCTGACAGGCTCTTTACCTGTACAATAGAATTCACGCCTGGGCTGTAAAACGAATTAACGTTGGGAGTCCATAAAATTCTTATAATTCTGGACAAACTTTACCTACCCTTACACAAAAGTATCTTTTGATTAGATAATTTTCAAACCATGGTAATAGTTTTCCTCGAATGCCAAGGTGCTCAAGTTTAAAGAGAGGCGATTTATGGGGACTTTATCGAAAGCTCTGGCATGTATTGTAGTGTGGTATATTTTAGTTTTCTTAATGGTAAATTTAAGAACAAGATTAATGTATTATGCAATTTCTGCTTACGATTTGCATGCAATATGTAGGTTTGATCATGTTACTTTAATCAGGCACTACAAAACCGAATGCTTTGAAATCTTGAAGATGTTTTACAGTTATCATAGGCATGGTAAATTTTTAGTCAAAATATATTTCCTCATCTGCCCTAAAAAATTGATAACGTCACCTCAAAACTATGCTGTATAAATCCAAACTAAAATGTATAAAATATAATGAGTCTGCACTTGTGATTTACCATTCCATTCATATTTTTTGGATTTGCATATACAGGATGACTCAAAAAATTACTGAATGGGTGAATTTATTTTATTGATTAAATCAGGAATAGTTCAATCCATTTTCCCGAAAATTTGGAGATACAACACTGTTATTATTAGTATTTCGTTGCACCAACCCAATTTGGTAGACACAAAATTTTGTAAAGTAAAAACTCGTTTTAAACATAGGCGTAGCACGCTTATTTACATTTATTTTAAGGCTGGCGTCTGGTTCGGTTTAGCCCTATACTAAATACATTGAAAACATTGTCGCGGTTTCCGGAGTTGCATTTTAAAAATATGAGATATATCGCTTTAAAAAAATTATATTTCGAATTAACAAACTTCAGTCCAGGGGACCTCCATATTTATATTCATATCTAGTATGCAGTTTTTACAAAAAAAAATTATAAAGTTGAACAACTTTTACATCACATTTTAACCGGCACATTGATGCATTTTTTGACGAAGTGCTGAAGTTTTGTGCATTCTGAGATAGGAGGTCCCCTGGGGAAAAGTGTCAGCTTGCTTTTGATACCATTTATAATATTAAAAAATCCACGACTGAGGTAAATAACTCGCGAAAAGTCAAAATCTATTGAAACGAGAAATCGGCATTAAACGAGCTGTGATGCGGTAGCAGAATGCAGGTTTACTTAGATTCTGACTTGGTTGGAGATTTCAGTATTTTAAAAATGCAATTCCGGAAACTACGACGATGTTTTCAATGTATTTAGTATTGGGCGAAACCGAACCAGACGCCACCCTTAACCTTACAGATGTGCATTTGTTTCGTTGCGCTGACTAGGTCCGTGAATGTGGTATAGACAAGTTATAATCAACCAATTGTGAATTACACCATCAAAAATCAAGCTAAAATCCGATATTTTATATAATAAGCGGAAGTCGAAGCAATAAAAATGTCTGGGCGACCATGGGTATTGTTTGCAGTTTCTCTGTTTGACTCTCAGGTGTACAATCTCAATAAATGTTACCGATTGTTGTCTTAAATTAAGAATGCTTATACATAAATAATCTTGAGCCTCATCTGTTAATACACGCGGTATACGTGAGTAAACTGTTTCGTTATTTTATTGATTATAAATCAATATTCAAGACGACCCAACTCATTTTCCCGAAAATTTGGCAATACAGCAGTTTTATTTTTAGTATTACACTACGTCTATCCAAACTGATATACATGTCCTTGCAAAAATGTTGATGACGTCATCGCAGTTTTTTTTAAATTGCCCCGCTACAAAAATGTAATGAGAAAAAAACATAATAGGCATGCAGTCGTCATGTTTTCGACAGCGAGGGAAGTACTGTCTAAACTCTTTAGACCAATTTTTTATTTGTACAACACCACACCGTTTCTCCAGATTTTTTCAATTCGCTATGTTTTCTAAATTTATAATTTTCGTAAATAATACTGCCCGCTCACTTAACATTGTTTTGAACTCCATCGTAGCTGTCAGAAGATTGAGAATAAATTAAATTTTCCCCATTTACAAAATGTACTTGCAATTAAAGCTGAGGTGTAATTTGCGTTATTGATTTTTCTTGGAAAAATTTCAATTTAAATATTTCTTAAGCTCAGTGGACTTTAAATTTCCAGCTAAATGTTTCTATCCTTCTCATATTTATTGCTTTATCTCGGCGGCGTCACCACCTTTTTAAGCGGTGCCTGGCGCACTAGTCCTTACTTGCTTAGGGATTAACTGACCCTTATATTTCCCAAGATTACACAGATACTGCTAGCACAGTTGTGTCCTGCCTCCTAACCCGAATTGAAATGCACCGCAATTCGGTTCTTGACTACCTGACACTTGGGCAAAAATTTTACCGCAATTCGGTCAAAATTATCCATATACCTGAGTATCCGAGATTTGCAATTCATATATACCAGAGTGCTAGAGTCAGCCAGACAAGACGTGTACGTCATAAGTTTTGAAATGATGACGTATTATACTGCCAACATGAAAACGAAAATTTGTTAACAGCTCACGCTAGATCACGCTCAGTCCGCACAATCTATAGAGCCATTATGTTGGTCAGCGTGCACTTTAACTTGCTTTGACAGATGCATTTGTTTATACGGAGTTTTGTCGATTCAGGCGTGTTTCCGTATTTTTCTTCTTTCATTACTGAGTGCTTATTTGCGAAAACACAGTCGTTTTCAGGATTAAATTGTCGTTCATATTGCGGTGAGTTGCTTTTTTTCAATAAAATATATCACTTAACTGAAATTTGTAAATTTGACTTCGCATCCATATAATCGTGCTCAGGAAACTGACGTCATAGACGAACGATGACGTACACGTCTTGTGTCACTGATTCTAGTATACTATCCTCAAACATATTTGGCGTTTATGACTTCACACCAATTTGACTCCCATTATAATTCAATAGGCCGTCACAACCGGATGTCTTAAACCCGCTCACCGATACCTACCTGAAAAGACCTTTTCTGGTAAAAGCACAGGGCAGGACTGAGTTTTGCATTTACCGACAACTGCGCCTTTCGAGTTTTTTATTTTAAGTAGAAACAAAGTAACTTTGTACTCAATCATTTTTTATTACAGCACAACTATTTACTTATTAACTACTACTGCTTATTTATTGATCGAAATAGTCACTGTCATCATCACTCGACTCTTCTAAATTAATAATTAACGGTGTTATCATCCGTGCCCTGTACTGGTCTTCTTCTTTTGTGGAATGTCGTACACAATTGGGCCACATTTCGGCGACGGATTTTTTTTTTTATTTTTCAGAGTTTGCAGTTTTTTTATTTAAAAAAAAATGGTCGAATATTGTTTCGACAGAACTTCCCTCGCTCCTAAAATACAGTGAAACATATCCAACATTCTCGAGTGTTTATTTATCTTAATACATCGAAAGAATGTCGCCTAGAAATAAGTTTGATCTGAATAAATCAGAGTCGCACAAAATGTTCTGAATATTTTAATTCTTATTTTATTATTATTATTATAAAGACGAGTTTTTCGCATTTTCGAGGAAATGGGGTGACTCGTTCGTGATTTGACCAATAAGAACTTGGTAATGAAGTCATCAACATGGATAATACTATTCACAGTACAAAAGAAAAGTAATCGCAGCGTATTACCAATGCAAGAAAAAAAAATGGTCTAAAGAGTTTAGACAGTACTTCCCTCGCTGTCTGAAACGTGACGACGTCATGCCTATTATGTTTTTTTACGTATTACATTTTTGTAGCGGGGTATTTTAAAATAAATTCGAGTATTAATTTTTTCAATTTTGTCATTATTTGCCATTGACATATTTGTCATTTTTTTGTGATTGTTATGATTGCTTATTAAAAAAAAATAAATTGGACCAAGTCGTCTCTGGAGTGTATAATATGTTGCCTATGCAAAAATTGTCAGGTGTGAATAGATAAAAGGAACACCCTGTATGGTACTTGTAATTGAAGACAAATATGTCTGCAAGATGCTAAATTTTTAATCAAAATATATTTACTTATCACCTCCAAAAATTGATGACGTCAGCTCAAAAATTTGCCAAATAAATCCTATCTAAAATATACAAAATATGATGAGTTTGTACTTGTGATTTATCATTCCATGCATATTTTTTGGATTTGCAGATACAGGGTGACTCAAATAAATTAATGAAAGCGTGAATTTATTTTATTGATTTAATCAGGAACTACAAAACCGAATGCTTTTAAATCTTGGAGATGTTTTAAAGATATCATAGGCATGGTATATTTTTAGTCAAAATGTATTTGCTCATCCCCTCATAAAAAATTGATGACGTCACCACAAAATTTTGTTGAATAAATTCTATCTTAAATATGCAAGATATGATGAGTCTCTTTTTGTGATGTATCATTCCATTCATATTTTTTGGATTTGCAATAATTTGCATATACAGGGTGACTCAAAAAAAATTAATAAATGCGTGAATTTATTTTACTGATTTAATCAGAAACTGCAAAACCGAATGCTTTGAAATCTTGCAGACGTTTTAAATTTATAAGCATAGTAAAATTTTGATCAAAATGTATTTGCTGATCTCCCCTAAAAATTTGCGGAATGGGACAATTTGGCGCGGCCGACTTGGCGCGGCCAACTTGGCGCGGCCGACTTGGCGCGAGCCATTTTGGCGCAAAGCCAACTTGGCGCAGGGACATTTTGGCGCAAGCCATCTTGGCGCGAGTACGTCGGTATATATTATAAAATATATTTATTGTTCGTACTTTGGTTGGCACCCTGTTATTTATGCTAAGTATAGGTAACCAAATACACATTTTCATTCGCACAAATTCCAATAACTAAATGATCCACCGAGCAAGAAGTTCCACGTTTAGGAGTATGTTTATAATGGGGTGCAGGGCGCGAAGCGCCCGTGTGTCCATTAAAAAGTCGACATTACCCCTCCCCGCGTTGGAGACTATAAAAATTGGGTTATGCTAACAACGGGTAAAATTTTTGCATATTTATATCTATTTTTCTTGGTGCAAGTTCATTTGCGCCAAGATGGCCCGCGCCAAGATGGCTTGCGCCAAAGTGTCCCTGCGCCAAAGTGTCGCTGCGTCAAAATGTCTCGCGCCAAGTCGGCCGCGCCAAGTCGGCCGCGCCAAGTCGGCCGCGCCAAGTCAGCCGCGCCGAATTGTCCTAGACCGAAAAATTTGATGACGCCGCCGCAAAATTTTGCTGAAAAAATGTTATCTTAAATGTGTAAAGAATGATGAGTCTATACTTATGATTTACATTGCATTAATATTTTTTAGATTTGCTTTTGGGTGTCTGAAAAAAATCAAAGACTGAGTCAATTAATTTTATTGATTAAATCAAGTATTGCAAAACTGAATACTTTGAAATCTTGCAGACGTATTTGTCTAAAATTATAAGTACTATACAGGGTGTTCCGTTTATCTGTTTACGCCTGACAATTTTTACATAAGCAACATATGTTTAAGAACAAATTGGATCAGTAACTCTACTTAGGGAAATCTATTTGATGGAGCATAATAGGTCTCTGACCTCTACTCCATTTTTTCTAATAATAATAATAATAATAATATTGTACACCCCAGTGACGACTTTGTCCAATTTATTTTTTTTTAATAAGCAATCATAGCATTCACAAAAAAATGACAAAGATGTCAATGTCAACTAATGACAAAATTGAAAAAATTAATACTCATTTTATTTTAAAATACCCCGCTACAAAAATGTAATACGAAAAAAACATAATAGGCGTCACGTTTCCGACAGCGAGTCGGAAAAAATACTGTCTAAACTCTTTAGACCAATTTTGTAAGACATATATGAATGCATATGTTTCGTCTTTAGTATGTATCTGGCCGCCTCTGGTCTAATAAATGTTCTAAAAAAATATAGTAAGTTTTGAGAAAACGCATCTAACAAAAACGAGGTCACGAAAGCGCAAAAAATTCCAATGTACACTTATTTTACTTTATACTGTGTCAAATTTGACGTTTTACTGGATTCGAACGACTCCGGTAAAATAAAAAAAAAAAAAGGACAAGTCCGGTAAACTTGAGCCAAAAAGGACAAGGTCTGTAAAGTGTTACTATGTGTTTAAATATTTGATGCTGATTTACGCGAATAAACAAATTAAAACATTTACCAAAGAGCGGTTGCCAACGGTGTCAGAAAAAATGACTCGATTTGAACTTTTTCTCAAAATAGTAATTATTTTATCGAATAAAAAAATATGTTGACAGTATGAAATAAAATCCATAACGACATACGTCCGGTAACTCTTTTCGCAGTACTCGTTTCGAAATTAAAGACTCGGTTCCCTACGGTCGTCTCACTCGTACTGTAAAATTTGAGTTAGTATTTACAATAACGTTATTTACTATTTACGTTTTCATTATCACTAACAAGTATTTAAAATAACAAGTAATAGTTTGTTTGTATTATTTATTTATTATAATAATCCCATTTATTTATCAGAAACTTTTAAACGAAATAAAATTTAATTGACTAGAGATAACGGCAAAGTTGTGTTAGGCTCATCTGGCAACGTTGTAAATCATCTAAATGCTTACTACACATTTTTTTCGTCGCCCTCTATCGAGTGGTAGATTTACCCACTGTATTGTTGCGGTTCTGTGGGTTGCCTACGCGCGCAAATCTTGGTGCACCATCTCTTGTTCGCCGGCCTTTGGCCTGTTCGCCCCAAAAAGTAGCATGGATCTATCTGTAGGCAGGTATTTAATCAATGCGTCCATATGGAGAGTGTCTTGACTGCACGTAAAATCAACGAAACCTCCTTTTGCACTTCTACTTCTTTGTGTATTAATTTCATATGCGCTGACAAATATCTTCCTCAGCTTTTCGCTTTATGGAATTGTTTATTTGCAGTCGAAATAGGACACGTTCATCAAGTTCATGATTGTGGGCATCGCTTTTTCTTGAAAACACCAAATTAAATGTATATACTTTTGCGAAACATTTTTTATTTGTACAACACCACACCGTTTCTCCAGATTTTTTCAATTCACGATATTTTCTAGTTTCTGAATTTATAATTTTCGTAGATAATCAACGTACTGCCCGCTCACTTAACATTGTTTTGAACTCCATCTTAGCTCTCAGAAGATTGAGAATAAATTAAATTTTCTGCATTTACAAAATGGAGAATAATAGTCAGCGTGCATACGTAAATTCACTGCTTAAAAAAAACAACGGAAAAAATATTACAGAAATACCATTTAACTTTTTTTTATTTTTCAGATTTTTCAGTTTTTTTATTTCACAAAAATGTCAAAAAGTTGGCTTTTTTAGCCTCACTATTTAATGTTGGTAAATTATCGCAATTTTTCTTAAAAAAAAATGGTCAAAGTTTATTTCGACAGAACTTCCCTCGCCCCTGAAGTGCAATAAAACAAATCCAGCTTTTTTGAAAATTTATAAAATTGGGTTTGCGCTTTTTAGTTTTATATGAGATCCTCTGTTAGTGGATAGAAATATATTTTTGCAAGGACACATACCAATTTGGACAGGTACTGTGTAATACCAGGATTGCATTTTGAAATTTTCTAGAAAATGGAGTGAGCCGTTCCTGATTTAATCAACAAAATAAATTGACTCATTCATTAATTTTTTGTCCACTTGTTTAAACAAATCAAAAAAATATGAATGCAATGGTAAATCACAAGTATAGACTCATCATATTTTCCAATTATTTCATGTCAATTCAATCATTCGTCTTTATTTATAAGCTAAATTCCGCTAACATAAAAAAGTTATTCGAAATGTTCCCTTTTAGCTAACTCACCCTGTATATTATATAGGAAATTTTATATTCACTTACGGTATAATAAATATTGTACGTTTAGTTTAATGTCACGGTCTTTACAACAACGTTCTTAAAGTTATTCGAATTTGAACAATATTTTTTCGTGTTTTATTGCTTCAAGAACAATAAAACTAGTACAGCAATATGAAATCTAAAATTTGTTGTTGCTTTCAACTTATTCCACGTATTTATTTTTCTTTATAAAATATAAGAGCTTTCAGAAGCACACAATTCCTTCTTTCAGGATGTCCATAATTATACGGTTAACATTACTTAATTCGTAAACAACGTTGCCATTGTTCTTCTTCAGGGTGGCATGCATTACTCTGATTCGAAACCACAGGGAGATGAATTTACGGTCTCCATCAGATCTAAATGATTTCGGTGTTTCTTAAAAGAACGGAGAAGTGTGTTTTATGTCACATGTCAATCACGTGTCGGAGACAAATGTCTGCTTTTAAGAATTCTCTTAACATTTACGTTAATCTTAGAAAAAATCACTTAGAGGCTAACAATAGTCTACGAGCACATGTACCGAGCAAAAAGCAGCTGTTTACAAATCTGCACTAATTAAACGTTATAATAGTTATTCGGAATAATAGAAACCAACCCTTCTCGGCCGTAATTGCGACAACTACGTCGATTTTGAAAAGCTGATCGCGTGCCCCACGTTTGATTGCCGTTCCATACAAACCACTAATTACGAGAGGAAATTGATATGCGGAAAGAGCACGTGGCCTGGACAGGATATGAATCAAATTGAAATTAATTTGTAGGTAGAAAGTAGTTGGGTAAAGTCTAAAGGTTATAAGGGCATGGGGATGATGAAACACTAATAATTGTGAAGATCAAAACAAACGACTTACATTTAGTACATCGAGGAAGCATCCGAAGACACAGCTAAGATATTCCATGCAAAGCTAAAACCACCACTTTGTACAAACTTTCTGGTACTTCTCAAAAACGTCGCCGTTTAGACTTAGCAGGTACAGAAGTCTAGACGTCTACAGTAAGTACCCATTATTCAGTACGGAGAAATGCTAATCGAGGTATTAAGTTTTATAACTAAAAGTTGCCAGGGACTGGGTTTTTAAATTAAATTTATTCTTACGACTAATGAAACAGGTTGCCGATACTGAAAATTGTTTTGCTAACGACAAATGAGTAAACTGCATGCATCGATGGAATGGAATTTTTTGAATTTCCAGCGCTGATAAAATATTCAAATATTGTGAGACTCCACAACTTGTAGAGCCATTATGAATGTTTACGGAAATCACTGCGTTAGATCAGGTTCAAAAGAGAGATTTTTTGTTTCAGGAACGTTATACAGAATGGTAGTTATTTTACACTTTGTTCTGGGACTGTTAACTACGTATATTCTAAACGCAAACTGTTTAAATATTCCATGCATAAATCTAATATTCAGTGCCACTTTCAATTTCGAAATATTTGTTTTGGTAATTATATCAAATAATACTTGATTCTCAGTATTCTATGGAAACAATGTATTCGTTATTGTGCTGTAATGTAATAGATATCTAAAACTAATATTGACCTGATTTTTAAATTGTTTATAAACAGTGCGGTATTTTTTCTTGATAATGGTTTTGAAACTTGTATTAATTACAGAATGGGACATAAACTAGTTTCGGAAAAATGTCTCTGACACTTCGTTGTATGAATGTTATTCTACTTAAAGATACTTTTACCTGTAATAATAATAATGGTTGTTTATGCTCAAACATATTTGTAAATACATTCAGGGTCGTTCAAACAACATCTTGAAAACTACATCTTAGTAATTAATATATAGAAATACAAAAAAATTCTTAAGACGAAAGTTGTACTACTATAGTTATACAAAGTGTTGTGTTACGTTGGCACATTATTTCAATTTTCTTGAATTTTGTTAATGAAAGGATTCACAAAAAATCGAAATGTGGTGATTTTTAGAATGTGTTTCTATTTCTGCATCTTAATCTGTTTTTGGTTTTATGATTATTATTTGTAAGTATTTTATATATTTAACGTTGATAGTTCTTGCAATTTTTACTTTTTTTTTTTGTTAAGGGACGCACTGAGACATCAGTATATTTTTATTTGAAAAACTGAAATATGGGTATTTATACTAAACTCACTTGACATACACCTGGTAAAACTTTTGACTTAAACGGCTTGAGCCAAACCATCCTTATAAGTCAAACTGGCTATGGCAAGCTTATGGACCCGGACCGCAAGAATTATTACTGTCCATTGTTGCCACAGTGGAGCTGTAAAGCTTTAGGTATATGTCAACTGAATTAAGTTATACAATAGCCAGTTTGACTTATAATGGTGGTTTAAGTAATAAAAGTTTTACTAGGTGTATGTCAAGTGAGTTTAGTATAAAAATTGTAACGTTTGAGAATTTTTAATAAACATTTTATAGTTATTAAAATTTGATTTAATTAATACCACAACAAGGTGCGTGAGGGAGAACGAGACAGAAACAGCGTGCACGAGAGAAAGAAAGACCGCGCACGCGTGAGGGCCAGAGAGAGAGAGAGAGAGTGTGTTAATTTTCAAAATGTTGTCATACAGTTTTGACATTTTTTCCAAGCATATAACCGGGAAATTTTCTGGTGGGCCCCGAAACAGTTTACAGTCTTTTTTTTATACAATTATTTACATTTTTCACATATACAGGATGTCAGGATGTTACAATTACAAATGCAATAAATATTTCTAAAAATATAACAGATGCCTAAAAAACTATATGCAAATATTAACTAAGAACATTTTTTACTTTGAGAGTGTAAACTAAGTACGAAACAATAGGTCTCTCGTTTTCGTCTTTCTGTCTGCCGTCTAGACAGATAATCTTCGAAACTATTTAACCCTAACGCCTTCTTTTGTCAAATTAAGTCGATTCTGCATACCGCAAGTACTTGTACGTCGTGTCGGTCACAGTCGTCAAAAACATCTCGAAATATGTACCTATATTTCAGAACTCATAAAATTCGATCAAAATATAATTTTTACCTAAAATTTGATGGTTTCCTTGGTATTTTCGGCTCCGTAGGGTGTCTGATAAGCTTGAAACTACAAAAAAACACTTGTAAAGTAACGTTTCTAAAGTTTTTTAACGAATTTCTTGAATCTACAACCGCCAGAATATGAAAAATTAACCCAAATATCTTCTTTTGGCAAATTAAGTCGATTCTGCATATTGAAAGTACGTCGTGTCGATCAGAATCGTCAAAATCATGTCGAAATATATTTCAGAACTCATAAAATTCGATTTCTAGCTAAAATTTGATGCTTTCCTTGGTATTTTCGGGGCCATAGGGTGTCTGATCAGTTTGAAACCAAAGAAAACGCTCGAAAAGTAAAGTTTCTGAAGTTTTTTAACGAATTTCTTGAGTCTACAAACGCCAGAATGTAAAAAATTAACTCAAACACTTTCTTTTGACAAATACGAATAACTTGTAAATGGTAAAACGGTAGATAATCAAAATTTGGCTAATCATCCCTACCAACAATTTGTTGACGTCACCTCAAAATTTACGCTAGTAAATATTATTTAAATTTTATAAAATAAGGTGCACATGTGCCTTATGAACCCCTGTTGAGTTGTTATCCTAATAGACATTACAATTTTTCCTGTTAGTTATCTGCTTTAAATATATTTTATATTTAAAGACGCAGGGCTTGTAGGGATGTAAATTACGCCACTTTATAGAGAACAGTGTCACAAAACGAAAATCACAAAATCTAATTTTATAATTTTTTAAAAAAGCGGAATTTGGCGGACTATACTTCAAGGGCGAGGGAAAATCTGTCAAAGTAATCTTCCACAATTTTTTACTAGCTTTGTTTTTCTTGGTAGCGTCATCAAAATTCCAAAAACAACATAATTTTTTCAAAACGCCAATGTCGCCAGCAAAACTGAAAATAATAATAGTAATAATAATATCCAAACAACAGCTGTATACAATTTCCCAGTGGACCCCCATGTCCTCAATTCGACACTGAGATTCTAAAAAATGTGAAGGAAATAATAAATCTCAATCATATCTCGCACATTTCAGATAGGATTTATTCGGCAAAATTCTGATATGAGGTCATCAGTTTTTTGGGGGAGAAACAAAAATATGTTGATCAAAAATTTACCATGCTTAGAATAAAGTGTAAAATGTTGTAGTAAAATTTTGATTTTTTTCCCAAAAATCTAGATGTCTCAGGTAAAAACTCAAAGGTTATTTTATAAGAAAAACCCATTGACTACGTACAATTTTAAGGCGACGTCATCACATTGTTGGTGGGGATGATTAGACAAAATTTATTTAGCGCTTTACCATCTACATGAAATTCATAACACATATAAAATTTGACAATAATCGGTCCGGTAGTTTCGGAGATTCTCTGTCAAACAAAAATCTACACATGCGGCGGACAGACAAACTCACAGACAGAACAACAGGCAGACAGATGGAAACGAGAAACCTATTTTTCGTACGTTGGGGGCGATGACACATCGAGAAAACATGAAACTAGCTAGTCGCCCGTGGATCGAAGAAAGAGCGTCAACAAAACAACAAAAGTCATTAAAAAAGCCACAAAAAGTGACAAAAAAGTTATTAAAAACATGATAAAAGAGAGGACATAATAGTGGAAAAACTAAGCGGTTAAAGAAAAAAAAGGGGACAACAAAAGCGATAAAAAAGGCAACAAATAAACGCCAACTAAAGAAAATGATACACAAATGCAACAAATAAATACTAAGGAAAAGGAGAAAAAGAAGGCGACAAAAAGATTATGAAAAGAAGGGAAAAAATGCAAAAAAAAAGTCACTAAAAGGGACAAAAAATACTATAACAAAAATGACAGAAAAAGCAACGAAGAACGACAACAATAAAAAAAAGGGGGAAAAAAGACTAAAGAAATACAGCAAAAAAAATCAAAAAGGGGGACAGAAAGGACGACAGATACAGGAGTACGTTATTTTATAAAATTCAAACAGCATTTATCATGCAAAATTTTGATGTGGAGATAGTCAGACAAATTTTGGTTAGCGTTTTACCATTTAGACGGTAGTAATTGATAATAAACGGTATTTTCGTAGATAATAAGATAATAAAAATCAACATAGATGACAGACAGAGGGAAACGGGAAACCTATTTTGTCATACTCAGAACTAAATTTAAATAATGCTTAAAACGAGCGAATTAGAACTGACTGTATTCTTTTATTCTGCATCCAAAAATTGACAGATATATGTGTCTATTTTTGTATATATACAAGGCGTTTCATTAAAAAAAATCATTTAGCTACATTTCCGGCTCAACCCGAATTGTAAAAAAATTAAAATTATATTGTAAATTCTTTCATTAGATATAACCACATATACACAAAAAATCCAAAAAGCACTTTGGAAATAACGAATTTAATTCACCATAACTTTTTGGGCACTCTGTATATCTCTGTTTTATTAATATTGCCTGAGCTTCTAAAAATTTAATAATTCAAAAGTTACTAACACTACATTTCCTACTACATTACTGAGAAATTTGACCATGGTGATGTTTTTTAAAGCTATATTAATTGAGAAGAGCTGTTATTTTTGACTTATGAACCGTTAACATACCAGTAGAACAAAAAAAAAACAGGATCAAAGACAACCATGGATTTTGAAGACTTGTCTTTGACAGAATTTTCGTCTTGTCAGATTAAAATGCAACGATCAAAGACAAACTTGATTGTGTTTTTTATTACTCTCTGAGTCTAACTTACATATAAAAACGATTTTTTTCCATTCTGAAAATATCAACTATTAGTCAATAAATTCTAATATCTTTTTATAAAATATGTGATTTTTCGAAAACTATTCATTGTAAATCTTCAAATTGAATTTATTTGGTTCCTAGTTTTAAAGCCGTATGACTAAAACTGGAAAATTACATAAAGATATTTAATACATACTGTTATTAATAAATAGCAATTTTTAACTATAAATCATTCACAATAACTTTCAGAAATGATACCCAACTAAATAAAACCGAAATTTTCACTGCACTATCGAGAAAAGTGCAGCAGAAAATTACCGTGGCAAAATTAACCACATTGACGTCACACATATTTACTAAAATTGCAGTTTCGCTCTTAAATTTTTTACCTATTCGGACTTTCCAGTTAATTTCCTGAAAGCATTAATGCACACTGCAACGTGTAAGACAAATTAAACTTTTTTTAACTTTCTTTGTTTAAATATCGACATTCAACGCAAACGTAATGACATTTTAATAAGTGTAATACCCGTAAAATATGAGAAAGTCTGAAGACTGGCACCATGGCACCAACAGTCATAAAATTTTCTGCGAATTGGTGCCACGCATTGTGCACTAATGGTCTACGCCACCCCTAGCCCATGAATGACAGTATAATCTTAAGACGTTACGGATAGTTTCCAGACAGGGGTGCTCTTCAGAAGAGATCGGTCCAGACGCTCAACATCTAGTCGTAGTGTAGCGGTAAAGTGGTGTGTGTGCTATGGCCGTGTTAAAAATACTTGTCGTATTTTTACTTATTGGGAAGGAAGCGAAACGTAAGTACCTGTCTGATACGTTATCTGCTGTCAGAAAAATATTTCTAGCTTGTTACCATACATCATTTTTAAAAGTCGTCGTTTTAAAATGATAAGTGCTAGGTTTAATTGATTTGATAAATTTCATCCACGTGTACAAAATGTGGAAAAATCAGTTTTAGAATGAATTTATAAAGTCTTTGTAGCACATAAATCAGATCTGAATATTAAAAGCGTTGCTTTTTTTAATCTTTTTTTTTTTTGGACAGTACTTTTTTTAAAATTAACTCTAATTTAAACTGTTTGAGTGATGTAAATACGTATATTTTTAAAATAATTTTACAACAGACTGATAAAATAATCATTGAAAGTAAATTCTTTTGTTTTAAACGACTTTCTCTTTTAAGCCAATTTTACACTTAAAAACCAGTCTCACATATGGCTGCAAAGACTATAATTAAAAATTAAGCTGCCACAAATAAAGTCATTACAAAAGCAATTACAAGTTAATTTGTCCCTAGGCTCTCATTTAAGTGTTTTTGCGTTTACAAAAAACAAAAAACTCTTATTTTAAATACTTCAATGGAACAACATTTCAATAAAATCTGAAACCGACCACGATTTCTGAATGACATTTGTAATTTATTTAATTTAACTTTACAGTGATAAGGTCCCAAGTGTCGGAAGAATACGATTACTACCCGGACGAAAGCTCCGAGAAGGCAGAACCGACTCCAACGAAAACGGCCCCTGATAACGAATTAACACATGTGCGCACTAAAAATTTAAGTGGTAATGTCAAATTAACTACTTTACAAGTACTTACTACAAACACACCACTTGATAAATTAAACAATGAGTTCGAGAATGAAGAGGAGCATATTTTGGCCGGGGCCACCAGTGTGCCGGGAACATGGAGTGAAAATAAACAGGCCGAAGTTCAAACAGTCCCAGAAAATCAACAGAATGTTGCTTTATTGTCCGAACTTACGACAAAAGCTCCGACAGATGGTATGGAATCGTTCGGTTTGATGGATGTTTTTAACAGCACATCTGGCACTTTGCCCGATCAGGACGGTACAGAAAAACTAATCACTGCCACGCCGTTAAATTTCGAACTAATTCACGAGGAGGCAGACTCCACCACGTCGATTAGTTTCCCTGAAAAATTTGTCACAGGAAATTCGGGTTTAGATGATGAATTCGAAAAGGTATTTGGCGCCATTTCCACACAAACAGCTGATTCGGAGGATTTCGCCCAAAAAGGGACAGCGGAAGTTAGTTTTATTGGTGGTAGTATTTCAGCAACGCCGACAGATAACCCTGGGAAAAGTACGGTGGACGGCTTTATGAATGAAAAAGATATGGCAACAGATTTTATTACAACGCAACGCTACTTTGAAGAATCGAGTGAAAACAGGATCGAAGAAATGGAAACGTCATCCACGTTTCAACAACCAATGACGGTTATGACAAGCACGTATCAGTACCGATCTGAAAGAGTTGATTCACCGAGTGGAGACGCTTTTACTACCTCCATCAGCGACCCTTCAATCGTTACAGAGAACAATGCTCACGAAACAAAAATAAACACTCAGCTTGGAAATAAATATTTGGTTACCGATAACGAATTGGCAACGACGGAAGAAATTCGGGCTAAATTAAATTATTTGAATTTGATTGTTAACACTGAGAAGGATTTAGATCAAAGCCGTGAAGATATCGAAAATCTGTCTTCGTTTATAGATGTTGATGAAGAATTATTGAAAGGTGTGATCGATGAGAGTGAAGAAAAGACAAATTTGGATGAAAATATTGAGGATGTGTCAATGATTCTTAATAATTATGACGAGAAAAATGACAAGGAAATGACTGACAATTTTCAGTTTACTGTAACTAGTAGGGACGTCTTGGCTACAGAGCAGACCAATGAATTAAATTACAGAACAACATTAACAACTGAACAGATGCCTATGATTGCAGAAAGTACTGTAAAAACCACTGAAAAGTTGAACGAATTTCAATTTCAAAATTCAGCATCTACTTTAGACTTCCAAGAGCAAAACAGTGAAGTCAATTATAGAATCACGTTAACAACTGAAGAAATGCCTGTAGTTACAGAAAATGTTAACTCTGAAAGCACCCCAGGAATAACCGAAAAATTAAACAAACTCGAATTTCAAAATTCAGCGTCTACTTTAAACTTTCATGAGACGACAGAGTACAATCACCTGGAACAAGATACAAAACAAACCCAAACTGAAGATTTCGGAAAATTTACCCCTTCTTTTACAGAAGCAACAACATATAGAATGTTTGAGTATACTTCAATTCCTTTGACAACTGAAGAGTCCACAGAAACTAAAACGAATAATCTACACATAGATGAGTTTAGAACTGTTGCAAATAACGTTGTTGACACAAAACCAGCTGTGTTCAACGAAATGGTGACAGGTAGCACTTTTTCAACGCCTGAAACTACATTAAGGAATTCAGCACCTACTTTAAACTTTCATGAGACGACAGAATACAATCACCTGGAACAAGATACAAAACAAACCCAAACTGAAGATTTCGGAAAATTTACCCCTTTTTTTAAAGAAGAAACAACACATAGAATGATGGAGTATACTTCAATTCCTTTAACAACTGAAGAGTCCACAGAAACTAAAACAAATAATCTACACATGGATGAGTTTACAACTGCTGCAAATAACGTTGTTAACACAAAACAAGCTGTGTTCAATGAAATGGTGACAGGCAGCATTTTTTCAACTCCTGAAACTACATTAAGAAATTCAGCACCTACTTTAAACTTTCATGAGACGACAGAATACAATCACCTGGAACAAGATACAAAACAAACCCAAACTGAAGATTTCGGAAAGTTTACCCCGTCTTTTAAAGAACAAACAATGCATAGAATGTTTGAGTATACTTCAATTCCTTTAACAACTGTAGAGTCCACAGAAACTAAAACGAATAATCTACACATAGATGAGTTTACAACTGTTGCAAATAACGTTGTTAACACAAAACCAGTTGTGTTCAATGAAATGGTGACAGATAACATTTTTTCGACGCCTGAAACTACATTAAGAATTGCCACCAGTTCATGGTTACCCAATTTTAACACGTTAAATGAAGAAGAAATGACAGACAACAGTCAGAAAATGACTACGGACAACATTTTTAAAATAACTTCCACTGAAACAACAAGAAATAATGAAGTAACAAGGACTGCCAATAATATTGTTAACACAACGCCAGTGGGAGATTTTTTGCAGCGTAATGACAACATTTTTTCGACGCCTGAAACTACATTGGGAATATTTACTAGTTCATGGTTACCCAATTTTAACACAATAAATGAAGCAGAAATGACAGATAACAGTCAGAAAACAACTTCGGACAACGTTCTTAAAATGACTTCCACTGAAACAACTGGAAATAATGAAGTAACAAATGAGTTTACAACAATTGAAAATAACATTGTTAACACTAAACCAACGGACGATTCTTTGCAAAGTACTACATTCGATAAAATGGTGACAGACAGTATTTTTTCGACGCCTGAAACTACACTAAAAATCGCTGCTTCTTCGTGGTCACCCAGTTTTACTAACACAATAAATGAAGAAGAAATGGCAGTTACCAGTGATAAAGTAACTACGGATAACATGTTTAAAACAACATCCACTGAAACAACAACAAATAATGAAGTTTTCGCTGAAACTGTCGCTGGGACATCCGAAGATAGTTCATCCGCATTTTCAGTTAGCAGAACAACCGAAGAATTTCAAGAAACTCATGACACTACATCCACAACTCAGTCGCAAGATATTTCTAAATACTCAAACGTGGTAACAGAGTTTATTTTAACTTCAAATTTTGTGTTAGTTCAAGATAAAACAAAACCATCTTATGAAGTATCGTCCACCGAAAATAATTTGAAAGTGGATGGCATAGTACGAATTGGTAAAGAATTTTCAATTTCAACTCAAGAAAGTTTGACAAAAAAGGACGATTTATTTACAGCTGAAACAGAACAAACTTCTGTTAGCAGTGCTGGACGGACAACACCGGTGTTTACTACAAATACAATATTGGATTCAGGAATAACAGAAGTTACTTTTTCTGAAAACTCTTTTCATGATGAGGAAAAATTTACTACAAAAACTGATTTCACGGTTAGTGACAAGGTAACCACAGAACTTGAAATCTTCACACAAACATCAGAAATGCCTTTAAGATTTGAAACAGAAGTAATGAAAATGTCTACTAACACAATTCCAGACAGTGAAAATAACGACATCACAGTGACAGAAATATATACTCCAACAGAACACGAAGAAGTTAGTACTACAGATAATAAAGACTACGATTTATTCACAACCACTAAAACTTATGAAAGTTCGACTGTCAACGAAGTGAAAACTACAACTTTTTCGTATGAACAGAAGTTGCAGGATGATTTAGTAAAATTGATAACAACAGGATTTTCAAGTTTTCTCGAAAGTTTCATGCAGAGTACTGCAAATGAAACTGAAACAGCAACATTGTCAAACAGTCAAGAAATTTCGAAAAATATCGATATGACCACAACAGAAAATACAGAAATAATAAACGAATCTACTGAGTTTGAAGAAGCTAGTAAAGAAAATATAATTGATGAAAATTTTGACAAAATCGACGAATACTTAACGTCAAGCTGGAAACTAGAGGAAGAAAATTTTGAAACTGCAACCAAAGAGAATTCAGTTACACTTTCCGACACGGCAGACGAAATGGACGAAAACTCGAAAGCTGAAACGTCTACAATATTTTTAAAGCAAACATTCGCGAACACCGCCGAAGAATATTTTAAAGCCACAACAACCACAGTTACCCAAAGTATTAAAATGTCAACTATAGTAGACAGTTTAATTAACTCCGTCGACAAAAAACAAGATTTTAATCCAACACAAAGTCCGTCAGAAAAAATGGAAATGAAGGAGACGGAACCCCAAGTTACGGCAAAGATGGATGGCAAGACTTTATACTTCAGCATCAAAATTACTGATAACGTAAGTGACAGTAATTTAATTTAAAAAATCGCTAACTTGGTTATTTCAGGAAACAAGTTTCTTTGTTCCTTCGGACGCTTTTCTCAACGTTCTTTCTCCAAACACAGTAAACATCACTTGGAAATCGGCCACAACCAACATGAATAATTCGCTACAACTGACTGTAGGAAATTCTGTGCAACTCAACGTTGTTAAGGGTAAGTTTTCAAAATGCAGCTGTTATCTATATTTAACGTCTCCTTATTTTTAGATACTCGAATGCACATATATAAAAGTGCGCTTTTTCCCGAGCCTGAAAATAAATTGGATGTTGACACAAACCTAATTACAATGGATGACGGAATTCAAATTTATTTTTCGAACACTGAGTTTTTGAAGAAAGATCAAGAGAATCAAGACGCATTTACTGCAGGTGAGAGTGATTCATTTTGATTATGAGTTTCAGTGTAATTTTCAACTTGACATTTTTAGATGCAATGCCGTCGGCTCCGACACGGACTGAACTGCTTGCTGCAGAAATTATAGGAGGATGCATTGGAGTTTTCATAGTTGCTACTATTTTAATTTACTGCGTCATACAAAAGTATAAAGCGAAAACGCGTAATTTTAAACCAAACGAGAGTGTATAGGGTTTCAAACAAAGTATATCTTCTTTTAGACTGATTATCGACAAATAAAACCAAAGAAATGCTTTGTTTATGTAATTATCGATGTTAGGTAGAAGCAGTAATTTTTTTATGGAAGTGCATTTGATTTCAAAGCGATTGTTGTAGGGAATTGTACATAGTAACTTCAGATATTTCTAGCGAGTGTTGACTGATAATTAATTTTAGGCAAATACTGTATACGTTAAGTTTTATTATAAATTGTATTACAATTTTTGAATAATAAAGTTAAATGTTGCTTATGCAACCATTTATACACCGCGCAGTTGAATCGACCGTGACTCGTGTATTTAAAAGTAATGAATGATTGATTTTTGCCGCCTTGTCGAAAACAAGAATTATAATCAACTGTCAAAACGACGTTACCCGATATTGGTGCTAATTAATGACTTCTAGCAAGGACCATTGTAAAGAAAACCGGCAAAACTGAGGCAGCCTTCAACACTACACTCAAATACACAGCAATTGTACTTACTGTTCCATCTGCCATCAATAATTCAATGAGCATATCCTAATCACATCAAATGTACTTACTGTTCCATCTGCCATCAATAATTCAATAAGCGTATCATAAGTGTTGAAGCAACCCACCCCATTTAAAATGCAGCTGAAATATGATGGTGTTGCAACGTATCGCTTTAATTTAATAATAGTAGTGGAAGCTCGTGCCTTACAGTTTTTTGGTGGTGGGTAATTGACACCTGCCCCAAATGATGATGCAGATGTAATTTATATCATAATACTCGAACACATTTTGAACCATCTGCTTGCTTAATGGATTTTTTCTATGTCTGAAAAATCTCTGGTATAAAATTCTACGTAATTAGTGCAAATGTTGCAATGATGAGTTGATGATAAGCTTTTGTGCTCGATGACAATAATACAAAGGGTTATAAAAATACCCCCGGCACATGAGTGGGCGGTGATGTCACTGAGTCATGTGGTTTGTTGTCAACAGTGTCATCAGCACAATAAGGTTGAGGAAGGTCTGATAAAAATTATCTGCACGTGATCGTTTACTCTATAAGCATTTGTCATTCGTATGAGGATACTCTTCATTAAAATAATTCAGTTTCTTATTTTGTCTAATATAATAATAAACTAGGCGTTAACAAAATCGAATAAAGACATTCTTTTGGAATTAGTTTTTATCAGTTTTTAGGAAAATGAGTACCAAAATTTGTAAATTATCTTTACGTTTCCGCCTAAATTTTCTTTATCAGTCACATATGTGACTGATAAAGAAAACCCAATTTAGTAGATATATATCTACTAAATTGGTTTTAACCGTTGTAAACGGGAAAAATTTATTTCTGTTTCCCTTTTATTAGTTTTATAGGACCGGACATATTAACAAAAATTACTGAATTGTAACGATTAAAAATATTGGGGCGCACCCACAGCTCATCTGAGCTCAATACATGGGAAAGTATCTCGAACTCACCCTCGTTCGTTGGGTTCATTTCCTCTTTAACACATTTCAGTACCTGTTGTGAACAAAAATATGTTAAATTGATTAGATATCATAAATAATGTAGATTTTATGCCATAAATTTATAGTCGTGGGAAACAAAGGGGAGGATTAAATTGGTTTAATTCACCCTCTTTGGTAACAAGTAACTCGTAGTGAGCTTAGTGGTTTGTCTAGAAATTTGTTTCGTTAAATTTCCTGTTATACGCACTAAAATAATGGGTACTTTAAGTTGTACAATATCATGAAGCTTCTTCAGTTGTCTTATTTTTTTTATTCACATTGTATTTTTAGTTTTAATATTTAATCCAATTTGTACAAATTTCTGTTTTATTGAACAGAATAATAATTAGAATCTTTGGGTTCCAAAAGTGTAATTTCTAGACGAACAGTTTTTTTAGAATGTAGCTTAACCTTGAACCAATAAATATGACAATGAAACCCTAAATCATGTCCAGGGTGAGTCAACAGTATGGAATTCTACGGCACATCCCAAACCGCTCCACTCGACTAATGCGTTTGGCAACTGAAGCTTCAAATACTAAAAATAATTTTGTATATACAGGAGTTCCCATTATGTCGTAACAACATTTACATTTTGAGATGTGAACAAGGTGTTGACATATGATTTAGAATTTTTACTAAAAAATACATAAATAACGTCACCAAAATAGCGTTCAAATTTTAAAATGTAACGATAATCATATGTGTCCATTATTTAAAACGACTTCACACTTCACTTCATATATATATTTTTTTCTGTTTGAAAAAGAATTTCTGCATAAGGATATTTGAAGTGATTGTCAGATGTTCCAGACACAGTTGTTCTATTGTTCTAACCATCTGTCGAAAAACTTTTATCAGATCTAAATTTTAAAATCGAGAACAAAATATGTTTTAAAAAAAGTTTTCTGGTATATTTATGCAAAAACATTTCTTTGTTGCGTTTACTGTGAGATTATAACAATAACATTAGTAACCAAAGTATACGATATGTTGTCTAAACATTTTTTAAAACATTATTAAAGAATTAGGAAATAAAAGAAAACATTTTAAAATTTTTTTGTTGATTACATTAAATTTGTAAACACAAGGGAAATATCAAATTTTTGAAACAACGAAAACGTAAAGATCAAATCACTGCGGTGTAATCTTGGTTGCCTAGCGTATCATCTGCCGATTTCTGTACTTCAGAGCTTTTCTGTGCTTTCAGTAAAACTTTTTCTTTTCGCAGTTTTGCAGAAGCCTGTCATTACTGCGCTCACTGCAATTACCAGCAGTAATGTCACCTCGACTACCACGACAATAGCCACTAAAAGCTTCAGTGACTACGCAGGTAGATGAACTCTTCATGTTGACATCGCACATATCCTCTACGATAATCTGCCGTAATTACACGGGTCTGCTGTGCTTGGGTTTAGTAATGGGAATGTTTGATTCTTCCAGTGGTGTACGTTATGGTGGATGATTGCAACCGTCATCGTCAGGGAAGTGTGACGACACTCGCCCGTACTTTACCGGAATATAACATCCTGTCTATGCACATAATACACGCTCCACTTTGACAACAGTATCATTATCGTCATCAGGGGCCACTATGGGATAAACTAATTGCCACCACTCAGCTTCAAAAAGTAGTCGTTAATAGTGTTGTTCTAAAAATAAAAAATATATATTTTAGCGAAACTTATACGAGTGCAGTACATCCTGTCATCCTGAGGACTAACGTCCCTGGAAACTTTTAACGGTTTTAGATTGTTTTTCTCATGCTCCGATACCTTAATTAAATCACAGAAACGCAACCTGTAATTTAGAACTTTATCGTACACAATAGAGTGTCCCTATTTCCATGAGGAGATTTTTTGTAGCAGTGACGGTTACAACTCCCACGCGATCTTTACCCTTCGACAGACTCTCACATATCATTATCTCTTTTATTACGTGTTGCTTTAATAGAATGTGTTTGTGTTCTCTTATTAACATATACCTATGTTTTGGCTTATTATTATGATCTGTTTTCAGTAGTTCGGTAGAGTTTTTGAAAAAAACGGTTCAAGGGCTTTTATGCTGTTATTTTATTTCCAACATTAACAAACGCACAAATTTATAAAAGTCAGCTGCAAATTGGCCATCTCGTTTGTGAAAGAACCTTAATTCATGATTGCCAATGCTGAATTATACAAATTATACCTTACTGGTCCCAGTTGCAGAAAACTAAACGAGAGATAGGTATACATCAAAATGAACACCTCCGCTTCATTTGGTTTCTCAATGCGAAAAGTAAAGAAAAAATTGATGTACAGATAAAACTATTAATTGTATGTTATAGCTCTACAATTGAAAGTAAATATTCACAAACAATTTCATTACTAATTTAACAGCGACTGCCTATTTACTAACCATCATTTGACCTAAACGTTTTCGGCGCAGTTTTTTCACGCCAGGTTGCACACAATTTTCTTGAAGTCGCGCTTGCCCGACCGAAGCAAGCAGGTGCAATGTGGGACGATAATCACTGTTGGTTGGAAGATCCTGATTTGGTTTAGATTGTCTACAAAAATCTAACAACCAGCTGCTTCAGACGATGTTAAATTTAATAAATCGCTAATTAATTTGCCTATCACCGAATCTAAGCAACCGCTGGTTTAATTGGTGTGCTAATTACGAGATATGCACTTATTAGTCATTAGAAATATGTTATTAAAATCTCATAAACGTGAAAGCCGGAAGCGTGGTTTTATGGCAAAGTTGCATGGTTCTTTCGAATTTATAATTGTTTTTTTTGCTGCACTTGTTATTTTTTAATGTAGTGCTTAAGGTTTATTGTTATTCGATTCAGCACTAAGATGTATGCAGGTAGAAACAATACACGCAGTGACATTTTAAAATTCTTTTGGAAGTAAGAGTTCCATTGTTAACTTTAACCGTTGATATGAAACTTAAACACACACTTCCGACAAAGTAATTGTTCATAAAATATGTGGTGTTGACGTACTACAAAGCACATAGCTGCCGCAATCACTGTTTAATTACATGTCACATTTTCCGACGCTATTCCGACGCTTTTGTTCTCCGATACATCCGCTGTAATGTTTTTGAAAAAGTACATGCGTTGTAAATCTCTATAACACTAATGAATAATCATGTGGTCTATTCTCAAAATTCCATAAACAACTTGGAGACTCAGACTTTGTAACATACAGTGAAGTAGGTAACAGATGTCAACTAAAAAGTTTTTTAAAAATTTATTTTCCAAAAAAAAATGTCAATTGTTGGATATCTTCATGATAAGATGCTTAACGATGTTGTAGGAAAATAACGAATTTTGGTACTTCTGAAAACGATTGGGGAAATGTTCAACCAATAACTTAAGCACCTAATGTTTTTGTAATGTAAAGTTAATGAATATGTTTGTCTTGTACCATTATACTGTTAGAACCCTTGCAAAGTGAAAAATAAGTATAGAAAAATAACAACCTACTCACGTGCAACCTCTGAGTTGGATAAAAACTACACACTGACAAAACTGACGATGAAAATCAGTAATAAAAATATTTAGACAGAACTTCCCCCGTTCCTGAAACATAATAAAACAATTTTATTTAACAACAAATACCATTTTTATACCAAACACGCTTTTTTTGTAGTTTCTAACTTAAACTGTAAAATGTTGTAGTAAAATTTTGAATTCTCTTTCAAAAATCTATGTCTTAGGTAAAACATAAGTAAGGATTGAAAAACTGCAACCATATTATTTTTAAAATATAAGTAGGATTTACGGAGCGAAATTTTTCAATGACGTCATTCAATTTTTGGATACAGAAAAGTAACTTTTAATTATAATCGTTGCTAGGTAGATTCAGAACAAAGTCTGAAGAAGTCTGCTTGAAATCGAGTTTAATATAGTTTAGGAAATGTTGTATCCTATAAAATTTTATTGGCAATAACGAGGCGAACAGTAGTACAATGGTAAGAAATATTTATGGCTCACACCCGTCCACCCGAATTTGTCGGAGAGCATTTAGCAGGTAATTGTACGCACAGAGTCTGACTTCCGCTGTTTTAGAAATTTTAAGATCTACGGATTACCGCCACGCGACAACTTTAAGTAGTAAATATCTTTTACTATTGTACTACTGTCCGCCTCGTTATTGTCAATAAAATTTTATATGGTACAACGATATTTCCTAAACTATACAAAACAAAGTAAATCATGAAAGAAAAGGTTAAATCATCCCCACCAACAACTTGATGACGTGAGATCAAAATTGTTCTTAGCAAATGTTATTGAAATTTTATATTAACGTACGTCACACGTGTGATTTATGAATCCGTCTTGATTTTTTACTCTAGACATTCAGATTTTTGGAAAAAATCAAAAAGCATGGAAAATTGTTATCCAAAATTTATCCGTTTATCACCTCCTAAAAAATTAATGACGTCGTATCAAAACTTTGTCAAATAAGTCCTATTCTAAAATTTGAAAAAAAAACGTTATAATTTTTCCAAAAGCTGGATATATTGTACTGTACTTCAGGAACTTTAAATCAATTTTTGGAAGCTAGTATCACAAATGTCAACAACGGAGTATCTTAAAAGATAACAAGTATACTAAATTCACTATTTTTGAGTCCTAATAATATTTTATGATCACTTGAGCTCTATTATTTAGGATTGTTCGAACAGTAGAGCTCAAGTGATAAAAAAAAATTTATTAGGACCCAAAAATAGTGACTAGTTATACTTACATATTCCAAAATAAACTTATCAGTATCAACACGGAAAGCAAAAAAAATATATACCTATGTTTATGAATGTCAAAAAAATTAATCTTACTACTTACAAGCTCGCTTGAACAATTTGTAAAATACAAAAATTGAGCGCTTTATTTTGGATGTTAGAGATCTATTTATCAAAAATTGCTGACAACAACTAAGCTTAGCCTGTTTATTTCGTCAGAAAAATTGATGACGTCATTTCAAACGACCGTCCAACAAAACTCATTTGAAATATAGTATAGTTTTGGAAATTTCATTCTACCCTATAAAATTGTATTGACAATAACGAGACAGACAGTAGTACAATGGTAAGAAATATTTATGGCTCACACCAGTTCACCAGAATTTGTCGGAGAACATTTAGCAGGTAGTTGTACTTATAAAACAATGGTCATCTTCGTTCCTGAGTAACGATGGTCCCTGTCCGGACCTGGATTATTCTGCTTTCTAACGTCTGGGGATTACCGGCAAGCGACAACTTAAGTTGTAAATATCTTTGCTATTGTACTACTGTCCATCTCGTTATTGCCAATAAAATTTTATAGCGTAGAATGAAATTTCCAAAACTACACCTGACACGGACCATTAAATTTTACAACTCTAGAGATTATATAGAAATTTGTATAGGTTTCGGTTAGATACTCACTTAAAGTAGATCTATTATTTTTACTCCCCAGAACCGGATCTCGTCTTAAAACCTTGTTGAAATAAACACCCTGGAAGGCCTTAGTAATATGCATTTAGTAGAATGCGAAAATACACCTTTCTCGGTTCTGTTGTTTGTTGCACAGACAGCCAAAATGTGAAATATTTTAAAGATTTTATGTATGGGTCATTTTATTTAATGGTTTTTTCAGAAAAGGTTCATCTAATTTTCTTAAAATTCTGACAAGAGAATAAAATCGTTACTGAAGTCATGGTACTTGTACACATTAATATAGTAATCCCCCCACCCCAAAAAGTTAATGACGTCATTAAATAACTCTGCATTGAGACAACTTGAGATTTATGAGGTACGGATTCTTCATTAGAGACTAAGAAATTTGCATTTTTCTCGGTGTTTCATGATACCTAGAGTAGATACGAAAAAGTAGATCTTTCATTTCCGTCCGTCTGTCTGTCGTCTGTTATTTGTCTGTGTCGATTTTTATTAGACAATCTTTGAAACTACTGCATCGATTGTTGCCGAATTTTATACGTATGTTCAGAATATCGTATATATTGTAAAACGCCAACCAAATTTTGTCTAATCGTCCTCATCAACACTTTGATGACGTAACCTCAAATTTTCCATGATAAATACCATTTAAATATTATAAAATAACATACTCCTGTACTTTACAATCTGCTAAAAACATATTATTTCCTAAAATAAACTGTTACAATTTTTCGAAGAAGTGAGATTTATTGGACAGTTCTTCCGAAGCGAAAGAAATTCTGTCTAAATAACCTTAGGTTAATTTTTATTTTACTTACAGAGATGCCTTAAAATCAATGTGTGAAATGATTGATTTTATGAATATCTCAGAAACGTATTTGGTAGTCGTATGCTCTTAAAAAATAATTACACAGGATGTCTCAAGTAGTTTATAGCCGCGGAAACGGCTCATTTAACCTTTCTGAAATTCTAGAGAAACACAGCAACATTGTAAACAGCTGTATATCAACATTATTGCATTTATTCGAAACCTTGATGAAGTCATTTTAAAATCCAGAAATACGAAACAAGTCAACAAGATGGGTAACTTTCAATAATTTTTTTTTTTCGTAAATAAATATGTAATATGCCATAATAGGCCATAATGTATACAACTTATTATTATTTCATAGACCTATGAAAAATATGAATAATGCACATTTTACATTAAAAAGCTTAAAAAAATTAAAATATGTAGTGCAAAATTCCTGTAGATTTTTTAATAAATTTTACAAAGGGCTTTTTGAAGCTCTGGGTGTCCCAAATCCTCGAACTACAAGTTAGTACGTGTCTTGCATGTCCTGCTTTACATAAAAAACGTTAACATTTAACACGTACGTTCTAAAATATTTATTTCTGTCGGCATGATGTGTTCTTCGACAAGATTATTCCTGTATTGACATGTTGCAATTTGCTTTGAATCATTGTTGTTTAACTGTTAATTTGACCAATATATTCTGGTGCGTGTAGTGTATGCGCGGCAGAAACCGCATAATAAAACGTACACACGTCGTATTCATATAAAATGTTTTCATTTATCTTCGTGTGCAGACACTCATTCACAATTAAATACAATTCTAATGTACGTTATCTATGAATTTTGAGTCATAAATAACTTACATAACTAATCTACAGATAGAGTAGGGAGATCAATCTCACATCCAAAAAATCTTATATACTTTATATTATATAACAAGTCCTCCTATTCCCATGAATATTTCCCCGCCACAAAATAGAACCCATCGCCTCATTGGCTAAATTCCATCAGCATGGAATAGTGGGGACCCTGAAAGAACTTGAATGCACGCTGCACGCTAAAGTTGCGCATTCATTCTTCGACACCGTGTGAAACGTAGTGCTTTTGTTCCCATACATCGTGCGGAAACATCGTCAAGCCATGGAAATCATCCACGTGTCAAAAAACCAAGAACTAAGGATACTCAAACCCCGAAGATCCCTCGAAAACAACAACAACCTCCAACAAGTAAACTCCGTCAAAAAATGCCTTTTCGGCGTTCCCGACGCCCAAGACATCGAAGCCTTCCTCAAAGAGCAAATCAAAGAAGACTGGGAAAGAATCCAAAATCGCTTCGGCATCAACATCGAGGACGTCGAAAACATGGAAAACGAAAGACTGCAAGCCCTCACGCCCAAAAAACGCAAAACCGAATCGAGTAAAAGCAAAAGGACCAACAACTCAAAAAGACGGCGACTGTTCCAGCAACCCTACAGCACCGACAGGAAAATCACAGGTGAGTCACTAAACGATTCTAATTAGAATTTCCGTTTTGGTAGTGGCTTCCGTGTTGGTCTTAACTGCTCCATGTTTGGATGTACGACGGTTAAAAAACAATGGTGGTTATTTTTTCGAAACGATGTGAATCGGGCGTTTTTCAAAGAGTGTTATTTGATATTTATCTCGTCCTACTTTACCACATAGTTACGGTCTGCTGAAAATCGTGTGATTTTGCCATCTGCTCCGAATCTGGAACGCCCTCGACCCTTGAAGAAGTGAAGAGGGTGCTTGAACAATCCTTTGACCGACCGCTGTTCGTTTTTAGGTGGAGTGTGATATTGCTAAAACACTGACGTGCGGCTTTTGTTTGATGCTAAATGTCGCCCACTAAATAAAAATCGGGAATACGTAATCAGCGCTTTTGCCGGTGGCACGTATTTTTTTTTAGATTTCTGGTTGGTATGGTTTGAAAATTCTTTGAAGTGCTCGAAACGGATTTAAATTATTGTGATATATGGTATCTTATTTTCTTAGTTTACGATTCCATAAATTTGACTAGGAATGTTTCACAAAAATTTTTACATTTTTACAAGATATTTTTAAATTATAACAAATTATGGGCAAAAGATAAGACATCGAGTTGGAATTTTGTTATTTGTATGACTATTGACGTTCTTAAATACTGACAAATTAGGTTAAATTAGTTTGGGCTTTCCTCTAAAACTCATTAAACATGTTTTTCAGCAAATTCATTTCTGAAAATTTTCATTTTTTTTTGCTGCAAAAACCAAGAAATAGCAGCGAAAAATTAAACTATCCGTGGGAACAATTTTTAATTTATAGATAGATATATAGAGGTGCTGAATTCCAAAAATTTATATTTCGTTCAGAATATAAATATTTTAATACTGTAGAGACTTCAAAGGTTTTGTTTCAAAAGTTGAACTCTAGGGAGTACCACTATTTTAATTTTTCTTTTTTTTTAACTGTTGAAGTATTGTTACTGAAGTAAAAACAAAATTCTGGTGAGGACACTGATGAGGGTCAGTCGTGGTTCAGCGAAGCGTATTTTAGTGTCTTACCTGATACATCGAGTTTCAACCTATTATTATCATTAATTACCAATGTATGTAAAAACGGTAGTCTTCCATTGTACTCTTCGTCGAATGAGAATTTGATTCTCTCAGACTGATTATTATTTGAACTACATATTCAGATTCTAGAATCCCTTTTGTCGAAATTAGTGACCATATCGTCCACTTTAATTATCTTCATACCTATAGGTTCTGCTATAGTTTTCGTTTTGTGTATGTATTTTTGAAAAATACAAAATTTTAAGAACTTTTAAAATTATGACATATGCTAGGGAATTATTTTTCTGGTCCATCTTTGTTTTTTTTTTTTGTACAAAAACCAAGGGAACTGGTTTAGTTACAGTCTGAATATTGTCATGGTGAATCTGTAGAAAAAATACATCAATTAAGTAATGAAAAGCTTTCTAAATACGAAAAATGCCATATAAAAGGGTAATGATACAAGTCATTTTTATCTAAAATTTAACATTGAAGTTGTTTATGCAAATAGCAGTCGAAGCAGCTTTTGAAAATTTTGTATTCAGAATATCAGTCTAGAAGTGTATTACGTGTTGCCTATACGGTTAGGGTATTGTGATTATGGTAGTAATACTTTTATCAGATATTTTTTAATTGACTGCGTTTTTTACATGTACTATGGGCAACATATATGAAATTAATTTCATTAAAAAAACCTCATAAAATTAGCCAAAAACATTTGACTCCAACGATTTATTTCGAAGACAATGTCTTCGGTAATTGATTTTAAATGAACTTTTACAAAACTGCGTTTGCTGTTGTTATTATTTTTTATTGTGCATATTTTTAAAGAACTAAAAAGCTAAGTGCATTCTAAAAATAATATAATTATAGAATAAAATTGCTAAATATTGAAATTATAAAACAAAAACCAGGTTAAGAATGAAATTAGGCAAATTTATTCAGGTGTATTTAAACTACAATAGATTCCTTCACCACTGGAACAAATTGAAGTTTGTAAATTGACGTTGCCAAAATCATAAGTTAATTTCTTCACCTCATGGTGGTCTTCTTCATAACAAGACTAAATTTATTACACATATAGTAATCAACTGCAGATTCTGCTGGTAGGTGAATGTGCTAAACAACAACAAATAGAGAAGAGCAATTTTATGGGTACTTGTGTAGTATTACTGCTGTGATTTGAATGAAAATGCTATCTGAGTGCATGTAATAAAAGAATGCGCTTCGCCTCGACGAATTTTTGATGTGATTAACAATCCTGCCATTGAAGTATTGCGTCAGCACAGTGGCTCAATGTCGGATTTTCGCCATCACTTTTTAAGACTACCGACTCCATAAATTAAAAGTGCCATTTTTTTTCCGTCCCCGTTTTCGGTTTGTATCTTTATTTCTTTTCATTTTAATCGTAAATAAATTAATAAAGAAACGAGCTTCTCTCGATGGACTGAGTCAAATCTTTTTTCTTGTACATATTTAATTTCTTGTTTTATATTTATTAGTTACTATTAAATAAAAGATAATAATGCGTGTCAAGTTATTACTTAGCTCTAAATAGACAAGTGTCATTAATAATTCCGCACAAAGTGATTATTTAATAGTAATCTGGCCTGCGAAACGTTAAAAAATTTGTTTGATTGATGACTGAGAAGGTCGCAGAGGAAGTGTAGTTTTTGTCAAATGTTTAATATTATTATAACGTAAACTGACAAATATAGTGTGTACAAAAGTACTAGCTAATTATGCATTTATTTCGCCACATCTAAATTGATGACGACCAAAAATTTTCATTAGCTCACTCTTGATTAAAAAATTTACAGATGATTTAAAAGTGCTTTTTTAAAAAAAAGTTATCCATCTTTTTTCAAAAATTATAAGTTTTTGTTGGATTTTTTCTATAAAATGTGAATACTCTCACTGTTTGTTGAAATATTTCAATCTTTGATAATTATAATAAGTCTTGGTAAAGACGATTTTCCAAAAAGTGATTATTTTTCCATCAAGAATGGAAGTTGGTAAATCCTTCCTATTCAGAATGGGGGAGTCGTCCATATTGATCCATTGTGGAGATACAGGGATATAATTCTTCCGTCGATTACCGTCATTTTCTTACAATAACAGTATGAGTTATTGTGACAAGCAGACACTCTAATCGTTTCGTCTCCCTCCAGTCTAGCCGCTTTCACTGTTCACAAATAATACCACAATTTAAAATCCATTAGATACCTCTTAAATTGTTGTCCTCTGTGTAGTAGATTCAATTACTGCGGATGACGAGTCTAACGAGATTTTTATGAAAACAAATTTTGATATAACGAATTTTTAACGTCCATTACCTCATCATCCAGCCCAGCAACAATAGTTTGATTCATTTTCTTGCATAATTTCGACTCGTATTATTCAAACGGATCCAATTAGCGTCTAGAACTAGTTTGTACGGATTGTTCCTTGCCGAAATTAAAAATTATATGCTTTGAGGACCTCGTATTCTAAAATTGCAAACTAATTCATCCTCCATCTCCCACATGTTCAGCTGACTGTGAAGATCATTTACGTAATTGCGCTTAATTAATTTAACTCGGACCAATAGAAAGATTCAAAAGTGCCACTGCATCTACATTAGCGACAAAGGCCGGGTTATTTATGACGCACCTTTCTCGGCCCCAGCACCCAGAATGCAGCCATTAATTCTGGTGCACCTTTGCGTACCCGATGGTGATTCATTCATCGAACTACCTGATCCTTCGCGCCAAAATTTTGGCGGGAAGTGCGAGTGTGAGGTCGATCAGGTGCGGGCTTAACCTGTGAAATGGGGAAAAGTAAGGTGCTAAGAATAAACGGGTGACGTACGTTCTTGATATGTGGCCTCGAGGCAATTTTTCTTTAATCTAACGTCTATTTCGGCGACCTTGTGCTATTCGACGAAATTCGGATGTTTATGTTTACGAATGTGGAATAATTACTTATCCAGAAGTGCACAATTAGCTCAGTGTTGAGAAAATTGACACGATTAGCCAATTACGGCGTTTAATTGACGTAATCGCAATTTAAAAATATCACGTGCGTCTGGATGTGCCTTATATAGGTTTTGCTGCATCCAATTAGGGAACATCTGTTTAAATCATATGTTCGAAGGAGAGCATCTGCGAATATTCGGCTAAAAATATGCCAAAGGTAGGTACCTCTCAACCATATGGCTCTTGTGTCAAGCGGTGTTTGGGGGCGGCTGATGGCGGCTGTACCAGGTGGATGCAGAATTGCTATTTTGTTAACTCTTTGAAGTTTTTGTTGTAATTATTTCGATAAAAGCGTGAAGGTTCGGCAAAAAATTCTTCTTGTTCGGGTGTTACACCGTAAAATTCACGGCTGCTGCACTTTGACGGTGTTCTGCTTTGACGAGGTGTAGTAACGCAATTTTCTTTTGTTCCAGATTTCTATCAGGTCAGGAAGGCCACGCATCCTGAGAAGAAAGACACGAATCAATAACCTGTAGGTGCATTAGGATAGTTGTGATTATTGAAGACTTATTTTATTATGTATATATTACATAATTGTGATTTTCTTATTGTTATTTACCATGCAGCATTTAATCCAAAGCTCCTTAGGTAGATATAGAGGTATTGCCGTTTTAGTCTAGTCCATCAACAATTGGGTCATCACATTGTAAATTTTCTTATCTTATTATCATAAAAATTTTGTATATAGAAATAAAATTATTTATTATGATAAGTTTGGTTTATGTTTGATTTTCCTACATAGTTATTAGATTGAGGAATTTGTGGCTGGGTGCACATCGATCAGACCACCACATTTCTAAACCCGTCATCAAAGTGGTATTTAAGGAACTCATCGTGAGTGTCGATAAAGTGGAAGTATGCACTTCATAAAATAGGGGCACGGCAGTTGCAATGAAAACAAATCAGCTACTGGATCTTAAAATATTTGATACACAGATCGTTTAATAAATTGTTTAAGTAGATCTATAATAGCAGATAAAAAGTCTGTTTACTACTACTTTTACGTGTACAACGGTTCTTTTTTTTTTCAGAGCAGAACTAATCGACCGAAACTTTGGAGCACGTTTGATAAAATTTAAAGAGTATGATGAAATGATAAATCCATATTTATTATAAATTAATATTGAAATGAAAGTAGAAACTGGCCTTATTAAATGGAAGTGAAGTTAACAGTAAATAGAGAAAATTTAACGTCTTTATTTAAAAATCTAAATAAATTTAGTTATTTTGACAGCCATGTAATTTATAGTCACATGTTGTCTCACCAACAAATATCAAGTTTGACATCAAATAAAACAAAAACTGTTCTCGTTCTTCCCACCTTGTGGGTGCTTTGAACAGCTGAGCAGGTTTAAGATAAACGTTTACATTACAGCCACCTCCAATTAGGGATTTAGGGTTTCGTAACTCAGCAGAAATAATATAAAGTACCCCATTTGACATACACCTGTTAAAACTTTTATGACTTAAGCGGCTTAAGCCAAACCACCCTTATAAGTCAAACTGGCTATTCCATTACTTAACTCAGTTCACAGCTACATTACGCCAATAATGGACAGTAATAATCTTGCGGTTCGGGTCCACAAAGCTTACAATAGCCAGTTTGACTTATAAGGGTGCTTTGGCTTAAGCCGCTTAAGTCATAAAAGTTTTAACAGGTGTATGTCAAATGAAGTTACTGTACTGAAGTCAGAAACACCAACCACAAAACAGTGCTTTAAGAGACTCTATTAAACCATTGTTTTCAGCTGAAAACGGTGCTTTAATGTGACCTTGAAAATAGTTATTCTACAAATATTAATAATTAATTTCTAGGGATGAACCGACTAGTGGCCGACCGGTCGGATAAGCCGACTATTCGGCCGTTTTTCATCGTCGGCTGCAGTCGGCGACTAGTCGGCTAAACAGCCGATCGGTCGGCTTTTTTTATTAAAATTAAAATAGTATATAAAACAATTAAACCCGGTTTACAGAACCTCAATTAAATATTTAATTGCGATTTAATTTTTAACACTGCGTTAAAGTATCATGTGACCGACTCTACGCCAATCAGACGTCGCTAATGGCCTTGTTAAATGCGCGATCAACTTAAACTCAGCTAAAATATCGTATAAACTGGCCCTAAATTGTGTTATTCTTTATTTTTGTACTGAGTTACTAAAAAAAATTAAATGTTAAAATTATCCAAAAAAATTTAACACATTTTTTGGAAAACAAAGGAACTTTAATTATTCCTTTTATTAAAATAGAACAAACCTTTAAGGTAGCCAGAGAAACAGAAAAAAAACACACTGTTTGTCGCATTTATAAACCGGTTTTAGCAAAGCCGAACAGTCGGCCGACTAGTCGGTTTTTACTGGCCGAACAATCGGCTAGTCGGTTAGTCGGCCAGACCTACAGTCGGTACATCTCTATTAATTTCATATACGATAGAAACAACGTAAAACATAAGTAAAGTGGATACAGTCTTGTCAAACACACATTTTGAGGAATTCAACAGATTTGACATTTTATTATTCAAAAGTTTCCTCTTTAATTAAAAACTGCAGCTGAGTGTGCAAAATTTGACTGTTTGTTGATATCAAATCACTTTTTTTTTCGAATAAATGAAAAAATACGCCTGTGATACCTGAATTCATTATATTGCAATTTAAGAAGTTAAAACTGAAACTAACCAAAGCAAGAATTTCAAAAATTTACATACGGACCTGAAAGTTTATAAAGATTTCCCAAAATTTCTAATGTTTTAGAGATATTTGATTATTTACGTTTTTTGGCCTACCTTGCATACTAACATCAATTAAACAAACACTATTCACCAAAATTGTATTTAGGTATATTATTTATTTATATATGTATACATATAAGTAACCAAAGTTTTCTTTAAAGGGAATTTTTATATATCGTTAAACTATAGATGAAGAAACATATTATTTTATAGATTTCAAAGGAAAAATTTTGATACTGGTGCTAATAATGCTGCTAACTTGTATTTTTAGGATAATCTTTATACAGGATGAGTAATTAACCGTGCGTTCTTCGATATCTTATTAATTGTTAAGAATGGAAAAAAAATCTTACACTAAAATTGTACAGTTCTTTGAGGATCATATGTATATACTAAAATTGTTTTCAACTTACAATATGTTCTGTTTTTGAAGCGTTACACAACTTAGTAACTAAGCGATGGAAGTATTGTAATCGAGTCCGTGCACCGACTCTACAGTTTTACGTTTCCTCGACCTTGCATGACCCCTACAGTACGAAGAAATAGGCCTCCCGTTTCCGCCTGTCTGTCTGTCTGTCTGTTTGTCTGTCTGTCCGTCTGCCTGCCCGCCGCTCCGTCTCTCTGCCGTCCCGGATTTTTATTAGGCAGATAATCTTCGAAAGTACTGGGCGATTGTTGCCAACTTTGGATTAATATTAGGAATGGTAAAACACCAACCAAACTTTGTCTAATCTTCCCCACCAATAATGTGATGACGTCTGTTCAAATTTGTACATAGTAACTGGGTCTGAAATTGTATAAAATAACATAGTCTTATACATGTAGTTTATGACGCTGTGTTGAGTTTTTACACGAAACATCCAGATTTTTGGAGAAAAAATCAAAATTATAAAACAACATTTTTTCAATTTAATTTTGATTCTGCTAAACCGAATACTTTGAAATCTTGCAGATGTTTTAAAGTTATAAGCATGATTTGCTTATTCCCTCCAAAAAATTGATGATATAGCGGAATAAATCCTGTCTTAAATGTGCAAAATATGATGAATCTATACTTGTAATTTATCACTACATTAATATTTTTTAGATTTGCTTATACAGGATGTCTCGAAAAAATTTGTGACTGAGTCAATTTATTTCATGGATTAAATCAAGAATTGCAAAACTGAATATTTGAATTTTGAAATCTTTCAGACGTTTTGAAGTTATTGTGAGCATGGTAAGTTTTTAAGTAAAATGTATCTGTTTATCAAATTAAATTAAATTGATCACGTCATCTCAAAATTTTGCCGAATAAAATCTACCCAAAATGTACAAAATATGATATGAGTTTTTACTTGTGATTTATCATTGTATTCCTATTTTTTAGATTTGCTTAAAAAATTAATGAATGAGTCAGTTTATCTTCTTGATTAAATCAGGAACAGCTCACTCCATTTTTCCAGAAAATGTTGGGAATACAATACTTCAGTAATGTACCAGTTTATAAAAAAGGCAATGGAGTTATTTTTAAAATCTGGATCAGAATATTCTGTTGAGAAATCAATAAAGATACGTGATTTATTGTGGTAGGAATATAATGTTTTAATATACAGAGTGTTTCTAAAAAAATATAACAATTTTTAAATACGTGTCGTTATACACATTTTTCAATTGGGTGTTCTATATATTCTATTTTGTTTTTTGATTTATTCTTTTGTAAAGTATTTTTTATACTTAAAGTTGTTAGTTACTGAGATTTATTACTTTTCAAGGGTTACATTGACATACTGCATGAAAAAGAGCAAAGAATAGAGTAAATTTAATTTTATTTAACTGATACCAATAAAAGCACGTACTTCTATTTATATCTGTATAATTTTTTTTGTGAATTCTTGCATTGCTAAAAATTGGTCGAAAGTTCCCGCACCCTCGAAGTGTAGTGCCACAAATCCCACTTCTTTGAAAAATTAAAAATTTTGATTTTGCGAATTTGTATTCAATAAAACAAATACAAGAGTTGCTATTTTATAAAATTTTTGAGATGTCATGACATTGATAGCGAGATTGGGCAAATTTTGGTTAGCGTTTTACCATCTACACGTGTGAACGGATGGTACACAGACTGAGCCACGAGACTTAATTTTTCATAGTCTAATAAACTTTTAAACCGAAAAGGTCGACTGTGAGTTGACGTTGACGTTGAGGGCGCCGTAAACACTTTGCAATTTAACGTTTACAGGATATTTTAAGGTTACCATAGCAACGGAAAGCAAAATGCACGTGTGCAGAAAGTTCGACCTCACGCATCCTGCTCCAAAATCATCAAAAAAGGTCATGAGTGCAAAAAATATATTTACAGTACATTATCAACTGGAATAAATCCATCTGAGCAATATGCGTAGTATTAAAAATATTAATGTTTATACATCGGAAGAATGTCACGTAGACATTTGTATCATTTAAATGAGTTTATCGTCTCAAAACAGATGACTAAAATTATACGTAAGTCTCAATTGAACAAAATATTCTGAATGTTATTATTATAATTCTTAATTTAATATAATTAATTTGATCAATAATAATATGACTGATTCATTAATTGTTTTCAAAAACCCCGTATAAGCAAATCTAAAAAATATGAATCCAGTTATAAATCACAAGTATAGACTCATCATACTTTGCAGATTTAAGATTTTTTCAGCAAAATTTTGAGCTGACGTCATTAATTTTTTAGAGGGGATAAGCATATATATCTTGATTAACATTTATCATGCATATCATAACTTTAAAACATCTGCAAGATTTCAAAGCATTGGGTTTTGCACATTCAAAATTAAAATGCAAAATGTTGTTTTGAGTAAAAACTAACACGGCTTCATAAACTACATGTGTAGGACTATGTTATTTTATACAATTTAAAACCCATTTACTATGTACCTACAATTTTGAAGTGTCGTCATCACGTTACTGGGGGGGATGATTAGACACATTTTGGTTAGCGTTTTACCACATACATGATATTCCGAATATACTTAAATACAAAATTTGACAACAATCGCTCCAGTACTTTCGGAGGTTATATGTCTAATAAAAATCCGGGACGGCAGACAGACAGACGGACAGATGGACAGACGGGTAGACGGACAAACGGACAGAGAGACAGACGGAAACAGGCGCCCAAAATTAGTTTTACATCACGTATGGCATCATAAAATTTTAAAGATGTTGCTAACCTGACAAAAAAAATCGCAGACATTAATACTCACTTGGTAGGTATGTAATAGGGGATTCTATTAAAAAAATTTATACTTATATAGTCGAAATAATTTTAGTGTAAGATTCTCAAAGACCCATATAATTTTGATCTTTGACATTTTTCTACCTCTAATAATAATTAATGAGACGTATCATAGTATGTTGTCTACCTAAGTAAAATTTTATAATGTTATAATTTTTTTGTGACGACACCAATACAACTTTTGATACTTACAACGTAACATTAGTAACAACAACATTATATTCCTATATGTTTAGAAAAATTAGATACACTCATTTCATTCGAAAGTATTTTCAGCCATGTATTATTCTAAAATTAAAAATATATTAAAAGTCAAATTTGTGTCCGAAGCTCCGTGGTCCGAAGCCATATTTTTAATAAATATTTATTTAATAGCTAAATAAAATTTCACCGTAATAAGTGCAATCATTTTTGGGGATTACCTATGAATATGTGATGTGAATCAGACGTCAGAAGACCTACCGACGGGAACGAAAGACGCACAGTTTCGTGCTCAACACATTGTGAAACATGGAGAAAACATTTGATCAGACGTCAAAATGCTTCGATAACAACACTTCCTGATCTTACACTCTAGAAGTAAAAAAACCGCAATGTTCTTCAAAATTTTGGTATCAAAACTTCAATAAAGTGGATTATACAAAAGAAACTAACAATATCATGGACTCAAAAGAATTTAATTCCATGAGCCTTTGAAGCCCAACATGTATAAGTAGACGCCTAAATGAACGGCAAATATTTCAAACAAGAACGTTGCAAGATTTCATTGTTTTAAAACACCTCGAATGACATAAGTTTCAATTGTGTTGCGATAATATGAAGTATAAACTGCAAGAAAAATGCGCTATAAGTTTTGTAACTTTTGCAGCTGACGCAATAAAACGAACCCATTGTGATCCATCTTAATCATTCCAAGAAATAACGTGACATCTCTTTGCCTACGGTCTTTATAAAAGTGGGCATGAGATTTATTGTAGCGCAGTTATTAAATGTGAACTATTTAACACAGTTATTGAAGATTTAATGTGAAGATTTTAACCACATGATGTACCGACTCCGTAAAACTTACGGATTTTTTCAGATCTCGGAAGACAGCTGGAGGAAGAAAGAAGCGTCAGTTGATGAATGTCTTATTTCACGTTTTATTAACTATTGAGGTTTCGGATTTTCGTCCGACCTGCCTACTATCGACATATGTTTGCACAACTTTTGATGAGGTATATCACGGGTTTTGAAATAGTGACCCCTAATGTTGTTTGTTTGGATATCCCCTATACAAAATTTGAACACATTTTGTAAAGCGGACGGCACATTTTAAAAAGACAAATAAATGTGTTATTCGAACAAGTTCGAAGACAACAGATCGACAATAGATCCGTGACAGACCTACTGTCAATCCACTTTACGTTCGAGAAGCAAAAAAAATCTTTTTACTGTTGCAAACCATCTGATTGTTCTAAAATAAGACTGACTAAGTATTTGCAAGAGTAGCAAACTAATATATAGATTTTAAATTAAAAATAATGTTTTTTCAGTTTTTGTTCTACTGCAAATTTGCAACCCACGTTAACAGCTACAAAAACAATGAACGTTATTGAATAACAACTTTATTACTTAGTCATCCTAGTAATTAAGATCGTTATCATTAATCACATCTTCGTAATTAGCTTATAAAAAATTGCAGTGAATACACAATAAGCCGTTACGGTAACTTTAGACCCGCCCAACGCCCAACACAAGATGCACAAGAGGAGGTAATGTAAAACCGATATTATTTTTCAGTGTGTTAACTTGATCCAAATTTGGCAGGTGCAGCCCGCATGGTATACGGCACCCAGGGTACAGATCAAAGGGGATGAATTGGGCTTTGTAAGAGTCCCGCCTAAAACACTACTGTTAAAAACACATATAAGCGTGACAGATGGATTAAAATTTGCATAAAAAGGGCGTTTCTTGTACCCGCATACAAGTGAATACGTGTTTGGCCCGTGCCGGATTAGATTCAAACGTTTGTAAATGCTACAATGTCGTAGCCAATATGCAAAGTTATTAGCGAACGACTTAGTTTGAAAGGCGTTGCAAGGTTTTGCTAACATGACTACAAGACTTCTTTGGCAAAATGAGTTACCAACTACTGGTGCTATTAATGTCAATTTTAAAGCTCGCCAATATACGCCAACGAAGTTAATAGTTTTGAAGTGTTTATTCCCTATGCGGTATCTTCGTGAGCTTGTCTAGACGTGTAAAGCTCGTTTCAAGCTCCACATTGCTTTAGCATTGCTCATCACCGCTGAACAGGTAAATAAGAAAAATCAAACACCGGAGAGGTGTACGCCAAGAATGACTCACTTCTAAAAGAAACAAAAAATCGGTTAATGACATAATAACGTTGCGTTTTTTTTGTGTTTGACATATAACGAATCGGACACAATCATATCGCAAAAATAAAATATGACTGTATTACCTTAAGGTAAATATTTACTCGTATTCATTTATTTATCTTGGTGTGGGTTACGCTGGCTCACGTGAGGCACGAGTTGGTATTCAAATAGTGTCGTCTAGATTAGCCTGCAGTTTTTAAAAGGAAGTTGCATTCCAGCAATTTAATTCTGATGCAATAAGTTGCTTTATTTTTTTTAATAAACAGGATGTAATTAATTATTTGGTGGGTAAATAAAACGATAATTTTAATCTTATCTGTTGGATTGTTTTAGTTATTGCGGATGTTGTAGTCTTGTAGTTCATCTACGTTTCGGAAATTTACATATTGGCGAACTGTCACTTGTCCGATTAATGTAATTAGTGGAAAATCACGTTCAGGTTTGAAATTGATAGGGTTTGCTGGATTTATGTGGTTAGCATTTCTCATTTGTCTAAAAATTAATTAAAATTTCAGGGTTAAATTAATGTGGAACACAACATGAACACCATATTTTACGATACAGAGCCAAACTAATTGCTTTACAATATTGGTTTTTCATTGCAATTTATCAGTTTCTGATTAAGCATTTAATTAAAATTTTTGCTACGCAAAATGTACAGTGTGGTTCTATATTTCCAAAGACAATCTTCTGTTAGAATTGAAGGATAACAACTCCAATCTTGCCTATGTTTGTGAGTGCCAACAAAGGAACTGCTGAAAAATATACTTTTAATGTAAATTACATTTTAAATAAAACACAAAACCAACAAAATGTAGCTGCCGATAGTCAAGTTAAGTTTAAGCAATGATTAATCCGTCGATTACAAATTGTTCTAAAGATAAAAATGAGTAAAAGTTTATGAGTCAGTAAAAACGTTCCAATTATACTTAACAGCAAAAGGTTGAAGAAACTGAAATGCTAACAGAAAATTAAAATTGTTGAAGAGAAAAGAAAATTTTGCAAAAATCACAAAAAGACAGGGTTATTCGCTTAATTTAGAAAAACGTTGTGATGTTTAAACTGTACAAGTTGCAAACTTATCTTTTAGATTTCGGAGTAACAAATAGTAACCATATTTTGTTCAGTTTTTTTTTGTATATTTCTTAACAAGTAGCTTTAAAAAGTATCCTGCAGTAACTTTATGATTCTTTTTTTATTTCATTGTAATGTAGGCTGGAGTATAGTAAGCACCGCTATTCGTTAGTATTAAAGTAAGGTCTAAAGTAAAGTAAACAGCAAAATAAAACAAGAAATCGACCACAAATTTATGTATTTTTTATTTTTTTCAAAAATCAGAAGCTAGAAAAAGTAAAGGACTAAATTAACCAAGTGCATCTTATTATGTGGTACTTAAGAGATCCTTAAAATTTTCAAAATATTAGAGATTTCATTTTTTCAGTATAATTCTGACACCACTGATAAAATATTTGAAAAAAAAATGTAGATTACAAGGTATGATTATAACAACTACATATTTTTTAACAAAGTGCAGATTTTTGTATAGTGTCAAATGTTTCTACTAAGCAAAAAATTGGCCTAAAAATTTGCAAAATTTATTTTTGTTATCAAGTTAAAATAAAAATACATGTTCTTAAACTATTAAATCATAATTAAAGAAGTATGCTGTGCGTATGTTATAAGTGAATTTTTCTCAATAAAATTTTGTGATGAGTTCATCAACATTTTAATAGATTCAGCCATATAATAATAAGTTTTTATTCAAAAAAAAAAAGAAACAGAAGAAAAGGAAAAGATAAAAATATGGGCGAAGTCTAGCATAAGCTATTCTACTTAACTCACAAACAAGGAAATATTTAAAGTGCGAATAACTACTTAATAATAACAATAATAACAGTCAGTGATATTTTATCCCAAAAAGAATTTTCTTTTTATTTCTTTACGAAAATTTATATCAATTTTGATTGGTATAATATGTAAATAATAGTACATAGTAGTGTATCCCTAGTGGGAATCTTATTAGGCCTGTAAGGCAAATAATAAATTAAAATTATTATAATAGTAGTAGTATATTTCCAGTATTCAGGAAAATGAGTTAAGTCGTTTTTAGGTTAATCAGTTACTCCATTCATTAATTTTTTTGAGATTTTTTTCAGTGGCGGCTCGTGACCTTTTGAAATGGAGGGACACAATTTGATTGTTGAATTAAATATGAACATATAAAACAGGCTGTTATTACCAATTACTCGACGAAATTGTGTGACGGAAATAAATACAAAAATACATTCAAGAAAAGTAAAATAGTACTTGTCCACATACTTTTGGTTTTAAATCATTACAGAGAAGACACACCAAACAAAACAAAATAATTTATTATTTTTTTCACAACCGCACATCCACAAAAATTTACCATGCTTGTTATGTCTGTTAAGATATGTATGAAAATTTTTCGTTTTGTCATGAACACTTTTTTTTATTAATAAATCGGGGGTGGCTTTCCCTAAAATTTTACCGTCGTAAGACAGAGGGCGATTTTCTATTAAATATTCAACTGAATTTATTATTTTTATTTAAAATCAAACAAATTGACTCGCGCAGAATTAAAATGAACTCCCGCAACTCATGCGAGTTACTGGTAGTGATCACTGTTCGATCAGGACCCGATTTCAGCAGAATGCCGCGACTAGACGCACGGTTTCCATGGCAACGGTTTAAACAAAACGTCTAAATGAGGCATGATTTGGTCTCTGCTTTTATCAACACTTCAGTAATGTATCACATATCCAAGACACAACATCTTTAGATGTAAGTTTTGATTCATTTTGTACAAATGGGGCGAGATAAAATTTTTAAATATTCACAATTACTATTTTGCTATGTTGTGTGTGTTTGTAGACATTCTAGTTTTATATTATATAACCAGTTCTAAAAAATATAGCGTGAACTCATAATATGTTGCATATTTTGCTTGGATTATGTTAAGTTTTGTTGACTGAATGAGTTATGATGAATGAATGCTACCCTGTGTTCCAAGGTGGGGGCCTTACGGGTGGAGAGGGGTGAAACAGGCTCCCCCCAGAACCACTAATAGCAAAATAGTGGAACGAAAAAATTAAAACTGAGAAAGGAATATTTGTACAAAAGAAAGAAAGTAGAATGAGATTAAAGGAAAAAGTGAAGGAGGCCAAGGAAAAAAGTTTGGAGAGGTTTACAAATACATTACAAATGAAACTCAAGGAAACTCAAAAATACTGAAGGTTTAAGATAAAGTCAAGATAACCAAGGGGGGTACAATTTTGTCATGCGTAAGAGTGGTAACTAATAACAAACCAGGAAAAAAATGGTTTGAATACTTCAATGATTTGCTGCGTAGGCGAGAGATTAAATGGGGAGAGCAAGATAAATCTATCTTGGGCAAACAGCAATCTAGAAGAAGATGAAAATAGATCGTATGGGGAAGCGATGAAACTGAACGATTTGAAAAATGGCAAAGCGGCTGGTGAAGATGAAACGAAATCCAAGATCCTCAAATTTACTGAATAAAAGGACACCAAGAAGGAATTATGATTTTGGAATGAAATTTTATATGCAGATTAAGGGTTCTCAAAATAAGAATTCATTAGAATTTCAATGCTATCTGTCTAGTAGTTTTTACTTCCCGAGCGTAAGCAAAGGAAGTATTGTAATCGAGTCCGTCGGTCGACTCTCTACTTTTACGTTTTCTCGATCTTTCATGACCCCTAGAAGACGAAGAAATAGGTCTCCCATTTCCGTCTGTCTGTCCGTCTGTCCGTCTGCCGTCCCGGATTTTTATTAGACAGATAATCTCCGAAAGTACTCGACCGATTGTTGTGAAATTTTGTACTTATATTAAGAATATCATGTAGATGGTAAAACGCTAACCAAAATTTGTCTAATCATCCCCACCACTAATGCGATGACGTCACTTCAAAATTGTACATAGTAAATGGGTTTTCAATTGTATAAAATAACATAGTCCTACACATGTAGTTTACAACTCTGAATCGACTTTTCACCCGAAACGTCCAGATTTTTGGAAAAAAAATCAAAATTATAAAACAACATTTTGAAATTTAATTTTTAATCTGCTAACCAGAATGCTTTGAAATGTTGCAGATGTTTTAAGGCTATAAAGAGCATCATAAATCTTTAAAAATTAATGAATGCGTAAATTTATTTTACTGATTTACTCAGAAACTACAAAACCGAATGCTTTGAAATCTTGCAGATGTTTTAAGGTTATAAAGAGCATAATAAATGTTTAGTCAAAATATATTTGCTTATCCCCTCCAAAAAATTGATGACGTCAGCTCGAAAGTTTGCCGAATAAATCCTATCTAAACTGTAAAAATATGATGAGTCTGTACTTGTAATTTCTCACTCCATTCATATTTTTTGGATTTGCATATACAGGGTGATTCAAAAAAATTAATGAAAGCGTAAATTTATTTTACTGATTTACTCAGGAACTACAAAACCGAATGCTTTGAAATCTTGAAGATGTTTTAAGGTTATAAAGAGCATAATAAATGTTTAGTCAAAATACATTTGCTTATTCCCTCCAAAAAATTGATGACGTCAGCTCAAAAGTTTGCCGAATAAATTCTATCTAAACTGTACAAAATATAATGAGTCTGTACTTGTGATTTATCACTCCATTGATTTTTTTTTGGATTTGCATATACAGGGTGACTCAAAAAAAATTAATGAATGCGTAAATTTATTTTATTGATTTACTCAGGAACTACAAAACCGAATTCTTTGAAATCCACTGCGAAAAAAAAACATAATAGGCATGCAGTCGTCACGTTTCCGACAGCGAGGGAAGTACTGTCTAAACTCTTTAGACCAATTTTTTTCTATGCTGAAGAAGAACTTATCATGGTATGCATGGCTCATTTGACCATTTCCATAACATTATTGCGTAGCAGTTGAAATTTTAGACATATTTGAGACTTTTAGAGAGGTCGAATAGTCGATCTCCAGGAAAAGGAATTATCGTTTTGCCAAATCACGGTCCATTTAAACAGGATCGTAACTATCACCTGCGATAGACTATTATTAGGCTTGATCCCAAGACGAAAGAGAACACCGAACCATCAGTTGATCAGTTTTCTGTTAGATCCGAACTTAATTCCACCCGGCTTCCTGCCCGAGAAGTCGATCCAGTCCTATCTCTTCTGCTGTCAGTCGGACTGGACTAGAGAGGTTGATCGCGAGAATTCCATTGATCTTGTCTATTTAGCGTTTGATAGGCTCTCTAAACGTCCATTGTTGTATGAACTTCAGCGTCTTGGCAGGCTCATCAGGTGAATTGAGTCATTTTTGAGTGATCGCACGTTTTCTGTAAAGGTAGATATCTCTCCTAGTAGGCCCGTGCACCAAGTTTCGGTGTTAAGACCACTACTTTTCTACTTTACATAGCCGATTTAAAGAATATTTTAGATCTTGACATAATTTTCAAATGGTCGCATGACTGGCTTCAGTCTCTCAATACCAAAAAATATAGAGTTATATGTTGGAAAATACAATTCGCAACTGATCAAAACGGAATGTTGTCGAGATTTGGGTGTTTTCACAGTCGGGCGGGTACCAAACACCAAGGGGCGACAACGACAACTCACTCGCATAGCTAGAAAACAGTTACAGAAGAAACACTTTGCAAAAACATAAAAAAAAAAATCGGACGGTAGACAGAAGGACAGACAGACAGACAGACAGACAGACAAATGGAAACGGGAGACCTATTTCTTCGTACTCTAGGGGTCATAAAAGGTCAAGAAAATGCAAAAGTAGGGAGTCGATAGACTTGATTACAATACTTTCTTCGCTTACGGTTGGGAAATAAAAATAATGTCTTGATGGATTTTACGAAAGCTAGACCATCGTTGCAGAGCAGTGAATGATATTCTCCTAACATTTATAGTGTTGTTCAATTTAAAGGTCGATTTGTAGCTGATGTTGCCGTTGCAAGATGCATACATAGCCAAGGTATGCGTCGTTATATCATCCGTTGACGTTGCCGTTGAAACTTGGCACAGTGTTGGGGTGACGTTCGAGATGACCAATTTTTAACATTTTCAACTTCTGTACTGTAGCTTTCTGTCAGTACTCATACATTGTTAAAGATAGTTCTCGACGTTTAAATCAACAAGACTTATTGCTGTTCGTCTCAAAAAAGATTATGTTTCTTTTCACAACAAGAAAGGTAATAGTTATTTATGTTAAAGTACTCTCAGTTTAAAGTGGTTTTTATGTTTTTATCACTTCATTTTTACCCTACGACGGACAATATGAGTTGACTAACAAAGTACGGCCTTGCAAGGAACCGACCACTTTCTTATTTATGGCTAGGGATTTACTCCATCATCAGCTTCGACACAATGGACCTATCATAAAAACCATTTTAAAGTGGGAAGACAGTACAAGTGTTGAAAACGGTCCATTGCATTACGAACGGGAACACGGCTCGAGACGCAGTCGAGCGTTGTATGTGAGTAATGCAATGGACCGTTTTCACACGAGTATCATACAATATTTTTTGCGCTGTCTTTTTGAAAAATAATATTTTTCAATCGCCAAAAGAATAAATATTACTGAACCGAAATGATGTTGGCATTGAATTTATCACCAACTACGTCAAGAACTGTCAACAACGTAAGCCACTGAGTAGTGTCAACTCTCAAATTACTACCAATCCAAATTTTGATCAACAAATGCCCCTATTTAAGATTACAACTTAAATTGCACTTTTTTTTAAATTTCGAGCCACTTTTTGTTATAACTAAACTTAAAATTTGTTAAAACTTGGTTAAAATAGTTTTTGCAAGGAAATATGGATTTTGCAATTATGGGGCAAAATCGATATTTCGTTACACAAATTTTCCATTTTACGTTTAAACACGTTTAAAATGGTAAATTTTTGTCCCCTACGTCTGCCAGCGAATGAAAACTTCATTACTATTTAGATCAGGACATATATGGGTGGGGCCTTAATCTTTGGCTTTAATTTTTTCTTAATATACATGGTATTCTTTGAGTAAGGTGATACTCACAAAAATACCTTACATGGTAATTTCTTGTAGAGAAATCATAAGAATTTTGCATTTAAATTCAGCTCCTTTGGCTTTCGACGATTATTAAAAAATCATCACAATTAAGATAGGGCGGGTGGGCGGGGATTATATTTTGTTTTGTTAATGCTTTATCATTTATACTACATTCATATTCTTAAAATTTCACAACAGTCGGTATAGTAGTTTCGAAGATTACCTACTTAATTTCATCGCTTCTAAGGTCAGTAAATACTATATGTTTTTTATAATGCTTGTCTAAATAACTACATAGATAACTCGTTTTGAAGATGTACCAAATTGTTTCACAGATTATTCTTTTTAAACTTCCTCCGAAATTGGCTATTTTAATAAACATTTATTTTATCATGTTTCCAAATCACGTCATCAACTTTTTAGGGGGATTAACACTGTGGTTAATGTTTCGGTATTTCCTAAATAAACACAAGTAATTTATTGAAATTTCAGCGCAGTTTATGATGCAATCGACATAAAAGCTTTTTTAGAACATGACAGTACCTAATGTGAAGACAGAGGTGGACTGTTAAAAGAGAGAAATATTTGATCTACATTTAAGGTGAACATTTCAGAACATCTTCGGAATATTTGACTGATTACCACATGATTTTTATACCATGTGTACATAAAAAATAAATTTTAGTATATTAATTTCCATTTGCTTTCTGAAAATATGAAAGAATAATATTTTTCCACTTAAATGTGGACAACTTTGCAATTTTGACAATGTAAACCAGAATTGTCAATTTTATTCCCGAGATAGCCTGTGGGTTTTCCATATTTTAAGTTTATTGTTTATTTATTCGTAAATGAATATCTTATGAGCTGCATTTCATTGTCCAAACTTTTTCATGATTGTGCATTTTTATTAGAATTTTGAAACTAACAGAGTTAAAAATGAAAAAATGTACCCCGCATGATACAACATTCAATTTGATTGATTTAGTTGCTGAATTTTCTACTGAGTGTTTTGGATACATGTATATACATACGTTTAAAACATTTCAATCAAGTTATTACTCAATTATATTTAAGTATATGTCGAAAACGTTTTACTCTGACCTTTACGTTTTTTGTTATCGCATTTAAAAAAAAATATCAAGCAGTGGGTTGTTAAGGTTAAGAGTGGGTATTGAATTTGTCAGCTAATCTTGTTTTGTAGAACTTAGCACACACTTTGATTATAACTTCATTTTCCAATCACGAGACTGCAATTATTGTTGTAATTCTATTAGATTGGACATGATTTGCATGAAATTAATATATATTTTTCTTTTTTCGAGCAATGGGTCGCAAATGTTGTCATCAGTTGCGTTGCATAAATTTTGTCTTTGATGGATTTGTATTGTATAGTCACTAAAATCCAAAATCAAAGTCCAAACTTCACCACAAAACAACTATTTTTACAAACAGTTACAATTGCTTAAAGTATAGTTATACAAATTGTACTTTGGTCAAGTGTCTCATATTAAACGTCGTGTAGTCATTGGTAATTAATTCGTTACTATAAAAAGTTTTCCCTTCCTACGACATTGCAAAAACTGATTTATTTTCTCAACGCATGATTTAATTATTATATAGTTAGTAAAAATCATCACGAACATTACAACTTATGCATTTTATGCGCTGATGAAAACCCACACGTGCATAATAAGATAATTATTATTCACGGTAATAAAATTTACGACACCTACTAATGCGTTACGGAATCATAAATTGAATGGTACTATTCGATTCGTTTTGCCATTCTTTCGTAGGAAGACGACGACAAACCTCACGTTTAGTTAATTAGGATCAAGGCTAAATTAATCCAGATTTTTGAATTTAACGTCGAGTTTGTTAATAAATCACCAACCATGAACCCACAATGGGAGTTGTTATTTAGTGGTTTCCTCGGCACTAAAAAGAAATACAGGCATTTTTTCGTCGATTAAAATGTATTTTTCGTGTTCACAACTCTTTTGCCTTTTTAGATGGCTACGCATCTCAGCGTAAATGAGCGGATGAGGTTTAGCGGGAAACATCAAGATATTATTGTTGCTCGATGGTGCTGCAAATCCCACATGCTTCCTACGTCCATGTTTTCAACGATATCATGCCCAAATTTGAGTTAGCATACGAACGAGAAAATACGTCCCACTGGTTTAATATTTGGGACACGCAGATTTTCTTAATATCTACCGGCCCGAGTTGTTTTTAATTTACAAATGTACGGGTGAGTTGTTTATAAACATTATATACGCGAGGTCAAACACATTAAACAAGTCCCAACAGGTTGAATCCAGTGTTTCGGAGAACATGAATCAAACCACATGAATTTCAACGAATGGATAAAATGCAGAGAAAGAATACCGATGAAAATTTTGTTGTATTAACGCTTGCGTTGTAAATTCATTTACTGAAAGTTTGTAATAATTGTACTAGTGGGTGAATATTTTAACGTGCATCTCATCATCAGTGATTAATTGAATAAAAATTTGAGCGCGAAGGTGATCATAATTTATAATAATTAATAATGATTCTATTTTTGTATAAAAATATAAAACTCTTACAATTCATTAATTAGTCATGCTGTAGTCATAAACGTGTTTGTATTAAATTATTTAATTTATATTACGCACAATGCAAAATGTGAACTCTGTGCATGAACGCCCTCGCTGCAATCACATTTTTCCAAGTTTTTTTTAAATAATTTATCTTTAATTTTATATTTAAAATGTTAATGATTTACTGTTGTGTATTTTGGTGAGCAAATTACACTCATAAAACTTTTTAATTATATAAATACAGGGTTAGTCACGAGAGAATTACTTCTGAAAATTATTTTTACGCAACCCAAAATACGAATGCCATGTACCATTTGATACTAACTGAATTTAAAATGAAATGATTGCTTTGAGCTTGACAATCTCATTTTGACAATTGTGGAAAAGGAGGTTACGCGAGTGTCCATGGTGGTACCGCAGCCAGTCGGAAATCTCCTCCGGCGCCGCTAATAAATTTGTCAGTGTGCCTCTTGATCTTTTGCAACCGATTAATCACGAGAAAATTATTTCTAAAAATTCCTTTTACGGCATTTTATTCAAAGGTTACAACACAAACTCAAACAAGTAAGTAAATAATTTAACTACTAATCTGTTGAAAATGTTGGGCATTTTGGGGGGATGCTACGGCTTTTTTGTAAATGGATGGCCGAAGAAGTCCAGAGGTTGTAGATTTGCACTTCGAAGAGGCTCTAGGTGACGCAGAGATGGCGAATTAACACAGGCACATTAGCGGCGAACAACATTGGTAGAGCACTTACGGCTTCAGTGTAGCCCAGATTGATCTGACTGTATGTCGTCGATCCAATGGGGCTCTAGAGGCGAGTCAACGATGAAACAAAATGTTAAAAATTAATTAACGTCAAAGTGACACTGCCAAAGTCAAAGCAATCATGGATTAGGCATTTCATTTTAAATTTAGATAATATCAAGTGGTACAGGGTATTAGTATTTTGGGTTGCGTAAAAATAATTTTCAGAAGTAATTCTCTCGTGACTAACCCTGTATTTGATTTCACATTTTTTCGATGTTGCATGGGTAGCAGAATACAAAAAAGCAGGTTAATTTTTTTATCTGTCGTCTGTTTGTCTGTGTGAGACAGATAATTTTTCGAACTACTAAACCGAATACTTTGAAATTTTAGTCGTACTCTAAAATTATCGGGACGACAGTAAATGGCTAACCAAAATTTGCTTACTCATCCCTTTCATAAAATTAATGACATAATTTCAAAATTTTGCTAAGCTTGGTTACCTGTTGTTTGTACCATTAAAAAATGCATTTATGGAATATAAATTGTATAATTGATATAAAAAACTACATAACGGATTTATTTAAAATTTGGAAAATCAGTGCCACTGATTTAATTAATGATCACAATACAATGATTAAATTTTATTTATTCAATTCGGTCAGAAAAATGATGGCGTTATATCAAAAAAAAAGGTAGAGGGAATAAATATCCACCAAACATTCCTGTTAGTAGAAGTCTCTGAATTTAGAAAATTGCTTCCCTCAGATATTTTGTAAACCCGTTTTTGTTTTATACATTATGAGATGACGGTTGTTTTAACTTATTTAAAATTTGTTCATCTTAGCTTTTTATTTAGTTAACTAGATGTAATTTCTTTAGCACGTTATCCACAGTATAATTTGAAAAAAATACAGTTTCGTTTTTGATAAAATTTGGAAGAATTTTATTTAGGGGCTTTTGGTATCTTTTTTTTAATGTAGAAACATTTTGGCGTTGTTTTTGAAATCATTTTAAACAAGTCTAGGAACCCCTCGTGTTTTGTTTCTGATAATATTTGAAAGAATTCTACTTAGGGACCCCTGGCGTCGGTTTTTTAAGAATGTAGATGAATCTTGGCATTATGTTTTGAAAGAATTTTAAAATCATTTTGCGTCCCTTCTGTGTTTTTTTTAATGTAGAAAAATTTCGGAAGGGCCAAGTGCCTTTTTTTCAACAATGTGAAAGAATCTTAGAATTCCGTTGGATCTTATTTTGAAGAATGAAAGAATGTGAAAGAATCTTGGGAGTCTCTGATGTTTTATTTTCTTAAAAAAATTTAGCAAAATTTGAGGGGCCCCTCGTGTTTTGTTTTTGATAAAATTTGAAAGAATTATACTTGCGTCTGCGTTTTAAGAATGTAGAAGAATTCGGGCGTTATGTTTTGAAAGAATTTTAAACACATTTTGGACACCCTTTTGTGTTTTTTTTTAATGTAGAAAAATTTCGGAAGGCCCAAGTGTCTTTTTTTTCAATAATTTGAAAGAATCTTAGGATCCCATTGGATCTTCTTTTAAAGAATGAAAAAATCTGAGGGACCGCTCGTGTTTTGTTTTTGATAGAATTTGATAGAATTTTACTTAGGGACCTCTGGCGTCCATTTTTTAAGAATGTAGAAGAATCTTGGCGTTATGTTTTGAAAGAATTTTAAACACATTTTGGAATCCCTCCTGTGTTTTTTTTAATGTAGAAAAATTTCGGAGGGGACAAGTGTCTTTTTTTTTCAAGAATGTGAAAGAATTTTAGAATCCCTTTGGATCTTATTTTAAAGAATGAAAGAATGTGAAAGAATCTTGGGATTCTCTGATGTTTTATTTTCTTAAAGAATTCGAACAAAATCTGAGGGATCGCTAGTGTTTTGTTTTTGATAGAATTTGATAGAATTTTACTTAGGGACCTTTGGCGTCCATTTTTTAATAATGTAGAAGAATCTTGGCGTTATGTTTTGAAAGAATTTTGAACACATTTTGGAGTCCCTTTTGTGTTTTTTTTAATGTAGAAAAATTTCGGAAGGGCCAAGTGTCTTTTTTTTAAGAATGTCAAAGAATCTTAGAATCCTGTTGGATCTTATTTTGAAGAATGAAAGAATGTGAAAGAATCTTGGGAGTCTCTGATGTTTTATTTTCTTAAAAAAATTGAACAAAATTTGAGGGGCCCCTCGTGTTTTGTTTTTGATAGAATTTGAAAGAATTCTACTTAGGGTCCCCTTGCGTCTGCTTTTTAAGAATGTAGAAGAATTCTGGCGTTATGTTTTGAAATAATTTTAAACACATTTTGGACTCCCTTCTGTGTTTTTTTTAATGTAGAAAAATTGCGGAAGGCCCAAGTGACTTTTTTTTTCAATAATATGAAAGAATCTTAGAATCCCATTGGATCTTCTTTTAAAGAATGAAAGAATGTGAAAGAATCTTGGGATTCTCTGATGTTTTATTTTCTTAAAGTATTTGAACAAAATCTGAAGAACCCCTCGTGTTTTGTTTCTGATAATATTTGAAAGAATTCTACTTAGGGACCCCTGGCGTCGGTTTTTTAAGAATGTAGAAGAATCTTGGCATTATGTTTTGAAAGAATTTTAAAATCATTTTGGAGTCCCTTCTGTGTTTTTTTTTAATGTAGAAAAATTTCGGAAGGGCCAAGTGTCTTTTTTTTTAAGAATGTCAAAGAATCTTAGAATCCCGTTGGATCTTATTTTGAAGAATGAAAGAATGTGAAAGAATCTTGGGATTCTCTGATGTTTTATTTTCTTAAAGAATTTGAACAAAATCTGAGGAACCCCTCGTGTTTTGTTTTTGATAGAATTTGAAAGAATTCGACTTAGGGACCTCTGGGGTCTATTTTTTAAGAATGTAGAAGAATCTTGGCGTTATGTTTTGAAAGAATTTTAAACACATTTTGGAGTCCCTTCTGTGTTGTTTTAATGTAGAAAAATTTCGGAAGGGCCAAGTGTCTTTGTTTTCAAGAATGTGAAAGAATTTAGAATCCCATTGGATCTTATTTTGAGGAATGAAAAAATGTGAAAGAATCTCGGGATAAAATACAGTGGCGGCAAAAATGTGTTTTATATTTATAGCGATTTATTAGAAAATTTTCTATTTACAATCCTGGCGTAAGAATTGTTCTTGGCGGGTATGCTTTTTGTCAGTACTTGTTGCTGAATGTGTTGCCTCTTCTGCCTCGTTCACATAAAGATCGGTGCATTTTTGTGTATCCAGATTGCTAATCAAGAAATAACCCAATGTATCATCTAGCTGTGGTTTTTTCAGGAGTAATCTGATATTTTGAAAATTTTCTTTGAAGGAAAGGGGGAATAGGGATGGAGGCGTATTAATCTTCATTATGACACCAAACCTCTTTCAAATTTTGCGTTGAGGAGTCTGTAAACAGTCACTAGAGTTCTTTGCTTTGTAAGTTACAAAAGAGAAGTTCATACTCGTCCTACTATTTTGCAAACCAATTCTTTTCACAGTAGAGGCACTATAAAGATGTAATTTTCATATCATATAATCTATCGTGGTCATCTGATTTCCGAAAAGTTTAATTAGATTGTCGAAATTTCTTTACTTAATACTAACCGAAGATGACGAGTAAGGGGAGATTTCCACCAAAATTTAGTATCACTACGAAGCAGACACAGTCAAAAAACTAGATGTCATTTATAGGAAAAAATGACATTTCAAGAATTTTGCAGAGTAACCATGGAAATGAGACGGAAATATGATAATTTACAGTTTCTCCAGGAATCTCAAACGAATTCTTTAAAATTTTTAGCAATTTAATGATGACAGAATAATAATTAATTAAAGCTAATGAAACCAAAAAATTAAATTCATAAAATCATATTTTATGTAAAAAAAAACCTAAAATTGGTTGAGTTTGACAGTAAATCTGTTTAGCTTGAATTACGTTAAGTGAAACTTACAAACGTTTTTTATTTGTATATTTCGTACTGTTGTGCGAAGTGTATTTTGAAGAAGTGGTCCAAGACCTTGATCAGCGAGTAAATTAGTCATTTAATGAAATTACTTAAATACCTACCGCACTTTTTTAAATCACGATATTTTAATAATCCACCTTAATAAACCAGATATTCAAAGAATGTCAATGTGAATCGGAAATCTTATTTACCTTTTGTATAATCAAGCAAGACGCACCTTGTTAACAAAACCCTACAAAGGCAGGAAATAGCATTAAAACCATGCCGCTATAGATTTATCGTATACGAATATGTGGTTTCCTTTCCTGAGGTAAACCAAGGTGTGTAGCACACACACTTCCAGCTGAATCTGGCTGCATCTCAACCATATGTAATTTCCTTCACCGGAAACGCGCCCACACATGGGGTATTCGATCCCCGGTGGAACGAACACTCTCCCCTTGCTCACCGGATCTTGTTACTTTTATGGTTTCCATCGTTTTTTCTGCATTAACCTTGTTAAGGTGAACGTGTTCTTAATGGTTAAATTTAAGAGAGAACAGATGGTAAATTATGAGATCTTGCCGTGAAATATGAGAAACAGTATGGCAGACGTGGTCGTGTACCATCGAAACATAAAAAAGTTAGCGGGGATTTCCAAATTTACTGTTTTATCAAACTGTACTCTGTAACAAATGCACACTTGCAGCGCTATTTTTCTTAATTATAGTGTGCTTGTGTTTGTAAGACTAATAAACTACTCTTGGATAGAGTGGTAAAACGTAGATATTAGGTCCAATTTCGTGTGTCTTAACTAAACGTCAAATTTTAGAATAACAAAGTAGGAATCTTCCTAATTAAGCATACATTTTTACTTTTCGAGTCATCAGTTCGCTGGGAAAATACTGAAATAAAAGGATTTTAGTAGATGAACTTTCCTTTCACTTGGGGCGTCACAGACCGTAAAATGTGAACGTGCAGAGTTCCCGTTTCCGTTACCAGCTGTCAGTCTTTCGTCCTTCATATACATAGATAAATTCATCTACATTCTTCTTAATTTTTTTTTTCAAACTAAGTACATACTTAATTACAAAAAGTAACCTCTGGGTGTGGTCCTTTTTGTGTTTGTATACAACCTGTAACACATTAATTAATAATCGTTGCAGTTCTGACATCAGATTTCGCTGTTGGTTAATACTCGGTTGTTATTTTGTATCTCCGATCATGGCGGGAACTGCTATCTGAAAGGGCACCTGTTGGGGGCTTGTTCTTTCATCTGAGAGGTAAGTACAACGAACTTCCGCACCTGGAAAGGAAATCACGTCGGGCATAACCACCGAAATTCAGGCAAGTGCATCGACACCTGCATTTAGATAACCGCGTTTCGCTTCATTTTACACGGAGCGATAAAGAGAAGTTTTTGGAAAAATAAACACACAACAAAATTTCGCGGTTTGTGGTTGTAGTTCTGTGTAAACAGATAAAGCAACATGCGTCCAATCACTTGTTTGTAGGTTGAACTATTGTATTATAATACAAAATAACAATAATGTATTGAAACAGTCATTGAACCATTCCGGCTGATTGTACTTGTTCTGAGAATCTTATAATTTTAAGTTAGATAACAATATCAATATCGCGAGAACAAACATAATAAATCAATAAAACAAGTTTATTTTAGATTTAATAAAAAGGGTAATCGGTTAGAGATAGTGAAAACAAAATAAATTATACCTACGTAGAAGAATTATTATTCTTGAAAGTACTAAAAAGTGTTCAATAAAAAGTTCTTCCTAAACAAGTCAACTCTACGACTAGTCCCAAAATTAATCATATAAATATTGTGATAGGGTCCATTTGACGAAAGATTAAAGTCATATTTTCTTGATGTTTTGTAGCATATGAAAAAGTACGTCTCCTGGTTCCGTATGTTTGTCTGTTGTCGATTTTATTAGACAAGTACCTACGCATATGTGTACCACGATATGCTTTTATACCTGTCATTTAATTTAGTGTTATTTTTAACTTTGTGTATATAGATTTTTGGAAAAAAACAATGTTTTATAATATATCTTAGAAACTATAAAACCTATTAAAACTTTGTTCAAGCTTTAAGGTTATCTTGAGCATGATAATTCCCTAATCAGGGATTTATATCTTAATTTATAAAATAACATATTCTTTATCTATGGTCTATGAATCCGCCTTGAGGTTTTCTCCGAGGCATCTAGATTTTCGCAAAAAACCCGAAATTATATAGGAAACTTTTATACTATACTCGTACAAGAAGAATATTCGACAGCTCATTGCTTACAAATTCTCGTACAGGCTCTTTTGTGTCTTACACTGTTATTGCTATGATCTATATTTTTACGACCCGGCTGTAAGCTAAGTAAGTATTGTATAGTTCCATCACTTGAACAGTATCTAATAAAATTTTATTAGTATTTCAAAGTTAACCATGAAGGTTGGACCCACAGTACCATAAATCACAAATTCAATGCAACTCTGGATGTTTCTAGCCCACTATACACTGGCGGCACGCTCCTTTTATTGGCGTCATTATCCCCCTGGATTGTCCGACAATCCCTCAAAGTAGCGGTTGTAAAATTTTACTAGGTACTGATGAAGTGTAGAAACTTTAATAGGGTTAAATGTTTTCTCATAGCCCATAGAGTACAAAAACTTGTGATTGTCAATATTGTGATAACCCAAACTTCCCGCTTTAAAATGGAGTCATGGATGGCAATACAATAGTAAGAGATATTTACAACTTAAAGTTGTTGTGTGCCGGTAATCTCCAGATGTTAGAAAGCAGAATAATCCAGGTTCGTTCAGGGACCATCGTTACTCACGAACGAAAATGGCCATTATTTTATGAGTACAACTACCTGCGAAATGTTCTCCTATAAATGCCGGTGAACTAGTGTGATCCTTAAATATTTCTTACGATTGTACTACTGTCCGTCTCGTTATTGTCAATAAAATTTTATAGGTTAGAATGAAATTTCCAAAACTGTACATGATGTTAAATTATGCCATTATCTAAGTGATTGGTTACTTAAAACGATTAGCTTTGAGAGTTTATATCGTGAACTGTCCCCAGCTTATCCCAAACAAAACACATAATAAATAAACACAAAATGCATCTAATTTCGCGAGAAATGCTTCTCGGTGATATAATTTCCAGCGTCGCGTGAAAATAGGTCTCGATGATGTGATGGTGATATGTTGATAACTGCTTAAGGGGAAAATTTAATTCCCCCGTACCTCAGTCCACGATATTATGAATTCTACCGCACTTTTACAGTCCTTTTCCTAGAGTGGGACAACGTTAGATTAATTTTAACTGCTGTAAATGAACTATTAACAATCTTGTGTGAGGAATTAAGACGTGTTAAAATGTAAGACTTAAGTATAAGCATCCAGAAACCTTATTTATAACTTGATAAACAAAGGATGAATCCCGACTAAGTGAATTTCATGAAGTCTCCTAGCAAGTGCTCTAATTGAACAATCTCATGACTGCTAGATTGTGTTAGAACGAGTTAACGATTAAAATCCTAACATGAACTGTGAATTTACAAACAATAGATCAAATTTACACCACGTGTTAGCGTCGGTCGAAAATTCGCATATTTCCGGTTGGAAAAACCGCAAGAATTACCTACGCATGTTGGGGAAACTGTGGCGTCGTCATCGATTCGATTAATTTTCGTTAAACAAAAACCAAACCAACTAAACTTAATCTAGCTTCTTTACCGCGTGCCTTTACTTACATCAAAACAAAACAACAGTGACGTGTCACCCCTTTACAAAGCAAGCACACTTCACTACCAACCCTCTCACTAGATACTATCCAGAAATTCCCTAGGAGAGCTACCAACTACCAAAATTGCACGTGGTTGCCTATGTGTAACAATTTTCGTAATTAATTTTTTTTTCAAATTCAAATTATTGAAATGCGATTTCGCGGCGTTGTTTGTTTTTCAGCGCGAAATTGTAATTCAAATTTAGTTACTACAATATACCTATTCATTGTTTTTATAATTACTTGTACAGGGTGACCCAAAAAAAATGAATGAGCTTCTTCATAGTTTATTGATCAACTCAAGATTTCACTTCATTTTCCTCAAAATTTTATAATTTTATACTAATTGTTATAATAAAACCTGAACAAGCTCGCTGCACTTGCAATCTACATATTCTCTTTTTATGCAGTTTTTTGCGGTAGCCTCATGGAAGTGATTAAGAAAGGATCTCAGAGAAGCTATCTAGGTGTTGAATAATAAGAAATCTCTAGAATTACAACTTAAAAAAACAAGCTTTTACAATGCGAGCGCAGCGAGCACATTCCAGTTGCTGGGGTCTCTCCGATTTCAGTACTCAAAAATTCACTTTTTTGGACACTAAAAATTCTATTATTAATCATAATTTAACTTCCCAGGGAGGGACACCAACCTATAATTTTGAGTAACACCTAAATGTGCTCGCTGCACTCGAATTCTGAATGTTCTTTTTTTAATTAATTTAATGTCATAAAAACATTTACAGCCAGCCTACTTAGTTTCGATTAAAATAATTCTCGAGACATCCCTGTCAAAGTACTTCCTTCGCTCTTGAAGTAGTATCCAACAAATTCCGCTTCTTTCAAAAATTATATATATATTTTTTGTTTTCTGATTTATCTATTAAAAACCATTGGTGTATGTGCAGACGTGCAGACTTACGGACAATATGAACTATAATAATCAAAGCAAATAATATTATCAGTGTATATGCTTTAACTTCGATTGTTTTTTGTTTAATTATAAATTAAGCCACAATGGAACAACATGTTTTGAATATGATTATTATTATTCTTATTTGATCATAATAATCAAATAAAGACGTGGGTATTCTCACATTTTCTAGAAAATGAGGTTCTTAATTTGATCAATAAAAAATTGGTTGAGGGTTATAAGTATAATCCGACAAATCCAGCTCTTAAAAAAATGATAAAATTTTATTTTACGATTTTCGTTTTGTGATAACCGCTGTAAAGTAAAAACCAGCGGCATAAATAACATCCCTTGTCCTTTAGTAGTAGGTAATAGGAATCTGAAGCTCAAGTATTTATTTATCTTTATACATCGAAAGAATGTCACGTAGAAGTTACTTTGATTTGAATCAGTTCTTTTCTCAAAGCAAGACTAAAATTATTAATTAAGCCACAATCGAACAAAACGTTCTCAATATTATATCATCAACATGGATAATTCGAGTCACAGCATAAAAGAAAAGTAATCACACCGTATTACTAAGGCAAGAAAAAAAAAGTAAAAAGCCAAATCCAATTTGTTTTTGCGAAAAACGGATTCGTATATTACAAATATAGGAGTATATTTTTGCATAACATTCAAATCATTTTAAAATACAGTCCATTGAAATGACATCATCAAATTGTTGGTGGGGATGATTAGCCAAATTTTAGTTACCATTTAACCATCTATATGATATTTCTAATATACATTCAAAATTTGACAACAATCGGTCCAGGAGTTTCGGAGATTACATGTCGAATAAAAATGGATACAAACAGATCGACAGAGAGACAGACGGGAGACTATTTTTTTCGTACTGTAAGGGTCATGAAACGTCGAGGAAACATAAAAGTGGCCATTCATCCGATGGACTCGATTACAATCAACTTCGAGAGTCCAAGCTCAGTGAGTACATTTAAATTGGTGGTGTCCCATTTTATATATTATTAGTTTTTTTTTGAAATAAGGAATCAGTTAACGTTATTGATCAATTTTTTTATCTATAAAAATTGTCATTAACGAAATTTTACCTACACGCATCAGGTCACCGCTCTGAGTGTGAGCGAAGTACTGAATAAATTCTTCAAATCGATTTTTTTATTGATCAATTCAAGAACAGTACATCACATTCTTTTATTATGAGTATTTCAGTGCACGTGTTGGAATTGATATACGTGTTCTTGTTGGAAAACTCACTAGAAAGACAGGCATAGTCTTGCGCCCAACTTATTAATTTATATTTTTAAAGTAATTGTTAATCCGTTTCCTGTCAAGGGAGGAGAAGTGCACTCCGCACCAGGCCGCATAATTAACAAGTTATGAGATTGTGTTTTCGTAATATAATGCATTCGAATCAAAAGTAGTGGCGAAGTATGGGTAATTAAAATATGATAGATACATTAATGAATTCAGAAAAACAACTTGTACAAGAATCTCTAAAAAAATATATGTAGGGTGTCAAAACACATTTATAGATCGTCCAAAAATAAATTGGTTGTCATTTAGTTTCTTCCATTGTTACTATTATTATCTACATATTTTTAATGCATAGAAGTTATCACAAAAAAAAATATCCAAATTAAATTTACAGGCAGTGTGCATAAAAAAAGTCATCCGGTCCTCGATCCACACGAAATTTTCGCAACTCTATGTGTGCAATTTTTCAATTCGTTCTCCATCACAAACAAAAACGTGAATTTCACTCCTTATGGTTCTTATCCTGGTTTTATTATTTTACAAGAAGTGTAGACAATTTTCTGCAAAATATTAGAGTTCATTTTACACGGTAGGTTTTATGATCATTCTGCTAATGACTTCTACTAACCCGGTTTTCTGGCTGAACGGTTTAATGTGAGAAACTTAATTACAGTTATTTATGCAACATTCATATGAATCATTTGACAAACAGAAACAGCTTGTTGTGTTGTTTATATAACATTTGACCGTGTGCAGTGTGCATCATACTTTCCTTATTAAGTATTATAATTCTTTCAGTTATCTAAGGATTTCATTAACTTGTTTCATAATATATTTATAAAAGATGTCCTTTCCACTGAATATAAGGACACAAATTGTCATCAGTTTTATAACAGGAGGCACATCGTAGGGTTCTGTCCTAAGACATTCATTCTTTATTACCGGCAATAGTGATTTAGCGACAACGTTGACATTTTAAACTGAAGTATTATTTGTGGCCATAGTCTCTCCATTTGAGAGTGGCTAAGAATTGAGTTACACAAAGTCAACCTTTAAGAGAATGAGACTCACTGTATGTAGTTTTGAATTTCGTTTAATTCTGTGTTTACAACGAAGTAATTATAAAATATATTTAAAATTGCATATATTACCATATCTAGAAAGTAAATTTATAACTCAGTCAAGCTAAAAAAAATCGCCATACTTATATGTACTGGGGAATTAACTGGATAAATGTGGTCAAATGGATTGCCATATTGTTGTGTGTTGGATAAGTATGAGCTACATACACCAAACTAAGAAAGTAATTTATAGTTATGTCATAGCAATCGTTGATAATGAGTAATTTATTACACTTATAATTAAAATAAATGGTCCCTACATCTAATACTTAAAAGTGAAACTACAAATTACTTAATTAAGTTCGTTTAAATGAATGCCGTGATCAAACACAGAAATTATTAATAATTGATATAAAACAACCATATGTCCTAGTACGGTATTTTGCTGTTGATATCCTTCCAAAACATCAATGCCCATATGTCACCCACGACATTCGATAGTTAAAAAACGCAGGCAAATTAATGGACGTTTAGAGAAATGTTACACCCTTTTGTGTCATCTGCCATATGGCTGGACGACATACCCATTTCACGGAAAATTCAAGCGTGAAATGAAATAATGCACGCCTGAACATGCACACAAAAAAAACTGCATAAAATTAAAAAAATATAAATCTCGTTCGTACCCGTTCCATCATCTAATTGGTTCTAATATAACCTCATTGACCCAAACAATTACTTAATAAGAGCTTGCATTGACACTTACGGCAGTGCTGGCCTTCGACCGTTGAAGCAATTATTTTTGCAAATGCAACAGATTTTCTGTAAAGGCAGATACCACCCAAGATGTCTACTAGCATATCAATAGAAGAGAATGGGTTTCTAAGCACACTCGTGGAATAAACGTAGCAGTTATGAAGTATTCATCGAGTAAGACTAAAGGGTTCTTTGACAGATGTTTAGAAAGGCACGTGATTCGACATACGAATTAGAATCAGATAACATATAACGTGTGCTTTGTATTTGTCCAGGTACCCGCACCATCAAGTTTAAATGAACGTTTTATGATATTGTGAACTCTTTTGCTGCTGATATCATCGAAAACACGTGTGGCAACTCAACATTTCTACTTTCTATCATTGTGCGGCTGGATTGGCGGTTAGCAAAATGATTCGATGGAGATAAAGGGAGGTCGCAAATGGGAACAATGTTGATTATATCACTGATTAAATTCATTGGAAAAATAAATTAAGCGGAATTGATGAGGGTGTGATTCGGAAAGTATGCTGCCTGTGGTAAATGTATATCTTTCGTCATTGTTTAAAGCATAAAACCGATATTTCCTAAAAAATTCGAAGAAAAAGGCCACATTCGGAGATATGGAACTACAGTTTTCGAAAAAAGTCAAATCTCTATGTTTTGTGAAAGTTACAATAAGATTATCAATATTTTCGGTGTTATAGAATTTTGTTTAAAGATGATAAAAAGTTAAATATCGAAATGTATAATTTTAAACATTTGAATAGATATCTACATAATAACATTAAATTCTATAGACATAGAAGAATGTACAAAACTTAATATTTTCTTGTCATTTTCGTAATTTATTAAAGATTTGTTTGTTCCTGTTATTTAAAATGTAATGATTGATTTGAAATTTGTTAACGATTTTGTAAAATTCTGACTTTGTTTTAGCACAGGATTACTTGTTACTAATATTACACATTACTACTCTTTCTATGCTTTCGATTTCCTTGTTTTTACTTGCTTTACTTAACAATGAAAACTTAATGAAAGTTTTATGTTGTATACTTAGGTCTCTTAACATTTTTAAACATGTGTGAAGTTGTTTTTAAACAATATTGACATAATTCTGGAAAAACTAATCTTTCCAAATTTGTTTTTATGTTATACACTCTGTAGACAATGTTTAAAGTATCGGCAAGCAAATATTGTTAGATTTTTCAAATATGTTTTTTCTGTATACATGTATACAGGGTGATTCAAAGCATTAATGCATAATTTTAACAGCTGCGTAGTCGATATAACACTTACCTAATTATTATTGAAACCGTCAGTGGCGGCTCGTCAGGGGAGGCAGGGGAGGCAGTGCCTCCCCTGGAAAAATTGACTATTAGTTTTTGTTTTAATATCTGTTAACTTCAAATATATTTTAAAGATATAGCAAATAACTTTTATGGAACACTGTGATTTATTAAAACGCGTCTTGGTAACATATTTTGAAGTACGCGCTTTCGACAAGAATAAGCGCTGATCACCGCCGTGTAGGCCAGCTTCAGACGGAGGCATGCCTCAGATAGACGGATATCTTCAGTATGATTAGTCAGTGGTGCTAATATGTTTTTGAGTAAGACAATAGTCATCAGTGCTTTATCAAAGCGCCAGCGGAGGCACCAACGCCTACCGTCCTTAAGCCAATCAGATCGGATTTTTTAATCTCACGGTGAAACTGCACAATGCTGAACAGGGATGCTGAATGCATTTAGTTGTGCATTAATTAGACGCAAGGAAAGGTGTTCACAGCATGTGCATTGACAAGGTTATGTATTAAAACTTTTAAGTTAACTTGAACATAGTAGGACAATGAAAATGTCAGTTTTGCAATGCTGATAGCAACATAAGAATCTATAATCTCCAGAATTTCTTATAAAGTTTAAATATTTAAGCACGGTTTTCTTACGACGAACAATTGTATGTCAAAGATTTAGAACCTCTCATCCAGATTTGAGGAGAACTTTATTAATTAATTGATTAATATATTTAAATTAGCCCTAAATCATATGAATTAATATTTAATGCTAAGAAAGCAAATTCTGTAGTCTTTTAACCTTCTCATTGGTTTGTGTGAAGCAATTAAATGTTTTTTATTCGAGAAGTGTACCCGTATAGAATAGAGATATGTTACTGACTCAAAGCTATTTGTATTGTTTTCATAAAAACGAATAAACAATCTGTCTTTTAATAAAAGTAATTGCCAACATGTTAATTAATACCTGCTGATTTTGAAACGAAATTGTTGCCTCACCTAACGAAAAGACCACGAGCCGCTACTGGAAACCGTAAACTATAGAAAAATATTCATTCACAGAATTCAACAGAACTTATTTAAAGCTATAATTTAGAATTATTTTAAAATATATAAGGTGCTCCAGTTTAAAGAGTTTTTTCATGTGTTCTAGATTGGACATCCTGTATATTATAAAAATTTCTAAGTAACTCTTGTGATAGTTTTATATTTTTTTGCAGTTATTGTTGAAATAAACCCCAACAAATCATCAAATCCACTATAAAAACATACAATGTGTTATCTCCAAAAAAAATGCAACTACAGTATATATATTTCAAAGGAACCACGCTTTATATTTGAAACTAAAGTAATTTTTTTTTAAATGAATTTTGTCAGTTCAATAATAATTCATGTACATTAGATGTATGCATTTATTGGTCAACATTTTGAGATGACGTTATCAATTTGAAGGAAGGGGGATAAGATAAATTTTAATTAACAATTTTCCAAGCTTACTATAACCTTAAAGCACAAATTAAACGGACAAAGTATAGATACATCTAAACTTACGCATTTAGGTCCACAGCCAAAAATTGTTTTTGTTAATCCAAATTATTACAACATCAATTTGAATAAGTGCCATAGTAATAACAGTACTATAACTCAAATTTCAGGAAGAATGGAATGACCCGTTCTTGAGTGGATCACTTTGTACAGGGTTTCTATAAATGATTATAGGGTCGAAGTAGGTCACGAAAACGTGCCACCTCTCAGTTTTAAACGTTATTAAATGCCCAAGGACGTACGGCAAATACCACACGCATCTATTTAACTGGTTGCCTAAATGCTTCATATCTTATTAAAAAATAAAACTTAAGTACTATAAAAAGAAACAAATTGATTGTTGTTAAACATCATAGTAAATATGGAAAATGTCAACCATTTTCTTCAAGGCACATGTTTACTCTCCTTTTAATTACAAAAATGTTCTATAATCCTTTCGTCAATACCCTTGTTCAATTTCATGTTGCAACGGGAACTCCTGACTGTTGAGGAAATCTTGTCAACGATGTTTGCGGATTCTTCAAGTCGTCTCAAATCATCAACAACTTCTTCAGATACTGAAAGTCTTCCAGGAGATTTCCCTTTATCAAATCAAATCTCTAATGTCTCTTGAGTTATTAAATCGCGGTATTTGGGTAGATATTCTTGTTTACAAGCGGTTACAGAATACACAGACTCTTCGTTTATGAATGTCTGATAGAGATAACAACATATAATAATGAAAACGTCTTGTTCAACAGAATAGACTTCATCAATGTTAGAGGGGGGATAAATTGATACATTTTGATTAACCATTTGCTTACGATAACTTTAAAACGTTTGCAAGATTTCAGACTATTTGGTTTAGCAGTTTCAAAGTTAAATTGTAAAACTTTATTAAGATCTGGGTATCAAAGTTCAAAAGTCAAGAAGGAATTAATAAGGTACAAGTGCAAGTGTATGTTATTTTATAAAATTTAAATAGCATTTACCATTTAAAATTTTGAGGTGACGTCATTAAATCTTTGGTAGGAATGATTAGCAATAGATAGTTAGCGTTTTATCATTTAAATATTCCTAAAATACGTTTCAAATTTCACAACAATCGGCCCGGAAGACAGAGAGACGAGAGAGAGAGACACTGAAATGGGAAACTTATTTTTTCATACTCTGATCTAATAAAAACAAAATATTTTATTATTCTTACTTATCATTTCCCAGGAAAAAGTATAGAGTTTGATGTCAAAACATCGAATAAAAATAAAACATTCTGTTCATGTAATACTTGACTTTTCACAGCAATATGTTTTTTAAATGTGTTACAAAATTACATAATATATAATAAAAACCTGTACAATTCGATCCAGCTAAAAAAAAATAATTTATCACCAAAAGTTGGTGTTGAAATTTTTGCAGCATGTATTGTGCAGAAGATACAGTTTTTTCCATGTTGCAAATATTCTGTTTGCAAAAAATTTTTATAAAAGAATGAAAGAGAAAATTAACAGAAATAAAATTAAACTCATATATTTGAAACTGTTCGTTTGCTAATTGAAAAATTGTGCCATCACTTTATTTGAACTCAATTTTATATTTTAGGTAGAGTTTAGAAAATAAAAATATACCTTATAAAATTTTATTGCCAATAAGCCAGAAGATGTCAGAAAGTAGACAGGTCCGGAGTGCAACCATCCTTACTCACCAACAAAAATGACCGTAATTTTAAGATTAAATTAATAAAAACAAAATATGCAGAATTTTTATTTCAAGTATACTTTGACCAGAACTCTTGTGCGGAGTCTGCCTTGGGCGTCTATTGACTTCCACTAATTTTTAAATTGTAGACAACTACTTGCTAAATGTTCTACGACAAATTTGGGTAAATTGGTGTGAACCATAAATCTTCCTTACCATTGTACTACTATTCGTCTCGTTATTGACAATAAAATTATATGAGGTATATTTTCATTTCCTAAACTATACGTAAGATTAAATTTTGCTCATATCACTGATAATTTCTGTTATTAACGTCAGTAGTTTTGGGTATAATGTGTAAATATGATTTAACTATCACTACTGTGTATATAGTAAAATACAAAAAAATGGTCAAATGTTATTTTGACAGAACTTTCTTCGTCCTTGAAGCACAGTTCAACAAATCTCTGTTTTTTGAAAAGCTATAAAATTTTATTTGTTTTGTGATCACCTCTATCAAGTAATCATCGGCACAAATTCCAAGGGGGCGCAGTGCGCACAAGTGCGGACAATATAAAAAATATTTGAAACAGATAACCAACAGGAAAACATGTTTTCTCAAGGTCGCAGTACATGCGTGACTTCGACCGCTTATGTTTATAGCTCAAAAAAATTCGACTATTAGCACGTTCTTATAAGAAACATCTGCGTAAAATGAAAATGACATTTCATTGAATTTGTCTCCTCAAAACGACGGAGAAGACTGATTTAATGAATTAAGCTATAATAATTATGCAAAACGGGTCGATTATAATTTTGGGTCAGCTGTTCTTATGGTAATTATTATTTTATTATTATTAAGTATAAGCGGGTGCGACATTCCTGTCTTCTTACGTATTAAACAATAAACAAATATAATTTCAATAACAAACAAAATCAAGGTAAATTCGTGAACCACAAGTACAGGAGTATATTGTTTCATAAAATTTAGATAATGTTAATTACGCAAAACAATGAACAAACGTCATCAAATTATTGGTGGAGATGATTAGTCAAATTTTGATTAGTGTTTTACCATCTACATGATATTCTTAATATACATACAAAATTTGAGAACAAGTTTCTGAAATTAGACAGACCGAAACGGAAGACAATTTTTTTCGTATTCTAAGGGTCATTAAATGTCGAAAAAACATGAAAGAAGCAAGTCGCCCCATGGACTCGGTTACAATACTTTCTTCGCTTACGCTCGAGAAGTAAAAACGGCTGTTTAGGAAAGAAAAGCCTTTTTGAATATCCTAAAATATCACCATAATATGCTAGTGATGAGGTTTTAAAGATAATTACTTCTACGTAAGTTGTGAAGATGACTAAACTAGTTTCTGAATTCGTTGACTCAATTTTATAATAGAGTTTTTGTTCTTCTACAAGGTTCAATACTTTTTTAAAATAAATTTCTTTTTAGGAATGCGGTTAACTTTCGGGAAATTTATTTTAATGAAAATTATTATTTTGGTGGAGGCGCCGGGTTTAACAATATTTTAAATTGTTCTTTTCGGTGTAACTGATCATATTAATAATGACTAATTTTTGAAAACGTTTCGAAAATGTTAGTTTTTAGCGTTTTTGTCATGCACTATTCTAAATCTATACATGTTGTGTCAAGTAAAAATTAGTTTGTGTTTTTGTGTATTTCCGATAAGAGATTATGCTATTTTTCGGCCAGTTGTAAAAAAGTGAGAATGAGAGTAAGAATTAGGTATGGAATCATAGAATAGTACAGTCAAATAATATTACTTGTACGAGTACATCAATATCAAAGCTGGGAGGAAATGAAAATATTAAATATATTCATATTCTGATATTTCTACATTTATTAAAACATGTAGTGAATAGTTTGCAAAGTGAATTTTTGGAAGAAAGTTTATTGAATAATTTTTAAAATCACCTCTTTTACTTTTTATCGTAGATTTTTTCATTTAATATATACTGATACATATTGTCTTTGCCAATTCGATTGAAACACCACCTATTTATTGATTTTGCTTAAAATTTAGCAATTGGTAACAGCTTTCGGTTGATTGACAACGGATTTTAGTTAGAAAATTGTCTGAATATGAACGTTGCCAAATTTACGATTAACAAGTGGTGTTTCAATAGAAATGGCAAAGACTCTACCCCATGTTTGAAAAAAAAAAAAAAAATAAATGTCGCATAGCAAACCATGAAATTTATTTTGAAAATAATGGTGTTATCATGGTACCTATTTGGCAGTTTATTTCATAGTTGTCGATCCAAGAAACATTTTATCAACTAAAATTCAGTTCTATCTATGTATAATATCATTAAAATGTTCTAGTATTAATTATTATTTAAAAGTGGAAAAAAGTATTCGTAGTCAGACAGACTCGTCTGTTGTTAGGGCTTACTTTTAAAAGTATTTAGATACAGATATAGATATATGGAAGATAAAAGTATCTAGATACAGATTGTTTTCGATTTTTTCGAAATGTGTCTAGATACAGATACAAGGAAACAGATACTTTTTGAAGCTTTGGCGAATAAAATAACTAAAAAAATGTTTATGCGTTTTTTATGTATTGTTTAATGATTTTTTTAAACAATAACAACATTTCGAACGTATTGTCACTTAAATTATTTCTTCTTGGTGTCAGAATTTGGTTTCCACTACTAAACACCCGTTGCACAGATGTAGACGAAGGGATTGTGGTATTAAATTTAAAAAATAAACATTTTACTGTAGTATAGTTATTCAAGACTGAAAAATCTTTTTTTTTTCCTGCAAATAGGCCATCGCTTCGCTGTTTGATGTGTCGCAAATTGTGCAATATTTATTACGTACGCTTAAAAAGAATATTTTTTTTTGTTTTTATTCCCATACTACAGTGTCCAAGTTTTGTTTGAGTATATCTAATAATTATCTCCAGCATTAAAATTAATATTTCAAACGTCGGTAACCTGTCATAAATTATTATTCTTCAATATTGGCTTACGATGTTTTTATGAGCATGTCCGGTAATCGTCTATCCCGGTGCGGTAGATATATACATTATAGGAAGAATTGCTAGTTCAGTTTAAGGCAAAGTAAGTACAATTTCTTAGAAAGGTATTTAAACCCCTTGTAGGATCAAAGGCTGCCTGGCAGGCCGGATTCACCAGAGTGCAACTTTAAATTTTCAGATTTTTGTTGAAACTCATTTTATTTTAATCTCGTTTCACGATTTCTGAGAATATATATTACGATAAATTATTTCTACCGAGAGTTGTAAATATATTAATTTTATTGCCCAAGATTTACACTTAAACATAATCGGCACATTCTAGGGCAAAACAGACCTGCCAAGCCCGCCTCGCGTTAGGTCCAACAATGAAAAAGTGAAGAAATGACACATGTGGCAACAGGAAAAGATGCTACATTTGTCTGAAAAATAAAGGAATAAAACAATAACAAATATGCGATTTATGCGAGAGAAATGTATGTATTAAACATTCGATTAGTCGATTACAGAACTAATTTGTGCTAATTGAAAAAATTAATCATTATGTAACACGCAATTATTATTTTGTAAAAATAATAACATACCTTAAACAAATATACTATTAAAATTACTCTTCTTTAATAGCACAAATACAACCAGCGGGCCTACCGGACCCGGGTTGCTCAGGTACACAGATAAAATGCATTGCCCCGACAAGGGTATAACGCAGTGAATGGTGAATTGTGGTTTATGGTTTTTAAAATACCCATCTTACCATGGCTTAGATTTATTACCCCTCAGGATTATATTTAAAGATGTATAAGTACTGAAGGGTACAATGTAGGAAATGATGGTATTTAAAATATGAAAATTTCCGTGACAGAACACTATTAGTGGACCTCTTACCTCTATTTTTGTTTATGTGACCAAAATCACCAACATGAAGTATCAAAAATTACTACTAGTATAACTCAACTAACAACTACTGAAAAAAAAAGTGAAATAAAAAAATGTATCTGTATCTGCGCAATTATTTTTGTATCTAGATACAGATATTTTTTGCTTAAATTCGATTTTATCTAGATACAGATACTGGATACCCAAAAATGTATCTAGATACTTTATTTAGATACAAGTATCTAGATACTGCCCAACACTGTCAGGGAACTTCAAGCATAGGATGACGTTTACCGAAGGCATCTTAGGAGACCATGAGTAGTTATTGTCGCCAGCGCCATCCACCCGACACTATTATTATTAAACTGTTGAGGCTTTGTAATGATTTATCGAAAACAAGTCATCACTGTGGTAGATGATAAATCATCAAAGCTTTGATTGGAAAAAAAAGAATTATACAGGGTTTTTATAAATTTTTGTAGGGTCGCAGTAGGTCATGTAAACGTGCCGCCTCTCAGATTTAAGTGTTCCGAGATCCGTGCAAAGTGCCCAAGGATGCATGACAAAGATGGACCACACACATGTGTGTAACTGGTTACCTAAACGCTTCATATGTTTTTAAAAAATAAAACTAATTCATTACGATAAAAAGAAACAAATTTATTGCGGTTAAACATCATAGGAAAGGTTGAAAATGTTCATCATTCTGTTCAAGGCACATGTTCACTCTCTTTTTAATTTAAAAAATGTTCTGTAACATTCTTTCGTCAACAGTTTTTTTTTTTCGTTCAATTGTTCAATTCTGTTCAAGTCGTCAATTTCCGACTTCCGAAATGACGACTTTAAATGACAGGTTACAAATGACATTAGACATTAATGTGACAAGTGAGACATTAGACATTAATGTGTCATAATGATGCATAATCACGGGCATAATTTCAGCGAAGCGGGATTTTTGAAATCCATGGCAACTACGCCCTTAGAATCATTTATAAAAGCCCTGTATAACACAGAGATTGTATTGAATGGATGAAAAACAACAAACATAGAAATAATCTAGAATCATACGACCTGACAACAACACAACTATCACGAGAAGATTAGAATAGGAAAATGGTGGAAAATACTTTTATCAAACTGCAGGTTCCTGTGATTGGTAACAACAATTATGAGATGTTTTTACTACCCACTTAAATAGCATAACTGATTACAACAAATATGAATTTTTCGTAATTAATTTTTATTGTTTAATAAAAGGAACAATTTTTTGACCGCATTTTTATCTATTCGACTTACTCTCAGCTGTCAAGTTAATACTAAAACATGCAGAAAATAAACAAAATTTACTTAAACGCAGTGGTTGGAAGTAATTCAATTACAAGTAAGCGTCCGGCGGGGCTTTTGTCCGGGTGGCTGTTTCCGTCCACTGGTTGGTTCCCCCAAATAGCGCGAAAATACGATCTTCCGGCAAGTGGGGGTAAACACATAGGTCGCCACACTGCTAACATCTCACTAACATAAAAAGAGGATTAACCCAGTAGGGAGTTAAAATCTAAAACCAGTTTAGCACAGAATTTGTTAAGAAACCAGGTAACCATAATATACATAAGCTCTTCATCATTTTAAGGGTGAGCTAAAGCATATTCCAACATAGGGAAGTACATATAAACTTCTGTCCAAGTTTTTGCCAAAAGTATACGTCCGATTGTAATAAACTTCACGCCGTTGAAATGAGCGTAAAAAGTCCTACCCAGACTGCTTTTCCGTTTTTTAAATTTCGTTGCCAAAAAAAAAAACTACAACGCGTTAAAACTGTGATAAGTATGAGATTATCTGGTTTTCGCTATTTATGGATCAATTTTAAATGTTCAAAAAGGTACATTAGTAGAAATTGTATTACAAAATCCATTGCGGTTTACAGAAATAAAATATTTTAATAAATAATTGAGTAAACAGGGGCATAATATTTAAAATTTGTGGTCAAACAAACTTTAGCCATTTTTTCTGGTCCACTCAAATCTATAACAGGTAACTCATAGAGCGCGTCCTTTCAAATCCCTATTAATCGGACAATAAAATTTTATGAGAGTGTCCACCCTCTAAGGTTTTCTAAATTTAATCTGTAAGTCACAATGCCAAGTAAAAGGCAATTAAAGACAGACTTTTAAGCACTTAAGAACATCCTTTTTATTAAAGATTAAAAGATTTGCGTCCGCAGGTAATTATCGGTGGACTAATATTTACGATACATTTACACGTAGCCAATTAGATATTTTGAAATCTCCCACCAATGCAAATTTTTGTTTAAAAGTTGTTGCAGTTCGCATCGAACTTTTATTTGTAGCTAGAGTGGAATGAAATTAGGCTGCCTTAGCTGACGAAAATTTTGAGTGTCAGTTATTATTGAATTTAAATTATGAATATAGTCCTCTTGCGTGAAGCATTTATTTCTTTTATTTTATTTACTGATGTGAGTCTGTAACAAATGCGTTAGTAAAATAAATCACTCACTGTCTTTTTCATTCTAACACGTTTTTTGTTGCCCCTTTAGATCCATACAACAAATATCTAAAATTGTGTCCTCATCAAATTTTTTCAAAGAGCAAAAAGGAATTGTAAAAGTAATGCATTACTTTTTAAAGTAATTGTTCCAATTACTGCTTAGACGATCGATCGATCATTCAGCTGAATGACTTTGCATCATCGTCGAGTGGTCATTTGCAAATTTAGTCATTACTTGAGTGTATTAATCAGTAGCAGCAGAATATAAGTCAAAGTAGGTACTAAAACGTGCTAAATTTATAATATCCGCCACCTTGCAATTTACATAACCTTTGTAAACGAATCCACAAAATGAATCTTCCACATGTTCAGTTGCACACATGCCTGTGACAAATACTGTTAAAATAAACACACGAAAATGTAACTCCTACAAATTTTTCATGCAATCTATTTAGCTTTTAAAAGAATCTCCAACTCCCGTTGAAACGATACACAAGTTTTCCGGATTCTTTTCTTTAAAATGTGTCAAGACCCACCTATTTATCAAAAGTCACTTTAGTACAGAGTACACAGTGCCCAGTCATATTTCAAACATTTAGATGAAATAAATTCTCGAAATTCTAGCAAGTTTTTCTGAGCTTAAATAAATGATCTCATTTATTACTCACTTTCAACAAAGGCACGACGCGCTTTGTGAGGGGTTAGAAATTAACGTATTTAACTCTTCATGGTTGAGCGTCTTCGCCGGTCTTTATTCGACAATCTGAATCACACCCATCCTGTCTTGCCTTTTGACAAAGATGAATTAACATAATTTTTTAGTGCGCTGTTTATATTTCATGGTCTGGAAAATTTGAAGTGCATTTGCACCGATCTAGCTCTGCGTGGGTGAGCAATCAAAAATGAAGTGTGACGGTGGCAAAAATGAATAAACTGAGTGAAGAAAAATTGTGTCCCAAATTTGTCTTCCCGGGAAATAGTTTTCTTGTGATTTGAGGTATCAGTAGGAGGCGTGAAAAAAATAAAGATAACTAGAATATAAAAATGTATTATGGCACGGTGGTGGTTACATTTGGAAAATTTACCTTAGTTTTAAAACACTGTATAAAATATGTTTTCTGTAAAAAGTGAAATGTCGGAAACTGGAAGAACAGCTTTAATCATTGTTGTAGTTACTATTTTGGCAAAGATAATGATATCTAAATAGAATACCATTAATAAAATAGACGATCTCTAGAAGCACAAGTACTTTTACATTAAGTACTACTTTTCAACAATGTTACATAATTTTTATACACAATAGTAGCTACAACGTTAATACTTGCCTTTTTTAATAGAAAGCAAAAATCAGATATCACATTATTTCAATACCCTGTAAATACATTATTTTATAAGTTAAACCTACGTACATACTTTGGTAGCTGCCATCGACTTGGTTGTATTAACACAGAATTTACAGTTTATTAAAACAAAGACTAGAAACAAACACAAGAATTCTAAGAAAGTTGCTAATAAAACTTAACAATAGCCTCCAGTAGACGAATTGTGAATAAAATTAACATTGCACCACGTAATTAATTATTATAGGTATATTAATGCAAACTGATAAATATTTCAGTCGGATTTGGTAACACGTTCCCATTCCCACTCTCCTTCGAGTGGAATTTCATTAACAAAATCAAAATTCCATTGCTCTTGTGCTGTTTGACCATTTCTTAATTGGAGATTTGGATCAAGTGGCTCTTCGTTTTCGTTATCTTGAAAAAGACATCGGCTCACACTTTGCCTGTTTTGAAATTCTTGTGGATGTTTGACTGGCATCGTAGAATCACTGCAATAAATTGACAAGATAAAATTATTTTAATTGCGTTTAATTCTTTGAAATGGTGTTATTGTTATGAAATAATTTTTTGTTGCACCTGTCGATTACCTGCCAACATGAGGAATCGCTGGCAATTACAACCGTCCATTCTTTTATAATAATTTTATTTAAAAGTAAAATTTTTCAATTGTAATCACCAACAGTAAAAATGACCGCTGCAGAGAATAAAAAAAACAAAATACAAGTTAGCATTCTTTCGAACGGTAAAGAACAAATCGATCTAATGAATTTCGCACTATTGACGCGCCTTGTTCAAGTTTCTTTAAAAAGGTATACAAGTACAGTTCACAGAATGCCAGAAAATTGTAAAATTATACAGTGCAAGGTGGTAAGCTATAAATATCTCTGAATGAACCGATGACAACTACGTTATCTGCACAGGAAGTACAGCAAAAATGCGAATATAACTGCAAGTCGCGGCTATTATACGAAAATCGGTCATCAATTTTAAGAAACACACTCAATTTTCAAGACACGTTCGGTATCAAATCAAACTGTGAAAGGATATTTAGTCTGAGATTAAAAACAAAGCCCTTGCCACTTATATTCCGAGTATCCATTCAAGGCTAAATGCCTAAAATTTTTACGGCATTATGATATGATAAAAGACCTTCACCCTGCTCTTGTGATTCATAATATCCTCAAGAAACTCGGAAAGTTGACCGATGGAAGTGTTATTGTTTACAACGTAACTGATATGACCTGCTCTAAATGTTAAGAATTCGTCGAGTTCCATGTACTGGGGCGAAGTGTTTCCACTTTATTTGAATAATGATACAGACGAAAATAGTTAATATTTTAGAATAAACTGGAATATTTAGTACTGAAGGACTTAAGCCCAGCAACACCGCTGGAACACACCTAATATTAGTACGCCCCGTTGTCCTGAAATTTATTCCACGTGTCACGTTGCCCCGATGAAAAGGACAGACAAATCTAACGCAATCAAACTGGATTTACGCCGGTTATTTCCTCAAAAGTTGCAATAGCGGACGTAAAATACATAAAATCACGGTAATACTTACATGAAACAAACACTGCACTGGAGGTAGAAAGGACACTTAACAGTACGACAGACAGCAGAAATATGATCCTGTTCAAGTGAAGTATAAATCAATACTTGCAGGATGCTCGTAGCTTAAAGCCCGCTCTGTGAATGTTTGTGACTTTAAAAATAGAGCGAATGGTGTAGACACTAGTGGTTGGTCGCGGCCGTCTGTGTTTTCATAGCCAATGTGAACTGCAAAGAGTGAAAAGTGGTGAAGTGAATGACCCCCTATTTAATAATAAAAAAAATCGTCCAAGATTACTTTGACAGCACTTCCCTCGCCCATAAAGTACAGCTTGCCAAATCCAGCTCTTTCGAAAAATTAAAAGATTTGATTTTGCGAATTTTATTGTTTTTTATGTCAACCATTATAAGCCAAAATAAAAATATGTATCTAATGTTTGAGTAAAGGTAAACAAACGTGTTAACCGTTTGTTACAAGTGAGTTTTTCTATTACAAAATTTTGTGTTGATGTCATCCATATTTTTGCAAGGACCCATATATCAGTTTGGCTAGATGCATTGTAATACTAAGCGCTCATTCACAATGGGCATAAAGCATAAGGATGTCATAAGCATTAATGCATAAGAATTTATGTTTAGTGCTCTATGGTTGTATTCCTTCACAATGAGCACAAGTGCTCATTCACAATGGGCATAAAGCATACGGATGTCCTAAGCATTATGCTCATTGTGAACGAATAGAAGCATAGAGCACTAAACATAAATTCTTATGCATTAATGCTTACGACATCGTTATGTTTTATGCCCATTGTGAATGAGCACTAATATGTAATAAAAATATTGTATTATTGTTATTTTCGGATAGTGATTTATAATCATAAAAATAACGGAACAATTTAATCACGTCTACCGTATGTAATAACAGACGTGCGACTGAAGACTGAAGTGAAAATCATTTATGGTACTCGTAATTTAAAACAAATAGCGATAACACTTATCAACCTGTAGACGTGAAAGAGAAACAGAGACTAAACTAAAAGATGTTTTCTACGAATTGCAATAACCGGTTCGCAATGCCGACGGTGCAGACCTTTTTATTGCTCTGACTTCCGCTTATTTAATAAAACACGACATTTTATTTTGATTTTCGATGTTGTAATTCACATTTGGTTAATTATATATGTCTAGATCTAGGGGAGGCTCAGTATCTGCTAGCCTCGCTCTAACTGCGGCCTTGTCTAGGGGTTATGAAATATCGAGAAACTATGAAAGTATCAAATTGCCCGATGGACTCCATTACTGTACGTCCTTAGGTTATCCTCGATAAAAAAAACAACTTGAAAGTATTTGTGTTTATACATCGGAATAATCTCTCGTAGAAATTAGTTTGATTTGAATGAGTTCGTCCCCTCAAAACAGATGATCAAAGAGGCTTAAAGTAGTAAGCTACAATCGACAAAATGTTCTGAATATCATTATTATAATCCTTATTAAATAAAGACGTTTGAATTTTCACATTTTCGGGTCCTTCTTAATTTAATCAATAAAAAATATGAATGCAGTGATTAATCACAAGTAAAAGCTCATCATATTTTATATATTTTGGGTAGAATTTATTCAGCAAAATTTTGAAATAACGTGATGAGTTTTTTGGGGGAAATAAACACATTTATTTTGATTAACAATTTACCATGACTCTAAAGTATCTGCAAGATTTCAGAGCATTCAGTTTTACAATTCTTGATTTATTCAATAAAATAAATTGACTGACTTATTAATTTTCTTGAGTAACCCTGTATAAGCAAATCTAAAAAATATGAATGCAATGATAAATTCAAGTATAGCCTGATCATTTTTGCACATTTTAGGTATCATTTATTCGGCAAAATTTTGAGATGACATAAACAATTTTTTGGGGTTGATAAACAGATACATTTTGATTAAAAAGTTACCATGCTTTTGCCATTCGTGATTTTGATTTGTTTTTCAAAAATCTGGACGTTTCGGGTAAAAACTCAATACGGAGGTATAAACTACATATGTAGTACAATGTTATTTTATACAATTTAAAACCCATTTACTACGTGCAATTTTGAAGTGAAGTCATCACATTGGTGGGAACGATTAGACAAATTTTGCTTAGCATTTTACCATCTACATTCCTAATATAAATACAAAATTTGACAATAATCGGCCCAGTACCGTGACGGCAGACAGACAGACGGACAGATAGACGGAAAAGGGAGACCTATTTCTTCGTACTCTAGGAGTCATGAAAGGTTGAGAAAACGTAAAAGTAGCTTACGCTCGAGAATTAAAAAAAAGAAATAACATTAGCAAACATGAATCTACATTGGTACAGTTTTCAGTACAAGTATTGGTTCTTTCTATTCGCGGATGACTTGCACATATAAATTTTTGGCACTTTTGGCACCTTTTTTCCATGCTGCCGTGAGCAGAGATAGCACCTGACCCTCTTTCTCTCGGTGGGTAGCGGTGCGAAATTTTTTTACTTCTGCAGACTCCACACGCAATCAGAGCCCGAATGATGGGCTTTTGTAGGTTTTCATTGGTTTCTACTTAATCTCTTTGCATACTGGGCAGTGGTAAGGATTTTCCCAAATCCCACAGATATTGACGGCGTGCCCTCATTTTCCCACGCGTCCAATTTGGGTTTTGGTGAATCCAAATTATAAAGCTATTTAGAGTAGCTATATATATCAAGCATATTCATTAATAGCTTCAAAGGCCGTCTCCATTTCCTCCTAGAACATAGATTTTGATAGAATTGTGTTCCACAGTTTACTTGAAAATAATTAATTATTCTTTGTACACCTCCGCATAAATAGATGTAATTTTTTTATATACCTGATTTTGATTTGTAAGTGGTAGTGGAATTGTCTGTTGATGGTCTAAATCTGTCTGATATTCACTTTCATTTTCACTTTTTTCCGATTCTACTTCAATATTATCTTCAGATTCCAAAGCTTCACTCTATATTGTTACAATACTTGGATCTCGCTCGAGATCATCGTCCATGTCAATTTCATAGTCTTTTTTCTATAATAAATAATCTAATTCCGCATCGGATAAACCACGACGACATATTAGCACTTAGGTATAAAGACACAAAGTAATAAACACTAAACTACGAAAAAGTAAGGTTATGGTATGCTTCTGCACCGACCATGCGCGTTCTGAAACAGACTGTGCATAACATACTAAGTAGGGTAACTCAGTGACCCCCAGCTATATATTACTATTTTTTATTAGTTAATAAATAAGTTATCCTATGTTATGAAAATGTTACATAAAATGTGTGTCCATTTTTGTGAACAGAACTGTAGGTATACAGAGTGATTTTTAACCTGAAACTTTCAAATACATATCTCGAAAAGTAAGTACTCTACAAAAAAATATCCAGATTCAAAATTTAATCATTCCATGGGGGAAAATGACTCTTCAGAATGTCAATTATATACAAGAATATGGATTAATAAAATACATGTGTTTTTCGCTATGTAGTAGATACTACATATGATATGTACTACTAATAATGAGCAGAAGAAAACGTAAATTGTAGAATTATTCTTCTATCGTGTTTCCTGATGTCTTCTTGAAAATTACATTCCCAGTGAATGGATTTTTTCTTAAACATATTGTAAAATTAAAATTTTTGACAAGCTTTAACCAGAAATCTTGGACTAATAGGAATATTTCTTTACTGTCTATCCAAAATGTATATATTTTTTTGACAAAAATATTTATGATACTTATTGTGGCCAGCTCCCGCCCCAGATTCAACTTCCTTGTATTTCTTTTTGTTGTAACATATAAAAGATTTGGCGTAACGAAAGTTCAGTTGATAAACAATTATTGTAACAGATGACATTTTAATCATATTAATTGTAATGTTAAAAATTTCTACCACTACTAAGAAGTGGCAAATTTGTAACATTTTTAAATTTCGTAAGTCACAATTGTAACAAACATTATGAAAGCCCTGTATTTTTTATGTGTTGTGATAAGCAAAAATTTAATGCTACAATAGAGAACAGTAATAGTACTCGAATAGTACAATGTGTCTATAAATTATTCTGACATCAAACTAAGCTTTGAACTGTCAAAAAAATGTGCTCTTCGTGGGAATAAAGCGGCAAAATAATTAACAAAAATATTCTCGAGTCACTAGAATTATTTGTGGACACGTTGTTCTTGTTTCTATTTATTTTTTAATAAATTAAATTCTTTTGTCTATAAAGGTCAAATATTTTTCCAAAATATTATTCATAGTTTTGTTTTATATATTTTTTTTTGTTTCACTGGAACGTGGACTATTTTTCTCTATGTACAATGTTTTTAATTTTGTGAACAATTTTGATAAAAGATATGACACGATGGAAACTAAATTTTTATTACTGTAATTTACTTACGGAGAGTTTATTCAAAAGTACTTTACAAAAATACATCGTAATAATAAATCTAGCACTAAATTATGTTACACTTTTTTGGTATGTAGCCGTTCCGTTATTAGTATTTACATACAATACACAATTATTTTAACACAAAAAGACTAGATTAATGTAAAAACTGTAATAAATATAGAATGTAAACAATACAATATAACAATACTTTCACTATGACTAATAAGGTGCGATCAACAAAAATCGTCTACAGTTGGCGACAGACGAGCATGTTGTCTGTCACTGTCTGCTACATACAACGAAACAGACAGCTGACCATCTAGCTCCAGCTATGGGACGATTGTTGTTGATCGCAAATTATTTTTATTACAAACTATGTACTATTGCACTACGTCTTATTTACTTGCAACATCTTGAATCAGTCAGACTCTGCCACCCTTTCCCATTCCCAGTCTCCTTCCAGTGGGGTTTCGTTAGCAAAGTCAAAATTCCACCGCGCGGTTTGTGCGTTTCCGTCTTGGATATTTAATTCTGAGGGTTCTTCATTTTCGTTATTGTCTTCATCTTGGAAAAGACGACGCCTAACGGTATTGATGTTTGGAAGTTTTGCCGGTTGCTTGGGTTGCATTGTAGAGTCACTGCAAAAAAAATCAAAGCAGTAAAGAAAAGGTGTAATGTGAATGTGATACATGTGAGTAAAACTGGGTATTTGAGTCTTAACATACAGGTCGCTAGAATGTATGGAAACGGTTAAATGTCTTGAGAACCAATTGCACAAATTACTTGAAATTAGGTATAGGGGTATAAGAAATTGCGTTGTAAGTATTTGTCAAAACAATTTTTTTTTGCTTCATTTGTTTTCGAGATGCAAGGCCAACTTGATTTTTTTAAATAGCACTACCATATAATGCTCCCCATTTACTTACTGGCACTAAAACAGACGCTGAATAAAATTTTGTAGTGAGTGAATGAGAAATTCTGGACGAATGCTAGCATAAACGCGAGTGTTCAAATAGCTCCACAAAAAAAGCAAGTGGTGTCAAATCGGGTGACCTGGCAGGCCACTCAATAGTACCTCTTCGGCCTGTCCATCTGCCAGGAAAACTTTCATTTAAATACTGTCACACTTGACGTCCAAAATGGGATGGAGCACGGTTTTGTTGAAACCAAATGCTTTCTGCTCCGGATTTTGGTAATTTTGGGAAACAATTGTCTAAGTCTAGGCATAATAAAAAAAAAAACAATTACATAGTAACCAATAATACCGCACCAAACATTTAGTTTTTCTGGATGGTGTGTGTGGATTTGCTCCATCCAGTATGGATTTGTGTCAAAACAGTACTTGCAGTTGTGTCTGACCACATGACCATTTAAACAAAACGTAGATTCGTCAGAAAACAAAATTCTGTTGATAAAATTTCCGTCTTGTTGTATTCTGTTCATAATAATTTCGGTAAATTCAACTCTACGATCAAAATCATCTTCGTTTAGCTCTTGTACCAAATGGATTTTCTATGGGTGAAACGTTTCCTTTTTCAATATTGTTTGAATTGATTTTCTACTAAGATTGTGATTCAGCGCTAATTGTTGCACTGACGTTTTGGGATTTTTTGTTGCTTTTAAGAGGACATTAAAAGCATTTTCATTATTTGTAGTAGTTTTAGGCCTGCTAGGTTTTGGACGTTCTTTAAGACTTCCAGTTTCCTTAAATCTTCGTAGGGTTTTTGAAACCGTCGACTTAGAAATGGGTTCTCGCTCAGGATGAATTTCATTGAAAAGTATTACTACTTGAGCAAAACTTCGTCTTTTGTCACCGTAACCAATAATAATCATTAATAATAATTCTATGGGCTCAGTTTCACTAAAATATCTGTTAAAGTCTCGTTTTACCATGAACACTTTTTTTATCTATAAATCGGGGGTGGCTCTCCCTAAATTTTTCACTAAAATTTTACCGTCGTGACACAAAGGACGATTTTTTATTAACTATTCAACTGAGTTCATTATTTTTATTTAAAATCAAACAATTTCACTCGCGCAGAATGAAAAATAAAATCGGCAATTGAGTTACTGCTGCTGGGCATTGTCAGAACACGACCCGATTCCACTCCAATATCGCGACTGGACGCACGGTTTCCATGGCAACGGTGTAAACAAAACGTCTAAATCCTTAGATGTCAGTGGATGTAGGTTTTGATGCATTTTATACCAGTGGTAGAGATAAAAAAAATAGTTTTCATAATTATGACAAATTTTCGAATAATTTTTGAAATATTGAACATTACTATTTTTTTTTGCTATGTCCAATGTATTTGTAAACGTTGTAATTTTGGGGGGCATCAGCTGTCCCTGAGTTCTCGATATATCCTTTTGTGAGATCCTTGGTGAAAGTTTGCATCAGCTGTGTACTTTTGCTTCTTTTTATTTTTCCCAATTTTGAAGACTATGTCCGCTTAGCACTAACTTCTTCAGTAGACGAACAAATTCTGTTGTAATTCAATATATTAATTAAGGCAAAAATTATTACGACCATATCCCATACATTCTCTGTTTAGCTTACTGTTAAGTATTTGTTTATAAAGGGCGATAAATGTAAGACGCCCGAGAAACGCTGAGTACTTCAGTTTGAATTTTATATTTTATATATGCGTATTTGTGATCTTAAAAGTTAGTTCGTAATAAGCTTTTAAAACGAACGGATCGCATTTTTAATACACGCACTTTAAGGACAATTGTGTTTTAATTAACCCATTTCCTAGAGGTTATGGGCCCAGTCTACGCGTAAAGTGTGTGTATATCGTGTTACGTGCCGGCGCGACAAACGAAATAAACTGAAAATGGATAACACACGTGTAAAGCGAAATATACAACCGTTTAAGGGTGAAAAGTATATTGTGTGGAAATTTAGAATTCGGGCATTGTTGGCTGAGTTGGAAGTGCTACATGTCATAGACAGTGCCGTACCACCAGTGATTACAAATGAGTGGAAGAAACAAGATTTAACAGCGAAAAATGTCATCGTAAAATATCTCCACGACTCGTTTCTTGGTTTTGCGAAATAGAATGAACAAGCACGAGAGATAGTATCCAAACTAGACAATATCTACACAAGAAGAAGTTTGGCAACTCAGTTGGCGTTAAGAAAACAACTATTAAGCCTGAAACTCCAAGGCGATAACACCTTATTCCAACACTGCACCCGCTTCGATGTCAGCATTGCAGATTTAGTTGCAGTCGGAGCCGTGTTAGAAGAGATGGACAAAGTGCCCCATCTACTCTTGACGTTACCGTCCTCTTACGACGGAGTAATAACTGCATAAGAAACCCTGGGAGCGAACAATTTAAGCCTCGCCTTAAGAATGAGCAGTTCTTATTCATCGCAGAGACCCAGTGGGAGTCAAGATAACTTCAAAAGCGTACGAAATACGAAGAAATTTTTCAAAAGAAGGGCACAAAAATTTCGACAAACATCCTCTTCGAAATCTTACTATAAATTATCACATATGAAATGTGAACACTGTGGCCGACGCAATCATCAAAAGGGTGACTGTTATTATTATAAACAGATGTTGACAAAGCAACAACAAAATCCAGGTGATAAACAACCACCACAATCAAAGCTTGCGAACACCGACCACTTTGCCTTCATGACGACTAGCTGTGATGAAAATCTACAAAATGACACCCCTGACAGCGTCGTTTTCATTCTCGATTCGGGAGCCATGGACCATATGGTCAACAGAGATGACGTTTTTACCTCCTGGTCTGTTTTGTCACCGCCATTACAGGTTGCTGTTGCGAAAACCGGCGAATTCATGACGGCGACAAAGCGTGGTCTAATCCACGTTACCACCACGTTGGGTTTTACTGGAACCTTGCAAGACGTGTTATTTACACCCCAGGCTACAACCAACTTACTATCCATTCGTCGAATTCAAGAGAGTGGTATGAAAGTGGTATTCGATCAGGGTGTTCAAGTACAGGATAAGACGGGTAAAACAATATTAAAAGGTAAGACATATAATGGTTTATTTGGTGTGAAGTTTAGAATTAGTAAAAACATGACCGAGAGTGGAAGTACATTAATGGTCAGAAATAGCGACAACTTTCGTTTATGGCATGAACGTTTAGGCCATATTAGCAACGGCAAATTTCAACAATTAAAACGTTGTCAAATGGCTGATAATATGTCTGATTTAAATAAAATCATGCCCACTAATGACCTTTGTGAAGCTTGTCTATATGGAAAACAAGCAAGACTTCCATTTAACAAAAAGAAAAATAAAAGTCATGTGAAAAGGCCCCTATATATTGTCCATTCGGATATATGCGGCCCAATTACACCATCAACATTAAGTTGTCAAAATTATTTTGCTTCCTTTATTGATGATTACACTCACTATACAGTTACATATTTATTAACGTACAAATCAGAATTATGTAAAGTTTTTAAAGACTTTGTGGCTAAAAGTGAGACACATTTCTCTCTCAAATTAGAAAACCTCTACTATGACAATGGAGGTGAATATTTATCTAATGAAGTAAAGGAATTTTGTTTAGAAAAAGGAATAGCATTCCATTTAACGGTTCCTCATACACCACAACAAAATGGCGTAACAGAACGTATGAATCGTACAATAACCGAAAAAGTACGATCAATGTTAAGTTCTGCAGATCTTGATAAGTCATTTTGGGGTGAAGTAGTTCAAACTGCTACATATCTAATCAACAGTACCCCGACAAAAGCGCTCAACACAAATAAAACGCCATATGAAATGTGGCACAATCGAAAGCCACAATTAAATCATTTAAAGGTGTTTGGTTCAACAGCAAATAGTCATGTAAAAACAAGAAAACAAATGTGATAATAAATCAATAAAAGGAATTCTTGTAGGCTATGAACCAAATGGGTATAAAATATGGGATGTTCATGGTAAAAATTTATAATTGCTCGCGATGTGGTCGCGGACGAAATAAATTTTAAAGTCTCAAGACCAAGAGAACTAGAAGGAGATCTTGCACAATGAGCTTCCTATCAATAAAAGTGAGTCACCAAAAGTCATAAAATCAACTGAGGAACCAAAACAAGAGATTTCATTACGCAGAAGTGAACGGTTAAAAATTCGTCCACCACTATCATATGATGAAAGTTATCATAATGAACTCCTAAATTACGCTGCATCAGCTCAAGCTGAAGTAGGGTCGTTACCCTTAACATATGACGACATTAAAACAAGGCCAGATAAGAAGCAGTGGAAGCTTGCTATTAAAGACGAATTGGATTCACTTCGAGCAAATAATACCTGGACAATCGTACCTAAACCTCTAAATAAAAACATAGTTAGCTGTAAAAGGATTTTTACTATTAAAACAGATGTTCAGGGAAATCCACAAAGGTACAAAGCGCGACTGGTAGCACGAGGTTTCAGTCAAACTTATCCAGCTGATTATACAGAGACTTTTGCACCAGTCGCAAGGATTTCCACTTTCAGGCTACTGTTAGCAATTGCCAATCAGTTTAATTTGTTAGTCCATCACATGGACGTAAAAACGGCTTTCTTAAACGGGACATTAAAGGAAGAAATTTATATGCAAGTTCCGGACGGTGTTAAAACTGCAAACAATCAGGTGTGCAAATTAAATAAAGCGTTATGTGGTCTAAAACAAGCGTCAAGACGGTGGTTTGAACATTTTGACTCCATAATTAAAGAAAAAGGTTTTCAAAATTCAGCAGTCGATCATTGCCTTTACTACTTAAATAAAGGACACGTTAGTAAAAATATTTATATTGTATTATATGTGGATGATTTAATAATTGCCACACAGGATAAACACACAATGTTCTCCTGTAAAAAAAAAATATCTCATGACATGTTTTGAAATGAGAGATCTAAGTAAGGTTCGGTTCTTTTTAAAGAATAGAAATTAAAAAGGGAAAACACTAGAATTTCTTTAAACCAAAAGTCCTACTTGAACGCTGTGTTACAAAAATTTAATATGAGTGACTGCAAGTCTACTAAAACGCCCTTGCCGGAAAAAATTGATTATGTGGGCTTAAATTCAGAGGAAGGTTATAACGCACCTTGGAAAAATCTGATTGGATGTTTAATGTACGCAATGGTTTGCACACGTCCTGATTTGTCATATGTAGTAAACATCTTAAGTCGATATCAAACAAAAAATAATCAAACTTTATGGCAATATTTAAAGAGGGTATTACGATATGTCAAAGGAACTCTTGATTTAGAATTAATATATACAAAAGGTGACATTAATAACATTTTAATTGGCTATGTGGATTCAGATTGGGGAAGCAATGACATTGACCGGAAAAGTACAAGTGGCTATCTTTACAAATTATTCACCACTTGTACTATAACCTGGAATACTAGAAAACAACAAACAGTTGCAGTTTCAACAACTGAAGCTGAATACATAGCATTATTTGAAAGTGTGAAAGAAGCTATGTGGCTTAAGTCTTTGTTAACTAGTATCGGTATAAGGGCTCTAAATCCAGTTGTCATTTTGAAGACAACACCGGGTGCATAAACATTGCAAATAACCCCACAAATTACAAAAGGTCAAAACATATAGATATTAAATATCATTTTACGAGAGAGCAACTTGAAAAAGGCAACATAACCATTAAATATGTCTCCACAGGTGAACAACAAAACTGACATCTTCACCAAAGCGGTACCTGTTGCAAAATTTAAAGCAATGAGAAATAACATTGGCTTACAATAGGGACGCTTTTGTAGTTAAGAATAATTATCTTAAGCTATATACTTGATAACCAAATCAAGATACCTGTATTTACTTCGTCGTTTCAATTTTTGAGTGGGAGTGTTGTAATTCAATATATTAATTAAGGCAAAAATTATTACGACCATATCCCATACATTCTCTGTTTAGCTTACTGTTAAGTATTTGTTTATAAAGGGCGATAAATGTAAGACGCCCGAGAAACGCTGAGTACTTCAGTTTGAATTTTATATTTTATATATGCGTATTTGTGATCTTAAAAGTTAGTTCGTAATAAGCTTTTAAAACGAACGGATCGCATTTTTAATACACGCACTTTAAGGACAATTGTGTTTTAATTAACCCATTTCCTAGAAATTCTGCTCAATAACCTGACTTTCTATTGAAGTGGTGCCATTTTTTATGTTCTTTTCGTCTTTTGTATTTTTTTCTTTACTGCTCTTATGGATCGAATATTCTAGAAATCTGTTAAGAATTCTTATTTAACAATTTTCTACAGTCTTCGAAGTCTAAATCGTACTTGTTTTTCTCGTCTTTGATAAAACTTATTCCTGACTGGCTTCGTTTCTGGATGTTCTGGAATTTTTTCGAAACAAATTGTTTCTTGATACACCATCGAAGAATACCAGAGCAAACTTTTGTTTCTTCTATTTTTTTTGTTTTTTGTAATTTTTCGAAATATTTGCATCGTTGCCTGTTCTTAATTTTTTTTTTTTAATGTAGCTTCAAATATTCTATTTCACCACTGTTCTGCACAATTAAATATTCTAAAACTTCGTCACTTATTTCATTTCAGAAAGTACAAACTTTTTGCACAACATCTCTGAATTCACCTTAACTAAATAATTTTTTCACGTATAATAAGTAATTTAGTTCTCTAAAATCTCCGTATAAATTATTAACGTCTATCTTTAATATCATAACACACGCAAGACAGATTTCTTGTATCTCCTCGTCTCAAACCATAATTAATTATTCTAGATTCTAGAATCTCTTCTTTTCTTAGTTGTTCTATAGCCCCTTTCCAATGGCCTCACTACTTTTAAGTCCGCGTCCGTAATTTCAAATTACACAAAACTTAACAGCTTTTACCATAACACAATCCTTATTGCAATAATAATTAAAGTGTTAATTCGTTGCTTCCTGTGACGACTCTCTCTTTGTACCCAAAATCCGCTATCAGAATCGTACTTCGACCTCAAACTGACTTTAAAACTCTATTGGTCCTTTCTGAAATGCTTTTGTTTCGCGAACACTTTTTCGAATGGTTTAATCAATTATTGAGACAAAATCTCGTCGTTCATCAATTCAATCGATCTATCAAAAACCTTTTAGTTTAATCGGAAATTTAAACAGTTTTCGTTTTCTAATAGGACTAGAATGTTTATTATTTTTTTACAAGAAGATTATATGATTCATTTATAGTCTTTGCCATTTCTATTGAAACACCACCTGTTGATTTTGCCTAAAATTTAGCAACTGCTCACAGTTTTCGGTTGATTGGCAACGGCTTTTAGTTAGAAAATTGTGTGAATATGAACGTTGCCAAATTTACGATCAACAAGGGGTGTTTCAATAGAAATGGCAAAGACTATACATTATTATTGATTAATTAAAAGACCACTCCACCGGCAACATTGTCTAGGTACATTTTTGATAATCATGCTTTTCATTCAGAACACGTTGTTTTTGTTTTGACATTTTTGTCATGAAATTTCATATTTGAAGTTTTTTGTACCACCAACTTGCCAGTGTAAAACTATGCTATAGAGGAGTTTTATTTGGTACCAACTTAATTCAACAGGTGGTAGTTTTTTAATTTTTGAATAAACAGTATGTGGTAAGCAACACAACAAAATTCTCTAAAAGCTTCAATTTGAAAATCGTTTTCCAACAATAACTGAAACTTTGCCACTGTCGATTTTTCTGTCCAAAATCAATCATTTTACACGAAATGGAATCACACTCTCTACCGAAACAAAATTTTTGGAAACTATCCTTTTAAAAATATTCTTTTATAAATTTGATCCTGATTTTTAAAAAAGTCCACTCATCAAATAAATTGTTTTTAAATTTAAATAAATTATCCACCTTTAGATTTCTCTCTTACAGGCAATAGGTGGCAATTATCAGTTGCTGAAACAAAACATCCTTCTGGTTTGCTTCCATGTAATATCAAAGTCTTGTCACATTTTCAGATTGTTCTATTCAATAAAAAATTTGATTTTAGGGTTAAATTAAATGAGTTGTCTAAAGTAAGTGGCTTAAAACTTAAGACAGTCTTACATAAGTAAGATGTTAAGCATTCTTGATTTTTTTTCTACTTTCAAGTTCGATTTGTGAACACTTCCTTCCCGCAATTTTCCTTACGAAATGTAAGTTCGGAGTCATAATGAGGCAAGTGCTACTGAAAGGTTAAATATTACAACATCTTATGCAATCTACGTTGTTTTTAGGCTCGTGAGTGAAATATATTACAGTTGTAACTTATACATTTATGTGATTTGATCTGATAGGTTTATGTGATATGTCAAAAAGAATTAGCAAAATACAGTCTGGGGAGACTAAAGTCGTGGAATTAGCCCAAGTCAAACTTTTTCTCTTTCTATCTAATGCACTTTGTGTGAGACAAAAAATTATCAAATTTTAAGTAGGTCTTAGAGTCTTTTGAAATTTTGAAATTTGTCATTTGTCCCACTCAAAAATGAAGCGATTTAACGACCAACAAAACAAATAATTTTAAATGTGTTAGACTATCGTGATAGAAACCAAGATATCTTGAAATTTAAGAAACAAAGTAAGACAGAACTGGCCGGAAAGATCTGTCTACAGACTACAAAAAACTCCAGGTTTAAGTGACTTTGAATACAAGAAAATATGTTTCTAGAATTAGTCACATAAAGGGAAAAGTGAATCCTGTAGATTTAATATCAATCCGGGAGATTATTTATAAAATGGTTGTTTCTAAAGAATGCATTACTATTAAGTTGCTGTACGATCGAGTAATGGAAGAGATTCCCGATTTTAACATTGGTCCTAGATCATTAAGCAACGGGATAAGGAAAATTGATTTCAAATTTAAGAAAAATAGTAAAAGATTATTTTTGATGAAACGGCCTTCAGTTAAATTAAAAAGAACAAAATTTTTATGTGAACCTCTTTTTCTTGATGAAACCTGGGTATTTTGTAAGTGTAGCATATGCAACAAGACATACCAAGATGGTTCAGTAAACACTGCTATTGCAAAAACTGGAGAAGAGTACAGATACATTGTGGTTCACGATGGAAATAAAACCGGTTTTATTGAAGCTTTAATTTTTAAAGCTAATAGCAAATCTGGAGACTATAACTGATAACATGAACCAGGAAAATTTTGAAAAATGGTTCAAAGAACAGTTGATACCAAGTTTGCGGGAACCTTCTCTTATTGTGATAGATAGAGTTGCCGATGACTTTAAAAAAGTTGAAGCCATTTTATCACCTTTAGGAGCATTTCCTAATCCTAAAACAATTGTTCGACTTGGAGTTTCTAAAGATAATCATAATCGTCCAATGAAAATTATTTACAACAATGAAAACGATGCAAAAGAAGTATTAAAGTCCAACAAAAATAACAAAAACCGAAATAACCATTTTTGTCCGGACTTGACGGAAAGACAAAGGAAGCATATAAATGCAGTTAAGAAAGAATTGCAAGACAGGCTTTCGAAAGGAGAAGACTTGGCTTTGAGATATAAACATAACACTCCTTATATAATTAAACGTAATTCTTCTAAAAATGTCCCAAAAAACTAATAAACTGTTACTATCATAATGTTGGGGGAATAAGATCTAAATTAGAGGAATTTTCAATTAATGTCAATAGTTGTGTTTATGATGTCGTAATAATTATAGAATCTTGGTTATGTGAAAAAATACAAAATGAGGAGTTAATGTTACATAATTTTAATATTTACCGTGCAGATCGCAACGAAATTACTAGTGCCAAATCTCGAGGAGGTGGAGTATTGATAGCCATTAACAAATGTTTGAATTCTTCGATTGTATATATTGGTGAGGTTGTTGAAAGTCTTTATGTTTCTCTGAAATTGAACGGTTCAGCTTTCATCATAGCGGGTGTCTATATTCCTCCGAATTCGCACATTAGTGCATATGAATCACATTGTAATGATATGGAAATAGTGTCAGAAAAATTTCCCGATCATAAATTCATAGTTACAGGTGACTTTAATTTACCTGATATTAAATGGACCCAAAACGGTGTTGAAGGACATGGGCATACTGTTCTTAATCAAGACTGCTACGATGTTGTACTTAGTACTTATTCATTTTTAAATTTAACTCAAGTTAATCTAATTCCGAATAATCGAAATACTTTTCTCGATCTAATCTTTACAAGTGTAACTGAAATGAAAATTTACCCTGCAATTGATCCACTAGTAGGGGATAGTATACATCATATTCCTTATTCGTGGTCGATCTGCACCGCTTCAAATCCATCTCTTGAAATAGAATACACTGTATTCGACTTTGCAAATGGTAATTACTTTCTATTTAATGATTATTTAGCTTCTGTGTGTTGGAATACATGCTTTGAAGGTTATGAGCTTGATGAAATGATAGCGATATTTTATGATATTATATATGAAGGTTTAGAAGTTTATATTCCAAAAAAGGTTATAAAAATAAAATCTTCCAAATACCCTCAATGGTTCAGTTCTGAACTGAAAACACTGTGCTACGAAAAAAGGAAAGCACACGCTATATTTAAACAATCGAATGAACTTCAAGATTACGTTTATTTTAAGAGTTTGAGATCAAAATGTAAACTACTATCGAAAAGTCTTTATAGATCGTATGTGGATACTGTCAGCGTTTCCATTATTAACAATCCTAATGTCTTTTGGAAATTTATTCGAGAAAGGAAAGTCCCTAACAATATTCCAGAAGAAATGTCTTATTTAAATAGAGTGGTGAATGGTGGTAAAGAAGTTGCCAATTTGTTCGCAGAATTTTTCTCATCGGTCTATATGGTTAATGATTCTTCTAAGATAATTGATAGTCAATTTAAAGATGAAGTTATTGATACGGGTTTTATAATAACGATTAAGGATATATTTAACACTATTTCTTCGTTGAATGACTCTACAAATGCTGGACCAGACGGTTTAAGCAATGTATTCTTAAAAAAGTGTATATGTACTTTATCAATACCACTATTTATGTTATTCAGCAAGTCCTTGGATACTGGTGTATTTCCTGATGTTTGGAAACTGAGTTATGTTAAACCTATTTTTAAATCTGGTCAAAGGAACAAAGTTGACAACTATAGAGGTGTTTCCAATCAATCGGTTATCCCTAAAATTTTCGATTCCATCATAGCTAAGCAGTTACAGTGGGCAGTTTCAAAATTACTTACTAATCAACAGCATGGTTTTTGTAAAAATAAGTCAACATTATCCAACCTTTTGGAATATTATTCGTTTCTCAATGAATCATTTGCGAATAAATGTCAAGTGGACGCTGTTTATACAGATTTCGCAAAAGCATTTGATCGAGTGGATCACAATGTATTAATTTCAAAGCTTAATAGACTTGGTTTTAGAGAATATTCCATAAAATGGGTTAAATCGTTTCTTACTAATAGGTGGCAACAGGTTAAAATTGGCAACCACATTTCTGATTATTTTGAAGTTACATCTGGAGTACCCCAGGGCTCACATTGTGGTCCAATTTTATTTCTTCTTTTTATAAATGACTTGAGTTATTGTATTAAATCTTCAAAATTTCTATTCTATGCAGATGATCTAAAGATATATAAACAAGTTTCATCCATAACTGATTGTCAGGAATTACAAAAGGATTTAAATAATATATATGAATGGTGTGAAACAAATTTTTTAAAACTGAATTTAAATAAATGTCATAAAATTACATTTTCTAACAAAAAAAATATGATCGATTATGATTATTATATTGGGAAAAGTTTGCTCAAGCCTGTTAGTGAAATTAGAGATCTCGGCATACTTTTTGATAATAAACTCTCTTTCAAAAGTCATTATCGATACATATTTAACAAGGCTCTGCAGATGTGGGGATTGATTTGGCGCCATTGCAAGGATATGAGCTCTCATGCACTTAAAGTGCTATATTGCTCTCTCGTGCGTTCTGTTCTGGAATATGCTTCTTCAGTTTGGCATCCAACATGCGACACTCATATTTCATTGTTAGAGCGTGTTCAAAAAAAGTTTTTGAGGTCTATTGAATTTAAAGAACATCATCTACATCAACAAGGTGAATATGAATGGGTCATGAGCTTCCTCAATATTAAATCCTTGGAGATACGTAGAGATATAACGGATTTATGTGTTCTTCACGCCATTATTAACAACCATATAGATAGTAATGACTTATTAGCCAAACTAATGTTTAGGGTTCCAAATAAAAACTGCAGAACTACTAGATCTTGTAAAATTTTCAGAATTAACAAAGCATCTACTAATATGTCAACTAACCACCCATTGCGAAGAATGATGAAACAAGCAAACGAACTATCTAATTTTGTAAAATTTGATATTTTTAACTCAAACCTTGTTGTATTTAAGAGAATGATAAATAATCTTGTATATTTCGGATAATTTAAAATTGTTTCTTTTTGTGTTTATTGTATGATCATTGTTATAAAGATAATTAATTAAGTTAATCATATACCTTATGTATTTGTAAGTTTAATTTTCTTACTTTTTGTAATTGGGGTTATTCCGTAATAAACTAATAATAATAATAATAATAATAACGCAAGTTATCATAGTAGACTTGAGGTGTCAATTTAGTCTTCGTAGGTATTCATATATTGTAATAAAACTTTACTTTATTTGTAGGAAGAAATTCCTTGAAAAAGTTGGACAAAGACAAAAATTATACCGTATTTAAATAAAAATGGGATTGATTATCCACCCAAGGCCATGAAAGATCAAATCTGGTGAATACTGGGTAACAGACAACCCCAAAAACCTTATCATTTAGATTTATACGTCCAACATTATGGAGATTGAGTATTGAGGTTGCCACCTTACCACTGTCATTTCAATGCTATTGAAATGGCATGGTCAGAAGTTAAAGGAAATTATGATAAGATCATTCCAAGAACCAGCTCTTCCCTTAATGATGTTTGTGCAACTTGGCAAAATGTGATTAATCAAGTTCCGGCTGTGCATTGGAACAATTACGTTAAACATACTGATAAAATAATAAATTGTGCTTGGGAAAATAAAAAAATTTTAGATATTTCAGAACAGAGGGAAATTACGAGTATTATGAATGTTAATAACTCGGATGATAGTGAGAGTGGAAGTGAGGATGATAACAGTAGCCTTGAAGATTTAGATGTCGATATGTTATAACTTGAAACTTTCTTTTATTAAAGCTTCCGTTTTTTCGTTTTTTAATGAAGTTCAATTAATTGAGTAATTAAATGGTCCAGTTTGTAAAAAGAAAAGTCAAAATTTACCATTTTTTTAGTTGATAGGTTTAACATAATATCAGGATACAATAGTTTTTGATGGTGTACAGTATTCATTCAAAATAAAGCTGTTGTATGAAATATAACAATTGGAAACAGAAGACGTACACTCCTAACTATTGAGTCTCCCAACTTAAAAATTCAATTTACAAAAAATTTCTCGTATTGACTTTCCTTTTTTAGTACCTGTACCTTTCAATAATTGCGAATTTGAAATTTAGATTCATCCATAGCAACACGTTCGTAACATATAAGAAATCACCTACCAAAAGTTAGTAAAAAATGTCACATTCTAAGTGTTTTTGACTAGGGGTATTTCCACGACTATACTGAATACTCAGGGAAATAATTGGGAGAAAAACAGAGCGCATAATAAAACCCATACTTAAAACCCGGTTCTACAACATAATAATTCTAAATGCATACACAACTAAACACAAATCACAAAACACCAAAGATCAAAGAGGAGTTCTAGGAACAACTGTAAAGTATATTTGGCTCATATGAATGCGAAAATGGGAATAGATAATACAGGAGTGAAAGATATTAACTTCTGTGCTCAGAACAAATATATAATAGACGGGCATTAATTTGCACACAAAAGAATAGAAGATCTGAAAAGAGAAATCAAAAACTTAAAGGATTTACAAAACATATGGGTAGAAGGAATATGGGAAGAGTATAAAAATCTGCATAAAAAAATAACAAAGAAAACTCTTGTACTAAAACAAAACAATATTAAGACTTGGATGAGCTCTGACACCTGGCAGATTATAGAGGAAAGAAGGAAAATAGTAAAGAAGCTTTACGTAAAAAATATCTAGAACTAAATAAAAAATTTAAGAAAAAATACCCCCCAAGACAAGAGAATATACACAGAAAACTTGCTGCGATAAGCGGAACATGCAGCTGGAAAGAATGATTTAAAGCAAATATACGTCCGACAAAATTAAGAAATGAAGGAAAAAAGCAAGGAGAAGAAGTGTGAATAAAGAGCTTGAAAAACTGAATCTACAATAGAATCAAACCAAAGTCAAAGCAAGGAGTAGACACGAATGACGATTACTCGTTGAAGCCCTATGCTCCAAGTGACCTTGACGGTAAACAGTATTGGGGTATGAGTCTTCCAATATTAAAACATATGTTGTATATGTTAGGAGAGACGGAGGTATCATACAGGGAATAACTCTAGAGCATGGAGAGGCGATAGTGAAAATGTTACCAAGGGGATGAGTTGTAAATGAAGTTGTGTTTCTGCAGCTAGGTGTATTTTTACCCTTTCGAGCTACCACACGAACGAAAAAAGTATTTTTAAAATAATAGTGGTGGCAACACCAACACGTGCCTTGTTTAATTTGACAGTTATCGTGAAATAATTGTCAAATAAAATGTCAAATAGTTGTAAAAATAAATTCCACAGCTCACTAGGGGACTTTTGTTCGATATTATAATCAAAATTTTGAATAACTACAGTGTTCAAACATACCATCTTTCATCAGAAAGTTCCTAGAAAAAATGATAACTCAGAATCATGTTGTATATAGCTTTGGGTGAACGAAACATTTTCCAGCTGGATTTTTGCTTTGTTTGATAATATGTACGATTCACTGATTAAATTACCGTTAAATTTTGTAAGGAGAAAAGTGACGATAAGACACGAAAGGAAACAATACCAACCATCAAAAATTTATTACGATTAATGTATAATATCTTTACGTTTCATTACACGGCGCAAAAACAGTTATAGTTTGTTTTCTTTTCTCTGTGATGAATAATGCGATTCTCCAATATTGAATGAATAATAAAAACACGAGCGAAATACAATTCGAAACGAGAAAATAATATTCGCAACAATTATTTTCACACTATCTGACTAAAGTCGCGGTAGCCAATTAATAAGTAAACCAGTATTAAGTATTAACTACGTAACTACGTAAATAACCTCCTGCATTTACAATCTAACTTGTTAAAACATGCAGTGCCTGAAACGGGGAAGAGGTTTTGAAAGTGACGTAAAAATAAATGGATTTATGGTGTTGGATTAACAGCAAAGTTGAATACAATAATAACTAACACACAACAAAACACAAATGCTACTTACACGTAACCTACACTGCAGTGAATATTAGGTTATAACCTGACAATGCGATAACAGGATTGTAATTCAACTACCGCCAGTAACTAGAATGCAAATCGATATTTGCAGGATGCGCATGGCCCTAAACTCGGTGCATTTTCATTTAAAAATAGAGCTGATGATGAACACGATTTTTTTCGCCACCGTTGTATAACTTACATACACTTCTGCTTAAAAAAATTTCGTGAAAGGTGGAACAAATAATGCTGGGCTTTGTTGTAAGGGCAATATTATATTTATGGTACAAATAGCAGAGTGGGGATGTCACCCTCTATCTTGGACCAAGCAGGTAGTTTTTTTAAGAAGTCATAGCGGAGATGTGAAAGACTGTACATGGCTGGGAAAATAAACGTTAAAAAAAGGGAATAAGCGTTTGACTAATCACCCTCGCGCCGCGAAAAGGTCCCCAAAATACAACAGTGGTGTCAGGTGTGGGGTGTTAGGTGTTGTAGTGCGTATACATCTTGTCGGTTCAAGCAATAAATGAACGAAAACGACAAAAGCACGAAAACTCCGAAGTATTAGGACGGCGGTACGCGAGTGTGTGCAAGTTCAAGCTAAATTGAAGTGCTACTTTGAGTTTAATAAAAGGTCAGCGAGGAGTGGGCCGATATACAGCCCATCACAGCAACAGCAACTCGTTAATTTAATTCACCTCCGCGAGGTCTTCCAAGGAAACCTTCTTCGTCGCAACATCTCCGACAGGGCAGCGAACAAGGCTAAGTGTTTTGTTGTGTGATTGTGTTGCGCAAAATTTTTCTACATATTTTATTGCATATATTGTGTTGCGCCAATTTTGTCTGTAAGCTTTAGCTCCTTCTTCTGTGTATTTTTCAAAAAAAAGGGGTAAATGTCGGATGACGAAAATCACGAAGATAATAACGAAACTATGACGTATTCTATTGAAATCGCTTTAAAAATGATTCCCGAATTTTCAGGAATCCGGGATGATTTACACAAATTTTTAACATGTGTCGATATTGTTTATGGAATGTGTACTACTAATGCGCATAAAACCAGCTTACTTAATGTAGTGAAAACAAAACTTTCCGGTCAGGCTTATGATTTAATAAAATATAGTACTTTTGCGTCTTGGACTGAACTTAAAACAAAACTCGAAAACCAATATAGTGAGAAAAGATCGATCGCACAAATTCAAACTGAACTCTTAGGGCATCAAGCAAAATAAAGATACTGTTCGCGATTTTGCAAACAAAATTATCAAATTGAATTCAGATTTAAACGACGTGTGCATTAAGGCTCAAGGTGACCAAGCAGCCGAATTGATCCAAAATTTAAATAAACATTCCGCCCTTAAGGCCTTTGTGGATGGGCTGAATGACCCTATTAAACTAATTATAAAGGCTTCTCGCTATGAAGTATTGAACGAGGCAATTGAGGCAGCTTGCGAGGAGGAAAAATCCTTAAATTTACAGAAAGGTGTTACACATACTGGTCAATTGACAAAGTGTTCAAAATGCTTTAAAACAAATCACTCTACGAGTCAATGTTAGTTTAATAATTCAACTTTTAATAGGCGACATATTCCTTCACGTAATTTGCATACGTCTTTTCCAAATTCTGTCCGTAATGACACAAATTTTAATGGACGCCAAGATGTGTTCTGTAATTATTGTAAAATGCGTGGTCACACGATTGAAGTATGTAGAAAACGAAGTTACAATAATAGTTTTCGCACAAATTATAGCCAAAATAATGAGGGTCAAAGTGAACAAAACACCGTTCGACAGAATAATCAGGGTTTCTCTCCTCAAGATCCGGGAAACGGGGCAGGTCCGAGCTCATCGAGCAGTGGAACTCGGATTCGCGACATCAGAACTGCTCATTAATATCTACTAATTTAGATAGTGAGACGTCCGTCTACACAATTCTTAACGACAAATCTCAGAGCTTCATCACGGTACCTTTAGATCTGTGCGCGTCCAAAACGGCAAATTTACTCTTAGATACGGGGGCCGAAATCTGTATTTTTAAAATAAATAACGCCGATGATGATTTTGAAATTGACACGACAAATAAAATAAAACTGAAGGGCATCACTGATGAGTATGTTCAATCGCTCGGGGTGTGCCAAGCGAAAATTTCTTTAGGGGATTCATTTATGGTAGGGACTTTTTAGAAAGATATGGAGCGGTAATAAACTTCAACAAAAATCTTTTAACATTTACAGCCGGGCATTCATTTGATATTTTTCCAAAAGTAAATTACTCTGTCCCAAATAACCCTAAAAAAACCGTCTCTTTTGAAATACCCGCTAGATCGGAATTTACGGTGCAAGTTTCAACTGATGAAAACAAGTTAAAAAATCCCAAGGTTTGTGTACAAAAGGAAATATTGCCTGGACTGTTGGTACCAAATTGTATTATACATCACACTGACGGGTACTATGCCATAAATGTTATAAACACAAACGAAACGCCTATAAATTTTAATCCTGATGACATTGAATTCCAGGACCTAAATGATTTTCACGTTATTTCATTATCTACCGATGCCACCTTAAATAGATTGAGTACCCTAGAGTCCTTAATTCAAACCGATCACCTAAATCCGGAAGAACGCGATTCAATTAATAATATATGCCGGGAATTTAATGATATCTTTCATTTAGAAGGAGATCAGCTTACCTATACCGATGCTGTTAAACACACAATATCGCTGTTATCAGATAAACCCGTCTTCGTTAAACCATACCGTCTTGCCGAAAACCAAAAACCAGAGGTTCGCCGTCAAATTAACGAAATGTTAAATAATGATGTCATTGAACATAGCAATAGCCCCTATAATGCACCCATATTAATTGTACCGAAACGTGCGGATTCTCAGGAAAATAAACAGTGGAGACTTGTGGTTGATTTTCGCAAATTGAATGATGTCACAAAATCGGACGCGTACCCGCTACCCAATATATCTGAAATTCTCGAACATTTAGGTCATTCAAAGTACTTTTCTGTCATTGATTTAGCCACTGGATTTCACCAGATGTTGTTGTCTGACGAGAGTAAGCCACTTACAGCCTTTTCCTTTGAAGGGCATTATCAATATAAGCGATTACCAATGGGACTAAAGTCGTCGCCTGCATCATTCCAGCGCTTAATGAACACTGTACTTTCGGGATTACAAGGAGTTAGATGCCTAGTTTACCTTGACGATATCGTAGTGTACGGATCTTCCTTACGCGATCATAATGCTAAATTAATAGATGTGTTCGAAAGACTTAGAAAAAACAACTTAAAATTGCAACCCTCTAAGTGTGACTTTTTACGGAAAGAAATTACTTACCTAGGCCATTTAATCTCTGAACGTGGTATAAAACCCGATCCAGGTAAAATCTCTGCTGTAATGAATTATCCTAGGCCTACAAATGCAGATCAAGTACGTTCATTTCTTGGACTTACGTCATATTATAGAAAGTTTATTGACAATTTTGCCGAAATTGCGTATCCCTTAAATAATTTATTGAAGCGTAATGTTGTTTTTCAATGGACTGCTTTGTGTGAAGACGCATTTATCAAACTAAAAAACAAGTTAACTAACCCACCTATTCTACAATATCCTAATTATTCCGAAGAATTTATTGTTACTACTGATGCAAGCCAAAATGCAGTTGGCGCTGTTCTTTCCCAAGGAGCAATCGGCCACGATTTGCCTATTGCGTATGCGTCGCGAACTTTGAATAAAGCCGAAAGGAACTACTCCACAATCGAGCGTGAACTATTGGGGATTGTTTACGCAGTGCAACATTTTCGTCCATATATTTATGGAAAAAAATTTAAAATTTTAACGGACCATAAACCTCTTACATATTTATTCTCAATTTCAAACCCTTCATCGCGCCTCACAAGATTCCGTTTAAAGTTGGAAGAATACGAATTTGAAGTAATTTATAAACCTGGAAAACAAAATTCTAACGCTGACGCTCTTAGCCGTATTTATTCAACAAATGTAACGACAACCCAAGAAATAAATAACGAATACGATCACTACAAAAGGACTATTCAAAGTACCCTAGTATCTAATAAAAATATTATAGACACAAATGAATCTGTTGTCGAATGCACTGACGAATTTAATCTATTTTATTTATCTGACAAGCAATTTTCCAGTAAAAACGAATACTACGAGCCCTAACAACTAAATGTTCGGACAAACTAACCGGAGCGTTCAAAAACCACTCTTTATGAATTAATTTTTAATTTTTATTATCAAATCACATAAAAATAGGAAGCTAAGATTTCAAAGAATAGTTTTTAATAAAAAAGTTGAATGTTTTACTTTACATAAAATTTTAATTCAAATATGACTGTGGATTTTTCAGAAAAAGTGAATACACTTTGGCAACTAATTATTCGGACAAATAAATAAAAAAATTAATTTTCACTAAGTAGGCGGTGTGCATTGTTTGATTGTTAATAAATATCATTCTCCTCTTCCTGCTTTACCTAACTGTGTTGTAAGATCCATAGAAAAATATATATATTCTTTAACAAAATGGTTCGTGGACGTCCGCTTGAAAAATCATTACGTGCACTTATTGTAAAGAAGTATTGCCAAGGTAAAAAAATTCGGGAAATTAGTGAAGAACTGAATTTAGCAAAGTCCACTGTAGCGGATATAATCTCACATTATCGCGAAACTGGTGGACTAGACGTTAAAGGAAAAAGTTCAGGAAGACCGAAATTAGTTTCAGAAAGAAGTCAAAGGCTCCTTGTAAAACTTTGTAAAAAAAATCGAAGAAATACATTGCGGGACATAACAGCACAATGGGCGGATGCAATAGGGCATAAGCTGTCACGAGAATGTTGTAGGAAATTGATTCACAAGTCAGGATTAAGTTTTTATAAGGTAATTTTTAAGTTTTTGGTTTACATTTGTTCCACCGTGCTGTTACAGGCCAAAGAAAAACCTTTAATAACGGCAAATCAAAAGAAAAATAGGTACAACTGGGCAAAGTCTAAGCTGGCATGGACCATGGAAGATTGGTCAAAGGTCATTTTTAGTGACGAGACAAAATTTGATGTGGGCGTGGGAGATTTGCGGAGAAGAGTGATAAGATCAAAAAGTGAAGCGTTCAATAAAGACTGTTTAAAACGAACTGTAAAGTTTCCTAAAGGAATAATGGTGTGAGGTGCATGTCAGCTAAAGGGTTGGGGAATTATGAATTGGTGGAAACGACTATTAACGCCATGAAATACCAACAAATTTTAGAAAACAGTTTGTTGCCCTCTGTTGAAAAACTGTATCCGGACAACGATTATATTTTTCAACAGGACGATGCATCATGTCATACCGCAAAAAGTACTAAGAAATGGTTTGGGGATCATGATATAAGAGTCCTTTCATGGCCTGCGAACAGCCCTGACTTAAATGTCATTGAGACACTTTGGCACGACATAAAATCCGTTTTGCGCAACAACCCCCAACGAACACTCTTAGGTTTAAAAGCAAAAATCGACGAAGTTTGGGCAAGTTTTACTCCTGAATACTGCAGAAGTCTTGTAAGTACTATGCCTGCAAGGATACGCGCAGTAATCAAAGCAAAAGGAGATGTTACACCATACTAAGTAAAAAAAAATACTCATGTCCGAATATTTAGTTGCCAAGTTTATTCGTTCATATCAACTTCTTGTTGTGTTATAATTTTGTTAAGTTAATAATATTACAATTTTTGTTGAGAATATTGCATTAAAGATACCTACTTATATATTACTCTAGTTTTGTTTTTGTAAAATACATTTTTTTTCATTAAATTACATTTTTTTGTATAAAAGAATACGTGTCCGAACATTTAGTTGTTAGGGCTCGTATAATAGTGTAGACGAGTTAAAATCACAAAATGCACAAGTACGTCAGTTAGCGTTTTTGAAATCTGATGAACGATATTATATGTATCTTATTCTAAAGGATTCTGAAAATGAGCAAGTTTCCCTCGAAAATGTCTTTTACGCATTAATAAATTTAAAAACATTTTGTTTGAAAAATAGTATTCAAAAAATTGCAACTCCCAGTTTTACTATAAAAGGCCAACATTTAAGGATCTCAGATGTACGTACTATGCTTCGCTACATTTTTAAATCAACTTCTACTCAAATTTTAATTTGTCAGGATAATAAAATTTCCAAATTTTCACCAGAGGAAATACAAAATGTTCTTCGAAAATATCACTTAACACCTTTAGGAGGTCATCAAGGCATAAACAGGACTTTTAGTCGTTTGAAAGCTAACAATTATAATTGGCATAAAATGTACTGTGATATAAAAAACTATATAAAATCTTGTGATAAATGTCAAAAAAATAAAAGTTCCTTAAAAACAAAAATGCCTATGGAAATAACTACAACCTCCTCCAAACCTTTCGAAAAAGTAGCGTTAGATATTGCGGGTCCATTTCCTACCACCGAGAATGGCAACAAGTTTATTTTAACTGTAACCGACGATTTGACAAAGTTCTTAATTGCCATACCAATTCCTAATCAAGAATCAGCAACAGTCGCGAAACATTTTACTGAGAACGTTATATGTCAATACGGTACGCCAGATTCAGTTCTCAGTGACCAAGGAATTAATTTTATGGGGAAATTATTTAGGGATATTTGTAAGTTACTTTCAATATCAAAATTACACAGTACAAGTCACCATCCCCAGACACAGGGAACCGTAGAAAGGTCGCACCGAACGCTAAATGAGTATTTGCGAAGTTTTGTAAACAAGGACGCAAATAATTGGGATCAGTTTTTGCCATATCCTGCATTCACTTACAATACGACACCACACACAGCAACTAAATTTACGCCATTCGAACTTAATTTTGGTCGAACTGCCGTTCTACCTTTATCAGTACAAAGGACTCCTCAAACTTTTTATAACTACGACAATTATTTAATAGATCTAAAGTCAAGATTGCAACATTGTCATGAAGCCGCAAGGAATAATCTCCTTTCAAATAAACAGAAATCAAAAATATATTACGACCGAAACACCAACACTCAAACATTCGAGGTTGGCGATTTAGTACTTCTTGAGGATGAAAGTTCGTCTGTTGGAAAATGTAAAAAACTTCAACCCATTTACAAGGGACCTTATGAGGTAATTTCAGTAGACTCTGACGTAAATTGCACAATTTTGATCAATAGAAAACAGGTAAAGGTTCATTTAAATAGATTAAAAAAGTTCCGCATCAGTGATTAAGGCACAAATATCATTACTTTGCTTGATGCTTCGTTTTTCGATTTTCTCTTTTTTCCCTTATTTTTATATTAATATATATTTTATTATACTTGTAAACAAAAAAAAATCCTGTATGTAAATCTCATAGTTTCTAAAATTGAAGAATTTGTTTGTATCACCATGTAATTATTTTTATTGTGTATTGTACTGTATTATTTCTCTTTTCACACATGTCTTGTCTATATTATAACGCTATGAACATTGTACTTTGTAATATTGAAGATTTTTTTGTTACGTATTTCATTGTGTGAATTATATGTTCACCTGTATGCCGATGTTGTTTTGTATTCAACTGTATTTTAATATTATTTTTTTTTAGCTCCTACGTATATGTATAACTAAAATTTTGTGCTTCAACTCCAAAATTTTCATTTTGGAGGGTAGGTGTTGTAAGGGCAATATTATATTTATGGTACAAATAGCAAAGTGGGGATGTCACCCTCTATCTTGGACCAAGCAGGTAGTTTTTTTAAGAAGTCATAGCGGAGATGTGAAAGACTGTACATGGCTGGGAAAATAAACGTTAAAAAAAGGGAATAAGCGTTTGACTAATCACCCTCGCGCCGCGAAAAGGTCCCCAAAATACAACAGCTTTCTCCCATTTCAGGGTTTTAGTTATCATATTTCTCAAACTATTATGCTTGACTGGGGATTTCACAGGTCGTAAAATACGATAATGTAGGTTTGTCATTTCCGCCTGCCCACTGTTTGATGCTAACTTTATTATAGATGGATTATACGCTAAATAAATGAAGGTGTAGCTCTTATTGTTAGGTATGTGTATTACCATATAGTGGAAACGGTAATCGAAATTTAGCCGTTAATGCCATCCAAAATTGAATGACGTTCATCTTTATAATTTTTTTACAAATTTTGCTGGAACAAACTTAAATTTTGTTGTTTTTTTCAACAAGATATAAATTTGGAGCCAAAAGTCATATCCATTAGATATAAATCCGAAATAAAATACGTTTGTTTAATAATGATAAAGCGGTAGATCAAAGAGTTTAATTTTAGTATACAGGCATTAAGTCTTTAATATGAAACATCGAAGCAAAATTGAAATACAGTTTTGAATAAATAAATAATCGTGTTACCAGTCCGTTTATTATCTCTTTACAAACAATAAACTTGTAAGATCCGTTTAAATGCATTTACGGTTTTTTATTAAAAAGTAAATTACTTTATGTATTTGCATAATTACTTGGCGATAAGAACTAATAGTCATAAATCATCATAAGAACAAAAAGTACAGTTCTTACAGTAGTTTGTTGAACTTTAACATAAAGAGATGTAAATGTGTTTTTTAGTTTCGAGGAAATATTCCCAGTAAGAGTCGTAATCATGCCCTAGTAAGAGTTAATCATCGAACAAATTTTACGAAATTATAACTTCAGTATCATCGTTATCATACCTAGGGGTGATAGCGCAACGTAACAAACTCATAAAACCATAAAAAGTTAAAACAGCTTTACGGAACCAACAGAAGCCACTACTGTTTCTTTAAGACCTTTTAGATCTTTTGTTATAGTAACAATGATGTGTTATCAAAACTGCGTTTCCGCCGTAAAAGTTCGATTTCATTAAATATTTAGTTTCGAATTTCGTGCGAAAAATAACTCAAGTGAACAGTTATAATTCTATGTCTATTTATGTATTTTTTTTTCTTTGGCAACATATAACGCTTCTGTACTTGTACTTGTACAAAATTATATTCACAACCTACATTAATTTACAGATTCTTACATGAATTTTCTCCAAACTATATATGCCACTCTGACTGGATTTCAAAAACAAGGAGTTTAAATTAATAACTATCTTCGTGGATATATTTTAAGTATTACTAGATTTTTTCACGTTTGAAAGAAATGTAAACTAGAGGCAATTTTCTCAACTATTTAACTCGTTAAAAGTTATTTGTGTGTATTATAAACAAGTTTACCAGTCGTCACTTTGTTACCATGAAAAACTAATATGTAAATCGACGTGTTGGTAACACACGTATCCAAGGAAATTCCGGTTTTGATATATTAACACGATTACCTACTAGCGCCCATTATTTATATAAAATGATTGCTGCTGCATTTTTCCACCACGCTCTCTTAGAAAAGACAAAACTACATTTGCATTCCCTAACAGACTGCACTCCTCGAAACCAACGTCCCCTACATGAGTAATTTTTAACTACAAAATTAACACTGAAGTTAGCAACGGGAACTTAGCAACAAGCCACTTAACCGAAAGACGGTTGTAAGTTTTTTAGAAATTTCTACAACTCACCATTTTTAGCAACAACTGGAATTTGGTCGAGTCTCACACACAGGTTAATGTGAAACTGTTGTTTTATTTTGTATTATTTCGCGGCTGGGAACCGAAGAACAATTGCATGCAGGAGCGACCAATAAGCGCCCGGTATTACTGATTCCCTCTCTCTTTGTTCCGTCTATTATTATTTGGATTAATTGCACGCTATTTCCGGTTTTACGCTTCGCGGGGTCGACTGAATCTCCGTTTTCAGACCGAATTTGAATTTCATGACGGCAACGATCGGAAGCCTTTTCTGTCTTCAAGCATAAACATGTACCGTTGGTATGACGTATGACCATAATTAGGCACTATATAAATTATTCAATCAGTCGATGAATATAATCAGCGACATTAATTTTTAGTTATGTATTATTTATTCGTAATTTGTTGTTGAATGGTAAGTACCTACCACGTGGTATTTGTTCAAGGTCTATGTGTTTTTGGTACTGCAAAACTTTACCCAAAAAGTGTGTACAGTATCAAATTTTTGTAATAAACTATACCACTACTAACTAATAATTTTAAATAAAATAAAGCATTCGATGGTATTGAGTAGGGGAAGGTGCGGCAAAATCGGATCGGAGGACAACGTGAAGTACTACCTTAATTATTATAATTATCATGTTTTATTTATACAGTGTGTCCGTAAAGGCTGTTTAGTTTATACATTGGCCGCATTTTATTACACTGGTTGGAAACAGAAACAAGGAAAAATTACAAATTACAACAATATTAATTTCATTAAAAGACAAGAATTTCGAATTATTTTAGGAACTATTGAATGGACTTAAAGTAACCCCACAGAAAGAAGTTTAATGGTTTGAAGTCGAGTCTGTTTTCCTGTCTCTCCAAAAATAGTAACAACTATCTACAGCATGATCAGACGGAGCAGCAAGTTACTGAACTCAAATTTGGGCATAAGCACATCTGGATCTTCATCATTCGGACGGTTGGTTGCCACGGCAAGAATTAAATCGTTTTTCAAACATTCCAAATACGAGTTTCCAGTCAAGTTGTACGTCTAATTCTTCCTTTTATTGAAAATGTGTACTAAAAAAACGTTTTTTTATTTATTCTCAAATGATTAATATACAGTATATCCATGGGCGCCCATAGAAACCTTTCTCAGGGGGGGCCACGCTGAAATTTTTGTAATATACTCTGTTCTTGTATATATCAATAATATTATGATATAAATCTTTACTATTATAAATATATATTTTAATCATCAACTACGTTAATCAAATCTACTCGCAAATAACCCTACAACATCATTATTCTTATTAGTAACAAAACAGTGTAAAATATTAAAATTAAAAAGTTATAAAAATATAAAATTAATCAAAAGCAAATTGCTAATTTCTTTTTTCTTGGCCAAAATCGTCAATTACTCTACCAACAGATGTTTCTTCGGCATTAACTCTCTCTCTCTCTCTCAAATACTACTGTCAAGTTTTTTTATTTTTACAAAATCCTGCCAATTTTGGATTTCGTCTGATAAATTGTCAGTGGAGTAAAATTCGCCCAACCCTTTAAAGCAACTTGGTTTTAAGTTATGCACATTCTTTGGATGTAAGGAAAATAATGAGTATGATGACACTTTTGTTTCGGAAAATCATGTCGTTAAGGAAAGAATGAAATGATCCAGGTATGGAATAAAAGTGCCAAAATAATAATTTTCTATGCTATCTGTGTTGTAGTTCGCACGCCCACTGGTGAAACAGTTCTGGAGCAACCGAAATTTCCACTCGAAGTCGATGACTACTCTGAAAACCCGCCATCAGTAGTAATAAATAACACCACTTATTTTATACTTCTTATTAGCTGAAGTATCATCATCAGTATTTGTAATTTTTCTCTTGAAGAAATTTCATATATCCATATTTCTTTGTTTTTAAATAAAATATTAAATTTAAAATTTAAACAGACATTTAATCAAGAGTACTTACGCTTGTATTTTGAAATAAATAAATAATAAAAAGTATAGTCAACAAAACGCCGGTTTAACAACTGTTCGTCTTTACACGTCACTTCACCACAGATAAAAAGTGAAAACGGAATGAATTTTTGGACGTAAGCAATAAAATGTTTGCTCTTGTGTTGTAATAACTGTAAAAAGCAAATAACGAAACAACCCATAATTCAGTACCGGTTAAAAAGGATAGATTTATGATGTTTCCAGGCAAATCTGGGCCGAATAGAGGGTTTCAAAACCAGATGGTCTAAGTTTGTCACATTTCTGTGTTTGTGTGGGCATAAAACTGAAAGTGTAGTCGATGCTTTATTGTCATGATGACTGACGTAAGTATTGTCAAATTTAATTTAGCTTCGAACCTGCCATCGATAAGTTATTTTAATGAAGGTAAACTAGTCTTCCTTTTCCAAGACGGGATGTCGCTACACTTTTGGGCTTACCGCGGACTAGTGTTAGTTATCGTATAAAAAAATGTTTGCCCCTTTATGTCAAAATGACAAAAAAAGGTTAGAAAGATCTAAGGGCTAATTTAGAGTTTTTTTCTGTCAAAGAAATTGGGTGAACGAAATTCACTGTACACGACCGTACCTACTCTTACAAATGTGCTGAAGTTTAATTTTGACAAATAAAAAGGAAATTGACGCAGAATCTCAGGGGGGGGCATCGCCCCCCCTGGCCCCCCCCTATGGGCGCCCATGAGTATATCCCAGATAAAATTCTGTAGCCTTATATCTTGAAATTCTGGAAATGTCAGTATTTTTAGCTGAAAAGGCAAGCTTAACTGAACTTCCCCCTTCAAGCTAAAAACAATGGCGTTTACAGAATTTCAATAGATATTGTTACGTTGTTCGGTGAATAAAATCGGCGTGGGTAAAACTCAACAATTTATTTCTTAATAACTCGAATTCCATACCTGATGGTCAAAGTGACATTTATGATAGCTGTCATCACCTAAACCAATCAAAACGTTTGTTAAGCGGGTTCATGTCAAAACTGACAATTGTAGACTGACGTACTACCACGGATGTCAATAATTCAGAATTACCAACACAAAAATTTGTATCACACAATATTTATATGTACTACATATTCGTATTTCCAAATTAAAGAAACGTCAAATGTGTGACATCGCCCTATTTCAATTTTTTTTTTTTTAATAAATAATTTAAGCACTTCAATGAAGTGAAAAAAGAAAAATATATTCCACGGGTAAAAAACTTTCCATTTAAGCCACCTAAAAAATATGTCACATTCTATTTGGAAAAAACAAATTCGCAATTTCCGGAAAAAACAATGATCATAATTTATCATTCGAAATTTCAAACTTCTATGCTGATAAGTAGGTACCTAAACTGATACGGCCCCATTTAATATTTTTTTACTTTCCGAGCGTAAGCGTTTCCGTCCGTTTGTCCATCTGTTTGTCTGTCTGTCTGTCTGTCTGTCTGTAACCATTTATATTAGAGACGTGATCTCCCACACGACTGGTCCGATTGTTGTCAAATTTTGTATGTATGTTAGAAAAATTATGTAGATGGTTAAATGGTAACTAAAATTTGGCTAATCATCCCCACAAACAATTTGCTCATATTTATAATGAAAAGTTTTTTTTAATTCTATAAAATAACATACTTATGTACTTGTGGTGTGTGAATCCGTGTCAAATTTTGACCCTAGACATCCAGGTTATTTGGAAAAATTTTAAAAGTGCAAGACCGATTTCTCGAAAATCTTGTAAATATTTTAAGGTCAACGCAAGCATGGTAAATCGTTAAACAAAATTTATTCGTTTACCCCTTCCAAAAAAACTGATAACGTCATCTCAAAATTTTGCCGAACAAATACTATCCAAAATGTACAAAATATCATACAGGGTGGCTCATAAAAATTCATGAATGTGTCAATTTATTTTATTCATTAAATCCTTGTAAAAATGTTGATGACGTCATCACAAGATTTTGCTAAGAGAAAACTCATTTGGAACGTACGCCCAGAACGCTTCTTTACATTTACTTTACCGTTACATACATATCTTTATTTTAACTTCTAAGGGTTCTCATAAAAAAATAAAATTCGCACAAACAAATTTTATAATTTTTCGAAAAAGCTGAATTTGTTTAATTGTATTTCAGGGGCGAGGGAATTTTTAATAATAATTAAACCAGAAGAGTTTTATATTCAGAGTCATTCACTAGGGATATTTTCCTCAAAATGTGATTAATTATTATTGGACATTGGAAAAGTCGGGGGCTAAAGTTGTACGGTTTTTTAAGTACAACACTCTATATATTTTTAAATATTCTTACTGGCCTGATAATTTTTGGGATTTCCATGCGACGTTATCACGTTATTCCAATTTTCCGGAAAGTTTTACTTCTCGAGTATAAGCTAAGGAAGTATTGGCTATTTTCATGTTTTTTTTTACGTTTCATCACTCTCAGACTACGAAAAAGTAGTTCTGGCGTTCCCGCCCGTCTGTCGTCTGTCTCTCTGTCGTCTGTCTGTTTGTCGTCTGTCTATTGTCATATGTCTCTCTGTTGTCTGCCTACCTATCTGTCTGTCTGTCTGTCTGTCCGTCCGTCTGTCATCTGTGTTATTTTTGATGACTGGACCGATTGTTGTCACATTTTATTTTGTGTATGGTGGGACAATCGTGTAGGTAGATGATAAAACGCTAACCAAAATTTCTATTTGTCCCCGGTCAAAAAATTGATTACATCATCTCAAAATTTTAGCGAATATCCAGTCTAAAATATGCAAAATGTTATCAGTAAGTACCTGTCGTTTATTAATATATTCATATTTTTACTTCCTGAACGTATGCTAAAGAAGTATAGTAATCGAGCACATCGAACGAACAGCCACTTTTATGTTTTCTGGACGTTTCATGACCTTTAGAGTACGAAAAAAAGTAGTCTCCCGTTTCCATCTGTCCGTCTGTCCGCCTGTCTGGAGTCTGTCTCGATTTTTATTAGACACGCAATCTCCGAAACTACTGGACCCATTGTTGTCAAATTTTGTATGAATATTTGGTATATCACACAGATGGTAAAACGCTAACCAAAATTTGGTTAATCATCCCCACCGACAATTTGATGACAGCATTTCAACGAATTCTACTTTAAAATGGTTCAAATGTTATACAATAATATACTCCTATATTTGTGATGTTAGGTTCCCCTTTGAGTACTTCCCTAAATGGCCAAATGTTCACAAAAAAATAACACAATGCAATAACATTTTACCGCTAACTCAGGATATAACCGTCTGTGGCCATGCGGTTCGATGCCAAACTTAGCCGTTTGCTTTTTTCTTTTCTTTTTTTCTCTGGCGCTGTGTATTACCTATATTTATGACGTTATAAAACATTTTTTGTCGATCAAACTAAGAACGAGTCGTCTCATTTTCTCGGAAAGGTGAGAATATGCACGTCTTTATTTAATAAGAATAATAATAATATTCAGAACATTATGTCGTTGTGTATATGTTAATAATAACGCCGTTTACAGTTTCTCAATTTTTTTCCTTTAAAAATTTGTATCACCAAAGTGATCGCAGCAATTTCTAGAGGAATTATTCGACTGTCTGTTCAACTGTTTAATTAACAATTTTAGCCCTATGTTTTAAGGCAAAAAGCTCATTAAAATCAAATACATTTCTAAGTGACATTCTTCCGATATATACACAAACACTTGAAGTTAAAGTTTGTTATTATTCCTGAGAGGTCACTTTTCCCGTTGGTTATTTCCTTTAAATAAATTTTACATTGTCCGTCTTGTGCAATTTGCACAATCCCTGGCAATTTGCGCTCCCACGACGCAGGAGCTGCGAAAGGGTTATTTATGGCGCTGGTTTTTACTTCACAGAGGTTAACAGAAAACAGACATCGCAAAATGTAATTTTACAGTTTCTCAAAGAAGCGAGATTTGTTGACTTGTACTTGAGGAACTAGGGAACACGAGAAAACTTACCAATTTATTTATACAGGGTGACTCAAAAAAAAATTTAATAATGATATCTATTTTATTGATCAAATCAAGAACGATTCAGCCCATTTTCTCGAAAATTTGAGTATACAGTTCTGATATTATTACACACATATCTATTTATTTTTCAGTTTTTAGGAGATACACCGAGATATCGGAAGAATGAGAACAAAAAATAGAGTAATTAGATTAGAGTACTAACAAAATATAAGGCGATCTGGTTGAAAAAACTGAAATATGCACTTTTGAAAACTGTAATGTTTTAGATTTTTTATAAACATTCTGGATATAAAAATTTTATTTATTTGATAACACAACAACAAAACGCATAAAACATTAAACCTTTGAAAATAATAATTTCCATGAGTGCGAATTAAAGAAATCAACACTGATAAACCCACAACCTCCTCACAAATTCAGTATATATTTTGAAAATATACGAAAGAAACAAAAATTTGTTGTCAGTTTATACTATATTTTTTAACTATAAAAAATTATAACCTTGTTATAATAATTAACCCTACTGCGATATTTTCGTGAATCTTTACATGAACAAAAAAAGATTCAAGAAAATTAGAAGAACATACCAACGTCACATCGGAATTTCAAAAATAATCTACTCAATTTGCGGTCTTTTTGCGAGTTCATCAATATGGACACAGTAAATCCGCTAGCCTGGGCAAGACCTTCTCTTGTTGTATGAGCAACAAATAATTATGTACAATTTTTGCTAGAAAGTGTAATTATTAAACAAGTTACTGTTTTTTTTTAACGAAATCATGTTTTTATCAAGAAAAAAGTGTTTTTAATGTTTGAAATTAGTTTGGTAGATATATTTATTGTTACCTTCAGTATCAGTACACAATTTAAAATTTTTTGCTACATTTAGAAAATCCTCAATATATCCTCGCAGTTGGGATTCATTTAGATAGATTTACATGACACGCAAATCATGAAAAAGAACCGTAGCATATGATGGGATTTTTTTCCAAATGGAGATTTCATTTAATTAATTGTGATGGTTTCAAAACAGCAGTTGTAAATATTGATTTGAACTTAAGTTTACTACGTTTTGTATTACTATAAGTAATATAAAACTAAAAGATAGAAATCCACTTGACCTGTGTGTTTTCACAAGTGTAAATATTTTGTTTTTCATTTACTTACAGTAAATTAGGCAACTTTTTATTCAGTGTAATGTGTTTCATGTTGAAATCTTCACCTGTTATGTTATCATTAGGATTAAATTAAAAATGTTTTACTTACATTTGATCACGTCTTTGGATTAGTAGTTCTTGTATATCATAAACTGAATGTATAACATTTAAAATAATACATCCGAAAATGTGAAATATAAACCAAAAAATATTTAAAATATTACTTTTGACGAATTTCGAAAAAACTGACAAAATGTCAACAGATAATTATATGAAAACTGACGACTCGATTTTGAACAATAAGAAGATATGTGCGTTATCGCCATTGTGAAAACAATAACTATTTTTTAGTGAAGTATAGTGGAAAATTAAAAAAATGTTGATGTCGAAATTAGAGGAAAATTTATAGATACATACCTTCTTATCCTAAAGTTTGAAACAAAAGCACAAGTTTAACAGTTACTGGGGTTTTTTTTTCTTTTCCAGAATACTGTGAGAGTCCACTTTTAAAATGTATTACATTGTACAAACATGCATTGTTGAACATTGTGAAAGACATGTTACCATATTTACCACACTACTAATGTAGTGTTTTGATGTGCTTCTTACGTCAAACCAAAAAGTACTGAATGAAGTAATTCGTTAAAATTGCTTAATATTCAAGAAGCGAAACACAATGACTCAGATTAGAGAAATGCACTTGCCATTAATAAGTCAGTACAAAAGTATTCTAAGAAATCATTTCGTTACAAAATAAGTGCATCTGTACAAAAAAAAAATTGTGTAACTCTTTAACGAAACATTAAATATTTTTCATGCTAAAATAGATTTCGAGAATTAATTACATAATTTATATAAACTATTACCTAAAAAAAAACCAAGACGTTATCTAGAGTTTTTAATTTTAATTAACAGCAAATTTTACATTTTATGACAAATTATATTAACAAACAACAATCAATTATATTTGTTCACCTACGGGCTTAATTATTAATTCATGTACCTGTAACGATATTAAAAGAAATGTAAATATATACTTTTTTTAATAAAACGCGTTACCTGAACATGAGGAGGTGTTGACAATATATAAATTAGAGCATCTACAATGTCCTGATCTTTTAACGACGGCAATTGTTTCAAAAGTTCCAGCCTTTCTTTATCCAATTCCTTACTAAAAACTGTCATTTCAGTTTCAACCATTCCAGGACTAACACTCTGAAACCTATTTTATACACATTTTGAACTTTTCAGCAATATTACACTTACCGAAATTTTGATTTTGCTTTTCGCCGCTAACAATTCTTGACGAAGAGTTTCAGTAAGAGCGGTTACAGCGAATTTGGAGGCAGCATATATGCTCAATCCTGGAGAAGGAGGAATAACGTGGCCAAGATAACTATTCATGTGGATGATATGACCACTTATTTTGTTAGTTTGCATGGTTTTGACGGCTTCTCTCGTAGCAACACACAACCCTGTTACATTAGTATCTATGACACGTCTATATTCTTCGGTTTTACCAGACATCAAAGAAGGATCTTTAAACACTCCAGCACAGTTTATGAGAATCGAGACAGGTCCTACGTTTTCTTCAGTCCATTTAAATGCGCTTAAAACATCTTCTTCTTTGGTAATATCGGTTTTAAACGCGTGGAGAATACCGCTGCTGGTTGTTAACGTCTTTGATTTTTCTTCGATGAGCTGTACCCGACGTGCTAAGCCAACCACCTGAAGATTTATTTCTTATATGGAGTATGAAAGTGAATTTTAAACGGATGTTACCTTCATTCCTTCTTTCACTAGTTTTTCAGCGATGGCAGCCCCGATGCCGGAACTGGCTCCAGTTATGACAGCCACTTTACCGATCCATCGCTCCATTGACAGAACCATTGTTTCAGAGAATTATGGTTTTCATTCGCAAGTACATGGAAGAAATAAAATCGAACTTCAGTGTATCAGTTTTATTTGAAAAAAAGTTTCTTAGATAAGATAATTTTTTGTTGTTTTTTAGAAGTCAGTAGTTTATAATAGCTAGTATCGAACTGTACAACTGCTATACCAACAAGAAGAGATTCTTATATGAATTAAAATATATATGTATTATATTCTTTGTCGTTTTGAGGTATCTCACGGGCTTTTTGGGTGTATAATTTTGAGCCTTTCTTATTTTTCAAGTTCCTAGATTTTTTTCATTATTTATTAGTAATTTTTTCGTGTTCCCAACTTTTGATATTCTCAGTAATTTCGGTGTTAAACATTGAGGTATATATTTTAAAGAACGTTGGCACTATTTTTTGGTGATTTATTAATTTTTATTATGTCCACAATGTCCTAGTCTAAAACTAACATATTGATATCTATTTGTAACTTAGGGATATAAATTTTTGGAAAAAACAAAATTATACAACAAAATTTTACTATTTAACTTAGATTTACGGTACCAATTGGTCTGAAATTTTCCACAAGCTGTAAGGTTGTCACAAGCATCGTAACCTTCTAATCAGAATTCACCTATTCATCCGTTTGAAAAACTTGATGACGTCAAAATTTTGCTCACTAAATTTTACTTATAAATTTATAGAATGACACGTTTCTTTAATTCTAACTTATTAGTTATGCAGACCTTTAATAACTGTCCATAAAGGATGTCTCAAAAACTAGTTAATGACTCATTTTATTTTATTGATTAAATTAAAAACTGTTTACCTAATTTTTCCAAAATTTTAGAAGCATAGTTCTGTTGTTATTAAGATTGCACTGTGTTCATCAAAGTTAACAAATTGATCCTCATTAAAAAGTTGATGATGTCATTACAAAATTAATTTAGAAAGTCTCACTTGAAACCTACACCTACTTAACGTAAAGTTTCATAATCAATCATCATGTTTATTTTAACATCGATTATTATCTTTAAAAATTGCAAAATCAAGATTAAAATTTGTCTATGAAATTGGATTTATTTAAGGAATTTTCATTTAGGACCAAGGGAACTTCTGCCCAAATTACTGTAGACCAGATTTTTAGGGTTAAACATGTTGTTTAAAAAATTGGTAGGAGATTAGTTCGACAGAACTTCCCTAGCTCATAAAATACAGCTTGTCAAATCCAGCTCTTTCGAAAAATTAAAAGATTTGATTTTGCGATTTTTTTTGTCTTTTTATGGCAACCAATATAAACGAAATTAAAAATATGTATCTAATGTTTGACTAAAGGTAAACAAACGTGCTAACGGTTCGGTTTTTGTATTACAAAATTTTGTGTTGTTATCATCCACTTTGTTTGCAAGGACGCATACATCAGTTTGGATAGATGCATTGTAATACTAATAACAAAAGTATTGTATTATTGTCATTCTTGAATGGTGAATTAATGTTAGTTATTCTTCAATAGTGATTTATAATCAATAAAATAAGGAAACAATTTAATTACGTCCGTGATTTAAGACAAATAGCGATAACACTTATCAACCTGTAGACGTGATGACAGTGAAACAAAAATTAAACTAAAAGATGTTTTCTACAAATTGCAATAACCGGATCACAATGCCGACGGTTCAGACATTTTTATTGCTCTGACTTCCGCTTATTGAACAAAGAATTACATTTTATTTTGATTTTCGATGTTGTAATTCACATTTCATTAATTATAACTCGGTGGGAGGCTCAGCATCCCCCTAGTTACGGCCTTGTCTACGGGTTTATTGATTAAAAAGTGACTATGCTTACAATAGCTTCAAAACGTCTGCAAGATTTGAAAGTATTCAGTTTTGCAATTCTTAATTTAAACAGTAAAATAAATTGACTCAGTCATTAATTGAGTTGACTATAAGCAAACTTAAAAAATATTAATGCAATGATAACTCACAAGTATAGACTCATCAATCTCATCATATTTTGCACGTTTAAGATAAGATTTGTTCAGCAAAATTTTGAGGTCATCAATTTTTTAGGGGGGGATAAGCATATAAGTACATTTTGATCAAAAATTTACCAGGCTTATGATAACTTTACATCGCCAAGATTTCAAAACATTCGATGTTGTAGTTCCTTATCAATAAAATAAATGTATTTATTTGCATGCATTATTTTTTTTGAGTCGGCCTGTATAAGCAAATCCAAAATATATGAATGGAATGATAAGTCACAAGTACAGATATTTTCTACATTTTATAAAGGATTTATTCGGCAAAATTTTGAGCTGACGTCATCAATTTTTTGGGGGGATAAGTAAATACATTTTGATTAAAAATTTGTCATGACCATCATAACCTTAAAACATCTGCAAAATTTCGAAGCATTCGGTTTTGCAGATTCAAAATTAGATTTTAAAGTGTTATAATTTTAATTTTTTTTTTCCAAAAATTTTGACGTTTCGGGTAAAAACTCAACACGAAGTCATAAACTACATGTGTAGGACTATGTTATTTTATACAATTTAAAACCCATATTATTGGTGGGGATGATTGGACAAATTTTGGTTAGCGTTTTACCATCTACATGATATTCCTAATATAAATACACACATATTTATGGAAATTTTGGAACGCGGTTGCCATCACTGTTTTCAGCTTATAAAACTCTAGAAATCGTACCAGAAACCAAAATCCGACAAAAAAAAGTCAACAATATATCTAGTAGCATTTTTAGAGTTTTGTAAGTTGAAAACAGTCTTGAAAAGTGCGTTCCGAAATTTTCATAAATAACTGAGTTATTGATTTTTAAAAATGCGTGATTTTTACTAAAATTTACAAAACGACGATAAACTGTTTTTATTTTTAACAAAACTTTCTTTGTGTTATATTAGGTGTCTGTAAAATGGCGGATTAACTCTTTAGTACGTTATGTACGGGGGTTTCGGAAATCCCAAAAAAATAATAATGAAAAAATTCTTTATGATGTAGACTACGAAAAAAAAATGTAATTTTATAAAAGTAAAATTGGCAACATTGCACGCATCTAATCCGTGAATACGTCCGGCTTACTTCCTGATTTCTTAGTGACGGTGGTCACTGAAATCCACCTTTTATTTTTTTTAGGACAATAAGCATAACAATCAGTAGTCATTAATCGTGCATTATTATTAAGAAAACACTAATAAATAAACCAAAAAAAAAAAATTTAATTAGACATTTAAAGCATAACCAACTAAACACTAGAGATGTTCAAAATTACCTTGTGTATATGAGTAAGCTCGTAATGTTTCCAAATTTTGATATTTTTTTGTAAAAGTTAGTCATCAGTACTTGCTAAGTTAAAACTGATATTAGCAAACCACATACCTTTTAAAAAAAAAGAGGGTGCGTGGGCGGGGCTAGTTCCTGCTAAGAAAAGACTGATTTTGAGCTTTCAGTGTTTTACTTTTTGCAAATCTGAAAAAGTCTGGAGTGCCGCAGTGTTTGGGTACCCATGGTGTATTGTTTTGGGAGTTCAAGAAGATTTTTTTGTAAATTATTTAAAACAATTTTAGGGGACTTTGATGTTATTTAGGAAAATTCTGACCTGACCTGTTTTCGAGTTAATTTTGGGACCCCGTTTTATTTTTTTGAAAAATTTTAAAGAATCTTGAGGTTCTAGGTATCCCAGATATATATATCCAAACGAATCTGAAAGTGCTTTGGAACCTCTAGTGTCTTTTCTTACAATAGTTTAATTAAATTTTTTAGAGAATACCTATGTCATTTGCCAAAATCAGTCATAACAAGTACTAGCCCCTCCCACCCGCCCTCTCTTTTCTTATAGGGTATTTCATTTGCCAAAATCAGTTTGATCTTAGTAAGTACTAGTACCGTCCGCCTCTCTTTTTTTAGAAGATATCTCAGTTGCCAAAATCAGTGTTATCTAAGTCGGTACTAGGCCCGCCCACCCACCCTCTCTTTTCTTAGAGGCTGTGATTTGCCAAAATCGGGCTTATCTTAGCAAGTACTAGCCCCACCCACCCGCCCTCTCTTTTTTTAGAGGGTATCTCATTGGCCAAAATCAGTTTTATCTTAGCAAGTACTAGTACCGCTCGCCTCTCTTTTCTTAGAGTATTTTTCATTTGCCAAAATCATTCTTATCTTAGTAGGTACAAGCTACGCCCGCCCACCCTCTCCCTTCTTAGAGGCTATGTCATTACCCAAAATTGGTCTTATCTTAGCAAGTACTAGCCAGACGGACAAACCGACAGACGGACAGACAGACAGACAGACGGAAACAGGAGACCCATTTCTTCGTACTCTAGTGGTCATGAAACGTCGAGACAACGTAAAAGTAGATAATCGGCCCATGGACTCGATAACAATACTTCTTTCGCTTACGCTCGGGAAGTAAAAAGAGGAAGATATTGGTGTAATTTTTATTTATTATCTCAAAAACAATTCTAGAAACGCAGTAATCTTACGGTGAAAGTTACAATGTGGATATCAAAACAAATTAAGGTCAATTAAATTAATTTAACTATTAATTTCCTTCATTTAAATACAAGACAAAGGTTTTAGCTTCATGGGGTGTGTATAATACAAAATGTAAATTGATAGTAAAGTTCTTTGTTACTTCTCCAACGTGAGCTCTGATTGTTGTCAAATTTTATACGTGATTTAAGAATTTTGTGTTGAAGGTAAAACGGTAACCAGAATTTGTCCAATGATCTTCACCAACAATTTGATGACATTCCCTCATCATTTTGGGTAGTAAATGTTATCTAAATTTTATAAAATAATGTACTTCTGTACCTACTCGTGGTTTATGAATCCGATTTTAATTTTATCATAATTACTTTAAAAATTTTGTTGTGCAATGTGTTTCATGTGGCTAATTTCTCACTCATGCAACAAATATTTCCAAACTTTTTCAGGAACCATAGTTTCGTAAAAACTGGTTCTAGAGAAAAAAACTAAAAAATAAGAATTCCAATAATTCTGAATAAGCAACTTCTCACCGTTTTCTCAAATGCCACTTTCAGTATTTTTATCTAGTGGATTCCAATGATAACCCTTTAGCCACAACAAATTTTTTAGACGACTAGATATTATAAATCTAGTCTAAATTTTTGGACCGACTTGTCACTTTTTTGTACATATATGTATGTCGAAAATTTACGTTTACGTCCTTGGCCTTGTATTTTTGACCAACATTTTTTAAATAAAAAAAGCCCAAAAGCACTTTCATTTAAACTCCACTTTTACTGAAAACCGTTGTGAAACATTTATGGTATACCAATTATTTTTCTCTCTGGTCGCCTGAAAAACGTTATATGTACCTCGGCCAAAGAGAACTTTTTCGGCCTCATTTTATTTGAGTTCAGACCGACCGAAAAAGTTCTTCTTTATGGCCTTGATACACAAACAACTATTGAGTGTACCTACTGTTAATTCCATAAAAACACATTCTATGTCCTTAATTTACATATGTTAAACGGCTACAGCAGCAAGTTTTAACATGTTTTTCTTTGAAAGCAGGAACGTTGTTTATGCGATGACGATGATTAACAATAGTGTCATATCAACCCATCCTTCCTGTGATATTCATTTGACCCTGTTTTTTACAGTTTTATCGTGGTAATTCAACAGGAAGGTGAACAACATGAGCATAATCTCAAAAAATGTGTGTCACTTGCCACAGTCTGTTAAACGAATAGCAAATCTTACACGCGGTTTATTTGGCTAAAAGGTTCAATGCAAACATCATAACTTTCTTTGGATAAAAGTAATAGTAAAAAGTAACCACTGTACAGTTTTTTTTGCCTTTTCTAAGAACTATGGAATTTGCAAAACTATTGTTTATGTTAAAACTTTGAATTCGTGAAAATATTTTTCAAGGAATCGTAGACGCCAGGTTTTTATATGAATTATTTTATATTATTATCATTATTCATAAATTTACACATATTAGTGCTATTTAATTAGACATTGTCTGCTCAGTACTATCAATGATTTAATTATTATGCAGTCGTCATTGTAGCAATATTTCAAAATGCAGTGCAAGTCTGAAAGAACCGATGATTTATTGAATTTATGTATGTTAATTTATTTGTCATATGTATAAAATACTAACTGTATTTGTATTAAACATCTCACTTATTATTGTAATAAACAAAAGATATTTAATAATTTGTGGTATATATGCAACACGTTATACACATCGGTTTAGTAATGGTATACTTTTGTAAGAAACGAACAATGAATTCTCTCTACCGACCTATTAGTCATCAGGTACAGTTATCAATAGCCGCATTTTAAAATTATCACTATTACTACATTTAAAATTTGACAAAATATAATGCATGAATGAATTTTAGGCTAAATTTCGCAACTAACTTACATTTTCAATTACTTAATCAAAGAATTATCAATCAGTTCACCGTAATAATCCAAAATCGTGCTTAAAGGTTTTTGATAAATTTACTGTAGTTACCATACGGTTGGACTTTATCTTACACACAATATTTTTGTTCTTAGGTACGTTGACAGATCGAAAAAAATTTTATCAACAACGTACAAATAATATGCCAAACCTTACAATTAAATATTTTCAAGGTGACAGCTTAAACTTGCTGTAATTTTAGCCGTCTTGACGGGAGTCCAGTTTGAGACATCAAAACGATACCTTGTATAATTAACTGTAATTGTAGAAAACTCTCAAAGTCAAATAAAGCACTTGTTCCAGACTTAACTCATTTGACTTAACCTTGACCTAAATAAAAATTTGTGTTGGTCATGTTATTCAGCACCTCAGACGTATGACACGTTATTTTCACATATATACAAGTATGTAGGACTGCAGCCGCTCACACAAAGTACTTCAGTCACTATGACTGAATATTTTCAATCTCTGTGACTCATCCAAATGAGAAATTTAGATATGTAAAATGATTGATCACTGTGTAAATCTGTGGGCTAAGGGGTGCCAGTAATATCTGTTTTGTATTATTCTTTGCTCTATCTTTGGGGTGAGCTTTTCTAAAACGTGACCAGATTAACTTAATACTTTTCCAACGGCGATTTCACATTTAGTTATTTTAAAATGTCTACCTTCTACAAGGCGAAACTAAAACAATTTTTTTCACTTTCTAAGTTTACTGCAATCGAAGCACTCAAAGCTGTGCCGTTCTCCATCTGGGAGTAATTGACAATTGCCATATTGTGAGCGTAAGGTAAAAATTAGATCCTATCTCCTTTCTTTACACACTGCAGGCATACGAGTCTACTTCTTAGAAACGTATCTTCCATTTTTGCTGTGCAATTATTGTTCTGAGCTTAAAGACGCACACCTGTGTGCAGCTAATTCAACAAATACCGAAACGACTCCCGTGCTGATTGAAATGTTAATGGCGTTAACACTTAAAACGTGTATCGCATTTACCGATTCACCGACTTGGTTTACATTACCTTAATCTTCAACACTTACGGCGGTTCACATAAACCGATTATGTTCAAAGGAAGTTCTTAGGCGGCGGTTTGGGAAAAAAGGGTACTTGAACGCTATTTCTAGTCCTTTTCATCCATGTCATAGTAGAGCTTGTAGGGGCTTATTAGAAGGTGCCGTCAAAAACAAAGAAAAGTTATATTCCTAGTGGAACAAGATGCTTAGACTTTGTCCAGTCAAAAAACGTATTTGTTTTCAGTTAACCAAAGAGAAATGTTTCGTTTTGTGACAAATTTCGAAAATATGAAATGCGAGTCACAATACCAAAAATAATGGTAATTAAGTAAGATGATCAAATGTTTATTCATAACGTAACGTAACCGTTTCATGATTGCATCACCGTTAACAAGCAAGCATACTCTACCCAAATGTTTCCTGTTTTTATTGGAATAGGTCAAGGTTTCGTGTGCTATTTACCAAACATATTTTTTCTGGGCTGTATATTTTAAAAATTTGAAGCTATTTTTTCTGTATTCTAATGTGTTCGTAGAAATAAAAAATAAACAAGAAGTTTGTAGTGGTTTGCATTGTCTCTTATCGCCGAGGTTCGACAATAACCTCTCTATACAATACGATTTATGGGTTTTATCTAAATGCAAACGAAAATCTTTTAACGGACTACCTGAAAAAAAGGCGGGAATATTTACTACAATGTTCCAGATAGCGCAAGATATAGTCTCGGGGCCAGACAGCTTGTCTGCCTTTTCATCAACCAAGTGTTAGATTAAATCTGACGCAAAGTTTAAAATTTACAATGGACACTCGAACAAAAAGAACATCTACCTGTATGGTTTTCCATAATGCAAACCGGCAATAAAAGTGCTCGTAAAAGCACACAATTTCTTTTTTTTTGTACCCAAACAAACATATACTTGTCGTCTTTGGATTTTTTTTGCTCAGTATAATAATCAATAAGGATTAATTTGTGGGTGGGGTCCATTATTTTCTTACGTTTTTTTTTTTGACAAATAAGCAGTGACACAATTAACAACGGTTTTTGCAGAAATATTGTGATACGTTTCGCCAAAAGAGTTAAGTTAGTGCAAATATTTGCTCCGACAACACAATCATAATGTCGACAAATCAGTTCAGTTCAACGGAAACACCGTTCATAAAATTCGGCCGTTACTCATGTTTGCTTGCTATGTGTACTTATGCACTTTGCAGTGTCATATTTATTATTATAAGTGAAATGTGAAATTTTCTATAATAAGACGTTTCCGGAATTGCACCTTGCCTCAGCAAGATGTATCTGCAACGTATTTCTGTTTTCGTAGAAGACAACTTCAAAACAATTTTCTAAAAAAGTAATATTAAAGTAGTAACAAATCGGGATCAGTCTTCTTATTTTAAACCCTTTTGGTAATCGTAAGTATCCTACAACATCGATGGCTGTTAAAGTAGTAGTATAAAAAGCTAGAAATAGATTAATTTTGACCTCTAGGAAACTTGACATATGAAATATCAGGTGTATAGTTAAATGAGTGAACCTCAAAAAATCATTTTGAAACAGTTTTATGTTTATTGACGCAGAAAATGTACACACCAAAGCATTATCGATGTACCAAAAACATTGCACATTTTTAATAAAAATAAATATTTGTATGATCAAGTTTATGTTTACTACAAGTTTATTGCATATTCGTAGATTGTTGCATCGATAATTTTATGTGCATAGTAAAGTTAAGATAAGCAAAAAAGTGAAATGTTTGTATCATGTCTGGAAAGCACCGTTTTAGACACACTAATAGAAGATAGCAGAATACTTATTTTGTGACGAATCCTGCACTATCGTGTTTACTATTTTCTGTCTGTGTTTTATTCGGTAAACAGAGGTAAATACAAAAAACTAACTTATTATTTTTAATTTTTGCACGTTGTCCTCATCTGTCATCTACTGGCGAATTGTTGTAATTTTCTGAAAGTGTTTTTCAAAAACATGAAACTATGTAATAAGAACAGAATTAAATGAGAAAAAGTTGTGTGCATGGTTTGTGTTGTTTCGTCGTCCTTCATATATATTTATATTTTATATGTTTCATCTGTAGTCCACATCTTTTTGTATGTTCTTTCCAAATAGCCATATTTTGATTCTTTTATTCTGTTATTATAGCATCTAGTGTGCAGATAAATAATAGTGTGTACAATCCTCCTCCCTCTCTTGCACCTTTCTCTGTTTTAAAAGGTATTGATGTTGTGTTTCATGTCCTAATCTGATTAGTTGTGGTCTCATATACGATTTTTAGATCCAGGTTTGCTTTCTTTTCACCAAGACTTTTCCAGAATGCTTCTTTTTTAATTGGGTTGAATGCCCTGCTCATATCTATAAAACTTAAAAATACTGTTTTATTACACAGTTCTTTTCCTGTTAATTAGTCTAATGTACATATTTGATCTTGTGTGCTATGATTTTTTCGGAATCTGCATTATTCGTCTTGTGTTTGTCCTCGATTGTGTCTTTGAGTTTTTTCTCAATTATCATTTCATAGATTTTTTTTCTGCTGTACATAATAGAAATACATATTCCTTTGTAGTTCTCAAACTATTTTTACCTCCTTTTTATATATCGGAATTTTCTTATTTTAAGTAATTCCTTCTTTGCTGCTTCGCCTACTTTTTTATCGCCTTTAGTAAGTCTCATTCTTCTGAATGCGTTGTCTACTTCTTCTATTATTTATTTCTGATTTTGTTTTTCTAAGTAAAGTATTTTTATTCATTTCTCAGCTTTTGTTTTTTTCGGTCTGATGACAGTCGTCTTTGTTTAACAGTTCTTCGGAGTATTCCTTCCCCCTTTTTAGTTCCCGAGCGGACGTATGTATAGTAATCAAGTACACCGGACGAATGGCCACTTTTATATTTTCTTGACGTTTCATGACCACTAGAGTACGAAAAAAGTAGTCTCCCATTTCCATCTGTCTATCTGTCTGTCTGTCTGTCTGTCTGTCTGTCTGTCTGTCTGTCTGGTGTCTATCCATTTTTATTAGACACGTAATCTACGAAACTGCTGGACCAATTGTTATCAAATTTTGTATGTATATCAGAAATATCATGCTAATCGTCTCGACTAACAATTTGATGACGTCATTCTCAAGAATTCTATGTTTATTTGATTTAACTGCTATACAACAATATAGTCCTATAAGTGTGATGTACGAATCCGCTTTGAGTTTTTTCCTAGCCGTCCAAATTTTTACATAAACATAATGCTCGGTATAATAACAATTTACCATTCGCGTAAGGCATTCCATTTGTGGTCTAGTGGTTACGAATCGGGAATGCGGACCGGACGGCGCGTGTTCGATTCCAAACTTGGTCTTTCCTTTATTTTCTCTTTTTCTCTCGCGTTGTTACCCCACTTTCTCGAAAAGGTGAGAATACGCCCCCTTTATTTAAAAATGTAAAACCTTCTCGTGGGCGCCAAATGCCTTTTTCAAGAATGTGAAACCTTCTCGGGGGTCCCAACTGTCTTTTTTAAAAATGTAACACCTTCTCGGGGGTCCCAACTATGTATATATCTTTTTTAAAAATGTAAAACCTTCTCGGGGGTCCTAACTATCTTTTTTAAGAATATGAAACCTTATCGGGGGTCACAACTGTGTTTTTTAAAAATGTAAAACCTTCTCGGAGACCGCAAATGATTTTTTTTTAACAACCTGAAACCCTTTCAGGGGTCCCAATTGTCTCTTTCAAAAATGTTAAAACTTCTTTTGTTTAATGTCATACCTTCTAGGGGGTTGATACTGTATTTTTTAAATATGTAAAACTTTGTCGGGGGCCCCAAATGCCTTTTTTTAATGTAAAACCTTCTCGGGACCCCCAACAGTCTTTTTTAGAAATGTAAAACCTTTTCGGGGGTCCGAACTGTCTTTTTTAAAAAAATGAAACCTTCTCGGGGCCCAAATGTCTTTTTTTTTAATGTGATACATTCTCGGGGGTCCCTACTGTATTTTTTTTATTGTAAAACCTTCTCGGGTGCCCCAAATGTTTTGTTTTAAGCATGTGAAACCTTCTCGGAGGTCCCAACTGTCTATTTAAAAATGTAAAACCTTGTCGGGGGTCCCAACTGATTTTTTTGAGAAGTGAAACCTTCTCGGGAGCGCCAAATGTATTTTTTTAATATGAAACCTTCTCGGGGATTCCTACTGTATTTTTTAAAATTCTAAAACCTTCTCGGAGACCCCAAATGCCTTTTTTTAAAAATGTGAAACCTTCTACGGTGTCCCAACTATGTTTTTTAAAAATGTAAAACCTTCTCGGGGACGGCAAATGATTTTTTTTAACAACGTCAAACCTTTTCAGGGGTCCCAATTGTCTCTTTCAAAAATGTTAAAACTTCTGGGAGGTGCCTAATGTCTTTTGTTTAATGACATACCTTCTCGGGGGTTCATACTGTATTTTTTAAAGATGTAAAATTTTTTCGGGGGCCCCAAATATCTTTCTTTTAATGTAAAACCCTCTCGGGATTCCCAACAGTGTTTTTAGAAATGTAAAACTTTTTCGGGGGTCCCAACTGTCTTCTCTAAAAAAATGAAACCTTCTCGGAGCCCAAATGTCTTTTTTTAATGTGATATCTTCTCGGGGGTTCCTACTGTATTTTTTTTTTAATGTAAAACCTTCTCGGAGACCCCAAATGTCTTGTGTTAAGTCTTTTTTAAAAATGTAAAATTTTCTCGAGAGCGCCAAATGTCTTTTTTTTGTAATGTGAAACCTTCTCGGGTGTTCCTACTGTGTTTTTTTAAAATGTAAAGCTTCTGGTGTCCCCGAATGCCTTTTTTTAAGAATGTGAAACCTTCTCGGGGGTCCCACCTGTCTTTTTTAAAAATGTAAAACCTTTTCGGGAGTCCCAACCGTCTTTTTAAAAATATAAAACCGTCTCGGAGGTGTCGAATGTCTTTTTTTAATGTGAAACCTTTTCGAGGATTCCTACTGTATTTTTTAAAAATGTAAAACGTTCTCAAGGGCTCCAAATGCCTTTTTTAAAGAATGTGAAACCTTCTCGGGGGTACCAACTGTCTTTTTTAAAAATGTAAAACCTTCTCGAGGGTTCCAACTGCCTTTTTATAAATACCTTCTCGGGGGCGCCAAATGTATTTTTTTTTAATGTGAAACTTTTTCGGGAGCGCCAAATGTCTTTTTTAATGTGAAACCTTCTCGGGGATTCCTACTGTATTTTTTAAAAAGCTAAAACCTTCTGGGGGACCCCAAATGCCCTTTTTTAATGTACAACCTTCTCGGGAGTGACAACAGTCTTTTTTAGAAATGTAAAACCTCTTCGGGGGTCCCAACTGTCTGTTTTTAAAAATGTGAAACCTTCTCGGGGCCCAAATGGCTTTTTTTTTAATGTGATACCTTCTCGGGGGTTCCTACTGTATTTTTTTTAAATGTAAAACCTTCTCGGGGGTTCCAAATGTCTTGTTTTAAGCATATGAAACCTTCTCGGAAGTCCCAACTGTCTTTTTAAAAATGTAAAACCTTGTCGGGGGTCCCAAATGATTTTTTTGAGAATGTGAAACCTTCTGGGTGGTCCTAATTGTCTCTTTTAAAAATGTTAAACCGTCTCGGAGCTACCAGATGTCGTTTTTTTAACGTAATACCTTCTCGGGGCTTGCTACTGTATTTTTTAAAGATGTAAAACCTTCTCGGGGGTCCCAACTGTCTTCTTTTAAGAATGTGAAACCTTCTCGGGGGTCCCAACTGTCTTTTTTAAAAATATAAAAGCTTCTCGGGAGTTCCAACTGTCTTTTTTTAAAAACCTAAACCACATCGGGGGTCCCAGTTGTCTTTTTTAAAAATGTGAAACCTTCTCGGGGCTCCCAGCTGTCTTCTTTAATGTGAAACCTTCTTGGGAGTCCCAACTGGCCCTTTTTAAAGAAGGCGAAACCTTCTCGGAGGCTCCAAGTGTCTTTTTTTAAGAAGGTGAAACCTTCTTTTTTTCTGTTGCACTGTGACTAGTACTTTCTATATTGGTTTTACTCCATAGAGATTATCACGAAAAAATTAAATTCCGCAAAATCAAATTTTATAATTTTTCAGAGAAGCAGTATTTGTTGGACTATACTCCAGAAGCGAGGGAATAACTTTCGACCAATTTTTTACTATTGTTTCATAATCTGTTATTAATTCTCTGTTTTACTTTTTAGTCCATTCATCGTTGTTTGTTTCGTGTTTTTTAGTCCTTTGGGTGTTTCGTAATTTGGTCCTTATGAGTGAATTGTTAAATATTAACCAAAGAATTTAATAACTTGTCAGTCTAGCAACCACATATTTCTTTTACATCGCTGACAAGGGTCTCTTTAAAAATAATCCAGTTTTGTTTAGGTTCTTATGTCTCATTTCTTTTTATTTAATTTTATCTTCCACCTTTTCTATATACTTTCGTCTTATTGTATCATAGTATATCTTATTTTATATATTTTAATTCTTTTGTATACTTCTGTTGTTATTTTAATTTCCGTATGTTTTTGGCAAATTTTTGTTCTCAGTAGCAAATACCTCTCTCATATGATGTTTTACTCTAACATCTTTGATTAGATTTTTTTCCAATTTGTGGATTATTGTGTAATCTAAGTATATTATTGATCTTTCTATTCTGCTTCCTGTCCTTATTATTTTATGTAAGTATTTGCTTATGTTTGCAGAAGGTTTTAGTAACTATCATGTTACTGTCTATGCAAAACTCCAACAGTATCTTTCTATTCTTGTTTATATGTATGTTCTTCCCCGTAACTCAAATTCACACGACTAATTGTACAGCGATTATATACAAAATAATTCCGGCGCAACTTGACATACCGGGGCGCCGTATGGGTCCATTTTCTTTGCCAGGGTCGTTATTACTCTATCTTACGTAGTAATTGTTATTTAAATTTTATAATAAGTATAAAATAATCGTAGACTTGTGGGTTATGAGTCCGGTTTGATTTCTTACACTAAATATCCAGATTTTTGAAAAAACAAAATTTGTAAAGCCAGATTTTATAATTTTTCGAAAAAGTTGGATATGTCGTATTGTTTACATAGTTATATACAATAGAGCAGCGTTGTTGATAGATTAATAACTGTAATTTAAACCACAACGTACACATTTTTTAACATATGCGTATTATGAAAATAGAGTGAAACAATGTAATAATCACTTAATGTATTACAAAAAACTTTTTTGTTAAAAATTTGAACTAGTAATATATAGAACGTCAAAATTAAACCCTGTTACAATAAACTGTAGCAGATATTAATTAAATTCATTACTTTATTATGCTTCCAGTTAGTTAAATTCATGAACCATAACTTTTATTAGTTTGTAAAAATTTGAACTAATGTTGTTTACAACATCATTTTGCTTGCATAAGGAAGGTGAGTCCAGATATAACAGTAAGTAATAATTTAACAATATGCAAATAAGCACCATTACATATTTCAAAGTAAAATATTGACCATTAGGATCCTTTAATAGATATTGGATTTACCTTATCACAAAACGAGAACGTAATAGCTATTACAAAATGAGTTAAGATGATTTACGGCAGTAACATTTTATGAATGAAGTTATTAATCCATTAGGGATAATTAAAACCATTAACTCTATCTTAAGTACCAATCCAGTTAATTGAAGTCAAAATTGCAGAATTCGACTTTTTTTGCACATTCAGTGTTGATTGATATATCCTGGAAAGTCATTTAGGGGGTGAGAATATCCTGTTCAAAACGGATGCAGAATCTCTGACCCTCCCGTTCTCATGCAGACGGTGCAAACCGCAGTCTCCCTCTCCCTTTTATTCTGGATTTAGTCTGCAGAAGACAGAATCTGCGAAGTTTAAGTTTAATTTTTGGTCGGGCTATGTCCACTTTACTATTTTTTTTATATCAATTTGACCTACATTTAAACATTAACTAGAATTAAGCCTAATCGTTGGCTATTATCACACAGTTCGTATCCGTCAATTCATTATCATCCTGAGTTGTGATATTACTGCATCAATTCGGCAGATACGACTTGTCAAAGTTATTATTTAGGTTACGTTCGATAAGAGCTTTACGGCTCAGTACATTTTTTGCCAATAAACTGTGGTCGGACAAATTGCTTATAGCGCTCACGTAAATAAAAGTGTTAATTTTGTAATAATTAATATTCACCGAGCCTTTTGAATTATGTACAGTCCTATCTATTATCTAATCGTTAGGTTCATTAACCACTGTAAATTTAACGCTACGAAGTGGTACACGTTAACTGTAATTGGGGAATTATCTATTTGCGAGTTTGAGTAATGGAATTAGGACGCGTCGGAATAAATTAAATGTAGTAGGACAGGTGAAACTTTTAAATTCAAATGTTGCAAATTTTATTTTTTATTACTGTCTGAGCAGGTGAAATATTTCGCGGATATTTTTTAAGCACAAGTCAACGAGGGACGTTGAACTATGTGTTCGTAGAACATGTTTTATGTTATTGAGGGTAATGGCCAATAATTGTGTCAAAATTACTGGCATTATGTGTGGTTCTAAATTCGTTTTAGTCCTTACTTTATTCTTTATGTAAATTTTTTGGCCAAAAAAGCGAGAGCTGAAGAGTTGTTTACAACAAAATTGCCCAGGTAACCTTAAGTCGATGAAAGGTGTACACATAATTGACCTTTGTTACACGACTTTATTCAAAAAGTTAATAAGACTTATTTTTCTGGACCACGTACTTGCAGAAACTGCGAATTACTACTCCACTGTGCACAAAGAAGGAAAGTGCAGTGAATGGCATTTTGCTACTGGCACATGTAATAAAACATGTAAGAGGAAGGTTATGTTGTTTATTGACATAGAACTAGTACTACGTAAAACTAGCAAACAAGGAGATGCTGAAAAAACATTACAATTGTTGTTTGTATTAATTTTAATTTACTATTTTAAATTGTGGTTGAATAAGTATATATACAAAATTTGATGTTAATCTTAGTACTTTTCCAGTTGTAAAATGTTAGCTTATGTTTTTTAAAATCTGAAAATTTTTTGACAATTTAATATCCATATAAAAATATTCATATGAAGCCGATTATTCATTACTACAACAAGGAAACCATGAGGAGTCTAAACGATTATAATCAAACAAATATGATTATTTAGCTATTTTAACTATGATGGAAACAATATTATGAACTGGTTATAAGAAAAGTTGGATATTCCAAAAGAATGTTCAGTAAATTCACAAGTGTGAGTTTTTTTTAACCTCAAAAGATATTCCCGTATTTTCTAGCCATTCGGCCCAATGTGTAGCAGTGCTGAATGAATTAGTGGAAAGAAATGTACCTCGCTCTGCTCCCACTTGCTGGAATTTCAGTATTCGTACAGTTAATGTTAATTATAAATGTCAGGAATCCATTATTGAATACATGGAACAGTTGGAAGGAACGTGCAACACATTCACTTCCAAGTAAGCCACAGGCATTCTTTGTACCCTACAGGATTCAATTTTTATTTTTTGTTTAACTTTCTTCTACAGCGTATACCACACGGATATTGTATAAATCAGTAACAAAAAAACAGCATGAATTTCACCGAAACACGAAGAGTTACAGCTGTTTTTAAAGAAAGTACGTCAATTAGTCAAAAAGCATCAAATTTTACCCAAAATGCTACGGAACCAAATAAAAAAAAAACCAAACGCCAGATGAAGGAATGTTTTGCATTTATGGCTAGTAACCGCATCACTTGTTTGTTCTGAAAAGTTTATAGAATACCATAACAAGTTTACTGAGAACGAATTAGACCTGAATTGTTCAGCTTACAACATTTTAAATAAACAGCGTCTGAGAGCCGAGCTCTCTGTACTGTATGCCAACAGTGCTGCAGTATGTACTTTCCTTAAAATTATAAGTTCGAATATCTTATGTGAAGCTGTGTAGAGATCGACTAACAGTCTTTTCATGTTATCATTATTATAACAAAAAAAACTTAGCAATATCCAATTTTGAACGACAAAGTGATTGAGAAATTTGTTACAAACAAATAAATTATATTAAAATAAAGGCCATTAGCAAGACAAGATTCTTAGTGTAACACTTTTTTTCTAATATTTAATTTTTTTTCTAATACAGTCACGAGCCGCCACTGGTGCAGTTAGCTTCAGATTTGGGTTTTTCAATACCTCTTACATGAAGACAATATAATATTTTAAACAAAAATGCCGTTTTCGAGGTATGCACTCTTTTAACTAAAATACTCTCGTTTTTAAGAATCATAAAATCAATCATATTACTCGATCACTAGGTTTTCACATTAAAAATAATCAACAAAATTGTGCCTTGTTCTCAGACTCCAAAAATGTTAAAATACAAATTTTCAAACATTTCCCAAAAATATCACAAATTTTTCCACTTGTAAAATTTTCGAAAGGTTGGTACAGCCATATTTTCAATGACTTAAGCTGTTTATTTAATTTTTAATGGAAAATGAATCGGCAGATCTAGATGAAGAAGATCGTTCTTAATTCTGGCTTTCATTAATTTTTGATATCTGGTAGGCCATAGACACGTAATCACGTGACTGACACCAAATGTCAAATTTTAAATTGAATTTGACAGTGTATCGATGGTACCAACTTACAAACTAAAGTCCTAGTGGACATCAAACATTAATAAAAGCCCTGTATAACAATTAGTACAGAAATGATTGAAACTGTTGAACGTAGGTTGCCCCAGAAGGAATTATCTGTTATGTATTCGCCAACGCTCTTTCAGCACGTGTACCAGTTTTACAGATAAAACTTCTCAATTGAGCCATTTGTTTCTTATATAAATAGCTATTACATACAGGTTATTCTTTCTGGGGCACGCTGTAAAATGATAAGCGTTTTCTTACCTCAACGCTCGTGTAGGATTGATAAAGTGTTCTCCATTCCCCAGTTTTGCAGTCTTCTAAGTCATCTTCGGAGCATAAAATAATTGCTTCCAAGTTTAATTTAGTACCGCTCTTATTTAAACTACTGAAATTCAGATCAGTTCATCGTATCTGAAAACTAACAAACCAGTTAAGCGTTATGACACCAACTTATCTGTTGCTGAAATAATAAAGGAAGGTGATTTAGTTGTGCTAACCCACTCTGGTTAACATGATCAGACTGTTCGAGAAATACGAACAATGTGGCATGTTCCTAACAGAACTGTATTATGAATTTTGACGACTACTGACTCGTTAAATATAAAAATTTCAAATTCTCAACTATACCGGGTGTCTGACAAATGTCGGATTAACTCTTCAGTACGTCATGGAGTCCCAAAAAAAATAATAAAAAAACTCTTTATGATTTGGATTACGAAAAAAACGTCATTTTATAAAAGTAAAATTAGCAACACTATAGATTAATATAGATGCGACATACAGACTGATTTTGCAAAACCACTTATTGACATTGGAGTCCTCAACCGCCAAAGGCAAGCGCCAAATTTAAATAGTCGATGCCATTAAAAAAACTTGTTTCACTACAACTCGTCGCCTAAGAACTTGTTTGATCTACAGACCAGAGAGCGCTCAGGCCATTGTCGACTCTAAGCGTTCAGAAGCAATTTGGTTGGTTTGGACTATAATTTCTGCGGGAAATAGTTGTTTGGTCGGTTTTTATAACGACTAAGCGAATATTTTTGGTACATATTTAGATGATTTTACATATTTTGTTTAACTAAGAATTAACTCTTTATTTGTGTTTTATACTAGCAAAACGTCTTAAACTAAGAATATTGTTGAAATCGTAGTAACCCAATAGATTTTTTTCGGGAAAATGTTTTGGAAACACTGTGTTCTATTTTGTATGAATTTTTTAAATGTTTTTAGTGACAAGTTTTGTATGATATTAACAGTGAGAAAAAAAAAATGAAAAATAAAAATAATCGAAAATTCGAAAAATCGAGAAATCTAATAATAGAAAAATCGAAATAACGAAGAACTGAAAATCGAAAAATGAAACATCAGAAAATTGAAAAAATGTAAAATTCAAAAATCTAAAATTTAAAAATAGAATAACGAAAAATCGAGAAATCGAAACCCCCAAATTTAAAAGATCGGATAACTGAAAAATCGAAACACCGAAAGACTGGAAAATCGAAAAACCGAGAAATCGAAAAATCAAAAGATCAAGAAATCGTGGAGTCGAAAGTCGAACAATTGAAAAACCGAAATAGGCCAAAATCCAAAAATCGAAAAGTTAAAAATTGAACAATTTATAAATTGAGAAATTGACAACCAAAATATCGAAAAATCCAAATCTCGATAAATCGAGAAATCAAAAAACTTAAAAATTTGAAAAATTGAGAGATTGAAAGATCAAAAGAACGAGAAATCGAAAAGTGATGAAGTCGAAAAATCGAAAAATGGAGAAATCGACAAATAAAAAGTTAAAAGTTGAAAAATTGGAAAAGCGGAAAAATTAAAAAACGAAAAAATGGAAAACTGGAAAAACTGAGATGAATCCAAAACCTGAACAATCAAATCTCGATAAATCGGGATTGAAAAATTAAAAAATCAAAAAATTGAAAAACAGTACATCTAAAACCAGGAAGGCGAAAAATCGAAAGATTAAGAAATATTGAAAAATTAAAATATCAAAAGATTGAAAAATCTAAAATTTAAAAATCGAAAAAGTAATAAGGCAGACACATCGAAAAATCCAGAAGTCAAAAATAGAAAAGCCGAAGAATTGAATAGTTGAAAAATCCTAAAACTGAAATATCTAAAAACTGAAAAATCGAAAAATCAAAAAAGTGAAGTCGAAAAATAGAAACCTTAAAAAATCGAAAAACTGAAAAATCAAATCCTGAAAAATCAAAAAATTAAAGAATTGAAGAATAGGAAAATCGAAACACTCGAAAGTCAAGAAATGGGAAAATCAAAACATCGATTAATTGAAAAATCTATAAATTGAGAGTTTTTAAGTCAAATTTGAAAAACTAAAAAATCGAAAATTTGACAAAATGACAATTGAAAAACAGAAAATCTAAAACCGGGAAGTCGAAAAATCAAAAGATTAATAAGAAATCGAAACACTTGAAAAATTCGAAAACTTGAAAATTGAAATATCGAAGAACTGAACCGAAAAATCGAAAAATCTAAAATTTTGAAAATTAAAAAATCTAAAATTTAAAAATCGAAAAATTGAAAAATCGGAAAAGTAAAATAATCGACACATCGAAAAATCCAAGAGTCAAAAATCGAAAAGTTGAAGAATCGAAATATTGAAAAATCCTAAAACTGAAAAATGAAAGAAAAACTGACGAATCGAAAAACTGAAAAATCCCAAAACTGAAATATCCAAAAATTGAGAATACAAAGAATCGAAAAATTGAAAAATCGAAAAATCAAAAAAATTAAGTCGAAATATCGAATCCTTAAAAAAATCGAAAAATTGAACAATCAGAAACCTGCAAAATCATAAGATCGAAAAATTGAATAACAAGTAAACTGAAAAATCCCAAAACTGAAATGTCTAAAAACTGAGAAATTAAAAAATTGAAAAATTGAGAAATCGAAGAATCAAAAAAGTGAAGTTGAAAAATCAAACCTGAAAAAATAGAAAAATTGAAAAACCGAAAAACCAAAAAACCTGAAAAATCAATTAATTGAAAAATCGACAAATAAAGAGTTTATAAAAATCAAAAATTGAAAAATTGAAATATTTAAAAATCGTAAAATTGAAGAGAAAAACTGGAAACCGAGAAATTGAAAAATTGAGAAATTGTAAAATCCAAAAATTGAATAATAAATAGGAGTAAACTGAAAAATCCCCAAACTAAAATTTCGAAAAACTGAGAATTCGAAAGTTGAAACAGCAAGAAATTATGGTCGAAACCGGTTAGGATGTGTATCAGATGACGCATCATGGTTTATAAATCAAATCGTTTCCGAACGCTTAGAGTTGACATTGGCCTGAGTGCGCTGTGGTCTGTAGATCAAACGAGTTCTCAGACGACTAATGTCAATTTGTCGAATGTAAAACGCGTCGTTAAAAACATTATGACATTTTTTCTAGTTAATTTTATTCCTAGTTAGAAACAAACACTGTTGCCAACATAAGTCGAGGAGTCCTCACCCGTCATTTAATTTAAACTATGACGCTTCTCTATGTTCTCTGGCAACACTGCCCGCTCCTAATGCGTGAATACCTTCGGCTTACTTTCTGATTTCTGAGTAAAGATGGTGACTGAAATCCACCTTTTATTTTTTTTTTTAGGAGAATAACCATAACAACCAAGAGTTATTAATCGTTGTGCATTATTATTAATAAAACTAGCTGTTATTTTTCATTAATAAATAAACAAAAAAAATTTTAAGAGATATTTATAAATTATAAACAAAAATAAGACCAACAAAAGAAAAATCCATTTAAACATAACCAACTAAACACTAGAGAAAATGTTCAAAATTCTGATCTTGTGCATGTAAGTAAGCTCGTAATGTTTCCAAATTTTGATCTTTTTTTATAAAAGTTAGTCATCAGTACTTGCTAAGATAAAAATGATTTTGGCAAATCATGTACCCTCTAAGAAAAGAGAGGGCGAGTGGGCGGGGCTAGTACCTGCTAAGATAATACTAATTTTAGCTAATGAAATACTCTCTAAGAAACTAGAGGGTGGGTGGGCGGGGTTAGTACCTGCTAAAATAAGACCGATTTTGGCAAATGCATACACTCCAACAAAAGAGAGGGCGAGTGGGTGGGGCTAGTACCTGGTAAGATAAGACTGATTTTAGCAAATGACGTATCCTCCAAAGAAAGAGAGGGTGGTGGGAGGGGCTAGTACCTGCTAAGATAAAACTGATTTTGGCAAATGAAATACCCTCTAAGAAAAGGGAGGGTGGGTGGATCAATTTTAAAATCATTATAACTCCCTTAGGTCCCTTGGTGCTCTATTTTCGGATAAATTGAAAGGAATCTGGTGTTTTGTTGCTGAATGAACTTGAAAAAATCTGTTGAGCTTTTAGTGTTTTATTTTTTATGAATTTGAAAAAGTCTTGAGCGCCGTGTTTTTTTTAATTTGGGAGACTCTTGGGTACCCAGGGTCTATTATTTTAGGAACCCTTCGAGATTTGTTCGTAGATTCTTTAAAACAATTTTAGGGAACTTTGGTGTCCTATTTTTGGAAAACTCTGCCCTGACCTGTTTTTGACTTCATTTTGTGACCCCGTTTTTTTTTCATTTAAAAAGAATCTTCACTCTTCAGGTTCTAGGTACTCCTGTTTGGAAAGAATTTGAAAGTGCTTTGGAGCCTCTAGTGACTTTTCTTATAATAATTTAATAAAATTTCTTAGAGGATACGTCGTTTGCTAAAATCAGTCTTATCTTAGCAGGTACTAGACCCAGTCACCTGCCCACTATTTTCTTAGAGAATATGCCATTTGCCAAAATCACTCTTAACTTACTTACCCGACCCACCCGCCTCCTCTTTTCTTAGAGTGTATGTCATTTGCCAAAATCGGTCTTATTTTAGCAGGTACTAGTCCTGACCATCCTCCCTGTCTTCTCTTCGTATTTCATTTGTCAAAATAAATCTTATCTTAGCAGGTACTAGCCCCGCCCAGCCGCCCTCTCTTTTCTTAGAGGGTATCTCATTTGCCAAAATTACTCTTATCTTAGCAGGTACATTGATTAAATACATATGTATTTTATTATTTTTTTGAGACTTCCGAAACCCCCGTACATAACGTATGAAGAGTTAATCCGTCATTTTCCAGACACCCGGTATAGTTATAGTGGAAATGACTAAAGGCACCACAGTTAATCTACAAATATTTAAAAAACGTATACTGAAACTATTTTTCACATGGGTTCTGTTTTAAGAATTATTTTAAGAATGTTTGGCTTTCAGATTGATAACATCAACTACATCTTATACTAGCATCAACAAATAAGGCTTTTGATTAAAAATTATATTGATGACGGCATTTTACCACTGACAAGAAAATCCCAAATTTGTTAGTAATATGCAAATAAAGTCGATAAATATTTGTGACCTGTTCAAGCGTTGTTGTGAAAGTTTATTCAATGATAACTTTGTTCATGAGGGGGAGTAATGGATAGCTTTACTTTTTTGCCACGTGTTTATATTAAAATTACATTATACCTTAAATTGCAATATTTTATTTAATTATACAATAATTATTATTCATAAAAATATACATGGGATTTCACTTTAACTAATCAATCAAAATTAGTTCAAAACCTGAGGAAAAAGTGTATGAAAGGTCGTCAGAAAAATATTTATTTTTGAACGTCACAAATTTGACCATAGTACGATTCTGTCAGAAACGAAAAAAAAACAAATAGTTACTTTAGCTGACAAATGTTGATGGCTACGGTGAGTTTTTTAGTTCGATTTGTTACAGCTTATAGCACTTCCGATATTGTTGTTTCTAGACTGAATTTTATTACATGTCAATTTTCTTATTTTTTTTCGAATAAATCACTTAAATTGAATAATATACGTATGTAAAGTAATAAACTATTATTATCGTAATCATCTGGTAACGACAGGTTTTGTATTTTAATACAACAAAATAATGTGTGTATTATATAGGTACTTAATTGTTTTGATATAAGTAAATAATGTAAATAAACAGTTTTGTTAGTCAAAAGTATTAGTATCCAAATGTTTGCTTTAACTTTTCTAATGACATTTATCAAAATTATTTCAGTATCAATAAGCAACAATTGCTAACACTTCAGAGAAAAAACTAGTTATACCAACCCTTTAGTCAATTAAAAAATTTCGACAGTCGCTGTTACTAAGCATCACCGTGACAACAAGGTAATTGGGGTATTGGGGTTAGATAGACTGTACTCTTATTGGCAGCCAAACTCGAGTATGTTGTATCCTGTTAAAAAAATACCCACTTGAACTTATTGCATAGTTTTTATTTTTGCATAGTTACATAACATGTCCACAGTAGTGCTGAAACTTTTTTGACACCATCCCGCCTGAGAAAAGTTCCAACGCACCCGATAAAAATGCAGGAGATGCGTTCAAAGTGCAGCGAAAACGCGCAAGGACTCCAGTAATAATAAACACAAACAAAATCGTCAACAGTAGCAGGAGTTTTGCACGTCGTTATTGTGTTGTTGCGATGCTTTCACTTTCTAGCGGTACGTGTCATAATGTTAAGTTAAGTCTCATAAACGCAAAGAGATAAACAGCCCATTAGCAGTCACCCTGTATATGACGCGTCCACTGTTGCCTTGCCTCGTCTATCAGTGCAAGAATCTACACGGTGCAAATCAAAAAATCGTGTAAACAGTGCATGCATCCAGCGTTTTCAAATTTGAGCGCGACCTCCCCTTATTGTCCGCTATGGTACGTTCCAACACGATTCCATAGCGTTTCACGCGGCGTCGTTTACACTTCGGCTTCAGTCGCGTAGAATTCGTCGAAGCGCTTGGACGTGTTGTGCGCCACCGCACTTGTTTGTGAAGTTTTCCCAGTTTTTCGCAGAAATTCCCAAAAAATCACAGTGACTTCCCGTAATAGTGACATTAGATGAACTGCAACGTCGAACGCAGTCGGTTTGCGTAGCGTTTTTCCCGCCCGAATTGACAAATTAGTGCTGTGTACTCACCAGTGAGCGTGGCTTCGTCTTCGACTTGACTCGCGTATAGTTGGTTGCCTGCACAATGAGTATGAGCGTTTGCAAGGCGGAAAATATAAAAATGAACTATAAACTGGTCACCAGGAGTCCCATCGCCAAAGTTAAAAGAAGCCTCTTCGGACCGGTGGACCCGGAGGACGCGAAGACCTTCATCCAGAACCACTTGAACATCGAGTTCAAGAGGGGCTGCACCAAATGGAACTTCAACTTCCAGGACGAAACCACGCTGGACCCCAATGGGGACTACATCTGGCATTCGGCATCCCCCATTCGGGTTAACAGAAAACGCAAATCTGCAGAGGTCGTGGAGTCTTCAGCGTACTACTTTCAGCCGATCGAACCAGCCGCCCGTTCTGAGATCCAAGCTAAAACGAAGGTTCCAAAACAGACCCATATCACCGGTGAGTTAATTTGCAACAGTATTTTGCGTCATACTACTATTACAAAATGGCTATGTCAATATTTGCCGTTTTACTCGTATATCTGGTAATTTGGTGTTGTTTTATTTCGTTTATTTTTGTTCGTGGTTGGGGTGCATTGTTGCCACATTTTCGAGGATCAACGCCCTCGTAATCAAATGCACGTGCGAAAGCGTCGCTTGTTGTAAAGGCAATCCGTATCTTCAAAATTCTGGGAAAAATGTTGAACGAAAATCGACAGAGACCAACCCCATAAGTTGTAAAAAATTTTCTCCAATAGCAAGTAGTCATACACATTTGTATACTTTGTCGTATTTGACAGTCGGAACTGTAAACTTGCTCTGGAAAAGATTTATTGCAGTTTGAGTTACAATTACGTAATATTTTATGTACATTAAGCATGCTAAGTCTTGAATTGGTTCACTAGATCACAGTTGTAGGGCCTTGCTTTAAGTAACTATTGTGTTCTCAATTAATGAAGGTGATTTATATTTGGTTGCATACTCACATAAATCAAGCGATCAGTGTATACCGAAGTGTCATATTTATGTTATCGAAGTCTGAACATGCCAAAAAGCGTGTATCGTTATTTGGTTAAGTAGGCGTTGACATTTGTTGCCTTGTCCATTAAAACAAGTATTATCAGACTGTCAAATGTGATGCATATGTGTATCTATTGTTAAAAAGATGACTAAGTTTTGTATATCTTATCTCATAAAAAATAAAAAATCGAAGTGGTTGATATACTAGATACGGAACTTGGAAATTTTGGAAGGATATGAATTATGTAGAAATATATATTGAAAGGTAGTTGGATTTGGTTTTAGTTCACTAAACATGATATCCCGTACTTAGAATTTCAGTAAGCTGCCCTAATTGCAAAACAAAAACTACTTATTGTTTGAAATTTTGATATACGGTAAAAGCTAAGTCTAATGACAAATTTAATAGCATTTAATACAGTAGGAAATGTCCAGTAATGTAGACGCTATGTGTGCTTTTGTATAGATTTGTTGATAACGGATCGTTAATTAAGATTATAATTATGGTAATATTTTGTTGATAGTATTTGGAAAGCACATTTTATAACTTGTGGTAATCCCGGTTGTATAGGCAACACATATTACAACCATACATCTTTGGTTATTTACAGAGAACGTTCTGTTTTGAATTTAACGCTATTACGAAATTACAAACTAATAAAATAGTACAATTATAAACTACATTGTGCAGTAACATCGCGACAAATATTTTTATCACATGACCGCCTTCAGATAAGTTGACTAAGACACTATAAAAACTAGTCAAAATAACGTGATATGTGTTTGATCTCTTTATGTATTTATTAACACAATTTTGAAGCGCCGTCGTAAAGTGATGCCGCTTGCCTCCAGACACTTGTTTATCTCCTAAAGCACAATTTAGTAAGGAAGTACTAAGAAAACTGTCGCCAATAGCTCAGATTTTTTTGACAGCTACCTACGTGCATGCAACGTCATGTGGGTATTTAAACAATAAAGAAACTCGTTTCTTGCAACTTAAATCAAAACGCAACCTGTAATTAGACGTTAAATTAAATTAAAAAACATGACGCGATAAAGAACGATTTAATGAATGACTAATTTTATGAATCAGCGATTAATTTCATTTAATTTATGAGTTTTTGTTTTTATCGTTGCTGCACGAGCACGGTTTTCATATAACATTCGTTTTACATTGTAATTAAACTGGTGGCGGTGTCTGTGACAGGGAGAAGACGTGTTTTGGTTTTGTTGCAGTCGAAAATAACCGTTGGGAACACCCCCTTCCAATATATCATGACAGTAGAGCACCCCCGTACGTGAACCCTCGACCTCGTAATGTGTCGAACGGTTTCGAGCATCTGTCTACTACCCCCAACCAGCTGCTCGTGCTGGATCTAATTTTAAATATGTACGATGTCGCAAATTCGTTTAATGTTTTTTTTCTTGGAATCGATTGAGTACACATTATTGGAGTTTGTTTATAGTAATTATTTGTAAACATTGAACCGTGTTATCTTCTACCGTGTAGAAATGAGGATATGAGGCTTGGCTTGATTAACGGTACTACATACACACTAGGAATAATTTTTGCATCGCAATGGCAACGTCGCCTCGCATGAATAAACAAGTTGGCGCAATCGTGTCTACCTCAACATGAATGTTTTTTAAGTATGAACAATAGTTGCCTAATGAATGGTAGGTTCATGCAACTAAAATTATGCAATTAATTAAGTGTTAAACAATTTTTGCACTTTGTAGGTATTAACTTGTCAACAACTGTAATGTGCTATCAATGTATTTATAATCGATTCTGTTCAAATATCAAAGCAAATACTTTGGAAATAAACTTATCAATTCAAAATTTGTACCATTTTAGGAAAAGCCTATACAAATCAACTTGTTTATATTTTTCTAGTATTTTAATTATAATTAAGAAATGTAGGCATTGATATCCGGTACCTTTATTTTATAGATACTCAAAGCGGACAAAAGTATCAATGCTGAAAAGCAAGATCAAAAAACCAAATCAGTCTATCTCATTCATGTGAAATCTTTGAATGCTTAACGGTAACTACTTACTATTGCTCTCAGCTTGACGTAAACTGGTGTTAATGTAACCTTTAACTAATTACGTTTTGTCACTGGGTGTTTACATTCATGTTTCACTTTTGAGACTGATAAAACGATGTGATGACTTAGATTTCAGAGCCAACTCTAATTCGTTTTATTCTCTATTGGACACGGTATAATACTAGTCTAATAAATTTATGTTTGCTAGAAAAGTTCAAATCCCCTGTCTCTGCAAAAATTATTAAGTTTGATTAGGGAACTTTATTTGTAATAATTTCTCTACATTAAAATAAATATAGATAAAACCAGCAACACGGTAAGAAACTAAATTGTATATTTTTCGACACCATATAAATGCGTTGTTCTGAATTCATTAATGTATCATAGTTTAAACACCCATACTACGCCACTGCCTTTGATTCAAACGCTAATGCATTCGAATTAAAGGAAACACTCTGTTAACTTGTTTCCACTTCACACCTGACTGACCGACACTCCTGCAGTTCGTACCCTAAAGTCGAAAGTACACCTAGCGGCTATTATGAAGAGAACTACTGAAGCCGAAGATTGGGGATTTCTTTTGGCGTCGTCCTCACTGGGTAATGTTTTCTCATCGGCACTGAGAACACTGCCATAGATCGTATTGGCGCCCAATGCGAGTACCATCGATAACGAGTCAAAAACAAGAAAAGAATTAATTTTTCAGATTTTGGAAAGAGATCCTTGTTGGTCGACGAGATTGATTACGAGCGAAGACTTAGAGGCGTAAGCGGACACCAATGACAAACGAACAAGGTTGCAAAGAGCATTTGATAAAGATCTTAATCGAGCGCGAGAATTTATTTTATCGTATCAGGATCCGACTTGTAACTTATGAACGCGAAGTAGCGTTTATAAATGCTACATGAACAGGATCTAACAGTTGTTGCCAGATTTAGATGACTGTCAACAGGATCCTTTGTTTAACGTTGGGTATTCGGATCAAAATTTCCAAGACAAACTTGAAACGGAACTAACAACCCGAAAAAATAAAATCGTGGGAAACCGAAAAAGTGTCACTTGCAACCTGAAGCTGTCTCCAGTGCAAAATTAGTACCATTTTACACATGGGCTTTGTCTTTTGATGGTGAAGGTAAATGGAAAATGTATACCACGATGAGCTGGTTCTTGCCTTCTGACTATGCGGATTTATTTTGAAATCACATAAAAAATCGTCTTTCGGGAAAAGGGAAAAGCAGTACTATCGATGTACCGGCTATAAACTTTTATTTCGTTTGATCCGCACTTTTGCCGAAAATAAACAAGAGTAGTAGTAGTTTGCATTCTCTCTTATCGGCTGAGCTTCAACAATAAGCTTTCTATAGAATACGGTTTATAGGATTTATCTAAATGCAAATAAAATCTTTTAACGGACTACCTGCAAAAAAGGCGGGAATATTAAAATGTATAGTTTGACCGAAGCAAGACAGCATGACTGCTAATAAGTGTTGAATATAATGTGACTCTAAATTCCAAAAAATGGTCAATGTTTTCATGAAGCAAATCAGTAATCAAATTGGCGCAAATTTTTCTAAAATTCGGCCTTCACTTCTCTTTGTTTATACTGTATACCTGTACATTTTGCATTGGAAAATTTCAATGTGTTTCTGTTTTCGTGATGGGGAGCTTCAAGATAATTTCTAAAATTAGTGGTAAGGATATAATATAGTATAGCATATAATAATAATCAATGTCGTAATGTAACTACAAGTGGATAAAAAGTAGTGCAAAAGATAGGAGTAGGTCAGATTTTAACGCAAGGACAATCTAAGCTAATCAACGAAAGCCAAGTGAAAAACAACACCATGGAAACCAATGTTTACCATTTCAAACATTGTTGTAGTAACCGTATTGAGTGTCAGTTTAAAAAATGTATATTCCATCTTTTGATAATACTATTTTTATTTATTGTTATAATTTAGACATCGTTAGCATCTCATTATGGCTTTCACTAATTAAACCAAGAATTTACACTTCTAATAGTGAGAAATTCGTGTTAAAAGTAATGATGTTTGTAAATAAATCTTGTTTTATATGTCAATATATTGTAAGGCGCTCCACAGGGTCTTCATCGTGTACCTGATTCTTTTTCTCTGTTCATGAACGATATTGCTTCAAATTCTAAGACGAAATCATTCGTATCGATAAGATTGATAATATGCCTATTTTTGTTTTTGAGATTACCTACTAGATGGCGCTGCGTTTGTTCTGCAGACATTAGCGTGGATGTTTCTGTTGGCTATTAAGCCAAAAACCTGAATAAGTGACCTGTTTAGCCGCGCCGACAAAGAACAAAAGATGTAATCAAGAAATTTGAAGGCCTACTGCCTATTGCCTATTTGAATAAAGTTACCTAATGTTGAAACTAATTGCAAGAAAAAATCCATTTCTTATCTTATTAAATGCGGAGTTTGGTGCCATAAGCAACAGCTGAAACATTCGTTGTTAATATCTTCATGTTTGAAATGAGTTCGCCGATTTTCCATTAAGCGAATACGCATTAGACGTGACAGCTAAGATTAGCATATCTACCAAACCCACCTGGCGAACAACTCATTTAATTAAAAAAGAGTCAGGAAGATCTCTACCACCACATGGTTGCGGTTTTTGTTTCTTTTAACCAATGTGCATTGCATTCGCTCCTTTTGCAGAGTTTACCTACATACAATATGCAAGAACCCTATTTGGTAATCCTAATCGTCCACCACACCTCTTCAGCATCAGTGTTCCAAGGTAACGAAACGTAACGAACGACAGAAGCCGTAATAATTGACAGCGTCAGCTACTACAACAAGGTCTAGGGAGATTATTAAGAGCATAAATGCAAAAACTAGTTAATCTTGTTGGCAACCACAATGCGTACTCGCGATCCATGTTGACCGTAGGTCGTACGCTAGAACAAAATTAGAAATAGTTGCATAAATTCCTTGCGATAATTACCCGCAGCCTTGACATACGATGACACAAGATTGCGTTCATATCAAGTTTCAGAAAACGCTTCGATTTAGCTCGGTCTGATGAGTAAGCGCCATGCAAATGCAAAGGTACATAATTGAGTCTGGCTGTCTAGTTAGTTCGCTTGAAATTTGTGCATTCATTTTGCGACGTGTTCTTGTAAATCTACCTCCTCCGCGATTTATCCACCCATGATGCACGTGTGTGTAAAAATAGCGTGTCTGCTCTCTGCAGTGGCAAACTTGTACCATGTGGCTGTGGATTTTTTTTCCCATCACGGGTGCAGCCGGTTGTTTACGCTCGTGCCCGCGACTGGCTTCCAGTGTTTATAAATGTACCCAGATTTATATTAGACAGAAGTTGATTGTTGTTACCCTCGTCTGGGTCGCAGGGCAAGGGTGTGAAGGGGTCTTTTTTCCTCGCTTCCATCAATTTGGCCCGGTAGCCCTTGGTGTGTTTGTTATCGACGGAGGATCTTCGAAGGTTCTTACGCCTGAAGGACTGAGTGCTCCGAAAACGTAAGGTAGCACCGTTTGACAGGATACATAATTAAAATCGACTCTGAATGCGGGTCGTTGGCCCGTGACTAGCAAACGACAAAAACAAAACGTCCATGGTACTGTACGTACGGCGGCCACCGCCCACAGCCCATCGACGATGACGCGACCGAGTCTTGATTTGTGGTGGAGCCCGTTCTTTAATTTATTTTTCGATTACTCTGTGGGTAAGAAGGCAAAACCGGTCTCGCCACCTCCAGTAGAATACGCTCAGTTTGTGTACGTGACATGGATATGTCTCAGGTTGACTTGCATAGCGTGTGGGAGCCGTCCACGGCGTCCCCATTGTTTTTTTTTTTTTTTTTTTCTAATCTCTATGGTTTTGGGTTATTACGTAAATGCAATAAAACCAGCGAATTTCAAATACGTGGCCAGAATTCTAAAATGTTACAAAACATTGTGAGATCGTCTACTTTTAAATGTTTCTAGTGCGTAAAAAATTGCTTTTAAATTTTTGAATTTTGCAAAATTATCCAAAGCGGTAAAATTAAGAGAAATTTCAAAAAAATCGTATTTCAATGGACTGTAACTCAAAAATGTCACACAATTATGATTTTTTTGTTTGAAAAATCTGAATTTCTAAGGTTAAAAATGAAGGCGGTTTCATAAACCACAGATATAAAAGTATGCTACGTGTTTAAATAGGAATTCGCAACATTTTGGGATGATGTTATCAACTTGTTGGTGAGACTGAAGATTATGTGTTTAATAAAATCGCCAAAAGACGACAGGCGGCATACTCCAAGGTTACAAAACATCAAGAAAACATGAAATTAGATGTTCGTAGTTCTAAAAATATATAAAAAATTGTTCGAATGCCTCTCACTATCTTCGTCAGATGAAAATACATCTGCAGGTCACATTTCTTCACTCCTATGACTTCTCAAATAGGTTTAGAATTTATCTTCTACCTATTTTATTTTCATTCAGTTTAATGAACGAACATAAAGTCTCTCATCCATCCACTTTACGACTGGGTGAAATAAAAGTAGTGCTCCTGGAAAACTTAATTTTATGGATTTATGTCTAGTATCCGTCGCACACATCAAATTCAGTTAGATGCTAGGAAATTTTTAGACTGATAATTTCCGGAGCTACCAAACCGATGGTTGTTAAATTTTAAGAATATCCGGTAGATGGTAAACGCTCACCAAAATGTGTCTAATTATTCCCACCATATTGTGATGGTGTCTCCTCAAAATTCTTCATAACAAATAGGTTTTTAGGTTTATAAAATAATATACTCTTGTACTTGTGATTTATGAGTCCGCCTTGAGGTTTTGCCCGAGGCATCTAAGTTTCATGCGTTCGAATCCGTCATGGGATTTTTGTTCTTACAATATACTGCTATTGGTCGATATATTTTTTTAATGTATAAAGGTTTAAAAAAATCACACAATCTAATTTTATGTTTTTCAAAGAAGATGGATTTTTGGACAGTACTTTAGAGGCGAGGGAAGTTCGAAGGTCTAAATAACCTTCGACCAATTTTTTGATTCGATATCATTCAACCAGTAAATTTTATTAAGACTTTTGTCTTTTGAAACGATATGAATTATTAACGACCCAAAAAAATGATTTGCTTTTTTATTTTATATTATTCCTTAAATATTTTTAATAAATTAAAAAAAAAAATACCGGGTGTCTGGAAAATGTACATTATGTACGGGGGTTTCCCTAGTCTCAAAAAAAAGTTCTTTTATGATGTAGGTTACAAAAAAAAACGTAATTTTATAAAAGTAAAATTAGCAATAGTACGCGCACCTAATGTGTGAATACCTCTTGATTTCTTAGTAACGATGGTGACTAAAATCCACCATTGATTTTTTTAGGACATTAACCATAACAACCAGTAGTCATTAATCGTTGTCCATTATTATTAATAAAACAAGCTCTTATTTTTCATAAATAAGAGAAGATGTTCAAAATACCTGCCTTGTGCATATAAGTAAGCTCGTAATGTTTCCAAATTTTGATCATTTTGTTTTTTGTAAAAGTTAATCATTAGTCCGTGCTAAGATAAAACTGATTTTGGCAATGACATACCCTCTAAAAAAAGAGAGGGTGGGTGGGCGGGGTTAGTAGCTGCCAAGATAAGACTGATTTTGGCAAATTAGATACCCTCTAAGATAAAAGAGGGTGGGTGGGCGGGCGGGGCTAGTAGCTTCCCAGATAAGACTGATTTTGGCAATTGAGATACTCTCTAAGAAAAGAAAGGGCGGGTGGGCGGGGCTAGTTCCAGATTCTTTCCACACGGCAATACCTAGAACCTTAAGATTGTTTTAAATTAAAAAAAAAACGGGGTTTCAAAATTAAATCAAAAACAGGTCAGGTTAGAATTTGCCAAAATAGAACACCGAAGTCCCCCAAAATTGTTTTAAATAATTTACAAAAAAAAATCTCTATGGGCTCCCAAAATAATACAGCATGGGTACCCAAGAGTCTCTTCCAGAATGGGGAAAAGAATTTTTTTTTACTATTTTTCCCAAACTCACCAGTTGGTTGTTAAGAGCGTCGCGGAGAGTTAATCCGCCATTTTCCAGACACCCGGTATAGCAGTTTGCTTAATTTTCATTAATGAAATATTTTTATATAATTTTATAATTTAATTAATAAATTTTGTGACAACTTTGTGTCCTGTTTACAAAAATAGCACTACATAAACCTAGTTTGATCCCTCTATTTTCAAAATAGGTGTAAAAATTGTGTGTGTAAATCTTTTTAGTAATAATTTTTATGAAGACTCTACGAGCACTATGAAAAACTATCAAATTTTATTGAAAAAAGTAGTTCATTGATTTTTTGTATGCAGAGTTTGCTAGCATCTTGTTCATTATTTTTAAACATGTGTTGTTTTTCTGTATTAATTATTATTATTATTTTTAATATTCTTACAAATTTTTGCATAGTAAAAGTGCCGTTTACAGCGAACCTTCCATTAGTTCCACTCCGCCCTAAATACTTCAAGAAATGACATCATAAAGTCGTTAGACAGTTTTAGTAGTTGATGTAATTTTTTTGTATCAGTGGGAGGTAATTTGTAAAACGACAATACTGACCTAAATTTGAATGATTATCAAACGACAACGTTGCTACAGCAACCATGAATTTTGAAGTCACAACAGACTTAAGTTTCAAAAATCCATAATCATTTGACCGAATTTTTCGAAATTTGAAACAACCTTGTTGTGTGAGTATATTGGATGGATTTTTTTTTAACGTTCAAAACAGTCGTTTCTACATCATAAACGTTACATGTTTAATGTCTAAAGAGCTGGATTTTTTTCGATGACTATAAATTGCAGGTACCTAGTTAAGTATCCAAAATTTTGAAATTGAATCTTACATAACTTTTCTGGTTAGGCAAAATGAGACCGACGCTTGTATATTTTTTGCTGCCAAAATTCACGCGCTTGCGTCAGAAACCAGTTGGACAAACAAGTATACCACCGATTCACACCCAATCTTTCCATTCTAAAAATTCGATTGCAGGAAAAAATATTAATTTTAATATTTATGAACATACCAAACACCGTTGTAAATATTTGCCGACGATTTGGTTGCTGTCAACTTCCCATTCTATGCAAATGTCTGTAAAAACCTGACGCCTTCCATAAATCTCTGGTAAATCTTCCGAAATTTCAGCGGTGTCAAAACCCCTGAAAATACGAGGTGGACAAAGAAATTATCTCGATCTGGTCAAGTCAAACTTGTACCGAGCTGATTCCTCTCATTAAAGTCTCATCACGAATCGTGTTCTTAGGGATGGATGGTAGGAAGTGACGTTTTTGCCCCTCTGCCTCCAACAAAAAACGTGCGTGGTTGATGCGTAGTACACGCACAAGAGGCGGCTCACCTTGATCGGTGCGTTAACCTGGGTCCGATAGATAATGGGGCTCCGCTGTCCCTCCCTGAAATCAGATTATAGGAGTGTATCTAGCGGGGTCCGCCGGGGGCCACCGAAGAAACCTCATCAGCGTACACTGCACTCTGTGTTTACAAGCAAACGGCCACATCAGGTCGTTCACTTCGCGCTTCCATCCGCACAAAGAAAAATTTCCTACAACACTCGGTTAAGGAAGTCGATTGCTGTTAGAAAGATGCGATTCTTCAACTGGACTGTGACAGACAGGCCTCGAGAGCAGAGCGTCGAAGAGTGCGCCGTTATGCGGAAAGATCGCAATTTTCCAGTGCACTGATCTGTGGAAAGTCTTTTTGTTGGTGACGTCAGAGCGTTCCCAAAAAACAATGGGCATGTGGTGGCTTCGCCTCTACCAGGAACCGAAAGCGAACGCGCTTTTCTTCTAGTGTCGGTTTCGACGGAGTACACTCGAGTAATCCAATCCCCTCAACCCGGATGTAAAATGGGTCAAACACATGAGAACGCGGTACCATCGTTGGCTTTCGTGAGAACTACGGCCCGAGTAATTGGGCTGTATGACACGTGTTACGCTGGTAGTAGCGCACTGGCTTTGTGCGCTTATTATTATTATTATTCATGATTGCTCCGGTATACCGAGGGTTTTTAACTTGTGGCGTGACCTTTATCGAGGTACGTTGCTCGAGGTGCATCTCGGACAAAGGAAGGGGTGCTGCGACCCTCTTCTTGCACTGTTGACGGACGTTGTTCGTCAAAAATGACAGTTATAAAGGTTTGCGGAAAGGGCATGCTTAATAGTAGAAAGGAACAATCCCTCACACACAATTAATCGGAGCAGATTTCTACAACTGACCATCGCAGTGGACCAGTTTTGGATTATCGAAACTGGCTGCCATAATTTTATTCATATTTTTATTGTCCGTCAGATAAGGACCCTTGCATCTTGATCGGGTTTCAATTTTACCTTCGAAAATAAGCAACCGTGCATTTTCTTTGTGGGTATATCGAGAACTGAGTTTTCGGGACTGGGGTATTATAGTTTGCATTTCGCATACATTTATTCGACCATACTTCACGGGCGAGGGAAGTTCTGTCAACTGTCATTTCACCCTCCCAACCCCATTTTAAAACATTAATGTGAAATCCAATGGTAAATTCGTCTAGGACCGAAAATACCACAAAAGGTATTCGTCCCCTAAATTTTTAATTTTTTCACTCATAACTTTTTCTTTATTAATTTTATCCAGAAAAGTTGTTAGTAAAAGTTGTACATAATTACGTCGTTTACAAAAAAGCTCCTTACAAATTTTTCGTCAGGCCTACCGTCGGGGAGATAAATCAACAAAAAAATTGTGCCCGGATATCGATCAGGTTTCAATTTTACGTTTCTGCCAAACTTATCAGGAGAATTGGTATCGTTGCGTTCGAAGTAACGCAAACAGCGCGAAATTGATGTGTTTTTATGCTTCAGATTTGAACTCTTGATAGATATTAATTGACCCCAAAAGCGTTGGATTGAACATCTGCGGTATATGAAATTGTCTTCGAACGAAGCGAGATAGATCGAGGCGTGCCGCGACATGAATACCAATTGATTGACGCTTGCTTTCTGTGAACACGTGTGCGAAGCTTGAATAGAAGTCATATCTCGTAATTATTCGCTGCTAAACCAGAAACCAATCCATAACAGCTACCAGAAGCTCGATTTTCTCGCGATTTTTAGTGGTCTCGACTACGACAGGCATATTTCGCTCGTATTTTTTCGGTCCATTCCAGCTCCGGCAACGTTCCCATGAGCTCAAAGCAAAACAAACAGTTTAATGTGCGTAATTTGTTGCCCCAGTTTCGCCTAATGAAGGTCGACGAATTAAGCGCTATGTGGTACATTTTAACAGTGATAAAAAGTAACCTTGGGTTGTGTATCACTACTACATCATGTTATTGCGTAGTGGAATATAGTACAGCATCCGCTAGTGTCACTTATCACGGTTCCAACGCGATTGTTTTTTTTTATCGTTGTGACAGACAACATCGTAATACAGTGGGTTCACTAACAATCGCTTAAATTTGGCGGGAATAAGCTTATCCGCGAATGTTAATTTTTTTATTGCCGATTTAATTTTATTTATTTGTACTTTGTTCGTGATGTGATAACGAACTAACAAGATGTTTTTTTTGTTTACAGATTACATGGTCAAATCGAAACGACCGGTGGTATGCTTGAAGGACTCACCTGCAGAAAGGCCGAAGAAAATACCGAAGCTGACCGAATATTGTTCAAGTTAAAATAATTCTGTGCCTCATCCCCACTTCTCTTTACAAATTTTCGATCTCGAAATTTTATTTAAGTACAAGTTGTTTTAAAAATTAACTTAGATATTGTACAGTGAATTATTATTTTTGTTTGTATTTATTTTGTAAAGTTGATTTTTTTCTTTCTTTTGATCTCTAAAATATTTTGGTTTTGTTGGCTTTTCATGAGTTATGTATGGTGACTCATTGTATGCTTATACGTAATAAGGTGAAGGAGTTTATAAAGGTTTTTCTGCACTATCTATGTGAACATACTGTATATACAATGTAAAAGTTTCGTTATAGTAAGTTATGTCAACACGGAATTAGAGCGTACAATTAAATTAACAAGAAATTCCAATTTTTGTTGATCTATTTGTACTTAGAATACGGGTTATTTAGTCAATAAACTAGTGCAATTTAATTTTTAATTTGTTGACTAAATATAACTAAATCTTTTTTCTAAATTTGAGATTTGTGTTAGAAAAACCGTATGTCGATAGTGCTGTAAACATGTTTTATAAATTTTCTGGTTTCAAGGTTGGCTTGCTGGTATGACCAGTATAGTCCGTGTAAAATATGAGTTGAATTAATTGGTACAAGATTGTGAAAAAATAATTTAAGTAAGAAAATGGGAAGTTGGGAATATTGTTTCTCACTTGGTTCATTTAAGAAGTACTATCATTGGAATGAGTAACTGTAATCCAAAGAAAAAATTAAGTACAAAATATTTTTGGCAATTTTTGCAGAATATTAATTTTTGGCAGCTTTGCCCGTTTGTCAACAAATAAAGAATTTGGAGATTCAGGTGTAGGAAAGCAGTACTTGATTTTTTGCTTTATTTTAAATTCAGGGGAAGCTATTTTGAGACAAACAGAGTTGCAAGATCTCAATTCTGCTTTTTGTAAAAGATGAAACTATTTTGAGATAATAAAAATAGATATATTATTTATAACACCTGTGATCTATTAAAGTATGATCTCAAAAAATATTTTTTATTTAAATATTATATAATGTGCTAAATAATGTTCGGTTGAGGATTCTGTAATTAAATAAAATATTTGTCTGTCAAAGCCACCTCAACCCAACAGTGTTTGGCCGCCGTAGCATAAAGTTGTAAATCTGTTGAAAAGATTAAAGTATATAAGGAGCCCTTTAAATAAAGCTTCTATTTGTTAGTGTACCTCGGCATTTTATTCGTCCTGTTCCGTTCCTGCATACATGAAAAGGTGGCCTTCGCATGCAAGAGACCCACTGACCTCACTGCTTTGAATATATTCCAAATGAAGTGGTTGCCTTCTTCTCAAAGAAACAAAACGTCCACCACAAAGATCCGAGCACTTCTGCAGTAATAAAAAGCTCTATACAACGACGAACACGTGATCGATCTACCAACGTGTAATTGAATTGGCATTCTTACCAAGCACAGTTGCATTAGCCAGGTGTTGCGACCTTCAGGGTCACGAAACGTCATAAAATCTAAACGATCAAGAAAACAATGGATTATAAAAACCATTTAACCGGAACACAACATATTCTCTATCACTGTAACTTTTTCATGTGGGTTGACTTTCAATCTTGAAAGCGTTTTCCTGAAAGGTCGCAGTATAAATTTTCTTTATAACCAATCTCTTCATTGAACTACAAATCGGATGGCAATTATAAATGAAATTCTTCTCAAGTATTACTAGGAAATATGCTCCAAGTTTGTTACGGTATTGTTCATTACTTTCCCTTCAGCAATAATAGTAGTACCTAGTTGGTCACGATCGGTCGGGCATTCCGTTCTCACCGCAGGTCTGATTGTTGTTTTAAATGTTGTTTTTGTCTGATTTGATTTCAGTTATGCGTTACATAGATGGCACGCGCTTACACTATTGCCTTCCGCCTCAACAAGGCAATCAAACGCAAAATATCCCAGGTCTCTGTTTCCTAACATATAATTGCTTACTTAAGTTAAGTGTAAAAACAAAATACAAATATTTTTTAGTTCAACAATCCTTGACAGTTCCAGCCGGTTTAAGAAATTCCAGATAACCTTCTTTATTTGGTTATAGGGATTATTTCTTGTTCTAATTATACTGCATATCCCAGATATTTATGTTCAGTTTTTTAAGGTCAGTTCTCTTTGAATTCTTGTCATTGCCTCGTCCGATTCTGCCTTAATAATTTGTTTCTTGACGTGTTTCTTTAATCAGTTCCTGTGTCCCTTAAAGCAATTTATAATTCTCTGTTCCATCAACTGTTTTGAAATCATTTTTATTCGTCACCAGAGTGTAAACCAATAACTAAAAAAGGAGTGGTAGTTATACTTTTGTGATTCGTAGAATTGAATGTTCTTTATTTGAGAGTTGACAACTTTGTTAAAATGAGTGTTATGACTTTACTAGGTCTCTCGACTTAAATATTGCCCTTTATGAGGCCTGATGGTTAATTAAACAGATGGTGATGGTTCTGTTTTAAGGAATAATTCAAAGCTGTTCAGATTTAAAATTTCATGGTGTATTTTTGTTGTAGGTAGTATTAATATTTGAATTTCCAGAGGTTCTTTTCATTTCAGATTTAGGTACAGATTTTCTGTAAATTCTTATATTCTTGTTTCCTTTAACTTTTCCCAATATTGATTTTTTTTTCTGACATTACAAAAAGTTTCGCTAAACTTCGCAGTAATTTTACTGCTCAACTCAGCTTGCAGAAATTTTCATATTACGTGTTTCCTGTTCTCAGAGGTATTTACATTAATATATTTACTAGTATGAAATCGTTATTTATAAAAGTAATAGAGGTAGGTACTGATAATTTCTTAAGTAGCCACATTTTGGGTATTACAAATCCTCGTTAAATATTATATATATAGTCAGATATATGTAAAATTAAAATACGTGCATTAATCATATCTTTAAATACATGATATTTGAATAAAAAGTTTTAACTGAAGTTAAAATTTTAAATTTGAAATAATTAAATTTTTTTCTTGCGTTTCACTTTGCAAAGTTATTAACTTTTTCATCACTTTCAATAATTTTAACTAAATCACTGTTTTTTTATATGTATTTATATAAAACTGATAATCTAAAAAGATTAACAATGTTCCAACTTATCTTTAAAATTGTTCATGTCATCTTTATACTAAAAAGCACAATCAAAGACAACTATGGATTTTTAAAAGTTTGTCTTTGATAGTTTAAACTTTCAAATTGATAGTCATCTGACGTGACAAAAATCCTATGAAAAACAAATCATCAGTTTTTTCGACTTTCTGCGTAATTTACTTTGTGACCATTGTAAAATAGTTTTGATCGCCCATTGTAAACTTGTACATAGTAAAAGTTTCACACAGAAGCTAAATTTGGTGTTATTAGAAAAAAGTGTAAAGTTGGGGTTTTATGGGTTCCAGGGTGCGCCCGTCGTTAAATCCGCCTCTGGTCATAGTTGATATACAATGCATATTCAGAAAACGCCTTTAAGACATAAGGAAGTGGTGAATAAGTGAATTCTAAATTTTCTATCACAGAACTGTGGTTATGTAACCACAAAAGCATTCCAAGTAATCTGGTGTCTGGTCTCACTCATTGCACCAGATGTACTAAAGGTTCTGTAGTCCCAACATTTTCAAATTTAAGCCGTTCAGAAGCACATATCGCTTCCGGTATTTTTACATTATTGTTAATTTTAATTTTTATTCCAACCATTTCATTAGCCATATTATTTTCCTGTATTTACAAAAAATAATATAAATTTTGTTTCTGATAATTTTATAGTATGTGATGCATGGAATAATGTATATTCTGCTGGAAGGCCTTGGTTCCCTCCATTTGCAAAATGGATCTTGTTCATATCGTAGCGTAATTTTTAAAATCTGTTTTTGTCATTTATCACTTTGTCATTGCTGTTACTTTTTTACTTCCTGATTGTAAGTTAATACTCGTTCATAACATGATCAATAAAAAATATGAATGCAATGATGAATCATCATATTTTGCACATTTTGGGTGGAATTTATTCGGCAAAATTTTGAGATAACGTCACCAATTTTTTGGGGGAATAAACAGATTTATTTTGATTAACAATTTACCATGCTTACAATGACTTTAAAACGTCTGCAAGATTTCAAAGTATTCAGTTTTGCCATTCTTGATTTAATCAATAAAATAAATTGACTCAGTCATTAATTTTTTGAGACACCCTGTATAAACAAATCTAAAAAATATTAATGCAGTAATCATAAGAGACGCCTTGCACATTTAAGATAGAATTTGTTCAGCAAAATTTTGAGGTGACGGAATCAACTTTTTAAGGGGGATGAGCAAATACAAATTTACCATGCTTATGATAATTTTGAAACATCTCCAAGATTTCAAAGCATTCGGTTTTCTAGTTCCTAATTAAATCGATAAAATAAATTCACGTATTCATTAACTTTTTTCAGTTACCCTGTATAAGCAAATTCAAAGAATATTAATGGAATAATAAATCACAAGTACAGACTCATCACATTTTCAACATTTTAAATAAGACTTCCTCGGCAAAATTTTGAGCTGACGTCATCACTTTCTTGGAAGGGATAAGTAAATATATTTTTTTTTAATTTATCATGCTTATCATAACTCTAAAACATGTGCAAGATTTCAAAGGATTCGGTTTTGCAGATTCAAAATTAAATTGCAAAATTTTTATTTTTTTCCAAAAATCTGGACGTTTCGGGTAAAAACTCAACATGGATTCATAAACTGCACGTGTAGGACAATGTTATTTTATACAATTTAAAACCTATTTATTATATACAATTTTGAAGTGACGTCATCACATTATTGGCGAGGAAGATTAGAAAAGTTTTGGTTAGCGTTTTACCATCTACATGATATTCGGAATATAAATACAAAATTTGACAACACAAATAAACAATAAAAATCTCGGACGGCAGACAGACGGACAAAGGAACAGACAGACCGACAGACAGACAGACAGACAGACGGACTCTAGGGGTCATGAAAGGTCGAGAAACTGTAAAAGTAGAGAGTCGGTCGACGGACACCAAAAAGAAGTTTTAAAACAATTAAGGAACGAACCTATTTAATAAAAAACGGTTTTCTAATATTTCTACTACCATGCCAATTTTGACAACAAGACGTAAGGTGGGGTGACAGTTCTACCAATTTCAAGCAAAATTTGTTGAACGAGGCGGGGTGGGTGGGCGGAGGTAAGTATTATCTTCTGCCGAATGGGAGTGTAAAATAATAGAACCTAGGATTGGAAAAACCTAAACAAAGCTTCTTATATAAAAAGTAAAAAAGTAATTTCTTGTATAAAAAATGTTATTTCTTATTTCAGAAGAAAAAAAAAAGAGAACGGACGGGTGGGTGGGTGGGGTTAAGTTTTACTTTTCCTTACTGAGTCTTTTATAAACACGCAATAGCCCCGCCCACGGACCCCCTCTTCATTCTAGTGACTACTAACTATTGTTTTGTCATATTTTGGCAAGTACTAGCACCACCCACCCGCCCTCTTTTTTCTTAGAGGGTGTTATTTGTCCAAATCGGTCTTATCATAGTAGGCACTAGCACCACCCACCCACCTTTTATTTTTTTAGAGGGTCTGTCATTTGCCAAAATCACAGACCTGCTCACTCACGCTGCTTTCATTCTAACGATTTTATTTCTTTTCAGTATAAGATCCACCTCTCATTCCGACCAGATGCAATAAATCACTAAAACACAAGGCGGGGTGGGTGGGTGGGGCTAAGTGTATTCTTCTGTCGAATGGGAGGGAAACTAATAAAACCTAGGATGTGAAAAACATAAAAAAGCGCTAATCGTAACTCAGTCGTAACTGTTTTACATAAAGAACTGAAAAAGTAATTTCTTGTATAAAAAACATATTTCTTAGTTGAGAAGAAAAAAAATAGAACGGACGGTTGGGTGGGCGGGGCTAAGACTTTAACTCCTTACTGAGTCTTTTATAAACAGGCAATAGCCCCGCCCACCCACCCCTCTTCGTTCTAGTGGCTACTCTTAATACTGTTAATTAAAGACAACATTATTATTAATTAGAATCTTTGACAAATCCATTAAACCGTTAGTGAGAAAACAGATCAATTGTTAAACAAAGTATTTAGAAAATATTATTGATGAAATATTGCTAATGCTCCTCCCACTCGCACAAGTAGTTAAAAAAATTAAATTTAGTAAAAAATATATTTTATTATTTATTATCTTTACACTTTTTACTTTGTTCTTAAATCTTAGATTCTATCGTTTGTCAAAACAGAACTCAATTACCACTTTAAGTTTAACCTTTTCTGACAGAGTATTTTATAAGCAAGCAATAGCCCCGCCCCCCTACCCCCTCTTCATTCTAGTGACTGCACTTGATATTGTTCAGTCATATATTAGAAAGTACTTAGAAAGTATCTTAGAAAGTACCCTCCCACTCGCCTATTTTCTTAGAGGGTGTTATTTGTCCAAATTGGTCTTATCTTGGTAGGTATGTACTACAACTACAATTTTGGCGAATAAATTTTCTTTAAATTTTGTAGAATCACATACTCCTACATGTGTGATTTATGTATCCACGTTTGTACCCTAGACATCGAGATTTTTGTATAAAATTAAATACTATATAATTGTATAACAATATTTTACAATATTACAAACATTTTTAGGTTATAGAAAGCATGATAAATCGTTAATAAAAATTTTTCCGTTTATCTTCCTCCCCCCTCCCGAAAAATCTTACAACTTTTCCGAACAACTGTATATTACGCTAGACAAATTTTTTCTTTTGATGATAAAAAATTTATTTTTAACTGTTACTCTTTCCTTGGGAATATAGTGACCTTGTGGAATGTAACTAAACTTCAAATGACACCTATCACTGCGTATCTTCGACAGACAAATTGTTAAAATTTTATCAGGCTTGTCATTCAACACGTGTTTTCTTCATTTGATAAGAGAATACAGTTTCGAAATTTTCCACAGTTCTCTATTTTGGGTGCATTCATATTCAATTCAAATCTCCGAGCGACAGATAAAAGGATGATTGTATAATAATGATTGTTTGAAAATGAAGAGACTGCTTTTTACTATCCGAGCAGAAACTAAGGATGTATTGTGATAGAGTCCCTCAAGCGAATTGATACTTTTAAGTTTTCTCGACGTTTCATAACCCCTAGAGTATGAAAAATTGGGTCTCCCGAAACTATTGGACCGAATCTTCTCAATTTCTATATGTATTTTAGGAACATCGGTTAGATAGTAAAATGCTAAACAAAATTTGACAAATCATCCCAACCAACTAAATTGTGACGTCATCTCAAAATGTAAATATAGTAAATATTATTTTAATTTTATAAAATAACAGACCCAACTTGAATTCATTGTTTTTCTATCCTAGACATCCAGATTTTTGGAAAAAAACCAAAATTGTACAAGAACAATTGATGACGTCGTGTAAAATATTACGAGTCTGTACTTGTACAATTTATTTTATTGATCAAAAATTCGCAAAATCAAATTTAAAAATGTTTCGGAAAGGTTGAATAGGTTTTACTGTACTTCAGGGGCGAGGGAAGTTCTATATAAATAACCCTAAGCCAATTTTTTATTTCGATGTAATGCAGACAGTGGTTAAACTGTCAAAATTTGCCAAACAATTAGCTATTTTGATTTATGAAGATGATAAAACGTTGACCAAAATTTGCATCTTCGTGGCTTTCAAAGGACCGACTTTACTTAGGACTGAATAAGGCAGATTATTCGGTCAAAAAGGGGGTTGGACCCCATTTCAACTGTACATATACGGCTTACAAAAAAAATTAGAGACAACACACGACCCCTTTTTATTTGCTCCTTTCAAAAAGTTGATGACGTCACTTAAAAAAATAATGTAATTAATTAAAATATAGTATTCGCTTATTTATTTTAGAAAAGCCTGCATAACATTTTAGAAAATGTATATAAATATAATGTGGACTCCACATCCTCAGTCTCTTCAGCAATACAACATATGACACGTAATTTCATAGTATAAATAAGTACACATCAGTTGATCTACAAAACAAATTGCAGAAGAGTCAAAATAGAAATAAACAATGAACATAAAAAAAGAAATAAGTAACACAAAATATCTGAATATAGTAGTTTTAATGAGTTCAACCATTATATCTTGTTGACACAAATTCACGCACCCACATGATAATGACTGGTAATGACCAATACCGCTAATTGCCTTCTTGTGCGCCTTTTTTCAAACTCGTTCCTTCATCTTAAGTTTTAATTAAGTTGAATAGGTTTTACTGTACTTCAGGGGCGAGGGAAGTTCTATATAAATAACCCTAAGCCAATTTTTTATTTCGATGTAATGCAGACAGTGGTTAAACTGTCAAAATTTGCCAAACAATTAGCTATTTTGATTTATGAAGATGATAAAACGTTGACCAAAATTTGCATCTTCGTCGCTTTCAAAGGACCGACTTTACTTAGGACTGAATAAGGCAGATTATTCGGTCAAAAAGGGGGTTGGACCCCATTTCAACTGTACATATACGGCTTACAAAAAAAATTAGAGACAACACACGACCCCTTTTTATTTGCTCCTTTCAAAAAGTTGATGACGTCACTTAAAAAAATAATGTAATTAATTAAAATATAGTATTCGCTTATTTATTTTAGAAAAGCCTGCATAACATTTTAGAAAATGTATATAAATATAATGTGGACTCCACATCCTCAGTCTCTTCAGCAATACAACATATGACACGTAATTTCATAGTATAAATAAGTACACATCAGTTGATCTACAAAACAAATTGCAGAAGAGTCAAAATAGAAATAAACAATGAACATAAAAAAAGAAATAAGTAACACAAAATATCTGAATATAGTAGTTTTAATGAGTTCAACCATTATATCTTGTTGACACAAATTCACGCACCCACATGATAATGACTGGTAATGACCAATACCGCTAATTGCCTTCTTGTGCGCCTTTTTTCAAACTCGTTCCTTCATCTTAAGTTTTAATTAAGTTAAGTCGAGGTTGAGACGCCACAGAAAGGCTTGACGCCAACCAGATTAAAGAAAGCTAATGCTAGTACCGTGACTCATCAGATGCACTTTTACCTCACGAGGCTTATAATCCCTCACGCACCCAAACATAATCACGGTTTTCTAATTAAGTCAATTTAGAAAACCCAGTATACGAAATTAAACGTAAATATTGACATAATCGGGCCGAGTTTGTTTGATGGACTGTAAACTCTTCACATCTATTTATTATACTCTCGAACAGCGTGAGAATCGTGAACAATGTTCTCTGGTGACAGGTTGAAATGCAGATATCTTCGGATTTGGAATATTTGCTTTTGGTATTTTCGAATTCGTTTCCCATGGTAATTGTAAGTTGAGATGTAAATTACTCAAAGTATACTTAACTATATATAAATAACCGATAGGTTTTACCGTTTCATGCGGTGAAGACGAAATGGTTGACGGTCTACCACAACCTGAGAAAGTTCCGCTTTACGACTTCATACGTTGGGAAAGATCTTATCTGATAGTATTACCGTCTTTCAACTTCCACTTGAAGAGTTTAAAACAGATAAATCAAACATATGTCGGTTTACACACAGTCGAGTGGCATAAATCTATCTGCATCAAAAAAGCCTGTCAAGTGGTCCATTACGCTATAATTAGGCGCAATGTATTAATAAAACGTACAAGTTGACAGAAGCAACCGAGCTTTCAGATTGCTGTTAAAGTGAAGAATATGAGAATTTATTTTTATGATTAATTGCGCTTAAAGGGTAAATTATTACGACTAATTTAGGTATTTCTATTTGGTGCTGAAAAGGATATGATGTTAACATTTTTTATTATGTATGTTGTGCATATTATCTACACAAAAACGAAAAAATATGTATTATTGAAAAAAGTGTGTGCACTAAATAAGTACCATAGTTACATAAATAAAGTATATTTAATATGTAATTGAGTTTTTATATCAAGATGCTAACTAATACATAGTTTTATTTTTTATTAATTTGTATTCCACGGGCTACCTGACCTATACAATAATTCTATAGAGTATTATGTGTCAGGATAAATTTCATTAACTTTTGGTAATTCCAAAATATTAATTTTAATATACAGGGTGAACAATCAACTTTCGCTTATTAGTTATTAGCGATAGAAAAAATTAACACAATCTAACGTTAGTTCGACTACTAGGTATTCTGTTTTTAATGTGCATTTTTTTTTTCTTAAACCTTACAAGTTATTTAATATTTCAAATTCCGATGTAACAAGTCAGACCAATTTTTTTGTTTTTTTTTTTACAATACAGGGATTCGCAAAAAAATCCAGTACGATTATTTTTAAATTTGTGATACAATATTTTTGCATAGATAAACAAAAGTATGTGATTTGTCGTCGTATCAATAAAATGAAGTCTTAATTTATAGTGTTTACAAAAAAAAATCTGAAATATATATATATCATCTTATTTTGTTTTTACCTCCCGAGCGTAAGCGAAGGAAGTATTGTAATCGAGTCCGTCTGCCCACTTTCTACTTTTACGTTTTCTCGACGTTTCATGACCCCTAGAGAAGAAATAGGTCTCCTGTTTCCGTCTGTCTGTCTCTCCGTCTGTCTGTCTGTCTGTCTGTCCGCCTGCCGTCCAGATTTTTATTAGACAGATAATCTCCAAAAGTACTGATTGTTGTCAAATTTTGTATTTATAGTAGGAAAATCGTGTAGATGGTAAATCATGCCCACCAATAATGTGATGACGTCACTTCAAAATTGTACATAGTAAACGGGTTTTAAATTGTATAAAATAGCGTAGTCCTACACATGTAGTTTATGACTTCGTGTTGAGTTTTTGGGAAAAAAATCAAAATTATGAAATAACATTTTGCAATTTAATTTTGAATTTGCCAAACCGAATGCTTTGAAATCTTGCAGATGTTTTAAGTTTACGATAAGCATAATAAATTAAAAAATATATATAATTGCTTATCTCCTCCAAAAAAATTGATTAGCTCAAAATTTTGCTGTATAAAGCCAAACTAAAATATAAAAATATGACGAGTTTTTACTTGTGATGTATCATTCCATTCGTATTTTTTCGATTTGCTTATACAGGGTGTCTAGAAAAATCAATGACTGCGTCAATTTATTTTATTGATTAAATCAAGTATTGCAAATGTGAATACTTTGAAATCTTGCAGACGTTTTGAAGTTGTTGTAAGGATGGTAACTTTTTCATCAAAATGTATCTAATCAGCCTCAGAAAATTGATTATGTCATCTCAAAATTTTGTTGGACAAATCCCACCTAAAATTGCAAAATATGATAAGACTATACTTGTAATTTATCATTGCATTTAATTTTTTTTAGATTTGCTTATACAGGTGACTTAAAAAAAGAATGAATCAGTTAATTTATTTTATTGAATAAATCAAGAATTGCAAAATTGAATACCTTGAAATCTTACAAACATTTTAAGGTTATTGGAAGGATGGTAAATTATTAATAAAAATATATCGTTTATTCCTCCCAAAAAATTGATTACGTCATTTCAAAATTTTGCCAAATGAATCCTATCTAAAATGTCCAAAATAGGATGAGACTATATTTGTGATTTATCATTCCATTCATATTTTTTAGATTTGGTTATACAGGTGGCTCAAAAAAATTAATGAATGAGTCAATTTATTTTATTGATTAAATCAGAAACGGCTCATTTCATTTTCCCAGAAAATTTTTGGAATACAATAGTATTATTTTTAGTATCACACTGTATGTCCTTGCAAAAATGTGTAAGGAAAAAACTCAACTCGAAAATGTTGGATATGTTTCATTGTACTTCAGGGGCGAAGGAAGTTCTGTTGAAACAACTTTCGACCATTTTTTTTTTAATTTGTTTCCCTCGAGAGTTAGTTTGTAAAAACTAAACGATCGGAGAAACTATCGACTACGGGAATAAAAAAAATTACAAAAAAAAATGAATAAAAAATAGAGTAAAATGCCGTAGCAAAATAGCCCCATCAAAAAAGCTCCGGCAAAATAGCCTGGTGACAAAATAGCTCAGCGACAAAATGGCCCCGTCAAAATAGCCATGTATTAAATTTTGTAGATAACAAAATTATTATTAAGTTTTGTTTCACACTTTAAGGGTGTACTTTTTGGCTTGTATTTATCCACAGAAATGTTTAAAATTTTTGTGAGACTAATCAGGTCAGGGTCAGATCAGGTCAGGTCAGGTCAGGTCAGGTCAGGTCAGGTCAGGTCAGGTCAGGTCAGGTCAGGTCCTTTTCATTGATCAATAGTTTCGGACTCTATATTTGTAAAGTCATTACAAACTAAAATTTCCACTGAAGAGACACTATTTGAAGAAAGTTACACCTATGGCTATGATTTTAAATGTAACTTCTTCACAACTTTTACTACATAAATGCGAGGCCAGTATTTTTTTAAACAATCTATTATCAAATATTTTTTAAATTTTATTGAAATTTTTGCAGCCCGTATTTAAAAAAAAACAATTTCAGTTATTTATGGAAATTTTGGAACGGGGTTGTCACCACTGTTTTCAGCTTGCAGAAACTTTAGAAATCGTACTAGGTCTATTTTTGACTTTATTTGTTGAGATTGAGATATAGTAAAAATAAAAGTTAGCAAATTCTATGACATACGCTTTTTTTTAACGTATATCGTTTCTAACAAAAAAAATCGACGACATATCTGGAATGATTTCTGAAGTTTTGTAAGCTGAAAACAGCAATTATATTTTTTATGTATGATATTTTTGCTCATTTGTGGAAATTTTTAGATCTATATACATCTATGCATCCTGTGCAAGATAATAACCGGAGCTCTTTACGTCTTTTGTTAATCCCCCCCCCCCCCATCGGTGTTGTACATTCTTCCTCCAGTTCTATACTTTCCTTCTTTGTATATTTGTTTTCACTTGATCTTCTTTTCTGACTTTTCGGTCTTTCTATTATTTTCTCGTCATTCGGCTTCCACATTGTCACCCTCTTCGCTCCCCTCTCGTCGCTTATTCTCTTTATATCTCCGAACCATCGTAATCTGCGTACCCTTATGATTTTCACAGTGTATTTCTTTTGTAAGATACTCTGTATTTCTAAGTTCATTAGCCTTCGAAGTTCCCCTTGCTCTTCTTTCTTGGGTCTACATATTCATCAAACTAGTTTGCTCTCAAATCTTCGTGGCTTCTCTTCTTCAACTTTTACATATACATACAATTTCGTCAGGTTGATCGTCCCCCATATGTTACTACCGGTCGGAGAGCGACTCTGTATACTTTCAATTTCTTTTTCTACTAATTGCTTTGCTTTTCATAATATTTTTGTATTTGAAGTGCGCACTATGTTTTGCTTATATTCTCTGGTCCACTTCTACATTTTTGTCGTTAGTGTCGTTATTTCAACTCCCATATCGATGAAGTTTTATACCATCTCAAGTGTCGCTCCTCCTGACTTCCCTCATATTGTACTGAAATTTCAGTTTCACCTCTTCACTAAGCATAGTTGCTTTAGATTCCTTCATGTATACAAGTGTTCTTAATTTTTACTGTATCTTCATTGTTTTCATACCATTTAAGTACTATCATTTCTCCCTGCAGGCTGTCAAATGCTTATATACAGTGTATACAATACGCTGTCTTGCTCTATATTATTTGGTTTATCGTGTGTATCGCATTTAATCGAAATCCTTCTGGTTATATATTTTTTATTTTTTCACCCGTATTATATGAATTAATTTTCTATATTGTGTGGTCCTTTGGTTTTATTACATTTAAGGTGCACTGTTATCTCATTAAATTCTGCTTCGTGTCCTATTTCTTCCTCAGGTAGTGGATTTGCTACTTTTTCTGCCTCCGTGGTCATGACGTTTTCCTGGGTTAGCAAAGTTTTTATTGTGTTTTCTCCATGCTCGTTTATCTAGTTTTGCCATTGTCTTTGTTCTTTGTTGCTTCTTTATGTATTTAGTTTTACATTGTTCTTACTATCTTCTTCCAGATCTTTCATTATATCCTCAATTCACTTCATCCTCTTGTGTTTCATTAATTTTATGTTATTCTTGCTATTTTCCTGATATGCTCTGCAGTCTTCTTCTATTTCCGTCTATAAGCATTTAATCCCGGCAATCTTCTTTTTCTTCTTATTATTATTATTCTACTATTGTTCCACCTTCTATGCATCTCGTCAGTTGTATCTCCATTTCTTTTTCGTATTCGCTTTTCTTTCTTTCTATATTTTCCTTCTATTTTCTCCATTCCTTTCTTGTACAAGCCTCAGTATCATTTTAATTATTAGCAGGCAGTGATCATATCTCATCTCTGCTCCGTGAAATGTCCTTATGTCTTGTATCATTTTTGTCTCTTTTTGTTTATTAGTACGTGATTATCTGGTTTCCAGCATTCCTCTCCGATATCAGCCAAGTGATTTTATGCTCAGTTTTGGAGAATTTTGTAATAGCTATTATTATGTTCATTTCCATGGCTAGGTCCTTTCCTATTAACATTAGTGGTGTTGTTTCTTTTCCGTTAATTTCCAATATTCTTCTTTGCTCATCTTTGTGTTACAATCTCCTATAAGCACTAATGTGTCACCCTTTTGTATTTTTTCACATGTCTTTCTAATTCCTCGTCGAATCGTTCTTAACTAACTCCCGTGTCTGTTGTGTGGGCGCATAAATGTTATGTTCGATATGTCCCAACGCAAGACCTACTTTTTCGTACTCTACGGGGCATGAAACATTGAGAAAACATGAAAGTAGCTATTCGTTGGATGGATACTACAATACGTAAGTAATAAATAAGAAATTTTGTAAGAAGCAAAAGAAATATAGTCCCATTTGCCTTCTTTTTTTTAGGAGTTGTCGTCACTTTCATCGCAATGAACTTCAGTATCTTTATTTTTTGAATATTTGTTTAGCAAACATTGACCGCACAGTTATTATTTTTAAAGAATTTTTTAACAATTAGTTCGAGATCATTAATTGTACATTAGTACCATCTGTTACTTTCAGTTTGAACAAATAGTTTCAAATTGTTTTTTTTTAACATGACAGATGTGTGCAAAAGTGGTTAGACACAATTAATTATTAAAAATGATTTGCCACTGAAATAGATTTACAATTTTTTCAGCCCAAAGCAGTTAATAAACTGCCTTGACTTTTTTACGTTGGTCGTTCAGCCAGAATTTCTATAAAATTGTTATTTTTTGCTTCAAACTGGAATTTCCTTAGATTTATTTGCAGTTTTATGTTTTCTCCACGGCAAATTTTTATTTAGCTTCTTTTTGTTTACATATAATTCACATATGCATAATCTCAACATCTGTCACTATATACCTGGATTAGGGATTGTATGTTTAGTAGATCAGAATTGTAGACTCTTATGTATGTATAATGTAAAATAAAACAAACGTTATCAATTAATGAAATTAAACCAGGTATATATTGGCACTTGAAATATTCTGATAAATTGAACAGATGATTAACTTTAGATTGTTTATTATTATTATTAAGACATTAGTTTACATGAACATTAACTGTATGTCGTGTGCTTGAAGATAAAAGATACCAGTTAGCGATAAAAATAAAAAAAATACATAATCAAGTTTTATTTATTGTGTAGACTGTAGACCATACATACAACATGATCTATGTGATGTTAAGTAAGATCTCTAGGTTAAAAGCTGGTCGTAAGCAGCAAAAGCATATCAGATTCCTATCTAAATGCTACTTCGCTTAATTAAACCAAGCTATTAATGAAAAATATTTATAGTTACGCGTTCTAATACGATACACAACAATGCATAGTAAACAAACACGTTCTCGTATAGAGTTTATAATTCTCAGATGTGTTAAAACGATGTAATACTGTTTTATTTTTTCATGAACTGAAAATATTTTCTAATTCACAATGATTTAAAGCTTTGATTAAAATTTTTTGATTATGTTTGACTGTGCAACGGCCAGTTTTTTTTTTCTTAACTGAACTGATTGTTCTAAATGCGGCTGTTCGTATAAATATAAATTAACCGTAATGAAGCGAGACTAATTTAATAAATTGTGAATAAATTTTGCGATCAAAACAGGACAAGGTTGTGAGCAACTTGTACAAAACCCGTCATTTTCATCTACGTTTTGCATAAATGAGTAATCTACCACTTATGTAGTCATACGAAAAAGACATTTTCTTAAATGCTAATAAATCATCTGAGTTTTTAATTTTCGATTTTTGCAGTGTTTTCTATGTAGGATATATTTCAAATCGTCAGGTAGCAGAATACGAAAATTCGGATCTGATTCCCTTTCTGTCTTCTGTAGCCTGTCTGTTGAAAATTCAGATTTTTTACGACTTTACTTGAAATGTAGACGTAGACTCTACTTTACCCGCCTTTTCATAATTTGCTTCTAGTCAGTTTTGCTCTCGCAGGTTGTAAAAAGTTGAACCCGTGAAGGCATGAGGGATTGCGGTGTATGATTGGTTGTGGTTCAGAGGCTAGTGATGTTAGTAAATTGACAGCTAGTTTTAATCACAGTCTATATTACCTATAATTATCATGAAGCAAGATCCTTGTCACTATCAATTAATCTAAAAACCATGCGAACATCGAACATGAGATCTGATCATTTTACTGTGAAAAACTGCAAGGCATTCCAGAGATTCGCATCGAATTGATAATTAAAATTATCATTCACGGCAGTTTCCGTTAGTGTCTAGCCAAGAGATGATGCGTTGCAAATAATAATGCCGTGGAAAACAAGGTCATCCGTGAAGTTATGGTTATGGTCGTGTTATTATAACAACATTTGATAATAATTCAGCGTTGATTTGAGTATAAAACGTTAATAGCGCTGTTCTCTGATCTCAACCGCTCCTCTGGCAAAAACGGCACGAGTAGCCTTACACGAGCTACTACTGGTTTTTCTGCTCGCCCAATTCATTAAATAATGCAACGTGCTCCTAAACGATGAGAAAGGTTGGCGGACAAATGTTGTGCCTCTGTGTTACATGTTTTCGCCATTTTTTTACGGTAAAATCATTGTTAATTATAGAACAACAAATTGTTTGATGTTGATCTGCAAGTTTGTATATGTTGGAAAAATAGGTTTAATTTTTTAAATAATCTTTAAATATAATATTAAAATTCTGGAAATCTAGGGAAACATTTTTAACACCTGAACACTTAATGTGGAACTATATTTCTGTGTTTCGACCTCTAGTTTACGTTATAATTCGAAAAACAAATATATTTTAGTATAAACTATCTTAATTGAAAAGATTAGGCAAGTAATTAATGTGTAGCACCGGATATCACGTTCCTCCTTCAATTTTGTAAAGGCACGCAATAAAAGATCAAAACACCAATTTTATCGAAACCAGTTACTGCGGATACTGAATTTTAAGTACTTTTAATCGATTTTTCACAGAATATTGTTTCCTTCTGTTTAATTTCCAAATAACGTACTTTTTATCGCCATCGAAAAAATAATAATATATGCAAAACGTGCGCAGTATAATTTTACAGTACTCACGTGTTTTGTCAAACTCGGTTTCGCCTCGTTTGTGAAGCCCACGCTCCGTGATAAATGCATAATTATTCCGTCAAAACGTGCATTTTTTTACATGGGAAATAAATTCATTGCCAAGCCAAAGAATCACAAATTTTTGTAAATTTATGGCATACGTTTCTAAAGTATACACTTATGTCACTGCAAATCTGCCTTAAATTTACTACAACTATACATCATTTATTTTGAGACGAGCAGGAGGTGTCAAATTTCGCTGACACAGTTGCTCAAATTCAACGCCTTAAATCCGAGCACACCATAAACACTTTTGTAAAGTAATTGTGATTTAAAATCAAGGCAAATTCATAACGCACAATGTAGGAGAATATTATTTTATACAATTTAAACAATTGGTCTAGTCGTTTCGGAGATTATCTGTCTAATAATAAAAATTGACACAGACGACCGACAAACAGACAGACAGACAGACGGAAACGGATGACTTATTGTGTCGTGCTCTGGTGGTTATGAAACGTCCAGAAAACATGAAACTAAACATTCTTCGGAAAAAACAAAACACTTTTTTTATAAAAAAATATTTCGTAATATACACGAGGTGTTTGTTCTCGTTTAGGGGCATACTGAATAAATAACTACAGATTTTTACTTTTGGCATTTAACTTGAAGATTTGCTGTTGTTAAAATTTAGAAATATCCATACTAAAATATTTGCCGTAATTTTAAGTATAGTCCATGAGGTTTTTAAGATGATATGGTTAAAGTGAGTACTTCTTAACGTACAAATCTGGGTTAATTTTGTCAACAATAACCCATGATGCTTTAGATTTATTTTTAAAGACACATTTTTACTTCCCGAGTGTAACCCAGAGAAGTTGTCTATTTTCACTTTTTCTTGAAGTTTCATGGCACTTAGAATATGAAGAGCCTGTCTACAAATTTACTGTCACAGTTCTGGCTATAATTATTTATGGTGGAAAACGGCCTTAACCTGTGATTTATTAATTCTCTATTGTTTTTAACCTTCGGAAACTGCATGTAGGTTATTTGAAAAAAAAAATTCAAAAATGTAGAAAAAAATTTACAATCTATGTTACTTACTGCGACTGGTTCAAATTTTGTACGCATTTAAAAGTTACGATAAGCGCCTAATTAAAGTTCATCTATTCATATCTCCCCCAAAATTTAATAACGTAATATAAAAATGTATTTATGCCGCTCTTGCAATAAATTTATAAAGTGACATTTGTGATTTAATATTGCATTCATTATAATTTGATCGTAAAAACTCAAATTTCTAAATGTAAACTAATTAGACTCAACGAAAAGAAGGTATGTGAAATTTTGACAATTTAATGACTTCGATTTTATGATTCCAGAACAACGATTTCAGGTTTTAAAATGAATTGTTCATCCCCTGTAGAAAGTTGATGGGTTCAGTAGTTATATGATGCGGTTCCTAAGACAGTTTGACCGCATTTGACCTGACGGCATCATTTTCTGTTTGACCTGTCTTATAGGACTTCCATCACTGTTTGTCGGCTATTTGACCTGTCTTAGGACCTGCATAATTTTTTGACGACAAAAAATTATGGTTGTCCTAAGACAGGTCAAAATGGTCTACAAAAATGATGCCGTTTCTAAGACAGCCTGCCGAGCTGATTGACAGAATATGATGCCGTTTCTAAGAGAGGTCAAACTGGTCGACAAAAAATGAGGGGGGTCCTAGGACAGGTCAAATAATTGACAAAAAGTAATGCCGTTTCTAAAACTAGTCAATGACCTGTCTACAGAAAGTGATGCTGTTTCTAAGACAGGTCAAATGACATCAAACTGTCGTAGAAACGGCATCATATAACTAGTGGGATCGTCGTTTAAATGTACATATTAAATAAATGTTTGTCAAGTAATATACTATGAGATGCCAAGGAAGCATTCAGGGAAACATTTCTATCAAATATATTTTTGATTTTTATTTCCCGAGCGTAAACGAAGGAAGTATTGTAATCTATCGGGCGAGAGTACGAAAAAATAAGTTTGCCGATTCCGTCTGTCTGTCTGTCGCCTGCCGTGTTTTCGCCGTCTCTGTCGATTTTGATTGGATAGATAATCTTCAAAACTATCAGACCGACTTGATGACGTCCTCTCAAAAATGTTTTTAGTAGACGCCATTTCAATTTTAGAAAATAACATACTGCTATACTTGTGGTTTATGAATCCGCCTTCTAGGCGTGCAGATTTTGGCAAAAAAGATCCAAATTGAATCATTACAATTTGTACCTTGTACCACATAGGATAAACTTGGTGGTCGTGTCGTAAAATGTTGAATTACTAAGGTGAAAGTCGCTGTTTGGATATAATGGTTATAATCTTTTTACTTCCCGATCGTAAGCTAAGGAAGTATAGTAATCGAGTCCATCGGCCGAATTGCCACTTTCAAATTTTCTTTACGTGTCATGACCTCTAGATTACGAAAAAAGTGGTCTCCCGTTTCCATCTGACCGTCTGTCTGTCTGTGTGTCTGTCTGGTGTCTGTATCCATTTTTATTAGACAAGTAATCTCCAAAACTACTGGACCGATTGTTATCAAATTCGGTATGTATATTAGGAATGCCAAGTAGATGGTTAAATGCTAACTAAAATTTGGCTAATCATCCCCACCACCAACTGGATGACGTCATCTCCAAATTTTATAATAAAAACTTTTTTGAAATTGTATAAAACAAGATACTCCTGCATTTGTGATGTGTGAATCCGTGTCGAATTTTCTCCCCAGACATCCAGAATTTTTCGAAACCTGAATAACAATATTTTGTAATACTTATAACTTCGAAATTGTAAAACCGAATGCTCTGAAATCTTGTAAATATTTTAAGGTTATCGTAATCATAGTAAATCGTTAAGCAGAACTTATTCGTGTATCCCATTCCAAAAAATTGATGACGTCATCTCAAAATTTTTGCCGAGTAAATCCTATCCAAAATATACAAAATCTGATAATCAAATTTTATCATTTTTCGAAAATGCTGGATATGTTGCGTTGTGCTTAAGGAGCGAGGGAAGTTCTGTCTTAACAACTTTAGACCAGTTGTTTTATTGATGAAATCAGGAACGATTCACTCCATTTTCTCAAAAATTTGAGGATACTGTAATGTTGCGCTTGCCTATGTTTAGTAATAATACTTATCCAAAATAATATTCCGAATGTTTTCTTCCATTGTAAATTAATGAATAATTTTAGTCTCCCGTTTTGAGGAAACAAAATTTTTTAAAAGCAGGGAGCTTGCCAGGTGCTTATCGTCGTATTCTTTCGATATATGAACATAAACAATTGAAGTTAAGTGTATAAAATAAATAGAAGTCGCTGAAAGCTGAAAGCTGTATTTGTTCCAATGTACTTCAGCGGCGAGGGAAGTTCTGTCTAAATGACTTTAGACCATTTTTACTTCCCGACCCTAAGCAAAGGAAGTATTGTAATCGAGTCCGTCGGCCGACTCTCTACTTTTACGTTTTCTCGATCTTTCATGACCCCTAGAAGACGAAGAAATAGGTCTGTCCGTCTATCCGTCTGTCCGTCTGTCCGTCTGTTCGTCTGTCCGTCTGTCCGTCTGTCCGTCTGTCCGTCTGTCTGCCGTCCCGGATTTTTATTAGACAGATAATCTCCGAAAGTACTCGACCGATTGTTGTGAAATTTTGTACTTATATTAGGAATATCATGTAGATGGTAAAACGCTAACCAAAATTTGTCTAATCATCCCCACCACTAATGCGATGACGTCACTTCAAAATTGTACATAGTAAATGGGTTTTAAATTGTATAAAATAACATAGTCCTACACATGTACTTTACGACTCCGAATTGAGTTTTCACCCGAAACGTCCAAATTTTTGGAAAAAAAATCAAAATTATAAAACAACATTTTGAAATTTAATTTTGAATCTGCTAACCCGAATGCTTTGAAATGCTGTAGATGTTTTAAGGCTATAAAGAGCATCATAAATCTTTAGTCAAAATATATTTGGTTATCCCCTCCAAAAACTTGATGACATCAGCTCAAAAGTTTGCCGAATAAATCATATCTAAAATGTACCAAATATGATGAGTCTGTACTTGTGATCTATCACTCCATTCATATTTTTTGGATTTGCATATACAGGGTAACTCAAAAAAATTAATGAATGCGTAAATTTATTTTATTGTTTTAATCAGGAACTACAAAACCGAATGCTTTGAAATCTTGCAGATATTTTAAGGTTATAAAGAGCATAATAAATGTTTAGTCAAAATATATTTGCTTATCCCCTCCAAAAATTTGATGACGTCAGCTCAAAAGTTTGCCGAATAAATCATATCTAAAATGTATAAAATATGATGAGTCTGTACTTGTGATTTATCACACCGTTCATATTTTTTGGATTTGCATATACAGGGTGACTCAAAAAAATTAATGAATGCGTAAATTTATTTTATTGATTTAATCAGGAACTGCCAAAACCAAATGCTTTGAAATCTTGCAGATGTTTTAAGGTTATAAAGAGCATAATACATGTTTAGTCAAATATATTTGCTTATCCCCTCCAAAAACTTGATGACGTCAGCTCAAAAGTTTGCCGAATAAATCATATCTAAAATGTACAAAATATGATGAGTCTGTACTTGTGATCTATCACTCCATTCATATTTTTTGAATTTGCATATACAGCGTGACTCAAAAAAATTTATGAATGGGTAAATTTATTTTACTGATTTACTCAGGAACTACAAAACCGAATGCTTTGAAATCTTGAAGATGTTTTAAAATTATCATAAGCATGGTAATTTTTTCATCAAAATGTATTTGGTCGTACCCCCTAAAAAATTTATGACGTCACCTCAAAATTTTACTGAATAAATCCTATCTAAAATGTACAAAATATGGTGAGTCTCTTCTTGTGATTTATCATTCTATTAAAATTTTTTCGACTTGCATATACAGAGTGACTCAAAAAATTAATGAATGCGTGAATTTATTTTATTGAGTTAATCAGGAACTACAAAACCGAATTCTTTGAAATCCACTGCAAAAAAAAAAACATAATAAGCATGCAGTCGTCACGTTTCCGACAGCGAGGGAAGTACTGTCTAAACTCTTTAGACCAATTTTTTTTATATAAAATACCTTCTTATAATAAATCATGATATTATAAGGTTTGACTGCTATGCATAAGGTTCAAGCAACACTGGCTGCGGTTTCGACTGAGTGTACAGAGATCGCAACTAAAACAAAATCATATATTAAAATTGCCAAAAATAAAACGGAATTATTGTGCCTTATCAGATAAGTTAGACTCGATATGATATATTCAGCCATCAATGACGGTTCATTTTGTATACGTGAGTTTATTTTTCTAAGCTTGTGTGTAGTAGTATACAGGGTGTAATTGAAAGGTACGTACAACAAAATGGACAGTTCTTCGCGAAGTCGAAGAAGTCGGAAAAACTTATTTTGTGTTATCAAAATTATAAGGGGAAAATTAACCCTTATCCAACCTTTTTAGACGCTACTGAAGGATAAATAGCTAAAATTAATTTATTTTAATAAATCCTAGCAATTGTAACAATAAAACTATTGTGAAGACTAAATGTTGCTATAGAAACGAAAGATGATCTTTTTATCAGAGGCGTACAACGAATTTGCATATAAATTTGAATAATTTTTATCTCTAAAAGGAGAACACTTTTACCTGATTTTTTTTTAACTTTTAGCACCCATACTTCGAGACCAATTGCCGATTTTATTTTGTACGTACCTTTCAATAACAGGCTGTATAGAGTATTTACAAAAACTTCCAAAACACAATAATTTTCAGATAGTCATATCTCAGGGTTTTCATCTAGTACAACTTACATTTTATTCCTGCATTTTTTTACTGAGATATCAAAATATTGAGATAAAAAAAATAAAAGTTAGGTCAAAATGTAGTCATAAAATACATCTTTTTCAAAAATTTTAGCTATAATTCTTTGAAAACTTCTCGACTTCCTTTTGTTTTTAGTAAGAACTCAAAAATAAATAAAATGAGTCTTAAACAGAGTTAAAACAAAATCTGAGATACCCACTATAATTATTAAATGTTTTTTTAAAAATGGAGTACATATTGTTCTAAATTCGTTACGTATTAATTGCTAGTTCTCGTGCGTGGAATAAAATGATGAAATGTTTGTTGTAATTAGATGCAGTTACAAATTCTGGGTAATTAAAATGATGTTTTTGGATGGTAACAACGTCCGAAGCAGTTGTTTTGGAACTGGACCTATTAAGCTGACCACAAAGGCAATTTCACACGTATCCTTTGTGTTCGTGGCGAGTAAATATATGTGCGAAATAGGGGAAGGAGCGCGATACCCCCAACAAAAGTTTATACGGTTATACGAGCTGAATTCGCGACCAAGAGGGTGACATAAAGCTGAGGTGTTTGTAAAACTGGTAAAGACGTCGTTTATACCGAACCATTGTGCGGAGAGGTGTTAAAAATACACCTGAGAGCACTCGAAAAAGATTAAGGTGTTTTTATCAAACTGTGTTTGTTATTCACCGTTTAGGGATAGATCCGCTCCCCTAACAGGGTGTGTAACTAGGACATAACTAGTAGAAATTATTACCTCTAATAGTGTAGGGAAGAACTAGCTGGTCGTACGCTCTATTTGACATTCTATTATTTTCTATTGTTGCTGTCGTCAAGAAAACGTGCACCTCAAATCTTTTGTTGAGCTGGTTCTTTGATGTTTAAATCATAGACCAAGAGTCGACTCTTTGTAATTGTGTTTGACATTTATTGAACAGTGCTATTGTGGCATTTCCAAAACGTATAATTTCGTATTTAAATTCGCGCGAACTGTCCACTACTACAGCGCGAGTTCCCACCGCAAACCCTTTGCTCATTTACCAAAGCAAATCAGAACTTCATTATGTGCAGTAAAAACAGAGACAAAACACCTCTCTGGTTAGTCACCGACGTGTAATCATAAGTTCAAGACGTTCATTTACGCAAAGAAAACACTAACAACCTGCCACGTTAATTCACGAACAGGCATGCAGCCAGGAGCTACTCAAAACTCAAAAAACTCTAGAAAACGAACCAAATAAATTACACGCATTATGCACTGTCTGAAATACATTTAAACTATACAATTTTCTACACAAAGTGTTGTATTTAGTTTATATTGTAGACTGTTGACAATAACAAAGCCTCAAGCCAGATGCATACGCCGACAACTAATTCGGCGAAAAACCGCAACCACAACAAACTTTCCAAAATGAGCACACTGCCAAGTTTTTAGATGCTTATGGAGTTTTTATGAGTCAGTCACTGGAACAGCACTGTGTATAAAGAGCCTATTAGGCACAAAAAAAGCCGGACTGGTTATATTCGGCTAAAGTATTTTTTACTGGGAGATGAACTATGCAAATTCCTTAGTAAACCGTAAAAGAGAGGTTTTTCTGTGGGTACCCAGAATCGCGATTTATTTTTAATTTAATATAAATTCTGTTGATGTCGAAAAGGTTGTAGATTCATCTAACATAAAACAGGGAGGTGACTGATTGGGACGCAATTTTTGAGTTAGTTTACTAACCAAAACAGATTTTCTGAAAATAAAAAAACTGAACTTCAAACATTGTCAGGTCAGGTCAGATCAAGTTGAAAATTAAAAAAGGTCCTAAAAGTGTGAAAACTAGCCCTAAATTACAGCATCCTCTTTTCAAGTATTCGTTGGTTAAACAATTTTTGGAAGGTTTTATCAATAATACAAAAATTCAGATAAATTTGGAGGGTTTTAATCAAAAATAGTTAAAACCCTTTCATTCGACTAAGTATTTATGGCATTAAAAGGAAGTACCAAGACCTTTTTATGTTAAAATTCCCCCTTTCGATCTGAATTTGTCATAAAACGTAGCAAGGATTGGTTTTTTACATTTTAATATTGATTTTTCTTTTTAAAAGAAGGTTCTGTAAAATTTTTCATAAAACAGAAATAATTTTTTGATCATACATACTTAATTTTAATTTCAGCAAAAAAGTTTTTGATTTTAGAGGTTTAATCTTCACATTTTTAATACATAAAGGGTGTTCAAATATTTTCAGTTGTATTTATTTCTAATGGATACTCATTTTATGAACTAAGCTGTACCAAAGTATTTTAAGTCTAAATTTATTTCTAAATAACACTTGGTATATTTTTATGGTAGTCTATAACTGTTGATTGGCTTTCGACTTTACTAATTATACTTAGAAGCTGCTCGTTTTTTAAAATGTCATAGTTGTACAGTTCAGAAGTCAGCGTTAAAATATATTGTTGTCTCAAAAAGGTATTAACAGACAATGGGTAAACCAAAATAGCACTATGATATAAAATATTTGCTTCTTCATAATTAACAGCTTTTTATTTAGCGAAGAAAGTAATCGGGTCCATCTTAATGTTATCTCGACGTTTACTCACCACAGGAGTATGAAACAATGGGTGCTCTGTTTCCGTCTGCCTGTCTGTCGTCTGTTGTCTGGGTACTGTCATCTGTCGTCTGTGTCGATTTTTATTAGACAAATAATCTCCATTACTGTTAGATCGATTATTGTCATTAGATGATTAAGTCCTAAACAAAATTTGGTTAATCATCCCCACCAACAATTTGATGAAGTCATTTCATTGAATGGGATTTAAAATTATTTGAATATTACACAAAAACATACTCATATACTTGTAGTGTACGAATCCACTTTCAGTTTTTTCGCTAAACGTTCAAATTTTCGCAAAAATATTTGCAAGGTATAATAACGTTTTATTCCCAACACGGTTTGTACATCTCCGTGGCGCAGTGGGTGTATCGGTGCATTTTTTTTTCTTGCATTGGTATAACGCTGTGACTACTTTTCTTTTGTACTGTGACTAATAAAAAGAATAAAGAGCTGGATTTGTCGGATATGATACTTAGAACCTTCGCCCAATTTTTTATTGATCAAATTAAGAACCTCATTTTCTAGAAAGTGTGAGAATACCCACATCTTTATTTAATTACGATCAAATAAGAATAATAATAATCATATTTAAAGCATTTTGTTCATTCATTCAAATTAAACAAATTTCTACGTGACATTCTTTCGATATATAAACACAAACAATCGAAGTTAAGCATGCACATTGATAATAATACACTCTTTTACGTTGGTTATTTACTTTGAATACATTTAACATTGTCTGTATAACTGCGGACGGAACCTCTTTGGAATTTGCATCCCCGCGGCGCAAACACAAATTCTCTATAATTTTACAAAGAAGCGGAATTTGTAAGATTGTACTTCAAGGGCGGGGGAAGTTCTGTCGAAGTAACCTTGGACCAATTTTTAGTTTTATGAGCATGCAGTAGCCCCGCCCGCCCACCCCTTCTTCTTTCGAGTGACTACTCTTAATATTGTTCAGTCCCATATCAGAAAGTTTTAGCCCCGCCCACCCACCCTTTTTTCTGAGAAGATATGTCATCTACCAGAATCAATCGTATCTTAATAAGTATTAGCCCAGCCCACCTGCCTTCTATTTTCTTAGAGGGTATGTCGTTTGCCACAATCAGTCTTATCTTAGCAAGTATATCCTAGCCCCTCCCACACACGCTGTTCTCATTCTAACGATCTTATCTCTCTTCAATTGACTAGACAAAATGAATCTCTGAAATGGAGGCAGGGTGGGTGGGCGGGGCTAACTTTAACTTTTTCCTACAGGATCTGTTATAAGCAAGCAATAGCCCCGCATACCCACCTACTCTTCATTCCAGTGATTACTCTTAATATTCTTCAGTCATTTATCAAAATCAATCTTATTTTAATAAATACTAGCTCCGCCCACCCGCTTTCTATTTTCTTAGGAGGTATGTAATGTGCCACAACGACTGTAAGCGGGCAACTCCAATTTTTTTAATTTAAACTTGTATGGTAATTTTCCCTAGAAATTTTGTCTCGGACATCCTATGTACTCTTATACAGGAGGACAGAAAGAAAGATAAATTGGAGGTGATTCAAATGGGCTGAAGGATGATTAATATATTTAATTTAAATAATAATTAAAAAATGGTCGAAGTTGATTTCAACAGAAGTTCCCTCGCCTCTGAAGTACAACAAACAGATCCAGCTTTCTCGAAAAACTACGAAATTTGATTTTGCAAATTTTATATTTTTTACAAAAACAGATGTTGAAATAAAAATATGTAAGTAATGTTAAAGTTAATGTAAGGAAGCGTGCTACGAGTATGTTTCAATTGAGTTGTTCCTTTACAAAATTTTGTGATGAAGTCATCAGTTTTGCAAGGACACGTATATCAATTTGGATATGTGCAATGCACTACTAATAATAAAAAAATTGTATTTCCAAATTTTCGGGAAAATGGAGTGAGTCGTTCTTGATAATCAGTAGCATAAACTGACTCATTTATTTTTTTTTATTTACCCTGTATAAGCAATTCTAAAAAATATGACAGAAATCATAAATCACAATAACAGGATCATCATATTTTGTACATTTTAGATAGGGTTTATTTAGCAAAATTTTGAAATGACATCATTAGTTTTTAGGAGAGTCGTAAGCGAATAAATTTTGATTAACAATTTACCATGTTTTCGATAACCTTAAAACGTTTGCAAGGTTTCAAGTTAATTGTAAAATGTTGTTGTACAATTTTGTTTTTTTTTACAAAAATCTGGTGTAAAAACTCGACACGGGTTCATGAACAAGTGGAGGAGTATTTTATTTTATAAAATTTAAATTAATTTAATATTGTAAAAGTTGGAGATAACTTCAAATCATCGGTGGTGGGCATGATCAGACAAACTTTGATTAGCGTTTTACCATCTACACAGTATTTCTAATATACGTATAAATGGGTCCGGTAGTTAAGAAGATAATCTGCCTAATAAATATCGACACAGACGGAGACAGATGGGAGATGGCAGACGGCAGACAGATAGACGGAAACGAAAGACCTATGTTTTAGTATTCTAGGAGTCATGAAACGTCAAGAAAATATAAAAGTAGCGAGTCGCCCGATGGAGTCGATTACCATACTTCTTTAGCTTACGCTCAAGACGTAAAAAAATAATATTGGTGAAAGAGCACTACGTACATTTTTATAAATAAATAAATATAGAAATACCAAGAACACAAAAAAGCTTGAACTACCAAAGGAGCACTTATGTAATAAAACTTTTAAGGTGGAATCTAATTTAACCGAGTGGTATACCTCAAAGAAACGTGGTGGCTAGCAGGCGTATAATAAACCTACCCGCGATAACAAGTTAGAACTACCACAAACACTAAAAAGCGCTCTATAAAGAGATTAATGTTTTTTTGTGAACTATTAAACACGTTTTGTACCTTTACGCTAGTTCTTTCCTTCATTAAAATTCTTCATAAACCAACATAATTTGCGTTCGTATAAGAAAATAAACTAGGAATTATTATTGCCTTAATGAATAATTATAGCCTTGAAGTTGTTAGTAGAAAATAACAAATTAATTAGTTTTTCACCGCAGTCATTACAACTGACATAATGAAATCATTTTCTTTTACATTTTCTAAATTACTTAAAATAAAATTGCAAAAATAAAATGAGTCACTGTGATAACCCATAAAGGCAATTTGCTACGGTTTCTGAAATGTCTATAATTTCCTGAGCACCTTTGTTGGCACCCAGGTAGTAATTTTAGCACAATACTGCAGGCAGACACAGATAAAAACGCCCTCAGTAAAAGATAAAAATACACCTTACGACATTCTGTGGCACCTGTTTTGTACAGTTGAATTACTAAAATGACACCATGGCGAAAAACGGTACTTGTACATATATATATTATGCACAAGCTATAAAATTTTCCAAATTCGAAATTGTACAGACTTCAATATGTGAGGAAATTTTCAACTGTCTGACTTCACACCTGTTAGTGTTTTTATTATATTGGTTTTTGTACTCTTTGCAAATACAAGATGAAAAATATGACGTAAGCGCTTTAAAAAGTCAAAATTATTATCTGGTCCAGATGTTATGGAAAGACCTAAAATGATTCGCATGACAAAAAATTGTGCTAAAATTAGCGCCAGTGTTTATGGACAAAATTGATAGAAAAATAAACATTCTGAAAATCTCTGTAGAGATTACGGAATGCGGAAATATTTAGAAAAATAGGAGAAAAAAAAAGATTTAAATTTGTGGTCTAGAGAGCAAACATTTGTCATGATTACTCTACTACACAAAAAAATTATGTCAGCTGTTGTACGAGAAATGAAATTCAAACAAATCAAAGAAATAAAATTTAAATTATTCATTGCTTAAAAGTGATCTCACATTCTTTTAGAATGAGATGTGATAAGTTTCGTAATGATGTTATTAAAATTAAATTATTCACACTACTATAGTTAAAATGTGATCGTTTAGTTAAAAATTAACGCACTTACTTTATCTACAATTTATAAGAAACAGTATTGGACTTGTTATTTATAACTACCTTATTTGCATATATTATCGCTATTTTGGTTAAAAACTGGTTTTGCAGCAGTACTATTTTTAAAGGTCGTTGCAACACCTGCAGCAGGTGGTCCACGAAAGATTTTAGCAAAGGCACCAATGAATTTTTTTCTCAAATTCAAAGCATGTCTGTTAATCAAGAGAAAATGCCGACACTTCGCCACAAGAATTTTAGTTATAATTAATCGATATTGTGCCAGGAAAACAAAAAAAACTCAAAAAGTTCTTTTTTTGTATTCGTGGTAGGTCTAATTTGTTGTCGGGTAGGTTTTTCCAAGTACCTACAAAGTTTTCCTAGAGTCAGATCATCCGAGAATAGACCTAAACAAGTTGTTAAACAATGAAGAAAATAAAACAGGAATAATGTCGCTGTTTTTGTAATTCATTGTCTGTTAATATCTTCTTGGAACAACAGTGTATTTTATTGTTGATTTCTGAACTTCATTTAGAAAACAATGCTAAATCCACATTCCCTTGTGCAGATGTTTAAAATAGGCTGTAATAATGCAGGTAGTACATTAAAAACTCAGATGGTGCGGGTAGTTAAAAATAGTTTTAAAAATAGCTGACTTTTAAAACAGTGCTGGGTAAATATGGTAAGGTGGCTGGGGTAACAAATCAAGCCAAATTCAGAAACTACAAGTTTAGAAGTACATATATTATTTTATAAAATTTAAATAACATTTACTACGTAAAATTTTGACATGAGGTAATGAAATTATTGGTGAGCATAATTAGATAAAAAAACACAACCATCAGTTCAGTAGTTTAGGGAGTTATATTATATATTTATAATAAAGTCATCAACAGGTCGCAGATAACAGACAGACAGACAAAAAATGAGTTATAATTATTCCAATCAGCAAAATATTTTTGAGAAAAACAGTGGAAAAGGTTTATTTTTAACAATAATAAATAATTGTGATTTCTAAACACTCGGATTTACAAAGTTTGCAAAGCACGAAATACTTATTATATTTTAGTTCTAAATACCTTGTTTAATTTTTATTCCTCTTTTTGCAAAACCAATAAAAAGTAATTATTGCTGTTTAGTTTTTATAGCTATTTATAATTTTATTTCACCTACTTAATGCTAATTGCCTGTCTTATATTTATATACCAACCTACCCACTAATTAAACCCAACTCGCAACAACCAGTCAAAGCGTAGTAGCCACTACAAGGTCCTTGAATCAAAGATTAAAATGCATCCTTGTGTGATCCAATGGGAATGTTTGCCGCCAAATCGAACGAGGTCAAAACTGTCACCGCACAAACAAAATGCAAAATTCCATTCATGAGAAACACGCGGATTTCTTAGTAGGTTACTGCATACAAATCTACTCACCCATTTTCTATGACTCAAGAATAATGAATTCAACGAGGTGAGAGGCATGTCCATTTTTTTCAGGCCGCAGTGATTTCAATAGAGCACCATGACAGCTAAAGTAATTGAAGGTTTCCGTGCTAAGCGTTACAATTAGAGTAAGTGAATGGAATAAATCGGTGAGAATAATCCGGCGGTTTTTTTTTTGTTTCACCAATTAACAGTAACCGTCATTTTAGGGGTTGCGTGATTTGGGGCACTGCGTGAGTCAGAGGTTATAATTGGGTGGTAATGGCGCACATTATTAGATTAAAAAGTTTGTCAAATAGTCATTTGGGTTGAATAGAAACGTGTACTTGATAGAGTCTAACATTTTGGGGTAGTTCTGGCAAGTCATGGCGATTAGCCGATGATACATGGCTATGACTCTTTCTAATAATAACAAAGGGTGCTTAGATAGATAGTTAGGGTCTAATATGGTGGCTTTAATATATTGTGGAAGTTGTGTTTCATTTAAAGCTGATTTCAGTCGGGAGATACAACGGATTTGTGATATTTTTGTGTTTCAGGAATAAGAGTATTCTATTCTGAAGTTATTTATACAGATGTCCTGTACACATTAATGTGTCAACCGATTTATTCGTCAGTACCTGCAGAGAATATATAAAGAAACCTGTTTAAAAAAGGCACTTATTAGCCTTTAAAATACATTTTTCTTAAAAAAAAAAAAAAAACTTAAAAAAGAAAGTTCCAAAGAAAAAATCATTGTGTGATTAAGAGGTGGAATATGTCAACATGAAAATGACAAACAGAATATATCCTGAACAACATAAGTATTTACGTTTTATTTCTGCCTCGAAGGCTCAAGACCCACAAACAATTAATGAATACAGGGTGCTTTCGAAATGTGTGCAATAAAGAAAAAAGGAAAAAGCTCACAATTAGATTTAAAGTTCATGTTCCTGTTTCACACGACACTGGTAGTGTTTGTTGACCTACCATATCTACTATTCAATGAATGGCACAGAATGACTAGGATTAGGACCCAATAAAGCGGCGCACTGATAAGCAACGTACAAAAACACGTGTATCAGTTGGTTCCTGTGGTGTGTTTGGTTAACGTCTTTGACAATGATGAATTGTGTGGCTGATAGAAACGGCAGGATGGATCGAGAGCCTTCTAACCAAATCGCGCTATTCCCTGTGCGCGAACATTTAATCAGTGGTACAGCATCTCCGAGGTCATGGTACCTTCAATCCTCAAAGTCACGATCGTGGCCGTGATAGGATCGAAAGAATACTGCAAGCTGAAGAACAAATTTTGGAATCAGTCGAAGAAAAGCCTGGCATCATCATTCGTGGACTTGCAGCTGAAGTTGGAGTTTCATAGTTTGTAGTGCATCGTGGATTAAAAGAGCAAGACCTACATCCATACCGCATTCAAAAAGTGCAAGCTTTGGAACCCGCTGATTTTCCAGGTCGTGTAATTTACTGCGATTGGTTGTTACAGCAATGCTATTTTCAACAACCACAACATTCACATTTGGTCCGATGAAAATTTACACGCTCGTGAAGAAGTACGATTTTAACGACGGTTTCTACAAATGTGTGGCCCGGAAGCGTAAATGACCGGGTTATATTTTACCAAACAGACTAAACACGGCACAGTACCTCGAGTTGTTAAACAATGTGTTGGAAGAGCAGCTAAATGTGGAAGTGTCTCTAGGTGAACGAGTTCGCATAATGGAGCACCACCACATTTTGGTAAGCCAGTAACTGAATGGTTAAATAACCATTTTCCTAACCAGTGGGTCGGGAGAAACGGCCCAGTAGCTTGGCCTCCGCGTTCACTCGATCTCAATCCATGTGCATTTTGTCTGTGGGGGTTGATGAAACAGTTAGTTTATGGAAATCAACAGTATCCAGAAACTGTCGAAAAGTTTCAACAAGGAGCGGAAGTGGCGGCGTTACAGTTCGTGGAACTCCCGGAGATTTTTTACGTATCTGTGCAAACATGTTACTACGTCCTGAAGCCTGTATTGCTGGTCAAGGACAGCATTTTCAACATTTGTTGTAAAAAGGTTGTAGCATTCTAAGTTGCTCTTACTTTTGTTCTAATGAATAATGTGGCATCGTTGTGGCGAGGACCAAACATCCGTCAGAATAAAAAATAGATCACCATCAACATTACCAGAAAAATTGGTCCTTCTCAGGACCACCATTTGTTTCAACAACTAACCAGCAAAAAATCGGTTTTACTTTTAATTGAAAGTGCTTACATCGTTTTTATTCGAACGTTTTCCAACCTACTCTTTAAAAAGTGGATCAGTTCATCAGACTTTTTCGACTTTTAATTTGTTTTTTCTATATTTCCACATTACCACAGCCTGTATAGCACAATAGGGAAAATGGATACATGAAGGGGAAATGTGTCGAAAGAAATTGGAAATGGAGTAAAGTGAAAGATGGAAGGCTATGAGACAAGAAAAGTGGGGAACGGTGAATTAGTCGGTACGAGTTGTACATACAAATAAACTGCTTATTGTTTCATGTACAGTTTGGTTATCTACTATTCCAGAACTTCTTGAGTCTTCTGACTGTGAGAACTGTTAACATTGTAGTTCTGACATGCAGCAGGAAGTTGTTGTTTCCCTAAATAAAATAACGACAATTTTGATTTAGTTTCTGTGCCAGACTTTGTTAAAGTTGTCATGAATTTTGCGTAATTATCAATATAAACAAAATTAGAAACAAAATACTGAAAATGAATGTTCATATAACGTGTAGTCTTACTTAAATTGTAGGGTCTCTTAGTGGAAATAGTACACAAACACTTTTGTAAGGCGGATTCATAAATCACAAGTACCTACAAGACTAAGTTATTTTCTAAAATTTTAATAAATAGTGTTTGCCTAGCAAAATATTTACGTGACGCCATCACATTATTTGTAGGAATGATTAGACAAAGTTTGGTTAGTGTTTTATCATCTACACGGTATTCCTAACAGACCTATAAAATTTGACAACAATCGGTCCAGTAATTTCGGAGATTATCTGTTTAATAAAAACCGACATAGATAGCAGACAGATAAATAGAAATAGGAGACCCATTTTTCGTACTCTAGAAGTCATGAAACGACAAGAAAACATGAAATCCGTCAGAGAGCCCCTATAACAATACACTTCCTTAGCTGATGCTTGGGAATTAAAAGAAACCAAAAAAAAAAAGAAAACAAAACAGTGTAGGGTAAGAACGAAAGTAACAAATTATGACAAACTTTCCTGGTTGGTTCAGTAAAAGCAATAAAATTATTTTATTAAACTAGGTTTATTTAAACAAATACACATCAGCATCTAAAACTGACAGACGTAACCTTGGACTAAGAAATGACAATGACGAATTACAATCAAAGGAAGTTTCGGTTTGGTATGGACGTATAATGAGAATGAACCCAGAAAGAATAACAAAGAAGATAATGCACCAAAAAAGAAAGCAACAAGCATTAATAGAAGAATATGGAACAAATGAACCCGACGCCCGAAGAGACAAAAGGAGAACCACAAGAAGGAGAAGAAGAAGAAGAAGAAAAAGATTTATGTGACTGCTTAATGAACTAATTAGAAGAAATTTAAAGAAGGAAAGCAAACCCTAAAAATATTGGATCCAGTGCAAATACTGCAAACGTCAGATATACTTAAGGCACCTAGTTTTTGTTTTTCACTGTTTTGCGTTTCGCTAAGACATACCTATATTTCATAGTTAGTTAGTTGTTTTTTGAAAATTATGAGATTGAGTTACCAAAGACTAATAGATAATCTTTTCTTATTTGTAAATGCAGGACAGAACCTAACTGATTTAATTTTTACGAGCGTAAGCAAACGAACTATTGCATTAGGATCCATCGGGCAACTATGCTACTTTCATATTTTCTCGACGTTTCATGATGGCTAGGATACGAACAAAGTGGCCTCCCGTTTCCATTTGTCATCTGACTCGATTTTTATTAGACAGACTAGCCCCGCCCACCCGTCCTTTCTTTTCTTAGAGGGTATATCTTATTTACCAAAGTCAGTTTTATCTTAGCAGGTACTAGCCCCGCCCACCCACCCTCTCTTTACTTAGAGGGTATGTTATTTCCTCATTTGCCAAAATCAGTTTTATCTTAGCAGCTACTAGCTCCGCACACCCACCCTCTCTTTTCTTAGAGGATAGGTCATTTACCAAAATCGGTCTTATTTTAGTAGGTATTAGCCCCACCCACCCACTCTCACTTTTCTTAGAGGGTATCTCATTTGCCAAAATCAGTTTTATCTTAGCAGCTACTAGCCCCGCACACCCACCCTCTCTTTTCTTAGAGGATAGGTCATTTGCCAAAATCGGTCTTATTTTAGCAGGTATTAGCCCCACCCACCATCTCTCTCTTTTCTTAGAGAGTATCTCATTTGCTAAAATCAGTCTTATCTTGGCAGTTACTAGCCCCACCCACCCGCCCTCTGTTTTCTTGGAGGGTAGGTCATTTGCCAAAATCGGTCTTATTTTAGCAGGTATTAGCCCCGCCCACCCACCCTCTCTTTACTTAGAGGGTATGTCATTTGCCAAAATCAGTTTTATCTTGGCAGGTACTAGCCCCATCCACCCACCTTTTCTTAGAGGGTAGGTCATTTTTCATGCTGACGACGTCAATAAAATTTTGTTATGGAAAATTCACTTCAAACATGCGCATAACATGCTTCTTTGCGAGTAGTTTAACAGTCTACACATAGGAAGGATCACGTACGCTACACATGCATACAAAGTAAACGTCCAAGATTACACGATAACTTCAAAATTGAACGGTGAACAATTTTGGTTGAATATTTCAAAATATTATTGCATCTTATATATGAGAGTTGATTTTTTTGAAATCCATTGAGGAATATTATTTGTAAACACCGTAAAATAATAAAAATAACATGTAGTATTTTTAATATAAAAGATGTAATTGAATATGGTAAAACAATTCTATATAATCATTCTATAAAAAATAAAGTAGAATTGTTTAAAAAGACTAAATTACATAAATCGAATAAACAATAAACCAAAACGCGCGAAAATGGAGAAAACAAGTAAGATTAAAAGCGCGTGTTCGGAAAGAACCAGTAAGTATAATTTCTTGAGACGTGTGAAAACGGCTGTGACCAGTTCAAGTGCCGACATCTCTCGATCAATAATATTAGGATTTTAAAAGATCACGTGACGATTACGCACTTTTACAACTCCATCTGTTCGGTAAACGAAGTATAGTTATAGTATAGTTTGGAGATTCATGTTGTGAGAAAGTGAACAACAAGAATTAATTGTAAATATATTCAGTTTTACAACCCACAGTGAACATACATAAAACGAATGATGCCAGAACTCTGTAGGTAAATATGTATCATAACTGCTGTTTTATGTATGGGTTAACAATTCGCCCCTATTTTTTTGACTAACTATTCGCTCTTATCTAAAAAAAAAATAACAGTAAAAGTAAGCCAAAGTAAGCCTTAGCAGTTGATCTGAAAACTACTACAAATTTCGACTTTATATTACTTGCAAAATGGCGGCATGAAAAAATTCAAACTGTTTTTCTGTTTCCAGAAATGCGAAAGAATAGTCCAGTCAAATTAGCGATCAACCTCGGAATGAGAGATAATAAGCTGAATTTTCGTATATACTTTCATTTTAGCGTTCTAAAAGTTGGCTCAAAAGTCTCATAAAATCTCGTGTCTGCGTCGTAAGTTATTCAAGGTCAAAGGTGAAGAAAAACAGTTTTTTGCGATTATCTCGGTTTCTATTGCTCCAATGATGTTAACGTTTATTATCGTAATTGTAGAGCATAAAATTTGGGACAAATTTTATTTGAAACATTTTTTCATGCGCTCAATCGTTTTTGAGATAGAGGGCAGTGAGCGCGCAGCGCTCATCCATACGTACTGTAATGCAATCAACCGTGAATATCTGTGAATACAACCTTTAATTTTGAATAATTTGTATTATTTATCAGTTAATACATTGCATTTAATAACATTTTACATATTTTCAATACATTCATTTAATGATAATGATACTTACCTACTTTGTGGAATTAAAAACTCTTTAAATGAAATACTTATTGTATGTATATCTTAATTTATTAAAAGTAGATTTTAAGTAGAAAAATAATTAAGTACTTTATCTTTCAAATGTGTAAGTTTTTATATATTAGATAATATATTATACTTGTTATATAATTATATATCTAAAAGTTATATTAATTTTTTCAAAATAAAAATTTAAGGAAGTAAAACGAGTTAATGTATTTTAATTTTATCTTTGTTCAGTACCTGTACATTTCTTACGATTGAAATTGAATTGCAGTGAAAATCTAGAAATCTTTAATAATTTAAAGAACAAAAGTATTAATTTTTTCTTCTTTACCGTCATCTTCTGGACGTTCGGGAATTTCTGTTTCATCGTCATCATCTTCGGTGCCCTGAATCGTTGTTTCCTAACCTTCCAGTTATAATCATGATAGAAAAATAAGTATTTAAAACCTTACACATTTTAAAGATATAAATAAATTGAGATATACAATAAATATTTCATTAAATGCGTTTTTAATTACACAAAGTAGGTAAGTATTATTCAATGAATATGTTGAAAATATGTAAAATGTTTAAATACAATGTATTAATTGATAAATAATACAAATTTTTCAAAATTCAAGGTAGTATTCATAGATATTCACGGTTGATTGCATTACAGTACGTATGGATGAGCGCTGCGCGCTCACTGCCCTCTATCTCAAAAACGATTGAGCGCATGAAAAAATGTTTCAAATAAAATTTGTCCCAAATTTTGTGCTCTACAATTATGATAATAGATGTTAACATCACTGGAGGAATAGAAACCGAGATAATCGCAAAAAACTGTTTTTCTTCATCTTTGACCTTGAATAACTTACGACGCAGACACGAGATTTTATGAGACTTTTGACACAACTTTTAAAACGCTAAAATTAAGGTATATACAAAAATTCAGCTTATTATCTCTCATTCCGAGATTGATCCCTTTTTTATCCTAAAATGACTGGACTAGAAATGCCATGTCTATTAAAAAATAAGGTGTTTCGGCGAAATTTAGTAGAGTAAAATGCCATAACCAACTATCAAAAAATAATATAAATATCGAAAATTTTCACAAATGGCAAGTTTCGGATTTTTCGTGAACTGCTGAAAATTTTCCACATAAATTTGTATCTCATTAGTCGCTACAAAATGTGACACCTGTTCAGTTTAATCCGTATTTCGTGCCATTTACAAGGTTCCTGAAGTAGAAAATAAAAAATAATCATTCGAAGTGTCAATAAGAAATGTAAAAAAATTCGTAAATATCATAATGTTGCCAATTAGTGCCTCTTGGATACTTCATTCCATTAGTCGAGGGTGGTTTTTGCAAATCACTTTTAATGCTAATTATTTTCAGTGACATGCAATCTAAAAACGCTGTAGGAACTCCAGCAAGTCGAACGGCCATCTAAAAATTTAAGCAAAGCATGGGAACCCCGCACTGATTGCCCTTTGTTCTACACAGGTTGGGGTCAGAATCTGCACGGATTTCCGTTGATGATGAAATTAGTTCAGCATCATTAGTGTGACATGTGAGACGAGAGTGGATCTCCCTCTGAGTGGCATCTAGTCCTCACAATGAATTCGTTTACTCGTAAATAACTTGAGAAAGTACTCCATGTACCGTAATGCAAAGCATCCTCGTGAATAGAAGTGACTATCGCCCATTCCCATCCTGGCAAACTCAGGTGTGTTTGCATTATCATACCTGTTTGGCGCCGACGGTTGAATTGGACTAGCTCAGGCTCCTCTCTTTGCAAAACCTGCTCCACATTATTTATTCGCAAATCAAAAGATACTTATTTTCGGACAGGGGTTGCGAGCTAGCACCTACTTTTGTGGAATTGGGGCTTTTGTTTGACGAATTGCGAGCGATTCCCAGAGCTCTTTGAACGGACACGAAATTTGCATCGGCCATTGTGCAACTTTTTGGCTCTTCAAAAGGATTCACCAGAACGAGCCCGCACCTGAATTGAGAAGTTACGCAATTTAAACGGTGTGGAGTTATTGCGATTTTTGCAACGTCGGAATATTCGCGAGGGATCGGCCCCAGAATTAAGCAACTCGTTTTCTTTGTTGGAAGACCACAATCGATTAATAACAAAGGTTAGAATTCTTGAAGTAAGTGGTGATGTGATCCTATCTGGTATACAAACGGTATCGATAACTTCATGGTACGGTGGCTAACGGTAGCAAACATGAAGGTTAGAATATAATAAACTTGCATATTTGAATAATATTTACGCACGCAGACAGGTTCGGTACAAAGAGTGACCCATATTTCAATCCATAATGAGGAAATAGTAATAAGTTTTCAGGTCAAAATCTGTTTTCTTAATTTCGCTTGGATTTTAGCAAATTGAACTCGTTTTATTCAAAATGTATTACTTATCTCCATTATTAACAGACTTATTGTTATGAAATTTTAAATATAAACTGTCCACAATTTTCTCTGTATAATACAAGGATAGAATACAGTAAAACCAGGTTGTGTTGAAGAAGATATTTTTTACTCTGTATCTGTCATTTCTAAAAAGACGACGAAAACGTTTCTCCTACGATTTATAGTTTTGTAAGGTGAAACCAGTGGTGAAAATCACTTTCCGAAGTTTTCATAAATGATTGACATATTGATTTTTAAAATTAAGAGATGAAAAATTTCACCAAAATTTTAAAAAGAAAATGATTAACTATTAAAAAATGCCGATGCATTAAATAGAGGGTGAGTCACTAAATAGTTCTCGCTATCTCGTTAAGTATTAAATCTAGGAAAAAAATCACAGTCGAAAATTGCACGGTTTTTTGAGGACTATAGGTACTCCAAAATTATGTTTACCTATACGAAGTGTTCTGTTTTTAAGGCATAACACATTACTTAGTTTTTTTACCCCATACAGTATTTCCCGAATGTATTTCATGATCTCTACAGTACACAAAAATTATCTCCCGTTTCCTCTGTCTGCCTCTATCCCCTGCTGAACCAATTGTTGTCAAATTTTATATGTATGTTAGACAATTAGAAATATCAAGTAGATGGTGAAATGCTAGCCAAAATTTGGCTAAGCATCCCCACCAACAATTTGATGACGTCATGTCAATGAGCCGTATTTTAAAATTGGTTGAATATTATACAAAAGTATACTCCTATACTTATAGTCTACGAATCCGTTTCCAGTTTTTTTCACTTAATGTTCAACTTTTCGCAAAAACAATTGCACGGTATAATAACGTTATATTACCACTACGAGATATATGAACTCGTGGCTCAGTGACTCGGCGAACCGGCGACATTGCGTCGTGGGTTCGATGCCAAATTGATGATAAAATAAGAATTATAATGTTCATAACATTTTGTTCGACTGTGGTTTACATATAAACATAAATATACACTTCGATTGCTATTATCTAGTACTGAAGGGCATTTTATCTCGTTAGTCGTTGTGCTTTAAATATATTTACATTGTCCGTACGGCGCAGGGGCTGCGGGGGTATTATTTATGCCGCTGGTTTTAACTTTACAGAGGTTATCACAAAACGAAAATCGTAAAATCAAATTTTATTTATTTATTTATTTTTGAAGGGATGGATTTTTTGGCGGATTATACTTGTCGCCTTGGACTAATATTTTATTGAGCAAATTAATAACCTCATTTTCTAGAAAATGTGACAATACCCATGTCTTTATTTAATTATGATCAAGTAAGAATAATAACCATATCAGGGACGGCTGGTGCTCCCCAAAATTACAACGTCTACAAACACACTGGACATACCAAAATAGGAATTTTCAATATTTAAAAAATTACCCGGAAATTTGTGGCATAATTATCAAAACTATTTTTTTATCTCGCCCCACTTGTATAAAATGTATCAAAAATATGAAATGTTATAGCTGATGAAGTGCTGATAAAAGCGGAGACGGAGACCAAATCATGGCTCATTTAGACGTTTTGTTTACACCGTTGCCATGGAAACCGTGCGTTTAGTCGCGGTATTGAGCTGGAAACGGGTCCTAATTTTCATTCTGCACGGGTGAAATTGTTTGATTTTAAATAAAAATAATGAATTCGGTTGAATATTTATTAAAAAAATCGTCCTTTGTATCACGACGAGTCAGTTACTCCATTTTCTTGAGATTGTGAGAATATACGCACGTCTTTATATAATAATGATCAAATAAGAATTATAATGTTCATAACACATTTTGACTGTGGTTTAATTAATAATTTTAGTCCTCTGTTTTGAGAGGAAAAACTCACTCAAAACAAACAAATTTCCACGTGACATTCTTTCGATGTATAAACATAAACAATCGAATTTAAGCATGGACACTGATAATAATACATTCTTTTCCGTTGGTTATTTGCTTTGAGTATATTTCATATTGTCCGTATGTCTGAGCACCCCCTTGAAATTTGCGCTCCCGTGGCGCACGGGGTTCGAGGTGTCATTTGCACTACTGGTTTTTACTATATAAAGGTTATCAGAAAACAAAAATTTTGTATACTTTTTGAAAGAAGCGGGATTTGTTGGAGTGCTACTTCAAAGGCGAGAGAAGTTCTGTGGACCAATTTTTTTACTTGTCCTCAGTAATATCTTCCTAGCGTTTATAGCTACAAGTTATTTCTGAAATTGCCACCTTATTCCCATTTCCTAGAAATTTTTGGCAATGGAAGGGTTCACAAAAAATCACAATAGGGATATTTTTGCAATCTGTGTTGCAATATTTTGTGGGAGGATAAATAAAGGTACGCGGTTTGTTGTGGTTCGATTAAATGAAATGTTAATCTACAGAATGTTTAAAAAAAAAATTCTAAACTTTTACAATTTTCAAATATCGACATTTCAGTTCTTTCAAATAGAACACCCTGTATTTCATTACTGTATCTTACTCTACTTTTTGTTCTCATTCTGGTATACCTCGAATGTCTCTTAAAAAAGTAAAAAACCGCTCTATCTATCAATTTTAAATATAGGGTGTTCTGATTGAAAGAACCAAAATACATCATTATTTTTTATAAACACACGAAAATTTTAATTTATTTGTACCACAACAAAACATGTACTTTTATTTACCGATCCACAAAATATTGTAACACAAGTTTTAAAAATAACCCTACTACGTTTTTTTTTTCTGAATTCTTCCAATCCTAAAAAATGTCAAGAAAATTGAAATAACGTGACAACGTCGCATCAGAATTTCATAAATCAATTGTGGTTGTAAAGCCTAAGATGAGAGCAATCAAAATATCCAAAAATGTATGGTGTTTCATAAAAAAATTAAGTTATGTCTTACGCCTTAGAAAAAGAACACTCTGTATGGTTAAAAATATTTCTGGAACCGTACAACCTTTATCTCCGATTTTTTTTTATTTCTAATAATTAATGACAATAAGATATCGAGGAACGCGCGATGACTGACCCTGTAGGTATATAGAAATAATATCTAAAACATGTAAAATACTTAATGCACCTGATCTGCGGTTTATTCAGTTTTATTTTTAACTCAAATCTTAAAATTTATCTTGGAAACCACAAAACCGATTGCTTTGAAATTTTGCATACGCTTTCAGGTTAAGAGTGAATATGGTAAATCGCTAATCAAAATTTATTTACTCATCTCTTCAAACAACTTGTCATGCTTCTATACATGTAGTTTTTTCATATATTTTATTTTTTACAACTTTTTATACAAGTTGTCTCAAAAAAATTAATGAATGGAGGAGTTTATTTTGGTGATGCAATAAAAAACGTATTATCTCATTTTCCTGAAATTCTGAGAACATGATAGTGTTGTTATTGTTAATACACTTTTTGTATCCAGACTGATGTATCCCTGGTTGATGATGATGTCACCACAAAATTTTAAAGAACATTTCTCTTGAAAGGGTTACCGTAACAAAAAATAAAATTGTCTGAATCAAATTTTACAATTCACCAGGTTTAATTAACTGTGTTGCAAAGACTAGGGAAATTTTGTCTAAACAACTTGATGTCGTCACCTCAAAATTTTGTGTGGTAAATGATATTTAAATTTTGCTGTAGTTGTGATTAATGAATCTATCTTGAGTTTTTACCCTAAGTATTACACTTATTACACTTTTCATACACAGTGACTAGTATTATCTATATTTTTTCCTAAAAAATTGGATTTGTTTAAGTTCGATCGAATAAGATGAGAATACATTTTTCAAATTATGTATCAAATCTACCGAAATATCGTGTTCATTATAAAAATTATGAGAAATTAAATTGAATTAAATTTTAATCTAAATAACTAATTTTGCTTAAAATAAGTGTTTACTAGGTACCAAAAATTATAATTTAAAATATAACGCAGAATTCAGTTTTTATGGCAGTATTTTTTAAACGCCTATGTGAGAGAAAAGAAACTTCTGAAACTGACGAAAAACAAGAAAATTAAATTTGAGATGCTTATTGGTATGTTTGGAGTGGTTATTCTTTGAGAATGAACTTTTTGTTACACATTCTTGGTATATGCTGTGTAAATATTGTTTTGATTCACTGTTTTTACTGTGGACTTTAAACCTAACGAGGTCTGTTATAATAACTACTAATTATAAATAATTAGTTAATTAACCAGTACTACGAAGCGTACTTGCACACTGTCTTACGTCGTTAACGTTTTCAACACTTGCAATTGTCTCCATTCCAATCCATTACGTGACTCACTCGTCCTACCTCATTCAGCGTTCTTCTGCTCTGGTTTGAAATTCTGGTCTATTTTTTTACTTTGTAGAATTAACCCTATAAAAATTGGTCTAAAGAGTTTAGACAGTACTTCCCTCGCTGTCGGAAACTTGACGACTGCATGCCTATTGTGTTTTTTTTTCTCATTACATTTTTGTAGTGGGAATTTAAAAAAAAAATGTGATGACGTCATCAACATTTTTGCAAGGACACGTATATCAGTTGGGATAGATGTAGTGTAATACTAAGAATAAAATTATTGTATTCCCAAATTTTCGGGAAAACGAATTGGGTCGTTTTGAATATTGATTTCTTATAATCAATAAAATAACGAAACAATTTACTCACGTATACGGCGCCGGTGTGTAATATCTAGAGAGCGGATTTCTGTCGGGCTAGGCAAGGCCAAACTCGGTACGGCTCGTACGGGATGCGAATTCATTGCGGTTGCGGACTGCACTTCGTTTATTTGAGATTAGAATAACGCTGTTTCGTTGCACTCTGCTGTTAATTCCCGTTCTCTTTTACTTAGCCGTTTGATTAATAAATCGTTAATTATATTTTTCTACCGCCCACATTTTTTGGTTTTCTAATAGAGCTATTAACGCACGCAAATGACGTCACAGCAGTTCGTTAATAGCGGAAAGGCGTTCTTTAATAGATCTGGTGTAATTTAGATCGGTAAGATTGGTAGCCATGACGAGAAATGTCAGGTGAATGTCAGTGGCAAATGTAAACTTAAAATTTCCCATATTTCCGGACGCGTAACTTCTTCACAAGACATTTTAACCAATTTTAAATTACAAAAACTCGAATTGATTCGAATTACAGTTGTTGTTGTGAAAATTCGAACCTCAAATATTTCGTGGTTAGTGTCAGACCAACCCATCACCAACCACGACAAAAGTCCCCAGATTAAAAAAAATGCAAATTTCAATTAAATTTTGGGAAAAAACGTGTGCGGTAGAAAAAATTGTATAAATAACTCGTTCATAAGGCCATTGAGGCACTCATCCTTTATATAACTCGCGGCTTCGCCGTTCGTTCTATAAACTTGGATTCGTGCCTCAATATTTGCCTTATGAAACTCGTTCTTTAATATACTATTATGGAATTAGTACCGATTAAACGTGACGTAGCCCGACAAAAATCCGCTGTCTAGTAATATGAAAGGCAACTGAAAATCGTTTATGTATAAACATTCTTAATTTAAGATGACAAGCGTAACAGCATACGTGAGAGTCAAACAGAGAAACTGTAAACAAAACGACCATCGGTTTTATTGCTTCGACTTCCGCTTATTATATAAAACATTGGGTTTTATTTTAATTCTTGACGGTGAAATTCACAATTGGTTGATTATAAACATGTCTATTTCACATTCGCGGAACCAAGTGAGCGCATAAAACAAATGTAGGTCTATAATGTTAAAGTCGATGTAAATAAGCGTGCTACCCTTATGTTTCAACCGAGTTTTTCCTTTAACAAATTTTGTGTCTACCAAATTGGGTTGGTTGGGGTGTAATACTAATAATAAGTGTTGCCTTTAATTTAATCAATAAAATAAATTTACTTCATTAATTTTTTTGAACCACCTCTTAAGAAAATCTAAAAAATATGAATGGAATGATAAATCACAAGTACAAACTCATCATATTTTTTGCATTTTAGATAGGATTTATTCAGCAAAATTTAAGGGTGACGTCATCAATTTTTTTAGGAGGGATGAACAAACACATTTTGAACAAAAGTTTACCATGCTTATAATAACTTTAAAATATTCCCAAGATTTCAAAGCATTCGGTTTTGTAATTCCTGATTAAATCGATAAAATAAATTCACGCTTTCATTAATTTTTTTGAGTCACCCTGCATATGCAAATCCAAAAATATGAATGGAATGATAAATCACAAGTACAGACTCATCATATTTTGTACATTTTAGATACGATTTATTCGGCAAACTTTTGAGCTGACGTCATCAGTTTTTTGTAGAAGATAACCAAATATATTTTGACTAAAAATTTATTATGCTCTTTATAACCTTAAAACATCTGCAAGATTTCAAAGCATTCGGTTTTGTAGTTCCTGATTAAATCAATAAAATAAATTTACGCATTCATTAATTTTTTTGAGTCATCCTGTATATGCAAATCGAAAAAATTTGAATGGAATGATAAATCACAAGAAGAGACTCACCATATTTTGTACATTTTAGATAGGATTTATTCAGCAAAATTTTGTGGTGACGTCATAAATTTTTTAGGGGGGACGACCAAATACATTTTGATCAAAAATTTACCATGCTTATGATAATTTTAAAATATCTTCAAGATTTGGAAGCATTCGGTTTTGTAGTTCCTGAGTAAATCAGTAAAATAAATTTACGCTTTCATTTATTTTCTTGAATCACCCTGTATATGCAAATCCAAAAAATATGAATGGAGTGATAGATCACAAGTACAGACTGATCATATTTTGTACATTTTAGATATGATTTATTCGGCAAATTTTCGAGCTGACGTCATCAAGTTTTTGGAGGGGATAAGCAAATATATTTTGACTAAACATTTATTATGCTCTTTATAACCTTAAAACATCTGCAAGATGTCAGAGCATTCCGTTTTGTAGTTCCTGATTAAATCAATAAAATATATTTACGCATTCATTAATTTTTTTGAGTCACTCTGTATATGCAAATCCAAAAAATATGAATGGGGTGATAAATGACAAGTACAGACTCATCATATTTTGTACATTTTAGATATGATTTATTCGGCAAACTTTCGAGCTGACGTCATTAAGTTTTTGAAGGGGATAAGCAAATATATTTTTACTAAACATTTATTAAGCTCTTTATGACCTTAAAACATCTGCAAGATTTCAGAGCATTCGGTTTTGTAGTTCCTGATTAAATCAATAAAATATATTTACGCATTCATTAATTTTTTTGAGTCATCCTGTATATGCAAATCCAAAAAATATGAATGGAGTGATAAATTACAAGTACAGACTCATCATATTTTTACAGTTTGGATAGGATTTATTCGGCAAACTTTCGAGCTGACGTTATCAATTTTTTGGAGGGGATAAGCAAATATATTTTGACAAAACATTTATTATGCTCTTTATAACCTTAAAACATCTGCAAGATTTCAAAGCATTCGGTTTTGTAGTTTCTGAGTAAATCAGTAAAATAAATTTACGCATTCATTAATTTTTTTGAGTCACCCTGTATATGCAAATCCAAAAAATATGAATGGAGTGATAGATCACAAGTACAGACTCATCATATTTTGTACATTTTAGATATGATTTATTCCACAAACTTTTGAGCTGACGTCATCAAGTTTTTGGAGGGGATAAGTAAATATTTTTTGACTAAAGATTTATGATGCTCTTTATAGCCTTAAAACATCTGCAACATTTCAAAGCATTCTGGTTAGCAGATTAAAAATTAAATTTCAAAATGTTGTTTTATAATTTTGATTTTTTTTCCAAAAATCTGGACGTTTCGGGTGAAAAGTCGATTCAGAGTTGTAAACTACATGTGTAGGACTATGTTATTTTATACAATTGAAAACCCATTTACTATGTACAATTTTGAAGTGACGTCATCGCATTAGTGGTGGGGATGATTAGACAAATTTTGGTTAGCGTTTTACCATCTACATGATATTCTTAATATAAGTACAAAATTTCACAACAATCGGTCGAGTACTTTCGGAGATTATCTGTCTAATAAAAATCCGGGACGGCAGACGGACAGACGGACGGAGAGACGGACAGACAGACGGAAATGGGAGACCTATTTCTTCGTCTTCTAGGGGTCATGAAAGATCGAGAAAACGTAAAAGTAGAGAGTCGGCCGACGGACTCGATTACAATGCTTCCTTTGCTTACGCTCGGGAAGTAAAAAGAACAAAAATAACATCTTTTGTCAAAATATAAAAGCACAAGCAAAATTTACCAAGTTAGAAAGTAGAGTGACCTGAAAGAGCAGGTCCAGGAAAGTACCTAACAAAATTTTTAAAACAAATGTAGTCGCATATTTTATTTAATACTTTGCAAATTATGTTATTGCTGAATAAAATCTAGAATTAGTAGAAGCCATCACGCATTATTTAATCGCAGACCAAACCCTAATTATTTAGGTACCGCCTGGTACCTGTTTGCGTGGAACTGGAACTTTTGCTTGACGAATTGCGAACGACCCTCAGAGTTCTTTGAGTGGACCTGAAATTTGCATCAATCTTTGTGCAATTTTTAACTATTCAAAAAGATTCACCAGAACAAGCCGCACCTGAAGATGTTACGCAATTTAAACGATACCAAGTTATGTGATTTTTGCAACGTCTAAATAGTTCTCCAGGGATTGGTACCAGAATCAAGTAACTCGTTTCCTTTGTTAGAAGACCACAAGTCCATTAACAACAGCACGCAAAATAATTGTTGCAGCAAGAAATGTGATCTTGTTTGTAATAAAGGCGATAACTTCCTACGGCAGGAGGTACTGACAGACAAACCTGATATTTCAAAAGATAATTAAAACATATACATATTTGAATAATATTTATACAGTGTAGACAGGTTTACAAGGGACAATTACGATAAACGTGACCTACATTTTCAACCATAATAAGCAAACGTACTTAAATTTTGGAGAAAAATTGCGTTTGTGATCAAGATGAGAAGATTCGTACGATAATCGACTAACAATTGAGGATGATTGTCCAATTACCTATTTACGTTTTTATTTTGTTTCAAAGTGTAATCGTTTACATCTCTTCTTATTATAGTTATTTGGCAAAATTATTTTCTTAATAAAATGCTATGTTAATTATAGAAAATGGGGAGACACCTGCAATATAATTAAAAAAACTAAACGTGTGTTCACTGTTAAACTGCAAAATTTAGCAATTACAAAACCGTTAGTTTTATTTTTGCATACTCGGCAACACGTCATTAAACGTAGACTTTACCCCACAGGGATATCGTACCTCATCTGAGAATTCTTCTCTATAAAACACAGAAGAAAAATTTTCGGATAGGGGTTGTGAAATGAAGACTTTTGTTTGACGAATTGCTCGCTATTTCCAGATCTCTTTGAATGGACACGAAATTTGCATCGACCATTGTGCAGCTTTTTGGCTATTCAACAGGATTCACCAGAACAAGGCCGCACCTGAATTAAGAAGTTACGTAATTTAAACGGTGCTGAGTTATTGCAATTTTTGCGACGTATAAATATTTCCAGAGGGATTGCCCTCAGATTATGTAACTTGTTTTCTTTATTATCGGACCGCAGATTCACCAGTAATAATGCTCTTGAATTTACTGAAGTAAGTGGTGATGTGGTTAACCTCATCACTTGGTATATTATAAAAACATTATTACTTCCATGTTCATTATACAGTAGCTTAATGGTAGGCGGACACGATCCTTAAAATATAATAAATACAGATTATGCGAATAATGTTTCAGAATGTAGACTGGTTTAAAAAAAATCACAACGAACGTGACCTACATTTTCATCTGTAATAACAAACGTTAATAAATTTTAAACAGAAGGTCCCACTTCCTATATAATTCATGAGGGTAAGACGTTGATATGGTAATGGGCCAATTGACAAGCACAATTGTATGTATTAATTTAGTAAGTGTGTCATTTCCACACTTGTACAGCCACCAAATCTGAGTTTTAAGTAGTCTGTCCAAAAAAACTAAAACTTAATATATTAACCATTGTGAAAATTTTTGGCGATGTGGAGGGATTCATCATACTAGAAAAACCTGTACTGAATTAAGAAGTTACGCACTTTAACGTTACGGGGTTATCGCTTTAAAGAGATTGCAATTTTGCAGCATCTTTTTCGCAACAGGGGGATGTACCCTTGAAATATCACCCTCTTTTCTTTGTATGAGCAACATGTCATATCTCTCCACTGTAATCACGTAAAACGACTCCGTGCGAAAAATTTTACTTTTAGCTTCCCCTATTAAGACTAGTTTGGCAAAGCTAGTTCACCAAATTTGACAATTTATGTCGAAACATCTGACTACGAAATTATAAATTAAGTAAGTAATTCCACTAAAATTTACAATGTTAAATAAGAGAATTATTATATAAAAATATAAGAATTGTAAAAAAAAACAAAAAAAACAAAAAGAGCTAAAAAAACGATTAAGAATCTCAGTTAATATAAATTCTGTTAGAGCGTTTTAGTTAACACTATATTTTTCATTTTCGAGAACACTGGTAAAAGTAAATTTTTTTGGGTTTAGTTTTTTTATTATCCTTTTTGTGCTATTTGACTTGCATTTTTGTACCGGGTGATTTTTTTTAATTGTAATTTAGTGCCCAAGAATTTGTTAGAATATTCTTGGAATCTTTTTTTTTTTTAAATTAGAGACCTTTTAAACCAGAAACAAAAATGAGAAAGTTTATCAACAGTTATTGTTGATAATTTTGGAACACTCTGTATAAAAAATAAAGAAATGCACATGTGGAGAAACATTTTTAAATTTTCCACTTGGGATATGCTTATTAAACCAAGTTTTTTTTTTATTTTTGTCAGATCTAGCATTTTTAAAGGCATCAAATTACTAAATAACGTGTTCATTGCAACTATTACTTACAGTCGTTTTGACGAATCTTTCACTCTGTGATGGGTTTGCCATGTGTCGGGTGTGGGGGTTTTTGGAACAGAAAGAATTTTGAACTGACATGAGAATTTATGTGTAGTTTAATTTTATCGTGGTAATATCTCTAGGATATATGTATTTTTAAGTAAATGTCACTTTAAATCTGCAGAAACGTGACTGCGATTAGCAACCCGCCTCTCTTTTAATCCTACGCTTCTCCAAAAAATGTGTTTGGATTATCACATTTTACACTTTAATGTCAAAGAACAGTTTCAAACTTTTATTATTTAAATTAGAAATGTAACTAATTTTTTATTATCCCTTCCAGAAAATTGATGACGTCATCTAAAAATAATATAAAAAATAAACAATAATATATTATATATATTTAAAGCACTGGGTTTATTGCTTATATGACAAACAACCCATCTTACCATATTTCCACAGAAAAAGTTAATAACATTATTTCAAAGAAGTATTAAGCTCAGGACACGTACTAACTGCCCGCAATTTTATCTAAACAGTCTGAAAGCAGTTACAATGGGGTAAATTAAGTATTTTTTAATTTATTTGATAGACAGACATTTTATCTATAATACAGAGCACAAGATAGATAATAATAAGTAATAATAAATAAATACAAAATTAAAAATCAAAGAGGGGATGTAGGTTGATTGTATAAATATTGAGATGTACTAATGAAAGAACAAAGGAATCTTTAATTGCGAATGCAAATTATATTTGAATGTAGTTAATACAATCAATAAAAAATGAAATTTTAAAAAGATCGTAATTTTAGCTGTGACAGTTTTATAGAGATAAGAATTTAAAAAACCGGTTTAATTTGAGCTGGGGTAAAGACTGTAATTAATCAACATTGTATGTTGGTTCATCTTTTTTGTTTCTTCTTTGTTAATTTCATAAATAATAATAAGAATTTTTCTTAAAAAATGAGTACCACTTTGTTGCTATAACACATGTTGTTAAAATGCACACACAATTTCCAGGAAAGACCAAATTGCTTTATCAGTGCGTATCACTTAATTACAAACACCAAAATAAAACTTGAAAATCCGGATAAAAATTAAACGTCCCAACAAAATCTTCACGTTTAAAACTTCAATGAACAAAAGAAAGTTGAATTTTACTCGTCTGTAGATACGTGTCCGTTGACCACGTTAATGTAAACATGTCAATTTGCAGCAATTATATAACGCGTTCTCTTTTTTCTCTTCCAATTAGTTTTCATCGTACTTGCTCCACATACACTTTATGCTCTTTTCTGCATAATGAATCACTGTCATTTTGTAAAAATAAATAAAAATAATCAAGTCAACGGTAAACGAAATGAGACGTGCCCACAGACTGGTCTGAAAAACGTAAAAAAAGTAAACTGGCACTCCCATGGAATGAATATCGGCCAACACTACGTCGCCAATAAACCGCAGACAAGTCCATGATTCGTCAAGTGGATTTATTAAAATTCTGCTCCAACCTGAACCTGCATTTACCTGAACAAGCACGTGGTAGAAATCGAAAGTGATTTGGCGCCAAAATCTCCCATTAACTACTCGCAGGTTTTTAAGTTGTAGCGTCATTTCATTAGCAGGAACGTTAAGGTCAACAAGTCCTAAATATTGTTTTTTGGAACCTTGAACGGCCTGATACATAGCAACTGCAAAATATCGTAGCATTCCGCTGGCTGCTGTTTGTATTTTTTACGACTGTTGACACTGCGTCCACCAGATTCGGTAGTGTGCAACCGAATGAATATGCATGAGATGGGCGTGATTGGAAAATTCGTTAAGTTCGGTAACGCTGCGGTCTAGCAGCCATCTATTTATTTTACAAATTTGGTGCTTACAAGCTCCAGCTGGACTCATTTAAATTTATAATTTTGCTGAAATACTTGATTTATTATGTGTATGATACTCGATCTGATTTTAAGTGAAAAATAAATACCATTTTTTGTTAGCTTCATGATGGATTTAAAATTTCTTAATACATTTTTAGAGTAATAAATATTTGATTGCAAAGAGCTATTAATCATAGATTCCATCATCCGTGAACAAGCTAGGAAAGAAAAGATAAACGTATATACTGCTTTTATTGATTGTAAGCAAGCTTATGATTCAGTCAGAGTCCCTCATTTGTGGCTATGCAAAATTCTTGAATTATACAAAGTTGCTCCTAAAATATGTGTTTTTCTCAAATATTCAATGGAATTTTGTAAAACCACCCTTCTGCATATTTAACTATTTTATTGCATTTATTGCATATTTTAATGTTAACTACGTGTTTATGCATATTTTAGAATTTTTGCTGCATTTTTCGTGGTAATTGGTGAAAATCTTAATTTTAATACAGTTGGTTATTGGCAGTATGCAATTAAATAAGTACCGACTTTTTCTGGTAATGCGGACGGGTTTTTCCAAGACTTCATTTAAGGTCATCCCCAATTAGGCGAATTACTGGAATTCTTTACTTAACGGCTTCTAAGCCGCATATTCTGATTCTGGATTCTAAATTTTTGGGTGCTGACCGAAGCCAGCCGACACTTAGGCCTTCGCCAAGTTCATATCAGCGTGTTTTCCCGTTCCTCTACTCGTCAAGCCACCCGACTGCTTGAATGTACTTGAGTAATGCAGAGGGTGGGAACTCCCTGATTTTGCCATACTAGGCCAGATGTCCCCTAGTATGGATTTCCTGTAGGAGGCTAGCGCTGGACACTCACGAAGAATGTACTCAGCTGTTTCCTCTTCTTCATTGCATCCACGACAAATTGAGTCTGTTACGACTCCTATCGTATGTAGATGTTTGTTAAACTGGTAATGTTCCGTGAAGAATCCTACCAGTTTACGCAATTTGTCGCTGGAAAGTGAAAGATAAAATTTCGTCAGCTTACGATCTGGTGTCGCTATACAAGCTGTACTCTGGCGTCAGCTGCTCAACGTGGTCCATATTTGTTCATGGCCCATATGGGTATATTGCTTTACGAGAGGGCGACCAAAGGCGTGATTGCCGGTTCGGGTCCCCAAAAGGGTATGCGCGCGGCTCTCATCTGCCCTCTCGTTTCCTTCGTTGCCACTGTGTCCTTTGATCCAACAAAGTTCTACACTATTCCTCTGCGTTACATACCTTAGCGTTTGTCTGCACTCCCAAACCAGCCTAGATCGAACCATGCAGCTGTCCAGGGCTAGTAGTGCAGACTTGCTGTCAGTAAGTACGCGTATTGATTTGTTGCCGATTTCACGTTTGGCAACGATTCTAGGTCCCAGTATTATTCCCATCAGTTCTGTTTGTAAGACAGACGTGTGGGTGCCGAGAGGTACACTGATTTGTGCGTTCAGTTATTCGGAGTAGATGCCGATATCGATATCGGCTCTTCCTTCTGAATTATCATTCATTAATATTCTATTTGTCTTCTCATATATTAATTTTGTGCCCATTGGGTCACAACCCATCCTTAACAAGAGTATTCTGTTGAACGCCTCCGTAAAGATACGAGTGTGCTTCGTTATGCGGCCTTGCTTGTTCCATACTCAAAGAGAGTGAAGTATTAGAAACGTCCTCATTGGCGCTTCATCTATGTAAAGGTTAAGAGGTGCTAAGCAAAGAAATGTCTCCAGAACCGCTGTGGGAGTGATTCTCATTGCCCCTGTATCACGGTCCTGAGTTTGGACCGTATTTGGAGTGGATGAAGAAGGTGTTAGTTGGATGCGAGGGGAAGGCGATGATGATAGGTATGGACACCTATGCCGTCTGCCCCCTGTGGTATAGTAAGTATGTGAGGACAGGTCGTGAGAGTGGGAGGAGGGGTCCGGAATTGGAAGAATTAATCGGGGAATTGGACTTGGAGGTTTTGAACAGACCATCTGATCTGTTCACTTTTAGCAGGGGCCAATGGGAGAGTCGGACATTGACGTCACGGTAGTGAATGGTGGCTGATTGGAGAGGTTTGTGTGTGACTTGTGGGGGGTTAAGGAAGATTGTATCTTGATCAGTGTGGAAGGTGTGCGGGGGAAGTTCAAAGAGAAAATAAAAAAGAGGAGAGGGTGGTTCATGGGAAATGTCAACTGGGAGATGTTCAAATCAGAATTGGGAAGGGAGGCCTATATAATCAGTGTTGAAAGCTTTGCGAGATTCCCGGGTAGGGTGCAGCTAGAAAGCCTGCACGGATGGATCTGCATTGCTGTGAACAAGGCGACAAAAAGGTTTGTAAGAGGTAAAAGAGCAGCCTGGTGGACCGAGCAACTAAAAGACTTAAAAGGTCGAGCTGCAAAAGCAAGAAAAAAATGGCAGTTGACACCTAAACGAGAGAGGAATTTGGACGGAAACGAGAGGTGGAGGTTCGAGTACCAAGGCTTGCTCAAACATTATAAAAAGGCCAACAAAGAGACAAAGGTCTTATGGTGGAGAATTTTGTCCGGTTTGTTGGCAATGCAGATCTGTGGGATGCCGTTTATAAGCTCTGAAGGACTGGTAGACGTATGGGATGGTGATAGGACAACGGAAACGTGGAGGGATACGGTGGAGGTATTGTTGAGAGACTTTTCCCAGTTGAGGTTCCCGTGAACCAAGAATTGTATGAAGGGGTGGGGGGTGTCGTGGAGAGAGTGAATTATGATGAGGTTGGAAGGAGCGTGAGGAGTATGAGGAAGAAGAAGTCGCTGGGAATGGATGGTGTGACGTCTGAAATGATGGCGCTTGTGTGGGAGACTGTTCAGGAGTATGTGTTGAAGGTGCTTGTATGTATGGAGGAAGGATGGGTTCCGGACCAATGGAAGGTAGCGCGACTGGTCATCCCCTTGAAAGGGATGGATAAGGATAGGTCATTACCGAGGTCGTACAGACCTATCTGCCTTTTGACTGTGATGGGCAAAGCGTTTGAGAGGGTACTGGTAGGGAGATTGGCGAGGGTACTTGAAAGAAGAAGGTCCAGGGCTCGGTTCGGATTCATGAAAGAATTGGGAACACAGGATGCGTGGATAGGAGTGAAACAGGTTGTGGAGTGGTCGGAAAAGAAGTACATGTAGGTAATTTTTGTTGATTTTAAAGGTGCGTTCGATAATTTGAGCTGGAATGCGGTGATGAGTAAATTGATGGAAGTTGGGTGTAGGGAGATCAAAGTTTGGGCGAATTATTTTAGTGATCGGAAAGTGTGTGTGGTAGGAGGGACAAATGAGGTGGAAAAGAAGGTGTGTAGAGGATGTCCATAAGGATCTATCTGTGGACCGGCGGTTTGGAACATGATGATGGATGGGTTGTTGGAAGAGATTGGAAGAAGGGGGATATCGTGTGTAGCGTATATGGATGGTCGGTTGTGTATGATTGAGGCGGATAATAAAAAGGACATTGAGGAGGTGGGAACGGAAGTTATGGCAATGGTGGTTGCTTGGGGGAATGGAGTGGGTGTCAAGACCTCCAGGGAGAAAACGGATATGATGCTGCTGAAACGGATCGTTGTCTAAGTCGAGACCGCCGAAGGTGAGAGTTTAGGAAAAGCGTGTGAAGTATGTGAAAGAAGTGAAGTAGCTGGGTATAAGAGTTAGTGAGCGTATGAATTTTAAGCCGCAAGTCGAGAGTCTGAGAGGTAGGGTGATCGGAGTGATGGGGAAATTGAGGCGTGTATTGAGGAAAGAATGGGGTCTGGATAAATGAACGGTACGAGTGATATATAAAGAATTGCTGGTTGCGTGTGCTTCGTTTGGTATGGGGGTATGGTGTGATGTGTTGAGGTTTGCATATACGAGGGAGTTGGTGTCAAAGGAGCGTGTTGTATCAGTGCATGGTGTTTTGTAAGACAGTATGTACGGATGCGAAGCGTTGATGGGAGAGTTACCGTGGGATTTGTAATTTTTGAGGAGAGGAGTGATGTTTAGGGCAAAAAATGGAGTGAGTCTAGGAGAATTGGGATGGCTGCAGAGTTAGAAGAGGAAGGGAATCTGGAGAAAAAGGGTGTGTTGGAAGCGAAACTGTGGGAGATCTGGCAAAGAAGATGGGATATGAGCGAAAAGAGTAGAGTGACTCATGATTTTGTTCCGAGTGTGAGGTTCGCGAGTGAGAATGTTTGGTTTGAGCCAGGAATGTTTGGGCTGTTATTGTTGACGGGACATGGGAGTATGAATGAGTTTTTGAATAAAAGAGAACTGAGTGATACGGATCTGTGTGGTTGCGGTAGGGTAGAGAATGTTTGGCATATTGTTTTCGAATGTGGATTGTATGATGAGGAAAGAAGGTGTTGTGAATGGTCAGGATGGATTATGGAAGAGGAAAGACGATTTGAGAGGTTGTTGGAATCAAAGGAGATTAATGGGATTTGCGGAAAGGGTGTTTAAGAAAAGGAGAAGGATGAGAGAGGGTGTGACGGAATGAGGTGGGGGGGAGCGGGTGAAGAAGGATGAGAGAATGAAGGAAGGGTGAAGTCGGTATCGGTGAGGTATGAAAATACAAGTACCGGCACTGTAAAATAAATGGAATGTGTGTGTGCTTCTGTAACACTAAAGGTGTTCAGGTTGCATGGGCTGTTGTTTTTGTCTGGCTCTGGGCTACCAAACTAAAGCTCCGTAGCACAGCATCGGTCTGACTATTGCCGTGTAGATCTAGAGGGCAATCTTAGGGTTTAAACCCCAAAACCTTCCCACCACCCTACGACATTGCCAAAGAGCCGAGCGGACTGTTTCCACTTTATCATTTACATGCTTCTTCCAATTCAGTCGCCAGTCCAATATATAACTCCCAGATATTTGACTTCGTCGGAAAGTTGAAGTGTGTGTTAAATATTTTCCCATCTGTAGTGTACCAATTTTCCTTTTCAAAGTGGACAGGATTAATTTCGTTTTCTCTCCACTTACGGAGAGGGTATGCCTGCTGCACATTTTATTGAACACTTCTTCAATATCCAACTGTGTGTAAGGCCGTATCCATGGATCTTCCTTGAATGTAGGCATGTTAGTTCGGATGTAGAGGTTGCTTGCTTAAAGCGGTCTCCCGAATCTCTTTTTCGCTTAGTCTTTCTAGCGTTTTCAACAACAATGATGTTAAGCTAACTGGTCTATGGGATTTAGCCAAAGTGTAATTGTGTCGTCCTGGCTTAGGTATTACCTTCCGCCATGCATTCGGTATGTGCTCAAAGCCACACACGCCCGAAGCATTGGCCAGAAGATAGGGTGTAATCTGCTCATTCCCCTCTGCGGGAGATTTATATATGTATATGTGCTGTCTGGAAACATAGTCTGCGGCAAAAGTTCTACGGACTCTTCTAAGGTAGCTGTAAAAGTACCATCTTCTGTCTTTATACGCTTCCGAGTCCTCAGTTTTCTTTTACTGTTTTTTACTCTATTGAAAAGTTTTCTTAACCCCGATTAAAGTAGGCTGAGTCTTCGGTTCTACCATGGTGTACCTTTGCCCAGACCTTCCTTCTTTAGGGAGCAACGTTTCTTATAAGCTGACATTAGAGAATCGTTGATAATAGTAAAATTTTTCTCTGTCTTCTGTCGATTTATATTCTGTTGGTATCGACTGTACGGAGGTCCCCAGTTCTTCGATATATAAAGCCCAGTTCGTCAGGCTAGGGTTCCTGTCCGTCTTTGACTCCATGTCTATACATTTTAACGTATACATAATCCATCTATGGCTTGACACTGACTCCTCCATTATAAATTGTAAAATATCCCATGTACCCAGTGTAATATCTATTACTGACTGATTACGCGATGTTACGGAAGTTGGTTCGCAGCTTCGGTTGAGAATCTTTAGATTTGTTGCCAAAAGATATTCAGCTAGTGTTCTCCCTCTTTCATTAGATCTTTGCTCCCCCACAGCACATAGTGGGCATTTGCATCGGTACCGATGATGAGGTTTATATTTCCGGTGTGACAATAATTCACTAAGTTGTCCGTCTCCCATGTTGGATATGGTTCATGTGCTCCCTGTGGTAAGTACACGGATGCTATTACCAGTTGCTCTTCGCCTCTTCCTATATTACACTTAGTATTAACCGCAGTCACATCGCTAGAGCTGACCTGAGGAAGGAGGACGGCTTTGATATTCCTGGAAATGTAAATACATGTCCTTGGAGATTCTATTGTGGTACCTGAAACAACAGTGGCATTTAAATTGCTTAATCCCGAGATCCTGGATTTTACTATCTATGGTTCTGGATCTGGATTAAATTTATCTGCTGCATCGCCATCTCTACAACCAAAAATCTCATACCTATCTTAGGAGATACGAGGTTTATGTTTCAGGATGGTCCGCTCCCACTGATAGAGGCTTCATCCCCTTGGGTTTCTGCCTCTTCCATAGGGGTCTGCCTTTCCTGAATCGACGTCTCGTTCTCCTTAAGTTTCAGGTTGAAAGAGGACAGCACATAGTTGATCCTGCCCTCTCTCTCTCTCTCTCTCTTTAATTGTTTTGGCCTCATCCAACCCAAGACCAAACACAAAGAGGTTGCCTGGATAGGCAGCCTCGGGTTTAGCCTCGTGATGGAAAAGAAGCTATTTCTTAACGCGAACCCTTTGTTTCTGACCCTCCAGGTGGCGAAGTACGACCTCTGCATCTACCGGTGGTCTCGGTATCCACAATGACCCTCACCAACCTTGGTAGCTCAGCCAAGAGGACCACGTTAAGTTGTGCACTTTCCCACAAGGGTGTTAGAGAGCGGACTGTTTGTTTTACCTATTCCAGAGACACCTCGTTTTCACAGGCTATCCTTAGGATTTTCCCTATGTACTTGATGCCCCTGAAATTGGCAGCTTGTCTTTCCGATACCAGGCACTGTTCAAGTTGTCTTTCCAGTGCTGCCATCAGGCCATTTTGTAGCATCTCTACCTAATCAGCAGTGAGCTTACCATGTGGATGCTGTACATCAATCACAGCTACACGGAGGTGACTTGCACTATATTGTAGCTATATTCTTTAGAGGTGGTCTCCTGCCTCCTCATCCTCTTTTCCATTTGTGCTGCATGAGGTGGGGAGGTTGAAGGCCACACTCTGTTATTTGCAGTCCTCAATTCTATTATTTTTCAGAAACAATAATATAATAAAATTATCGAAGCCCAAGAGACAAAACATGCAATATCTGGGCTTTTACCAGTCTTCCCACATTGAACTTAAATTTAGAATTTTGCTGAAATACTTGATTTATTATTTATATGATACTCGATCTAACTTTAAAGTGAAAAATAAATACCCTTATTTTTTGTTACCTTCATGATCGATTTAAAATTTCTTAATTATTTTTAGTGTAATAATAATTGGTTGCAATAACCAATTAATTATAGATTCCATCATCTGTGAACAAGATAGGAAAGAAAACAGAAACTTATACAGGGTGATTTCGAACTATATGCAATAATTGTAACCATGGCATCACGTTCCGTAGTAATGTAGAAATATAGAGAGAATAAATTAAAAGTCGAATGGGGAAAAACCCCCATGCACCAACCTCGATGCGATGCCACTGATCCATCTTTTAAACAGTATGTGGAAAAACTCAAAACTTCAGTTTCAATTAAAAGTAAAACCAACTTTTTGCTTCTCATTCGTTCATTCATATATTCACTCACCGTTATTAAAGGTCAATGCAAAGGATTATTAGTTGTAGAAACAAATGGATTATTTATTGATAATAATAATGTTACTCTGTGTGTAAATAATTACAGAGGATCTATAAATGACGTCTACATCAATTAAAGGCTGACTTTTGTCACCTTGTCGAAACAAGGATTCCAATCAAACTGCCAAATTAGTTAATACTTATTAACTGTCTTAAACTGTCAGTTTAAGACAGTTCATGTTACCGCAAAAATATAGGAAACAAAAATCATTAGACACCATTTACCATTTAATACTTTTATTTTAGGAGCTGTTTCAGACTAATTTCCGATTTTATTTTTATAATTTATTGCCGACACTGCATGCAGAACAGATGATTCGGTAGTACGCAATCAAATGAATATTTATGAGATGGGTGTGATTGAAAAATTCGTTAAGTTCGGTGGGACTGTGGTCCAGCAGCCACCCTTTCCCAGCTATTATATTTCAGAAAATAAAATTCGACACTTCCTCGAAAACTAGTTTAAAAACTAGCCCCTCGCGGTGGTGAATTATTATGTAGTTAGTTGTAACAACTGCGGTAAACTCAACGCACGGAGGAATAAATGCTTTTCAGGACATCAAACTGCTAATAGCAGTAATCGTTAGCAGTGGGAAGTACGTATCAAAAGCAATTATCTCAGTGTTCGATTTAGTAACGAGAAGTGTTTTATCACGTTTTATAGCCGCTTCTTGCTCATTTCGTTGCCACTGGATGACAATCTGGACAAGTAAGGGTCAAAGCATATTGTCGCGAATTAATAAAAATGGTGCTCATTTAGCGCGCTGTCCTTCATAAATAATTTAGAAGATGGCTCAGTAAATAGTTTTATGACGGCTACCGAATGCACATGTGCAATTTGATGTGTTTGTACAAAGCAAAAAAACATTTTGGAGGTCATGGTCTGCATACATTTCGCACTTGTGTCTTGGTTGTTGTTTGACAAATTACTCGAATGTCTTATAAGGAATAAAGGGGAATAGCCGAGCCGTAATTTACACATGCAATTTTCACATTATGCACGCTTCTGTTTGAAATAAGAAACTCATGAAATTATGCACAGCCACATTTTCTATGATCAAACACGAGAAACCGGTCAAAATGCCGTGTGTTTAAAATCGTGCCAACGCTTATTAAACGCAAATAAATTGTCACAGTTTTTCAAGTCAAATGAGATAGCAACATATTTTTCGCTTGATGCGTTAAAAAACTTGTAACATCGTATGGTTGATTTAATCACGGTTATCAAATCTGCTTACTTTTCCGAACACAAAAAATGTGAAGTTATTTATTATAATTTTTTGTAATGAGAATGTCAGCTTAAATATCTTTTTTAACAAAATTATGAGAGCTTGCAAAATTGCTTGTTTCCAAACCCACACACCCGGCATTGTTTTGTCCGGGTTTTGGCACTATATTGCGCCTTACAAAAAAGACCCCCATCAGTAGTCGGCTAATGACCATTGTCTTGCCTTCGTCCAACTCGTAGGAACTCTACAAAGAAGATACTCATGGCGCCATCTTTTATCAAAATTAGGTAAGGTCAATGGGGGCAAAACCGGTCTAATTTTCCAATTTGAAGTTGCAAATTGGATAATAATTGCACACATTAGAAATTATGTGTACATTTCTTCGCTACCTTTTTTGTACTAGTAGCCGCAGGAATTAAAATACTTTAGAATCCAAACAATTTTCCGGCGAAAATAACACATCACGTTAATGTCCCTGCACGAAAAAAATAAAAAATATAAATAGTGAATTCTAAAATCTGTGAATTGTAGGTCAAAACTTTGTAATACATTTTCAAAATATAGGTACAATACTCCCGTTGAAGATGTGTTTTTTTGAACTCTCCATGAGACAACACTATCATAATAAGTCTGCACAAAGTTTTCTTTTTTTATTTTAAACACCGTATACTCATCTATATAATTCTAATGTGTAGTTTAAAAATATAAAATTGTTTTTTTCTTCTCAGGAAATGTTTCTAGTCTATTTTATACGTCGTGTGGTTTATTTCTTAATGATAGATTATTTAAATTGAGTTAAATATTTATTAGCTCTAGCTTGAATTATCTTAAACAGATTCGATATTTTGATGATTAATGGTAGTAATTATAAAGACTCATTTATATTCTGTGACAAGTGGGTAGAGATGTAGTTGTTATATAGTACAAAAAAGAAATAATAATAAAATTAAGCTGATAAATGACATTAACGTCCAAATTACTAATTTAAAACACATTTAACTTCCAAACATTAGTTTTAAACGTGACTGGTCTATAATTGGATCATGTAAATTCATCGATATAGTGAAGTCTACTGAAACCATTTAATCCCATGTTCAAAATTAAATAAAATGTTTATAACTCATAAAAACAACTGATTGATTTTATAAAAAAGATAGAAGACGAAAAAAACAAATGTGAAAATACCGCATTTTTCAATCTTTGATTGAAATGTGACGTTTTTATTCAAGAATTATTAAGTCTGATAATTTTGGTAGCAAATTTCTAAAATATACGCAAAAAAGCATACACTTTTAAAATTTTCCACTAAGAAACGATCTCTCAAGAAAATGAAACAAAACTTGGAATGAGGAAAGGATGCATACTCTCACCACTACTTTGTCTAGTAGTTTTAAATGATGTTACGCCGAAGACAATACAAAATAAAGATGTATAAAGTGGACGAAACGATTCGAATGAAAAAATGCAATTTGCAACGTCACGAAAAAAAATTGTGTATATATATACCTCGAGCAAAAAAATGTTTTACTATTCTTGAGCACATCATATAACATAGTGATTTTGTCCAAATGAAACATTGCTATATACTTTTTCAAAATTCATTATTATTTTACAAATACTTATATCCGTCATAGCATAAAGATTAAAATTCTCTAAATTTGTACAAAAAGTACAATAATATAAATATCTAATTTAATTTATACCTTAATTATACACAGTTTGAATATTCTGATGTTTGATTAGAATTAACTCCTATAAACTGTATTAAAATAAGTTCATACATTACAATGACGTTTGCAATCTACAAAAGTCGAGATTATTTTTTCACAAAAAAGATGATAAACGGTTTCACCTTCAAAATTAGGAGCTTGTTTATCGTAAAGAATTTTTTTCCAGTAAACCCAATACTCCTGCAGCGCACTTCCTCAATAAATCTGTCGATCTGTAAATTAAAATGTTGTGATTACTTTGGAGAACGAAACGATATATGGTAAATTAGATTTAGTGGCGTTTATGAAGTGTTGTATCTTTTTTTGTCCAAGATGCTGGTGAAAACTTGCCTCGATATTACACATTTTTGTTGGTGTCGAAGCAAGAGCAGGAAGAAAAGCTCTAGTTTCTTCGAACAGCAGTCCTCCAACCCAGCACATACCAATAGTCCTCGAAATTAATAAACCAAAAGATAAAATAAAATACACAAACTCTAGAGTTGTATGTTTTACGTTCACAATTCTAAAAATGTGAAAAACCATGTAATAAATATTCGTGAAAACCGATAATAATATAAAACTGGACAACTTCTTGTTGAAAAGAGCACAAATATTACACAGTTGATTATGATCTTCTCGCACATCTCTCCACTCCTTCTCTGATATTATTTTATCATTTTTGAGTGAAAGAACATGTTTTCTTATTTGTTTAAACCTTGCGGTGAAATAATAAGAGACTAATAAAATAAACAAGTCCACGTATGTCCAACAGCACGCAAAGCACGTGTTAACTGCCTGAAATTAAACTATCACAGTATCGTAGGAGGTTCTATTCAGATATGAATAATGCAAACCTGGAGAATAACGCCTCGTAGGTGAGAGTAATGGATCAGTTCAAACTCTTGTCGAAACCCCATTGTCTTTAAGTAATGTTGAATGACAAGTTCAAAGGATCCCTTGCAATTTATAGCCACAATTATTTTATTCCCCTGAACGGCAACATGTTCCACTATAATTAACAACATACATAATCATCTGAAAAAATATAAAAGCAATATTACCAAGCTCCCAACAAAGAAAAATCGTAGCAAACAGTTTTACGTTAAAGTCAAAATTGTGCGGCCAGTTATATCTCGCAAATAATTGATTTTCCAGTCGAACTAAGTGTTTCATAAATTTTGGCCACTCTCTCGCTAATCTCAAAAAAAGAAAAAAATATGTTGCGTTACTGAAACTGAACACCGCGCCATCTGAAATACATAAATCGGGTGTAGTTGTGACTTGCACAGTTTTTAACCAACATACTTAAGTAGTGTGCGTTAAAGCCGCTATTGATTAATATTCTTACGTTTGCAAGACAATCCAGCCACCCAATAACACACACGAAAAGGGATAAAAGTTCTCGCGCAGATATAGAGAAATACCTCAGAGAAAATACGTAATCACATAAAATACCTTTGACCGGAAAAAATCCAAAAACTTGAGCGATTATTAAAATAAATTTAAGTGATTTGTGTAAGTGCTTATTTGATTCGGTTGTTCCACTCATTATGTCGACACCAAGTAAACTAAATGTGGAAGCAATTTTCTTTGTAAATATTATGACAGTATTGATTTCAGGCTTGTTGTTGTTGATTAGTATTTTGTTTACTGGTGATGTTTTAACACTAATTGTTGTCGATTTTTTTTCACTTCAAGCTTTTGTGTGTGTGTTAGTTATTAATAAATTATCCTCTAAATGTACCTGGGGAAAATGTGCAATGAGATACACAATAATAATCTGTTTATGAACTTGTTTGTTTACTAACTTTTTTTGTAAGTAATTTTCTTTGAGTAATATTCACGTGCTGCTATTTTAGTCACGAAAGCACACGTGCTTTTTTGTACCAGGTGCGGATACACAATAATAATTTGACATGAAATATCTATGAAGGAACACCGGACAACATAAAATTAAGCGCATGTTTTCAGAAATACATCAGAACAATCAATAATAAAGTACTGATGGTTCACTTATTATTCATAAAATTATTAAAATAAATTTAAAAAAATAAATATATAAACCACAAAACTCTATAAACTGTTGTTTTCATTGTAGCACTCTTTCTGAGAAAGAACTGGATTTCTCAAAATAAATATTTTTTAATCATATTTTTTATAACTGCCATCGAAAAAATGTGTACTACAATAGGGGAAAAGTTATTTTAGCGCTTTACATAATAATAGGCTATTTTTAACGTTGTTACAAGTGTCATGAGTGAAAAAAGTGATATTATTTTAACAAACACACATTTACATGAAAATGTAGCTCCTTTAACAGTTGCATAAAAATGATCATTTTTTCTTTATGATGGAAATAATGTGCTTACTTAGCAGAGTCATGTAAAAATTAACACAACGCGTGATTGACTAGCTGGAATCCATTTTTCACTCGATAATTCACTGTAAAACGCATAATCTAGCAAAGAACTATCGTTCCCATAGTACAGAAGACCGTCGAAATTACTATAATTCATCAGGGCTGATGTAATTGACAGAGTCCAATTGCCGTAATGGCCTAATAACAAAATAACGTAGTGCATAAAGAAAATCAAGTATGGAACTCTGCAGGAGTGCCATTAGTGCAACTTCATGGCCACTCCTCAGTGTTCGCTCTCTACCATCAATCTATTTGCATCGGCTGAATTACAATTTATAATGAGTGATAGTCTGTTATAACACTTCAGACAAACGATTGTTGCTGAGCCTGTCAAATTAATTTGTAGAAGCAGAAAAGAACAACATTTATTCTGTCAACAACAATTAATAATTACACATTAATGATTTTTATCTCAACAATAAAAATTCTTCCGTCTTCTAGTGAGCGCTCGGCTAGTGATAAAAACTAATAACTGTGAACAGTTATTAAGTGAGCCAACATAAATTGAATGAAACATATTAGTGTCACTAGCTGAGCGGCGCCTTTGAAGTCGCCAACAATTACCTCAATTAAACCAACGACTTATCTACCGTAATTTGATGGAAAAAAACATAATTTAGGGCCTTGTGATTTTTACTTTAAATATTTACAATGCTACATCACTTATTAATCCCGAGAAACGATTCTAGGCACGACTTAGTTTGTAATCGCCGCTTGGTTTCGTGGAAGTGCGTTGATTGGTAGGATTAAGGAATTCCACCACTTGTACACCCTAAACATTAAAAAATAATTATAAAAAAAATGCTGTTTCACGCACTAACAAGACATCCACTTGAACAACGAAGTTTTTGCGGAAAACACGCGTTATAAGTTTGACAGTTCACCCTTCAAGCAAACTGGGTTTCTGTTATAACTAGAAAATAAAGGAAGTAACAAATATTGATTAATAGCCACTGAATAGTCACAAAAATCTTGTCAAGCATTAAAAAAAATGCTCTAAAATGTTTATTATGATAATAATTATTATTATTTTATTGCATAACAGTTTCCCACTGGCCGAACACAATACGTATTTGTGTACATGTACAATAATAACGGTTAAATAAACACTATATTTCATATTTCTTTCAGAGTAATAACAATTAACAATAAATTAAATGACAAAACTTCAAAAATTGACCTTAAAAATGTTTAATAATAAGTTCGTCTTGTAAATAATTGGTAATCATATTACTTCAGCGTCATCAAGTTTTCTAACGACAAAAGAAAAGTAAAATTACTTCATTAGAGCTGGAGTTTTAAAATATTTGAAATTACTTGTTACGAATTGTAGAGAATTTGAAGCTTGATAATGCTAGAGTTCACTTTTAATAAAACTTAACCTCTGATGTTCGAAGAGGAAAGAACTTACTCTGCAAGTATAAGTGGCAAAGCAACACGAACCTAATAATGTTTAAAAATATATTATCTTCTTCTCACCATCTGCAAAACCTGTCTAGATTTACTTGGAGAAGCCTCATATCATCAAGATTGGCAATAGGGGAATAAATTTTTAAGTCATATGTTAAGCTAAGTCTAGAATATGTGAGTGACCTTAGAAATTCATCATTAAATAACCAGCAAAAACACGAGGTTCCAGACTGAAACCTGGAGGACAAGTTGATCCGTTGCACCCGATAAGATTCAACAAGTTGTAGTCAACACGACAAAAACACTTGAAAAGTTGGTCCACCTGTCCACCCCTTTCCAACTCCTCAAAAATATGCTAGATCATTGACAAGAAACTCGTGAAGGAAAATTTCCATTTAAAATACCATTATTATATGAAGATGGGTATTAAAATACGTATTTGGTGGTCCCTGGGAGTTGGCGTTCCCACCATGCTCGCTTTTCGGCTCTAAAGTGTCCCAGGAGAGCAGACCACCATCCAGAAGCTTTTCATTACCCCCTCGCGTCCAACATGGATTAACACCGGAGGACCCAGGCGTTGTCTACCGATCGGGTACCTCAAACAACTAGGTACTTTAATTCCTCACAAAGCTCCTGGGTCTATGAAGTCACAAGGTTACCCAGTCTGTAGCATAGAAGGTAATGTTGGCTACAAGAGTTTGAGCAAAAATTTCTAGACTTTAATTTTTTCGTTTCTAATTTTTACAGCGTTGTTAGAAACACTCTGTGAGGATTTTGTGAAACGCGAAATATTCCGCCACAAAAAAGGTTCTGGGCGACCAACATTTTGTAACAATGAAGTCGTAGAAGACCGATAACGCATGGAAAATACCTAATCTATCAATTTCATTGAGGCATCTGTCGCAAAAACTTGGAATGTCCTTGGGTCCCTACCCTAAAATTTTGAAATAAAATTTCCATCTTTTTCCGTAGTAACTCCATTCCTTTCATGAATTTCTGGCAGCTGATGATAACTTGGTGGATTTAACAGTCTTCTCTTATGTGTCAATTTGAATCACTCCTAAGAGTTTATGTTAATTCGCAAAATATGAGAGGTTTGAATGGTGAAAATTCACTTCTTTTGTGAAACTCCACTCCATCCTGTTAAAATTGGTATATGATGCGCATTGGACTCATGCTTTGAGGAAACTGTAACAATCCATGATATTGAAATAATGTCCTAATTGCTTCCCTCTAACAGTTATAGTATTTTCCAAAATTAAAAAACCACCCACATTGCATTCTACCTTGAAAATATACTACCGACAACACCGTAGTATTAGATTTAAAGTTTGACATAGGGAAAAAAGGGTAGGTTATAACTAACTCATAACGATGGCAAGACTAAATGGCAGATTTTGGAAGTGTTTTGATATTTCAAAACGTTTTAACTCTTTGAGGTACCGTGGATGATAATTTAAACCACAATTTTTTTAACGTCTGAGGTACGGTGATACACAAAATGTACCGTGTATTTGAAATTTTTTCCTGATTCAGTACATCGCGCCAAAAGCTGTCCCCCAAACAATATGGTAAACAAACACTGGCGCATCACTACACTGGGAAATTCGTGTCCGTGCTTGTTTTGCATATTATTGTTTTTTGACAGTCTAAAAGGCCGTTTCGTGATGAAAAATTTTGTGTTTGAATCGCTGGAACTTGTTTGCGTAACTATATCCAGAAAGGTATGTTTTAAATAATTTCATTAGCTGCGAGTTTTGAAATGGCCTTTGTGTTTGCAAAATTTATAGTGTTTCGTAATTGTACCACCGTACTGCAATGAACCCAATCTCAAGAAGTAATTTCTCTTTACCCATCAACTTGGTGGGAATGACGGAAGAAGAATTTTATCAAGTGTTGGAAGATAGTTACGTCGATTTTGTGGGTATACCTTCCGATGAGGGATCTGAGAACGACAGTGATGCCGAGGACAATGTTGAAGAAGACGTTACCAATTTGGCAGTTTTAGCGGACGGTAATGAAGAATTTGAAATATCCGCCGCAGATGATGAATCTGAAGGATTTGAGTCAAGAAGACCTAGTTCCCCTTTGTAGATTGGCTGCTGATTTGCGACAAATTCGTTGGGCATAAGAAACACAAAACATTCAACCCCCTCCGCCATTTACTGCACCTTGCGGACTACCACAATTTATTCTGGATATCGCCGAACCAAAACCGTTTTTAAATTTGCTTTTGACTGACGATATTTTGAGTGATCTAGTATTCCAAACAAATCCATACGCACAACAGAAGTCTGGGTCCGCCGGAAAGACGTATAAGCCAGCGGATATCACTGAAGTGAAAACATTTTTGACAATAAATATTTCGATGTGTAACAAAAAATATTCGAATTATAATAGAGATCATTCGAGTACGTCATCAGATCTTCATGATCTGTACATAAGCAAGCTAATGCCTTTGCATAGATTTGGATTGATCCTCTTTGGTTGGTACTGATAATTCTGTACCAACGTGGTGATGACAAATTTGACAAGCTATACAAAGTACACCCATTTTTAGATTCCGTAAAAGATAATTTCCAAAGATGTCTACAGCTTCAACAAACGTAGCCGCCGATGAAATTATGATAGAATTCAAAGGCCGAAGGTCAATAAAGCAATATATGCCAAAAAACCGGTAAAGAGAGGTTACAAATTCTGGATGTTGACAAAACAAACAGGCCATTGCTGTAATTTCAAAATTTATACAAGTAAAAGTGGAAACGAGAAAAGAATTTAAGTGCACGAGTAGTTAAGACATTTTCTTCAGAAATTACTAACAAAAATCATTACTTGTTTTTCGATAATTACTTTTCCTTGATTCATCTGAAGCAAGACTTACTCAACCTTCAAATTTATGCTTGTTCTACTTTAAATTCCACTTGAAAATGTTTACCTATATTTAGATCGGATAAAGACCTACGTCGAAGACAACATCAGTGGTTCACTAGTAATACTAATTTGGCAGCAGTAGAATGGCGAGATAAAAGATCAGTACATCTGTTACCTAATTATCACAACCCTGAAACTACTGAAACTACTACTGAAGTAAAAAGAAAAGAAAAAGATGGACGTTCCGGACAAGTTCCTTGTCCTGTGATCTTAAGGCTCCTCCTTACAGTCATTAAAATCTGCCGAAATACGGCAAAACGCCACTTCCAATATCATCCTTACTATAGCACTTGAAGACTTGTGTGACATATCTACTTGTTCGTTTTAACGAATTATAACAAAAAGATAAATTTTCTAGATAAATTCGACCAAATGCGAGAATGCTATGGGATCGATCGAAAAAGCCACACATGGTGACATAGATTTTTTTTATCGATGCTGCAACTGTAACCGCCTTTAATTTGTATAAGTTACGAGGTACTAACCCTCGGTGTACCTCAAAACATTTTAGGAGAGGTGTAATATTTCGTTACTAACACTCTCGTGTGAAAGGTATATCTGCCACAAGAACTGTCCATTGCCATAAAGAAACATAAGCCTTCTGTTTCTGAGACCGTCCGTTTAACAGAAAGTGCTCATCAACCCTTGCGAACTACAAGACGACGATGTTCTTATTGCAGTACCAATGCTAAAGACATTAGAACCAATTGGAAATGTAGCGTGTGCAATGTTCCACTATTTTTGGGAAAATCCAAACATTATTTTCAGTAATAGTTTTATAGGTGTCAGCGCATGGTGGTGTAAAAGCTAAACCAACCTGTAACTTAGTTGCCATTGGGTCATTGGCCAAAAAAAATTTCTATGTTATTTTTTACATATTTACAAACATATATACAGTTTCAATAGATTTCTTTCATTAAAAATTTTCGTACCTCTAGAGTTTTTTCTTCCTGAAATTTCGTACCTCAAAGAGTTAAAGAGAGATAATAAACTCAAATTCTACAAACACTGGAGATTTTTTTGTTAGCAACCGAAATCAACAAGTGGTGGTTTTTTACTTCCCGAGCGTAAGCTAAGAATGTATAGTAATCGAGTCCATCGCACGAATTGCCACTTTCAAATTTTCTCAACTTGTACGAAAAAAGTGGTCTCCGTTTCCAGGGCGGTGGCGGTACCATCACGATCTCGGACTCGTACGTTGGCATATAGATAGCGCTCTACCACTTCCCATCGAGTCATAGGTCGCACTGCCCATTGGCACCTCGCTTGCGGTTCTATTCCACGTCAACCAGAAGCTATAATTCAATACACCTCGAGTGTTTAGACTTGGACAGCTCCTTTGTCAAGAAGTCGGCAACCTGGTTTTTCCGTCGCCACCGATATGGAGTCTCGAACAAGAAGTTATGTTCGACGTCTTCGAAGACCTTGGTGTTCACCGCATCTCGAGCTGGTAGCATTCGGGACTGTTTCTTCGATCTGCCACGCTGTCCCGTCCTGGGACTCTGACCGTCGTCTTTGTTGACGGAGTCTTTATCACGTCCATCAACGTACTTCGGACGATATCGCCAACACCTGCCACACCTGAGTCCACGGCCAAGGACAAAACGACAAAACATTACGCCCGCGGTGAGATCTCGGCATGTCGATGCACCTGGAAGATATTTCTAACCTGGAGTTGAAGTTTTGTATCTTCCAGGACGTCTCCACAGATAAAAATCTTGCGCTTTTTTAACGACCGAAAGATCCGCTTCTTGACCTCGAGGACCTAGTTTCCCTTTTCCCGGCTTTGTTTCCAAGTAGAATACTCTTTCCAATGCGCCTCTCTGGTTGCGTTGGCATTTGGACACTTTATGTCCTAGTTGTCTACACTTGAAACAACCGAGTTTCCAACTTGGACATTCCTTGCGCTGCTTCTCTACTTGACCCTTTTGTTGGTCAACATGGCTCCTGACAAGTTTTCCTCCATAATCTTGATGCGGAGAGCCTCTGGTATTAGCAAATAACGAAATTCGGTAGCACATCGAAACTAATGGGCAAACTGCACAGAACAAGATAAAAAAAATCCAGGCTAATGCAACCTAGTCGAATAGGTTGGATTGGTAAACCTCGTCGAGTCGCATAAACATGCTTCGCCCGGTCTCTGTTTCAATTAATTTGAGGTGCCCAATCTCGGCTTTAGGTCGTTCTTCGAGCATATGGTCCAGTTTTCCGCTTCTGGGTTGGGTTTCTTACGAGTTCCGCTTGCATAGTCCAACAAATCGCTCTAAATGAGCACAGCTTCCATTTGAAGCTTCCACGTGTCATAATTATGCTTACCGCACTTTCGTTTCGATACATTCGGGCTTTTTAGTACTTACTTTTTCGCGGTTACGGTGTTTTGGGCCTATAACAAGCAGAACTTACTAATAGACATATCAAAAAACACTAAATCACAAGTAGATAGTCTGTAGCGTACGATGGTTCAAGAGCGACAATTCAAGAAGAGAGTCTTCACTTTGCTGGAAGTAAGCTCCAGGGAAGTGTAAAAGTTCTTTTCGGAAGTGATAAGATTGTCAAGTCCGACCCTCCGACCTCCGTAAATACCGTTTTGGGTCGTTTACTCGGTTTTGAATCCCCGCTCCTGTCCCCGCACGATTTTCCGTTTCAGGGTCACCGCCCTCAAGACCAGGAGGAGACCATCCATGATGAAGCCGCCGTTCCTGAACCCGTAACGACCGTGCCGGACATTTTGTATTTCTTGCCGTTGTAAAAGTATTTTAAAATCAGCCGTAAGAATATTTTATTCCTCTAGCTGATGGCAGGGAATAAAAAACCCGATTATTGTTAAAAATTCCGGAGAGGGAGCTGGTACCCCAGCACCACCGCTCCCGACCAAAAGCGCCATCCCCGGTGGCGTGAAGGTGATCTCATAGCCTAGGTCGGTCAGACGTATTTGTCTTCAGCGGCACTAATCGCCCCAGGGCTTGGAACTGAGGGACGCCACCCCCACGCGATATCGGCTAAATTCTGGACCGTCACCGTCTGCTCCCGGAGTTTCGTCGCAATAGGTGATGGTACCACCGCGATCCGGGACTCGCACGTTGGCATATAGGTGATGCTCTCACACGTTGCACCCAGTAAGTTCACTTTACGGAGTTTAACTGTTCGTCGCCTCCCATATGTTAACTCGCAACCGTCAAAATCTAAGCCTATCCAATTCAAAAGACCGGACCTTTAATGCTCTCTCGGCCCAGCGACCAGTCGTGGGAATCCTTACTGCTCCACGTTTGACCCCGGTCCCGTCAAAGGCTCTCTATGAGCAAATACCGACGAGGCTGGCTTGGTAAGGTACCAAATTTTCAGTCCTTATGCAAAAAAACGATGACTTTGTTCGGTCTACGCCAAAGCTCCCGTTTGTGAAAACAGTTTGTACCATCCGAAGTTGGGAGTTGTTCCATAAAGTTATGTCCTACCAGTAATAGTAGATATTGGATATGATCATACTGGTCATCTCATTCCCACATATAAAGACAACGTTTATCAGTCTTGGTTTCCCGGTCCCGAAGGAACCAGGCCTAGATTTCGTATATAACTTGTTCGCAAAGTTACTTTTCGTTGTGGCTATTGGTCGGCAGTTGTTTTAACTCAGACTTGTCGTTTTTCCTGTACAGAATGATTCTAGCACGTTTCTACAAAATGGGTAAACAACATGAAGCAAAATGGCTAATTGTATACAAAGGTGTCTAAGGTGTCTAGAATCACGAATAAAAAGTTAGGAACAGATTAGGACCTACTGTACATTTGTTTCAGAGGGTTGACATTATTTTTATTAAACCCTTTTCACAAACCTTTCGTAAATTGTACGTAAGTATTATTAACAGCAGCCACAAAAATTTCGTGACGTGTTTATAAAGGATAGCAGTAATGAACTGGTTGATTCTTTAAATTTCTGATCTAGTTTTCGTTGGCCATTACGTCACCAAATTACGTAGGTCGTCACTTAGAACATACAATTTATGTTGTGGTGGTTGCCCACAATCTCGCATTTGAACGTAACCTCGATTGTTCTTCGTTGTGAATTTCGCAAGTTCAAGTTACGACCTAGTTTTCCGTCGAATTTGTTTTGTCAAAAAGCTCGTGGGTGACTAGAACGAAAATTAAAAATCATGATCAAATAGTTACCAAATTAGGGTAGGCTATGGAAATATTTTTCATTTCTTTTGCCTACACTAAAGGGGTGAAATTCCATAAGGATAAAAACTTCATTTGAAATTCGCAGTAGGTTATTTGAATGTATTTCCTTTCAAGAAGCTTTGGATGATTTCAACTTGATATTTACTTCCTGAGCGTAAGTTATGTTTTCTCGACGTTTCATGACCCCTAGAATACGAAAAAATACACACCCCTTTCCATCCATCTGCCTGTCTGTCGTTTGTATCGATTTTTTTTAGGCGCGTAATCTCCAAACTACTGGACCGATTGCTGTCAAATTTTGTATGTATATTAGGAATATCATGTAGATCAGGGCTTCCCAAACTGTGCGTCGCGACGCCCTGGGGCGTCGCGGCATTGTCCCAGGGGCGTCGCGTGTCGATGCGACCGCACTTGCTATCATTAAGACTTTGAAAACTATTTTCCCGATAATCTGAAGCAATATGATTGGGTTAGAAACCCTTTCAAGTCGCCCATATCGACACATTCAACAGAGGAAGAACAACAACTAATAATAATAATAATATTTGTATGTATCGAAACGATACATACAAATATCTGGGTTTCTGTCAATCCTCCCACATCAATCATACCAAAACGAAAACACAGTTGAAAGATCAATACCTAGCGAGATTAAAATTAATATTGAAGACACAGTTAAATGGAAAAAATTTAATGAAAGCAGTAAATACATTCTGCGTTCCACTGCTAACATATTCTTTTGGAGTCATTAAATGGTCCAAAACTGATTTTGAAAATTTAAACATCGCAACAAGGAAAATTTTCACACAGTATAGAAGGCATCATCCAAAATCGTCGATTGAAAGATTCTCATTACCAAGACAGAATGGAGGAAGGGGTTTCCAGAACCTAGAAAACTTATATCAGAGACAAATCTCAGATTTGAAGAAGTATTTCTTGAAACGAGCGGAAAAAATGAAATGTTTCGCACCATCACAAGGGCAGATTTGAACCACACACCCTTAAATCTATCGAACACCGAAGAAATCCACACCCCCCACACAATAGACAAAATAATAAGTGGGCTAAAACAAAAACAACTACATGGAAAATTCTACAAAGACTTAGAAGAAACTCATGTCAATAAGAAGATGTCATTGATTTGGTTAAAAAAATCAAGTTTGTATGCCGAAACAGAAGGATTTGTGTTTGCTATTCAAGACCAAGTAATCAGTACCAAGAATTACAGAAAATACATCATCAAAGATCCGAACATAAGAAACGACTCCTGTCGCCTCTGCAAAGCAAAACCTGAAACGATCCAGCACATAATCTCTTCCTGCAGCATCCTAGCATAAACTGACTACAAAGCTAGACACGACAACGCCGCCAAAATCATTCATAAAGAATTAGCAACACTTATGAACTTAATCGAAGATACGACACCCTATTACACTTACATTCCATCTCCGTTCCTTGAAAATAACAAATACAAATTATACTGAGATCGCACAATACTTACAGACTTAAACACTACAGCTAACAGACCAGACATCATACTTATCAAAAAACACACGAACGAAGCCATTCTCATTGACATTGCTATTCCTAACACAAACAACATTATTCAAACATACCACACCAAGATTTCAAAATATCTACAATTATCGATAGAAATGAAATCCATGTTGAATCTTAAAAAAATTTCAATTCTACCCCTAGTTATCTCCAATGTAGGTGTAGTTCTAAATAGCTTAGTTGAGAATTTAAAGTCTTTGCATTTGAATGATTCAATAATTGTCAAAATTCAAAAAGCTGTTTTATTAGGAACATGTCATATTGTTCGTAAGTTTCTTGAACAGTCTGATCATGTCAGTCAGATTAGATTAGCACCAGTAGGTCAGAGTAGTGTAGGTCACTTTCCAAGTGATGCGCGGATAAATGGTCGGTAGTTACGCTAGACTTTTGGGGATGGGTTGAGATTAGAGAATAATAGCAGACTAATTTGTATGCTGTAATTCTAGAATCTCGAAAGTTGTTCTGTTAATCTTATAATCAATGCATATCATTACTTGGTCTTAGTACCCGTAATGATAGAAGTCTTGCCTGAATGCCGGTCATTTCCGGGTCAGTGGTGGGTCTTAATAATAATAATGATAGAAGTCTTGCCTGAATGCCGGTCATTTCCGGGTCAGTGGTGGGTCTTAATAATAAAACTTTATTGCCCAACAGATTATTATCCAATGACAGGACAATATATTATAATTAAATTAAAATACAATTCAAAGAAAACTAATGGAATTGCCCTGTGATTCCAGCCTAAAGCTTCAATACAAGGACAAAATGTTTGAATTTTGGAGCTCAGTTTCTCATGAATATCGTGCCATCAGCACATTTGCGACTTCGTGCTTGTGCGAAACAGACTTTTCTGCACTTGCAGTAATAAAGAACAAGTACAGGTCAAAAATAGACGTAGAGAAAGAAATGAGAGAGGCAATTTCCAAACTGGAGCCCCGGTTTCAGAAGCTATGCTCAGAAAAGCAAGCACATCCTTCTCATTAGTCAGCCAGTTAGATAAAAATCTCTTTTTATTTTTATGCTTATGTTTTGATTTGGTCTTATTTTCTAACAAAAATGATAAATGTCCAAATAGTGTTTTTCTGATAACATGTTACTAGGCTAGTACTGAAATTGGTAAATTTCTTTGGGGGCTGGGTTGAGGGGCGTCGTAAAAAAATGCCAAAGTCCCAAGGGCGTCACAGTGCAAATAAGTTTGGGAAGCCCTGATGTAGATAGTAAAACACTTACCAAAATTTGTCTAATCATTCCTACCACCAATGTGATTACATTCCCTCAAAATGTTTCATAGTAAGTAGGATTTAAATTTAAAAAATAACATGCTTCTGTTCTTGTTGTTTATGAACTCGTCTTCAGATTTTCCTCGAAGCATCTAGATTTTTACAAAAAACTCAAAAACCATAAAGATATGTTGCTGCCTTTAATTATGCATTTTGCATAAAATCCAAATTCTAGTTATTACCGCTTTAATTTCACAGGGCAACACAAAATAAGTTCTGAGTGTATAATAAATTTTCGAACAATGCTGTTTCAGTTTTTTTCTGTCCATCGCCTCGTTGCCACCCTACCAGTTATCATGAATCTGGTTATAATTTCGAGAGGGACGACTGTGATTACCTACGGTGGTGCACCAAATAATTGCCCCCGTTTCGTAAAATTCTCTTCGTTGTGTGAGAAAGCGGGTGCACCTGTGGGAAAAGATATAAAAGCATATCACAACAATCTGTCCGTCAGTGCACCGTGACGATCATCATTACAGGCCTTAACACATGCTACTCAAAAAAAGGAATGTAAGGGAGGAATTTATTAGGATTAATTATCCCATCGCTAGAGGTGTTGTTAAGGAGTTCGGTTAAGCGACAGTGATGAAGATAAATTATTCCGATTTTGTCAAATCATATAAATACAGATATTTAAAAATGACAGTTTTATTGCGACAAGTTCCATGCGACGTGTTCAGCGTTACGCTCGAAAGCTCGCAAGTGCAGAATTTATTTCCAGATACCGCAAGGACGGGATAATTTATGATTGATGTAATGTAGCAACAGCAGTTTTCGATTAAAGAAGAAAATCACCTATACTTACACACTCGTTTATTATTTAAAAAATAATAATGTCAAAGATTAACAATGTCCTTCCACTACGTCTTACGGAGTTATTTATTTAGCCAGAAAAAGGAAAAATGAAAGGAATAAAGTCAAGCAGGAGTTTCAATCAGGTTCCCGGTAGGATGCCGAATAAAGAATCTCCACTCTATACAACTATCCATAGCCCATAAAAGACTCTCAAGAATTCCATAATTGATTTGATAAAAATTGGAAAGTGACTACAAGAAATCAGTCATGCATGCAACACCAATCTGTCACTCTTGGTTGCAAATATTCCCTATTCGTCACAACCAATGCAAAAATGTCAGAATTACTGTGAATGCGAAATCAAAGAAAAGAACAAGAAACTCGCAGACATGAAAAGTATCCGCAGCAGACCACGATTTCTTCAAACCGTAACATTTAAAATTTTTCGGATTGCCAACCCAAAACATTACCAAGGTAGATATTTATAAGGAATGTTAATAGCGGCGTTCTAGATATGGTCCAAACATGTCATTTCCATTTTTTAGATCCACTATAAACGCATCTAATGTTGGGCAGCGCGAGAGCTTTATTTCAAAAATGCCACTTAACTATCACGAAATTATGCTATAATTACAGCCGCGAGTAACGATAATTACCCATCTACTGTAATAAAGCAATGTAGTGGTGTGTGTAGGAAAAATGTTATCCCTAATGATTCGTCCATAAAAAAGCACTTTATCGTCATTGGGGGTTTTATAAGGCCAGTTTGACGAGAAGAAAAATTGAGTTAATTAAATTCGTTAATTTTTGACTGTTTCTTTATTTTTACATTGTGTAAGATTTCTCTAAATTTGCGCTACCCAGATTCCAATCTACTGTTGTAATCTTGAGTAGATTTTAAACGCCAGTTCCGTTAAGTGGTGTAAAAAATCTCAAGGTAACTAACTAACTAACATTAAATCGTTATATAATAATTTAAACAACACAAAAAAAATCATACGGTATAAACGATTTTTTTTTGTTGAAAAATGAGGTCTTAGAAGATTTGATTTTCCAGCGAAATAAATGATTAGTTGATAAAAAGTGGAAAGATAAATGGATATAGTAAATAATTGCAAGGAAACTATATAACTAAAAAAAATACTCCTAATATATAATAGTATATCTATAATGATCAGTTTAGTAGTTTATATTTTTTTTAATTTTACTTCATAGTACCATATGTTCTAAGTACTAAAACCAAAGAAAACTCTCTTTTTTCAGACAGTTATTGTAAAAAAGTAGGTGTTTTAGGTACGTTTTCCAGAAAAATGTTTACTATTTCAGGTCAAAGAACTGAAAGCAACATATTTTCACATCAAATGGTCCGTTACTTAGGAGCAATACCTTACTTTATGGTTGAATAACTCAGAAATGAATTTATCATACACACTGTTATGTGTTTTGAACTTAAACCAGCTCGTATATTTTTTCGTTCAATTCATCTCTTACCTCCTCAAATTCCGCATTCTTGGCAGTATTTATGGCTCCCTCATCCAACTGTGAACTTCCCCGGTGTATATGAAGTTTGCGACCACACCTCGAACACCATCTAGTTTTTATATATGTACTTGAACTATGTACTGCGAGAGCAATAAAAAAACAAGATCAATGATAGCCATGAATTTTTAAAAGTTTGTCTTTGATCGTTACATTTTCAACTACAACAAGTCAAAAATTCAATCAAATACAAATTTTCCAAAATTCATGACTGTCTTTGATCGTCGTTTTTGTTACTGTCTCGTTATGTATTTCTTTATTACTGTCTCGGTATATCTTTCTTTATTATTATCTATTAATTCTTTTTTTGTTTCAAAAGGAATAAACAAAAAGCATGTATTGTTTCTATTAGACGTTGCTGTGGTGTCTGTTTTTGAGTTATTTCACACAACAATTTCAAAAATTTTACACATTTGTTACGTCTCTTTTATCTTTTTTTTAAATGTTGGTTGTTTATCACTCCCCACATACCTCAAAAATTAATGTTTTTGTAAAATATACACTTTTTTTAATAAATATGTAACTCAATAAAAGTAAAAGTTCTTTTGATGTCTTACATAAAATACTTATGTGTGGTTCATTTCGCATTTAAAAGTTAAACAGGTAACTCTGGAGCAGTAGCCAGTTCAATACTTTCGCCTCTGTTTTTGTACTTAATTCAATATCTCATTAAACCTGGTTTTTATCACGTGTGAAGGTTACCACAATAAGTGAGTGGGTTATCTGTTACATAAAGCCTGAAATATGTACTCTATACAATTAATTATTAATATGTTATATATTCTGTTTGTCTCTTCTCTTTTTTGAAATAAATTCTGATGCGATGTTGCCACGTTGTTCCAATTTTCCTAAAAAGAGAAAAAAGGAGTAAGATGTAGTAATAAAATACAGGCGTTCTATATGAAAAAACTAAAATATCGATATTTGAAAATTGTAACGTTATATGTTTTTTATAAGCACTCTGTGTATTAACATTTGTCCAGAAAATATTGCAACACAGATCTTAAAAATAACATTATTGCATTTTTTTTGTAAACCTCTTAATTGCTAAACAAAATAAGAAAATTGGAATAACGTGGTAACGTCGCATGGGAATTTAAAAAATAAACTGTAGTCATAACGCCTAACCTTTCATAGGAAGAGGCTAATGAGTATATGTAAAAACAAAACACTCTATACCGGGTGTCTGGAAAATGGCGGATTAACACTTCAGTACGTTATGTAGGTACGGAGGTTTCGGGAGTCCTAAAAAATTATAAAAAAATTCTTTATGATGGAGATTAGGAAAAAAACGTAATTTTATAAAAGTAAAATTCGCAACATTGCAAGCACCTAATGGGTGAATACCTCCGGCTTACTTTCTGATTTTTTAGTAACGGTGGTGATTGAAATCCACATTTTATTTTTTTTTTTTAGGACAATAACCATAACAACCAGTAGTCATTAATTATTTTTCATTAATAAATAAACCAAAAAGAAACATTTAATACGACATTTATAAATTATATACAAAAATAAAACTAACAAAAGAAAAATCCATTCAAGCCAACTAAACACAAGAGAAGATTTTCAAAATTCCTGCCTTGTGGTTATAAGTAAGCTTGTAATATTTCCAAATTTTGATAATTTTTTTTATAAAAGTTAGTTATCAGTATTTGCTAAGATAAAACTGATTTCGGCAATGACATACCCTTTAAGAAAAAAAGGGGTGGATGGGCGGGGCTAGTACCTTCTAAGATAAGACTGATTTTGGCCCATGAGATACCCTCTAAAGAAAGAGAGGGTGCGTGGGTGGGGCTAATAGGTGCTAAGGTAAGACTGATTTTGGCTAATGAGATACCCCCTAAGAAAAGAGAAGGTGAGTGGGCGAGGCTATTGCCCGCTAAGATAAAACTGATTTTGGCAAATGAGTTGCCCTCTAAGACAGGAGAGGGCGGGTGGGCTGGACTAGTACCTACAAAAATAAGACCGATTTTAGCAAAAGCACCAGTTCCCTTTAAATTTTTCCGAAAATAAAATACCAGGGGACCTAAAATTAACTGCGAACATAGGATTTTGAAAACTTTGACAATTTTTGATACTGCTTTTTACTGCTTACTGGATTTTTGCTGATTTGTACCTTTTGCTTACTTTGTATTAGACAAACAGTGTTGTCAATTGGAATTTTGTCAAATTATTACAAAAACAACACATCCATATCTTTGTACATTCTAACTGAAATTGTAATTAAACATGGTCATGGACGAGAGAAATATTAACTAAAAGTCTTATTATTAGTTATAGTGATAATGAATGTGTTATGTAGTTCTTAGTAAAAGAACCAATTTTAAAATCATCATAACTGCACCAAAATGTGAGAAGGAATTTTTTTACTATTTTTCCCAGACTCACCAGTTGATTGTTAAGAGAGTAGCGGAGAGTTAATAATCCCCCATTTTGCAAACACCCGGTATAGTTAAAAATAATTTAGTGTATACTACTCCAAGAACAGTACTGTTTTCTGAATTTTTTCTATCGTAATAAATAATGATATGTAAAAAACGGCGTGCCTAGTGGCTCACCTTGTATATATTTATACTTAACATAAAATAAAATATGTGAGGACGTATGGATTATTAGCCCAGATATTTCCCTAGTCTAAGATCTAATCGTGTTGGTTGTTTTTTTTTTGTTTTTCCCATTTTCATTTTACATCTTTACACTCATTGACAAAAATATGGAAAAGGTTTCCATGCTGCTGTGGTTCAAATTGAAATCACAGTTATACAAATCCAATTTCTTAGCTCAATTATATGTAAAGTTGGATACCTATTGTAAATTTAATTTTTTTATGGAAAGTTAGAATAAAAACAAATGTGGATTATAAAACTACAGGTAAACAAGCATGGGTAAGTTTTAAGTAAGTTTTTCTCAGTAAAATTGAATGTACTGATGAATCATAAGTGTAGACCGATATTTTTTTGCAATTTAAATTTTCATTTACAATATTTCGGGAGCAATGGATTTTGTTTTATCGAGAAAGCAATAAAAAACGTAATCATAGACAATCATTGATTTTCGAAGATTTGCCTTTGATAGAATGTTCATCTTGTCAAATAACCGTCAATTTGGAAGTTTGAGTTGAAAATGTAGGTAACAATCAAAGACAAAATTTAAAAATCTGTGACTGTCTTTGATCCTGTTTTTTTATTGATATCTCTATACATAGTTTCTAAGTCAAATTGCAAAATGTAAAGTTTTAAAGATGCCACGTCATTAGATTGACTATAAGTAAAATTTAAAAATGTTCAGTTCTTTCAAAGATTGTGAAACTAATAAATCGCTTACAGATGACAGACGTACAATATTTTTTCATACTTTAGAAGTGTGATTGACCTCAGAATTTCTTAATTAAGTATTTTGTGAGATTTTTTCAATTTTGATTAAAATTTTACTATCACAGTGGATATTTTTGAATGATTTATGACAAAAGACATTAAACACAGGTTTCTACTATGCTAAAAAGAAGTCGAATGCCGCCCTTTTTAGAAAAATCGATTTTGAAGTTAGAAACCATACATCTATTGTATTTTTTTAACGTACAGTGACGGTCTGTCACACAAATTGCTGTATTAACGTCCTTGTGGTAATTAATAAACTCAGATTATTAACACCACATACCTAATTACTGTTAATGCTAATTTAGATTACGTTCCACAAATCAAACGGCGACACATAAAATGTTTAATGTATCTGTTTAACATATTTATAACAGAATGTGGTGTTTATTTATGACGACTTATTAAATCCCAAGTGAAGAATCTTGCCCTTTTTTACTGATGCAGCCTTGAGACTCATCTATAAATCTCTTCAGATCTGATGACTGTTTAAAATTACAATTCAGAACCCATATAGCATACACAAGTTCATTAATTCGCTGATTTTCCACGCAATATAAGTCTTAAATCCAGTTTGTAAATAGTTTTTAAATTCTTAGGTAATAATTGCAGCAATATCCGAAGAGTTAAAGAATGCAAAACGATTAAAACGTATACAGAACAAACTGTTATTGTCCAGTGTAGTAGCATCTAGTCGGAGGCATAAGTTATTCTCCCATGTAATTAACATCAGCGTCATTAAAACAGAAATGCACGTTTATGTTATCGGCACTAACAATCTATTGTAATAAAAATTTGATAAATTATATTCTCTTAATGAAATACGATGCGCGCAGGACCAGAGATGTTATAATAAATTTGACTGAAACTTCGTGTGTTATTAGTTTAATTATTAGTAGGCATTTTCGCCCGAAGCACAAATTTCAACAAAAAAACCGACGCAAGAAAAAAGTAAAGCTTCGATAATTAATTATCTTCTAAATGAGACTCAAACAAAATTGTTGCACATATTTTCAGATCATTTTTCACTCGGCCGCGTTACAACAAAACCACCAACGACAATGCTGATAATTACCATTTACAACAATCAAAATAAAATGATGTTTTGGGCGAGGTCGCGATACGGATCTTAAGCTGGACGAGTAGCGCGGTAGCAGCTAATTCCAGGTAGCTCAGACATAAATTACCGGCTTGATATTCGGAGTTAATAGAATGCAAGACTGGGAATCTAACATGAAATAATTCAACAAAGGCATCCGAATTATATGGTCGGCGTAATTTTAGATTTGTGCCACTAACTATCAATTATGCTGTCCAAAAAATCTTTAGTGATTTTGCCGACGCACCATCAAGTGTCAGCAGCTTCTAGTAAAGAGATCACTTACGGAATTTGTGGTAATCAAACAACGCGTCGGAGGGATAAAGAAAACAGAGGTCACAATGTCACGAACAAGAAAAGAAAGTAATTACGCTAGTGTAAAAGACATGGGAAGAAACGACAGGATTCAATAGACTGTTCTTGAACAGTCTACAATACCTCCCCTACACACTTACCGAAGCGATATATATTGTTCCCAAGATCAACAGGCCTGGCATTAAAGTCAAGAATAATAAAAGCCGTAACATTATATTGTCTTTTATTTACACATCGAAGATTGAAACTTTTGTTGTCTATGACTACGAACTAAATTCTTCGAACTATCAATTCGCGATTTATTGCCAGTAAAGCATATTGGATTTAATATTCAACCATTTTTTATCTAAAATAATTTGTGTGTAGTGTTACTTCTAATCCGGAACATTGCAACTGAGAATTGACAATATCTATCTATGGTAAATATTAATGATAGTTTCGCCTTTTTCACACTGTCATTTTCGATTTTCCGCTAATACGAATTTTAATTAAAGTGTCACCTTTGCAATGAAATCATATGAGAGGCTGTTGACTCGGTGACATAGTTTACAACCTCAAATACGTCATTTAAAAAATGTAAATAAAATATAATTTTAATTTAAATAAAAATTAACAATTTAAATTTTTACTCATAATTAAGAGTACATTGTAGAAGCTTTTAGAATAAGTTTTTCTTTTCATCGTAGACCAGGAAACGCATGAAGTTACGAGTATGTAAATACCAGTATATTGCTCAATAATATTGTGTTATTATATGCAATATACATGATTGCTAGTAATCACCGACGACAGACAAATTGACAGACGGACGTGGGAAACCGGCAATCTCTATTCACGAACTAAAAAATGTCTCCGATTTATCACAATATTTAATGAATTTTTTTCGTGCGAATGACTATACTTTCGTGTTTTCCCGATGTCTCCCATTTCCATCTGTTCGTCTGTGTCGATTTTTTTAGACAGATATTCTCCGAACCTGCGGGAGTCAGTGTTGTCAAATTTTAAATGTGTTACAAATATCAAGTAGATCGCAAAACGTAACCACCTACCAACACTTCGATGTCGTTACCACAAAATTTAGTACATTAAACATTTGTGGTTTATGAATCTGCTTTGATTTTTACTTTACATGTTTGTGCAATATTAGGATTTAATAAATTTAGATGTTGGACCTACAATCTTAAAGGTACTCTCATCGAAAATTACAACCGCTAAATAAAAGCTTCATTTCTAGAAGTTTCTAAAAATGTTGTCACTGCAAACTCACTGTAAGCAAAAACGAACCTAATTACAACACTTCCTTCCCTTACGCTTGAGAAGTAAAAATAAGGTCTTGATAGATTTTACGAAGAATTAGACTGAAGTAGGGGGGACATTTTTCTGATTAACAGCACTAATTCCGCGAAAATCTAATCTGTGAAAAAAGTCTACACATATTAAAACAAAAAGGCAAAATGTAAGCCCGCCCACCCGCCCTATCTCAATTGTGATGATTTTTTTTATTCGCCGTGAACCAAAGGAACGGAGCTTAACTGCAAAATACTTATTTGTTTACAAGAAATTAAAAACATGTTTTTGAGTATGGTGTTGTTCAAAAAATACTACCTATATAAAGAAACAAAGGCAAAATATAACCCCGCCTACCCACCCCATCTCAATTGTGAACATTTTTTATTCATAGAAACTTAAAACACGTTTAAAATGGTAAATTTTTTAATAAAACGATACTCAAAAAAAATGTCTTACATGGTAATTTCGTGCAGAGAAATAACAAGAATTTTGCATTTAAATTTCGCTCCTTTGGCTCTCGACGATTAAAATAAATCAACACAACTGAGATAGGGTGGGTGGAGGGGGCTTATATTTTGCCGTTTTTCTTAATATACGTAGTCGTTTTTTTCAAAACAAGAAACTTAAACATGTTTAGAATGGTAAATTTTTGTAGACAAATATGGATCTGGCAATTAAGCCCCGCCCCTCGATCTGACAACGAATGAAAAATTCATCACAATTGAGAATTGCGATCGGGGCAGGTGTGGGTGGGGCCTAATCTTTGGCTTTATTTTTTTCTTAATATACATAGTTTTCTTTGAACAACACTGTTTTTGAGACGTAACATACAACTTAATTTGTTTAAATGGGATATATACAGGATTTATATAAATAATTATAGGATCGAAGTAGGTCATGAACACGTGCCGCCTCTCATTTTTGGACCTTACTAAATGCCCAAGGACGTACGACAAATCCCACACGCATCTGTATAACCGGTTGCCTGAATGCTTCATATCTTTTTAAAAAATAAAACTAATTCATTACAATAAAAGAAACAAATTTATTGCGGTTAAGTAAATATTGAACATGTTCACCATTTTGTTCAATGCGCATGTTCACTCTCTTTTTAATTAAAAAATTGTTCTGTAATGCCTTCGTCAACGCCCATTGTTCAATTTCATGTTACAACAGGTACTCCTGCCTGCTGAGCAAATTTTTGTCAAAGATGTTTGCAGAGTCTGCTCAAGTCGTCTCAAATCATCAACAACTTCCTCAGATACTAAAGGTCTTCCACGAGATTTCCCTTTGTTGACACTGGGCAGTTCGAACACATCTGCTGATTACTCTCTAATGTGAGCCTCTAACGATGTTTCCTGAATAATTAAATCACGATATTTGGCCAGATATTCGTGCTTACAAGCGGTTACAGAATACAAATACTCTTGCGGTAAGAAGACATAACAATGAAACTGTCTTATTCAACAGTATAAACCATTTTCACAGCACAAAAACAAAATTTTCGTACGCAATCACCAAGAGTTTTGGAAATGTGTGCCACGTGTTCACCAAAAAATCGCAACAGGATTATTTTGGTTATGTACTACAATATTTTATGTAGAAATAAAAACAGATGTTGTGGTATCAGTTAAATTAAATTTTAATATACAGACTGTATGTAAAAAATATAGGTATAAAACGTTACAGCTTTCAATATCGATATTTTAGTTTTTTCACACAGAACACCTGTATGTTGTTATTGCATTTTACTCTATTTTTCGTTCTCTTTCTTTCGATATGTCGGTGTATCTCTTATTCGCAGAAACTTTCAACTTTAAATATAAAAATCACTTAACAAAAAAGAAAGAGCACATCCAGAAATGACGTTAAAGTTTTTCTATTTGGAAAAATTGAAATATCGAATTTGAGAATTAATATATTAGACACTCTGTATATTGAATTTACACTTCAACAAAGCTCGTATCTTTGTTTACCTCTCCATACAACATTGTAATACAGATTTAAAAAATAACCCTACTGTGATTTTTTGTGAATCCTAGCATTGCAAAAAAAATTTAAAAAAATGAATTAACGTGGCAACGTCGCAACTGGATTTCAAAAATAAATTCATTTTAAAGCTTAGGAAGAACCCGATGAAAATATAAATAAATAAAAAGGATGTTGTATTAAAAAAAAATCAGAAGTGTATTATGTTCCGGAAACACAACACTCTCTATAGTTAGAAATAGTTTTACTGTAACAAAACAACGATTCACAGAAAAAAATCTTTGTACTGTATTTTCACCATCTATGTTGCAATAGTTTATGGAAAGTTAAACAAAGAGAATGCTTTGTTATGGTATCAATTAAACTGAATCTTAATACACACAGTGATTATAAAAAAAAAAATCAATTTGAATAGGTACAATGTAATAATAACAGTACCGTATACTCAAATTTTCGAGAAAACAGAGTGAGCCGTCATTGATTTAATCAATAAAATAAATTGCCTCATTCATTACTTTTTTTTAGTAACCCCCAGTACGTAATTCTTAAAAATATGAATGTATTCATAGACGACAAATATAGATTTACAATTTTTTGATTATCAAATTATAATACCTACGATGACTTATCATCCAGTCATAACGTGTGTTCAATTGAAAAAGTCATCAAGTTGGTGTATATAATTGACATTTGACAGAGTTGTCGAAAACAGTTAATGGTACAATACAAAAAAATCAAGGTAGGTTGTACTATTCCGCATTGTGAGCTTACCTAACATATCAGAGTGTAGTGTTACCCCCTATTATTGACTTTTATAGTTTTTCTAAATTACCTCTTGCATATCTTTATAAGCAGACTACAGGTGTGGTAATCTTAATACATATTTAGCTATAGATAAATGACTACTCTTCGGCAGTTTGTCATGACTGTCTGGTGGGCGATGTTTACAAACACCACTAATTACGCTGAATTAGCTAGTAATAATCGTTTATTATGGATTTAGCTTGACGTTCATTAACTTCTAAAGCACCAATAAGATTAAAAACTTGATTTAAAAGCTGCTTATAAAAATTAATTGAACGATGCGTTAGTTTTATAAGATATTCTACTTTTGAACAATTCAGGTTTAGTAAGATCACTGAAGGTAACAACTTCAAAGTGTTACGATTGTAGAATGACACTAATATCTACTGTACGATAATAAATTATCCCTTATACAACACAGTTACAGAATTTAATGTTAAAATTGTGGTTATCAGTAAATAATTACAATTACAATTACAATTATAAAAACTAACCAATTTAGATAGTTGTAACAGGATCGTCGGTGTAAACATGGCTATCGGGGTCATTTCTGCATCTCAAGGCCGCAGAGTCCCAGATTTAGAAGCATTACATCATCATACTTCTAAAATATGCCACATTACATGCCGAAATTTTGCACTTGAATTGCGATCCTCAGATATGCAAATGTCCCTGACAGAACACAGTAAGCATTAGTGAAGAAAAATAAACACTAAACCACAAATTGCATCTGGTACCATTGAAAGCATCGTTAGTTAAGCAATGTGATTCCCTTCTTCAAGTTCTTAGCCGTCATTATCATAATATGGGTAGACGGTACAAATTACCCTCAAATACTTGGCTTTTTCAGTTGATATAATTCAAGGTAGAACAAGCCCATTACCATATAATAAGGCAAAGAGCTAAAACAGCCTGTAGTCTAATAACCACAGCATCTCTACGACCATCGACACTATCACCATTATTTATCAAGCAACACTTTGTAGCAGAAGGATAACAACCTAACCAACTCAGACACACGCAAAAAGCTTTCTACCAGATCCAGAGACGAACAAAACAAAAAGGCACGCGTCAAATTTGCAAGAAAGAAATTACCATTGGCGCAGAATGGTGTGGTAATTGAAAGGAAATACATGGTTGTAGGACGTGTTTGTGTATTTCGCACGCATATCGAAAGCCATCTTCGTCCGATCCCTTAATTATTATAATTTGCCTCATGAATTCACAATCATCGAGGTAATTGTACCACGATGAAGCAAAGTGTAGATATTATAAAAGAAAGTATCAACTGGGTACAGTTCGTGTGGTTTAATTCCGCACATTTAGTTCTGGTAATATTTTTTTTGTTGTTTTAAATTGTTTGCATCACTGATTTTTAACATTTCAAGTTTTACGACTATACCACGTCGCATAACAGAAAACGACAACAGTAAAATATGAAAATTGCAGTACGTAAATATGTACTTATTTGTGAAATTTTTGCAAAAAAGCAACAAAAGCACTATCAAAAATTTCCTTTAAGATAAGGCTGAAACTCATTCTTTTCCCTGACATGTGCTTTACCACATTTCATTATTACTCACGGTGGCCGTTGATGGATTAACGTAAAAATAAAATTAATGACTGACCATTAAGTGCCTTTGTTAGGGGAACCTTTCTGTATTTTATACTTCGCCGGCAATAATTAGCTTTAAGATTAGATTACTGGCGTTCTTTGTGGAAATAAATCGATCTAAAAGTAATTAATCCAATAAAACCATTTTCTGTATCAAAATTGAAATTTGACGTTATATGAAATCTGTAGTTTCTAATTCAAATCGAAGAGCACTTCTTCCTTGCAACAAACTTCAACTGTAGATCACTGACGTCATCGCTACAAGCCAAAATCGTCCTGTCATCTCCAAAAATTTCAATACACATTTTGTACTTTTAATGTTGGTACTTTGTTAAAAAAAATAAAACTAGATTTTAGAGGTAGTGTAATACTAATAATAACAGTATTATATTCTCAAATTTTCGGGAAAATAAAATTAATTGACGCATTCATTATTTTTTTGAGTCACCCTGTATAAGCAATTCTAAAAAATATTAATTCAATGTTAAATCACAAATATAGATTGATAATACTTTGCATATTTCAAAGAGGTTTTTTAAGCGGAATTGATAGGTATTCATTTCTTGGGGGGCATAAACAAATATACTTTGATTAAAAATTTACCATGCTTACGATAGCTTTAAAGCGTTTGCTAGATTCCAAAACATTAGATTTTGCAGATTCAAAATTAAATTGCAAAATGTTCTTATATCTACACTTTTGATTTTTTTTTCAAACAACTGAATGTCTTGGGTAAAAACTCAAGACGGATTACACGTGTAGGAGTATTTTATTTTATATATATATAGAATTTAAAACCCATTTACTATGTACAGTAGCGGCCCCTCAAAACTGCACGATTTTTCGTTGTTATGGCATTCTTTTAATTTTTAAATTAATGTAAGTCTGACTATTACCAGTGGCGTGGCATTTTTGAATAAACATAATGTCAAATTTGATAAATTTTGTTATTCGAGCGCCCATGATTTAAAGATACATTTACAATAGAGAAAATTTTCATGCACTTTTGGGGGGGCGCAACTGTACAATTTTGTGGTGACGTCATCACATTGTTGGTGGGGATGATTAGACAAAAAAAGTATAAAAGTAGCCAGTCGCCCGAAGGACTCGATTACTTAAAATCTTAAGAACTTCGAAAAGTTCTGTCAGGCTTTTCATATCTTTAATCAAATTGTTTTGGCTTCCCGAACGTAAGCTACGAAAATATTGTAATATGGTCCATTTGATGAGTGTCTAATTTCATTGGTTCTTGATGTTTTATAGCAACTAGAATAGGAAAAAGTAGGTCACCCGTTGACATCTGTTTGTCGTCTGTCATCTCTTGTCCGTTGACGATAGTATTAAACAAATAAATAATCTCCAGCATTATCAAGCATACTGTAAAATTTTAAATGTTTTCAGAATGTCTTTAGAAGGTAAAACGCTAACCAAAATTTGTTTGTTTACCCCTTTCAAAGTTTTGGAAACTCAGTCTCATTTGAAAGCGTTCTTGTGTAGTTTCTTCAGGCTCTGAAATTTTTTAGAATTATTGTTTATACAGGGTGTTTCAACTAAATCAATGAATGAGGTAGTTATTAATATCACTCTAGATCTGATCAAATTGGTATACTTATTTGCTCTACTAAAAAGTTGATGAAGTCAGCACAAAATTCTATTGAAATTTTTTTTCTCAAATTTACTTGTGCTTCAATAATTCAGCTTTATTTTTGTTTTATCTTATAAAGGTTATCATAATGTAATAATAATGATAATATAATAATCCCAGATCTAAATTTTGTAGTTAACCTGAAAAATCGAATGAATGTTCTCTCTCAAAAAATTTAGATTTTTTTACTTTCCGAACGTAAACCAATACAATAATCCGGCAAATGACCACGTTCATGTATTCTCGACATTTTATGACCTTACAGTACAAAAAAAATACATCTCCCGTTTCCTCTCGTCTGACGTTTGCCGGCCTACCTTCTTCTGGACCCGGAAACCGGAACTGGTAAGCATTACCTCTGTATGGAGCACGTGAGAGGTGAATAGTCCTGTTGGTATAATTACCGTGTGTAGCCTCTTTTGCTCTATGTTCCACCCTCGCGTGGTACAGACTGTTTTCACAAACTCCCACTAAAGCCTTCATTCCAGGGATGTTGCGAATATTCGCATCCGCATCCGCAAATGCGGAGCTTCCGCATTGATTTGGATATCCGCATCCGCAATAATCAATGCGGAACTCATGCGGATGCGGATGTAAATGTGGTGCAAGTCGCGACAAGAAAGAAATTAGTTGGAGCCGACGAGTGACGCATAGCGTGCACTCGTGATGCATTGACCAATAGGAAGACAAGAATTCTACTTTCGGTGTTCCGTTTCGCACATCAGAACGTGTTTAGTCGGGGTTGCGCGAATTGTGAACGTTTTGTTTTTGTGTTATTGGACAAGTGAATCTACAATGGCACCAACGATGCAAAGTGAGATTTGGACTTATTTTAAACCAGATGATGATCGAAATAAAGCTCAGTGTATAATATGTAATAAAACATATTCTCGCAAGGGTCGTACCATTTCGTCTTTGAAAAATCATCTGATTAATCGTACCGAATTAAAAATTTTATCTGGAATAGCACGCAGATTTTTATCGCCTCCACCAACTAGTGTTCCCAGTGAACAGTTATTTAGTAGTGCAGGATTAATTTATGAACCTCTGAGAAATAGACTCGAATCTGAAAAGGCCGCAATATTACTTTTTATTAAATATAATTCAACAATTTTTAAATTTTCGTACTAAAAATTTGTTTATTAAATAAAAATATTAAAAACCCCCATTTTTTTAACTGATTTCTGTACATATACTAAGTTTCTTAAAAAAAAACTTGAGATCCGCATCCGCATCCGCATCCGCGGATGTGAGCTCCCAAAAATCCGCATCCGCATCCGCATCCGCGGATGTTGAAAAATCTGCATCCGCAACATCCCTGCTTCATTCCTCATAGCAAGGCTAGAAATTTGATACCGGGTATCTCTAACCAATGGTGCTTGGCTAGTGATTGAGGCGGCAAGGAGTACGTGAAAAGCAGGCAGTTCCGCTGGCCGGAGGATATTTTTATCCCGACCCTCTAGGTAGAGCCTTTGATGACCTGGGATTCTGGATTCTAAAAGCGGTCGTTTGTCCTCGCCTTGGGGCCCATTGTGCCTTCCCCTGTTTATCAGAGGGTCTTCCTGTCCCACTATTTTCAAGTCATTCAACCTATTGGATGTACCTGAGCAATATAGAGGGTGGGAACTCCCTGCGTTCGACCGTACAATATCCCGACCCGCAAGGTAGAGCCTTTGACGACCTGAAGAAAGCGACAAACTGGCTTGGGAGTCAGACCCATCGGTACCTGGGCCCATGAAAACTGTTTTGACCGGCCTGGACCAGGTGTGGAGCAGAACGAGCCCTCGCGACTGGTGCCAGTTCCACGAAGGGTTACCAAGGCCCGATCCTTCGAGCTGGATGGGCTACCGCCCGAAACGATGTGTCCCTCTCAAGAGCGAAGGCTTATATAATCGCCTGCCTTGGCAGGTCACGGTCCACGAAACTTACGAAGTCTCGAAGACAACACTGGCCAGGTTCACCAGTTGGTAAGTCTCTACTACATGATTAGAGAGCTATTCGGGTAGTAGGTAAGATAAGTAGAGCGAGTTAACTCACCAGTTGGAGAGGAATTGGAGATCAAAATTTATTTCGTTTCTAACAAGTTAACCAACCCCACCTCCAACCGTACGGACTGGGCAGCAAGCATCGGGAAACCCCACCATCCAGAGACCCTAGACGACCCACAGTACGCACGAGACAGTACTACTCCAAGCCCCATCGGAGTAGTACCGTCCTCCGATGATGACCCAGACTGCTGTTGGACTCGAGAGGGCAGTGATGGTGGGTCTCCTTTTAGGGGACCCTTAAAGCCCTCGAGGCGGGAAAGCGGTAACTTCAGATAACGGGACCGATATGTGTGTCGGGAAAATCTTGTAGATGGTAGAACGGTAACCAAACCACAGCAACACGACCAACAATGTGATGACGTGCCCTCAACATTTTTCATAGTGAATACAGTTTAAAATTTATAGAATAACATAGTCCTATACTTGTGGTTTACGCAACCGCCTTCATTTTTATCACAAATACTGTACAAAAAGTTTTGTGCAATATTTGCCGCGAGTCTCACGTAGCCGATATTTGGGTCACGCGCATAACGAGCTTGCCGTGGCCGTAGGGTTTTATATACACTTTGTTGAACCTGCGTTCTTCTCGTGTGAGTTCGAATGCCATCCCCGTCAATTTTTTTTATAACACACTGAATTTGGTTGAATGTTTTAATTTAAGGTGCCGGAAAAGTCCTGTCGAAATAACTTTGACTATTTTTTTTTCTTTTTTTGTTATTAAAAAATTACGTTCTGTAAACTAACTACGAAGAGTTTGGTAACCATTATTCTCTGAATGACATGAATGAAATGAATAGTACGAAAAGCGGGCAAAAGTATGTAATTTTCATTTTTAATTTTTGCAGCGTTGCTACGTATATTTTTAAGAAAATTTTTACAATTCTGCAGAATTTCTTTCACTTCTGACGCACGGTCAAATCTATATACATTGGAGTGTATTTTTCATTTGCAATAAAATGGTGTAGATAGTAAGTATAGTAGATTTTTTTAAACTAAATGTGGTTTCTATATGTTATTATTATCATCAAATAGTCATTTCAGCCCGTTGAAAGCTTCAGCTTCCTTTATTACGTTTGTACATGTGTTGCGATCTTTAGCTTCCACTTTCCAGCTTTGGATCTTGTATGCTTTCACAATAATATGACCTACATTATCCAGACATCTTGTCTTCGGCCTTCCTTTTCCTCTTGTTCCAACCACCCTCGCTTCTACCACTCTATTATTATTGGACTTAAATTTACCCATTATTACCACTTCATTAAATTCTCTCTAATGTTTGTGATTTTTTTCTTAGGTTGGCAACCTATTTAATTTTTTTTTATGGCAGACCTGATGGTCAACGTGACATTTATGACAGCTGCCATTGCCTCAACCAATAAATACATTTTTAGGCGTGCTCATGTCAAAATTTGCAACAGTGAACTGACGTATTAGCATGGATGCCAATAATTCACAATTACCAACACAAAAATTTATTTCAGACATTAATAGTCACCCGGTATTTCTCTCATTTTCTTAGTTAAGAACTCAGTTTCAGCATAAAACAGTGGTAATGGGCAGACAAAAATTTACCACGTGACTTTAAAATTCGAAGATAAAATTTGTATTTTGGTTTTTTAGTAATATGTCGGTCAAAATTCACTGTCAGTCATTTTAGACAATGTATTTGTGGCATAATTGATGAAATTAGGCAGTCCACAGTCTTAACTCTGAAGACATTTTACGTATTTAATGTTATGTGACAATTTTTTGGCATCACGTCATCAGAAAAAAAAGGAATGAATAAATAAATATTAAGTCATTTTCTAAAATACCTTCCCTATTTGGGCAATCTGTTAAATTAAAAATAAGTATAGACTGATAAGCCTCTATAAAGAAAAATGTTTTAAAGAAAGATTTACTTAACAATATTATCGACGATATATAGATATCAGTTTTTGCAGAGAATTAGTTGTACCCAGTTTGATATTTCGAAGGTTGCCAGCCTGATAAAAGCGCCAACACAGGTGGTAAACATACAAACAAAAAGAAAACATTTGTGGTTGTTAAGAAACCTCAAATAAATGGCCGTGTTACAATATTTTCGTCGACTGTTGTTTAAGAATGAAAAAATAGTTTAGGGCGGACTCACATTTTCAACTGTTACAAAAAACCTCCCGCATGATGTTTGTTGTGTTCCACCTCCAGAATTACAATAGTTGAATTATTAAAACTTGTTTCAGTTGTCGAAAAATTAATACTAAACCTCTTTCACGAAATTTTACGCTAATGGCCTAGAAAACATGCATCCACCTCTATAATTGAGGTTAAATGCACCGTATAAGTACAACAAAGTTTTACTCATTGCCTAATTACCGTAATTCATGTACCGCATAACCCATAATCTGCGTAGTGATATTACCGCGATGAAACGTATTGTACCTAGTATAGTATAATGTGAACCCAGTTCTTGCAGGCTGGTTCTTGCAGGCGTAGTTCTATCGAAGAGCGCCCGGGGTCATATCATGATGATACCCCTCTCGCTTTTTGGAGGGTGAGGGGATCACCAAGATGACCGCGAGTCACTGACTCGAAGCGGGAGTTCAAGGAGATGCGGACACACCAGAGGCTCTCAACATTTACTACGACCGCTACAAATGTAAACATATGGACCTACGACAATACGATAAAGTGATGCTGCTTGTGTATTTGTTTAAAAACATGAAACAGATGCGCTTGACAACAACGTGAATAATCATTACGTCAATTTGCAAATTATGACTGCTCGAGCTTTGCCGAGTGCGGCAGTGATGTATGGCTTCTTAATGTAACTATTAAAGAGTTTATCGACGCTGGGTTCGGCCCTCTTCACGGGTCGCCACTAACAACATGATAAAGTTTTAATTTCACGCGGAAAATAAATTTTGCACAAAATTATTCATCCATTGTCACTTGATTCTCTTTTTTTTAGAATGACGATTTACAAATTTACCATAAATTTGACAGCGTGATTCTATTGCGTTGTAAATTACTAACATTCTACTAACAAAAGCGAGAAATTTCAGGAAAAATTGGGCATCATAAAAACACTAGGAGGTCAGATTAGTCACAAGTATGTAAGACATGAGAATGAAAATAATAACTTGGCAGAAACGGATTTTTCTAAAATTTGTTGTTTGTGGAAATAGGATAATACTAATCTACACTACAACATTATTCTGGACTATTATTACAATGAAGTTTCTTTTCCCTAACAATTTAAATAACTTTCTGCTGAATATTAACACTAAATAAATCACTAGTCTACAGAATGGAAGCAACTTTTTTCTCTGACACAATTTTTTTGTATGACACTATTTTATTTATGGAAAATGAGAAGTACATAATTTTCGTCATTGATAGGATCAAGTTTTTCACGAAAAAAATCTAAGGGCAAGTCTAGAAAATGCATTTTAAGTGACCGTAACCCGTCAAAGTAGGCCCAGACAAACTGACCCAGTCATAAAGCTCAGACAAAATAGTTTCCGACAAAATAGCTTTACGACAAAATATCGTCGATAAAAAAGCCCGTACAAAATAACTTCGTCATAAAATAGCTCCATCGGAAAAGCTTATTATGATTTTCTTTTTTGTATATCAAAAAAATAAATATTCACTTTTTTCTTAAGGCACTACTTCTTTAATATGTCCTTTTTTGGTTTTTGTATTTTAATAACTTGTGAATAATTGTCATAACTGGATTGTCGAAAAGCTTTCATTTTATTAGTCGAGAAAGTGGGGTTAAATTGTACCTTTCCGCGTTGTTAGCTCTGATCGAGTAAATTTTAGCTTTATTATAACATACTTCATTATATTAACTTTTTATAGGTCAAGCCTAAATGACTAAATAAATTTATTATTAAGAACTGAAAATGTATATTTGGGATTAAAAAACGAAAACCGACTATTCACAACTTGTATAAAAAACCTTTATAAAGGATAAAAAACATCACCCAATTTAGAATTAATGTAGAATTCTAACCTTTAGACTTCTTCTTCTGCTACAAATTAGCGAATTCCCTCTTCTTCATTTACGAACCCACTGCAACAAAAAAAAACACATGCAATTTTTGTATACATAAAGAAAAATACCATGGAAGTTTACATCAACTTTACACACAATAATTTTTAACAACGGTGCAAATCAACATTACCAGTTAGGTTTAAATATGTAGTTACGACTTAAAAAATACTTATCAGAAAAGGTTTTGAAGTCACAATATAAATTCTAAGCAAAATTGTACAATGAGATCATGTGATTCTTGGTGAGGATGAACAGAAAAAAGTTGGTTAGAGTTTTACATATATGTAACAGACTCAAAATAAACCCAAAAATTCACAGTTTCGGAGAATATTTGTCTAAAAATTCGCTCACAAATAGATAGACGGAAGCAGAAAAAAAATTCGTACTACATAAACTGGAAAATGTCTAGAAAACAAGAAATGAAAGTCTAGTCAGAATAACCGTGCTACACTACGTTTATAAATTAAGAACATTCTAAAGTAAATTTAAGTGAACTTCAAAATAAACTCAAATGTTAAAGACCACTGTTCTCAATTAAAATGATTCTCTGAAACTTTTTACTGATTTAGTAAACTTATTTTAATTGTACGACCCAAATACAAAATTGTTTCCAACAAAAACCTAAAATTTAAATATTTCAGAAAACAGTAATGAAAATTGCAATAAATAATAATTGCAGTAAAGCGTAAAAACGATCCGTGAGGAGGTAAAAATAAAAATTGGATTTATAGATATTGGAAATTAATTTACCGAAAAAGGCCAGGTTTAAAAAATAAATATCTGACGAGATACATTTGAGTGCTTGTTGAACAAACATAATTATTTATTAAGTCGTTAAGTAACGACTTGTAAAATACAGTTCTCGCTTAACATCCTCATTTTTATAACAATTATAACTACACTTACCCTTTAAATCCAGATTTCCTTTCCTTCCGCGCTGATCCTTGCAGACTCCTTCCTCATGGGAACATCACAACACTCACCTTTCACTTTAAGCCCGAAACCAAATTATTTTTAACAAAAATAAACCACTTAAACAAACTAATTCACAGACCGCATACGTCCTCAACAAAGTCGAAACCGACAGAACTCCTTTACGTAACACGAAAATTGAACAAAAACTTATCGCCGTACACCGTATCACGCATTTTTTGCAGAGTTTTTATTCATCGCACAAGAATTGAATTAAAAATAAAAATACGAGGACAATATTATTCATCAGCAGAACAGAATTTTTGCGTTGTGTGGATAAATAAGAAATTACATGTTGCGTAAAATTTTCCTAAAAAAGAATTAGAAAACTCAATTTAAATACGTGTTTTGGAAATATTTTATTTTTCGACAGTTAATGACACAATGCAAAATTCAAAATTTTTCACCACTTCTGCCAAAATACTTATGTAAAACAGATTCATAGGGGGTGTTCCAAGGTTCAAAGGACGGAACATTAAACATTTTTTGTTGTAGACAGTAGAAAACATTCTCTAACGCAGTCTTCTAGAGCTATAATTTAAAAGTATTTTCAAAGATATAGAATGTATGTTTACTTTCGGAGCGTGAGTAATAGTATCCATTTAGCTACTTTCATGTTCTCTGAACGTTTCATAACCTCCAGAATTTAAAAAAGAGGTCTCCCGTTTCTGTCTGTCTGTCTGTCTGTCTGTCGTCTATTGTCAGTGGTCTGTTGACGATTTTATTAGACAGGCAATCTCCGAAACTACTGGACTGATTGTTGTTATATATTTTAAGGATATCGTGTAGATCGACATCAACAAAAATTTGTCTGATCATCCCCACCCACAATTTGACGACATCTCAATTTTTTTTTAAATGCTTTAGAGGGTGACTCAAAAAAATTAATGATTGAAGTAAACTTTTTTATTAATATAATCAAGAACAACTCACTCTGTATTCTCAAAAATTTGGAAATAAAACTGTGAGTTATTGTTAGTATTATAGTGTACTATCCAAAGTGATACCATATTTTTCCATTTATTTATTTATTTTTAAAATAATGATGTTGGCAGTGAAGTTGTTTGCCACTTTAAGCTAGATTTGTTTCAATGTGCTTTAGGTGCGAGGGAAGTTCTGTCTAAATAACTTTCGGCTATTATTTTTAGATCGTATTTTTTTACTTTTCAGTTATCACTTAGCAGTATGTAATTCCAGACTGATGATTTCTCTAATTGTTGGGGATAACAATTTAAAAAATATAAACCAAAACCGGAACATCGCAAGATGGTGTTTCACCCCGACACCTGTAATAAGAAATAATTAAAACGAATACCTTTTATCATGTCTTTACTAAGTCACCACTAAATAAATCACGTTACACAGTCTTCTAAAACAAAAGAACGAATATTAGTAAATAACTAAAAATAATAACAAATGTATTCATTATTAAAATGACAACATAAAAAGTTAGTTAATTTATAATTTTGACGAAGCCAAGTTTTTTGTTCCGAAGCTGTTTTGTCGCGGATATTTTCCTAAAAAGTTTTGAACAACAATTTTAAAACATTGCGAGGCATATTTTTTACACAGGCTCAGTTTCTGTTCAAATGTCTCACCTTGTATTAACTGCCTACATATATCCCTTTTATAATAATCTAAAGTACGAAAAAGTAGGTCTGCCATTTCCGTCTGTCTGTCGCCTGTGTCGATTTTTATTACACAGAATGATAATCTCTAAAATTGGATCCATTGTTGTTAAATTTTATAGGTATTGTAGACGACAAGGTTGTTTCGACAGGACTTCCCTCACCTATGCAGTACAGCTCAACAAATCCCGTTACTTTGAAAAAAAAAAATGTATTTTGCTATCATTTATTTATGATAACTTCTATACATTAAAACAAATATAATAGATAAGTAATACCACTAATAATATAACAAGCAAATGACATCATGTAAATGTGTTTCGACATTCTATAATTTTTTCTTGCCTCTATACATTTTTTTTTCAGAATTTTGTAGAGTTTGTTTTTCTGAATTCATTAATGTGTTATACTTTAATTACTTATACCCTGCCACTTCGTACTCGAGTGCATTATGTTACGAAAACACACTTGTTTCTATTATGTCTGAAATGACCAAGACAAGAAACGGATTAACAATTGGTCCAAAATGTGAATGCGTTGTTAACGGTAGAGTATATAGGTGTAATTCTGTAAAAACTTGTTAAATTTAAAGGGCAAATTTCCACAGTAACGAGTTAAATTCGTAAATCTGATTGGCTGTCGGATTATTTTTAACAACCATTTCAATTTTAACAGATTTGGATACACAATTGGGTTTTTTATGCCTACGAGTATGTAGGAAGTTTTCCCAGTTGAGAATGTTTCGATAAACCTTATTTCAGCAAGGACACGTCTATCTATTCCGATATACAGTGTAATATTTGTAATAAAACACTGGAGTGTTGAGAGTGTTCTTGAGATCTGATCACTAAAAAAAGTAAATAGCAGTAATAACATATAAAACAAAAAGTTCCATGCGATATTCCAACTGCAAACGATTTTCGCGTAACATGTTTGAAACCAAACACTCGTGATGGGCCATGAACCAACCTTCCAAGCACTCCGCTATTACTAGTATTATAAACATTTGCGGTATAATTTCGATACAATCGGTCCAGTAGTTTCGGAAATTACGTATGTAATAAAAATGGATACAGACACCAGACAGACAGACAAACAGACAGACAGACGGAAACGGGAGAGTACTTTTTTTCGTACTCTAGGGGTCTTGAAACGTCGAGAAAATGTTCTTACACTGGGGAAGTAAAAACTAAATAAAATTTGTCTGAGTATCCTTATCACCAATGGGATGACATACAGAAGGTATTCCATTTTTTTTATTGATTCAATCAATTTTCTTTTAACACAAATGCATGCTTTGATCTGCCACCGTTGCTGCTTGTTATCTGAAGGTGCTGATATTCGAATTCTTTGGAAGTATAAATATAAACAGTTGAAGTTAAAATGTGTATTGAGAATATATTTATCCCGTGGGTACACTCACACAGACCGGGCTGTTAGTTAGGTATAGAGGTTATTATAAAACCGGGACCGCAAAAAAATTTATAATTTTCTGTAAAGCGGGATTTGTTTGCCTGTACCTGAGGGATGAGGGAAGCTCTGACTAAACAACTGTAGACCAATTAAGCCGACTTTTGTGTAGTGAAAAACACCTTGTTGTCTGGACAAAAGCTACATTTCAGACATTCTTTTCTCCTAGAACAAGAGATGAGTACTGAAATCACTTTTCCCGAGTGAAAGCGAAAGCGAGGACCTATTGCAATATGATCCATCCAGCGAATGATCGCTTTCATGTTTTCTGGACGTTTTATGACCCCTACAGAACGAAGAAATAGTGGCCCGTTTAAGTCTGTCTATCGTCTGTTTTATTGGACAGATAATCTCCGAAACTACTGGACCGATTGTTGTTCAATTTTGTCTGTATATTAGGAATATCATGGGGATGGCAAAATGCTAACCAAAGTTTGGCTAATCGTTACCACCAACAGTTTGATAACGTCATCCCAAAACTGCTACGTTAAAATTATTTAAATCTTTTTGACCTATGAATCCGCTTACAGTTTTTCTCTTAGAGTCCAAATTTTCTCAAAACAGTTCGCACAGTATAATAAAGTTTTACGAGCATTGCCGGTCAAGGAGCTCCGCAGTAGGAGCAGTTATTCTCTTACACTGTGGCTTGTATTAACTATATTGTTTTTACAGTATACAGGTTATCACAAAAAAATTTTCACTAAATCAAATTTTATAACTCTTCAAAGAAACAGGATTTGTTGTACTGTACTTCAGGGGCGACGGAAGAACTCTTGAAATGACCTTTGACCAATTTTCTTGTTATACAATGGGACTTTTTGTCTTTAATATCACCCGAAAAATAAGAATATTTGGAAAATACAAACTACAAGCCAAAAATAGAGTTACAAATTAAGGAGGTGTATAAAAGAACTGGAGACCTAACTGGAGGGGGAAAGAAGAATGAAAATAGAGGAACTACAAAACGTTACATACATTGGAATCTGGCTATCAAATACCGGGAATACCAATTCAGAAATAACAGCAAAAATAGTGAGAATAATGAACAAAAAAGAAAAGCAAAAACTAGAGACCTAGGAGAAGAAGATATTCAGGCAGATTTTCATTAACTTTCAAATCTGCACAAATTTTCCACGTATATTCTTCCATATTGACATGAGCCATAGGTACAGAAGAAAGCTTACGCCCGTTGTGCAACATTACAGTTTTTAAATTGACTTTGAAAGCATCAATAAACAAACGCCAACCATTTATGACAGAGCAAACATCAGGCAAAAGCACAAAACTTTCAAATAAATTTCAGTCCTTCAACTAGGATCCTAAAATTTGAGCTTGTTTTTGGATAAATTTAGATCAAGCACTAGACCGTTAAGATCTGCATGTGTTATTTATTCATAAATGACATGTTTATCGCTCTTTCATCGTCAATTTCCATGTTTTCATTTTCAACTCTAAGAACAGGTAACATACGACTAGAGTCTGGTCCTTCAGTTCGTAGTAACTATTACAGTGCTGTTCTTGTTCTGTACACTGTACACTTTCACAGAGCCCAGAACAAATAGATTTTCAGCAGCTACCCTGAAAAAAGTGACTTTTAGTTATGGTTAAAGATGTACATGACATTTAATTTCTTTTTGGTGTTGTTAAAATTTGTCACATTTTATTTTGCATTCATGGTGTTATCTTCAATAGTTTCATAACGAAATTCAGAACTGTATGACCATTTTTTTTATTTATTTTTTTATGTTAACAGGTAATTTGAAGTTAACCGTTGTTTTTGATACGTGAATCAAAATTTTGTAAATTTGTAGTTTCAGGTTTTAACATCTAGAATCTAAAGTGACTGTATATTTGCTTGCAAAAGAAATAAACATGAGCTATAAACTTACAGCATTTGGAAACTCTTTTTGTTGTTGTTGTTATTAAGAAAACTGGGTTGTGTAAATAATGAAAACAGTTCATAAACAAGAAGACTGAGAAATTAAATCTTTTGAATAAAAACTGTAGAATTTGGGTTTACGGTCATCATGAATGAGCATCGAAATTGATAAAGTCATTGGTTTAATGAACGAACGAAACATTTCGCGAGAAAGGCTCGTAAACACGCGATGGTTAGAAACATAAAAGCAGGTCAGTAAAAAAAAACTTTCTGAAAATCAAAAGGTAATAAAGTCGTTCTTTCGGATAAGAAGGTTGTTACATTAATGGTCCTTATCATTCGGTTTCCAAAAACCCATTACCGAAAACGTTAAGAAAGAAACACCTATTTTAAATCAATTAGCAATGTTTTTAACCCGAAAGTTAGACTTAAACTACAAATTCGAAATTCAAATCTATCGAAATTTAATAAGTGTGCCACCAAGCAAACGACAATCCATCAATCTTAAGATAATCAAAATAACAAAATACACAAGGAATATTCGATTGCTAATATTTAGTTTTTACCACTTTGGACACAAACCAATGGAATATGCTATATACAATCTATTTTTTTTTATTTGATTTTTTTTTTTTTAGATACACTTGTGAATACAAACAATAGTAGGTTATAATTCGACACCTTCAAATACAATGCTTTGCTACGTCATTGTTGACTCTTATTACTGTCCACAATGAAAAATAGAAGTCTCGACTCCTCCAAATGAACACAGGTATGCTAAGGAGCTGAAAATCATTAGAGATGCAGCCAGGTGTAAAGGTAAATAAAATTACAAGCGAGCGTAAGCGTTTTGTGACATATCTTGTATAGCTTCAGTGGATAATTAAGTTGCCAAAAAAAGTTTTATATGTGTAATATAAGAACATATCATTAAACTCAGCGTTTATAACACAACTTAATTAATAAATAAAACACCAGCTACTCCTATACAATATGGTGACCCTTTCGTTTGTGAATTTGTAAACAATTTCCAGGAGAGTACATCTTTTTACAAGCTTCCAGCGTCTCAGACACATAAAAGGATAATAATTTGAATCCATACTCTTCTAAATAACTAAATAAGTAGACTTGCGGTGAGTTTTACTGCTACCAGGTACATATTTTAAGAGATAATGCGGCTTATCTATTTTAAAAATCAAAATTAAAAACTCATGTTAATTTATGTGCCATGAAGTCGACTCCGCTCGTGCAAATTTGAATCTTCACGACGTGCTTATCTGGTTATTAGCACCTCATTACGCCTTAAACTTACTTGACAAAATTTAAATATCAAACCCCAGACTGAATGTCTCAAGCCAGTTTTTTATTGTCACTTTAACATTTTCATTAACGGTAAATAATTTATAATTTGGAATTTTTGACTTCAAATTTTGAGATAATTAAACAATACGCAGGTTAGAATAGTTTGATGTTCTGAAGAGAAGGTAACAAATACAATTCACTGCATTGTTATTGTCTTGTGTCTAAAATCGTGAGTGACCTTGTAAGAAGATATTTGATGATGAAGAATTTTTAAAAAATGTTAGTGTAAAAAACCTCCCTGCTAAGAAGTTAAAAAATGATTTAAAAAAACAGAAAGAAGCTGTGTTTACAAAAGATTCTAAAGCCTTAACAAAGTATTCAGTTTCGGAAGCAGAAGTTAGTTACAGGAGCTATTTATAGTGAAGGCATTCAACCTTTTATGTGAATAGTTTATGGGATTGGCACATGTAAAAAATATCTTCTTTCATTTCATGCAGCCGAACACGTACATCGGATGTCCCAGATTTTATTTAACAAGTAGTAAGAGCATATTGTGTGTTACTGAGGATATTGGTATGTGGTAAAAATCAAATTTAACGGTATGTTCAATAGAATATAATGTTAATTACATAATTAGAACTATAAAGTTGATAGTAACACCGCACTTTATTGTAATAAAAAACATAAAAAAAATAGCGCTACAAAACATTGCGACATTATATAATAATAATATACAATGTGTATTCTTAATTTCTTAACTAATTAGAAGGAGCCGTGCATGGTTTAATTTCAGTGTCTTTGTACGAGTAATTATTTCAGCCCATTTTACTCAAGCACAATAAGTTGTATATCCATAAATTCTCCACAGCAATAGCAGCATCATCATAATTTCCATTTTATTCTTACCGTATTCAAATTTATGATAATGTTGTTACTATTTATTACCATAACCATGGTAGCTAGTTGGTCGTAGGTGTGTGCCCCATTACCATTACTTTTTAAACTTTTCTCGTCCAGAATTTAGTACTTTCATCTCCACAGTTTCTTTTTTTCACTGAGGCAATAAATACCATTAACCCTTTCTTACTTGAACCGTGAACAGCAATAAGTAAATTATACAGAATGCACTAAACAAACTAATCATTGAAACACACGCAGGCTGTTAAATTTTAACCTGTGCATACAGAATAAACAAAGCTTTAGTACTGAAAAAAGGTAAAAAAAGGAACTGTTTAACCACAAAACTGGCTGCTAATCAACCAAGAAAGCGCTTCATGCCTATAGGTTGTTTGCAATGACTAACCGTCACTAATGGATGTCAGTCATTTAATGTAAATAAGAAAATTGGAAATAATGAGTAAAAACGTCAATATTTAACTAAGTTAGTGCATCAGAGCAAACCACATTGCCTAAACTCCTGACCCGACCTCAATGCAGCAAAAGTATGTAGGTACAGAAACTTGTTTGATTAAAAAATAATTGTACTATATTTTAGAAAATACTTATTTGACATGAAAATAAATTTAATTGGTCGAAAGTGTTGTAAGGGTAAGGATTCCCGATCTTTCCAATACACATTCAACAGACAGGCGGCAGACAGATGGACGGAATCCGACTTTCACTCTCATACTCCATGACCATTTTATGATAATTATTTTTTCTTGGAAGCAAATTGTATAACAGTATAAAACAATTTATTATTAATAACAGCCTTTATTAATCTGAAATAATACATATGCTTATGCATATGTTAAATAAATTACTGTCAATAAAAGCTTCATAAATTATACATAAAACATAAAAAACTTATAAAAACGCCAAATAACCATTGGAGCCTAGGCAAAAAATAAACGAGTTATCATCACAATTGCACAAAAAACGTAATACATTAGTAGATTAGCATTACACTACAGGAGCTAAACTTGTCTGTAGCCTCGAACAGATGCTTTGTATACCCTAAGAAAAAAATTTAAATCCCCCATCGAAGGAAAGTTTCACGATTTCTTCAGTTTTTCATGACTGAAAGTTAATAATCGTAAAATGGATAAGAGCCCTTTTAGTAAAAATAATATATTTACTTGAATATTAACCGCATCATTTTAGATTAAAATTGCTAGTACGTACAAGTTATAAACAATATGAATAGGTTATTATGTCAAAACAAAAAATAATAATGGCGATAAGAAATGTTTGCGAAAAACAATGCTTAAACCAATTTCTCAACAATATAAATTTTAGATTATGCAACCAATAAAACATGTGTTGATTTTTGTGCAGTACAATTATGTTAGCAACTTCTTATTTTTCATACAGCTGTGAAACAAAACTTTTTATTCTAATTTCCAAAGAACCAAAAGGGTTCCAAATATCCGAACCAGGACGAAAGTATCCTAAATAATAGCTTCGAATTGCCCGCAACTAAGGTGTATTTAAAAATACGATATCTTTTTAAACCATACAGAAAAATTAAAATCAGAATTACTAAAATGCGAATATTTTCTTTCTTATACATATGTATACAGTTTTTACTACTGACCACAAAGAAATTTGAAATGGATAAACCAAATGATCTGAAGAATCAAGAAAGATAATTCATTATTATTAAACCAAACAAAAAATGTTACTGCAGCAACAACTGTCAATTCTTTACGTTAGATACAAGGTGTACAAAAAAATACAACGATAGAGAAGTCATATAAAAGAAACATATCAGCAGTCCTTGGAAACAGTAATAATGTTTCACAATACCTTGATAAAGATATGTGCACTTACCTTTTAAGCGTGACAGACAATAATGTGACTGTGGAATGCTGTTTAAGAAACAACACTGAAAGATAATTGTAACGATATACGAAGATTTAGTTTCCATTATTCGTAAATAATTATGAAAAATCAACCACTAGTATGAACGCCAAAGAAATAAGTTTTACAACTATCATAACGGGGGTTATCGAAATGGGTAATAAAAAATAATTCAGTTAAATTAACTCTAATTAATTTAGTTCAATTCGGCGAGCTGTAAAGGAAATGAATGGGGCACACAGTATTCGAACATTCCATTCCAGATGTCGGGTTTTACTAAATTAATTAAGATGATGATATATGTACATATAATGAAAGTATGTATATTTTCCGAAAATTAACTAAAATATGGCAAAAAATCGTTATCTGATAAGTCAATTTATTCCACTTTTTTAGATTAAAAGCACAGTGTAAAAAATGTTCCTTGAAAAGGCGGCCGGGTAGAAACAGAGGTCATGATACGTCGAAAAAACAAGAAAAAAGCCATTTGTCAGATGAACCTTTTATTACAATACTTCCTTAGCTTACATTGGAGAAGTAAAAATTATAATTGGTTGTCACATTATTCATGCCTCCAGTTCTAAAGTACTTACCAGAAATATCGAGACTTTTAAAAAAATCAGCGGAAGCGACAAACAGGAAGGTGTTTTCCTAAATCGCCTACTTACAAGCCCCCGATTACCTTCGAGTAGAAACATAAAGCATTACTTTACCACCTGTTATGAAAACAACAATTTTCTAACCCTCCAGGTACTTAACCATTAATGGGTCTTTTCGAAAACCACATCACTAATCGGATAAGTCACTGGAGTGTAAAACTTTGTAAACAGCCTAAATAACACTTTACCACCAGCAGACAGAATCCCGTGTCAGGGACGTACTTTCAAAATTTCAGTGTGGCGCCAAACATTTAAAACTCCTATTTCACTGTAAAAATGAGCAGAAAAAACTGTGAAAAATTATTTGCATGTACTTTTTGTGGGCCTCAATGCTCTTAATTATAACTTTTACATCTTCACCGACACGGGTTAGTTTACAATCGTCACCAACCCTGCTAATGTGTCGCCAACTCCTCATAATCGCGTCATAAAATTTTATGGGATACAAAAACAGAGTTCTCAGTATATTTGAGATTAATTTGTAATTTCCAACTATTAATTTACTGACTGTGGTAAGTTGTAATTACAACCAAATGCACTTAGAAAATATAGAATCCTTATTCGAAAAAAAATTAGTGAAGATTCTGGAATCATTTTTCAAATAGTTGCTTGGTTACAACGTAATTAACTAAGAAACCAAAATTATGAATTGATTTATTACTGTTAAAGTGTTGATTTAAAGAAAATTTGGGCTAAATTAAACACTAATAAACTCTTTAAACAATATCAATAATTTTTGACATAGTTAAACCTTTTTTCTAACATAACATAAATTATTGTAGGATAGTGTCGCAGATGTTTCAGTACACAGTATCGTCTTCAGACAGGAGATTAACGGGCTTCGAATACAGAAATTTATATAGTTGAAATTAACCATGGCAAGTGGGGATGTTGCAAATTTAAATCTTGTAAAGGAAATTTGTTAATATATTTTTCAGGGCGAACTCAATTGAATTTATAGAAAACAGTGAAAATAAAAAAAAGTAATAATGGCCATCACGAAAAATCAACACCAAAATTTACAAACAATCATTTGCCTGTTATCATTTTAAGAGTATGAAGTGAAAATAAAATTCTGTTTGCCAAGCCAGCTCCACTACAAAAAAATGGCGCGCGAGTAGTCCAGGAAGACCACGTTTCATTGTTTGAAGTCCACTGGTTTGATGCGTAACACGGTATCCACCACCACCACGCTCTTCTTCTGTGTTCCTCAGCAACGCTGCGCTCCCGTGGCTCCTCGAGTAATGACAGTAAGCTATTGCTGCAGCCCGGACCCGTTACTTATTGCACACTTGGTTTATTTCTACAGCTAATTTGTTTACCAGCAGGCATAACCGCTACCGGTCGTAACTCACCAAAACTAAAACGTGACTATCATAATCACCCGATCTGCGTACGATTGCTGTAACTCCGAATAATAGGTGCCGGTTAATATTTGGCTCCGAACAAACCTCGGCCGAGACCTTGTAAATTTAACACACAAAAAAGAAGAATAAATAAAAGATACTCCAACAGGTGTATGGGTAACACAGGTAGCCGAGCCGAAACTAATTCTTGTCCCCTCCCGTCCCGGACGAAACGATGGACTGTGAACGGCATTACGAAGACTACCTCAAAACGCCCACTAATAAGCATTTTTATTTGGATTTTTATTTTGTCTGTCTTGAATAATTTGAATAAATTCGGGCGGTTATTCGCCAATTATATGTTTGAGTTTTTACTAAACGATAATGACTTCTTGGGATATTCTGTCTTTTGCGAAATTCGGACTAAATCTAATAAACCTATGGTACCTGTATAACGCGAAAACAGAACATGAAGTCCAGTGTCACTATAGCTTCCTAGTTTATCGGGTAGGACAGTTGTTCCCACAACTGACTTTAATTAGTAGTATTTAGTAATATTGATCTTTCTACCACTGTTTCTTGATATAAACTTTATTACGCAATTAATGTTTATGAAAATATTTAATTTGTACACAGTCACATACATTTAAAAAATACAGTTATTTGTATAGAACTTTTTATGACAACCCCTAAAATAAATCGGTCCATTCAAACATGTGACATGCATACATATTAAAAATTGTGAAATGACGCCAAGTAAATTTTAATTATTGTTTTGTAATCACTAGGTCAGTGTTGTGTCCTCTTAATATGTGAAAGAAATTCATTGTGTGTGTAATTAATTTCCTTGAAAAATTGTCCAATTTATTGCTCGAATACTCTACAAGCTACCACAAATCGAAAAAATATGTAATTAACTAGACATTTCTTAAAATAATCTTTTTCTGCTACCGATAGCGTAAATGAATCTTATTGCTCCAGTGACACTGATGTAAGCGTAAGTGAAGTAAATAGGGCAACCTCGTTGCTAGCTCCGTAAGTAGGTTACTAAGGGCGTAAGTGTTACTTACGCTGCCAGGACAAAAAAGTAATGAAAGTAGTAGAATGTCAGAGAAATGTCAATAATTTCATTTTACAGCAATAGTTTCTTTTATAATTATTTATTAATATTAACTGTAACACTACACTCAGTAATATTTATTAAAGGATTATTATTTGAAGTTATTTCAAATTTAGTAACTGTCACATTTTCATCAACTGCATGAGCTTCCAACATTTTCTTATATAATTGAGGTAACAAACAGAAGAACTGACACGACGTTAATTTCAGCATTGAATATTCACACCATAAACTGCTAGGAGACTTGCGGGCTTCGGATCTTTCCTTAAAATAACCAAACACTACGGTTTCATTAACATCTTGAATGTTTCGTGATGTATACCAAATTGAAAATGCGTTGTAAGTTTCATTATAACGGAATTTCGATTTTTCAGGTAACAGACATGCGCAAGCAATATTGGCAGCTTCTTCTATTGCCTGTAAATGACTTGAATCACTCATTTTTCACTTTGAACAACTACTTTTTATTAGAAAACTTCACTTGTAAACAAATTTTTTTATCTTGTTGCTACGGAAATGAATACGTTCAATGAGTTCCTGATAATTTCTTAAATATTTTTTAGTTACTAGAATTATTACTTTTTAGTGTTACTGGTGTCGGTAGCAGAAAAAACGTAATACAATACACGCTGCGTAACTCCTTTCTTAAGTCTCGGAGGTTTGCCGGGCCTCGGCGTTGCCTCGGCCCGTCAAATCCACCTCGACAAAAAAGTTTCCTTACGCAGCTTGTAATGTAAATAACTAACTATTTTATAATACTTCTCATGGCTACCACTTGGAAAGTAAAAAATTTATATTTTAAAGTTTACCTTATTAGGTTATTGAGGAAGTACGTTATTAGAGTATCTTATTAGTGGACATATTTTGTAATCCCTAAATGACTGTTGGCAGCATAAAAAAAAGTTCCAAGAACAAATTTCTGTGGGCCTGCAAACACTGTTGATTCAGCTTACGTTTTTTGCAACCTTAGTATATAGTACAGAAAATTTAGAAGACAGGTAATTTACGAAGTAGCAGGTCTTGATCCTAACTACTTACTATACATATAAGTACTTAAAAATATTTGAAAATAACATTATCAAGGTTTTAAAATGGACCGCTAGACACATTTTCGTTAGTGTTTTACTCATCAAGTTAAATTTTTGGAGGTAATTAAGACTATCTCTCTAATAAAATCTCCAACAAACAAACAGAAAAACAACAAATTGTCCGAAACGAGAGATTTGCATTTTCGTATTTTGCGGGCCGTGAATCTTCAAATTCAATACTTCCTAGATGGTGTTCGAAGGGTAAAAATATTATTAAGCTATTAAAACTTAAATATATGTCGCTTTACAAGATATTTAGTAAACGTCATTGTAACGTCTTAGACAATAGGTAGTCGCGAACGACAACTTGCATTTTCGTATTCTACAAACTGTAAAACTAAAAAAAGCTTCACATGTTAACAGTTTTTTTTTAACAAAAAAGTATCGAGTAAAGGACGCTTAAAGTTTACTCTTGACAAGAACAGAAAGTTTCTTCTTTATTTTGTACATGATGGTGGAAAATTAGTGTGAAAAATTCTTTCACGCGCTCTATACTTTTGCAGCCGATTTAGGGCTTTTGCTTCCTTTACTTTCAGCCTCCACTGTTTTCGATTGATTGCCAGTCCTTTACATTTCTTGAAATTCATTTCTTTGACGTCCATCGCGTCGTTCCATTTAAATTTCAATCTTCTTTTTCTTCCTATACCTTCGATTTTATATTCTACGGGTTTTTTTTACCTTGCTGTCTTGTCCCATGCTTACTGTCCTGCCTATCTTACGATTTCCCACAATGCCTTTCCCTTAGCATTTCATGGTTATCTATATTCTATTTTTGGGCCATTATTTCCTATTCTGTTCTCCTAAGTATTTTTGTTCCGAATCTCAGTAGCTTCTGACCATCTCTCTTACTCAAAAACTAGTCTTTTTTCTTGGCTTGTATCAGTTTTCATCCGGAATTGGCTTTCACTTAGTAGTGGTGTGATTCAACGTTTGCTCCTCTCATACTTCTCCATTCCGTAATACAAGGTGACTATCAATTATCGCGATTTTTTGTCAGGTTGACAACATATTTAAAATTCTATAATGGCATACCTGATTGTCAAACTAAAATTTAGGACACCAAGTCATCTGCTCATCACGTCTGGAAAGGGCTCCTGTCAAAGCTGACAACTGTGAACTGACATGTTAACATTGCTGCCAATAATTCAGAATTGCCAACACAAAAATTTGCTTCGATCATTAACGGCCATCCGGTACTTGTAAAATTCCTACATCTTATTTTGGGCCATTATCTACTGTCCTTGTCTCCTAAGTATTTTTCTTTCGAATCTAACTGGCTTCTAACCATCTCTCCTACTCAAACTCCACTCAAAAACCACTCCTTTTTACGACTAGTTCTAATTCCTCTTCTATAAACTGTTTGCATTCCATTTTAATTTTGTCATCCATTAGTTTCCCTATGCCCTATCTACGCGCTACTGATTTTCTTCTTTCGTGGCTTGTATCAATTTTCACCCGGAGTTGACCTTCAGTAATGGTGTGATTCAACGGTTGCTCCTTTCATACTTCTCCATTCTGTAAAACAGTGTGACTATCAATTATTGAGATTTTTTTTGTCAGATTGGCAACATATTGTTGCGTTGAACGTGAATCGGCGTGGGTTAAACTCAACAATTTATTTCTTAGTAACTCAAATTTACACGTCGGATTATATAGCGATTATGTACAAAATAATTCCCGCGCAACTGGATTCTGAACTCTCGACTCGACTCGACTCGACTCGCTGATTGAATTTAGCTCTCGTTGTATGAACTACACTGACTGCTCCCGACAGCCGCGCAGTCCTTCTCGAAGATCTCCGTCCCCGCTTCTAGGTTTGTTCTCTAACACCCGTCGCGACATCTGCTTCCAGGCTCTTCTTCGGCCCCCGTCACCAGACGACGTATAGGTTCATTTTGTAACATTGCCTTCTCCTTAGTTCTGATCGTCCCTATCAGAAACGACAAAGGTGTCACTGTTGTACTTCATGAGGCAGCCTAAGTGAACAATCTTCATTTTCATCTTCGGCCCTTGTCGAATCCTGTAAATGAGATCGTTAATCCTCTTGGACCTTCTCAGTCTGGTGACAACTTCGGGCAACGACCTTTCTTTCTTCAAGAATTATAAAGCCATACCAAATCCCCTGCCTGGAATCCTACTGAGTTCCCTTAAAGTCGTAGCGTGTATTCATTCTGTCACTCCCATCGGGATCTTGTGGCGCACCGTTTCGTAAACATTCGGCAGCTTCTCCTGTAAGCCATCGTCTTTAACTTTCTTCATGCCCTTGTTCCTTTCTTCGGTCACTGGGAGGGGACTCGCTATTTCTCCTGCAGTTCTTCCAAAAAGCGAGCCAACGTTGTGTGGTTGCATCGGCCCTCTCGCTTCGGCCACCGCACAGATCACACATTTCTTGCACCAGCTCTCGGACCAGTAGAATCTCTCCTTGACCTTGGAAAGCGTCTTGTAGATTCCAAAATGAACACCAGAACCTCCGTCGTGCATTTCTCGAAGTACTTCCTGCCACTAACTGCATAGCGACATGCCTTCCATCCCGACTTTCCCAGGATCGCTTAAGCAATCCGTTCTCCCATTGAGCCCATAACGCCTTGAAAGAAGATGACTCGTCTAATATTTCCGACCAGCCAGGTCGTTCCATCCCATCTTCTTTCCATCTGAGAAGCGGCCCAATATCCTCGTCTTCCCCCTGGTCCTTTCTACACCGAGCTGTAGTCCTTTCATCATCTTCTACGACTGCTTGCTTCCTGCGGTTGGACCGTGCTTTCGGCTGCTCCACCTCGTTGCAGTGTTTGTGCTTCTGATAAGCGATCAATCTTGTAATCAATGCAACCCTGATTCAGCTTCAACTCTTCATTTCCAAGACGTAAGACTTCCTTCACTGCATCAATTGTCAGTCCATAGCGGCTAATCAAATCCATTCCCAAAATGAAGTCAACTTGATCGGCGTCGACTCTCCAGTTACACTTTTCAATCTGATCGTTTCGGGTATAGTTTGTACATCTTCAGCTCTCCCGAGTCCTTTACGTACAACTGATACCTCAGCGCCAGTGTCGATGGTGATTGCTGCTGGATTTTCATAAATCTTCCCCGGTGTAGTTGAACCACTACCTCTGGTAAAAATTCTTACTGTCACTTCGCTGGCGGTCTTATTGTCCCCAGCGAACCCGTTCCCCAGAGTACCGACTCCTTTTAGATATTAGTGAGACCTCTGTTTTGTGCTTTTTCTTGGAACTGATAATCGAGCACGACAATCACGTTTGAGGTGTCCCTGACGCCCACACCTATAGCATTCTACGCTTTGCTTACGAGACACATCATCCTCCCGTCTTCGAAAGAGGTCATCTATTTGCTCTAACAATTTTTCCAGCAGCTTCTCTATCTTGTTGTTTCTTGTTTCTCTGTTTCTGCTACGCTAACTTTGTAGCACGTTCTTGAAGAACTGTACGCCGCCTCCACTTCCACCGCACGAATCAAGGCTTCAGATAATATCTGATACTTTGATAGTTGTAAGACCTTCTAACTTCAACGTCGCGAATGCCATTTACGAAGGTTTCTGTCGCAAGCCTCTCTTGAATAGTCGGTAGTGCTCCGGACTATGCTAGACGTACCATTTTTTTGACATCTACTACAAATTCTTGTAGAGATTCTCCAACTTTCGAAGTTCTTGTTTTTAATTGGGCGGCAAAAACTTACTTTAGATGTTCATCGCCAAATCGAAGTTCTAGACAGGGTTTGAAATATCTTTGCGCTGCACCTCGCAAAGGTACTATCAAAGCTGTAGTCTTCTGTGTTTCTTCTCAAAGATTCGCTGTCGCTCCTGCCTGAAACTGCTTTTTGTACGATGACCAAGATGTTTGATCATCATACGTGGGTGGCTGAATCATTCTATGGGGTTGAACTAGTTGTTGCTGTATTTTTCCTTAACTTTCCGACTTTCTTCATTTTGTTCTCTGTTCTATCGTCCATAGTTTTCATTCGATCTTCCATGTTATTTATTGTCCATTCGGTCTTCCGTAGTTTTCATTCGATCTACGTATGCGTATGAATGTTCCTGCACTGATTTCTCGAACTCACTATTTAGCTGATGCTCGACTTCCTCTTTTACTTTTTGGCCCATTAAGATGACCCACTCTTCGAAGAAAATAAAGGGTGGGTGGGCGGTGCTTGTCAAGATGAGACTGATTTTGGCAAATGACATATCCTCTAAGAAAATAATTGCTAGTACTTGCTAGATAAGATTGACTTTGGCAGATGACTTATTGTTCTAAGAAAATAAAGGCTGGGTGGGCGGAGCTAGTACTTGCCAAATAACCTACCCTCTAAGAAAATAACAGGCGGGTGGGTCGGGCTAGTATTTGCCAGAATGGGACTTATTTTGGCAAATACCTACTCTTCTAAGAAAAAGTTCTAGCCCCGCCCACCCACCCTTTATTTTCGTAGAATAGGTCATCTGCCAAAATCAATTTTATCTTGTCAAGTATGAGTCTGATTTTTGCAAATGACATATCCTCTGAGAAAATAAGGGTGGGTGGGCGGGGCTAGTACTTGTCAAGATAAGACTGACTCTGGCAGATGACCCAATAAATGGTGGGTGGGCGGGGCTAATATTTGCCAAAATATGACTCATTTTGGCAAATAACCTACTCTTCTAAGAAAAAGTACTAGCCCCGCCCACCCACCCTGTATTTTCTTAGAATAGGTCATCTGCCAAAATCAATCTTATCTTGTCAAGTATGAGTCTGATTTCTGCAAATGACATATCCTCTAAGAAAATAAGAGTGGGTGGGCGGGGCTAGTATTTGTCAAGATAACACTGATTTTGGCAGATGACCCACTCTTCTAAGAAAATAAAGGGTGGGTGGGCGGGGCTAGTACTTCTCAAGATGAGACTGATTTTGGTAAATGACATATCTTCTAAGAAAATAAGGCTGGGTGGGCGGAGCTAGTACTTGCCAAATAACCTACCCTCTAAGAAAATTAAAGGCGGGTAGGCTGGGCTACTATTTGCCAAGATAAGACTCATTTTGACAAATGACCCACTCTTCTAAGAAAAGGCAATAGCATAAAGAACACCATTTTGCATAACCTTCAAATTTGTTTCTATGCCCTTCATTTGTTCTTTAATTCCTGTTATTTCATTCTTGTTTGCTTGTATGTCCGTTTGGAATTTCTCAGTTAGGCTGGTGATTATGTCATCTTTTTGCTTGTCTATTTTTGCATCTCTTACGTCCATCTTTGCGTTCATTTTCTCGTCTCTTGCGTACATCTTCTCATCCATTGTCTTGTTTCTTGAGTCCATTTTATCGTCCATTTCTTTTTTTTTTCTGCCCATTTTTTCGTCCATTTTTGCAAGCATAGCCATGATCTTTTCCTTCGTTGCTGAAGTCCGAGCTCTACTTTCGATAGACATAAATCTTCAAAATTCTTGTCCAAACTGCCCGAAAATCGTCGTAAAATCAATTATTAATTTCAGATCTCACTCCTGACACGAGTGTCACATTTCTCGGTGATTGAAATCGGCGTGGGTAAACTCAATAATTTATTTCTTAATAACTCGAATTTACACGACTAACTATACAAGGACTATGTATAGAATAAGTCCGACTGGACTGGAATGGACTTGACTAGACTCTACTTCTCGCGTTGTTTGAACTTCACTGACTGCTCCCGACGGTGGTTCCTATTTAAACAGCACGCGGTCCTTCTAGAAAGGTCGCCGTTACCGCTTCTAGCTTGTTCTGGAGCACCCATCGCGACTTCCGCTTCCAGGGTTATCTCAGTCACCTATCATCGTCGCACATACTAGAAAACTCATAGGCGTCGTATGGATTTATTTCATAACAATAACTTCTCATTAATTACCTAGTCTACTACTCTATTTCTTGAATTCCCTTATACAATGAATCCCACCCCAAATTCATTTTTTCTGGCTGTAGAGAGATGTTAATCCTGCTGTTAATAAACTTTCCCCCCACTTCCTATATCTAAATAATAGGTTTGTTATTATTATTATTTTCATGAAACAAAAGTTATCATATTTAGAAATTCACAGCTCCACAACTTTCTCAGATAGGGATTTGGAATTTTGCACAAAACTTTTTAGTCGCTTTGTCTTAACAAACATATCAAAATTCAAACTTACTTGTATAAAATGATTAAATTTACAAATTATCAGTGTTCTCATGTTTTTCAAATGAAACATCCTGTATTTTATAAAATTCTCAAGCTTGTCTACAAGTAGGTACGGTTTGTCTTGATAGTAGATTTATTGCGGTTTATCTTAACAACAGGTCTTGAGATGCTCTTAAGATGAACTTCAATAAAAGCTTGGTCAGCCACAAACTCGAAAATGTATGTAGGATGTACCATTTCAAAAGTATAAAGAATTTAATCACACTGCACTGCATAAATAACATCCCGCTAACATTTACGGATCTGTAAAATTTAAAATCAGAATTACCAACTGCAAATTACATGTGCACTATACTTTAGAACCTTGTTTTTATATCGCATATTTCAAAATTAACTTGATAATATGTATAACAAATTTATTGTTTTAAACGCGTTAATTAAAAAAGTTTAATTAATTTACTTCTTTGTCAAAATTTTATGTGTACCTACGGACTAACAGCTTTCAACCACGAAGGAGTTAGGGTCAGTTGGACAATTCGGACGTTAAAATTAACGTACAAAAGGTTACACGTGTTCGTAGGGTCGTTTTAGGAAGTGTTAAAAATTCTCAAACCATTATTCCTATGCCAATACAAGTGTTCTGGGTCACACGTGAACCAAACAATAACACGATGTTTTATAGTTCTTTTTAAATATCTTCGTTCGGATCGCTACGTTGTAGAGGAATGTCTGTCTATATTACTGTTATTAATATGTAACAATAAAAGAGGTTTGTTGGAAGACTTGAAATAATTACAAGTTCAACCTCCATCTGGAAATTATCGAGTCGGTAAATCATGAAAAAGAAAAAAAATATGTAATTACGAAGTAAGTCACTAGACGTTATCTTTAACACTACATCTTTTTATTATCCATAAAATTTATAATTTACGGCGAAGGATTTTTCTCATTTTTATGGCAGACATGAAAACTGCATACGTCGTCTTATTAGAAATTTCTAACCACCTAACACTAATTGATTATTATTTTCTTGAAAAAAAAATCAAAGCAATTTTAAAAATCTCTCCCAATCAACACTTGCGTCGATTAAGTCTATAAATCATCCCAACACAATTAAACTTCCACCACGGAGCTTGAATGTAGGCAATTTACTCTTGAAGTACTGTAATGAACCACAACACTTAGTCATAATGCTGTCTCGTGGAAGAGCGTATGAAGTTGTATTTTCCGCCGAGCAATTATCTTATACTTTATACCGTAAAAATCGCCCTTCCATTAAAAATAATGCAGTAATAAAAATTTTAATACAAATTCCAGTATCTGGTTTCATTGTCCACCTTCCAAGTACCATCGCTTTACAGCCACCCAAATCATTTTTAAAACGACGCCAGCACAATGGGCCGACTTACGTGATCAGTTAATGTCAATTTTACTACCACTTTTTTAACAAGGTCCATTTTTTCTCTTTATGTTGCTGGGAGATGGCAACAAAAGAAGTATTCGATACGGCTACAAAAAAAATGTTGACTCAAGAAATCATATTGTGCAGTGATGCCTTTAGTATCGATCTGCTGCAGTGGCGGCCCAGTTTTTTACTCGAAGTCAAAAAAAAAACAAAATTTTTCTTAGGTGCTAAAATTACTAAAGACTTCTAACTTTATCTGAATATAAATTACTAAACCAAATAAGAACAAGTACTTGCACGCAGAAGACAGCAAATAATGCCAACAGGCCTTCAGTTAACGTGAGCACGCCCACTTTAGGTCGGCAACACGTACGATATATGACTTACATATTTTTTCTCGTTTTCAGTACGTGATTAATTACATAGTCGTAACTTATCTGCAGATCTGGAAGAGAAGGGTATACTTAAGCAACGAAATTAATGGCACTTTATAAGTCCAAAATAAAAAAAAAGGATTTAAATAAGGGACGAGGGTAAAAGATGCTAGGAACACTCTGTATTCATTTAATATTTTAGTACTAAACAAAGATATTTTAAGTGTTCACTCTTCTTTAGTACAAATTACATTCATACTAATGAAGCTTAAATTACTCAAAAAAATGATCCACATGTAGGTATCTTATTCTTTATATTATATACTTATCAAAGAAAACCAGATGTAGTTGAGGGTGCTTTTTTTCAAGAGCATTTTAAATAGTAACCAAAAAATTATTTTTAGTCACGAACCGCCACTGGATCGGTGCTGGGTGCAATATCTCTGCAGGCGACCAGATAAAAAACGAGTGGTGAACAAAAACCATCAGCGCTATCCAATATTGGGCGTTCCCTTCTTGATGCATATAACTTGAAGCTACCGGTGATACCAATCCTTGCTCCAAGCCGTCTGCTCTTCACAATGTCTCTCTTTGTTGTTTAAAATGTCCGTCAACTGGATTAAAAACAGGTACCCTGTACGTCAATTGTAGAAAAGCTGTAGACAAAAATTAGGCGTCAAAAGTCTCCTAATTTTTGAAAAGATTAAAATGACTCGTACAGAATACAATACAATACACTTCCAATATACGAAGTATGGAGAAATTTGATATTTCTTTTGTTGATGGCACTGACGATCCTACACGTTTTTTGAATTTTTTTAATATTTGATTTCCAAATCATGTCAGTTCTAGCTCAACGACTGCGGTTGATTTATTACTATCATAACGCACTATTCAAGATGAATTTATCGCCTGCGAAGAAATATCTTTTTAACCACAGCATAGGAGCCGGTAAACCTCAACCAGCAGTTATATTTGCCGTGGAATTTCAACGACGCTTTTCTATAAAGACTTTCTTTGAACTTGGATAAAATTCTACATACATTCCATGCTATGTGCATTTTTGCTACAACTTTTTCAATTGAACATTGTTGTTATAAGAAAATATGGTCAACGAAAAAACATTTTAAAAATCTTACCATTAACTACTCGATTAATGCTATTCATTTTAAAGAAATCAACAAACAAAAAACGAACGAATTAACGTAGAAAACGCAACAGTTACGTTTCCATTCTTGGAAAGGTCAGTTTTGCATTTCTTTCATTAAATAGTGAGCCGACACAACTGACTTCGACGTATTGTTGCAACCAAGACAGCTGCGTCATCGTTGCAAATGTTGCTCAAAACCGGCCTTGAATTAACCAATCAAAGCTGGGATTTTTACAAATGTTAGACACTGCATGATGTCGATTATGTGTGACATAGCTAGTACAGCAGCAGTATGACATTGAAATTATAAATCACCACATGGATAACCGTAAATCACGTAACGTCAAGAGAAATAACTGTAAAACATAGGTGATAATACCTGTTCGATTAATAATAATAATAATACAATCACCATGCTAGTTTAATCAGCTTACTGAAAAAATATACCGGCCATTATTTTCAATACATGACTAGCTCATTTTTGTAATTATTTTTGATTTTTACTGCGATTAGCTAAAGTCAGATGGCAGATACATGTCTAAGAGACATCTAATTCCAATAAGATATATGTAATCGATTTGTGGTTGTACGTAACGCATATCCTGGTAATGCCTGGTAGGTATATCGAGACAAACACGCAGCTACATGCATTACCCACGGACTACTGGATATGGCACATATTTCATGTCAGCTGGTTTGCCATGTTGCTGCTTATATTTTTCTAAATTCATTTCCTCGCGCTTGTAGTTGCACTACAACGCCAATAAATTAACACAGGTTTCGTTTTTAGTGTGTACATGCGAAGTTCACAGGATTTCACAGAAAATGCTGTGAATAAGATTCAATATAAATTTAATATTTACAGTCATGTTAAAATTCTTGGATTTTTATTAATAAAACTACAAAATGTAGGGTCAATTTCTCTTAATGATATTGAATTTTTATACTGAATCAGCATTACCAAAGCTTATTTACATATTTCTAATTTCATTTTCAAATTTACTTCTTCAATTTTCTAATTTTTTTTGACACTTACTTTATCGTGTTTACATTCTAAGCATAAGCTAGTTAAACTAAATTGGTAAAACTGTATACAAAGCAGCCTACTTTGAACAATGACATTTTGACAATTTTAAATTTGTAAAATTTATGTAAACATTAACAATTATAGCGCCAAATGTAAAATTCCACGACTACAAAACCGTAAAACATTCAAAAAACTGTTAAACAGTGCATCTCGGAATACTATAAGCAGTAAAAGTGTCTCTCATGAGACCTTGCACAAAAGTGTCAATATAACAAAACTTTCTTGGCAAAATTTGTCTTTGGTAATCCAGCCCTAGTTTTAACTTTATGCAAACGGCTTTCACTACAGAAAATCAGAGTTTTTAAAATTGTACAACCTGTAGACACATTTTTACTTCCCGGGCGTAAGCATAGGAAGTACTGTAATCGAATCCATCGGACGACTCTCTGCTTTTAAGTTTTGTCGACCTTTCATGACTTCTTGAGGACGAAGAAATAAGTCTCCCGGTTCCGTCGGTCTGTCCGTCTGTTGTTGTGGAATTTTGTATTTATATTAGAAATATCATGTAGATCGTAAAACGCTAACCAAAATTTCTCTAATCATCCCCACCAATAATGTGATGACGTCACTTCAAAATTGTACATAGTAAATGGGTTTTAAATTGTATAAAATAACACAGTCTTACACATGTAGTTAATGACTCCGAGTTGAGTTTTTACCCAAAACGTCCAGATTTTTGAAAAAAAGTCAAAATTATGAAACATTTTGCAATTTAATTTGGAATCTGCAAAACCGAATGCTCTGAAATCTTGCAGATGGTTTACAGTTATGATAAGCATGATAAATTTTTAATCAAAATATATTTACTTATCCCCTCCAGAAAATTGATGACATCAGCTCAAAACTAATAAACCCTATCTAAAATGTTGAACATATTATGAGTCTATACTTGTGATTTATCATTCCATTCAAATTTTTTGGAGTTGCATTTACAGGCTGACTCAAAAAAATTAATGAATGGGTGAATTTATTTTATTTATTTAATCAGGAATAGCTCACTCCATTTTCCTGAAAATTTGGAGATACAACTCTGTTATTATTAGTATTACATTGTACCAACCCAATTTGATAGACACAAAATTTTATAAAGTAAAAACTCATTTGAAACATAGGCGTAGCACGCTTATTTACATTTATATTTACTTTAACATTACAGACGTGCATTTGTTTTGTTGCGCTGACTAGGTTCCGTGAATGTCGTTTAGACAATAATCAACCAATTGTGAATTACACCATCAAAAATTAAAATAAAATCCAATGTTTTTTATAATAAGCGGAAGTCGAAGCAATAAAAAAGTCTGGACGACCATCGGTATTGTTTGTAGTTTCTCTGTTTGACTCTCACATATACAGTTCATTTTCCCGAAAATTTGGGAATACAGTACTTTTATTTTTAGTATCACACTACATCTATCCAAACTGATTTACATGTCCTTACAAAAATGTTGATGACATCATCCTATTTTCTTTTAAATGGCCTGCCGCAAAAATGTAATGAGAAAAACATAACAGGCATGCAGCCGTCACGTTTCCGACAGCGAGAAAAGTACTATGTAAACTTTTTAGACCATTTTTTTTAGGACAATAATCATAACACCAGTTGTCATTAATCGTTGTGCATTATTGTTAATAAAACAAGCTGTTATTTTTCATTAATAAATAAACCAAAAAACATTTAATAACACATTTATAAATTATAAACAAAAACAAAATAAACAAAAGAAAAATCCATTAAAGCATAACCAATTAAACACTAGAAAAGATATTCAAAATTTCTGCCTTGAGTAAGCTCGTAATGTTTTTAAATTTTGATCATTTTTTGTAAACGTCAGTCATCAGTAAAACTTGCTAAGATAAAACTGATTGGCAAATGACATACACTCTCAGAAAAGAGAGGGTGGGTGGGCGGGGCTAGTATCTTCTAAGATAAGACTAATTTAGGCAAATGAGATACCCTCTAAGAAAAGAGAGGACGCCAAATTCTTTCCAAACAGGAATACCTAGAACCTCAACATTGTTTCAACTTTTTCAAAAGAAAACAGGGTCCCAAAATGAATTCAAAAACAGGTCATGTCAGAATTTTACAAAAATAGAACCCCAAAGTCCCCCAAGAAAATCTCCATGGGCTCCTAAAATAATACACCACAGGTACCCAAACACTGCGGCACTCAAGACTTTTTCAAATTCATAAAAAATAAATCACTAAAAGTTAAAAAATATTTTTTCAGGTTCATCCAGTAACAAAATTTATCCCAAAATAAAACACCAAGGACTTAAAATTGACTGCGAGCATTTTAAACGCAGGGTTTTGAAAACTTTGACAAATTTTAACTGCTTACCATAGCTGCTTACTCGATTTTTGCTGATTTGTACCTTCGCTTTATATCAGGTAAACATTCTTGTCAAATGGAATTTTATCAAATTATTACACTAAAATGTGAAAAGGAAAATCATTAACTAAAAGTTTTATTACTAGTTATTGTGATAATGAATGTGTTGTTAAACGTAGCAAAAGAACCAATTTTAAAATCATGATAACTCCACCAAAATGTGAGACGGATTTTTTTTACTGTTTTTCCCAGACTCACCAGTTGATTGTTAAGAGCGTAGCGGAGAGTTAAACCGCTATTTTCCAGACAACCGGTATAACCCAAAAGTAGTTTTTTAAACAGTTTATCGCCATCTTCTTTTTATCAATTTGTTGAAATTTTTCACCACGATCTTTAAAAACCAATATTGCTGTTATTTATGGAAATTTCATAACCTAGTCTTCACCACTATTTTCAGCTTATATATAGAACTCTATACGTAACATGGAAAATATGTCGAGATGTTCAAGACTTGAATTCAAAAATTCTTGTGGTCATTAAGTCACCTAAAACAAGTACACAGACGATCTTCACGTTCGTTTTTTTTTTTGCAAAGACGATAGATATTCAAATACAGTTAATTGTAATCAACATATGTATTTTCGAAAATGACTTCCCAAATAGCAACGATTTTAAAATTATGGTAACCGCGTTTGTATACTGGACGTTGTTCACGCCGGCCTTTGGCTTCAGTGTTATCCGATGCTGGTGCTGATTTCGCATAAATTAAGAGACTCAGGGGTCAATTCCAAGTTGGTGGCGCAAGTCAGTGGTGCAGCGCAACTTTATAATGCTAATTTGGGTATCAAATGCTGGTTGCTAGGGGTGACGGAATAAACAAGCGCAATTTTTCGAGATAAATTGCGCCAACTTGCACTGCCTACTAGAGGTGCCGCAACTCCATGGTGCAAATTTCAATGGAAAATTTCAATTTTTCGAATTTTCCATTGAAATTTGCACCATGGAGTTGCGGCACCTCTAGTAGGCAGTGCAAGTTGGCGCAATTTATCTCGATTGGCCCCTAAATAGAGGCTGGAAGTCAACAGCTGTCGCAGAAGGCTATATTGAAAACTCCGCAGAAAATAAAATGAAAATCGCTGAAAAAACTCTGTTAACACCAAACTCTTCCAGTAGTTTTGCAGCGCAAAATTTAATAACAAATTTCTAAGAGAGTCAGACATAAGCCTGAATTTAAATTCAAATAATCATGAACGTGCTCGAAATCTTGCTGCACTTTCAACAACTCCACAATTACAAGATTAAATAAAACCCAACTCATGTTAGGGTTGATTGGAATTGTTTTTTTTTTTTTAATAAAATTTTGTTTCTCTTAAAAATATGTTCGCGATTGAAAGAACTTTCTTCCCTTATTTCACTTATTAGACATATTAATCGTTTTATTTTTGTTGTAATCATCTGTCAATTTGGGAGTTGGAAAGGGAACACATATAGCCCCTAGAAAACGTATTTCTAGGAGCTATAAATAGGAACACAGAAATTACATTACAAATTACAAAGTGTATATTCGGTTGCATAATTTCATTTGTATTTTCCATGGCGAGAACCCAATTGGAATCAATCTGTCTTCACAGTAATTTCTTTAATTCCAAATTTTTTAAGATTTCAGTCACCGAAAAAACATTGTAACTAACACTTTGATTAATGGCTAGTTAACAAACACTTAAAAAAAACTCAGTCGTTGCCTTCATTAACCAACTCGTTCGTTAATTACTACTTATTACGATAGCAGCATTTTTGAATGGAGAAAATTCTTTCACTTTGTTTGAATGAAAATTTATTAATATGTACATATAACATTTTTTCATGTAATGTGGTGTGTTTCATAATTTAATTATATAATTCTCAAATCAATATTAATTTTAAAACAACGAAAATATTTAGATATAGCAGACAGCTGGCAGGCGGAAACTTACATTTTCGTATTCAAATCAAACATTTGCTAAACAACACAGTAAAGACCAGTGAAATTCACTTATAAACGGAAAAAGCGCATTGAAACTTATCTGTTCCATAAATAGTAGAACCAACATCAAATAAATAACAAAAAAATAAAAAATCAGTGATATATTTTTACTACTAACACGGTGGTAGAAGTAAGGTGTGGAAACAAGCCGCTCCAATTTGTTGAATAAAACACGCATCCCAGTAGGCTTATTTACTACGAAATAGTATGCAGCACAGTATGTCCATCTATGTATTAACATTTCAACTTGTCCGTGTATTTATGAATGAAATAAGTGACAGATTCGTTGGAGGGAAAATAAATCACAGCACTACGGTTTGTGGTTGGTCTTTGGTGTGAATCGTGTGATTGGTAGATGATTCGACATTTGTGATTGGGTAATAAATGACATTGGCATAAATGTCAAAGATTTAATACAGTTTTCTATTACTTAATTTCAACTGATCTCTCTAGACGTCGCTGCGGTGTGGACAGATAATGACATATAATCCAAACCACGCGATTTGTGTTTTCTACCAATGATTTTGAGGAAAGTTATGAATGAGGTTTCCACACCTTACTTCTACCACCGTGACTACTAATAATAATTAACCTTATTTACAACACATTATTTGAAATGTGTTTGAAATGCGCATTTTGACACTAGGCAACTGGCGCCATCTACACCATAACCTCACAAACGCTAGAGACGCTACCAGCGCCATTTTGCGATCGCAATTTAGCTCGATGTGACTTTTCGAAAATTAACCTTCACCCATTTCCCGAAAACATCAAAACACAATCCAGTGAAGTTACCATTGATTAAAATGCCGTTTTGTTTAACAAAGATAGTTGTTTACTGATAGTTTACGAGCTGTCAAGCTGGTGCGAACCATTTCACCACATTGCGGTAAGCCATTTAAACTTTTAAAAGGACAGGAAACAAACAAAACTTTCTTAAACTGTTTTAATTTTCCCTCATTTGAATTGACAATATCATTCAAACGAGCCAAACACTACAAATTGCACTAACAAACCCTTTAATATAAAAGTTGAGTATCACAATTAGAGAACATTTTTTGTTCAATCTGGATTAATTACTGCTAGGAGTTGTAATGCGCAGTTTCCGCATTAAATTAGTAATCTTCATCCAGGGGCACTACTGGTAAAGGTTCAGATCTGTAGCTTCTCCTTTGAAAATTTCCTCGTCTGTTTAAAGGCAAAGCTAAACATCTGCAGTCATTTTGATCAAAGTATGATCCAGTGGAACACTGTATAGTCTCTCTACATTGACATGTACATAGTTCAGGATTCCATAATTTTGTGTCATTCATTTTGTGACACTTTTTCTTCTCATCATGGTTCTTACATGCACAACGACATTCAGATTCTCGGTACTCTTGAAATTTGCTGCAGTTCTACAAAGACAGTTTTAGGAAAAGACATGTGGGAACTTTAGCAAATACCTCTGCTTGTACGCGGCACTGGCATTTACATTTGGTGTGTTTCTCAACTAATTTAAGCTCAGCTCCCAAAAATTTCAGTTTCTTCTCTCCTGTGTACTGAGTTTTGTAAACCTAAAAAGATAACTATGAAACTACAATTTACATGATAAGTGATCTCCACACAATGTTTATATCCTTGTTTTTCCATAATTCCAATAACAACAAATATTTACAATACCTGTCTGTTTAAACACAAATTATTTTCATTATACAAATACTAACTTCAGTTTTAACACTAAACAAACAGGTATCCAATAATGTTTGATTAATTAAAGATACTTATTTGGGTATTTCTCAATTTCAATTTGAATTCAGTGATCTCATACACTTGAGTACCACTTAGTGTTAAATGATATTTGAAAACAAACAGCACGTTAGCAACTCATTAACAAGTTTAATTTCTTTGCTGTTAAGTCACAACTTGGTTCAACAGTTTTACCAACCTTGAAAGGGACGTTGTCTATCTTGGTTGGTTGACAAGACAAAAGATCATGTTTGCAACAACCCCCACACCTCTCAATTCGCGTACATTGCGGAATATACAAAATGGTTGGATCATCAGTTGATACAATGTTTACTGTTTGCAGTTCTGGCATACATTCTGCCCCTTTGGCCATTTCCACAGAGGGACCTATAAATTTCATTGTTACTACAAAATAAAACAAAAGTTGCATGCTTACTCTTTTCAATTTGGTCATCATCATCAGTCCCAAATCGACCTGAAACATTAATAAATAAAACATTATTGTTATAGGTAGCTTCAAAATGGAGCAACACACAAAAGAAGATTCTGATTCAGCCAAGAAGTTAGTAGACTTTTATGTAGATTTAGTTGAAAATCACAGTACAACTGCGAAGTTTTATTTATCGGAAAATGTAGTCCTTGATTGGTTTGGTAAAACCATCAAGGACAATAAAAAAGTATCTTTATTCATTAAGGATCAAGTGTGTAAAGTTTCACATCAAATTACCAATTCATTTCCATCGGAAAATGTCGCGTTTAAAGAAACACATCATGTCAAAGTGCCAAAGTAAGTAATTACATATTTGGAAAAAACTAGCATAAAGTGTCATCTTTTTGTCATAGCAATGAAGAAAATGTGATACTAGTGCCTCCTAGTAGTAAAAAATTGATTACTCCTCCTAAGAGAACCCAGCCTTCAACCAGTACAAAAGAAATGGGACAAGGAGATGGTGTTCATAACTGTCCACTGATGTCACCACCCAAGAAAATGAAGTTGGGGTTGGAAGATGGCAAAGAAGTGGTAGAAGGTGAAAGTGAAGCTGAAGTTCCCGAAGTTACACAACTTAAGTATGTCACAGCTGAGGGAAGTGTTGAGTTTCACAGACCCAGTATTAAAAAACTACAGACGGAAACTAGATGGAGGCGACCAATTAAATTGCATTTAGGGTACACAACCAGTAGCTTTAAAGACTGTACTATTTATTTAATAATTTATGAAGGGAATCTCAAATGTCGCCGAAATTTGTATAAAGAATTTTGTGGAAGTGACACCAGCACAGAAGCCTCAGTTTAAGTTGTGCAATGAATTTTCTGTTACTTTTGTTTGTTTTGTGTTTGTTTTTTTTTTTTTTTAAATTTGGATCTGTGCACTTAACAAGTGCAGATTGTTATTAAGTTCTTAAATCTCAGAAATATTTACACAATCATGTTTCAAAGAACATATAAAATATAAACTGAAACTTTTGTACTATATTGCCAAATGACATGTCCAGAAAAGTTAGCTTAGTTATTATTTTTTTACAGAATGTATTTTTGTTACATAAAAGTTAATAAAATTTTTATAACTTACTTGCTATAAATGGCCTCTCTGCTTCGCCTCCACTGTTTGTTACAAATGGCTTGTCCGCTTCACCTTCGACAAAGTTCAAAAGCAAATCGGTCAGGTTGTACCGATTAAGGTCTTGAATATAATCCAATGGAATCTGCAAGTCAGTTGTAGGTTAAGTATAAGCATTAAATGAGGGATAAGTCCGTAAAAATTACCCGCCACACATTGTTTTCCACGAGCACGCATGTTTAACCTTTCCGAAGAACATGTTAAATGGTCACGATTGTCTAACAAGAGTTAAATAAAGTGAATTTGTAACAACATCTGCAAACAATGTACACGTTGAACTTCGCGGAAAAGGCGCGAAAAGTGTATACACGTCAATCCAAAGAAATCGTCAAGCACCAACCCGAGAACAAGAAAGTCCCCAACTGCTTTTTTGTTTTATTTTATTTTTATTAGTAAATTATGAACCACCTTATGACTAATCCCCTGAGTACAATTAATAAGAGAAAATAAAATCTTCCCTTATTTCGTTACATAGTTTTGGAAGCAATAAACTTGAAATGAAAGATACTGTTGTTTTTCAAATGTTGGGCATTACAGGGCTAAAGTTACCCAGGAAAACCAAAAGTATGATTTTTCATCCCTAGGGGTGAAAATTAATCTAACATTAAATAATTTTAATGTAACAGTACAAAAATATTGTAAGTTTGATTACATATATATTTTGTGTTGTAATTATCTATTTATTTGTGATAATGCTCATACACTTGCTTATATAATACTCCTATGAAGTAATCAGTACCTAATACATTTTTCTATACTTCAAGCATAAAAAGTTTATTAAGTCACTTTTGAGAATACTTAAACTTGGAAGCTTTAAACATGGCTCAAGGATGTTTTTGAAACTGTTTTGACGTTCTCCATTTCTGTGTATATAAAAAAGTCGTAATAAAAATTACAAAAAATATCGGTCTGTTTTTTTTCTAATCTATGTACATTGATCGAATTTTTAAAATAACTACACCTAACAAAACTGACGTCAAAAGACAACGGTATTAATATACTATTAACCCATTCATGTAGAAGAAAACCACATCCTATAATATAAAATATGTAGTAAAATATATCACGTCACTGACATCATTTTGTTTTACGCACTAGGGTTTTACTATTTTATGGAGGAAGAAATAAACGTGCGCGCTTAGTAAAGGGCATTGAATCGTTGTCTCGATTTTAAAAATTGATGCAAAAATCTCTCCTCTGCTGTATATTTTTTATCATACGTCAGAAATGTTAAAAAAATCTACAGAAGAGTTCTATTTTTATTCAAGTCTTATTATCTTATCTAGTATATGTTTGTGCAAAAGCCACAGAGATGTACGACTTCTTAAAAAACCTGACCGGATTTGTTACGTTTTCCAGCTTAAATGTGGTTTTCTATTCAAAAGTTTCCGTAGAGGTTTTGGATGGTTTCGCGATCAATGGCACGTTGTGTCGTATGCCCTCATTTTTTTACATGTAGTGGATATTAATTTAACAGATAAGAGTAGTTAACAATTTTTACATCTATATCGCAAATCTAAGGTGGAAGGTCTCACTTCAGGTAACAGTAATAATAATAAATTATTTAAACCTTCTTAAAATAAGTAGTTTTAAAAACAATAAGCCATATGAAGCTGCGTACACTGTTAATTCTTATATTCTCTCTTCCCTTGTGTTATCAATTCTGAATCTTTCCAGTTTCCTCTTGCCACTGATGCAAGATCAAAATTCAGACGTTGTTTCTCACAGCCAAACACATGTTAAGACGCTTGTCTAACATTTTTCATTTTTTGAATCCAAAGATTTATATCTCTACGGTTCTTTGCTATAGCAACGAAAAAAGAACTACATGTTTGGAAGTTTTTATGATCATTTTCGTTCCTGTATATTGGACCAAAAACATACAAGGACCCAGAAACCTATACAGTAAAGATTTAAGAACAGGATTCACTAAAGCACAAATCACGACGTCAATTCTGTATTGAGTCTTCTAATAAAAAATAATTCTTCAATACAGACTATAAGAACATGGTCTCAAAACAGTGTCGGGATTATTTTTTGGGGGAACAGTCTATTTCTTTTTTTATACAATTATTATTTACATTTTTTTTTACAACGCAATAAATATTCCTAAACATATAACACACGCAAAAAACTGTATATAAGTATAAATATTACGAATAAATAAGACCATCTTTTCACAGTGTAAACTCAGTATGAAACAATAGCTCTGAACCAGTTGTCAAATTTTATATGTATGTGGATTACGAATATCGTATAAATGGTAAAACGCTAATAAAAAAATTTGGCTAATCATCCCTACCAACAATTTGTTGACGTCATCTCCAAAATTTAAAATAGTAAGTATTATTTGTAAATTTTGTAAAATAAGATACTCCTGCACATGTGGTTTATGAACCCCCGTTAAATTTTAATCCTAGAGATCCAGATTTTTCTATTCTTTCTGAAATTTTGCAAACGTTTTTAGGGTATCGTAACCGTGATAAATCGTTAATCATTTTTTTTTCTTTTATAACCCTCCTAAACAATAATGGCATCGTTTTAGAATTTTGCCAAATAAATGTTCTTGAATTTATATTTATCAAATATAGGTTTTGGTGATTCCAAAAGCATTGTTTGTTATTTCAAATCCAATTCTCGTTTGAATGACTCGGGTTTAAGGATTGGATTATCGGACGTTTTCAGTTTCTAAACTGAAATCAGTAGGAAGTAAAATGGAACGTTTCACCCCACATTTTTTTTTCATCTATTTAGGCTACTTTTTTACCTGCAGGCGAATTTTGATGTTGAAATTTTTAATTGCCTTTTTATGAAATAAAAAAGGTCAATTTTTGTCGTCAAGTTTTTTTATGTATTTTTTAACATTTCACCCCATTTTTAAGGTTATTTTTTAAAAAGTTGTGGATTTCTAAAGATTTTGACCATGATTCCAGCGCATCCATATAGAAACCGCTGACTTTGAGATTTTTACAAAAAAAATAAAAAAACCCGCTTCAACGTCAAAATTGGCCTATTAAAAAAATGATAAAGCATCTTATAACAAGTTAAAAATCAAAATGTGGGGTGAAACGTACTATTTTACTTGCTACTAATTTGCCCTTTTTTTTGGTATTATATATATTTAATTTTATAGGATTCCTGCATGTGTGATTTATGAATCCGTGTCGAGTTTTCACCCTAGATATCCAGATTTTTGAGAAAAAATAAAAATTATTTCAAAACATTTTACAATAATTTAACTTTGACATGCTTTGAAAACTTGTAAGCTTTTTAAAATAATCGTAAGTATGATAAATCGTTAATCAAATTTTTTTCGTTTATGGCCTCTAAAAAATGATGACGCTATTTTATCGTTTTGCAGAACAAATGTTCCTTAAATTTTAAAGAATTACATACTCCGTGCATCAGTAATTTAAAATCTGTGTTGAGTTTTTCCCTTAGACAGCGGGGTTTTTGGTAAAAAATTCAAAATTTTATTTTACAATTTAACTTTAAAATTGCAAAAGCGAATGTACTGAAATATTCCAAACCTTTTAAGGTTATAGGAAAGATGATAAATCGTTAATCAAAATTTGTTCGATTAAGATTTTCCCAAAAATTATGACGTCATCTTAGAATTCTACCGTATAAATGTTCTTTAAATTTCATAAAATAACATAGTCCTGCCTGTGTTGACTTTTTACCCTTAGCATCCAGATTTTTGGGAAAAAAAATCAACACTGTATAACAATATTTTACACTTTAACTTTGAAATTGCAAAAACTGAATGCTGTGAAATCATAAAGATATTTTAAGACTGTTTTGTGTACTTTCCTCTGCGTTGAGGCGCCAAAATCCACCAAATTTCAATTCCTTTTAACCGCTGATGCTTGAAATCCGAACATGCTAAAAGTCGAATTCGGTCGAAGTTTAAACATAAACAGTCAAAGTTAAGCATATACTGAGGAACTGAGAATGTATACAATACCACAGGGCCCCACCTTGTAAATTTCCCAGTGGACCCCCATGTCCTCATTCCGACAATGGGTTTTTATATAAATAACACTTCCTTTTATTTTCTCCTTTTTCGTTGACAGAAAATAGCTCATTTACTCTTAAGTAGGTTTATAGAAAATCCACAATAACTGATACCATATTATTTAAAGTGTTAAATAGCTGCAATGCCAACATTATTCTTTTAAAAATAAATATCATGGCCTTCTATAAGACTTTTTTTCGATCATGTGGTATTATCGTTATTGATGTTGCATGTAACAACTATGACCAATTTAGTAAAAATATTACCAACTTTTAAACAAAATGTTACAAAATTTTCTTATGTTTAATAATTGTGTTATGACGTTATTAACACTGGTTAGGATGCAGAAGTAAATTTTAGTTAACATTCCATAGTTTTGGGTCAATATTAATCACCAAAATCTCAAACAAGTTATGTTGTGTAATGTCATCTCAGAGTAACATTGAAATTTAATAACTATAAATTTATTTTTTTTTTTTAGTACAACACACGTATAGTTGAAAATTGCAATGGAAAACAATTATGCCATTTTTGTTGAGGATGAGTAAACAAATTTTAATTAAAGTTAATAATTATTATTTACTTTGATTATGTCAATAATATTGCACTCTTATTGTATGTGACATGCCCATCAAATGAGCACAAAGTAATGGAATTTTACGTTAAAAATTCACTTCAATCTGGCCTAAAGCAAATAATTAATGTATCTGTTATAAGTCAAAAAATATGTACATATATATAATACCCTTGAAAAAACTTATATAAAATAGACACACAGTTGCATAATTTACTGTTATAGTGATAAAGGTAACTAACATGTGTTAAAAAGAACGAAAGTAAGTCGGATACAGTGATCACTTCTGCCTGTTTTTTAAACACCACAATTTACGTCATATGTTTGTAATGCACAAGTATTAATTTAGTTCTAATGATATGCACTAACGGAATTTCCAAATGTGTTAATAGCATACAGGTGTAATTATAGAAATATTCTACACAATGTCGATACAATAAACGTTTTTGTAATGTTTATAAAAAATGTTGCACCTAAGGGAATAAAAACATTTGTCTCTGTGTAAAAGAAATCAACACACGAATTCGTGTCACCTTAAACTTTCATTCCCTTCTGCTGGAGCATCGCCCACCGTGACCCAATTATTCTGACTCTAAAATATATCAATAACAGGTACCTGCATCGAAACATTACGGGATTCCTGTCCCCAGAACATCTCATCGGATATTTCTTCTTCACTCTCATCCGATTCCTCATAAAACGGATGAAAATCGGGGTGATGGTGATGATGAAAATCGGGATGATGGTGGTGATGGTGGAACATCAAATTTTGCTTTGGAAATTTTCTTATATCGAGATCATCTGGGAATGCAATATCTGCCTTGTCCGTGTTCAGATTTTCTGCATCACTTTTGTATTTTCCATCAGGGGCAGCTACCGATAGGTGAAGCCAACAGTATAGCACTACTACGCTAATAAACTTTACGCACATTCTTGCTGACACTAAGTAGTAGTTCAAGCGTGAAGAGTCTAATTATAATTATTGTTAACGCAAAGAAGTGCGACTCTACTTGTCGATGGTCGGCTTGGAACTGATGGTCAAGGCAAGTTTCGTTTTAATAGATTTGCGAAGGTGATTGGGTAAGACATGGGTTTCACCTATTTCGCGTACGTTGATAACGTTTTACGCCACATTTGTAGCACATTCGATACAGCGAATGTTCGTTTCCGGATTTGATCAGTCATAATAAGCAAACGTGGGTACTCATGCACCGGAAGTGTCGAAATTAGTAAAGTTACATTTTAAGATTACTGAACGTAGGTTACACAGAGATTGTTAAAAGTTTGTCGCAGAGAAATTAAATTTATAGACGAATTAGATTTTGCGGTTGTTTACCCGCAGCAGTGACGACTTTTTTAATTATTATATTATTTCTGAAAAGTTGTGGATATTTATGAAATTCTTGGAAAATGATTCACAGCAGATGTAACGCCATATATACATATACTGCTTTTTCTACATGGTATAGAGTCATACAAGGAAGTGCACAATGTGAATTCTAAGTTTTTATATACATATAAGAACATTACCATCATTACTTAATTCATTGGTAGTCATGAGATGTTGCAGTTATACTGAAAAGTAAAATATGGGTTACTGACACTACTTGACTTTAACATTTTATCATAGGATATGTAGTTGACGTCAAAAAGCCTCATCAGGACTACGTGGTTTCACCGAATTTGAGAATTTCTAGTTCTGACCACTAATTGATATGCTTTATCTCTGAAACGTGTTGCCAAAATAATTTTCGTGGAAATTTAATTCATTTGAGAAAGAACAAATCATGATAGATGTTGGTAAAAATCACCAAGAAAAAGAATCCCTGTGACATTTAGTTTTTATGCAGATAACTACTAAAACCATAAAATCCGGATTGAATGAAAGTGAATTCTGTGAAATTTCGTTTTTACCCTCTGTAACTTTTCTGTGGAACGAGGCATTATTTTTCACCATATATGGTCAATCATATGAAAATGGATTTACTATAGAAAATTCGAGGAAAAAGTTTTTCCCACTGTGGGTGATCTAACCGATTTATCAACAAAATTATCTTGTGATTTGGAAAACTTCACATTCATAGGTAGCAATAGTTTATTTATTTTACAACTAAATATTTACCAACAATGATTTAATAGAAAATACACAACCACTTTTAATTTCCGCCAAAATAAACGATAAGGTCATTTTTTAACTTGACTTAAAATCATATTTCTGTACAATATTCTAGGCGCCATTTTTGCATTTAATTTGGCTTTATCGCAAAGGTATGCTTATTCATAAATGTAACACTATTACTTTCGTACAAACTATGTTCGGGCAGAAATTTTCAGATATATCTTACAGATTTGATTTTTATGTTCGGCTTTATTTATTTATATTATTTCTCTTTTATTATTTATCATCATGTTCACATTAATTTTGTTAACGTTTTTTATGTTTTCCATCCTTTACGGTTTAATAACTCTGTCTCTGGTCTTCACTAATGTGCAAATATTTTTGTGGACTCTCCTCAAACAACATTTTTATGTACATAACGGACCTCGTCACTGGGTAAATATTTTATTATTTTGGTGTCATCTGTGCAATGGTATGATAGTATAAAAATAATGCCACTACAAAATTTATCAAATACAATAAATGATTCGGTTGTATTTGTACGAACATTTAAGGTCAAAAATCGCACAAGTCCAAAGTGATGATGCATTAAGGAATGAACAACCGACTTCTGCAATTTACCGTTGGTATTTTGTTGTTTTCTGATTAACTTTGGCCAGGATACAAATCCTGTTAGTCACTGACCAAAGTGAAGAAAAGGTTTAATGCAAGAAAAATGCAACACCTAATGAAACTCATTAACACAGTGATTCAGAGAATTGGCGTGTTAACATTACCACTTATCAGAGGAAATTCGTATGCAATTTCAAATTGCAAATTAATAAAGCCACAAAATAAAACAGGCAAACAAACGAGGAAAAACCATATTTGGAATGTAAAAACATCATCAGGTATTCCCAATTAAAAAAGCTGATATCTGGTGCGCATTTTGTCTGAAAATTTCCGTAGTTTTTGGCTAGATATTAGACACACAAATTCCGTAAATAAATCATTGTAAATGAATTCTACAAGCGTCAAGAGACCATTTTGAATAAACTACAGAAAAAATTCCATGCTAAAAAAAACATACATTTTGAGAAAAACCTTTTTCACACAAATCCATTTCTGCTCTCAATGGGGTCATTCTATGCAAATAATTTACCAATTAATCGCTATCAATATGTAACATAAGCTTACCCAGCCTTGCTATTTTTGTACTTCCATTAGATCTAAAAACGGTGTTTTTAACTTTACCGATGGTTTGTTACGTTTTAGCAAACTTGTTTCAATTGCATTTTTTTTAAGTTGGAAATATGTCATTTTGCAAGGAATTCTCAAAGTGAAAATACAAGTCAATATTCCGGAAACACATTAAAATCGAAATTTGAATAAAATCCGTGCGGTTTTGATCCAAGGGAATTTACAATTTAGATAAAGATACCGCAACAGAACAGCTGGCATTAATTTTGAAGGCTTGGGGCAACAGCATACGTAAGTTGGATAAATCAGATTATAAAGAAAAGGTAATCAAAGTAATATGAAACACAATGGCATTGTTACAAGAAAATATTGTTACGAAATAAACCCATACGGCGCCCGGAACGACGCCTATGGGTTCTAGTATGTACGGCGATGATGACTCATTGTCAGTGATGGCGGCCGGAGAAAAGCCTGGAAGCGGAAGTCGCGATGGGCAATCCAGAAAGACCTCGGCGGCGGAACTTCTACAAGGGAAGTATGGCTTTAAATAGAGGCCACCTTCGGGAACGATTATTATTCAGCCAATTCAGTCAGCGAGTCAAGTGTCCAGTCAATGAATTCGATTAATTTGTTGTCTTCTCGTTGAGAAAAAAAGCGTGAAACACTAAAAAAAACCGAAAGCTAGCCTCAGAAACAAAAATAAAGTTTTACAGTATGCGTTGGGATGAATAAGACCAGACCATCTGTAAACAACGCAGGCGCGGCAATGGGTGCAATTGCCCCCCCCCCACACACGACCAATTTCAAAATTTTGAAATCATATTTCATTTTGTAAATACAGTACAACCTCTATAATACGAACCCACGATTATCTGAAGATCCAGTAATCCGAACAGAGGCTATTTGAAGTCGATGCCTCTTTAATCCAAACAAAAACTCTGCAATCCGAACTGAACTTGAAAACATGCATCTACTTCCAAAAATGACGCAAGATCTTTCTGCATATGTTGTATGGAATATTTTGAAATTTTTAAAAATTGCGATATTTCAAAGCACTGAATTAATTAACTAATTCTGGAGAAACGGATGAAGTTATCGGAGCCCCGAAATCTACAAGAGAAAGTATTTGGTTAAATTTCGAAAATCGTCGAAAATGGGTCGAAATTTGCATGAGAAAATTCTAAAAAAATTCAGAGATATATAACCCTGATTCCAAAAATATACCATGTTTATGGTAACGGAGCAATATTTTCGGAAAATTCGCTGTGAAATTCGAATTTTTCGAAATTTTTAAAAATTGCGATATTTCAACTGGACGATACTGGAAAAATGGTTTAAGTTATTGAAGAAATGAAGCCAGAAGTGACTTCTGAGGTCCAAAATCTACAAGAAAATATATTTAGTTAAATTTCGAAAATCGTCGAGAATGGGTCGAAATTTGTATAATGGAGGTAATACGAATACATACTGGAAAATTTCATTTTTGAAAAATTCATGTAAAAATTCTGAAAAATTTCAGGGTATAGATCCCGGGGTGTTTATTCTAAAAAGATAGCGTGTTTATGGTCACGGAGTAATATTTTTTTAGAATGTATCTATTACCCATTGTTGCTTAAGAATTCTTTAATTTTTGTTTAATAAAACTTAGGTTTATTTCTTGAAGTTTGTTTTCAGTTGTGTATGAAGCTGTTATTCAATTTCCTTTCAGATTTTTGGGAAAATTGCTGATCCGAATAAATCGTTAATCCGAACACACCTTTTTCCCAATTAGGAATTAGGATTATCGAGGTTCTACTGTACACTATACGTGTAATGAAAAGAAACAAATGTCACCCATGTTATGTAAAAAAGAGTATACTAGCTAAAATTTTATAAATTTTTTTGTTTAGAACGAATTTCTGGTGGATAGGTAAAGTCACACAAAAATTGCCCCCCCCTGAACGAAATCCTGTATCCGCGCCTGAAACAACGGGATAAAGGAAGTCTAATGAGCCTACAAATGAATTTTTATCATACTGCGTCAGATGAACTTGATGGAGAGGCGTCGAACTCTCAAAAAGAGGTCCTAATATTATAACAAACATGCTATTTTTGGTTGTGAAAAACACTAGTAGTAAGTGGCCCAAAGTCTCAGCACAAACGATAATAACAATAAAAGTAGTAATCATTCAAATAGAGATTTTGTGGTAAGCCAACTAATAAAATCTAGAACTGGCCGACAGGAAGCTGTGAAGACTATGATACATCATAAAATCCTATCTACCAGTAAACTAGAAACATCATAAGAAAATTCTTCCAACATTTAGAAATAATAATGTCACGCCTACTTCAACATCAAATTTTCAAAATAAGCAAAGTAATGGTACTAAATTTTTACAATTTTTAATTAGTTTAATACTACATAATTTATGTTGTTCATGCTTCAAATTTAAATAAATTAATATAATTTCTTGTTTGAAAGGTTTAAGCTTAGAAAATACAATTTGTAACATGAATATTTTAATAATCCAGTCCTCATTTTACCTAGATATTGCGATGGTTTTTCCATCACTACAACTTATTTCTCTATCGTAAATGCTCATCCTACTCACGGCATTTTTAATGATAATTTTTGGTTGAGAATGTCCAAGTTATGGTGTCATTTGTATTTTTAAATGACCACTTTATTATTTTATGATTATTTTAGTAACACAATAAAAATACAATTCTGTTTAGATTCCGTGTTTTTCATTGTGGTACTGATATCCACCATTATTTCATCACTTCATTAGCTACTATGACACACACAAAATCTCTAATATCCGCAAAACAATCAGTCTCAAGTTCAGGTCATTTCTGTTTGTCCACTTCCTAGTATAAATTTAGGAAAATTGTTGGATGTAAGGTGTTTTTTCGGACTTTCGGAGGAAAATGGGGGAAGAAAGGATGATTGAAACGTTGCCAAATTCTTTTAAATATGTATTATTGAATGTAATGATGCGTAAAATGTAATTTTGCAAATTTTATTTTTCAATGAGAAACTACAAATTAAAATTAAAATATATGTGGAGTGTTAAACTACAGATAAAGAAGCATGCTATGCATATGTTTCAAGTGAGTTTATCCATAACAAAATTTTGTGATGAAATCATCAACATTTTATCAAGGACATGCATATCAATTTGAGTAGGTGTAATATAACACATTTTTGGGAAAATAGAGTAAGTCGTTCTTGATTTGATAAAAAAATCTATTTCCTAATTCATTAATTGTTTTGTGTCATCCTGTATAAGTAATATTTAAAACTATGAATCCGCTAATAAACCACAAGTAAAGAGTTATAATCTTTTGCGTATTATTTTAGATATGATTTATTCAGGAAAATTTTGAGACGACGTCATCAATTTTTTTGGGAGCGGGAATACGTATAAATTTTAATCACAGTTTCATTATGGTTACGACAACAATAACATGTTTACAAAATTTCAAGGTATTCGTTTTCCAGTTTCAAAATCAATTTTTTTTTTTTCATTTTGATTAAATCTTCATTACTAACCAATTTATTGTTATGAAATTTTAAAAATATCTAACCCATCACAGTTTGTTTTATATAACACAAAGATACTTTGTCATCAACTCATCATTTTCTTTTAATTTTAGTTAAATTTTTCATTACTCATCTTTAAAAACCAATATCTCCATTATAAATTTCGAAACATGATTTTCAACACTGTTGACTAATATATCCCATATGGCATCTTTTCAATAAAAAATAGCTAAATAAAATTTCACAGTGACCCAACTCCGGAAAAATTAGGTAAAAATTTAATCTGTAAAAAGTAGTAATACGATATTGAACCATGAATAAAGACATTTCTTCGCATTATAAATTTCAAACGAATTTTACTTGTTAACATTTTCTAATGACGTCAACAAGTTATTGGAAGGGATGAACAGTTGAATTCTAATTATAAGCGATTTACCATGTTCATAATAACCTCAAAGCGCGTGTAGAAAATTTCAGAGTAACCAATTTCTTGAATTCTAAGTTAAATAGTAAAATTTTGTTGTGCTACTACGAATTTTTTTTATTCGCTTAAAAAGTAGAGGTGAATTAAGAAATGACAAGTACAGAAATAGATTATCTTGCATATTTTAATGAGGATTTACTTAGTAAAATTTTCTATCTAATCTAAAACGTCACAACAGTTTGTCCAGTAGCAGTTTTGTCTATCTTATAAAATCGACAATAGGCGAGAGTTAGATCGACAAGGAAGACATTTTTTCCCTATCCTAGGAGCTATGAAACATCAATAAAACACGAAATTAACAATTCGTTGGATTAGATGAACTTTATTACACTAAAAATAACAATAGTTATTCAACATAAGGATCTTATGTAACATCAAGTTTATAAATAGTTTAATTACTTTTGATTCTGTCGCAAGGACAAAAAATAAATGAAAAACATTCAACAACTTAATAACGGGTAATTTATATTTGGAAAATACATATTATAAAACTTTTTTTTCAAATTGGAATATCCAATCTATGCAGATCTTCCATACAAATACTTAAGCCGATAAAACTGTCCTCATTTAAATTCTTGTTTAAATTCAGTATTGACACTCAATATAACTCAGTGACCACACACTTATTGCGCACTAGGTGTTAGAAACATAACAAAATAACATAATTAAATTGTGATGCGTGCTAAAGTCATTAACAACCACTAACACCCATCAAATAATAAAAGTTTGATGAATCATTGTCACTGTCACCGTATTGATCCTAGCAATAAAATGCAGAATGCAGCCATGCATATTTTATAAACCCTAATCGAAATCTAATATTTTTTAGACCTGCCTCCAGTTTATTGAAAACCTTAACAAACACATCATTTCCAACCATAATAGTACCTATCCATTGTGCGTAATCTAATGTTATTATTGTCCTCCTCGGTTTACATGACAATACCAGACCCAAACACAATACCAACCGCACGCCTGCGCCACTCATATCCACGTTTGATCAATGTGTTCTGTAACACAGGTGAACCATGAGAGTTATCCTCATCAACAATAAGGGTAGAGTCGTGCAGGTGATAGAGTGGAGTGCCTTCCGGGGCCACCGAACCCGAGCCATCTCTACAAATTCGGGATCGGTATGATATGGCTGGCTAGTCTTGTGGTTCTAGCAGCGACTGCATTTTCCAAAACAGAAGAAAAGTTCCGAGCGGTGGAGGTCGACCATACGTTTGCGTCACGTGCTTATGGAACAGGTGATTATTTTTGTTTTTGATATGCACTTCCGGTGGACCTTTGTTCGTTTTGGAACAAATGGCGTTATAGCACAATGAAAGAAAAATAATTGTCTGTATGTCGTGATGCACACTTGCATGTCTGGTGATTGATAGGTGTTTGCACCTGTGCTAAGTTACCTATAGACCGAATTAAGAGTTGCAGCACGAAGTGGTGCAGAGGTTTGTAGTAGAATGCAAAAGAATATTAATTGGGGTCAATGACAACGGTTTGTTTGTTTTGGATGTTTAAAATCAGACGTAATTTTTTTGGTAGTAGATACTCATTCATATTTAAATGAGACATGAGCGTTCGAGGTTACTCTTCCCGTGACATTCGATTATCACATTAAAGCAATGTGGAACAGTTTAAAACAGTAGGTAGTTCGGGCATCTCGGGGAGACCCGTGCTTGGCACCACAATCTCTGCACCGTCAAGACATTGATTGAAGTGTTGTTAAGTCTATATCCAACGACAACACTTCCTTGTCTTCTACGCTATCCTTCTTTCGTTACAGAGTTGCTACTGCTAGACAGCGACTATCAACAACAAAAATCCTACCGGTTTGAAGATTTTTTCTGGACTGGATCAGGTGATGGATCTACGGATGTCGAAGGCGACTATCCTTGGACCACAGAAAAGTCCGCTACAATATACAAGACCAAAACTATTCTTTCGACTGTATACGTGGAAACACCATCGACGGCGCGCAACACGTCGATCGAAAGTACCACCAAGTGTTCATTCAACTGTGAAGCACCTTCGTTAACCACTGAAGAAATAGTACCTACTCCGACCCTCTACCCCGACGAATCAAGCACCGATGACGATTTTTTCGACGCTGATCGTCAATTCTGGCTACTAACAGTATTGAAAAGTGATGGCAAAGACCCTGTGATTATTGATCTCAAGAATAGTCTAGCTAAATTGTACAAAACCGCTTTCCAAAGGCAACAAGAAAGACATTTAGGCATAACAAACAGAAGCAAAAGAGAAACCGACATTAAAAAAATGCCAGAGAAACCAGTTAAAGTGTACATTCACAATGTGGAGAAAACCAAACTAAACGGAGACGAAAAAATCGCTGTTCTTTATCACGTATCCGTTTCAGGAAAACCCGTAGATGCTGTTACAGCGGCCGAAGACATGACGTTAATCTCCGATGACGAAGTTCGTAGCGAACTGGGATACCCCTTTTTGATAAAAGCCGAACGTAAACAGTGAATTTTGGTGATAGCGTTTTAAAAAATTATCTCTATTTCAGCATACCTTAAACCACCGACGACGCAAAGCTTATCAAAGGCCAAAAACACGTGGATTTTTATTGGCGTTTCAATTATGGTTTTGTTAGCGATTCTTCTCGTGGTGGCATTTTTAACTCTCGCTTTGACTAAACGCAAAAAAAGCCCTTCGTCGACAGGAATCGACAACAGGAGGCAGATCTTCGAACGAAGTGTTCAGGGTGAAGACAATCGCGCTTTTGTTCATCACGAAAAACAATCCGAACAGAAGGATCAATCTCCTACTTATATTAATTTTAGAAATCAACCCTCAAATCAAACCATACGTAGTGGCATTTCCGGGAATAGACCGCAGAGTTCTATTAGTTCCACTTCATCCAGGTTAGTCGATCGATTATGTCATTGAGGTCGAAGAAAAAACTACATTATTTAGAGCAATACATAAAATGAGTTTTTTTGTTTACAGTTCTACCAGTCTAGATATATCGCCGCTAATGGGGTTGAAAAAACAACGAACGCCGCCGAAGAAGCCGCCACGACCCAAAGCAGCGGTCAATCTTAAGAGAATAGCGCCTGAAATCTTAGATTCTGATAGTAATAGCAGCAAAAGAGATTCTCCTGATACTATTTTTGCTGAAAATTATGATCCAGGGGTGGTCAGCCCAAAGTCGTATTTGTCGATGCCGTCCGTTAAAGCCTTCCCCAGGTAACATTTGCTCATTTTTTTGGAAAAGTAGTGATAGATGTTTCTAGGGGAAGCATGCCAGAACCACTAAATAAAGTTCTGGAACCTGTAAGTGTACTTCATTTGGACATGCCGGATGATGCTGATAATGATGCTCACTACGGGAATTCGAGATATGCTTTAGCTAGACATGGAAGTATAGGGACTGTTGAAGATCCTGGTGTGATTGGGCCAGTGGTTTGGAATATGCATTGCCAAAGGTTACAACATGGTATGTGTCATAAAACTCTCCAAACATGTACAACTTTAATGTTTAAAGTGTGTATAATGTGTTAAAAGGAGACTTTGAGACAATTTTTAAGGTGATTGTGCTTTTGAGGTTTACGATGCGCAATCATAAGATTCATAAGTATGATATAATTGAAAACCAACAGTTTGTCGTTTCCGGTTTCGTAAGTGATGGTCAAGCAAACTACTGTAATAGTCGTTTTGACAAATCCCTAATTTTATTTAAACTTTCTTAACGTTTCCCGCTTTCGTGTCTTTTTTGTCTGTTAGAAGTTTTATTGAAAATATATTCTTCGAACTATCGGACAGATTACTTTGTATATCCAGGTGTGTTTTAACTAACACAAATTTATAGCTACTACAAATATGCATTGCATTTTTGATAAATTATAACCTTGTTACATAACAAATACTATCACATCTATTACGTTTTTTTACTTCCCGAGCGTAAGCTAAAGAAGTGAGTAGTAAGGTCCAGCGGACGAATAGCTACTTCCATGTTTTCTCGACTGTTTCATGACACCAGACTACGAAAAAATAGATCTACCCTTTTTTGTTTGTCTATGTCGATTTTATTAGACAAATAGGAATTTGGCGTGGACGGTAAAACGCTAACCAAAATTTGCCTAATCACTCCCACGAACAATGCGATGACATCACCTCAAAATTTTTGCGTTAGTAAATTTTAGTTAAATTTTACAAAACACTCTGTAAATTGCAACGAAAATTACATAAACCAACGAAGCAGACAAGCGTAACTTTCCAGAAGTAACAGCTAGTTAATTTAAATGGCAGAGTTTGTAAAAAAGCAAACCACCATTTATCCAACACAGGCAGAAAGTCCACAATAAATTCTGGCAACTTTGAATATTTATATTTTTCTGTCCACATTTCAAAAACCCACCACCTACTAATTATGTCAGGAAAGCAACATTCCTATAGAATGACAGTTTAATTATCACCAACTACAAGCACACGCATCAAAAACAAGGTCAAATTTAAAACAGTACTAAGGAAATAATTCAAGCTACTCTGTCACATGTAAGGGGTAACCGTTCTAGGTGGGAAAATACGATAGATTACACTCTATTAGCTCTGTCTTTATAGCATTACATAAATCCATAATCCACAACGCTAAAAATTATTTAATCACAAAATAAATATACTTGAGTGAGTAAAAATTTAAGTCAGTCTGTTACTGAACAAACAACGAATTTGCCAATGACTCTTCCAATATGTAAAAAAAGATCTAAAACCCCATTCACTGATTTTTTTTCGCAGGTGTGAGTGTCGACGAAGGTATCGACGACTTAAAAGTAGCTTCAAACGTATCAAGAATGCGAAAACGCTTCCACGACCTTCTTGACGACACGTTTAGTTTATTTGGTAGCAGGCGCGAAAGCCCCGTTGATAATTCCAAACCACCACCTATAGAAGTTAAAAGCCATTCCGCCATTAGTAACAGGTGTCTACAACCACTAACTTAACCTAATTTTTTTATTAATTGCGTTGTATTAAAGACCAAGTGATGAAATTCAACCGACAATCCGTCCTAGACCAAAAACCACCGACCCTAGACGAGTTCTGCAGTCGCCCAACAACACCAAACCCAAAGGAGCGTGGGCCAGCACAGCTCCCTCACCTCTAATTCGTCCCTTAAGCGCAGACATAAGAACAAAACCGATGATTAACGTTGAGCATGTTCTAGCTGAAGGGAAATTTAAAGCCAACGATCCAGCAGTGCCTCTAATAGCGGCGATTAAAAGTGAAATAGAAAAGTGTTCTCTTCCAGGAAGCACTACTGATTTGAGAAAGTAGATTTTTATAATTGATAGTTTAGCCTTGTTTCTGTTATTAATTTATTTTAACAATTGTTATTAATTTACTTATTAACATAATTAAAATAACAATTTTAGAAGTATTTAAAAAATTCTCCGAGTATTGACAATCTTTGCAAAAATGGCTGCGCTTTGCAGCTAAGTAACTTGTAGTTATTCTCTGAGGTTTCGTTTCTCCAATGCTTACCCTCTTTACGGAGGCGTTCAAGCATTACTTGGACGTCAAATTTTTTCTTGCCTGTAGTCGTTTTCCTAACAGGTTGCGACTTATTTTCAGCGTCTGTGAGTAGCGTTACATTACCCTCGATTGTTTCGGAATTTATTTTCTGACTAATATTATCGTTGTCTTCTAGTTTTACGTAACTATTACTTGATTCAGTTGTTATTTCATCAACAGTAATATCTTCAGTCTTATTTACAACAATATTTTCTTCCTCAGGTTCACTGCAATTATTTTCGTTCAATGAAAATTTTCTTTCACCAATGCTATCCCCTCTAAAAATATTTTTCTTTGTCTCAAAGTCAGAAAAATTGAACACATTCAATTTTGGAATATTGTAGCAGCAATGCAACGCTGCCGGGTCTATAGGATGGGCTTCTGTGTTGAAAACATAGCCACCAGCTTCTATTATACATTCACCATTAGGTGTGTTAATAACAGTGCCATGTTGCCCTTGATTGTGAATAAAATTTTCTGTATCAAAAAGAAGATAGAGGTATTTTGTGGTTTCAGAGAGAAAGAACGATTCCATTCTATCTTCTTTTCTATGATCTCTGACGTCTTTAATGGTTGCATAGCCACAAGGAGTTTTTGCGCTGTGTTGAATACTTCTTAAAATATCTTCACCTGCTTGAAGCAAAAATGGGTCTTGTGTTGCCCTATATAGGTACATAATGGATTCTATTAACTCTGGCCGTAGGGGATAGCTTTCTCTATTAGTTCCTGCTTCTGCCTGAGGTATGTAATAAAATTCTGGTGTAAAGCCATACTGTAACCAGACTTGATGATAATTGTGGAGGGTTTTCATAGCTGGTGTAGTGTCACCTATTAAACTTAAAACTCCTGGCCAATAGGCCTCAAGTGACTGGAAAACAGGTATTGTAACCTGACCTTTGGTCATAGATACCCACATATACCAATCATCTTTTTTTAGGTATGTGTCAATTGATTTTCGCGCTTCATGAAATATTTCTAGTAGCTCTGGTCTTTGAAGAAGAATTGAACCTTTAACTAAATATTCAAAATATGAGTCTATTCCTGAACCAATACCAGAATCTTGATAAGTCCACCTGCCAGTTTCAACGTCAATGTGGTTACCATATAGTCCAAGAGGAGATTTGTGGTTATAAAGAGAGTGAATAGCGTTTAATGCCACCTAATAAAATAATCCAATTAAAAAACTAACAAAAAAACTGTATGCTTCATACTTCTTCATATAGTGGGTCACCCGTTAGTCTACTCAGAGTACCAAATTCCAAAATGTAAGTCCCAATTCCTGCAGTACATGTGACAGGAGTTTCACCTTTTGGAATTCCATTTCGCAGATTTATTGTTCCATAGGGCATGCCAGTCTTGGTGTCAAAAGCGACGATTAATCTTTTAGCGACATCTTCCGCCAGTCTTAATAAAGGTCCATTGCAAGGCCAACCAGGCTCCAATTTTATACCTGCTCTGGAAAAACCTTTTTTTCTTATTTTTTAACACTTTAACTTCCTACTAACCTGTGAGACAATAAGTGAGCACTAAGCAGCCCCCCCACAATTCTGATGTTTGTTTCAAAAACAGAAACATTTATATTTGCATCGAAGTCTGGCTTTGCAGTTAGTATGTCCACAACTCGTTGAAATTCAGAATGGTTACCCATTATTGCTAATGTTCCCAGAGCGTCAATTAAAGTCAACGAATAGCTTTTAAAATAATAAGTTTTATTAATGTGTTGAAATGCAGTGCACTGTTACCTTCCATAGGTATCAATTCCATCACAGCTGATTGGCCGTAACTCATCATAGGGATATGCATATTTCAAGTAGCTGTCGTAGGCGTGGTAAAACATGTCCTTCACTTCTTCTCTGCAAAATATAACACAAATAAGCTTATGAACCGAAAAATTTTGGTTTCCTAACCTTAGTTTTATTAAGTCATTTTTTGAGTAGGTTCTAATTCCGGCAGTGCAGGTTATTGTAAAAACTATGATCAAGAACAACTCCTGCTTTAAAACAACCAACATATTGTACGAAGAATTTGATTAAATCCATTTATTACGTGTATTTACATGACGTCCCGAACATAAGAGGTTAAAATTTTGACGTTTGACAGCCGGTGACAACAAAATGACAGAACAGATTTGCCAGAGACCAGCTGCAATCGATTTACATTTTTTCGTTTTTCAAATTTCGTAGACTTTCATTTTGTTGTTAAATTTACGTAAATATTTGTCGTTTTTGCTTACATTAAACTGTTTAAAGTGCACACGAAGTTAAATATGCAATATTCATGGGCGGCGAGTTAGGGAGGACAAAAGGGTAAGTTCCATGTGGACAACATCAGCAAAAAAAAGGTGTAATACCTTTAAATGTAGTATTAGATAAGTGCATTATATTTGCTATGTTACACAGTAAATTTTCATGTTATAATCAAACCTTCAACGAACGAAACAAAAACTCATTTATACGTTTCTCAGTTCCACAAAGTATTGTGGGTACATTAAAATTTCTTCTACTGACACAACTAGATTGTCCTAAAGACAATTGTTGGATTTAAAAAATTCAAGACACCACTTTACAAATGTAAAGATCTAGAAAAATGTCACCAAAATATTGACACTGAAAATTTCCATCAAGTTTACAATCAACAGTTTGTTTATATGGTACAAACAACATATGTTTTAGCTGACGTTAAGATGTACATATATTTTCCTAGAGTACGTAGAAAGAATGTCAAACATGATACCACGTATTGTTTTTGTACAAACAACAATCACATTGACGAAATTCAAAACTACAAAATGTCTGAATTTTACAACTGGTTTATTTTGATAAGACGGCATTTGTAAATTTTCACGTCACTGTATAATAATTGTACTAAATTTCCCGAAAAGGAATGATTATCCACTATTTAATACCGTCCTCATTGAATTTTTTTGTTTAACCCAAAGCTAACTAGAGCTTCCAATGTATTGTGTGTTGCAGAATAACAATGTTATGAACGACAGTTTTCTTCACATTTTCACCACTCACGTTATAGTAACTTCCAAAAGTGATGATTATAGTAGATTTAATAAATATTTTTACGAGATACAATAATATCATGTTTATATCATGGTATTTCCTTCCGAAGTTATATATATCCGAGCGTAAACAAACATTGTAGGAAATAAGGTCATTTTGACGAATGTCTGATTTCCTGCTTTCTTGAAGTTTCGTAGATTGTAGAGTAGGAAAATGCTGGTTTCCTGTTTCCGTTGGTCTGTCTTTCGTGGGTTTATTTTATTAGACAGATAACTGCAACTTTCAGGAAGGTTTTACAGTTTATTTCAGAGATTTGTTATTTCCATAAGGCTCTGACATTGATTTAAAATTATATAACCATTCAATAACTTTTTTAAATGTTTTTAATCTTATTTGTTTCGACACGGTCCATCTATAATTGTCTAAACTTAAATTAGTGGACTTTGTCCACACGACTTCTGATAAGTTTATCTGGCCATCTGGGGATGCCAATAAACCGCTTAGAGTTTAATTCCTTCAGGCAAAGTATCCAACCAAATTCTGGGTCTTGTGTTTCTTATGAAAATCCCTGGTGTATGTACAGCACAAACTTTCATTAGAATCGTTTCCAACGAAATAAACTAAGGTGGTATATGTATCTACCTAGAATGATTTTTAATTGTCTAGAAAAACCCAGAGTTTGTTTGTTTTTTCTGACGAACACTTTTTGGGTTTGTTTATTTCTAAGTTCGATAAACAGAAGTGCTATTAATTCGTACCAGTTTGCAATTCATTCATGGGTATTGTGGGTAGGCGCGTGGGTCAGGTAATCACCTTCATAAAAAGTTTCACCATCGGGTATCTGCTGTTGTCTTTCGGTTTATCCCACTTTTTTGAAGCAAACTTAATCTATAGAAACCACATCAGCAATAAATTCAAACTGGTTGGAAGGTCCCATTTATTTTCGCAGCGTGTTATTGTCCTTTTTTCGAATCCCGAAGTGTGTGTCGATTGTTTCGTTTTGTGGTTCTTCAGACTGCAAATTTGGCGACTGGTTCTGTCCACGCTGCACATGGACATATAGTAAACAGTTACCACACTCACCTCATTAACATGTGGGGTTGTTATCTCCATCAGTGCAAGTTATTAGCTCCCACGTGTCCAAACAAACCCGTTTTCTGTTCTGCGTTGGTTCCGAAGGCGTAGAAAGAATGAAATCAGGTCTGCCCGCGTCTTCTTTCGAAAACTTGCTAATTTTTATAATGAGCCTACAAACTATACGATTTCTCGTAAAGCGTGCAGGCGTTCACATTTTTGGAATTGTTGCCTGGGTGGAATAAATTATGTGAAAAGCGCACATTATGTTTCGTTCTTCGATTTTTCTCCGCTTGGTAATGCCCTTTTGAGTGTGCGCTTACAAGATTGGGAGATTCGTCGGAAAAAAATTTCTTTCACGATGGATTCATTCATGGATTTGATACCTAGGTGGTTAGTTAGAGGGTACACATCTTCTGCTGAAACAACAGAGCATATTTTATGTGTGGTTAGGTTAATTTTTTTTCATAAATAAACTGACACAAATGACCATGTTTGTTTGCAGGAGGCCATCACCAAGATTATGATGTGTGGGTGCTCCATTAAGGCGTCGCTGTCACATTGAGATTTTAAATTTCTGACACCCCGTTACATTTTTATTGTTTGAATTATGACCCATAGTTACAAAACGTGCTTACATTGTGTAATAAAGTAACCTTTTGTGTGGTAGTAAGTTTAATATGGAGATCTCACAAAAGTTTAACTCTTCGAAAATTTACACAACGTACATTTAACAACATTTAAAAATTACCCTAAATTATTATTGTTACGCCAGCACTTCGTCCGTTAAAATCCTAGTAGTTTTATACGGGGTGTGACCAATTTTTTTATTAAATTGCAATTTTTTTGCCATTTGGTTCTCTAGTAATAGTACTTTTGTTAGATTTTATCAAAATCACTCAAAAAAGTAAAGTTCGACGAAAGATATAGACAATTTATATGGCAACATATGGTAATTTTCAGACCGTATTTACGCTTACATTCTGTTTTACAACGCGGTTAAATTTGGTTTTATTGTATTTGGAAAACAGTAGGTAGTAAAAATGGAGTTGCTTCTCTTGAAAAACAGAACCAGGAAAAATGCAGTCACGTTTAGGACATTCTCTTTGTACATTTTCTATCGTGTAATTTCTTTCTGTACAAGTACATAGTTGTTTTCAAGTAATTTAATCGATAAACTGAGATGAGCAAGAGTGAAAATTACTTTTGCCAAATTGAAAAGATGTTTATCAATGATTTATATCAAGTACTCCATTTATTAAATAAAATTACATTTTATATTTAGGTGAAAGTCTGAAGTTCTGAAATACAGGAAGTTGACGAATGTATAGAACAAAAGGTTAGGCAAAGATCGACTTATTTATTCCACCTGTGGGTTGCCTCCATTAATTCCCCCGGAAAAATTAAAAATAATGACTACTTTAGATAATGACGTCTGTAATCTAGCCGATAAGACGTAAGATAATATCGCGGTCTATTTTATTACAAAAATCATCATATTTATGAATTAAAACGAAAATTTATGACTTTTATAAATAGTTTTATTATGCTATTTATCAGATTTAAAAACACTTATATAAATAGCAAAACCTTAGCCATAAAATTGTTGATAATGACCTGACGGATAAAGTTCTTGGTATTTATAAAAATTGCAGCCTAAAAAATCCAGTTACCTCCAGATTTTAATTATTTTGCTCAGCAAGAACAAAAGTTACTTGAGAGCCAAGTTTTTATTTTTTCAACAAGGTAAAAAAACAATAATTAATATTTAATTACAAAATTATTATTATGTATAAAATCATCAAGATATTACATTTTGGATTTTTAGCGATCTATGTATAACATCATTTCAAAAATTATTAAGCAAACTCTATTTTTCCACAGAACATTGACCTAATTTTGAATTTATGAATTCAAATCATTATTATAAATTAAAAATATGGTAAGTTTTAGTAACAAAATTCGACTAAAATTTAAAACCGTAAAAATAGAGGACAATTTGTATGAAATGTCAGTAGAATTAAATAACAGAAAAAAGAAAATTTTGCCGTAATATCAACGTTGTCGACAGGTATAGAGTTAAGCTATAATTTTAATAAGTATACAGGATTTAATAAGTGGTTTACATTTCTTAGGAAATTTCAGGTAAGCTGTGGTAGGGGAAGGCAAGCAATAATCAACTCGAATCAACTGTCAAACATTTATCTCCCAGTTATAAATTATAACACACAAGTTGAACTTTACCATGAGAAAAAAAAAAACACTTCTTACCCCACCTGAACGTTGATTATCGTCAATTTTTTCTTACGATTTTTACTTTTTTCAAAAATGGGTTGAGGTCAGTTAAGATTTTAATAACGGTTCATGTATACTTCATCCGGTCCCCTGCTGCGTTAGCAAAGCACCAAGTATTTATTAAAAAAAATTCAAACACTTCAATGTTTAATGTTAGTTAAACTACAACAATTTTAGCGAATTTACCCTAATCGTTTTATCTCACCTTCCCCTATGTAAAATAAAATCAACTTTTAGCAAAAAAATATATCTTTTAGGGTAACCGCTTTGACATTTCGCTGCCTTTGAATTTTAAATTATTCGGAAAAGAATGTTTGCAATTACGAGAATAATTAGAATTTTTTTGACTAAATATAGCCTGTGTTAAAAACGAGTAGGCCGGAATATGTCAAAGTGAAAACTTTTTTAGTATAATTAAGAATAATTGGGTAATTTAATTAGGTAATGAAAACGGATTGGTTACCCACAGTTTTAATGGGCAAATGTCGAACTTAGTTCGTGTAGGTTTTACCGGACAAATCCGCCTTAATAAAATGTGAAAGTATTCGTAGAAATATAATAAGAATGGCCATTGATAGAAAAACTAGATTGAGGAGGAAGTTGAGTGGGTAGAAGGAATTGTAAGATCGCTCGAAAAGTCTGTTGCGTGTAGCTTTAGAAAGAGATAACACGTTTTTTTATTCGATTCAAACCTACGGGTCTGAGTGTAGTAGCTTTCAACAATGACAACTAACATAATTAAAAATTGACCTGTGCTCTAAAAATAGAACGTAACCCGTGATACACGACAGAAAAATTCGTCATTTTCTCTTTCGCAATTCTAACAAAAATAGCTTCGTTTGTTTTATTTTTAATTTATGTACGAAGTTTTATTAAGGTCGTGGTATTGAATTTTTGGTAGAGGAGCTAATAATAATCTCTTCAACAGCAACTATTTTTAAAGCGTCTCGCCTCATTCATTCATTCAGAAATTTATTGAATTTACAAAGTAACACATCAATTGTTCTACAAGTTGAATGATGTGTGACAGCCATGGAGTCACGTGAATTTCAATCAGCTGAATGCTAGTTAGACAGTGTGTCGACTGAATGCGCGGTTCTAGGAAGAAGCATAACTAATTTCAAGGAAAATCCTAGATTGTATTTACATAAAATGATACACCCACTTCCTGTCGGTCGCATATAATTTTTTTACTTATCGCAACAGAGTAATTGTTACTTGTTTACATCGGGGCAAGGGGGAGAGGTGTAGCGAATTTTTCTAACGTCATTTTCAAAACAAAAAACTTCGTTTGAACAAACCGAACTCGGTGTGATAAGTAACCTGATGACAGCTGTCATTTTGTAAACACCCTGTCACCCTTTTCCCGCATTTACCTTATCGGCGGCAGACAAACTATAGGTGCCGAAAACAGCCCAATTGAAACTAATGTCGGTTCAAACTCAGTAATTAAGTCAATAGTAGTAGTTAGAAAAACAGAATAAATTACGCAGTCCATTTGATCTCTCTAATAAAAGTTGGACGGAATTGCGAGGAAGAACACATTAATAAAGCAACTATTTTACATGCCAACAAAAATTTTGCGCTCGTGTTTACTTAATAGCCGTAATGGCATTAAGACAATTACATTTTCCATCATTAATGAATGAATTGCAAGCAAGCGGTCGGAGCAACACCTCCAGAGTTCTCAGAATTTAGGTTCGTAACACCCACGTTTCAGTAATTTAGCCGTATTTTTAACATCCACCTACGCGCTTCGAATAAAGTGTCATTCACAACAAATTGGAGACAATGCTACAGGGGCCCATCCGAATAACCACAAAAACCAAACATAGGTGGACCATTTTTCAAAGTCAGAGTCGACATATCCAATCAGGCAGAAAAGAAAGTTCGCCCGGATTTGGCCGTCAATAAATGCGGAGATGTTTAATCTTTTAATTGTGATTTATTTGTGCTGTAAAAGAATTAAAAAGACGTAGATATTAGGCGAACAATGCTGATAAAAGGGATAATTCTGTATTAATGACGTATACTTACGAAGTTCGATCCAGAAATCTGGCAACTCAATTACGATTTTTACGATAAGCGTGGGATGATTTCAGCACTCTTCTGTGTTAGATGATTTTAAAATAGAAAAGCAACCCTGATTCGTGTTATTGGCAAAATATTAGAGTAAGTAAATAATACTAAAATAAAAACTAATGCAGCTGTTGTAACAATATGTTTCCGGAGTAAACTGCGACATGAGCAAAATATTAAACAAAATTACACACCGGTAAGTAATAAGTTACGCGAATAATAATAAAATCAAGATCGTTCCGTGTTTACATGTGTAGACGTGGATTTTTAAAAACGGTTTACACATTTTTGAAAAAAAAAACTGTGTAAAGGTCGCTGGATGCAACATGTTTCCGTCTCTAGAGAGTACGTTCACCTAAATTTACGACAATTGAGTTTTTTTCTTATTAGAGAGGGTCTTGTGTTATTTTCATTGATAATAATTGTTGGTGCTCCAAATTCTGAAACAATTGAGTAATATGATATAATAAAAATTTGCCCATATCCAGTTTAATATTAAGGAAAATATGAAGTATGAAAGTTCTTGTGGAAAAATAAAATTAATATTTTAAATAAATACATGGTCTCAGGTATTACAAATGTTATAACCAGAGTTAGGCATAGACGAAGTGATAGGGAATCAATCAGACAAATATTAAATACAACGACGTGACGTCAGGCGATAAATTTAGCTGGCCAACTGTGCACTTTCATCCTCAGTGATGCACTTCAGGGTTTATTTGATCAAGATCATCACGAAAATTGTGATGTTGAACACTCATTTGTAATTTTTAAAGCAATTTTAACATCAAGGAGAACTCGTATAACTGAGAAAAATCTAGAAAAAGTAGTAATTCTTATTAGAAATTCCCGAAGTAGGCCACGACTGCAATAGCGCTGGCGATCGGACGGCAATGAGCATTACTTCCTCTATGTCGAAGACTGGTTATAACATAATAATATGAGCGAAATAGTGAACAAAAGAATAAAAAAAAAGAAATATGTGACCAGAATATTTTAAGTGTTTAATGATCAGTCAATATCATACTTTGTTACTTGATTTCTGGATTTTTTCTATTCATCTTGCCTTAGTACATAATTCTATTGACCAGTTCAATAATGTAAGAATATTTGCAAATAATTGTATTTCTTTTCTGATTACTAGAATTCGGCAAAACGGACTTTCATCTCATCTGAAAATAATAATCGGATGTTTGTAATAAAGATATGGCATAGCTAAGTTATAAATAAGATAAATTAAAAATAAAACAACAAATCTAATAAAATAAAACATGTTTATTACATCCCTTGATCATGTGTTTGCGTCTGTTCTTTTGTTGCAATTACCTATAGGTATAGCCCAAGTAATTAATTTCACAAATTCGGTTTAATAATAACGGAAATCAAGCCAAAGTAAAAATGTATCATATTTAATACATAATCTAAATTTTGAGAAATTTTATTTTTTTTTATGATAACCCCTATACGTTAAAAGTATATAAATATTACAGTGTACGAACAGAACACTCCCCTGATATTAGTATAAAAGGTTATTATTCAATTTGGATTTTCCAGATGCTACTGAAAAAACTAGGCGGATTCATAAACCGCAAAAACAGAAGTATGTTAGTTCATAAAATTCAATTCTTTTTAAGAAAATTACGCAAAATTCTTCGATGACGTTATCACGTTATTGGTGGGGATAATTAAGACACATTTTGGTTAGCATTTTACGATCTATACGATATTCCTAAAATACATATAAAATTGGTCCAGCAGTTTCTGAGATTCGACAAATAGGGAGATGGAAACGAGAGAAATATTTTTCGAAATCTAGGGGTCATGAAACGTTGAGAAAACATGAAAGTAGTCTGATGCACTCGATTACAATACATACTTCCTTCGCTCCTAAAGAACAATGCTGATTGCTCCAAAAAACTGCAAAATGTAGATTTCAAGAAGTAACTTTGACCGAAAGCGATATATTAATTATGATATATTTTGTACAATGTAACACTATTCGTAAGTGCATTGTTTCCAACTTTGAGAAAAATCGGTAATTTGTGTTTAAGGTTTTGCTTAAATAACGCTAAAAGTACTAGGAGATGATTAAGTTACAGGTTAACGAACGAATGTTCTACGTTTTTAATGGGGAGTAATGTATACATTTTGATACGTACAATGTAACACGAATAACAACAATAAAGAAACTGGTAGGAGGTTATTTCGACAGTACTTCCCTCGCTTTTGAAATACAGCTCAACGAATTCAGTTTCTTTGAAAACTTAAAAAAAATAATGATACCATATATTTGAATTAGAATTTTTGTAGAGCTGGTTTTTATAAATTCGGTAATATCTCATACTTTAATCACCCATACTCGGCCACTACCTGTATTTCTGTCGAGTCTTTCCATTTGAAAATGTTCCCATCAACATTATTTCAGCAAGCACATATGTCAATTCCAACACGTGCAGTGTAATACTAATAACAAAGCACTAGGGTGTACCGTTCTTGAAATTTGATCAATAAAAAGTATAGATATTAGCAGTAACAGTATAAGAAACTAAAAACCCATACCATATTGGAATGTGCGCTGATTTCGAGTTACAAGCCTGAAAGGGAAGACGGTATGCGATAAACTCAAGTATAACTTTGTAGGAACTCCGCTTATACTAATATAAACTGTTGCCGTACAATTTCGATTTTTTTGCGAAAATTTGGATGCCTTGAGGAAAATCTCAAGGCGGACTCATAAGCAACAGGTACAGACAGATGGACGGTCGACAGACAGACAGACAGACGCACAGACGAAAATGGAAGACTTATTTTTTCGTGCTTTTCATGACTTCTAACATGAAACGGTCGTATCCGAATTGGGGTGCAAAGTTTGCTCAAATGTCAGGTCGTTAGATACATGGATATTTCTGACCGAATTGGGGCTCATTCTCGAACTGTAGGGGGTTCAAAGGGTTTTGGCATTTTTCTTAACGCAACTGAATGAATTCGAAGAAGAATAGAAATGTCATTTAGTGTTATAAATTTAAATCTTAAGGAAAACCAAATCATTTTTAAACTCAAAGAATAAAGAAAAATTGTTACATAAAAACAAATATGTTCATAGAATCTAAAATTGTCCAATATAAAAATAAAATGTTTGGATATAATTTTGTGAAATGTGTCAGCTACAAATTTGCTAGTGTCGTATGATATTTATCTTACAATCACTTCAATTTTTGAAAATCTATGTGATCAGTGGTTCATTTTACATACATAACAGAATAGAAAAGTAAACAAAGTGGATTTAGCGACACTAAATTTGAAAATAGATACAGTGTTCAATTGTTCATGTTATTTATAAATTTTTATTAACTTCTTGATTGAGGATTTTGGGTATTAAATACTTGTCCATCATTTCACTACCCGATTAAAGCAAGCCAGTTTAACCCCTAATTAAAATTTTTACCGCAGTTCGGTTAGGGATTATAAGGTATCAGGTATTTACAAAATTTTGCACCACAGTTCGGTCACGGATTAGAAATGCCCCGCAGTTCGGACAAATTTTACTGATTTAATTAAATTAGACAACGTTTTAAATAGCATGGGCTATACTAAAACAACGACAACAAAAAATCCACAGCATGTAACATAATTAATACAAAACTTATTGACAAGGAAACGTCATTTGCGTCAATATTTTCAGGAGATTCCTATATTTTATATATAAGCTATGCACAGACGTGGGTTTAGCCACAATTTAAAGTAAAAACATAGATTAATATAGATGCGACATGGAGGCTGCTTTTGCAAAACCACCCTTATTGACATTGGAGTCCTCAACCGCCAAAGGCAAGCGCCAAATTTAAAAAGTCGATGCCAATAAAAACCTTGTTTCACTATAATTGTAATTCGTACGACCTGAATGAAAGTGAAGGAAATAGTAAGCAGCTTGTAATATTCTGGTAAATCTAGTGTCAATTTGTCGAAAATACAACGCGTCGTTAAAAATATTATGACATTTCTTCGAATTACTTTTATTCCTAACATAACATAAATTGAGGAGTCCTCAATCGTCATTTGATTTACACTATGACGCTTCTCTATGTTGGTAAAAATTTAGGTTAACACTAGTGTCACTTATACGTCACATATGTCATTCTGTTTTGACACTTAAATGTAATGACGAAAGCTTCAAAATTTTTACAAATCATGTGTAGACTATTGAAAACATCTTCACCAAATATGTGTTTATCCTATTAATTGGCATTTTTTTGTACAAAGTTGGCAAAACTGTTTAGATTAAGCTCTCGATGTGCCTCTGGGCGTTCATTAAATCACTCAGTACGTAAAAACTGTCATTTAAAAAATTATCGATGACGTCATTACTGAACCATCAACAACTCCAAAATTTTAGTATATTCTTCACAGAAATAATTTATAACTGTTTCAATTTATATTAAAACTGATTTAAAGATAAAGTTCATTAAATTGGTACCATTCTGGTGTTATATGTAAAATAGAGTTCGGAAAATAGTGAACATTGACTTGTTTCCAAAAATATTTGTCGGAAGCCCCCAGTAAACCCTTTAGGTTTATAGTAATCCTCGTGAACACATTTTCGGCTATTAAATGCATTGTGTTTAAGAATATTTATAACATTCTAAACACAAAAAAAGTAATTTCGTTCATTATATTACAATGATAGATCACTTGAAAATAAATAATTGTAAGATCTTCGCGATATTTAGAAATAATACCTGAAAGACGTAATCCTCAGCAGTTTATTAAGGGCTTCCAATAAACCCTTTTGGCAACAGAAAGTCAGTGTTTCCTATTTCCCGGACTCTACTATAATGTTATGCTCCTATGATACTTGACAGTAACTCCTAGAGTAAAGACGCTTACTGAAATATATAACCTTACAAATATTTTCCACAAATTTGGCGTTAAAAAATGTTATAGTGGATGACAGTACTTCAATTTTTGGACTTGGACAACACTTTTGGCCTTATTATTGTGCGTTATGCAATATCTCATTAAATTTGGTTTCAACGAGATGTTTGATATCTTCACTATGTGTAGCATATTACTTATTAAACAAGATAATTCAAATAAAAATTTACAAAAAACTGGCCGAAGGTTGTTTCGACCGCACTTCCTGAAGTACAATGAAACACATCCAGCATTTTCGAAAAACAATGAAATTTGATTTTGTGAATTTTATTTTTCTGTGAGAACCCTTATTTATGTTAAAATAAACATATGTAAATATTGTTAAAGTAAATGTAAAGAAGCGTGCTAGGCGTGTGTCTCAAATGAGTTTTTTACTACACAAAATTTTGCAATGGCGTCATCAACATTTTTGCAAAAACACCTATATTAACTTGGACTGGTGCAGTGTAATACCAATATGTAATAACAGTATTCCTAAATTTTCTGGGAAAATGTAGTCAGCCGTTCCTTATTTAATCTATAAAATAAAATTACTCATTCATTAAATGTAATGATAAATTACAAGTGAAAACTCATCATATTTTCCACATTTTATGTAGAATTTATTCGGCAAAATTTTTAGATGACGTCATTATTTTTGGAAGGGAATAAAGAGATATATTTTGATTAACAATTTACAATGCTTACAATAACTATAAAACGTCTGCAAGATTTCAAAGCGTTCGGTTTTGCAGTTCCTAATTTATTCAATAAAATAAATTATTATAACTCATGCATACATTAATTTTTTTGAACCACTTGTATAAGCAAATTTAGAACAATATTAATGGAATAATAGATCCCAAGAATAGACTCATCATATTTTGCACATTTAGGATTTATTCGGCAAAATTTTGTGGTGACGTCATCAATTTTTTGATTAAAAATTGACTATGCTTATGATAACTTTAAAACATCTGCAAGATTTCTAAGCATTCGGTTGTGCAGATTCAAAATTAAATTGCAAAATGTAATCTATATTTTTTATCTCTTTTCCAAAAAATCTGGACGTTCCAGGTAAAAACGGATTCATAAACTGCACGTGTAGTATTAGGGTAGCTCCAGCAGTTTCGGAGATTATCTGTCTAACAAAAATCGTCACGGACGGCGGATAGACTGACTGACAGACAGACAGACGGAAACGGGAGACCCATTTTTTCGTACCCTCTAAGGGTTATGACCCATTGAAAAAATTTGAAGCAAGCCATTCGTCCGATGGACTCGATTACCATACTTCCTTAACTTACGCTCGAGAAGTAAAAATGGTATAGGATGCTTAATGTCCATAAACTTTTTGAATAGTAAATTTAACAATCATAATTTAAAATTATGAGTTTTCTGACCTAACCAGACTTGACTTAACCTGACCTAACCCGACTCGACCTGAGTTGAGCTGAACTGACCTGACTTGACCTGACCTTACATAGATATTAACCGCATCATCTTTATTTTTAATGCAATAACAATTTTGTCAAGTTTTTATTCTTTTTTGTAGCATTTTTTAACTTCTTTTTTATTTTGGCTCATTAAAATTTTACACAAATATCTGCAGTGCTCTTGTGGAATTTAGTACACATATATACAGGTTGAGTCAGAATACTAAATTCTTCAATATACCGTTAGAGACACAAAAACAGAAGGACTCCCACTAACTTACACGTGTAGGATGATTTATTTCACTGTTTCAAGTTATACAAGACGTATATTTTTTTAATGCATTGAAGAAAGTATAATTTTTCTAAGTATTTTAAAGTACATTTACCTGGTAAATGTAGGAGTATTAATTGTGTCGCTGTAGTAAATTTTATTGTTGGGACAACAGAATTCTGTCATGGATTTTACAATTTATTTTGTTTTTGATCTACTTTCTTTGGTTAATTCTTGTGATTTTACGTGACGTTTATTAGAGAAAATTGTTGATCTAAAAAAAATCTGTAACCATTATGAAAACTGTATTATTTTTTCCAGAGCGGGCATTGCCCGTCCCGGCCCCTCCAGCAGCGGGCCTGAATTCCGAATTCCCCGTGCCGATAGCCCTATCGGCTTCAAATGGTCGCGTCAGAGGAAGAAGAGAATAAGGAGGAGTAGCAGCAAGAGAAGCAGGCTGCAAGCAGGATACGATGGCGATATGTCGTTGTCGTTCCCACGGCGTGGTCCCCTCCACCGGAAGTGCTCGCCCCGCGGCTGCTGGAATCCGACCGAGGCCCCCCACGCCGCCCCCCGCCGGTCCACGGCCGTCATTTTTAATGCGTGAAGCTGAAGATCTGTTTTTTGCACCGTTTCCGGTTCTTTTACCAATTAGTTGTCTGTCCTACTTGAGTTATCGCGTCTCAGTATCTGAAGCGCACAGCCGTCCTTGCCTTATCGCCGCTTATCGCGTAAAGGTTTATTTCAACGGATGTTAGTAAGAAACGTTTTAATACTTTGTTGATAACGAATGCGTTAAATCCTTTAATCACCGGAGATTGCATGGTGGAGGAATTAATGCAGGTTTTCGATGAGTCAGCTTCAAAAGAGGATGCACCGTGAATAAACCGGAAGTTGGTTTATATAGACGTCGCCCTACAGCGGAAGTTGAACTGTCAAAGACTGAAATTCTCACTTTTCACTGATTGTGCGTCCTGGATATACTTTGTCGAATTACTTGCCTCATTCAAACAGGATCTCTTCATGCATGCGCACCCACGCTGAGGCGTTTCATAAAAACGTTTGGACATCATATTTATAAATATTAATAGCCTTCCCGAAAATAAACGACAAATTATAAACTTATTTCGACACAAAAAAATCTGCACCGAATTTCCGCTTCTGACGCTCGATAAACAGCGCGTACATATGAAGACTTACTTAATCATTTTTGGAACGATGCCGTCAACTTTTTCGTGGATTCACAGATTTATTTTAATTGGTTTTTTGAAATGATGTCATCAGCTATCTGGGGCGGATGAGCGAATAAATTTTAATCTTCCGTAATCTTGAGTCAATGTTTGTGTCCTATTAAAATTTTGCCACGGAAACTTTAAAAATATGTGTAAAATCGAACGTTATATTTTTTGCACAATGCAAATGTTCTTCAGAGTGACCTTATTAGAATATTTCTGTTATCTATGGCACAGGAAGGAAAACCATATTCGTCCAGGATACAACATATATAAATAAAGTAATCACTTGATATTACTCATAGAGAAGTTTATGCATACAGTTATTTCTTACAGTTCCTTCAGTCATTTGTTACATATTCATTATTTCAAAATTGGAATTATAAATTAAGAGAGACATATTTTTTTAATAAGTATGTTCTCTGTTTTCGTACTAAGGTAGAATATCATTAAAATTGTTCAGCGACATGTCTAAGAACATCTGATAAACTTTTACAATCAAGATGTCATATTTTCAGATATGTTGTTTGTTATTTTTTCGACTGTTATCACCGGAATAGGATAAAACCTAGCAGACGTACATAGTATGACAAAAACGTTAACATAATCCACCGAAAAGATATCTAACCTGTTTAAAAATTCATAATTGACGCACCTTGTATAGCAACAAATGTTCAACTAGCCTCGGTTGTCGCCCACGTCGGCGTATTAACTAATTTTAGTAAAAACTTTTTTAGGGTAAATTTTGCCGCCAAAACGTTCCAAGATGATTGATCAGCTACAACTGTCGTCACAAAAATTGTTAAGTATATAACGGATGTCGGCACAATAGAAATGCCACACGCCAATTTGGGTGACATTACGATAAAATAATACAATAGAAAGTTGATAATTTTTTGTGTCACCGACGTAAAAAATGTTTGATACATATATGTAACGAAGAAGATAATTTGTAGAACACTTGGCCTGTTTTTTGGACATTCGAGATTTGTCCCTGATTTCATGATCTACGTCGAAAGTTCAAAGAGTTACATCTGTGTGGCTATCGGTCACTCACTATGATGGATGTTGCTACATTTCCCGGAAGTTGGAGATAGAAAAAATTCTCTGAAAAAAATACCTAATCAGAGATACGTACGAAACAATCAAAATATCGTCACACTAATGATAAAATTGACACTCATGATCATTTTCCGTCATGATAAATTCCCACGCTTAGCAGCAAAGTACATAATCGATCATGGTTTTACAGGCGGATGATAAAAGTAAGTAGAAACTGTAAAATCTGTTTTGTACATGTGTATGTACTTAAAGTGAATTAATTTCATGTTTTGAGCACTTTACAATTTTTGTACACTTTGTCTATTGCCAGTTTCATGTTTTCTCGACGTTTCATGACCCCTAGAGTACGAAAAAAATAATCTCCCGTTTCCGTCTGTCTGTCTGCCTGTTTGGCGTCTTTGTCGATTTTTAGCAGACACGTAATCTCCGGAACTGCTAGATCGAGTGTTGTCAAATTTTGTACATATATTAGAAATATCATGTAAATGGTAAAACGCTAACCAAAATTTGGTTGATCATTCCACCAACAATTTGATGATGTCCGCTCATTATATTGCATAATTAGCATCAAAAATTATATGAAATAATATACTCCTGCACTTGTGGTTTATGAATCTATCTTCTATCTTGATTTTTTCGACACTTCAGTTTAGGGATTTTTCAATTTTTTATCAATTTCGATTTCTTTCTTTTTTAAATTCTCGATTTTTCGATTTCTGTATTGATCGATTTTTAGACTTCGATTTTTTCATTTTTTGACTTTTAGACATTTAGATTTTTCCATTTCTCGATTTTCCTGACATATCGATGTTTCGATTTCCCGATGTCTCGATTTCAGTCTTTCAATTTTTCGATTTTTCAGTTATTCTATTTGTTTTAAATATGTATGTGCTGTTTGGACTTCGATTTTTCCATCTTTAAATTTTTCGGTTCTTCAAATTGTCTTCGATTTTCAATTTTTCGATTACTTAATTTTTCCATACTTTCGTTACCTACAGAATTTTTCAGTACATATTTCGATTCTTCAATTTTTCAATTTTCGATTACTATTTTGATTATCCAATTTTTCTTCGATTTTTCAGTTTTTCGTTTTCTCAGTTTCTTGTTTTACATATCACTTTCAGAATTTTTTAGTCTTCTGATTCCTCAATTTTTCGATTCTTCAATTTTTTAAATTTTAGCTTTTTTGATTCCTCAATTTTTCAGTTCTTTTCATTTTGCGAATTTCAAAATTTTAGAATTTTCAGTTTTTTGATTTTTTCGATTTTTAATTTCCTGATTTTTCGATTACTCAGTTTTACGATACTTCAGACTTGGAATTTTTCAATATTTCAATTCCTCAATTTTTGATGTTTCGATTTCTCGATTTTTCAATTTTTAGACATGTTAATTTTTCGATTTTTCAGTGCTTCGATTTTTCAATTTTTCAATTCTTCGAATTTTTCAAGTTTGGATTTTTCACTTTTTTGATCTTTCGATTTTTCGACTTCTGGGTTTTAGACTTTACTGTTTTTCCATTCTTCGATTTTTAAAATTTTTGATTTTCTGGATTAATCGAGGGTTCGATATTTCAATTTTTCAATTGCTCAGTGTCCAAATTTTTCAATTTTTGGATTTTTAATTTTCGAATTTTCCGATTTTATGCTATTTTCATTTCTTGTTCTTTAGGATTTTTCGACTTCTCTTTCGACTTTCGATTTCGCAATGTTTCAATTTTCCAAATTTTCGATTTTTCGAATTTTTCAATATGTATTTCCAAATTTTCGATTTTCTAATGTTTCGATTTTCCAATTTTTCCATCTACCAATTTTTCAACATTTCAATTTTGGGACTTTTTCAATATTTCCAAATTTTTATTTTTAGATTTTTTAAAATTTAGATTTTTCAATTTTTGGTTTTTCGATGTTTGGATTTTCCAATTTTTCCATTTATCAATTTTTCATCATTTTATATTTGGAATTTTTCAATATGTAAATTTTTCAGTTTTTCGATTCAATTTCCCGATTTTTCGATTTTTTTATATATTGTTTCAAATTTAAAATTCATCATTTATTCAATTTTTAATTTTTCGATTTTTCTATTTAATGCTATTTCGATTTCTCGATTTTTCGTCTTCTCGACTTTTCCATTTCTCGATTTTTCGATGTTTCGATTTTTCAGTTTTCCAATTTTTGAAGTTTTTCAAGTTTTAGGATTTTTTAATTTTTCGATTTTTCAGTTTTTTAATTTTAATTTTTTGATTTTTCTTTTTTGATTTATTAAGTTTTGAATTTTGGGATTTCTCGTCTTTTTTGATTTTTCGGTTTTTCGATTTTTCAATTATTTAATTTTTTAAATTTTAGATTATATCTTTCTAGATTTCGATTGTTCAGTCTTTCGATTTTTTAAATTTTTTATTTTTCCATTTTTCGGTTTTAAAATTTTTCAGTTTCTAGATTAATCGAGATTGTGATATTTCAATTATTCAATTGGTGAATGTCTCAATTTTTCAATTTTTAGTTTTTTGATTTTTTGAATTTTTGATTTCTTGATTTTTCGGGTTTTTTGATTTCTCTTTCGACTTTTGATTTCGCAGTGTTTCAATTTTTCAATTTTCAATTTCTCAATTTTTCAGCATTTCATTTTTTGGACTTTTTCAATTTATGGATTTTTCAATTTTTCTGTTTTCGGTTTTTCTATGTTTGGATTTTCCAATTTTTCCATTTACCAATTTTCCATCATTTTATATTTGGAATTTTTCATTATGTAGATTTTTTAAATCTTGGATTCTGCGATTTCTCGGTTTCAAGTTTTTTGATTTTTCAGTTATTCGATTTTTCAATTTTTCGTTTAGTTTCGACCTAAAAATTTGATTTTCACAATCCTTATTTTTAATTGAAACCAAAATAGAGATACATATCACTGTTTTCAACTTTTCAATTTGACGTTTCCATTTCTAGATTTTCTAATTTTTTAATTTTTCGCTTGTTCGATTTCCATATTTTTGGATTTTTGATTTATAGAAGTACATTATATTTTTCAATTTAAAATTTTTCAATTTTTAATTTTTCGATTTTCCAATTTTAAATTTTTCGATTTTTCTATTTAAAGCTATTTCGATTTCCCGATTTTTTGTTTTTTCGCCTTCTCGACTTTTCCGTTTCTCGATTTCTCGATCTTTTTATGTTTCGATTTTTCAGTTTTTCAATTTGCCATTTTTTGATTCCCGATTTTTCAACTTTTCGATTTCTGTATTTTTCAACATTTCAATTTTAGGAATTTTTCGTTTTTTGCATTTTTCAATTTTGGATATTTAATTTATCGATTTTTTAATTTATATACATATATTTCGGATTTCGATTTTTCAATTTTTCGAGTTCTAAAATTTTTGACTTTTCGATTTTACTTAATAGAGATTATCAAAAAATAAAAATTGCAACGATTTTTTATAATTTTTCAAAAAAACTGGATTTGTTTGTTGGGCTGCAGTTCAGGGACCAGCGAAGTGCTGTCGAAATAACTTTCGACCAATTTTTTTAGAATCAATTTAGAAAATATACCTTGCAGAGCCAACTTGAAGACGTTTTTGACTAATCGCATCTTAGCAATAACTATTTCTATAATAAAATTTTTAGTACAACTATACCGTCAAAATCAAGGCACAGAACGGAAAAACCGTAGACCTTAATTTGTTGGTATTCAGAAACAAAAAAATTATATTGAGTCATTAACTCCTTGTTTTGTGGTAAACAATCGATCATAACTAAGATACTTAAAACAGGAATCCATCCAACAAAAGAAATTAAAAATTCAACTGCGAAAGATTTCTTTCTTAAAATTTACTTCCATAACTTATGCAGTCCAGACTTCGTTTGAGCCTGCTTTGGTAACCGATGCGATACTCGCAAAAACCAGATATTACTATAAATTATGTTTATAAATTAACAATTTGAATAATTTTTAAAACGGAACAATAACATCACATGCTTCACGTATTATTTCCCCAAGCAATAATTTTATAGTGAATTCACCAACCATATCGAGAGGTTTTATGTCACTCTCTAATGGTGTTCACCCAGAAGATCCTATCGCAAAATCCACCGTAAAAAATCCGTAAAGATCCAGGAGATACACGAATTCCGTCGAAAATTTCAACTGGCTTGAACATATTACGATTCCATGATTTCTTTATAAATATTTTCCGAGTTTATGATATTAAATTACTCGTATAATTAAACTAGTTTTGTAAATATATCTACGAAATTAAATTACTTTTATTACCAATTATGTACCAAGTTCAGTAAACTACTTTAGCTTAGTACTAAATTAGTTTACCTTACTCTGTATTAAAATTAATTAGCCATGTATTCTATTCACAATAGTCCGAGCTATCAGGTGTCTATTATTAGTTCACAAAAGGGAACACTAACACTATTATAAGATCGGTTTCTAAATTCAGCTACTCAAGGATGCTAATACCATCATCAGCACACTTTCATTTATTTAAACTTCATGTAACATTTACATTTTCTGTTTAGATTTAAGTACTGGTTTAATTGTTCGTTTACAAAAAATTGTATGTGTTAACTTAATTTAAAGTGTTCACTTAGAACTCCAACATATTCTGTGATTAAAAAATTGGTCGAAGAACTTTTTTTGGGGGAATAAACAGATTTATTTTGATTAAAAATTTATCATGCTTATCATAACTTTAAAACATCTGTAAGATTTCAAAGCATTCGGTTTTGCAGATTCAAAATTAAATTGCAAAATGTTGTTTTATAATTTTGATTCTTGTTCCAAAAATCTGGACGTTTCGGGTAAAATCTCAATATGGAATCATAAACTACATGTGTTGGACTATGTGATTTCATACAACTTAAAACCCATTTACTATGTACAATTTTGAAGTGACGTCATCACATTATTGGTGGGGATGATTAGACAAATTTTGGTTAGCGTTTTACCACTTACATGATATTCCTAATATAAATACAAAATTTGACAACTATGGTCCCAGTATTTTCGGAGATGATCTGTCTAATAAAATTCGGGACGGCAGACAGGCAGACGGACGGACAGACAGACAGACAAATAGGCAGACGGAAACGGGAGAAAAAAACGTAAAAGTAGAAGGAAGTGTGGAAAATACAATTTTAATTAATAAGTATGACTAACTCAGTCATACGTCATCAACATTTTGAACGGAACGAATGAGCAAATAAAATATTCTGTCGTTCGTTAGTGTCCATGAACTCGTGAACCTAATTTATTAGTTTCTAAAGATTAGCATAAGAAACAATGTTTAATTGTGTTTTTTACGAATTTACATCACCTTGATCATTTTTTTATTGGTTATAAACGTATTTTACCGCTCCTGAAGCATAACTAATCATATAATTGATTGATTCTTCACGCAATGTAGTCCAGTGTTGGGGTTTAGCAGCTGATTTTACTTGGTGTGCCAATTTCAAGAAGAAATTACAGTACTATAGTAAAAATGATCTCTTCTTGGGACAATATTTCAAAATAAAGTGCAAATTTTTTGGACGACTTGTTACACTGTCAGTTGTAATATAAGTAACGAATTAACAGTGCGTGCAATAATTAGCAACACCGACTACGAATGTGTCAAGACGTAATGATTTTGATGTTAAAAATACGAAACATCCGACTATAAAGGTATCTCAGATCACAGGAAGTAATTACAGCTAGTTATAGCCAATCAATTATTAACTGTACCGACACAGTCTCACGTTAGTATTCTAATCAACTTAAAAACGGGATGATCATTTTAACATCGTGAGAAGAAGTTCACATTGGAAGCTGCGGAAGAAAAAAATAAAGGAATATGTATTAAGCTGAAAAAATCTAATAAAATATTGTACAGTATCTCGGCAGTTTAATAAATTGGACACAACCATCCGCTGTTTAATGGCTGTACTTAACTGGTATACGCATAAGCGACTTGTTTCAAGTTCTAATGAAGGTAACTTTTACGGTCGTTCAGACGCATGATCAGATAAAACGGTTCTACAAATTGTTTATCTAGTTGATTAAAAAGTAATAAATGAAAGCATAAATAAATAACACTCAATCATTGTATTTATTTATGTATAAAATGTTATCGACGCGAGTGCGATCTGATAGATGGGCCAATTAAGTTTTATCAATGAAAACAACGAAACTATCACAGGAAAATCAAGTTGAAGTGGTCCTTAAAGGAATTCTGAGTCGGATTTCGCAATGAAGTAAATTGAAGGTTATGAATGGTGCAATATCGCTAGATTTTTTGAACTGGTAACTAAGCACGAGGAAAAACGGATTTGCAGCTGCCACTACGTGTCCTTTGTCGTATGCTTATGAGTAAAAAAGGCTACTAACCGATTTACCATAGTCGTTGACCATTACGAAAATTATCAACGTCCTGAAAGGTCATAACGTTTAATGGCTATAGCTACACACGTGCTATTAAGCATTTACGAAAGCGGTAACAACTGTTCTAAATTACACATTGTTGGAAACGTAACGTGTCTAGTTCGATCGTGTGATTTAAATAATTATTTAAAACCAACAGTTAATTTAGGCGATGCTTAAGGTCGATTTCGGAACAAATATGTAGACCTTGTAATACATGTTTACCTTTAATTCACCGTATCAACAAGTAGGTTTTATTAACCGACGACGCATGTGCAAGGTAAGTAAATTATGAATGAATTGCACAATAATCAATGGAAGTAGTAATTCATTTAAATTATTTGACACTTCTGAGAAAAGCCGGGTTTACGCGGTTGCCTATACAGCGTGTTTGAGCAATTATTTTTATTGCATAACAGTCATAACAGAACATTTACGATTTCAGAATTGAGAGATTGTGTTGTTTATTTTTGACATGATACGGGTAATCTTCTTGTACACACAAATAACTTTCTAATTGGAATTTATGTAGTTTCGGGGCCGAATCGTCCCACTGTCAATATTTTGTTTGTGTTAAAATGAATCCACTGTGATTTTCGAGTGCGATATCGCACGAAAAATTTTTTTCGAACGTACGGGGGTTATCGGAGTTCATCGGATATTCGCAATTGACCCGCCAAAAACGTGTGCTTTTAATGAATTGTATAAATAAAAATGACCCCGCGTTTTTCCAACTTATTCCTCCGCCTATGCACGACTCCAACAATTGGCCGCGCAGGTATGAACCCTACTCGCACTCATTGATTGCACCTATTGAATGGAAGCACGGACGGCCGCCAGGACCGGACCGACGCGAATTCAGCCCGCAAAGCGGACTCGAAGTTGCTCACCAAATTAAATAAATTTACTAGAAATTGATTGGTCATCAATAAATAACGAAAAGATAAGAATCAAATAAAGATATTTCGGGACAAATTTTAAGACAAATTCAATGTCACCATATACAGTATTTATAAAAATCTGTAACAAATTCTAAATAAAAATATAGCCTCACACTGTATCTCTATAAGAATAAATAATCACGTTTTTATTACCAGTTGTAAAATAAGTTTAAAAACCAAGCCTAGAAGGATGCTGTTCTGAAAATATAATGTTAAATCTATAAATAAATAAGTTATATATTTTTATTTTATATTAACAAAAGCAAGTATATTTGCAATTTTTACAGTATTTTATTTCTGAGAGTGACTTTTAATATTCATAGTAAACCGAAGGTGAAAATAATAATTAATCATACAACAACAATGTAGTAACAATATGACGAAAAACGCGTTTTTAGAACTTTTTAGTATTTTTGGCGTTTTTAATAAATAACTGTCTAATTAGTGTTTAAAACAGACAAATTAGAAGAAATAATTTATTTTGTGACTATTAGTTGGCGATTTCCTTAGAATTAGAGGTAATATATTCTATCCTTGATGGGAAAAAGGCAAGCAATTGTTTAATATTTCTCACTGAATTATCAAATAAAAAACCACTCATGCTGCATCAAACAAAAAAATCCGATTTTGTGTAATCTTTTTGTTACGATCATTAAACGACACGTTGATTAAATCTATGATGATATGACAATCTTCTTTTTATATTTTTCAGTAGCTAATAAAGTACTATCGCTAACCAAAATTTATCCGTTCATTTCCTCGAAAAAGTTGATGATGTCATCTTAAAATTTTTCTGAATAAATCCCATCCAAAATGTGCTAAGTAGCATGAGGATACATAGGTTTAACAATGCATTCATATTTTTTAAAATTGCTTATACAAAGACTCTCAAAAAATTAATGACTGAAGCAATTTACATATTTTAGTGATTAAATTAAAAACGGGTTACCTCATAGACATATCCATATTAAAATATTTATTCCTATCGGGCAACTAGTTGCTTTTATGTTCTCTTGACGTTTCATGTCCCCTAGAGTACGAAAACTGCAGTCTATCGTTTCCGTCAGTCCGCGTCTGTGTCGATTTTTATTAGGCAGATTATCTTCCAAACTATCCGACCGATTGTTGACAATTTTTGTATGTATATTAAGAATATCGTGTAGATTGCAAAACGCTAAGCAAAATTTGTCTGATCGTCCCCACGAACTATTGTCACTTAAACCTTACTAAATAACATACTCCTCCACCTGTAGTTTATGAATCCGTTTTGAATAGGCATCCAGATCTTTGTAAAAAAAATCAAACTTGTATAACAGCTTTCTCCAATTTAACTTTGAAATCGCAAAGCTGAATGCTCTGAAACTTGCCAACTTTTCAAGGTTATCGGAAACATGGTAAATCGCAATCAAAATGTATCTGTTTATGACATCCCTACGAACTGATGACGTCATCTTAAAATTTTGCCAAATAAATTACACCTAAATTGTGCGAATTATGATGAGTCTAGACTTGTGATTGCATTAATATTTTTTAGAATTGTTTATACAAGTGACCCAAAAAAAGTGCATGAATAAGGCAGTTTATTGTATTGTTTAAATCAGAGCGGCTAACCATTTTTCCGAAAATTTGGTAATACAATACTGTTTTTATTAGTCCTTCACTGCCCCATCCTTGCAAAAATCTTCATGACGTCATTACAAAATTTTGTAATAGAAAAACTCACTTGAAACATAAGCGTAGCACGCTTGTTTATCTTTACATTCACTTTATCTTTATTTAACTTATAAGGGTTGTCTTAAAAAAATTAATAAAATTCGTAAAATCAAATTTTACAATTTTTCAAAAAAGTTGGATATGTTTTATTATACTTCCGGGGTGCGAAAAGTTCTGTCGAAATAACCTTCCACCAATTTTTACTTCCCTAGCGTAAGCGAATCCGACTTTCTACTTTTACGCTTTCTCGACCTTTCATGACCCCAAGAGTACGAAGAAATAGGTTTCTCTTTTCCGTCTGTCTGTCTGTCTGCCATCACGGATTTTTATGAGACAGATAATCTCTGAATGTACTGCACCGATTGTTGTCAAATTTTGTATTTATGTATATTAGGAATATCATGTAGATGGTAAAACGCTAACCAAAATTTGTCTAATCATCCCCATCAATAATGTGATAAATCCACTTCAAAATTGTACATAGCAAATGGGTTTTAAATTGTATAAAATAACATAGTCCTACACATGTAGTTTATCACACCGTGTTGAGTTTTTATCCGAAACCTCCAGATTTTTGGAAAAAAAATCAAAATTATAAAACAACATTTTGCAATTTAATTTTGAAACTGCAAGACCGAACGCTTTGAAATATTTCAGTTGTTTTAAGGCTATAATAGGCATGACAAATTTTTAATCAAAATACATTTACTTATCCCCTCAAAATATTTTGCCGAATAAATCCTACCTAAAATGTAGAAAATATCATCCAAATTGATGACGTCATCTCAAAATTTTGCTGAACAAATCTTATCTTAAATGTGCAAAGTATGATGAGTCTATACTTGTGATTTATCACTGCATTAATATTTTTTAGAATTCCTTATACACAGTGTCACTGAAAAAAATTAATAAATCAGTCAATTTTTTTTTATTGAATAACTCAAGAATTGCAAAACTGAATGCTTTGAAATCTTGCCCACGTTTTAAAGCCATTGTAAGCGTGGTAAATTCAAAATAAAGGTGTTTATTCCCCCAAAAATTTTATGACGTTATCTCAAAATTTTGCCGAATAAATTCTACTCAAAATGTGCAAAATATGATGAGTTTTTACTTGTGATTCGTCATTGCATTAATATTTTTAATTGAACAAATTAAGAACGAGTCACCCCATTTTCCCGAAAATGTGAAAACACAAACGTCTTTATTTAATAAGAACTATAATAATGACATTCAGAACATTTTGTCGATTGCAGTTTACTACTTAATAGTTTTCATCCTCTGTTTTGAGGGGACGAACTCATTCAAATCAAACTAATTTCTACGTGACATTCTTCCAATGTATAAACACTTTCAAGTTGTTTTTCTTATCGAGGATAACCCAAGGACGTACTATAATGGAGTTCATTGGGCAATTTGGTACTTTCATATTTTCTCGATATTTCATAACCGCTAGACAAGGCCGTAGCTAGATCCGGACAAGCTATAATTAACCAAATGTGAATTACAACATCGAAAATCAAAATAAGAATGGTCCTAGGGTGTAAAATTTTGAAAATTATCAAGAAATTTTATTTTGAAATTGTCAACTATATACACACGGGTGGCTCTGGACCTCCTTTTCCCACAATATTTTTTCTTATTTTGTTAAACGAAACTATTTTAGTCTTCAAAACTTTTGTAATCACTGATCGTGGCTTTGTCTAAAATGAAAATGTTTATATCGTGGACAATATTTACGAAATAATATAGGTGATAGCACTTCCAACAACGGTAACGGGTGTTCAACTGAAAAATCACTCAGAGTAGGCGTTGGAATATCATTTAACACAAACGGCATGTCTGTTCTTACAGCAAATAGCGTATAACAGGTCATGTTTCTGCCAAATGGATGTTCTAAGAACAGACATGGCGGTTGTGTCAAATAAAATTCCAATGCGTTCTCTAAATGATTTTTCAAGTGAACACCCGTTAGTTGAAGAAAATTTCAAATTCAGTAGTTGTGTTGTCCAATTACGATGAACACAAAAGGGCAAAAAAGCGACGCGGGTATGTGTGCCTGGTGTTTCACCTCAAAGCAATTTTTTTGCAATTGTTTCAAAACTACTATCTGTATAGGTGCTATACAAGATAAAAACTTTTTACGGTCTTTAATTATTTGGTACTACTATTACTTTGATGTCTATAACAGATTTGATCATACATTTTTAATTTCTACTATTCAAATAATCAGAGACGAGACTTTTTATTATTTTTTGGAGTTCAAGTAGTTGTAAAATACAAAAATACAAGTTTCCTCTTTCGAAAAACTTACTTGTATGTTGCAAAAATCTGTTCTTTTTATACACGTCACTCCCCACCCCCACTGAATTTTGTACATTTTTTCCTATATCTGCCATACTTACCTTTTGGTTAATTTTTACATTTAGTTCATCGAACCGTGAAAGTGACATTTCGAGCGTTCAATTTTTTTTTCCAAATTTAAAATATACAGAGAAGAAAGTTCATCACAAAGTTTTTTTTTGTAATTATTTAACAATATGAATAAGTCGTATAACACAGAAGCTCCCATTCATTTCGTGAATAGCGGCCACTTTTTACGACCAGCGGCGTCATATGGAGACCGAGTCCGGTCCTGCCTACCGCGCTGGTGGGTGTTGCGGATTGCCGATTCTCGTCTGTTCCGAGAAACCTCCCCTCACGCCCCTTCTTCATTCACTCTTTAGCTATTTCAAGACGAACGAGACGCGAACACGGTTGCCAGCAGCGTCTGAAATCACTTAAATCCGAGTTTTTCGGAAATATTCGGGCACACGTGGCGAAAACACACGTTAATTAAACCGTTGGCAACGTCTTCCACGTCCAGGCCACGCTTCCTACTCGAACGGCTCGAAAACAGCCAACAGCGTCTGATTAATTGGCCACTTTAACGCACTTTTGTCCGCATCCGCATAAAAAACGCATCTTCTCCGTAGTTTTTTCGTGCGTAGACCTGCCGCATCCGCTCCATACCTACCTGCAAACGTGATTTTTTGCTCAAAAATTCTGAAGTGTATCTAATCAAGCGAGAAACGGAAGGCGGTGTGGTCGACCTATGTTTTTTGTCGGTTGAAAATTCCTTTGGACTTTGAATGAGGATGTAACCAGATGGAAGTCATCCTGCCTGTGTATAACTGGCGTTTCCGGTGGATCACGTGACTAGCGTTTCTCTGCTTCTCGCGTTCGGCGCGTTTCTGCGGGGTTCGAGGATGGCGGAAATAAAAATGCAGTCGTAACTTCGATGATCTGTTGTTATTAACATTAGAGAATAACAACGACTTTGCATTACTTATATCATCAGATCGGCGGATGGTGGTTAAAAAGGTGCAACCGTACGCGACATCCGGTGGAATAAACTCCGTATTGACTCTGACTGACGGTTTTGCAATTCAGGGAAAATTTCGTAGTGTCGTGGAGGATGGACTTTAGTCAAACGGAACATGCATGCGGTGGCACTTTTTAGCGTTACGCTCATCCAGCGATCTAATTATATACCTTTACAAAATTACTAATTTGTAATATGTACAGTAACTATACAGTTTGCGCCTTTTGGCACTCAAAAATAATGAGAGTATCTCCCCCATGACATAACTTGTTTTACGAAAACAAATCACGTCGTTGCTTTTGCGATGAGTCCTCCGGTGCATTTTATGCAACAACCAGAAAAGCACAGTACAAAAACAAGTGATTGGTTTTTGTAAAATTGTAGTTTACTTTACGTACGATACACACCCAGCGCAATCTGTTTGCACATTAAATTCTTTTATATACGAATAGAAAAAATTACACCTGTTTTAATTAGATAAAATGTAGAGTTATGTATGTCTGTAACAATAGGAACTGTACTCGACAAATTTTGAAGGTGGTTTACACGACACTGTGTGAAGTTAGAATGGGTAATGGTGGGTTTTACAAAGCAAAGAACGATAACTCCTATGATGTATGTTTACCATTACGAAACGATTGCGCGAATAAAGACCGCATTGACGAGGCGAGTTTATCTCATTTTTCTTATCACAGACCCAGACAAACGCATAATACAAAATAATTTTAAATATGTGTAAGAAGTCGAATGTCTGGATTTTTAGAAATTTTCCCAGTCGCAAACTCCCCTCTCTCAGTGCGACACCTTACCGCACCAACATTTAACTCGAATGCGATAAACAGTACAGTTTTTCTTGTAAGTTGTTACATGGGTAGTACAGACTACTTGTAAATCTTTTGTTATGTTTCAATATCGCCCACGGACCTGTGATTAAACCGCGTTCTTTCTTCGAAAGCGGTCAAGATTTCAACATATTTGAATAAAAGAAAAAAGTGAGAGAATGTAATACTGTTGTAGAAAGTATGAGGCGTCATCGCAATAATAATAATGATGAGAATAATAAAAAATATGCGAATTTCGTGGGTGGTTTAAGCACAGGTTTTGCAGGTGTGTTGTGTTGATGCGTACATCAGCAAACATACAGGCACACTCACACGACTATGACGCTTCCGAGTGGTGTGGCGACTCCGGGATCCGGGAATACCGCTACCGGTGACTTCACAGAAGGCGGGCGGTTTAGCTTCGCGGACCTGACTAAGTAAAGGGCTGACGGATATATATGTACGAGACCTGAATCGGATCTACACCAACACCGCTCGATCATTGTATTTTGGCAGTGCGAAAATGACTCGTTCGGGTGTGAAACCGGTTTAGTGGAAAACATGTCAACGACGTTGACATAACCTAATGTTTTTGACAGTCGGAGGGATACAGTACGGTCCATCTAGTGAAGTAGTGGAATGTTACTTCATCATATTCTGTTAGTCGAGTAGATAGATAGATGGATTTGGTGCGGGTATAGTAAGTAGGTAGGTAGGTGGGTAGGTGGTGTTGGTGGGTATCCGAGTTGGGTCAAATATATATACGTATACGAGAAAAAGGGAATCGCACACGACTCGGAAGCGGTAATTCTCAGAGCGCAGGACTAGATAATACTGGAGAGCCGCGGTAGTTCCGGTGCCCCCTCCCCCTTCGAATCAGCGTACACAAAATAACACAGCATAGCACAGCACCTCTTCAAGTCGACGACGTCCTAGGTCCACGTCCGGGGGCCACTCGGCAAACAAGCACGGAATATCATGTTCAGTTACACTTGTATATTTACAAAAAAGAGAAATAAATTAATGTAAAGTATCGGTTATGCAATTAGGTACACATGGCAGTCGTGACGGGGTGGCACCCGTCTTCCGTCCGTACGACACTGTTGCCACAACAACTAAAAGTCCGGGCTCGAGTCCAGCAGTCTTTTCTCGGGGGTGGCGAGCGGGGGCCGGCAGCGGCAGCCCGTCCTCGAGTGCCTCGCGTAGCACAGCTCGACGACGTGCTTGCAGCCCCGCAGGGGCCAGTAGAGCCAGAGGCAGGGCAGGACGAAGGAGAGCGCGCCGAGGCAGCCCCAGCGCGCCTTGCGGCGGTCGGGGCCGCAGCCGCAGGGGTAGTCGGCGCAGGACTCGCCGCCGTCCGCCTCGGAGCAGTGGTAGAACATGGCCTTGACGCAGCACAGGCAGGAGGCGTAGTCCACGACGCTGTCGGCGGAGAGGAGGCAGCCGTCGTTGCAGACCCAGCGTTGGGGTAGCGGCCGCGGCTGCTGGCAGGACTCGCACCGGCACCGGCTGCACTCGGGGCACACGATGGAGGGGCGGGCGACGCACTCGGCCGCCGCCGGCTCCTTGCTGAAGGAAGCCGTCGCCGGCTGCTTGGTGACGGGGGGCGTCGGCGCGGGGAGGGCGAGCCGGGCGGGCCGCTGGCTCCGGGGCGGCTGGGGCGGCGGAGGCGGGGTGGGCGGCTTGGCCGCTCGAAACGGGGTTTCCACGTACTCGTTCGTTGCCCGTTCATTTTCTGGACGTGGGGCGGCGAGCGTTACCGGCGGTTGAGGCCGCAGCGGTGCTAGAGGAGCGGTCAGCGGCGCAGGGGCGCTCATGATGGGCGCCCGCGGGCGATGCACGCGCGGCGGGGAAGTTGGGCCACCATAGTGAGCCATATGGCCAGGGGATCTAGCGGCCGTGCCAGGCTCCTCCTAGGTCCCTCATCGTCGCTAGCACCTGCAACAAACGCAATCCATCAGACACTCAACTCTTACATCTTATATACACCAAGCTAACAACGTTTCAACACACCAAAACCGTATCATTAAAATAAATCTCAATTTTTGTAACACTCTAGAAATTGTTTGCTGTTAAATAAAATAACAAAACAAGAAGTGATTTTGTGCTGACGAGCATCGTTTCCGTTGTAACCATTAGCAGAAATTCTGGTTTAAATTGATAATTTAGAAAACTGTCCTTTCTGAAATAGCAAAATTGAACTAAACATTGGTACAGTCAGGGAAATTTAAAGTGACAGATCCAACTTTTAAAGTTATCATAAAACCAAAAAAATAGAAACTGTGTACTGTCAAAACGTGTCACTATTTTCTACGTGGTTGTTATTTCAATCCCCTTTCCCTTGACTGATCTTCATCTCATAATAAACATTATTTGACAAAAGTAAATATTTCTGTGATAATCCTATGGCGGATTTAATAATTAGGTTTGTCATTTTAAATTTCCCCGACTATACATTATTTTATTTGCGAAAAGATCGAAAAGTTGTCGTTTATCATAAACATTTTCACAAGACGCGTGTTTGTGCTATCTAATCCTTCAAATTTATTTTGTGTTTGGGGCCAAGTAACTCCAAAATAGGAAAAATTTGAAATTAGAAAATTGGGGTTCTATTCTAGTCCTAAATAAAATTAGACATGTATCGTAAAATGGGACATAATATGTCATTATAGTTATTTGTGTATCAAGCCCATAAAGAAGAATTTTTCGGGCGATGTGAAGTTTGAGACCGAAGCGTAGCCGAGGCCTATAAATCAAATGAAGCCGAAAGAGTTCTCTTTGGCCGAGGTACACACAACGTTTTTTTAGCGACCATACTGAAACACAATTGGTTATGTAAGGGATTTTGGGCTTAGAACAATATTTTTTCGTAAAAAAAAAAAAAAGATAAAAATCATGGGGCCTTGGAAGGAAGTTTTCGACATCTGAGTACAAAAAAGTTACACTTTATGGACGTGATTGGAGGTGTAAAATGACTAAATTTCTAATGGTCACCTAAAAAAAGATTTTAATTATATTCTCGCCAAGTTTTTTTCTAAAAAACAGGGGTACTGTTCGCGATAAACATAGAGAATCCCTTTGTCATCATTGAAATTATACAAGAGAAAACCCGTCGTTCTGAAATAAACACAACAAAAATTAACTTAGAATTTTGAAAAAATATTCAATTCAGTGAAAAACTTGATGTGACTAATGTTTTACCTATTTTTCCCGATACCATCCATGACACAGAATAAAAATTTCACGTCATTCTTGTGAAAATAAGAAGTTAGCGTTTTGTTGCATTTTGTTATCTCCTTTATCTTTAATTTATGAGCCACTCTTTGAATTGGGTAGTAGCTACACAAACTAAAAATGGTACTGAGAATTTTGTAGAAAAGAAAACAAAAAGACGCAATTTTTTGGAACTAAATTCGGAATAGAAAAATATACAAAACTACAAAAAACTGGTACCTCTATTACATTAAAATGATTTGTCTAAAACAGTGGAACATTCTAAAACAAACAACCCCGGGCTGGTTGCCGCATTTCAGAACTATGGAAAAAAAAAATTAACACATCAAAGAACGTGTCTCGCCCCTGAAATACAATGACACATAGGGCTTTTTCGAAAAATTTGATTTTGCGAATTTTATTTGTTTTGTTAAGAGAACTGTAAGTTAAAATAAAGATATGTATGTAATGCTAAAATAAACGTAAAGAAGCGTGCTACACGAATGTTTCGAATGAGCTTTTCCTTTACAAAATTTTGTGATGACGTCATCAAAATTTTGCAAGGACACGTATATCAATTTGCATAAGTGCAGTGGAACACTAATAAAAACAGTCAATAAAGTGAATTGACTCATATTTTCTAAAAAGTATCAATCTCATAAATATTAAATCACAAGTCACTATATTTTATCTATTTTCTATAGGATTTATTCGGCAAAGTTTTGAGATGAGGTCATCAATTTTTTTCAAGGGGATAAACATATTTTGATTACAAATTTACCATGGTTACAATAACTTTAAAACGTCTGCAACATTTCAAAGCATTCGGTTTTGCAGTTTGTTTTGATCAATAAAATAAACTGAATCATTCATGAATTATTATTTTGAGTCGAACTACAAGTGGAGGAGTATATTATTTTAAAAATTTTAAATACAAGTTCTTAAAAAAAGGGTGTTACATTATTTTCATAAGCTTATCACTCACAAGATTGACATTTAACTGTGGAACTTCTGTTCACTCAAAACGTTTCTTTCGACGTGGTATTTCTGGCTACAAGGAAACAAAAAAATTAACAACTGTAAACACAAAATATTTTCGAACTTTAAATTTAAGAAACTCTTGTGGCGAATTTATGTTTTATCGAAACAACAAACTTTCCACGAGCAAAACATACGAACAACTCTATAAAATAAACTTCTCCAAACATGAACACGAATTTTCTTTTTTTATGCACACAGCAATAATTCGATTCAAAGAACACGGCACTCGATAAACTAATCCCCCTTTGGCCCGACTATACAAATTCCAGCTTTTTTTAACGTATTTTCTATATACTCCGTTTACTTTTAATAGATTATTAGAACGAATTTGTTTGTTTTGATTTAAAAAACGCCAAAATCAACAGAACCGATTTACGTCTCGCTAGGCAGAAATCCGACGTAACGCGGCATGCTCTAAACCAAAGCAACCTCACGATCGAACGGTATTAGAAATTGCCTTTTTGATCTCCCATTTAATAACGCAACATCTCGGCAATTGAGTAACAACCGCGACCGCAGCCACTGAAATCTTGCAAAATTTACAAGCAACTCTCGCGCCACCAAATGGCCACTCGAACGTTTCTACCCGGTCGTTCGCGTCTCCGTGGGCGCAACTACACCACATCCGCGGCAACGCCGCCGAAACCTCTCCAGGCCCCAGCTGCAAGGGCCGAGGGTGGGCGCCCCACACGCGAACCGCCGCCACCACATGCACACATCGCCTCATAAATATGCATGTACAATGTACGAGTTGGACGTGGTTTACGAAAGTGGGCAGCGCGACCCACGCCGCGAGTGGGTGCGCCGAAGGCCTAGCCTGGAACCGCCGCACCTGGTGCCGCTTCCGTCGCGTGCCGCCCCCAGCGCCCCCGGGGCGCGGCAGCCGCGCTCGCCACCGCAAACCGCCACCCGGAGAGAGAAAGCACCGTGCGCAACGCGCACGAAATCGCGAAATTAGTAAAGAAATAGGAAGAAACCTATTATGGTCGACAACCAGGTGAAAATTGTGGGGAGTCGGGGTGGATGGCGACTGTGTTATGCCTTCTAATGGCAGTTACGTCACCTACACTGAAGAAGAGCAATGTTATCGGGAATGAAAAATCGGTCCCGGGGAGGCGGATTTGCGTCGGGGCGAGTAATCCCAGAGCGGCGATTGCGGTTGCGGGTGCGTTTCGGCGTCGAGCGTGGTGGATATGGCGTATGGCGACGGCGTTTCCGGGTCGGCTTCGTCGGATGGAGGCAGTGGCGTGCGTTTTGGCGCGGACTGTACCCGGCCCACGTAACGAGAAAGTCGGTTTGGGAGTCCGCGGCTCGGTGAATGGACACAGCAAGCACACCCACACACCTCAATGTCATACGCACGCAGGTGGACGAGGTCGCGGCACACAAACACCCAACAAGGACGCCCATATGGGCCGGAAACTCACTTCGAGACGTGCACTGGCGATGGGCGGAAAAAGGGACGAGCTGGAGTCGAAAGGGGCGCCGCTGGGACACCGCTGCACGGCATGGTGGTCGATGGGTCGATGGGGCTACGATGGGACGAAACGGACGCGGCTCGCACGGAACGGATGCACGACGACCACTCTCCACAGCATAGCGAAGTACACTGAGGCAGCGCGGGTCGGTGAGACAGCAGGGGCGACAGTGGCGCACCGAGCGGACGACCCAAGAACCGATCCCCGGCTTTTTATGAATGGGAGGCAGCCATCATGAATGAAACAGCGTACATTCAAGGAAACGAGCGAACAATTCGCGAGCGCAATGCGCTTTCGCTCCATGCCGCTTTCCCCATTCATCCCGATGGGTTGGGTGACGAGAAATGGGGCTTTTCGGTGGAAACGCGAACGCATTGCGTGACCGGGCGGAAATTTTCGCAAGGCTGTGGGTCTCGCTTCCGTTGCGGCAAAACGAGGAGGTGGCGTTAATTAGAGAAAGAAAATATTTTATTGGTTTCGGAGAAACACAAATGGAAGTATTGGAATTGGGTCATTTTGACGAATGGACAAGCTCGCGTTCAGCGGTTCATGGCACTGCAACACGAAAATGCGTTTTTCCGTTTCCGTTTGTCTGTCCAGCATCTGTAGACAATTTTATTTGAATGAGTGTCTCCGAAACTAACGAACCGACTACTTTAAAAATTTAATATAATAAAAGACCATAACCACTGTAAAAATCAACTAAAACATGTGCAATTTAATAAGATAAGTGGTATTTTTGATAAATGTATTAACGACTATAGCAACGAACTTTATTAAGACACGTTCTTCGTTCTCGAACATGTCTCGCTGTATTTATGCAAAACAATAATTGAATTTAAATAAATAAAGCTATGAGTTTTTATATAATGTCCTTGAACACCTTATGTACAGCACTCATAAGTTCGCCATTTAACTTTAAATATAGTTTTTATTGAGCCATTATGCATTAACAACATAATATTAATCTTAATAAGAATAATAATAGTTCGTAAAATAGTTTATTAACCAAATAAGCAAATTTGCTCTATTCAGGTTTCGTGAAAAGTTAAAGAAGTTGCTAAAAAAATTGGAAAGTGTGATTATTACGTGAGATTCGCTGCAGTTTATGATACGTGAAAAATGTGTTTGGGTTACATTATTTTCTATTTTTTGAAATTCATTATCAAACTGGTTGAAACAGACGCACCATTGTTTTTTCGTCAGAATAAACAGGATAAACATTATACTTATAAATAGAACGTTTTGAGAGATGTTCACGTTGACATTTAACGAACGTCGCGATGTGAACGAGTTCCATATACTTATTTACTCAAGAAAAACGTCAAAGTTTAAGTAGATAATTGATCTGATATATTTTGATAGGAGTGAATGAGTACTTTATTATTACGGTATTTGTTTTTACGGACTTATATCACGACTGAAAGGAAATAACAGGGATAAAGTTGTACAATCCAAACTCGTTTTGCGCACCAAATATTAAAGGTTAAATTTCATGAAGTAAACAACTCTAAAATATTTACACTAAATATTCTCGTATAGTCAAAATCGTCACAACTACTAAATGATAACCATAGCTGTAAGAATACTACTAAAACTGTATTACATTTTTCAAAGGTAAGAAAAACTACGTCGGATATTTTTTATTAAATTAATAAAATTACAAAGTAGCTCAATTGAAGTATAACTCTATGCATAATTTATCATCTAGCACAGCAATTGGTATTTTTCTCATGGTGTCTGGGTTTTCGTGCATTGCTTGTAAATTATAGGTAATTCATAACACGCAATTTACTACACAAGATATTCTGATCATTTGAACTTCTAAATAAATTGTAATTTATGTCCCACAAGACCACTGCATGTATACTTACGATATTTACTGTAATCATTTGTATTCCAGGCAAAGCGGTTATCAAGTAATGCACCAAAGGCATATAAAATCTTGCTTGAAGATAATAACGACAGCAATAAGACAAATGGATAATTCAGAGATTTCGTTCCCCATTAATTACACAGTTTTGGAACTTGTGGACATGGGTCAGCTGCGCGCCACGATCAGAAAAATTTGAATATAATTTTAAGGGTTAATACCAGTCACATTAAATAATTTAACTTTCAGACAATTACACACGTATTTATTTATTATCAAATATGAATATGTATAAAACAGTAACCGTGGCGCACAACTGACCAACACCTGAACTTATAACTTTAAATCTAAAACAATGTCGGTACTGCGATTAGTTGCTGAAAAATTGTCACTTCTATAAGCAATTATTTTTGGACGGCACTGTTCACTTTTTCAAATCACAAAAAATCCAGTGCTTAGTCTTATCATCGAAATGAGGTACACTGTAGTTAATTATCCCTGTCAAAAGAGAGCTAATCATAATTATTGTTTTGTCACATCAGTCAGCTTAAGATGATATCTATCATCCTGTTTTGTTAAATACGAAATAGGTATTAAAAATTGCGATATATTTTGAATGTAGATTTATTGTTTTTAAATAAAATGATCCACCTATTAAGAACGGCAAAAATACGAGTATAAATTCAAGGTTTCTTACACTCCATATCCATGCCGGCGTTTAAGAAACATACTGGCGGCAAACTAAAGCAATACATAATCCGCATAATGTCGAGGAATGAATAGGCATTCTTCGACATTATTTCTTCCATTGCATGAATATTCTGTGAATTTCTTAGTACTTTGTCGGTCGGCAACGTTGATCGATTCAACGAAAGTGCCCCCAATAATCAAGCGCATCCGGGACGTCAAGGCAAACTTTGAGTTATTCTTCAAAGCAGATTCTTTAATCCTTTCACATTCATGTCTTACAAGTGGTAACTTAGGCATAGGTTTACAAACATACCGACAATTTCTTTAAATAAAATTTAAAAGCTGAGATAAATATTTTACCTAGACTTTTTATACAGCAACTTTTTCGGGCTATGCGATTAATTGCAAAGTTTAGCAAGAGTTTTGTAAAATAAACCGAATCCTTCCAAGAACACACAATTTCAGGAATTTTTTTGCATTATTATTTTGTTAATGTGTTAGGGTTCTAAATGTCTGATAAAAGTTCTTGTGTGGCACCAGATAAGAAAAACTAAGTTTTGGAACTACATAAACACTAGGCTTAGGTATAGTTTTTTGTCTACTGTTAACACTTTTATTCGAAACCCAAATCGGTATTTTTACCTGGTGTTCACAATGACAAATCGATCGCTATATATATTTATACTAACTCAGACACGTTATTATTGTTCCCCGAGCATTGAAAACTTCAACATGCACCAGTGTCTTTCAACAGCTACGCTGTTCTCAAATTCAAATTTATACCAAAATGACAGCTAACTGGTGATCGTTCTCCAGGTCTCTTGCTCAGAATCCGGAAACTGAGTTGTTGGGCAGCGTTATTTTTTTAATAGGGTGGCTGTCGGTGTTCAAATTCCCAAACCCGGCGACGTAAATCTCCGAAAAGCGAAAATCACACCTCTTATCTGTAGCGCGCTAATTGGAAAGTCTAGATTTATAATCTCGAAAACGGGGAATTTGTTTACAATCTTGGAGATATATACACCTCCAAGGAGTGATTTATGGCTTAGCCTGTAAAATTTCCCGGTTTTAAATGCGCCAGCTGTTTTTGGTGAATAGTGCAGCAGGGATTAAAGATTCGTCGGGAGCGTTTATACCTTTATTACTTCCGGATTAGTTTCGCTGACGAAAATAATGGCTGAATTTCCGTTTCCGGTTTGATTGTGGCGATTCGCCGAAACGGCCACGTTGCGAATAGTGAGTACCCATTCGTTGCTCGGTCAATTTAATAATCACTTACGTAACATTTCGAAACGACTTACTAATTGGGTTTAAACGAATAGTGGAAGAGCCTATTGGAGTGAGTCACTCTTGTTCTTCGGTTTGGAGTATTCGGAACACAGTAATTGGAGAGAGGAAGACACCGACTTTACGATAAAAATGGTAATACCAAAATAAATATAGTGATGATAATGAATGAATGGGGGGCGCTAGATTCTTCATTAACAAGTATATTAAAAATATCTGATAAGTTCGAGTGTCAATATCCTGTAATAAATTTTAAATGAGATTACTCGGTCGAGTAGTGGGAACGGTTCGACACCTGTTTCGTAATTACAACTGGTGCAAGATTCGGATGGTGTAGTAAGTGGTTTGAACAACACGAATTATACACAAAACCGATGACAAACAATTTTTTAGGCGGGTTACTCGAGCATCTTACCTTTCGCTTGAACGCTTCGAGAAGAGGCTCTACCTTTTTTCTCGAAAGGTCTTGAGTACGCTTGAATAAACTCGTCAACAGGAAGCATGGATGGTAAACACAATTTTTGACAACGAAATAGTCTCGCTTGAATTATTACTAGTAGAAATACGGCAACACCACATCGCCAGAAAATCATGAATGAAAACGCATCGGGCGAAATCGGAAGTAATCGCCGATGATGATAATAATAATTAGCAATCCGACAACGCATCGCTCCTCTGAATCGGGGTCAAAAAGGACAAATGTCCTATTATTTTAAGAGCAGATAGTGGCAGTTCTTTCCGTGCGGAAACCGCAGGGGTCGATGTTTACTATTTGGAGCAAAACTTTCTTAATTTTAGGTTACGATATAAATAGATAAAGATTTGTTGTGTCGCTAAATATGGCACCGGGATTCTATTCATCGTTGCAGACACACTACGAGCATTTTTTACGCCGGAATTACGCTTTAATCTAATTGTCTGTCGCGGAGAAAACGCCACAAAATAACTCCGCTGGCATTTTTTAAACGATCAAAAAACAAGATTTATTTCGCAAAAAATTCCCATTGAGAAATTTTTTGCCATTTGAAAATGTGCTCGTGGTGAATGAGTTACAGAACATGTTGGTTACGACAGAACGGAAGCGACATTTCGAAATCGAGATAGCGTGGCGATAACATGTTATAGAATTATATTCATTCGGCGTTTGTATAATAAACAAAGTCTAAAATTTTGATTCTGTTTACTCGTACAAGAAGCCAGTTTTATTTATTCTCTATCGATGCGTTGCTCTTCGGTTACCAGATGCCGAACCATTCCACTAATTCTCGAAAATTGTTGCCCCGTGGAGATTTCAGATAACAAGACATAATTTGGACCAATTTGCAAACTTTCAATTACAATTAACGTCTTAAAATTTTTAGTTCTTACTTTTTTCTTAAAAACTATGTTATTTGTACTTGACAGAAAAAACGGAGCTAAGTAACCATTTTTTGGCAACCATATAAAAGCAACAAATGCGAATACGTACTGGTGGATAATAATCAGAGGGCAATACAAATTGTATCATTTCTTGTTCCAAAACAAGAGGTATATGCCATCCACAAATTTAATGGTTTTATGACTTTGACTCTTATTTTTTTTTAGGGTATCAGTTTAATTTGTCCATTTTTCGCAAAGGAGGGGAAAAGTTAAAGTTGTAAAATCACAAAATATGTGGATAGCCTGTAAGTAATGTGGCAACTAAGTTTCGAGGATTGGTAAAATGGAATTACATACTTTTAACCTGTGATCTATCAAACTTGTGTTACGGTAAAATCAATTTGCACGGAATTTTGATAAATATATATTTATATTGGTTTTTTTTTTTTTCAAAAGCAAATTAAAACTGTTCTCGCATTATGATATTTTATTTTTATTTTCAAACAAAAAAAAAAAAATCGAAATCACAAAAAAGGTTATTTCAACAGAACTTCCTTCGCCCTTACTAGTCCTGCAAATCCCGTTTCTTTAAAAAATGATAAAATTTGATTTTGCGATTTTCTTTTTTATGGTAACTTCTATAAAGTACAAACCAGTGGCAGGAACGCAAATTCTAATAGGTCCCCAGAAGCGTGGACAATATCAAATAAATTTTTAGCAGATAAACAATAGAAAAGAAGTAGATATTCTAAATTTCCCAGTACATGATTAACTTCGACTGTTGCAACACTCATAAACTGAGAGATCATCTATTCGCCAAAATTCTAATAAGATGACGGAAAAATTTTGATTAACGATTTACATGCTTTCATTAATCTTATTAAACTACATATTTGCAAGATTTCCAAGCATTCGGTAAATACATATTGTTTTAGAATTTTGATTCCTTTTTAGCAAAAAATCTGGATGCCAAGGGTAAAAATTCACCAGCTTCATAGATCAGACATGCAGAAGCATGCTATTTTATTTTGTAAAATTAAAAAAAATATATATATCCAGCAGAATTGTAACATGACGTCATCATTTTTTGGGGAGGACATAAATAAGGCAAATAAATTTTGATTAACGATTTATCATGCTTCCTGTAGCTTTAAAAAGTCTGCAAGACTTCTGAGCATTCGATTTTGCGATTTCAATGTTAAAATTGTAAAATACAATTTTGAACTTTTTCCCAAAAATCTGGACGTCTAGAATAAAAACTCAACACGGATTTTAAAATCACAATTACAGAACTTTAAAACGTTTGCGAGCATTCGGTAAATGTTGTTAATTGTTCCAAAATTTTGATTTTTTTTTTTAGATCTGGATGTCTAGGGTAAAAAGTCATCACGGATTCATAAACCACATGTGCAGGAATATCTCATTTTCTAAAATTTAAATATTTCCCAAAGTAAATTTTGGAGCTGATGTGATCTTATTAGAAAATTTGACAACATTCGATCTAGTAGTTTGGGAGATTATCTGTCTAATTAAAATAGACACAGATGACACACAGACAGACGGAAACGGGAGACCTATGATTTCGTACTCTTAGAGACCATGAAATGAGAAAGCATAACAGTAGCTAGTCATCAAATGGACTCGATTACGCTTAACAAAAAAAAAAGTGGTAGTTAAGAAAATATTAATGACTATTGTTTATAATCAAATAAATGTAAAAGAGACCATTTAAATACACACGCTTGGAGTAAATAGGAGAAACATGCATGATTGTATTTTGTGAAGACGGTTATATTAAATGTCAACCTTTATATTTGAATGGAGCTTGAACTTTCCATAACCACGTTTGTTTATTTTAGATTTGTAAATACAGTTAACAGTATTATAATAAAATAATACTAATTCATGCCTGAATATATCATATTTTGTACATTTTAGACAGGATTTATTCGGCAAAATTTTCATCTGACGTCATCAATTTTTTGGAGGAGATAAGCAAATATATTTTGGTTAATATATAATTTTGAAATGACGTTATCACATTATTGGTGGAGATTATTAGACAAAATACATGATATTCCTAATATAAATACGAAATTTGACAACAATCGGCCCAGTACTTTCAGAGATTATCTGGCTAATAAAAATCGGGACGGCAGACAGGCAGACAGACGAACAACAGAATTGTAACATGACGTCATCATTTTTTGGAGAGGCCATAAACGAATAAATTTTGATTAACGATTTATCATGCTTCCTATAACCTTAAAACGTTTGCAAGATATCAGAACACTCGATTTTCAATTGTAAAATAGAATTTTGATTTTTTTCCCAAAAAATCTGGACGTCTATGAAAACTCAACATGGATTCTTAAATTGCAATTACAGGAGTATGCAATTCTATAAAATTTAAAAAATATTTATTCGGCATGATTTTAAAATGACGTCATCATTCGTTAGGGGAGCATAAACGAAAAATATTTGTAAGATTTCAGAGCATACGGTTCTACAATTTCAAAGTTGTTGTTATACAATTTTAATTATTGTTTAAATCTGTGTGTCTAGGGTAACAACACAACACGGATTCATAAACCATATGTGTAGAAGTACCTCATTTTGATAAAATTTAAATAACAATTTCTAATGTAAAATTTGACAACAATTGGTAAAGTAGTTTAGGAGATTATGTGTTGAATAAAAATTGACAGACAAACCGACGGAAACGGGAGACCTATGTTTTTGTACTCATGAAACGTAGAGAAAATATAAAAATGTCCAATCGCCAAGTGGACTTAATTTATGTTCGCGAAGTAAAAAGGGGTAGTTATTTAATTGATTGATTGATGACTATTGTTTATAACCAAATAACCGTGAATAAATACATACGTTTGGAGTGAAGATACAGACGAGAATGAGAAACCTGCATGATTGTATTTTATGAATGCGGTTATATTAAATGTCGACGTTTATATTTGAATGGAACTCCTATAACCACGTTTGTTTATTTTAGTTTTCTACATACAACAGTATTTTAATAAAATAAAACTAATTCATGGCTGAATATAAACAAATACTCTTATTAAATTAATGAATAGACAAAATTAAATTTAATTATTAGATGCTATCTAGACCTAACAAAACTCAATTTTTCTGCATTTCACTATTTCTAATCATAAACAGCGTTCATAAATTAATTTTGGTCTCTCAACCCAAAACATAACTCCACATTTAATTTTGACAGCAGGTAGAAATATTATTTTGCAAAAGGGCTGAAAAATTTACCTGTGCTATACCTGAGACAACCAAGTAGTGTTATGTTTTATGACATCTTAGAATTATGGTAATGATAATTTACGGCCCCGAACTCCTCCGAGGAACAAGGTTTTCAATGGATCAGATGTGCATGAACGAATTTTGGGTTGGGAAACCCTTATAATCCCGAGCGGTTTATTGGGGGCTGCCAACAAGCACTTTCGGAAAGAGAAAGTCAACGTTCACTATTTGGCAGCTGATTCCAAAATCCGAAAAATTTCATTGTATGTATACTAAAAAAATTCTTTACGGGATACCCTGGTAGCTTTGTAAGAAAAAGAGGAGTCGTTTTAAAACAAAAATCACTTAAAAACAATTGTTTACATTTTGAAAAAAAAAAAAAAATCTTGGAATAATAGGTTGGTACATTTTTTGCTTACTTTACATATATAATATAATCCACACATTGCTTTTAAAGTACGATTTTTTTGTGAAATGCTACTTTTTGTCAAATTTGCTGAAATTAATTTATATTTGTGTGATGTTTGTGTTTGAATGTGATTCCTTTATTTCAGCACAAACTTATCGCGTGATAACTCTTCGCCAATTCATGGAATTGCCCGCACGTACCTCCGAAGTCCTCGTGCGATTATCCGCCTCAGATCGCCAAATCGTGCCAAGTGATAATAAAAAGTCAGCACAAATAAAACCATCAATACGGATACGCGAAATAATGCACGCATTCCACTTTCCTTCTGCGAACGGTTCGCGTTTTTGTCGCGTCGTAAACAACCAAATAACCTTGATAACGACCCAACAAATTCGTAGAAATTGGTAGCGTAGAAAGCAATTTCGAGAAATTTCAACGATACCATCACATGGGTCGCAATTGCTTATCCGTCGTCTCGATTTAATGGAATCCCAACCAACCGAACGGCCGGAGCCAACCCATAAGTTATTTTTAAGGTCAGCTCAAGTGGTCGACGAAATTAACATCTGCCCATCTGAATGGGTTGAGAAACCCTATACAGACGCAGTGAGTGGTCCAAGGGGCGCGGACCAGACTCCAAGTGGACAAGTTCGTCTTTCATTTCCGCTGACGGCTACTGTGTGTGCCAGCAGCTGGTCGAAAACGCGTTCGTCGTTGGCCACGTTTCTACGGCTCGGATCCCGAATTCCAAACCTGTTTTTGCGGAATTCGTTGGATTTTATGGGTTTTCACAGACTGGAACGTCTTTTCTTCCTTTGTATTCATGATGGGTGTATTTTTGAAACGTACACGTTACGAATGTTGTAGCCGGCATCACGGTTCTCATATGAACGTGGTCAGTGACTTTTACAATTGAGTGTCCCCTCCCGCGACCCACACCGTTCTGCCGACCTTCCAGAGGCCGTATGTACAGTCAACCTGAAAACATTAGACGACTCTTGAATACAGCACCGGACGTAAAAAGAACAGTGGCGGGCTTAGGGGTGGGCCGGATGAACGACTACAGGTTACCGTCTATGGCCTTGGACATTACGACCATTCAGAATACATCTGGGTTTACAAACGTTTGAAAAACTAATCGATTTAGAGTGACGCACATCGATCTAGAAAATTCCGAATGGTTCCACATACGAATTTTCATTAAAATATAGGTTAGACCGCTTCTATTAATTTTATGCAGAGTTTACATAAATTTTGACCAAAATGAAGAGTTTGTTTTTCTACACTACATTCAACGTGATCACGTGGAATGTGGAACCCTGAAATTTGCAGCGCCAGTTTTTACACTGTATAATTCTTAATTGCTTTGATACTAGACAAAAAGAAGAATTCGCCTTTACGTCTCAAAAACCATAAACATCAAGACAACAGTTTCTTAAAACATATTAAAGGCGGAACGAAAAGTATGAATCATTTTGTAGTGTGATTCAGATTTTCGGACGAACCGAACACCAACTGCACTGACCAACAGAAAACAAATGACAGAGCTTTTTTAAAATTCATTTCTTTTGCACACTCGAATCGTAAGTATTGGTCAAAATATGCAAAAAAAAAAATGTAAAAGACAATATGCAAAAATAATTTTTAATTACTTCAATGTTTCAGACTTCAATAAACATATAAATGAATTTTTCAGGTACTATTTCATTGAAGTTCACGAGGTAACAATTAAAAAATTCCTATTTTGGAAAAAAGCAGTTAAAAAACGTTGCTGTCTGACGTCAAAATGTCGCACTCTAAACCGCAGCAAACAGTAGTAAACGTTATATTTACGTTAATTGAAACTAAATTTCAGTGGTAACTAATTCAACGAAAAACACTTTCAACGTCAACACTTAATTAACATCATTTCAACAATTAAACGTGTGTTTAATGAAAATTATAAATTCAGAAAAAATAACTTCGATCCGCAAAGATGGTAAAAATAAATTTCCAGTGAAACAGTTGGAATCCGAGTTCTAAAACTGAAATATTCACATTTTGAAGTTGCTGATTTATGTTGGTAATACAAGGAATAGATCTTATGAATGAGAGTTTTAAACTGTCTGTTTCAACTGCATCAAAAACAGGACCAAATAAAAAAAATTGGTCGAAGCTTATTTCAACAGAACTTCCCTCGCCTCTGAAGTGCAGCCAAATAAATCGCACTTTTTCGAAAAATTATATTTTATTTTTGCAATTTTTGTTTTCTAATAACCTCTATAAAGTAAAATCCAGTGCCGTAAATAACGGTCCCACAGCTTTTTTGATTGGAATTTTGCATTAATATTTAAATTAAATAATTAAGTTTTTCGAATTGAGTTTTTCGAGTTTTCAATTTTTAATTGTTTGATTTGCAATTTTTTGTTTCAGTTCTTTCTTTTCCTTATTTTTATAATTTTTCAATTTTTTGTTTCGTCAATTTTTCCATTTGCAATTTTTCAATTTTTTGAATTTTTAATTGTAACATTTTTCAGTTTTTCGAGAAAAATGAGAAAATACAAATTATTTTACGTGGCTTACGTTAGAAGTACAATGCAAAATTATTGAATAATATCTTGACAATATGTTTTGTATTATATCTCTTGTTCTTTGTATCAAAAAATTGTTGAAAGAAAACTATATACACAAAAGAAAAACAATGATTAAGCCCCACCCACCTGTCCCGATTTCAGTTGTGATGAGTATTTCACTCAAAACCAGACCGAGGGGCGGAGTTTAATTGTAATATCAAAATTTCCCTAGAAAATTCTACCTTTTTAAAAACATATTTCATACGGTAATTTCTTGTAGAGAAATGAGAATTTTTCAACCAAGGTCCACCCTTCAGCTCACGATGAATAGAAAATTCATCACAATTGAGAAGGGGTGGGCGGGCGGGGCTTATATTTTGTCCATTTTTTGTTAATATACGAAGTCTTTTGTGCCAACAAGAAACTGAAAACACGTTAATTATCCTGTTGTTGAAAGAAAACTCTATTTATATTAAAAAAAAATTACCATTTTCAACATGTTTTAAGTTTCCTGTTATGAAAAGAAATAAATCTGTCAAATTAAAGAAAGCATAACGTTAATCAAGTGATTAAAAGTACGGTACAAACGGGCATTACAAATCGAATAACTACAAAATAGAAAAAACGAAATATTGCAAAATTGAAAAATTTGTAAACTGGAAAATCGAGGAATTGAAAAATTAAAAATTTTTAAGAATGAAATGAACGAAAAAATAGAGGAAATGAAACGAAAAATTGTTAATAAAATCAAGAATTCAAAAATTTCAAAACGAAAACTTCAAGAAACGATAAACTGAAAAATTTGCAAGCGTGAAATTAAAAAAATTAGTGTCGACTTACGGAAAGCGAATTAAATATTGAATTCTCGACTGATTTAACATGAACGTTGCATAGCAACGGACCTCAAATAAAATTAATCGCGATTAACTTTTAATTCGCTTTCCACAAACCGGATCTCAAAGTTGCAAAAACGAAAAATTATGAAACCGAAACTTTGAAAATGAAAGAAATGGAAAAACATCTCAAAAATTGGTCGAAGGTAAATATAAATCCAGATTTTTCAAAAAGTTATGAGATTTGATTTTACGAATTTAATTTTTTCATTATAATTCTTATATGTTAAAATAAAAATGTGTATGGAATGTTAAAGTAAATGTAAGAAAGCCTGTTGGGCGTACGTTCCAAATGAGTTTTCCCTTAACAAAATTTTGTGATGACGTCATCAATATTTTTGCAAAGTTCACTTTGGATAGGTGCAGTATAATACTAATGATAACGGTATTATGTTCCCAAATGTTCGAGAAAACGGAGTGAGCGGTTCCCGATTTAATCAATAAAATAAATTGACTCATTCATTAACTTTTTTGAGTCACCGTATATAGAAATTTAAAAACTTTTAATGCAATGATATACATACAAAATATGACATCAATCGGTCCAGTCGTTTCAGAGATTATTATTATTATGATTGTTATCTAGTAAAAATGGAAACAGACACCAGACAGCCAGACGAAAATATGAAACCAGTTTTTTCGTATTTTAGAGGTCATGGCATGTCGAGAAAATATGAAAGTGGCAATTCGGCCGATAGACTCGATTACTATACTTCCTTAGGTAACCCTCGGAAAGTAAAAATTGGTCGAAGTTTATTTTTCTTGCTTCTGAAGTATAAAATTAACTTTTGCGACCCTTATTTTGTGATAACCTCTATAATATAAAGTAAAAAAGCAGATAACCAATGGGGGAAAATGGACTCTCAGCAATAATAACAAGCTTTAACTCCGAGTGTTTGTTAATACATTGGAAGAATGTCACGTAGAAGTTTGTCGAATCAACACAGAGGACTGAAATAATTAATTAAACGGAATGTTCTGATAATGATGATGATGATTATTATTATTATTATTAAATAATGACATGCGTATTCTCACCTTTTCGAGAGAATGAGATGACTCGTTCTTAGTTTGATCGATAAAAAATGTCTTACGTTATAAACATAGGTAACACACGCGCGAGAGAAAAAGGCATCGAACGTGCGACCGTCGGTCCGCATGCTGACGCCTCAACCCCGTGGCCACGGCCGGTTATTTCCTAAATTAGTGATAATTTTTTTGGTAAAATTTGGCCGTTTAAAGAAAACATTCAAAACGGATTCATACACCACAAGTATAGGAATATATTACTGTGTAACATTTAAATCATTTTAAAATACAATTCTTTCGATGAAATGACATCCTCAAATTGTTGGTGGGGATGATTAACCCAATTTTAGTTAATGTTTTACCATCCACATGATATTCATAATACATAGACAGACAGACGGAAACGGGAGTACTCTAGGGAAAATGAACGAGAAAACATAAAAGTGACTATGCGTCTGATGGACTTGATTCCTTAGCTTACGTTCACGTAGTTGAAGTGTTCAAAAAGTAGGAAATTTTGGCGTTTCATCCAAAGACCTGAGATTTTGGTGAAAGATTTATTATAAGTCAAACTTTCCTAGGAGCTTAAAAGCAAAACTTAACCTAATTTTAATTCCGCAATGCCACCACATGTATTTTCTCTGTGGTATTGATGTATTTCTGACATGTGAGTTTCAATTTTTCTGTCGTTGTTTCTTTTAATTTTGTCTTCTTTCTTGCTTTCATTACAGACTGAACTGTCCTTCGTGAAATTTTAAAATTTTCGAACCTGCAAAAAGTGAAGTAACTGGGTTCGTTTTAAGGTCATTATGATATTTCCCACTGTCGGTGTTTGCCACAACTTTTAGTGTGACAAATGTTTATTTCTGTGAAAAATTAGTTCAGTAGCTTAGGGTCAAGCTTAAATCATATTACTTAATTTGACGAAATTTACTCACGCGATTCTGAGAAACTGGGGCACACAAAACGCTGTACAATCACGAAGAAATTAAGTTTAAGTGTAAACGCACTTTTTGTTTTGCACAATTTGTTAGTCACAAGATTTTTGGATAAGTTCGAAGTAACGTAAGAAATTGTGGAAATTAATACATTTAATAACAGTTTTTGTATTTTTTTGAAAATTCTTCTGTAGATTAAAAAGAATCATTTCAATTTAAATTTATAAACTTACTCAGTTCAAACATTTGAATTCTCACTACAATTTTAAATGTTGAATGATTGGTTGTACAAATTTAAAGTTTTGTTTTGCTCCTGCATTTTAAAATTTATGTACTTACTTTTCCTGATTCCGGGTTTGTCAATGAATATAAAAAGTGCATAAATATGCACCTGTAAGTAATATTGTTGGAAAGACCCGTACTAGTTAATATTCAATTATTAAATAGAAATCTTTAACCACGACCATTAGAAAAAATATGGGGAAAGAACCCGGAAAACACACTAGTGGACGCCTTTGTCTCAATGCCAGTACTTTCGTAGTACAAAATTAAAATAAATTTTTGTAAATATTTGAATGATGTAATGTGAAACGAGCTTCTTGTATTATTCCATATTTACACACAAAAACCCAATAAATATTTCATGTTTATGTTAATTGGAGTTACATTAATGACGACTGCTTTATTAGAATCCCATGGTAAAATCCATCGGCACGCCACTGGAAAAACCCACTGGTAATAATTAATCGCTACACGTGAAGTAATGACGTAATAATAATCCCCACATGTAACAATTTTTCCTAATAATAATTACCTTCTGCACTATAAGGGTGTGACCCAGCCGATTCTAGGAAACCCAATTTCATTATGTACTCCCACTGCGCATTGTTGCCAATTTCTTCGGAGAAACGACTACAGACTCGGTTAAGTTGCGCGGGAAATCGATATGGCCCACAAAACGAAACTTCATCCTTGACATTCTAGTTTTTTCCACTATGCAACTTATTAAATAAAATGCACACAACCGTTATAATAATAATCAGTTAATGAATGATACACGTGAAAGTTTTTTATTTTATTGTGAGATACAGTAGTACCATTGGTTATACAAAAGAACACTTGCATGTATACGAGTTAATGTTGCATTTCTCAGATAAAAATCGACCATATATCCTCTTGGATAAAATTAATTAAAACGCTGAAAATTTAATAAGAGACCAACACGGGATACTATAAATTATTGTATTCTGAAGTTAGTCATGGATGAATCCGCTTCTTAAAAATAGTACACTAATCATAAATCTGTCATGGTGACATAACCAGTGCCAATTTATAAGTGGTGCCTACCATTTCAAAAAAGCGGATTTAAGCGTCACCATTCATTCCACGCCAGTTTTTAAACTTAAATCCGAAATGAAATCGCAATTAAAACATTTTTAAGTTGGATCGTGTCTGGCAAATGTAATGGCGAATGGAAGCTTTATTTCTTCGAGGAATAAAACAACAGTAATGTTTATTGTTTACTTTTTATTGTTTTTAACCTTTAGTCCGAGTTTATGATTATAGTGAACACCTCAAGATGGTCACGCTTCGTTAACTGAATGTGGTGTTTCGATAAGAGACAATCAGGTACCAACACTGCCAAAGGATTTCTTGCTTCAACAGATGTTTTCTTTGAAGTACGTCGTAAATATGTTTTTTCGTTTTGGATAAACGTGATGATTTAAGATATTTAAAAACTCGACCGTCACTGCAAATTACACAAACCGTAAACAGATTTCCACTTTTTCTCCAGTTTTCGGTGCAGAGCTTATAGATAATTGGGTTAAAGTTGTGTTTTTTAATTTTCTTAAGATTAATTTAGCAACAAATAATTTGGTCTTCAGAAATGAAGTTTATTGGTAATAATTTATAAATTCCATTATTATAATACATATAAGTTGTCATCATGTGAAATGGTACTTCATGCCAATCATTTTGAAACACATTTAAGATAAGAATACATGAAATATAAATATTGAGGAGAGAATTTTAAATATGAAATTGTATTATGTGTTGCATAATTTAACAAAATTAATTGTGTCTTGTTACCATCTTAATTAACTGCTGCATTCGCAACGAAAAATACTTTCTTTGAAATGCAAATAATAATAAAAGTACTATTGACTATTTGATGGTCGAAGAAGATTTTATTCACTACAGGCCTGAAAATATTGAAATAACGCAGTCTTGATTCCTTGATTGAACAGTTTCGATCTTCAATCATTCGCCATCTGGTTAACAAAACTCATCACATTTTTGTACTTTGTTGCTATTCTTGCGTGCTTAAATGGAACATCTAAACACAAGTGCTAAAATAAAAAAGCTTCTAAACTGGAGAACATAAAGTGCTAAATAAACAACCGGATTTGGTAATATTATCTAATTTCTCGGAATAACTTTTCTAGAAAACTGGAGTGCACGATTACCGTTCAATCAGAATTTTCCCACAAAATTGCGGAAATATCGACTTACTGTCTCAGTCATGTCATGGGAACGTTGATGTCTATTGAGTTTTGGATCAGACTTCACTTTCACGACCGATTGTCCACTAAGCACATTTCATAAAATGCACCGGAAATGTGTTTGTTATTTTAAAAAATTATGAACGTTGCTTTCTGTACAGATCCACTTAACATATTACAATGCGTCGCTCGACAGGAAAAGCACTCAAATCTGTTAAAGCCTTTTGTTACGTTCTTTGAAAAGGGCATTCCGAGAAAGTTGAATTCGGTGGCGTTTTAAAGAAGCTTTTACGGTTTCGGTGCATTTGCTAAAAGCTGGAGGTATTTGTAAGGACATGCAAAAATAAAGTCGGTCGCAAGATGAATTCTTGTTGAAGGAACGTGCGCCACCATTAACTGGTCTGAATTTTGTATATGAGAGGAAAATAATGGAGCAAGTACGTGATGCTTGAAAGTGACTCTCTCAAGATATAAATTCTCATATAAGGGAGAAATTTGTGCTGTGGTTGTGCTTATTATTTTGATCCAACCTATGACGTGGCGTTTAATCCAATTTTTAATAATTTGAGGCGTCTAAAAGAGAATAAATTAACGCTGTTAAAATTTTTCCACCTTTTGATGGATATTTTTTAAATTTATTTAGTAATAAAATTGTCTAGTATATTTTTCTTGTTTATTTTTTCTTTTTAGTTTCATTGTCAACTTTGTTGGCAGTTAGTTAAAGGTGGCCAGTCATAACAATGTCGAAAGAACGTTGTGAAATAGATTTAGACTGGAGAAAACTTCCACCACTTCAGTTAAGTCTATCGAAAAACAAAAATTAAAACTAGCGCTATGTTGAAATCGGCAAGGAATGGTAAAATAGTTTTTCGAGAGTTCGAGATATTTAAACAAATTCACTTTTAAACAGAGTTTTTTGAAAATTTTTAAGCAACTTCTCAAAAATGTGAATTTTGCAATATCATCAGAATGAATTTTTTGACTGTTTATCGAGATGTATTTAAAATACCTACCTTCAAATCAAATTTTGGAAATCAGAAATCTTGGTCCGGGACTACTGACCTTTGCCTTTAGAGTCAGTTCGTCAAGATCTATATCCCAGAATTTTTCTAGAATTTTTATGCAACTTTTCAAAAATCTCAATTTTTCAATTCATAGATACGTACATCCGAATTTTTTTATGGCTTTTCTATCTTTCGAGAAATTTAATGAAGCTTAAAAAAATTTAAGTTTCAAACTGAATTTTTCAAAAACCATGATCGGTGACCATGAACACTTGTTTTTTTCGAATCAGTTCGTCGAGATCTCTATTCCAAAATTTTTTGAGAATTTTTAGACAACCTTCCCAAAATTACAATTTTTCAATGAATTTTTCGAAAATCTGAGTCCGGAACAATAATACTTTATGTTTTTCGAATCAGCTCACTGAGATCTACATTCCAGAATTTTTGAAGAACTTTAAGAAAATTTTTAAAAATCAAATTTTTCAATACTCCGAATTAAAAAAAAAAATTAAATCGAATTTTGAAAATCATATTCGCAGTCATCAATACTTTGTTTTCACAATCAGAATTTTTTGAGAATTTTTAAGCAACATTCCCAAAATTACAAATTTTCAACAAAATTTTTGATTGTTTTTCGAGATATCGAAATATATTAAAAAAAAATCATTTACAAACCAAATTTTTCGAAAATCTGAGTCCGACATTAACACTTTTGTTTTTCGAACCAGCTTGTCGAGATCGATATTCCAGAATGTTTTAATAATTTTAAGCAAATGTTCAAAAATCTAATTTTTCTTTTTGGGGCTTTCGAGATATTTAAAATTTTCAAACCGAATTTTTCGAAAATCATATTCGGGGACTATTAACATTTTTTTTTTTTAATCAATTCTTCGAAATCAATATCCTAGCATTTTTTGAGTATCCGTTTGCAAGTTTTCAAAAATCCCAATTTTTCAATATCCGTATGAATTTTTTTTCCCTTTTTCCAGATTTCCAGATATTTAAAACATGCTACTTGCAAATAAAATTTTTCGAAAATCTTGGTCCAAGACCATTGAGCCTTTGGTTTTAAAAATCAGTTCGTCGAGATCTGTATCACAGGATTTTTTGAGAGTTTTTATGCAACTTTTCAAAATCTTCAATTTTTCAATAGATACGTCTGAATTTTTTTGTCGCTTTTCGGTCTTTCGAGAAATTAAATGGAGCTAAAAGAAATTACTTTTCAAACTGAATTTTTCAAAAACCATGGTCGGCGACCATTAAGACTTGATTTTTTCGAATAGTTCGTCGAGATTACATAATTTTGAAAAAAATTTTGGACCTTCCCAAAATCACTATTTTTTAATGAATTTTTTTACGATTTTTAGAGATATCAGGTATAAAAAAAAAACATTTACAAACCGATTTTTTCGAAAATCTGAGTTCGGAACATTAACACTTTGTTTTTTGAATTATCAACTCACCGAGATCCGTTCGATTTTTTTATCGTTTTTTGAGCTTTCGAGATATGTATTTACAAAAATAAATTCTCAAATAGAATTTTTCTAAAATCATGTTCGGGGATTATCAACACTTTGTTTTTACAATCAGTTCATCGAGATCTATATCCCAAAATTTTTTGAAAATTTTTAGGCAAGTTTTCCAAAATCACAATTTTTAATGAATTTTTTGACTGTTTTTCGAGATACTAGATAAAAAAAATACAAATCAAATTTTTCAAAAATCTGACACTGTATGTTTTTCGAATTAGGTTGTCTAGATCTATATTCCAGAATTTTTGAAGAATTTTTAGCAATTTTTCAAAAATCTAATTTTTCATTTGAACTTTCTGATCATTTTTCGAGCTTTCGAGATACTTAGAAAAATAAATTTTCAAACCGAATTTTTCGAAAATTATGTTGGTGGACTATCACCAATCTGTTCGTCGAGATCTATTATGTCGCAGAATTTTTTGAGAATTTTTAGATAACTTTCCCAAAATCACAATTCTTCAATTAATTTTTTCGCTGTGTTTCGAGATAAATATCGAGATATTAAAAAAAATCGTTTTCAAATCGAATTTGCCCAAAATCCGAGACCATTAGTACTTTGTGTCTTTCGAATCAACTCGTTGAAATCTATATCTCAGAATATTTTTTATCGTTCTTCAAGCTTTCGAGGTACAAAAAAACTAATTTTCAACGCAAATTTTTTGAAGAACTTGTTCTGGACCAGCACTTTGTTTTTTCGAATCAGTTCATCGAGATGTATATCCCAGAATTTTCTAAAGATTTTTGGTCAATTTTGTAAAAACCTACGTCAAGTGAACCACTGTCAACCAACGAAAATAGTGCTTTGATGGCTTTGATTTTTCCAAACTCTTCGTCTGTGAACAAAAAACATCTTAGACTAATATTGCTAAAAAAGCCGGTCCTCTTTAGCAGAAACCAAACACAGACAACAAAGAGCCACTATTGAAGTTTGAGATGGTGTCATAAATTTGGATATAATAAGCTGCCATTCGTTGACAAGATTGGTGGAGAAGTCAAAATTGTACAACCACTATTTTCGTTGCTTTACTATATATACCGAGACTCGCATGTGACGCCTTTAGTTAGGAACCTACGATGGTTAAACATAAATGGAGTTCGATTTTTACAGTTACAGCAAAAGTTGTTAAAGTAGAGTCCGCCAAATAGTGAACATTGACTGTCTGTTTCCAAAAGTTGTTATTTGGAAACCCCTAATCAATTCGATTTTTTTTTTTAATTTGAATGAAGACTAAGAATAATAACAATGACAATAACAACAAAAAATTGGCACAAACTGTGTTCTTTATTCATATTTATTATCTGAATATCTGTATTTTTAAAAATTATTACTTTAATATCTCAGGATTATGAACTTTCAGCCAAAGTTCTTACAAATAGATATTTGAATTTTTATTTAGGTATTTCTTAAACGAGAAAAAAGTAGATTTGAAAAAATTAGAAATACTTCTGAATTTTACAAACACCCACACTATTGCAATTTTTCCAATTAACTAAAAATCACGAGAGATTTTACCATCAGAACACAACTATTTGAAATGCGGAAATAGATCATTTAAATTTTTCTTGAAAATAAATACTCAGCCCGTAATTAAAAAAAAATCACCGCAAGCATTACTTTAAGATAATTGGCCATGGTCCACCTTAAGTATTACGGATATTAAACTTTTTACATTTTCGCAATTCAAGTCAACAAAGAGAGGTATTTCTTTAAAAAAGTCGTCATAATCTAAACATAATTACAGAAATTCCGAACTAATATTTTCGTTTTCGTAGTTGTTGATTTGACAGAAAAACGCGACCACGACGACGATAATATCCTCAAATGATGAAATAATAGTTGGCATAATGTTATAAACGGTAGTGTAATCTGGCGCTCAACGAACCTCTGTTCGAAATTCCGCCAAAACCGTTGGTCGAACGTCCGTTGGTGCCTTTAAAAACGTTAAAAACACCTACGTTTAAAGTTCCAAGCAAGACATGAGGTGCACAGCACGCAGAGAGCCTGCTTCGGAGCTATTCACCTCAACATCCTTGATATGGCACCTACATTCGACACCGAAATACGGCCCGCGACCATTTGGAGACAAAGACAACCGACGACAAACAAAGATGACATGCTTGCAACGAACGTGCCGTACTAAAGGCCCCTTCACGCGCCGCGTGTGCGAAAATTTTCGTTTACCTTCTTCACATGCCTGATGTAAGATCCTCGGCCAAGTCTCGAAGCAGCCCTGGGCTTCCAGTTTTGTTCTGAAACAAAAACGCCATCAGAAAACATCGTTTTTTCGATTTGGCACAAGTATTGTAAAGTGGAAGAGTTTGCGGTTTCGTCAACAAAAACATCTCCGTTTAACCTGTAATTCCTAGAAAAAGCGAGTAAATTAACTTGGGCGACCGCAATAAGCATCTACCAGCGCAAGAAAACAACAGCGGTTTACTGCTAAACGCTCGGCCAATATTTTCAGCGCACTTATACGATCTAAGCGGACAGTGCTTTCGGTTTTCTGGAGTTGGTACTGCATTTAATAACTAGACTTGCTGTACAATGCTGGGTAAGTTGGTTTCTGCCATCCCAAAAAACTAACACGTGATCAACGAACTTAGTCTTGCTACTGATATATTAATTATGCCCACTTGATGGTGACACAAATTTTCGGTTATACTTCAAAAATCAAAACTTGAAGACAAAATTTGACAAAGGAATCACTCACCAGTATGTTAAATTAGTGTTCGCAAAACTTACCAAATACTTTCCACATAATAAGAGCACCCTATATATTTTACCATATTCTCGATGGTCTCTTCGTAGGCTTTAACATGGTAGTTCATTTTTAAAATTCAAATGTGATGTTGCCATGTTAATTCAATTTTCTTGAAATTTTTTGCAACGCAAAGGTATGCGAAAAAATCCCAATAGAAATATTTTTAAAATCAATGTTACAATACTTTGGGGAAAGATAAACAAAGGAACGCGTTTTTAATCTTTGCCTAAAATATTGTAACACAGACTACAAAAATAACGCTACTGTGATCTTTCTTTTTGCGAACCCTTGCCTTGCTAAAAAAATTCAAGAAAATTAGAACGACATGGCATCAGAATTTCAAAAACAAACTATGGTTACAAATCCTACCAGGCCAATGAGAATATGGCAAAATATATTGGTGTTTCACAAAAAAAAAACTAGTCGTACACGGTTCCAAAATATAACACTATGTATAGTCGAAAATAGTTTTAGTGTATGCTCCGCAAAGAATTATATAACTTTAGCCTGTAACTTATATTTTCTATTTCTAGTAATTAATGGCACATCCAGAGCCGTGCACTTAATGACTCACCTGTATATACAAATAATCAGATTTAAAGAAATATCAGATGAGAATCAATTTGGAAAACAGCCAAACAAACCAAAACAAACAATTTCTATTCGATGATGTAATTAAACTGCATATTTACTGTCACAGCTTGTTAGTATGGTAGTATACTAAACTCACTTGACATGCACCTAGTAAAACTTTTGACTTAAACGGCTCAAGCCAAACAACCCCAAAGTCCAACTGGCTATTGTAAGCTTTATGGATCTGAACCGCAAGTCTTTTGTAGCCATAATGGAGCTGTAAAGTTTTACTAGGTATATGTCAACTGAGTTAAGTTATACAATAGCCACTTTGACTTATAAGGGTGGTTTAGCTTAAGCCGCGTAAGTCACAAAAGTTTTACTAGGTGAATGCCAAGTGAGTTTAGTACACACGGTGGTGTATACTCCTTGGAAGCAAAATTTCTAGATGAAACTGCCATAAGATTCCCATAAAAGGATAAACTTCTGTCAAATAATGTCTTTCCTACCTGATCTGGTCCGATTTTCAATACCGCTTCACTTGACTCATCTCCATTCCATTCCGCTGTTGTACTGGTATTCATAAACCAAAGAGCAATAAACATTATTTGACAGAAGTTTGTACTTTTGTGGTAATCCAATGCCGGCTTAAAAAGTTAGGTCATTCCATATGTCAGGATTATACTTCCAGTTCTGAAATAGTGAACACTAATTAAATGACTTCTGATAACCAACTGTTATCAGGTCGTTTACGAAACCCAATGTCTAATAGAAGGCACGTTGATTGATTTTTCTGAGGAAAATATCCAATCATCGACTGGAGCGGACACATATTATACTGGACTATAAATGCTCAACAGATGCGGTCATCATGTGGAAAGTTAAAGCTTAATTGAATCTACCGGGGCTTCAAGACACGTTGTCTAACCAATAGCAAGCGTAGGTTCATTGATAACGTGTTTTTATTATTGCCTCTATTCGGCGTTTCTAGTATATTACAAAAATTCCAAACACCTTTATTGAGTCTTAAATGAACCTTCTGTAGGATTCATTTATCACTGTTCACTATTTTAGAACTGGAAGTATAGAAACTTATTAACTTAAAATTGAAGAATACTTAAAAAGTTTTTCGATAATTTTGTTTTACAATTTTCATTGCAGGGCTGGGTATGTTAATGCACTAGCAGGTAATTAGTATTTAAACTTCACCCGGACGAAAAATTAGCAATTATTTGATCCTAAATGGTCACCTTATATGGTAATACATTACTTCTTACAAATATATGGGAATGTTATGGAATTCTTTTATAAACCTCAACTTTAACGTTTCGAACACTTGTTCTGTTCTCCTTCGGGGTATATACTTCCTAATACTAGAGATCACGAATTAGCGAACACTGACTTTCCATTTCTAAAAGTGTTTATTGAAACCTCTTAATAAACTGCTGAGGCTTATAATAACAGATTTACAAGACTTACCTACTAAAATGTGTTCAGGTACGTCTGATTCATGAAACCCGTGTGCCTCTCGGGCAAGCAATGACCAAAAAAGATTAACAAAATTTGAACAAGAAGCGTCACTGTCACCAAATGGAGAAAACGATTTCTAGTGCGCAAGTTCACCAAAGTGTACAGAGAGTGTGTTTACTAAAGCTGTATCGCACTGTTCTATCTTTGTTTATTGCAGGCGTACATCGCATTTCTTAAAATAGACGTTTGTCGTCATTTATTTCATACCCACATTTTCACCGTTTTAATCATAGAAAATCCGAGTTCTATTAATTACAAAGATGTTTTGTTGTGACGTTGATTCTGGAGGTTAGGTTAGTTTACAGCTAAGGTTTACAAACACGAATTTTATTATTTATCTTATTAACTAAAAATGCGAAATAAGAAATGCTAAACGAAACATCAGAAATGGGAAGTAAGAATCGCGAAATTAAACTACAGAAATGAGAAATGGGAAACTCGGAATGAGAAACTAAAAATTCGAAATGATAAATGGGAAAATGGGAAATGCGACAAATTCACGTGCGACCAATTTTTCCCTACATAAATGACAAACAAATTATTTACGTCAATATTGATATCTTGATGAAAACTAACTTTTAAAATTCCACAGCACCCTAACAATATGGCTGAAGATCACCAAAATTGACCAGCAAAAGATCAGAGGCATCGACACGAGTGTCGCTTCTTGTTCAAATTTTGTTAATCTTCTTCGCAATGACATAAAAGGCCAGGGTTCTAAATTATTATTACCATAATTCTAAGCGGTTTATGGAGGGCTTCCAATGAACACTTTTCGAAACAGGAAGTAATTTTTTTAAATCCTAGTCTCCACTTTACTTGTAGCTTTCTGACAAAAGACAGGATAAATGTATTGGAGTGATTATAGTGTGGACATATATATAAACTCACTTGACATACACCTAGTAAAACTTTTGACTTAAACGGCTTAAGCCAAACCACCTTTTAAGACAAACTGGCTATTGTAAGCTTTATGGATCCGAACCGCAAGAATTATTACTGTCCATTGTTGCCATAATGGAGCTGTAAAGTTTTACTAAGTTATGTGAACTGAATTAAGTTATACAATAGCCAATTCCACTTATAAGGGTGATTTGGCTTAAGTCATAAAAGTGAGTTTAGTATAATTGTTGCTATAGGTAAGCTGTCCTTATAGAGTCAACTCTTTTGTAGTCGCGTGTACACTTTGAGTAATTGGCAAAGCAATAAAGTAATACCGCAATCAATTACAAAGGTTATCAGCGCGTAGTCACTTCAAATTTACCAAATACCCATCTAGGAGCGTCAAAATCAACAAAAAAATCAAAAAGTCAATGTTTTCCAAAATCGTCAATTTCCAAAGTGACGCACAATATTTAAAGAAAGCAGTTTGGGAAATGCGTAAATAGGAGATAAGATAACAAAGTGTAAATCTTTGGCATTTCTTCCCATCATCAAACTCCAACGTCCACGATTCCAGTCCTACATCTAGGCGTTTATTTCGCGAAATTGATCGGAACGAATTCAAGGAAAAGCCGCTTCACGAAATGACACAACTCACACATTCAATCATCTCATTCTTTAATTAAAGCAGTAATTATCCGTCGTGTCTTAAGCGTATGTAATGGTGTTGTCATTTCTTCTCCAGTGCGATTCGCTGAAAAGGTGAAGGGGGCTTTACTCGCGCCGTGTCCCTGTAACCCATATGGTCGACGCGAGTGGGACGAAGAGGGTCAAAAAGTGGTCGAGCGGGAGAGAGACGGAACGAGAATGTTTTAGAGAGAGATCCCAAAGGACGGTCGTGTCGGAAAGAGATGGAAAGCATTGACCTGTTGCCTACCAGTCGGGCTACCGAGCTACGCAGCCACAAATCCGGGCGAGGGGAGGGAAATCGGGTACAATGCCGCGGGTAAAATGAGATAAAGGTGGGCACGTTTGGAATTTTTAACTATCGGAAACAATATTCACCTACGCCATATAACAAATTCTTAACTGGCTCTGAATGGACTAAAAATAACGAACGCTGATGGAGGCTAGAGAGCTGCTCTCGACTGGACACTGCCCACGAATTATTAAGAAATTCCTACACTGCGATACCGCCATATCTATCCGAAAAAATGACGTTTTGCAGATAACTACTTCCTCTCCGCCGTTTCCGGGCATGATTACGGTGTCACGAATTTGAGAGAATTAATTGGTACAAATACATTTTGTGGGTAAAAACCTTGTTTATTAATACACAGGAAGTTACGTGGAGATAAGTATATTTTTCACGTGCACAGAGGATGTGATAAGTAATATGGTATCTTAATTAGTAGTCTAATGCTGAACTGAATACAATGATCAATTAATTCATAAGTGCTAGTTAAATGTCGACGTAAACAGAAAGCTAAACTGTTGACGAGATGGGCATCACCAATTACTCGAAAAGACACAAAAGAATTGAAATTAGTGCCTCCGGTATAGCCACATTGGAATTTCCTATTTTTTTTGTGCAATTATTTCAGGCCATTATCCCGGATTCGAACAAAACCGTGGAAAGAATGTGGCCCTCTCCCATCTTTAATCGCACCTCAAACCAACTTCGATCTCGTGAAACGGTACTTCACTGTGATACTCTGTTCAAAATTGTCAATGTCGACGAAGGTATTTAACTCACTTCCTTCATATGGTCCACCGAAATTATTATACGACATGCAAACCACATAAATACAAATCAGAAGTATTTCGAAAATCGTTACATCGACGGGTCATTCCTCACACCCGTGCGCCAAAATCTAACTTAAACGAAAATATAAACTCATTACTTAGAACACAAATTCAATAATTTTCCGTACACCTAAGTATTCAAAAAATTCCACACCACGGGCTTCCAACATCCAAATTATTTATAAATGAAACACGTTTTCATCAAGCTTTTTGAGTGTTAATTGCACTAAAATTGTGTTAAATGAAACCTTAGATTAACTAGAGTTCGTTAACCATAAATACATACATGATTTTTTATTTAAACTGGTACTCCACAAGCTTATAAATTCCGTCAGTATTAATTTATAATTCTCTATCCTCAAATAAATAGAAACTGACAAACTGACAAAAACCAAACACAAAAATCAAGCAGCGGCAAAATATGTGCTTGCGTAGTCCGGATCTGAGAAAAGGTATGCGGTGCTTTACTCTCTATCACGTAGAAGCAAAAATTCTTTACTCACAATTTGCTACGGTTACGTTTAGTACCTTTAAGTTTTGTAAACAAAAGATCATAGCAAGGGTTCGTTAACTCTAACTCCGTTACCGCGGAAACCGCACTGCCGTTTCCTTAGTAAATAACCACAAGTTTTTAGTAACCGACGATTGAAACGCTGGTGCTAAATGTAACAGTGACATTTGGCCGTCAAACTCTTGCTTTCACGTTCGTACTAAGTGTTTGACATTTACCTTCCCCTTGCGTTTTTATTGTTCGTTAGTTGTTATCTGTTTAATCTAATAATAGTGTTCAACAATCGCTCACTGTCGCATATAAATCGATCACACCTTTAACATAGTTTAAAGATAGGAAGAGGAGAACCGGGAATGTACGTAAAGATTAGATTTCTTTCGACGTTAACATCATGCACATTTGAAATCGATGATGTCAACGGTAATGTTTTTGAGCCAGCAGCTATAAATCAATGGATCAGGATGTTGTCGATCGCACGGTACTATTATGAGACAATGCCGGAAATGTTACGTCCAAAATTATAATGTTCAATAGAACACTTTACGTTGATTCTTGTTTATGTGAAGTACTCCCGATTATTTATTATTATCAGGTGGTACTTTGTTGCGTCATATATGATGCTAAACACTCTCCAAAACATTCACAAAGCAGCATATTTCAAAGGCAAATAATATAAATAAAACATTTTCTGAATGTGGTCCACGCAGTTTTTTTAAATTTACCTGGAGTTTTTTTGGAGTACCCTTCGTTTCGAAATAGTCACTAACACCTTAAATTGGAAATTTCCATAAAAAACAGTGAATTATTCAGGGCTCCTCTGCTATCGAAGACTCGACTTTGTACAAACCATTATTCTAAAAAACCATAAACTCAGAACAGGAAGCGCAGACAGCCGCCGGTCACAATTTACGATTGCTTCTGATAACTTGCCTAATTTTTTTAATGCAAGAAATATTTCTTGGTATTTTGTAATTAAAGTAAAAACGAGATTTTGTTAACACAAAAACTTGGTTCATCTCCTGAAGTACACTCGAACAAATTCAGCTTCTTCGAAAACTTACAAAATTAAAATAACCCTTATAATTTGAAGTACAAAAAGGAAAAGGACAAGGAAAAAAATAGTCCATGCGTCTAAAATTTGATTAAAAATAGATCTGGTAGTTCCAAAGATTATTATCTGTTAAAAATAAACAAACAGGCAGAAATGCGAGACCCACTTTTTCATACTCTAGAGGTCATGAAACACCGAGAAAACTTGGAAGTTCCTATTCGTGGAACCCGATTACAATACTTTCTTAGTGCACACTCGGAAAGTAAAAATCTGAAAAATTTTTGAAAGTTATTTAGTTGTGTTTACTAATTTAAAACTAGAACTATACCTATAAAAATGCATACATACATTTGACACACACCGGAAAACTCAAATAACACTTTATAGGTATATTTAAGAAAATCTGAAATGTGTATATAACGGACCAACTTTATAATTTAATTTCTTTTGGTAAGATTACATTTTCGCTTATAAAACATAAATTCTTACAACTCGTTACTCGTTAACATAAAATGAAAAAAAAAAAAAGCTTATAAATTATAGCTTATACATTGTATTCCAAAAATGTAATAACTGGACATCCTGTATACATACATTAAATATTGTTCGCAACGTAACACGTGAGCCATCCATTCACTGTAATTGTTGAATCATGTTGTACAAAACTGGTTAATTGCAGAGGTCACATTAAAATTAATAACTATTCTGAAATTTGCAACAACAAAACCCATTTTACGTGATCGGCGATAAAGTTACATTGATCTTTAACAAAAAGTGCAAGCGTACAAGGCACCCTATTAGCATGATGCAATCTGGGACAAACACTTTAACCTTACATTTCTGACAATTCCAAGTATTAAGCTCGTTCTTTTTATATCGAAAGCAAAATATGCTCAAATAATCATAAGCTTGTGCACGTACATTATAATACCGCCACACGTGTTAACGTAATATAATAAATATACCGATGCATGGTGTGCACAAAAATGTTTTCAACTAATGAGCACGGCCACAATGATTATTTGTGTAACTAGCGCACGAAACGATTTTTTTTTTGAAGAGGCGGTAACCGAGGCAAGAAATCTTTCGAGAGCGTCAAAAGGTTTCGCGAACGAATAGTTTTTTGTACAACTTTTATTTTAAAAATAAAATGTTCTTGTATTTTCACTTCGTCTCAGTTATACAAAAATTGTAACAATGCAATAATATGTTCTATAATTTCTTAGTTATTTTTTGTCATTTTGTCAACTGGCACTATTGAATTTTTTGATTAATTTTGTAATTAAAGTATACCGCTCTGTAGATTATAAAAACTTGTTATCCTATCTCTGCGAAAAATGTGCAGTTTACGCTGAATTGTCCGCAAGCTGTGTAAAATGGATTTCGGGTTATTTATGAACAAATTAATTTATGTAATCAGTTGTTTTGACTGTTCGAATTGACCAAGTAAGCATCGTGGTGATTTAAAATGACTACAACAGCACTAATTTTTGCAATGTGCTTATTCTTGGAACAACAAAGTGTTATCTCGAACACATCTCTAATAATCTGCACAGTGTTTTGAAAAACAGTAGGATTTCTTCACACTTTCACGGCGTTTCGTGCAAGTAGAAAAAGCATCAGTGTGACGGCGATTTTCTTAATTCGATTAAAAGCGCGAAAAAAGCCGCCGTGTTTTCGGCCGCAATTATCGCCGAGCTATTTCGATCTAGTTGCATTTATAAAAATAGCGTGTCTGTGCGATAACCGTATCAATTACACATGTGGAGAGAGACAAGGGGGTGTCCTCAGACCGGCGTAATTATACGCTTCTGCGAGATTTAATGCGATGAGGCGCTACGTCACTTCCTCTCGAGAGCTCGCCAGGGGACATCTCGCGATTTCTCTCGCGATTTTTATTTACCGCAGGAGCAGAGAGAGTCCCGATTATATCCTCCTAAAAATAACGTGTTGTTAAAAACGCTATCGCATTTTATAATACGTGTTTATCGTGAAATGAAATAATCTATGTGGGGTTATCTGTGTCGAAAAAATATCCGGGCCTGAGCAAACAATCGCTTCTCTATGCTATTTCCATTTTCTTCAAATAGATCAACGCGAGTAAATACGCTGAATGGACATATCTCTATCGCACGATTAAAACGAAAACAAAAACAAAGTTTTTTGCCGAAAAAATTGGAAACATTTTCGACACCGTCGAAGTCTCGCAGCGAACACGCTCTCCCATAACTTGGCATTTAGTTTCGTATCATTATGTTAATATTATTTTCTCGTACGTTTAAAATCTTATCGAGAAATTCCTAGGGTCAACAACGCTAGCAGATATGGTTGAAAAAAATTATGAATAACATTGATACATCGCTTTTAAATTATTCGATTTACTATTTTTTTGTTTTATTTTTATCTGCCCAACTAGTATCTGTCATACGCATACACAATTTTTCAAAAACAATTGAATTCAAGACTGTAGTATGTTATCAAAGTTTTCGACTGCTTATCGAATTAGTTTAGAATTTATACATTCAGCAGCTTCATAAATCAAAATTCTGGCGCGACCTTATTATTATTAGCCTTATTTAGATGAAAGTAAATAGGCGCCAACTGTTGAAGGTCGCATATCGAATTTTAAACGTAATATTGGCCATTTGCACAATCTCTGATTTTAATAAAGATTAGTTTTCGTGTTTTACACATATATATGGCAGCTAAACAACAAGACAAATAATAAAAACAACAAAAAAATAATTATACAACACAAAATTCTGAGAAATTGTTTTGCCTTGAAATTTTGTGACGTCCTTCGGGAATACAGCAAATAAATTGTCTAAATGTGGTAAATAATTCTGTCAAATTCAAACTGTACTTTTTTGGTTCTTGTTATTGGCGACAGAAATCAGAGAAAATTATTAAACACCTAGCTTAAATATTTACGAACTACTTACTTGCAATTTAAAACTAACAACTTGTACATCTAGAGAAAATTTCGAAGTACATGTACATGTAAACATGGACAACTTTCTAGAGCTAATGATAAAATACAATATACCTAATCACATAGAAGATCGATTTTTAATGGATTTTATTTAATAAATCGCTATGCAAAGATTTGCTTATTTTTACTTGCCGAGGGTAGTACGAAAAAATAAGTCTCCAGTTTCCGTCCGTCTGTCTGTCTGTCTGCCATCTGTCCAAATTTTTATTGGACAGATAATCTCTGGGACTACCACACCGAGTGTTTCTAATGTTGTATGTACATATATTAGGAATATCAGGTAAAACGCTAACCAAAAGTGGTCCAGTCATCCTCACCAACAATATATTCAGCTCTACATTTTGCGCAATAAAAGATGTGTGAATTTTATAAAATAATGTGCTCCTGTACTTGTGGTTTATGAATCCACCTTGATTTTATTTATTACAAGCAGTTTGACCAGCTGTTATTATACAACTACTCACCGAAAATAATGTTCGGACCATTTTGCTCCATTAATTAGTCCTCTCCTCTGACGAGACAAAATCAGTCTTCATTTTCTCTTAACAAAAATGCTAGTGCTAATAGTCGAATTGGAATTTGCTGGGGCTGCGAGGGTATTATTTACACTACTGGCACTGATTTTTACTCTATAGAGGTCATAGGAAATTAGGTAAGTTATGATTTCAAGGTCCTTAATTACAGCAAACATTAAATGTGGAAATAAAAAAATTCGCCACCAATTTAATGGGACAATTTATTGTGGAACAACTTTTTAAAACAAGTATTATTTGACGGAAAGTTGTATTATTCATTTAGAATTGATACTAATTATGGTGAGTAATTGGCTTGCTCTAAAATTTAACTAAGCTACAACACGTGTTTATGTCTCATTAAGTCATTACTCCCTACCATTATTCCCAATTTTAATTTACTGCTAAGTTTTAACCAGAATGTATACGAGTTCCAGTTCAGCATAACTAAATGTCTTTTCACACCTGGCGACCGTTTTTATCTCGAAGGACCTCGTTATTTAAAATGCGGAAGTACAAAAAGAAGTTACAATTCGCGAAGTTTGAGAATAATAATAATCATAATGGTACTTCAACTTCACATGACCATTGTAAACAAACAACATGCCTGATTTATTTGCAAAAATTTATAATGTAGTATGTTCATCTTACATTTCGAATTTATATTTGTGCCAAAAAGTTGACCCGTGAATCTATTTTACGTTTAATTTCTTGACATTTTATGTCAAGACCTTGAGCTTTTGCTCTATTTTGTATTTACTTTCCTGAAATAAAATTAACGATTTTGGGCCAATTCTAAATTAAACTCAAAAGCCAACTTAGTTTAAACTATGCAAATTGAGTTAAAAAAAATCAACTTCAAAATTTAACGTATTAAAAATTCACAATCTCGTCGCACGTAGTTTAAAAAGCAAAATTTATACTGATTAAACACTACTTTGGAAACGAAAACGCCAAATATGGTGGTTCAACAAAACATTTTCCAGTTAACCTTCACGATTTTTATAAATTTATTTTTTGTATAAATATTATAGTTCCGTTGACTCAACATTTCTCATCTTGTAGATAGTTTTACAATTAGTAGTTAGTTTTTATGGTCATCATAATCACAGCAGAAAATGTCGCGTCAAGGCAATAAACGATTAAAAGAATTACAAATTCATGGAAAAAGAAAGACACCAAGTGAATGAACCACCATTCCACACAGCAAATAAAGATATGTTTGGCTATAAAAGGTAGACATCACTTGTTTATTTAAGTTTTTTCAACTAAAGATATGTCTCGAACCGATTAAGAATTTTATGCAAATATACACATACGTTATACCTTGGAAAATGTCTCGTTTAAATTGTTGAAAGTGACGTAGAATGATTCGTTTACACAGTGTATCAGTAAAATGCCCTACATTTTTTATTTATTTTTCAATAAACGACAAAAAACGATAGTGCGAGACAGCAGTGCTTTAAGAATTATCGTCGCAGACCGTCACATTAGGAGATAACGCCCCACTGAATTCGTAATGGTCCTTCCCCTAAAAGCTTCTTGATCGTGACGTATCTTCCGTAATCAGGTTTTTTAATGCAAACAGAGAATTTTCTTTGGCCGCGATCCATTCACGAGCCTCTTATATTCTGGAGATGACAGTCGAATGACGCTTTGATAAAAATGCTGACATCTGCATAGATATAACAAAAGAACCCTCTATCCACGACCTCAATGGCGTATCTTCCCTTTTATAAAGTTTTATATACGTTTGCACCCACGTGCATGTTGGGCCGGTTTAATTTTCATTCTAATGACACGTCCTACGAACGATTCTGAAGAGAGAAAGAGACGTTAATACCGAACATGACTCCACATCGTTTAAGGAGTTCATGCTTTATTACATATGGTTTTGCATTTATAAAAGAACGCACACATGTTATCTTTGGCGGTTTTTTCTCTAGTGATGATAATTTGCATATAAAATGGTCTTTCGTTGTCTGCGTTGAGCGTGGAAGATGATCCACGATGCGTTAGTGGAGATTTAGCAAGGATAAAGCCTGCATCAAGGCTTCTTTCAGATGCTACCATTTAAAAACAAACTTTAAATTTCGCCAAAGTAAGCTGAAATTATTAACCTGCTGGCTTTTCAATTTATAACATGCAGTGACGTTGCAATAATAATTTTAGGAATTCACGTCTTGGTTAATTACTAACAAGCGAATTTGACTTTTGACACACTCAAGATAACAAAACACAAATGCTGCAGTTTTATCCGTATAAGATTTCTTAAAAATAATTTTAAACGATATTAGAACACAAATTAAAATTGTTTTGAGTTTTGTTACCCTAATTACATAATTTTTGAAGTTGCATTTCAAAGTTTTAAAAAATCTGACAGGTAAAATAGTAATTTTGGATCAAAAGTGCTCGATTCCAATTTTTTTTTTCGTGAATTTTAGTTAATGTGTGGCCCAAATAATAATAATAGTAAAATTCACCACTCATTTAAAAAAATTCAAATTTTCTTGGACGTGGGAATGAAAATTGTTAAACAAAGAAATATATTTATAAATTTGTGTTAAATAACGCGACTTTATCACTTGCATCATCGCAAAATATATACCTATGCAATTAAATTAGTACCTAATTAATTAAATTAAAATTAATAACTCCGCCCGAAAAGCAATAGCGCCACGGTTATTTTTTCACTTTATTGGAAAATTTATAAACTCGGTCAATAAAAACGCGCTGATCTTTTGAACTACGGAAATGAGCACTTGATTAATTGTCTACTGAAACTAAGTAAAAAACATTTAATTGATGATAATGATAAACATCGTAATTACGTAATTACCATCAACATAACACTTTCTAAAAAACATGAGCCATCAATGGTGTTTATAGTGGTGATGAATACTAACTGCGCCGACTAAAAGTAAAGTGAAGACCAAACTGCGCTGCCATTCGTTCGTCGTTCGTAACTACTGACTGATATGATTGTCCCTTATAAGAATGTTTAGTAGAACGTGAAAAACCGGGTCTAAATTACAAAAAAATGCATCTTACGAGTTGTTACAGTTACACTAAAATAATCAAAACAATTTAGTAACTTCCTATGGAAGATAAATGACGTAACAATCAAGCCATTCCACTTCGTATCAACTGATGCCATACCATATAGGACATTCTAAATTAATTTAACCCATCCAAGTTTTTATGGTGAACAAGAAACTTGAAAAATTTCCTTTATTATTTTGTTTACATAAAACGCAACCTCAGGGCAAAAAAACAAACATAAGCTCAACGTGATAGTTTCTTTAAATGATTCAGTGTTTAAATTTGGCGGGAAGTTATATTTATCTGCATGGAATATATTAACATAAGACACTTTTCGTACTACGTACGGTAGGAACGGCGCTAAAGTAAATATAAGGCTATCTTATTTACTTAGATATCAATAAAATGTGACGTCGCATTAAAATTTCCGTGGAAACTACTTATGATATGAATTCAAGAATTTAAAAACAGGCAAACTGATAAATTAGTTTTCTTGTATCTTTTGTCTATGATGGATACAATTTCTAAAAATAATATATAGCGTAGAGCGTTCTGGAATAATAATGCCAGAGACTTTGGTACTAACTGAATTCTTAAAACTAGGTCAATAATTTACTTATGTGCAAAGTACACTAAAAAAAAAACGGTTACATGATATTATTTCATTATTCCTTGGCCTTTGAAATATAATAAAAAAATCCAGTTTTTAGAAAAATAAATATAGATAATACTAGTCAGTGTAAAAAAACCCGGTCCATGAGAGAGTTGAATCCGCGACCTTTCTGTTGTTAGCAGGCATTTTGTTAGAACCTTCCTCTAATATTAAGTACTATAAAACGTAGTTATATAAATTTTTTTCAGAAAATCTGGATGCCTGAGACAGAAACTCAATGCGGACACATAAATCACAATAAATTAAATTATTTTATAAAATTTAAATAATTTTTACCATGCACAATTTTGAGGTGACGTCATCAAACTGTTGATCGGGATGATTAAACAATTTTTTTTTTAACTTTTATATGACAAGGCAGAAGAAATCCATCAGGAAATAACGTTCTTAATTTGTCACTTGACTTTCTACTTCCCGAGCCTAGGCTAACGAAGAATTGTAATCTAGTCCATCGGGAGACTGGCTACTTTCATGTTTTCTCGACGGTTCATGCCCCCTAGAGCGAAAAATAGGACTGCCGTTTCCATTTGTCTGTCTGTCTGCCGTCTGTCCGAATTTTCATCATCTTCAAAACTAATGGACTGATTTTAATCAAATTTTATATGTGTGCTATGAATATCGTGTGTATAGCAAAACAGTAAGCAAAGTTTTTGGGGAAAAAAATCAAAATTGTACATTGCAACTAAACACTGAAACTGTAAAACATAAAGCTTTGAAATCGTACAGACATTTCAAGGTAAATCTTTAATCAAAACTTATTCGTTTATCCCCTCCCAAAAATTAATAACATCACAAAATTTTGCTAAATAAATGTTATTTAAATTTGTAAAATAACAATCTCCTGCACTTATGGTTTTTGAATCAGTGTTAAGTTTTTATCATACACATCCAGAATTTTGGAAAAAAAATCAAAATTGTATAGTTGCAAAACCGAACGTTCTGGAATCTTGCAAACGTTTAAAGGCAATCAAAAATTTATTCGTTTATTCGCTTCAAAAATGATGACGTCATTTTACAATTTTGCCGAATAAATGTTATAACATACTCCTGCACTTGTGATTTATGACTCCGTGTAGAGTTTTTACTTTGATATCCTTATATTAGTAATAAACAAATCAAAATTGTTTAACAACATTTTACAATTTAGCTTTGGAAGCAGAAAACCATATGTTCAGAATCTCACTAACATTTTAAGGTTATGTTATCGTAAGCATGATAAATCGCAATGAAACTTTATCTCCCCTCCCTCCCAAAATTGATCACGACTTCGCCAAATTTTCTCCGGAACATCGCATTTAAAATGTGCAATGATCAAATATTTCAAAATAAAATTAAATTCCTATTTTACAGTCAATAAAATACGTCAGTGAAATGAAGAAAGTAAATGGGAGGGGGGGAGGGGATAGTTTTTTCAACAAAGTCTTATAAGCAAGCAGTAGTCCTGCTCACCCACCCCTTTTTCATTCTAGTGACTACTTTTGATATTGTTCATTCTTCTCTTGACTGCTTGCAGGATCAAATACTAGCCCCGCCCACCCGCCCTGTTTTCTTACAGGGTATATCACATGCCAACATCAGTCTTATCGTAGCAAGTACAAGCTCCGCCCACCCGCCCTCTATTTTCTGAAAGGGTAAATCATTTGGCAAAATCAGTCTTACCTTAACAAGTACTTAGCCCCACTCACACGCCTTTATTTTCTTAAAGGGTATGTCATTTGTCAAAATCAGTTGTATTTTAGGAAGTACTATACCATATTGCTAAATTGAGCTTTCAGAAAAGTTGTTAAAAAATTGAAAAATATGAAAGTTTCGTTATTTCAGAGCAAGATTTTTTTAATATTCTGTTTGAAAACCATCCTAAAAATTACCATATTTCATTTGTCGATTTTGCAAAAATGGCAGAAATTTTCGAAGCAATGAAGTCTAAGTAACTTTTCGGGAAAAATTGGGCTTTTGAAAAAATGGTCCAAAGATCCTCAAAAAATTCTGGGATATACATATGGATGTGCTAATTTGAAAAATATAGCGTGTTTATTTATGGTCCCGGAGCAAAATTTTCAAAATATTCGGTTTGAACGTGAAATTTTGAATAATCGTAAAAAATTCAAAGTAATAAAAGCATCAGTGGACCACAAAGATCAGATAGAACAGACAGACGAAACGGGGGAACTATTTTTTCATATTCTAAGATTTAGGAAACGTCGAAAAAACATGAACTTACAAAATAAGTAAAAAGACATTTAAAACAAAATACAGGTGAATATGTGGCAGCACAATGAGCAATAAAAAATTTGAGAAAAAATGCTATTCGATAGAAACAAAATATATCAAACATTTGTCTAACATGGGCAAATAAAAGTGACGGCTAAATGTATTAACAATTATTATACCGACGAAGCGGGTTATGTTTGACTGCACTACAGGAGCGAGGGAAGTTCTGGAAATTTTTAAGTATTAAACGCTGATGAGTAATCATTATCAACGCCTAAACCATCTCTTATTTTTGATACCATGTTGTTATCGAGAACACAAATTTTTTGATGTATCTTCGTAAAGGTGTCCAACATTTCATTAAACACACGTACGTTAATAATTCTAGTTTGATTGAAGTTCCGCGTGTCGGAAGAGTAATCCTGCCCTGGATTTAGAGCAGAGTTTTCGGTGCAGCCTTCTCGTCCGAGAAGCGAGTCATAGACATGACCACGCTGTGAAGTCCTCGACATATCCTGCCCCCTCCTTTCAGCTTCCTGTGCTTAAGGCGACGACAAAGCAGGATAGGTGATTGTCGGCACCGCTCATTGCACCAGAGAACGTTGACTTATTATATTCCTACTGCATAAACATATTGAAATACGTGGATGTAGAATTGCGCCATATAAATCTCGCAGAGAACGAGCTTGACGAAAGCAGGCGTTCAGAAGAAAAACTCCCGAGTGAAAATTGCAACATTAAAATCCTAGAATCCAGAAACTGTGTTCGAAATGCAAAGCACTGATCTAAATTTGTAGTATTTATAAATAGTCATCCACCGGATATTTGAAGTACGTCTTCGACAACGTCACACTCCGAAAACAAACTAAAAATATGTCTTTCCTTCACATTTTCCAACATTAATTATAAAATTTCCTGTATATTCAAATCGGTGCGGACACCAACGCACCATGTAGTAAATACGCCTGTCGATGCGAAATTAGAAAGTGAGAGAATAGTTTCGAGTTATATAAAAGAACTTTGCTTCATTCATAACCGTTTGCTAGCAACCAGCTTTCCTATATTTGAAACGCCTCGCTTTGCTACACCCATTTTCTTATTGCTCCATTGAATATTGAAATATGTTAAGCTATTGGTCTACATACCTTCTGGGTATTTTTACATTCTTTACGGCTCCGTAAACAATTTTATTATATAAATATTCAGCCATCCATTATTATTTATACCTTAGATAATGAATTTTAAACATGAATGCAACGTTTTCTCACATTTTTTTCATTCACTAACCAACAGTAATTAAATATTCATAAGCAGGCCGTATCTCAACCACGACGCAACTTCACTCAATTTTTTCCTTGATCTTAACCACAGTAACATTCGTTACATCATCACCATCACTTATTATTAAACTCAAATTCATGATTTAAAGAGCACTATATCCTGAAAGTGAACATTCACTTCTTTCTGTTATGATACACTGTACGCATATGAATACAACAATGTTTCTCTTAAATGATACCTATTTTATGTAATTACTACAAACTACAACAACTTATTATACAAGTAGTACTTTATTTCAACGAAGTAAACCTTCGCCTCCATAAATACTGTGATTGGTTTAATCTTCCGCTTTTTATTAAATAATCTTCGTATCAGCATGTATTATAAAGGAAATTGCCAATCAGCATTCTAACGGTGATGGGTGAGCTATAAAACGGTGCACTGCTTTGTGGACATGTTGAATTAATTTATTATTAACTAGGAGACTACTTGAAATCATAGTGGTACTTAATGTACTGTACACTAGATGACGATAACATTTTTCCACCACAAATTTAAAATGACCAAGAAGTCAGACGAAAAAAACAAAAATGACAACTTTTTTTTTCATTAACTTCCTCAGAAATTCCTTCCTTTGAACTAATCACGTAACACCACTTCAAAAGTCTCTAGTCTAAAGTGGGTCGCTACCCCGGTAAGTGCTCTTGAAATGAACAATAGAGCATAAATCTACACAATTTGAACAGTTTAAAAACGGAAAGCAAAAATCTGTCAAATTTTATTTTAAATTAAACCCCCTTTTTTAACGTTAATTAAACACGGTTAGCTGTTGCTGAACTATTTTAACGTAACTACAAAAACGCTGCGCACATCTGGTATAATGGTCAATAATTTATGGCAACATACACTAGTATGGGAAGAATTATTACTCCCGACGTGATTAAAAATAAAGGACACGTGTGTCAATTCCGACACGTACAGTGTAACACTAATTATAAAACAATAGGGTGCACCGTTTTTGATTTCGCACACTGTACGCAGTAAGTTGACGAATGTAAAAGGACAATTTGAATCCCTCGAAGAAAACCTCGAGGCGAAGTCATAACCACAAGTACAGGAGTACGTTATTTTATAAAAGTTATTTACAAAATTTGAAAACAAGTTTCAGAGATTATCTGTAACAAAAATTGACAAAAGACGCCAGACAGACCTACAGACAGACGGAAACAGGAGACCTATTTTGTCGTCGAGAAAACATGAAAGTCGACCGTCGCCCAATGGACCCGATTACAATATTATCCTTATAGTAAAAAAGGAATAACATGATCCGTACTAATGAGTGGCAGTAAAAAATAACCACTGCTATACCTCAGTATAGTACTCGTACATTCATTCTATCAAAATTTGTTAATTAACATTACCTAGAAGCATGCTGAAGGTTCTTTAATGAACAAGAAATTTATAAAAAAAAAAAATGATCCAAAATTACTTCGATAGGACTTCCCTCTCGCCCCTGAAGAACGAGTAAAACGTCTGCAAGATTTCAGAGCATTCAGCGTTACAATTTTGGGTAAAAACTCGACACGGATTCATAAACTACACATATAGGAGGATGTTATTTTATAGAATTTAAAACCCAATTCTGAGGTGATGTCATCACATTATTGGTGGGATGGTTTGAAAAAGTTTAGTTGGCGTTTTATCATCTACCCGATATTCATAACCAGAGTTAGGTAAAGCCGAAGTGATTGGGAATCAATTAGACAAATACTAAATACAACAGCGCGACCTCAGGCGATAAATTTGGCTGGCCGACTGTGCAGTATCAACCTCAGCGGCGTTTGATTCACTTTTTATCTGATCAAGATCATCATGAAAATTGTGATGTTGAACAGTCCTTTTTAATTTTTAAAGCACTTTTAACATCTAGGAGAACCCGCATAACTGAAGAAAATCTAGAAAAAGTAGTCATTGTTATTAGGAATTCCCGAAGTTGTAGGCCTCGACTGCAATAGCGCTGGCGATCGGACAGCAATGAGCATCACTTCCGTGATACCGAAGTCTGTTCATAACACACATATAAAACAATTTGGGAACGGTCCCGCAGTTGCGGAAGATCTACTTTTTTCGTACTCTAGGGTCATAACACATCAAGAAAACGTGAAAGTAGCCAGCGTCCAATGGACCCTATTACAATTACGGATTACAGGAGTACCGAATCGTTGTACTGACTATCGTTTGTTGGAATTTTTTTGCGAATTTGAATGCCTAGGGAAAAAACTCAAGGTAGATTCATAAACCACAAGTGTGGGAATATATTACTGTGAAATTGCAATCCTGTTTAATGTAGGGGAGGCCATCAAATTGCTGGTGGGGATAGTAAAAAAAAAAATTAGTTAGCGGTTTTTTTATCATCTACACGACACTTCTAAAATACATATAAAGTTTGAAAACAATCGATCCAATAATTTTTAAGATTATCTGTCTAATAAATATCGACATAGACAGACAATAAACAGACAGACAGACGGAAATGGGACACCTATTTTTTCGAACTCTAGAGGTCATGAAACATCGGAAAACCTTGCCTCTATTACAAAACTTTCTTAGCTAACGCTAGACGCAACGAGAGACGACAGACAAACGGATACGGGAGATCTGTTTTCGTATTCTAGGGGTCATGAAACATCGAGAAAACATAAAGTACCCATTCGCCGAATGGACGCTATTATAAGACTTGCTTAGCTCACGCCCGAGAAGTGAAAAACCAAAAAAGTCCATATCCAAAAATGTTTTTAAAAAAACAACTTTCCAAGATCCAGAAACCAGCTCCAGTTCTCTGGTGTTAAGATTTTTAAGAAAGTGTCGACAGAAGGAACTTCTCTGCTGTATGAGAAAGTGATGTTTACATAAACAAATTAAGAAAACTAGTTGTATGTTCAACTTATATAGATATATTTAACACTTACCTAAGCTTCTTAAGTTAATTTATATATTGCTTATCTACAATATTTTTCTAAAAATTTTCTGTTATAAACTATAAAGCCTTTAATTCTTGTCGTAGTTATTTTCAACTACAGCGAGTCCAACTTAAAACAGTAAATGAGCGAAGAACAGATCAGAAAAAACGGGGATATTTAAACTTTTGAAGGTTTATGACACTTCACGACAAAATATCGGAGCGACAACTGAAGAGTTCAGCGAACATTAACACTTGTCGCGCCGTAACCAAACAAAGTTGATTTACTCATGAAGCAAAAACTAGATTCAAATGCTGTTAAACAAGGAAATATCAAAACTAATAACAGAACATAAAGAATTTGAACAAACTACGAAAAACCCAAGTACCTGGGGATTTCGTACTATTTAAATTACTGTGCAGCATTTGTGGTAATTTTCCATTTTGACTACGATTAAATACTGTTTACTTTTGGACAAATTTCTAGGTTATGTGAAAATAAAGAATAAAATTGTACACACTGACACTGTTTGCACATAAAGAGGCGTCACATTTTCAACATCATTCTTAATGAAGTTGGTCGGCAAAAGTGGTCAGGAGTTAAATTTATACTCAGTCAAACTGTTTTCAAATTAACACCTAGTGCAGAAACTCGCTAACAATCCCACTTTTTTTACTTTTTACTACACTATTTACCATTTTCATAACGAAAGAATTCCGCGAGATTCTTTAGCACATTGTGCACGAAATCCCAGAAGTTGATCGGTACGTTAACCACCACACTTAAACATGCGCAAACAACAGCAGCAGAGAAAACAAAATACGAATAAGCAATAAAATTCTTTATTACTGAATAACTGTTTGTATAAGAAAATAGTGTCGGCAAGAGAGATGAACAACAACAAAAAAAGGAAACGTCGGCGACCAGGATTAAATAAATAGATTTAAATTGACGTGGGCCCAATCGCGGTTTTTAAGAATTTTCAAATTTGAACATAACTAAAGAAACCTGGTACTACCAAAGTACCACAAGATTTTTTTTAGAATGTCTCGTTTTTATTTGCATGGTTACAGTAATCCGCACTACACAATGTATATCGTATTAAAAAAGACATGGCCATTCTTATCATCAATCCACCTACTTGTTCGCGCCGCATCCTACACCAACGATTATCAGAATTTGGAGTTCTGATGACTCGTTCACCCAAAAACCGAAACATCATGTGCGTTTCCTGTAAATGTGTTATGCAAATGCGTTTATGCTGCTGCGGCGGGTTGGTGCGTAAAAGGCCACCGGAAACCTTGTAAGGATGTCAGGTCCGGATGTGGCCTTATACTTAGCCTAGAAGGCAGGAAGATGTTTCCATCTACATCCCTGAATGACCGGAAATAGTCAACACCCGATGCTTACCGGATTAGCGAATCAACGCCTCTTCGTTCTAACACCGTTTAAGGCAGCAGCGCCTTGAAGTGTCTAAATCTGGGCGAACTCAAAGAATTTTGTATGTAATATTAATCCAGGGACGGATCTATAAATAATCCGCCGAATTGTTTGTGGATGTTTAGGCTAATGACGTCACACTTGAAGGCTGATAGCTCAGATGGCTTTTTCGGCCACTAAACGCAACTTTGTTGTAAATGTAGTAATTTAGCGATTCAATGTGTACGTGCATGGATACTTAGGCGAGATGGCAGATATAATTCCCGGGAAACAGTCTATTACAAGTAAGTAGGATGTCCGCCGTTGCCGTTATACACTCACAGTGCTGATATGAAGGGATATGAAATCGCTTTTCGTAAAAAAATATCATAAATGTTTACACCAGTTCAAGCGACCGATAACATTTGAACTATCTTTACAAAAATTTGTGTCGGATGGTATTCAAACTAGATACAATGAAGAGATATGATTCTCACACCAAATTCTCATTGCCGCATAGGGATCTTGATTCCAAGGAACTCTTACTCTTCTTACCCTATCTATAAGTATAATAGTACAAGCACAAAATTTTGTAAATTTTTACTTAAAGACCAAACTAATAATCTATTTCCAGTCATGTGTAAAATTAACTTATTAAAGCAACATTGGACTAATAGTTAATAGGTATCATAAAATGAGTAGTAAGTACCTCTCAAGAAATGAGCGTTAGAATTACAGAGAAGGATTAAGGACATCGTCCCCATTCCATGTACCACATTTTAGACCGAATTATTAAGAAACCCACCAATTGTCAGGATGTGTTTAAATTGTAATCACTTTGTCAATTTTCGTGGGCGCTTTTACAGGACCATATAAATGGAACATCCTTTTTTGGTTTTATCGAAAATAACGTTATTAAAATAGAATCTTAATTGCTATTATTACGGATAGGCACGCACTATATTTTCCTGCTGTATTCCCTCTTGTGGTGTGTAATTGACGCTCGTTGACAATTATCGAGTTATGTCGTTATTAAGTTTCAAAATTAATTGAAATAGGCAGTAATAATAAATTTATTGAGGAACATACAAAAAATAATGCAAAGAAAAACTAGAAGTACCTAGATTGAGGAAGTTACTTTCCACAACAACGTGAAATACAACGTAACGACATCCAGCTGCAATTTTAACAGATAACTTAACTCAAATAGCAAAACAAATCTAAAGAGCAACTGGACTTACAACGTTAACGACAACTTTTTCAGACAGCTAAATATATCAACTTCCTACCGACTGAAATTCATAAACCTGCATCAGGCTTGTAGTTTCTAAAATGTATACAAACACATGTTGACCAATTTAAAAAAAAATAGTGTAAGGTTATTTAGACAAAACTTCCCTTGCCTCTGAAGTACGATATTCGAATATTTCAAATAAAAATTCTTCAATTTGGATAGGTGGAGTGTAATACCAATAATAACAGTACTATATTCCCCAATTTTCTAGAAAATTGGGTTAACCATTCTTAATTTAATCAATAAACTAAATTGCCTCATTCATATTTTTTTTGAGTCATTCTGTATAAGTAATTCTAAATAAGGTGTCACTCACAACAACACATCGAAATATAGCATTATTCTAAAAAACCATAAACTCAGAACTGGCAGCGGACTCGCCCGACGATCACAATTTACGACTGTTTCTACTTATTTGATAACTAAAATTTTGAATGCAAAAAAAGGTTATTTACACCTCCTGAAGTGCATTCCAACAAATTCAGCTTCTTCGAAAAATTATAAAATTAAAACAACCCTTATAATTTAAAGTAGAGATATGTATGGATTATTATTTAACCATGTGTGCGAAATGACACGATATTGCTAACATATTAAATTTGTCAACAATCGATGCGGTAGTAGAGATTACAAGGCTATTAAAAATTTGAACAGACCGCAGACAGACAGACAGGCAGACGGACGGACGGAAACAGAAGATCAAGTCTGGGGGTCATAAAACGTGGAGAAAACATGAAAATACATATTCGTCGGATGGATCCTAATACAATAATTCCTTATCTTACATTCGGAAAGTAAAAAAAGACTGTGATTAAAAAAATGGTTTCCGTAAATATTCAAAATCATCAACTTGCGGACCTGATTTTTCTTGGATATTTTACCTCTAATGCTCAATGTTTCTATTGTGAATTGAGTCAAAGATGAAAACAATCTAAATCTTATTACTCTTTGTGACATGTAAAACAATTCGATTATTATAGTTTCAGTTTCAAAATCTTGATTAGCAAAAAGCCGACAAGGAACATATCGAAGGGCTCCTCAGGGTGAAGTCCTATGAATGAAGCCATACGTTATTACCGTAGCCTGGACCTGTCACAGCAACCACCAAGTTAGCCATAAGCTCGCGTCCTCGCTGCATTTAGTGAATGCTAAATTGCAATCTAAGTAACATCCCCAGAATTAACTTTATGTACGTTAACAATTATTGTTCCCTCAATACTTCTTCCATAAAATTGTGTTTGTAATGCGTGAAATTGAAGAAATAAACTCTTTTGTACCGTACAGTTAGTCACGTGAAGATTAATTGCACCGACGCGAGGTTCATGTGCATCAGTGGACTGGCGGTTTGCCGCTTTAAGTGGGATTTAAAAATTTGCTGTTGACATTGAAATAACTTTGATGTTCAACTTTTGCGGTATTTAAAGGGTTTGTAAAAGAAAAGTGGTGGATTTAAGTTGATTGTTACAAAAAATGTACTATTTTAGACATGTTTTAACTTTCTTGTTGCCGAAATAAGTTTACACATATTAAGAAAAAAAGGCAACATGTAGCCCCGCCCACCCGCCCTGTCTCAATTGTGATGATTTTTCTTTATTCGTCGTAAGCCGCGGAGCATAACTGTAAAATCCTTATTTCTCTACGAGAAATTAAAAACATATTGTTGAGTATCGTGTTGTTCAAAAAATACGATGTACCTATATTAAGAAAAATAAAGCCAAAGATTAGGCCCCACCGATACCCCCTCGATCTCAATTCTCAATTGATGAATTTTTCATTCGTTGTCAGATCGAGGGGCGGGCTTAATTTATTGCAAGATCCATATTTTTCTAGAAGAATTTACCATTTTAAACATGTTTTAAGTTTCTTGTTGCGAAAAGACGACTACGTACACTAAGAAAAAAGGCAAAATATAGGCCCCGCCCACCCGCCCTATCTCAATTATGATGATTTTTTTTAATCGATGGGAGCCAAAAGAGCAGAATTTAATTGCAAAATCCTTATTATTTCTCTACAAGAAATTACCATGTAAGACATGTTTTTGAGTATCGTGTTACTCAAAGCCAAAAATTAAGCCCCACCCATACTTGCCCTGATCTAAATGGTAATGAAGTTTGCATTCGTTGGCAGACCTAGAGGCGGAGCCTAATTACAAAATCCATATTTGCTTACAAAAATTTACCATTTTAAACGTGTTTTAAGTTTCTAAGAATAAAAAAAATCATCACAATTGAGATAGGGTGGGTGGGTAGGGTTTATATTTTGCATTTTTTTTTTTTTTCTTAATGTACATAGTATTCTTTGAACAACACGATACTCAAAAACATGTGTTTAATTTCTTGTACAGAAATATGTATTTTGAAGTTACGCTCCACCCCCTTGGTTGGTTTCTTTTCACAACATGCAACTTAAAACATGTTTTAAATGGAAAATTTGTATAAGGAAATATTGATTTTGCAATTAGGCTCCGCCTCAAATCCATATTTCCTTGCAAAAATGTACCGTTTCAACCATGTTGTAAGGTTCTTATTGTGAAAAGATGGCTATGTATGTTAAGAAAAAAAAAGGGCAAAACATAAGCTCCGCCCACCCGCCCTATCTCAATTCGGATGATTTTTTTTTATTCGTCGTAAGCCGAGGGGCGGTGCTTAATTGTAAAATCCTTATTTTTCTACGAAAAATTATCATGTGAAATATGTCCTTAAGTAATCGTGTTATATAAAGAAAACCAAAAGAGAAGCCCCACCCATCCGTCTCGATCTCAATCGTGATGAATTTTTCATTCGATGTCAGACCGAGGGGCGGAGCCTAATTGCAAAATCGATACTTTCCTACAAAAATTTACCATATGAAACAAGTTTTACCTTTCTTGTGTGAAAAGAAAACTAGACATATTAAAACAGAAAACTACAGTGTAGAAAATGATGGCAGCTATGTAAAATATGCGGGTTTCGGTGAACAGGTAGCTTAATATTAGTGGACCTCATTATATCTATCAAAATTTGATTTTCGGGGAATTAGTGCTGTCAACCAGAAAAATGTCCCCCCTACTTCAGGAGGTTTACCTTTAAGTTGGCAGCACTACACACCACCGCAATTTAATGGGTTGAAAACCCAACGTCAACGGCAACGTAAGGGCGAAAGTTTAAAAGTTGGTTATCTCGAACATCACCCCAACGGCGTATATACCAACTTTCAACGGTAACGTCAACGGATGATATAAACGACGCATACCTTAGCTGCGTATGTATCTTACAACGGCAACGTCAACGGCGAACAGCAACGTCAGCGGCAAGTTTATAAATCGACCTTTACCCACAAGAGTTTATGAAAATCTCAAAAACATATAATTCGAAGTTAAGTTTTAAGAACGCAAACTATACACGTTATGGAAACTTGTTACACAATAAATTCATAATTTCCGAGCAGGGAAACATTTTTGGTATTTTTTTCTTTTACGCTGTTTAAACGTTCGATTGTATATTTTCTTCTTAAGGAAGCTGACATTTCCGATAAACATTATTCACCTAACTCTGGGCTAAATTGTTAAAAACACTACCAATTCATTTAAATGAAGTGCACATGAAGTGGCAATGGAAGAAAGTGATGCCATAAAAAAACTGAGAAAAATGTTCCAAGTAATTTTTAAATTATCGTATTTATTCCTCTGTACATTAGAATCCAACAAATAGTGAACGTTGACAATCAGGTGTGCATGAACACATTTTAGGATATAATAACCAACTGTGTGCCAAAACCTTTGACCGTTGTAAATCATTACCATTATAATCCTGGACAATTTACTGAAGGCTTCCAAGATCTGTTGTAAACAGAAAGTCAAAATTCACTATCTGCCGGACTCTACAGTAGTCTCTCTAAAAAAATGAAGCTTCCTTGATATTAAAATATCTCGTACAAGACAGTTCTGTTGTGCTTTAATAAAAGCTGAGTTAATTAAAGCATTGAAATAACAGCTGTGAATCGGTATAAGATAAATCATTTTTGTAAATTCTTCCAGACCGTGAAAACACTGAACAAAATATGAACAGGAACACATGTATCATGTCGTATTAATTTATACTACTTTTCTCGATTTATGTTAAATTACTTAGGCATTTGAGACGAGAGAACAAGGTGAGTTTTTTGAATCCGCGTTCGCCGACTCCGAAAAATCGTAGCGAAAATAAATCACGAAATAAATAAAATAAAAATAAAGGGAGTTACAATCCCGTCATGATTTAAAAAATAATGGAAATAAAATGCAACGAGAACCTTGGTAATGGTAAATTACCTTCCAAGACAGGGAACAATTAAAATTTAGCACATTTACGCAATAAATTACTTCTGTGAAGAGTTTAATGAGCAAAGCCATGGCCGTTTTTAATAATTAATTCTGCTTTAATAATCTCAACTGGCTGCTTTTTAATAGAAGTCAATTGCAAGTCCGTCGTTTCGGTCAAACTGCGAGTTTTGTGACATTACCATTTTTCGAACGGCACGTGTCTGCAAAAATGTCCCGCATTTGGCTTGATTCCACGGCTCTTCGGATTACCATGTAATAAATCCGAGCAAACATCAAATAAGTTTTGTATCTGGACACGGATCATATTTCCCTGTCCAATAAAATTATTCGGGATAGTGATATGTGTCAAAGATGGTATAAAAGATAATAAAACTTGTTTGTGTTTCATCAACACAACGGAATCTAAAAATAACGATAGGAAAACATATCTTTGAGAAAAAGTTCCCCTAGTGAACGGAAACAGACTATTTAATATTGAGTTTTTGCTGCGGGCTCGGGTGAACGAACTTCGGTGGCTCAATGAAATACACAACTCTCAATGAATACAACCGAACTGCTTCCCCGACCACCGTCAACACTCCCTCTGAAACCTCCCGATCCCTTTCCGACCCACAACCTTCATTACAATTACTCAAGTTTTCGTCAACACCAATCGAGCCTGAGATACAAGTGTGTCCAATTAACAACAGAGAAATTATACAAACCAAATTAAATTAGAATGGGCCTGGTATGTGGACGATTGGAGCTCGAGGCAACGAATTTCACGAGTGATATATTTATTAATATAACGGACATTGTTTATTTCTTGTGTCAGAAAAGAATGTTCCTCTTGAGAAATTCCATGTTAAAGGCCGCATCTTCCTATATTCGACCCATACCGAAAACTCCCGCTAATTTATCACATCACTATATCCAAATTCCTGTCATCGCACCAACAAAGTGCTGATTGTCGTATTGAAGAACACCAACATAGTCGGAACACATGCCAAAAACCTTGAAGATTTCACCGAATTGTAACTGTAAGTGAAGGATTTCAACATGAGAGCCTCAAGCGTGAAAGAAAACCATTTGCGTTCTGCGGGCCCGAAGGAAACTAGCTGAGTTTTCTCGCTAATTATAACGTAATTATCGGCGGAGAAAAGAGAGCAAAAATTTCGACTTCCTGTTCGGACTGCTCGACGACACAATAATAATTATGCAGAAAAATTTCTAACACATTTGCAGAACGCTTTTTACATAATCGCTCTTATTCAACCTGATTCATAAATAATATATATTGTTTATCACGAGTTTACCAAGGCTTCATTAATATTGAAAAAATTCAACGGAAAAATGACTATTTTTCTTTTAATACACAAAGTTTTAATACGGCGCTGCTTCAGGAATTAAACTGAAATCTAGCATTCATATTTTCGTTTTTCGCAACTATAGTGAATGTATTGTAGTTATTCCATTACATTTACACCTGCTCATTACAATCAGTTATTTACGCAAATGTCAATGTACTAAAAAATATCGCCAAGATTTATTACTTTCCGGACTGGTCTGCCAAACAACTTAATGCGCCTTAACATGTTTTTCATTCACAAGAAACGTTTTTTAAATTAATTTAGCAATGCGTTGTTTCACATGAAGCAGTTTTTATTTCATTCCCAATTATTTATATATTTTTCTTGTCATTTTTTTTCTCTCAGATTACGTACATACAAATTTTTTAAATAATGAAACAAAAAATTACTAAATATTATATTTCACTACAGCTCCCCCCTCATAGTTCCGGTTCTGAACTAATGAATACAATATCATTTCTGATATACCTACTTCGTTAATCGTAATCGTTTGACGTTATGGAGCAGCCTCAAACAGAACCAACGTAAAACTACGTCCAAATACATACATGTTTCTAGCAACGTTAACTATTTTTTTTTGACACTTCCAGACGAACAAGAGTTTCTTTAACATCGTGACATTCAACAAATCTGTTTCAGTGTTAAGTATCCTGAAATATTCTCAAAAAACGTATCTTAGAACGCTTAATAGATTTCTGTTTATAATCATCACTCGTGGTGATGACGTTTCAAAAAATTCAGCTGGATCGAATGTGAATGATCTAATTACAATCATTAATCCGAAGGATGTTCACCATATGATCCACATGTCAACTCTCTTGCAGTAAAAAAACAGTATTACAACATCGCGTCTTGCGTATCTTTTGTAAAATCACCTTCAGCTTTCCTAGATAGTTTTTTGTTTAAATATTAAATATGGAATATTAAAACCGTACAGCTGTTCACGTAACCCGAAAAAGTCGTACTTTATGGAACATGTGAAGCATTAAAGTTGCAAAAATGGATGTTAATCATTCAGTGCTTATCAAGTTTGGATTATGACTTCTGGTTTTGTGGTTTGTTTATCAAGCGAGTTGTTAGAATACATATAAGCAGAAAGTATGATGTTAGAACTTCTTGTTAGTGGTTCTATTCTTTAAAATTTATTTTTTAAAAACGACCTTGTAACACTAACTCAAAGTACATTTACATTAACAGGACAAGTGTGGTTAAGCTTTTAATAGAAATTAATTATTTTTTCGTCGCTTGAACAACTTAATGAGATAAAGAACGTAATATCACAGACATCAGTGTAAACAAAGGAATATTGGGTTAATACTGCTGCAATTTACTTCTAGAAGCAACAGAAATCGCCTTAAATACAAGAAATGTAATTTCAGAATGGTAAAAATTATCATAATTTTAATCATTTTAAAATACCTGCATAATTCAACGATATAGTTAGAAATAGCTGCAAGTTCAGTTATAATGATACAACCACCATACCTGAACAGCTATATATGGGTACCCATAAATTCCGCTTCTTATTTATCCCACAATAACGCAACCGAAAATACTGTTCCTCATGGTACCGATGTCAACATGATAACACCAAACATGGAACACTTTTCCTGATTTATGAGTAAATCCACTATTGTAAAAAACAAATTTAAGCAGACGGTACCATCAATGAATAAATCACACAAAAGTTACGAAACTAGAGATAAAAGCATTAAGTGTGTGCACGTAATTTACTTTTTATTAGCTAAAACAACAGTCTCCGTCGTATTCATTCATAGTTCGCTACGTATTATCTGAATTATGAAGCGGTTAATTTTTTGAATAATGACAGGACCCGGGGCGGTATTTTATATGCAAATCGTGGAGTGCAAATATAGCGAGTCTTAAACCAAATCGTGTGAATGAGAAAAGCACGATGCGGTTCCTGAACGGTCTGTTCGGGCGGCGGCGGCGGAATTGCGTGCGTTGGGACGATGGAATGTGGCTCCTTGAATAAGTGAAGTTGAACACTTTTTTTTTACAATATGAGGGGAAATACACATGCGGTTTTAAATGCTTTACAAAACTCCAGTGTTTCGTTTCTGGACAAAATAAAAATTTATTGAATGAAATTTAAGACAGAAAGTTGGAGTTGCTTTATGTTCTTTATTAGTACTTTTGCTTGTATTCGCAAAAAAATACGTTGACTAAAAGACGCCCTCACGTTAATATTAATTTCTTTTTTTGTGCACCTCTCAATGACAAAGACAATTTTATTTGATCCACCAGCAGCAAAGTTAATTGGATTTTCCAAATTAAATTTTCTCAGTACAGTACATCCAGACGTGTAGGTGTTATAAGGTCTTTGATATGCGCCAGAACATCATTATTTTGTAGCTCTGCCAAAATTTGGTTGATCATCCCCACTAATAATAATAATAATTGATCACGTCATTTCAAAGAATTCTGTTTTAAAATCATTTAAATGTTATACAATAATATACTCCTATACTTGTGCTGTACGAATCCGCTTTGAGCTTTTTCCCGAAACGACCAAATGTTCACATAAAAATTAATACGGCATAACATTTTACCTAGTTCTAACTCAAGATCTAACCGTCCGTGGCCACGCAGTTATGGCGTCAGCATGCGGACCGGCGGTCCCACGTTCGATGCCAAACTTGGCCGTTTCTTTTTTTCTGTTTTTTCTTGCGCTGTGTATTATCTACGTTTATGACGTCATAGTAAATTTTTTATTGACCAAAATAACAACGAATCACCCCATTTTTGAGAAAGAGAAAAATCTGCACGTCCTTATTTAATATAAGAATTATAATAATAAAATTCGGCACATTCTGCTCGACTGTGGCTTAATTAATAAACAAACACTGGAAGTTAAAGTTTGCTATTATTGCTGAGACACCATTTTTCCCGTTGGTCATCTGCTTTAAATTTATTTTACATTGTCTGTACTTTGGACAATCCCTTGCAATTTGCGCCCAATACGAAAGGGACTATTTATGCCGCTGGTTTTTTACTTTATAGGTCTTTCCAAAAAAATACATCGCAAAATCTAATTATATAATTTTTCAAAGAAGTGGGATTTGTTGGACCAATTTTTGTAAACAGGAGTTCTGACCGGACGAATATACAGGGGGTTTATAAAGTGCTTGCTACTTCAACTTGCTACTGGAAATGTACTTTTTTTACTTTGTGACTGAATTTTAAAGCACTTGTTTCGAACTTAAGTTGTTTAACTTACTGTTGGTAAGTGGCAAATAACACTATTCAGCAATTTTTGACACAAAATAGCAACTTACAAAATGTGCTTGTGTCCACATGACGATTATTTTTAAGGTACTTTTTCTTCTTACACGCAGACTATGTTGACAAATACATCCGTCTTTATATTGACATATGAACAATTAATTTACGTTCTAGAACACACTTAGTCCTAGACGAAATATTAGAAAGACGAACAGATGGCCGTCAAAAGTATACCGTTCGATTAAAAAATAAATGTGTGCAACATTTTCAACATCAATTTTTGATTATTAGAAAACCGGTAGTCAAAATTCATATTTAGGTTACATAAAATTTACACTTACGACAATTATTTATTAAGTACTCCACTTAAATTGATAGCACTTATACCAAGGTGTAACGATACTGAGATAAGAACCAATTTTTGGTAACACATTTATGGGCGGACTGCTTATTCAGAGTTCCGTATCTCGTGTTTAATTTACGTAGACAGTTCAAATAGAACACATATTACAAAATTTTATCGCAAATAAAACAGATCGCAACTTTTTGACACCGCGATTGTGAAGGTAACAGCAAAAAGCTTGAGGGTGTATTGGTCAATAGTAGTACCCAATTATCAAATTTGCGGGAAAAAAGGGCGAATCCTGTATGCGAAAGTCGCATTATACGTTTACAAAAAAACTATATACAATACACAGGTAAGTACCGTCTCCTTCAAAAATGGGACAAAAGTTGAAACTTTGACAAAACATGGTACCGCAAAGTTGTTACCTGACGGGATTTATGTGGCGGTAAAGCTTAAAGACTTCTTATTTTTGTGGTTAGAGTGACAGCAATTTGCGCCACAATGGACATTTACCAATTAAGTCTACACATCTTAGGCAAACCGTGTAATTACATGGTTGATTCAACTGACAGTGCTGATTTTAATGCAGATGAAGTAACTATTAATAGTCGGACGGCGGTCAAATTTTCGGGGTACATAATATGTTTAATTTACGTACCCGGTTCAAACGGACGCCGGATTACGAACTATGAAGAATTTTTTGACAGTGGTTGTGACGAAAAGGCGGAAACTCCAAGCGACACTTGACAGTTGTTCGAGTATGAAGACATTCGTGGAAAGTGTGTGTTTTTGGGGTACATTGTAGTAGCCGAAAAATTCAAATTAGTAATGAGAGAGGTTGGTCCGATTAGCTCGCTGGGGTCCGCTTGTTCCGTATTTTGTATCGATTGAAAGAGGGTCGGAGGGAGTTTCCGCTGTGGGTCATCGCAGGATGATGCATCCCGGAGAAACGACTTGTTTACCAGAGTGGTGCCAACATGAGGAGATAAATATAAATAAGGGCCACTTACCTCGGTTATTTTGCGTCCGAGTAGTGATCCCGCTCGAGGCGCGCCGCGTGTCTGGGGCGGCGGCACTGAACTGCACTGCACGGGGGTGGCACTCACTGCACTCTGGGGGCGGCCTGTTGCGCACCGACCAGAGGCGCGCTAAGCGGCGGCCATGTCGGCCAGCGGTCGAGAGGCCGCGAAGAACGGATTCCCGGTGCGCTCGCTGGACGCCACTGGACCCACCCGACGAACACACAACTGATCCCTTCGTGGGCACTGCAAATCCTGGACACACTTCACTGTAAACGGCCGATTCCACGCGGACTTGTTCAGTCGCTCGAAACCTTGGGCATTCTGCGAGAAGCGGGCCCGAGGCCTGGACGGCGCATGCCCAGCCTCGCCTCGGCGATGGGCCGCAAGCCCCCGGCCCCCGCCCCCCGCCCGCCGACAACAACGCGCCATTCATTCATCCACCAAAACAACCTCGCCGCATACATATACGGAATTAGAACGCCTGACAAAACGATGAATGAGTGAGAATTCGCATCTGCACACTTCACCGCGACCTACTCTACCGGAAGTGCCCAAACATCTGCACCGGAACCTGTGCGTGTGTGCACCCCTGACACACGGACACGCACTTCCATTCACCTAAAGGGCCTTTTTTATACATGAATGAATGGCGTGGACACGGTGGATGCACGCGGCAAGTGACCACGTTTGCCAAAACGAGGAAACGACGAGGATGCGAGCTTCTGCCTCGCCGGACTTCAGAACTGCCTATTTCGGGCCATACTATAGGTGCTTTCGAGTAGTATTTGTGGAAATTTTTATTCTCATTGAGCAAGCAGCTGCTGTACTCTCAAAGACGGTGTGATTAACCATTCCGGCGTCTACATAACTTTACTAAGGTAATAATCAATCCTGCGGATCGTGGCAAGACATTTACATTTTTGTCAACCACAACATCGTTCACACCAGTCGCATGCCGTCATTATTTCTGATGTAACAGCATGGCGCGAAATGGTTTATGATGCACCAGGTAACCATTTGAGGATCTGATTACTACTATGTCTCCAGGACCAGCACTTACAGCGCTTTGATCTGATCTGTCCCCATCGCCTTTGCTAACCATTATTCAGCAAAACGAGAGAGCAGAATCTGATATTTTAACTTTGATATTTGGTGGCAGCGTTTGATAATGTTTCCACCTAACAAAGAGCTAAACTTTTGAAGTGTTGGTGCTGTCAAACGATTTTTCCGAAAGAACAAATCTTCTCTGAATAGAAACACAAGTTTACCAAAACAAAGATGAAGAAGTTACAAGGTCCTGTACTACCACAGTTTGGCAGTGATTATTTTGGGCCACATTTGCTTCGTCTAAGATGAGTGTCAATTGTATAGATCTGCCTTCCCTCTAATTAGACGTTGAACTTCTGAAAAAGATTGTTATTTTCTGATTGTAAGCTGTAATGGGGTCATTTTGTCAAATTCATGTTGGTACCTTTTTTCCGCCGCTCCGTCGTTGTCGTCATAAACAGAAAATTTCCTAAACTACTATATTGATAAATCAACACTTGATGTTTAGATACTTTTGGAACATCTTATAGAAAGAAAAGCTAAACAAAACTTATTTGTTCATCCTCGTTTAAATTTAAGTATTTTACCTCAATCTTTTGTCTTTTAAATCTTTGGTTATAATTTGTGTATTTTTTGGAGATGCTAACCAAAATGGATAATCATGGGCATTCAATTTCCTAGTAAAATCGAAACAACGAATTAATACGTACACATCATCAATGACATTGTTTCTTTACGAATCATCATTACTAAATCGGGCAAAAATCAATCGTTGCAGCTGATATTAAGTTAGTGTTCTGTGATATTACGTTGGCACTACCGATAATAAAAACTCTGCTACCTTGTATCGGTTTTGTACATTTGACAGCTAAGTTGTCACAGTTAATTTTCGACCCTACGTGTAGTGAGTATGATTTTCATTCAATATATTTTCAGAATGTAATATGTCCATTATTAACAGACTTATTGTTATGAAATTTTAATATAACAAGACAGCAGTTTTTTTTAACGGTTTATCATCTCCTTCGTTTTGACATTTTGTTGACATTTTTCATTACGTATATTTAAAAATTGATATCTCAGTTACTTGTGGAAATTTCAGAACGCGGTTTTTGCCACTGTTTTCAGTTTACAAAACTCTTGACATTACCCAAGAAACAGAATCGACTTTTTTTTAACAGGAAATGAGATGCAATAGAATCAGATTTTGTCGAAAAAATGCTTTTACAGTGTCTTATTTCCGACAAAAAAAGTCCATAATGTTTCTTAGGTAGTGTTTAGAGTTCTGTAAACTGAAGGTAGTGGCGAAATCCGAAAAATTTCCATAAAGAATAACGGAGATATTGATTTTTACAAATCAGCTTTCGAAAAATTTCAGTTTTTTGGCGGCAGATCGAGAATAGGGTTCGACAATAAATGTGTTTTCTTCCACATGTTTCCGTATCCTTCGTGATTTCAAGAAATAACCGTTAGAGTTTGATTCAAAGTTAAGATTAATTATTTTAGTAGAAAGTCTAATGAAGCGGCACACTAATAAATGACTATATTTATACAGATAGAAAGTATATTACAAAAATTTAAGGATGACCCTTCGTTGAAAAAGGCTTCTGTTGGCACCCATGTGGATAATAATACATTAGGTTTTATAAGGTCCATTATTAACATACGAGTTAAAAATTTGTAAAACAAGTGTGACAATGACTTCATAAAACATTTTTTTTAACTATTTTTTTCTATGTACTCCTAAAAACCCTTGTATTGTAAAATTTGTAAAACTTCCATTGTAACTCCGCATGTGCACCCATCCTTAAAACCACGTACCAACTAGTATCCGCTCTACCCATAGCTGCTTTTTAGAAGTGCGACGTAAACAAAAACATAACCTCAAATTGCTTTCTCTCACGGAATCAATCTTTTTTGGAGAAATTTTGAAAATTGTAAAATTACTTTTCACGTTTATTTGAATAGACGTCGTGACACTGATTTCAAATTAGTGATTAGCGGAAGATTATCTACATTTGACATCAATTCTCAGTAATTTAAAACTTTATTATCATTAACTTCAAGCATATTGTGAAACAATTTAAAATGAGATGGTATGAATAAACTTAAGTAAATTACAGAGCCATACAGACTAGGGCAAAAGTATGGAACCAACAAACTACAACAGATAACTACCTAAAATGTTTAACACAGCGTGTATAGCTTGAAGTTCATAGCATGTAACTTTTTTTAGATTTTTTTTTTCTGAGATTCACTCTTAATGCCATTTTTTAGGTACACACTTGTGTACATTTAACACCACTAAAAAGTGTTTTTTATTTTGTGCTGTATGCGCATATGATTTCTTTTATTTTTCACGACCCAGTTCCAATCTGTTGCGTTAACGCAATTTACAACTGTTGCTGGGTTATTATAAGCCGTTTGATTGGTGTTATTATGTGGCAAATTCATTTTGTGGCGACATAAAATCACAATTTAGTCCATGAATAAAAACACCGTTAATTGTGCTTTCATTTAGTTGAAATAAATCATTAAAACAAAGAACTTTTATTTTAGTACAAATGTTCAAAGGGCTCACAATTTACTTCGTATCAACAATGAATTTAAAGATCAAAAAGCATACATACACGATAGTCTGTCCCAAACGATGAATGGGTGAAAATTCGCTTCAACACACTTCTCCGGGTCTCCGCCGGAAGTGAAACAGCTGCATCGGAACCTGTACGTGTGTGCACCCTTACCACACGGACACGCACTTCCACACGACTAAAACCCTTTTTAAAACATGAATGAATGACGTGGACACGGTGAATGCACAAAACAAATGACCACATTAGCCAAAATAAGGAATTGGGGACGTTGTAAGGGCTTAAAACATGGAATTTTACTAAGTTCTAGGTGCTTTGTCACAACAATCAGAAATGTTTTTTTTTATTTGACGTTTTCTTTTCCATCATTCTCTCTCTTTTCTTTTTATCGCTGCGTCCTTTGCTCATTAAGTGTCTCCATGTGTAATGTGACTATTTACAAAATGTTGCAGGTGGAAAGGATACCACGTGAAATTGTTATTCCCAGACTATTATTACATCTCCCATCATTTTTATTTTCGACCTTGCGCTACGTCAAAAAATACCTTTTCGCAAAACAGGTGACTACGAAGTTCATCTCCTAATGAGTTTCTCACTTCCGCTAGTTTCGATCCGATTTTAGACTCTTTCGATTTCATTTTTTCCTTTGTTTTAAATGTTTTCTTTCGTGGTGTTCTATAGACATATCTTTTTCTTTCAATTGTCTAATAACATTGTTTCAGGGGGTTTCTCAAACGTCTGATTCCATTCAGGTATTTCACGAAAGGAGGAAATGGTCTTAACAATGGGATTTCCACACGGATTATTTCTCCGGAGGAATTAGTTTAGGAACAACACGGCCAATTTTAGCGTGTATGATAAATGTTTTCTATCATATTGTACTTACTGCACCACGGGTGTAAGCAAAATAAGAAAACCCTAACAGGTTTCAGACCATAACGAGTAAAGCCAACTTAAGTTTTCGCAATTTGCAGTAACAAATATACCGTCTCATAAATTACGGATAGAATGAAATACAACCCAATTCCAGAACCAGTTCAATACCAAATAAAAAACTTCAAACGTAAATTCTCCTATAATTATACACTTCCAGACTATAAAACCATTTTGCATTAAAATTCAATGACGAGAGATTTTATTTCACATTTGCATATATGGTATTCAAGTATAATTTGTTTATTTTTCATATCGCTTTTCCAGCTATAAAACAGGAACATTGTCGTTTCATTCATAAGTTATGATATTGGAATACACCAATTAGAATTGAGTCTATTTCTTGTCAATGAACGGCAGGAAGTGGGGTCGTATTTTCATTCCAGAAGGGCTTTCATTCATACTAGCCGACTACTTGGTTGCCTCTTCTAATTAGTTTGATGTAATCGTAACTAATTTACGTATTTTTACATAATAATTTAATTTCGTTGCAATATTTGGCACAGAGTCAACATAAAGAATCAATTTAAAAACATATTAAAACGTCCGCCCCCACAACACCGTCATCATAGAACGGAAGTCTGGGCCATAAAAATTTAAAAACCAACGTTATTCGCGTAGGTTATTCCACAGTAAACAACTTTAGCAGACAGATCTCAATTAATTTATAATTTGTAATTGAAATGGTTTTTAATTTAATAAGATAATATTAACAAACCAGTAAGACAGAACTAAATGTGCACTTTAATGAGCAATGAAATCATGATATTTAAATTTCAATGTCGAAAGGACGTTCTCTCTTCGGCCACTTTTTCCACAAAACTGGAATTGCAATCTGCGCGATTACTACGGACATTGATGACCCTAATAGTGACACACTGAAGTAAATATTAATATTCAACGATGTAGTTTATTTTTATTTATTTTCTCATTTGTGTACAGCTATATATCGGTGTCCCACTAATGACTAACCCCTTTTTTCGCATGTATTTATTACTCGATTAAAATGAAACTTTGTATACTATCCTCAAACATATTTGGCGTTTATGACTTCACACCAATTTGACTCCCATAATAATTCAATAGGCCGTCACAACCGGATGTCTTAAACCCGCTCACCGATACCTACCTGAAAAGACCTTTTCGACGTGCCAGGGACGGTCGAGACGCGAAGGACCGGACTCAGAGTAATTTTGTTTGTTAAAATTTTCAAATTTCAAAATTTCCTTACAGAACATGATTTATACTTCGAAGAAAATTACACAAAGACACAATTATTAGAAGTGTTACACACTCGAAAATTTGAGAAACAATATAAAATAGATGCTATGGCGCGAGATCGTGGATTTAGGGTGATTAGACTTCCGCCGTACCATTGTATATTTAACCCCATCGAACTAATCTGGTCGCAAATGAAAAATAATATAAGAAGGAATAATACGGCACCAAAATTTAGTAGTGCAACAATTGACATAATTAGGGAAGAAGCTTCCAAAATAACTGCCGAAATGTGGGCCAATTGTGTACGACATTCCACAAAAGAAGAAGACCAGTACAGGGCACGGTTGATAACACCGTTAATTATTAATTTAGAAGAGTCGAGTGATGATGACAGTGACTATTTCGACCAATAAATAAGCAGTAGTAGTTAAAAAGTAAATAGTTGTGCTGTAATAAAAAATGATTGAGTACAAAGTTACTTTGTTTTTACTTAAAATAAAAAACTCGAAAGGCGCAGTTGTCGGTAAATGCAAAACTCAGTCCTGCCCTGTGCTTTTACCAGAAAAGGTCTTTTCAGGTAGGTATCGGTGAGCGGGTTTAAGACATCCGGTTGTGACGGCCTATTGAATTATTATGGGAGTCAAATTGGTGTGAAGTCATAAACGCCAAATATGTTTGAGGATAGAATAGCTATAATATATTCTGCACTGTGTATGTTAACCTGTCATTTCCTCCGGAAATGCATCCTACTTTATTTCTTCATGCAAAACGCAACTTTGTAGATAAAAGCTAGAATATCTTGACTGTGGTACCGTCAGAGAATTAAAGCGACATTTACTTTCAGTTTTACATAAATGGTGGATGCGCTAAATTTTCTCCAAAATATCAAAATTATAGAAATTATTCAATATTGTTTGCAATTGACATTTTAACAAATTTTGACGTCCTATTTTTGAAATAAAATTCTCGAAATGAATATTGTATTGTTAAAGTATATAGCATTTGGGGCTTTTGGGAGGCATTATTATACAAACAGTTTTGAACAGACGCTTGTGGTGATGACATCAGTGCTGTCGAAAGTACATACAAAAAAAAGTGATATCAAGATGTGAAATGTTCACTACTATGAAGTATTACAGAAAATAAGTAAAACTTGAAGAATTTTCAGAATAGAATTAATGTGAATAGACTCATCCTCTATTATTGACCAGAACACTGTTTTTAAAACACGTTGTATATTTTTAATCTCCCTTTAGCAGCATTTAAACTACTCTTTATTGCCACCAAGAAGTTCTTAATCCAGTCTGGTGAGCCACCAAAGATTTATTATTATTTTAATGCCAAACTGTATTTCAAACTATAAATTACTATATTCTGAAGACAATCAATCCAAGTTATTTACTTTCTTGCCGTGGTGCTAGAAAAAAAAGTGTTAAATTGTAAAAGAGGCTTGCTGTTTTTATGGTACTTTTATTTGTTGTTTACGAGTATAGATGGTGTTAATATCTATATAACAAAACAAACAAGTTGTATAATCATAATTCACTCATCCCTGTCTAACTATACACTTATGAAAGCCTCATTCATAAAATAAGCGCATTGTTTCTAAAAGCTTATCACTTAATTATAGTTTCGACATCCACCGGATATAACCTATCTTCTTATGAAAAGTCCTCTTATGTGCTCTTAGATAAGGTTTTTATCGACTTCTTTCTATTCTCGCGCTCCATCACATCGTAACAACTTTGTAAACACGACAGGATGGATGGTCATAGTTATACGTAAGGAAAATCTTAAGGAATGCTAATTGACAATTTGTAATTTGTAATCAGAGATATGGTAATGAAAACGAAAAAATTGAATGTTTGTAGTGAATTCACTGAATGAACATGTTGTCTGCTATTTAGTAATACATATAATAATAATATAATTAATATAATAGTGTAATGTCTGGTTCCATCAAAATAAAGATAAATTAGAGACCTCGTGAAATTAATTGTAATTATTCTATTTCTAATCCTTTTCGTTCATTTCGAGTTCTCTGTTAAGATCAACGTCAGTCGACGTCCAACATTTACAGAAAACTCAGTTACGTCTCGTCACTTCAAAGTCAATTCTAAATTAAAAATTCACTGTTTCAGTAATAGTATTAGATATTAATGCACGTTAATTTTAGTTTTCTTATGCCACTTCAGTCTTCGGTGGTTAACGTGGAGGTGACTTTTGCAAAGCAGTGTATAATTTTGTCACCTAAGTTGTTGCAGGAAATTCTGTTCTACCAGCTACCAAAAATATCTTTTTTGCTGTTAGTTTGTAAACAGCGTTATTTTCAAAAGAGTTAGAATTAAAGCGTAACCTATATATTAAATAATCGATATAGGGGTGACCTGCAAGTGCGTCACATTTACTCTCCATAACCTGTAATTTATGTAGTAATAAATTCGCGTCATTCTTACTTATTAACCCTGGTAACTGCAATGCCGTACAGGAAAGATCTCTTGAATTCAGACATTATCATCCAGGGCCGGCCCAGAATGGCATCGTTCCCCGAGTGGATGGGCAGAAAGTTTCACCATGGCAACGACCGTGAAAGCGTAGGTCTAGGCCACCCCCTTTCGCCCACGCTCCCGCTGCGAAACCGCCCACCGAGCGCAGTTCGATAATTCGGGTGAAAAAAATCGGAACGCGTGGGTGCATTAATCAGAATATTGTAGGTTAATTTAATTAAAACGGGACAAGGAATCGTCTACACGGGACGTCGTCACCTGCTGCGTAAATTGCCAATTTCTGTCGTGGTACGTAGATAAGCTGTTGGCAACAATGTGTATTTATATTCCATTAAAAAAAACATCACTGCCGGATGTGCCTTAATCGAATTTGGGAGATTGGACGCAGTGGCGTAACTTTAGAATAATAAAAACAAAGGTGTGATACTTGGTAGCGGTGTTATTAATTCAATAAATATAGAAAATATGGTTGCCAGGATGTGTTTAGTCGAATAAGTTTGGTGATGTTGCCTAAAGCTGCCAATTGTTGCTACAGAAAACTTCAATAATTTGGAGCAAAATTGGTATTTAACTATAATATATTAAATTATTGTTGTTATTATTATATGACGTTCCTACTCAGCGCTAGTTTGAGGTTGACATATGCCCTAAGGTAGAAATTAAAAATAACGCACAGTGAACTGACTGTTATTTTATAACCAGGTTGTATTATACCAACACAGGCAAAATGTACACAAAAACAATGAAACTGTGCAGTAACGTTTAAAAAATTACCTAATGTTTAAATTTGGCAGGAAATTTGTTCACCTGAAGGAAAATAGTTTCCCACAGTGTAATGAATATGAATTTTCTCTTTCTCTCACAACGTTTTTGTTTATAACTTTGTAATTTTAGTGTTTAAAATTGTTTTCGTTGATAGAGTATGTAATTTGGAGGTTTTAAATTTGTCAAGTTTTAAGTTGAGTTTTAAATTCCTAGAAAAAATCTTTTGCAGTTTAAACCCTGCATTTGTTCCAGCAAAATTAAAAAATATATATATTTTTTCCATTTGTAATACCACATGATCGAGAAAAAAGTCCTAAAGTAGGCCATGAAATTTTTTGTTAAAATAATGATGTTGGTTTTGTAGCTATTTGTCACTTTATGCGACAGTTATTTGATGGCTGCTGTCAAACTTAACACGGAAGACGTCGGTGTTGCCAACATTATTATTTGAAAAGTAAATTTCATGACCTACTAAACGACTTTTTTCGATCATATGGTACTTACTATAATGACATTAATAAGAAGCAAACATTCCACCAAATACTTTATGACTAACTAGTATTACCAATTTGTACATGATAATAAATATATAGTTCTAGAAACAATAAAAAAATATGGTCTCTGAAATGACAGGCAATTTAGTTCTTCTAATCAAGGGACGAAAAGCTAAAGATAACAAGAAATGAAGAAGATAATTATTTGGACAGAAGTCGCAAGAACAAATAGGGGTAGAAACCAAATAAATTATTAATCAGTTTGTGGTGTGTCTGGAAATGAGGATTTTCTAAAAATATGTAGTACAGAAGAGGCAACACCGTCACGTCAGAGAATAAGAATTGTTGAAAAAAATAGAGGTACAATTTTTTCTTATATTCTTTGTGGGGCATATTTTGAAACAAAAAAAAAATTCGGCGCTTTGACAAAACATGAAATAACTGAAGTTCTAGTTTTAATAAACCTATTCAAATAGAAATTGAATTACAGAACTGGCCAAACCACACTTTAGACTCATCTACTTCCAATTTTTCCTTAACTAAAAACAGTACACGTAAATTGAAAAATTTTTTCATAAAATTTATTCTATGGTCAAAATTTTCGGTTTTAGGCCATATGAAGTTCGCTTAAACAAACCCCGATTGGCCTGGAAATTGCTCCTTTCCCTAATTCGAATCTCCTGAATAAGCATACGGTGTCAAAAAAGCAGAACGGCTCTTGACTTTTTTTTATTTTTCAAGTCCGAGTCTTCCGAAAATGAGATCGTACTGTTAACGAGATAAACCCATACGTCGCTCCGGTCGAAGCCTATGGGTTTTCTAGTATGTGCGTCTATGATGGGTGACTCATCGTCGGTGTATTCCAGAAAGACCTCGATCACGAAACCTCTAGAAGGAGAGTATAGGTTTAAATAGAGGCCACCTTCGGGAACGATTATTATTCAGTTGATTCAGTCAAGACACAGTCCAGTCAAGTTGCGCCGGAATTATTTTGTACATAATCGCTGTGTAATCACTCGTGTAAATTTGAGTTATTGAGAAATAAATTGTTGAGTTTTACCCACGCCGATTTTAAATACCCGTTCAACGTAACAGTACGATAACTGTGAACGTAGGTTCTAAACGGACATGGACACCGAGTTGCAAGTTCATCCAGATGTCTAAAAAAGTTGAAGAAATCAAGTGGTGAAAACCCAAATACGCGGTTTTTAATCGTTCAGGAGTTCTGGACTATGAACTCAAAATTTGGTGTTTGAATGTGGGTTTAAAAAAGGGAGCCAAGTTAGTTCAAGACCCGAATTTCAGACAAATTGAAAAATCTTTATTTTTTACAAAGTTTTTCCGTGGACAGAATTTTCCGATTTAGAGCATATCAAGCTATCTTGCTTAAACAACCCCCGATTTTTCTGAAAACTGTTCCCTTCCCCAATTCGAACTTCTTGAACACGAATGTGGGGATGAAAAAATTGCAGAGCGATCCATAATTTTTTTTTTAATTTTTTATATTCGAGTCTTCCGAAAATGACCACTTCCGATAAATGTGTGTGTAGATTCTAAACGGATAAGGACATTGAGTTGAAAGTTCACCCAGATGCCTAGAAAACTTGAAGAAATCGAACGGTGAACAACCAAACACGCAATCTTTGTCCTTTTAAGAGTTATGGCCCGTCTAACTCAAAATTTGGTTTTTAAGTATGACTTTGAAAAAGGATTTCGTTTAAGATAGGATTCAGAGGGACAAAATTAGTCCAGAAACCCAATTTCAGGCAGATTGGGGAATACGTATTTATTTTTTCTATTGATGACGACATTTTTTTTGCATCCATCAGTATGTGTCCTATAAGTCTTCTTATTTTAGATTTCATGTTATTATGTTTTTAACACTTGAGGTTATATTTATATCAATTGAATCTTTTATTTTTTATTGCTCAAGTTTAGTTTTCAAATTTAACTGCATCTTAAGCATAAAATTAAATGTGGCCAAGGATTTTATATTTTTTGTCTTTTTTAATACTCATGAACTTCTGTTATTTTCACCCTTCGACCCAAAAAGAGGGATGTTATAAGTTTGAAGCCTTTGTCTGTCTGTTTGTGTTTTTTTTTGTTTAAAAGCTGGTTTAATCGGGATCATCTCATAAAATAACACAGTAGTGGTGTAGGAATCAGTTCGTGTAGCGCGAAGGTGGGGACAGGGCATCGACCGTCGCAACAAACCTTAACCAAATTGAGACTTTTAAGGGTTTATCTTTTTGTGTCAGAATTTTTTAAGTATTAGCATGTGGTGATATATAAATTAAATCATTAATTAAAAAAACATTTCCAGATTTAAATCAGTGACATGACAATGGAAGTCGAATTTTTTTACAATATTAAGAAAGCCTAAAAGAAAAGCTTGTATCAATCGATGCCGAGGTCTCATTATCTTCTTAACATCCCATCGATAACTATGACAATGTTTAAGGCATGGTTTCACAATTGTGGATTTACCAAGTCGAGCTTGGTAAATAAAAATAAAATAAAACCCGTTTACGTTTCTCTATCTATAGACCAGGTTTACCAAAATTGGAATCTAGTAGCATCTTTAACCTATTTCTCATGCTGAAATGTGCTTGTTGTACAAGGCTGCAACCTGACAAAGTTATAAAAACCTGTAAACTTGGTGTGCTTGATTTATTATTTGTAAATTTGTTTAGCAAAAGTACGACAATTTCAACTATTTAACAATTAATGTGTAGAAAAAAGGGAATCAGGGTTAGTTTTACTTTCAAATTTGTGCTGGCAATTTTCCGGTGGATGGCAACAGTGAAAAGACGCCTTGTTCTACATATTGCCGTACTGGTAAAACACGACGACTCTTGCCAAGGTGAAATATCGAAGAATAAGTTATATTAATTAATAAAATCAAGTTAATAAACTGCAACAAACACTTTCGTTAATTGCATAGAATTTAGGTTTTATTCTCATTAACATCTGATTTTGACAGATTTTGGTCGCCTAGAAAAGCATGCTGACGTCACTCTGTCATGTTTTGAGGTTAACTTAATTGTCATAAACTTGTGAATGGATGAATACCATCTAAAAAAACATTTTGATATCATACTAACATTCGTAGAACAGATTTGTCAACTGATGGATTTGTAAGGTCACGGCCAAATTTAATTCTCTTTTTTCACGATCGCACAGCTTGTAATAGTGTGAATATCACACATACAGCTACAACTCTAATGTGGTATTTCTAGGGCAATAACTAACGCATCACCTCACTGATCAGTGTTAACACTTTCCTTGTCACTAAGAATTTTTTTACGAAATTTAGTTCTTGAGCAGCTTTATTGTTTTACATTACCAACTTGACATTTCAAAAAACAAAAGTTCCTTATTCTATCTATTTTTTTTGAAACGTTCAGACTAAAACAGTACAATTTACCGTTTGTATAGTGTCCACGAAAAGTTTTTGTTGGTTTACTTTATTTTATTTATCTGTCGCACTCTTGGCAATGACAGTTTGCCAAACCACAGGAGTGTGACGATTTTATAAACCTCACTGCCCTTGACGTAATTCTTATGTTTACACAGAGTAATGTTAACTACTTGTTTAACATGATAAAGCCAAAATTGACGTCGAAAATAGTTCATTGGAAATTCAGACACTGATTTATCATATTTTTAAAAAATAATAATCCATGTATTTTGTATCTATTATTATAGATTGTTAATGACCCACTTTTAACTATTTAATAAAACAAAGACTTCTGATTTGCCCTTAAGGCAGCTCCTCCCACTAGGTTGTGGTGGTGTTTAGCTTGAAATATGTAACAGTTGTGCAATTTTTTAATCGGTGGTCATTCAGCCAAAGAATGAAACCTTATAATTTTGTTTATTGCTTCAAATTTGGATCCCCTTCCTATAATGAATTGTTACGACACTGCAGGCTACTTAATTAAAAGACCCGGTCCACGTTTTAGATTTGCAATTCAATGGATTACTGACGCGCCAAACCATTCATCGAGCCATTTTATATGGATTTGTTATTTAATGCCATCAATTACATGAATGGCTGCTTTATTTTTATGTGCATTCATGGCTTATGTTTATACATTATCTATTCTACGAGCATATGCTTCAAACTACGCTTCAAATTCAACCTTTATTATTCATTTCAAAGGCGTTTGGCCACGGTTGACACACATTTCTTTTTTGGTATGAGCACCATTGTCGCATTGCTACTCATTACCGAACGAGTTCGCTAACGCCACTTATGGCAACAACTGGATTATTTAAATCCCCATTTAACATTTAACGACTTTTTGCGATATTGCCTAAAATGGTTCAACTAGAAGCTATTGTCATTTGCCTAAAATGGACCACTCATCGAATAAACATGAACATTCTCTGAGGCGTTTTTTTATTTGAAACTTTAATGAATGTGCTTCTCTTATCAACTGAATTTTAAACACTGTTATATATGCAGGTGGTTAAATATTTTTTATTCGGTTACCTTATTTATCTACAAAGATCTAATATTTAAGTTGTGGTGGCGCCTCCACTTTGTGTTATTAATCCTACACATTCAGAACACGATCATAAATAATATAATGTGGTATGACGCATAAAAATATCATAAAGTTACGACTGTTTGAGGGCAATCGCTTTAAAAAGTCGAAATACGAAGCGTTCCCACAACAATTTTTCACGACAATGAGTAACATGGCCATAAAATACAAATTTACATTTTTTCGGTCCCATAGAAAGTATTCTATGGTAGTAACCAAACAACCAATCGAAAAATTGTATTGTGCTATTGTCATGTCAGTTTACACTTGTTGTAGGTTTTTTCCAAGCTGAGTTGACGAATTGCAAGACATTTTGGTGAATATCTACTTTCCTGTGTTCTCTAGGTACGTTTTGCAGCCTGTAGAATACAAAAAAGTCCATCGGCATTATCAATCAACCCCCGTCATTATGTTGATATAAATTCGTATGTGCGATCTATATCGATAAATAATTATATCTTACAACCGGTACTCAAGCAGCTCGCCATTTACTTCATGACAATAATTAATGTTATATAAAATTCTAGGACACAGGTTTGATTAGTCGCAAAATTAATTAAAGCCTTACCACAAAAGGCGTCGAATTACATAACGAAAGGTGTGAAACAAATACGCCCTGTGACATACACGTAATAGTGGTCACGCTCCATAGATCGAGGGAAATACTGTCTACATTCTTTCGTTGAGTTTTTAATTAAAAAAAGTGAAACATGAGCACTAGTGTAAATGCTTTGTAACAGCGATAGTGATTAATCGTTCGGATGATTTACCGCATTCGCCTCCGGCTCGTGTGGCAAACCTCGTCCTCACGACTACTTGATATCATTATACCCTCGTTAATAATGTCTGATTAAGTTGCAAATATGAGCTTGCAAAATGTCAAGTGATTTCTAAAATTGCGATATTCAGATTAAATCGGGCTCTCCTGTATCCGAAAGCCCAACCCTCATTCAAACATGGAGGTTGGAGTCTTGAATGCTCTCGTCACTTCCTCAGTAAAAGAGGTATTTTTACTTTATCGCATACGTCAGCTCGACTGCAGTATCCTCGTTACGTTGGAAATCTAAAAAAACCCATTCAGACCCATTCCTATTCTGAATGTATGAACGATACTTGGAATGAATTAGAATTCGATGATTTAATATCTGCGCATTCATCCCAGCTGCAAGGTCTGTGCCTGAATCTGAATAAACCTTGTATACGTTCCAATATTTATTGGACCGAGTTCTTGCCCAAGACCTCATGTTATTGTAATTGTTAAAATTGTGCAGATAAAGCGTCTGCCATGACCGGAAGTATAATCATTCATAGAAGACGTGAATAAGTCCATTGATCGAAGATTGGCGCCTGCGCTCGGTGTGCACTTTCATTGATGAGGATTTTGCAAACAGCCAATGTCAGCAGTGTTCTATTACCGAACTAATTAATTTTAGTTTTATGGCCCATACTATTATGCTATTTTTAACGAGACTGCTTGTTATTGTTTCTCTGATGAGTTTTATTGTAACGCGACCTTGCGGTTTTAACACGTTGGTTTTATGGAGTATTTGTTTTTATGTGTTTAAGTGTTAAATTGTTTTTGTAAACAATCTTTTATGGGCGGATGAATGAGGCGCTTTAATTGCTGGAAACGTAAACATTTGAATTCAATTTCACTTGTCCAGTAGATCAGTTTGGTGCCGTTGTGTCACCATCGTCTTCGTCCTGGTCGAGGGATGGCAGTAAACAAGCGAGCCGTCATTTTTCATTATATACTTTATTATATCATAAATATACATTCATTTCAACCACTTTATATGAAAAAAACCCATAACAAATTATAACTTAAAATGATGAAATTAAAACACAATGGCAGGTTAAAAATGGTAATCTTTTGACTTCTTCGTAAGACTGTATCGCGCAGTAAGATAAGAAGTTACACATCAAACAGTACAAATATACATAGCACTGAAATTACCTAAACGTGCTGCAAATAAAACCAAGCCTAAGAAGCAGGGCTGTTAATCGTTTACAGAATAAAATACCGATGTTTAAAAGTGTCTAAAAACCGAAAGTATAAAGAATGTGACATCTTACAGGTAATTGTTACAAAATTTGGAAGAGTTTTTTCAGTTCCACCATTAACTGCCAGTCCGTTTTCACAAGGTCGTCTCGGAAATAGTCCTTGCAGGCATCGATAGACTGTCTTGATATCTGAAAATATAAAAACAACTTTGAGGAGAAAAATACACCCACAATTTATGTAAATGCAGACTATTGCGCAACATCAACCTTTGACAATTTTACTAAATCCATAAATTCCCCGAGAAAGCTTTATTGCTGAACGCTGGCCCGACCCACAAAACAGTACAAGTCCGATTTTATGGCTACTATTACGAAAGAAAGGTAAAGAGACGTCGTAAATATTTTTAAACGGGCTTCTTCCGGAATCATGCCATGTTTAAAAACGATAAAATACCAGACTAAACGAAAACGTTCAAATTCTTTTATAGATAATGTTTTATTTGGGGCACTATTTATTATCAATTTTTTAAACTTCATTTATTATAGCACTTTTCAAAGAACACCTGACACAATTTCGATGAGAAGCCAAACAATTTTTACGTAAGCTATATGTTAGAGGCAATTTTGAAAGTTTTTGAATATAATTTTAGAAATTTATAGCACTTTATGCTTTTTAATTGGCACAAATTGTTTATTTTTAGGTAGTCTATTACCAGTGAGACTTATGGCGTCTAACAACTTTCGTAACGATTTTGATTTGAAGGTGTTATAAAAATTTGTTTTTTTTTTGTGACATTTGCCATACTTATTTATCTACATCAAATAAACTAAGGTTGCTACTAAAACAAACTGATGTTGTTATAAATTTTCTACACTATTTAGAAACTTTCAGATTTGTTTCCATTATGTAGTTCATGCAAAAAATAAAAATATTTGCCGTGTCCAAAGTCTATATTTAAATTATTTTGTGGTAACCTGTTGCATATTTAATGACATTTTCTATTATTATTTAATAGCTTAACTGCTAAGAATTTCTTTGTAGTAAGCTTTCACATTTAAAACTGACCAAAAGTATTGCATTTTGACATTATAATTTTAACAAAACATAAATATATTGACTAAAAAAAAACTTCATTGACAATTTCGCATTTTTACTTATAATTTGAATGATTTTTCGACTTTTCTGTCGACTGAACAGAGAAAACGTCAACTGATCTAGTTCGGTGTGTCTACATCTATTTTCGAAACGTGAGTTTCGGAACATGCAATCACAGGTCTGCAAATTTCACAAAATTATAAAATGTTTTAAATTCACGAACTGTTCATTTTGAGGCAAGTGAAGGGTGATTAACACCCACTACTTAAGTCACGAGATTATTTACATAATCGTGACTGGAATAAATCAGAACGAATCTGCTTCATTGTTATGAAAAAGTTGCGAAAGATGGCAAAATCATGATTGGGTTTTATAACCAAAATTGTGAAGAGAGCGTTCGTTTTATAAGAGAAGATATAGAATTCTGTTCCTAGCCTAAATTATATGTTATGTGTACCCGACACGTGTAGTAAGCGTATAAAAGGCAACAAACGTTGAAACAGTTTTCTCTGTTTTTCAAAGTTTGGTAAAAAAGCGACCTACGAACGGAAACTTTAAATTGTTCGGAGGATTTTTGAAATGTTAAAATTGACTTGAGTTCGTCTGCCGTCATCAAAGCAAATAATTTGGAAGACAAACTATTTGATTTTTATAAAGATTGTGTTATTTGATTGTTACGGGTGGATTGACAAATAGTACGACTGAGCAATAAGTACAGGTATCAAGAAATAATGCAATTCGAAGCTTATCAAAGGACGAAAGCAAACTACTTACGGTATATTTTTTATTATATAATTCTTATTGCTTATTACAAAAGCGAGCATTACGTAAAGAGTTAATTATACTGCGCTTCATAGTTTTCAGAGCATTACATAACATTAAGTTTATCAGTTGATGAACACTGAGTACAGCTTCCTTATCCAATTTCAATATCTAAATCAAGATCATTCACGACTTATGGCCACTTTTAAGCCTACCAACTTGAAATTCTTAGGTTAATATAATATAAGCAATCTACAAATGGAGCTGTCACGCACTTTGGAGCAAAATAAAATTTGTAAAAAAAATATCCAGTCGTCCGATGGACTCTATTATAATACAAGGTGGATTCATAAAGCACGAGTACAGAAGAAAATTGGTAAAAGATATTAAACATAAAACACGACTACCTGTCATCTGGCAACGACACTATAAAAACGCAATGTGACAAAATACAATAAAAATACATACGTAAATCATTGGTCATAACAGTACTACTAGAAATTCCAGTCTTGATATTGTTAAATAGCATAACCGTCACATGCGTGTGCAATATCGTGATACATTTTCTAGTAGCGTTTAACCTCGGTCGAAACTAAATTCGGGCAAATGACCTAAAATTGTGTTATCAGCCCGAAGAGAAGACAGTTTATCTTCGTATTCCCCGGAACATATCTGTCTTGTAGCGGAACCGGACGTTGCTAGGGCCGGATGTAGGCCAGATGCGTCGTCATTGACGACCTCATCATTTCAACCGTGCTTCAATATCCGTTCTACCGTAATCCACTTCAAACTCACTGAACTGAAAATTTCAATGCGGAAAAGTTGCAGACTATGAAAAACGAAAACTAAAGTATGCTGCCGTGTCATTTTATTATGCAGGATGTTGGTTTGGTTTCGTTAGCGTAAGCAACAGACATCCAAGTATAGTAATTAAGCTGAAAATGTTCGATTCATATCTAATTTCTCGGTGCACTGGAAGTTAAAAAACTACATGAAAATCAAAGGGCCTTAAATAAATAATTATATGTAATTTTCGAGTCATAAGTTGTTGAATTTCATTTTCACAAAGATGTGTACATTTCGGACCTTTTAGTAATTTGTTTAATGAACGAGGAGATTCTTCTCATACTGAATTTTGCATATTATTGTGATTACATGGAATACTACTTGTATATACAAAACGTTTTACAAAGTTATATACTGAGACGACAGACACACTGAAACGGGGGACCCATTTTGTGATTCTCTAGAGGTCATTAAACGTCGAGAAAATATGAAACTAGCCGTTCGACGGATGGCTTGGGAAGTAAAAATTGTAAAAAATGATATGTAGTAACAAAGTAATTGAACTAAATCCGGAAATAATTCGCGCCCGAATTTTTGTGACATTTTTTTGGAATAATTTTCCACTCGATAAATTATTGTCGAAATGAACAATTGTCCGTGGGAATAATAGTTCTCGAACATAATTGTCCGTGAACACATTGACATTGAATGGTTATGACATCACAGGATGATCTATACTGAACTCCTGAATGGTTTGATGGTGTAATTTTATTTTTAAAAGCACTTGTTCATCTACACTTCTTCAATTTATGTTTAATAACAGGTTCATCACATTAAACGAAATTCTAAGGTCAATGTTTAACGTTGCGATAAAGCGTTGAAACCTCTCCAGGTATTCCGGTCGATTTTGTGGCGGCTTTTCAAGCGACTTCTGTTACTGCTTCTGCATAATGAATGTTTCGATTAATCTGACAAAATGTTGTGCACTCCCGGATTAAGCTAACAGGTAAATATAAATCATTGGTGCAGTACAGCGGAAACGCTTACGGATTAAAAAATTGCAGTGTGTAATTTAATATGTACGCCAATACGACCCTGGCGGCTATAATAATTAATTTTGTCGGACGTTAACATGCCATCTGAGAATTTTACGGCGACCGGATATTATGTGGAGTTTTTATGGCGATCCCAATCGGATGGAAGGCGGTAGGATGATTTCCATCGAGAAAAAACACATTTAATTTCATGGATAATCGTAAATACGCATCTTTACTTCAATTGGAGAAATAACTGAACAAACTGTAAACGAATTACGTTAATAAAATTTCAACGTTCGCCGTCTTTTTTTGCTGGCGCGTGTTTAACCCTCAAACAACACGTGTAAAGTTCCGGGTGCACGGCGGCATTCACGTCAAAGATCAATTAATGAGCCATTAGCTGAATTCCACTAAAATAATTAAATCCAGAGGGAGTGCCTCTGCACATGCGAACGGAACTCTGAAACCCATAGATCATTTATAGTCAACAACTTTGCTCAATTATGAATGTACATTATATACTTTATTCGACATGGTATACTACAAACAACCGACAAAAAAGTAATGCAATTTTTTGCTGGCTAATTGAGTTAATTCTTTTCGATACGGACTGTAACTTAGTTTATTGTAAAATATAAACTTGTTAAAAGTTCTTGGACTATGAAAAATAATTTCTTCTGCGGATTCTTGTGGTTGGTGGACTCTGCGAACGAAAATGTGTTATTTTCCTTATTAATTATTCCATACACTGAGAGAAGTTGTTATTAGAAAACGAGGGTAAACGAATTTAGACAAAAATAACACTTATAATGGGGGTACACAAAACCATCATTTGTGATTTTTTTATGTACTAACACAACGACAAGCATGTTGCAAGTTTGTGAAAATCAATCATCGTTTTCCTAAATCGCTTGACTTGAGTTGTTCAGATTTTTGATATGCATGTCGACATAAAAATATTTCGTAGAAGACCTTGTTTTTCCTAGAATACAGCACATTATTACTTATTAGTCTCACAAATTTGGCACAATAACGAAGATTGATGAACTTAATTCTCAAATTAATCACAATAATACTTCAATTGTGACGTAGTAAGACAATTACTCTGAATATAATTATTGGTTATGATAAAAAATACAAGTTTTTTTGCACAACTTGACGTCCATTTTTATTTGTTAAGATACGTGGACACACTAAAACGGCCATGGATCCGTATGTACTTTAATATAATAGTTAATTAAACATTATTATATAAAAAAAAAAACGTGTTTAAAAATTTTTGTTGAGCGCCGACATGTTTATTAGATTAGTTTTTGTACATTTTACAAAAATAAGGTGCTGCCAACCTTTTCATTCACGTTTTCTCTTCTCTCACTAGTAGTTTCTGCGTACACCAAGGCATAAATTATAACATTAACAACATAACTATACAATGCCTTTAATTATTGTCAGTTATTTCACCGTAACTGTCAAACTGAACAAGGGACGCGTTGATGCTGCCAAGATTATTTTAAAAATAAATTGCACGGCTTACTCGGGAGTTATTTTTTTGGTTACATATGTGGTATTTGATGCATAATTCGTTTGATAAAATGATTAAACAAATTAAATGGCGGCGTCTAGTTTATCTGTTCTAAAACTGAGACAGGTTTAGGTTTTTTACTTGTCGTCCCTTTAAAAAATTCCGTTTTTTTCGTTATCGTCCCGCTTTGAACCGAAACCACAAAGTTTTAAATATTAAGAATGAAACTTTTTGTTTTAATATTTTTGCATTATGAAACACTGAACAGAGAAATGACGTATATAGTGTCTCAGCTAAAATTCCGCGGCTTAAGATATTTAGAAGGGATTGAGATATTGAAACTCTGTAAATGCCATTGTTTTGAGCTTCAAGGGGGAAGCTTAATTTAGTACACTGTAAATATGACGCATATACATGGCGTCGGCGTCGCGACGTAAATCTATATATTTTTTACTTGGAAAGTATATTTTTTTAACGGATTTTGAGGGATCGCTAAATTACCATTACAATGATATATAATACTTATAGATATTTATTTCATTTTCAGTCGATAAAAAAAAAAAATTGTGTGAAATAAATTACTTGCACTTTATTTTATAATCAGCAAGATATGTTTCAAGTAGTTATTTGAATATATTGGTACGATGATCGGTGATTCAAAAATCGGCGCGGGTAAAACGCAGCAATTTAGTTCTTAGTAACTCAATAAATTTACACGACTAATTACACACCGATTATGTACAGAATAATTGCGACTCGAATGGATTTGTCTAGACTCTATTTCTTTCATTGTCTGGATTTCACTGACTGCTCCCGACGGTGGTTCCGATTTAAAGAGCGGTCCTTTTCGAACAGTCCTGTCACCGCTTCTAGGCTTATTCTAGAGCACCCATCGCGACTTCCGCTTCCAGGCTTTTCTTTAGCGAACGCTGCCCAGTCGCCGTCGCCGACGATGAGTCACCCATCATCGCAGCACATACTAGAAAAACTACAAGGGTCGTACCGGGGCAACGTATGAGTTAATTTCCTAACAATATGTTCGAGCTGTCATAAAATAGTGGTAGCTGTTTATTTCACACCACTTCCACTTTTTATGTATATAATTTTTTTCATCAACTGAGAATGAAATAAATATGTAAGTGTTGTGTATTATTCCAATCATAATTTAATAATCTGTCAGAATGTGAAAAATATATACGTTGCTATTTAAAAAAATATAGTTTTGCATCGCCACATGTATACGTTATAGTTGCAATGTGCTAAATTAAGCTTCTCCCTTCAAGCTAAAAAACATGGTGTTCGTAGAATTTCAATACATGTATCTGTTTTCAAGATATTAGGCCGCAGAGCTTTAGTTGAAACACCCTGTATATTATTTTTAAATGAAATAGTTAATATTTCATTTCAAGAATTTTCTTTTGTGTTTTGGTGGGCCGCGGGGTTCTCCCGTCCCTTTTGTGTCTCTCGGAAAGTTGATCACTTTATGTTTCACTTCAATTTCTTAGTAGTTTCAAGTGTAGAAGTTTGAATTTTGAACGGGTAGTTGGGATATACTTCTAGTTTTTCCGCAAGTGACAAACTTTTTTCAAATGATTTTGTTTTTCTTCTCAATGCCATTTTAAAAATGTATATTTAACAAAATGTTTTAAAAGGCTTCACAATTCATACAACACGTACAAGAAAAATTGAAGGAACGTTAATTGGCCACCATGAACTTGTTATTTTTGGTATTTTAAAATTGCAAAAGCGTATCGTAAGAAACAAATCCCGTGTTGTAATAATTACATTAAAAACAGTGTAATTTATTTTTCTGGCGACCCGCTAATGTTCAAATTCGACATTTTTATTACTGGAGCGTAAGAAGCTATAAGGAAGTATCGTAATCGAGTCTATTGGGCGATCTGCCACTTTCATGTTTTCTTGACGTTTCATTACCCCAAAAGTACGAAAAAAAAAGGTCTCCCATTTCCGACTGCCTGTCTGTGTGTCAAATTTGGATATCGTGTATATGGCAAAACGCTAACCAACGATGATATGACGTCACCTCAAAATTGTACATAGTAAATGTGTTTTAAAATTTATAAAAAACAAGCTCCTACACGTGTAGTTTATAAATCCGTGCTGAGTTTTTACCTGAGACGTCCAGATTTTTGGACAAAACATCAAAATTGTATAGTAAAAACATTTTGCAATTTAATTTTGAAATAGCAAAACCGAATGTTCTAAAATCCTGCAGACGTTTTAAACTTGGCGGAAGTATTTTTAATTAAAATATAAAAAATTTAGAATTGCTTATACACGGTGGCTAAAAAGTTAATAAATGAGTCAATTTATTTTATTGATTACATTAGAAACCACTCAATTCATTTTCTCGAAATTTTGGGATTGTAATACTATTACTGTTAATATATACCTACAGGGTTAGTATGAAGTCTCGGAACGGTCGAATTTTTATTTTACTTGTTATTTGAAATGCTTTTTTCCCGAAATTTGCTTTGGATATATAATTAAACATGGTGACTTGATTACAACATTTTTCCTTTTTTTATGGCTCTCGGTTTGCCACACAGGGCCGCCTACTTTTTTTTTTTTAATGGAACACCCAGATTTTTTTGACATTTTCTGAAGCAGAATACAAAACTACTTTCAGAAATTATCAACATGTCTATTTCTACTGAAACAAAAACTAATAAAAAAAAAATATCACAAAAAACACCTAATGTAAAATCACACATAATAATTCACTGAGACATTTTGTTGATCGATTGCATCACTATCAGATTGTAAACGGAGAATCGTTGAACATTTATTGTAGTTCCACTCAATTTATTATGTATTAGTATTTTCAAAGATGACGTGATTTTACAATATTAGGTGTTTTTTGTTTCTGAATTTTTTTCAATTTTTTTGTATCACAAGAAATAAATAAAAAAAAGTAGACGGCCTTGTGTGTCAAACTGAAAGTGCTAAAAGGAGGAAAAATATTGTAATCAAGTCACCATGTTTATTTATATATCCACACAAAATTTCTAAAAAAAATCTTTTCAAATAACAAAGTTATTCAATTGCTCCGGGACTTTACACTAACCCTGTATATATTTTTTCATAAATTTGGCATGATTATGGAGGGAGAAAATTGTTCATGATTCGTAGCTAAAAGTTGTATTTCTGGCAATGACAATTCAAATTAATTTTTAGCTACCATTTTTATATAATGCAAATTCCTAGATTTCGAAACTGCTTTGTTTTGTTGAAAGAGGCGCGTTTATAAGGCATTTTGTCACACTTAACTCGTTAAACCGTGTAAAACTTGTATCGTACATAATTAAAATAATATTATTTATTACATAATGTGTAACAGTAAATTATTTTAGCACAAGATGTAATTAATCAACATCAACGAACGTCTCTAAAAACGGAGCCAATGAAAACTATTACATATAATCGTAAAAATGACTTTCCCCCGGGTGTCTTTATATTTTTTTCTACAACCGCTGTACAATATAAAAGGAACTAGAGTTTGACGAAAGATATAGTGCAGTTATTGGTTAATTGCTAATCAACTTAAGATCCTTTTTACGAGTTTGTCACAGTAGAAGCAGTAAATCCGTTTGCCTGGAAAACCTTCTCCTGTTGTAAGAATAACCAGGAAAAATTATTTCAATACGGCACGTGGACTTCCTAACTGTGTGTGTAACGAGTTTGTAATTATTGAATTTTACGAGGGAACTGTTGTAAGATGCTTATGAATTGATAGTCGACACACACTATATCTTTCGTCAAATTTTACTACGAAAACTGTCATTCTTTCAAAACTGCAAAATTAATTTCATTTTTGAAACAAAATTGAAAAATTATCGCTCTACATGAGTACAAATTCATTAGAGAAAATTTTCCTAAATAACCTTATTACAAAAGTAAGCCTACGTAAGTCCCAAAATAGTTTAGCTCAATGTACTTATTTGGTTGTATAATTGTACATTGATGTACGTAGACTATTCCAATATTTTGAATAGTAGGATTATGCCCATTACCATTAAATTTTCACCATTGAAAATTACTGAAACGAAAAATAACGTACGACGGAAATTCGTTGCCATTGAAGAAAACTGGGAATTTTACAAATATTATAAAGTTGTTAGGAAAGTCAGTTTTACAAGATCCTAACACAAAAATCCTTCAGCATAGATAGAACTGTTAACACGGAAAAAACATGGTAGATGAACGGCCGAAAACTCTATGTAGATGAATCGATGCAAGAGAACAGAAATTGATAACACAGTGTTAGGTAGTGTTGATTTATTAGCCACAGTGTTACTTAATTAAATTAGGTTTATGAAGATGACGAGACAGGTTTAGGGAAATTTCATTCATGAAATTTCCACTTCCAACCAAAACTTCAAAATAATCTCAGGAACAAAACTGCGAAAAGTCGAAATGGCACTCTAAAACACGCTTGAGCCCAACCGGAAAATACATATCGGAACTTCAATCTCATCAGATTTTAGAGATATATATAACTGTAATAAAAGTTCAGTTCCATGGGACTAAAACATTTAAATCTCTCGAGGAAAACTATTTCAGTCGTCTACACAAAAAAAAAGACATTGCGGCAACTGAGAAAACGCATTTTTATGCTGACGTGATTTTTTAAATATATGTAAAACTGTAACCACAAGAGTTACAATTTTTTTTGAGATGACGTCATTAAATTTCGAGAGGTAATAAAACGAATTAATTAAAGTTCTGTCTAATCTCAATCCTCAAATCAAAATTGATGTTTTATCAAACTTACACATTTAATGAGATAAAGTGTAAAATTTGATACTCTAACTCGGTAAACCGTTTTCAAATTTTGATTGATATTTACCACCTTTGCAACAATCTTATTTATTCGTGAAAAGTCAAAGAACGTCAAAAACCATGACCCCACTGCAATATTTCCCTCGACCACTCTGCTCGAAGAGCAAAACCCAGCAGACATTGCCGAGGAAAGAGTTAAAGAGATTTACTGGCCATGACACATGAATCACATGACGTTCCTCAATGGTCACGACTGAAAATAAACAAAAGAATTTTTCAAGTGGTAGAAACAATGGCGAGTGCTTCCACCAATGGCCAGACGCAGTTCTGTGCTTCATGGTTGTAATTGAGATAAACAGGTCGCTGGGCCAGGAAGGACAAACAGGGGCGTCGCGGTGCATTATTGATCCGGGTGAATGCCCCGCAGCTTGCTGCATCGTCGTCATCGCAATAGGGTTGATCAATGAATAGAGGGGATGAATTCAAAACAAAAGTCTCAATGGCGCCCGGAAATTCCCACGAAACTCGCATTGAACGGAACGAAACAATGAACTCACCTTACTGACGAGCATGTCCGTAACCTCAAAGTGTCTCCCGACCATCTTGGGAGCCTCACCGGGAACTGGCTCGATTTTTATGCAGACCTCCTGGCCTTTTCGGGCGTTCTCCACGTTTTTGTGGTTCACTTCGATGCTGGTAACCACGCCCAAATCTACGAACTGGAAAAGAACACATTTATTATCTATTGTGCACTGGGGTTATGTTGTTTGGATACGTGGTAGGTTGCACCAGAAGGCACATGGTAAAAGAAATAATAAAAAGCTGGGGAACAGGAAAAATTAAAGCAAAATGTAGAAGATTTTCTCAAAACTAACGAATCTATGGACAATTTTTGCGATTTCTTTTCATTTGTTGCTGTAAATGCAACCAGCAATTGTTACGAAAATCTACCTGAGCTGACATGAGTAAAAAAATTACGGGTTATAAAATCTTGGTAAGTTGATATTGAAGAGTATTATAACATGCCGACAATAGACCTTCAACGCAGAATAATCATTTTTCAAATTCTTTTGAAATATTAGAATAAAATTTAGGTTACCATACATTTCTTATTTATATTTTGCAAGAGTAGCTACTCAATTTATATATTTCGTTTTTGTCTTGTAAATAGAATTATTCTGTTTGGAAAATAAATCTTTATTTATTTATTTAATTTATTTGAATATTAACTTATACAAATTGTTGCTCTGTGTACCGAATTATGTAAAAAAGGACAAATCAGTGAAGTAAATTTCTGTATTCAATAAAAAAGGCAAATTTTATTAAATGGAGCAACTCCAAAAACGGTCTACTAGTGTAAATCGCGCGATCAAACTCGTTACTAAAGTAGACTAGATAGATACAATATTGATTATTATTATTTTTAGGTTTCTATTAAGACAAAAATAAACAGATATTTAATATTTTTGTCTTGGTAACATGTGTAGTTCTAACTGCAATTTGCTTTTTTTTTTTAAAGAATGTGAATAAAATTCAATGATTTTCCGTTGATAGGTAAATATACTTTTTATTGGCAGAAATTCTTCTATTTTTCTTCTTTATAAAGAAAAATCTATGAAGCAATTGTCGCACCAAAAGTATTGTGGGTACACAGAAGCGAGGGTATTAGACTACTCCGTCTCCACATTGTGGATTTCCATAATCCTTAAACACTTAGAAAAGATAAAATGGACAAGGATCAAAATTTACTGGCTTGACTTTGAGAAAATTTAGAATTGGAAACGAGAACTTTAAATATTTTAAAGCATACAGTAACTGATGTTTTTAACAATAATAAATCTTTATTTAATAAATTTATTACGGGTAGACTTTAGATCGGAAGTAGTAAATTTGGGCCTGTCCGAATTACGGTGCATTTTTAATCCGCAATCGAACTGCGGTCCAAAATTTTGTAACTACCTGATCGAACTGCGGTTAGGGGTTAAGCGGTGGACACAGTTATTTAAGGCTGGCGTCTGGTTCGGTTTAGCCCTATACTAAATACATTGAAAACATCGTCGCGGTTTCCGGAGTTGCATTTTAAAAATATGAGATATATCGCTTTAAAAAAATTATATTTCGAATTAACAAACTTCAGTCCAGGGGACCTCCATATTTATATTCATATTTAATATGCAGTTTTTACAAAAAAAAAAAAAAAAATTATAAAGTTGAACAACTTTTACATCACCTTTTAACCGGCACATTGATGCATTTTTTGACGAAGTGCTGAAGTTTTTTGCATTCTGAGATAGGAGGTCCCCTGGGGAAAAGTGTCAGCTTTCTTTTGATACCATTTATAATGTTAAAAAATCCACGACTGAGGTAAATAACTCGCGAAAAGTCAAAATCTATTGAAACGAGAAATCGGCATTAAACGAGCTGTGATGCGGTAGCAGAATGCAAGTTTACTTAGATGTATTTAGTATTGGGCGAAACCGAACCAGACGCCACCCTTAATACCCAAAATTATGAATCAAAAACTTAATAAAAATTTAATAAACAACTTTAGTAAGTACATTTATTATCAGTAAATCGACTTTGATTACTTTTCGATCCTGTTATGCATGAAATCACAAATCACAAAATTATATCCAAAAATCATTACTTTAGATTGGATCATTTTAGATTCTATCTATAAACCGGATATTTTTCAGTATATAATTTTTCGTTTTTATGTTAAAAATTCACTTTCTTTTTTAAGTGTAAAAAGTATTTGGTTTTCGTCAAAATTTAAATTTAAAGCACTAAATGATGTTTCTAGTCTGAACCCCTACAGTTCAAGAACCAACCGCAATTCGGATACGACCATATATTTCATTAACAAATCATCCTGATCCACTAAGTAATCGAAACAACTAACAATTTAAAACGACACAGGAGGAAACTTCGGAATGAAATGTATAAAAATTAAAATAACGTAATCTAATAACATATCATCTAAGGGGGTAATTTCAAGTTCTTTTCTTAGAGGGTATCTCATTTGCCAAAATCACTCTTATCTTAGTAGGTACTAGTCCCGCCCACCCGCCCTCTATTCTCTTAGAGGATGATCATTTGCCAAAATCAGTCGTATCTTGACAGTTACTAGACTTGGTTTGAAACTCCTGAAACCCTCGTATTTAACGGGTATATTTAATACATGTCTCTTTTTTTTCTTCATTTTCATTTGTTTTTTTAAATTTGTTTTTTTAAGAATGTGAATAAAATTCAATGCTCTTCCGTTGGCAATAATATTTTTTTTTTACATAAATTCTTTTATGTTTCTTCTTTGTTAAGAAAAATATACAAAGTAATTGTCGAAAGTTACTATCGCGCGTAAACGTATTGTCGGTACCCAGCGGCGAGGGGTATTAGACTGCTTCGTCTCCTCACTGCGGGTTCCCATAATCCCTAAACATTTGTTGTTGTTGCTCAACATACTTTTAAGAATGATCACAGAATCCACGGAAACTGTTTAAAATTAGTTAAATCAGTTAATAACGTAAATTTCTGGATATTCACAAAAGTCTAGAAATATTTTGAAAACAGGGATAATGTAATGACTTTGGATCACACCTTTTGGAGTTAGTGAAAGTTGAGGTAGGGAGTGGTAAATACTAAAAAAGTTGGTAGGTTTGGGGGTGTGAACTCACCTCTTTGCTGGGGACACATATGGGAGTTCCTTCTTTAACGATTCCCGCCTCTACCATGACGCCCACGACAATAGGGTCACGCGAGTTGAAAACGAACTGTGGTAAGATCTTCAATTTGCAAGGGAAAACGGCGATGTGTTTGAATTCTTCGCGTTTCTTTTGCTTCAATTCTTCCCTATAGGCCATGAACTTGTCGAAGAGATGGTAAATGATGTCCGCTTGGAAAATTTTAACACCCAAGGTGTCAGCCAGCTCTTGAGCATCCCTCTCAACCCTGACATCGAACGCCAAAATAGTAGCATATCTGTAATAATATTGTTTTGGTACATACGCTGCAGAAGATGTCACTTTAGACATACGTAAATAAACATACAAACATAGAACTCGGATTTTATTCTTATCTTATTTGCTTAGGATTGAAAACAGACGGTTATGTGAGAAAAGCTAATACAGTAGTCGTGTTGTGCGTTTCGACCCGGTCATTTTCGAAAAATGATCGACGCACAGTTCCAAGAACAAGCACTAAATTGGCTGTTAGAAAGAGCCATCGGGATGACATGCAATCTCACAAATGGTAATTATCCAAAAGAACCACAATAAAAACTTACTGGCTTTCGTGCTCCAACATGATAGATGCTTTCATCACATCCTTCTTGACCACAGGGCCGATGCGAATTCCACTATACTGAAACAAAAATCATTATCACGAAAACCGTAGACCTAATGTTGACAGATCAATCCATTATTATCGAACCATTTAATTTAATCGAGTGTTATTTCATCCGGTCCGTTAAGTGATTGATTATTACTGTCGTAGGTAGGGTGTGTTCTTATAATAAACGAGAAGCGGATGCACGCCCTTATCAAAATGGGCTTGGTTAATTATCGCCGCCACAGTTTCTTCGGGATTACAAGGACGTTAGAGATAAAAATAACACGGAGATTACACATGATTTTTTTAATTCGTTAATTTTTCAAAACACAATTTCAAATACGTTGTAAGAAGAGGCATGTTTTTGTTAAGAACGGAAAAATGTGGTTTAGAGTAGTTTAAATAGAATTTCACTCGCCTCTAAAGCACAATCAATTTGCGATTTAGTGATTTTTTTAATAAATATTTATTTCGTTATTTATTAAAAAGTTCATTATGTTGGTTTAAGTCTATTGATAAATTCATTGTACAACTGTTATTTTTACTTCCCGACCGTAAGTTAGTTGAATCGCCAATTTCATCTTTTGTCGACGTTTCATGATTTCAAAAAGATAAAATGTAGATTTCCCGTTTCCGTTTGTCTGGTTGTCTGTTGGCGATTTAATTAAATTAGTAATTTCTGAAATTACCGGATATACGGTTAAATCTTTGATGTATTCAAACAATTGTATTTAGACTATAACGCTAACCAAAATTTCTTCGTCCCCATCAAAACTTCGATGTTAGTTATCTCAATTGCCAAGTAAATCTATATAAGTATGTATATAACTGTGATTTATTAATCCAGTTTACTTTTAACACAGCCCCTATAGGTAAATTAAAAAAAAAAAATCAATTACGCTGAAAATTTGTGTACGCTTTAAGGGTATCGTGATCATGGTAAATCTTTAATAAAAACCTATTTACCCATCTCTTAAAAAAATTGATGACATCATCTCAAATATTCGCAAAGTTAATTTCATTTGAAATGTGCCTAAAAACATACTTGTGTACATGTCGTTTATCTTTTAGAATTGTTTATACAGGGTGTCCTAAAAAATAAAGAATGCTGTTGTTATTAGTATTACACCGCACCTATCACAACTTATACATAAATTTTGATTAACGATTGCTTATGAATATCTTAAAACGTTTCCAAGACTGTAGAGTTATCGGTTTTGCAGTTTCAAAATTAAATAGCAAAATGTTGTTACACAATTTTGATTTTTTTTTTTTTTTAATCTGGACATCTAGGATAAAAACTCTTTTATATAAAATTTAAACAACATTTATCATTGTAAATTTTGACGTCATCCCATTGGTGATGCGGATTATTAGTCAAATTTTGGTAAGCGTTTTACCATCTACACGATAATCTTAACGTACATATAAAATTTGACAGCAATCGGTTACAAGATTCTCTGTCTAATAAAAATTGACGCAGATGACAGACCGACAGACGGATGGAGACGGAAAACTATTTTTTTGTACTCTAGGGGTTTTAAAACGTCGAGAAAACATAAAAGTAGACAGTCGCTCGATGGACTCCATTATATTTCCTTAGCTACACTCGGGAAGAAAAATTGAGCTCTATTGATTGTCCTTCAGGGGCAAGGGAAGTTCTGTCCAAACAACTTTAGACCACATTTTTTTATGATACGCTGTATGCGCGAGTTAAAAAAGTGAACATATAATAATTAAACCGCAGATATTTTTTGTAAATATTTAGTTCTCAAAAATATTTATTTTTCTGAGATGATGTCATCAAATTTCTGGAATGGATAAAAAGGCAAATTTTAGTTCATATTTTGTAATTGCTAGATCAAGTGGCATGGTCAAAAAAATTTGCAGGTGGTCCTAATCGCACAGAACAGTTGCGTGCAAACCACCTGAACGGTAAGGTTAGTTGTGCACTGCGGTCAGAAAGATTTGCATATGATTTTAAAGATTAAGACCATAAACAGGTACTGCCTGTTCTAACAGTTTACGTGAGTGTTGATCATTTAAAAATAAATAAGTACGGGAGGCATAATTCATACTTTCGAAGACAGATTTGCACACGTATTTATTAGTCGTTAGATATGTATATATTGAGCTGAAAATACTTTTTATAGTTGGTTGAGAAATTACTTTATCTTTTTACATATCCAAACGAAATACTATAAAATACTTATATTTTGCCCTTTTTTTCTTAATATACGTAGCCATCTTTTCACAACTAGAAACTTAAAACATGGGTAAAATGGTACATTTTTGCAAGGAAATATGGATTTTGCAATTATTGGGCAAAGTCGATATTTCCTTATACAAATTTTCCATCTTAAATATATTTTAAGTTTCATGTTGTGAAAAGAAATCTACACATATTAAAACAAAAAGGCACAATGTAAGACCGCCCACCCGCCCTATCTCAATTGTGATGATTTTTTTTGTTCACCGTGAACCAAGGGGGCGGAGCTTAACAGCAAAATACTATTTCATTGCAAGAAATTAAAAACATGGTTTTTGAGTATCGTGTTCAAAGAATACTATGTACATTAAGGAAAAAAAGGCAAAACATAAACCCCGCCCACCCACCCCATCTCAATTGTGATGATTTTTTTCTTCTTAGAAACACGTTCGCAATTGAGATAGGGCGGGTGGGCGGGGCTTATATTTTGCATGTTTTGTTTACATACGTAGTGGTCTTTTCAGAACAATAAACTTAAAATATGTTTAAAATGCTAAATTCTTCTAGACAAATATGGATCTTGATCGATGTGACAGCGAATGAAAAATTCATCACAATTGAGAATTGAGATCGGGGTGGGTATGGGTGGGGCCTAATCTTTGGCTTTATTTTTATTAATATACATTGTATTCTTTGAACAACACGATACTCAAAACATGTTTGTAATTTCTCGTAGAGAAATAAGGATTTTGCAGTTCGGCTTGCTTGGCTCATGACGGTTAAAAAAAATCATCACAATTGAGATAGGGCGGGTGGGCGGGGATACATTTTGCCTTTTTTACTTATTATGTGTAGATTTATTTCGGCAACAAGAAACTTAAAACACGTCTAAAATGGTAAATTTTTGTAGTAATCTACTTAAATCCTCCACTTTTCTTCTACAACCCCATTAAATATGGTAAAAGTTGAACATCAAAGTTACTCTCAACGGCAACTTGGCAACGGAGTTTATAAATGACAATTTTCAGCTGTAAAAGCAACGTCAGAGGGAATAGCAACTGCAACGGGAACTTCAACGTCAACATCAAGTTTATAAATCCCACTTTAGCTTTGAAACTGCAAAACCGAGGGCTATGAAATCTTGCAAACGCGTTAGGATTATCCTAAGCATTGTCAAAATGTATGTATTCGTTTTTTTCGGAAAAGCTGGATATATTGTACTGTACTTCAGAAGCGCGGAAAGTTCTGTCTAAGTAAACTGGACGAATTTATTCGTTCTTGCCAAATATACTGTAGAATTAATGGAACTGTAAAGTAGGAGTAAAAGGACAGAGTCGACTTCTTCGTATCAGCGAGGTACCTTTAGGTAATAATAACCATTATAATCCCATATTTGCACGCAGTATCCAATTATCTTTTTAGGAATTGGAAAACTGACCGCAGCGCGAAGTGACCAACACCCACATCAAGCTGGCCACGATGTCAAAGGGCTCCGTTGTAGAGGTTCAATTTTGATATTATTTCAAATGTAATAACAGTAACAAATCCACTACTTTGGGAAATATGTCTAATAAAATTATTAACAGACATGGACATTTTCATATTTTGTGAGACCTGAATGTCGGAAAAACCGGAAAATAGATATTTCTCAAAAAGACGTAAGTTACGTATGGGAATAAAAAACAAAATATCTTCGTTATCGATTAATTAAAATATCCACACATGGACGTTTTATTTCACACCTGTCGAAAAAAAAATGATTTGAAGGTTAAAATTTTTATGGCAAAACTTTGATCGTTAATTGTTTTAGTTATTTATAGCAATTCCAGACTCAGGAATGTAAAAATTTTTAAAACCAACATCGGTCCTCAGTAAGTGGACACATTAGTCGACTCCGATAAAATACCACTATTATGTTATTTCGATTGTCACGACACAATTTTCGAGATATTTTTCCCTTGCTTGCTTTTTTGTAAACCGCAAATTACAAGCTTCAAGATTTAGCACAGAAAATGATGGGATTCCTGTAAAACATCATTTGTAATATCGCCATATCGTCGCATACCAAAAGCAATAGTCATTCAACTTGTTGGGAATTGAAGTTCTAACTTTTTATTCAGCATTTCGAGAAATACAGTCTCTTAATTTTAATTGTGATTTTGAAAACCGTAAAAAAACACTGGCTGGGGTACAATAGAAGAATTTGCAACATTGCAAATATTTTGTTGGTGCATGAAACAACTATTTGACAAAGGTGCAAAACAATGAATTTAGTGTGGAAGTCGGAAAAACAGACCGAAAGTAATTAATAAACGTTCCTTTAAATGTCTACCAGTTCGTATTTCCTGGATCTGCAAGAAATTATTTAATTGTACCTTTAATCACTACTCCGAGTGTAAAATGAGGCTGTAATATTGTTATAGATCGGATTTACAAGCCATTAAAACAACGAACGCATTGTGTTGTGAAAATGCACGTAATTTTAAAGTCGGCATAAACTACGGCCGCTAAACAATAGCACAATACAAATCATTGTTTTATTATTTAATTTTCTATTAAAAAAATGCATATTTTTTCATTGTGTCGGTATAGCGGCAGCATCCGCTCACCGGATGTGGGGAACGTGCCAAGACGCGAACTACGTGGCGGAGGCCATATCACGCACGCCTTGAGGACCCTCCAGACACCGGGACGACAATAACATCGGACGCATCACACGACTTCCGTCGATTAATAATCTCCCATTAATATTCATAACTTGATTCAGCCTTGTAACTCATCAGCGAAAAGGGGCGGTTTCACGGTTTCATGAGTCAGCCGGTGCAAGAAGAAAAATGTTGGCGTTGATAGTTGATCCTTCAACTTACTGGCGGCAGTATAATGAGCCAATTAAGGTAAAACATATCGATTCCATCGATATTAAACAGGAGTCGGCAGCTTCAATTTTTTTCTTCGTTTTAATTTAACCACGTTGGAACTAAACATTAAGTTAACCCCGGGCCAAGTCATTAATAAATGTTGAATGTATGTGTGATTTATGTTGCTTTGATGAAAAAAAGTCTTGGAAAGCGAAATACAAAATCACACATTTCGCAAAAAGTTTCAAAATTAATTCCAAAGATCGTTGGTCAATTCCTATCAAAAAATGTGCAGTGTGTAATTAAAGCAAATTTTCAAAATTATTGTTGGGTTTTCCTTATCACGTCAGCATCTGTCCACCTCTGTTACATATGACCCCATAAAAAGAAGTCACATGAGTTAAGATCGGGTGATCGGGGAGGCCACAGAACTGGTCCATTCCATCCAATCCAATTTCCAGGAAATTTTTGATTAAACCACTTCTGCAGCGTAATGGGCGGAGGCTCCATCATGATAATACCACATGTCTCTTGATACATTCTCCATAGAGCTTTCCCATGTGCAATTAAAAAAAAAAAAAAATGTTTGACCTGTTAGTCGCGATAGAAAATCGATCTTAAACTGCATCACTCCAAATATGAGTATTGTGTGAATTAACAACACCATCTTTTGTAAATGTTGCTTCTCAACAAATTGCGGTTCCTCTCTTTTTTTTTGGCAGATCCTTTTTTAAAATTAGACGTATACTATGGTGTTAGAGTTTATTATCTCACTATTCTTAAACTTAGTAGCACACACGACATTTCATACAAATTTTCCATTAATTGTATCTCGAGAAGTTAAGGATTTTTATTAGAGGAATTTTTGGTTCGTAGTCTCAAAAAATCATAATCCATTGTCATACAAAAAGTTTTCTTGCTATTCAAAAACACATGTATTTTTGAGTGTTCTGAATTTTATAATACCTAACTTTGGTAAACATTTTCATTAGGATACTGTGTAGATCCGTGGGACACGCTAACTACAATGTCTGTTGTATGTCTATCCAAAAAACTGATGGACGTCATCTGACAATACTATTACATAAATTTCATTTTAAATTTATGAAGTTATATCGTCCTTGGCCTATAGATTCGTAGTCCAATTTTAGGCACACAAGTCGTATTTATCATAAAGAAATTATTAAATATTTGTTGAAAAATATTTATCTTATCGATTATTTGACAGATTACTTAAAAAACGCCTCACCTACATAAATATGGAAAATATTGTAATGTGCGCATTAAAAGTGATATATTTATCCATTTCGAGAATGAACTAGTGATTGATTTTACCCAATTTATATAAATTCTTCAGATGTTTGAAATTTTACATAAGACAAAAATATTTTTCAAAGAACTAAAAAAAAGATATCAATAATAATGTGTGAAAAATTATTATTCGACAGTATTCAAATATATAAAAAATATACTACCTATAATTTTACTTGAAAAAACAAAATCGTAAATTACGTGTAACTCGAAAGTTAATGATGTTTGATCACACTGTATCAGATACATATATTTGTAATTTAGTTAATACGAGTGAATAAAACAAGATCAGCACATTTGCTTTAGTAAAACGTTAAACGTAATTTCTCAACAAACTATTTGTTACAAAGTGAACCTCTTGGTAGAAAATTTAAGCATGGACAATTGTGTCTCAGAAAGTATTAATTATTTTTCTTAATTCTTCAAATTATATGCAAATATTTCTGACCGCAGCGCGCAACTGACCCCTGCCTCTCAGGTAGTTTGCTCGCAAATCTCCTGTGAAATTAGACCCACCTGCAGATTTTTTGACCGCCGAGCGCAACTAATCCATACCCCATATAATCCCGACTTTCTCATAAATATTTTGCTAAACGTACGAAATATATGCAGCTTGAAATTTGTTTTCGTTGGAGAATTGTAATGATTAATCTTGACACTATTACATTTTTTTTTAATAAATGAATTGTATCGAGTTTTTCCGATTTGCAAAAAATTTTTGATTCCGACTTTCGACTATTTTACTATATTTATTGGTACTTTACGAACAATTAATATAAAATGTACAGGAGAATTGTCTAGACCAAAAAAAAAAAAAAAACACGCTGAAATATTTAACATTCCAAACATTACTTCCAGTATAAACTGTGCAATATTCTCATTTTACAAAATTTTTGGTGAATAAATAATGTCTTATACCTTGGAAAAAATAAAAACGTATTTTGTTTAATCCACTTAAAAATGAACCATATCCTTTGTTGAAAAAAGTTAATGTCATTTCCGGAAAAATCAAAGGTGAAGCTGTATTGATTTTTTGTAATAATTTCCAATTCCAAATTTTAGCTGCTTCTATTATTCAAATATTAGAGTGGAAGCTAAAGAAGTATTGTATTAAGCTCCATCGGGCGACTGGCTACTTTCATGTTTTTTCGAAGTTTCATAATCCCAAGAGTACGAAAAAATAGGTCCCTGTTTCCTTATATTTAATAATGTTGTAACTGTACAGTAGGTCGTAACTTAAACTTGTGAAAATGACCACAGAGCACAATTTAGGGACTTTTAAAACGCGAGATTACAGCCAACTCGCACAATATAAGTTGGATGTTTTAAGAGATGACCTACGTAATTTAGTGACGTAATGAGCAGAGAAAACTAGATCAGAAAAAACACCTGCTACCTTAATGAATTAATTAGTTTTCTCATTTGTTTTGAGGAGACAAAATCAATTAAATTTCATTTTCTTTTAACATAAATGGATATTTTGATTTGTCACCGCTGATGCTGGTTATCTGTACGTGCTTAATAGAATTATTTCGAAATATATACATAAACAGTCGAAGTTAAGCTAGTGTAAATTTCTCTGCGAGATATTAAAGTGAAACAGGTAAAACACTCGGTGTAGTACACTTATTAAAAATTTTACCAAGACAGTGATTGATTTAGAGATACAGATTACGGATTACACTAACTACGTGTTTATTCATCCTCTCTAGAAGGCTGATAAAATCTCAAAACATTATTATCAAAAATTTGTTATTGAAAAATACGTCGTAGTGTGTTGTTTTGTGCTTCAGGAAGTTTAAAAAAAACCTATAATCCGATTTATTTTATTATCTCATAAATAGCTTATCTTATTTCTCTGAAATTCTAAGAATACCGTAGTGCATTTATTATTATTACATCGTATATTATATCTAGAATATGTATCATAACAGTCAATTTATTCACAACAAAAAATTGATGACGTTATTTAAAAAAGAAAAACATATTCTTTTACTTTTTAAAACGGTTTACCCAAAAGGTCTTTAGATACAGAGTGTGAACCCATAACATAATATAATATTTTAATAAATATTTTTGACCAATACATCATTACATGCCTGCGACGAAGAAAATTCTGTTTCTCTACTATGTTTCAATCCTATTTAGTAATCATATATATATATATATATATATCTCCTGGTAAATGAAAAATATCATTACTCTTATAAACAAAAAGACGGTTAATGTTTATTGAAAAAAACAAAAGTCAAAAATTTATTGTTTTAACTTCAGAAATAAATGGAATATAGTTTCGAATCAACTTATTACGTCAAAATTTATCAAAATCCCTATTCTGTCTGATGGTAACGATTTTTGTTCGCATGTTGCGCACTAAACTGATACGGAGATCTATCATCACTCCAAGGAATAAAATTACCATCGCGTTTTAGTACTACCCTAACTTACTAAACCGCTAACCATTATAACATTATAAATAGGACTGCGATTTTCATTGAAGATAACGCTAACACGACTAATACCTTCGAGCTATTTTCAAAGAAAACCTAATGAATACCAACACGTTTTGATGCATAAACTACTATAAAGTGCTTTATAGCGGCTATTTGTTCATCTCTGTCATGAGAGGCTTTACCTTACGAATACTGTTCGATAACTGTTTACTCGAGAATCATAAAATACGTAAACATACGAAGATAAAATTATTGTTGCGACGTTCACCTCCTACTCTACTTGAGACAATTAAAGCCATTGCAGAAAAAACCTGATTTATATTTTCAACTTTGTCGTTTCAGCGAACACGGCGCTAATGGAAAGTGCTTCCGGCAAATATTGATAGAATAACATTAGCGTTCCTAGGGGAAAACGGGCTTAAAGCTCATAACATCGAAAGCATTTAAAACCGACTTGTTTTTAGTTTATTTGCTACATCTAAAATATGCAGTACTGTAATAACAACCAGTATACTTCGCCCAACCAGTAATTAAAACATGCAATGTGCCACTAATGGCGACATTGATTATGAAATTTCATAGATATTACGCAAATAAACTTTGTTATTACACATACTATGTAGTTTCAAGATTTGAGTCGTTTGTGGAACAAACAATAAAACACAGTCTTAATATGGAGCCCAGTGCGACTATAAAATCTGCGTAAAGTGTATCGACCTTTCCATGTTTAGAAGATTAGATGTTTCCATTCTTCTGTAGCTTTCAAAGAAAACCACCTTTCGTCGTTCTCTCTTGACAAAAACCGCTGTTTTTGAAACCTCGACGTTAAGCCACTGGTCTATAGTTACTCATTCTAAACATGTCATTATTATCCGCATACTAGGAATTCGAACTGTTGCTAGAACCAAAATTCCAGTTAAAATGCCGCCCCAGGTTCACCTTTAATCCAATTAATACAACCACGCCACCGTCCATTCCCTTCCCAGAATCGTACAACAGAGACACCCACCGACTTCCGGTGGTAAGGCGGCGAAAGATCGAATGATCGGTTCGTCCAACGCGGCATCTCCTTATAGATAGACCTCGCCGACATGCCGCCGTCCATCTGGAGGCGATACTGACAAAAGGCCGTTGGAAAAAAAAAGACACACAGTAGATATCAAACACACATGCATGGATGTTGACTATCCTTAAATGGAAAATCGCTCTTTGCTCTCGCTCATTTTAAATTCAAATCATGGCAGATGGAACGTGAGAGATGCTCGGTGTGGGAAGGATGAGATAGATGGTTTCCAGATTTTCTTCCAAACGTCATCTATTTGTTCAATATACGTTACATAAAAACGGGGCCCACGCGACAAATTCACCGCTATTTTGTTTTTGGGTAATTTATTTCATTCAAAACAGATATAATGGTAAAGAGTAGGAGATGCACCTCTATAAGAAATCGAACGAGATGAGTTAAGTTTCGGTTTGAGTAACTGTTAATCTAGCTTATATATTTTGCAAAAAAAACACGAAAATTTAGAAATTCCAATGGCACCTCTTCCACGAAAATAGTTTTGAGATATCTTCTTTGTTTTCTAAAGCCACCAGCAACAACAAATTTAACAATAATCTAAATTTATGTACAAATAAGAGAAAAAAAAAAATTAAAAGATAGGTTTAGAATAACGGAGATTGAACACCTTTTTGACAAATACTTATTTAATAATTTCTCCGATGACGTCATTAACCTTCTAAAGGGGATGAGTTAATCGTTGTTGGGTAATCAATATTGGTAGTATCTTGCCGAAATTTCACTGATGCGACTTGAGTTAATACATCTGAAATTTTTTGGCTACATCCAAGTTTCATTTTCTCGTTTTATTAAAATTCTTATTCAATGGTGTTTTGACTTTGACTCAACTGCCAAGTTAGAACTTTTGTGGTAACATAATCGAAGGTTATTTCGATAGAACTTCCCTCGCCCCTGAATTACAGGCCAATAAATCCCGTTTCTTTGAAAAATTATAAAAAAATTAAGATTTTTGTTTTCTGCTAATTAGTATAAAGTAAAAACCAGTGATGTACTCCCAGATTTTTTGACTAGAATTTTTCAATTACTCAATTTTTCATTTTTTTGTCTTTTCAGATTTTCAGGTTTTCAAGTTTAAATTTTTTAGTTTTTCAATTTTTCAATTTTTGGTTTCCGTTTTTTATGTTTTTCAATTATTCGATTATTCAATGATTCGATTTTACAATTTTTTCTTTTTCAATTTTAATTTCTTCAATTTTTCGTTTCTTCAACTTTTTTATCTGCGATTTTTCGAATTGCAATTTTACGAGTTTTCAGTTTTTAGATTCTTTCTTTTTTTATTATTATTATTTTTAATTATATTATTTGAATATTTCGGTTTTTCAATTTAATTTATCTTTTTTCAATATGTATAAAAATTTTTAAATTTTTGGACCTGTAAATTTTTAGATTTTTCAGTTTTTCGGTTTTTCAGTTTTAGATTTTTCAGATTCTCTTTTCGATTTTTCAAATTTTCGTTTCTTTAATTTTTGATTTGCAATTTTTCTAGCTTTCATTTTAAATATGTAATAAGAATTATTAAGACCCACCACTGACTCGGAAATGACCGGCATTCAGGCAAGACTTCTATCATTACGGGTACTAAGACCAAGTAATGATATGCATTGATAAGAATTATAATTATTAATATTTTTCACTTTCTCAATTTAACTATTTTCATTTTTCAATTATTGGATTTTGAAACTTTTTCATTTATTCAATTTTTCGATTTTGCAATTGTAAATAAAAAATGAAAAAACGAAAAAGTATATCATCAGAACTTTGAAAAGTCTAAAAATTGGAAATCAAAATCTTGAAAAATTGAAGAAACAAAAAATTGAAAAATCGAAATACATATGTATAGTAAAATGGAAATATTGAAAATTAAAGTAATCGGAAAATCGGATAACTGAGAATTCCAAACATTGCAAAACTGAAAAATTGGAAAAACGAGAAACTGACAAATCAAAGACTGGAAAATTTAAAAACTGAATAAACGAAAAATTATAAAACTGGAAGAAAATTCAAGAAATAAAAGATAGGAAAAAACGAAAAATTGTTATATAAAATCGAAAAAATGAAAATTATAAAAATCGGGAGAACGAAAAATAAAGTCACGAATTTCAAAAATCGGGGAAACGAAAAATTGCAAAATCAAAAAAATAAAAATTGAGAAACTGAAAATTCGAAAAACGAAAAATTGTAACACCGAAAAATTTCAATCGAAAAATTGAAAAATTTGCAAGTCGAGAAATTGAAAAAAAGAAAAATGATTAAACCTAAAGAAAATTGAAGAAATAAAAGAAACGAAAAAATGAAAAATTGTGATATAAAATCGACAAAATGAAAATTATAAAAATTCGAAGAACGTAAAATAAAAAACGAGAACTTCAAAAATTGAGGAAACGAAAATATGCAAAATCAAAAAAATAAAAATTGAGAAACTGAAGAATCGAAAAATTGTAAAATTGAAAAATTTCCAATCGAAAAATTGAAAAATTAGCAATTCGAGAAATTGAAAAAACGAAATATGTATTAAGAAACCGAAAGAAAATTGAAGAAATAACAGAAACGAAAAAACGAAACATTGTTAACAAAAAAATGTTATACAAAATCGAGAAAATGAAAATTACATATAAAAATCGGGAGAACGAAAAATAAAAATTAAAAACTTCAAAATTTAAGGAAACGAAAAATCGAAAAAATTAAAATTGAGAAACTGAAAAATTGAAAAACGAAAAATTGTAACACCGAAAAATTGAAAAATTCCATCGAAAAATTGAAAAATTTGGAAGTCGAGATATTGAAAAAACGAAAAATTGTTAGATAAAATCGAGAAAATGAAAAGTATAAAAATCGGGAGAACGAAAAATAAAAGTCAAGAATTTCAAAAATTGAGGAAAGGAAAAATTGCAAAATCAAAAAAATTAAAATTGAGAAATTGAAAAATCGAAAAACGAAAAATTGTAACACCGAAAAATTGTAAATTGAAAAATTTCAATCGAAAAATTGAAAAATTTGCAAGTCGAGAAATTGAAAAAACGAAAAACTATTAAACCTAAAGAAAATTGAAGAAATAAAAGAAACGAAAAAATGAAAAATTGTGATATAAAATCGACAAAATGAAAATTACAAAAATTCGAAGAACGTGAAATAAAAATCAAGAACTTCAAAAATTGATGAAACGACAATATGCAAAATCAAGAAAATAAAAATTGAGAAACTGAAGAATCGAAAAATTGTAAAATTGAAAAATTCCTAATCGAAAAATTGAAAAATTAGTAAGTCGAGAAATCGAAAAAACGAAATATGTATTAAGAAATCGAAAGAAAATTGATGAAATAAAAGAAACGAAAAAACGAAAAATTGTTATATAAAATCGAGTAAATGAATATTATAAAAATCGGGAGAACGAAAAATAAAAATTAAGAACTTCAAAAACTGTGGAAACGAAAAATTTTTGAAATAGAAAAATTCCCAATCGAAAAATTGAAATTTTTAAGTCGAGAAATTGAAAAAACGATATATTATGAAACCGAAAGAAAATTGAGGTCAATAAAAAAAAAACGAAAGAACAAAAAATGGTTATACAAAATCGAGAAAATGAAAATTACATATAAAAATCGGCACAACGAAAAATAGAAATCAAGAAATTCAAAAATTAAGGGAACGAAAAATGGAAAAAATAAAAATTGAGAAACTGAAAAATGGAAAAACGAAAAATTGTAACACCGAAAAATTGTAAATTGAAAAATTTCAATCGAAAAATTGAAAAATTTTTTTTTCACACTGCTCTATATACAATATTTACAAAAAATCAAAGCCCACTTGATGACTTTTTTCGAAAATCTGGATGTCTACAGTAAAAACTGAGCACGGATTGATAAGCCACATATGAAGCAGTATCTTGGTGGGTATGTTTATCCAAATTTTGATTAGCTTTTCACCATCTACATTCTACATGATAGGTATTTCGAATACACGCAAACGGAGATCTATTTTTTCTTACTTCAGGGGTCATGAAACGTCGAGAAAACATAAAAGTAGTCAGTCGTCCAAATTACAGGTTAGAAAAATCCGAGGTTGAACACCTTTTTGACAAATATCTATTTAATAATTTTTACGTGGCGTTATTAACCTTCCAGAGGGGGATGAGTAAATATTTTTAATCGTTGCTCTGTAATTAATATTAGTAGTATCGTGCCAAAATTTCACTAGTGCGACTCGAATTATATTTTAATAAAATTCTTATTCGGTGTTTCGATCGAAATGCTAAATAACATTTTTTTGAGCTAAAATTACTTAAAAAACTGCTTTGGGGTTTCGCGGGAATAAATACAACTTTTACGTAACAGAACATATTACAAAATCATTAATTTAATAAACCCACCAGACAATCAAACGAAATCGCGCGTTAATATTTGACAGTCGATGAATGACTTAAACGACCGGACCATGTCAGGTCCATCACGAAGTTCGAGGAGGCTTGATGTGACACGAGATCGACGTCACAGCGCTCACCACCTTCTCGTTGTTTATTTTTAGTTTGGTGATAATGGTGGAGTACGCGTTCGCGACCAATTATGTAATTCATCCAATTTTAGAGAGAGAAATATTGACAGGAAGTGGCTTCCCAGTAAGACGACGGCATGGAGGTCTAACAGTTTCCGGTCCTGCCTAATTATAGATGATGGGACATTCCTAGACAAACGAGGATACTGCGAAGGAGGAACAGACGAATAGGACCGTTTCTAAATTTATTAGAAACTATTGATTTTCCGATGGGGTCGCGAACGCCCACCTACCAGTCTGCGTTCAATTAAAACGCCGCGGCACGCGTAACGATTCATCCAATTTTCTTCTTACAGCCCATCAAACACGGCCTCATTCGGAATATTCCCGCGATCGTAAACGCGTTCTAAAAGATTTCGGGATTTGACCAAATACTACACGAGGGGATGGGTTTTTGAAGCGACTAATTAATATTGTAATAACTCTTGGTCTAGATTTATTATAAAAATATTTGTAGTTTATTCATCACTAGCAATTTTTTTTTTCAAACCAGAATTACGCATTTATTGTTAAATTAAATCTATAAATACACGATCCAAGGCAGCCAGGGATTTTTGTACATTTGTCTTTGATATCATTTTCATCTTGTCAGATTACCTACTATTTTTTTATACTATACTGTCACTCTAAAAGAATATTATTGCACTATTGTTTTCTCGTATCTTGTTAGTTGAGAATACTACCTACTGTTGATTAACCACACGAGAACAATTGGTTCATAATTTTTAGATCCAATATAACGAGGAGACCAATGTTCCATTGAATTTTAATTAAATGAGTCAATAATATAAATTTGTGTTAAAAGTGCAACTGATGCCAATTTATTTCTGGATATTTTTAAAATCTATACTCCTAATAAATATAAAGAAACAATGACAAACTTTCCTGACATCGCAAAGTAAAGGTCGAGTTGAGAGTTGCCTATTTTAAAGATGAAAACTTTGAATCCATAAAAGATTAAAAAAAATGCCAATTAATTATAGAAGAAACCTCCTCAGTGGGAGGAATTAATTTAATATACCAATTTAAAGAAAATATTGTGACAGTTTTTGGAAAAATTGGACTCACTATACTTTATGATAACGCCTACAAACTAAAATAAAAAATAGTGCTATGTCCCCATAATTTTAGAAAAATTACATAAACCATTTGCGATTCAATAAAACCTGTATAATAAATTCTAAAAAATAAAAATCTATGTATGCAAGTATTACAAATTGCAAGAAAAGTTGCACCTCGAATGACATCACTAACTTGCTTGAGGAGATCAATAAATAAATTTTAATTGTTTTTCTGTAATCATTAAACCTTGCCAAAACGTAAAAAATCGTTTTGTAGATTCTAGGACAAATTGTAAAAGTGGCGTTCACATTTTTTTCCTATATTCCGTACACGCATTATTAAAAGTACATATGTAATTATTATTAATCCGCAATTAAAGGACCGTGGCAAACTCAATTTCAGGCGAGATTTACCTATATAACAAAATTTTGACATGACGTCATCAAGTTTTTGGAAGGGGTGAGCAGATAAATTCCGGATAGTAATTTACAATGTTCATGACAACCTTAAAGCGTCTGCAAAATTTCAATGCAATCAACTGATTTTTTTTGTACTTTCTAACTAAAACTTAAAAGTACAGGTCATGGAAACGAGCCGCCTCTCAGTTTTGGACTTTACTAAATGTCCAAGGACTCACGATAAATAATAATAATTCATTAAACAAATTTATTGCGGTTAAACATCACAGTACATGTTGAAAATGTTCACCATTTTGTACAAGACACATTCACTTTGGACCCATTGTTCAATTTCATGTTGCAACAGGAACTCCTGAGTGCTAAGAAAATCTTGTCAAAGATGTTTGCAGATTCTGCTCAAGTCGTCTTAAATCATTAACAATTTCCTCAGATACTGAATGTCTTTCAAGAGATTTCCCTTTGTCGACACTGCCAGTTCGAATAAATCTGTTATATCTCTAATATGAGCCTCTAACGATGTTTCTTGAATTATCAAATCCCGGTATTTTGTCAGATATTCTTGCTTACAAACGGTCACAGAATACACACTCTCCGTTTGCGATAATAAGAGATAATAATGAAAGTGTTGTTCAACAGAATAAACCATTTTCATGGTCTTCGCTTCCTAGCACAAAAACAAAAATTTTCGTACGCAAGCACCAAGAGTTTTGAAAACGACTATTTTGTTGTTTTGAGCTTGGATCAACGAGAATTACTGTAATTTATACTTAAAAAACGTTAAAGCAATAAAAACGACGACTTTAAATGACAAGTTATAAATAATATTAATGAAAAATGAAAACTGTCATAATGAGGCATAATTTCAGTGAAGCGGGATTTTTGAAATCCATGGCCAACTACGCCCTTAGAATCTCGTGATCTCTTTTGTTTTGTTTTTGAAATATTTTCAAAGAATCTCGGGGACTCTTTTTATTTTGGTTTTGAAGTAGTTTGAAAGAATCTCGGGGACCCCTCGTGCTTGGTTTTTGAAGTAGTTTGAAAGAATCTCGGAGACCCCTTGTATTTGGTTTTTGAAGTAGTTTGAAACAATCTCGAGGACCTCTTGTGCTTGGTTTTTGAAGTACTTCGTAAGAATCCAGAGGACCCTTTGTGCTTGGTTTTTGAAGTAGTTTGAAGGAATCTGGGGGGGCCCTTGTGTTTTATTTTTGAAGTATGTAGTTTAAAAGAATCTCGGGGAACCCTTTTGTTTTGGTTTTGAAGTAGTTTGAAATAATCTCGGCGACCTGTTGTCTCTGGTTTTTGAAGTACATAGTTTGAACGAATCCTGGGGACCCCTTTTGTTTTGTTTTTGAATTTTTTGAATTGGTTTGAATGGATCTCAGGGGCTTCTTGTGCCTGGTTTTAAAATTAGTTTGAAAGAATCTGGGGGACCCCTTGTATTTGGTTTTTAAAGTACTTTGAAATAATTTCGAGGACCCCTTGTGTCTGGAAGTAGTTTGTAAGAGTCTTGAGGATCCTTTGTGCTTGGTTTCTGAAGTAGTTTGAATGAATCTTGGGGATCCCTTGTTTTGTTTTTGAAGTAGTTTGAAAGAGTCTCGGGGATCCCTTTTGTTTTGAAGTAGTTTGAAAGAATCTCGTGGAAGCGATTGTGCTTAGTTTTTGAAGTAGTTTGTAAGAATCTCGAAGATCCTTTGTGCTTGGTTTCTTAAGTAGTTTGAATGAATCTTGGGGATCTGTTTTGTTTTGTTTTTGAAGTAGTTTGAAAGAATCTCGGGGATCCCTTTTGTTTTGAAGTAGTTTGAAAGAATCTCGGGGACGCCTTGTATTTGGTTTTTGATGTACTTTGAAATAATTTCGAGGACCCCTTGTGACTGGTTTTTGAAGTAGTTTGTAAGAGTCTTGAGGATCCTTTGTGCTTGGTTTCTGAAGTAGTTTGAATGAATCTTGGGGATCCCTTGTTTTGTTTTTGAAGTAGTTTGAAAGAGTCTCGGGGATCCCTTTTGTTTTGAAGTAGTTTGAAAGAATCTCGGGGAAGCGATTGTGCCTAGTTTTTGAAGTAGTTTGTAAGAATCTCGAGGATCCTTTGTACTTGGTTTCTTAAGTAGTTTGAATGAATCTTGGGGATCCCTTGTTTTGTTTTTGAAGTAGTTTGAAAGAATCTCGGGGACCTGTTGTCCTTGGTTTTTGAAGTAGTTTGAACGAATTCTGGGGACCCCTTTTGTTTTGTTTTTTTTTTGTTTTTGAATTGGTTTGAATGAATCTCAAGGACCTCTTGTGCCTGGTTCTAAAATTAATTTGAAAGAATCTTGGGGACCCCTTGTGACTGGTTTTTGAAGTAGTTTGTAACAATCTTGAGGATCCTTTGTGCTTGGTTTTTTAAGTATGTAGTTTGAATGAATCTTGGGGATCCTTTTTGTTTTGTTTTTGAAGTAGTTTGAAAAAATTTCGGAAACCGCTTGTATTTGGATTTTGAAGTAGTTTGTAACACTCTTGAGGATCCTTTGTGCTTGGTTTTTGAGGTAGTTTGAATGAATCTTGGGGATTCTTTTTTGTTTTGTTTTTGAAGCAGTTTGAAAGAATCTCGGAAACCCCTTGTATTTGGTTTTTGAAGTGGTTTGAAAGAATCTCGGGTACCCCCTGTGCCTGGTTTTTGAAGTAGTTTGAACGAATCTTGGAGACCCTTTTTGTTTTGTTTTTGAAGTAATTTGAATGAATCTCGGGGACCTCTTATGCTTGGTTTTTGAAGTAGTTTGAAAAAATCTTGGGGGTCCATTTAGCTGTGTTTTTGCAGTAGTTCGGAAGATTTTCGGAAATTTCTTGTCTTGTTTTTGAAATAATTAGATAAAAGTTAGAGGACTCCATGTGTCTAGTTTTGTAAACAATTTGAAAGAATCTCAAAGTCCGTGATAGGGGGGCCTGAAAGGCTGAAATTTTACTTCATTTAAAAGTTTATAATATTTGGATTCGGCCTCCGGTGATCTGGAAAATTCACGATTTCCAAATGGTCCGATTTGTCTCTGGTTTTACCATTTACACAACATTCTAACAACTGTTCAATAAACTCGCCTACAGACGACAGACTCTAAAAATGTTAAAGTTGATTCAAAAGTCGATGAAATTGGTACTTCAAAACTTACATCCGCTAGCGTTGAATGAAGCTTTTCATTTACATTAATCTATAACAATGGATGCGATATTTTTTAAGTTGAACAACAAAATGAATTTGACAAACCAGGTATTGGTAAATAGTGGAAAAACTGTGGAACAAACTGCGAAAGTAAAATTTTTTACCAAATGTGTGTACGAAATTTTAACACTGAATGTTATAAAATCAACAACAATAATCACTCTTGATTTCTACATATAAATCAGGCATAGTAATAAATTTGTGTAGTGAACAAGGTGTTTTTGTTTACTGTCACATTCTTAAATTACGTGAGTTGATAATGTGGTAATTAATAAATACAAAAAACATTGTTGTATTGTAATTTATCCTCGAGATAAGCAATACAAGTTTATTAGAATAATAAGAATTTATTATTCAGAATGTTATTTATGATAGTGGTTACACTAATTGAATATTTAATCCACTACAACTGTATTTTCCGTAAAAAGTATCAGCGGTTTTATTCCACAGATATGCAGCTTTACCAAGTGACACAATTTTTATACTTACGTTTTTGGTGTAGTCAATATTTGGGGTATTATTAATAATGTGTACTTATTTATAGATCTTGAATTATTTACAGTGTCAACTTTGTCGATAAGGTGCATGTTTTGTAATCTAATATCTATTAAATTCAGTGACAGCTCATCATTATCCTAATACCGGATATTGCTAGTTGGTTTATACATACGAAACTCTATGTCTATAACTAGCATTCATTAAACTAATGAGTCGTTACGTAAAAACACTTTCAGCTACAAAGTAACACAAAATCAATTTGAAAAACATTTTCATTTGCAGGACATATCGTGACATCCGATTTCCCTTTATGAACGTATTGCAAAGATCTGTTCGGGCGATATTCGGATAAAATAATTAAACCTCCAGTAATAATTCAGTATTTTTCCGAAACATTTCTTTCAACAATCGTCCCCGATAATTTTAAAGAAAAATAAACGAAACCACGTTGCTAAGCAATAATCTGATAATCTATTTCGGTGCGGTTTATTAAACATCCGGTGATTAAAGTCCCAAAAAAGTTGAGATTAATAAGTTACGCAAAACGTCCGGTTTCCTGTTTTTCCCTTCGTGGAAAATAAACATCGAGCAATAATTTTCGACTGTCATACGAAAGCGCGCATTTATGGTTCACGTTACCACATGCTCGACAATTTCACTCGAGAAAAGCGGGAAGGCATGTAATGTTATTCTAGAAAATTATGAATAGCCACCCGGGAAAGTTTTCAGTGATGGTGTGGTGTGTCATTCATGAACTGCGCAACTTTGTACTCATTGATTTCGTTCTGTCGGTCGAGGTCGCCGATGAATGAACGTGTGGGCTGAATTGGGGACGTTTTATTGAATTCTGAGGAAAAAGGAATCATGAATTGGAAGCAACGTCGTAGGCAGCATCTAAGGTCGATACATATTCGAAGAACGCCTTTGAATGAACTCATTCGCTTTAATTTTGCAATAAATAAAAACGCGATTTTGTCGATCAACGCAATTTAAGAGACACATGGTCGTCAATGAACATGTGTTTTAAAATATTAAACAATAAAAAAAAACTACTAGAGAATCATAAATTACGTCTGATTGTTTGCACCGAAAAACAAATCGTAGACTAATTAATAATGATTGTGGTAATTGTTGCGCCGGAGTAATTTAATTTATTTTCTATCAAAAGCTATCTAGTCGTCGTATAATTTATTCACAATAATTTAATAACCATTAAGTTGTTTTTGTTGTGTTATGTCATCAGTCTACGACTAGCCCGATAAGAAAAACATAAAATTTTGTTCCACCAAAGTAGACGATAATCCGAAATAAAATAGCGAATGGAACGTTATTCGTGACCTCTTTAGTTAATAAGTGTCGCCATGAGGGTTGCAATGATCTGCATCCTGTCTGATACGTGTAACAAGGATGTGTTCTATTGTAGTACCTCTATGGTGGCAGTGCCCATAAAAATTACAAACCATACGACTTACAAGATTAAAAAAAAAACACTCGACATAATTTATGGTACATGTGTACAACTAGACATATGTTGTTTACTCACCGGAATTTTGCTGGTACGCAAGAACTCCAGCAAAGCCTCTAACGAACCCAGCGTCGACGCCTGCACGTACACACCCCGTTCTTGCAGCTTGATTTTGGACAAAGCCGACTTCAACTCGCGAGTAACATCTTCTTTGAGTATATCAACTTCGTCCGATTTCTGGGCCACAAATAAATTTAATCCGGCGATGGCTTTCTCCAACTCCCGAGCAGCAATTTTAACTCCTTGGGCCGCTTTGATTTCTTTGTATTCAACATACGCGTTCTAAAACACACTACGTCAAAACGGAACTCCTTTTTTTTTTAAATTACTTACTTTGACTCTGAGTTCTCGAAGCGGTTGGGGCATCAGTAAAGATCTAATTTGAGTAACGATCGCCCCGTCTGTACCCGCACATACCATGGTATCGCCTTCTCTTAGCGTCCCGTTGACTAGAATTACATCAATGGTGGTACCCAACCCCGGGATCGCTTTTACTTCCAATACGGTGGCTTGTAGCTCGTCCGAGTACATAAGGCGTTTCGGTAGTTTGGTTTGGCAAAATTCAACGATCAACGCTAGAAGATTGCCCATGCCTTCACCGGTGATTGCACTTGTCGGTACCAGAGAAACGTAACTTCTAATGTCAGGGTTTTCGTAGTATAAAGCGGCGTTTAAGCCTTGTGTGGCGAATTGCACTATGACTTCTTTAGTTCTCTGTTCAAATTCTATCTGGGTGTTTGCTGCTTGCGATTTGATTATGTCTCGTACGTCTTTTCGGCTCATCGTTTGCCAGTCGTAAAGTCTGTCGATTTTGTTTAGGGCTACGATGAATGGCGTTTTTCTGGTTTTTAGAAGGTTGATTGATTCGATTGTTTGTGGTTCTAAACCGTGCATAATGTCTACTACTAGAATAGCAATATCACATAAGGATGAACCGCGACTTCTTAGATTGCTGAAAGACTCGTGACCTGGCGTGTCGATGATGAGAAGACCTGGAACCTTCATCTCCATTTCGCTAGCCTAAATAGATGAAAAGCAGTTGTGAATTTTGCTAAAAATGTTGCAAACTATTGTTTTTAATTTTAAAGCAAACATTTGATAATATGTTTTTAATACTACCGAGAGAGCAATAAAAACACGATGAAAGACAGCTACGGATTTTAAAAATTTTTTCTTTGATCGTTGCATTTTCAACATAATTTTCAAACTGAGTAATCTAAGATTTGTGAGCTAACATGGATGACAATTGTCCAATAGTACCAATACACAACTGGTCTCACAGCCAACTACGACATGATATATCTTATGTGTACAGGGTTTTCAAAAATTGGTCTATAACATCCAAGTGGGTACAGATTTCTTCCGTTTTTTTTCGGACTGTGTAACTATAATCTCAATTGCAGTTCAAATGTGATAATTATTTTGATAGATGACACTAAAATTAACTATAATTATTAAAATTTTACAAGCGTCTACCATTCCTAAGAAGTGGCAAATTTGCAATATTTTTAAATTTCATAGGTCAATAGGTTCATTTTAAACATGTTTTAAGTTTCATGTTGTGAAAAGAAGTCTATGTACGTTAAAACAAAAAAGCAAAATGTAAGCCCTCCCACCCGCCCTATTTCAATTGTGATGACTTTTTTTTTATTCACCGTGAACCAAGGTAGCGGAGCTTAACTGCTAAATACTTATTTCTTTACAACAAATTAAAAACATGGTTTTGAGTATCGTGTTATTCAAAGAATACTATGTATATTAAGAAAAAAACACAAAATATTAACCCCGCCCACCCACCCCATCTCAATTCTGATGATTTTTTTATTCTTAGAAACTCAAAACACGTTTAAAATGGTAAATTTTTGTATGGGTTTTGCAATTAGGCTTTGTACCTAGGTCTGGCAACGAACAAAAACTTCATTACTACATATTTAGATCAGGGCCGGTATGGGTGGGGCCTAATTGTTGGCTTTAATTTTGTCTTAAGGCCAGTCGTTAAGTTTTCCGAGTGAAATTTTCGGTCTATTTTCAGAATGTAATATCTCCGTTATTAACAGATCTATGCTTTTGAAATTTTAAACATACCTTATGTTGTCCATAACTTTCATTATATAGCGCAAGGGTAATTTTGTTAAAAACAGTTTGTGATCATATTTTTCTTTTAATTTTAGTGAAACATATTTTTAATAATCAATATCTCAATTATTGCAGGAAATTTGAGAACACGGTTTTCAACACTGTTTTCAGCTTACAAAACTCCAGAAATCATACCAGATGCACCGTCGTTTTTTTTTGTTAGAAATGATACACAGTAAAAAAAGTTTGTGTCATATAAGTTGCTACCTTTTATTTTTACTATATCTCAATCCGAACAAATAAAGTCAAAAATAGACCTAGTACGATTTCTAAATTTTTGCACGCTGAAAACAATGGTAACAACCCCGTTCCAAAATTTCCATAGATAACTGAAGTATTGATTTTTGAAAATATGTGATCAACAATTTCAATAAAATTAAAAAAATATATGATAATAAATTGTTTAAAAAAAACTGCCCATGCAGTTATGTAGTGACAGTTGTGAACAAATGACATTTAAAATTTCATAATAATAGGTGTGTTAATAATGGAGATATTACATTCTGAAAATAAATTGACACCATCAGAGCGAAACATACCGACTCCTCTTAATATACATAGTATTCTTTGAAGAACACGATACTCAAAAACATGTTTTTAATTTCTCATAGAGAAACAGGGATTTTGCAGTTAAGCTCCGCCCCTTTGGCTCACAACGAATAAAAAAAATCATTACAATTGAGATAGGGCGGGTGGGTGGGGCTTATATTTTGCCTTTTTTCTTAATATACGTAGTAGTCTTGTCAGAACAAAAAACTTAAAACATGTTCAAATGGTAAATTCTTGTAAACAAATATGGATCTTGTAATGAAGCCCCGCCCCTCGATCTGACAACGAATGAAAAACTTATCGCAATTGAGAATTAAGATCGGGGCGGATATATACGTAGTATTCTTTGAACAACACGATACTCAAAAACATGTTTTTAATTTCTCGTAGAGAAATAAGGATTTCACAATTAAGCTCCGCCCCTTTGGCTCACAACGAATAAAAAATCATTACAATTGAGATAGGGTGGGTGGGCGGGGCTACATTTTGCCATCAAAGTTATACTATCAATGGCAACTTGGCAACGGAGTTTATAAATGACAATTTTTTAGATCTAAAAGCTGCAACGGAAACTTCAACGTCAACAGCAAGTTTATCAAGCACAGGCGCGGATACAGGATTTCGTTTAGGGGGGGGGGGGCAATTTTTGTGGTATTTTACCTCCCAGAAATGCGTTCTAAACAAAAAAATTATAAAATTTTAACTAGTATACTCTTTTTCACATAACATGGGTGACATTTGGTTGTTTTCGTTACACGTAATAACCACTTCATACACAGTTGAAAACAAACTTCACGAAGTAAACCTTAATTTTATTAAACAAAATTAAAGAACTGAATTCTTAAGTTCTTTAATTAAAAATTCTTAAGTTCTTTAATTTTGTTTAATAAAATTAAGGTTTATTTCTTGAAGTTTGTTTTAAACTGTGTATGAAGTTGTTATTCAATTTCCTTTCAGATTTTTGGAAAATCGCTGATCCGAACAAATCGTTAATTCGAACACACCTTTTTCCCAATTAATTCGGATTATCGAGGTTCTACTGTACACTATACGTGTAACGATAAAATTACATTGGATAATAGATACATTCTAAAAAAATATTACTCCGTGACCATAAACACGCTATCTTTTTGGAATCAACACGCCGGAATCTATACCCTGAATTTTTTCAGAATTTTTAGACGAATTTTTCAAAAATGTTATTTTCCATTATGTATTCTCGACGATTTTCTAAATTTAACTAAATACATTTTCTTGTAGATTTTGGACCTCAGAAGTCACTTATGGCTTCATTTCTTCGATAACTTAAACCTTTTTTCCAGATTCGTCCAGTTGAAATAAGTACTTATGGCACTTTTTAAAAATTTCGAAAAATTCGAATTTCACACCGAATTTTCGAAAATATTGCTGGGTTACCATTAACATGCTATATTTTTGAAATCAGCACGTCGGGATATACATATCCCTGAATTTTTTCAGAATTTTTAGGAAATTTTTTCAAAAATGAAATGTTCCTCATGCAAATTTCGACCCATTTTCGACGATTTTCGAAATTTAATTTTTTAGTTTTAATTTCTTCGATAACTTCAACCTTTTTTCCAGAATTAGATAATTAATTCAGTGCATTGAAATGTGGCAATTTTTAAAAATTTCAGAATACTCCATACAACATATGTAGAAAGATCTTGCGTCATTTTTGCAACCATCAAATTTTAGCTAGAAACTGTATTTTTGTCGATTTTTATTGAATTTGAACTATATTTCAACGTTTTTTGATGGTTCTGAGCCACCAAACACACTTAAAGCATGCAGAATCGACTCAGAATAGGAAAAGGAGACGTTTAGGTCAATTTTATGCATTCTGGCGTGTTTCCAAGTTCAGTTCAGATTGTAGAGTTTTTGTTCGAATTAAACAAGCATCGACTTCAAATAGCCTGTGTTCGGATTACTGGATGTTCGGGTAATCGTGAATTCGGATTATAGAGGTTGTAGGTACTGTATTTACAAAATGAAATGCGATTTCAAAATTTTGAAATTGGTCAAAATAAAGTACCTCGGTCGTGTGTCAGGGGGGGGGGGGAATTGGACCCATTGCCCCCCCCCCTGGATCCGCGCCTGATCAAGCAGTCTGTTAATTATCATAAACATGAGTGCATATCTCTTTCGGAGTTCCTACTTTTGATTCTTGTGGATTGTTCAATATATTTTCAAAATATAATATCTCCATTATTAACAGAATTATTGCTATGAAACTTTAGGTATCAAGTATTCACAACCTTCACTACAGAGGGTGTCACCAAGCCTGCGTTCATCGACATCTCATTATTAGAAATTGAAAAAAGAAAAAAATCGAAGACTAAAATTGTAGGACTATACTTTACGATTATTTTTATCTATACTGAGTGTTCAGTATTTAAGCGTAAAACACAACTTAGCTTTATTTTATAAACTAGCCTATACGTATATCTTTACATATTTTGAATGACCTCTTCTTAGGTTTTACAACCACAGTTTATTTTTTTACCATTCGATGTTACCACGTTATTCCAATTTTCTTTAAATTTTTTAGCATGGGAAGGGTTTAAAAAAAATCAGTATTTTCTGGAGAGTTTATAAGAAATGAATACAATAATAATTATTGTAAAATTCGAATATTGATATTTTCGATTTTTTCCTGATATAACACCCTATCTTTTATTACTGCATCTTATTCTACTTACTGTTCTCTTTCTTTTCTGATGAGTGTTTTTGATATTTAAAGTTCATAATTACTGCAATTTTTTACTTTTTTAAGAGGCAGAAGGACAGATTAGAAGAATGAAGACAAAAAAAATTGGGTAAGATACGTAATAAAATACAGGGATATTTGAAAATCGTAAAGTTTTAGAAATTTTTCATAATTGTATATTAAAATTTGATTTAGTTGACACAACAACAAAGTGTGGACTTTTATTGAGGCTTCCACAAAATGTTGTAAGACACAATTTAAAAATAACCCTATTGCTATTTTTATTGTGAACCCTTCCATTGCAAAAAAAAATTCAAGAAAATTCAAAATTTCAAAAGTAAACTGTGGTTGTAAAACCTAAGAAGAGGTGAATCAAAATATGTAAAAATAAACAGGATGTTTCATAAAAAAAAACTAAGCTGTATGTTACGCCTAAAAAACAGAACACTCCGTATAGTTAAAAATAATTTTATAGTACAGTCCCCTAAAAACTGTATAACTATGGTCTTTTTTTCTATCTCTAATAATTAATGAGATATCGAGGACCGCACGCCTAGTGACTCACCCTGAATAACGCGAGGGCAGTTTTTTAACAACAAATTACCATCTTTTTTTAATTTCCGTAAAATTTTTGCATCACGTATTTTTAAAAATCAATTATTTATCAAATTTTGGAAAGTTGTTTTCACTACTGTTGCAGCTTACAAAACTATAAAAATTACAGAAGACATTATCGACTTTATTTGTCAGAAATAAGATACAGTAAAAGCAGCTGGTGTCGAAAAAACTGGTTTTACTGTATCTCATTTCAGGCAAAAAAAATCGACAATGTTAAATAATATGAGATGTTGATCTTTAAAAATACGTAATGCAAAATTTTCACCAAAATTAAAAAAAAGGATAAATATTTATAAAAGTGCCCGCGCATTGTATATGTATAGTGAAAGTTGTAGACAAGTTATATTTAAAATTTCATAAGTCTGTTAACAAAAGATATATTACATTTTGAAAATGTATTGAACACCCCACAAGAGTTAATTGTTGACACCTAACGTGTGAAATTATGTGCATTATCAAAAATTTTATGGCAAAATAATTTGCATTTGGTGTTAAGGGCATATTTAATCTCTAATTGATTATCAAAATATGATATATTAAATTAATAATGTCCAGACAGCCCTAGCACTTTGTGGAATATTTTCGACGATTACGAAGCACACCCATACTAATGCAGATACGTATCCCCAAAACAGTTAAAAATATCAGCCTAGTTCAGGAAGAGGACAGCGTAGCTGTTGAAACGCGTCGACATTTTTCAGGTTTGTACAATTACAATTAACAAACCTGAAAAATGTCGACGCGTTTAATGCATTTGAGTTAGCACTACGTAATTACGTATTATTTTTAATATTTCAGTTTTTTATTTTATTTTTTAATATATATAACCTCACGCCTTTATGTACTTACACCTTTGACAAACTTGATTTGTTCTTTGATAGCATCAATAGGAACATTAGTAGCACCAATCTGTTGTGTAATCCCACCAGCTTCTCCATCTTGAACGTTGGTCCTTCTTAGTTTATCTAAAATTTTCGTCTTTCCAGTATCTACATGACCAAGAACGCACACAATGCCAGCTCGCAAATTATCAACGTTCTTAGCCTTTTCTGCCGCCTCCTTTCTTGCCTATAAAATATATCATACAAAATTATACCACCCAGATGAGGCAACAAAGCAAAATACTTTAATACGTTCCACCGCCCTATCTCTTGATTTTTCCGCTGCTGTTTTTGCATCTTCATCTTCTTCATCCTCATCATCATCTTCATCTTCAGATTCTGAGTCTTCTGTATCTGAACCTTCAGATTCTTCTTCCGAACTACTTTTGTCTTGGTCTTCTTCAGTTTTACGTTTAGTTTTTGACTTGTCTTCTGGCAAAAGTTAAAAAACGTTAATCATAGAAAAATTTGAAAAAATTCTAGAGTAACTACCACGAACTGGAGGTGTAACTTCGTCTGATCCGTCTTCGTCTGAGGACGCATCCCACGCGTCTTTAACATCCTCCGCTACCTCTGGTTCTTTTTCTTGCTGTTCTTCTTTTATTGGAACGTCCGTTTCGACTGTTGGAGTTTCTTCCACTTTTGGTTCCTCCAATTCTTCTTCCGGTTTAGAGTCTTTATAACAAAATTATACTTTTAGTCATATAAAAATAATAATAAACTGTTCAAAAATGATTTCTTCATCTTTTTAGATTGTCCTTATTTTTTTTAAGTTATTAATTACATAATTGTGATATTAAAGACATATATCTATGAACTAAATCTACCACACATGTTGAAATTCTTACCTTTAATTTGCTCTTTTTGTTGCTTTGTTGGTTTGATTCTAGTTCCAGGTCTGGGTTTTTTGACTCCTACATCTGGCAATTCAACACCCTGCGCTTTAAGGCTGTCTATCAATGCTTGAGCTCTAGCTCTGTCAGCCTTTTGTTTAGGGGTTAAAAGTTTTCCTTCAGCCTTCAATCTCTCTCTGCGTTCCTTTTCTTTCTGTTTCTTCTTTTCTTTTCTTTCTTGTTCCAATCTGATTGCTTCCAAACGTGCTTTTTCTGCTTCTTCCTCCCTTATCAGGCGTTCTTCTTCTTCACGTTTAAGTCTCTCTTCTTCCTCCTTAATTTTCTTGAGTGCTTCTTGCATTGCAGCTATTGTTTTCTTTCCAGGTCCTGCAGTATTATCATACATTAATGGAAATACATTAATACATAACAAACAGATATACCTTTTTTGGGTTCCTTGCTTTCTTTCTCCTCCTTGGCCCCCTTCTTTTTTTTCTTTTTACTTTCCTTTTCGCCATCTTCCTGTTCTTGTTCTACTGTTTCAATACTCTCTGTGACTTTCTTAGCAGGTTCTTCTGCTTCTGTACTGTCTTGTTTCTTCAAAGTCTCTTTTTTGGCCTGCTTTTTGAGTTTCTCTCTTTCTTTTCTCTCCTTTTTCTTCTGCGCGGCAGTTTTTACTGTACTAGTTTCTTCAGGCTCTTCATTTTTATCTTCGGCGGGTTCAACAGATGGTTCTTTTTCTTGCTTTTTCTTAGGTTTAATCTCTTCTGGAGGTTTTTCAGGTTCAGCTTTCGGTATATCTTCTTTTTTGACGCCTGAATATTCTAATTCTAATTCAGCTAATACTTTTTCTATGTCTTCGTCGCTGTCGTCGCGTCTTTTTCGAGATTTTTTGCCCTTTTTGCCACCTTGTTCTTTAGTCCTATTTTCATCACTATTTTTATTAGATTTCTTCTTACTGTCACTTTTAACGATTTTAACTTCACTATCACTATCACCAGCTGGATTATTTTCTTCAGGATCACTATCATCTACCTTCAGAAGTGCAAATGATTTTTGCACTTTTGAAGTTGGCACGGGTTCGTCATCATCGGACTCATCAGAAATATCAATCTTCTTTTCCTTCTTCGGTTTTGGGGCAGTTTTCTTTGTTTGAAGCTTTTTTGGAACTTCTTCGTCACTGTCATCATCTTGATTTTGCTTAGACCTAGAGTTTTGAAAGTGACAAAGTTTTGAATGTGTTACACAAATGAAATGATTGTTGTGCAATTAATACACTATTCAGTGCAGTTTGAGGTGTTTGCGAAGAAAAATATGTTAGACTAAGGGAATCAACATAACCTCAAACTTTTTAAATGTATGTGTAATACTTACTTTGGAGGCTTAGATTTTTTAGAGTTTACTTTATCAGTCAATTCCTGGGTTTCTACCTCACGCTCAGATTCGCTAAAATTACAAAAAGGGCATTAGATTACGTAGAAATTGACATTTTCACACCATACCTGTCATCCCCTTTAGCTCCTTTACGGCCTTTTTTCGCTTTACCCATTGTGTATACTTAAGTAAGTCACTAGCACAAACTTTATTTATAAAAATTATCATAAGTAAATCACAAATTGTGTGAAAAATTTTAACAATCTGGCATGAGGTCTCTTATGGACATGCTTTACTTGTTCCTATGTGTCATAGGGATTTTATTTATGACGAAACTTGACATTTCCACATATTTGACATTTATACCACTAAATAAGTTTCCCTCGCAATTTTAAATTGTATTGGACGGACAAGAAATTACGGAAGCAAATATTTGATAAAACCGCATGATTTTTTTTATTGGTTATTCTCATAATTTAACGTACTTTTTAAGAAGGAAAATTTATACAAACTTATATTATTCATTGATATTACACAGAGATTATTCTATTTTGCTTGTGCTGCACCCATCTTGGTCACCTTCTGTTGGGGGATTGCACGCACCAAAAGTTAGTTTCTCATAAAGAGCTGTCCTTATAGGCATATGCGGTGACAACGCATTAGGGTTACCAAAAACGTTGAGCGGTAACTGCACATCGCCAAATCCACACTCCTTATTCGTAAATTCTCTTAAAACGTAATCCGTTGTAAAATCGTGGAAAAGCCTGGTATCATTGACTCTTAGCATTACATTATCTACTCTAAGAAAGAATCTTAACAGAATGAAAAAGGAGCTGGGCATAACCCTCTGCAATAAAAATGTTACAATCAAAAACACCAGTTAATAACATATTTACAATTTTGATAGTACATGATGATATCCCATTATCATGAAGTTCATCTTCATACAGCATCAGCTCTTGATAAAACAAGATTTTTTCCTTTTCTTTCAACCTTTCAATATCAATTCGTTCATCAGTAGGGGTAACAGTCACTGGACCTGCTATAGTTCCTTTATAATCATTACTGAATGTCCAATCAAAAGGTTTAATTTTCTCTTTTAATAGTTCAGGTGGTCTGTAATTTACAGCTTGCATTTAACTTTAAGGTTATGTGCACTTATACCTTGATTCATTCCATTCTTCAGAACACGCGACTTTAATTGGTAACTTGCCATTAGCAACAGTTTTCAAGGCATCTAGTGCATTGAATTCTATCTGCCCTCCGGAAGCATGAGTTAATGTTAAAATATTGTTAGGGAAAACCATTTCCGGTAAATGAGGAATATCCAACGTCCGTGTGTATCTACAAACTTACATTAACACCAAACACCTATTTACAAACTGGAAACTTACAAGCAAAGTAAGCAGGGTTCTTGCGACACATCATTACATTTTTCTGTAGTTGCACAAATTGAATGCAAAATGTGCGACTTCTTGTATTTTACAACCCAGTCGTGAAATATGTGTTCTTCCGAATTTACGGGCAATCTCTGGATGTCTATTTCCCCTTTAAACTGATTGACTGTGCTCATTATAACCTAAAAAATTATTAACTTGGAGACAGTGATGCATGTGACAGTTAACACGCTTACTTGATATTTGTGTTTTAGATAAAGCAGAATGTGACTTTATTTTTGGTTATTAAATTTATAGAGGGCTGTCAACGCTATCTCTTCGAAAATAATTACAAAAATATTTCAGTACGCATGCGCATTCTGAACATTTTCAAAACTTTATACCGCGAAATTTAAATCTGCATAGATTGTTCGAAACGCAACCCACAATACTTGATTTAAAACGACGATTTTGATAGTTTTTCTAATAATACAGTTTATTGTCTTTTTATATGTATTCCTGTAAAACTACAAGAGCAGCAGTATTTGTTTACATGGACAGAATTAAACAGAAATAAAGATAACTAAGTAAATAATTTTATCACTGCCAAACGCAATAGACAGCAGGATGTCTCGTCAGTCATGGATGATAACAGGTAGATATGCGTTTTTATTTCCCCAGCGATAGCCAAGGGAAGTTTGTAATAATATCTTGTGACGAATGTCCAATTTCAGTCAGGTCCTTGCACTGTCTAATACTTTTAAATAAAAAAAAAAACACAATTAGGACAAATTTAATATGTTATTAAGCTGTATGAAAACGGCCCTGGGCAATTCAATTGCCGGCTCCCTTGGACCAATAATGTTAGCGATTTCAAAAATCACGTGATTTTTACGCACTTACAATTCCGTTTGATCGGTAAACAGAATTTGTTTATAAGAAATGCCACAATCAAAAGATTTCTTGCCAAAACAGTTATTAAAAATTGTGGGAGAAAGACCAAGACCAAGATCACAAAAGCCAGTTCTACTATACTTATTAATCAATAACTAAGTTGCGCTTTGACCACTGTTTATTTTTAATAACTCCTACAAAACGACAACTCAGATTTGTGTAATATTTTCAAAAAATTATGAACCCAATACTAAATAGCCTTAGGAGATGTTGCTTTAGCCAGGGTTTAATAATAATCTGTTCTTATTTTCTCTTTTAAACAAATTAAGTTTTAATCCGGAAACTTTACATTCACCAACAAAGTTGAAAATTTTAGTAAAATGTTACCAATATTGATTTATGGATTTTAAAACATTGAATAAAATTTAATAATTCATTCATTCCGAAAGGTTGATGGCGTCCGACTAAAAATAATAAAAAAAAAACTCTAGACCCTGAGAGTATTATAAGTATTGTTAAGCTGAGGATTAAAATCCAAATAGGTACATATTTATTTACACAGAACTTCCCTCGTATCTAACGTGTAGTAAATATCAAACGAAAATTAGGACGTATTTTTAAAACATGATTTAATTGTGTAGTTTATGATCCTCTTTAGTCATCTGTCCATGTGAAAAGATTTGTCTAGTGAAAATATGATGGTTGTTGTGTGATTTTAGGCTTCGGTGAGGACTCATGGTTCCTTCTAAGGACTATTTATTTACTATCGGAGACATCTGTAAGAACACTATTTTGATATACTAATAAAAATTTACGATCTTAAGGCTAAGAACCTAAGCCCATACTCCGTAAAATCATAAATAGCAGACCCTCGGTCGAAACTTGGCAGTGGACAAAATGGAGAACAGGGGCGGATTTATTTTATTCTGTAACGAATTTATTTGAAATGTCTGGAGTGGTCGCATGCAAAGGAGCATATTAACAACCTAATTTTTGTATTTGTAGGTCATATATAGCGGACTTTCAACATCAGGAAATTATTTTGTCTCAGTATTTAGTCGAGCGATCTCTGACGATCCCTACCGAAAAGGATATTCGACGAATGTTGGCCCAATGATACTAACGTCTATAAAATTTTATTAATAAACAAGAGTAGTATCTTACTTTTTATAGGTCTCAGGACGGCAATTTAAATTTGAAAAATTTTCCGTCGTTCGACTGAATTTGATAAGCAGCACTGCAGTACAATATTAAAAAAAAAAAAGTTTTCATGTATAAATTTGGGTTTGAAACAAACACATGACTGCGTCCGGTAGTAAAACTGTTGTTGTTTTCACTACAGTATGAAATTTGAAATTTAAATGTCGTTTTAAAATTGTTATTGTGGTTTGCCGCTATAAATTATTATCATTTTCTGTTTAAGTATTTTTGGGGGTATGTACGTATATTTTTACCGGCCTTTGGTATACGAAGTTAAATTGAACATATTTATTATTTTGTTGAGAGTTTTTCAGACCTGGACACACACATTACATGAACTTACCAAACAAACTTCGGAAAATCAAAACATATTAATTCAAGAAATAGCAATATAAAATCGAGTTTGACGTTTCCAAACATTTAACTTCTTCAAGCGATTATAAGAATTTAACGAACATAATCCTGGTAATAAATCGACAAAAATGTCGAACTAAAATACCTATAAAAATTTTCTATCTACGCAAACAATGACAAATAGGTCTAGAGGTGCGGAGCGCATCCAGAGTTTTCAGATTCGGATATCATAAGGCGTCGCGACGCTTTAGCGTCTAGTTGACTCCAGCACAGCTTCTCGCACAAAAGGACGTTCTCTAGTTATGCTTGTTATTTCGTACGCGATGTGTGTTTCCTAGTGCGATTTTTACGTTTGTGGGATTATGGCCCCGGAAATGATGGAGACGACGGTTTATATTAGTTCGCCTATGGACTTTAAAACTAGGTTTAAAAATTGGTGGAAAAGACTGAGATTAAAAGCAGCTCTCCAACACATCGGACTTTTAATAACTCTAATGGCATACACCGTTGCGGGGGGTCTGGTAGGAATTTTTTCTTATTGAGTAATCTGGTAGTTGAACAAAGAAATTTGTTATTCTCAAAGCAAACTAACAAAAGTCTAGTTAATCATTTATATTTATATCTTAAGTTGCTATATAAATAAATGTAAGTGTAGTTACTGCTTAAGTTTTAATTTCCGCAATAAAGTCGCTCCAAACAACACGCTTTTATTGTCTTGTTACCAACTGCAAAGGATAATGAGAAATTTTGGAAATGTAGCCAAACTAATTTTTTATGGATTTTGTTGCAGGATACATCACTCTAATGTTAGCTCATTTAACTTTTCACTTACAATGTAAATGTTTATTTTAGTTTTAAGAACTTTGAGTTATTTTTTTTGCTTTCTGTTTCCGCTGTCCAAATGTTTTTTTTTTTGGAAAATATTTCTAAGAATTTAGGTATCTTAGTTTAAAAATTGCACCAATCGTATTTTCTTTTTGTTAGGAGCGATCAGTCTCGGTAGTGAGAAGATCAATGCTTTACACGTTGTAATCGACCATTTCAAAGACTAAACGAGACTTTATAACTTTAACAGCAATTCAATTTAAGCAAAGTTAAATTGTTTTTGGCTTGAAACAAAGTACGTAATGCAATAAGGCTCGAAAAAAGACGATTTTCAGAAGACGTTTTCGAATATGGAAAATAGAATAATAATCAGATTAAAATACTTAAAAGTTTTCATTTATTATTATTAACAACAGTTGTGTCTTTAGTTCACTTTTTTTTCTTTTTTCTTTTTCACCTTGAGTTCGCCACAGAATTACTCTTGCAGACATGGATCAGAGGTGTCCCATGTAATTGCTCAGGGATTTCACATATGAATATGTGCTGAGACAGTGGTTTGAAAATTGCCAACAAAACCGAACACAAAATTGAGAAACACTGACAAAACTATGGGGCAATTTCATCGCTGATTTGCATAAAAAGTTCAGTGGATGAGCTTTCTTGTGGGAAATAAATTTTTTCGCAGATTATAGACGAAAATGAAGTAATGATGAAAATAATCATACAATGGAAAAATTGTCTTCCTCGACGTCCAACTCTTCAAATGTCTTGGGTGTACATAATAATACAGTATTATTATGACTGTCTCGGCTATGTTATATGAAATATACGTATATTTTTTTTATAGTTTTTATTTATCTTTAATATTACATAGAATATATTAACAAACTTGAAGTACTAAGTTGGCATCACTAAAGACGATAATTTGTCAAATAATGAACAAGAATGCTTCTAAAAATATAAGTTACAGTTGCAAATTATTTTCAGCAAGTAGAGGATGAATGCCTGAAAACGTGTGACTAAAACTTTCAGTGATCAATCGATTATTATCCGTCATTTTTGACACTAAGATGGAAGTTCTATCACCTGCTCACTCCTGGGGGATGTTTTTTCCATCAAAACTAATGCTAAGGACTTAATTGATAAACAGACTGTATGTATATATGTCATCATTACACGTGATGGACTTTACACAAATTTTTAACAATGATAATAAATTTTGACCATCTAAAATAACTAAATAAAAGAACCTAAGTTAACTATATTTGAACGTATTTGTTATTGCATACTGAGTATTTGAGAAATAAAAACTAAAATTAATAGCAAATAAGCAAATAATAATTGTTCTTTTCATGTAAAAATATAGAGGTAATATTACTACAAACAACAAACGTTGAACGTACTTAAAAATTCTTAGCAAGTTTTTCGAAAATTATAAGAACACCTATGTATGTAGAGAATTAATTATCGATTGCTGTTAACCAGCAACTTTCCGTAAAGCAATATCTACTAAAAGTTTGTTCGTTAGTTGAGGCGTGCATTGAATTTTTGTGTGTCTTGAGAAAATAAACAATTTACAGATCTGGAATCATTTAAAGTTCGAGTTTGCTCTGTGTGAATAACTCGCGAAAACGGAATAGCTAAGAATGTTCGATAAAAGATCGAATTAAATAAAACAATTTACACAAACTATCGCTCTACTATAAACTAAATTTAAAATGAGTGTAGCATTTCAGCCCACTTTCTTTAAGTAAATATTTTTGTTTCAGATTTTCCGACGTTTCGAATATCCGGCAGAAATATCGCGGATAAATTATTTCAACACTACATTGTTATCAAAACGGGAGAATTTTATACAGCAAATAGTGAATAACAGCGATATAAGAAATTTGGACTTTTTTATCTCTAGTGAATTAGAAAATTACGAGAAAATCCTACAGGACGCGTTCACGGCCGGTATACCGTTGTTTCCTCGAGAACAACTGGTGAAATGGACCACCCTAAAAGCAGTGTTTTTTTCATCAACGGTTTTAACGACTATTGGTAAGTACACAGCAATAATTAATTATCCACTTGAATTAGAGAGCTTCTGCTCAATATTAATGAATTGTTTTGTGATCGGTGCAAAATTAAATCTCGTGTGATGAATATGTTTACCCTTAGTTTAATTAAGCGCCGCAGAGTTGGATGGAAATTCTTTTCCTCATGAAAAACTACAGTAAGGGTGAATTTTTATTTGCGTTGAAAATACGAAGTGAATTATAATTTAAACGATAAAGAAAAGGAATTGTCTGGGGCTCGATATGTTACATTTTTGTGAAATTAAAGTGTGAAAAAGAAAGTGTACATGGCGCCAATAACTAGCTTAAATCGAAAAGAAATAAAATATTGGAGAAAAACTGTAAGTTGAGAATCATGAGATTTACGATTATGGCTTTCGTTTTGTAGTAGTTATTAGAGCTTTTAATACGGACTTTATCGTCCGAGCAGCCAGCTTTGGAGAAATGTATAGCCAAACATTTTTGTAATTATGGGGTAAATGTTTCTCAAGTTTGCTTAAAATTATAGCAGCTTTTAATTAAGTGATAAGGAACTTTTTTGTATAATGTTTAACGAAGTGTAGATTTTACTTAGCTGAATTTATATTTACATATACATTAATAAGATGCATTAAATAAAACTTCCATGTACATACAGGACACTTTCAGTTTGGCTGTATTTTGTTTGTTTGTTGATTTTTCACTTAAAGAGAGTAATAAGTATTTTAAATTAAAGTTAAAATGTTTGCTGTGCTGCTTAATGATTTTGCATTTTCTAAAACATCATTCTCTTTCACAAACTGAATGAACTAAATACAAACGACAGCATAAAAAAGAAACACTTCGACAGAATACTTCGAAACAGATTAAAGCGAGGAATTGGATATCCTAATTTATTCCTAATGTCTGTATTAAATCATTCGCTAATACTTTGGGATTTTAAAATGGTTTTCAATTTAAAAAAGGACACTGAAGGTTTGAATAGACTGGAGAAATTATTTTAGCACATTGAGGTTTCAGTGTAACAAAGACTTTTTTTGAAGTTATTAGGTATCGCTCACCATTATTAAAATTTTAGTAACTATTACTAATGAATTTTTTTAATGTTTATCTGGCATTATTTAAGAACGAAAATGCAGCGTTTCCTGTCTTCTCCACAATCAGATCTATAAACACTGTTTTATTGAATAAAGAATTTAAACTCTAAACTTTCTAGTAGAACAAATTAATCACATCTTTCATTCCATTCATTTTCACACTTTGTTTAATTCACGTCAGAGGGTATTTTTTGAGTTATTGGGGTAATTTTTTAAATTTTAAAATAATCGAAAGAATCCGCCTTGACGCTAAGAATGTGTTATTAGTTTTTAAAATATTCAACATAATTGACCACCTATTGTGATGAACTTGTACTTCATTCCTCTCTAATAATGGTAATTTACACATGAATATTTTATTTTTCTATGAGTTGTGAATTTTTTACGATCACGTTTTTAGTTAAATATTTCGGAGCGTAATACCAGCTACCAGTGCACTCGTAAAAGTATCGCAATGAAACTGTATCTGAACAGAGGCGTTTCTCCAAATATATTATTGTGTAACATTATTGGGCACTGGCCTTTTGGCAACCCGATGATTTATAAGATTTACACACATTTTGTGATGACTGGTATGTATTTATATAACCTGGCAGGCACGATGTATTTGGTGAAAAATATCGATGATACCGAGGAAGCAACAGCTACAATTTACAATTTATTAAGCACCGTCGCAGTTATAATTAAAGCTAACATTTTTCACAGAAATTTTAAGCAGATTAAAAGCATCGTGGACATGTTTAAAATCGAGGAATTTCAGCCAAGGAACGACGAACAGTGCAAGCTTTTGAAAAGTGGAGTGTTTGTGGCCAGATTTGTCTTTTTTTATTTTTTCATTACGGCTGATTTAACTCTGGTGATGTGGATATCGTTTCCAATTTTGGATAAAGAAAGGCGATTGCCATCCAAAGCTTGGTTTCCTTACGACTACTTGTCGGAGGAATATTATATGCCGACTTATATTTGGCAGAGCATTTTTATTTGCTACCACGCTCTGAGTAATGTTGGAATGGATACTTTATTTGCAATGCTTATGGTGCAAACTGGTGCTCAGTGTGATGCACTTAATGAAGAATTGAGTAATTTAGGAAAAGAGAATTCTAACGACTCTGAGGCAGTACATCAAGATTTACGAAGATGTATTCTTCATCATAAATTAATTTTAGAGTAAAACTGCTGTAACAGTTAGTGGTGTCTATTAAATGTGCTTTTACAGCCTGTGCGATTCCATAGGATTAGCGTTTGGGAATATTGTTTTTGTGCAATTTGTAACTAGTGTTTTGGTTTTGTGCGAAACAATGTTTTTACTGTCTTTGGTAAATACTGTGAATAGTTGCAGATCTATCACATATATTTTTTTTTAGCTTAACACATTCAATGCAACTTTTGTTATGTTACTGTTTTATCAGATTGCTATTTTTACTCAAATATTTTTATATTGTTGGTTTGGAAATGAGGTGGTTTTAAAGGTAAACTTTATCTCACTCCTTGGGAAAATTTAAAACTGTTTTTTTTAAGAGCGAGAAGTTACATTATTCTGCATTTATGTGCAACTGGTACGAGTGTTCACAGCCCTTTAAGAAGGATTTGTTATTTTTTATGACAAGAGTGCGCAAACCTATAATATTGTTCGTGGGAAACATATTTCCTATAACTTTAATGACATTTACAAGCGTAAGTACTTTTTCGTTTTACAGGAGTAACTTAAAAAATGGGAGATTTTAAGATTCATTAAGGACAAACTGTTATATGCTGCTTGAAGTGTGAAATAATTAAGTTTATTTATTAATCAATTTTAGATTTTACGTTCTTCGTGGGCGTATTTTATGGCACTGCGTAAAGTTCATGACAAATCGTAACAATTTTAATATTTGGTCGTTTTTGTTGCGTAATAATGGTGGGATGCTGAACAAAGTTTCATTTTATATGGTCTTAATTAAAAATTATGTCAGTTTTGTTAATTTTTTATGATCCATTAAAAAATTGTGGATCGTAATTAGTTAGATGTTTTATTTATGTGTAGACTGCTATGATTTGCACTTACAATTATTCAGTGACAGTGCTGCAGTTCAAGAACACAAAATGATACATATATTAATCGCAAAATAAAATGAACAGAAATTGTTTGTGTTTTTTTTTTTGTGTTTTGTCTTTTGTTCAGAACTCTTACACCAATTTTTTAAATATTTGAGAAACATTAAAAAATATATAGAAACTTACAGTTGTGAGCTACTCTAACTAATTTTAAACAATCGTTAATTCCTAGACGATTCGTTGTGTTGAAGAACATTATTACATACCAAGTTTCAAGTAAAAATCTGAAATACTTAAATATGAAAAATGCTTAAATACGTGTTTCATTACTTGTGTTGAAGAGCATTAATACCAGGTTTTACGTAACCATTACCACAAAAAAACCCCTACACACCTCTTTTCAGCCCTTTAGGTTTTGAATTTCATCTCATCAATCATAGAATTCTGAAATATGTGTTTTACTTTGTATTTGTGTGAAGAGTATTAATACCAAGTTTCATGTACAAATGTAAATTTACTGTAGAAATATTGGTCCTAGACAAATTTTACCACCCCTTTTTGGGGGATGAATTTCGAGAAATGATGCCTCCAGTATAAAATAAATATTGTCCCCAAATTTCAAATTTCTATCGTTAGCGGTTTGGGCTGGGCGTTGACAGATCAGTCAATTAGGACATTGCCTTTTATATATTGTTACATTGAACGGGCTCAATAAGCTCAACAATTTATTTCTTAGTAACTTGAATTTACACGACTAATTACACAGCGACCATGTACAAAATAATTCCGGTGCAACTTGATTGGCTTTGCTTAACATTCGCTGGACTCGACTCGAATGAATAATCATTCCCGAAGTTGGCCTCTATTTAAATCCATACTACCTTCTAGATGTTCGGCGATCGGGGTCTTTCTGGAATACACCGACGATGAGTCACCCATTATCGCCGTACATACTAGAAACCATAGGCGTCGTACCGGGGCGGCGTATGGGTTTATTTCGTAACAATATACAGGGTTAGTATAAAGTTCCGGAACGAATAAATAACTTTGTTGTTTGAAAAGCTTTTTTTTTAGAAATTTGGTGTGGATATATAGTTGAGCATGGTGACTTGATTAAAATATTTTTCCTTTTTTTATGCTTTCGGTTTAACACACAAGGCCGCCTACTTTTTTTTAATGGAACACTATGATTTTTTTTGACATTTTCTGATGCAGAATAAAAAACTAATTTCAGAAAAAAGTAGGCGCTCCTGCCTGTCAAACCGAGAGCGAAAAAAAAGGAAAAATGTTGTAATCAAGTCGCTATGTTTAACAATATATCCAAAGCAAATTTCAGAAAAAAACTTTTCAAATAACAAACTTATTCGACCATTCCGGGACTTTATACTAACCCTGTATATAGATAGATTGACAAACTTCTGACTTAATATACACTAAAATGGCCGTTAGAAGTAAAATTGGAAATTAAACTCTCGTATTCTTTTCTTTTACATTGTTTGTTTTATATTATTCACAAAAATGTTCTCTAGCTCAGTACTATGTATACAAAATTAGCCTAAATTAATCTGGAAGTTTTATATCCCCTGAAACATAATCAGATAAATAATATAGTTTCTTAGATAAATTAGATAAAATTTGATTCTGCATGTTCTTTGATGACGCTGCCTGTATATTAAAATAAAATGTGGTTTCATATTATTAAACAGAACTTCCCGTGCCCCTGAAGTGCAATCAAACATATGCAGTTTTTTAGGAAAAAAAAAACAATACTTTTTTCGCTTATGCACGGAAGTAAAATAGATAATATCAGTCACAGTGTAAGAAAACAGGCACCATCGAAACCACCGATCTTCGCTCTAATTTAGTTAGTAATCTGCATTGTTGAACTGTACAATTTTGAAGCACAAATTTGACTTTTTTAAGCTACATGTTTACTTATTGTACAATACCAATTTACAAAAAAATGGCCTTATTTAAATAAATTGAAATATTAAATAAGATACAATTAGCACTATGTAATTATTTCATTAAGAGGAGATTATTTCTTCATTTGAAAAAATGGAGCCTTGTCTAAATTCTGAAAAATCTTTGGTGTTTAAATTCTTATAAACGGTAGTGTATAAGACCAAAAATAGAGGTGGATTAATAAATTACACCTATAAAGATATTATTTTACATAATTTAAACAGTATTTATTTCATAAAATTTTTAGAAGATGTAATCAAATTGTGGTGGAGATGATCAAAGGAATTTTGGTTAGCGTTTTACCATCAACATGATTCTATGCCTAATTAAAATCGCCAACATAAGACATACAGCTGGTTTCAAAAAAAAAAAAAAACGGGACAAATGACAATGACATGAACGTCATATTCCCACTGCTTTTCATTGATCTATGACAACCTGATTTGCTCATCTTGTCCCGTTTTTTTTTAAACCAGCTGTACATACGGAAATGGAAAAACAACTAAATGAAATTAGCCATTAGCCATCTATTTTATGCCTTCAAAATAATCAGTAGTGATAAATAATTACCATTAAAAAATAATTTATAAAGATCAAAGGACTTGTTTAAGTGAGGAAAAAATTTGACAATTTTTTGTTAGTACTGACAAAGCTATGACGTTCGGTTTTTTTTTGTAAGATGTATATGTTAAACACTGAACACAACTGTGTCCTAGTGATACTTTTGAAATTTTTTCATTGATTTAAAAATCGTTTTGTTATTGAAAATTTAATGATAATAATTAGAAATATCGCATTTCTTAGAGAAACAAAATGTAATTTTTATCACAGTTCGTTGGTAATTTTCAGTAATGTCGATTTTTGTTTTCTACACTTAAATTTATTAATGCTGCTGAAAATTGACGGCTTATAAGTAAATTTGAAATTTTCAGATTTGTGTTACAACCCTGACAATAGAGATCATAGAAGTTATTGTCCTGATACAAAATTTTGTAATCTAGAATTCAATAAAAGTTTCGAGATCGTATAAGCACAGCAAAGTAACTTTTCTATTATATTCCTCCTTTTTTTGCCGGTCCTTCTCAACGTCAACGTCATCAATCATCAATTTTCCAAAAGCGCAATATTGTACAATATGGTACCAAATACATATAAAGTTCTTCAAATATGAAACAAATGAAAAAGTTCATAAATTTTTACGTCAGAATGAATATTCGTCCGTCTGTAAATTCCAGACAAGATGTATGGAATTAAAAAGACATTTTATTTACAAGTTGTAGGCACAAAATATATTTATCAAGTTCATGACGTAGCTATTTATTTAAGAGGCGAAATAATCGCTATCCACACAGTTACAGCTCAGACAAATGAAACATCCGAAATTCATAATTAACAAAGATTTTTTTCCTTTGCCAGCTCGCCTTCAAATTGCTCGTTTAAATGGAATGGATTAAAGCGAAACGTGGAAACGCTGGCTTTAAAAAGCGTATCTTCTAAAACCATGTATCAGATTAAACTTTAAACTGTTTAAACAATACATGTAGAATTATCATTTAGTATAATTTGTTGATTTTTGTGAAATTGAATTTTTCGTTTATTACGAAACTAAACACGCTTTACTTTTGTTCTAATTCGTGTACAGGAAACACAGTGATTTACTTTATGGCATTCTCGGAACGTTGTACGGACATAAATTCCTTTAAATAAACCATATTTAAAATTTTTCGTTACAGACATATTTAATTTTTCATTCTTTGACATTATTGATTTGTAATTTTTAAAGAACCTGTATCGGGAACATATTAATAGGGGATGGGAGCGTGTAACACATTACCCTACTTTACTAAAATGTTGTGGATTCTGAATCATATTTTATGACTTATACAGGATAGTAAGTATATTAAAAGCTCCGATAACGCAATACAACACGCAAAGTTTTCGCTCTTCTGCTTGGTACGCTTGGCGCGAAAACTTCTGCAAAGCTATTTTGATCAATTAAACATTCGTGTTAATATGCATTTTGCACCCACAGTGATGACATTAAAAGCGTGGTAAAAAGTTGAATGAGAACAGATGCGGCTAATAAAATAATGTAGGCAATAAATTTTCTTACTTTAGTGAGAGGCTTTTAAACATTGTTATACACGGGTTTCAACAATGTCTTTTTTAATAAATTTTCGGCTGTTTTGGCATCTGCGTAAGAATAAAGACTTTAATAAACTCGTTACCGATTTATTGTTTATGTTATCATCTACTTGAAAGAAAACTATCAAGATGCGTAGTAGTTTTTAAAATATGAAAGTTTTTGAGTATGAAAATTTAGACATCAGACAGACAAACGGAAGTCTGGACGTGCATTTTTCTATTCCACGAACTATGAAACTTCAAAATTAAAGTTAGATATGCGTCAAAATGATCCTTTTAATTTTAGCTATCTGGAATATAATATAATGCCGGAAGTTTTAAATAAACTGTCGGTTATACATCTTCATTTTCCTTCAGGGGACAATTTCGGCTATAAAGTTCCACACAGCAACGGAAAACGAAATTCATTCATTCCGACATTTGCGTATGACATTTACATAAATTATTTTGTGCATATAATCCAGTTGTTTTGAGTTTATAACGCATATTCAACACGTTAATTAAAAGACAAAAATTTCGTTTTGCTCCAGTTATTATTATTATCAAAGCAAAATTGATTATTGCCTGTAACTGAGTCTATTACTCGTTGGGAATAAATTTATTATTACTATTATTAATATTATTATCATCATCAAAATTTTATCACGTACGATGCGATACTTCCTATGAGAATGGCAAATAAGGGTACCTTATATACATTTTTCAATTCAAGAAGCTTTTTTCGTATTCACTATTTACGTAATATTCCTCCATAGTACTGCTATTGATTTAAAGTTTCCTCAGGGACACTTTTTTAGTCGCCTAGTCTCCCTTAACACACTACATTTTTTTACGCCTTGCTCATATTTTCGTAATTTTGTCACCTACGCTCTTCGTAAATTGATTCATACATGATGCATGTGATTACATCGCCACTTGTTTGGGTTATAAACTCAAGCCGTTTGTTCTAACTGAATAAATTTTATTAGGGAGAAAGCAGGGTTTTGAGATATTTACCTCGGTTAGCGTTCGTATATTACGTTCTTGAAATTAGATTTTTGTTGTGTTTTTCAAACCACCATATTGTACGGTTCTTAATGACTACATTTCGGTCCGAATGCTCACTTTGCTTTGGCAAACACGGAATATTTTTCAGAAACGGAAGCCAGTAATAATATATCTTCCTGTTTCCCGAGAAATTCTGGCATTTTGTACTTAAATCTAGAACTAACTTCGATGAAAATCGATTTAGTCCCAGGGGAATTAGGATGTTTCGAAGTTCTTTCTACAAGCTGACGGACCATTTTAAGCAAACACCTTTAACCACGGTTTAAATTAGGTAATTTGGAAATAAATATATACATTTGGTTATTGGCATTGTACGAATGGTTATAAATTAAAAATGGATAAGCTATGAATGATTTATGTTGTGCCGGGGAAAATTTATCGGACGTGATCCTTGATGTGTGGCAATTTGTGAATGCAAATATACGTTGATTGATTGTTTTTCTAGACAGAGCTAGACATTGTTAAGGAGAACGAATAGTAATATGTTGTAAATTTGCAGTAAGTAGATGAGGAGAGTTTTATGTGACTTGAATAGTAGTCGTTAAATTTAAGTACTGCAAGCAATAATTCCTTACGTGATGTTAGGCATCAGTGTACGAATATTTATAAACAAATTGTTCCCCGGCGCATCCACCAAAAATTTTGCTGTAGTTATTTTCACTTTAAATAATTTTGTAGACATGATTTACTGACGATAGTAGACATAAATCATTATTTTGTCGGAACCTTTTGCTTTGTCGTCAATTAAAAAAAGGTTTCTTTTTGTGGAGACCCTAACATAAAGAAGTTACATTTTTGTCAATCGTACGAAACCTCACACTCATTCGTATCATTTGTCTTTCCGAGGGCTATTTATATAAATAACTATTATGTTCTATTAACTTCTCCTCTGTTCAACGTTATCATGTCCGCTTTCCCAATGTATTTGTTTTTATCCGTCTTGGAACAGACTCCTGTTTGTAAAGTCTGGAGAGCTGTTTCAGTTCTTTTTATTTTCCCTTCTTTGCTATTTTTGCACTTGTGTTTTAATTAACTGGCTCCTCGGAGTCTCAGTTAGCAGACCTAATTTTTATGTAAAAATAGCTTTAACGCGTAACTTTTTTTTGCAAACACAAAGACAACACATAAAGCGAGAACGTGTTTTAAAAGTGTAAACTTATTTATTGACTGAGTAAGTGCTCTAATGGCGATGCGTTTTAATCAGCTGAAAGCGCAATTTATAAAGACTTTTGTGCCATAAAACACCTTAATGATCATTTAAATCATGCGGATATTTTCCTGAGATTGTAATGAACCAAGTGCATTAGCTTATCTCATCGTCATAGCGGCAGCAAATTTCTTATAAAATGTTGTTTTACAGGATACGGGAATATCGTACCTGAAACGACAGAAGGGCGAGCCTTCTGCATAGTATTCGCTCTTGTGGGAATTCCTCTTACGCTCACCGTTATCGCAGACTGGGGCAGACTGTTCGCATCAACAGTGTCAACACTCGTGAAGCATACACCACCACTGCCAAAAAAATTCAGGTAGAAGAGTTAGCTAATATATCAGTCACACAAGAAACAGTTGGACCAACTTTGACCACGGGGTGCAATAAATCTTGTTTTGGTGCTCACCGGAAGGAAAATTTTTTGCCTTTGTAGTGGTCGCTACATTTGCCGAAAACTACACTTAAATATTTTTTCTTGAATTCCACATAAATAATGTACATAAATTAAAGATGATGCTGCAAACTATCATTCAATTTTTATAAGCTGAATTTTTAAAACGACATTACAACAAAATGTGTGTAGAATATCATTTTGTCGTTAATCAAAAAGCGATTTTAACACTGAAAATGTTTAAGATTTATCGCGCTATAAGTTTAAAGATGAAAGAACCGTAATTATCGGAGATCCTATTGGTAGTCGACAGTAAGTTTTATGGGAGTGTCCTCCTACTGTGTCTTTTGTGAACACTGATATATTGCAGTCCGCACTTCGGTTTCCATATATTTATTTAATAATAATTTTTATTTTCGTCTACATGTAACGAATCAGACTTAATATTAAGCTCAAATAAAAACAACCTTCTATGTTAAAATGCAAAACGTTAAATATTGTTCAAGAGCTGCACTTTCAGGCTGAAGGTAAAAGCTTTTCAGATGTACATTATGAAAGTCTTTATTTTATTAATAGAAAAAAGGAATTACTGTTAGACCTGCTTTTAAGATTTGAGATAGTAATTTTGTTTCGCGAATATGGAATCACGTTCTTTTTTTTAACTGTAATGTTGATATTAAAATACTTTGTTTACTTTTCCAAGCTGACATTTCACTGATTCAAAAACATAAGTGATTTTTATACTTTAGCAACATTTCAAAATATTTAGTCCGCAAACGTTGAGTGACATAGTTAAATAAACTCTAAACTTAAATAAAATATGAAGTATTACCTGGTCCCCTACAAGTTTTAAGTTGTAACTTCTTAATTAATTAGAGCAAAAAATAAGTTTCACTTTAAGCAACATAAACAATGTTTAGTTTTAAATTGTGAAATAATCAAGTGATGTTGCCATAGAATTCATGGAATCACCTAAACTTTTAGTGAAATTCTAAAAAAGTTTTGGGGATTCGATGTTCAGAACAGCATTAAAAAAAATCATTCCATTTTTGTTCCATGTACTTAAAAATTCATAGGTCATCTGTCATAGTATGAACGCTCTATATGTCAACTAATAAAATTTTACAACGTAAAAGTTAAAAAGTTTACGGCGAAACAAAGCCAGTTTTCTTAGAAACTTGTATTTACAAAATTATAAAAAAAATATGACAGTGCTGACGAACAAATATTTTCCTGAATACAACCCTGAATTTTGAGCAGATTTCAAGGTATGAAGCGTCGTCTATGATGGATTGACTAAGCTCTCTACCGTGAAGGTTGTTCGACCACTGTTGGCTTAAATGACTCTAATAGGGCCATAAAATTTTATTAGTACACAAAAATGGTGTTTTTACAGTGCATAAATTGTATATCCTTGCCAAATGTTAATATTAATCTCAAAACAAGTTGGCAGTATGCTGTGGCACTCGCAGTCACGAATAGCCAATAAAATTTTAAGTGTCACCAACTCTAAACCACATTTTTTCGATTACACGATGATTTAGGAATATATTTCATTAATGAAAAATCGTAATATGTTAAAAATTATTAATATGCTTTTGAATAGAGGTTTTTTATTTGTGTGAGACGTTATTAAATTTGAAGATTTAAATTTTGTGTGTTATGTTCTGCAACACCATACAAATAGTAAAAATAGTTCATCATAGTTAAGGTCGGTTTATACATATAAACTTGCCGCTGACGTTATTGTTCGAGGTTGCCGTTGCCGTTGTAAGATAAATACGCAGCGAAGGTATGCGTTCGAGATGACCAACTTTTAACTTTCGCCGGTACGTTGCCGTTGACTTTGGGTTTTCAACAAATCAAATTGCAATAATGTGCAGTGCTGGCAACTTGAAGGAAATCCCCTGAAGTAGGGGGGACATTTTTCTGGTTGACAGGTCCACTAATATTAAGTCAATTAATCACCTGTTCACCGAAACCCTTGTATTTTAAATAGCTGCCATCATTTTCTGCAATGTAGCTTTCTGTCAGTACTGATCCATTGTTAAAGATACTTCTCGACGTTTAAATCGACTATTCGTCTCAAAAACAGATTACGTAATATAACCGCTGGGGCTTACATTTTGCCCTTTTTTCTTAATATGTGTAGTCTTATTTTCACAACAAGAAAGGTAAAACATGTTTACAATGGTAAATTTTTGTAGGAAAGTATCGATTTTGCAACTAGGCTCCGCCCCTCGCGCTGACAACGAATGAAAAATTCATCACGATTGAGATCAAGACGGATGGGTGGGGCTTCTTTTTTGGTTTTCTTTTTTAATTGATACATTTAGTTTTCTTTATATAATAACCTGATTACTTAAGAACATATATCACATGGTAATTTGTCGTAGAAAAATAAGGATTTTACAATTAAGCTCCGCCCCTCGTTTTACGACGAATAAAAAAATCATCAGAATTGAAATGGGGTGGGTGGGTGGGGCTTACATGTTGCTTTTTTTTCGTAATATACATAGCCATCTTTTCACAACAAGATACTTAAAACATTGTTAAAATGGTACATTTTTGCAAGGAAATATGGATTTTGCAATTGTGGGGTGGAGCTCAATTGCAAAATCGATATTTTCTTATACAAATTTTCCATTTTAAACATATTTGTTGTGAAAAGAAGTCTACACATTTTAAAATAAAAAAGCAAAACGTAAGCCCGCCCACCCGCCCTATCTCAATTGTGATGATTTTTCGCCTTGAAGCAAGGGGGCGGAACTTAACTGCAAAATACTTACTTCTTAACAAGAAATTAAAAACATGTTTTTAAGTATCGTGTTGTTCAAACAATACTATGTACAATCGGCGGACATGTAAAACTGGTACAAAGAAAATTTTCCTAATGTGTATCAAGCTTGATTCCCGGGACCGTTACCGGCCAAATATACGTTAAAAAAAGACAGATTTACACAAGATACATTTTTCATTTTCCTTATAATTTTTATGACAGTTCGTAGCAGTTTTATAGGTCGACAGATTGTACGTTAAAAAAAAGACAAAATATGAACCCCGCCCACCCACTCCATCTCAATTGTGATATTTTTTTACGAATGACAACTTCATTAATGTTTACATCAGGGCAGGTATGGGTAGGACTCAATTTTTGGCTTTAATTTTTTCTTAATATACTTAGTATTTTTTAAATAAGACGATCCTTAAAAACATGTCTTACATGGTAATTTCTTGTAGAGAAATAAGAATTTTGCAATTAAATTCCGCTCCAATTGAGATAGGGCGGGTGGGTGGGGTTTATATTTTCCCTTTTCTCTTAATATACGTAGTCGTCCTTCGGGTCAAGAAACTTAAAATATGCGGGTATGGGTGGGGCTTTATTTTTCTTAATATACATAATATTCTTTGAACAACACGATACTCAAAAACATGTTTTTAATTTCTCGTAGAGAAATAAGGATTTTGCAGTTAAACTCCGCCCGCTTGGCTGACGATGAATAAAAAAAATCATCACAATTGAGATAGGGTGGATGGGCGGGGCTTCATTTTGCCTTTTTTTCTTAATATGTTTGGACTTATTTCGAAAACAAGAAACTTAAAACATGTCTAAAATGGTAAATTTTTGTAGTAAACAACTTCAATCCGCCACTTTTCTCTACAAACCCTTTAAATACAGCAAAAGTTGAACATCAAAGTTACTATCAATGGCAACTTGGCAACGAAGTTTATAAAAGATAATTTTGCTTTTAAGCAACGTCAGCGGGAACAGCAACTGCAACGGGATTTTCAACGTCAACGGCAAGTTTATAAATTCCACTTTGGAGTAATTATAGCTATGAATGGAAGTAGAATATTTATTATAGATATATTATGTTCGATAATAATTTAACCTTACATAACAAAGGACAGCACTGTCATGTAACATCATGTAAGTGAAATGTTATCTTTTTGTGTCGTCATTTAAAACTTATTTATAGAATGGGTTTTTAATTACCCCGAAAACATTAATTGAAATGGTGTTTACATTTATTTGCAATAATAAAAATGAATAATGATTCTAATTATATTTATTCCATCTTTTCTATAAACGTTAAATTTTTACTAAAAACGATTTTCAAAATATTTGTAGTAGTTTTTTCAACTGAAATGGAGCAAATCAAAACATCAAAAAAAAATTTTGATGATCATGAATCCAAACATTTCAAAAAAAAAAATAGGATTATCCTTAAAATATTTCGCAAATCCACTTTAAAAATTATACTTCAACTAGTGATTGTATTTATTTGTCTTTTTTTGCTTCCCGAGCGTAAGCTAAGAAACGTCAGGGTCCGGATAGTATTGTATTGTGCTGCAATCTATAACTTTTCGGGACGGGGATAAGTGCGCCTCTCGGCAGTGTTCTCGTCACAGGTGGTACGGAATTGCGACTCTCTGCGTGATCCGCTCGAGGTAGAGAACGTAATCGCGGCAATGAAAATAAGTGCTATTCGTAAGCCCTTTTAATCCTCTCCGGAATTGCGGCCCTCTGTGTGATCTGCTCGTCATTGAGAGCATTGCGTCACTCGGCCAAGATAAAGTCATTAATTTTTTGGAAGAAAAGCATAAATAAATTTTAGCAGTTTTGTAATTCTTAAATCGGTTAATCTTATCAAAGTGAGGAAGAAAGTTTTTATGTTATGTCGTATTATAACATGGACTGTAAAATTTTGTATTTGGACGTGTATATGTAATCTTAAAAAATGAAAACACATCAACACACTATAAGTTAAGAAGCATATTGTGCTGCATATTTAAAGATAAACTTATTTTAAAATAGTTTGGAATGACGTTATCTAAGTATTTGTATTATTGTTATTGAAAAGTGAGTGGATGGAGATAAATAGTTAATTTTTAATTGGAGTTTAGCGGTCTAAACAACAATCTTCAGGTCGTTCACGACAGCTCATGTAGAAAAAAAATAAGATTCCAAAAATTTTATTTAAAATTTACTCATTCCTCTTTTCCAAAAAGTCGTTTCCAAATATCATTGACTAAGTTCTTGGTTTACATACATATACAGATTCTCTAAAAGAAACTATTAATTAATCTTAACACGTCTTTATGAAAAGTAGGCCCTGACATGCACGAGGTGTTGGATGTAAATCAATATGTCTTTACCTAGTATGATTTTTAACAATAACTATTTGTTTCAGAAATGCGATGGTTGCTCGAAGAACCTCCTCCTACGCCCTGTCAGCTGTTTGTTTCCTTTTTGTTTACCTTGCAGCGGGGGCAGGACTCTTCGTCATTTGGGAAGACGATTGGACCTTTTTCGAGGGATTTTATTTCTGTTTCATAACGATGACTACCATCGGCTTCGGAGATTTAGTCCCAAGTAAGAATAACTATGCATTAATGAATTCCCGTGGCGTAAAAGCAATAATGACGTACCACATACTGCGTCGATGGTGAAAGGAAAAGTTAAAAGTACCGTAAACAATACTTTCCACTTCATTAAATCGTTACATGGTAATAACAATAGCGCCCTAACACGTTGTCATCATCACTCTGCCAAATTTCCTACATCCAATTTGGTGCCAAGGACATAATGGGACGTAAAATCCGGAAAGGTCATAAAATAAAGCATTTGTGTAACGAAATATGACATTTAAGTTAGGAAGCTCAGACGCGATTTCTGTAAGGATATGCAATTTAAAGAAAGATCAAATTTAGATGAATATTTGTCTTGCCAAAGTTTTTACGAAGTTTCTCTTTAAATAAGATACAAAGTGACTACACTGTACACTTTATTAGATTTTCTGGGAGAGTTCGTAGGGCAAAAAACTCTTGTTGTGGCTTTACAAATTTCATTTAGAGCGGGCTGTTTAATAAACTCCACTGGAGTTTTATCATTCGCTAAACCAGTTAACTGACGTCTCGTTATGAAGTATTTTTAATCCGTTCTAAATTCGTTAAGCGGAAAATGAAGACCATATTCACGTGTCAGATTCGCTCAAAAATTTATTATTTATCTGGAGAAGTAGACGTCCCGGGAGATCGATACAATTTGCGGTGCTTGTTTGCTTAATCTGTAATTTGCTAGGTTAGCGTCTGATGAGCTTTCACAAATTTATTGTTCTGGGGTGTACGGACATTGCTCAAATCGAGGACAAGCAAATTTTATGAGGTCTCCAAAGAATTGGAGTTGTAAACTATCTGAAACTTTGTAATGAGAATCGAGCATATTTCGAACGCGTTAATGGTGTCATATTTTGTTTCATAATTCTGGCCAAGTCTGATGGCCTATATTTTATGCGTTTACGAAAAGGCGCCAATATTCTTTCCCTCCATTTCACGGGTCGCAAAGTGCATCAAATGACAGTGACCGAGACGTCGATATATTGAAGGTTATTCACAGCAGGTGTGCCGGTCATAACTCCTCAGCGTTAGTTTACGTACAATAACATTTTTCTGACTGAAAAGATATACAAACCAAAACTCATAAAAAATTTAAACCATAATTAAAGAAAAAGTATCTAAAAATTTATTTATTGGAAAGGTAATGTAAAATTGCTGTCTTAAAATCTCAAAATTTGATGTGTCCGCGACGGATCAGTGGACACGTACCTTTACTGAAACCCTATACTCTACCGGAGAAAAAAATTTCAAACGGCTTCAAATCATTGATACTGACATTAAAGGGTACCTAACTTTGGCTTCATGAACAAATAGCCTTATTTCTTACTGTAGATATGTCTACAAACTGTGCAAAGCGCGTGATTTTTAGCTTTGTTTGTGTATTCCTAAACCTCAAATTCTCAACAAAGTTTTTATTGTGCTTGTGTTGAGACACAATACCTATGAATGTTTTGTGTATAGAAAATGTATATTTAGTGGTTATTCAGTTACTATTTCTGCCCATGTTTACGTCATAACGGAACTATATTACATTAATAAAGCCACTTTATATCTGCACAATTTCATTATGACTCCTGTAAATACCACTATCCCAGCTTTGATACCTCGTTTTCGGATTTACGATTCCTACGAAAAAGGATACGTAATTGGTATCGGATTTCTCTCGGGTTCAATTGTTGTCGCTTGATTTGCAAACAGATCGAGATTTGCTTCGTCACGTAGTGCTGTCCCATCAACGCAGAAAAAATAATTTTCGTAATCTCGTCTAGTCCCACCAGATGAGGCGACATCAAATGCAACACAAACATCGAAGTCCTTGCCATTGTGTCTCCTATAAAACTCCTATTTTTCTAGAGAAACCGACTTATATGCTGCTCTGCACGTTGTACATTCTGGTGGGTTTGGCTTTAACGTCTACTATAATAGAATTAGTGAGACGACAATATGCCCAGTCATGGCGACAGCTGCAAGCACTCCGAGGACCTCTTGCTGAAAATTTGAGGAGGTTGGCCGACAACGCGCCGGGATTAGACGTGATGGCATTTCAACAGGACCTCATGAAAGTTTTAACTGTGGTAAGGTGACGGTATTGTTATTTATTGACTACCCGAAACTGAAGGTTCTTTTATTTTACTCAAGAATGCTCTGCAAGTGTTTCTGTATTTTTAAAAGGGACTACACCAGGTGCTCATACAAAATTTACACTTATTTCTATACTATTAAAAAACAATATGCAATTCATCTTTAAATGGATACTTTTTTTATTCATTCAATCGAATACAAAGTGCGAATATGATTTTTATTTTCCGCTGACGTACAGTGTGGTCGAAAACTTTTTGAGTTGTAGTAACCCCTAACACCATCGCTGATTCAAGCTTGGTTGCTTAGCAGATTAAGACGGATTTCCCTTTTGATGAGAATGTTTTGTTTATCAGCTGATCGTACGTGGATTTTCGGCGTGGTCAGCGAATGGGTAGAACGTTGTAACTTTAATGTTTATTGTGGAGTGTAGCGAACTTCTGAATGACCGTCGGTTGTAAAAGTAAGGCTGTTGCAAGACCAGAATTGTTGAAATGTTATCGGAGGAAACAACCAGAGTGGAAAAATTAAGTCCCTAAATAACAAAGGGAGCAGCTGTGGACTTAGAACCAGGGTCGATTTAAATGAGGTAAAATTGATGCAAGAAATCCCTGAATTTGTTGAAAACCTTTCTAGGAATTATAGCACAGTATAGCCACTTTGCATTTACAGCTTCGTCCAGTCGTAAGTTAGGGCAGCAGAAACGGAATTCAGCGGAAAAAGATCGCCGTGGAAAAATTAAAGGTTTACGATGGTGAAGGTAGCAGCTGTTGTTCAAAGTACTTGTAGGGTAGGGTTACAAAAGAAAGTCATTTCACGGCAGTTATGTGAGATGAGAAACATTTGGATTGAAGTTATTCTCTAAATGGTGCTTACAATAAAGTGGACAAATGTTGTATAAAAGGGATTCAAAGATAAAAAAAATCTCTAAAATTAATGCCTTTATTTCGGTTAAAGTTAAAGTCTCCTGAATTTTGGCGATAGCAAGTAGAAATAGATTATTATAGTCACAAGGAAGAAAGGAAGCAGAATTAAATTATGCCAGAGTCTGTCAACAATTTTAAGCTTCAAAGAATTTACATGACGTTAAATCACGCGTTAATTCAGGTTATCGATTATTTAAATTGCATTCGCAGATTACCTTGTCGACCGAAACCCGATAGATATTACATACAAAAGAAAAAACACACGTTCAGTACGATCAAAATCACAATAAACTTGTCTCGGAAACGCTGCGCTCTAGAGCGGCGCCTGAGAATAAATGTTCGAATTCAAGCCGCAAAAATACTGCAAGAGAATAATTAGATCTGAAACAAACTATTAAGAAACTGTAAGAAAGCGCTTCCATTTTTCGAATCCACGAGGATATGAATTTTTAAGGTTCTTTGTTTCAAAATGGATCAACGTTTGAGATCAGTTTAAATGTCTGTGGCCGCCTGGAAGTATGCAACCAGTTATACATACATAATGCAGCCACCGGATTGGCAGTTACAACGCGCAAGCCCAAAGAGGAAACGCCACGGTGGAAACGTAAAACAGACTCTCTTCTTCTCCGACTACTCCCCGTGGGCAGACGTCCTCTTCTTCTCCGACCACTCACCGTGTGCAGACGTCCTCTTCTCTTCAAGACCTCCACGTGGACATACACATACAACCTTGGGCCGTGTTATCATTTTTTGTAGTTGGTATTGTAAATAAACCTGTACTAAAACCGTTTCCGTTAGTAATTCGACGACAACAATTACATGTCATAAACGAACTGTTAGCAACCTCGAGTGAGAAGTTAAGGAGTGTGTTATAGTATAAGTAATCCTTAAGTAAAAGCGTCCAGAAATTTTTAGTTATGACTTGATAAAGAAAAGAGTGAACTCTGAATTAGTGAATTTCTTAACACGTGGTTTTTGTGAACAATTTCACTACTGTTAAATTGTGTTAGAACCAGTAACATGAACTGCGAGTTTACAAAAATCAATTCGGGGACCGTATTATGTTCAAAATGGGTTCCTCAAACACTTTTGATTGAAATAAAGCAGATAATAGGTTTTCATTCTGTCAAGAGGTCTAAAGGTTTCATATCGAGCATTTATTAAGATAACTTACAAATTCCCCCTCAAGTTGAAAAGTCAAAGATTTAATATAGATATAGGTAAAAATGTTAAATGACATGATCTGATAGTTTAAAAAAATCATCGATACATTGTTTAGTTCTTGACAAAATTGGTTTATTAACTAGACCTTATTGTTTTCAAAGTGGGTTTCTCCAATACTTCGTATTCAAATAAAGCAGATAACAAGTTGTTCTCCTGTTATGAGGCCCAAGGGGTTCATATAGAGCAACTATTAAGATAACATTTTTTTAAGTACATATTCAATAAAATGTTTTTTCCCATGATTTTTTAAATTTGGTGTCATGTGTAAATGCGATTCAAAGGTTTTTCTCTGTACTTACGTGAGTTTGGGAATTTATAGGTCACAGATATCACTATAACGCCAATTACTGAGTTTAACGCCACATTGTTTAATTAATTAAAGAAGTATGGTGAAACTTAGTGTATAATATCGATACTATTGTTTTTATGAAAACTGGTTTCTACGTCTATCACTTTTGTTAACATTTGTTCAGCTGTTAAAAAATATTGTCATTATTATAATGATTAACAATTTACATATAAACAAAAGTGTTAGGTTTACCGATCGAGTATTTTTAAAAGCCATGATACAAAGATCGGCACAACTGTTTTTAGAACACTTAAAAATCAAATTAAAAAAATATTTGTAAAACATTACATTTAAGTCAGCAACACGATAATTATTATGAGCACAAAGAGATTTCTGTAAGCGTTGTAAATAATGGTGGTTGACCTTTACATTTAGTCGGTTTGCCAAAGGATCGAAGTCTTTGTATACCTGGTGGTTCGATTGAACTCAAAGATGTATTTCAGGACTATACATGTATTGTAAAACTTATTTAGTTACAATGTATGAAGTATGATTTCAGCGACAATTAAATTTAAAAAAATTGCTTTTAACTATCCATGTTTCCTGCGAAGTATACCTTAGCGATAAGGCTGTATGAATCACGGTTTCAACTGTGTCACACTTCTACACAACCACGTAGTTTTATATTATGTGGGATCACATTGTTTCAAACTGTTATTAGATTGCCTACAGGTGCTTATTTCAACAACTAATTCTGGATCTTATTTTTCCACTTTGAGTTTCAACCTAATCGCATTATTGCTATTCCACTGAGTCACTTGACTCGTGTTAAGAAAGTTCTGGAAAGTTCTGAGTTAGTAAACATTAAATTTGTAAATTCTAACCTTTTTTTATATTCTCAAAACGCTCTACTATAATCATAACTTGTTTATTACAGACGTCTGGCGCTTTGTTTTGCCTGATTTCTGTGTACATCACCTTTAATAAAAAGCTTCCATCTAGACCGGTATATATTGCTTCAATTTATCTCACATAATTCAGCTCTTTTGAATGTTTTGAGCCGCAATTGCGGTCGTTTGTACAAAACTGAAACATGAAACAAATTTAAACAGATTTTTGTCGACATTGTAAATGTTAAACAGCTATTCATGTATTCTTCTTTTGGTTTTGCCTCATTTAAACTGCCTTTGCTTTTACGTGCTTGCACTCACAACTGCGAATTGTTTCCTTCGACAGCATTCCTGTAATTTCATTTTTGCATCAACGTTCTACGTGTAAACTTTCAGTCGGACAAAAGGTAAGTTCGTTAAACTTCACAGTAATAAATTAATATTAAAACTTTATCCCCCTGTTTGATCAATTCCGCATAAAAAAACGATCAGCTGATAACAAAACAAAACAAAGCTGCTCCCACATGTTTTTAAACCAGTGATGCCAACTATATCCATACGTAGTGTATGTTATGGCTCGCTGAAAATCAAAAATGTTTCCACTGCACGGTATTCATTTTTAAGTAAGTTCGGGGTAAGCGTTTATGAAAGTCTTCAAGTTCCTACAGCTAGTTTGAAATTCAAATTTAGGTAAGGTAATTAGGTAAAAAAGTTTTCTCTTAATGCAAAAGTTTCGTGTTGTCTTAGTGTTTTGGTGAATACTTTTGCTTAAAGTTTTAGTTTAAAATTTTCTGTGATGAATTTTTAGTGCACAATTTTTTTCTTTTTTGGTTAACTATTTATATTTTAAAGTATGTACTGTAAGAATGTTATAACAAAATAATCAGTAAAATGCCCTTCGTAGATGCTAAACTGTTGGTAATTTCCGCAGTTGTAGGTAAATAAAACAAACTATTACCTGCCTACGCTCGTTCTCTCAAACTTTCTTAAAATAGATATTTAAAATACCCCAACTGAATTTAAGCTACTATTGAATTAAACTTGCAGATGAAAATATTTAAAGAGTATTAGAATTTGTTTTTGTAATCATTTCTTTCCTGTTTGTTTAGGTAACTATGCCCCGCAGATCTGCATTTTCAAAAAAGGAGAAGAAACTCAAACAGAAAGAATGGGAAGACGCCATCGAGGCTGTGATAAGAGATATCACTGTGGGTACAGCAGCCGCCGAACAGAAGCCTCCGATGGTCCAAATAGTCATTTACGAGAGTTCCGTTTGAAAGGTCAACAATTTTATCTCCAGTGTCAAGCTATACCGAAACTTAGGTCACTTGCATAACACGATCGGTATCGGAATTCCTATAAAAAATGTAACAAAAGTCATATCATTCTTTAGGTCGACTAAGGAGTCGACGATTATGATTATTTTCTTCTGCACCTAGGTAATAATATTTACTTATCTCAAGATTTACAAAGTTTCTACTTTATAACATAATAAAATGACAATTTAATCAAAATATTTTGTAATTTTTTATCACGATTTATAAATTGTAACACCTCATGCATATAGATTATTATGCTTTTCATTGATCTGTAAAATATTGTAAAGTTATATAAAAAGTATTATATAAGATATAAAACGTTTTTTAGACTTTTACGAAATAACATCCTCTAAAGCAGTTCCATTGTTTTATTCTATTACACCTACAGTAGAGAGTGATAAATGAAGCATTCTCATAGTCCTTACTATACTCCCAGAAAATGTGCCATCAGCACCTAATAATTCTCCAGGGTTGGTGGATAAGAGCAAATTTGTGTCATTATTTTAATTCCAGAGAAATTTAATTTTAGCAACTTTAATAAAGTTTTCCTTCAAGACTTAAGAGTCATGTTAGTGTCATAGCTATTACTACCTAACTCTACCGAACATTGCTCTTTACACTCAAAACCCAGGCCATAGTTCACGCAATTGTGCAACCTCAGAAATAACAATCAGTTATCGAGATGAGTCATTGATGTAGTAAATTCCGTATTTACTCCAGACATTTTCACGACTTAATTTTTATAGACCATGTATTTGGAAAATTTTGTTTCAATTTTTGGCGGTATTTTGCATTTTTCTTGAATAGTGTCGGTCATAATTCGGAAAAATCTAAACAATTACGAAAAACCACGCAACATTTTGTGGAACCGGTATCACAATGGACTTTGACCGGCTTTGGCGTTACTACTGTACTTATGTGGGGTATCATGTGATTCATAATAGACACGTTCAGTACAAGGGACCCCCACTCTTTATCTATATATACTATACCACAACCAGACGACCTTAACTCAGCTCCCAACTGTACGTTGCATCAGAGGGAAGTGTTTGTTTTGTTTAGTGCCTCTAGAACATTCTACCGGTGTGAAATTTCACGTAAGTGTGTTTATTTTATGTTAATATGACAGTAAAGTGTTACAATAAAGGCAAATTACAATTTTTAGTGAAATAGTGCTTCTCTTAAAAGATCAATTCTATTTTTTAATTTTTATTTCACGAAACAAGAAATTCTGTTTGATATTTGCACATATTTGGATTATACACTTGGTGCATAGAGTTTTTATCTATTAACAATTAGTCGATTTATTTGGTGCTAAGTAAGTTTACACACTTTACAAAATCTAATAGCAATTAATGAAAACTAAAAATATTAAAATTCTTCTAAAATCATTTGACCTTTGTGATAATAAAAACATATGTACTAAGTACTGCAGTCATTGGTTAGAGGTTTTATTAATGAACACACTAATTCGACTTAGAAAATCTAAAGAATTAATGGAAACTAAAAGATAAAAATATGTAGGTACTTCTAAAATTCATTTGACCTTTGTGATAATAAAAACACGGCTGTGATAATAAAAACTTTTACGCTGTATTCTTATCTAGTTTTTACGGTGATTATCAGATCAACGTTCCCTTTCCGGCACCAATTTAGTTCGTTAGTCTGTCTCGACTACTTGTAGTTCTCGTGATTGTTATATCGTTAAATCAAAACTTGCTCGAAATTTTTAATATCAAGTAAGTTAGATTATTGATACCGTTCAAATTCCTAAATTTATATTTGATTCACACTCAAGTTTTTGTAACAAACAATCAAAAAGCTATCTTAGTGATTACAGTTAACAAGCTCATTTAATTAGATCTTTTATCATTATAGAGAAAAAATGGCTGATACCCAAGTCACTTCACCCATGAATCCAACTTGCATGGAATCCGTCAACAGGATCGTCAAACTTCCAGTAGTCGAATCTTCCATCAACGCCGCGACCACCGTTTACGAAAAAGTCAAAGTAAGCCCACCAACAAACCATAAAGACGTTTCTAAACTCTACCTTTCAGGAATACAACAGCGTCACCCAGTGGACGTGCAACACCGCAGAAAGTGTCGTCAACAAAGCGGTTGAAGTAGGCAAACCCATCGCTACACCCATAGTTCAAGGCCTAGAAGGACCCATCAAGAAAGTTGACGGTGTTTTTTGTACTGGTCTGGACTACGTGGAAAACAAAGTTCCAGCAGTTAAGCTTCCTCCTGGAGAGGTAAGTTTCTTCTCATGTCATTCATCCAAAATATTTATTCATTCGTCGTCATTGCAATCATCTGACCCCAAAATGACTCTTATTCAGATTCTTTGCCAGATGTACACCACCACGAAAGACTACGTCAACAATACAGTCACCCCCGCAATTGGGGCGGCTTATGCTTACGTCGAACCCGCCGTCAAATCAGCGTACGAAAAAATTGAACCTGCTGTAGAAACAGCGAAGACAGTGGTAGAGCCTGCTGTTGAAAAGGCGAAAGTTATCGTCGAACCCGCTGTTGAAAAGGCGAAAACGCTTGTGGAACCGGCAATTGAGAAAGCGAAGTCAATTGTGGAACCTGCACTAGAGTCTCTTAAAGAATATGGCCAACAGAAATTGGCGGAATTGAACCAGTGTGCCCAAGGACATCCGGAAGGGGATATGGAGTGTGAAGAATGCCAGGCTGCTGCGAGAAACATGGAGGAACACTAAATTATCATAATGTATAGTTATTTATGTTAGTTTTGTACTGTGCTCATTTTTAAGACTGCGTTTTATACTGTATTTAAGTAATGCATGGCTTTTATGGTCTCAAAACTTTGGTAACTACTTTTGAAATTTGTATTTTACTGATGTAAAAAAACAATGGTTTGAGATTACGAATTTTTGTTTTGGGGCTGTAAAAGTAGTGATAGGTAAATCTTAGTATTTTTGAATAAATATTTTTACTCATTTTAAGAGTTTTCTTTGAAATTGAAAAGGTACAACATACATTTTTGTTTTAAAAACAACTTTGTGTGTGGTTAGTATGTAGTAATGGTGGGTCTTTGGTGTTTTATTAATTGAACGAATTAATCCATAATTGACAATACTGATTGAGAGAAACAATTTTATCATTAAAGAATCGTCAATTCCGATAGTTTTGGAGATCATTTGCCTAATAAAAATCTGAACAGACGGCACACAGACTGAACCAGGAGCCAGGAGACCTAATTTTTCATACTCTATGAGTCATGAAGTGTCGAGAAAACATAAAAGTAGTCAATCGCCGTAAACTTTCTGGGAGAGAATTAGAGAGATTATCTGTCTAATAAAGATCCATGACGACAGACAAGCAGACAAACGGACAGACAGACTGACAGACAGGCGGACAGATGGACAGCTAGTATTTAGGAAGTAAAATCTCTGGTATTTAAGAGGTCAAAGCGCTGATTAAGGGGAGATTAATTACGGATTAATTAATTCGAGATTAATTACGGATTAATTCGTTCAATTAATAAAACACTAAAGACCCATTTATTTCTAAACATCATATTCATGTTATTAATTGTCAGATTTCAGAATAATATTTGTTCTGTGCATAACTAGTGTGAGATGTAACATACATTTTTAGTTGTATAGTGTGTCCCATACTTTATGAAGACAACGTACTCGTATAAACACCTGATTTTATGGGAACTGCTTTAGAACTTCTAATAACTACGAGGGCCACTAAATATATTATTTGCCTGACTATGAAACAAAAGACATACGATTTTGTGGATAATTTTATTTTTGAATATAATCACCCCTACATCAACGCACTTGCGCCATTTACTCTCCAATGAATTTATGCCCTTAAAAAAATTTATTCTTGATCGTCAAAAAATAGTAAACTGCTTCTTTTATGCAGTTTTAACAATCTGAATAAATAAAAGTCAGACGGAGCTAGATCAGAACTATAGGGGGGATGATCTACTTCGAAGAACCTGAATTCTTGCACAACGGGCCGCATTATGCACCGTTGAATTTATCGTGCAGCGAAAACGCTTCTCTATTAGCCAAATGTTTCCAAATGATTTCGTGAAATTTCCCTTCGGCACAGTTTTTATTCGGATGTCAGGAATCATGGAACCCATCGGGCAGAGACTTTACTCATGTTCAAATTGTCATGCAATATGGTTATTAATCTAGATTCGGATATTTCTAATGTCCTGCTAATTATCGAAACTTTCAGACGCCGATTCTCGAAGACCATAGCTTCAACTTTTTGAGTCATCTCTGTATCTGTTGCTGGTTTTGGTCTTCCATTTCTGAGGTCGCCTTCGATGGATTCATGTCTCCACCGAAATTATTTAGACAAAATTTTAAACCCGAAATGAAAAATCTAACTTAACTAAAAATTACGGTGTCGGGCTAGAATAAATGGCACTATTTAACGTATCTTAACAAATGGTGTCAACTGTTTTTTTCATGGATAGGTAGATAATATTTCTAGTTGCCCTCGTATATTATATGCATGTATACTGAACATTCTTTAAATCTTACGACTTGATTTGCATAATTTGGGAATGTAATCAGAATTGTAATTTAGTAAAATATCACTGAAAAAGAAATAAGATTTGGAAAATATTTGTTGTTTTTGCACAAAATACCTATTCTGTTTGAAATCTGAAAATGGAGGTACAATAAGAAATTTTTAAAAGCATCTGTCGATTCAGCTAATAAAATGTTTGAAACAATTTCGCTGAAAAACACGTACAAGTTTATAAAAAAAAAAAAAAAAATACGAAAATACTGAAGAAGTTGTAATCTAACTTTTAAAATCTACTATAGAACTGCGTGATCAAAACTTAGTTTTTTTGGATGGAACTGTGTAAAGTAGGCAGTGAGATTTCAAAAATAAAATATAGTTGTAGAGAGCAATCAAGTTATCAAAAAATCTATAAATACAACACTCTGTATAACTGAATATAATTTTATATATTACGTTACTCAGAGAACCGAGGACCATTAATCTTTGATTTTTTTCTACTTATAGTGACTCACCCTGTGTACATTATTTTCATAACACGTAATATTTGAATGGGGTCAAAGCTACAAGTCTACATAATTTGCTTTTAAAATTTTCTGAAATGCGCTCCTCGATTGTTTAAAAGATTTGCAATGAACCTTTATGAAGTACGAGAGGTCACGCATTAGAATCCAATACCTAGTTCAAGCCGCGTTTATTGCACCTTGAAAATACTCACTGTCATTGTATCTTATTAACATGAACAGCAGCTTATTAAAAAAAAAATAATAATAAACCTTAGCTGACAGTCCCAACGAATAAGTGGCATTTATTGTGCTTGAGAGACGAGGAAAATTCTGCCTAAATAATTTACCGTTTTGTTATAACTCAACATTTTACAAATTGAAAGCATGACAATTTGCAGCAATGCTTTTAACAATCAGCAAAATTTGCTGCTGTCCGATTATGTACGATGCTATGTGACGTTTTTAGATCGAGTACCTAACCCAAATAATTTTTACTTTTTACTTTCTGAGCCTAAATTAAGAAAGTATTGTAATAAGGTTGAAGTTTTCTTGACGTCTGTCGTCTGCGTCGAATCTTCGAGGCTACCATTGTTGTCAAATAATATATTTATGTATTTAGAAATATAAAACGCTAACTAATAAACTTTGTCTAATCCTCCCCACCAACAATGTGATTGCGTCACATCAAAACTGTACATAGTAAAAGAGTTTTAAATTGTAGACTTATGGTTTATGAATCCGTGTTGAGTTTTTACCCTAAACATCCAATCAAAATTGTCTAACAACAGTTCGCAATTTAGCTTTAACACTGTAAAACCGAATGCCCTAAAATCTTATTTATTCCTCCCAAAGAATTAATGACGTCATATGTAATATGACATATACATGCAATATATATGTACCTCAAAAAATTAATGAATGAGGCAATTTATTTTATTGATGAAATCAAGAACGGCTCATTTTCCAGAAAATTTGAATATACAGTACTTTCGAAGATACTGTAATTGTTCGTCTGTATTTCAAGGGCAAGAAAAGTTCTGTCTAACTAAATAACATGAGACCAATTTTTTACACAACTGTGTAGTTTGATGAATATTTTTAACTCACCTGTTTTTACATGCATATGTACGAAAAGTCGCGTATTATATTCAAAATTTTGCTAAGTATGCTATCATTAACAAACAATAGAACCTTTTATTGAACTCTGCTGTACAATGTTGTCCACAATGATTTTTTCATATTTTATACACGTAATGATGTTAAATTGGAATTATTTTTACTAAAGTGTTCGAAAGAGTCGGCATTATATTTAAAATTTAAAACTTCCTAGTTAATGTAGTGAGCTTTTTTGGAATTTAAGTCGAAATTTGAACCGTGAAATTTAAATTTTGACGTTTATAGCTAAATTGAGCAAAAATAAATATTTAGCGTAATCATAGCTCTCCTTAATCCTTTAATTAATTGTAGAGTGTTAGTTAATTACTATTTACGCGTTGTGGAAAAATCGGGATTAAAAAAACACAAGTTTCAGTATTTTTCCAGTGTCCGTGGAAACACATACAATATTTTTTTTAACTCGCACTTCCTCTGCCATATTGAGGTCTTACATATTTATTATTAGAATGACCAATTATACGAAGCAAATGTCGGCCCATTGTGTTTTATTTATGAGGAAAACTCCAATGGAAAAAATTCTTACGTCAAACACTACGGATATAAATGGTACCCGCGGAATTAAGTGTACACTTCGGTGGGACATTCACTAGTTTATAGTTAGTTCTTGATTGACAATGTCGACGACAGTGCCAACTCCAAACATCACAGCCCCTACTGGAATTACTTCAGTATCAAATGTATTTTATTTTCTGCTTATCCCGACAATTCTGCTATGGTACGCTTACTGGAGGATCTCCAAGAGACACATGTTGGAATTAGCCGCCAAATTACCGGGACCTCCGGGCTTACCCATCATCGGCAACGCTTTAGACTTGATCGGAAAGCCACACCGTATGTATTATACATTTTATATTTAATTTTCATTTGGTATAACACTACTTTAATTTTTTGATGTTTTTATACGGTGTAATATATATATATATATTTTTTGGCTAAAACGATTTTAATAATCAGATTAGTAGAAACAAAATAATTGTATACACACTTACGAAATTAGTTCTTGGAAAGCTTTGAGAGAATATGTGTATTTAGAGTAACATACTCGTATACAACGAACACATAAAAAATAATTTAAAATTAACCGGATTCAAACCGTGCATTTTTTGCTACAGTTTAGGAACAAGCTTGAAGTTATGACGTCACTAATATTTTTTTGTATTAAAAAAACAACAATTAAATACTGTGATATATAATTTTGACGCTTAAGTAAAGTCTGTATCGAAACAATTCATCAATGTTCGAAAAAATATTTAAAAATGTTTTAGTTCGCCTTAGTTGCTTACATGTCGCTGCTGTTTAAAGATACCACAGAAATGCAAAGATTCCAGTTAAATCTATTTAAAAAAGTCGTCAATTTATTATCGTTTGTAAAGCGTGTTAAAAAATTCATTTAAAAATTTAGCACTGACGTCAGAAGCTTAACACAATTAAAATATTCCACAATTGTTTCGAAAATATAATTGTTCATAAAAAGCTTGACCGGTTCTAGCGTTTTGGTCCAATTATATCATATTAAAATATTCCGGAATTATTTTTAAATGACTGTATACAAAAAGTTTGACCGCTTTGACGGTTTTTGTCAAATAATATTGCTCTTTTTTCCCTTGGATTTTCCCACGTACACAAACACATTGTGTAATTAATTTAAATATTCTGCTTGTTGAATCTTTTCTAAAAAAAAGTGCTACTTGCATAACAATTTATTTAAAGGTCATCCACATTTTCTGAAATTATAAATTTGTAGTTAGACTAGAACAAAGAGGTCACATTTTATGTCAATGTTTACGATGTAGTCGTATTATTTTAATCGTAATGCTTTATTTTTCGCAACTCTCACTTTCTTGTTTAGAGGTCTTCAACCACGTTTACCAGAAATCGTTTGAATACCAAAAAGTCGTCAGGCTATGGGCAGGGACCAAGTTGTTGGTGTTCTTAACCGACCCTCGCGACGTCGAACTGATTTTAAGCAGTTATGAACACATCGACAAATCCTCCGAGTACAGATTCTTCAAACCATGGTTGGGTGATGGTCTCTTAATCTCTAGCGGACAAAAATGGAAAGCTCACCGCAAACTAATTGCCCCAACTTTCCATTTAAATGTTCTCAAGTCGTTCATCGACTTATTCAATGCCAACAGCCGCCATACTGTTAAAAAGTTGGAAAAAGAAATTGGAAAGGAATTTGATTGTCACGATTACATGTCAGAGGCAACGGTAGAAATTCTATTAGGTAAGATTTTTTTTTCAACCAAAATAAACACCTTTAAGTGCTTTAATCAAATAGAAACCGCGATGGGAGTAAGCAAGAAAACGCAGGACCAAAGTGGCTACGACTACGCACTGGCTGTAATGAAAATGTGCGACATATTACATCTTCGTCACACGAAATTCTGGCTGAGACCTGACGTTATTTTCAACAGAACGAGTTACGCAAAATATCAGGAAAGCCTTATCAACACCATTCACAGCCTCACGCGTAAAGTCATCAAACGCAAACGGGCCGATTTTGCGAAAGGAATCCGCGGTTCGACCGCTGAAGTTCCCCTAGAACTACAAACCAAGAGTCATGATAAAGTCGAATCAAAAACTGTGGTTGAAGGGTTGTCGTATGGGCAAAGCGCCGGCTTGAAGGACGATCTTGATGTTGACGACAACGATATTGGAGAAAAGAAGAGAATGGCTTTCTTGGATTTGATGATCGAGGCTTCTCAAAATGGCGTTGTTATTAACGACGAAGAAATCAAGGAACAAGTCGACACAATTATGTTTGAAGGACATGACACGACGGCAGCTGGTAGCAGCTTTTTCTTGTCAGTGATGGGAGTTCATCAAGATATTCAAGAAAAAGTAGTACAGGAACTGTACGATATTTTTGGAGATTCAGACAGACCTGCCACTTTCGCTGATACTTTGGAGATGAAATTTTTGGAACGTTGTTTGATGGAAACTTTGCGTATGTTCCCGCCTGTGCCTGTTATTGCACGTCAGCTTAATCAAGATCTTAAATTAGGTACTACTGGAAAAAGTATGTAGTTTACAGGTCTAAACTAATTTCTTGCAGTTTCTACCGACTGCATCGTTCCTGCCGGTTGTACTGTGGTCATTGCAACTTTCAAAGTTCATCGTCTGGAAGAATATTACCCAAATCCTGATAAATTCGATCCTGATAATTTCCTTCCAGAGCGTACAGCAAACAGACATTATTATTCATTTATTCCGTTTAGTGCTGGACCTCGCAGCTGTGTTGGTGAGTTATTTAAAAAAAAGAAAATGTCTGCACAGACTGATTCTTTTTGTCTAGGTCGCAAATATGCCATGTTGAAACTGAAAATTCTTCTTTCTACCATTCTGAGGAACTATCGTGTCTACTCAGATTTAAAAGAAAAAGATTTCCAACTGCAAGGCGATATTATCCTCAAACGTGCCGAAGGGTTCAGGGTGCGATTAGAACCAAGAAAAATGACGAAGGCATAATTCTGTTATATTTAACAAAATATTGATGTATTAGCACAAAGCTGTATATTTTTAGCACAAAATGTGGGATTATTTAATTGTGTAGTTTAAGAATAGAGGTAGTTGACGAACATTGCAATTTAAAAGTTTTTTTAACTGTGTCTAACCAACACTAATCAAAAGCAATGACCTCCGTAAACGCGATGTCACCTTTCTATAATTTGAAACAAGTGAGCGTGTAGACAATTAAACTGCATATAATAGAAGTTAAATGCCACAAACTTAACAGGAAATAAACAAAGCGCTGGTATTGTATTCGGTTGAAACTATTTTAAATATGCAGTATTATTTATTTTTGACCGGAAAATGTTCCATATTTTTATTGTTGATAGTTTGCTCCTTTAACTTCAATTGCATATTGTTTTCATGAAAAAACAAGTAGGACACAAAATTCTTCAAATATTTTGTTTGGAAGGCGATAATTGTGGTTTATTAGTTTAGTAAGTGTTCCGGGTGATGCTGGGGTCGTTGCTTTGAACTTGTTGGCGTTTCCAAAGACACGTTCTGTTTTAAACTCGCTTTGAAGTTGAGAGCAGCATCTATTTTGCCTACATTTTAGCACTATGTAAACATCTTTTAAAAGTAATAATAGTAGTCAGAAAATAAACATGTGGTTATCTTTATTTTAACGTAATAGTAACCATTCCTATCGAGAGTTATGTATAAGTTGTTGATAATGAAAGTGCCAAATGCTAATTAAATTGTAAAATAACATAAATTTCTCAACAATGGTAATAATTAACATAACAGACCGTAAGTTCTGGAACAGTTTTCCAACATCCACTGTAATCTGAGGTTTCTAATTTTTAAATTTGCAACATGAAAATGTTATTGGATGATCCGCTACTTCTGAGGTAGGTATGTTGTTCAAGTGTGACCACTAAAACGCGTAAGTTTGTTTATTTATATGACAAGTACCCTTAAGGTTATATGTGATTTTGTAACTTTTGATATAATTTTGACCATATAACATAGAAAAAATATGAACTAAGACTATTATAACTCCAGTGATCAAATTTTGACTTTAAAAGGCATCCATACTTTAAGTTTGGAATGTTCTTGTAAGATAGAGAGAACAACTGTTGATATGGTAGCAATTTTTCCCTCAAAGTTCTGCAAGAAGTTTCGACAAACTTCTTTTCTGTTCCTTGAGGTCGAATGATAGTTTGCTAATGAGTTAATGAAAAATATTTCATAGATTTTAGTCACGTCTTATTTAAAAATGGCAGTGTATCACTGCCAGAGATAATCTTTTTTTTAATAACGTACATTAAATAAAATCGAAAATATTTCATTTTTTCACTTTAGTTATTTATTACAGATACATCAGTAAGCACAATAAAAAAAATCCCCATTTTTGGAAAAATGTACTTGCATAAAACGTTTAATAAATTGTAAACAAAAACAAGATCGTGAGAGAAAGCACGATAAGTAAAAACACTATATATGTCGACGACCTCTACGTTTGTTCAGTGGTCATGAATCATATCTTGTAAAGAGATATTTAAATTAACTTTTCGTTGTCACTGACAGATATAAAACTTTCAATCTACACGAAATTTTAAATCGACGTGAAAGTATAATTTCTTATGTATTTTATAAGTCTATAACTATAGGTCGACGAATAATCAATTAAAGTGAAATGGCCGGTAATTATGTAGTTCAATAAGAAACTGTGATTTTTATATAATTACTAAAAATAACGTTGCAACATTTATTTTTGCTTTCTCATACATACAAGGAAAATGATGGAAACCTTGAAACACTGAATGGGGGTATTTTATTTACATACATTTTATATAGTTAATATTGTTACCTATTATTATTATTATTATTATTATTATGAGTAATCCCTCAACAGGCTGAGAGCCCAATTACTGAGGAATAAAAACTAGAAAATAAAGGCAAAAACAACTAAGTTAATATAGAATTAGACACTGAAAAACTGCTTAATTTTTGCCGGCGAAGTACTAAATATATCAATTTCCGATTCCACCTCTCCATAGTTTTGAAGCATTTGATATACTGGAGACGATTTCAATATGTTTGTTCTTGGGACAGGCATATGCAACAAAGAATATGATCTTAAACCTGGTTTTAACACACGTAGCTTTAGGATCTTAAGAACCTATACGTTATGTACTTCCAACAACTGTCCGAATGCTACCTACTTTGGATCCATGGAACGCAAATGATATCAAAATGTGACACTTAATTTAAAAAAACTCGCAGTGTTTGGTAAGATTAAACATTTTCAGTATAATACTCAAAAGCAAATGAAATTAAATGAAATGAAATAATTTCAATATTTACACAACCTTTCACTAAGAAAAACAACAATCCAGGTATTGCTCTAAGATTTCACTGTAGTTTTAAAAAAAATAGGTACAAAAGTTAACACTAAAAATTATATTTTTATTTAACCCTTTGCAACTTAAACTCTGTTCATATAAGTCTGAAAAAAGTCCTTCAGTGATCAGTGATCCTAATCACTTATCAGATACCTATAAATTACTGGTTGTCATTTAGAGTTGTTGGTTGCGCGCGCACTTAGTACTTGTCTGATTCTCAAAAGGTGCCTTTTCAGTTAAAGAGAATAGCGTGTCTTAATAGTGCAAAAACTGCGTAACCTTCACGACAATTACAATTTTAGCGTAGATGTAGACGGATTTCGCAGACACTTCACATTACAAGATTACACCACCATTTCACCTTACTCCTTTCTTTCTATCCCTTTCTCTCACTCTTTCACTACCAAAATACAAAAATTACTAGACTAGTTACACAAGTACCAATATACATCACGTTTTGCAGTTAAAGTTACATTAAGATAATTAATCTCAACACTCCTTCTTAATTATTTTACAACGCAGTGATTCAAACAAGTTTCGTGGGAGGGGCTTTGTGAATATCGTACTGTGAGAGCGATACTCACGTAACTCAAAAAGACCATGTTTTGAGTAATGATGATTTAAAATTCCCAAGTGTTTATTATATATTATTTGTATCTTATATACCGAAGGCTTCGAAATACATTATAGTCGTATTGTCACTCTATTATTAATCGTATTTTTATTCCTTTAGAGTAGAACCTTCTACTCGTTATAGAAAACAAGAAATTTTGACTTACGTGACTATTCCACTGGTACACAATATCAAAAATTTAAGACAAAAGCAAACTAGCAACACATTGTAATGAAAAAAATATAACAAAACACAAAACGATGACAGTATTAATTCATTCAACATCTACTATGGCTAAATTGTTATAAAATGTGTTATAATTTTATTTAATTCGTTTTTTTTATACATAATTGATTCAGTCCATCGTATTTTTTTACGTATTGCTAAAGGACCTTCATAAATATTGTTTAATCATTTTCATTTAAGTCTGATGCCGCCGTTGTCGTGATGTTCGGGAATTGATTGACTATTATTTCCTGATATATTTCCTTTCTATACGAAGTTACAAAATTCCATCGGAATTTTTGACAAATTTTAAATTTTTTATTTCGCTCTAATTAACTTTACTACCTTTCCTATTCAAAGAAAAATTGATTTCCATGTTTTCGGTCAATTCTTAGTTATATCAGTAGAGATTGTGCATTTGTTGTGTTCAATTTGTACCTAAATTAGTAGGAGTATCAGATTATTATCAACATCGACTGAAATCTCATAGCTTCATAGCTTACGTGCATTTCACTTATTTTTGAGATACGGCAGTCTTGCATTAAGTGCACACGTAATTTTCGGAAATGCAATACAAACATTTTGCTGAATTTGAGCATTACGCAACTATTAAAAACCGTTTATGCTTACATATACTAAAACTACATTAACTTGTTTATGCATTAATGATAAATTTAAGAATTCGGCAAATTTTGACTTACGTGAGTATTGCTCTCACAGTGCGATATGTCAACAAGTTGCTTACCACTATCAACATATTTAAGTGTGATTGTCTTGTTGACATGTTCGTGAAAAAACCTACGTGGGATTTCTATTTTATATGCTTCTTCCCTTTTGTAGTACCTTCATGTGTGTTGTACATCATGTGAATTGCTGCTTGATTGTCGGTAAGTAATTTGATGGATTTATTTTCCTTTACAAATCCAAGTTCCAGACAAATTCTTTTGACCCAACAAACATCATCAGTTGCAGATACGGCCGCTCGGTACTCCGCTTCAGCCATCGAGGTTGCTACCAGACGTTGTTTCTGTGTGTACCAGACAATTGGTCCTCCTCTCATCACAAGTACTCCAGCAGTTTTTGGTCTCAGGTTCTCCACCGTACATACATATTGAAAAACCCTTTTCACCATTCGCCAGTGACTCATCATTGCCTTTCCGTTGAAGAGACTTAGAAAGTTGACAGCAAAACTAATGTCCAGATGGTGGTATGGATTGATCGTTCATTTTGTCCTCTTTTCCTGTTACCACGCCTTTCTCGATAGGAGTTAACTTTGCATTGCACGAATCGAATTTGAAGCGTCGAATAATCTTCTCTGTATATTTTAGGTGACCTATAAAGATGTCTTCTTTGTCAATGCGAATTTCCATTCAGAGAGACATGCGATCTTGCTTTGAACTTGACGGCTGTATCTGATTTCAAATTTGGAGTTGATGATGTCGAGTATCCCTTAGATTTCCTTTTCATCGTAGTCAACGATAAACAAAGTCATCAGGATGGTCTTATCCTTATTATAATATAAACAGGGATCATCATGATCGGTGTTCAGTACTCCTATTTGCTTCTCAAGGAATTTTTAAATCGTATCATGTCATTTCCTCGCAGCCTGTTTCAGTTCATATAATCCTTTCTGTACTTTGCAAACATAGTTGGTGCCATCTTCAAACCCTTCTGGTTGATGCATGTAAATTTCCTCCTCCAGATTGCCGTATAGGAAAGCTGTCTTGATATCAAAGGGAACAAGTGTGATTTTCTGGACTGAACGTTTCCGTATAATCAATTCCTTCTTCCTGTGCAAAACCGCGTGCTACCGGATGTGCTTTCAATCTTCCATGTGCCTTCTCATATAACACCCATCTGCATGTCAACGGTCGAACTCCTTCAGGGCACTTCACAAGTTTCCAGGTCTTCATTTGTGTAAGAGAATTAAATTCCTCTTGCATCTCACGCTTCCATTTGTGATCCTTCAGTGCCTCGTTGACAGTGATGTCCTGAATTTCTCCTATCAAGGCTACATTTGTACTTCAGCCGGTGCGGTATTGATATCGCTGAAGTCCTCGTCTTGTCAGAGGTGCTGTTTCATCTTCAGTAATTTTGCCTTCAAGATTTCCCTGTCCTTGATCTTCATCCTCCAGACTCTCACTCTCATCCTCAAGACTTGTATCAGACTCGCATTCTTCATCTTCATGACCTGCATCAGTCTTTCCAGATGTTATTGGCACATCTCCTATATCTTAAGAACGTATGCCTGATTCCTCGCTCCACCAAAAGCTAACTTGTGATTTTGTTCTTTATTTCAGTTCCATGATCCGACCTCAGTTCCTTCACCTTCCTTCCAAATTGATTTTCCACTTGTATCAGAAATATCTTCAGTTTGTCCGGAGTTTCATTCTTCGACTTCAGATAGTAAACGGTTCGAAAGTGGGAATAATCATCCTTAAACATCAGGAAATAATTCGCTTCTCCGATCGACGTGACGTTCATTTCTCCATGATCTACCTGAACTAGATCTACTAATGTTTGAGCTGCTACCTTCTCATTTTTGGGATGTGAAATTCAGTGTTGTTTCCCATAAATGCATCCTTCACAGACTCGGTTGTTCCAGTCGTACTTGATGTTACTTCTGTCCAGAATGTCGTTGACGTACCTCAGATTCTGGTGTGCAAGCCTCTCATGCCAGATAACAATTGAGGTTGCAATCAGACTGGTCTTCTGATTGGGTAGTCGGACCATCACTCTATACAAGTTTTCTTCTCGTTACTTAATGTAGTTTAAACCACCTTACATTAATTTCTTTGAATTGATCTAATTTTGTGTTCTCTATGATTTTTTGGGTTAAAGTGGATTCGCTCTAGTTAATTCCATACTCATGAAATCATGTTGTGTAAAGCAAGCTGAAGCAGGAACCAATCAAAACACAACATTTAGTTTTCCTCAGCGAGGGGACTGAAAAACACTGAAAACCATGACACTATATCTATTAGATATATCGTTGAAAACCCTTAATAAATTACTCAATTTAGTACAAAGTTGAGCTTTATTCAACTTTCAATTTTTTTGTTAAGTTACAATAGATCTCCTGTTGCCTAACATTTTAAAAATATTTTCGTGGAATCCACGCAATGTACAACTGTGACATAAGTGACGCATTTCTGAAAACACTTTCAAGTACAAATTTTCCAAAAAGACCAAAACATTACCAACCATGGTGTCGTTTGAAGAACCTGTTTTAGCACTGGAACATGATATGTCGCCTGTAAAAAAAGAACGATTAAAAAGATTACAAAAAGAAATGTTACGAAAAAAATTCAGAGAAAGTTTGCCGGTGTTGAATAAACAGCAAATACGCAAACATCGTCTCCCATATCACGAATCTCTTCTCGCAGATCTAGAAGACAACGGTTTCGTAAACTCTGCAGAATTTATTAAGCAATTAATAGAGCTTCAAGAACGAACCAGAAAGAAATCTGGTCCTGGAACTGTCGTCTGGTTGAGACCACAATTAAAATATTCTAAATCAACTCTTGACGTGCTAGTTAAATGTCTAACCACTGCAGAAACAGCCCATAACGAAGACAAAGTGGGTTTGGAATGGGATGAAATGTTGCACTTGGCTGCTCAGTACGCTTTTGGTTCGGAGGATTGGTGGTGGTTGGGAGAGCAGCTCTTGTATCAGTGTGTTTCGATTGAATACCCTGACGAATTCAACAAACAAGAAGCTATTGCTTATTTCATCATAGGCAAGTACTTGGTAGAAAAGGGTAAGAAAATGGAACCCGGTAGGTATTACCTCGACCTTGCAAGAGTCATGTCGAAAGGAAAATCATGGACATGTTCTAAAATTTTGGGCAAGCGGCAAGATATAGTGTTTATTGAATCTTGTAGATTATTGTATAGTGTCTTGATAGAAGAGGCCGTGTTGATTATGAAAACAGATCCAAAAAAAGCTCTTGAAATTTGCAACGTTGCTCGAAAACGAGCAGCCGAAGCGTGTGATCATAACAACGAATATGAAGCTTCGCTGTTGAGAGGGAGATGCGAATTGCTTTTAAATCGTTCACTAGATGCCATCGCCACTGTGTTGAAAACGCTACATCGTACAGTTCGTCGTGGTTTTGTAAAAGGAATATGTGAAGCTAAAATTGCTTTGGCGCTAGCGTACCTCCAGTAAAAACTAATGTAATAGGTATATTTTACATTTACTTATGTGCTGCTGTTGTAGACACGGAAAAACAGTAGAATGTTTGGTATGTTTAAAGGATTTGAAAAAATTAGCAAAAGAACATAATCTCGTGTTTTATGTGGCGCAAGCGTACAGATTTATGGGAGAATATTTTCTGAATCAGAAGGAACCATCTGAAGCTACGCCATTACTAATGCACGGATTTTTTTTGTTTCATGACATCGAAGATATGAGGAGAGGAGAAAAAGTGAGAACGTGGGCAGCAATTTCAGCAGGTTCGTCTATTATCGTAAAGTACACCAAAGTAAAGACTTTAGATGCTTTAGATATAAAAAAAATATGGGTGAGATGGGTTAAACAACTGACTGTGACTGCGTGCGCAACAGATAAGGTGTAAGGTTAGATAGGCTGATTTATAAGTAACCCTTTGACCTCCTTGGTGAACAAACTCTAAGTAACTCTGTTTTGATGGCTCAGCGTTTTACATAATTCGAACTTATAATAAAACGGCGTGCGCGTGACCTAAACTGCAGTCAATTTGTCCAGTGGTCCAGTTCAACAGTGAATGCTTGATATCCCAATCAAGGAATTTATTGTCGTAAATACCGTAAAATAGCCAAAACCAAATCTATAGTTGACTGAACGTAGTGAAATAAGAACCCAACCTGGAGCTTGGAGATAACCCGCCTAAAACAGTCTCCGGGTCAAACGGTATCAGTCCTTAATAGACAAATGCAGATTAGCGTTGTATCAGCTTCAAAATAATTTTAAAAGTTGTACCTACGTGAAATTTCAATGAAATTTTTTTTAGTACGTTTTCAGAGATTTTTTGACGTACAGACACACCGACGGAAACGTGCGATCGACTTTTTCATTATAGTCTATGACCTGTGAAATGCGACCAATCACTTTTGGAAGTATTTTTTATTTATTTTATTAATTAGTATAAATAGCATTGCTATAAAAACATCGATGTCACAGTACTGACAAATGTAATAGTGTACGTTACAATTCCGTATGTATTCATTACATTCAGACAGACTACTAAGAAACTTTGACTGATCAAGCATTACAAACTTTGAGCTTAAATTTTTGTAGAATTTGCGTTTTTTCTTCAACAGTACAAAATAGTCACTTCTAGTGTCAAAATTTAAATTTAATTACTTCTGTTATCTGTAAATCTGGGTACTAAAATATGTACAACAAATCTTTGTTATTTTAGGTGAAGAACTATTTCCTGCTTTCATTGAATTAATACAAAAGGCAGACAACACTGAAGACGGCCGTGCGTATCTGATGAAGTTAATTGAATGGATTGATGAAAGAAAATTTTTCTGGCTTCACGACACCCAGTTCTCATTTTCTTTTACTGCATCAGGACAAAGTGTCTTCGAGTACACACTAGAAGATGTCGCTCGCTTGACTAATAAAAAATAAATTATATTAATGATAATTTATTTAAAGTATGAACACTAACTAAATACTATCAGTTTAAACGACAAAGCAAAGTCTAACAGAAACAAAATATGCTTTACAATATGAACGATGAGTGTCTTGTGTAAAAAACATTTAGTAATTGATTTGACCAATTGTAAAAATTCTTATGATTAATTCATCAGTTGTTAATTTCATCACTGAAAGTAACTCTTTTCTTTTTCCTTTCTGATCCATTGAGGACATCTGTATCTGAATTACCTTTATTTTTGTCTTTAAGATCATTACTGTCTGAGTCACTTCCTTCACTGCTGGTTTCAGTTTTTGTTTTTTCCACTGTAGTGTTTGATGAGTCTGATGAATTAGAATCTTCGTTTGTGCTTTTTTTGATTTCTTGTTCTTCTGTGGCTTCCACAGCAGGGATAACTGATTTTTCGCCATTGACCACGTCTTCGCTGGGTGGAGTTTCCAGGCTTACATTAGTCTCAACATTTTCAGAGTCTGATTTATCTATTCCATTTTTGTCTAACTCTTCACTCTTTTCTTCTTTGGGTTCTTCAGGCGACTCTGATTGTTCATGTTCATCTGTAGCAGTCTCATCAGTGTTTTCTTCAGGTTTAGTCTCTTCTTTACTTTCTTTTTCATTATCTTCTTGTTTCTCTTCTTTTTCCCCATTGTCTATGAGTTGTGAAACACGACGTTTAGGCACAAGATTTGAAACAATGGCGGATTTGGGAGTTTCTTCTAGTTTCTCTTCTACTTCCTCTGCAGGCTCAGTTGTCTCAACTTGAGAAAGTCTTCTTTTAGATTTGGGTTGGTCACTCTTGCTGGACACTTCTTCTGGCTTGCTAATATGATATTCTATCCTACTGCTGCCATCTTTTTCTCCTTTCTTATTCCTTGGCTTTAATTTAATCTTTATAATCGGGCGCATCTTCGGCGTCTCTTTAATGCTAACGTCTTTAGCATTTTTAAGATTAACGTACGCAATCTTTTTGTATAATCTCTTGTCGAGTTTGAGCTCATCATCAACCTGATAATTATAATTACACAACGGTTGCAAGTATGAAAAACAGTTATCAAAAATTTTACGTTTCTTTGAACTTGGGGGTGACTTAGGTAATGATTTTCTTTTAGGAGTATCACCTTGCTTTTGAACTATTTCCTGTGATTTCTTTTTCTGAGTAGCTAGCTGTGGCTGCAAAATATTAGTGTTAAATTTGAATGATGATTAGTGATGTTACTTACAAATTTATACGTCAACTTTGTCTTAAAATTGTATATCGCGTCAAAGTAAAAGAAACATTTGGGACAAGTACACAACGAGTAGTTGTTTGAAGTCAGATATCCTTCCGTTCTTTCTAGGAAATTCTTCCAATTTTTGTCCATCTGCATCAAAGATTTGTCTGTTTTACAAAAACAACAAACTTTCTCGTCACTTGCAGGCAGATCATCTTCAGTACTCAATACGTCTTTTACTTCAATGGCAATTTGTATTTTGTAACAGCATACAACACATATTTTAATTAAACCTTTGATTTTCTGGAACTAAGTTAGTAATAGAAAAAATTGTTATTTTAAATATAATCTCAGCTTACCTCAGCCTCCGGTAAAAAATTTTCATATAAGATATTTGGTAGAAATTTGGAATATTCTTCAGCATCTGAAGAAGTTAATACCCTGGTGTTTTCTGAACATAAACTGCAGACACCTCTTATCAGTTCCATTGCTATCGGCGCAATTAATTAACTAGTGTAGTTTGCGGACTACTGCATATATTTTTAAAATTTCTTTGTACAAAGGCCAGAAACCATACGACAACGACGCTTAAAACGAAAATAAAGACATCATAACCACCGACCCGCCAAATGCCACCATCTTCCTCTCGGAAGCTTCAAACAGTTCTGCCAACAAAAGTACACGTCAAATGTGGAAACGCAGGAAATGAGAATTTTTCACCGATATTGTTTCAAATTGACACCAATTTTGGTGACTGATAGTCCGAAGAGGTTGCGCCGAGTGATACCATACAATTTAACAACCTACCGTTCAAGTTTTCGCTATTTTAAATAACTCACGAAAACAAAGTAAAAAGGAGAAGCTAATGAACTTATTATTTTTGAAGGGAATAGATTTTTTGTGTTGTTACGTTGGCAGCGTGCGGTTGTTTTGATGGATTTGACATATTTGAGTCCCCTTCAGAATATTTTAAAATTGAAGTTGGATATTGATTTAAATCAATTATTAATTGTTTAAAAAGGGGAGCTTTATTTAGAAAAAATCGTTACTTTGGGTATTCGTAATGAATGGGAAGATTTGTAGGTTATGTATGGCGTACCCGTCTATTTGTTTTTCTTTGTTAGAAAACAATTTTTCAGAAATGTTAGAGGCACTTACTTCAATAAAGGTAAAAACTGAAACTATAATTTCAAATTATTGTGATTTCTTTTTTAGGTGAACCCAAATGATGTGGTATCGACTATTTCTTGCATGAAATGTTTACTCAACATAAAACTGGCTTTCAATATCCAACAAAATATTTTGAAAGCTGATAGAAGATTAAGAGAAATGACGCTCTTGAATAATGTTGAAGTAAAGTTAGAAGAATCTGATTGTGTGTTAGATCATGGAAATATAAATAATGTCAGTTTATCCACAGAAGCAAACATTCATAATTTAAATGAATCAGATAAATTAAATTTATCTTGTTCAAATTGCATAATATGTGGCGTTGAAGTAGAAAGCACTTTGTTGGTTAAACATGTTCAAGAACATTTCAGTGATAAGCAGAATTGTGATTGCTGCAATAAATCATTCAATAATATTAGTGAATATAAAGGACATGTTGCTCATAAACATAAACATTGTAAAAACATAAGCCACAGGTGTAAAAAATGTGGCGGAACTTTTCGTTATAAAAGCTTGTATAACATCCACATGAAGCAGGCTCACCAGAATTTGGAAGGTGCAAATACTGAAAAAATATTTCAGTTTGGTTTAAAATCCAAAAAGTCTGTAAAATTACTATTAGAAGCTAAAGTAAAGGAACTTGAAAAAGGTCCTTTCATTTGTAATGTGTGTAAAAAAGAGTTTCAGTTTAAAAGACAACTGATGAATCATACTCACCAAAAAAAGAAATGTCCCATTTGCGAGGCGGAAATTTCAAAAAGCAACTTAAAAAAACACATAGTGAATCACTCTTCAGGTCCCCAAATTTGTGAGCTTTGTGGAGCGAGTTTGAGAAGTTTGGAGAGCTTGAGAGGCCATCTAGCTCATACACATAGTACAGTTATGTACACTTGTGATGAATGTGGTAAGGAGTTTAGAAAAAAGTACCCTTTTCTTCTACACAAGAAGAAACATTCTGGTATGAGATTCATATTCAATAGACTAAATTTTTTTTATTATGATTTTCAGGTGAAAAAGCACATATTTGTGAAACTTGTGGTAAATCTTTCCTCACGTTTTTCTATCTTAATAAGCATATTAAGACGGCACATTTAAAGTTGCGTCCGTTTATTTGTGAATATTGTCACAAAGGCTTTTCCAGCAAATTTGCTCTGAAGACACATATTAGACAGCACACTAATGAGACACCATATAAATGTGAAATTTGTGGTGAGGGCTTCAGACAGAATGTGTCATTAAGAGCACATAGAAAATCAAAACATAACATTGTTGAAGCTAAAACGTGTGCTTGTCCAGTTTGTGGCAAATTATTTGGTTCTGATCAGGCTATTGTTAGTCATATGAGACTGCATTAGTTACATTTATAATTATTTTGGTCATTCATAGAATCCAAAAATCATTGTGCGTTGTTTTTGTTAGTGACTGTGAAGAGTGATATTCGTTAAAAGCTGATTTGAATAACAAATTGTTGTATTGTTGCATTGGAGTTTTATTTTGTTCCCACACTTCTCAATTGCAAATTCCCACATTTTTTATTTAGTGAGATTGAAACCGCCCCGCTTTCTATTATTGGAATGTAAATATTAGTGTGCATTTAATGGGTTTTTAAAGCTAATGAATAACAACTAGCGGGTTTTATTGTCTAATAAATTTAAAACTGATTGGTATTTTAATTGATGCGATCGATGTAACGCATTGTTGGTTGCATACACACTGCTGTGCATTTAATTGCAACTGCGCATGTGTCAATGTCTAAAAAAATTTTGATAGAAGTGTTTGTGTTTGTGGGAAGGTTTGGACTTTGATAAAACTCGAAATTTGTGTGGACGCTGTTAAAGCTAATTTAATTGTAATTAATCCACATGGAACATAAATAATGAAACTAACGATTAAAAGTACGTCAAGTACATTATAACCTCACTTTTTTTAATTATTTGTATCAACTCATGTCTTTCTAGATTGGACTGGAGTAGCCACTTGGAGATGGGTCGCTAATGATGATAATTGCGGAATTTGTCGAATGCCCTTTGATGGCTGCTGCCCTGATTGTAAGCTACCAGGGGACGATTGTCCCTTAGTTTGGGGCCAGTGTTCACATTGTTTTCATATGCACTGCATTGTAAAGTGGCTACAGTCGCAACCAGTAAATCAACAGTGCCCTATGTGTAGGCAAGGGTGGAAATTCAATAACAAATAAAGGTAAAATCAAACTTACGTGCTCACAACTGCAATGGCTACCTACTGTATGAACATTGTACTATATTTTTGATACTGTTGATCTAAAGATGATATAACATTTCAATGTATATTTTTTCCAAATAAAATGCAGAGTAAAATTCCTAATATAAATATAAAGACAAAATTGTGATTTGCTTAATGCAATATAAAGTTGATAGTTTCTGTATATGTATACAACTGGCGTGTTAGGATATTTGTAAAAATATAGTTCATTATTTTTGAGGGGAGTTGGACGATGCGTTATTATATTATACCTTTGTAAACATTTAGGTGTTAAAGGACATAGAAAAGAGTGCACCTCCTGTTTAATTTTTGAGTTCAAATTTCTAAGTGAGTTTAATTTATAGAAAAATATAAAGAAGAAACTATGTTGATGTCATTAAATTTTTGGAGGTGATGAACAGATAAATTCTGATTCACTGTTTACAAGCACATTGAAGCCAAATTTAAAAGCAAGAAAAGCACATTTTAAATCGGATTTATTTAGCAGAATTTTGCGAGGACGTCATCACAGTTTTAGTAGTGATGAATGGACAAATTTAGATTAGCGTTTTGGCATCTACATTATGATTTTAAAATAAATTTAAAGTTTAACCACAATCTGCTGATAATTCCGTAGATAACTTGTTTAATAACATCCCAACGGACGATAGGCGAGCGACAGACAGACAGACGGAAATGAGAGACCTATTTTTTTTATATTCTACGAGCAATGAAACCTCAAGGCAAATTATGCATTCATTAAATATACACCATATTGCAATACTAGCTTGATTAACAAGTAAAATATAATTTAATATTTTTTGAGAGATCGATTATATTAATTTTTAAGTGTTTGTAATTCTGGCTATAGAATCACTATTTTGTCGGGAAACTTAAATAAACATTTATACATATAATAACTTCATAATTAGTTTTAGAGGATGATGTAAATACAGTTAATGTTCTGCAATTATTAATTATTGTTAATATCTTACTAAAATTTTGAAGAAGTCCATCATATAATCGTTTTAGGCAATTTGTAAATGTAATTGCGAAAATGGGGCCAGGATTATTAAAATATAGGTAAAGAATATGTTTATTACTTAACAAGATTTAGAGATGACGTTATCAGTTTTTCAAGGAGATGAATACACGAATTTTAGTTAGCGTGTCACCAGCTTTAGAAGAACCTTAAAGTATTACAATAATTAAGATTTCAAACTAGACGGTACATATAATTTGTAAAAAATAAGGGAAAATGCAGACGTTTCATACTTGTAATTCCCAGATGTTGTACGTCGTGTTCGTAACTTCTTGTAATTTTTAACTAGAATTTGCTTTTTTATTGACAGTTTACCATTTTATTGTCAGTTTTTAAAACTTGTTATAAAATTCATTTAGATGTAAACCGACAATTCAAATCGAACTTGCTTCTAAATTTACCACAAACATATTTTTATCCGGATCAAATATGTTAAGAATTCTGTTGTGTAAATTTTTACTCTATTTAACTTGGAAGTTTTCAATTGTTAAAAAAAGTAAGCAACCAATTCCAGTTTTTAAGATGTAAACTTTTGATTACGTGAGTGGGACTGGCGCGACTTAGTTTTACCGGTTTCTTGTCAGCTTTAATCCAATGTGATTTTCGTCCGCCGATTTTTTTTATCGGTGGGAAATAATTTTGTTAATTAGGTCTAGTTCATTGTGCATAGTATGTAACCCCAGCCCTATATTGATTATTAATTGTTGTTTGTTTGATGGAGTGGCCCACAAATAGCTGAGTTGCTAATATAATTTGAAGCTCCAACTTCATCATTGCATGGCGAGTTGACTAATTGCTGTAATGAGATTTTAACATCTGATGGTAAATTAGATTAATATTTTTTCCCACCGTTTAAATGTAATTAGGAGCATCCTTGAATTTTGTCCCTTAATGATAGAGTTCAAGGCACAACGTTATTGTAAACTTATTTAGAGTCTATTACTGTCTAAATTTTGTTAACGGATTCTGTTGGTTCATCGCAGGACAATAACAAGAAAACGTTACAGTAATGTCGAGTCAGTCACGACAATGCTCTACTCTCGCAATTAAATGTTGCGTTATATAACATTGTATTTTTTAAATTATCTTTGTATCTAACATTGTGAGATGTAACAGATTTTTTTATTGGGAAAGTATGAGTTTTTTTTCGAAATTTTTACGCGAATCTGGGTAGGATATCGTGGATTCCGTATTTGTATGCTGAAGATAATGTAAACACGTCATTGTTCTGTTTGTACACTGTGTACCACTGTTTTATGTACGGATACAATACTTCACGTACGTGCACATTCATTCCATATACATCAATTAGGTTATAATAAATTTACCGTGATGGTTTCTGTGGCGTGGTAATTGAAATTAGATGGTAATATAGTATTGCTGTAGTTCATTTGAAAGTTGGAATTATTCTAGCCATAAAATAGTAAACAGTGCGATTTCAATGCCGCGTTTGAAAGTTACAATCCCTTGTGAATTTACAGTCATGTAGGCGTTAAAAATGAATTACTGTACGGAATGCATTCCGTCGGAAAAATCTGGTTGACATTTCCCCGAGTCACCGTTACATTTTCATTCCTTCCGCATATCATTATCTCGTTCATCCATTTTAATTAATATTAATGGAATATTACTTTCTGATGAAGAGCCAGCGCCTGCGTCTTCGGCGCGCAAATTTCGAACGCGTAAAGTCACCCTCGCGAAAAAACAACACGGGAAAGTCATTTTCACTCGTGTGGGACTCGCGTTATTTGTTTGTGTTTTCGTCGAGCACCTATTAACTATTGCATTAATTCCCCTTCTACCTGTCGCAAGGCCTCTCCTCGTTCCAGCTGCTTATCGCATTTAGTACGTTTACAGCGGTCGAGGATGATGTGTGCCGACTGCGAGCGCTAGTGATTCATTCGAGTGACTAACGAGTGTCACAAGATGATTATGATGAGGTCTACACCTTCCACGAAGATCGCCAAGCCGCCGCCGCCGGTCCCTCCCCGCCCCAGCAAGACGCTGGTGGCCGAAGCGCTGGCCAAAACCAGGAAATTGACGCCCGACGCGCAAAAAACCGCCCCCGTGAGGACGGCGCCGCCGCCGCCGACCAACGATATCAACAGGTCCAAGTCGACGGTCAACGTCAACGTGCAAAAGCCGGCGCCCTTCGACAGGTCGATCTCCGAAGAAGTCAAGTGCAGCACGAGGACCGTCATCTTTCAGTCGCCGAAAATCGAACCGGAAAACAAGAAACGCGTCGAAGTCAAGAAGGTCGACAGTTTTCGCGATGGGAGAGATAAGGTGGAACGAGCGGAAAGTTTCAAGAACAAAGTGGCGAAGACCGAAAGTGTTAAGAAGGATAATGATGACAAATCTGGGAGTGCTGAGAACAAACAGTGGGACCAAATGTTGAACGATCGCAATCATGTGAATACTTTGATTGATGAGATGTTTGCGAGTGTTTTGGAAGTTTCTGCTAATGAGGAAGACAATAAGGTTGTTATTAATACGAATGTCGAAACGAATTCTCCCACTGTGGTTGTGGTCGAAGACAATCACAGCAACACGTCGACCGCGGAAAAGAAAAAAGTTCAATTTGATGACCGTATGAATCACGAACTGTTGATTTCCGAATTGGAGAGTATGAGGTTGGAAGATGAGAAGATACTAAAGAGGCAGAGGTTGCCGTCGAAAGACATTTACAGTAGTAGTGATAGTGTTGATGTGTCTAAAATTCACCATTCTGACTGGGTGGAAGTGAGTGATGGACAGGAAGTGCGGTTATCAAGCTGTCAGATCACAATTGAGGATCTTAAAAATGAAGATGACGACAAGAACAAATTAAAGCTGGACTACGAAAGGTACAACATTGAGGATTTGTAGTTTACGTAATATGTTTCCTTGCGCCTCAGGACGTCACTGTTTTATCACGATATTGCTAAACATTGCTTTTGCTTTACTATAATTAACATTGTGAAAGATCCGTTTAGCGAAATTATAAACCGAGTAGTCGACCATTGGTATCGTGGTACCCTCATGTTGATAAATTAACACGATAAGACTATTTATGACCAAAGAATTTTTCTTCTTCCAGAATTAAAACGATGTCCTCGCTTCACGGCCTACCTCCACTGCCGAAAAGCCTCAGCGGTTTCAATCTCCTGGACGGCCAGACGAAACCCCCAACCCCCGTAAGAACGACCTCGATGCGTGGTCAAACCCCTTCAGGACACTTGGTGTATCCTCCACACCCAAAAATCAATGGAACGACTGAAGTAACCCTCACACCAAATACGGGTAGAAAATCAACAAATTTGGACGCGCAGTTGGCGATCTTGCGACGTGAAATGGTGAGTTTTATTTTTCATTATAGTTCGTATGGAATGAGCCAAGGTCGTTCGGCAAATATCATACGCATAAAAATTTCATACCGCTTACCAAGGTTGACTTGTGCGATTTATTTCCAATAGCGGAGACAAGTTGATTGCAACTGCAACAGCACGCGGCCTAAGACGTAATAGGTCAAAGACTTAAATTATAATTAATGTTGTTACTTCACTGCATGGTGATGTCCGTTGAAACCTGCGGGCGCAACGTGGGACTCATTAACTCGTGCCTTGCCGTTTGAGAAGGGATCGTTGAATATTATATCGAAAGGCAGGTGTTTCCAGGGGATTTTTCACGTTGCGTAGTGTCAAGGTTATTAGGGAAATGCATGGAGACATGAGCGTATGCAAGGTCGTGTTCAACAATGTGTAACACGATGGCACAGATGACGGGAATTTCGGGTCGTAACAAAAACAACGTTGTTAGCAGAATGTGAGCACTCACATCAAAACGAACTAAACACCGAATGTATTACGGTAATAAAATTCTCTTAGTGTTTTCTGTTAGTCTCCGATGCCACTTTTCACGTTTTGTGTCAAATCATCAAGTTGAGAGGTCTTTGGCATCATACGTAACCTTTAATATCGTCTTAATACCATGAAGTTTTGCAAGAAATTGCTGGGAGCCACGAAAGGATTGCACATTAGTTATTATTTTGTGTTCGTTCGCGTACATTGTCCTCGAACAAATTCACCTGTTCTGCTTGACGTGACGTCACAAACCACTGCACACAGACTAAGATGGTAGATACTGCTCAAGGATTAATGATAATAAGATTAATGTAAAAGAGGGATTTTCAAACAAAATGTACTTTTAAGGTATCGCTTATTGAAAAAGTTTAAAGTGTCACCTTTATTCCGTTTTGCAATTCTCTTGTATCCATAGTTATCATATAATCAACCCGGAACACCTTTTTTTCCACGTCGAAAAAACATACTAAACGGTAAACATAGCCAGCGCTTGCGGTTTTCGAGATAATCTCTTGTCACTTCTACAATATCAGTCATCTACATTTGGCGGCAACTTATATGCAGATTAATCTCGGCGATACAAAACTGGTAAAACAACGTGCTATAATTGGCCTGAATATTTATATTTTTCTTTACAGCAAAGTGATTTCTTTTTTATGTCACAATAGAAACGTGAATGTACACATTGCAACATTTACATTTTTATAATTGCTACCCGGTAAATAAGCTAGCCAAAAAAATTAGAGCATTTTCTGTGTTGAAAATACACCGGTAATTAGTGTTGTCTGCACAAGAGACGATTGAAGCTTGAATTTTTGACTATTAAGATCTTGGAAGCCGTAAAATCTACAAAATGAAGCCACCAAAAAACTGTCATTTGTACCGTAATTAAGATATTAAGAAAAGAACTGATTTTCTTGTTTTTATCTTAGTGTTACGGCGGCAAACGTAAAAGAGTACGGCCACATAATCTAACCAGATCATCGATAACATACCGTTTTTCGGATTCCTTTCTCCATTAAGTATTTCTCATAATTGACCGTTTGTGTGACGTTTAAATGTAAATCAAATAGAAAAAATTGAAATTTAATTTTTAGTACTAGTAACTCCCATTATCCTTTATAGTAACATTATTGAGCTGGTAATTTTTATTGTGTGTATTTTTTTTTTTTAGATTTTGTAGGTTAGAAGTGCCAATAAGTTTTATATGCAACATAAAGCCACTAAAACGAAGTTTATAATCTTAAAACAAAGATGATTTTCAATTTTATACTGGTATTAAATTGTGTTTATGCATTAATAGTTTAATGCTCACTTCTGAAAAACGCGTTCAAAGTGTAGTGTTTATAATGACTCAACTATAATTATAAATGATTCAACGTCATTTGATATACAGGCACCTATCTCATCCGGTCATTGGGTATTTTCCTCATTAGCTTTGCGAAATTTAGATTAACTGATAATCATATACACTCACTATCTAGTTATTTCCTTTTAAGGCGAATTATCTCAGTTGTTCTCTACACGAACTGTGCGTCGGAAAAAATGCACTGCGTCTCAAAAAGTATTCGTTGCCTTTGGCTATGGGTTACGTTTTACTATATAATGCAATGGTTGCATCAGGACAGGTTCTTTATGGTCTTGTATGAAACTTGCAGTAACGGAATTGCTTTAATTCACAGTTCTGGAGCAGTTGTATTTTTTAATTCTTACCACTTGTGAAATAAATGTCTTATTATTTTTGAAAATACGAGTGCGAGATCAAAAATTTCCGAGCTGGTGTAAATACGGATAAAAAATAATTATTTTTTTTTGTATGATGTACTCGATGAAGTTTTATAGTGTGATCAAAAATTTGTAAAAAAAATTCGTAACTCGTTTAATATTATTTACGAGTACATTAATTTGGGCAATTTATTAGCGTGAACATTTGCTTATGTTTAACGACGCATATGTAATTTATGAACTGTTAAAATTTGTTGAAAGTTTGCTGATATACGAAGTTGAAAATGTTATTTAAAGACAACAGGAAACATTTGCACATAATTTTGTTGGATATTGTTGATGATATGTTTGAAAACTTACATAATGCGTTATTTTTAATAACGAGAGGCTTTTATTGAAGAGAGCTACGTCGTTTACGTTTCGGTCAAATTTCAAGCAAAGAATTTTTTCATAGTAGCATAATTATCTGGTTAATAAACATTTTTTGTTTACATCCCCTTTATTCAACAGGATTAAATTTTTTGTTACACCGTTACAAAAAATCGGAGATATTTTTTCATTTGTCTCTTTTACTTGGCTATTTTCCCTTGGAATTGCTATACTAGAAAGGATGTGTTAACAACATGAAGCAACATTTTTTTAGGCTTTTCTTAGCTGTTGCAATCAATTTTTTACTCAGTTGCTCCATAAGTATTGCAGAACTTTCTCTAGTAATGATGTGATCCTTTAGGATTAATCTGGCGTGATTACCCTGAAAAACAACACTCTGTTCTTTGAAATATATTGATGATTTCGCTTTGTTTTTTCCTATCAGGTGCACAACAAATAAATAATCCAATCAAATTACTAAGAATTTGACAATAAGTGTGGAATTTCCCAACAATCGATAATGATGGCGTGTTTCCATATGTGATTGTTCACGTAAAATGCGGCATACTTGTGGACTGAAATTCCCATGATTTTAGCTATTTTGCGTTATCTTAACCGTTGATCTCCCATTACCCTATTAAGAACTTCTTATGGTTTTATAATTTGCTATAGTTTTATACGCAGAACGTTGTTATGAAAGTGTGCGATATAGAATTGTATCCAACACATTGGTCTAAATTTTCTATTTTTAAGTTAAAATATTTCCAAGAGTGCCTTTAGATTAAAATATATTTCATTATTTAAACATTTGGATGAGCTGTCTTTGGTGTTTACTTCTTGATACTTAATGTACTACATACCTGTATTACTTACATTGAATGGCTTATCTATTCTAGTATGATATTTGAACAGTTATCTTATAGTTATGTTGATATGAAGTGAATGTGCTGGCAAAATAAATATGTATTAATAGATTTCCTTGTTTTCTTTTTATTAAAATAATAATAACAGTTTATTTACTGACAAAATAATTATAGATATCTAGCTCGTATAATAAATTAAAATACAGTCCTTTTGTAAAAGAACCTCTTGATTCAGGCATTTCGACAAGTAGTTAATCCTTTAAGCCATACGCTTTGAAAACCAACGCTGCGTAACATTTAATCCGAGCTTTATCGGTGTACAAGAACGGCGGTTGCTAATGCTTGCCATCTAAAAAGTACTCAAAAAACGTAGGGCAGGGTAAAAATTACAACCCATACAGTACAAATAATCAATAAATGGTAACGAGAATTTATTGACCCATTGCACACAACAATCAAATGGGTTGAGTTATCAAATGGTAAAGTGGAATTAATAATGAAATATCGTATTTTCAGTATTGCGCGCCTATTCTTACACATTATTGTCTGTGTATTTGGTATAAAGCACGATTTCCACGGCGCACCACTAAGGTCAACTTCGTGTTCTTTAAACGGGAATTCCACGGCACGCGATTCGGAATACGGCATGGGTTGGTTATTGTCAGAACAATGCCAGATCATGTTAATTCTTGCGCGGTATTGTTGTGTTGTTAATTTTCACTCACAGGACATATTAGTTCTGTGAGTAGAAAATAATGATCACGCTTTGTAATATTAGGGGGTTAGTTGTAAACGTCGTTTTAGTTAAAGTTGTATATTGTTTTTGTAAAAAGGGTTTACTGTAAATTGTTGGTGAAAGAGTGGTACGAAATAAAAAGGGAGCCAGTAATATCAGTACCGTTATTGTAATGAAACGATAAAACAATCCACTGTGAAAACATTAATGAACAGTGCGATTCTTTTGTTAAAGATGAACTCTCCTTTGATTATCTCATTGTGCTGAAACTATCGATGTTGTACCGACAAGGCTGTAACGGTGTGGATTTAATTAGGCTGAAAACTTCAATATTTTTGATGATTTTTCTATTACCGATATCGTAGATTAGAGCTTCTACATCAACAACTAATACCTAAGGCGTTTTGTTGATTCGGAACCATACGTGACACATGACATGTAACGTCCGTCACGAGGGCAACAGTTGAAAAGTGTGATATATAGGTTTTGATGCCGAGTGATATTCCGGCTGTTGACATTTACGTAGAAAAAGTGGAAGTCCATTTCAGGATCGCCATAAAACATCCCCTAGATGGTGCCACAGTAGCGAAGGACTTTCACTTTCGACGCTTGTTAGTTTAATACTTATCACCTTGTTTTATTTGTTACGTTTCACGATTATTTATCTGAACAGTACTGGAACAGTGATTTTGTGTCGAAGAACAGTGTTGAAATTGCACGTGTTGGGGTTTGTGTATATTTAGAAGTTTGTGGAAAGGTTAATTAACAGAGGAACGTGAAATACCGAAGTACCACACTACTTAAAGTTCGTTGGTCTTACATTTCAAATACTTCTTCTTCTCAACTTCTACGTGTTTGCTAAATTTTTATTGCGAGACTTTCGAATTTGAAAGGATTTTCCACATTGAGAACATTTACAGTCTTGGGATACGGTTGACGTTATCAAGTGAAATTATTTAAAAGATAAATCTGGTCCCTGAAATTGCTGTCTGATTATGGCTTCCCAGAAAATTTTTAGTTTTTGTTTTTTTGTAACAACATTTATTGTAGGGTTCTTCGGAAAGATTTTTTAAGTTAAAAAATAGATACTCAATTTATTAACTTAAATAACTGATGAGATGTTGGGGATCATGCCTTATTGACTTTACGTGCTTATTGGAAGCCTCCATAAACTACGCAGAATTATAACGGTGGCAACACTTGCTTTTGGGTTGCTCGTCCGAAACGATAGAATAGTAGAATCAATAAAGCTTAAAAATTGTCAAAATCATAATCCTCAGAAACAGATGCGATTTTGATGAAACATTTTTGAAAATGGTATTTTTTAAATTCAGGAACATTGCCAAAGGATTGCGTATTTCACTTTCCGTTCTAACAGCTGGAATCGACGTAAACTGTTTGCCATTATTTAATAATTCAAAAATTCTTAATAGCAGCTGTTTTGAGTGTTGACAGCTCCGTTGTATCTGCTGTTCATTTTTTACTATTTTGACTTTAAGTCCTTTGTGTATCTGTACTTGGTGTTTGGTTGCAAATGCAACAGAAAAATTTGAATAGTATCTACAATATCGTGTTGTTCGTGTAATATACAAGAAATAAGAAATTTTGAAGAAATTCTTTCAATTAACAATACATACAAAGAACACTTATAATCAAACATACTGAAGTTGAATTACTCAACTGTCAGAGCTATTCAGTCAATATGCGTGAAATACAAACAAAAGTATTAATGCAAGCGAAAAAGTATTATGTACTTCAAAAAATACAAAGTATGCTTATTTCACATTTAACGCGAGCGTGGGTACAATAAATTACGGAACTAATTCTGTAAAATAAAAGATAATGTTGATGTATAACATATTATGATACTGATTTTTTATTCCAAATTAATTAAGTAAAGACACGTATAATTGACTATAATAATGATTTAACAACTAATTCGATGACGTCACATTATGTAATGGTATATTAAAGAACGAGTAATTTATATCATTTTTTTTACCGCGCACGTTTTTTCGCAAGATTTAATTGAAGTTTGCCTTTTTTTAAGTCTGGGGAATTTTGTCGTGGTTGGTAATGGGTTGGTCTGACACCAACCACGAAATATTTGAGGTTCGAATTTTCACAACAACTACTGTAATTCCAATCAATTCGAGTTTTTGTAAGTTAAAATTGGTTAAAATGTCTTGTGAAGAAGTTAGTGAAGTCCTTACGCCTTCGGAAATACGGGAAATTTTAATTTGACATTTGCCACTGACATTCACCTGACATTTCTCGTCATGGCTACCAATCTTACCGATCTAAATTACACCAGATCTATTAATTAACGCTTTTCCACTAGTAACGAACTGCTGTGACGTCATTTGCGTGCTTTTTAATAGACCTATTAGAAAACCAAAAAACGTGCGAGGTAGAAAAATAATTTTCTTTGTATTGATTTATACACTTTAATTAATTGTTCAGTTTTTCTTTAATTGTAGTAAAAAAAGTTCTTTGAAAAAATAAAAACACTGTTAGATTCAATTTATAACCTCAAGACATATATCTACGTTCAGTTCAAAAAATATACGAACAATTAGTGCGTTTGGAGCGGGAATAGGGGAAAACTGGTCAAGCGTTTGACTAGTATTCTCCTGTACCCACTTGGAGTTGAACCTTCAGGTTATTTACCCGAGATAATTAACGTACACAATAAAATTCCTTCTATTGTAGAGATGTTCATAAAAATTTAGAAACGTATTGATATTCGCCATAAATATATTCTATGCAGCTATTTCTTTCATATTAGAATTTTTAGTTTAAATAAATGCAAGCTAATTTTTTTGTTGAAAATTTTCTTATTTTTTTATCCAAAGAACATTTATTTTCCGAAATAAATCGTAAATTTTGTTTTTAATAAATTTGTTTACGATTGTTTAATCAATATAAATAAATATCTACATGCAATGTTTCTGATTTCAAATAATATATTAAATTAAACATTTAAAAAAAATCACATCCGCTGCTGATAATTATGAGGTAAAATCTTTCTTTGATTGCGTGGTTGACCATTATTATAACCTAAAATGTGTTTATGCACATCTGATTCATAGAACCTGTCAGGCTGGCAACCAATCGGAGAGGTCCGGGCTGTAAAATTTCGTTACCATAATCTTAAACGGTTTATTGGAGGCTTACAAAAAGCAGAAAGTCAGTGGTCACTGTTTGGCGGACTTCACTATTATTTAGTACTTTCTAAAGTCATAGCAAATAAAAATTTGTCTAAAAGTCCACAATTTTTGCTGAAAAAATGAGTACATAGTAAATGTAAAATACAAGAAAATATACACATATTTAAAGTCATGGCAACCCAAATATATTTTGTGAGAAAAACAGTAAGGTTTTAAATAAATATCAATAAAACTACTTAAATCTAATCATACTTTGACTAAATTTGAGTTTTTTTTTAATCTGTGTAATAATAAGTTCTGTATTAAAACGTTAGCCCACCAACGGAACCAGTATGGGTAGTGTTATAAAATTCGGTCTGTGTTCTCTGAAAACTAGTAGTTATTTCTGTAATAAAAAAAAAAGGCAGTAGATTAGCGTAACTGTAATTTCCCGGTAGTCCGACCTGCGAATATTTTTAAATTTTACCGCTTATAATTTGTCTCTTAAAATGCCCCAAATACATGAGCCGGACCGGATGGCTTAATTAAAACTCGGTGCAATGTCCATTCGAATGATGTAACAATTAACTTGCATAACATTTCAATTTTAACGATTCCATCAGGGAGTGCCTGCCCTGCCGTTTTGCTCGGAGCCATATTCCAGTACACACCTTCCCGTAATTAGATGTGGAGTGAAAGGTCATCTTTATGCATCGAAGCGGAGAGTTCGTCGATGCTTTTATTTCTTGTGTAAAATACGATAATGGCCGCTGGTAGTCCGGTTTTGCGATTTTTTGCTCATCATCTGGCGTTAGTGCTCGCCCAAGTAGTTTGCGCTTGGAATCGAGTAGATTCCCATTTAACGAGTGTCGGTCTTACACATCTAGTCCTATGTAAAGAATGAAGACCACACGACTTCCGCCGTGGCCTCTGCGAACGACCTGGACGAGCGAAGCGAGAAGAAGGGTCGTCCGGAACGTGAGAATCCGCACCGGCGTAACCGTTCGTTCGATAGCGGATAGATCGGCTTTTGCACTCGGAAAGGAAAGGGGTCATCGGGATAAATGATTAATATCTGTATCAAGTCGATACGTGACCTTGAAATGCACAACTGGATCACCGTCCCACTTAAATTATTTGCATACGAATGTGTGGGATGGGTCGAATTGAATTCCAGTGTGTTTGGGTATTTTCGATGACCAGATACGTGCATGGGCGGCTTAATTCGACGCATCGATGACCGGATCTGACACTACGGTAATTGAGGGAATAAGCGCGGACGCGCGGTTGTGCGTTGGGGGACCCTCGGCGGAGATAATTCGCTTCCTTGCGGAGTTAAACGACGCGTAGCTGCTTCGCTGCAACGTTTGATTTTGTCATTTTTACGTACGGATAATTTGTTCGTGTTGTGGAGTCAATTTAACACTTTCCTTGCCTTAGAAAGCTGCATGTATAATGTGTGTGAACGCATTATTGTTTTATGTCGTGTCAATTGTTCTAGACGAGAATGGGTCGATCGATGGCCTTCTGCTCGATTTTGACCAGAACCTGCCTCAAAATTACTACTGGCGTGTGGGCTAATGATTCTAGTTTGTTCGTCTTTAAAATGGCCGGGCAAATCTAGGCCGTCCTCTCGGTTGCAGAGTTCAAAACGACCAAGCTAACTGTACCTAACTTTGGTGGGAGGACAGCCGGGTTTTCAGGGCATCCATTTACTTAGTTATGAGTCTCTTTGTCCTGTGGCCGGCTTTAAGTACGCGGCAAAACTAAAAGCATGGAACAAGATGAAATAAACAATTTATACAACACCACATAATAAAATACGTAACTATGGTTATCGTAAATGTGGCTTATAAGTCTCTAGTGCGATAAAAATCATAAGTTTAAGTATTGGTATTTGAAAAATTCAGACACTTACTAAGACATTTTAATTTTATTAGTTTCCAGTGACTAATTAAGAATTAGATTAATATTTAAGTCGTTTTTTATTTGACCCAGCATGATTCACGTTATTTGACTTTACATTTGTACCGCAAGGAATGTCTGAAGGATCACAAATAAAATGGATTTGGTCATTAGGGGTCCCCGTATCTTTTTAATGAACTAAATTTTGTTAAATCTTGTATGCAACACTCTGTTACGGTGGCGAATTTCCCCCTACAGTGGTGTTCGTCAGAAGAGTTTTCGAAGAACGTCCCAGATTGTGTCCAGTGTAGCTTCAGGTGGGTTCACCATCAGCTAGTTTGATAACAACATGAATATTTTTTGATTCCAAAAAACGTTTTTTGTAAAGCTTAACAGCGTTGGTTGCGAAATTTCTTGGTACATTCGTCTTCGTATCAGGTATATAAAATACTATTTTGTCGTATCTTTCATTAACTGTTAACTGGTTATTTCATCACAACGACAACGACAAGCATCTGAGACGCGACCCAGAAAAATACGGCAAATGAATATTTCTGATTAAATTCAGAAAAATTATGTAATGTCTTTCTTGCGACGTAGTTTCTTTTCAAGACTGTAACATTTTTACTTACCGAGCTTAAACTAAAGAAGTATTAGAATCATTGTAATAGGATCCATCCGGTGAATGGCTACTTTGATGTTTCCTCGACAGTGTAAGACTCCTAGAATAGGAAAAATAGGTCTTCTGATTCCATCCCCACCAACAATTTGATGACGTTACATCAAAATTGCATGGTAAATGTATTTCAATTTTGTAAAATAACATACTTGTAGTTTATGAATCCGCCTTGAGTTTTTACCCTATGCGTCAGATTTTCGCAAAAAACAAACACAATTTTATACATATAGAAAAGAAACGTTCAGAAGCGTACGGTGGCTCAGATAGTTACGTGAGGAAGTATAGTAATCGAGTCTATCGAATGATTCGTCAGTTTTTGTTTTCTCGACGTTGCATGACCCCTAGAATATGAGTTTCCGTCTCTCTGTTTGTCTGGTGTCTGTGTTGATTTATATTATCTATGTTTATGAAGTCATTGCAAATTTTTTATTGCTCAAAGTAAGAACCAGTCACCCGATTTTCTCGAAAATGTAGGAATATGCACGTCTTTATGTAATAAGAATCATAATATGTAATAGTATTAGAACATTTGTTCGATTGTGGCTTAATTAATATGTTTAGTCCTCTGTTTTTACACGACAAACTCATTAAAATCAAAAACATTCAAAATTAAAGCTTATTATTATTGCTGAGAGGCTATTTTTTCTGTTTAAATATATTTTACCTTGTCCGTTCTTGTGCAATTTGCGCCCCCACGTCGCAGGGGCTGTGGGGGTTTATTTATACCGCAGGTTTTCATTTTATAGGGGTTATTACAAAATAAACATTATAAAATCTAATTTTATAATCTTTCAAAGAAGCGGGATTCGTTGGATTTGTACTTCGGGAGCAAGGGAAGTTCTGTCGAACTAAACTTCGACCAATTTTTTTCAGCATATCTATGTTTTTACGCACCAAAGTTTCCTCGATTCTTGAAATCGACATTTTGGCAGTAATTTAGAGCTTATAGTTCAAACTTATTTCTTAACTCTGCGAAATATTCCTATGAAAATTTTTGCAGACCCTCTTAAAACATTTTCTGGCGTTCCTTTTTGCTTTAAAAACGTTAAATTCGAATAATTTTTACATTTCAAAGAGGCATTCTTAAAAGGTGTCGAACGTTTTTGTCTCCCAAATGCAATTAAGGGAAGTATTGTAACTCACCAACAGTGTAATGACGCCATTTCGGTTGGCAACACCATTTAAATTGTATGTTACATACTGCTATACTTGTATTTTATGAATCTACCTCGATTTTGTTTATTATTGTCATTAAGACCCACCACTGACCCGGAAATGACCGGCATTCAGGCAAGACTTCTATCATTACGGGTACTAAGACCAAGTAATGATATGCATTGATTAGATTAACAGAACAACTTTCGAGATTCTAGAATTACAGCATACAAATTAGTCTGCTATCATTCTCTAATCTCACCCCATCCCCAAAAGTCTAGCGTAACTACCGACCATTTATCCGCGCATCACTTGAAAATTGACCTATTTTAAGACCCACCACTGACCCGGAAATGACCGGCATTCAGGCAAGACTTCTATCATTACGGGTACTAAGACCAAGTAATGATATGCATTGATTATTTGTATTTTTATTTTCTAAACCTTTTTATCCTTTTGGTGGACTTGTAGGGACACGTTCTGCCTTGCATAGGGAGGATGCCGGGTTCGATTCTTGGCAGCGTTTCCATTTTTTTTATTGATCAAATCAAGAGAAATTTTCTTGAATTTTTGAAATACAATATTGATTTGACATACGTGTTCTTACCGAAAGGTTTCTCAGAACATTCTTCAAAGGGAAAACTCACTAGAAACATAAACATTAATCGTCGAATTATTTTAATGTACATATGAACGGAGATGAATATACGAGTAGTCGAAATGAACCATTTATTGATATTATATTTTCTCGTTGGTTATCTGCTTTAAATAGATTTCGTGTTGTCCGTATCTGTGCGGACTGCGTCCCATATTTTGCGTGCCTCGCGGCATGATTGACAGTTCACACATATTTTTAAGTTATGGCGATGTTGCTTTTTGTTTTTATAACACATTTTAAACCATTCTTAAGATGTGGTAGATAAGTTTTTTATGATACGCGTGTGTTACTTAACGTAAGTCATTTAAGACAAGCACCGATTCGGTCTTACATTTCGGTGGGCTAAAACTTTTCTCGCGTGTCTTATTTGTATTGTAACACACTACTTGTACAATAAACAATACCTTATTAAGCTGTAGTTTTTAATGTGAAATTACAGCGGCAACGGTAACTTGAAGTGCTTTGTGGTTAGATCTGCGTCACATTTAAAAAAGCAGTAATGCGTAACCACTGATATCATAGATATTTGTGGCTTGGACAGGATAATTCAATAAACAATAACAAGATCAATCAAAGCATAAGCGTAACTTATTGATCGCACGATAGTTACGGATTTCACCCTCACAAATATTTGTTTGTTTCTACAAAGTCTGTAACTGTCGGTTAAAACTAGGAATTATTTTTTATTCTTTAAAAAAAAATAGGTGCCAAATACATTTAGTAAATTTTTGTGTACTAATAAAATTTTATGGCCCTGTTACTTCCATTTATGTATTAATTATTAGTCGAAAACTGTCCCGGTAGGAAACATCTATCTTTCACATACGACGCCTGTCGGTTTAAAATCGGCGTAAATTTCAGGGTTGCATTTAGGATAAGTTAATCGTCAGAGATTCATTGAAAGTCAATTGCATGCGACCTACAAACACAAGTTTATATTCTATTACTGTACGCGACCCTTTCAGGTGCCTCAGTTAAATTCGTTATAGAATAAAACAAATCCGCCCCTGTTTACCATTTGTCCACCACAAAGCTTCGAGCGAGGTTTCCAATATATGGTTTTACTTTTCGGTTGTAAATTTTTATTACTATACAAAACAAATGTTCCCAATCACAATAATTTACTGGCTGCTATTTCACTCAAATTTTCCCCGTCGAGTTATAATTAACACAATAAGTATTACATTTTTAGATTTTTACACAATTCAGCTCAGTACCGGTTAAAACCGGAGAGGTTAATAAGTTTTCAGCCACCGCTGCGTGACGAATTACCAAACGCTGACGCTGTTAAAGAATAACCATTTCTTCTTTGGCCACACCAGTGAGAAGTAAATGCATTGTAAAGTAATCACATTCAAATATTTATATCAAGTAGAAAGTTGTTTTCTTCTTCTAAATCTTGACGTTTATACGGTAGTTGAAATGCGAAAACCGTAAAACCGATTGACACTTGACACTACAAAGAAACGGATAGTTTATGGCTTTTCGTTTAAATTCGTTTTGTTGTAATTGGTAAACCAGGTGACTTCTTGGAGCTAAAATAAAGAAAATTCTAAAAGAAACGTTGTTGCCCCACTAGTTGGTTGGTTTTTGTTACTAGTAGCAAGGAATAGGTGTCCAACCCACACGACCATTTAATTGTACCAGGTGTTCTGTGAACCTCCTTAACCCCCTTTTTGTTCCACAAATAACTGTTACCTACGTATCGGTATGTTGACAAACTTCCGGTAAAAAAAGTCGATACGAATCGATTTTAAAAATGTTTAAAGATTTGTTTTAGTTTTTTTTTTTTAAGTTTATTTAGTTCAAAATTTAATCCTTAAACCAAGTGTCTTAATGGTTGTCGTTTTCAACGGAATATTGTCAAAAATTCTCAAAATGTCACATTTCCACATAATTTTATTCCTTTAACGCCGTTAAGTCGTATCGGTGCCCAACGATTGAAGTTGTATTACCATAAACTTGTTTACATCCGGGCCTACTATCACATATCACAAACATGAGCTTGACATCATTAAATATGTAAATATAAAACAAAAAAATCAGTATTGACTTGTATACTTAAAACGGTATTTTTGTATCCACTAAAATGTTATTGCCCTGTGAAGTAACGACCGTAATAACTGTGCAAACAGATTCAAGTGACAGTGTGTCAGTAGTAGGTAGAATCCCGTGCCAGGGACGTACTTTTAAAATTCCATTTTAAATTTTATTGATTTTATAAATGCAGTAGTTAGTTTTGACTGTATTGTTTGTAGTGAACAGAATGCTAGAAAAAAATGAGCTGGTGTTTTCGAAATAAAAATAAATATTGCATATATTTGCTTGGAAATTAAAATTCTATTTGTACAACTTGTTAGTAAACACTGATTTTCACGTCACATATGCGTTAATTTTTTGTTGGCAAAGTCTAAGTCACTCACTCCTGTTAGTTCTGCCAAATTTAAGAACCACATCGACTCTTTTCGCCCCAAACTATGAAAAGTATTTACTGTTTTAATGGCAGAGTAGATAATGAGGGCATTGTCGTCGACAAAATACAACTCTGCTATGGGAAACGAAAACGGACGAATCGGTCTACCATGCATGATGAATTATTATAATATCAGAGGCAGGTGGCAGAAAATACGGGCGGAATAGCGTAAGGAAAAATCCATATCCGATGTTGCATAACTGAAGAAGACACGGTTAAGCGATTCACGAAGTGAATGCCTCTCACCAAAATCCACATTGATCGAGTTGATTCTGATTTTGACGGCGCATTTTTTTCTTGCGGTGACACACTGTTACGGTTCAGTAAGATTCGGTTTAAAATTAGATAAAGTAAATTGAGTTGTCGATGGCGTCAGCAAGTCATCAGGAAATACTTTACATTTCACTGCTCCTTGAAACTTAACAGCATTAGTGGAGCCTTTTAACTTATCACTTCTTTAGTTAATTGAGAGATTTATTGCGTAATTAAAGAGGTGAAAATTGTACTCCTCGCGTAATTATCGATCGTGCAACTTTTATGGTTCGCTGAGTGCATAAAGGTGCGAGCACATAGAGCACGATCACGACTGAGTAACCCTAAAGTGATATCTTAGAACTTTACGAACGGTCATGGTTTGATTGAACGCAAAACCGCAAAATGCCTATACTTTTTACGAAATGATTCACTTTCGCGTTGAAGACTTTTGTTAGTTAAATGAGATTAGCGAGAAAGTGGTGTTTTCTAAAAATAAACGAATACGTTGAAAATGAACATTTTTCCGTCGCATGGCGTTGGAGTGTGGTTATCACTGTGCTGAATAGCTTGGACGCCCTAGATGTTCATTAAAATTAATGTGCGCTGCCAGTATGACCCTCAGTGAATTTTAAAGTAATCAACTATCGCATGTGAAAATGTTTTGATTCAATGACTAACGCGGATTGCGGATGATTCATCTCACATTGACAAACAAGCTGTATCCACCGTAAATTTTATTGCACAACAAAAAATTTCAGAAATGCCATAAAAGTTGTTTCTAACTGTATCATTGGAGCAGTATTGTTGTTTTTGACACGAAAAGTCCTAAACCGTTACCTACTCAAGAAACCAAGAAACGAACGCGCTTTTCACGTCGGTTTCTAATAGCAAATCTTTTATTCGTCATGGAAAGTTGACGCGGTCCATTAATTTTTGTCTATTGATTGCCGTTTTTATTGTTTCCGCCGCAGTTTCTGCGTCTCCTGCGTTCCTTAATTGTTGCGACAGGTTAAAAGTCAAACTTTCACCGAAGTTATTTTGCATAGTTTTTGACCCTTTGGAGGAGTTATGTCTAATTTCGTAATATCGTTACAGTACAGTCTTCGTCAATTGGACCTGTCGCTCCTGTCGCAGCTGTGGTCCTTAAACGAATCCATACAGGACTTTCGTCAGATATTGCAGGACCAGGAGGACCGAGTTCTTTCGCCACCGTCACCGTCTCCTACACCTTCCTCTGGGGATGAGGGTGATGGCGATGAATTTTATATGTCTGCGAGTTCGATGAACTTTCGGACGCCTCCACCGCCTCTGCCGGTCAGAAGACCAAGTAGTTCCTCGAATGCGTCCAGTCTTGGTTAGGTTAGTGAATAATTTAAGGGTTTAAAGAAGAATGTTACTTTGTTTTTTTAGTAGATCAATTTTTTTAACTCACCTTGGACCACTGTTTTTAAATTTGAGTATATTCGAATGTGTAAGTGAAGTGAATAAATTAGGGTATTTAACAAATGTAATGGTAATGTTGTAACCTTGTGATAAAAGTCTTGCACTAATTAAAGTAGTATTGTACAAATCTTACCATAACTGTAAGACTAGATAAGGTTGAGAGTTGAGTGCGCGCGTTCGCGCGCATAGCGTCCTGTGTAATGTACTTGTAGTATTTTATTAATATCCTAACATGGACTGATATTAAAATAAAATGTTTGTATTTACTAAAAGTTTTATTTAACATAAGCATGTTTTTAGCATAATCTACAGTTTGTCGGAATGGGAAGATCATATAACACTGGTTAACTATGAAGTAAAGTCCGAACTTAAAAGAAGTTTTTATTAGATGTACAAGTTAAACTTACTTGGATCAACTCAAATTAATCTATTTGTTATAGCGCGCACGATGGTGTTTCAGAACTATCGGCTTTAAACGTACAAAGGCAAGTCCTGCTTCCGCTACCATTAGGGACACAAATGTGATCAGGTGGACACTGATCTTTGTGATATTGGCAGACGTTGGTAAGTGTGGGACAACTCTGTGGAACCGCTACCAAACCGAATAATTTATTACCGCTTCCTCCTAAAGGCACATCCAAAGGTTTTAAGCGTGTTAGAGAATGTTTCTCCGCCCGCTCGATTTTTTTCCTGAGATAATCCGCATTTTATTTGAGTTGTTTATGTTTGCATACTTACGTGATCCAGTCGGACCAATAAATGTGTTTGTCCGTAACTGTTATACCAAACGGATATGTACAGTTCGTTGCAACAGTTCGTCTAACTTTAGTATCTATATCAACACATTCGATCTTCTTGGTTCCTGCATCCGCATAGCATAATTGTTCTGTGTCGTAGTCGATGGTGAGAGAATTGGGGAGCGAATCGGGTTCACCTTGAAGGAAAATAGCCCTTGCTGTCCCGTCGGCATTGGCCCACTCGATTTTAGGGTTTTTCCTGTCCCAGTCGGTCCAGAAGATTTTCCTGTAACGTAACTTAACGACACGGTTTTTGTTTCTGGCACCGTAATTACCCTCTTTGTGGATGTACGGCGATACCTCTAGGATTGACTAAACTGTCGTTGAACAGCACCCGCCTACGTTTGCCTTCAATACTTGCGACTTCTATTGTGTCTCTAGTGGAGTCGGTCCAGTATATATTCCGCGATACCCAATCAACTGCCAGACCCTCAGGCGAACCAATATCTGGAAAGTTTTGTTGAAGTGTGTGATTTTTTATGTTTGTGTCTACCTTGTGTGATAAAGTCTGCCTTTCCACTACTATTATAAGCGGAACTTCGAATTGCCATTCCGCTAATGTCGCTCCAGTACACCCTCCCTTCATAACAGTCAATTTCCAGCCCAACCGCCGTCTGGAACAACTTAATCTGTATCGGTTTCCCCAGATTTTTCTTCGAAGGTTCGAACGGAATCTTCAACGTTGCCATTCCTTGATTCACTAGTAAGAAGTTGCCTTCGTGTGTGGGATTGCGTCGACAAAAGGTACCATTGCCGGTGTATCCAGCGCCACATTGACAAATGTATCTGCGGCTTGCATCAGTCACGCACGTGGCTTGAGGGTCACATATGGTCGGGTCAACGTGACAATTGATCTCCGTGTAACAAACAAATCCGTCACCATAAAATCCTTTTTCGCACTGACACTGGTACAAAGTGGTGGACGCATCGTATTCGCAAGTGGCATGCAAACCGCAATTATTCTGAACATTGCAACCAATGGGTCGAGGTTTGCACTCGGTTATGCCGTCACCCATGAAACCACTTTTGCACGAGCAGTAATATAATTGGTAAGTTTCGTCAAAAAGACATTCTGCGTTGTCGACGCAGTTGCCGCCTCCACATGTACCCGGTTGGACGCATTGGTTTTGGGAATCTCGGACGTAGCCTTCTTTGCACACGCATTCGTACCGTTCCGAACTAGTGTAGAGACATTCTTCTGTTTGTGTGCAGTCATTGTTTGAAGTGCACATTGCTGAAGCCATGGATTAGATAGGGTAAGCGGAAGAATGTTGTGTTACCTGTTATGGTACAGTTGAAACCATCGCCTTGGTAACCTGGATTACAAACGCATCTTGATTTTCCTAGCGATTCGTCGTAGTAGCAGTTGGCGTTAGTACCACAGTTGTATTGTTGGGCACAAGAAGTGGTAGACAGTTCGCAGGTGTAGCCATCACCAGTGAAACCTTGGTTACACTGACAAGAAAAGGCGTCCGTTTCGGATGAGTACACGCACTGGGCGTTGCGGTCACAGTTGTTTAAGGTGTTACAGGTAACTGAAAGAGTCATTGTTGTTAATAAAAAAATAAGAATGTTAATGAGTGTGTACTGTTAAACCCTGAAAATCCCTTCGTGTTATGTTTTTGATCGGTATTTATGGAACAAGAATTGGTAGATTGCACTAAATGGAATCCACGTGGACAAAAACAAATAGAGGAGTTGTAACACTGAACTTCTGGAGTTTCTAGGGTTACTATATAAATATGTTAAAGTGGCATACAGTTCACCTACCATTGTCCAAAACTGTAGTCGTTTCAGGACTAACCGTCGTAGTTTGATCCTTCGGTATGCAGTATGCTGTACCTTGTTCTATACTATATCCTTCTGGACACCAACATACCCCTAAAAGACACCTTTGAATTTCTCTAGAAGACGTAGCTTCAGTAGCATCTTCAGTTTCAATTTTTCTGCAGTTATAACCATCTCCTTCATAACCCGGTAAACAAGCACAGTAGTAACTACTCGTGGTTTGATTGATCGTGCAGACCGCAAATTGTGCACAGTTGTTTACAGTGTGACAACTATTATCAACCAAAGCTGTACAAGTCTGACCATCTCCAGTAAACCCAGGCAGACATGTACACATTGCCACTCTATTAGTTTCAATACACTCGGAATTCGGAGGGCATTCAACATTATGACAAGAAAACTCATTTTCGCATACGTGACCGCTTCCAGTGAATCCTGGATTACATTTACAAGAATATGAACCGATTTCGTTAATACATTGAGCGTTATAGTCGCAACTGTGCAGCCCGGATTGGCACTCATCAACGTCAGCACAGATCGTTTCGTTCCCAGAAACAAGTTGCTGGTAGCCTTGATTACAAACACACCGGAAAGAATCATTGTCGACCACGCAGGCACTGTTGATCATACACTGGGAGCGACCTTCTTCGCACGGATCAACATCTAAAATTTTACAAAAATGTAGCTATTTTGGACCTTCTTGTAACACAACTCACCTCCTAGTGGCATTATCTTGTTAGTTAGCCCAAAACGGATGATCTGCTCTTTACTCTCGTAACTTATAAAGTTTTTTCCAACCTTTAGCCTCCATGTCTCACCTAGTGAAGTATTTTCGACCTTACAGTAATCAAAAGTGTAAACTTGATCCAGATCGTAAAAAAGCGTGACCTGTTCATTGTGTTCGTTAACGTACACAAATGATCGAGTTGACGACATTTGGATAACCCCAGGAGCGGTTTGAGTGTACTGTTCTTGGTATTCGTCCACGGTGATTTTGGAGTCGTGTGGTAATTTAGGAATCTCGCCTTGAATGTTTGCTTCTAGACGAAGTTGGTCGAAAACGTCGAGGCCAAGATATCGTTGTCTGATCGTAACGGTTTGACTCGTATTCAAAAATTTTAAGGTGGCCGTGTGGTTGAAAACACCACCCGTAAATTGGTAACCATTCTGGGCATTTCGTATGGGTTTAGCAAACACGTAGCCGATGACACCCCCAAGGATTTGTAGCGACTGTATGTCGAAACCTATCGCTTCGGGAATTTTTGAAATAGCTGTGTAGGCGCGTCCGTCTACCATGACGATGTACGACTGCAAGTCCAAATTCTCCAGTTTTTCGTCGTTGATCTTGCCGTTGATTTTGCCGTTGACTCGAAGCGGCACATCTAGAAAATGATTATTAATTTTAGGAATAAAGGTTTCTTTTCTTTAGTTACTGCTATAGTACACCTTTCTTTACACAGAATTTGCCGTTTCCATAGTACTGCTTCTTGCACTGGCAGCAAAATCCTTCGTCGTAGTCGATACATCTCGCTTGGACATGACAGTAAGTCGGTGCGTCTGCACAGGTCAAGGGACCACCCTCGGGTCCAACGTCATCCGTAATTAAATCCGGTGGGGCAATTTCGCTTCCGTCAACCCTGTAAATGAACTGTCCGGGGAGATCAATGTTTGACCACCTAAAACGAAATTTTTATTTTTAGAATACAGTATTTGAAACGGAACATACACTTCGAGGTTTCTAACTTGTTCCGTTCCAGACCCCGGAAGAGTAAATATTTTTCCGTCAGCTGAGATAAATCCAGCTTGTGCTCTTGCATCTGGTAGTCCTGACTCATCGCCAGTCCCTTGAATCCACTGAATGCCTTCTTTAGGATATAAGAGTTCGACGAATGATTGAGAGCCATCGCTAATGACGACTACTTGATAAGTATTGACTTTGTCGGTTCCTTTGTTAAAGTAGCCGACGCCAGACCACGTCACAATAAATAAACTAGTGGCTTGAAATTCTTCCTGGTCTGAGAAATACTCTCTTACGTTCTCCGTCGCCCGATGTATTAATGAAGATTTGTCAGTTTCATAATAGGAGACAGTTCCAGCCCCACGCGTATCGACGTTGGTATAAAACGGGGCTATAAGTGGGTAATCTAAAGGGAACTCGATATTGAAAAAATTTGGAATCTCTGTTTGAAACGAGATGAGGCCGTTGGAGTTCACCTGCAACACGCATTGATAAGACATCTTGCAACTAAGTTGTTTAATAATAAACATGTTTTGTTTTGAATATCGAACTTATCGCGGCTGCTATTTTTAGCCTAATGAATGAATATATAGGAAATTTTGATAAAATTAGAAGTTCAATAACCTAATTATAGAAAAATTTCAACAATGTACAATTTGCTGACTCTATGAACTGAGAAATAGCATGCAATTATATCAACATTCCATTACTTACGAATATGGAGGTGAATCGTGTACCGTAAAACACAATTGGAACTTTAAGTTTAATCTCTGGACTAGACACATCGTTCTGTTTTGGTAATTTAATGGCTTCTTGGACGTCGTGTTCGTATAAAAGACCCACAGGTATCGCAGAGACGCTTCTTAAAAATAGGATACAACAGCAAAAGATTCGTAGCAACTTCATTTTCTTCGAGTACTGAATAACTGAAGACTTATCAATATTCAAATAATCTCTCATATCGTCTTGAGTTCACAGTTCAAAAGAGCCTGCATGTTGTGACATTCATTATCTGCCTCATTAGATAGTTATAACAATGAGTTCATTTAAAGAACGGAAGGCTTGCCTTTATGTCATCTGTGTAAGAATAAATGCGTCTTTTATGTCGGCACGTTAAAATTTATGTTGTTTTCATTTGCTCGCTTTTTCTACGTGAACATTTGAATGTTCGCTTTGATGTTTGATTTTTGGTCTGGCGCCATCTGCGGTCTCGTCGGATCGTTATTGCGATTGTCCAGATAGCCAGCTGTTTAGGTAACGCTTTCACGTGCGTCCGGCTAAAAGAGCTATGCTTGAAAAGATGGCGGCAGCATTCTGTTGGCTGATTATATGATCAGTTGTGGTTCACACAGGGTCCTCGATCAAAAATAATCTTGATCAACTATAAACTTTTGCTTTTCAACTAGATTATCTTTTTTGCCAAGGGGATATTGTAACGCTAACTTTTAAAACAGATACTTCGAAGTGAAATAACTTTAATTCCGCTTTCAGATCAATGTAAATGTTGTTTCTGCTCTTTAAATAAGTTCCCTTTAGGCTCTCTTTTGTATAAAATATGACTTGGAAGTAAATTAAAGATGTTGGTGTGAACATCATGCAGGAATTCGTTATTTTATATAAGTTACATTTCTCCGAGGACATAATTATTTGATTCTTTTAATGACTTACTATAAAATTGTATTGTTTTTCTTTCAAAAAATCTTACATGTTTGTGAACATTTTTTACACTATAACAAGACTCTGGAGTTAAGACACATATGAACTATATTTTAAAAGCAGAAATACAGAAAGGTCAGGCAGTGGAAAGGTCCCAATTTGAAAGCAAGGTGTTTGGTAAATAGTTTATTATATACTCAATACAACTGCAATAATTCTAACAGCTATTTTACAAATAAATTCAAATGATTAATAATAACAGTATAAAATCGAAATAAATACACAAATTTACACTAATTTACATTTCATATAAATCTGAACGAACAAAAAGCCGTTGAATATAACTACTTACGCAGTTTATCACAAATAAAATGTTCATATTACAAGTTGTATATAAAGAAGCTTTGTATAAAATTTAGATGTCGAGATCAAAATTGACAAGCAGTCTTAGCTTATGGAGTATCTATTTAGAAAGTCAGTTGGCAAGATATCATTTTGATCCCTCAAAAGTTAATGATATGCAGGAAGTAAATAATAATATCGATACCAAAATAGATGTACATGCCAAGTTCGGTAATATCCTTAAATTATATTATATGTTAAATGATATAAATGATTCTAAAGATAAATTTGACACATTTCGACGTATACGATTGATACTGTTTCGTTGCATAACATATGATGTTATAAATGCGCGTACAAAAGCGTTCTCTACTGGGGGAGTTTAGTGAAAAAATATGTGATGTTACATTAATGTAGTGAGATACAAAACGACGAAAGTCTTTAAATTGATAACATGTTATCACATTATATTTATTAGTAGCTGTACATAGAATAAGTAATGAACTGCTCGTAGTACGAGCGCCATCCTGTCCACGATTCTCCAAGTAAAATTTTCAAGAAATTAACAATGTAAACATAATGATGACAACAATTATTCGATTTAAAAACTTTACTGGATTATTAAGTTCGGCTTCCTGAGATCACACAAGCTACGAGTCTGGTTCAAATTATTACAGCGGGAAAAGAAGCCTTCGGAAAATATCGTTTTTTCCAATTCAGTCTTCAATAGAACAACAAAAGTAAGATATGAAACAGGCAGCTTCCAGCTTACTCAACTTTTTGGTGTCAAATTTGGACCACCACTCGCTTGACTAACAAAGTAATGTCTGTTAATGCTACCAAGCTTTTAGAAATGAGTCTCGGGCGGGTCATCGATATATTTACATGTAAATGGATTAAGAAACCAGGAACAGAAAGATTTTTCGTGTTTATGTTTGCATTTACCCCTACGTCCATGTAAATTGTGCGACATTCTACTAGTATCAGAATCAATGCTAGAACTCTCACTATCCCTAACGACACTGTCGTAGCCGCTCTCAGCCCTTCTGCTTATAGCAGCAGGACTATGCTTCGACGTCCTCGGGGTGGAGTCGTGCCCGCTGTCGTATCCTTCCGACTTTTGGGTCAACTTAATAGCGGTCACACCTGATTCTATGCTAAGTATGGCTCTATTCATTCTTTCGACGGATGGAAGACTATTGGGGGGAGGCAAAGGTGGCGCAACAGGCTTAGAAGTCTCAGAAGTTGAAGCTCCGTTTCCACGTACCCTGGATTCTTCCCGTAAATTCGGATTGGAGGCGCCATCTGGATGGCGTAAATAAGCTAAATTATGGTCAGTACCGTAATTGTGACAGTACCTTTGAAACCTTCCGCCTAATCCATCGGACTTCTTCTCCGTTAAATCTTGAGTACTTGCAGATAAATACATATCGGTGTACCAATTCTGGGCGGTTGCTGGTCTGGCCATGTTTATTTTACAATTTTCGCAGAACTTTTCTTGCACGTAGGCCGGTTCGCTGTAAATGCTCCCGTTGTCATGGACTCCTCCGTAAAGCATGTCCGTGAGCGATAAGGATTCACATCTACTGAGCGTCCGGTGATTCTGTTTCTGGCTTTGATAAGTTTCGGAATTTGCCACATTTGCTTTAGCTAACCTGTTGGTATACAGCTGGTGCAAACGTGCCAATTGGTCGAATTTTTTCTGAGTAGTTTCGTCCAAATTTCCGTTGCGAGGATAAGGGTTATCGGGGTCTTCGTAATCGTCGTTGCATAGGCCGTAACGTGTATCGTATCGATGTCTCGGTAATATTCGTTCTAAGTCGGTATAAACTGACATGGAATCCGTGAAGGTGGACACTACTGTGAGGTTTTCTTGGCTTAGAATGCGTAAAGGGTGGTCGAGGGGGTTTTCTTGGTCTACTTCGGGTAGAGGGTTTTCTATATAACCCATACACAAAGCGATGTCTTCTTCGGTTACTTGTAAGCAGCAGTCTTGAGTGGGGACAGGTTCTAGAGGTTCTTCTACTTCGATGATTTCTAAAACTTCGTCTTCGTCGCTTCCGACGTTCTCTTCGTAACTGTTGTTTTGGTAATTGTTGTATTCGGCATTCGACAACATTCGTTCTTTGAGTAACATATCAAGACTCTCTAGAGACACTTCTCGGCTGCTGAGAGGTTGAATCAGTGGTAGCGCCGGAGGAATTTCCACTGCTTCTTCTTCGTCTTCTAAATCTTCTTCACCGTCAGGGTCGCCGTAGTCTTTTTCGTCTGGGGTCTGACATTCCGGGATTGCATCGTTCTTAGCTGACGTCAACTTTAACCCAGTTCTTATGGTGGACTCCTCCACGTTTTCTTGCTTCCTAGTGTCAAGCGGTTTGACGACTTCATCTTCGTACGTCTTGAACTGCGTCATTTCCTTGAGTGGTTCTTTGTACGCTTTCTGTTCTTGCATTCTCGGATGGACGTACTTCGCCCTCTGGATTTGTGACGTCTGGTGTTCCACCCACTTCCTGATCATGTTCTTTTTGTGGCTGTCCATGTACCCGTAGCCGGTCGTATTCTCAGCCTGCATGGGTCCATCAATCCAAGTCTCCCGTTTCTTTACGTGACAAGGTTCCTTCATGAGGTGTCTCGCTTCGGCGACTTTAGATTTAGAAATTCTCGGTCCGTCTATCCATTGTTCGTCGCTGGCTCCGTTAACTGAATGTTTAACGGCGTCGGACTTGCTCTTGGCAGCGGGGGCTCTGCTCGGCGACGACTTTGGCGAGTTGGTGTGAGCAGGGGAGGTCTTATTACTTTGGCACGAATTTTTAATCGACGGACGATGACTCTGCGCTTTGTCTTCGCATTTCGTAGGAACTTTGGAGGGGCGCTGCTCGGCGCTGGAGCCGCGCAGAGCCTTGCTCATCGAGCAGCGGTTGTCCCCGGAGTTGAGGCTGGGGATGTAGACCGGGGGATGCTCTCCGTCGGTGGCGTCGTCCGCCGGCCCGACGTAGATGACCGTGTCCGCGGACAGGTCGCTGCTGGAGGGATCCGGCTCGCTGCTGGTGCCGGTGGTGCGCGTCGGCTCCTCCCCCGAGCTGCCCCCCGAGCCGTTTCCGGTGCCCGCCGAAACGAACTTGATCCGCCGCCGCCGCATCCGGTGGATCCTGGAGGCTAATTGCACGGTCGTTAAGGTATCGGAGTAGTTCTGCGCGGATGGAGACACGTGAGCTATCATGGCCGCGTGACAAGTGAGCGAGCTGAGGCAGTCTTTCAGTAGTTGTGTCAATTTGTGTTCTTTGTAAGGTAAGTGCTTCTGGCCGTTGAATATTGCGAGTAGGATATTTCCGACTCCGGAAAGCGGGATTCCACCACTTGCTTTGCCTCGTTCTGAATTGCCCAGGTCGATCAGATGCAGACGACTCCTGCCGCCGGCGACTGAAACAATTTTTCACTTCAGGAAAAAATTCAGATAACGCCCGCCAACTTGGGGACTATCGCGAACTGTATGCACGAGAGAGCCGATAAGAAATCCAATTATCATAAATTTAGGGCTATAATGATCGCCAACAATTACAATTTCTTGCCTTATTTGGATTTTTTTTTTTTAATTTAAAAACAATATTCTACAAACAGGGTCAGTTAAGAGAGCTGAAACGCTAAAATTATTCCATCTGTCAGATTTGAACAGTGGTTTGAGGAAGATTAATAGTTTAATTGCCTTCGAAAATACCGAAACAGTATCTAATAACTGTGCTAGTTGTAAATAATTAAAAAAAATTTGTAATTCTTCACCAGACTGTTTTTTTCTTTGTAGATAATAACATGTAAGTACCGAGAGAACAATAAAAAACATAATCAAAGCTAGCTATATGCTTTTGAAAGTTTGTCTTTGATTTTCAACTCAAACTTTCAAATTAACGGCAATCTGACAAAACGAAATTTCTATCAAAGACAAATCTTCAAAAATTCATGGCTGTTTTTGATCGTGTTTTTTATTGCTTTCTTGATGTTTATAATCTATGTGTATATGCAACCAGTATAACAGCCATGTTACTTTGTAGCAACTTTATAGGTTTACGTCGGTTTGTTCGTATTTAATAATTATTTCTTTTAAATTTAGTAAAGTAGTTATATATTGTACATGTTATCGTTGTTTGACCAATAATAGTATTAAAAAAAACACTGAAAGACTGATTGGTAGCTTTAATACATGATGCATTCTTTTCCTATGGTTGTAGACTAGAAATATCATGAGAAGAACAGGTTTGATCAGTGGCGATCATTTGCGATTTGAAATGAAGGCATTGTAAAAATATATATATATATATTTTTATACATATGTCTATTGTGTACTTGGTGGCAGTTTGAAGACGTTAAAGTCCTCTTCAAACTTAAAAAGAGTTCAAAAGAAATTAGTTTATTATAGGGATCGTACATATTATATATAGTCATGTAACATTTTCTTTTGCTAAAAACATATCTCTTTCATCAATCAATTTCGGCTTCCCCGTACACACGTCCTCTCTGCCACCACTTACCGCCCCCCTTTCCAGCGACGCTGTACTGATAAACGTGCAAAGTAAACAAAAGATGGGAATCCCTGGTGTCCTCTCTCGTGGGTGCCCTGCACTCGATAGCTGCATCCAAGTAGTGAGCCGCCTTCTCCGCCGTGGGCACCCGCAGTTCGCAGTGCGGGGGCTGGTTGCCAAACAAGGGGTCGTCTCTCAGGTAGACGCCGGGGGATTGCTCCGAGTCTGCTGGAACAAAACGGGCTACTCAGTAAATAGTCTGCGGATACGGGCAAACAGGCCTTAAAGAGGACAATACGACCGAAGCGGTTGCATGCTATTCTCGCAACTGTGCAAATTTAATCCTTGCGTAAACAAGGTTGCCTATGCGCGGAAGCCCGAGCGAGCAACGTGCACTGGTTCACATACCGCACGTCACCTTATACACGCTTACGAATTTGTAAAAGCATATCTGCGAAAAGATTAAACATAAACAAAGGTAAAATGATGTATGGGGTATCAGACTTCAGACGTTCAACCATCCATCATAGTCGGAGCGGCGGCCGCGAAAGAAATAGACACGTATGCGACAGCTAAAATAAGAGTTGTGCGGTTGCGGTGTGGATTTCTGCTAAAATAAAATGTGTTTGTTTACAACACAATGAAATACATAGTTGCAGGCTGTCAAGTTTGACGTACAATTGTACCAATTTAATGTTCATGTATACGAAGTCATTCACGAGTAATAATGAACCTGATAGATTTGGGAATGCAACCCAGAATACATTTTCAAAATTTTTCTATATGTTTTTATTTACTCCTATTTAATATAACGATCGTTAATTATAGTAGTAATCTCGGACGTTACGTGTATAATATTTTTGATAAATTGAAAAAAAAAATCTACGAAAATTCTGGTTATATCTTCGGGTTGTAAGGGCTCATTGAATCATCATATAGAACTTGCTTTGTGTCTCTTCGATACTAAAGTGATGTAGTTGATAGAATTTGTTTTAAGTGCATCTGTTGTTTATGCAAATTTTCCATTCCATCTGCCTAGAATATTAGTGAATTGTAACGTTGTAATATGTCTATTTCGCTCGGGATCACAGGACAACCCATTAGCCAACAACTAGGAACTAGGTTCCATGAACTAGGACACAAGAACAGGGCCCAAAACGCGAGAAACTCTCAAATTTTCCTTTGCTTATTATTATTTATGTATAAAGGGAAATTTGTATGTATAATTTAATTAAAACGTAATTTTTATAACTAATTATCTGATGTACGTAACCTTCAGTTGAATCATTTTTAGTTTGTAAGTCCAAACCCACGTATTGTAATTAATTAAGTCTGTTGCTAAAAAGGTCTTAAGCTTCAGCAGAAAGCCGAACGTATTATATTATCAATGTAAACAAAAAATTCTAAAAAACTAGATATCTGTACTGACAATGCAGTTATGTCGAGAATATTTAGATTTTATCAACTGGGAATTTATCGATAGGGACATATCAAGCAACAAATTTTCTATGTGTTTAAAGACAGATGTTCAATAAACGATTATAACATTCAAGTGGGCACTGATTTGCTCCGTCTCCTTCAGAGGGTGTAACTGTAATGGCAACGACAGTTCAAATGTAATAACTATTCTGACAGATGATATGATGATATTAACCATATTCATTAAAACTTTAAAAATGTTTACCATTACCTACTAAGAAGTGACAAATCAGTCACATTTTTTAATTTCACAATAAGCTACTGGGCCTAAGAAATATTTATGAAAGCTCCATATAATTATGTTACACCATGGAGATGTAACATTATTGGATTTTTACATAGCGTTTTCTGAAAAACAGTTGCATGTTACACATAGTAACTCCACTCCAAATAAATTTAGGTTCACTTCAGAATTAACACCCATGAGAGAAATTCTGGCTTATTTAACTAACAACTTTTCCCGTGTCTTAAATAGAGTCAATAAAATAAATAAGTCTAATTTGTTAGGTAAATTAAAATTAAGTTCTGAAAATTGTTTTTTTTTTATGAAAGATAAATATGGGATAACGTTTTACCATCTTCTCAAAATATATTTAAAATTTCACAAATTTCCCCCATAAATGACACACTGACAATAGATGAAAATGGGACACCTACTTTTTCAAATTATAGGCTTTATGAAACATCGAGAAAACATAAAATTAATCTTTTGTTAAATGGATCCTCTTACAAGCTGACGTTCAGGAAGTAATAAATATATTTTATCCCTACAAAATTTCAAACATGATGCCAGTTATAGTGTATACAATAATCTTCAACTAATGTAGAAGCTCATTAATCGGGCTACCAAAATTAGAACACTAAAAATATGTAAGAACATTTCGAGCCGCTCTACAGTAACCCAAATTCGGTCTTGTATCTATCAGTACATATGATCGAGACAAAAAGTCGTCTAGCAACCGATGAAATTTAATGTTAAAAAAAATAACTACTGCTCTTTTCCTAGCTGCCAATACATATTGTTAGGAAATAAACCCATACGCCGCCCGGGTACGACGCCTATGGGTTTTCTGGTATGTGCGCGATGATGGCTCGGCCGGACGGCGTTCGCTAAAGAAAAGCCTGGAAGCGGAAGTCGCGATGGGTGCTCCAGAACCAGCCTAGAAGCGGTGACGGCGATCTTTCGAAAAGGACCGCGTGGTGTTTAAATGGGAACGACCGTCGGGAGCACGGGGTGAAGTTCGGACAGTGGGAGAAGTAGAGTCTAGTCAAATCCATTTCAATCGGAATTATTGTGTAGATAATCGTTGTGTGATTAGTCGTGTAAATTTGAATTACTAAGAAATAAATGTTGAGTTTTACTCACGCCGATTTTATTCACCGATCTTCGTAACAATATTTTCAAAAATTCTCTGTAGGAACAACCGTTCCCACAAAATCAGGTGTTCTACCTGAGGGCATTTGTAATATTTGTATAAATGTAAATATTTCCTATCCTTCGTCTACCTGCCCTACACTTCTTCATACTTTCTCTTTTCGCTTCTGGAACTTTCTAAACCCTTCTTTACCTACTTCCACCTCTTCAAATCCGAGCTTACCTGTGTACCATTTTAAACACCCTTCCTTCTTCTCCCTGGCACCGTCGAACAGTAAACAACGAAATAAAATCTCAAAACCGTACCGTCGCTTTTAAATCACCAACAATACCCACAACTGGTGACCCCGACGTGATTGAAAGAAGAAAAAAACGTGAGTATTACCAGTGATCGCGACGAGTAGAGTGCGGAATTTCGAGAGAAAATCAAAAACAATGGCGCCAAACGATACAAATAGCCCGTCAGTCGATCGCGTTGCCGTAAAAGTTCCACCGTTTTTGCCCCAGGATCCGGAATTATGGTTCCTGTTACTTGAAAGTGGTTTTGAAGCGTCGGGCATTACGCAAGAAAGCACTAAATTTGGTTACGCGGTCGGCGCCCTGGATGCGAAATACGCGGTCGAGATACGCGATGTACTCCTAAAGCCCAAAAGCGAGCGGACATACGAACTGCTAAAACGCGAATTAATCAAACGGATGGGGACATCAAAGGAAGAAAACACGCGCCGCCTCCTGGAGGACGGTCCACTTGGGGACCGCAAACCCACGCAGTTCCTCCGCCACCTACGAGTTCTCGCCGGGACGGAGTTCCCAGAAGAGGTCCTACAGACGCTGTGGATGAGACGCTTGCCCACACACATGCAAGCGCTGCTGGCCGCGCACAAGGACCTCACGCTGGATAAGAGAGCCGAGATCGCGGACTCCGTTGCGGAAGCTTATGGTAACCTGGGTAAAATAGCCGAGACAACCGTATCACCCGCAACCCCGTCATCGACCCAGGAGCAATCGAGGATAGACGGACTGGAACGCACCTTGGCGGCCGTCTTGCAAAAGTTTGCTGCAATTGAGATCTCCCCAATATCGCAGCCTCAAGACCGTTCGCGACCGGACTCGCGGCCAGGCACATCATCATCATCGCGTTCGCGTTCGCGATCGGGATCTCGTGATCGAATAAAAGGCGACAGCGGTATTTGCTGGTACCACTGGCGTTTCGGCGACAAATCAAGAAGATGCGACAAGCCGTGTAGGTACAGTTCCCTACCGGCGGGAAACGCCGAGGGCAGTCGTTAAAGACGGCCATTGACGCCTGCCCCACCACCCCTACAACAACATCGAGCCGTTTATTCGTCACCGAGAGGACAACAGGTAAAAAATTCCTCATCGACACCGGCGCCGATCTGTGTGTGTTCCCGCATGCCCTGCTACCAAAACCGCGTACGAAGTCCGCATATGAACTTTCCGCGGCAAACGGCACCGTCATCGCAACGTACGGAACAATCACGTTGTCGTTGAATTTAGGCTTACGACGCGATTTTACGTGGAGATTTGTTGTCGCGGACGTGGTGAAACCCATTATCGGAGCCGACTTCCTGGCTCACTACGGACTCCTGGTGGACATAAGAAACCAGCGACTACACGATCAAATTACCCAACTCACTTCCATCGGAGAGGTGACTGAGTGTGAGATCCCGTCCGTAAAAACCATCGCCGGAAGTTCACCGTTCCACGAACTCCTCCAACGGTTTCCCGATGTCACACGTCCAGACGGAACCCCTAAGGCGGTGAAACATTCCACCCGCCACCACATCGTAACCACGCCGGGCCCTCCCATTGCGCAACGTCCCCGAAGACTCGCGCCCGACCGACTCCAGGCAGCAAGAAAAGAATTCGACGCCATGGTCCAGCTAGGAATCGCCCGCCCTTCCCAAAGTTCATGGTCTTCACCGCTTCACATGGTGCCCAAAAAGGGCGACGAATGGAGGCCATGCGGAGATTATCGTGCCCTCAACGCGAGAACCTGCCCCGACAGGTACCCGGTGAGGCACATCCAAGATTTTGCGCAATCCTTACACGGCAAAATCATATTTTCAACGATCGATCTGGTACGCGCATTCAACCAGATCCCGGTCGCAGAAGAAGACGTTCCGAAGACTGCCATTACCACCCCATTCGGCTTGTTTGAATTTCAATTCATGACGTTCGGCTTACGTAACGCAGCGCAGACGTTCCAGCGATTCATGGACGAGGTGTTGCAGGGTCTCGATTTTTGCTATGCATACATCGACGACATCCTCGTCGCATCCGCATCACCAGAAGAACACCTCCAGCACTTGGAAACTGTGTTTCAGCGTTTGAGAGAGTACGGCGTCGTTATCAATCCCATGAAATGCGTCTTCGGCCAGCCAGAGGTCAAATTCTTAGGATATCTCGTTTCCGGCGCTGGTACACGTCCACTTCCAGAAAAGGTCGAAGCAATCCGCAGCTTCCCGCAGCCAAATACAATAAAAAAGTTGCGTCAGTTCTTGGGTATGTTGAATTTTTTCAGAAGATTCCTACCTAAGGCGGCAGAGACTCAAGCACCTTTGAACGACCTCCTCCAGGGCAACGTCAAAGGAAAAACCCCGGTCAACTGGACACCAGCAACGGTGGCCGCATTCGAGGCGTGCAAGGAGAGCCTCGCCGGAGCCACATTATTGGCACATCCCGAGCCAAACGCACCATTGGCTATTTTTTCGGACGCGTCAGATTTCGCCGTCGGAGCAGTCCTCCAGCAGAAGGTTGACGGTCACTGGCAACCGTTGGACTTCTTTTCCAAAAAACTGAGTCCCACCGAGTCAAACTACGGGGCTTATGATCGAGAACTACTAGCCATTTATCTCGCAGTCAAACATTTTAGGCATATGGTAGAGGCGCGGTCTTTCACCATTTATACAGACCACAAGCCGATCACGTACGCCTTTCAGAAGAAGAATACCGAGTCCTCGCCCCGCCAAATACGACACCTGGACTTCATCAGTCAATTCACGACTGACATTCGCCACATAGCAGGGAACGAAAATGTTGTCGCAGATACTCTTTCTCGCATCGAGGCTGTGGAAACCTCGATTGATTTCCAAGCCCTGGCAGCAGCACAACAGCAGGATGAGGAACTCGAGAGATTTCGAACAGGTAATACAGGCCTGCAGCTCAAACTGGTACGAATCCCAGGCTGCGACGTATCGGTACTCTGCGACGTCTCCACGCGAACAGCGCGTCCTTACGTCACCGAGTCATTTCGCCGAGCTGCATTCGAGTCGATTCATCGTCTATCCCATCCAGGCGTTAAAGCCACCGTAAAACTGGTGACGCAACGTTACGTCTGGCCATCGGTCAAATCAGATTGTCGAGAATGGGCCCGTAACTGCGTAGAGTGTCAGCGTTCGAAAATCTCACGCCATGTCTCTTCGCCCATCGGTACATTCTCGCCACCATCAGCGAGGTTTGAGCACGTGCACTTGGACATAGTAATTATGCCACACTCAGAGGGTTATCGTTACTGCCTTACCATGGTAGATCGGTACACCCGCTGGCCAGAAGCCGTACCCATTAGCGACCAGGAAGCAGCAACCGTGGCACGAGCTTTTTACGACACATGGATCGCACGATTCGGCACCCCGCTACGAGTAACCACCGACCAAGGTAGACAATTCGAGTCGTACCTATTTAAACAACTAAATTGTTTATTAGGAACCACTCATTTGAGAACTACAGCGTACCACCCCTCAGCCAACGGAATGGTTGAACGCCTACACCGACAGTTAAAAGCGGCAATCATGTGCCACCAGAATAATCGCTGGACTGAAGCCCTATCCACCGTCATGCTCGGCATTCGAGCAGCATGGAAAGAAGACTTCCAGGGTTCCTCCGCGGAGCTCGTATATGGCCAACCTCTCCGCCTGCCCGGTGAATTCCTAGGCATCCCACGCGACGAAAACAGCGCAGACAACAGCACCCCAAACTTCGTCAAAGAGTTACGTCAACACGTGCGTAACTTGAAGCCATGTGAGGGAACACGACATGGAGCAAAGAAGACCTTCATTTTTAAAGATCTCGCCACGTCCGAACAAGTTTTTGTACGCCACGACGGTCCCAAGCAGCCGCTTCAACAGCCATACGACGGTCCGTACAGAGTCGTAAGGCGATCGGCGAAAACGTTCGTCGTCAACATCAAAGGTCGAGATGTCACCGTTTCAATAGATCGGCTCAAACCCGCGTACATACTCAGTGACGACACGCCCACGTCAGAGTTTGGCCGCGACACTACGAGGACGACGCCCACAACAGACGAACCAGCGCCCTTCGCAGATCAACCCCACGACGACGACGAGATGCCAGCTTCCACAACGACGAGGACCACGAGGTCAGGAAGACGGGTGCGCTTCCCTGAGCGCCTGCAAAGCGGTTTTTCATAAAAAAAAAACACTAGCAGGGGGGTACTGTAGGAACAACCGTTCCCACAAAATCAGGTGTTCTACCTGAGGGCATTTGTAATATTTGTATAAATGTAAATATTTCCTATCCTTCGTCTACCTGCCCTACACTTCTTCATACTTTCTCTTTTCGCTTCTGGAACTTTCTAAACCCTTCTTTACCTACTTCCACCTCTTCAAATCCGAGCTTACCTGTGTACCATTTTAAACACCCTTCCTTCTTCTCCCTGGCACCGTCGAACAGTAAACAACGAAATAAAATCTCAAAACCGTACCGTCGCTTTTAAATCACCAACAATACCCACATCTCTAAAAGATTTTACTGAATGAAAGTAGCATACAGAGCGAGTCACTAAGCGCGCGGTCCCGAGGTAGAAACAGACTTCAAAGACGAAATTGTTTTTTTTTTAATAACACACCTTATTTTTACATATTTTTATTAGTCTCTTCTTAGAGTTTATAACTACAGTTTATTTTTGAAATGATGCTGTGCTGCCACTTTATTTCCATTTTCTTGAAATTTTTTGGCAATGAAAAGGTTCACAAAAAATCGTAGTCGAATTATTTTTAAAATCTGTGTTACAATATTTTGTATGCTTAAAAATAATTTTAAGAACCGTTAAACTTTGGTCTTTTACTTTTTTTTCTATTTCTAATACTTAATGAGATATTTAGGAACGTGCGCTTAGTTATCCATCCTGTATGTATACAAAACAATTGTTATAATATAGGCAGTGTCGGTTTTGAAAATGGTTATCCATTACATCTCGTGTCACTACTTTTCTCGAAAAAGCTGCACCAAGTTTAGAAAATAATCAGTTTTACTTTACAGCTTTCTTGAATCTTACAAAAATCTTGGATTGTGTATCATGTGTTTTAATGCATAAGCTGTATGTCTACAGTTCCCATATTAATACTCCGTACAAATCATGGCGTAATTCAAGGATCAATTCTTGGTCCTATCTTGTTTTTGTTGCATATAAATGATCTACTACAAAACTTGACACATTTATAAGTAAGTATAAGTACGTATTTGGTAATATAACTGTGACAACAAACAATATCCTAGTATTTTACTTTTTATACCAAAAATATCGTTTACAACCAGTGAAGGTTATTATTATTATTAATTTTACGATTATAGAATAGTCATGCTGAAGCAATCTGATTTAAAAATCAAATTAAACAAAATTGAATCCTTGGAATGAATGAATAATCTTTTTATACATGCTGTATTTTAATATCAAATGTAAATTTTTTCTCTGATCCTGTCAAAGTTATGTGCTGTCGACAACAAAAGACACAAAAAGAGAAAATAATCTAAATAAAATCTAAATATGCAAATATGTGTAATGGCAAAAACCAAAAACAAATGGATAGGACACAACAGAGCTTCATTTCACTAATTAAGCTGCTTATATTCGTCGTTATGGTAACATTATCACGATATTTATAAAGTTTTTAAATGAATTCGATGTCAAAGTGCAGACTTAAATAAATTAACGGAAAATAGGCAATTTTATCAAAAAGTGATTTATGTCACAACAACAGATATAATCAGTTTAATTAATGGAAAATGAACTCTCATTTTGTTTAATATCAATAAAAATCAGTTTGGAGTGCTATTTTGCGTATCGAGTTTCCATGCCTAATTAAAATCATCGATTCTAAGCAGTTCAACTTAAAACAATCGAAAGTCATTAAGTCCTGATGCCAACAAATCACGTGATCGTCTCTCTGTTTTATTCTTGCTCCTAATAAAATAAATAACGAGTTTCATATTTGTAGGTAATCACTGAACGTTGTCAGTTTGCACATTCAAATTGAAGGAATTAGAAAACAGAACAGTTCACAGTTTCCTCGCCCTAAAGTCAAAAGTGGACCTATCCGGACGCTTTTACGTCCACTACGACATTTATTGGTGTATTTTTAAATAACCTCAGTAAATTTTTAAAATCAGCCAACTGAAACCAACTAGAACATAACATTTATTTATGCGAAGTATTGTTTGTTACAGTCCTTATTATCCTGGAATTAAATCATTTGTTATTCAGTGTTCCAGATTACAGTTTTGTAACTAGTTTTCTTACAACAAACGTTTCCTCTTTGAGTTAATGTGATTGTATCCGTGAAACAGCGAAACAACATTTAAAAAACAATACTAATTCATACATTATTCAGAAAGTTAGATGAAAAACGCAAAGTATTTTTCACATTTTATGCAAACATTTACAATTCGCTTTAATTTCTCGTGTGTACATACCTAGCAGACCATATTATAATTGGAAATTTTAAATATGCAAAAACAATGTATACTTAAGCATAATGATATTACAGAGTTAATAATTTTTCCTTGCTCATATTTAACAGTGTTTTAAAAAAAATTAAGTAAATGAAAATGGTGTGTGAATAACATTACAAATCACAAAGCTGTTAAAAGATTTGACCGATATATTAAAAAAGGATTTAGAGTTTTTCTAATGTTTTTCTAAATTTTTATGTTGAAAATTTCATGATTCATACATTTGTTAGGTGACATAGTAACATTGCTGCCAATAATTCAGAACTGCCAACACAAAAATCTTCTTCAATTGCATTAATAATAGTCACCAGGTTTTAAAATTTGTGCTATGTGAATGTCGCCTCCGATCATATTTCAAATTTTCATCTGAAACTGTCCCGTAATTCGTAACAAGAGAACTAAGAACACATTTTAAATGAGCAGTGGTTTAAAAATTCACATACTTAACTCAGCGACGTTCTTGGATGCAACTCGGTACCTTTGAGAAAATTCATGTTTGTAGATTTATTCACTACAGTATCGTTTCAACACCTACAAAAACACCAACTACTGAAACTTTAAACCAAGCTACACCTTTATAATTGCACAAAACCCTCGGGCGTTCTTTACGCTTGAAAGTATGACTTCGTTTTTTAGTCGATTGGTAAATGTGCGTTATTGTTGCAAAATAATTTTAAACTAGTGTGAGCCGAAATTCTTGAGGTATGGATTTAATTAAAATCTGCAGAAGTCACCTGCCAAGCGCTTTACCCTTCACTGCGCACCAGACAAATATTCTCCTAGTCCTGATGTGTTTATACGTAATTTGTATTACGCCACAATGGAAAGCAAACATCGGTATCTAAATTCAAATCAGAACGTCGTCCTCAAGTCCTACGTAACAACTGATCCCAAGTTTATGAGTTTCGTGCCGTCGCTAGATTTTGAATTTATGCTTGGCTTTAATTAATTCGGGTAATTACCTTAACTTGAAGTTATAGTTCACTTCATTATCGTCATAAGTTGGTGATGATACCCTTTACCGAGGAAGATACAATGCCTGATTCTGGCAAGATAACTGTCTTAAAGCGTGAAATTTTTAGGGTTGCAATTTCGCAAGGAAAATTAATGCGACTGTCGACGAATGTCACGGTTAACATGGCAAGGAAATGCGCGAAGTGTTTGTACAGTTGCGTGCGGTAAATTAAAAGGGATATGGTAATTTTTCGATAGCTAGCATTCCGTAGATATTATATTTGTTTGGAAAAATTACTTTGACGATAATTACTTATCCTGAGAAATGAAATTCATGCCCTGTAATTTTGAGTGAAGTCGGCAGGATGTGGGAGTTGTAGGTAATAACACTGTTCCGAATATACAATAAAGGCAAAAATAATAAAAAATTACTTGAATGAAAGAATAATAACCTGTGTAAATAAACCATAGAAATTACATATCTAAATCGTAATACAATCGAATGACCTTATTTCAATATTTGATATATATTAATTATAGTATATTCAATAATCATTATTTAGAAAATTGTTCGGTAAACTTGATTAAATGCGAGCGGAATGATACCTACAAATACAATTAAAACGTAATATATTAAATAATTATTAAATTATTTATTACTGATTCATGTACATCACGATGATCGTTGAATGCTAGAAGCTATGAAAAACATTTGTTACTGTTTTAAGCAGAATGAACATTGCAGTAGAAAAAAATCACTTTGTTTAGTAAATTGTTTAATCTATCCGAAAATTTGGTTTGAACTACATATAAAACCTTGTTATTACAAATAGGTTTCCATAAACGTTAATTAAATTCTTTTACTCTTCATTTCTTTTTGTTTCTATACAGGGTGTGTCAATGAGGGCTTAACATCTCAAAAAATCAAAGACCAAATTTATGTGTTCCAATCAGTCTCTTTCCGATACTTCAAATTTTATGCTGGCATACCTGGTTGTCAATTAGAAATTTGGCACCAAGTCAGTAGTTGCCATTTTTTCATCGATCATGTTTGTTACGTACCCTTATGTCAAAATTGACAATTGTGAATTGAGATGACAATATTGCTGCCAATAATTCAGAATTGCCAACACAAAAATCTGATTCAATCATTAATAATCACCCGGTACCCCTGATGTAATATTTTACACAAAGAGATGTGCTTTGTTTAGGTGTCAAGAGTGTGTTTACCAAAAAATCTAATATATTATAATTTTCAAACAACTATATCTTAGTTTTTCAAATAGAATAGCCTGTATGATATTATTGCATCTGACTTTTTATTCTCATTCTTTTGATATTTTGGTGTGTTTTTTAAAAACAAGAGAAAAATTTCAGAAATTATCAACTTTAAGTACAGAAAAACACTACTGTACCTTTCCACTGTGAAAAAATTTAAGAAAATTCAGATGATTTGAAATATCGCGTTGTATTTCTAAAAGTTAAATATCTTTGTAAAGTCTAAAAAATGCCCTAAGTTATTTAGACAAAAATTCTCGGTCCTCTGAAGGACATTGGAATAAATATGGCTTCTTCGAAACATAAACAAATAAAATTGCGATTTTTATAAGTTACAATAAAGATACCAGTGGACTGTTAAAGTACAGGTAAAGAAGCTACGCTCACAAGTTCGGTACATTCTTAACTTCGATTGTTTATGTTCATATCTCGAAAGAATTCGACGATTAAGCAGCAGCAAGTTGCCTCATCAAACCAAAGGAGGCGACTAAAATGATTAATTAAGGTACAGTGGGGCGAAACGTTTGAATATCATTTTGATAATTTTCATTTTATTATTATTAAATATAGCTGCACGCAACATTACTGCATTGTCAAATTTTCGAGAAAATGAGGTGAATCGTTTTGATCTGATTAATAAATAAATTTGTGACCCATGAGTCGATCGAACCAGCAACATTGGCGTTAATAAGTCAACATTTTCACGACATGGCCACCGAGTTCACGTCTGAGTCTCACATGTACTGGTATTTTTTTGGAAAAATTTGACTGCTTAGGGTACAAAACCAAGGCTGCTTCATAAACCACAAACATAGAAGTATGTTATTTTATAAAATTAAAATGGCATATATAAAAGAAATTAGGGGTTGTCATCAAATTGTTGGTTGGGATGATCTAACAAATTTAACTTTGTACCGTCTGCACGATATTTCTAACATACTTATATAATTTGAGGACAATTAGTCCGGTAGTTTTAAAGTACTATACTTCTTTAGGTTACGTTCGGGAAGTAAAAAGATCAAATCAAACATAGGTATTATAGGGAATTCCATTTAAGAAATTAAGCTTTATGTTGAGCTTCAGAAATAAAATACTTTGTTAAGCTGAAACTAATTTTAATTTAATCTGTTTAATCTCTTTTTTGCATCTTTAGTAATTAATGAGATCTAAAAGATCGCGCGCTCATTGACTCATCCTGTATAAAATATACAGCAGCATTTCACGGTTTTATATCCTGAGAACGTATAGAAATGTTGAAATTTTGGAAATGTCATATATGACAACTAGATATATGTCTGATATGATTGGAAAAAAAAGTTCCTCTCGTAGGCTGTGCAATTTATTTTTAAAATAATGATGTTGTTAAACTGAACAAGGAACGCGTTGGTGTTGCCAAACATCATTATATTAAAAACAAATTGCATGGTCTACTAGAGCAGATTTTTTCTCGATTATATGGTAGGTCTTCATTTATATAATATTTTTGACAGTTAAAACACAATAATAAAATACATATAAGTGTTTTATATCATTGAAATTGTAATTTCATCATCTACCAATATCCGTAAAAAATTGACGTTATAATAAAAAAAAAAACAAATTTATTGAAACAAAAACAAAAAATAACCCAGTCTAGTACTTATTTAGGGTTATTTACTACGTACATATTTTTAAATATACAGGATGTTTTGTTTAAAAACTACATCTCATATTTGAATTATTTTAATAGATAATACACTAAGGGCCGGTTTATGGAAAGCGAATTAAATATTTAATCCTCGATTAATTTAACAAAAGATTAAAATGTAGAGCTCGTGATTTGTTAAAACATGCACATTGCATAGCAACGGACCTCAATTAAAAGTTAATCGCTTTCCATAATTGTAAGGATGTTTTTACAGATTTATATCTCATATTACAGAAGAAACGTCAAATAAGATACAAAGGAGATCAACCGCTTGCAACATATTTGCATTTTATGTAAAAAGTTGGCACTCTACCATATTTAAATAGGGAGATCTGCGACTTTGCATAACAGTTTTTAATTACCTTGCTTTGACAAAATTTGACTTTAACATGGTGATTAAATTAATAATTTTTCAGTTTTTTGATATTTTTCAAATGGGACACTTTGTATATTGTAACACATTCAGGTTTATTTTTTATAAGCTTTGTTTGACACCGATTTTGCTGAAGTTTATCCTAATAGTTTTTAGTAACAAATCTGATATTAAACGAAAGTTTCCTTAGCGACACGCTATAAAATATTATTACAAAACACAGGCAGTTCCATTTCAAAAAAGGGGAAAATTTGGCAATTGCAGATTTAAACATCCTATAGTGGAGTTGTGAATTTTTTTCGAAATGCAATTATCTTAAAACTATTGATAAAGAAATGACTGTGTCAGATGAAAACATGTTTCATTTTTAATAAGAAATCTAAATCTGTAAAAATAGATGCTGTGTATATGAAAAAAAAAAAAAAATACTTGTTTGGTATGCAATACTTAAATGAAATAACTCGCATGTTTGAAAAAAGTTTTAAATTGTAGCCTGAACTAACTTCTATCAAAGTCCATCATCGAATATTTTCAGCAGTTTAAGGTGAACGTGTAGGAGATCCTTGGGACATCCTGTATATACAAAATGTCCCTGGATTGAATTTACACGAGGAAAAAGTAATCTTCATTTAAAAAAAAAATGTCACAGGGATAAAAATTAATTTTATTTAGTTCATAGAGTACAAAAGTAAAGATTTCTGTCTCTTTTGCCTATCTGTAGACACTTTATTAGCTCTATTTACATAAAAACATTCTTCAAAACTAGGAATTGATTACCCTATGATAATGCGGTGTAGTTTAAGTGAGATTTACTATTGAAGTCATGGATTTGTTAGTAGTAATTGCTAAAAGGCAACAGACAGACGATAGATAATCAGTGTATCTTCGTCGTCTACGGGTTGTTAAACTTCAAGAAAACCAGAAATTAATGAAACTGAACATGTTGTAATACTGCCTAAACTGTGATAGTTTGGGATTTCAAAAGTTAATCACATTTCGAAGGAATCTTTAGAGTCGAGAAGCAACAATAGGAAACTATATCCAAGATGTTTCAGGACACGATTTAAATTTTGAAAATATTGCATCTGCATCGTAAGTTTTTTCCAAAATTTAATAGATCGGTCCACATCTTGTCGATTTCTTTTCGAACCAACAACAAAATGTGGTTTTTCTGGACATAAGTAAAAGTTTGTTTTCGTTGCGAGATATTTATTATATGGTGTGGCGTCTGTTTCTGTGCGACCATCAGTCCGTAAATGCTTTTCTGCCGTTAGGAGCAGCAGAGACAGTCGGTGGGAAGTCGCCAATTAGCACAATTCCAGCCACATCACGGCTAAAAGCTGTTTTAAACGTCGACTTTCCCTCCACAACGTCGCAATGTCATGTCAAGCCGAAAATGTAAAGTCGTATCTAAAATAATACGGCGGATTACTGGAACACGCTACTTTGTTATTTCACTGCGGCAAATATGCTAACAATATCGCAACATAGCATTCGACAATTCCTATCCGGAACACGTAAGCGAAACAAAGACCAAGACTTCCGCCAACCTCCTTATTAGCGCCGCGTGTACTTTGGGGGATGTTACAAGGTGTCTTACATATTACCACAAGCCGGTGACACGCCGGACCAGCTGCGCTTTATTGCACTGCGCTGCAGCGGAGAACATCACGGGAAAAGTTGATGATTAAAATTCTTTCGGTATAGCGAAAAATTACGAATTATTAAAAGGGGAAGGGCGGCTAAAATTAATTATTTTTTAATTCTCTCGATGCTGAGCGGGCGGTAAACTTCTTGTCCAATCTCGCAGGAAAAGTTTTGCAATTAAACGGAGAAATATTTGCTAATTTTTTCCTTACCGTTCGCATATCCGGCGAGGAGATCGCGCATTTGATTCGTCGGCCCGCATACTTCTAGGGCTGAAACACGCACTGAAAATCTAGCACCAGTTTTCTGTTTCTGTTCGTTGATGCCCTTGAACAACCACGAAATGGCACAAGGGATTATTCCTAGGGTGTTCGCGTTTTCGGGGGTCCCTAGCATGGTGTACGACTTTCCTGAAAAGATAAAAGAACATCATCAAAAAATATAAACGAACAAAACAAGAAGCTAGCACATTTTGTACTTAATATTTAACAATTAACGGTCATATTGTTCTGAAGAATGTCTGTCTAATAAAGTCCTCAGCAGACAGTGACTGACAAACAAAGCGATTAACAGAAAACTTGCATGTTGTCATTTTACTTTTGTTTTATGACAATATTTTTTTCTAGATTTGAAAATCAGAAATTTCACCTCCTGTTTAAAGCTACGTTAAAACTTAAAGTGAGCTTATGTCACAGAAACACATTGTTGAAGTGCATGAAATGCATATTTGTTACCTTGTCCCTGTAGTTTTAATATACATAGTTTAATGGAAATACTGATATAGTGGATAGTATGAGTAAAGTTTACTCGTTTTAGCATTCATGTATTCCTATCTTTTTCTAGTAGGGATAAAAGCATTTGTTCGAGAGTTTGTTCATTTACTCAGTATTAATTTGTTTGTCGTTGGCACTTTTAGGGTAGAAACTGATCCGAATATAAATGGCTTGACTCACTTTATGTAAGAATTTTGTAACTGCTAAAATATATAATTATAGTAGTGTAAAATTAAAGTCGTTTGTATTTTTGAAACGAAATAAGAGTCTGAACTGTTCAAAGATCATTTGTTTTAAAGTTTAGAAAGTAATTTAGTTTGTTTTAACTTCCCAAGCGACAATTCCAGAGAATTGTTATAAAAGAGACATCGTGGCGAATGTTAAATTTCATGTTTTGTCGATGTTTCGTAACTTCCGTTTTTGTTGTCTGTTTGTTGGTGATTTTATTAGGCTCTCCGAACTGGTTATTCTGAAATTCTAAATATCACTTAAGATTATTTCCAAGTTAACAACATACTAACGAAAATTTAATGTACTCATTCTCTCCAGAAAATCGATGATGTCATTTTAAAAGTTTGTTGGGTGCGACGAAATTTTGGTTAGTCACTAGCACCAATTTAGAGATCAAAAATTATTAAACGTTTCACTCTTTTTAGCTAGATAGGTTACTTGAATTATACTTCAAGTACATGAGGAAAGTAATTGAGATTTGAAGTACTTTTATTTAGTAAAAGTAAGTACTTGGTACTTTACTTGAACACTATTTCAAGAAGTACTTTGTACTTGGTACTTTAAGTACTTTTGTACTTTGAACAGCTCTGCAGGCGATACAATTCCTTCTAACCAAGCATTCAGAAGACTCGAAAAAAAAATTAAGAGAAGTTGATCAATTTAAGAAAACTAAAGTTAGACGTCCTATAGTAATAACGTCAAAAAATGAAGCTGCCCTGATTGAAATTATAGAAGATAATCCTGACGTGCTTCAACAGATCACAAGATTAGTCAGAGTTCGGTTTTTAACATCTTGAGAACAAACCGATTTCACCCATGCCAATTTAGCCCTTCTAATTCAAAATGAAGATCATTTGCGCGGAAAGGAACATGGTGTCAGGTATTCATCTAACACCCGAAATTCTAATTAGACTACGTGAAAAAGGATAAGGCGGATAGTTTGAGTACTTATTAGAGGATACCTATTTATTTATTTTATTTATATTCGTTTAAAGATCGAATAAATTACGTTCTATTTTCTTTAAATTTTGCCATTATTAGGTGCTTGACGATTTTCTTGTCATTATGACATAGTGTTATTTTTGTGGTGTTGTATTTACTATGGTTGCTAATTTAAAAAGATTAATAGCTTGATCAAAGTTGCGTAAGATATGTATAATGTGTCGCCTACATGAACGTATTCACGCGTTAACAGATAAAATAATCACCCTGTATAGCCTCCACTATTTCTCTTGATACACCACTTGTTGATCGATAATTTGGCAACGTTCGTGTTCAGACAATTTTCTAATTAAAAGACGTTCTCAATCAATCGAAAGCTGTTACACAGAGCTCGTGCTGAGCATTAAAGCTGGAATGCAACCACTTTCAGATTAGAAAAACTTTTCGGTATGAATTTGAAGCTGAATTTCTACAAGTGTCAAATGTCATAAAATCATGAGCAAATCAGAAAAAATTGTCTGTTACACTAGTTTAATAAGACAAATTGTAGTACTCGTGCTCCAATAGAACGTCTTTTATCTTAATATAATAATAATATTCTATTGTTAACATTAGCTATTAATTGGATTAGCCTTGTGTTCGTGTTTGCTTTTTAACTGTGGTTTCGCGTCTTTGGGACCTGGTAAACGGAACTGGTAAAGTAACTTCCGCATGGGGGACGTGAGAGATGCAGTATGATTCTATCTGATCTAACTATCGATAACTCTACGTAAATGATGCGAAAACATAGCTTCTCTTATTCTACGTCAACCCCCCAGCTTTTAGTTGGTGCAGGTTGGTACTGCCCACTATAGTCTTCAGTTTCTAATCCAAGGTTTGCAAAATTTGACACCTTGTACTTCCGCTGCAACTGGTAATTGTTCTCCCACTACTGGTGTCGAGCCGATGGCATCCTTAAAGGTCTGGTCCTTCGAATTTGGCAAACTTGCTTTCATGATTGTTCTGAGTTAGCCTTACCCGTATGGGAGGCGATCTGATCGTTAGTCATCCTTTGGTTTACCTAATTTTCTTGTAATGTTGGTAATAAAATAATCGATGTGTGAAAATATTGTTATTACGGAAGTGTATTGTTCAAGTTTAGAGAAATTTTAATAAATGTGGGCAGAACAGGCGGAAGTTTTTGATTCCGATAGTGATGATGATATCAGGGATCATGTGGGGCGAATGCGATGTCCAAAGAGATACTGACAAGCATTAACGTTAATTTTCAAAACTACAACTTTATTACACCATCTTTCTTGGTGAGGAGGTTCATGCTTGAAAGTGAATTACCCACACAATGTTCACCTCCTCCTGGATCTTCTTTGCAATAACTTTACCAACGTAATTTTTCACTGATGCAGAAGTTTTTCTTTGATCTTCTTTGTGATAACATTACCCTCGCAATTTTCTTCTAATGAACAAGGTTTCACTTTCTATCCTCTTTGCAGTGGCAATAGACAACTTGGATTCTGTGGAAGTGGCAAGGGTTTAATAATAAATAATGCGGGCTAGCGGTTCTAATACGACTTTTTCGAACTGTTTTTCGATTTTTTATCAAAGTTATTAGAATGATTAGTATTTAATATTCATTCAATTTTGGTGAAAAAATCAATGTATGTACAGTCATGCTTACATAAATCCCGCACAACCTCGCTCTTACGTAGTGTCAAAATCGATACAAAATCAATACCATGGATACAAGTTCAGATTTTCATTTGTACAGGATTTATGTGAGCATGACTGTACATCAAGCATTGTGGGTCAACTTTTTGGAGGTTATGTTGTTTATTTTGATAAAACTCAAGAAACGAGAGAAGAATGTAGATATACACATTCTAAAAGAAAAAGTAGGGTACCCACTTTCAAATCAGTTATCAAAATCATGTCGGAGAGAGTTATGACTTAATTACTATTCCTTGGATAAATTCTTATCCTATGCCAAGAGCGCGAAAAACCGTTGTTTATCCCAAACTTTGTCCGTTCTGCAGATATCCTATGATTGTAAAATCGCTATCCTACTACCTATTCAAGTAATAGAGTTATCCCTGGTTGGTAAATCCCTGGTTGGTAAAAGCGCGCCTAAGTAAAGTAACAATAAGGCATAAAATTTCTATCATTTTTTGTAAAAGATCCATCACTACTTGCTAAGATAAAACTGATTTTGGCAAATGACGTACCCTCTAAGAAAAGAGAGGGTGGGTGGGCGGTGCTAGCACCTGCTAAGATAAGAGTAATTTTGGCAGATGAGATATCCTCTAAGAAAAGAAGGGTGGGTGGGCGGGGCTAGTACCTGCTAAGATAAGAGTAATTTTGGCAGATGAGATAGCATCTAAGAAAAGAGAGGGTAGGTGGGCGGGGCTAGTACCTGTTAAGATAAGAATAATTTTGGCAGATGAGATACCCTTTAAGAAAAAAGTGGGCGGGGCTAGTATCTGTTAAGATAAGAGTAATTTTGGCAGATGAGATACTCTCTAAGAAAAGAGAGGGTGTTTGGATGGGGCTAGCACCTGTTAAGATAAGAATAATTTTGGCAAATGACATACCTTCTAAGAAAAGAGAGGCTGGGTGGGCGGGCTAGTACCTGTTAAGATAAGAATAATTTTGGCAAATGACATACCCTCTAAGAAAAGAGAGTGTGGGCGGGCGGGGATAGTACCTACTAAGATAAAACTGATTTTGGCAAATGATATATTCTCTAAAAAAAGAGAGGGTGGGTGGGCGGGGCTAGTACCTGCGATTAAATTGTTGTAAGAAAAGACACTAGAAGCTTCAAAGTACTTTCAAATTCTTTCCAAACAGGAATACCTAGAATCTCGAGATCGTTTTAAATTTTTCAAAAAAAAACGGGATTCCAAAATTAACTCAAAAACAGGTCAGGTCAGAATTTCCCAAAAATAGAACACCAAAGTCCCCCAAAATAGTTTTAAATAATTTACAAAAAATCTCCACGGGCTCCCAATAACCAAGACTCCGGGCTTCCCTTTTGGTTCTCGTGTTTAATTAATACATTTATGTCCGTTTGCACCAACGCATTGCAACTATACTTAAAATTTAAGCAATACTTAAAAACAGAAAACCGTTGCACCAACATGAAACCGCTTCTTAGGGTATTCTAAGAGGGGCTTATTTTAAGCCGGCAGGTAGTGACGCCTTAAATTCTAAAGTTCTTCTTAACAATAACAAATGAAAGAGCGCATGCTCGGTCGCTGTTGCCAATCATGTTGCACTTTGCATGTTACGATCATGAGCTGAAGATACCTCAGTTGCTAGTGTTGCCAATAGAAGTCCGCATTCCATTAAACTCACTAACTATGCATTGCTTTATTAAGTCACGGATAAGCAACGATGGTGCAATAGACAAACAATTTAAGTCCCAAGTAAAATTAAACACTTCTTCTTCCGCCCACCCACCCTGTCTTTTCTTAGAGGGTATATCATCTGCCAAAACTACTCTTATCTTAGCAGGTATTAGCCCCGCCCACGTACCCTCTCTTTTCTCAGAGGGTACCTCATCTGCCAAAATTCCTCTTATCTTAGCAGATACTAGGCCCGCCCACTTTTTTCTTAGAGGGTATCTCATCTGCTAAAATTACTCTTATCTTAGCAGATACTAGCCCCGCCCACTTTTTTCTTAGAGGGTATCTCATCTGCCAAAACTACTCTTATCTTAGCAGGTATTAGCCCCGCCCACCCACCCTCTCTTTTCTTAGAGGGTACCTCATCTGCCAAAATTACTCTTATCTTAGCAGATGTTAGGACCGCCCACTTTTTTCTTAGAGGGTATCTCATCTGCTAAAATTACTCTTATCTTAGCAGATACTAGCCCCGCCCACTTTTTTCTTAGAGGGTATCTCATCTGCTAAAATTACTCTTATCTCAGCAGATTCTGGCTCCGCCCACCCACTCCCTCTTTTATTAGAGGGTATCTCATCTGCCAAAATCATTCTTATCTTAACAGATACTAGCCCCGCCCACTTTTTTCTTAGAGGGTATCTCATCTGCTAAAATTACTCTTATCGTAGCAGATTCTAGCCCCGCCCACCCACCCTCTCTTTTCTTAGAGGGTGTCTCATCTGCCAAAATCATTCTTATCTTAGCAGGTACTAGCCCCGGCCACCCACCCTCTCTTTTCTTAGAGGGTATCTCATCTGCTAAAATTACTCTTATCTTAGCAGATGAGAGAAAAATTACGTCCAAGATTTTCTGGTCCCGCTGACGAAACGTAATGCCATTAAAGGAGCTAGAAATTCATATAGTAATTAGTACCGGGTGGCAATTCGTCAGGCGAAAATCATCGCTAACGAAAATTGTATAAAACACTCCCACAATAAAACACAGGCTAAATGGTTCATCATCACTGTAAAACGCAGTGACAAACTATGTCAAGTGCGCGAAGTAATTGAACATTGACAAACAGCAAATCTATACTTAGGTATATTAAAACCTGTACGCTTTCTGAATGTCTAAAGATTGTTGTCCCAGTTCTTAAAAAGGGTGAATTTAGCAATATTCATAATTGTTTTAGAAAAAAAAAAAGGTACCTACAGTTGACCAATATAATTTAATTTGTAATAATAATCAGTTTGGCTTCAAATTCCGATTAAACACATCACAAATCAAATGACGAACTGTTTTGTTCTTATACCACAACAACCTTTTCAGATTTGACCAAAGCCTTCGATTGTCTCTCACATTTGGTACTACTTTATTTTTGTTATATCTACTTCTAAAGAATTGACGCCAGTGATAGCAGGTATAAGTCAGCTTCAATGAATACGTGTCGTTCGTTTATTATGGATGTGTCTTTGCTACAGAATTCAAAAAGTCATTATAGGTGAACATCCTCTAATTATCTTCATGTTACGTGTCGTGTCCGCAGGGATCTATATTAGACCTGCTACTGTTTTCAATTTTTATTCATAATTTACCGTCTAATTTAACAAAGTTAGTTTAAATGCCGACATCACTATACTCAGCAGAGGTAACATTTTTGAAGATTGCGTAAATAAGATTTTGGAGGCACAGACGAAAGCCAACCAACGAACTAAGCATGAACACCGATAAATGAGTCAATATATTTTTAACACTAATCAATTATCTATCTGAATCTATCTATCTGAATACGCCGAAGAAAGCTTGTACCATCACATTTTATCTGAAACATTATTAACACTTCTTTGGAATTTCAGCAAGACACCTATTAACATTAAATTGGAAATTGCAAAGTGTTGACTGATAAAACTGACGCGTAAAAATATTAGTAGTGTTATTTAATTTTTAATTGAGATTAGCTATTTACATTAAAATCTCACTTACTTTTGTTGAAATTATGTATTTCAATATTAAATTATTTATCCCTACCAAAGAGTTGATGACATCGTCTTAAGAAACTCGTATGTTAAAGACTTATTATTTATGTTTGTAGTATTTCAAATGACGGGGAAGTTTTGTGGAAATAACTTGTTTGTTATTATGTTATAAAATTATTAAGTTAATTTTACAGCGTGAATTAGAAAAAAAACATTTTGAGAACTTTTTTTTTGCTGACAAAGTAACGTAACGAATTAATATATTGAGGTTCACTGCACTGTTTTGTGATTAATGACGCTCAAATCCTTTCACTTTTTGTAATTTTTTTTTGACGAAATATCGTGTCAAAGTACGCTCATTTGTTGTCACATGACCTTACAAATTCTGATTACAATATCCGCGAGCAGCAGAAGCAGCTCAAAGGGAAATTGAGATCTAGTGTATTCATTAATTCTTTACGCATGGATGAAGTGTGAGTGGTTTGTTAAGTCATAATTTTTTGCTTTTCGTTCTTATTCTCAGTTAGTTTGTTAATCCTGCTACTGCTTACAGAAAAGCATCGACTAAGTTGTGTGTTGTATAAAAATACTAGTCGATGCACTTTTGCTATTTTATGTTATATGGGTGTTGACTTGTGCCGTTAATGACTTAAAGCCGTTTTCTGTTTAATCAAAATGAAAACTTTCTTGAATTATGAATTTTAATTATTTATTAAAAGGCTTTGAGAATTTCAGCGCAAAGACTGCCGATTTTATTTTGAATCTATTCCTTTGGCATTAAAGGTGTTTGAGCGTCCTCTTTGCTTGCATCTCCGCTTAATAAGAGTCAAAATTGAAATATAACTCTATGCATATTTATTCTCGACTTTTGATGCAATCCGGAGTTATTTTAAAGGTAAATTTAGTGTCGAAGTAGCTCTCGCAGTTCGCAGCCAGTAACCAGATTTAAATGAACGGGGAAAAGTTTGCTCCTTCAGGATAACACTGCATGTAATAACCCATTTCCATGCAAACGCGCCTTGTAAAATGCAAAAAGCTCAGCCGACAAGACGATCCGAACAGAAGTGTCTCGTCACATTCGCTATTATTTATGAAAAGGGGGTCGTAAAAGACCGACTGTGGCAGTTAAGTTTGTTTAATTGTGGTTAGGGGTGAAATAAAATATTCGGTTACTCTGGATCCCGCTGTCGGTGGATAATTAGGGTGAGCTCGAGTGGGTCTCCGGATTCGTCAGCAAAAAGGACGATTTGAAAATATCGTAATCCTGTAGAGCAGATATCTTTCTTTATAGACGGGGTATTTATTCAGGAGGGGATTAGGAGGCTTATCGGTCCCTGAAAAATGGCTGAATCCAATACAGTATTTTCCATGCATGCATTGCTCTTCAGCCTAAAAACTTTCATCAAATTGCAAATTTTTCACGTGCCCCACACGCGCATTGTTCCCGGTGTTATTCGATGCATGGATTTTCAGGTTCGGGAAACGGCAGCGGACGTTAATAATGCAACATCAACTGGTTTTTTAACGCTATTTTAAACAAATATTTGCTCGTGTCAGACCGACGTTCGAAAAAGGGGATCAAAAACGGGAAAACGCTGCAAGGCCGTTTTGTTCTTTTGTACTTTATTACAATGAATGGACAATGACATAATTTGCATAAAATAGTATCGAAATGTGTTGCCGGGCTGCTGGAACTGTAAATTCCGACGTTAAATAACTGGCGAGGATAGCTTCAGTAACGACACCCTAGAGTCCGATCATCCAGTCAAATGTTCTCATCAACAACTAACGGATAGATGCGTTTCGGCTAAAAATAAACGTCACGACCATAATCGCAACCCTAATTACAGAGAAATTCGACTCAATGCATTTAAACAAGAAATATATTTCCGTAAATGGTTATTACTATTATTATTTTACATTATTTGAGAACATAAAAGTAGCAAGACGTACTTTTCTAAGTGAAACCCTGTATTATATTGAACATATTTTGATAACTTTGAAAGTGATGATAATACAAATCAAAATTAACTATGCATTTCGTCTAAAACATCGATGACGTCATCTGAACACGTTGTTATATCGATCTTAAATCCCATATGGGTTAAATTTCTCCATAGAGACAGTGATGACATCGTAAATCTTTACTGAAATTACGCGCTGAGATGATTTGGTGTGGTTTAGATGTTTTTACGCTATATTTTTTGTCAATTAGCGATACTTTTAAAAGCTTTGGCACGTGTTTGTCTTTTTCGCAACTCTGTTATTTTTCGTTGTTTTCGTAGCATAATGCCCTAAAGGGTATAAAGTCGGGGCAAGTGCAACTACGTCACCCTATACATCCATTGAAATGAAATTCACCGTCGATCAGTGAAGAAATCTGACGACAGTCAAGAATTTACCCTAAGTCATCGCGGAGACAGAGATATTAATCACAGTCTGTTTAATTTAAGTAATAATTATCAACACAGCTAGCTCGTGTTTTTCAATTAACAGATTGGGCTAATACAGGGGAGATCAATCTTACTTCAGCACTGTTTGCACACTTAATTAGCTGAAAATTAACGGAGTCGCTAAACTTTACGATTAAAAAGCTCTGTCTCCTTTTACCCCTTGACTGATTATCTTTGGAAATAACGAAAATTAATCATAATTAGTTTCAGACAGGTGTTCCAAGCCTAAAGGCATCTCCACTGTTTTCATTTCGACGAATTATACAGAGGCTACGTTCCGTTCGGTATTTTGTCACATCAACCGACGGCTATAATTTCATTTCTTCATCAGCGGCCCCTAAATGAATTTTCTCCGGTAGCTTCTTAATACCGGAGTCTACTACATTGGGTGTCCCACAGGAATGGTGGCTTGATGAATTAGCAGCGTGCCTTTGTGTTAATTTCTTTTGCATATTAAAAATCTAAGAGTGACGAGACTGGATAATAAATTGTGTTCAGTTAAATTAGAACAAACTTAAAGTAACAGCTGTCTTCATACACTATAATATACTGAGTGATTGAGTTTGGTAGTCACACTCATTTGTCTGTGGGACTACTAGCCAATATATGACTTAGGGCAACTCAAATTAAACATGTTGGAAATTAACGCTTATTCTCAGAACAGTGAAGAGGGTAATAACTTAATTTACAGACCCTCAGAGCAGGTGGAATCCCTGCCAGGGACGTCCCATGTAAAAGAGAAAACGATCAAACAGACCAAGATTTTAAGCATGAATTAAAACCATAAGCTGTTAAAAAGCATAAATATTGAATCATGTTATTAACAAAACGACATGATGGGCAGATAACATAATAAAACGGCAAAGAGGAACAAAAAAACATGGAAAAAATACCACGGATCAAAGCACTAGAAGAACATGACAAACATAAATAAAAACACAAACATGTAAAAATGCTACTAAAAGTAGAAAAGAGTTATGAAAGAATTGGAAGGAAAGATGGTACAGATCCACAAAAAATCAAAAAAATTTCTTTGACACGCTAAAACAATTTCGAAGTAAAATAGACTTCTACCTAATTAAGATAAAAGATCAAAATTAGTCTAAAGTTAATTAGACAGTACTTCCCTCGTCTCTGAAGTACAGGTCAACAAATACAGATTCTTGGAACAATAATAAAATTTAATTTTGCGAATTTTATTGCTTATGAGAACTTCTACGAGAAAACCTGAAAGCAGCGATTCGTGGCCGTCATCAAACTATTGGTGGGCATGATTAAACCAATTTTGGGTAGCATCTACACAAGGTTCTTAAAAAATATTTAAAATTTAACAATCGGTGCGTAGTTTCGGAAATTATCTGTCTAATAAAAATCTACACAAGAGACAGACGGCTGATGATAGATTGATGGAAGCGGCCAATCTATTTCTCCATACTATACAGGTCATGAAACGTCAAGAAAACATAAAAGTAGCCAATCGTCGGATGGACCCTGTTAAACAAACACTTAAAAATGAAAATGGAAGTATAAGAAGATGAAAAGAATATCTCTAAGAATTACTAGAAGACAAAGAGCAAGACGCAAATATGGGTGATGAAAGAACATATATCGATTCAAACATAAACTTCAGGACGAAATGGAAAAAGCTGCAGAAAGCAAAGTGAGGTGATAATACTGAATTTAGTAGAGCAATAAAAAAGAGCCTCGATAGACGGCATCATAACCTCAATTTTCAAAAAGTGGATCACTTAAAATGCAACTACAAGGCGATAACATATTCAAGTATTCAGGAAAAATCTACTGAAGGATCATATTACAAAAATTAAGAAACCGTTTAGACCCGACAATAGAAGACACCCAAGGTGGATTTAGAAGAGGAAGAGATATCCAAGAGTAAGTGTTCACCTTACTGTAAATAACAAAAAAAAACCCTTAGAGTTAATAGAGAAATTTACATGTATTGTATGCATGTATGCTGCTGGTTTTTACTTTATAGAGGTTTTCACAGAACGAAAAACGCAAAACCTAGTTTTATAATTTTTCAAAAAGCAAGATTTGTTGGACTTGTACTTCCGAAGCGAGGGTCCAATGTAAAATAGAAATTGGATTCTCTTCTGACAAGTTGTAGAATAGTAAGATTTAAAACAAAGCAAAAATAGCCCTGCCCACCCACCCCGATTCCCTTTTGATCATTCATTTTTATTGGCTCCGAAGACCGGAAGTTGGACTTTATATTGATATATAATAGTATCTATGATTATATTTTTTTAATACAATTTAATTTTTACTAAATTGTTTCAATTTTTCGATTAGCAATTTGACGAGTTTTCAATTTTTAATTTTTCAGTTTTTCATTTTTTGTTACTACTTGCTAAGATAAGACAGATTTTGGCAAATCACATAGCCTCTAGAAAAATAGAGGGCGGGTGGGCGGGCCTGGTATTTTCTAAAATAAGACAAATTTGGGCAAATGGGATACACTCTAAGAAAATAGAGGGTGGGTGGACGGGGCTACTACTTGGTAAGATAAGATTGAACAATATTAAGAGCAGTCATTGAAATGAAGAGGGGGTAGTTGGGCGGGGCTACTGCTTGCTTATAAGACTCTTCAGAAAAAAGCTACATTCAGCTCCGCCCACCTCTTTTCTCTATTTCATTGACTTGTTTTGATAAGTTGTAGAATCTAACACATTTCAAAAGGTTTTACAAAAATCCGTTCAGTGGACCCGGGTTCCGACGTATAAATCTTACAACAACAATCAAGGCGGATTCATAAGCCATTAGTACAAAAGTATGTTACTTTTTAAAATTGAAATAGTATTCACAAAGCAAAATGTTGACGTGATGTCATCAAATTGTTCTTGGGGATAATTTCACAAATTTTAATTAGCGTTTAGTGTTTTACCATCTACACGATATTCCCAAGCAACATTTCAAATTTGAAACAATTCGTCTGGTAGTTTAGGAAATTATTGGTCCAATAAAAATTGATATAGACGACAGACAAACGGAAATGGGAGGGCTATTTTTTCATATCTTAAGAGTCAGGAGTGGTCAAGAAAACATATAAGTAGCCGGAAGGACCCTATTATACTTCCTTAGGTTACGCCCGGGAAGTAAAAATTAAAATTAACAAAGATAATAAACCAAAGATAATGAAAATTAGTAAAAAGAAGAAAAACAGAAAATTAAAGATAAACAATGAACAGGAAGAAAAATACGAAAACATAAACCATAGAATTGCACAATCAGGAAGACTGTAGCAAAACATATAAAAACAGAAATTTTCTCAAAAATTGTAGTCCCGACAATAACATACAGCAAAATAAAGGAACACAAAATACACCTACGAATAATAGAAAACGAAAGTTAAAGAAACTATATATGGAACATCACATTAAACAACTGCATACAAAGTCAATTAATACCATAATGCAAGAAAATCAGTTAAGAAGGTTCGGTCACCTCCAGCGAATGAACCTAGATAGATTAACTAGAGCAAAACCTATAGGACTAGACCCAAAGGAGGACCAAGAAAAACGTGGATACAAGGACTAAACAAGGCAAACAAGAACAGAGGAATAAGTTGGAACAATATTAAAAAATTAACACAAGGTAGGAAAAAATATGGAAGTAACCATTTAATGATGAAGAAGACCAAGGCTCAATTCAGATTCTACCCTTAATCTATAATGTTAAAATTATTTCGACAAAATTAAAACCATAAAAAAATTGAAATCACAGGTACATTGTTGAATGTAACTAGAATTTATCTGTTCCCAAAGGAGACTTTCTTTCTCTGAGATAAATCTGAATGTTTCTGAAAAAGGATTTTCTTTATCTATCGCTCAATTAATGTTAGTAAATCTTATTTAAGAATAAAAGAATTACAATTCGGAACAAATAATCTAAATGGAAGCTAGTAGAATTCAGTATATTTTAAAAGTTTTGTTTTAAAAGTAATTGTTCTGGTCTTGTTAATTTGCAACTGTAACGCAACTGCAGTCTTCCTGAAAGTAATCAGACATCTCCAAGAAAACAGGTTTAATTCAACCAAGGCTCAACTAACCAACAAACTAATCTTTTTCATTTAATTAAACGGCAAGGTTAATTCTTTGTAGCTGAGCCCTTTCGGAGCACTGATTTAGGTCATGCTAATTACAAAATAAATTTCAGCGTATAAAAACAGCCAGAACCTCTCTCGGTTTTCTCAGATCCACCTCCTCGCTTTCTGTCGTTTTAAGGAATCACATCTAATTGAAACAAAACAGTTCGGACGAGCACTTCCTCTCCGGATTATCATCAATAAAACATGAGCCACTTACCGAGTCCTGCATGTCCGAAGCAGAACAGACAACCATCATTCCCATTGATGACCGCGTGGATGACGTCCGTGAGGGCACTCGAACACACCTCCGTCTGAAACCAAAGGATGCTGTAGTGCCCCATAGCAACCAACTTAACTAATAACTCGTGTGTTGCATGCATTAAAGATTACGCTTTGTGCGCGTTAGCGCCAAAACTATCGGAAAATGTTCCGAGTTTGAGATTTATGCGGTATTGGAGTTTCTTACTGCATTGGCTGCAAGTCGATTTGGGAAAAATCTGCATTGAACGGCTGTAATAAACAATTTTAACGAGATGAAGACCGCATTGTCATCGCCGTCATTATCCTAACGCTCCTTGCAGATGGGCTTTACAACTCCCTTCTCTTTATGTTTATCGCTATTAGCTGCCTCTACCTTGAGAGGGGGCCGATATTAATATTTTGCGACCTCGTAACTTCAAGACTGAAATTACCGGGGTTCGGCGATAACTATTCATGGGGTTAATCACGACTCTTAATGAGCGATAGAAAAATGTTAATGCCAACGCGGGTGATGAAGGCTGTTAAGGGTGGAGGTCGAAGTTATAGCAAAATACATTTTGCACCTACAGGTAATGGGTTGTGAAAATTGCTTCTTAACGGGATGTGCTATAAGGAGCAACTTCTAACGACTTTTCGCTTTAGCCCTCATTCATCACATCACAAATAAAATTTAGGTTGGAAATTAAAGAAAATCAGATTTACTTGCGTTTCAATAAATTAATAGCGTTTGAGTGTTGCTTTTATAAAATTTAATTAATAAAGTAAATGTTTTTGTTAGCTACGTTATCGAGTTGTCGAGTTAAAGTAATGAATTCTGGGTTGCGCTCAAAAACGTTTCAAAGGAAAGGAAAGATATGATTGCTTGACCAACAGAGGCGGGTCAGAGAAGGCCAAAAAACTCCAGGTCACTTATTAATAAACGGTACGTAAAGGGCTAATGAATTGAATCAGGAAATACCCGCAGAAATAGAAAATTAATTGAAAACTTTAGAAATAATAACGAAGAGAAACGATTATACTATATATATAATTTTGCTACTTCTTTAGTTATTGCTCATCAAGGCAGCCTCCTGGGACTTACTATTTTTATTTGGTTCATAAACGACGCAAAATAATAACTTTACATTGAGTTTGACATCGAAGTGCCAATTGTCCCTAATACAATGACAAACACTACGACATACGGAAAAACAATAGAATGGGAGGAAGCTGTTTTGATCAGATTTTTAATTAGACACAGTTATTAAAAAAATAGTGGTGCGATGTTCGTGCCTCTGATTTTTTTTCAATATGTGATATTATAATAACGTATGATTTTATAAATTTCTGCTCTAGTTAACCATGACGCGTGTCAGTAGAAAAAAATCACCCCCCTCCCCATATTAAAAATTATACAGTACATAGTGGTAGCAGCGAAACACGAGCAGCCTAGATCCTTTTTGGAATATTAAATATTTTGCTCTATTACTAGAAATAAATAATAGGTTTAATTTTGCATAAAATATTTTATAATTTTTTGAGATTACGTTAGAGGCGGCAACAACATTTTTGATAGTGTTCTGTAATGATCATATCAACTTCAGTATCTTCGATAGTTTTGATTAACTGGTACTCATATACAGGGTGAGTCACTAAGCGCGCGACATCTTATTAATCACAAGAGATAGAAAAAAGTCAAAGGTGAAAGTTGCACGGTTTTTTGAGAACTATATTATAGGACTTGTTTCTAACTAGACGGACTATTAGTGTTATTTTTTTGGCAATGGCAGCGTTCACAAAAACATTCGCAATAGGGTTATTTTTACAATCTATGTCACAGTATTTTGTAGAAAGATAAATAAAGGTATTTGTTTCCTTGTGGTATCAAATAAATCAATTTTAATATACAGACTCTTTATCAAAAGTTCAAAAAACGTTACAATTTTCAAATATCGATTTCAGTTTTTCTTCAAATAGTACATCCTATATTTTATAACTGGATCTTACTCTATTTTTTGTTCCCATTCTTCAAATATGGCGATGTCTATTAAAAAAGTAGGAATCTCAGTAACTATCAATTTTAAATATAGCAAATACTTATTAATAAAGTAGAAAGAGACCAAAAATAGAATAGGATGAAGTAAAATGAAATATCGATATTTGAAGATTGTAATAATTAATTTTTTATAAATACTTTGTATATGAAAATTTTAGTTTACTTATAACACAAAAAAACGCGTATCTTTATTTATCTCTCCACACAATATTATAATACAGATTTTAAAAATAGCGCTACTGCGATTTTTTTTGTGAACCCTTCAAATGCTAAAAATTTCAGGAAAATTGGAATAACGTGTCAAGGTTGCATCGGAATCTCAAAAATAAACAAAATAGGAAGAGGTCAATCAAAATATACTGTGTCTGGAAAATGGCGGATTGACTCTTCAGTACGTTATGCACGGGAGTGTCGGGGGTCCCAAAAAAATAATCAAAAAATTCTTACGATGTAGATTACGAAGAAAACGTAATTTTATTAAAGTAAAATTGGCAACACTGCATGCACCTAAGAGGGCGGGTGGGCGGGCTTCGTACTTGCTAAAATAAGACCGATTTTGGCAAATGGCAACCCGCTAAGAAAATAGAAGGCGTTGTTAAACGTAGCAAAAGAACTAATTTTAAAATGATTATAACTCCACCAAAATGTGAGAAGCATTTTTTTTTACTATTTCTCTCAGACTCACCAGTTGATTGTTAAAAGCATAGCGGACAGTTAATCCACCATTTTCTACACACACGGTATAGGGTGTTAAAAGAAAAAACTAAGTTGTGTGTTAAAAACAGAACACTTTGTAGCTAAAATTAATCTTAGAGTAGTTTCGTTGTATCGCAGTATTATGTTTCTAAAAAAAGATGACAGTCGGTAGTTTGTCTATTGCTTGTGTCCATTTTTATAAGACAGATAGACTCCGATTGTTGTCAAATTTTAATATGTAAATATTTTAGGAATACTGGGCAGATGGTAAAAGGCTACCCAAAAATTTGTCTAATCATCCAAATCAACAATTTGATGACGTCACCTCAAAATTTTGCATAGTAAATACTTTTTAAATTTTATAAAATAACATACTTCTGTACTTGTGGTTTATGAATCCACCTTGAGTTTTTACTCTGGCTGTCCAGATTTTCGGAAAAAAAAAAACAAAATTGTATAAGAACATTTTATACTAATTTGTATATGAGGAACCTTGATCAATCGTTTATTAACTCAAGTGGTTGGAGTGTGTATTAATAACGCCAAGGCCGAGGGGTTCGATCCCATAGTGGGAACTTTTTTTTCTTATAATGTGACTGTATTACTTGTATTTATTTTCTAAAAAACTAGATTAGTTTGATTGTACTTCAGAGGGGAGGGAATTTCTGAAAACATGAAACCATGTTTTTATGAATTGTGAAACGTGAAAAAAATATGAAATTAGATACCACTTCTTTTAGATTTCGCTCCAAACGTAAAAAAAATAATCTGCAGTGGAATAATGTGTTAGACCAAAACCTAACGTAAAATACCGTTGGGTAGATCGAAAACTAATGAGTATTTAATTCCGCAAAATTTTTATTGGTTCTTCCACATGCCAATTTTTTTACAGGAGCTATCGTTATCTATTTAGGAAAATTTACTTTCTTTGTAACGTAATGAACATAATATCCGAGTAAGTTAACACAATAACCAAAAAAAAAATTCTATGGGGTGATTTTTTAAATTTCTGCGCTAGTTAGACATTTAAAAAATCATCAGATACTTGGCGTTTATAATAAATTTATTTTGGTGATTTTTTAAAATAAAGACGTTAAATTTCTTCAATTAAGAAAAAAATGTATTATAAGGTCACCCGTCGCAAGCTTGTTTAACAAATTTGAATAAAATTTCGTCTAATTTGTCTCTTTCGTAGCTTTAATCAGTATTCTACATAATATTAAAGTAATATTACTTGATTAATGCCGATTTAGCGTCAATTATTATTAAAAAGTTGGATTACAAAATTCATCTTGAATTTTTTATGCCTTGATATATATTTTTAATTATTTCATATTAATATCTTACAATTAAACATCTTCACGTCCCTATAAATTCTACCTTGATTATTTATTAATTTGTGTTTTTCCATCTATCTAAGCTCGGAAAATCCCGGCGACAGCATCTCCTGTTTTTGGTGTGTTGGAAGACGCTAACAACGAATGAAAATTGATGACTAGGTGAGGGTTACACAAGCAACAATACAGCAAACTCCATTAGAAGTATAAGTGTCTAAGAGCGCAGCGCCTAGGAAAAACGCAGGGTGTTTCTTTCAAGAGACCAGCAAAGAGAATAGTATAGTTGCACACTGAGTGTTTCACTCAAAGAAATCTAGAATCTTAAAAAGATTGAACACGACTTTTACATTTGTGTCCCCCTGCAGCTTGATTGGTTCCCGCGTTGCAAAGAGAGAGATATCAAACGGAGGGGTGCATGGCGATACCGCAGACATAAACAATAAATTATCCCCGCATTTCTGTTCGTTAATTCTCTATTTTTTGTTCCAGTCGTTTTTCGTCGAATTGATTCGACCGTCAAAAGGTCGCCTACGGAACGATTTAAATTTAATCATAGAAGTCGACAATGGACGGGCCATGATTTAATTAAGTAACATAGTCAGCGAATGCCATCCCCATACCGGAATATCCGACAAACTGCCGGGATATTTGATTCGGAATTCCGAAGCTGCCGACGGGTCAGTTTTTAACAAAGGGCTGATTTAACGAGCGGATTGTTCCTTTTTTGGTTAACGCACCGATTAAACGGCTTTCCGTTTAATGCCAAGATTCACTTAACACAACATCTGAATCTGTTTAATGACCACGGGTTTCGCTCGGGTTGTTTCGTTGTGTGAATGAACTATTTCAGCACCAGAAAAATGGAACTAAATTGTATTTTATATTCGAAACGACAAGAGATGGACATTTTAATTGAAATATTTTGAAAAGCGTTGGATATTTTGCCAAACAATGAACAATTAAAATTATTTATTATATTCCACGTTTTTTAAACTTTGAATATTATTAAATTTATCACACTCACCGCTAGAATATCTAGTAAAAAAAAAAACATTGGCAAAATATAATTGCGAAATTTTCACATAGAATATCGGATTCGACATAAGACTATAGATCTGGAGAAACATATTGTTACGATTGACGGACGAATAATAAATCGGGTGTTGGTAAAACTCAAAAAATTTATTTCTTCAGGTCGAATTACAACACTATCTATTGCGACGAATATGTACAGAAATTATTCCGGCGCTCTCGACTGTCTTCACTGGATGAATGAATCCATTACCTACGGTCGCCTCTATTTAAACCCATAGTCTCTGATCGAGATCCTTCACGAACATCCATCGCGACTCCGCTTCGAGACTCCCCTGGACGCCGCTTCGAGACGCTCCAGACCTGTCTTTATGCGCCCGCCTCTCGGCCGTCAACAGCGATGATTCACCCATCAGCGCCGTGCGTACGTCCAGAAGGCTCTCGACCGCCATAGGCGTCGTACTGGGGCGGCGTAAGGGTGTATTTCGTAACACTGCCCCCCTCTTCAAATCCGATCGTCCCGATCGGAAGCGTCTTCGTTGTTTCCTTCGTACCGTTTTAGTCGATCGAGATGAACGATCTTCATCTTCGTCTTTGGTCCACGTTGGATCCGATAAACTACGTCATTTATTCTAGTGACGATAGTGTATGGACCTTCCCAGTCAGGAGCCAGTTTTGGGCAACGTCCCTTCTTCCGTCGGGGGTTATACAGCCACACTAAGTCATCTTCCTGGAATCCGCCACAGTTGGCCTTCACATCATAACGGGTCTTCATTCGGTCACTGGCAATCTTGATCCGGCCCCTCACTAGTTCATGCACGTTGACCAACTTCTCTTTCAGTTCGTCCACGTAGTCACGTACTTCCATTGGTTCTTCGGATGGCAATCCAAAGACTAGGTCACAGGGCAGCCGCAGTTCCTTCCCAAATACAACGTGAGCAGGTGTTTGGCCCGTGGTGTCGTGGATAGCTGCGCGGTAGGCCAGCAGGAATAGTGGAAGGTGCTGGTCCCAATCCCTTTGGTGCTCTTCTACCACTTTCGAAAGGTGTTGCTCCATAGTCCGATTGAACCTTTCCACCATGCCGTCGGACTGTGGGTGTAGTGGCGTTGTCCTTGTCTTACGTATTCCCAGTAGCTGCATCACTCTTTGGAAGACGTTGGATTCGAAATTGCGTCCCTGGTCTGAGTGAAGTTCCAAGGGGACGCCAAACCTACTGATCCAATTGTCAACCAGTACTTTCGCGACCGTGACGGCTTCCTGATTTGGAATGGCATAGGCATCTGGCCACTTGCTGAAGTAGTCGCTAGCCACCAGGATAAACTTGTTGCCGTCGTTTGTTACAGGGAACGGACCGGCCACATCGATGGCGATTCTTTCGAAAGGTGCCCCAACATTATATTTCTTCATCTTTCCCCTCGCCCTGGTATGAGGACCTTGGCTGGCCGCACACGTCGTACACTTGCGACACCAACTTTCGACATCGTCACGATGACCTACCCAATAAAACCTCTCCTGGATTTTCGACAAAGTTTTGTTCACTCCGAAGTGGGCTCCAGATGTTCCGGCATGAACTTCCTCTAAGACCTTGGAAACCTTTACCTTGGGGAGGACCAGCATCGTCTTAGAGGTACGCCCATCAGGACTCTCCCACTTTCGCTTCAAGAGCCCATTTTCCATGACCAAGGAATCCCATTGGGCCCATAATGCCTTCAAACTGGGGGATTGGTCGGACAATTCTGCCCAGCCGGGTCGTTCGACTCCTTCCTCCTTCCACTTTAGTATTGGTCCGATTATGTCGTCTGCTTCTTGCTCACGCTTTAACCGCGCCGTTGTCCATTCTTCATCTTGCTCAAAAATTGTCCGACGAACGGGCAGGTTCCCTTCTTCCGCGTCGATCCTGTCGCAGTGCTTGCACTCTCCACACGGACGCCTTGACAAAGCGTCAGCGTTGTTGTGAAGTCGACCCGCTCGGTGTTTGATCCTAAAGTGGTACTGCTGTAGTCTTTCCAGCCAACGCGCTACTTGGCCCTCGGGATTCTTTATCCGCAGTAGCCACGAGAGGGCAGCGTGGTCGGTTCTAATCAGAAACTCCTGTCCGTATAGATACTTGTGGAAGTGGTTGACGGCTTTGACAATGGCTAGCAGTTCCTTCCTTGTGGCACAGTAATTTCTCTCTGGTTTGGAATGTAATTTGCTAAAATATTCGATAACCCTTTCCTCCCCATCTTGTATCTGCGACAATACGGCCCCAATTCCCGAGTTACTCGCATCGGTATCGAGGACGAACATTCCTTTGTCCCTGGGGTAAGCCAAAATGGGGCTGGTGCACAAAGCCGTCTTCAGTCTCTTAAAGGCCATCGCACATGTACTGCTCCACTTGAAAGTCGCCTTCTGCTCCGTCAGTTGGTGTAACGGTGCTGCGATGTCGGCATACCCTTCCACAAATCGTCGGTAATATGTGCAGAGTCCCAAGAAGCTTCGTAGTTCATGCTTGTCTCTTGGTATGGGCCAATCCCGGATAGCAAGAACTTTCGTCGGGTTGGTTTCTATTCCTTTCTCCGACACGATATGGCCCAGGAATTCGACTCTTTTCTGGAAGAGCGAGCATTTCTTGGGATTTAGTTTCAAACGAGCCTTCTCCATTCGTTCCAGCACCTCCTCGAGATTCTTCAGATGGTCGTCAAACGTTTTGCCCATAATCATGACGTCGTCGAGGTATACCAGACAGGTCTTCCATGTCAATCCTTTCAGCACCATCTCCATCAGCCGCTCGAATGTTGCTGGCGCATTACATAATCCGAAGGGCATAACGGTGAAGTGATAGAGGCCACTTCCGGTGGAGAACGCAGTCTTTTCTTTGTCGTCCGGGTGCAAGCCTACTTGCCAGTAGCCACTCTTCAAGTCCAAGGTCGAAAACCACGCCGAGCCGGATAAGGTCGTCAAGGTATCGTCTATTCGAGGAAGGGGGTAACTGTCTTTCTTCGTGACGTCGTTCAGTTTCCTGTAATCGACGCAAAATCGGGTAGTCCCGTCCTTCTTGGTAACCAAGACTACTGGAGATGACCACGCGCTGTTGGATTCTTCAATTACCCCATCTCTCAACATGTTGTCCACGAGTCTTGTAGCTTCTTCTTGTTTGGCTAGGGGTAGTCTTCGAGGAGCCTGACGGATCGGTTGCGTGTCACCAGTGTTTATTCGGTGTTCTACGATGTTGGTCTTCCCGAATGGTTCCTCCTCTGAGGCGAAGACATTACGGTGCCTACGAATGAGTCCTTTGGCCAGTTTTCTCTCACGAGCAGACAGCTGGTCCCAGTTGACCTCCAAGCCTTTGGTATCCCCTTCCTTAGACTCATTCTCAACGTCTTCTTCCTCGCAGTTCAATACTCGGGCGACTGGCTCACACATTCCGATAATCTCCCCTTTTCTAATATTGACTGCATTGGGAAACACGTTTGCCACACGTAAGGGTATGTCACGATCGGTTTTGATTAGGGTGCTCGCGATCAGGAGCTTGTGGGTCGAGTCACTTGCCGGCTGCACCATCCCCAAACTGTATCCGGGGTTTGTCTCTACTCTGGCGGGAACGATGACTTCTGCATTACCATCTACCTTCGTTGTCTGACAGACCACTAGTCTGACCGTTGCAGCTTCCACATTCGGACGTCCCAGCACAAATTCTTCGGCTCCAAAACGCAGAATTTTCTGTTCTGGGTCGATCATTAAACCATACCGGCTGATTAGGTCCATACCCAGAATGAAATCGTCAGCGATTTCCGCCACCAGAACTTCATGCCTTATTCGGAGTCGACCGAGCTCTACATTCACCACCGCTGTACCCAGAACCGGTGTTGTTTCTCCTGTCACCGTCTTTACATTCGTGGCGGTATATACTGATTTAATTTGGCAATTTTGTAACCTGGATCTGCGTGCAAGGGACACTTCGGCTCCTGTGTCGATGATGATCTTTGATTCCCGTCCATTGATTTTTCCGCTGATTGTCGGACTGTCGACGCTCCCCGCGATACTTCTAACCATTACAGTTGTTGGGGCTTCTCTTTTAGCAGCCAGTACGCGCCCCGAGGTACCGACTGCCTTTAGTTTTCCTGCTCCTGATGTAGACGAGGTCGCGGCTGCGATCTCCTCATCGGCCCTGGCGATCTAACACGGCAATCCCTCCTAACATGCCCTTGACGCCCACACCTGTAACATTCTAGGCGCCCTCCATGTTGTCTAGAACTGCCCGTCTTGATTTCGGCAATTATTTCGCGGGCGAGTTTCTCAAAGTTCTCGCTCATTTTGTCGAGACTCTCTTGAATAGGGTTTACTTCGCCCTCAACCCCAATGCCTCGTATCTTAACGTTGGAACGAGGTGAGCTGTTGTATGCGGCGTCCACTTCTAACGCTCGAATCAGCGCCTCGGATGGTTTCTTGAACCCGGAGATTTGCAGGACTCTTCTTACCTCACTATCTCTTACGCCGTTTACGAAGGTTTCTGCTGCCAGTCTGTCTTGGAAGTCTTGCGGAGCTTCAGGATAGGCGAGGTGTACCAAACGTTTAACATCAGCCGCAAACTCCTGAAGAGATTCACTACTCTTCTGAATCCTAGATTTAAGCTGCGCTACGAAAACTTGCCGGAGGTGTTCATCTCCAAATCTGAGTTCGAGGGCGGTCGTCAAAGCGGTATAGTCCTTCTGGTTCTCTTCTGATAATGTCTGTAGAATCTCCAGGGCCGCACCTCGTAGTGCTACTACCAAAGCGGTCGCTTTCTGTTGGTCATTCCAGCTATTCGACAAGGCCGCAGCTTCAAATTGCTTCTTATAAGTAGTCCACGACGTCTGCCCATCGAAAATAGGGGGTTGAACTCTCACCGGACTGAATTCTGCAGGGGTCGCAATTGTAGGTCGTGGTGTTTGCAACCTTTCTTCGAGCTCCTTGATCTTGTTTTCCATTTCATTTCTCACCTCGTCCACTTCATTTCGCACGACTTGGAGGATTTCGCTTCGGCTGTTCAAAAGTGTAGTTTGCATAGCTTTTAAATTTTCTTCCATTATTCTTTGATTTTCTTCCATTATTCTGCGATCTTCTTTTCTATTTTCTTCCATTATTCTTCGATCTTCTTTTCTACTTTCTTCCATTATTCTTTGATTTTCTTCCATTATTCTGCGATCTTCTTTTCTATTTTCTTCCATTATTCTTCGATCTTCTTTTCTACTTTCTTCCATTATTCTTTGATTTTCGCTCAACATTTTCATCATTTTTGTCAGTTGTTCCTCCATGTTGGCTGTTTGCGCTCTTGTGGTAGTCGGCATAAAATTTTCTTCTAGAAACTTCTAGAGCCTTGACAGATGTCAATTCTCGAAGCCAATGTCAGGTGATGAAAGTCTAATTCCGTTATTCCACTCTTACCGCGGGAGAGAATTTTCTCGAAAGTTCACTTTGTTCCGGTCTCCCCTAGTAGCACCAACCAAATTCGAATCCCGATTTATTTCACAATTAATCCCACTTCTGACACCAGTGTTACGATTGACGGACGAATAATAAATCGGGTGTTGGTAAAACTCAAAAAATTTATTTCTTCAGGTCGAATTACAACACTATCTATTGCGACGAATATGTACAGAAATTATTCCGGCGCTCTCGACTGTCTTCACTGGATGAATGAATCCATTACCTACGGTCGCCTCTATTTAAACCCATAGTCTCTGATCGAGATCCTTCACGAACATCCATCGCGACTCCGCTTCGAGACTCCCCTGGACGCCGCTTCGAGACGCTCCAGACCTGTCTTTATGCGCCCGCCTCTCGGCCGTCAACAGCGATGATTCACCCATCAGCGCCGTGCGTACGTCCAGAAGGCTCTCGACCGCCATAGGCGTCGTACTGGGGCGGCGTAAGGGTGTATTTCGTAACAATATGTTTAAAAACTAGTAGCTTTTGATAATAAAAAAAATCTGAATGGGTTTTGAAATTTATCAAGTTTTCTTTCTCTGGACTCGTTTTCCACACACATCTTGACCTTGTCTCTAGAAAAATTAGTTACAACCTCACGTAATCCTGTTCACAATTTTATGTGTGCAGACAAAATTGTGAGCTTGCATTTAAAATGACGAACACAATTACCGAATTTGATCTTAGTGAAGATCAAATTTTCGTATTTCTGCAATTGGGTTACTTAAAATTTTGAATATATTTAACCTGAAGATGGGGGCACTTTCTTTTGAAATATATAATTTCTAATTAACAAATTTGTTTTGTTAATTATGGAATTTCAAAAAGTAGATAATTTTGAAAACATAAGTTGAACTTAGACTTTACACATATGTACGTATATTCAATTTTTTCCTCTACCTTTGTTATGCTTTGTTATGTCCAATTCAGAATAAACTATTGCGAGAACTCTCGATAGTTACTCGCAAGCAATTGGCCGCTGGAGAGGATATTTCGGCAACTTTTACTCTCCGATAGTTTTTAAAGAGCTATAATGAGGTTATTACCAGACAATACTCTCAGAACCGTGTCCACTACACAGCTACACTTTCTTGAAAGGGAAAGAAGCCACGTTTACTAGAAAGACAAATCATTTATGATTTTATGAGCTTTTTGTTAATCCTTTTTCAAGAAATATGATAAAATTATTAATACTGGGAAAATTGTTTTTAAATTTATCTAAATTCCAATTGCTGAGTGTGCACAATTAATCATAAAATAACATGTCCGTAATACGCTTTCAATCAGGACAGGCATAAACTATTTTTAAGCATTTGTGGAAAAACACCCAATATAAATATAAAAATTAATTTTCGAATACGAAGTAAGCAATACATTTTTTGTATATAATACTTTATTATTAAATACACATTAATTTAAAAGCGTTATTAAGAATTATAAAAAAAAATAATTTATTTCTTTCTGCAATCTTTAATCCCGTACTAAAATAATCTGGCTGTTCTATTTCCCGACGACTTCCATTGTATCATAAATCTGTGAAACGAATTGCTTTTAGTCCCGAAAGAATTTACCAATTTATAGGTTTTTTGTTAATTTTTCTTTCAACAAATAGGACAGAGATATTAATTAATGTTGGCCACAACTGCTTTACCGAATGTCTCCAGGATCGAAAAGAACAGAGTTTTCTTTTAACTTACAATTAGTTTCGCAGTTTTATTTTTTGACCATCGAAACTTTGTCATCATGGACTGTTTATTCTCGGAGAGCACTGTCCCACATTGAAATTTGTTCGTATTGTGAGAATCTCTCGCCGGAGATCAACGGAACTCTTCTAGAATCGTTTTCACCCATGTGTGACTTGGGAGAACAGCTCTCGAAAGCTACTCTAAGGCTACTTTCAAGTGAATAGGTAGCTTTAGTATATTGTCACATGAGATTTGTGATTACTCTCCAACAAAATTAAGGTTTTTTATTAATTTACAATTTACAATGTAACTATGGCCCGTTCCTCAACCAAGTTAAAAACTAATAGGGTATTAGTGAACCAACTCCTCATAAAACAATATAATCATAACATATTGCAAAATAAGTTCTATTTGATATTTTACAATTATTAAATCAATGTTTTCTTCGGCTGCCCGTATCCGTTAGGCCAGATAAGAGAGCCTGTTACATTCTAAATTAAAAGCAATATGTACTTAGCAAAACTCTGAGATGACGTAATTAAATTTTTATCCAACAAGAAAAAGTTTGATTTGTACCATTTATACGGCAATAATAAAGTACACCTCGTGAAATTATTTTAGTCCCATAAAATCGCCAACACGCAGACAACAGATAGATGGAATAGATATAAGTTAAGGAAACATGAAATTATAGATTTGTAAAACAAAAATGAGATAATAATTCTCAATTTTTAATTTTAGTTAGCTTAAAAAGGTTTTTACTGTTATTATCACCCCTGTCTTTATGTATTGTTGACAATATATGTGTTATTTACTATACTTTTTTGCTTTGTTAAACGTACTTTAATAACTAGGGGCAATTTTTACTTATTGAGCCTAATTTAAAAACAAAACAAATTATTGCGAGAATGGTATTATCATAAATATCGACTAATTTAATGTTTCTTCACATTTTACAGTTTGGAAAACACGCAAATATATTTTTTTTTTAGTCTGTCGTCTGTTGACTTTATTAAAAATTGATTTCAAATTTACTACATCTAAAATTCTTCCATATTCTTAAAAAAAAAAAAATGCTGCTAGGAGCCCTCAAGATTTTTTCCGATGAGAGAAAATAGAAAGTTCAATCTATTTTCAGTCTATCTCATTTCCGCCAAAAAAGTCGACAATGTTATAAATAAAATTTATGAAGGCTGAAAACAGTGGTGAAAACGACGTTCCAATATTTCCATTGATAAATAATAATTAAGATTTTGATTTTTAAAAATACGTGATGTAAAAATTTCACCAAATGTAAACTGTTATTACTTCCCAAGCGTAAGGTAAGGAAGGATAGTAAACGAGTCCATCGGACGAATGGTCACTTTTATATTTTCTCGACGTTTTAGGACCCCTAGAGTAGGCAAAAACTAGTCTCTAGTTTTCGTCTGTCTGTCTATCTGCATCAAATTTTATTAGACACGTAATCTCCGAAACTGCTGGACCGATTGTTGTCAAATTTTATATGTATATTTGAAATATCATGTAGATGGCTAAGTGCTAACCAATCATCCCCACCAACAATTTGATGACGTTATTTCAAAGAATTCTATGTTTATTTGATTTAACTGTTATACAACAATATAGTCCTAAAACTGTGGTGTACGAATCCGCTTTGAATTTTTCCCTAACCGTCCAAATTTTTGCAAAAACAAAACGCCCCTCTTTATTTAAAAATGTAAATCCTTCTCGGGGGTGCCAATGTCTTTTTAAGATTATGAAACCTTCTCGGGGGCCCAGGTGTCTTTTATTAAAAATTTAGAACCTTCTCAGCACCAAATGTGTCTTTTTTTATTGTGTAACCTTCTCGGGGGTCCCAACTGTTTGTTTTTTAATGTAAAACCTTCTCGGGGGCCCCAATGTCTTATTTTTAAAAATGTGAAACCTTTTAGGAAGTTCCAACTGTCTTTCTTAAAAATGCAAAACCTTCTCGCGGACGCCAAATGTCTTTTTTAAGAATGTGAAACGTTCTCGGGGTTTCCAACTGTCATTTTTAAAAATGTAAAATCTTCTCAGGGGCGCTAAATGCTTTTTTAAAAATGTGAAAGCTTCTCGAGGGTCCCAACTATTTTTTTTTAATGTGAAACCTTCTCGGTGGTCCCAAATGTCTTTTTTTAAGAATGTGAAACCTTCTCGGGGGCCTCAACTGTTTTTTTTTTTAAGAATGTGAAACCTTCTCGAGGGTCACAACTGTCCTTTTTTGACTAAGGTGAAACCTTCTTTTTTTCCATTACACTGTTGTGACTAGTACCTTTTAGATTGTTTTTATTCCATAGAGGTTACCACGAAAAAGGAAAATTCCGCAAAATTAAATTTTATAATTTTTCAGAGAAGCAGTATCTGTTGGACTGGATTTCAGAAGCGAGGGAAATTCTCTCGAAATAACTTTGGACTAATTTAATAATAATATTTAAAGTGTCCCTCCGCGTTATATAGTGACAAGTGTAGACATGTTATATTTAAAATTTGATAACAATAAGTGTTTTAATCATGGAGATATTATACTCGTATTTTGAAAATGTATTGATAATCCATAAACTCCAAACTTCTTAAAAATTTTTCAAAAACAAGACACTAGTGGTTTTCTAGTTTGTTCAAAATTCTTTCAAAAAATTTTATCCCATCTTTAAAAAAACTTTAGGAACCCTTAAAATTCTTTCAAATACTTTCAAAAAGAAAAAACCCGCAATACAATTTCGGAGTCAAAAAATTTTGTTTTGAGAATTTGATTATTTATGATAACTCTCTAAGTAAAAAAAATTTAAAAAAATACTGGTCCCAGGTAAGTCTTTCTTAAAAATTTTGTGATGATATCATCAACTTTTGGGCTTGATACATTTATGAGTTTGGAAAGGTAAAATGCAATACTAAATAACAACAACACAACAACATAATTTCAAGACAGTGCACTGAAGTAAGCCGTTTTTGATTTAATTACGATTATTTAAAAAACTACTCCATTAATTAATTATTATTATCTTACGCTCGAACGGCAAAAAATGGATCCAGGATTCGTTCTTTTTGTGATTCATAGTCAAAAAATAGGAGAAGTTTTGCTGAAATATATTTATTAGACATCGACAATGAAATCAGAGAACGTCGAACTTGACAGTTTGGGAAAACAGTTAAAGAAATATAACCATTAATGTTTATCTTTTATTTAAATCTGAATCAGTACTGCTCATATAACACGTAGGTATTAACATTTTTACGAGCACTGCGCATTCTACTTTTAATGATTTCATTAACAGAACAGTTGTACATTTTTCCGTAAGTTTAATAAATGAAAACCTTAAAAATACGTCACAATTTTGCGATTATGTGACTAGAATTAGTTATGAGTGTTGATATCTTGTTATGTTGGTTGTATTCTCTTTTAGTATGTGCGCAAGATATCGGTTAAATGAAACACGTTGCAGATATTGCAGAAACATTTTGTAAAGTCATTGTGATTAAAAATCAAGGCGGATTCATAAACCACAAGTATAGGTGTATGTTATTTTATAAAATTTGTTCTATTGTAATACTTTCTTAGCTGACTCTAAGTAAAGTAAATGTAAAGTAAAGTAAAAATGTTAAGATTCATTTCCTGGATGTTTTTTAAAATAATTCTACAGCAACTGGGGCGTTTTTAGTGTACTGTTTCACCTCTGACTACGCGATAATACCATACACTTTAAAATTGATAAACTGCAGCAAAATGAAAATGATCCCAGGGGTACTACTAAAAAATAAAAATTTTCGTTTCGGTTATTCACGGATCAATAATAACCTGTTTCCACGACTAATCCCACACGTACATTTACGTTTCAATCGGACTATTTTAATTTGTCATTGAACATTCAATTACAAATAAAACGTCAACATTAAAAACTGCTTTTTGATAACTAAATAAACGCGCAATTCATTGCGTACCTATCTGACTATCCTATTCCGAGCGCGGTAAATCGAGATAAACATTTTGCTATTCCGTTAATTTAGTCGAACATAATCAAAACAAATTTCAATTATGTTAAAATCACAGCGGGATAAATGATGAGGCAGAGCAGATAACAACTATATAGAGAGCTCGCCAGAGTGAGCTGTATAGCAGGTGCTGTTAGCACACGCTCGTTACTGCCTACACCTGAGTGTGAATGATCCCAAATTACCTGCGAGTCATCTTGGGAGAAGATAGCGTCAAAGGCGAACATTTTGGGCGCTGCGACACCAACTCTGCGATCTTCAGGCGCTGATGAACTCCCGCAAGTCGAAGGGTCAATTAGATTAACTTGTTTCTTTCGTTTGTCTAAGCTGAAGAACGTGTTTGAACATGCCTCGGCTCCGGGACCGGAGCAAGGATTCGACACTCGCAGCATCACTTTAACCTGAAACAAAAAATTGGAATAATACGTGATTTAAATAAATATGTACGCTGTCTCATTTAAAGTTTCATTCGCGCTGAATGACGCGTGATTAGATTAACAGAAGCGTCGAAGCAATTATGTTCTTAGTAAACCGTAACGAACTATATGAGTGAAATGACGATGGCACATGGTGAAGCTTAATTTGCAAGAGCGATTTCATAAAACAGCAATAAAACAGGGGAAAATTGTTTGAAATGATAATTACTAAAACTAGAGTACCGACTACTTTGAAAATTTAACTGTACTTTGAGATTATAATAAGGTCGTAAAATTTATCTTATCTCTCAACTGAAGTGGACGAAATATTATTATTATGGGAGATTTAAACATAGAGTTTTGTGAGCAAACTAATAGATTACAAAATTTAGCAGCATTTTTTAACATCCAATTTAAAACAAATTGTAAATAGGTTTCCTAAATCAGAAATGATTTGGTGTCATTGATTGACATAATCTGTTTAAAACAGCAGACAGGTTCAAACCAAGATGCCATTGATCTTTTCAACTTTTTATAAAATTGATATAAAATCTATCAAACGTAAGACTAATACTTCTAATTACAGAAATTTAGACTTTGACATAAATCCCTTTTCTGATGATGCAAACTTTATAAATTGGATTCATATCAGTAGTCTAGGAACAATAGGTGGAAAGGTGTTTTTTTTTCATTTTTGTCATGCGTGCTCCACTTAAATAAAACTACCTGCATTATGAAGCCATCTACACAATATGTAACACACACAACAAAAGTTTTACGAAAGAATAGAGAATGAATATGAAAGGCTATCAAAAAATACATAAAGATGATAATAATATATGTTAACGCAAAAGTAGGAAAGGGTTTTTATAAATTATTCTAAGGGCGTAGTTGACCATGGATTTCGAAAATCCTGCTTTGTTGAAATTATGTCTCATTATGGCAGTTCTTACTTGTCATTAATATCATGTAACTTGTAATTTAAAGTCGTCTCTTTTATTGTTCTAACGTTTTTCAAGTCTGAATTACAGTAATTCTCGTAGATCCAAGCTCAAAACGACAAAAAACAGTCGTTTTCAAGACTCTTTGTGCTTGCGTACGAAAATTTTTGTTCGAACTGGTAGAGTGGACAAAAGGAAATCTTCTAGAAGACCTCCACAATCTGAGGTAGTTGCGACATGAAATTGAACAATGGATCCAAAGCATTAACGAATGATGTTACAGAACATTTGAAATTTAATCACAATAAATTTGTTTATTTTTATTGTAAGTTTATTATTATTAATAACATAAGATATGAAATATTTAGGCAACCAGGTATACAAATTCATGTAGTATTTGTCGTGCGTCTTGGGCATTTAGTAAAAACACGAAGTGATAGGCGGCACACTTCCATGACCTACTTCGACCCTATAATCATTTATAGAAACCCTGTACAATGGTGACAGGTAGCACAGCAGACAGTAAAATGATCATCCAGAATAATAAGTTTTGCTGTGGAAAGACAAATTGTCATACAAAGTACATATGCAGTTGAGACGGAGAAAGATGCATAAATAATAATAAAACAATAAACCAGATAGACCATGTAAGAATACAGAGAATGAAAGGTGTTAAATGTAATTCGGACCACTTCTTAGTAATGTTGACACATAAAAATGAATGGACTGGAAACAAAAAAGATAACAAATAATGAAGAACAAGAAAAAGCATGGAATAAGTACATTCAGAAAGTATGAGAATGATCGGTCACAGTATCAAAAGCTGAAGGAATAGAAGTTTTGAGAAGCTGCAGGGTCCAAACAGAAATTTTAATGGACGTAACGAAATGAAAACAAAAAGACAAAGACTAGCATGATGGAGAGCGGTAGGTCATAAGTGGGTGACCTAACGAAGATTCGGCTCGAAGAACCCAAATGTTAGGTCATAAATGGGTGACTTAACGAAAATGTCGACCTGAAGGATCAGGTCACAATGGATGACCAAAAGTGAAGCTATTAATACAGCCTCGATTTTATTCTGACGGTTTATAATCAAATCTACAAAATGTGTATGCCTATTTTCAAAGGTGAACAGAGGTGGGTGAGAGGGTGGAGTTTAATGCATCCCTCTCCTTCCATGTACCTGGACTGACTGGGTGGACTGTGTGACAAAAATAGCAGAATTATTTACTAAGAAAAGACAGACAAAAGATGTTAGCGGATAATACGAGAGTAAATAAAGTAAAAAATTATTGAGAAATAAGAAGAGAAATGAACAAAATTATGATGAAACAAAATTTAATGAAAATAAATTGAGAGGAACGGAATAGAAGTTCCAAAAGGAAGAAGTAAGCTAAAAATATAGAAAGGGGTATCAAAACCAGTGCACATGAATAAAAGACGAGGTAGAAAGATTACTAATTAGCGTGAAAGGAAAAATGGAGGAATTATTTCAAGGAATTATTAAACTAAGGGGGAGAAGAGAACGCCTGTAATTAAACCTGGAGGAAGAAATAAACAAGAGAAGAAATAGAAGACAACATTAGAAATTTGAAGAATCATAGAAGCCCGGGGCAACTGAAATAATATCGGAGTGCTAGAAAATTGGTCGAAAGTTATATCGACAGGATTTCCATCGCCCCTGAGGTACAACAAATACCGCTTCATTGAAAAATAAAAAAATATTTTGCTAGCTTTGATTTATAATAACCTAAATAAATTAAAACACATCCTATAAACGTGTTTTAACATCTTATATATTTTTTGTTTGTCTATGACACCCATTTTTTTTAATAACACTATATATTTTTTACAGATTCTTGGAGAGCTCGTTTTTCTGATTTCATTAATGTATTGTACTTTAACCACCCATACCCCGCCTCTGTCTGATTCGAGGGCATTATGTTACGAAAAGACACTTGTTTGCATTTGGTCTGGAGTGACCATGATAGGAAACTTATGTCAATTCCGACGTGTGCAGTGTACTAATACTAATAGTAACATATTGCCGTGTACCGTTCTTGAGATTTGATCAATACAAAATTTTAATAGATAATAGCAGTATATGAAACCCATGCCGTTCGATCTTTTTTGCGAAAATTTAGATGTTTCTGGGAAAATCTGAAGATGGATTCATGGACAACAATCAGCGTTTTACCATCTACACTATATTCATAACATACATATAAAATGTGCTTAGTAAAAGCCGGACAGACAAACAAATGAAAATGGGCGACCTACTTTTTCGTACTCTAGGGGACATGAAATGTCGAGAAAAGAAAAGTAAGTAGCCAGTCGCCCGATGGACTCAATTACAATAGTTCCTTAGCTTACGCTCGAGAAGTACAAATATGGGAAACAGAAAGAATGCTTGAAGATTGTAAGGACTTGTGGAAAAATATTAACTCATATCCAAACCTGTCGTTGGTTATTCCTCTTGGAAATCGAATTGTAAAACACATTAATGATGCTAATATGTTGTCAATTTATAGCACCACGTAACTTTTAATATTTTTTCTAATATTTGTAGCGATTCCTCCATGCTACGGGTTCAAAAATACGAAGCGAATGTTCAAATTATAGCTAGAAATGAAAATAAACTTTTTGCCAAAATTTATAACTTCTGAGCTATATTTAGAGTTATTTTGAGCATAAGCCCTAAGTGTCTATTCCCGGGAAAAAGGAAACGATTGTTTATAGTTTCCACGCTCTCTTGTTTATAGCTTCAAGGAATTTGTTCAAAAACTGTAACGAAGAAAATTTTTGGCCGACCGTAAGCTGCGATAAGGGTACGAATGAACCCGAGGTTTCGTGACAACCACGCCGGGCCGACGTTGAGCGGGAGGCAGCTCAGACGCAAGAAAAAGTGTCAAAAACACCGAGGTAACCCCAAAGAGTGCCGTTACCACCAAGCACCGTACCTACTAGAAGTACCCTGGTGGGTAGTGTAAGCTACTTTGAGAACACCTATACAACCGCCACCGTCTCCGTTTTCGCGTCACCGCCTCCCCAGGATCTGAAACAGTACCACCTAACGAGGAGCCGCCGCCAAGGACGCCACAGAACGAACTCGATCGGATTTTCAGTTTTTTAATTGCTGCAAGTTTTTTTAGTCTGTTTAGTTTAGTTTTTTATTTAGTTCTGCAGCTAGTGGGTAGGAAGAAAAGCCAAACCTTTTCAATTTTAACCGCAGATACGTTTCTCCGGTTAGAGTACAGTCGCGGCCAGAAAATCTTGGATGTCATTTTCCTGTCATTTTGATATTTGAAGTTTAAAAGATTTGTCACATTTGTCACGTCGAATCCAGTGTTAGCATGCCTGCAGCGTCAAAAATGGCAAAACTAAAAAATAAGGTTACAATTCTTAAAGGTGTTTCACATTTTGTGACAGAGGAATGACACTGCAGTCCAAAATTTTCTGGCTTCGTCTCTGGAAAGCGAGCTGGCGCCCGAGCAACCGTCCCCGCAGAAGACGCCAACCCTCGTCACACCAAGACGAGTCAGGCGTGTCGTCAGGGGCACTAGTCGATCCAAGGCTCGACACTGACGTACGTCACAACCCCTACTTAGAACCCCCACCGTGGCTGTCACTGTCAACACCGACCCCCTTCAACACTTTTGATAATCCCTATATCGTTGGAAAGTATTTTTACATCTAGCGCCTTTACCGCGTAGTACGAAAATCATTCGCGTTAAATTAGAGACTTCCGTTCATAAGTCTTTTATAAATGACAATTAACAAGTTAACAAGCGAACAGATGTCAATAAAATCAGCGTTTCCAAAACCCTATTTGATGAGGGATACACGGATATATGCTAACTATTATACGGTCGTGATCCATATATATCTTTATATTTTAGACACACCACTGACCCGGAAATGATCGGCATTCAGGCAAGATTTCTAGCATTACGGGTACTAAGATCAAGTGATGAGGTGCATTAATTAGAAGCAACTTTCGAAATTCTATAGATCGTCAACAGACGATAGACGGTGGATAGACCAACGCAAACGGGCACCTACTTTTTCACATTCTAGGAGTTAGCACAAATACTATTACAACATTTCCGTAGTTCACGCCAAATTAGACAAAAATATTTAAAAACTGAAATTGTAATTTACGCAATTTTATACCTGCTATATACGAAACATGTCGCAGGTTATCTCCATTAGGAATTGTTTATGGGTAATTTTGCTGTATTTTTAACGATTATAGTTTTAAATGTATCGTTATTTGAAACTTTGTTATCCGAAAAGTGTGTGCCTCGGCGGTTAAAAGAAATAATTTTTCAGACCGATTCGATATAAAGAAAAAGAACATTCGTGATGTGCAATACCTTTTCCCGAACATCGAAAGCGAGAACGTTTTCAATAAAAACAGGGGATGTTTAGTTAATAAAATACTCGGCTGCTCCATTGTTACTATATATTAATTTATTAATTGCTGGGGGAAATTCGCATGTAGCGCTTTTCCGGCTCATTTACACAAGTTAGGTATACACAATCAACGAAATTTGGTTTATTGCGAAATTAATCAACGCCAGCCTCGGGCTGAAGTGAGGTTAATTTGGCAACAAGGCACAGGTGGCAAAAAACGTTGGAAACTATCGATTAGGCCTGACTTTGATGTGAAGTTGTTGAAAGACACGAGGCACGTGTGTCTTGAAGTTTATGCCGTCGTTATGTAATGAGGCATAAAACATTATTACTGCGCACACAATCGTTCTGCAGGGGTAGAACTATGAGCTGCGCCTCGTAAAGAGTTAGCTGTAAAATTTAATGCTTCATTTGTTTACTATAAACTTTTAGGAGAATCAAATTTCGATCGATGCAGGGACCGACTTGGAGGAGTTTATAACTCGAGTCGGAAAAATAAAATAGGGAACTTTAAGGGCTACTAGGGTTTAGTGCTAATGGAATAGGGGATTATACATTCTGAAATTAATCGAAGCAACCACTTACGCACTTTCTAATCATGTTGTATTTTGTTTGCGTTTCAAAGATTACCTTTGATTTTAAGAAAATTTAGTAATAGGAAAAAAAAGTTAGTTAACGCCCTTCAATAGCTACAGCTATTTTGACGTTGCAGTTGGAGTTATAAAAAGAGCTGCGTTTTATTGGAAGGATCCTAAATGAGTCGAATTTGTTTTGGTCCATTCGATAAAGGGACGACATTCACGACAGCTGGCGCATTTTTGTGAAAAAGAAAAAATTGTTTAATGAGGTCAAGTTCGTCTACAGGTGTTTTATTTGAAACGTTGGTTCAATTACTTTAAAACGACTGTCTCTGTAGGAAATAATGTTTTAGATCCGAAATGATGTACAGAATTAGAAGAAGTAAGGATATCTAGACGATTAGTGAAGTTCCAACGTTAACTGAAAAATAAATGAAAACAAAATTGACCTGCGTTTTCGTTTTCTATAGGGTGTAAAACGTTTATAAAACGTGACATTAACCATTCGTCAGAATGATTCTATTGCATTATCTTTCCTGCTATCGCCCGGAAAATAAAAATGTTGTACTTGGCACGTTCGATCAGATAAAATAAAAGAAGGCTATTGGATGAGTGGAATTTAGACCACAGCACACCAACCCCAAGAACTAAATCCAATTTCTGGTTTAGTAATCTACAAAAGTTTCTATACATTTTCGTAAATATCGTCCCTGTTCCCACTCTTCGAGTTTTGTTTCACGAACTCTGCATTTCCTTCTGCACGATTAAAGTTGTCGTAATTGGGGTATTTTATTATTAATGAGGCAAGTTCAAAGGTCCCATCCCGTGGCTTGCGAATCCCTCATCCGTGGAACTTCTCCTTTGGTCTTTGTTGAAACAAAAGAAAAGAGAAATCGGCAGGAATAAATAACGTCGAAGCAGATTTTGTGAGGCGACACATGTCGCTGCAGAGACGGAACACATAAGTTTGACAGAAAGATAAGGAGGTCGTGCCGAAGAACGGCCTATAAAATATGGAGGAGATGCAAAAGCGTGACAAGCTGATAGTGGGGCTACATGGAAGCGCTGATTTGAGAGATCGATTCCTACTCGGAAATTGGGTTTGTAGATTGCTGTGATAAGCGACGAGTTCAGTTAAGATGTTGCCCGGAATATACGAGCAAATATCGTTTGCCAAACGTGACTTTTCTTCGCAAATATTACGCCGGGTTGTTATTTATGGAAAGCAGAAAATTCCCCGCCAAAAAATAACAGTAACGAGGGATGCTCATAAAATTAATGAAACAAACACGTTTAGTGGTCGCTTTATGTACAATATCATGAAAATTCCATGTTAAAAGCTTCTATTCCTGTCGTGACAAATACACACACATCTTTTACGATAATTTTTACTTTGCTCGTAAATGCGGGCTCGGTGCGGCTGTAAAGGACAATCCAATATCTAGATCGTAAAAAGTTCGACATGCAGGGACTCTCTAAGGGCCCAATTACTGCATTTTATTATTTTCATGCGAAATCGCTCCGATCGATGCAAATTCAATCTCGAAACTTCGTTTTCGCCATAACATTATTAAATAGGATTTCCTCGAAACTATAGACCGGTTTCGTCCAATTAGTTTTTCAAACGGTCTGCAAAAACAAATCATATTTTACACTCTACAGAGTGTGTGAAAGGTCGCTTAATGTAGAATTCAATTTTTAAATCATTGCACTCTGTGTTGATAAAATGAGTCGCCTGAAGGGATTTACTTTGGTTTTTCAAAAGCGTTTGATACGTTGAATTATAGCCGTCTGTGAAAATTAGAAGGGATTGCTATTCGTGGTGTAGGTGTTGACCTTTTACCTTTCAATCCACCCGGAAGACCTCTCAAAAGTAATACCACCGTCGAGGCTGTTCTTCAAGCGTCGAATTTGGGTCAAATCTGTTTGTTTACATCTACATCCGTTTCATATTTTTTCGACGTTCCACAGCTTGCAGAATACGAAATGTCGGTCAAAAATCTGATGATGTCGTCCCAAAAATGAAATTTCCAGTTTGTCCGTCGATGCACAGGTCACGTGCGCGTTTCAATACTGTGTAAACTAGTAATTAATCCTTTGTTCAACTGTAAACATTGTACGATAAAAACTTAATTAATGCAAGAAAGCTGCTTGATATGTACATGTACTCAAGCGATAAGATTTAAATAGTCTTGAAACTCGGTTATAACCGGCACATTTGATGGATTTATAGGTTGCCCCACAAAAGTAGCTCGATACCATGTTCTACAGGCTTCTGTAATATTCGCGACAATAAGCGAGCGAAAAAAGGAGAAATATTGATAAAAAGAAGTAACATCAGCCGCTTTTGGATCCCTTCCAGCGATTGGAGACTTCGCATAGTAATGGCGATGGCGTATCGGGGCTGTTGCACCTCTGGAATATTTATTCGTATAATCAAATAAATCAACTTGTCGCCATATACACTGTTATATTTGAAAGTTTTGTTCGAAATTATCGACAGTCTGAGTTATATGCTCGCAAAACGACTCGGCTGGTTTCACTGACGAAATTGATGTAATTCAATTTTGGCCGTATTGGCGTGTATCGCATGAATAGTCCCTTCTATGAATCTTTTGGATATAAAGTGTTCCAGACATGGAAACTGTAGGATTTGAACTTATTTTCTTGAAAATAAGTCTATCATCCCCCGTGTCTTCCCAATATGCTGCTCTGGTTTGTTGCAGTTATATTTCAGGGGGCACAGTTCGAGATGTAGGCGAAAAATTGAAAATTTGTGTGGTTAGTTTTGACGTAGCATCAAGACAGAATAAGTTTTAAAACTGACAATTAAAGAACTAGTAAGGACTGTGAAGAGAATATTTAATGGGTACTTGAGTTGAACTAATTTTCATATTGTATAGTTTTCAATTTTTCAACGACTTTAATCCTTCAATAACAAGCAACTGTAACAAGGAAAATTATTAAGTGGAAGCATTTATTGGAAAAAATAAGCACAATTAGTGTCATTAAAGTCATAAATATAGAAAAATAACACAGCTCAAAAATTATTTTAATACAATAACAAATATAATCATTAATCCAAAACAAGTATTTTGATGACATTGTTAAATTTCATAAAAAAGCAATTGTTTAAACAAAACGAATCAGGGCAATACAACTTTATCTATTAATGATTTTCTAATTTGAAATGCTGTGAAACTTCGGAGAATTCATCAATGCGTGTAATTTTTGTTTTGTTTTTTGTAAATTTACGGTTCGAGATTTTTTATTGTTCATGGTTCTAATACAATGTAACATTCCTTGTACCGGAAGATGAGTATGTGTTTTAGTTCGTGAATTTCGCAAGACAACGTAATGTTGAAAACTAAGAAGTGATCGATCGCCTTGATCAGAGTCCATCCATCAAAAACACAAGGTAGGGTTCCATTTTGTTGACGATCACAACTCAAGGCTAAATTTTGAATTTTTTTCGGTATTTAAAATTTTGTTCACATGATACATTTTGGTAGGATGTTTGGGATGCGACAATAAAGTTCAGCCTAAATAACAATTTTTGCATAGACTTTTAAACGACTTATGCAGGGTTTCTATAAATGACTATAGGGTCAAAGTAGGTCATGGAAATGTGCCGCCTCTCAGTATTGGATTTTACAAAATGCCGAAAGACTCAGAATAAATACTACATGCATCTGTATAACTGGTTCATATCTTATTAAAAAATAAAACTAATTCGTTAAACAAATTTATTGCGGTTAAACATCACAATAAATAGTGAAAATATTCACCCTTTTGTTCAAGGCATATGTTCACTTTCTGTTTAATTTCAGAAATATTCTCTAACATTCTTTGGTCAATACTTTGGACCCATTGTTCAATTTCATGTTGCAACAGGAACTCCCGACTGGTGAGAAAATCATGTCAAAGATGTTTGTGGATTGTGCTTAAGTTGTCTCAAATCATCAGTAACTTGCTCATATACTGAGGGTCCTCCAGGAGATTTCCCTTTGTCTATACTGCCAGTTCGAACAAATCTGTTGATTACATCTCTAATATCAGCTTCTAACGATATTTCTTGAATTATCAAATCACGGTATTTGGCCAGAGATATTCTTGCTTACAACCGGTCACAGAATACACACACTCTCCCTTTACGAATGTCCTATTGCGATAATAAAACATAACAATGAAAGTGTTGTTGATTTGAGAATTACTGTAATTCACACTTGAAAAACGTTAAAACTATAAAAACGATGACTTTAAATGACAGGTTAAAAAATGAAATTAATGACAATTGTGAATTGTCATAATGACGCATAATGAGAATCATTTATAAAAACCCTGTATGAAATAATTTTAGTTGGGCAGTCGGAAAAAAGAAAGTTCTTACTTCACATTAAAATATTTTTCTGTGTTTAATTAAATCAAGAGGAAGTGGATAGTTCATGAAATTCATTTCACTGAATTTATAATTTCCTCATTAAATATTTATTAATTTTCTGACTATTTTCTGAGGCAAGAATCGACAAAACAAAAGCGTGGTTTTAGTTTACTCCAGCGATTTTCCAGTGACTTAAATCCATTGTCAACTGGTTAACTATGACCTACACAAAATATTTGTCTATAAGTGGGCATTTTCAACCGAGCGAGTGAAGTGGGTTTGGTTGGAAGCGCGATTACCGCTCGTGCTCCGCTAAATTCTGGCATAAGCTGCTCTAAAACGCTGGCGTTTAAAATTTTCGTCCAACATTGGGTCCTGTAACTGATTCCAGCACAATACAAAAGCGATTTGAGAACATATTCAGACGATCTAAATACCGCCAAGTAAGCGTATAATTTGCAGCACACACGTCGATTCATTCTCAAAGCCGTACAAGTTAAAGTGAAACTCTCCATTTCACGGTGTTGTTGCTGTATTACGCAGGATATAATAGTGGCTAATAACAATGGGACAACACCTGAATAGACACTATTGCGGTATGCTACCACCACACCCACTAGACTAACAATAACAAAACAAATTGTCCCGGATTAGTGTACGAGTGACGTTCAGGAAACAGTACGACTGATGCTCTATGTGTATGGTATACCTACACGATACCTGTTTCAGTCTTTTTGAACACTCCTCGTACCCTAGGACTTGGTTGAAATACTCAACTCCACCAATTAAGCGAGAAAAAATTCGCCAAACCTCCTTGGGGCCACTATTAAGGTTAACCCTGTCAGGAGTGGGAGTCTGATGGCATTTGCAGCGTGACTGGAGGCGTTTGAAAATTGACTTTCCGATGCGTGTAATACTTCAACTGGCAAAATCCATGTAAATTGACAGTGAAATTCGTCTGAACGACACTACAGAGTCGGTCCAAAATTCCTAGGAGGCATCTCAAGGGTTCGATCACTCATTAAAGGCCGACCGCCGCGTCTGATGCAATTATGAGAACGCGTTAGGGGGTAGGAATGAAATCCAACCATCGCCTTGACGTCTCATTGTTAATTAAAGCTAATTGAATGGAGTCTTGGTAAGAATCGAAATTATTTTCTACAAGGAAACCCTTAATTTCGTACACAGAACAAAAGACAAACATAAACTCGGTGACAGTAACAAGTTTTAACAAGACGTCGTCGATGACACCGCAGCTTCTAAAGTAATTATCTAGCGGTCTCTTGTTAGGACCGATCCTCTGCGGAAGCTTGTGTTGTTAAACGATTCGCTCGGTTGTCCTAAATAAGAAGAAAGTCTTGCTTGGTCCTACGTCTTTGATGTTGTTGATACAGGGTCTAATTTCCATTATGTTAAATACAGAAGCTTCGCTAAAAAGGGCAAAGAAGACTAACATCTATTCTCTTTTTACGCTCAGGACACAAAGAATACAACGCGCTCGCTTTTTTTATTTATAACCCAAATGTAATGAGGAATCTTTTTTAATCAGTTGTGGACGCGTTTCGCCAACCAAATTGGGGACAAATAAAATACTGCCGTTGCAGGATGCTAGAATTATTAAACTTCTTGACTACGTTGAAAGAAAGACTGAAACCTTGTCCTCGAAAAATAAAATATTACAAAAAAACTACACCCAAATTCACGTATCCTGAAAATAACGCAGTGTTCGTCCTTTTAAATTCTCAGTCTTGTGTAATTGCAGGCGGCTTTCCTCTGGCAGATTGTTTTTTGTTTTGCGGGGTTAGGTCTGCGCACAGGATAGGGGAGCAGACATAATCGGAAGATTATGCAAATGTAATTTTGTTTGGGATATTGGATTTATGAAAATACCTTTGACGGAAGTCCCTTTATTGATGGCTATGAACGGATGGCGTACTGTAGCAGGAAATAATTCATTTTTTGATCTAAAGCCAGAAGTGCGAAATACTGTGGCCCCTGCTGCATGTATAAAGCAGCCACCAGACGTGGTAAGGCGTTCAAGTCTGCCTTGTACCTGCTCTCATGTGAGCTATCAACGCAGGTTAGGTTTGCGGTCGGCTTTCGGGACTAGTTTATGGTTGTGGTCGCTGCGGTGCAGACATTTTCAATTTATAACAACTACATTAGCGCTCTGCCATTATACCATAAATACCGAATGGAATGCATCTTTGCCACATTTTCGCTGGAACTTACGAGCCACTAACGGATCACGTTATTACTATGCATGTGTCATTAAATTTTTATGATTTATTGTTATGGTGACCTGAGTTGATAGGGTTTTTTAGGCGCGACTGTTTTATATTCAGGAGTGTGTAACGACGTCGTTTTTGAGATTAGGTTATTAGGTATATCATGAAATATATTCACATTGCCGATAAGTATCACTGTTCAACGAAAGTTTCTTTGTCTGACCGGGAATAGAAACAGTTTTCTAGAACATTAAAATTAAAAAGAAGTTTCAACAGTTCAATTGGAAGATTGAGTTTAAAAAAAAAACAGGTTCCTTATTACAAGTTATATAACAGTATTCTCAATATTACTTGTGATATTTAATTTGCCAGAATTGCTGAATATCTACACAAGCAGTGACCGGTGTATATGTTTGTACTGGGTGGCCACCGTACTCAGCATTTTTTAAATCGTGTTTTTCCATTTGGTTGGACGGTACATTTTCCTACTTTGCAGAATAAAAAAAATCGACTTATTTGCGGTATAAATTAGACATATTCAGACCTCGTTTGATACTTGTTAACTACTAATGTTCTTGGGGTTTTATTCATTGCGTTGGGAATAGTTTGGTGATGATTAACGATATTCCCACGTCCTCAATTTCACGAACTTTCAAGTTTACGAGTTCATCTGCCCGGCATACGCCAGCTATGCCCAAAATCACTGCAACACTGACAGGTTTAATTTTAATAAGAATACCATTTTTTTAGGGTTTGCAACCAAGAATATTTTCGATCACTCGGTGCGCTGTATATAATATTATAATATAACGTTTATACAGAAAACACACAAAATACTTGTAGACGCGTTTCGCCAACCACATTGGGATTATCTAGATAAACCTAACCTAAAGTTCAATTACAACTAGACGCGTATTTATATCCTAATTAGGACTCTTTCCACTCCATGAACCTTCGAAACATATTGTTCGAGAGGCCAATAAACACGTCATAATGAAAAATGTAAAAACCGGTGAAAAATTTAATAACCCCGTTGACAATTATCAAGTGATCAAAGGTTTACGAGAGAAAGATTGCTTTTATGTTAGCCGACAAGGGTAATAAAGTCGTTATTTTAGATAAAGGGGATTAATTTGATAGGGTCAATCTTCTTATCGCGAATGGTCTTTATGAGTCAATTGTTAAAAATCCATTACCAAAGATGGACAGAGAAGTAAACAACACGTTCAAAATATGTAAATAATACTTTATTATTCTCGTACTAAGACTTAAGTTGTACATTGCTAACCCTGTAGTTTCCAAATTGTACTGTTTGCCCAAAATTCACAAACCTGGTAAATTGATGCGTTCAGTTGTCTCTGGAATTAATATTCCTAGATTTTACTAATCACATTAAAGACATTGTTTTGGAAGACAGTGAGAAATATTTCATTATTTTAATTTAGTTTTAGTTTCGTTCGACATTTGTTCTCTTGTTCCAAGTGGCCTAATATCGCAAATCTTAATTTATTTTAAGAATTGTTGGTCCAAAACGATTTGGAGCAACAAACATGAAGGAATATATCTAGTTGATCAACATCTGTATGAAACAGAATATTTTTCAATTCAACGGGCAATTCACTTGTTTTAACGGTTTTGAAACTGATCTAGTTAATAGAGTAATTAATAAATTTAAATTTAGAAAATGGATCGCTGAATCATCTACTTTTCAAACAGGAGAACTAGAGATGATGTTTCTGGCTACAGTCCTTTTTGCTCCTTCAGTGCCAAAAGGGCTGGAAAACATTTTCAGGGCCTAATAAAAAGTCGGGACTTTATTAAACAAGTTGTAAGGATTGTAATAAAAAATATATTGGGCAAACAAAAATGTCGATCATCACGAGATTCAAAGAACTCACCTTAAATTCGCAAGATTTGAAAAAATCAAGCCCTGGTCAAGACATTTTTGAAAATGATCATAGAATAAACGTAAATTGTTTAAAGTTAGTTAAAGCTGTCATTAATTGTAATTTTTTGAATATTCACGAAAGTCTAGACATTTTTAAGAACAAAGATAATGTAATGAATTCAGATTATGGACCCATCCCGAACTCGTCCTCTACACTCTTGTGGAGTCGGAGACGGGAAAGAGTGGTAGAAATAATTGGTAGATTAAGATTTAGTTTTTATAATAGGTAATACCTATTAATAAACAAAATATGTAGAAATAACATTAAAAATTAATTTTGTTAAATTTGTCAATAACTGTAAATTTCGGGACATGTACGAACGGAATTTTTTAAAAGGAAAAATGTAGTTAATATTAATCGTCCCTCTACGCCACTGGTGAAGACCTACAAGTTGTAATTTAGTTTTAGTTTAGCTATGTCTAAATAATGTCAATGTTGTTGGTGAAACGCGTCGACAATCAATTTGTGTTTTCGGTATTGTGGGGATAAATGTTATACTGTTGTTTGCTGCCAAGTCGGTTTTGTTATTACGTTGGTTTTCTTTATATCCATGTATTTTTAATTTCCGATAGTCGTTTTGTTCTTCTATTTGCTCTTCTTCATTCACTTTCACTCTATTGTCTAACCTTTTGTATAATTTTAGCACAGTGCTTAGAAATGTGCCTCTACATTGTTGTTCTCAATTTTATTTTCTTTTTTAAATTTATATTTATAGGTATAACTACTGTAATGAACCAAAAACGTGAGACTGGAAACCGTTATTGAGTCTTAGACTGAAGGGAGAGCTGTGGAAAAGAGAAAAGGATGTTCGAAAAGAGCAAGAAGCTAGTGCCAATGTAAGTGTCCTCGATACCTTAAGTACCGAGTTGGGTCCTACATGTTCCGTTCGCCTATTCCTAGTGCACGTATCGTTAAACACACCATCGTCCTCTTTTAATGTACCATCTCCGTCTGATCCTGGTTTCAGCGACGGCGCCTCCCCAGGATCCGAAGAAGTCCCATTCAAAGAAGAGACACCGCCAAGAAGGCCGAAGGATGACCGTGACCCATTTTTAGGTTTTTTTTGTTATCTGTTTTATCAGATCACTTTTTCTATCTTAGCCGTTATAACGTGGTAGAAAATGAAGACCGTTTATTTTTTTAACTTAAACAGGACTATTATTTATGTCTGTCGCGACCACTCACGAGACCTCTAGAGAACCGTTTCTCCGGGTTAGAGTACTCCAGGTGTTCCCTTTCCGAAGAACCGCCCTCATGGGAGATACCGCCCCCGTGACGTGAAAGCGACCTCATCGCCAATCTTGTCCTGCTGATATGCCCTTTTTAGGTTTCTTTTTGCTTCTATTCTATTTATTTTTTATTTTCTTCGTCATCCTCCTCTAGATTAGTTATAAGGAAAAGGTGCTATAAAATTTATACTGTGGCTATTTCACCCTTTTTTTAAAAATTATTTGTGTTGCCAACATCATTGTTTTAAAAATAAATTTCATGGCCTATTACACGACTATTTTTCGATCATATGGTACCATGAACTTTAAACTGCATTTCTACACTCCAATTGAACTTTTTTGCACAGCATTCAGGTGAGTCATAACCAGAGTTAGGCAAAGCCGGGCATTAATCAGACAAATATTAAAAACGACGGCGCGACGTCAGGCGATAAATCAAGATCATCACGAAAATTGTGATGTTAAACAGTCATTTTTAATTTTTAATGCATTTTAACATGTAGGAGTGTTAAGATTTTTCGACAAGAAAACCAGCCAAATAAAATATTTTTATATTCATCGACTTGTACACAGAAGAAGTATATTGCAAATACCAAGACATAGTAAAAATAGACTTCTTACTCTAAGGTTATTAAATACATAACAAAATTAACGAATTACATCAACAAGGAGAACTCGTATAACTGAGGCAAACCTAGAAAAAGTAGTAATTGTTATTAAGAATTCCGGAAGTTGTAGGCCACGACTGCAATAGCGCTGGCGATCGGACGGCAATGACCATCACACGTAGTACGCAGAATGGTTTTGTTCAGGTATTACAATTATCAAAAATCGTTAATAATACTTGCCGATTCTGCTCGACATTGATATCAGAAAATTAGTTATTATATTGAGTGTGTAATTTATTTTTCTTTTTTTTAATTCAGACCTGACGTCCTAGAAGTAATTTATTTTTAACCCTGTAATTAAAATGGACAAATCTAATATAGTTTGTGATTATTTCTTCAAAATTCGTGACTGCATCAATGCTGGAAAATATAGTAAGCCAACCCTCCTCGCTTACACTTCCCCTTTGATGCGTTTTTTACTGCAAAGTTTCTGATTTGATTTGTATCAGTTTAATTAGTGCAGCAGCAGCAGCCCTGAATTAAGCATTAGCTACAAGTATGTCTATTGTATTAACACGTTGCTCGTACAATATGGCGGCATGTTTAGTGTCAGTATCGGTATTGTACGTTATAGAAACCAGTATGTGTCTCATTCATCATCGGGAAAATATACGATCTCTCTCATGCGTTCTCTCTCTGCGAAAATTAGATCTGTACCCTTCCTTCGTCTCCAGGAAGTTTAACTACATCTAGCGATCTTAATCACAGCGAATCGCTATACTTTACAGGCGGCGGCGTCTTGACAAACACGTGAGAAGAAGCGATGAACAATGCTTGATTAACGTCTTCGATAAACAAATAGTCCGGCCCTGATCTTGTTTCCCATTAGCGATCCGTTTGTTTTCTCGTTAACCTCGCGGCATATCAGCGTGATTTGTTGCCGGTAAGTAGGGTTAGTAGTTGGAGATATCGCGTCGACACCCGGTTAGAAGCTGATGGATTTATTAGACGTATCTTAGCAGGTGGTGCACTCCCGACCGCTGCTGAACGCACCGATAACATCGGATTTCACACAGGCCAATTAAGAGTCCCTCGAACTTGACCGCGGTATCATTTTCGCGTAGTAATAACAGGGTTTTTCTGTCGATAGCCTTTGGTGGCTAGTCTGCGGATTAGTTCCTAAAAGTAACATTGGCTGGCGACGAGGGCGTCACTTTTGACTTGTTTAACCATTCGGCGAAAAAATTATGCATGCAACGCGTTCAAAAGTAACCTTTACGGGAACATGGTTAAACTGATTGATAAAAAAGTGGTTACGTGTCATATTTTTTACTGTCTGAATAAATCATTCTGTAAACAGTCTTGCTGCCGTGAAACTGTGCTGAAGAGAAACATTTCGAGTAATTACCTCTGTATGCGCGAAAGTGTTGCTTAACGTTAAAAAACCGCTCCCGGTTCGGGTTCAGCACTTGACAAAGAATATTGTAAATGGGCGTCTTAAATCATGTAAGTCTGTTTAATGAGTCTACTGGAACCATAACTCACAACTTTGGCAATAAGCCTGTGAATGCATGCGACCATTTTTTTCGCGTTGCCACTTAATAAATCACCCGAGAAAGTTAAAATAGCAACTTGTATTAATTGCGGAAAACTATAAATCACCGGTTTTTGACTATGATTGAAATCCAGTTAAGCAGATAAATGGTTTTTCTTGAGCGAAATGGGAAACCGGCCGGCGAAGGGAACGTCGAGAACACAATACGCGGCTAAAAATGGTATCGGTGTCGGAACAATACTCACCAATCTCACTACAAAAGACGACGGAATGGTCATCAGAATCGAATCATGCCGAGGATTTCCATCCATGTGCGTGAGCGGGGTCCAGATGGACATTACCTCCATGACGTCGTGATTACTAAACAGATCTTGGAGTCCGCGGCAGCGGCGCTCCTCAGGGGTCTGGCCGACCCGACTGAGTTTAGGTGAAATTAAAGTGACTTCGCCGGGTTATTGATTAGTCGGAAAAGCGTCTGTTCGCTATTTAATATTCAAAGAAACGTTTCGATAAGAAAATTTAAATAAGGACTTAAAATTGCCTACTCCAAATATGGACCGCCGCCACTGTCCGCGAGCGGCTTTTTATTGCGGAAGTCTCGTTTTTCCGTAAACATGGAAGTCAAGATTCGACATTCAGCATGAGGTTTCTGAGCACGTAAATAATATTGAATTTGCAATGATTTTGGATTAGGACGTCGGCTCATAAAAGGACAAAATAAAACTGGGTCGATATCTATAACTATAAAATTGATACGGAAAATATGTCGGCAATAAAATTCGAAGTGTATTAAAGTGGAGGACTAGAGGCCCATATTATGAACATAAAGATGACGACGGTTTTATACCAAATCGAATTTTTTGTAAGTTTTACAGTTTGGGGTTGCGCTTCTCTGAAAATATTTATTGTGTTCACGTCCTCTAGAAACAAATATTTGTCCTGATTCCCTTAAAGTTAAACAAGCAATGCAAAGGCGTTTCACGTGGAAACTTAATACAGGAAATTTGTGATGATGTTGAACATAACCTTATTTTTATTTAAATATTAATTTTATACTGATAAGTGGGAAGTAAGAATCTTAGGATAAAATACAAAGTTAGATTTTCGCCCAAAATCTCCTGAAAGTACAATGTACAGCATCCTGACCAAACACTGTTGTATATTATAATCTCTCTTTGGGAGTTTATAATACTCGAGTTCCACCAAAATCCCAGACAGACGGTAGAAAAGCCTCAGATACTCTATGTGGTTACAGTTCTGTTAAATAAAACGATTAGAAAATATTCAATACATACAAAAATTTGGTGACGCCTTAATTTAGTAGACTTAAACAAGTCTACTGTTTAATATAAATATAAAGAGGAATCAGTTCTGAAATTTGCTTTCTAGAGCCTGTTCTAGTATTAAATTTAATTGTCGGCATAGTGTATAAACACATCACTCCGACAGAATTATTACTCCGTCCTGAAAAAATCCTGCTCTGTTATTACATAAAAAGTGCAATATTCTCCGGAGTGCTTATTTCTTGCCATAAATCTTGAATATTTACGACATATAGGCACATGAAGAGATATCGTTAATTTTTGCGGAGATGCACACAACTGAGAATTATTCTCTCGGTGTGGGTAAAACAATACGCCAGATAATAAATATTCCGGGTAGATGGTATGAAACAGTCGTTCAGTGCGGCCATAAAACAGCCCTGCGGAACAGACTGGAATCAATGCATAAAGTATGGGGAACATATGCAGCAATCCTGCTCCCGTTCCTGCTTACTGTTACGTTTACGCCCCTTACTTGTAAGCGGTCTGAAGAATGGATCATCAATAATTCATTTTATATTTATTGCCTCTTTTATTTCTCCAGCACTTTATCGGTAAGTGCGAAATTACGTTTTGATTCGGTGAATATTTCATTTTATTTAAATCCATTAGTTTAAAACAACGAGAGTGATAATAAAGTCACCTCGTAAAACCGTAACATCGTAATCGCGAAAAACAATCACTTGTGAGGTTTTAGTACATTCTTGTGACATTAATTACGTAAAAAGAATTGTTGTGTGCTATATTTAAACAGAGCTCTTTATCGCTTCATTCGTTCCTAGTTTTTTGCATTGACTATGAAATTACTAAACGAATTAGCAAAAAAATATTACTCAAACGCTTATACAATTTGTCGATTATTTAAAACGGTGTTTTGAAACAGTAAAATATGGTACACATAAGGTTTTTTACAACTATCACTTTATACAATGATGAAGTCAGGTCAGGTCCAATCGTGTCAGGTCAGGTCAGGCCAGGTCGGGCAGGTCAGGTCAGGTCAGGTCAGGTCAGGTCAGGTCAGATCCGGTCAGATCCGGTCAGGTCCGGTCAGATCCGGTCCGGTCCACTTTATACAATTTTATTATTTTCTGTGTCTAATCTTGATTCTCAATTATCCACATTTCTCATACAAAGTGTCCAATTTTAGTGTGACATGAGGCCAAACAAAAAGTTAAATAATTTCTACTGAAAAATATACAGAAGCCTTCTGTTTGAAAACTAAAAGGTATAAAAGAAATTTTGACTTTAATCTTACGATTGCACTTCAAGCATAAGTTAGTTGATAAATTTAAAAATTTCATTTGGAAGAAAAGGAGTCGGAAGAAAGCAGACTGCACCACAAAATTGGAGTTAAAGAAACACATATGTAATTCAGAATTATAGAAATTAGGACAAATCAGATAGGACAGAACTGTTGAAAACGAGAAGTTTCTATATAATTTTTTTAATATAGAACAGCTGGAAACTGATGAAAGTGTCGTTCTAGAAAAATTTTGTTGTAAAATATGTATTGGGGCATTTCGACTTCATTGTACAGAAAAGCTCTGTCCCTTTTCGAAAATCGGTTTTGACGATTTTCCGAAGGATACTGAAACATTTGAAAACGGAAATAATAGGAAAGAAGACTTGTAGTAGCATTAATAAAGTCAGTTGATAATTAAAAAATAAAAAACATTTCACGAAGTTTTTGAACATTCGTTACATGAGGAGACTGCATCGTTTTACCGCTCTGGTAGTCGTACTTTAGTTTGTACTCGTATAAAATATTATTGTAGTAAGGTAAAAAGTCAAAGTGGATTCATAAATCAAAAGTATAAGGGTACGTTATTTTATAAAAAGTGAATTACATATGTGTACTTATTTATGCAAAATGTTGAGATGTTGGCTTTTCTTTTTTTTTTAATTATAATAATAACAATAATTTTATTATTCCAACAGGAATTACCCAATTACAGGAATAATATCTAACTAAATCTAAACAACAAAAGCAATTAAGATGAAATGATGAAATACAAACTGTTTTTACTATCTATACGATATTGACACAGACAGATGATAAATAGACAGACAGATGGAAACGGGCGACCCATTTTTCCTTACTCTAGGGTTGACGATACGTCGAGAAAACGTGAAACTAGCCCTTCGCTGAATAATAATTACAGTATTATTACAGTACTTGCTACCTTAAGCTCGAGATGAAAATACAGACAGAAGTAATAAACACGGATATATTAAAAGTAAAGAGTACAGAAAGCGCATACAGGCTTCTGAATTTGGCGGAAAAAGAAAAAAGGAATCCTTGAAAATGATAAACGAAACAATAAGTAGGCGCGAAACAAAATTCGTCATCTGGAAAATTGCTGTTTTTACTTTCCGAGCGTAAGTAATCTAAGGAAGTATAGTAATCGAGTCCATCGGACGAATGGGCACTTTTATATTTCCTCGACGTTTCATGACCCCTCGAGTATGAAAAAAGTAGTCTCCCGTTTCCGTCCGTCTGTCTGTCTGTCTGTCTGTTTGGTGTCTTCGTATTAAATACGTAATCTCCGAAACTGCTGGACCGATTTGATGACGTCATTTCAAAGATTTATGTTTATTTGATTTAACTGTTATGCAAAAATATAATCCTATACGTGTGGTGTATGAATCCGCTTTGAGTTTTTCTCTAACCGTCCAAATTTTTGCAAAAACAATGCACGGTATAATAAAGTTCGATTTATAAACTTGTCAGTGACGTTGCTGTTCGCCGTTGACGTTGACGTTGTAAGATAAATACGCAGCGATGGTATGCGTCGCTTATATTTTGCCTCTTTTTTTCTTAATATACATAGCCATCTTTTCACAACAGGAAACTTAAAACATGGTTAAAATGGTACATTTTTGCAAGGAAATAAGGATTTTGCAATTATGGTGCCAAGCCTAATTGCAAAATAGATATTTCGATATACAAGTTTTTCATTTTAAAAAGTTCCATGTTAGGAAAACATATATTAAAACAACAAGGCAAAATGTAAGCCCGCCCACCCGCCCTATTTCATTTGTGATGATTTTTTTTCTTATTCGCTGTGAACCAAGAACTTAACTGCAAAATACTTATTTCTTCACAAGAAATTAAAAGCATGTTTTTGAGTATCGTGTTGTTCAAAGGATACTTAAACTAAGAAAACAAGGCAAAATATAAACCCGGCTCACCCACCCTATGTTCAACTTTTGCCATATTTAAAGGCGTTGTAGAAGATAAGTGGCGGATTTAAGTTGATTACTATAAAAATTTACCATTTTAGACATATTTTAAGTTTCTTGTTGTCGAAATAAGTCTACACATATTAAGAAAAAAGGCAAAATGTAGCCCCGCCCACCCACCCATCTCAATTCTGATGATTTATCTTTATTCATCGTAGGCCAAGGGGGCGGAGCTTAACTGCAAAATCCTTATTTTTCTACGAGAAATTAAAAACACGTTTTTGAGGTCTCAACTGTCTTTTTTTTAAGAATGTTCTAGGGGGCCGCAAATGCCTCTTTGTTAAGAATGTGAAACCTTCTCGGGGGTCCTAACTGTCTTTTTTAAAGAAGGCGAAACCTTCTTGGGGGCCTGAAGTGTCTTTTTTAGGAATATTAAATCTTCTCGGGACTCCCAAGGTGAAACCTTCTTTTTTTCTACTACACTGTGACTACTACCTTCTCTCTTGTTTTTAATCCATAAGGTTATTACGAAATAGTAAAATTCGGCATAATTAAATTTTATAATTTTTCGGAGAAGCAGTGTTTGTTGGACTGTACTTCAGAAGCGAGGGAAGTTCTGTCGAAATAACTTTTTAACCAATTTTTTAAGGTTACGGCCATAAAATTTCATGTCTGCTAGTATTAAATTGAAAAGTATTCGACAGAAAACCAACACACAACGAATTTCCTTTGTATTTTTTCGTTTCAGCAGTGATGTTCTGCTACTGTATTAGGGTTCATTCAGTGAATGGTTATTTTCATGTTTTCTGGATGTTTTATGATCCCTAAGAGAACGAAAAATAGGTCTCTGTTGTCTGTGACGATTTTCATTTGGCAGATAATTTCCGAAAATACCAGTCCGACTATTTTCAAATTTTAAATGTATGTTAGGAGTCAGAAATATTATGTAGAAAATAACACGCTAAATAAAATTGGTCTAATTCTCCTCACCAAGAATTGATGACGTCAACTCAAAATTTTGGATGGTAGATAAATGCTATTTAAATTTTAACAATTAACACACTCCTGTACTTCTGATTTATTAATCCGATTTGATTTTTTACCCTACGCATCTAGAGTTTCACAAAAATCCAAATTTTGTAAGAGCTTTTAATACTAATACAACAGCACCGTAATGGATCGGATACATAGCTCACTTGTTTAGAGCGGTATTATCTCCTTTTTTTTAAAGCATTGGGATTTGTTTGATTTTACTTCAGGGATTAGGGAAGTTCTGTTTATTAACATAAGACCAATTTTAATTTTACATTTCATAATTAAAATTTAAGTCAATGCTCGACTTTTAAATAAGTGACATTTTATCTAACAAATATTAGTATGACAAAGTAAATTCTTTGACAGTTTTATACAAAAATAAAAGAATGTGTGTGAAAATATCACTCTTCTCTAGTTATTAAATTCGTGACCTTGATGTGGCACAAAATGGCAACTGATTCTGCTCGTTACATTTATAGACCCAACGACTCTATCGTAGTAAACAACGTTTTCATCTTTGAATAAAAATGAATCCTTGCCATGCCTGAAAGAGTGATACTTCTAAATATTTTGAAAATTTATGCATAATGGATTAAGCAAAAGCATACAAAGCAGCAAAAGTCATGAAGACGTAAGATCGCATTATTCGGTTGGCCGCTCGAGTGGACCCGTTGCGTTGGAGCGTAAGCTCATACCGCAACTTGTTGCAGCTAAATGAATGTTTTATAACGTACGTTGCGGAGGTTTTATAACCGAAACAGGCAAACAAATTCCGGCACAGCAGCGACTTTCAGCGATACGCGGTGGAAATACAATTTTTCAATTTTAGTTGTAAATATTTGAACGTTCATTAATGTCATTTCCGAAAATCAATATTTGTTTAAAGCACGACCGGATTCGAAATGTGTTCTTAGTGATTCGGAAGCGGATTAACGAAAGCCTCATTTAATAAAAGGAATTTCATTTTGTACGCTGCAACTGTAGAAATATTTCTGTGAAGATTCTAATTAAACTAGAAACAAAAATCTGCTACAATGCGCTAGGCGCAAGCCGCAGTAATTGGATTTTTGCTCGTTCGCTATTCATTTTACATTTATGCGATACGTCCCAAGGTGGATGCAGAGCGGGATTTTTGCTAGGCTTTGTTAAAAAAGATTGGAAATTTGATTGAAACTAAACCAGCTCACAATGAAACTAAGTGAGTATGCAGCGGATGTAATCAGTAACTGTGTACGAAGCGTTGGAATAGCCTTTGAGTTACTGAATTAACTTCTGAGTTAACATGATGAGAGGAGGATACTGAATCAAATAGATGAAACTGTGGCTTAAATTAATTTGTTCAGTAGTATGTAAACCGCATTTTCTTAAATTTACCAAAAATAATCAAAAACGGAACTTAATATATGCGACATAATTCCCTTTCTCTTTCATCACATGGTATAAATAATGATATTATTATACAGTTAAAGTAAACAAAAGTGTAAGCTTGTTTAAGTGTAAAACCTGTCATTTATGTAAATTATACGTTGGAGTTTTTTTTTAACAAACACTAGATGACTATCATAATTTTCACACTGTGTAATTCACTACTGCTATTATACTTTAGGCATCCTTTAAATAGAATAATCTTATATTATTATTCACAACACTTCAATTTCGAGACTTTAATAAGGTGTCGATGCTTTTCTCTGAAAACTGGTTTTAGCAGTTAACTCGCGAATATGGTGTAGGAAAAAAGAGTGGTTTGAAGTTGAAGAATTGTAGTAATAACTTGTTACACGATGCTTTTGAATTCGTTTGCGCTTGAGTGCTTAACCATGTTCATTAATATGTTTCAGACATACGTATAATCAAGCATCAAGAGGTACTCCCACTATGCGAAGTTTGGATAAATTCTGACAAATGCTTGTATTTACAATTTACAAATCCTATACGAGGAAAGATTAGGAACGAATGTGACTGATACTGTCAAATAAGTATTACTTGACTAGGACTTTCCTCAAATTTGAAATAAAGTCCTACAAATCCCGCTTTTTTGAATGATAAAATCTAATTTTGCGCTTGTGAACAATAAGAAATATATTTAAAGCAGACAACCAACGGGAAAAAGTATGTTATTATCAGTATACAGGTTTAATATTGTAGGTATCTTTTTTAGTTTCTCTCTTCAAAACAGAGGAATAAAATTATTAATTAAACCACAATGTGTATAGACGGGCGCAACATATATAAAAAAAAAACAAAGTTGTGTGTTACGCCTTAAAAACGGAACACTCTGCATAGGTAAAAATTGTAGAGAATAGTACACAAAAAACCGTACAACTTTGGTTTTTAATTTTTTCTTCAATTTCTATAATTAATGAGATATCGAGGAACGCGTGCTTTGTGACTTACGCTGTACACATAAAACTTGACATCAATTCGTCCAACAGTTTTGGAGATTATATAATAAAAATTATCTAATAAAAATCAACACAGACGGCAGACAGACAGACAGACGAAACGAGAGACCACTGTTTCGTACTTTAGGGCTCATTAAACGTCCAGAAAACATAAAATAGCAAGTCACCCGATGGACTCGACTACAGTACTTCTTTGTTTACGCTTGGGAAGTAAAAATTAATCTATTAAATGTGTGCCTTTTTTTTTATGGACACCAAAAGAGATTTTTGAGTCTTGGAAATTTGTTAAGTACTAGTATTCTGAAATTGTCAAAATTTGTATATTAATTTTTTCGATGATCACAAATAAAAACTCATATTTTGCACATTTCGGGTAGATTTAGGAATTTAACTCGTTACTATGCAATTTGATACCTTTTAAATTTAGCAAATTTTTACAAGATTAATACTGCAAAATTAGCTTTATCTTAGCAAGTACTAGTCGCCCACCCGCCCGCCCAGTTTAATCTTGCCAAGTACTAGGCCCACCCATCCGCTCCCTGTTTTCTCAGAGGATATGTCATTTGCCGAAATAAGTTTTATCTTAGCAAGTACTAGCCCCGCCCGCCTGCCCTTTATTTTCTTAGAGGGTGCTAGTACTTGCTAAGATATGTATGTCTTAGTATGGAAAATGACATTCTCTGAGAAAATAAGGGCGGGTGGGTGGGGCTAGTACTTGCTAAGATAAGACATATTTTGACAAATGACTTATCCTCTGAGAAAATAGAGGGCGGGTGGGCGGTGCTAGTAATTGCTAAGATAAGACTGATTTTGGTGTTATCGTTTGCAATTTAAAAAAATAAATTTAAAAACCGCCCCCTTCTGAAGTGTGCATGTTACGCTACTGCCTGACAGTCTGTTATCAGATTCTGATGATTCACCATGTTGAACTTAAAATAATTCATCTTTAACAACACTTGTTCCTCAACACTAGGTAATAAAAAAAAAACCTTTTTATTTGTATTTAAATATCTTTTAAATATTGAAAGACATTGGCTGCGGTTTTACACCTTCGTTACGAGTCAGGTACTTTACAGTTCTTATAACCACATTATGTCCATACCTTTCCTGACAAGACAAGTTCCGCAGATGTTAAGTGCAAAAAAGATCTAATATTAGGACAGTCCTCACAAGACAAACAAACCGACATATAGTGGGCTTCAGACACTCTGTTTAACTTTACTTGACTGTGAAGAGGTTCAACTTTTCTTAATAAATCTATATTTACGCAATAAATGTTTGTGATAAAAATTTAAAGTAAAATGTTTACAGACAATGAAACAGCTATTAAGAGCAAACTTGTAGCGCTCGACTACCCCGTATTTATAATAAAAAAGCGACCGAAAAAAGTGTCGTTAAAATTTCTTTAACAAATCTAATCAAATACGCCATTATGATGTACACGTTACATGAAAGTTGATTCTTTCCAAGTTTAAAACTTATTTCATCGCAAACTTTGTGCCACATAGTTCTAAACACTTATTATCAAACTCTGCAACGTAATAACCGGTATAGCGTTTTTCTTAAAACTGGTTATTCCTGTGCTAACTTCCCTTGAAGAAGAAATAAAGTTGAAAACGAGTTCTGCGTTATTTTTTAAGAATGTTCCCTCTGATTAAAGACTGTTGAATTGTTAAAATTCCTTTTTAGCAAAATCTTTGTATCATAACTAGCTAAATCGTCTAATGCTTCTCTTGATGTCCTTTCCTACGGAGAATCAATTGAAACGAGACTCCCAATCCGATTCGTTTTGCTCGTAAATCAAACTTGTTTAACTAAAGAACTTGAAAGATAATTTCGTTGCAGAAAGAGGCAATTTATCTAACAGAGCGCTGCGAAAATGTGACGTTACTCCTTAGGCGAAATAGTGTACAAGTTAGCACTTGGGTTGAGAGATTGCGTATAAGAAAATTCTGTGTGCAGTTTGAATGCGAATTGGATTTAGGACAGTAGTAAAAGAGCTAGAATAAAATAAAGCCTAGGGCGGATTAGGGAAGTGTAACTGCAGCGGGAATTTGTGGTTTCCACTTTCGAGACTTTTCCAATTGGTAAGTCAGTCGGTTTTCGCCCGACTTAGTTCTGCAGTAACGCATGACAAAAACTTACAAGTTTAATTAAGTCGTTGAGGGTAAGTTTTCAGCTGATATATTATTAAAACGGACTGCTGAAGCGGCGATCGCAATAATTTAAGCTGTTGCAGAGGTCCGCCGTCTCCATTTAGAGTCGTGCGAATAACGATCCATAAAATGTTTACAACTGCGAGTTTATAGATTGGACCTTCCCAAAAGGCCGTTATGCAGCGAGTGAGGTGATTTGAATATTTTAATTGCAGTGTCTTTTGCAGGGATACCTACGCACGAAGGGACCCCGTAAATGGCGCACTTGCAAGATATAGAAATAAAAATTTTAAAGGCCATTAGAAGAGCAATGCATATTTATTCGGGCCCGTAAAGAGAATATGAATTTTTTTAATCGCGGCCTCTATAAATTTCCAACCCTGATTTACAGAACGGCTCAAACAGATACCGGGGGCACCAACTTTTACGTGCCACTTATAATAATATCGAGCATCGTAAAATGAGGTTTTGTCGTCTCGTTCATTTTGTTACCCGGAGCGTCTCACCGAGCTCTTATTTTCATATCTTGATTGTGTATTTTTATGTTGCACTTAAACTTAAGATGGATGGATCCCCGCTTACTTGTAATTCAAACATAAAGGCTTAATGGACATTCCGAAGGTTGCATTTTACAATGTCGGGTTATTTCGATATTTTTGGTGCTTGCCGTGCGGAAGAATTGATTCCGTGGACACGTGGCATACGAATAAGCACACCTGAACTTGAGAGATTTGAATAAGCCTCCCCTAACCGCACTGAAAGGGATTTCGGGTCTTGATTTGCATCTTACAAGCGTCGGCAATGTTTGTTAGATGCTAGTAAGCCTACTTTGAATAGTTTACGTGTTCTATCTCATATCATATCAAATGAAACTGGAATACAGAAGAAATATGAATATTTTTCAATTCCATCTCGAAATCCCAACGTGCACGGACTGTGCCTGCAAAATGATGGTGAACTGAGGCGGCACATGTCAATCGATTCCGTTCCATTTTGTCATTTTCAACGAGAAATCGAATCACACATCTCGTCTTTTATGAAACAAATAACACAGGGGTGCATTTAGATTAAAATTTAATGATCACTGGTTCAGTACCAGAGATATATTTGATAACAGAACCGCATAAAGCGATAGTCGTAAGCTAAATATTATGTAGGTTCTAAGGTCACACCCTTGACGGCTTTCTGACTGCTATAACTTTGCGAAGTTGAGTGGAGACGGCAAGTTCCGGTATGTCGTGGAATACTGGCGGTTTTCCGACTTATAATAATACTACCGGATAAGTAGTGTAGAACGCATATCTAACAATACAGTTAATTGTTCTTTAATAGTAGTTTATCTTGAAAATAAATCCCATTATGGTACAGCTTTCCTCAAACGACAGTGATTTGAGAACACGTAATATTGGCGTGAAATTTTGAAAGTTTTAGCAGACTTAAATTTAAGCTAAATTAGTAGAATTAACAGACTGAAAAAGAGAAGATTCATATTACTCTAAATAGTTTCATATTTACCTTGTTGACACTTTTAGCATGAAATACGGAAAATAGTATAGAATTTGATAAAGAAATATTGTTATAGGTTCATTTGACGAATTTCATGTGTTGTCCATATTTTACGAGTCATGGAATACGAAATGTTATTGATAATTTTATTAGACAGATCTCCCAAACTACTGGACTTATTGTTGTGAGATTTTGGATGCATTTTATGAATATCGTGTAGATGGTAAAACGCTAACCAAATTGTATTACCAATAACTTAATAGGTAAATCCTATGTGAAATGTACAAAATAATAGGCTTCTATACTTGTGCTTTATTAAACTGCTTTCATATTTTACCTTAGACTTGTAAATTTTGAAAAAAAAAAAAAAATTACAACTGACTTTAGAAATTTCAAAACCGACTTAATGGAAATCTTGCAATCGGTGCCCGTAAATCACTTCTGAAGATCTCTTTATCCCCTCCGAAAACTTGATGCCGTCAGCTCAAAATATTGCTAGAGAAATTCTATTTCAAAATTATGTGAAATCAGAATTGTTTATATAGGATGTCTCAAAAAATATTGAACGAAGTAATTTATTTATTGATTCAATCAAAAACAGCGTATCTCTCACACTGTACTTTTATTTAAACTTATAGGGGTTATCATTAAAAAAAATAACATTAACGTTTAATATTTATTTAAGAAATTGAATTTGTTTATTTATTCTTTAGAGAGCCACGGGAATTTTTTGTCTAACTTTGAACCTTTCTTCGGTTCCTCGGTATTTTCCGTCAACGATAATGTAATTTATTTCTTCGACCACTGGATATAAGTAAATATTTTCTTTTGGTAAAAAGGTTCTATACTGTTTCAAGCGGTTGATTCCTGTGTTTCCGCTTAAAAAATTATAAAATATGTATTTTCAGCTACAGTGATGTTTCGTGGAAGTGTTCATTTTTCGAAACATTTCTCTCGGGTCAATATTGTTTTTATTTATTTTTCCTTTGCTTTGGTAAGTTTTCGGTCAGTTTAGATTTTTTTTACAATCATACATTTTTAAGAAAAAAAGAAAAAGTATAGGGTCAGGTGCAGGATTCGAACCTGCGCTCGTTTTTCGAACCAGAACTTAAATCTAGCACCTTAATCTATTGACCAACCTGATTTTCAGGGTACCGATTTAAATTAGGTATAAAAATATATAAATAATGAAGCGAATTTTCGCGGACCGGAAATCGCGACAAGTACCGACAGCTGGGGGTAAATCCGCGATTCTCTTTGTTTATTTTGTTATAGCGACTTGTAGTTTTATTATCTAAGAATTAGCTGTAAGATTATTATTTTAGCCGTGTAGCTGGTGGCAGGGAATAAACCCGATTTATTGTAAAATATTTCTTTCCGTTTTATTTTTTTTTCTCGCGGCCGCTCACCATCTAGAGATCCGTGTCTCCGGGTTGATAGCAACCCCGGTGTTAACTCCCCCGGAGAGGGAGTTGGCGTCCGAACGACCGTCGCCTCTGACCGAAGGCGCCACCCCCGGTGACATGAAGGTGTCTGCATAAGCCTAGATTGGCACTAGTCGGCCCAAGGCTTGGCAAAAACTATGTAAATGGCATTTTCCAGTTAAATAGATCTTTAGTTTCACTTTTCTTCCTGGAGTTCGAAGTATCCCGATTTGAATTAAAATTTCGCGCTGAAAAAAAGAGGGAATCAATGCCGCGAAACCGCATTTGAAAATCTAACAATAAAAAAAAATCGTTCAAAGGTAGGTAACAATGTGCAGAAATTTTCAATTAGGGTACACAGTTTAGAAAATTGGTGAATGTCATTTTTTAGGTTGGTCCTTGGCTAGGGGTTGACAATGCACGCAGAAAGCTCTCTCACTTGCTGTTTTTGGAGGCCATTTCTTGTTGTTGGTGTTATAACTAAAGTAAATGTAATACTCATTTGGGAAATTTGATTTTATTTGAAAAAATGGCATAAGATCACGTGGCTAAATTTGTTTTTGTTTTTTGTTTTATTTTTTTTTAATAATATATATTTCCTTCCAGACTTACAGTCTATAGCGGAACTTAAAAACAAATTAGAATTCACTATAATAACATGTAACTAATAATTAATAAATGACGAATGTACAACAAAAAAATAAAAAAATACAACAGGGTGGTACACAACGCTCTAATTAAGCATGCATCATATGGTCATCATACAAAATCGCAAATAATTTTTTCCTTATGTTAGCTTTACAACTTTTCCTACACTGATAAGTACATATTATAAAGCCTAAGACTAGTTATTAGTGGACTGTTGAAATGATGTTGTGTTCGCGGAATATCAAAATAAAAAGTTATTGATGTTCGATTATTTGTTCTTGGGCAGACAAAATGTAATAAATCTAAAAGCACTGGGCAGTTTATTTGGCCATGAATAAGTTTTTGTAAAAAAATTAGAGATGCAACTTTTCTACGGGCCCATAGTTGGTCTTCATTAACTGCACTGCATAAAATATCAGTTTCACAATGAAAAGGGGGATACAAATGAAATATTTTTAAGTGCAAATATTTGCAAAATTTCCGGAATACATTTTCTAACATAGTAATATAAACCTGGTGATAGGGTGACCATATAGTACTACAATATTCTAACTTAGATCTTATTAATGTGTAAAACAACAATTTAATACAATGGATATTTTTAAATTCACTGGTGTTTCTTATTATAAAACCTAGATTTTTTAAACATGCTTTTACAGTTGCTTCAATATGCGGTATAAACGTTAGCTTCTGATCAAATATAATACCAAGATCCTTATACTGATTGCAATGCTCTAATGGTATACCGTTGATATTATAGTAGTAGTTATGGCTTATTAATTTCCTCGTATAACTCACTTGTTTACACTTATCTATATTGATTTCTAGAGCATTATCAGAACACCATTCGATCAATTTGTCTAAACTATGTTGTAATTGCAGGCAGTCATTAAAACAATTAATTACATTTATGATTTTTAAATCATCTGCATAGATCAACGTTTTGCAGCCTATATGTCTTGCAACATCATTGAAAAATATAACAAAGAGCAGAGGTACAAGTGTGGAGCCTTGTGCGACACCGCTTTTCACATCAACATCAAAGGATTTAAAACCACCATATTCAACAAATAGCTTCCTCCCCGTAATAACAGATCTTAATACAAACAACAAATTTTTACAAATACCGTACATTTCTAATTTTCTCAAAAGTATGCAGTGGTTTACCCGATCGAAAGCTTTGGTTAGATCAGTATATATTACATCCACTTGCATTCGATTATCTAAAGCTGACGAAACTAAAGCGGGAGTCACGGTTCCTAGTTGAAGTTTGCAGTTTTGTCAACTACTCAAATGGATGTTGAATTGTAAATTTCATGCGCGCTCAGCTTGGTTTAATAGTTAGCTAGTTTGTAAAGGCCGGGTAAAAGTATAATTATGCGGCAGGTTTTTGGGCATAGAAATGTGAAGTGTGTGTTATACCTGTATATAGAGTAGAATCACCGAGGAAGGGAATAATTTGAATATTACAGCAAGACAAGAATATCCCTGGCCCTAAGCCATTAATTACACAGTGATGTAAATGTATAAAAACAAGGTTTTAAACGTCATCCATGTATCATTAGTGACTTGTAAAATTAACTTTTATAAAAAGTTGTTTTTTGTGAAGTTAATCTTGAATTTTATTATGGAATGAGGATACACATAAGCAAATCATTTTAAAACATGATGTTAGGTAATAAAATTATCTAGTTAGGTCTTAATTTTTGATCTTACGTTTATATTTATAGGTGAAATATTGAAATGGGCCGTTTATCTTATGTTTATTGACCTGTGGCTGCTTTATTGTAAATAAAGCGTTATGCGCCTCATAAACCAGATTGTCCATCAGTCACCGCACCAATAAATGTCAATCTATGCTCTCATAATTTTCAGAGGCACCTGGGCAATCATGCTTTTGCACCACTACAACTAAACACAGATATTTCATGAATTTTACATTCGTAACGATCTAGTTTTTTATGCGGTCCATCTGGTCGTTAATTCTGAACAGGCTTTATAGCGCGTTGATCATTATTAAGCTCTTTAGACCGGACAACAATGGACATATTACCGCAACCAACATAAAGGTATGCAGTACTAATAATTCTTGTAAAATGAATGGTTATGTGCGAATATCACGCCTTGTCCTCTGGTGCAAGTTAGGGTTGGTCCGTTTGCTCCCATATTGAGCTCGATGACTCCGGTGCGTTGCTCAGCTGCATAAATCCACAGTTCTCGCGTGCAGTGCCCATCTAAAGCGGAAAAAGTGCGTGGAATTGACTCGTAAAGAAAAAGTGTCACATGTTCAATATAGGTGGAGGTAAGTTCCATCATTGCGTAATATTACAAAAATACTGCCACGACCCGAGCTTCTTTCAGTGGCTGTTAACTTCTACGGCTTGGGAATTCTTGCCGGAATAATAGCCCCGGGTAAAGTCGCGGCAGTAACATTTATCTACAACTTCGTGTTGGGATGCACTTCGGAACATAATAGATTAAAGAATAAGTCAGTATTATCGGGCGGTGTCTGTGAAGGAGTGTGCAAAGTGTTATGGATACGAGCACGCGACGCTCAGACAGGGATGAAGCAATTTACAGGAATTAAACAAACATTACGGGGCAAATTAATGAACACACCGAAATCCACAGGTCTTCTGCATTTCATTAATCGTCTGAAATCGGCGCAAAGGCACGGTCTACGGACTTTTCTGTTTACAGAGCGGCCCTTTATGGCATTTTTTACAACAGAAACGGGTGGCCGGGTAAGTGCTGCTACATATTTATACAGAAATTGATTGTAATCGTTGTCTAAATAGTAATCTCTGTCGAAAAAAAAACGGGATATTTACTCTATGCTGAGGATAGTTCAGACGTGAATTTATACAGTTCATTCCTAGAAAGCATGCAGTTTCTAAAACTTTAGCTTTTACAAATGAAGCTTTAGAAATCCGCTGCATAAGACAGAAAAAGGTCTAAACTTTGCACGGGTTCGACGGACAAAGGACTAGCTTTCAAGTAATTGTTCTACATCATCCGAGTGTCGCATCTTTTCCTTATAATCTGTTTCTCCAGGTCGATTTATCTGCAGTCATTTTTCTACTTTGATGGGAAAAAAATTCTCAAACATAACTAAACCCTTTTGTAAATATTAGCTGTATCCACACTTTTTAACAACCCTGTATATTTGCGTATGTTTAAACATTTAATTTAAGACAAGTTACAATCTTATCGTTACCCTATAATAAAGGAAAATATACATTTTCTTAACGACTGAAATACAGTAATCTTCCACTTTTAAATCGATGGACTATTTCTCTTAGTAAACATGATGATTAAGTAATTACTCAAACTGATTTCCAACTACCACCTGCCACGCCGTCACGTTACAATTTTATCAACCCATTGAACAAAGAAAAATATATAGATTTTCCTAATGACCACAGCAAACTAGTAATCTTTGACTTCACACTAACTGCAGAAAAAATAAATTAGCTGAATCAGCAAAATAACACCTAGTTAGTATGTCAAAATACTTACCGGCTTATCTGTTTTCGCCGGAAGTGAATACAATTTTTGTTTTCTAAATAGAATTATCCACTTTTGCATCTTTTACTTTCCGACCATAACCTAGACAAGCATTGCATGGGTTTATTTGGCGATTGACTAATTTCATGCTTTTTCGATATTTCATGCTTTCTAGAATATTTTTAATGTCTTTAATTTTATTAGACAAAACTACTGAATTGATTGTTGTGAAATTCTAGACATACTTTAAGAACCTCATGTAGAATTCTAAAACGCTACTCAAAATATGTATGTCTTATCGTTTTTTCAAAAAAATATTTAAATTTATCGTGAATGGCTATTTAGAACGTATCTGTTTATTCCTTTCAAGAATTTGATGACGCTATATTGAAATTTCGTTATTAGCGTGATATATTCCTTTTTTTTGTGGTTTAATATACATTTATACTTTTAACAATGCGTATATGAATTATTGTAAAAATATTAAGTTCTTATTGCTCGTCTTAGAATGTACGCAATGAATTTTTCTGAAATAATTTCATGATATTAACTTTGGTTTGATTACAGAACGGCGATTAAATTTTTTTATTTGTCGCCTGTATAAAATTAATGACGTCCTCATCAAAATTGTTCACCGTTTAGTGATCTACAGTATTTTCATTTTTAGAAGTCTTTATTTAGGATGTTTAAAGTCTTGTGTTAATCTAGTTTTCCTAAAATTCTAAGAACACAATATTGTTTTACTTCTCGAGCTACGGAAATATTGCAATCGAATTCATCGGACGACTGCAACTTTCACGTTTTCTCGACGTTTCACGATCCCTAGAGTACATCTTCCTGTGTGTCCGCGTCTGTATCGATTTTTATTAATTTACGAAATTACTAGACCGCTTGTTGTCAAAATTTTTATGTATTTTATGAACATGGTGAATATGATAATACGCTGACCAAAATTTGTTTGATCATTCCCGCCAACGATGATGTGACGTCATCTCCCAATACAATTTACAATAGTTATAAATGTTACCTATTTACATTTTATAAAATAACATATTCCTCCATTTGTAGTTTATGAATCCGTGTTGAATTTTTATCTTAGGCGTCTAGATTTTCGAAAAAAAAAAAAATCGAAGTTGTATCATAACGTCTTGCAATTTAACTTTTTTATATATGTCATCTTGAAAAATAAAATTTGTGGAACGAACTTTTGTAATCCAACAAATTGTTTTTTTTATTGAGTATATATTTTGATTAAATTAAATTAATTAAGAAGGTCATAAGATTTTTTCACGAACAACGTTAACAAACGTGACACTTAACTGTTTTGGGAAAGTAAAGCTTGATAATGGAGGTGGCTATCTCTGAAACGTCGCCGTACAATTATAAGAAAGAAGAGTGTTAGTTAGTCCTAATAGCGGAAAAATATGAATAGGAAATAATAGCAAAAAAATTAAAGGGTATCGATTTTTTTACCAAAATTTGGATGCTTGGGAAAACTCAGGGTGGATTCGTAAACCATAAGTACAAGACCATGCTATTTTATAAAATTTAAGTGGCCTTTATTAAACAAAAATCTGAGGTGATATCATCAAATTGTTGGTAAGACTGTAAAATTTGACTGCAGTTGGTTCGGTAGTCTCGGAGATTATTTGTCTAATAAAAACCGACACAGACGACAGACAGACGGAAACGGGACACCTACTTTTTCGTAGTCTAGGGGTCATGAAACATCGAGAAAACATGAAAATAGCCTTTTGTCCGATGGCTTACGGTTGAGATTGAAAAACTACACTTTTAAAGTGATCGATAAAAGATATTTATCTATTCTGACCTTGTAGTGAATTTGATCAACAATTAACAATTATTTTACATAGAGATCTGGGAAGTGTCTACCATTTCTGCATTATGGCGTTTCTGATATGCTGGCAGCTACATTTTTAGGTTGTGAACTAAAACCGATGAAGAAAGTAACGTATCAAGGTAAAATCTTAGAATAAATCAACTAAGATACGAAAATATAGCGACTAAAAAAATTATAAAGCATGGCATACTTCATTCGTTAAGTGTCAAGAATATATAAAAAGATAAAATAAACCACGTTAAAGCGAGACTTCACGACAAAGTTTTGCAACATCTAACTATTATGAAAAGCCGCCCAAGAGGTTTCCTATTAATTCTCGCTGATGGCACTAAAAAAGTCGATTTAGCGACTTTAGGGGCGGTTTTTCTGTCTCGGGTTAACTACTAGTTAGTTACTAGGGTAACACACTGTTGCACAATCTTTCCTCCATAAATAACCATTAGTTTTTTGTAAACCAACGACGGAAAATCTGGGCTCAAAGAAATCGTTGATGGCATGAATAAATTCCGCAAATAAGTTTGCTCACAAGTTAAAAAAAAAACTCTCAAATTCCTCGATACTTTGGATGCTTTTAACCTTGCCTTCGGGCTGTCAATAGATTTTTAGAAACCGTGCGTGTACACTAAAGCTGAAAAATGCCCCAAATATATTATTTATTATCCGTTTTTCGATGTACAAGCAGAGCTATTGTTGGAAATTTGTTCCGGAAGGCGTGACACCTACAAGTGATTCTATAAAAAAGGCGAGATGACAAATGAGATGGCATTTAGAAGGACACATGTGCTCCTGCGATGGTTTCCGTTTTTACGGCAGCAGCGATCGAAAGGAAAGAGATATGGAATCTTGAGTATGTAGAAGAGATTTGTTACGGTGTTACCCGAGGAGCGGCCCCAGGCTAAGAATTAAATCTAACTTTCTTGGGCAAAAAAGCGCTCGTGCAGCACGGTTGGGGCGATTAGGTGCCCTAAAACACTCGTCGTAGAACAAGCGCAAGAGTACGAGTTACATGGCAGATGACACGGCTTTTATCAGTAATATCTGCAAGATGGTGTACGCCGAGGGTGGAGAAGAAGGCAGACACGGCTGTCACGCGCTATATTTGAACAGGCCCTCGGTGTGCAACTCCAACAATAACTTGGAAGACGCCGACGCTAGTTTTGACAACTTGACTTGTGTGTACACCGTTACTCTTAATGAGTTGTTGCGATGAGTTATTCTCGTCATGGGAAGACAATGCCGCGGCTGTTTTAAGTAGTTGTCGCATTTGCAACTAATTATTTCGGCCATACAATTCTCGAAAACAAAAAGTGCCCTTCATTCACAATCAAAATTAATTGTGCTCTGCAGATTTCCACTTATTCACGGCTGGCCCGAATTTTTCACGCTTTTTCGCTGGAATGGCACAATAACGTCGCGTGCTACATACTTCTTCCATTTCTCAATTGTGCTTTTCGACTGCCCGTAGAGGCGGCGAAGGGGCGTTAAATATTGGCATCATTAATACAGCGGCATAAATCGATTTAGTCCTTGTTGCTTTAACATTAAAAAAAATACACCTGCATAATGGCACACTGTTACATACTTGCTTCACTTACCTACTTTATTTTTTTTTTTATTTTTATTGGCCAACACATGACAATGACTAGGACTGCAGAGTGATTTTAATCATATAAACCCAGGGTGGGACGTTTTACGGTAAGCAACCTACTTTTACGTTGACATGTAAACAACACGTAAAACAATAGTAAACAACTGAAAACACGTAAACAAAGTAAACAACGTAAACGACTTCAGAAATGTTGACATTTTGAGATTATGTTAACATACTTAACCATTATAGAATTCTCTGAACTTAACAGCTTGACTACATAAATCACTACAATATCCCCAACCAGAAGCTTAGATTTTTCTCAAAAATCCCCAAATCGAAATTATTTAGTTTCGCCTTCATCCATCCCACTTATCGTTCTTTTTCTAGGGTTGGAAGGGTACTGATAATGCATGCTATGGGTAATAACTAATTAAAAACTATTGATGCAATGAGCGATTAGGTCTGGATTATCTTTAACCTATGACAAAACTAGGGAAGTTTTTTCGAAAAATGACTAATCCTGCGTAAATCTTTAAACGCACAGAGTACAGCATCTGGGTATAGGTAATATACTGTTACATGTAGGGATTAAAATGTATGTCATTTATCTTAGTCTTGCTTCTTTTAATTGGGTTTTCCTGTAAGAATTAATAGATATCATTATTATTATTATTAATATTATTATTATTGAAATATTCCCTCCGCTCGCTGCAGTTTACATTCGCCGCCTATATACTAACGCCCACTTTTACGCCATTTGGATAAACCATATCATGAAAATATTAGTCTTGGCTCATCTTCGCAGGCAAAACGAAATTATTAACATATAGTCGGAATGATCTTAATAATTTTGCTTTTTTGTTCATAATTTACGTAGCCTCCTTTCGTAACAAGAAAACTTAAACATGCGAAATATGGATTCAGTAATTACGATCCGCCCCTCAGTCTGAAATCGAATGAAAAATTCGTCAAAATTGAGATCGGGGCGGATGGGTGGGGTTTAATCTTTGGCTTTTTTTTTCTTAACAGATATATTTTTCTTTTATCATATAATGCTTAAAATATCAAATGGTGAATTTGAGATTAGAATTTTGTGCAAAATTTTGCATTTTTACCGTTTTATTTCATTCGAAGCATCTGGCAATACTGTGTGACACATATAATAACGTCACAATTAATATACTTAACAACTTTTACTGTCACACGAAATTATCATAATCGAATTCTTCCTCCTAGGTTTTTAGCAAAAGTTTCATATTAATTCCAATAGTGTCACAAAGCAGCAAATGGGCGGCTTTGATAATATACGCAGTATTACACTACGCCATCTGGCGGCCTTCGTCCCGTAAATACAAGTTGCGGATGAACGGTCGAAATCTCCCTGTCAAGGTAAATTACTTAAAAAAAAACAACCTCTCAAATGCGAGCGCAGCGAGCACATTCAGGTTGTTTCAGTTCCACAGTCATTAGAGATCACAATTTTAAACTCATATTTTAATAACAACAAAATTTTTCTTAATATTGTAGCTTCGCAGGGACATCAATGAATATATATATATTTTAATAATACCTGAACGTGCTCGCTGCGCTCGCATTCTGGCTGTCCTTTTGGGAATTAATTTAGCGTCAAAAAACATTTCAAATCATGCAGTCTATTACGCTACCTCTTGTAACGAAGCGAATTTTCGCGGGCCGGAAACTGGGACGCGTACCGAGAGAGTTGGGGGCGAATCCGCAATCACCGCGCCGACGTGGCCGGAAAGGGGATTCTTTCTCGAACTCTTAACGAGGAAGAAGTGTCTCGCCCCTGTGTTTTGGCTGTGGAGGAGTAATTGAAAATTTTGTTTCCTTGGAAGTGAAAACCGACCACCGAGCGCAAAACGTACCGCCGTCACCGTTTTTTCTGTATGGTTCCAGCGCGATTTCCCGTTCTAGGGTTGCCGCCCCCAGGACCAGCAGGGGCTGTTAATTTTCCGGGGCCGCTCACCAAACCACCTGGAGATCGGTGTCTGGCTTTAGAGCAACCCCGGCGCCGCAGCACCGCCGTTCCCAACCGAAGGCGCCACCCCAGGGTGGCGTGACGATGATCTCATAAGTCTAGGTCGGCCAGACGTGTTTCTGTTCAGCAACACTAGTCGGACCAAGGCTTGACACTGAGGCACGCCACTACCACGCTTTTTTGTGATACCATTTATTATATACCTAAAAATTTGTAATTGAGGTAAATAACTCCAGAAACCGTATTTTACAACCTACACCTAAATCGGAGAACTACCATTTTGGTAGTACCGAACATTCACTTTCAGTCGAGTTCGGTTCCCGACGCTTTAGTACGTAGTGTAGCAATTCTCCACAAGAGGGCGCTGATTAACATTAAAATAGTATTTTCGGGTACACTACCGTTTCATTGGTGCCGTTTTTTACAGGCGGTGCAATACGAGCAATATTGGTAACAGTCACTTATTATTTTTTATCAACTATGGAAAAAACAAACATACGTTACATTAATTATGAACTATGCTTTATTTGAGGAATTATATAAGTAACAGTTATGTATACAATAATCATAGTATAAAAAAAAAATTAAAGTTATTTAGACACAACATTTTCCGCATCTAAAGTACAAGTAAATCTGTTTAGCATTCATTATTTTTAATTTTTTGTATAAAAAAAAGGCCCAACATACCTCTAAAACCTGACTTTTTAGAATTACTTAATAATTCTTTGAAAACTTGTCGAGTTTTTGGTGGTCATCAAATTAATAAAGCCGACATACGTATTATTATTAAAAACAAGAAAAGAATCAGCGACATATTTTGAATTCAATTTACTCAGCAAAATTATCGATAACGCCGTCAAATTTTTGGGAAGATAAACAGAAAAAGAATTACAGCTGATTTCCCGTCTTAGGGTTGCTGCCCCAGGACCAGCAGGGGCTGTTAATTTTCCGCGGGCGCTCACCAGACCACCTGGAGATCGGTGTCTCTGGTTTTAGAGCAACCCCGGCGCCCGAGCACCGCCGCTCCCGACCGAAGGCGCCACCCCAGGGTGGCGTGACGATGATCTCATAAGCCTAGGTCGGCCAGACGTGTTTCTGTTCAGCAACATTAGTCGGCCCAAGGCTTGACACCGAGGCACGCCACTCCCACGCTTTTTTGTGATACCATTTGTTATATACGTAAAGAATTTATAATTAATAAAAAAAAAAAAATTAATAATAACGACACAATCGATTAGTAGGAAGTTCTGCATACGCTTTGAGCTTATTAATTGACTAGAATTTATTTGTTAATCTCTAAAAACTTGGCAACAACATATCAGCTTACCTTGGATGTTCAAAAATATGAATATAAATCGATTTATCGAGAACAATTCTGTTTAAATATTTGTGTGGTTTGTTTCTCATGATTATATTTTACCGCAACAATAGAATCATCTAGGTTTTTACTATTTATTTCATAATCACCGTTGTTGTCCATTTGCGACAACTTGTTATAGCAAAAGCGTATTGTGTGTGATTTTTACGAGAATTCTAAATACAACTCGAAGAAATAAGCCGGGTGCATAGAGTATAGTAGATTTTTCTTAATTTTGGCAAGATGTTGTAAAACGGCATGTTTCTGTCTTCGTCCGACGCAGGTACGCAAGTGTATGTTTCCGCCCCTAAAATGTTAAGTGCGTACATTCTTTACCAGCGTAAAAACAGGGTGTCGGGCGAAGAGAGAAATAAAAATATACCAGTTGTCGCAATTGATATAATTTTACAACACCTTGCCAAAGTTTAAAGAATTCTATTGTAGGGTCCCGCTTTTCGAACAACCACCATTTCTTAAGAAAGAGCGTTTTTACAGTATTTTTTGAGTGTTACAGATTGCAGTTGAAGCTTCTAGTGACATCTGCTGCCCTCCAAATTTCGCACCTGTTTCAATCAAAGATACAATAACCCCTCTAATCGCTTTTTTATATCTTGTCGTATCAGTTTTAACCTCTACATTAAACCCGATCACCAAGTTTACCACATTCCCAGCAACATTTATTATTTCCGGCTTGTTGCCGCTCAAGAGTTCGTTTGTGGCCGGATTGCCCGAAAAGTTTTCTAGTGATTAACCGCGATTTCGAGTTCTCGGCAGCTGATTTGATCCGAGATCGACGCATAACACCGAACCGTAGTTTTTCCGGAGGACACCATTAGCGTCCATCCGAGCGGAAACAAGAGACGGAGGTGCGGTGCATTTTATTGGTGTATGATTGTGGCTGGATGCCAGGCAGGTTCAGCGATCAGCAGCCGTGGGGAGGCGTTTAATTCTTGGCCTGGGGCGCGATGGAAACGGGGGTCGGAGCACTTTAGCGCGATCGTGTCTGGGGTCCGATATCGGAGCTCGCCCCAGGACAACCGGCCGCCGAAGCGATGCTGAGTACCAAGTTTGCCAGCTGGGATGGTGTCCATTACTTCATTACGGTTAGGACGTGGTCGTTTAAGCGCTCTTGGTGGAGAAATCGAACTAATTTGGCTCGTTTTGGCAGACTTCGAAGAGTGAGGCGTTTATTAGACGAAAACTTGGGATCGGTAAACTACGGCAGGAAGGTAGTAAATTTTGGTTTAGTTGTTTGGTGTATCTTCAGTAAAATAAATCGAAATGCTTTATGTTAACTGTTCGTGTTTACTTATAAAGTATAAGAAGATTAGGGCACCAATAAAACATCTTTGTTCTGTTGGAGGTCAATCATGTCCCAAGGAAAAATTATCACGATTCTGTATTACGCGTTCGAACATTGATGAAATCAGTTTTGGAGAAGTCGAAATCGGTTAATCACTATAAAACTTTTCGTACGACTATCAATCCGGGCACGAACGCATTCTATCGCGGCAATATGGCGGAAATAATATAAAGACTTCTTGGCAATAAAATAAAATTATAGCCAATAAATACATGGGCTTTGGGCGTCTTTTTGTCTTTGCGGAGGGAATATCTGCTTTATGTCACACAGTGGGGGTTGTGGAAAGAATACAAAGTGGCCACATAAACGGAGTCTTCACGATTTTACGGTACCTTGAGCTTCTTTGTTCGTATATTAAAATATAATTACAGGGGATAATATAACCGAACATCAAAGGGGAACTTTATTGTTTTATATTAACTTGTTAGCTGAATATTAGGCTTTTTATTTAGTTTATGTAGTTGGACGTGATGGTTAACACAAATCAGTCAAATGTGTGTGAGCTACAAAAATAAAATAAATTAAAAACGATGCTTCTCTTTACTGTGACTGAGATGGTGCGGGGAGCCGCAGGTAGACTGCCATTAATAAGTTAATTTACTTAGTTAAACGATCTAGAGCCAGGTGCACCACAGCAGTAATTTTCTGACAACTACGTATTTCCATACCATAAAACTATAATTTCGATTTGCGGTGAGCACTGTAAATAGCTGTTAATGTTAACGGCTGTAAACTATTTTTAAAGTGGTTAATCGCGTACACTAATAGCGAAAAAACGTATTCATAAGTCTACATAATTATCTAATCATCTAACTGTAAATTGCAGCAACTTTCGAACTTCTTATGCAGCGTTACTTGTGCATGCATTTCTTAGATCGTAAAGCTGAAACCGAAACAATTTATCGAATTAATGTGTAATGCATAAAAGGACTGCGGCGAAATTCCTGCATCTGCTGCTAATAGAGCGAAGTTTGTACGGAAAACTCTTGCAATACTCACTTCTGGCATTCATAAATTACTTGTATAAAACACGCTCGGAAACAATTTAATATTCACGAGTGCATACATGTACTTAGTTTGCAACGATGTAAATTATACTTATTCGAAGAAAGCAAACTTTCTGTGTCTTATAAGGCATAAACCCCTTAAATTTATGAGTACTTCATAATGCGAAATCAAGAGACGCTCAGAGTGCATTCTCTTCTTGCGAAAACCTGCTACTGTATGTGGTAAAACTTCCTGTTATGGTTTAAGTGTTTCTTAGTTGTTACGAAGCGGAGATACGAAGTTTCTGAAGGTATTAAAATACAATCACGTTTGTTCTAGCAGTAATTATTTGTCAGAAAAATAAATTACTTCCAGGTGTCTAAGACATCGCATAATGTAGGTACTATTTTCTGTTCTTTGTCAATTGTCAGTTCATCGCATAACTAACAATAGCTGTAATAACAGCTCCAACAATGCCGATATCAAATATTAAATCTTGAAGGCGTTCTACTGGATTACATTGTTCTGTAAGTTTTGGATGAGACTACAACAAAATTAAATAAATACTTATTTTACCAGATTTATACAACACTTGAAATTCTTGTTCAACTTCTAGTAATACTATACACATTGAAAATTTAAATTATTAAAACAAAATGTGTTGAATTTTAAAAATAACAAACAAAATAACGTGAAAGTTTAGTGAATGGGCCCAACACTGATAAAATGATGTGATTATGTGTTTATATCATGACTAAAGCTCGTAAGCTTTAGTCGTCAATCTAATTAGTATGTTTATTAATTAGTTCGAAAACTACTGTTAACACAACTTTCCATTTTCTAAATTAACTTAATATACAAAAATTTATTTATATTACGACACAAACAGAAATTAATGTTCCCAATAAATAACAGCACACGAAATATTTTAGTGGCTTTTCGCATTTAGGTTAGTTTTATCAGCAATGTTTATGTTAATTAGTGCTGTTTTATTACTACATAACACGGTTCCCTTCATTTTGTTCTCTTATTATCTCGTGTTTATTTTTATCTTGATTTAAATCGCTCATTCGTAAGACAGCTGGGTTAAGTTTATAATATTGCTATTACATTCATTGTGATCATCACTGCACAAAGCAATTGGTAGTAGAGTTCACTGAAAAAGAACTGTTAATTAATTTTTTATAACCAAATTCTTGAGATAATTTCATGAAATACAAAATTACTGATTACCACGAGAATTTAAGCATAAGCGAGAATTGTTTGTTAAAAAAAAGTGTAGACTAATATCAAGTACGGTTATTTTGTTTTGTATCCCTATTCTCTAGCTAACAAGCGAGCTGCCTGTTAACTAAAATCTAAACCACCGGCATGTGTATTTCTCATCGATCGTATTCATTATCTTAAATAATAAAGGATCGACTTGCAGCAACTAATGAATGTTGCCGCCTCCATACAATAGCTATTTCCGAACAAACTAATAAGGCGGTACGGTAATACGAGAGATTTTATGAACAAACTCTGGCACGTCGAATAGGATATTTTTGGAAAGCAGACGCTGAATCGATTCTCAAATATTTGCTATATGAGTATTGACATTCGCAACGCATACCCCAAACAGAATTTATTATTAGGATGCATCTGCAAGTGAAAACTTTATCCAACGGAAAATCCGTCGTGTTTGTGCTTGCAAATAATTCATGCAGCGAAGTCGTACCTTGCTAATTTGACTGTTAAAATAGTCGACTGTTGAAACTGTAAAAAATTGGTTTCATAGTTCGATGGAGTTTAAAGAGAACTTTAATCTTTTATTTAATAATTTTTGAGATGGCGTTATTCAATTTCTGGAGGGGAGAAACTGATAAATTTTAATGGATGTCCTGTAATTGCTACATTAAGTTCTTGTGGCAGGGTTTCATCAAGGTATCAAAGGGGTCGTTATGTAATCAAAGTTTGGATGAACGTCCCCACCAACAATTGGATGATGTCACTTCAAAATTTTGCATGGTAAAAGCTATTTAAATTCTACAAAATAACATACTCTTGTACTTGTGGTTTATGAATCCACCTTGATTGTTTACTCTAGACGTCTAGACGTCTAGACGTCAAAATATCCAACTTGTATAATAACATTCTATAACAGTAGGTACACAGAACAGAAGCAGAATAATGACCGAATAGCGCAGTTGGTGAAGTTTTGTGCTAATTTGTCTAAGTGACCTTAAATCAATTTTTTCTGCAATAATTTCCCTAGTTAAGTTTTAGTTAAGTCAAAGTTTTACCACTTATTTATTTTACTTTTTTGAAAAAATCTTGGAGACCCCCGATCTTTTACTTTTGAACAAAAATTGGGATTCCCGGTTTCCTGCTTGGAAACGATTGAAGGAAGCCTTTGGTGTTTTATTTTGTTAAAAATTGTGACTAATTTTGCGATCTACGGATACTGTAATACTTTAAAAGATCTTAGATGCGCCTGGTGTTTTATTAAAAAATAAAATTTTAAAAATCTCGGAGACCCCGGTGTGTTTTTTTTTTTAATAATTTTAAAGAATCTTGGAGGCCTTGAATTAATCTTCGAGATCCTTTGTGATTTTTTTTCAAAATTTTTAATAATTTTTAAAGCGTTTCAAGTGTTTGGGGGCCTTGATAGTTTATTTTCGAAAAAGTTCGGAAGAATTCTGAGGGCCTTGTTATTTTTTTTTTTGAAGAATTTAAAAAAATCTTGGTCTCTTCTGGTGTTTGATGAAAAAAATTGAAAGATATTGGAGACTCCTAGTGTTTCACTCTGGAAAAATTTGGTAGTGGCTTGTTTTGAAAAATTTGAAGGAATTTTGGAACTGTTCAGTGTTGTTTTTTTTTTAAATTGTGAAAACTATTGAGAGCCATGTGTGTTTTGTTTTTACAAATAGTGTAAACAAATTTTATGTGCATATTGAGTTTTATTAAACAATAAAATTCGAAGAATCTTGGAGGCCCCAAGCGGTTTTTTTGCACAATTTTAAAGAATTTAGGGAACTCCTGGTATTTAATTTAATAAAGTTTGGAAGATTTGAGGACCGCTCGTGTTTTTTTTTTAACTATTTTAAAAGACTTCCGGTGTTTCGCTTTTGAAAAAGTTTGAAAGAATATTTGGGACACCCAGTGTATTGTTTTTTAAAAATTTGAAAGAATCTCGTGCTTTTTTCTGTTGGAAGAATCTTGACGAACATTGGCGTGGTAGAGGTGTTTCGTTTTTTGAAACAGTTTCAAAGACTTTTTGGCGCGCCTGGTGTTTTATTAAAAAATAAAACTTTAAAAATCTTGGGGACCCTGTTGTTTTTTTTTACAACTTTAAAGAATCTTGGAGGTTTCGGTTGGTTTTGAATGAATCTTGGGTTTTTTTTATTTTTTTTTTTCAAAAATTCTAAAGAATTTTTAAAGCGTCTCCAGTGTTTGCGGGCCCTTGATAATTTGTCGTCGAAAATGTTTGAAAGAATTCTGGGCCTCCCTGATGTTTTTTCAAAGAATTCTAGTGTTTAATTGAAAAAGTTTGAAAAATTTTGTACATTCCTGTTGTTTTACATTTGAAAAAAATTGGTGGTGTCCTGTTCTAACAATTTGAAGGAATTATGGAAGCTTTTAGTGTTTTTTTTTTACTTAAATTGTGAAAAATTTTGCGAGCCATGTGTGTTTTGTTTTAGAATTAGTGTAAAAAATCTTATGTCCACCTTGAGTTTTATTAAACAATAAAATTGCCCCCCCCCCTAGCGTTTATTTCCACAATTTTAAAGAATTTTGGAGACTCCTGTTATTTAATTTTTGACAAAATTTGAAAGACTCTTGAGGACCGTTTTTTTTGGAAATGTTTTAAAGATTCAGGAAGTCTCCCGGCGTTTCGTTTTTGAAAAAGTTTGAAAGAATGTTTGGGACACCCACTGTTTTGTTAAAAAAAAAATTGAAGGAATTTTGGAAGAATTACGTGTTTTTTGTTGGATCTAGGGTAAATTGGTGTTTTATTTTGTTAAAAAACGTCAATAATTTTGGTAGCTACTTGTGTTTTGTTGTTTGAAACTGTTTGAAGAATCTAGGGCGCGGCGAGTGTTATATTAAAAAATAAAATTTAAAGAATTTTGACAACCCTGACTTTTGCGTTTTTCTTGATTTGAAGGAATCTTCCAATCTCCAGTGTTTCACTGTTAAAAATCTTGATGTGTTGTATTGGATTTTTTTTTGATGAATTTCAAAGAATATTGAGCACCCTGGTATTTTATTTTGGAAAAGTTTGAAAGAATTTGTGAACTGCTTTTTTTGAAGAATTTTAAAGGATTGTGAGGTCCTGATATTATGTTTTTGAAAAAGTTTAAGAGAATTTTACAGACTCCTGGTGTTTTACTTTTGAAAAAAATTTGAAAGAATTTTGGGGGCCTCTGGCGTTCTGTTTTAAAAAAGTTTTAAGAGATCTTGGAAGCCTCTGGTATTTTATTTTGTTAAAAGTTGTGAATAATTTTGGGAGTCACGGGTGTTTTTTTTTGAAAATTGTTAAAAAGACTTAAAGGATTTTGGAGGTCAGGTGTGGTTTCTTTAATTTAAATGAATCTTGAGGGCTCTTTGTGACTTTTTTTTAAATAATCTATAAGATTCTCCATATTTGCGGTCACTAGATGCTTTGTTTTCGAAAATGTTTGAGGATCCTTGGTACTTCTTTTTTGAAAAATTGTGGAGGCTGAGGGGTTTTACTTTTGAAGAAAATTGAAAAAAATCTGGTGTTCTGTTTTGCAAAGGTTTGAAGGAATGTTTAATTTTTGGAAGAACTTAAATGAATCTTCGAGATGCCTTATGTATTGTTTTTGTAAGAAATTGAAAGAGTTTTGGACGCCCATTTGTATTTGAAAATAAAAAAAAAAATGAATCTTGGGGTTCTTGATTTTTTATTTTTGCAAGAGCCTAAAAGAATCCCTGGGGACTCTGGTGTTTTATTTGCAAGAACTTGAAAGAATCTTAGAGCCCCATTGGATAAGTTGGAAGTGTTGAAGATTTTTTAGAGCCTTTGATGTTTCCTTATTTGGAAAAATTTGATAGAATCTTTTAGACTCGATAAGATTTGACGTTTTAAGAAATTTTGATGGATCTTGGAGGACATTTTTATTTTGTTAAAAAGTCTTTTATTTTTGGAAAGAATGACCTGACTCGACTTCACCTAACCTGACTTGACTAGCCGTTTTAGAGATTATAGGTTGAATAGAATTTCTGATAAATGACAAAGAGCCGGAAATTGTAAACCTACTTTTCCATGTCGCATATACATATTATGAAACATCTTAAAGTTCCAAATTTATACATTTATCAAAATGACGCACCTACAACAGAAACCTGAACCGAACCAGAAGCCGAAAAAAAACTACTCAAACCTCAAAAATTGGTAGCCAACTTAGTTTACATTTTTTTTTGTGCGAATATTTATGTTTATGTTTTTAAGAGGTTAAGTGTGAGTAACTCACAATACACTTCGCTTCTTTTCATTACTATTAAATAAAATTCTGTTATTATTATTGTCACAACATAAATTTTGAGCGAGATTACTCAGCTAATTTTGAGATGACGTCATCAAATTCAGGTGAGGATGAATGGATATTTAAATTTTATGATATATGGAATAATCATAAAATTCCCTTAATAGTTTATAGCAATCATCAACAGACAAACGACGGACGACAGACGATAGATATAAATACATCAGACTATAGATTACTGACAGGCGATCCATACTTTTGTATTGTACAGGCTGTGAGAAAGGTCGGGTAAATATGATAGTAGGGACAACACATTTTCAATGTAACAGTATATATAAACAAATGTATTTAATTAAGCTTTAGTATTGTACATGCCGTAAGAATTTACTATTGGGAGGCGTCTGCAAGTGAAAACTTTATCTCAACGAGAACTCCTATAAAATTTATGTGCCTTTAGCGGGAAATGATTTTGGGTCTAGGGCCCAGTCGTCCTCTATTAATTTTAGTGTGTTAAACTTACGAAATAAACCGCACAGTTTAAGCGCAACATTCTCAACCCTCTATGTCCGCGTGTTCCATAAACCCCGTGAAACGATCGTCAATATTTGAACCAGATTCGACTGCCGGTGTAAATAATTGGGATTGCAGGAATTTAGTTGACGAAGTTGTGACCCAGAGGCCCCCGAGTGCCCTCTGAACTCGCCCTCGCGCTGCCGCCCCCTCTTGTTATAATAATTATCAATGAGGCCCTCGAGATTAGACGTTATTACCCCTACCTCAGCCGTGTAGTTACAGATAGCTCGCAGCCATATTGCGTTCCTCTCGTTTGCGTCGCAAGCTTCCACTTATTTTTTATTCTTTAATCAATAAGCCCCCGCCCGCTCGCGACAGGAATGATTAACGCGATCATCTTGATGAAAATTTGAAAGGGCCGCATCATGAGCTCGTTATCAAATTATTTTGCGTTTCAGTTTGGCCGTTACGCCTTTCGGTGCCGCTTCCGCGCCCGTTAAGTCTTGAGCTGAATAATAAGGACCCACCAGAGATCGGTCGAGGGCCGGGTTGGGCTATGGGACGTGGTGGACCCATAAAGACTCCTCTATGGCACTTGAGGCGCTCACGCAGCACGCGCGAGAGCCTGCGAATAATCCTATTTCAGGACGAAATTTACCAGAACCAGTACGCATTAAAGTTTGCACTATTGTAAGGTAAATTTCATTTAACTTCATAATGTATACGGAATGCGGCCTCATCTAATATTCCATAACGAAAATTGCACGAGCCCAAATGGGTACCTTTGTGTTGTTAGCTGTTGAAGTACCTGAACTGTGGCCCGGAATAAGAACGCAAATACAAACTTCTCAAGTTTCTGAATAACAGGCATGTTATCAAAGTTGGAATCATAAAATTAGTGTACAGCCTGTGGTTTTCGAGGAAGTTGTAATTGTTCTATAATTATAGTTGTAGCGATAATTGCTTAAATTAGAAGAACGCGGTCTATTCATTTGCTACACTTTACTCACCTATGGCATGTTAGCGCTAATTACCTTGGAAAATCGCATTTTTTCTTTGAGAACAATGCTATCTTTCAATTAGAAATTGTATTGTGCGCGAGTAGGCAAGTATTTTATTTGCATCTAGCTCATATATTTTTCAAAGCTGCAGAATAACGTCTGATCAATAAAAAAGATGTCAACTGTTCGACATAATTGCATCAATCTGTGTCAGACTGTTGAAACCTGTCTCATCGTGTGCTGATTTTATTGAATGTAAATTAATGACTTCATGTTCTTAATGTTTAACAGTGTTGACCGCATTGGTAACATTGTAAATATTTTTTATTTGTCTCGTCAATGTCTGTCATTATTTTCGTGTCAAGAGTGTAAAGCGCACCATAAATTTAAAAGGTAATCAATATATTTTTATCAAGCTATTTTCTGTCCTGGTATGCGGCAGCAAAATTTTCTATTACTGTTTCTGGTCTAGCGTTGTCATAATTCATTTTTATTTCGAAATAAACATGATGAATATCACAAACTGGGAAAATTAACGCATGCAATTCCGCCGTAGCAGCATTTTTGTTGAAAAAATTTAATGTGTAGTTGGAGCAATTTTCTGAAGTAAAAAATCCAGGTATTTTAAGATAAATGAGATGTATCTAGTTTGTTACAAGGAAAGTGCAGGTGGTACCTTATCTCGCTAATTTCCTCGTTTATGTATTTATGTACAGGCATATATTGTTGTTTTTTATAAAAACAGTATTTCAGTTGCTAAACATTTTTGACACATTTAATTATTGGAGCTTTGTTGGAAGAAAGTAAATTAATATGAAGCAATATTGTGAAAAATATAATTAGGTAATTAGCTAATTAGCAATTTATCCTTGAATGGTTAATGAGATTCTGTGTGATGTATTTTTTATTAGCGACCATTATTCTGATTAAAGCATCACCGAAATAATAAATTAGTGTGTAATATTTTTTATTAGGTGTAAAATCTGGGAAAACGATTTTTCGAAGAAGAAAAATTTTCACATTTACAGTTATGTCATGTACTTCACATAATTTTAAAAATAAAGAAACATTATTGTTAATCATTAATTAAGAATACTCTGATTGTGTTTGTTTTGCGTGAATTGGTAGTTACAATAAAACATCAGTTGTTTAAAAGACGCCTCTTTCAAAGGTAGTTTAGTAAATATTTTTATTTTACTTGAAAAGGTGCGACTAGAGACACTAGTTACCTAAAAAATGCATATTGCCGGGTTAAGGATACTCCAGTATATATTTTTTGTACGAATAGTAAAGGTTTTTTTTCAACTATGATCTTGTTGACTGATGTCCCGTAGCAGTATAATTGCATATTACTGTGATTATTTAACTCTTTCGAAATAATATGTTCCAAAGTATGTACCATTAAAAAGTTGGCCTTTTCTTTCTAATCATCCCCGCCAACAATTTCATGACGTCTGTGTCTCGTTTTTAGTTTACCGGCAATGCCAAGAAAAATTTTTTTGTTTGCAATCAAGAAAATAAGCAACTTTTCAAACCCGCAGAAACAATCGTAAATCGTGATTGTCCGCCGTCTCCGCTTCCTGTTCTGAGTTTATGGATTTTTAGAATAATGTATTAAATTTTGGAACAATGTCTACCGTTTTCCTCTGCACTTTCAGGTGGGCTCAAATCGCTTCAGATTCGGAAAAAGAAAGATTAATTTTGGGTCAGAGTACATGTTCTGTAGAATCTAGATATGACAAGTGATTAAAAAAGTAGAAAAAAATAAAATGCAGATAAATAACAGGAATCCCTAGTTATTTTTTAATATTCATTACTGTGTTTTTATGGTTATTTTTGTGTTTTGTAGCGTTTGCGTTATTGTCAGCCTTGCAGTTGCTGTACAGGGTGTGCACTACACATGCGGCAAAAATTCTGGGCGTTATTCTTTGGGTTATTTTAAGATTTTTTGTCCTTGGATCATTTTCCGAAAGACGCTTTGTTTCCAAGATCAGGGCGCCATAAAAACTTCTGAAAATAAGTAGCGCCAGCTAGGGTTTCCATTGACTGCCGAACTTTTTAAAGTTTTTTAAAGCGATTAAGAAGGTATAAAGAAATAAAAGGCACATAAAATAACTGGTATCCCTAGCTAACTCATAATATATGTGGCTTTTTTTCTATGGTTATTCTTGTTTTTCGTAGTATCTGCACCGATGTCAGCTTTGCAATTGCTATACAGGGTGTTTAATAACATGCGGCAGAATTTCAAGTGGACATTCCTTGAGTTATTTTAAGATTTCTTTTGTCCATGGATGATTTCCGAAAGACATTTTCTTTCGAAGATACGGGGCGCTGCAAAAACTACGGACTGATGACTATTCTTTTATTGCAATACATCTTCTTGATTTTTCGCTGGAGTGGTGACTGTTTTCAAATGGCCCCATAAATAAAAATCCTGATCCGAAGATCATTTAGGGACAAAAAATCTTAAAATAATCCAAGGAATGACCCTTTTAATTTTTGGCGCATGTTTAGTAAACACCCTGTATATCTTGGTGTTGAATACGTGTGGACATTAAATTCATGAGACAGGACTTTTCCTATTTTATTTTTTAGTTGTCGTGACGATTTTGAAGGTATACTACTGAATATGAACTTTTTTTAAACTTTTACAATACTTCCCTAGCTGACTCTCAGAATTTTAATCGAGTCCCTCTGAGACTGGATATTTTCATGTTTTTTAGACGTTTCATGATCCCTAAAGAACAAAAAAATGTCTCCCGTTTCCGTCCGTCCGTCCGTTTGTCTGTCGTCTGTCCAGTTTTTTATTAGACAGAAAATCTTCGAAACTACTGAACCGATTGTTGTCAAATTTTATGTGTATTATTAATACCGTGTAGATGATAAAATGCGAACCAAAATTTGGCTACAGTGATAAATATTATTTAAATTTTACAAAATAAGTAGTGCAACTGCACTTCATGGATAGGTGTTGAGTTTTTATTAGCCTAGTCATCTACATTTTTGGGAAAAAAAACATCCAATTGTATATCATTTTGCAATTTAACTTTGAAACTGCAAAACCGAATTCTCTGAAATCTTCCAAACGTTTTACGGTTATCGTAAACATGGTAAATCGTTAATCAAATTTTTTTCATTTATACCCCTCCAAAAAATTACGTCACTTTACAGTTTTGTTCTTTAAATTTTATAGAATTACGTACTCCTGCATATGTGATTTAGTTTTACCAGGTTTTTGGGAAGAACTCAAAATTGTGTAGGAATGCTCTGAAATCTTAGAAGTTTTAATGTCATGGGAGACATAATAAATCGTTTATCAAAATTTATTCGTTTATAGCTTCTTCAAAAAATGATGACCTCAAACGTTTTTTAAATTTTGTAAAATAACACTCTTTTGTGTGTATGATTTATGAATGTGTGTTATGTTTTTACCCCAAATTTTATAATTTTTTAAGAAGGCGGCATTTGTCGGACGATACTTCAAGAGCGGGGGAAATTCTATTGATAGAACTATCTACCAATTGTTTTCTTTAGTGACTGGAGACACAAATGAAACTGTAGCTAAAGTGTTTAAACCAAAAGCAAAATATTTAGGACCAATTTCTTAAATTTGAGTGCGAACAAAAATTTTAACGGACACAAAAAAAGTATGTTGGCGGATAGAGAGTAACATACAAAAATATCGGGAAATAAAAACAGAAATGAAGAAAATATCTAGGATAAAGAAAAGAAAATTTAATAATGAAGATTGAGAAAAATAGAAAAGTAGTTCGAAAAGAAAGGGTCACTTTATCAAGAAATTAAAAGAAAGATAGGAAAAAGGTATCAGAACCAATTTGTAAAAGATGAGGCCGGAAGACTAATTAGCGGAAAAGGTAAAATAATTGATAGATGAAGAAGTTATTTTAACGAATTATTAAACCAGAGGGAGACGAACAACAGGTTTAAAACTGGAGGAAGAAAGGAATGGACAAGCAGTAGAACCACCGACAAGTGAAGAAATAGATTTAAATCTGGAGAAACAAAGAAATGAACAAAGAGCAGAACAAGAATAGAACAAAGGGTAATCAAAATAGTGAATGAGGCGGGAAAATTTGGTGCAAGAATAAACCAACAAAAAACAGCATTTATGATAATGGGAGACACCGAAATTGCCACGAGCTCAGGAACTAGTAGTACAAATCCAGGAGGGACAAGGAAATACATTCCAAAAGGAATTTACATGTTTAGGAGTGACTAATGAAGAAAATATAAAAATCAAGGAATAAAGATACGAATAGCAAAATGGAGTAAAGTACGGACTGCTTAGATCTACATTGAGATCGAAGCTGGTTTTAAGAAAAACTAAAGAAATAATTTACAGAACAGTAATACGAGTTACAGTAAAATAATGAAACGTAGATTTTAAATAAGGTGGAATAAGAAACAATAGGATCCTGGGAGGCCAAAATGTGAAGGGCCATATTATAGGAATCAATGATAACATGATAACAATGCGCCAAGTAGAAACGGATAAGGTAGAAAAGAAAAGGGCGACCCTGGAGAAGATGGAATTCTGTTGATCAGGAATCCTTCCCAAATCTACAAATTACTGCAAAAGCATATAATATAATTTTGACACAACAAAATTTAAAACATGCAGCTAAAACATGAGAACATGACTTATTCCAAATTTGGGAATATAAAACGAAAATTTTGGACAACTTTTTTGAAAAAAAAAAATTCACCAATTTGATATTCTAGTTATAGAAATACTCCTAGGTGCTAGAATAGAAAAGGGAGAGTGTCTGATAAAAATACTTTCCCAATCTTCCCTCTTTTCCCTTTTGAAGAGGGAGAGTAAGATTGGAAGGAGTAGCGGTTAGGGCAAATAATGGGGTAGTCTGTCCATAGGTTAATTATTTTCACGCTGAGAGAATGCCAGCAAAGTTGGCGAAATACGGAGTCATTAATGCTAATTTTTTTCTGTGTGCGGCTACATGTAAATGCAGTGCATCGAACAATCAAATAAGAGAATCTGATATATTATTTACAACTGTACCATGTATTATAATGAACGCCGTCATTAAAAAAACTCCGAATACACAAATAATTTTTGTTTTATGAATTAAAAGCGAACTATATTGTGGCTAAAATCCTCTCGCGTGTTAAGAGTGGATTTGTGTTTTCGCTTTACGAACGTGGTACGTACACCTTTCTCTCCTGATTAAAAATTCACAAAACGTAAGCACCCTAAATCCTTGGTGAAACTTTCTATTACCAACGCACCTTTCTAATCAAAACAAATTAATAATTAAATCGTCCCTACCTCCCCCACTGAAAATATTAATGATTGGTTAAGTCCGTCCGGGCCTCGCTAATCTTATAATCTCGGGAGTGGAGTTAGTCCATATGCCAAAAGGGCTTAATCTTCAATTATAACAACCGGTATTGTGGCGGCTGCGTATGCATGCGGGTGCAGCACTATTGTTTTGTGTTAATCCATCATCGACCATCCAGCCTGATTAAATTAAATGGAAAAACGGAGGCGGATTTCCTTCGATTGATTAGAATTTTTCGCATGTTGCCAAATTTGTTGCTTTGTGTCGCCTTGTTGTTAATTGACAGTGCAAGCTTGACTACGGGATTACAAATGGATTAGTTGTGTAATGAGCAAGCAAGTTTGATGTGGTCGACGCGTCAGTTCAAACAGACGGACATCACGCTGACATCGCTTCCCGCGGAAGTGCTAATAAGGCATGTGCTATTTCCAAAAGGGCTTTTTTCAGTCGGAGCGACCTTGTTGGATGCCATGTGTAAGTTGCCTAATCAATATTTATGAGTTCAGGAAACAAGGCAAGGGTTAAAACGTTATCAAAGGGCGAATGCCCTGGGGCAAAATACCCACAAACTTGTTACCGTAATTGAGTTTTTTAACTTTTTTAGGCGCTTTAAATATTTTTCCCTTTAACTGCCGTTCAGGGACGAATTAAAACAATGCCAGCGAAGAAATTGACAAAGATTCAAAACGTAATGAATTTATCGCTTTCCTGCGGCCGTAATAACACACGACGCGCTTATGTGGCTTTTCAGAACTCGAAAGAGATTGAAAAGGTAATAAAATAAATAAGGGAGGGATAGTTTGAGCATTGCCAGTGATTTTGACGAGCCCGATGAGACGGTCCAGAGGGTCAATCATCCCCCTTTTATCCGGAAACAAGGGTGGAAAGCTCTCTCACAATTTTTCCTCAATTTTCCGGAAATAGTTTCGACAAACTAATAGTCGACGCCATGATTTTCGGGATCATTTTAATAATTGTTCGCTTTTTTCGTACTTGACGCAACCCTTGAACTTTCTTTTGAAGTTGGAGAGAAACGAGCAACCGACAAATATGTTCCGGGAAGTTTGAAAAGCTCCGAACACGTACATAAATATATAAAAAGGAAGAGAGAAAAATTCTGAAGAGGAAATTCGAACAGACGTTGACCGATTCGCTCGGGACTCGACAAACAAAAAAATAAAACTTATTTAACTTGTACGTATATTTAATAATACAAATGATTCTTAGGGTGTTTTCAGTGTCTGTGTCACGCTCAGAAAGTCCTATTAAATTTAACTTTCACAGTTGTTTCGGTGCAGGAGAATTGAGAAAAATGGCCGCCGAATGAGTCGATACTAATACCGAGCGATTGCCGAAACGAGAGACAATATAAGAGGGTTATATAAACACTGGTGGAAAGACTAATAAAGAGACTTTCCTTCTAGCTTATTTCAAAAGAAATAACCTCAAGCTACACCACTGTCGTTCCCCCTTTCAGAAGTCAGCCATTATTAGTTAAATTAATGTTTGGAACCTGTATTTTCATCACACAATTGACCCTTGACGAGACAACTAAAATTGGTGGATGCGCCGGGAGAGCGAGAACCTCACAGACATTCATTTAACGGTTGAGAAGCGAAATATTCAGTTCCGGCGTAGTTTAGGTTTTTGTAAAACCGTCAAAATCAAATAGCACCGTCATTAATAATGCAAATACGAGTAGGAAAATTCCATGAAAATTTAATTGTAGGTTAGGAAGTTTCTCAAGTCAAGTAAACATAAACATGCCTTAATTTCCAAACAACACTAATTCCATCGACGAGTTAAATTTCAAATTGAGCTAAATCGCAGCCACACAACGCCATAAAACCGTCCGACGCTTCTAATGGTAAATTGCAATTAACGTAAAATAAATCAAAATATATGCCGATTTATTTATGGGCTTTAGTGCACGCACGTGTATATAAATTGACCGAACACCAAACAAATTGGCGTTTATTGCAGTCGAAATTTTTCATCGCGCCGTGCACACATACATTTATTAAATTTATGCGCGTAGCGTTATTTCAGAGGTTCTTAAGAGCCATTGAAATGCTTGTGCTGTTGCACGTTATTTTGTTGCATTGCTGCACTTTAACTTAATGAATATATTTTTAAGTAGGGGTCTTCGCTCGAGTGGCGGAGGTTTATGAGCGGATTCTTTTTCTTTATATTGCCACGAAATAAAAAACTTTGTAAGACATTCCTGCTTAATTTTGCTCTGTAGAGAGCTCGTAACAATTAACAAATTGCGAGTGCCAAGTTTTATGGCGGCTTGTATAGATACTCTGTGCCGACATTAACGGCGAACGCTGCCACTCTCTTTTAACATTCATTTTATACAAGCTTGCATAATCCTATAACGGGATTGGGCTCTTAAATCTTGGAATAACTTATGTATTCCAGTCAAGACTGATTTATTCGATCTCGTGCGTTAGCCTTTTCGCAGTTTTACGTGGGGATATAATTTCTTCATTTATTCTTTTTGTATCATTTCAGAAAGAGAAGAATTATAAGAGTCTGATATGGGTGTATCTGTGGTTTCACGTACTTCTGCACAAAACGGACTGTTTTTTTCATTATTTTCTTTGTTTACGTTTTCTAGAACACATTTGTTTTTTTCATTATTTTCTTTGTTTACGTTTTCTAGAACACATTTTGGCTTTGATTTTCAAGCACTATTAATTATGGTGTATACTTCACGGACATAATTTTATAAATTTTCAAGTTTTTAAGATAAAAAATAAAAAAATATAACCTCTGTCTCTTTTTAACATTTAATTATTATTTTTAACCGTCTGTTAAACTTTATTTTTTCTTTCCTGAGTACAGATGTTTTGTTAACTATGTTGGTATCTTACCAAACACACAAACGTCAGTTCTACCTTTGTTTTCCAGACTCGAAAAGCGGGAAAAGGAGAGATCAACCTGTGCATTGCATTAGCATATTATATTACTATTTCTAAGCTCTCCAAGATATTCAGAATTCCACATTTGCTATTAATTTAATTAATTTTCAAAAAACTTCGCCTATTTCTAATAACCCTGAAAAATAGCCTGTTCTGTCTAAAAATCGCTCGTCTATGTAAAAGGTGGTTTTATGTTAAATATCTACGAACTAGTAAATCAAACTGGTAATTTGTTGCAAGCATAACATAAATTCCTGTATGGCAGTAACCTGACACAGCTGAATGCTTTCATTTTAAATTGAGGTATACATATGTATTCAGATACAAACAGATTTGCATTTTTGCTTGCCATCAAGTTAATTTCAGCGCTATAAAAGTATACACGATTACAATGCAACTTTATAACGTGACATGTTCCGTTACTTGTAAATTCATAATGTACCTTACGTATACGGGTTGGCATAAGAAAAATAAAATGTATGGAACCTACATAACAATATATACAGGTGATCCATAAATGATGCACTAACTCTATATCAAGGACTATTTATTGAGCAAAGAAATAATAGAAGGTATACGCGTTCAAACTACACTGTTTCAGTTCGATATTTAACCATATTTAATTCACTACCGGAAATAGATGGAATTTTCATTTTCAAAATACTGAATAATTTTGGAATTATTATGTCTTTATCCATGGTTTTCTTCATAAAAATCACAAAAACTTAAACATTGTTCAGAATGAATAGTGGCTAATTTTTCACTTTTTTTTCTGTCTAAATCGATCGTTTTTTTAAGTGAACGTCAAATTTACGTATAAAAAAAATTTTTTTTGGTGATTTTTCTCAAACTTGTGAACTTAATAATGTGTTGAAAATACTCTGTATACCAAAATTTGGGCAAGACTAACATTAATTTAATAATTGTAACACATTGACTAAAGTAAGGTATATATCCAAATAGACTTACCATTTAAGTTTTTTTTTAGGAAAATTCACAACAAACAAATTTTTATTGAAAATGCACCATGATGACTTTTACTTTTGATTTTCTGTACTTAAGTTAAAAAATGGTCTAAGTTTTTCAAGATAGCCCCTGAAGCACAGCAAGTTAACAGTCACTTATACTACATAGTATAAACAGTTATTATAAAATGTTGATTTTCTTGTGAAAATTTGGATGCCTAGAGCTAAAAGTCAAGGTGAATTCATAAACCACAAGTACAAGAGTATGTTATTTTATAAGACTTAAATGATGGAGACGATCAGACAAATAATCCCAACATACTACATAAAAAATTTGACAACAATCGCTCCATTAGTTTGGAAATTAACTGTGTAATAAAAATTGGTTGAAGGTTATTTCAACAGGACTTCCCTTGCTCGTGAAGTACAGCCCAACAAATCCCGTTTCTTTGAAATATTAAAAGATTTTAAGACTTTAAGAACTTTTTTTATTTATGATAAACTTCATATATACATTAAAACAATTTCTTCTAGTTTGTCACCACACATTCAACTTTTTTTAAATGACACTGTATATTTTTACTTCCCGAGCGTAAGCCAAGGAAGTATAGTAATCGAGTCCATCATATTTTCACATTTTCTAGACGTTTCATGACCCCGTTTCTGGCTGTCTATCTGTTTGTCTGGTGTCTGTATCCATTTTAATTAGACACGTAATTTACGAAACTACTGGACCGATTGTTGCCACATTTTGTTCGTATATTAGGAATATCATGTAGATGGTAAAACACTAACCCAAATTTTCTAGTCATCCCCACCAACAACGTTATGACAATCCTCCAAAATTTTTCATAGTAAGTAGAGTTTAAATTTTATAAAATAACGTACTCCTGTACTTGTTCTTTATGAATCTGTCGTCAGATTTTCCTCAGAGCATCCACATTTTCACAAAAATTCGAAATTATACCTCAAACGTTTATACTAGTAGGGGCGGAGTGCTTAGAAGGTTGGTGCGTGGTCCATTACGCCTAGTGTTGGGTTTCAAACATGTAACGCGAAAATCGTTTACGGTTCGAATATTGCGAATTTTTTGTTTTTATATTACTACTTTGCTGAAATAATGTTGATCGAAACATTCTCAGGTGGGAAAACTCCCTATATCGGCATAATAGGCCCAAATGTGTATCAAAATGTCTTAAAATTTAAAGGTTGTTAAAAATAAACAGCCAATTAAATTTACGAATTTAACTCGTTTCTGTGGAAATTTGCAATTTAACACGCTTTAAATTTCACAATTTTTTTTTACAGAATTGCACTTATAAAGTCTACCTTTATCAACGAATTCACATTTTGGAACAATTGTTAATCCGTTTCCTGTCTTGGTCACTCTAGACGAAATATAAACAAGTGTATTTTTGTAATATAATGCGCTCAAATGCCATTAAAGTATAATACATTAATGAATTCAGAACAACAAGCTCCACAAAAATCTGGAAAAAAATGTCTAGAGTACCATTAAACAAAAGTTGAGGATCTTAGACAAAAAAAAAATTATTTTATAGGATGTCGTTTGCTTTTTACCCTATTACTAGTATTATTATCTATTATATTCGTTTTAATGTATAGAGGTTATCATAAATAAATGTTCGGAAAATCTATTTTTTTTTTTTCAAAGTAACGAGATTTGTTGGGCTGTACTTCAGCGGCGAGGGAAGTCCTGTCGAAATAACCTTCGACCAACTTTTTAGGTTCTTATATAACTTGTTTTTCTGGATTCATTAATGTATTATGCTTTAATCACCCAAACCCCGCCACTGTCTGATTCGAACGCATTATGTTACGAAAATACACTTGTCTGTATTTGGTCTGGAGTGACTATGATAGAAAACGAATTACCAACTGATCCAAGAATATGAATGCATTGATAAAAGTAAAAACTATAGCTATGTTACTGAGTTTTTCCATTTGAGAATATTTCGATCAAATGATTTCAGGAAGGACACGTCAAGTCCGACACGAGCAGTCTAATAGTTATAATAAAACCCTGAGGTTCTTGAGATTTGATCAATCCCCTGATATAATAGATAATAACAGCAATAATAGCATAATACCAAAATTTCGCATTTACATGTTTGAAACACTCGAGGTCATCAGCCACGCAATAACCTTGCGGGAACTCCACTTATAATGTTGTAAAAGGTTGCTGGACAATTTCGATTTTTTTTTGAGTGGTACGTAAATTTTGGTTAACGTTTTATTCTCTGCATGATATTTCTAATATATCGGTTCCGTACTTTCGGAGATCAATCTAATTAAATCCATACAGACGAACAGACAGATAGACAGATGGACAGACGGACAGACAGGCGACAGGCAGACGGAAACGGAAGACCACTTTTTTTGTAATCTAAGGATCATGAAACGTTGAAAAAACAGGAAACTGGCAAGTCGCCCGATGGAGTCGAACACTATATATCCTATACCCATATTATACTTAGCTTAAGCGCGGGAAGTAAAAATCGACACAGAAGGATAACACACAACCTATTTTTTTCCAGTTCTGGGAGTCATAAAACGTCGAGAAAACATAAAAGTACGGGTGGACCCTATTACAACAATACTTTTTTTATGCTCCTAAGTGTCGTATTTTCTGCACGTTGCAACTTGTTTAGTCAAATCTGATTCAAATTTGGTGTACTTTGTGGAATTTATTCAAAAAATTAAATTTTTATCAAAGATTCTAAGAACACGTGATATTAAAACTAATATATTTATCCCCACCAAGAAGGCGATGACGTCATTTCAAAAAACATTTATTGTGGTAGTATTAACTCAGGGCGATGGTTTTAACTCATGACTGTGGAGACACACAAAACAAAACCATTTATTATGTGTTTCATAACCGCACATCCACAGAAATTTTTTATACGTGTTGTCCTCATGTTTTCATTATTAATAAATCGAGGGTGGCTCTCCCTAAATTTTTCATTACAATTTTATTGTCGTACGACAGAGGACGATTTTTTATTAAATATTCAATTAAATTCATTATTTTTATTTACAAATGAATTACTGTTAGCGGTCACTGTTCAAACATGACCCGATTCCAGCCAAACGCAGCGACTAGAGGCGCGGTTTCCGTGGCAACGGTGTAAACAAAACGTCTAAATGAGTCATGATTTGGTCTCGGTCTCCGCTTACATTTGTAGATGCAAGTTTTGATACATTTGATACAAATGGAGCGAGATAAAGAAATTAGTCACAAACTTCTGGATAATTTTTTAAATATAGAAAATCACTCTTTTGCTATGTCAAGTGTGTTTGTGAATGGACGTAGTAATTTTGGCATTTTGGTGCAACTAAGTACCTATATTAAATATCATGTGTACAATGTGAAATTAAACATTTAACCGTTTTAAAATGTTTACCTTTCGTAAGTAATTCTAAAATAAAAAAAATATTACTAAATATTTATTATATATTATTATTTATTTATATACCAAGACGCAATTTTTAATAAAGGTAGTTTATTCATACGATGAGACCCTGTTGGTGGGGCAATGTATTCTGATGTGTACAATGTAACACCAGTCATAACATTATCCTGATTTTAATATTTATTGTAGAAGATAAATAACTAAATAAATAAAATTAACCTTCTGTAATCATTAAATCCGTCTTAGTGTTTTACCCACTTTCACAAAGCTAGTTTAATAAATTGTAAATTATAATTGTACAAACTTTTATATAACTCATAAAAGCCATGTAAGTTTAAATTCAAAATTAGGAACGGACAGACGGACGGAAATCATAGTTGCCAAACCGTCCACATGCAAATTCTGGATTTTAACGAAATGTAATATACCACACACGTGGGTACATAAATTCGTATGTATGTGAGTATGTTCATTGTCGTTTATCTGCACAAATGTACAGGGTGATTAAAAAATGGCGCACCAACTCTTTGACATATTGTTAAGGAATAATTTAGAAAATCCTTGAACCTAAGTGTAGAAGACATATTAAGTGTTAGGTATATGAAATTGATCGAATTTTCATTGTTTAACATAATTTTGGAAATAGCATATTACAAAAATTTTAAAATTATGACGTATGAATTTAAAAACAATGACTAATTTTTCATCTTTGTTAATATGCCATGTAAAATAGTCTCCTACTTCAGTTTGAGTAAATCGATGTTTATATTATTAATTTATTAGTTATACTGGAGCGAACTTAACATAAAAAATGCGTTTAGAGTTGACTTGTTTATTTGTGCGCACAACAAAACCATTTCGTAAAATAATAAAACTTTCACTCCATGTCTCTCGGAGTAAATTACTGTCTGAAGTTACACAGTCGTAACGTAGTTAACAAGATGTTTACCGTAGAAGATCACGCAGAACGCTCTAAACCCGTACTTTATAGTTTTCTTAAATGCGCTTTATTACCGAGCCGACAAACAGATAACCATAGAAAAATTAGTGTTCCACATAAAGTTGATCGTCCCGAAAATAACCCGAACCGCTCCATTCCTGCAATCACGGCTCTCGAAAGCTGCTTTCGCCCGCAAAACAGGGTTGCCTCTTGAACTGTCACTGTTTTTGAGGGGTTCGTCGATGAAGGCCAGTCCTGTTGGATACATTATTCGGTAGTAATCTTAGCAACAATGCGAGAATATAATGGAACAATGTAGAGTCGGGATCAGCCCTCTATAAGCTAGGTTAATTGCAGGGCACAATTAGTCACGCAGAATGCACAACCCCGTAATGACACGCTCGTTTATATGATGCCCTGTGCTGATATCCCATCAAACCGGTATATATGACGGACGTCTTTCTTTATAGCTGAACGTAATTCCGATAGTAAACTTAATTAACTCCTTTGTTTTAATGGCGATTTTAGAACACGCGGTATCGATTGCAAAGTAGTAACTCTGCTCCAACAATCTAACTCCATTGTAGAAATCACGTAGTTGGGAAAGAGAACGGTCCAAGCCAGACGGCATTATACATTCCTGGCCGGGGATTGAAACGTGGATTGGCATCGGATTATTTGCAAGTCAGATTCGCGATGGATGACACCTCGCGATACAGAAAGTGCCAAAACCGCGTTAGAAGTTGTTAGATGGAAGAGGAAAGCGGACTCATTGTTTTATGGAAATTCGACCCGTTTTGAATATATGAATAAGTCGGAAGCAAATCGCGTGTGTTTACAAGGACCGCAGGCTAAAATTTGGACGCTGCTGTAGAAAAAATTTATGGGAGGGCAATGCAATTTTCGCCCTTTACAAAAAAAATGGAGGTTGGAAATAACCACAAATCCATAACGTCCTATTTTTTTCTTGGCTCGGTAAACAGTTTTCTACGTTGGATTATGCAACGACTGTACCAGGCAAAATGAACTTTTTAACACTGTAGAGATTAAAAATGTTCCGTTTCGGTTTATAAAATATTCCTGCATTAAAAAGCGCGTCCTACAAAAATGCTCAAATTCTCTTGATTTTCATTTTCTGAGCGTAAGCTAAGAAAGCATTGTAATTGAGTCCATCGAGCGGCTGGCCACTTCTATGTTTTCTCGACGTTTTATGATAAGTCTCTCGTTTTCATGTGTGTCTGTCGTCTGCCGTTAATCTTCTAATCTACCAAATCGCCAAATTTTGTATAGGTGATAAAACGCTAACCAAAATTTTTGAATATCCCTACAATGAGATCAGTTCATCTCTAACTTTTACAATAGTAAACGTTAATTTAATTTTATAAAATAGTATGCTCCTCCACTTGTGTTTATTAATTTGTGCTGAGTTTTTACGCTAAGCATCCAGATTTTTGAAGAAAAAAAAAAACAAAATTGTATAATGTCTTAAAAATTGAAAACATTGAGATCTTGGAAACATTTTAAAGATATCGGAATTGATACAATATTGTCGAATAAATGTACTATAGTCCTAAATAGCTAACACCCCATTATTTTTCCATTATTCGATTTTTACTTTTTCGATTATTTCATTTTTCGATATTTCAATTTTGGAATTTCTCAATACATGTTTCAATTCTTCACTTTCGCAATTTTTATAAATTTCGAATTTTTTGTTTTTCAATTTCTCAACTTTACGATATTTTAGTTTTACGCTTTTTCAAATATCAGATTCTAATATTTTTCGATTTTTAAGGTTTTTCAATTTTGACGTTTCTAAATTTTCCATATCCCGATTAATCGATTTTTCGACTTTTCGATTCCTCAAATTTTTTGACTTTTCGACTTACACATTTTTCAATTTTTCGATTTTACCATTTCTGGATTTCTCGAATTTTCGATGTTTAGATTGCTCGACGTTTCGATTTCTCGAATTGTTAGTTTTTCAATTCTTCAGTTTTTCGATTTTTTTATTTTTAAAATTACTGATTTTTCATGTTCTTGATTTTTCAATTTATCGACTCTTCCATTTTTCAGTTTTTCAATTTTTCAGTTTTCGATTTTTCGTTTGGAATTTTTGACTTCTCGATTTTTACTTTCCGATTTTTGAATTTTTAATTTTTTCGATTTTTTGATGTTTCGATTTCTCAGTTATTCAATTTTTCAATTCTTCAGTTTTTCGACGCTTTAATTTTTCGACTTTTCAAATTTTAGATTTTTTGATTTTTCAATTCATCGATTTTTTAATTTTTCGAATTTATATTTTTACGTTTTTCAAAGTTTCGATTTCTCGATATTTCGATTTTTCGATTTCTTGACTTTTCTATTTCTCCATTTTCCGATTTCGAGGTTTTTCAGTTCTCGGTTTCTTAATTGTTCTACTTTTAAAATTTTCTCAGTTTTCGATTTTTCAATTTTTCGCTTTTTTGATGATTTTAACTATTTTTTGATTTTAAATAATTTCATTTTTTTCAATTTCTCGGTTTTTCGATTATAAAAATTTTACAATTTTTCAATTTCTCAATTTTTGACATTTCTAAATTTTTGATTTCTCAATTAATCTAATTTTCGACTTTTCGATTTCTCGAATTTTGGACTTTTAGATGTTCCCATTTCTAGATTGCTCGACGGCCCGATTTCTCTATTTTCAGTTCTTCAATTCTTCAGTTTTTCGATTTTTAAAATTTCTGATTTTTAGATTTTTCAATTTTTCCACTTTTAAATTTTTCAGTTTTTCAATTTTCCGATTTTTGGATTTATCGAGATTTCGATGTTTTGTTTTTTATTTTCGATTTACATAACTTGTTTTTAATTTTCAAATTGGATTTGATGCTATTTACATTTTTAGATTTTTTGGTTTTTCGACTTCTCGAGTTTTCGTTTTCTCGATCTCGGGGTTTTTCAGTTCTCGGTTCCTCAATTTTTCTATTTTTCACTTTTTTGAAGTTTCGATTTATCTATTTTTTTATTTTTAATGATAATAATGTTTATTTCTCGACTTTTCGGCTTCTCGAAGTTTTGACTTATTGACTTTTAGATTTTTTATTTTGGATTTTTGGATGTTCCCATTTCTATTTATCTCGAATTTTCAATATTTCGATTACTGGCGTCTCGAATTCTCGATTTTTTAGTTTTTCAATTCTTCAGATTTTTGATTTTTAAAATTTTTCATTTTCATGTTTATTAATTTTTCAAGTTTTCGGTTTTTAAAATTTTTGGATTCTTCAATTTTCCTTCCGATTTTACAATTTTTCAATATTTCAAGTTATCGAATTATCAGTATTTCAATATTTCAGTTTTGGGACTTTTCAACAATGCGATTCTTCTATTTTTCGATTGATTGGTTTCATTTTGAATTTTTGACTTCTCGATTTTTCAATTTTTCAATTTTCCGAGGCTTTAATTTCCGATCTTTCTATTTTTCGATTTTAGATTTTTCAGTTTTTTGATTCAATTTCTCGATCTTTGGATTTTTCGATTTTTCAATTTTTCGGCGTTTAAATTTTTTGATTTTTGGATATATCGAGATTTCGATGTTTCGATTTTCTAATTTTCGATTTACATATCGATTTTGTAAAATGTTCCATTTTCCAAATATTAATTTTTGGACTCGACTTTTCGATTTCTTGAGTTCTCGATCTTTTGATGTATCGATGTTCAGTTTTTCGATGTTTCGATTTTCCCATTTCTAGGTTTTTCAGTTTCTGATTCCATTATTTTTATATTTTTAAAATGTTTACATTTTTTTGATTTTTAAATTTTTCTATTTTACGATTTTTTGATGTTTCAATTTAGCTATTTTAATTTTTAATAATTTAAATTTTTCAATTATCTCGATTTTTCGATTTTGAAAATTTTTGGATTTTTCTATTTATCAATTTTTCGATTTCTCAATTTTTCAGCATTTCAGTTTTGGGAATTAGTTAATTTCTAGATTTTTCAATTTTTGGATACTTTAATTTTTCGACTTTTCGGATTTCGATATTTTGGTTTTCCAATTTGTCGAATATTAAAATCTTTGATTTTTCGATTTTTTACTTTTTTTATTTCTCAATATATCTATATTCCGATGTTTCAATTTGTCGATCGTTCGATCTCGAATTCTCGGTACTTCCATTTTTCAGTTTTTGGAAAAACATTTTTTCGTGTTGGTTATTTACTTTAAATATATTTTATATTGTACGCAATTGTACGGATTGCGCCCCCCCTGGAATTTGCGTCCCCGTGGCACAGGGGTCTGATGAGTATAATTTACTTTATAGAGATTATTAAAAAACAAATACAAAAACAAAAACTTTTTTATATTTTTTCAAAGGAGCGGGATTTGTTCCGCTTGAAGGGCGAGGGAATTTTTGTCGAAAAACATTTGACCAATTTTTACTGCTACTTAACCTTTTTATTGCTCGAGCGATAACTAAGGAGGTCTATCCGGGGAACGGTTATTTTTATGTTTTCTCGACGTGTCATGACCTAAAGAATGAAAAAATAGATTTTCTGTTTCCGTTTGTCTGTCATCTGTCTGTCTGTCATTTCATGTACACTGTTTAACTGTACAAACAAGGAGCGCGTTGATATCCGCCTTGAAATAACTGTCTGAATATGTTAAAATGAAATTGTTAGTAGTGCTAAAAGGTAAATATTCATTATATTTTATAGGTGAGGATAAACCTATTTATTTGTTACTGCGAACGTGACACCGCTTGTAACAAAAGGCGTTACCACTTGGACGGATAATTTTAGCACTTCTCCGAACGACACGTATTTGCTCTAGCTAACAAAGTAACACAGGATTTCAACAAATTTAGATCCCCGAAGACATTTGGGAATTCAGTAAGAGCAGAAGACCGACGTCCGAGCGAGTGTCTGGTAAGTCTTTTGATAATCAATAGAAGGACAGCTTGTTTGAGCCTCGTTGCTTTCTGTCAACTTTACTCACCTTTTCACTATATTCGAGCACTGGGATTTACAGAAAATGATAAGAAGCTTCAAAGCCGACATCCGCATTACAGTTTATTGCAAAACAAAATACACAAGCGAATTTCTAGAAGCAGATCCGAATAAGTGGAATTACGAGAAAATATTTTCTACATCTTTTCGAATAGCAAAAAAAAAGAGGAACCGGCGTTTGTGTTATTGTATTGTTAGTCGATTACAGAAAATGGGTCACTTAAGTGATTTGAGGCAAGCTTACGACAGTGGTCCAAAAAAGATAAACTGGAGTCATAATCTTGTCAAGCTCATGTCAACAAAGACCTGGACTTGAATGGGTGGTTGCCGGAATCGTCCGACTGATCACGGGATTAAATCGGAATGGACAAAGGGATTCCGATTCATTTACTTGGGATGATTGTGTGAGACTCCCTTGTTTGCACAATAAGAGTAAACAGAACAGGTAATAATTGCTTATACGCTACAGGCTTGAGTTCGGGCATCTAAATACGCAAGCATTAAGTACTTATGAATGTGCTTAAAGTTTTTTTTTAATGAAACGTGAACACGAAATTTGAGTGGTTTTCCTACTCACAACGTATAGTGGTCTCGGCAGATGAAAAGATGTCAATTACGTAGCTAGAAGTTCCTTCACCTTCATATAGTTATATACACGATCCCGGGTAAACAGCATCGTCAGTTCATAATCAATATCGACGCAAAAGACAAATAAAGGAACTTAATCTGACGTGAAAGCGAAAGTAAGGTAAGAGAAGATGAACGAAACAGGTCGTTGGTAATCCGCAGACGATACCAGCTTCATTAGAAGCTCCGTGAAACGGAACGAAATCAAGAGGAGGACTTGACCAGATCATCTGCACGGTGCCGTGAATTCCCAGCTTTGTTTCAAACTTTGAATACGTTAATAAAGTAATTCGTCGCGGTGAAATAAGTTCTCAAATAAATTGAACAAAACCCGCTACATTTAGTTGCGAAAAAATATTGTCTTAGCGACTAGCGTCCGGATACAGAGGTTTGTACAATAGATCTTAAAATTTTTTGCTTTGTTTAAGGCGACTCGCTAGGGGAGGTATAACCATTCTTCCCTTTTTTCTATGACAAAATGACTAATATTATATTATACATCAAACTGTAGTTTTTTTTTCATGTTATAAGCCTTTGAAAACAGTTCAATCAAGCCAAACAATGTAACAGAGAAATATCGTAATGAAGGCATCATTGTCTTCTTTTTTTCCTCTTTTCTGTGTTAAACATCATAGAATCGCTTAAAAATCCTCACAATGATAAAGTAACGTATTCTAAAAACCCCTGTCATATTAAATAATATTTGTTAGTACATACAGTCTTTGTTAAAATTAAAACATACCATAAATTAAGTAATTCAAAATAGGTCGAACGATTTTAAGAGGAGTATTAGTGAAAAATTAGTGATACAGTCCTTAGCAGAGTTTTTAACAAAATCGAACAATCAAAATGGGTTTGAATTCAACACGGTTTTGAGTGCTTAGTTAGTTCGGGGTCTTACCGACAGCAGCCAGGAAAAAAACCTTTCTGAGGAGACTGACAGTCTACCCTAAAGTAATTATTAACGTTCTCGACTGATTTTTCTAATTTATAACGATGAATTTGATTTTATACAAGTTCTCCGAAAGAATGAATGTTATTGTATCGATTATTATGTTAGAAACTGGTAGATTTCGAGTTACGTAAGTGTTATATTTCTAGTTAAAAGTATACGTACTATTCTACTATTACTATAAATTCTTGACATTATTTTTAATGTATGTTTTGCACTATTAGTAATAAAATTACACAGCCATTGTTTAACACGTATCAGCAGCTGAGCTAAGATTTTATTACTGATCTTTGAAACGAAGTGTTTAATAAAAGCCATACGTCCAGCAACTTCAAGTTTCTATGTCAGAATTGTCTGAAATTTTAAACCACATCGCATTCAGGACAAACGTACGTATATTTTTAACAATATATTTTTTTAAGAATACTCCGTCTAAAACAAGTTTGCTTAACGAACAGTTTTTTTAATATTAAAATTTTGATGAACAATCTACAATGTTTCTGATTAGCTTAAAACGTTTGAAAAGATTCTAGAGCATTCTGTTTTGCAATTTCAATTTTAATTGGTAAAACTAAACTCACACTCATAAACCACAATGCAGGAGTATAAATATTGTTATACAATTTTAAGTTGTTTTTTGCAAAAATCTGGATGTCTGTGATGAGGTCATTAATTTTTTGGGAGGAGATAAACGCCTAAATTTTGATTAACCTTTTACCATGCTTACGATAGCTTAAAACATTTTCAGGAATTCAGAGCGTTCCGTTTTGCACTCAGATACATATATGTAGAAAAGATTTAATATGCAATACATTATTAACATGAACTCAATGAAGAAAAAGCAAATTAAAAAACAGCAAAAAAAAACCTGGAACATGTTTCATCATTTGAACAGACATAAACGTTATGTTGATTTTTTTACATTTTATTCCGAAGTTTCGTCCTGTGTCATCTTCAAATTGTCAATATTCATCAGTTCTTTTCTCTTGTCTATACTGGATCAGGTTGATCTGCTACAAAAAAAATATTAATTTCCATCTAACATCTACCCTTAATGAATTTATTAAATAAAGATGCATTAACTATCTATTGTTAAAAAAATCACCCTACTGTTTGGTTTAAAAAAATACCTCAAAAAGTTCTCGTTTCGAATTCAAAATTTTCTATAATCAAACCAGGAAATTTTGAATCTTTTCCACTTTTTACTTTACACAATTTTATGATGACGTCAACAACATTTTTGCAAGGACACGTATATCAACTTATTAGATTGGTGCAGTGTAATACTAAAAATAACAGTTTTGAATTCCTAAAATTTTCTGAAAAAATGAAGTGAATCGTTCCGGATTTAATAAATTTTGTTCGACAAAATTTTGAGATTACGTCATCAATTTTTTGGGGGGGAATAAACTGATATATTTTGATTAACAATTTACCATGCTTACAATAACTTTAAAACATCTGCCAAATTTCAAAGTATTCCGTTTTGCAATTCTTGATTTATTCAATAAAATAAATTGACTGATTCATTAGTTTTTTGAGTCACCCTGTATAAGCAAATTTAAAAAATATGATTGAAATGATAAATTACAAGTATAGACTGATCATATTTTGCACATTTTAGATAGGATTTATTTGGCAAAATTTTGATCTGACATCATCAATTTTTAGGAAGGGCTAAGTAAACATATTTTGATTAAAAAAATATCATGCCTATCATAACCTTAAAACACCCGATAAAATTTTGAGATGACGTCATCAATTTTTGGGCTTGTTAAACAGGTACATTTTGATTAAAAATTTACCATGCTTACAACAACTTTAAAGTATTCAGTTTTCCAATTCTTGATTTAATCAATAAAATACACTGACTCAGTCATTAATTTTTTTGGGACATCCGGTATAACTAAATCTAAAAAATATGAATGCAGTGATAAATCACAAGTATAAATTCACCATATTTTGCACATTTAAGATAGGATGTATTCAACAATATTTTGAGGTGACCTCATCATTTTTAGAGGGGATGAGCAAAAAAATTTTGATCAAAAATGTACCATTCTTATGATAACTTTAAAACATATGATGAATGATAAATCACAAGTAAAAACTCATTATATTTTGCACATTTTATACGGCAAAATTTTGAGCTGACGTCATCAATTTTTTGGAGGAATAAGAAAATATATTTTGACTAAAAATTTACTATGCTTTTCATAACTTTAAAACATCTGCAAGATTTCAAAGCATTCGGTATGGCAGATTCAAAAATAAATTGCAAAATGTTTAATAATTTAGATTTTTTTTCCAAAAATCTCGACGTTTCTGGTAAAAACTCAACACGGACTCATAAACTACATATGTAGGACTATGTTATTTTATACAATTTAAAACCACTTGCTATGTCTAATTTTGAAATGACGTCATCATATTATTGGTGGGGATGATTAGACAAATTTTGGTTAGCGTTTCACCATCTGCATGATATTCCTAATACAAATACAAAATTTGACAATAATCGGCCTCGTACAGACAGACAGACGGAAACGGAAGACCTATTTCTTCGTACTCTAGGAGTCATGAAAGGTCAAGAAAACGTAAAAATGTAGAAAGTCGGTCGACGGACTCGATTACAATACTTCCTTCGCTTACGCTCGGGAAGTAAATATATATATATATATATAAAAAGTATATTTACCTACCAACAGAAGAGTATTGAATTTTATTCACATTCTTGAAAAAAACAAATTGCAGTTAGAACAATACATACTAACAAAGGAAAATATTAAGTAGATATCTATTTATTTTTTCTCAAATAAAAACCTAATAATAGTCAATAACCATTTAGAGTTGCCCCATTTCATAAAATTTGTCTTCTTTTATTGAATTCAGAAATTTACTTCACTGATATCCTTTTTTACATAATTCGATACAGAGAGCAACAAATTCTATAATATAATAATTAAATAAATATAAATAAATAAGTAAATAAATAGATAGATAAATAAATAAATAAATCAATCAATCAATAAATAAAAAAATAAATACATAAATAAATAAATTAATAAAGATTTATTTGCCCAAAAGAATAATTCCATTTGCAGGGCAAACCAATTATAAGTTTCAATAAAAGAAAAATATTAAGACCCGATTTATAGAAACCGATGTTAAAGTTAATTCGCGATTAACTTTTAATTGAGGTCCGTTGCTAAGTAACGTGCATGTTCTAACCAATCACGGGCTCATATTCCACATTTTAATCCTCTGTTAAATTAACTGAGGATTAAATATTTAATTCGCTTTTCTATAAACCGGCCCTAAATACCTTAAATATATAAATTCAGAGTCTACACTTGTAAAATATAACTAATAGATTTATATTAACCTAAATTTAATTCTAATATCTCAAGAGAATAAGAAAAATGATTATTTTGCGTTGAAAGTCTTTTGTCGTCGGCCTGTCACAAATTATAATCAATACTGTTTGATATCAACTTAAAGATGGTTTTATAACCCATGTCTATACCATTTACTAATTTCAGCTCAGGTAGATTTTATGAAGAATTGCTGGCTGCATTGAGTGGCTACTACTTTGACTTACCTGACGTTCCACCTTAAATTGAAACTTTATCAAGGCAACTCGCACGTTTTCTGCATGGAATTTTCGATCATTTTCAGAACGTAATATCTCCATTATTAACAGACTTATTATGTTTGTGAAAATTTAAAAATATAAAAAATATAAGCCGTTCATAACTTTCTTTATATAATGCAAGCTGCTAAACGTTTTTTTTTACTATATTTCAGTTCCAACAAATGAAGTCGAAAATATATCTGGTATGATTTCCAAGGTTTTGTAAGCTGAAAACAGTAGCAAAAAGTTCCAAAATTTCCATAAATAACTGAAATATTGATTTATTAAAATATTGACATATTTCAATAAATTTAAAAAATATATGATAAACTGTTTAAAAAAACTACCTTCGCATTATATAGTGAAAGTTGTGGACAGGACACATTTAAACTTTCATAAAAATACGTAAGCGTGTTAATAATTGAGATATTACATTCTGAAAATGTATTGACAACACCATACGAGCCAAACGTAGCGACTCTTTTAATAAAATTGTAAGATGACGTCATAAATTTTTTAGTGGGGATGAAAAAACTATTTCGATTAGTATTTAACCAAAGAAGATTAACAAAATTTGAACAAGAAGTGACACTCCTGTCGGTGTTTTTGATCTTTTGCTGGTCAATGTTGGTGACCTTCAGACATTTTGTTGGGGTGCTTTGACGCGGGAATTTTAAAAGTTGATTTTTATCAAAGGTTGAATGTTGACATTAATAATTTGTCATTTAGGTCGGAAAAATTGGTCGCACGTAAATTTATCGCATAGTCGATTAAAATTAGGTAAAATTCATCGCAAAGTATTTTGTTTTCATAAAATTACATTTTTATTGATTAAAAAAAAAAAAGCGACAAGATGAGCAATTCAAGTTTTCATAGATAAATTAAAAGCAATGTGAATAAGATATTCATGTCACTGTCATTTGTGCTTTTTGTTTAAACCACTTCCACAACGCCGCACAAAAATTTTCAAAAGACGTCAAATTATATTGGCTTTTAAAGCGTAATTTTGGCTAGCATTGTTGACAAAATAAATTCAAAGTATCAAAATTTCGGATTTAAATTCAAACGTCAGTCAGAGTCATAAGAAGGGGCCATTTACAACGATGGTTTTTAAAATGGCAAGGTTAGAACGATGAAAATATGTATATGAAATAAGTGTTTATCGTTACTTATGATTATTATCAGCAACAGAGAAATTCCTACAGACAGAAAAACGGAAACGGGACATCCGTGTTATCTAGAGTTTTATACATTTTTACTACAAAATATATGTATTGATTCGTGGTACACCAAAATTTGCATGTTTCCCTGAACTAAAACATTAATATCTGACAGATACATCATTTTTTATACAAATTTAATAAAAAGCGTCAGTTGCAAAAATTGTTTCAAGTTCTTTTTTTAACTTGAATTTCTTAGACAGTCTCCTTGAAAAGAAATCTCTACAACACCGTTATAGCCTCTGTTGCTTATAAGGACGTATTTAATTAAAAGCTTGTTTTTTAAACTTCGCTTTAGCCAAAGAGCTAGAAATATTTTCACTAGTCGACATAATTAAACGTAGTCTTATGGAGGTATTAAAAGGAGATAATTACATAAATCTTTTGATAAAAAATTCGTTTGAAGTAAAATAATTTCTGCAGGAAGTTTTCTCAAAACTAAAGACGAATTCGCTACATTACTTTTTAATTTACTCTCCTGGAGTCTCAGCAAATGCATTTTCTGTGAATTACCTGCTGCAGACCTTTAATGTTTTAAGCCAGCTGCAGCAATCAATAAGCGCGGAGGTCAGCTTGGGTCTTCATATCTCGGTTCAGTCAGCTGCACTAGTAAGTGACCATAAATCACCCAAAAGTTTCACATTAATCTGGAAGTTCGAAATCTAGGGGTCGCCTCGAGTTGTTAAATTAATATTTTCTTTAGTTCATTATTAATTAATTAGTCGACCGCGAGTGCTCCTACAAGCAGTTAATTCTATCGTTTTTCTCGTGTTCGCAGCACGAACACTTCTAAGAGTTCCGCCCAAGTTGGAGAAAGAGATCAAACTAATTACAAAGTTTCGTCCTTATTGTTGTGCGCACGTTTATAAAAAAATTACGGCTACTTAAAGCGAGTTGAATTTTGTTCCTTTTCAATTAAAACCCGTAAAAGTTTGGTCAGGTTGTCTGAAGCCCTAATCAAAACTGATTACGTGGGTCAATTACCGGTAATTCTTCATGAAATATGGACGTGCTCGCCTGCTGCACCGCCAACATGGTAATGTTTCATTGTACGGCAGTGTTTTCGGGGGTAAGTTACCCTTGACTTGTTTTTGCTGGCTAATTGGACGGCAGACGAACTCGACATGGCACTTTATAATTCACTGCCACTCGATCTGTCAATGCACAAATGCTCCGGTTAAATAATAAATATAGCGGATTCCGGTGCACCGGGACTTTTCCTCTACTGGAACCGATACCATTTCCACTGCACTGCTCGGTTTCGATTGTTTTGTTTTCGACACGGTCGGCCATTTTGATACAATTGTTGAGGGAATTGGAAGGCGGCAATGTTCGTAGTTTGGTCAAAAGTTAGACCAAGCTGAATGCGAGCTTTGAGCTTGGATACGTCTTTGAAACAAAACGTATGTGAAATTCGGTTTTAGTCAATTTCAGCCAAACAAAGATGGCGGAAATGTCTGATACACAGCTAAATAGGCAAGACTTTAAACAATGTATATTAAAATTAGAAACTTTAAGAGCAGTTGTTAACATTTATGTGACAAGTTTGAATTACTTAGACGTAACCTCTTAGTAGAAATCAATGTTCTTGACTGAGGTCAGCAGAAACATCAATATGTTAGATAAAATAAAAATAAAACGCAAAAAGAGGTAATTTTAGCCTTATCTCAGTAGTTATTAACCTAATGTCAAAATTATACAGAGTTTTGAATAAAGGCATGAAACACAGATAAAGTAACACTTTACTTACTTTTTAAACTGAGCTGTGGAAATGGAGGCCAAGGTGTAATAAACCGTGTAATAAAACATCGTATTTTGAAAAAGATCGTTATTGCTGACAACCTTTCAAATTGCCCAAGGACTTATAAACTATTTAGTCTTTATTTCGAGAATATTTCTGATTATGTCATTTTTGTTTAATTTTTTTAACAGACTTCTTGATTTTATAAGCTATTGCAAACATTGTTATCGCTATCAAAATTATAACGCCTTTAATATACCATATCATCCAAAAATATTCCTCTAGTCCGCAATGAAATTTATTTTTAAAATAATGATATTCGCAATATTAACATGCTCCTTGTTTAGTTTAAAAGTTCCGGTCAAATAAAGTGCAAATAGCAGAAATGGTTGGTTAATAAGGTTTTTTCGATGTTTCATGTCTCCTAAAAAAGTCGGTCTCTTGTCTCCACGTGTCCCAGGTCTTTGGGCGATATTTATTGTATTTTATTTCAGAATGTTTCCGACTATTTCTTCAAAAATTTTATGACCTAATGTTATAAATATTTATCTAACGTAAATTCTATTTAAGATGTGTTTTGAACCTTATATCTGTACATTTTTGGGAAAAAAGTTGTACAACATAATGTTGTAATTTAACTTAGAAACTATAAAACCGATTCTCTGAAATTCTGTCCATGCTTTAAGATTAGTGTGACCATGGTAAATTGTTAATTAAAATACATCTGTTGATCCCTTCTAAGAAGTTGATGACGTCAGCTCACAACGCTGTTAAGTAAATCTTACTTGAAATTTGTAGTGTGACATGCTCCTACTGTAAGCGTATACGGGTTACCGCAAACTAAAGAAATAAAATTTGTAAAAATATATACTAAAATTTTTTAATTTGTTACTAAATAGAAAAAAGCTTGTTTAGTCATTTTCTCAGCGCTGATTTTTTTACATAAGTGTTAAAAAATATGGTTTAAGACATAATGTTGTTTGAATGTTAATAATATTTTTTATTAGTTAGAATTGTTTAACCTGGGTGTTTTAAAAATGTAATAAATCTTAACTAATTGTCTTATAATTTTTTATTATGTTTTTGGTTTTGACTAAATACTACAGTATTTATATTTGTGTAGTACGTTTTTTGAAAATTGTTATAACATATAACGAGCGGTCATTGGACATCATATTGCAATACTGTATTTTAAACGGTTATTTTAATTTAAAACATTGGTTAGAGTTCATGACGTACAGTTCCTTCGAAAAATTGTAAAATTTAATTTACCAAATTTTATTATTTTTTTATGATAATTGTTATATGTTAAAATAAATGTGTGGACTGTTAAACTACAAGTAAAGAAGCATGTTATGCATATGTTTCAAGTGAGTTTCCTATAACAAAATTTTGAATGACATCATCAATATTTTAACAAGAACGTTTATATCAATTTGAACAGGTGCAGTGGAATACTAGTAACAACAATACAATATTGTCAAATTTCTGGAAAATAGGATGAAACGTTCTTGATTCGATCAATAAAAAAAATCTGGGCTCCAGCGCCTTATTGCTTTAAGACTTCGGTAGTAGAAGATCATATTATGAGCATAAAGAAGAAGACGGAGTAACAATTAAAAAATGTAATAATAATAAACAAAATCACAGTAGAGTCATAAACCACAAGTACAGGAATATATTATTTAATGAAATTTAGATAACCTGTACTACGCAATATCATGAGCGGACGTCATCAAATTGTTTGTTCTACTATTTACGTGGTATTCCTAAAATACAAATACGGATAACAAAACGGGGCCGTTGGATATTTTTGTGAAAATTTGAATGCGTAGGGTAAAAACTCTAAGGCGAATTCATAAGCCACAACTACAAGATGTTATTTTATGAAATTTAAATGGCGTTTACTAAAAAAAACTTGCGGGGACATCATCAAATTGTTGGTGGGGATGATCAGACCAATTTTGGTTAATATTTTACCGTCTGAACGATATTCCTAACGTACATATCAAATTTTACAATAATCAGTCTGATAGTTTTGGAAATCTGTACTAAAATCGACACAGACAGACGACAGAGGACAGGCAGACGGAAACACGAGACCTACTTTTTGGGGTTTTGGTGTTTAGTAAGTTGCGGCTTTATCTTCTGTGTAAAAGCCAATGCAGTAACTTTATGTGACTTTCACAGATACACTAAACTAAATTAATATTTTTTTTTAAATTTTGAAATCTGGCACATATTTGATGTATGTTTTCTCAGATTAAAAATATTTACATAGTTTTATGGTAGAATTAAACTCACGTTAGTGTGTACTTATTTTCCACTAAAAATGACTCGAAGAACTTCCCTCGCCCTGAAGTACAATCCAAGAAATCCCGTTTTATTGGAAAATTACAAAATTCGATTTAGCAAAATTGTATTTTTTTATGATAACCTCTGTATTAAAAAAATCTCTACAAAAATAGGATTCGAACTCATGCGTGCAAAGTTCAAGTTGCTGAAACTCGGCGCCGTAGATTATGCTGTCCCGAATTGCGCGAGATTTCAGTTACATGACTCTCCGTAAAAATTTTTCACAAACATTTTTGTAAAATAATTGTGATTAAAAATCAAGGTAGATTTATAAACAAGTGTCGGTGTAAGAGTATATTATTTTACAAAATTTATAATATTTGATCTACAAAATTTTGGTTAGCGTTTTACCATACACGATATTCCTAAACTACGTATTTTAACAAAGAAAATTTTGGCGGCCGGAAGCCACGATATGGGTACCGGGGACAGGGAGAACGACATTCAGGCTGAGGACGTGTGTGAATAGAGTTGATAGAACAGTGAAAAAGTACAAAGAGAGTTCCTGCAGTAGACCACGATACCATACCGAACCGTAAGTATCCGGTTGGATACTACATGCAATTGACTCGCCGCCTCCGAAGGATCTAGACTCCATACCGTCATAACCGCTCCCGTTCTTTTTTTAAACCGCCACCGCGCGACACCTTTCGGCGTACCGTCCCCATATGAACCCCGTTTCATCATCGCCGACCCTCCAGGATCCGAAGAAGCTTCGTTCAGGGAAAAACTGCCGGGAAAACTGGGTTTCCAGATCCTTTTGTTTGCCGAAAGTTTCCTTTTCTTATTAATTTAAATTTTTCTTATCTAGGTGGCAAGAAATAAAAGCAGGCGTTAATCTTGACCAAAATATTATTAAGACTCACTGGAGATCCGCTTCTTCGGATAAAGTACCCTTAGCCCCCGAGCAACTGCCCCCGTACAAGGCGCCAATTCTGTGACGTCAAGGCGACCTTTTCGTCTAAACCGGATAGGCTTGTCAACAGCGGTATCAGTCGTTCCAGGGCGCAATGCTGACGTACGCCACAACCCACAATACGATATCGGAGAACCTATCACCGCTATCGTCACCGACCCCAGGGTTTCATAAACTATAAAATTTGGCAATAATAAATCGGTCCAATAGTTTCGGAGATTATCTGTCTAATAAAAATCGACACAGGTAGACAGAGAAACGGAAACGGGAGACCTATTTTTAAGTAGCTAGTAGCCCGATGGACCCTATTACTAACTTACGTGCGGGAAGTAAATATTCATTAATAAAATTATAAGACGTTTACATACACAGCTGCGGTTGTCACCATGTTCTACTCGACTCTGTTTTTTAAGTAGATTAAAAGTTTTAGTAATTTGTCCAGGTAAATGGTGCAAAGAAAACGTAACTAGCTTGAACTGAATTTAGAATTTTCGAAGTGGTTTGTGTAATATCCGGTAACATTTTTCACTTTCCACACTCATTTCAATTTTTAGAGATTAATAGTTCCATTACAAACTGTGAAGACGTATTAATTACGAAACTGGAATATATAACATATATATGAAATAATTATAAATGCATGTAAGTTACAAGAAAATAGTTTTTTGTGGTGCTCACTGTTTCCAAATTGTCCAAATTAGATCTTAAATTCAGTTTTTGCTGGAATAATTTTAAAAGTTTAATACTTATGCAACATATTACGACGGTGTTTTGGCGATTTTTTTATTTTGACATTAATAAACCTTAAAATACATGCATGTTTGAGGTCAAGGTGAGCTTAGCCTTAAAACACGTTGAATCTATTGATGTGAAATTTATAAAACAATATAAATTGACAACAATTTTGTTTTCAATTATTTGCTTCATCACAAAATCAGAATTATTATCTACTAGTAACCAAGTACAAATCCTGTTAAAAATTTACCAAACTATTTAAAGATTGATTTTTAGTGGGTTTATTATAGAAAATTATCACCACTTCTCCACTTCTAGCAACTTTATTTGCTTGTCTTTTTGCGGTCAGTCCCCAAACAGTGCTAAACAGTTCGATTCGGTGACCTAAAGCGAAGAGGGTAAAAGCCCCTTTTTCTCAAATTACCTGGATAGCCGTGAACTGATTAATGGCATCGTAAACTTCCTTGTCGCCCTTAGGAGTAATTAATAATTTCGACCTGAGCACGCAAATACGGACTTGTAAATGTTTATTTACATCTGTAATCCAATCGAAAGCATTTGCAATTTTAATAGTAATTTAGCGTTATTAAGGCGCCATAACAGACGATGCTATCAGTTCAAACAACGATTCAAAGAATGTAATAACATGGATGTGGGTTTTTTGAAGCTCGCTTATCTCTGTTTATTGTAAAAGTAAAAACCAATATGTACGGCACTCACGCTAACTTTAAACCTTTCTAAGTGCACGGCTTACACCGCTGTTACTTTAAAAACCTGTTTACATCACAGTAAACTCGTATTATGGCACTTTCTGCAGGAAATTTACCGCCTCGGAATGGAGTGCAGCTACTAAATTCGTCTTTCCGCCTCATGACGTGTAAAGAGTTAGACCCTCGAATCTGATTGCGGGGATTATCGACGGCGGGTTTTTCTACATTCTTCTCGTCGAGATTTTAATTCACGAGACCGATACAAATTCGATATGATCTGTCGACTGGTTTGTTTGTATTGTTCGATGTACGGTTTCCATTTGATATATTGGATCGCTTTTTACATCCCCATATGAACAACTCGGTCCGAAGAAGAGAGACGAAATTTCAATTTAACTATTTCCGTTCTTCCTTCTCTCTAGATACTATTCGAGTGACCCTCAGGAAGGTTAAAACTCAATAAATGGCACTGTTCGCACGCGTTGCAGACCCAGATGGACTTCTTCTGATGTTGCTTTGAGTCAAATAACAAACGGCCATGCTTGTTCCGAAGTACATATTCGATAGTGCGCTTTGCCACTCAGAAATATCGACACATATTGGAGAGAGCCAATGGGCAGCTACATAAAATGGTTTTTCAGGATATGTCGTCGAAACAAGTACGGAAGCAGTTATTTTAAAGTGAAATACGTTGGAACGCAGCTGGAGAATTTGTGGATTTGTACCAAGCAACAGCGCTTATCTCGATTCACTGAAAACTTTTTAGCTCTGGCTTATATTGATGCTCTGGTATTTGTCTGATTCACATCGAGAGTTTTATTGCGATTGTTTCTGAAGAGCATTCACCTGTGTTGAGTGTTTAAAAATTTAATATAAAATTTATTACAAGATGTATGGTTTACATAAAAAACTAGAATCAAATATTTTATTGTCTTGTAAAAGCTAAGTTGTTTTAGTATCAGAGAAAGTACAGATGTCAGTCTGAACTCCGCACAGAACTTAAAATAATACCAGAACCAATTTTCATTAATGTTTTGGCTGATATAATTTTTGAGGACAATTAAGTTTGTTTATTTGGTAGTATGTGGAAGAAATTTATGCAATTTTGTCGTTAGTTGGAATATTGCAATAGAGTCCATACGGATACTTTCAGGTTTTCTCGACATATATGACCCCTAGAATGTGAAAAAAAGGTCTCCCATTTCCGTCCGTCTGTCTGTCTGTCTGTCTGTCTATACGGGGCCGATTATTGTCAAATCTATCGTGTATATGGTGAAATGCTATCTTTAAAATTTGTCTAATCATGTAATCCGCATAATAGTTTACATCTTTTTAAAATTTTGGGGAAATTTTTTAGAACACAATTTTAAAAATAAATACCTATCTCAATTCACCACTGTTTTCAGCTCGCAAAGCTTAATACATTCACGAGGAACTCATTTTCAACAAAAAAAGTCGACAATGTTTTTCAAGTATAGAGTTCTGTAAACTGAAACCAGTGGTGAAAACTGTGTTACAAAATATCCATTATTGAGATATTGCTTTTTAAAGATACGTGATGAAAAATTTCACCAAAATGCAAAAAAAGACGATGACCATAAAGTGTAAAAATTACGTTAGGAATGGACAGGTTATCTTTAAAATTTCATTACAATAAGGGCAAGTTTATAGAATATTTTAACTGAGATTAAGTTAATCATGTATTTAGCCATGTCTTGAATTCTCCCGCGTGGGTTCGAATACCCTTCTCGTCGACATTTTTTTATTACACTGTGATAGTATTATCTACATATTTTAACTTATAAAGGTTATCATAAACTAAATACAATTTCGTAAAATCAAATTTTGTTCTGTATAAGTAACCGTAGATAATTTTTTTTTTGAGAAATATTCACATTATTATTGTTAACATTTTGCGGAAGCTAACGACAGTGAATTTTCGTCCTTAGAAATGTTTTTTTACTTCCTGAGCGGAAGCTAGTAAGTATTATATTAGGGTTCATCTGGCGAATAGGTATTTCCATGTTTGTCGATTTTTATTAGGTAGATAATTTTATTTATTTTTAAAATATTTTTATTTATATATTTAAGTCTACATTTTAATTTATAAACACTGAATATTTACCTACTATTTTTTTTTTATTTAAAATTCCTGGGACGAATTAATTATGAAAGTTTAAGATTTAAGTTTCTCGAAAAAATCGTTAAACGAAAATACACTAACAAAAAATTGGTCGAAAGTTATTTCGACAGAACTTCCCTCGCTTCTGGTTTCACTTTCTTTAATAAATTTACTGGTTCCCTATTTTTTTTTGGTCACACTGTATAAGCAAATCTAAAAAATATGAATGCAATGATAAGTTACAAGTATAGTCCGATCATATTTTGTAGATTTTCGAAAGAATTTATTCGGCAAAATCTTGAGATGACGTAATCAAATTTATGGGGTTGATTAACACATACATTTTGATTAAAAACTTAACACACTTACAATAACTTCACAACTTCAAGATTTTAAAGTACATATTCAGTTTTGCAATTCTTGATTTAATCAATAAAATAAATTGACTCAGTCATTAATTTTTTTCAGACACCCCCTATAAGTAAATCTGAAAAATATTAATGCAGAGTTAGATCACAAGTAAACACTCATCATACTTTTTTCAACAAATTCGATTATGTAGTTCCTGATTAAATCAATAAAATAAATGTAGGCATTCATGAATTTTTTTGAGTCACCCTTATATGCAAATCCAAAAAATATGAATGGAGTGATAAATCACAAGTACAGACTCATCATATTTTGTACATTTTAGATAGGATTTATTCGGTAAACTTTTGGCTGAAGTCATCAATTTTTTGGAGGGGATAAGTAAATATACTTTGATTAAAAATATATCATTCTTATCATAACTGTAAACCATCTGCAAGATTTCAAAGCATTGGGTTTTGTAGATTCCAAATTAAATTGCAAAATTTTGTTTTTTTTTTGTCCAAAAATCTGGACATTTCGGGTAAAAATTCAATTCAGAGTCATAAACTACATGTAGAGGACTATGTTATCACATTAGTGGTGGGGATGATTAGATAAATTTTGGTTAGCTACATGATATTCCTAATATAATCAAAATTTGACAACAATCGGTCCAGTAGCTTCGGAGATTATCTGTCTAATAAAAATCCGGGACGGCAGACAGACAGACAGACAGACAGACGGACAGACAGACAGACAGACGGACAGACAGACGGACAGACAGACGGACAGACAGACAGACGGACAGACAGACGGACAGACGGATAGACGGACAGACAGACAGACAGACAGACAGACAGACAGATAGAGAGACGGACAGACGGACGGACGGACAGAGAGACGGAAACGAGAGACCTATTTCTTCGTTCTCTAGGGGTCATGAAATGTCGAGTAAATGTAAAAATAGAGAATCGGCCGACGGACTTAATGTGACTCGATCTTGAAATGTGTGGCAATTAGTAACTTTTATGAAATAGAAATATATCTGTGTCCTTGTTATGCTCCGTCTTTTCGACAGCAGGTATTTTTGCTTCCAGTATGGCGATCCTGTTACTGTCATTTGGCCGTCAATTGCCTTGGTGGTAACACGTCTTCCACGACTGTTTGCTGGTTACCGGTGACACTTTCTCGTTGAATAGGGCTGGAGTTACTTTGTGACTGGAATAATGTTCTTTCCGGTCCGTTAACTCAATAATTCTAGTACAGTCTGTCGTAACCTCAAATCGTAAACACATCAAACTTTCGTTGACAGATAGCGAAAATTACTAGCCTCGCGCTATCTTTGTTTAACACATAGGTTAGGTTCCTCTCTGTCGAATTCCGACCACAGGCAGTTTGCCGTACTTTCTAAAAGTAATAGTAGATCTAGTGACTTTAGACGGACTCGATTACAATACTTCCTTTGCTTACGCTCGGGAAGTAAAAGCATATAATATAAAATTAATTTTTCGGCTTGTGGTGAAAGTCTTTTATTATTTATAGAAACGTCTATTCAACAGGCCTGCATTTGGGGTATTTCCTGGAGAAGATCGGCCCAGAAGACTTTAAAACATTCTCAATGAGGTAAGAGTTAAATACATAATTTGGAAAAATCAGTCTTATCTTAGCAAGTACGAACCCCGCCCATCCACCGTTTATTTTCTTTGAGAGTAGGTCCTTTGCCAAAGTCAGTCTTATCTTGGCAAGTACTAGCCCCGCCCACCCGCCCCCTATTTTCTCAGAGAGTATCTCACTTGGCAAAATCAGTCTTATCTTAGCAAGTACTATTCCCGTCCACTCGCCGTTTATATTCTTAGAGGCTATGCCCTTTGGCAAAATCGGTCTTATCTTAGCAATTACGAACCCCGCCCACCCACTGTTTATTTTCTTAGAGAGTAGGTCCTTTGCCAAAGTCAGTCTTATCCTGGCAAGTACTAGCCCCGCCCACCCGCCCTTTATTTGCTTTATTTAATCTCCAAAACTACAACATCGATTGTTGTCAAAGTTTAGATGTTTGTTAAGAATATATAAATTATAAATAAGATGGTAAAAAATTGTCTAATCATCTTCACGAACAATATGATAACGAACATTTTAAAAATTTGCTTAGTACATGTCATATAAATTTATTAAAAGAACATGCCACTGTACTTATGGTTTATGAATTTGCCTTGATTTTGTTGATTATTATTAAAATTTTTATAATTCTATATTTCTCGTAGTAAAACTGGTATTTGAATACGTAATTGAATACGTTTTAGCTAATTTTTTTATTTGTTTATACTGTGAGTGGTTTACTTGTCTTGTACCAGTCCACACGAGTCTCTATTTTAAATTATAAGAGTTTTTTTTATTTTTTTATTTTTTCGAAGAACTTGAACTTGTTGGACTGTACTTCAGTGGCTGTAAATAACTTTGGATGATTTTTTTTGTATTAAGAAAATTTCATTTGTTATTTAATTACAAAATGCGAAGAAATATTTTTCATTCAAAAAATTAGGAATTTATGAAATAAGCAGAAGCAATCGTAAATTGTGACCGTCGGCCGTCTCCGCTTCCTGTTATGCGTTTATGGTTTAAGTTATTTAGCTTACCTTGATTTATGGTAATTATAATTAATTTTAGAATCTTGACACAAAATTTTGAATTTTATTCCGAAATCGACACAAAATAAGTTTAACAATTATGTAAGGATTAATAAAATATGTATGTAGCCGCATTTATATTTTAAATAAGATTTGCTAAAAAACGTTTAAGGTGACGTCATCAAAACTTGGCTAGGGTTCAGTACACAAATCGATGATATGTGTACTAAATTTCAGAGCAATGGTTGAGTAGTTTCTACGATAAATTGTAAAATGTCACATATTTTACAAAGTTTAGACAGGGTTTGTCTAATAAAATTTTGAGATGGTGAGGGATAAAACAAATACATTTTTTTTGTACAATTTTTGATTTTTTTTTTTCAAAAAACTAGGTGTGTAAAAGAAAAAATAAGGACACATTAATAAAATATATTATTGTATACAATTCTGATATGACTTAATGAAAATGTCGGTAAGAATGAAGCCAAATTTGGGTATCGTTTAATCAGCTACATGGTGGCATTAAAGTGGACTCCATATCAATAAACCCAATAATTTCGGAGATTTTGTGTCTAATAAAATCGCCAACAGACAAACAAACGGAAACCGTACAACGCGGAGAAAATATGAATTTAGCCACTCGTTAAGACTTAATGTGGTAAACAATATTACTCTTTACTTACTAACTTGTATTTAATCAAAAATACAGTTGATCTTAAAATTTTGTGGTATAGTGCACAGTGAGCGCTTGATAAACTAATCAAACAACTTGAAAAACCTAATAACGCATGGTCTAACAAGTGAATTTAAACTTGGCAAACTTTTAAAATTATTGATACTCAAGAAATTTATATTGTTTCAAACTTTTTTAAGCCCACGTATGGCAAAAGTGCATTACTTGTAGTACGTTTTGTCAACAAAGAAAACTTCCACTGCAGTTTTTCCCTGTTTGTAACTACTTGTTAGTTTAAGAAAGACTGCTTCAGCGACGAAATATCATTTTAGCACGTAAGTTTCGTCATTCAACGACAAGTCCATAATAAAATCTGCATTTCAAAAAGCCCTTTATTACTCGATGTTTTATATTCAACGTCATCGGAAAAGAAGGTAATAATGCCTTGAACACAGAAAATAAACTCCACCTTTTCCTACTTCACTCGACGTCCCATTCCCTAGGGAAATGCACAACACAGCAGCAAAAAATCTGCCACGATTAATTTAAGATGACTGTAATTATTCATAACTAAATAACTCGGTTAGGGTCGGAAGTGTAAAAAGTTTGAATATGTAAAGAGGGAACGGCAATTGCTCGAGACAATCCATTAGTTTCAAGTCAGAACCCTAATTTTTTACTGACAACTTGTATATTTGAGTTGGGACATGAAATTTTTTGCAATTTAGGTGAAAGCTCCACTTTTAAAGTGCACAGAATAAAGAAAACTTTGTTTGATAAATCTTCCCAGGATTGTCAGCTATCCCGGCTGAAGGATCAATATAAGGAATGATTTAGGTCGAAGGTCGTAGGCAGTGAATGCGTGTATAAGATTTTTTATTCGTTCGTGAAAATATGGCTCTGTTTCCTTCAAATCACAAGAGTCCTTACTACAAAAACGATTATTATCGTTATGGTTAATTAAACGACTGTAATTATGGTACAGTATTAATTAGGCAAGAATATTGTCGAGATTTGACTCGAGTGTTGATGAAAGTCCCATCGATATTAACATTATGTTACGGGGTGTTTATGAGAATAATTAACAAAGGCTAAACTGTCATTACTGTGGCAGTGTTGCTATTCAAAATGTTGTCCCAACTAGTTTACGGCTGTTAAATTCTATCACTATTATTAAAACAAACTAGGTATGACATTTCTGATAGAGCGAGCATGACCCCACGCCCATAAATAGGGCCTAAATCCTTTCGTCCACATGGCCAGTTCGCATCAGTCGCAATAGATGGCCGACTTCTTGGGTCATAGGTCGAGTATTGGCAATCAGGGCACCCTGCGAGTCCGTTCTTCATCCCGGTCTCGTATCCAATCTGTTTAGTTCGCTTCATTGAATGTTATGCGCCATTGGTTCGGTTGGCGAGGTAATTTTTTAGTTTTCTTATTATCTGAGAAAGGGCATTTGTGGCATCTTCTCGCACACATCCATCCTCGAGTCACCTCGACAGAGCGAGAACCCAAAAATTACGCGGCTCATAGTTTATATTCAGCCGAAAAAATGTATAACGAACGAGACGGATCCGAGAGAGAATTCCTAATGTTACCCACATCACGAGTTGTCGAAGTCTCGGGGAGCCGCTGAAGATGTCCTAGAACGGAGGGAGAGAAAGACGAACCAATAATTGGACTCCACTTCGCTCCTTGAATACGAATCGAAAGCTGACAGACTCGCAGATGAGACCCGAGAATTGTCCGGACTAAAATACAACACGCCACCGACTTCTTTTTCCATTTACGCTCTATTTTTGTTTGCGGAATCGGGGTAATTGGACTCCGGGATGAATATGCATAAAGTTTATAATTGACGAACCCGGAGGAAAGAGCGGATTGATATTATTTTTTGATTAGCTAACCGCTGCTACAATTTGTACGTAGATATGTCAGTTATTAACACTTACAATATTAAAGATTGCTTTTACGTTCTTTTTGTTGATACAGGATTTAGAAGGAGACAAAAAATTATCTAAAGACTGTATTTATTTGTTTCGTCCTTTGAAGCCTGACCACGTGGTGCACTTTTTTCACCAAAAATTTCAGGTCAATTCAAAATTGCGCTTGTAATTAATAATAATAATCAAAACACATTTGTGTATTCCACAAAAATGAGACTTATGAGTAAAAAACCCGAAGAGGCATTAATTAAATCGTGTAGGGTAAATGTGTACAAGAGTGCGAATATGTATAAGAGTACGCACTGATGATTTCTGCTTATTAGTGCCATCTGGGTAAGATGAAGTTATACCATTCAGAATTTAATGCTAAACCTGAGATAAAGGTGCAAAAGTGACCTGAATATATGTAGTTTATAGTTTGGTCGTACTGACGATTTTATGTTCACACGTTGTGTGGATGTAATTTTTACCGCTCATAGTTTTAGTTTTTTGTAAGGTACGTACCAGTTCTTTTATTTTACAGTAATAATTTTCATTAGCTGTAACTTTTAAGGTCTCGTTATACACTAACAGTTTTATACTTTCTATCCATCAAAAGCTTTCAACTTTGAAAACATTAGGTTATGTACAAATGTACAAGAGTGCGCAGCGAGGTATTGTATAAGAGTGCGCATTGCTTGCAATACGTAGTCTAATAGTCTTGGAGATACATATCATACGATAATGAATTATTTAACTCTACTACTTTGTACTGCTTCTCAAGTTGTGTGGTGGTGGTTATGGTGATTTTTTTTTTATTTCTACTTCCTGAGCGTGTTGTAATCGAGTCCGTCGACCGACTCTCTATTTTTACGTTTTCTCGACTTTTCAAGACCCTTAGAGTACGAAGAAATAGGTCTCCCGTTTTATGTGTAGTCTGTAGTCGCTTATTCCCATTTATTTTCACCTTAGAAACAAATATTTTTTCATAAAATATAATGCGCACTCATAAGCGTTCAAATGCGCACTCTTGTGCAATGAACTGTCTAAGAGTGCGCATTTACACATCTTGACAAAAATTGAAATTACTCTTAAAATATAGTGGTCTTGGGACGTACAATTAAATATATCTGATGTCTAAACATGTATATAACGAACCCATATCATAAAATTTGTCTATCAAAAAAAATTAAAAAGTTGTTGACGGTTTTACACTAGGTGCGTACTCTTGTACACATTTACCCTAACAATATACAGGGTGAGTCATTAAGCGCGCGGTCCTCAATATGTCATCTCGCAAAATTTAATTTATTAAGACAGATTTATTGGGAAAAAAGGAAAAACTAAAATTTAAGAAATGCACTTTTATCCATTTATTAAAAATCTTTGCGAAATCGTTGTCTTTTCTACTGGAAACTTAATTATATTTAATGTTTTTTAAGTTATGACTCCAATTTGACACTGTTTTATTTTGTTTACTATGGTATTTTTTTCATAAAATTTCGTTTTTTGATTTTTTTTTAATCGTACATGATTATTATTAGCTATTAGCTTTTCTCGTTAGTTTTTTCAAAGACTTAATAACCACAGTTTATTTTTGAAATTACTTTATTACAATTTTCTTAAATTTTTTTGCCAATGGAAAGGTTAATACAAAAACATTGCAAATGAGTTGTCTTTAAAAGCTGTGTTATAATATCTTGTGCAGGGTTAAATAAAGTACGTGCTTTGTTGTGGTATCAATTAAATCAAATTTTAATACAGAGGGCGTTTATAAAAAATTTCTAAAAGTTTAAATTTTCTAATATTGATACTCTATTTTTTTTTTTTGAAGTAAAAAATCGTGGTAACTATCAACTTAAATATAGAAATTACTTAACAAAAAAAGAAAAGTACTAAAAAATAAATAAAATAAGCTACAGTAATAAAATCAATGGCGTTCGACTTGAAAAAACTGAAATATTGATACTTGAAAATTGTAATTAGTATTTTTTTTATGAATACTCTATATACGAAGATTTAATTTTATTTCCACCACAACAAAGCGAGTACCTCTATATGCCCACAAAATATTGTAACACAAATTTTAAAAATAACCCTATTGCGATTTTTTTAACTCCTACGCTGCTAAAAAATTTAAAACAATAGCATAACGTGGCAACGTCGTATCGGAATTTCAGAAATAGACTGTGGTTGTAAAATCTAAAAGGAGATCAATGAAAGTACGCAAAAAAATATATAGGGCGTTTCATTAAAAAAACTAAGATCTGTGTTACGCCTTAAAAACAGAACACTCTGTATAGTTAAAAATAATTTTAGAGTATACTGCCCAAAAAACCTTACGACGAATAAAAAAAATCATCAGAACTGAGAGAGGGCGGGTGGGCGGGGCTTATATATATATATATATTTTTTTTTCTTAATATAGATAGCCACCTATTCACAACAAGAAACTTAGAACATGGTTAAAATGGTACATTTTTGCAAGGAAACGTGGATTTCGCTATTATGGGGCGGAGCCTCATTGCAAAATCGATATTTCTTTGTACAAATTTTCCATTTAAAGCATGTTTTAAGTTTTACGTTGCAAAAAGAAGTCTACACATATTAAAACAAAAAGGCAAAATTTAAGCCCGCCCACCCGCCCTATCTCAATTGTGATGATTTTTTTTATTCGCCGTGAACCAAGGGGGCGGAGCTTAACTGCAAAATACTTATTTCTTTATAAGAAATTAAAACATGTTTTTGACTATCGTGTTGTTCAAAGAATATTATGTATATTAAGACAAAAAGGCAAAATATAACCTCGCCCACCCACCCCATCTCAATTGTGATATTTTTTTTTACTCTTAGAAACTTAAAACACGTTTAAAATGGTACATTTTTGGAAGAAAATATGGATTTTGCAATTAGGCTGCGCCCTAGAATGCAAACTTCATTACTATTTAGATCAGGGCAGGTATGGATGGGGGTTAATTTTTGGCTTTAACTGTTTCTTAATATACATAGTATTCTTTGAATAACACGATACTCAAAAACGTGTCTTACATGGTAATTTCTTGTAGAGAAATAATAAGGATTTTGCAAATAAATTCAGCTCCTTTGGCTCACGACGATTAAAAAAAAATCATTACAATTGAGATAGGGTGGGTGGGCGGGGCTTATATTTTGCCTTTTTTTCTTAATATACGTAGTCATCTTTTCAAAACAAGAAAATTAAAACCTGTTTAAAATGATAAATTCTTGTAGACAAATATGGATCTTGCAATTAAGCCCCGCCCACGATCTGACAACGAGTCAAAAATTAAATTTAGCCTGTTTTTCTTAATATTGTAGACTTATTGCTTCTACGACCCCTTTAAATACGGCAAAAGTTTATAAATCCCACTTTATGCTTCGTAAAAAAAAGATTCTATATAGTTGAAGTTAATTTTATTGTATACTACTCAAAGAATTGTTAAATATTAATAAATAATTATTCTAATAATAACACAAGCCTGCAAAGATCAAATTGTCGGAAATCTATTTAGTGATTTTAATAAAGTTTTTGGTGTTAAAAAAGAGAAAAATATTTAAAAAATTCCATCACATAATAAGGTTTTATCATAATTTGTGTTTTTTGTGTTAGCCATTGATTCATTACAATAATAAAGGATTTTTTTTCAATTGTTGTTTAAAACAACCAATATAATATTTTTTTAGTTATAATGGCGCAAGAAGTTGATGCAATATGTTTTAAACAAACGATTTAGTTCAATATACCTTCTTTACAAATATGGTGTAAGTTTGTGCAATTTATTTTGTGACAATTTCATTTGTGTAATTTACTCCTTTTGCTATATTTAGTATTTTACTACGAATTTTCATTAGATTTAAGCATAATTTAGAATAATTTAGTTTTTCAATCACCCGTAAATAATGTATTTATTGATTGAAAAAAAAAATGTTCAAACCTTTTTGTGAAAAATCCTTACGCTTTGGAGAAAAATGGAATTCACATTTTGGATTCAATACTCAAATATACATAAGAATCAGCTATGAAACTGAAAACAACTTTCCAAAAGTTAAAATAAGCAATGAGATATACAGGGTGTTCAAAAATGGCGTTCCACCTGTATGACACATTGTTACCGACCATTTCATGCTTGGAGCAAAGAAAAAGTAATTAAAAAATCCTTTTGTCCAAATGTAGACCTTTTTTTTTCGAAATTTCACCACAATTTAATTCACTATTTTGTGTTGGGCATCTGATATCGATTGGACTTTCATTATTCATTTCTTCATTTTATAACATTACAAAAATTTTTAAAATGTTTACGATGAATTTGACGACAGTGGTCAAATTTTTCTGAGCGTAAGCTAATGAAGTATAGTGATCGAGTACATTGAACTTTTTTGATCCACATATCTATCTAAATCGATATTTTGTTTTTGTACATGGACGTCAAATTGACGTCAAGAATATTTTAATGATTTTTCCCGAACTTAAACTTGTGAATTTAGTTATGTATATATAAAAAAAAAAATCGAAAACAAATGCGAAAAATACATATTTTTCTCACGTATTTAAAAAAATTCACAAACCTCGAATATGCAGCGTTTTAGAAAAAAGCAAAAACAAACGAAATATTCAATACTTTGCTAACGTCGCTTTAAATAACCCCAAATTATCAAAATCCCAAAGCATTCAGCTGAATGGCAATCGATATGCAAATTTCGTAACTCCGCGTGTTTAACAAATTTCAAGCTATTTTGGTAATGTCGAAATCGGGTTTACGCTCCATAATGTTATTTTTCGTACAACCAGAATTGTTGTGCCTAAAATTATGCATCAATATCCACATTCACACACAGTTATGCCCGCAGTTGTTCAGACGCCACTTCTTTTCCCATTGACGTTCTATTTTTATCTGTGGAATCAGGGTAACTCGACTCCGGGACTCCGGAATGAATATGCATAAAGTTTATAATTGACGGACCCGCAGGAGATCTCGGATTGATATTATTTTTTGATTATCCAACCGCGGATGCGAATTTAATCCGACAATGATACATAAATTCGCCATTAACGTCCGACAGCCTAAATATTCCGATACACTCAGCGACGATTTCCATATTTGTTGCATATTAATTGAATATTGATTTTAAACTTATCGCCAAATAAAACGGTGTCAGCCAAATCAAATTAAGTTGTGATAAAGTTAAATAAAGTGAGTGGGAATCATAATCGTCATTATCATAAATTAGACAAACATTAAAATAATCCAATATCGTTTCCCTCGGGAAAACGTTGGTTGCTATTTTAATTAAAGTTTTGTTTGAAAATCTGAAGCTATTAACTAAATTAAATTAAAATATAAATACCATGGACACGTTGTACAGTTTTGGTGGCTAATCCATAATATAGACTACGTAAGGAATTTTGTAGAAACTTGTATGGAAGTCTGATTGAAGAAGTGCTCGCAACTTTGTTGCCATAACAGTATAGTAAGCTGTCGGCCAGAATTGTCAATTTGGCCCATAGTAAACAGGAAAATCAAATTAGGCCTCCGCAATGCCTTCGGTACACACCGTTCCACGAAGCGCATATAAATCATACATAAATCAAAACACAGTTTCCATTTTGTGTATTAGCAAAATGACAAAGAGCAATACGTCGGTTAGTTTACGAGTAAATCACTTTCGTGTTTGCATCAGTTTATTAAATAAACATTGACTTAACCCAATTGTAAATAAACACTCGAGTGAACTAAATTAATTCGCCACTAGCGAAATAAACTGCAAATAATAACAGTAATAATCCTGTCAGTTGGATAATCCTGAAAGTAGTAAAGTACGGATGCCGACGCATCTGTGTAGTTTAACGTGAGGCCAATTCCGGCATTATTCAATCCTGCCCCTGGACTTAAGCTCGGACATCGGGATCTCTCTGGTCATTGTCCTGACTGCAACCTTTCACTTTAGTCCGTTCTGTAGATTATGTCGAATCATTTACTTGATGCGATTAAGCTGTTGAAAAATGTTTGATATATTGGATTACTGGCTTTACGGCGTCAAGGGTAAACTCACTCCCATTTGTATGAGTTAAGACAAAATCGCTCACACGTGCCACTTTCGGAGCCATTGCAACGTGCTTTCTTCAACGAAGGACAATTAAAGGACTAAAATTACCTTCAGCATCAAATGACACAGAGTCGACAACAAAATTGTCATCATTTTAATGATTATTATTATTAAAGAAGGGTTTGCCATCGAAGCTCCAGTGTCAGCTTTTTATTAGAACAACATTTTTTTACATCTCTAATTTACGCCAGGTCACTACCCGTCTGAACAGTATCAAAGTTCTAAAAATATGCCATTTTGGGTCACAATCTACATCATATTGTAGTTGTTCTGATCATGCTATTGAAACATTCATGCTTCTATTTAAGCAATCTTTAATGCTTCATCAAAAGAACTGTAACTATATCTTGGACATAATCTGCTGGATTTAGAAATAAAGATTAATAATGAGGGCATTTACATTTGTTAATGGTGTCATTGGCAATATTTCTATAAATAGGTACCAAATTTTATTGAACTCGTGAACTATTCCACCGCAACGTGTACAGGCAGTATAGATGTCAATAAGCAGAAGTCAGTTCTGTTGAACATAAATCGTAAGTTTAGTATGCAAAGTTATTCCAAAATGGTTTAAAAATAGGTCAGGTCAACAAGAACAAGTCTTGGTCTAATGCTTAAGGCTGTGTGAATTAGGATTAGAATTCGTTTAATTCAAATTTTGCTTAGTTCTTGTTACTGATAACTAAACTTCCAATTCCACAATTGTGTGGTGGAAATGATTTTATCCAAAACTTTGCTATCAGATTCCGTGCAAAAGGAAATTCGTTATTGGCATTTAGTTCCATGCTTTCCTCTTTAAGTCGCTAATAATAAGATTTGGCACAAAACACAAGCATCCCATTATTTACTTTGTAGCAACCATTATACCCCATATTTAAGTTAAATTCGACCTTTGCATGTATCACGTAAGGGTATCGAACTAAACGCTCTGACCTTGTACGGTTTCGTTCCCAACATCAGAAATCTCTAGAATACAGAACAGTTGCGACCAAAATCCACCCCTTGTTAGTGGTGAGTATGATAATTGAGCCTGATTGAGGTTTCACTGGTAGCCGCAACGGAAGAAAGGGGTGTTGTCAATTCACCACCGAATTCCGATCCGTCGCCGTCTCGTGATTGATGTATAACCCTTGCTAATTTAGCGCAGTATTTTGCTCGAAATTAAATTAAAAGGAATACGGAAGTAAGGAGGAATTATTTCCTGTCAGTACTTACGTAATAGGGTTACTAACTTGAAAGGTAACCAATGAAGTTGACGATAGGTATAAGAGGATTAGAGTAAAGAAGTCGGACTACTTCCGAACATGCAAAAGAGGCTCAAGTTTGCTAATGAAGTGCCCTTTTGATGATTAATTCAGATGATTGAAAAAACTGTCACTTACCTTTCCGACTCCGGTCACTTCTTTTACTCCGATTCTACGGAGAAGCGCCGGCGGGACGGGAGGTGGAGAACGCTGCAACGTTCCACAGAAACCAGACGACTCGGTTTCTTCGGAGTTGTAGCGTTTCCGACGATGTGGAGACGAAGAAAGGTTCAGCTTCTGGGCGGCTCTAAAATAACGAGAAATGGTATTGATAGTAGTAATCAGATTTAGAAGTTATTCAGTGAAATCAGTTAACTGTTCGAAATTCAGATGGATGTATTTCAGCTTGACTTAAGTGGCGTGAGCGCACAGTTTTACTATTGCAAGATATAAAACTAAAGTAAAAAATAAAACAGTCACCAGACGAAAGTCGCATGAACAGCCTTACTAAAGCACACTTGAATGGAGTGAGACTTTCGTACAAGTGGTGTCTAACGACTAGAAACACTAGGTTTGTTGTTCACCCGTCGATCACTCGCGATTCTATTGTAGTAAACAGTATTGAAAATAATAGCCTACCCAACAACAATAGAGACAAATTCGTCGAAAGTTATTTCGACAGAACTTCCCTTGCGTCTGAAGTGTTACAATCCAAGAAATTTCGCTTCTTTGAAAAATTAAAAAGTCTGATTTTGTGATAACGTCTTTACATTAAAATAAATACAGATAAGTAATACCAGTGATCATACAGAAGGTAAATGACTTCCTATACATGTGACACCCCCTTAATTTTTTTATTGTTTGTCTACGACATCCCACTTATTTTTTAATGACATGCTTATATATTTTTTTAGACATTCTTGTACAGCTCGTTTTCCTGAATTCATTAATGTATTATACTTTAATCACTCATACTCCGCCACTGTGTAGCATTCTAACGCATCATGTTACGAAAACACACTTGTTTATTTTTGGTCTGGAACTCTGGGGTGTTCTTATCGTCAACCCGTGATAGGAACCGGTTAACAATTGATCCAAAAATATGAATGCATTGATAAACTGCAAGATTATTCTTTATGCATTAGTGAGTTTTTTCATTTAAAAATGTTCGGAGCAACATTATTTCAGCAAAGACACGTATTCCTACACGTGCAGTGTAACAAAAACCATTGGGGTGTATGTATGTTATTTTGGGTTTAATGAGACCTTCAACAATAAGAATCAAGTACTTATTTTCTACTATATTTCCAATTATATTCTTGTTACTTGAAACTTTGATAGTATAAAAGTCATATATACGACTCTTGGTGTAAACATGAGATTTTTCTTCCCGTGTGCCGTAATGCAGTATTTTACTCGCCTGTTGCATCCATCTGCGTCCTATTTGTGACTTTATTTCTACATCAATGGTAATGAATACCCAATACCTCGTAAACAATAAAGTAACTAAATTAACAGCTTTTTAGGCGGTAAGTTGTTAATCTGTATGTACTAAAGCTTGAAGCAATGTTTATGCTACAGTACATATTGGTACATCGAAATCTCCTTAGGGTGTATTAGGTGCACAGTTAAGATCGATAGCGTTGCATCATTGAACGAGGCACCTTTAATTAGTAAATTAATTAACAGCATTACCTGCTTTTCAACAGGCTACTAGCACTCGGGCATTTTCCTCTAATTACCACTGGAAACCTTCTAAATGATGATGTAAATTTCTCGATACAAAACGGCGCTGTGAAACCCCCGTGCATAAATTAATTCGACAATAAAATCGAGCGCACTGAATAATTCCCAGTAATTATCCAAATTATCATAATCCAGTAATAAATCCCTTTAATGCAGGCGAACAAATACGGCGTGTTGATATTTTTAGCGCTGTCATTATAAATACGGGGGTGTTGCGACCAGTGGCGACTCGTACACAGCTCGTAGGTGATTTTGGCTAAAATTTCATCCAATCAAAGTGCCTTCAATTTGTTCATTAATAACAAACCATTCCTATAGCGTGTCCTAAAAACTGTTACCAACAATACATTGTTAGTCACAGCCAACTCTAATCCAAAATGTTCGTAACAGCTTTCTTAAAGTTATCACAAATCAATATGTATCAATATATGAAAAAAAGTTTAAGAAATTTGTTCCTGATGATTACGTTCGCGTATTATCAGTCAACAACAGTATGTATACACTAATATAAATTCTTATTAACAACAACAGTGTTGGTGATTTTTCTAAGATTACCAGAAAGCATGTGTTTTTAGCCGAATTTGTAAAAGCTGCCACAGGCCAAGTCTATCATAATATGTGAAGATTCGAGCGAAGCCATAAAACTACACAGCGATACCGCTTTTCTCTCATCCCCAATATCTTTCTCAATACAGATACTCAACCGTCGTCGAATTTCGGCCCGTATATCCATAAAAAAAATCAGATACGGACCAGTCAATAATTCAGACAAGTGGTTATCACAATATTTTTTTATTCAAGTCTTCAACACGTCAGGAGCAAATCCCGGACTGTAATTTTTACGTCGACGCGACCATAAGAAAAACGTGTTTTCACAATTGTATCACGTTGCTGAAACATTTATCGACCCAATAAAACAAGGACGAGATTTTATTTTTTCAGCGTATGTTTGTATCCAAATTTAAAACAAATGGCTCAATTTCCCGGCGTTAAACCGCGCGTCAAGACTTGTGACTAATTCCACAACCTCAACATCACCTTGTTGAACTGTTTTGAATAATGGCGGAAGGGTCTTGCACATGAACGAACCCAGGGTGCGGAGTGAGTGATCCATCACCCGGAGTGACACTATCACCACCTGAATCGAAGACACGTGGTTCGGAAAAATTTCGGTGCAGTGTCAAAATAATGCACTTAATCCGCCAGCGGCGGCTGGTAGTGTTGTAACTCCGGGTATTCAGGCAAAATCTCTGTCATATTTAAGAGGGTATAATAAAGTAATAATTATAAGTAGCCGATTCAGCAGCGTCTGAAAAGAAAAGAGTGTAAAACAAGTTTGTGACAAAACAAGCAGCAGAGATTAGAAAGACTTAACCTTGCTATTAATAATATAAGTTGATTACTGTGTTTATGAACAGGATTTGCTGCCCAAAACACATAAAATGACTGCTTTAATCCCTGAATATTACGGACCATACAATAAATAAAAAATTAATGTCGCCTAAAAACAGCTCTTGAGGTTAAAAAACTTTTCCCACATGTAATCGGATCAACTCTTTCATCGTACTCTGATTTGTTTAGTATTCAACACCATCATCAGAAGGTGCAGCTTTTCGTTCTCTTTTCGGATCTCTGTGCACTATAAAATATTCAAAGAGCGACTTTTTGCAGTTGAAATTTAATCAACTTGTCCGTGAAAGTTTATTGTCTAGTGTCCAATTTGCACGAAGAGTTGAACAGTTGAAACAAAGCATATGCAAATGCATTCATTAAACGGAAAAAGAAATTTAAAAAATGTAGTTAATTGTATGATGTGAGGACGAACCCCTTTTTGTAATTTATTGATTCACTTCTTATGCGAAATTTAGCGACGCCATTTTGTCATTTTAAATTATGTGAACTATTTGCAATAGAGTGAGAATTCAAGATTTGAGCCCTCTGTGGGCTTTATACGGTTATATGGACGGGTATTTTGAACCTCTGTGTTGTTCACTGCTAACTAAATAGTCGACAAATGGAATTTGTTAATTAATTAGGATGTAGGTCCTCCATGCATTCACTTAATACAATGTTAGTATAATGGGGAATTTTATTACAGCTTTGACGGTATTGTTTTGCATCCGGTGCTTTGTTTTAGTTAGACCATCTATTATATTTTATGATACAGTATCAAAAATGTATCAAAACGGTGTACGTGATCGTGACAAGCAAGTCTCAAGAGAAATACAAAGCTGCCCCTCCCCATTATAAAAGTACCATGAAACCTATACACGTAATAGAATTTTATTACATAAACCCTACACGAAATCTGAAAATAAAAATCACTCAGTATTTCAAACAGTGGTTACCCGTAATTGATATGGTTGTCAAAGCGGACTATTATGTTTTGTGGTAAACCAATGTTGCCAAAATACGTTGTTGGATTCTCCTGAACAGTGTAATAACATACACAACAAAAGCCGTTCAAAAATTTCCCATCCACTTTAAATGAAGTTGTATCAACGAAATAGCACTGGGAAATCAAGCCGACCTCATTTTTGTAGCTAAAATATGTCGTATACTGGGTGTTTCACGTTTTCTTATTTTAACTGATTACAACAAAACTCGGATTTTACAACTTTTAATGCCTACTTTAATGTTTTCCTGAGCTTGACAAATCGTACAAGTCAGACTTTTTTGCTAAGAATTTTTATGATATCACCAATGTCAGAAAAACAGTTCTAAACTACAATTTCCGTTGCATTAAGTGTTAAACGATGGCATTTCTCCACAGGCCATCGATCATACAGACTTTCTGCAACTCCCAGCTATTGATAAATCCGGAGAAAAAATAGGAAAACTTTAAATACTCGCCGTTAACACGGCCAGATCCCCCAACTACATCCATCTTTCAATTTCTCTGACATTTCCAGTCATATTGGGGATAAAGTTGCCGACAAGTTCCCTAAGTGAAGCACGTTAAGTCGAGACCGATGAAAATTGCTCAGTTATGAATTTAACATGACAAGAAATCGATTTTTGCGAATAAACAACGTCTCGAAATTAAGATGAAAAAATAACTATAAAAGCCAAGTGTGAAAGTAAAAGTCTTCCAGGATTTTCCAATTTCACAGGCTCCTGCTTCCGGAACGAACGAGCCTAGCCACGTGACGAGCCAACCAAGAGCCCGAAGAGACGAAAGGGGGTGGTTGTAGTCGACTCCCTTCCACAGGTCGTGACGTCCATACGTAATCCTCGCGAGCCTGTTTGTGCAGGACTCTACCAAAATATTGCCGACTGAAACGGCTAATGTGTTATTGCTGCGGCTTTGTGTTCGATGCTATGCGAACTTCTGTCAGAGATGATGGAATAACAAGTTGGCTGCTCGAAATTTTCGAAAAAGAGTTTCATGAGTTGCTCGACCAGAATGTAATCGCTGTTTCTGTTTAATTATGGCTATGAGGGTCATTTGTAAATTCTCTTTTCGCGTTTTTTCGGCAAAAATTCCCTCAAACGTACATTGGAAATGCTAATTAAGCTATTAACTACCTTTTGTTTGAAGTTCGCCACGCAAATGCGAATTCACGATAAACCTTATTGTTACTATAGAGGTCAGCTGTGACGTTATTTTTTGATAATTTGAAATAACCGATGATCTTTACACTTTATACGGCTAAAATTAATAATAATAAGTTAATAATACGTAATTAAAATAACAGTGCCTCACAGTGTGTACGTGAATAATAGAATGGAACTAATATTTGGCAAGGTAATGAACTAGAAGATTAACTCATTATCTTGTTTAGACTAAAGCACTGAATAAAGTGTGTGAATTCGGGAAGCTTATTATGGCATGGTACTAAACAAAGCGTATTAATCAATTATACAATCATTAGATCGGATCATGTTACCGCACTGACACAGAAAAGCCTAAACTATTTTAGTTTATAATGACATCTGATGGATACGTTAGAAAAATTAAAAATGCCTAATATGTGGTACAATATACTAAAAAAAAACGTATAAATCGTCCTTTAGGAATGTATTTTAAATTAAATTTTTTGCCGGCCCTGTGTACAAAACAGAAACTCGAACATCAATTCAACAAAAAAAAAATGTTTTCATATATGTATTGCAATATGTAGCGACTGAAGCTTTAAAATACAAAACACAAACGAGCGTAATACTTTTTTTTATTAAATATATTTTCCAAAACGTTCTATTATTAGATCAACGCATTGCTCGTTTGTTTATAAAAATCCTGAGTAGAGGTAAAGCAAGCGAAACTCAGCCTTAGGGACTCTTGGGAATCCTGGTTGCAATCAGGAAACGACGGACGAACATTTCATATTTTGTGGACTATACAGGTGTCGCAGATAAAACTCCACGACCTTATATATTAAGAACCACTAGATCTATTAAAATTGTGTAAACGCCAATGTTTTTAGCTTGAAGGTGAAAGTTTAATTTAGTAACGATGCAAACCTATGTTTTTTATAAATTGCAACGTATATATCTTGAAGCGATTCGGATATATTATTAAATTACCATGACAACGATGTAAAACACTCATGTGTTCTATTAATTTCAACTGTAAAAAAAATATTGTTTAATTGTTATACAGATATACTTATAAATAATGCTGAAAATGACTCAACTTTTTGGTTTATTTATTTTATTAAGCATTTATGATCAAAATTGGATAGTTAATGGAGCCCCTAGTCGATCACCAGCTTGCCGGCCAGATCTGAGGTCCTTAAATTTATTGCTCTGGGAATACATAAAAGATTTGAGCCTTTTTCGCGCATGATATGTTATAAATAGTAAACTAATAAGAAGTTTTGTGTTCGAACATATGCTTAAACGATTGTTTTTGAAACAGATATTTTACTATTTTCTTCTATCGACTAAAAAACAAATACACACCCATGTGTTTTACATCCTCGTAATCGTAATTTAATGATCTACCAAATTCCGTTAATAAATATGTACGCTCTAATTTAAAAAAAAAAAAACGTGTTGGCATTTGACGCCAACGACATATATGTGTCATATTTGCAATGCACTAATACAGGCTTCCTCCTTCAAGCTAAAAATAATGGCGTTTACAGAAATCAAATATTTCAAGATATTAGGCAGTGGGATTTTATCTGGGTCACATATATATATATAGCCAAGACACGCTGAAATTGGCTTAAGCAGTTTAAGAAGACAGTTAGTCTATTAGTAAAGAGTAGAGAAAAATGTATTAACCTTTCATGTTCCATTCCAGGCAAAATTAAATTGAAATATTTATAAATTGCGACATGAAAAGTAAAGAAATATATTTTCGTTTTGGCGTCAGTTACTATATTATCGGAATATTTAAATTGCAAAAATTTAGTTCCACCTGACCCTATATTTGTTGCCTTCAACATTATGTTTAAATCTAGTTTTTTCAAAAAACGAAAACTTAGATCTATTGAGTTTTTTTCACACGTGCCGCGTTTTACATTATTTTCCCTATGCCAAAATCTACTTCAGCTCCCCCTTAAGCAACTTTTGCCAATACAGTAGAACTTCGATTATCCGGAATTCGGTCTTTCGGAACCTCAATTAACCACAAAAAAAAAGAAATCACGGAGAAGCCTTTACTGCAGCAGAAAACTTGCTCTAACGGTATGAGTAACAAGCAAAAAGCAAATCCACTCAAGTTTTTTATTAAAAAGAATGCGTGATGCAGCCACTCAGAAAAGAATACAAGTCTTGACCGAAGAAAAATTCCCGATTACGTCTGCTGAATAATATTTTATGAGTCTACAGAAATCAAGTACTATACATACGCTCCTGTATATTTGACGTTCGTTTTCTTGTTTGTTCCTTTTTTTGTGGTCTTAATCATAGTTTCCGTAATAGTTATATTGTGAATAGGCAATTTTTTTATTATCTGGAAAATTCGGTAACCGTCAGTCTGAATTATTCCGAATAATCGAAGTACTATTGTATTATCTAATCTCGGGTTTAGAAAATATCCACGAGAATTTAAAAAAAACACTTCCTAAACACTTACTTATTTATGACACGATTTTTAGTATAAGACACTTAAGTGCAACCCTTAATATTAATTAGAATAAAAATATTTTTCCAGTTGTTCAAAACGAAGTCAAGAATCTGTTGTTTAAAGAAATCATTCAGATGATAACTGCTTTCATAATAGATAAGCAGGTTTTAAGAAGCTTATGGACGGTGAGCATTTTAGATTGGAGTAACGATTTGAATTTAGGTCCTTTCCAAAGATCCGACCCAAGATTAAGGAATTTGCAAAAATGAAGGATCTGACCCGGATTTGAAAATAATCCGACGTCATTAGTGCAAAATGTGTTGGGACGAACGGACGGGAAGTTGTAAGATGTTCGAATAGAACGATGAAATTGAAAGAGAGTTATGTATTGTATCGACACAAGTGCGCACGTTTTATATGTTTTCTCAGATCTCCACAACCGTTCCAGCCGTTTTATTCTTTTCTTTATTTTGTAAAATTTTTCTTGTAGTCATTTAAGCATTACCCGTAAGATTTATTATTTTAGCCTTGGTGGTAGGGAATAAACCCGATTTATTGTTTAAAATTTATTTTCGTTTTATTTTATTCTCTTGTTTTCGCGGGCACTCACCATCTGCAGATCCGTGTCTCCAGCTTTAGAGCAACCCCGGTGCTCCCTTCCCCGGAGAGGGAACTTACGCCCGAGCGATTGTCGCTCCCGACCTAGGTCGGCCAGACGTGTTATTTTCTTAGCGGCAGTAGTTGGCCCAAGACTTGGCACCGAGGCACGCCGCCCATACGTGTTATCGGCAATATTTGATCATTTACCTGGGAGTTACCAAATTATTTATGAATATCAGTATCAGAATGTGAATGCTTTATTGTAAATTAGCAAGAAAGCTGAACTCAATACATCAAGACTTTTTCTATACTTTTATCACCGTTTACAAAAAGTTGACGGTTTGTTAAACTTACTAAGGGAACAACACAAATGATACAGTTATTTTAGAACTACAAACTTGTTTATTTCAACCGTTTCTTAATGTCTCTGTTTAATTGCAACTTTGCAGTTATCTAACTACATTCGAGAAATCAACATTAACTGTTATTTCTCTTAGGTGCATTCCCATTTTCTTAGACTTTTTCTGCTAACTTAAAGAAGTTTATGTATATTTTATTAATGGAACTACAAAACTCATTTGCATGGTTAAACTGAAGTCGCCCAAGTGCCTCTTATTCGCAATGACTTAGCGGAAGCGTAGATATCTTTCCAAAAATAAAATATCTGATCGATAATCTGATTACTGGATGGCGAAACACACACAGCAAACACAATTAGACGCCGCTAATGAGTTTCGAAGTGCTTAAAAAAGTTCAACATTCCGAAATTGTTGTCGACAAGTTGCTCGTTAATCAAGCTTTTACATTTCTCCCAGCAGTAGCGTTATGTGACATTTAAAATTTTTGGCATGGGTCTCTGGCTGTTCATTTTGTTAAGTGAAATATCGCTTATTTAGAGAGAACGAATTTAATTAATGTCCAAATCGGGAACAAGTACATGCAGTCACATAATTTAGGACGTGCGGAAACCCGGTGATAGCTCCTCTTGTACTGCCCCGTGCTTTGCGCAGTAAATATAATATTCATGTATTTTTTTCAAGAATAAATCCTTGTCTTTTTGCAGATTATGCAAGAATTCCATTTGTCAGGAGCCGCTGACAGTAAGAATACTTTATGGCGGTCGTCGCATGTAACTTGAGCAAACATGAAAATAAGCAAAAACGGCGCAGAATAAAACAAGCACGCTCGTAAATTAACGGTTTTGATTAAGAAACAAGCACGGTATAGGTGCTTTTCAGTAAGCGGCCATTAGGGCCGTCGCCGCCACTGATTTATTTAGGCCGGCTGGGCTCTGCGCAAAAACCTCAACCCTTTTCTTATTACGTATCGCGTTTTTTGCCGCAATTTGCCTCTAAGTTTCAAAGTTTTTATGTGTTGTTTGTAGGGCTTTGTGTATTTTCACCCCGCTTTATTACTTTTCTATAGCATGCCAACACAATGAACACAAGTTTTATAATTAATTTGCGCCTAATTACCTCCATATTTGATACAAAAGCGGTACAATAGCATTTCGGCACAGTTTTGGGACTGGTTATGCCAACAAAGAAACGCCGTCAATGTTCGAGGTTGGACAAATTTTCGGATAACGGAATGTAAAGACGTTTGAAATCGTACAAAAGCAGTCGAAGTGAGTACTCAAAGAATGTCAAATATTTTCACTTTAATTAGCTACTCGAATGCACTCGTGCTAACGAGAGAGGGTTTTAATTATTTAAGCCGTTAAGACTCATTTCGCTATCAATTGGACAAAAGTAGCTTTGTTTCAACGGCTGATCTATGAAGATGAAAATTAACAGAGAAGTTCTCAAAGTTTAGACTTCGGATTTAAATGACCAATTTGAAGATGATCGACAAGGATCAAGTCTTGATGCTAAGCTTTAATATCTTTTAAAAATCGCCTGCAATGTTCAGTTTGCCGAACATTATAGCATCATGAGTTTTCAAATTAGAAAAAAAAAATTATGGCTGACTTTAAAAAAGCCTTGATATTAAATCATCACTTTTATCTTATAGTCACTTTATTTTTTTATAAATATTTTTTTTGGAAGAAATGTAACAAATAGTAGGTACCCGAAATTGTACATCTTGGTAGTATTTTTAAACTCTTGCAGATATTCACTAAAACTTTAATAAACGTTTGGATAATTAAGTTCTTGTTTTCAATATTAACCCATTTACATTCATTTCAGATATAGATGAGTCTTTATTGTCTCCGATCGTTTATTGCCTCCTTGCGAACTTTAAACGAGTTCTAATAATTAAAGTCGGATGAGATTCGACTTTTGTTGTTGTATTCTACTGTCTTTTCGAAGGAATTTCATGATGTTATTTATTATTAGCATTCTTATTTATAGCCGGTTTCTCCATCGAAAAGGAGAAAGATGTTTAATAATTTCTTAGTCCTCACTACTTACATTTTATATTTGCAGATGATAGATAATTTAAGTAATGACAGCACTTATTTTATGTACCAAGTGGCTAGTAATATTTGAAGCAAATTTTTACGTTGGTAATTCTGAATGAATGGCAGCAGTGTTAGCATGTCAGTTCACAGTTATTAATTCTAACTTGAGCGCGCCTAAAAACCAATGAGGAGATGGCAGCTACTGAATTGGTGTCCAAAATTTGAACTTGACATCAGGGATGCCACCCTAAAAATATGTTGCCAAGCTGACAAAAAAAAAACACAAACATTAATGATCACTCGGTATTTGGTAAACTAAATCAGATACTAGTTTACGGTGTTAAGGGATAAATTCATTCAACAAATCTAGTTTTTTCTACACCAGGTGATTTCTACTTCCTTACAGTACGTAAAAAGTAGTCGGCAGTTTCCGTTTGTCTGTCTATCTGTCTGTATCCATTTTTATTAGACGCACGTAATCTCCGAAAGTGTTGGAGCGATTGTTGTGAAATTTTGTATGTATATTAGAAATACTACGTAGATGGTTAAATCCTAACCAAAATTTTGCTAATTATCCCCACCAACAATTTTATCACGTCATTTCAAAGAATTCTTTTTTTATTTGGTTTAATTGTTGTATTACAATATACTCCTTTAAGTGAGGTGTACGAATCCGCTTTGAGTTTTGCAAAAACATAATTTAGGGTATAATAGTGGTTTACCATTAGCATAAGGTATCCCGGTCATGGTCTAGTGGTTAAGGCAGAGGAATGCGGACCGGACGTCGTGCGTTCGATTTCGTTTTTTTTTTCTTTTTTTTCTCTCTCATTGTGTATTATCTATGTTTACGATATCATAACAAACTTTGTATTGGTCAAATTAAGAACGAATCACTCTGTTTTCTCGAAAAAGTGAGAATAAGCACGTTTTTATATAATAATGATAAAATAAGAATTACAATCTTCAGAAATTTTGTTCAATTGTGGTTTTAATTGTAGTCCTTTGTTTTGAGAAGACAAACTCATCCAAATCAAACTAATTTCTACGTGACATTCTTTCGATGCATACACATAAATAAACACTTGAGCTTCAGATTGCTGTTACCTAGTGCTGAAGGACATTTAATCCCGTTAGTTAAGTGTAATATTTCACATTGTTCGTACGGCGCAGGGGCTGCGGGGGTGTTATTTATGCCGCTGGTTTTTACTTTACAGCGGTTATTTAAAAACGAAAATTGTAAAATTATGTTTTATATTTTTTTAAAGAGCTGGATTTCTCGGATTATACTTCAATGACTCAATTTTCAATTTTTTTTATTTGTGATTTAGTAAATTTGTCCGAAAAGTCGGACGTACCTGGACAGACTTTTTAATTTTAATCATTTATAAAATTTTAATGAATTTAACATTTAATTCACTTTGCCTTTAAAAATGTCCAAACCTCAATATGGGTTGTCTGTGGCTGAACTTAGAAAACTAGGTTGTGTTAAGTCCATAAGAATTAAACCCTAGTTGGATTTAAAATGATTTATTTATGATAAGCAACATTTTAACTGACTTTACAACAATTGCTGGAAGATACATTACGTAAATTGACTCGGCGTTTCATATTCTTAAATACTGGAGTAAGAACTTTTAAGTCTTCAAATCCATCCATTAATTGTTTAAAAACCATGTTTTTCAAAGTCGGGAACCAAAAATAAGTAATTTAAAGGTGCGAGATCAGGTAATCGAGCTGGGTGGATATACTCTGTTACAAAATTCCCTTAGAAAGTTTAGACTTGTTTGAGCTGTATGAGCTGTTGCGCCGTCATGTTGAAAATATCCATTCTATAATTCTCCAGAATTAACTTGGTCAACAAATTCCTGCGGCACGTTGTGATATTTCGCAGCTGTAACAGACTCCTTGAAGAAAATGCAAAAATAGTCGTCTTCGAGAAACGGAACAAAACACCCCAATTTTTTGTGGGTGTAATGGCACCTCTTCAAAAAAATAAGGATTTTTTTGCACTTCACGTCCTTATATTTTGCGAGTTTATACCTTGATAGATGAAATCAGGCTTCACAATAAAAAATGTTAATACAAACTGAGTTTTCCCGAATTTTTGGTGGTTTGCTACGCTGATAATTGCTGAATTTTGGACAGTGCATCTGAGTATTGGCGATCTATGTGCTGTGTGAGTTTCTTCCACTTTTGATAGAGTGGCATTGTAGCATTTTAGTATTAATTAACTAAATTAAGTTCACCTTTTTACTGTATCTTTTTCGACTAACGTTATCAAGCCTCTGTTAATTGAAATAATTTGGTCTATACTGCAATCTTTGTTTCTCCTGTGTTAACACTACCGTAGTCCAAGTGTGTTTGTCTCACTCTGTTAGTCACCACGACGGACTCCGTTGGTGCGAGAAGAATTGTGTCCCCGTTCTTGTTTACTTTTCAATATGACCAACTTTTGTTTACATTGTGAGGGTGCCATAACACCAACAACACCCTCCACGAAATGTAATGGCCCATGTAAAAAATACTGCCACTTAAAATGCTTGAAATTAGGAGATTCTGATATGGCCAATATAATAAATGAAAAGTCTCATTGGGTGTGCTCGAAATGTGTTACAGCTTCTAGTTCCAGTAGTGCACCTATTACTGCTGAAAAGTTGGAGGAAATTATTAGATCACAATTGATGACTATTAAGCTTGAGATTAAACAAACCATTGAAGATAATTTTAAAATAATTAAGGATAGATTATCTGCAGTTGAAGAAAATGTACGCTTGATTCAAGACGAATGGACAGAATTTAAAAAATCTAACGTAAAAATGGATAATCCTTTGGACTTCAATACTGTTGTATCAGAAATTGAAGAGCGTAAGTCGCGGAGTACTAACGTTTTGCTGTTCAATATAAGTGAATCTATTTCATCGAATTCAGAAGAAAAGTTTCAGGATGATCTTTTGCAAGTAAATTCTATTCTTGCGCCTTTAGGTTCTTTTCCGCAGCTTAAGAAAATCGTTCGTGTTGGTATGCCTAAGCCTAATGTAGTTCGCCCTTTAAAGATCGTCTATGAAAATAACGATATAGCTAAAGATGTCCTACGATCAAATAAGAATAATAATAATCGTAATCACCACTTCCGGCCTGATTTGACAAAAATACAGCGAGATTATAATAATTCAATACGGAAAGAATTTAAGGATAAGGTTGCACAAGGGAATACTAACGTTATGTTGAGATATAAAAACAATATGCCATATATTGTGGAAAAAAATATTTCTCGGGGTACTCATCCAAAAAAGTAATTAGTTTTTATTACCAAAACGCTGGTGGCTTAAGGTCTAAATTAAAGGATTTCGCAATTAAGGTTAGCTCTTGTGTTTATGACATTATTATTATTTCTGAAACTTGGCTTAGTGATAACATTACTAGTTCTGAAATAAATTTAAACAACTATAATATATTTAGGGCTGATCGAAATGTTAATACTAGTAATAAAATACGCGGAGGTGGAATACTGATAGCGGTAAAAAAGGAATTCGAATCTGCGGTAATTCTTCTTGGAAACTTTATCGAAAGTATTTACATCCATGTAAAATATCATGATTTAAACTTAATTGTCGGTGGAGTATATATCCCTCCTGCAAGTTATTTTACTTCTTATGTTAACTTCTGTCAAGACATAGAATCAATTTTTGATCGTTTTCAGGAGTCGTCGTATGTTATTGCTGGTGACTTTAACTTACCACATATTGATTGGAATGATGATGGTGAATGTGGTCTTAACAATTCTCTTGAATATGATTTAATTAGTTCTACATGTGCTCTAATGAATTTGACGCAAATTAATAAAATTCCTAATATGAGAAATGTATTCCTAGATCTTGTATTTTCAAACGTTGATAATCTTGATGTCTGCTCTGCATTAGATCCCATATTTCCTAGTAGTTGTCATCATTCTCCTTATTCTTGGTCTCTTTCCTGTTTATCTGCACCTTCTTTGAAATCTGATTTTCGTATTTTTGATTTTATTAATGGTAACTATGAACGTTTGAACCATTTTTACTCATCTGTTTGCTGGGAATCGTGTTTGGTGGGTCAAAATCTTGACGAAAAAGTTGCTATCTTTTATGAGATTTTATTTTATGGCATAGTGAAATTTATTCCCTATAAAGTGATCAATCGTAAAACTAGTAAATACCCTTATTGGTTTAATAAAGAACTTAAAGAATTATGTCGGTTGAAAACCACTGCTCATTGCACATTTAAAAACACCGGCAAACTTGATGACTACCTTTATTTTAAATCTTTGAGAGATCGGTGTAATGAACTCATTGAGAAGGTATATGCCGAATACATCTCAAACGTCAATCGTAGTATGGTGAGTAATCCGAAATTGTTATGGAAATTTATTAATAGTAAAAAACATGGAGAATCTAACATCCCCAACGAAATGAATTTTGGACATCAATGTGTAAAGGTGGGGAAGAGATAGCCAATGCTTTTGCTCAATATTTTGCAAGTGTTTACGTAAAAGATGATTCCAATAAATTTGTTTGTGATTTCAAATCCAGTTACGATGTAAATGATATGGGTCTAAAGATTTGTTTGTCTGATATTTTCGATGAAATTTCTAAATTGAAATCTTCGTGCAGTCCAGGTCCTGACGGTATACCAAGTATCCTTATAAAAAACTGTAAGTTTGCTCTTTGTTCACCACTGCTTTTGTTGTTTGAAACCTCTTTGAGAGATGGTATTTTCCCTAAAATGTGGAAGAACAGCTTCATTATGCCCATTTTTAAATCTGGTAAACGTAATATAGTTGAAAATTACAGAGGTGTATGTTGTCAATCAGCAATTCCAAAGTTACTTGATTCCATTGTAACTAGGCAACTTCAGTAGGCTTCGTCTTCAGTTATCTCATCTAAACAACATGGTTTCGTCTCTAACAGGTCCACATTGTCGAATCTCCTTGAATATCGATCATTTCTAAACGAAGCATTGATTAATCATTTGCAAGTCGATTCAGTGTATACTGATTTCGCAAAAGCGTTCGACCGCGTTAATCATAAACTATTACTTTTACAGCTGGATAAACTTGGTTTCAAAAATAACACTATTAAGTGGTTAGCATCTTTTCTGTCAGGCAAGTGCCAGCAAGTTCGCATTGATAACTTTATTTCATCGTCTTTCTCTGTTCCATCTGGTGTTCCGCAAGGTACTCATTGCGGACCCGTTCTATTTCTGTTATTCATAAATGATTTAACGCAATGTTTACGATATTCAAATTATTTGTTGTACGCGGACGATCTAAAGATCTTTAAAGTCATTCGAGATACACAAGATTTAGAACAAGTACAATTAGATCTTGACATGCTTTTTGAGTGGTGCAGTAACAACTTACTCCCCTTAAATTTAGATAAGTGTTATATTATGTCAACTTTTAACATAAAATCTAACATCAGTTTTAAGTACCAACTGAATAAGCGTTGTATTAAACGTGTGACTCAGATTAAGGATTTAGGAGTAATTTTCGACTCATCACTTTCCTTTAAAAGTCATTATTCCTATGTATCCAAAAAAGCTTTGAACATGTGGGGGTTTATTTGGCGAAATTGTCATGAGCTTTCACCTTTGGTCCTCAAAAGTTTATATTGCTCCTTAGTTCGGACACACTTAGATTATTGTTCACCTGTTTGGTCACTTTTATATAATGTTGATCGGGAGTTGCTAGAAAATGCTCAGAAAAAATTTTTGAGAGCTCTCGAATTTAAAGTTGGCTTCAAACATATTAAAGGCGACTACAATTGGATTCAACATCATTTTAATATACAACCCCTATATATTCGAAGATATACAACGGATACTTGTGTTCTGCACGGAATATTAAATGGTCGTATTGACAATCCATCGCTGCTATCAAGACTCTCCTTCTTGCACCCTGCCGTCAACAGCCGTACAACGCGAAGTAAAGATATTTTTAGGGTAGCACCATCTACGTCGAATATAGGTCGTAATCATCCTTTACATAGAATGATGCTAGCTGCAAATGATTATTCGAACAACAGCAACATATCGATATTTGATTCTTCTTTGTCCAAATTTAAATTCAAAATTTTGTTATTTTATAAAAGTAGATTTTAGTTCCTTATTTATTGTATTCATATTAGTAACCGCCAAGCCATGAATATTTTTTTGTTTTTGAATTTACTTATTAGGGAACACTCTGTTAGAATATGTATTATTTAGTTAATTTAGTTTAATAATTCATAATGTAAATTGGAGATTCCGTTACAAATAAATAAATAAATAAATAAATAAATTTCATTTTTACTTCCTGGGCATAAGCTAAGGAAATATTGTATTCGTGTCCATTGGACGACTGACTACTTTTTTAGTTTTCAAGACTTTTCATGACCCCTACAGTTTCCAGTTTCCATGTGTCTGCCTGCCGTCTGTTCGGATTATTGTTAGACAGATAATCGTCGAAACTACTGGTCCGATTGTCGTCAAATTTTATATTATGTGTATTAGGAATATTTTGTAGATGATAAACGACTAACCAAAATTTGGTTAATCATCCCCAGCAACAATAGGTTGACGTCATCTCCAAAATCTACGTTAGTTATATTATTTAAATTTTATAAAATAAGATGCCGCTGCACACGTGGTTTATGGATCCATGTTTAGTTTTTATCCTAGACATCCCGATTTGTTGGAAAAAAAAAATCAAAATTGTACAATAACATTTTGCAATTTAATATTGAAATTGCAAAACCGAATGATCTGAAAACTTGCAAGTGGTTTGAGTTTATCGTAAGCATAGTATTTTTTTCGTTTATGCCTCATAAACGGATTTTACAATTTTGCCGAATTAAATTTTATAGAATTACGTACTCCTGCATGTGTGATTTAAGAATTCGTGTTGAGTTTTTACGCCAGACATCCAGATTTTTGTGAAAAAATTCAAAATTATATTTTACAATTTAACTTTGAAATTGCAAAACCAAATGCTCTGAAATCTTACTAATGTTTTAAAATTGTAGGAAACCTCATAAATTAGTAATCAAAATTACTTCATTTATGGCCTCCTCAAAAATTAATGATCTCATTCTTTAAATTTTATAAAATAACATGTTCCTGCATCTGTGATTTATGAATCCATGCTGGCATCTAATTTTTGGGAAAAAATAAAAATTGTACGAAAATATTTTACAATTGTGAATGCTGTGAAATCTTGTATTTTTTTAAGGGTATTGGAGGTGTGGTAAATCGTTTATCAAAATTTGTTTGTCATCGACAATTTTGGCGATTTTTTTTCAAATTTATGGGTGTTTTTGGAAAAAACTGAGTATGGTTAATAAATTCTCAATTAATGAATCCTCTTCTCTGCTTTGACCAGACAAAATCAATCAAATTTCATTTTCTTTTAACCGCTGATGCTTGTAATCTGAACGTGCTAATTGTAGAATTCTTTCGAAGTATAAACAGAAACAGTCGAAGTTAAGTATTTCTATTTTTTTCCCGTTGGTTATCTGCTTTAAATATGCTTATTTCTTAGTTAGTGTTTTCGTATATGATGACATACAATTTAAGTTTGTTTTCGGGATTTTAGACCAATGTATAAATCAAACCAAAAAATAATCACAAGTTACGCCGATGAATGTCATATTGTCCACACTTGTGTGGACCGCGCCTCTTTGAAATTTCGACCCCCGCCACGCAGGGGCTCCGGAGGTATTAATTACCGAGTGGTTTTTACTTTATAAAGGTTATTATAAAACGAAAATTGCAAAATCAAATTTTACAATTTTTTAAAGAAGTAGGATTTGTCGGACTATAAGGGTGAGGAAAGTTCTGTCGAAATGACCTTGGACCAATTTTTTTATTAAACCAGTTGCAATAAATCATTCTCTTTTAATAGGCACGCGATTTAAGTTTTTGATAAACCGGCATTTTGTAGGTAAACATTAAGTCCCTTTTAACAATTTTCTGACAAGTTCTTAAACATGTATGGGGGTTATCATCCATAACCTGTAGGTCATTTTCAACAGCTTCGGGAGTTCGCTTTTCCTTTTAATGCTACCTTATTATCTTCGGAGAACATTTTCCTCGAAATGGAAAATTCTGCTTCTATGGTAAAACGCACCTGGATAGTTTTGATTCACTCTTAAAAAGACTGATTTTTGTCGACGGTTGAAAAACAATAAGCGAAACGTATTTGCGAATATGTAAAAAAAAAACAATTTATATTGTTAAGCCGCGAGATTATAGCCAACCCACCACGACACAAGTTGTATGTTCTAATAAAAGATGAGCTCTATAAATTGGTAACATAATAGGCAGTGAAAGTTGTCTAGATCCGAAAAAAAAATCACACGGTATAAATTACATCGGGCGAGCAACATAATTTATAATCGGGTCATCCTTGGAACTGAATACGTATGTCTTCCTTGAAATGTAATGTTGAACGTTATGCCATAAGCCCTATTTTTGTTTCTACATTTGTCATTTTTTCACATTTATCCCCGAGGATGACTCGATTACAAATTATGTTTTTCGCCCGATAGCATTTTCTTATAACGTTGATTATTCCACAAATAGGTTTGAGACTTACAGCTTGTTATTTTTTAGTAACTTATATGTATATGTATAACACTTTCATGTTTCAGCCACTAAACCTTGTTTTCTGTGTATACTGCATTAACTAATTTTTGGTATGATATGGAGCTGTCATGTTGTTGTCCTCTCATCTCCAGTTCCTAAATGCCTCAATACGTGTAATATACTACATAATTTTTCCGCTGTTAATATGAACCTTCCGCGTAATTACGATCGGCTGTTACCGACAGCCGATGTAGATTTTGATATGCAGCCAGAACCAGAAGCAGAGCCCTCCTTTGGCGGATTCGCTTCCGTTTGAAATCGACGTCACTGCCACCCCGTATCGCTCTCAAAGCAATGATAATGCACCATAAGGAGCATGAATATTTTCCCCGTGTAATCTCGTGCATTCCCACCCGCGACTTCAGATATCGCGATGGCGGGTAGGTGCGAAGCATGCATCAAAAGAGGCGGCGTAATGGGGGCAGGAAGGGGTCCAAGCAGTGGTAGAAACATCGGCGGAACTTTGCATAATGTCGGCGGAGACAGCAGAGGCCTGCCGGCTATAAATCACCACAGCTGCACTGCTGATTCTTACGCTCGTGCCGTTCTTGCCATCCTCCACGCGAAATATTGGAAGTTCTTTTTTCTCCCAACAATATGACGCAACAATTTAATTACATTCTGAAAAAATTCACAAACGGAATGAAACTTTCATCTCGGATTTGGAGCGGCGAAATCGAAATCTAAACACAGGGGGAATACGTGAATCGCTCCTAAACCGTTGAAAAGGATTGGGAAAGTCGAGTTATAAGTTAGTTTTCGGGCGCTTTTCAGGCAAGTGCTGCACAATCCTGTGGGATATTTTTCACACCGGCTTGTATTAAGATGTGCGTGTCACTGAACTGGAATGACGTGAGAAGGAGGGGTTCGTTGCCGGGATAAAGTGTGTATTTCGAAATTTTAAATAACAAAGCTCTGAGGGGGATTATGATGTGCTTTTGATTGCTTTAGGTGTTATTTAGATAAATGAACATGGTAGTTTACTCTTTATTCATGAAATGGAGGTGACTGTTAGAGTTTTTGTGTAAATTTATACTTAATATAGTCCGGATCAAACATTATCTACTGTAAGTGAGTACAGGTTTCCTCGATTGGATAAAGTACCTTTATTCACGGCGTGCAATACAGATTTTTTTTAATTGGAACTTTTGAAGCTCCTTTGTAACACAATAATCTTTTGTATTTATGTTTCAAATTCTATATCAATTATAAAACTAGTAAATACAGTGATTTACTGTGATTTTGGTCTGTCTATTTTTTGTTAGCGATGTTTTCTATTATGTGGAAAGTCGGATTCGTTCATATGTGCCTTATCAATCTTGTCATAGAATAAATTATGGGAAGTATTGTAATCAAGTCCATCGGGCGACTGGTTACTTTCATATTTTCTCGATGTGTCATGATCCCAAGAGTACTTTTCCTGCACATCTGTCTGTTCGCCGTCCGTGTCAACTTTTGTTAGACAGACAATCCCAGAAACTACGGGACTGATTGTTCTCAAATTTTATTGTATTATGAATAGATGTAGATGGTAAAACGTTAACCAAATTTTGTTTAATCATCCCCAACAACAACGTGATGACGTCACTTCATAATTGTACGTAGTAAATGGGTTTTAAATTATATAAAATAACATATTTCTATAAGTGTAGTTTATAAATCTGTGTTGAATTTTTTCCCGAGGCATCCAGATTTTTGGAAAAAAATCAAAATTGTGCAACATTTTGAAATTTAATTTTGAATCTGCAAAATTGAATATGCTTTGAAATTTTGCAGACGCTTTGAAGTTACCATAATGATGGTAAATTTTTTATCAAAATCTATCTGCTTACCCCTCACAAAAATTGTTGAACAGTCTATATCTGTGATTTACCATTGCGTTGATATTTTTTAGAATTGCTTAAACAGGGTGACTCAAAAGAACTAAAAATGGGTCATTTATTTTGTTGATTAAATCGGGAACGGCTCACTCCATTTTCCAAAAAAATTGGAAATACATACAATACTGTTATTATTAGTATTACACTATCCCTATCCAAATTGACATGTGTGTCCTTGCAAGAATGTTATAAAGGAAAACTCATTTGAAACATACGCGTAGCACGCTTCTGTACATTTACTTTAACATTGCAAACATATCTTTATATTAACTTATAGGAATTCTCTTAAAAAAATAAAATTCGGGAAAACTACAGAATGATTTATGAAGTTTTTGATATGATCAGCAAAAATATGGACATTATTATTATTATATTACACACAGGCCACAAGGTATTTGATACATAAAGAAGATATGTCAGCTACCTTGAAACACGTGAAAAATATTGCACAACAATAATTTTTGTAAAGTAATGTTGATAAAAATCAAGGCGGATTCATAAACAATGCGTATAGAAGAATATTATATTACTTTTACCACGAAAAATGATAAGGAGACGTCATCAAATTGTTGGTAGGGTTTTACCGTTATTTCCTGCAAAAGTGAATATATAAGTAAAAAATACCTACTTTGTGCAGTCATAATTACAAATGATCGTAGGTTTATTTAGTTAATTAATATTAGTGTTGAAATGTACCTATTAAAGTTCATTAGTTATTACGTTATTATCTTTACGTTACAACCAATTTCTGTATTTCATGATAACGATACGAATTAATCTAAAATTCGAAATTAAATACGAATCCTTAATCTAGCAGGGTATGTTTGATGTCAATATCAAGAACCAAACCGTGTTATGAAGTTATGTATGTTTGGATGAATTCGGAAAGTCCTATTCCCGTTTCAAATATTTGTGGTATTTGTACGGAATGTAGAATTTTCGATTTTCTCAAGTTCTTGAATATAGGTCACTTTGACGTAAACATCTTTATCCACGTTCAGTTAATAATATGAACTTTATTAAATCCTCAAGGATTTTCAATATTCAGCTATGACTATCGAATATATTTCTCAATAAGCTAATAAAATATTGGAAGCGCTTAAAAAATCATGATTTGTTTCAATAAACATTTAAAAATCCACCTGAAACTTTTAAAATGTTGCTTGAAAGTTTTTCCAACATTTTTATGTTGTCAGTTTAAACTTAAATGTCGCCAGTGTAGACTCATAAATTCACGGAAGGATTTGCTATAACTTGGAATGTCTCGAAGAAGTTTCTCCGTTTTGTTGGGATTTAGAAAAGCGAATTCGCAGCTACTTGAAAATGAATTGTTGAAGAGTTTGTTCCTATAAGCGGAATTACAACATTTCAGTTGTCGTATATGAAATGACGGATTAATTAGTTGCATTTGAAAGAGGTTTAAAAACGAGTTACAAAAAAATTCAAAAAATCCGGTCACAGTGCTTGCGACCTCATGCCATAAAAAAGCTTGAATTTTCTCTCGGTTAATTTAAAATTCCATCGCTTCAAGTACGCTAATTCGATCCACGTAAACGGTACACGTCCGCATAGTTTTTAAATATTTGCTGGAATATTTTCTCGTAATTTTGCTGCATAACGCCGTCGCCTTCACCGAACATTTAGTTTTTCCAACGTAATTAATCTAGACAAGCTCCATCAATTCCTCCATCCGCTCGACAAAGAAAATAACTCCAATTGTTACAGTTATTGTTCCGAGCAAGTTCAAACGCAACTATTAAAAAGCGTCTGTGTAAAAAAGCTCAACAGGAAGTCCATGTTATGTTTGCTGTAGAAAAGAGAAATAACAAATAATTGTACAAGACAATAGCACTTCCTTTATTGTTCGTCCGTTGAAGAAGGCGTCGGCGTCTCGTCGACCCGTGACACGCTCCAGCCGTCCCATAACTCTGACCTTACCCTTCCAAGACGTGGGGAGTTAAAGGGCACCCGTTCAAGATTTACCGCGGCATTTTTCGACAATTTACTGCGAATAGACTGCAGTGCACCCCATTAAAATTGCATTTCGGGGATACAGCGGCACGTGGCCGTTGTCGCCCCTTATCTTATCAACTATTCAAATTCTCGGCAAACAATGCGTGCGCGCTCTAAAAAACACCGTCATTACGACCGCGGCATGGGCTTATTTCATATCCCATTTAGTCCCTTAAAATCCGTGAAATAAAAAGACGCATCACTTGGGGTTTCTGATTTATTCGCGTGTTCATCTGGATGCTGGTGAAGCCGACCGTTAAACTTCGAAGAGCTTATCGCTTCGGAGAGAGGAGATTTTGCTCGTTTACTTGTAAGTTATAATTTAGTTCTTGTGTGAAAAATTCACACGGAACATTCTTTTAGTTTAGCTTTTGAAAGCGATAAGTAGTTGTCTGTGTATCACAAGTTGAAAGTACAATTTTGTCGATCGTGGTCTGCGTTGACTAAAAACCAATGATAAGATGACAGCTCCTGAATTGCCATCAGAAAATTTTTGATATGTTGCCAACCTGACAAAAAAATCACAAACATTAACAATCATTCGGTCCTAACTATAAACGAAGGTTTTTGAACATGAAATGAAATATATTTAAATCAGACAATTGACGGGAAAAAGTGTATATGCTTAGCTTCGATTGTATATATTTATATATCGAATGAAAGTAACGCTTAAGCAAATAACAATTCGATTGAAGTGAATGAGTTTATCTCCCCGCAATAGATGACTGAATTATTAGTTAAGCTACATTGGCGCAAAATTTTCTGAATGTTATTTTTATAATATTAGTTATTAAATATAAACGGGCGCAACATTACTGTATTACCACATTCTCGAGAAAATGGGGTGACCCGTCGTTAATTTGATCAATAAAAAATTAGAGAGTGAATTGTATCAAATTTATTTTACCTAATGAAAAAAAAAACAGCTGCCGCCACCAGTTTAAATCCCGGACCTCTCATCTGCCCGGCAGACACGCTAGCACTGAAACACTTGTATTATTTATGTAAAGAATAAGATGAACTAAATAATAAACAAAATTAAGGTAGATTCGTAAAGCACAAGTACAGGACTATATTGTTCCATGACATTCAGATAATATTTAGAACCATTAGCAAATTCTGGTTAGCATTTTACCATATATATTCCTAATATACATACACATACAAATTGTAATAAAAATTGACGCACACGCCACACGACAAACAGACGTAAACGGGGGCCTACTTTTTCGTACTCTAAGGATCATGAAACGTTGAGAAAACATGAAAGCAGCAAGTCGCCCGATGACTCGATTACAATACTTTCTTCGCTTCAGTTCGGGAAGTTATATATCTAGATACATAATCATGAATTTGTTTATCTTCTCTTAAGTATTTCCGGATGAAGATAAAAGTATAAAAAATGGTCATAACTGATTGGGACAAAATTAGAAGTTGAACTGGTCGGTAATGAAGGACAGCAGTCGAGGTTGTTTATTCCATGCAGCAATTCCAGATCTATTAATATTTAAATTGGCTTCAATTTCATTAAAAGTCTATGCGCCTTGACGTGACATTATATAGCAGCTAGCCGGATGAATTTATGCTGAACATGTACTCTGTTTCAGTATTCTAATATCCTTCACGAAAAGATGAAGAGCAAGGGTCCCAAGTGAGAGTCTTGTGGAACTCCTGATGCTATTTGGATGGTCTAAGACACATTATTATTTTTCTAATTCGGTGTTTTACAATCACATTAAAGTACCGTTGTCGGCTGAAAACAATGGTTTAATAATTTAATAATTCATAATTCGAAATTGACAAGCAGAGACAATCGACATTTGTTACCGTGGAACGATTTTCCTTTTTTCATGCCTTTTGCACACAGGTAGGATGGAAGAATGACCACTTTTATTTTTTCTCGACGTTTCATGACCCCTACAGCACGAAAAAAGTAGTCTCCCGTTTCCGTCTGTCTGTCTGTCTGTATCCATTTTTATTAGACACGTAATCTCCGAAACTGCTGGAATGATTGTTGTCAAATTTTGTATGTACGTTAGAAATACAATGTAGATGGTTAAATGCTAGGCAAAATTTGGCTAATGATCCCCACTAACAATTTTATGACGACACCTAAAATGAGCTGAATGTTATACAAAAATATACTTGTATACTTGTAGTGTACGAATTTGTTTTCAGTTTTTTCGCTAAATGTTCAAATTCTTTCGTGAAGAATACCCATGTTTTGATATAATAATGATAAAATAAGAATTATAATATTCAGAACATGTTGTTCGATTGTGGTTTAATATAATAATTTTAATCCTGTTTTGAGAAGACAAATTCGTTCAAATCAAACTAATTTCTACGTGACATTTTTTCGATTTATCAACATAAACACTTGAGCTTCAGATTGCTATTACCTACTGCTGAAGGATAAGGGGTGTTATTTATGCCTCCGGTTTTTACTTTACAGCGGTTATCACAAAACGAAAATCGTAAAATCAAATTTCATAATTTTTTTAAAGAGGTGGATTTGTCGGATTATACTTCAATTTTTTATTGATCAAATTAAGAACCTCCTTTTTTTTTGATTTGCTTAAGCAGCCTCACTTAAAAAAAATGAATGAATCAGTCAATTTATTTTATTGAATAAATGAAGGATTGCAAAACTGAATACTCTGAAATCTTGCAGACGTTTTAAAGTTATTGTAAGCGTGATAAAATGTTAATCAAAATCTATCTTTTTATTCATCCCAAAAATTGCTGATAAATTCTACCCAAAATGTGCAAAATCTGGTGAGTTTTTACTTGTGATTTATCACTGCATTCCTATTTTTTAGATTTGCTTAAACAGGTGATTAAAAAAAAATTAATGAAACCTTCTCGGGAGTCCCAACTGTCTTTTTTAAAATTGTAAAGCCTTCTCGGGGGCCTCAAATGTATTTTTTTTATGTGAAACCTTCTTGGCGGTCCCAACTGTCTTTTTTAAAAATTTTAAACCTTCTCGGCGGCGTCAAATATTTTTTTTAATGTGAAACCTTCTCGGGGGTCCCAACTATCTTTTTTAAAAATGCAAAACCTTCTCGGGGTCGCCAAATGTCTTTTTTTTTAATGTGAAACCTTCTCAGGGGTCCCAACTGTCTTTTTTAAAAATTTAAAACCTTCTCGGTGGCGTCAAATATTTTTTTTAATGTGAAACCTTCTCGGGGGTCCCAACTATCTTTTTTAAAAATGCAAAACCTTCTTAGGGATACCAAATGTCCTTTTTTTAATGTGAAACCTTCTCGGGGGTCCCAACAGTCTTTTTTAAAAATTTAAAACCTTCTCGGCGGCGTCAAATATTTGTTTTAATTTGAAACCTTCTCGGGGGTCCCAACTATCTTTTTTAAAAATGTAAAACCCTCTTGGGGTCGCTAAATGTCTTTTTTTTAATGTGAAACCTTCTCGGGTGTCCCAACTGTTTTTTTTTTAGAATGTGAAACCTTCTCGGGAGTCCCAACTGTCTTTTTTAAAATTGTAAAGCCTTCTCGGGGGCCTCAAATGTTTTTTTTTTTTAATGTGAAACCTTCTTGGGGGTCCCAACTGTCTTTTTAAAAATGTGAAACCATCTTGGGGGCTCCAAATATCTTTTTTTTAATTTGTGACTAGTACCTTCTAATATTGCTTTTACACAAAAAATTAAAATTCCGCAAAATAACTTCCGACCAATTTTTTAACATAATCAGACTTAAATTTTGTCAGAGCTCGGTGTGCTAAGATATGGCAGTAACTTGCATGGTCACCAACTAAGGATGTCAAAATAACTAAATTTATGTTGATGTTTTTTTTGTTTTTAAATTTTCTCAAGAGAAAAAATGTATAAAAACTTGCTTTATAAAGTTATTGTCAAACTCGAATATAGGATAAACTAAGCACACTATCGACATATAATTTCGATCTTTCAGGTTTTATATGGTATACATATAAACATATATGGATAGTTAACCTTTTGAAATGACATAAAAAGTCACTTATGATTGTCATTGGTTATCTTGACAATGTTTAAATTTCATTTCCAATGGCATCAACACTAAGTAGTTTTAGTTACTAATTCATTATGTAACTAATTTTTCTTTAATAAATCTACTTTCTAATTCAACCTTGGTTTGTGTTTCGTAAATCGACGTCACTAAATGTTCAGTAACACGATAAGTGTAAAGGATGAGTCGTTTAAATGATAGTTTGTCTCGTTCCTTAAAAAAAAAATTCAAATCCGATAAAGAAAAATTTCTCGTGTAATACAAAATTTCCTACCAACTAATTGCTTTAAGGCCTATCATTTCTGGTAATATAAATCTCTATTATCTACAAACGAACTTAAAAAAGCGCACTAATTCAATGGTAAAACTCTATTACATTGATTCACGACCATGCGATCGTAAAAGAAAAGCCATTACGGTTATTACGGTTGGTTGTTTTAAAACTCTGTGGAGAATTCTTTTTTATAAATGTTATATCCTCCTGTCAATACTTGCTTTTAGGTTATGATTAACTGCCACGTTATACTCAGAACGTTATTTTTGTGTCTATTAAAATTTTATCACGTGATTATGAAGGGTTGGACGCCACAGTATCACTGTCGGTTAATAGTCTTAGGTACAAACATTGGTGTCGAAACAAAGAGAACAACTGAAAATTGCGTACTTCTTTAGTTTATGAAGAAAGGTTTCCACTTGCAAAGAATAAAAATGAGGTTACAAAACTAGACGTCAAAAAATTAATCAAGAGCAGTATATTTTTAGCCTCACGTACTTAAGGCATTAGCAAAATCTCCATTTTTATTCCGCGCGATATCTTAGAGGGGCTTCACTAATCTTTTAATAAATCATTCGATTCAGTTAAAAGATGAATTAAAAGAGCAAAGCTTAGATGTAAGCTAAGGATCACTTTGTAATTGTAAGTAAATGCGTAATCTTGCACAAAGGATTTTAGTATTTGCATTGCGCGCCCTTACTGTATACAAGGCCCCGTGATTACTGGGGTCATCCAAACTCTGCTACCCTTTAATATAATTACTAGTTTAGCGGAATAGACGACGCTTTTCACTGAGGGTCAAGAAAGTAAATATCGTTTGAAGCATTGTCTCGTAAGCCCCGCAGCCTAACCGAAAATAAATTATACGAAATAAGGGAGTTTAGTATCGTGCGGAGCCCTAAGAAGGTCCATGCGGGCAAAAAAGCACTTTAGTAAAATTTTTTTCATTAATAATTATTAAATATTTATTTCACTCTTTAGCACTCAGTAAGTTTGAAAATCGTCTGAGGTGTTCGTGTTGCAAATGTGGCAGACTTTTTACGTAAGAATCGATTCTCGCCGACCAGTTTTTGTTTGATTTCTGTATGACGATCAGTGAAAATGCAAGATTTAGGTCAGCAGCCGGCTTTTTTAAAAAAATTGCTTGCTATGCTCGACTCGTACGTCTCGCACGTGCAAGACTTATCAAAAATTCAAAACCTGACATAAACGATGATCAACATTAATGCAACGTCGCAATAGTTGTATATATCACAGCGTATTAGCTTTGGATAAAAATAATCTATGTCGTGCATAACGCAGATAATAAACGTTTATTTCTGTTATATATACCAAAAGCAGGTTAACAAATGAGTGAATACTGCGACTAAATGTTTAATAAATCATGGAGACTTTATTTGGTCCGATAGTAATTTGACAAATGTTTAACGCAAAGTTTTGTCCACTGTTGCAAATAACTGCGTCAAAATTATGTATTATCCTAGGATAACTTTTTTTGTTAAACACACATAAATGTCAACAAAATCATTAGAAATTCTATCTTTTATCCGATTCCCAGGCTGGAACGAACACAATTTAACGTATTGTCGCAGCTACATCCCATCATGTGCGACATTTTTCTCTTGTTAGCTTTAAATAGATTTTCTGAGTAACAATCAACTTTAATTTGTTATTCTGGAAGCAACACACAAAATAAAGATTTTACAGTAGGATAAGCTTGGGAAAGAACTTAATGCTGTGCAACAGTGTGTGTATGTTAATCTTCCAGCTTTTAACAAAACATCTAACTGTTCTAAATAAAATATTACTCTGCGATGCACTGCAATGCAATGAACGTTGCCTTGCATTTTCTGCATGAAATTACAAACTGCACCAAGTATAAATTAATTGCCCGGAAACTACACCATTTCTCAACGGCTATCCGACTGTTTAAGATTGCACATTCGTCATTCGGTACACTCAGATTTCTTTTTTAAATAGAGATTTATTTAGAAATTTCATAAACATTAAGTGACTCTATTACAGAAGTTTTCTCAGTTACCGTTCGAAAAGTATCAAAATCTTCCGTTACAAAAACCTGGCAATCGTTTTCTGAAAAGCGTCATTCTTCTTTAGAATGGCCTCTAAAATTTCATGTAAATGTTCCGATGATGTTCTAAGCCCACTCCTCGCCTGCGCTGTGGTCAAAGCAAGTTGATGAAGCCGTGTAAAAAAGTTCTAAATGGGCTGTTAAAACCGTTCTCTTGTAAGCGTCCAGGCAAATTCCGGAAGGACAGCACAAGCTCCGGAATGCGATCGAATAGTTGCTCACGTCGGGAAATAAACCGTGCTCCAGGTAAAGTTATTTAAAGTAATGGAATACGTTTGAATAAATCGCGGGTTAAATGGCCCAATGTTGAAGGCGATATTGTCGAATAAGCATTGTTTCACGTCGCGGCGAAGTGCACAGGGCAATTTCTCGCAAAGTTCTGCACCTTAAGGTAATCCTAACGTCGCGGTAATCGCTCCATGTGTCACCCTTGGACGAAATTCATGATCTACGCGCCCACTTTATTAGATTATAAATACACAAAAGTGGAAAGTTCGCTTATGAGAAGTCACAAAGTTCTTCAACGCTTCGGGCCATTTATAACTTGCGCCATTATGGAGAAGTTAATAATATATTGTGCTATTAATTTAGGGGAGTGCTTAAAAATTGTGATTCATTCGCACAGGTGCCGTGGAAGATACCGAGATACTTTAAATAAGAGGAATCACCTGATGCTTAAACTAGATTGATATTTTTCTCATACCTAAGTACTAGAGTTTTTTTTACTAAAAAACAAACTGTTGGGTACACACACAAACGACCGAACATACTTTTTTTCTCAAAAACTTAGCTAGAGATTATTAAGACAATTCTATAAAGTTGATACTCTTATATTTATCTGAATCACGTTTCACCTAGATGAGTTGAATATTAGAGTTAGAAGGTAAAATTAGAAAATATATATTTAGTTTCACATCTCATCACATTTATGACACTTTAACTTCACCGCACCTTTATTTATAAGTAACTATTAACCTACATACACAGTTTGTAACTAAATATTCTTTTCCTTCTGCGTATAATAAAGATCCCTGAGTTAACCCAACCCAATTTCGCGATTCAGATTTCATTGTTAGAAATTCGGTTTAGTGGTATTTTTTCCTTAAATCTCCTTTAAAACCCGATAAAAAGATATTTCCGGGTGGCAATGTGAACGAAGGAAAGCCATAACACTGTAATCTGCATCAGAAAATCGTGGATCGCCGTCAAAGACGCCCCCATATCTCAATACGGTCTGTATCCAAAAATATATAGACACTTGGGAAAATTTTATTCAACACAGCAGCCGTATCTTAACCCCGTCAAATTCTGTTGAATATCGCAGAAATTTACGAAGTGAAGAGTTGCAAATTATTGGCACTCAGATGTGCATAATAAAAACAAAAATCCCGTAACGGCAGAATTTTATTGTCAGCTAAAGTGGCGTAGCTGCGAGTTTTTCTCCTGTAAATTTATCATGAAAGTAGTTGATGAGCGCACACAGAGGTGTTTTTATCCTCGAAGTGTATTCACCGGTGCATCCTGTCTCTCCTGAAACCTGGGATTTCCGCAAAGGCGCTGACCCGAAAAATAAATTAATTTTTCAACTTTTCATTTCAGAACTCCCAACATTCGCCATTAAAAGTCCTGTTTCCTCTGATTAATTCAAACAAACAGTCGGAAAAGTTTCTAGTTATTTTTATTTACTTTTTCCATTGAACTCGTGTAGGTGAAATAATGGAAAACCTGAGCCCGCTTGAAATCGTTCGTCGGTTTTTCGCTCCGTTGTGACGAGATTAAATTTGAATGTCTGTTTAGAGCTGGATGTACGTATACGTACGTTATAGAGCGATGCCATTACTGTGTCGCCGGAAGCAACATGCCAAGTCTGTGTAAGTACTGAGTAATTGTTCTGTCTGATATGACCCACTCCTTAGGGCTGATATACGATACATATGCCGTAAATTGTCCGGTACAGTTATCTCGTTAATGTTTCAGGCGCAAATATGGTTTCAAAAATAAATTCACGGTAAATGCGGTAATAAATCGCAATCGCTCTTCTGAATAATAAACAGTCTGGAAAGACGGTTTATCCATTTTCAATTACGCTCCCTTACATTTTATGACTCAATTTTGCCTTTTTAACGGTTTTATGTAACTAATGTAAAACGTGGATAAAGGAACTGTTCGCAGAGGGAAACTTTTAATAATAAGTTAAAGTATAAAAGTCCCTTCAAAATGGTTCGTGAGCAAATTTTATGCTTATTATATAACTGGTAGCAAATCTTGGACCTGGTAAACTGTTTTCGCGCGGTTTATTATTTTTCATATTTTTGACTCGCAGCATTTGACATTTCTAAAACTTGAAATACGTAATTATATCTAGCTCCGTTCACTTGATATTTATCAACTACCTGTATAATAACTGTTACCGTAACTTATAATTTTAGTTTTTATTTTATGTTATTTATTATCCGGAATTCATCTTTTATTGCACACGAAAACTTAATTACCAGCTATAATCCAATACCATTTGTCTCTTTTTAGTTGTATTTCTCAACAGTAGTATATGAAGTTTTTCGGCAAAGCGGTACATTTAGTGTGCATCCATCTTTTAGGTTAAGTGGCACAGTGCCATCAAAGAAAGTTAGCTTGAAGTGGATGAGTGGGGGAACTGTCTATTGATACTGTACCGCTGAATCGTGTACGATTCAGCTATATAAAATTATTTTTATGTCTAGAAGCACATTCATTTTTTCCTCCAACATGCAAAAAGTGGAACTGATAAAAAAAATAATTCTATACTTGAAAATCAAGCTGTCGTCCACTAACTATAGTAATTATACAAGTTTTTGGATATTTTTGCAACAGAAAAAAACAACGTATCACAGGACAGTTTTTTTTTTACAAAATCTATGTTTCTACAAGCTTCGAACCTAAATTCAATGTTACTAAATTGAATAGAAAAATGAGTCATCGTGTGTCAGGATTTTCCAGAAAAAAATTAAATTTGAAATGAAAAAACGGAGAAAGTTCTTTACAATGAACATCTGTCGCCTCTGGCGTTTTACTTTTTTAAATATCTGGCATGTATGTATATTATACGGTTTGCTGTAACAAACCTTATTTGCAACATGTATTTCACTCATTTGATTTGGATCATTGGATAATATGAATTCGATCATTTAAATTATTGCCTAATCAAGTTTTAAAGTTGTGAAACTCTGCACCTTATATCTACTTTAACACATGATTATAAGTACTCGTGTGATCCACAGCTCAATTAACGCCAGGTTATGAGCAAACTTCACATTCATAGGTAATAATACTTTTATTACACTTGTAACATTACCATTAACTAATCTGTTTCAATTCTTGAGATAATCTCGAATTGTCAGAAAATTTGAATGCCTTTGAACTACTTGCTCTATTTTTCTTAAAATATTTTACTTCCCGAGCGTAAGCCAAGAAAATATTGTAACAGGGTTATAACAGTTACTTTCAAGTTGTTTGGAGGTTTTATGATCCCTAGTGTACGGAAAAATTAGGTCTGCCGTCTGTGACGATTCCGAAACTACTGAACTGACTGTTGTCAAATTTTAGACGTGTTTTATTGATGTCCAGTCCACCAAAAATTTGAGAACGTCACTTGGAAATTTTGCTTGGAAAATGCCATTTAAATTTTAGAATATGTATAAGAAACTCCTACACTTGTAATTTATCAATCAGCCTTGATTTCACCTTACACATCCATAATATCCAAAAAATCCAAATTACTTAAGTGTTGTAGTAAGAAAAAAAGTTAGATGGCACCTTTTGTAACGACACAAATTTTGGAAGCCGCGATAAAGTACCGGAAGCAGGGTTTATTTCTTGAATGCGCGATAAGTCGAATACCGCCAGATACAGCGTCCGTTTTAACGTCGCCGTCTCTCCAGGATCCGTAGCAGCCTCGACCAGCGAGAAACCGCCGCCAGGGAGGTCACAGGACGACCTTGACCGGGGTTACAATTCTTTTTGTGTACTGAAAGTTTTTATGACTTATCCGATAATTTGCTTATCTTAGCCGGTATAGTTGGTAGGTAATAGACACCGTATTTTTATAACTTTAGCCGGAGTATTATTTATTTCTTTAGCGGCCGCTCACGAGACCACTGGAGATCCTTTTCTCCGGTTAGAGTACCTCTGGTGGTCCTTCTCCGGAGCGGGAGCTGGCACCGGAGCAACCGCCCTCGTAGAAGGCGGCAAGTCCATGGCGTGAAAGTGACGTCTTCACCAAAACTCCACGCCACCTCCGGGTTTTGTCGCATTTTCTAAGACTTTTTCTGTAGAAATCTATGCAGTCAGTGTTGAATAATTTCATACAAGGGTAAACAATATTGCCTCTCAGGGTATAATTTCTAACAAATATTTATTCATACGTATTTTGAAGTGACGTCATCAATTTTCAATAGAGGATAAACCAATACTGTTAAATCATTGTTACTATCCTGCTTAAATTTCCAAGGACTTTATGCTTCCTATCCACCAAGTCAAAAATGATGCATATTTTTTGTAAAAAAATTTCTAAGGTGCTTTATACCCTCTGAATTAATTAGAGTTACGAAGATTTCAAAGAGTAGTTTCCGAAATGAATTATAAATTGAATTGTCAAATATTCATCTACTGGCAACAATGCCTGCATGTAAAGTTAACGAGCCATATTCTAGATGAGATTTTTTATAAGAAAATCTTGAGATGACGTTATTAATTTTGTAGGAGAATGAATAGGCTAATTTTAGTTACCGATCCGGGATCTTGATGATATTAATTAAGGTGCCTTTTAAACTCTATTGTAGTGTTTTTCGAGATTGTCTGTCATATTTAGACATATAGTCAATCTGTACAAGCTTATTGAGCAGCTATATACCAAAGTGTCTTTTAAAAAAATCGACACAAACCATAGACGACAGACAGACAGACAGACAGACGGAAACGAGAGATCTAATTTTTCGCACTCTAGAGGGTATGAAACGCTGAAAACATATGAAAGTAGCTGTTTGTTGAATAGTCCTTAAATTGCTAAAAACCGTAAACAAAAAAAAAAAAAATGGTCGAAAATTACTTAGATAGAACTTCCCTCGTCCCTGAAGTATTGTTCATTAAATCCAGCTTCTTAGAAAAATTATTAAAATTGATTTTGCAAAATTATATTATACAAGAGGATGGCACAAGTGACCCCCACCTGCTTAGTTCGATATATATTGTATAATTAGGATTTTTTCTAAAAATTTGGAAGCCCAGGGTAAAAATTCAAGGCTGATTCATAAGCCACAACTATAGGATTTATTTTATTTATTTTATAAATGTAAGTAATATTGACTCTGTAAATTTTGAAATGTCATCATGACGTTTTTGGTTTAATGATGGCTATTTCAAAACCTTAGCTCAGCCCAAGAGGTAAAAATTAAAAATACATCATTAGCATATTTTCTGTTCTAGCCAGATTGTAGCAATACCAATCCAGTACCAATGTAGTATATGACTATAACGAGTTACAATTTTTTTATATTTGCTTTTGCTTTTTTTATTTATCGTCCACAAAAAGCTTTTGACTATGTACACAGTAGTAAATATAATAAAAGTTACGAAACATTAAACATGTTGAGATATTTTAAAACTTACAGAGGCTTTATTTAACCGAAATTGTTGTTTTATTTTGGTTATTATTTTATATCCACATTTATTTATTCGAAATGATTCGCTTACGAAACAATGTTCAGAATGTGGAACTGCAAAGTACACATTCCGTCATCGAGCTTAGTTCCTATTGACCTACCCTACAACCGTGTATTACCTAAAGCTATGTTGCATGTCTAGTGCAGTTGTAATTTGTGGATGCGCGACTTTATGACGCTATTTAGGAGTGTTTTATGCTCGCTCTATATACACATGTTTGTGGCTGTTAATGTTCTTACTACTCTGAATACCTGAAATGGTATTTCTATGGTTAAAATACATCGTAATTAACAGTTTAGAATCATTCACGGTTGAACAATTGCAGGGAAAACAACAATTGATGTTAGTCATAGAGTATATAATTCGATGGTTATTCCAACCCCCTGATCAAACTACATATTATGGTATGTGCTTATCCATCATGTGTTCCGAAAAATATGTTCTACTATTTCTTTACCTATCCTGAAAATGCAGTTTTTAAATCCTTAGATTACTTATTTTTATTGTTCGTAAGGTTGCATTTGTTTGGATGATCATCCGTTTCACGTAGTACGGTGAAAACGTAGGCATTTGTCAGTTTTAAAAGACCTCCGTAAACTTTAATAAAAGAACATCATTCGGTCCAGTGGCTTCTTTATGATGTAAAGCGGTTATAAAAAAATTATGTTAAAAAATAAATTTTTGCGGAATTAATCCAAGCGATGATATCTTAACTTCCTTGAATTTCCTCCGCGCGGTTTTTATTAAAGGTTCACTCTAATGATCGTAAAATCCCTAATTGAGAAACCAATTTGGCGCATTTTATTTGGCGCGTTTTCTTTTCTGCGGGAATTATTAAATCAAGCAACATCAAACGAGCTTTCTTTGAAGTACTCATTCCGGTTACATCATTTTGTTCTCCGACGTTTTCCTTTTTGACGTTTTGTTTTGGATTTGCGGCCCGTTCGCGCTCTTTGTGGACAGAAATCCCCAGAGGATTCCATTTTGGCCCAAGAAACATTTCTTGCCGTCGCTTCTTCCTATCGATTCGTAACTGAAATTTTCCTGCGTGCATCTTTTAATCATCGTTATCTTCTCGATCTGTTCTAATTATACAGTTTTCAACCGGCAATATATTTTTGCTCCGGAAGAGTAAATGAAGGGACGCTATCTGAGCACTAAATCGGCGCGTCTCTTACTCTGCTTCACTTAAATGCTGAAAGCTTAAAGCCAAACAGCTGACTTAAATATGATTTATTGCGTCTTGTGTGTTATTTTAAGGCGGCTTAAGTATGCCTTTATGGACTCCAGTTGCAACTTGTAAGCGTTTTGGTGGTCACGTTTATTCACTTTATGGCTTTTTCTAGCGCACTTTGTTGAATTATTACAGCACAACACACGAAATTGTCACTTCTAAAACGTGTTATACCTTTTTTATCGAATACGGGAATGACTCGGGGCTACCGGCCATTAAAGTATAGCAGGTGATAGGGATGGGACGATAAGGTAAGATAAAGGAAGCAAGACGGATGGAGGACGTGACCCAGAGGCCACACTTTGTAAGAACGTCGATATAAGCACGTGTACAGGTATAGGGAGATATGAAACTCCGGCACATCCGAAGATATTCTTTCAATATTTAAAACAAACACAACCTATATCCCACCTTTCTCAGCTGTCAGATCCCTAAAAATAAAACGCATCACAAAAAAGCTGTAAAAATATGAGGAGGTAACAAACGGCGGATCGATTGTGCGGGCTCGGATGGAATCCTAATCTTCAATTTATGAAAATGCTAAGATTTTTTTTTTTTAATCAAAGAGGCCGTTAAGCAAAAAATGTTCATCCAATCATTTTTAACAATCCTACGTGCCGAGCGTAGGTTAGCAATTTAATGGGATTATTTTGACGAAAGTTTCACGTCAATGTCACGTTTCCGTCGACCTGTCCTCGGCTTCTGTCTGTTGCAATTAATTACTTTCTTTTAAAATAAATATTTTATTAAAACTCTATTTAGACATTTTAGATGTAGCCTCGTATTAGTTCGCAGAAAACTGAAATGTAATTTTTCATACCGAAATCCCGCAGTAAGCAGACTGTTTTCAACCCGGAAGGATAACTTAATCGCCGTTCCGCCTTTTGAGTTGAGGAAATTACCGCTCCACACACCAAAAACTAGCTCTTTATGATGCTGAACGTGTTATATATTTTTATTTAGTCCACGTATATATCTATATGCGGTGTCAGGCGTCCTTTGTAATCCTGATCCTGCGGCTGCTGCTATGTTTGTTTGTAGGTCTGCTGACGAGATAATCTCACCCTCGTATATTCCAGCTTTATTTCGGCATATTTCGCTAGTCGGCTTAGTATTTATTATTTTAATGCACTCAAGTAGAAGAGTACGCTCCAATTAATAATAAAGCTACACCGGAGGCTTTACCCTAAACGTATTACATAAATTTTGATTGGGCGGAAAAAATTCACACAATGGGAACTCCCTGTAGTATTCGAGAAATGAGAAATTTATGATTCGACGAAGAGTCAAAGGAAATACAAAGCTTTTATAAATTGAGTGTTAAATAAAATAATATGGCGCATGTAGTGCGCGAATGGGAATTTCATGATCTTTATTTCCGGTGTCTCGAAAATCGAATAACGCGTTCTCGTTTCTCGTTTTGTTTAACTGCTTTGAGCGAACTGAAAAAGGCCGGAATTGTTTATGCCGCTCTGTCTGTGCTTTATTCAAAATGTTGTGTTTATTAGGTTGATTTAATCGACACTGGATTAGTCGCTTATGAACAAGATTGGGTCAACAAAAACACAATTTAAATTAATTAACATCGATCACTCTAAAAAATATATTAAATATTATATCATTTAAAATTTACTTGAAAATTATATCCCTCTTGGTTTTGTACTGAATCATCAGATTCAAAGAGACTTTGAAATGAAAATTGAAGTTCATTGAATATAAAAAAAATATACAATATGGTGTAAAATAAGTTTTACAATCCGGAATTGCGCATATTTAACAAAAAACGTTTTCCGTCAAGTGTGAGTGGTCTCCTACGCTTTACTTACAAAAGTTTTTCCATTATTGGGTAAGAAAAGGAAAAACGTTTGGAATATTTTACGGGAAATGAGTTGAAGAACAAATTTATTTTTAGGGGCTACTTACTTTTTAGGGAACTAATCGAGAAATCCAGTTTAAGTCGGCAGCGTATAAAACCCTTTAGTAATGCATTTTATATGTGAGACTTCGAAGCAGTGTTGTCAATTTTTAAAAACGAATCCATTTGCTGAAGAAGCTTATGTGATTTATCACTTCTTTTTCGCAACTATTTCTGCTAAAGTTCTATTTTTACTTGTTAAAATTTCATTATAAATCCCAATTTTTCTTGAATTTTCTTGTTTATACTTATTATTCATTTAAGAAATGGTCAAATTCATAGTTTTCCACGTTTCATAGCTCCTACAGTATGAAAAAGTAGGTTCCCCATTTCCATGTGTCGACTATATTTATTTGTGGGCAAATTTATTAGATGATGTCCTTCGAAACGACTGAACTAATTGAACAGGTCAAAATTTTGTCCAAAATTTATTAAAATGTGCGTAGTAGCATATCTGCGATATGTTTTTAGTCTTACACATGTAGATTTTTGAAAAAAAAATCTAAATTATACACCAAAATTTTACAATTCTACTTAGAAGTTGCCAAACCGATTCCTGTGAAATTTTGCACAATCATGCTTTAGGTTAGTGTGGACATAGTAAATCGCTGATTCATCTCTTTCAAATACCTGATGACGTCATCTCAAAATTTAATTCAAATTTGGATCTAAATTTACAGTATAACTTGCTGCTTTACTGGTGCTTTAATAATATATCAAAATTTTTAACGATATTTATGTATCCCCTGCAAAAAGTCATTAAGGTCAATGCAAAAATTTGTTAAATATTATTATTATTATTATTATTATTATTAATCGTATATGTATATGTCTCGAGATATATCCTTGTGTGGACTGTGGTAATATATTTTTATTTTTACTTTCCGAGCGTAAGTTAAGGAAGTATTGTAATCGAGTTCATCGGACGACTAGCTGCTTTCATGCTTTCTCGACGTTTCATGAACCCTGGAGTACGAGAACATAGGTCTCTCGATTTCGTGTTTGTCTGCCATCTGTCCGATTGTTGTCAACTTTTGTATGTACATTAAGAGTGCCGTGCAAATGCTTTAAGGTTACCGGAAACATGGTAAATCGTTAATCAAAATGTATCCGTTTACAACTCCCTTAAAAACTGATGATCATTTCAAATAAAATGTGTGCAAAACATGATGTGCCTATACTTGTGATTTATCATTTTTTAGAATTACTTATACAGGGCGACTCAAAAAAATTGAAATCTTGTAGGCATTTTAAACATGGTAAATGTGTAATCAAAATATTTATCCCTTCCAAAAAAATCGATGACGTTTTCCCAAAATGTGTAAAATATGATGAGTCTGTTGTCGTTTGCTATTACAATTATATTTCTTAGAATTGCTTATACAGGGTGACTCAAAAAAATAAATGAACAAATCAATTTATTTTATTAATTAGGTCAGGAACGGCTCACTCCATTTTCCAGAAAATTTTGGAATACAGTACTGTTATTATATATGTATTATATAATATATCTTTATTTTAACTGTTAGGGGTTCTCATAAAAAAATAAAATTCGCAAAATCAAATTCTGTAATTTTTCGAAAAAGCTGGATGTTCTAGTGTGCTTCAGGAGCGAGGCAAGCTTTGTAGAAATAACATTGGACCAATTTTTTAGAATTGTTTGTATGACACGTTTACAAAACTAATAAATGAATCAATTGTATTGACTAAATCAAACGATTTATCAAATTTTCCCAAAAATACAGAAAACCCGGTAATATTTTTTAAATATAATTTATCTATTAAACGGAAGTTGTGCTTCCGGGGCGAAGGAAACTCTGTTTACAAAACTTTGAGCCAATTTTCTTCATTGTCTTTTTTAAGTACATGGATGAACTAATTATGATTTATTTCTATCAAAAATATTTTTGAATTTTTAGATTATTTTATAGTAAATACTATTTAAATCTGACAAATTATTACAAAATTCAGTTATTTTATTTGTTATTTTAGTGGCACACTTTTTCTGCGACTCTTGTGCATCAAGGTCCAATAAAGATTAATAAGGTTTATAGAAAAACTGTGTTATTTGTCAAAAATATTCCTCACTTTGTAGCACAACGCATACCTACATACCATAAGTGTCTATTATAAGTTTACCTGTTTTTATGTAAGTAGTAATTTTTTATTACATTGTATAAGTAAAAGTAACTACAGAAGCCAACCTTCAAATAACTGTTTACATCCTTTTACCACGACTTTCACAGAAAGTTCTTTTGTTCGGTAACCGCCAGTGCTTATAAGAACAACAAGCTTGGAATTTTAAGTGAGCTTTTAAAGGTGTCGCATTTTAGAATAAAAGAACGTAAAATATTTAAAAACGTTGTCTACAGAATTGCGGTATTAGCTTAGACACTTGGAAGAGCGCCGCGTGCTTTTTTATTGTGTTTTATTAACGCTGCTAATGGAGCTTTCACCGGCTTATTTTAATCTCATATATATCTAATTATATTATCTCAAAGCTCTCTGTCCATCTTAGCGCGCCACCATAATTCGACCGTGTTAGTACAAAGCATAGAAAAATAATTAATTACCTTCCGTCCCAGTTGGAGGATTCACTTGTTGAAGCAGCCATCATCGATTATTTCGGCATAATATAAAGTTACAAACTTAATTAATTAAGTAATAACCGCCATAACGTTTAAAACATAAATCCACCAAAGCGCGGTGCCTTCAACAAAACTTTTAAACTATCGTTAAACACAACATTAAATAACAGCATATACAAAAGATAACTCGATTAACTTGGAACAATTTGGTTACATCAATTAACACTTTAACGACGACATTGTTTATGTTGAAAAGTTTGTGTTTTGTTCGTGCGTGTTCCTTGCTTTCGTAAGCTCTCCTAATTTTATGGGATGTTGAAGTTGATGGCACCGCGACGACTGTCGGCGCGCAACTGGCGAAAACGACGGTGTTGCGTCGGGGCGCCGACGTCGCGGAGACCATGCGCAACATCTGAAAAAAATTCTTCCTGCTGTTTTCTTTTCATCCAAAATAATTACCACTCTCGGTAAAAAAGAATAGAGCGTTAAAACCCTGTCGTTGCCGGTGTGGAGGAATTGCGGTCTGTGTTATGTATTTTAAAGTTTTGATGGTGAAGCAAGTCACGTAAATCCTGCAAGAAAAAGGTGAAAAATCCATTAGTGTGTAAAAACAAATAATCAGTTTATAGATAACTGACTGTATGTGTGGTTTGTTCTTTTGGGCCAGAAGTCGCAAATTTTTTTGATGTTCTAGACTTGAAGCCAGTTTTTGTCAAAGCAGTAGTGCTTTCTAGCTTATGATTTAATACTTGTTAGAGACGTAGTTTACAGACACTAACTTTCAACAATGATCTATTTTAATGTCCTACAATGTAATCAACGTGAAAGGGTACATCAAAAGACTTGTTTTTACTACACTAATAGTGGAAGATTATACAATGAGTATATATAAAATATGGTCCACTTCCCTGAGTACCATCATTCACAAAGTTAAATTCTTATTAATGATCATTTGTAAAAGTCAAAGAAACGGTTTCAAGAAGCGCTTTAATTATTATTAGAATAATGTTTTTATGGATAATAATGAATAAAATGAAGCAAGTCTGTTTGTTGTGAAATAAAAAATGTGTGATGGGTATCCTTAAACCAAGAATGGTGAAGTAATAAAGAATTAAATTGGTAACATATTTTTTCTTATAATAAAAAATTGATGTAAAGTTATTTGGGTATAACTTTCCTCACCTTTGCAGCACAGACAATAAAACAGGTTCAGTTTCGTACATAAATTATTACAAAAAAATCCATTCTACAAATTTGATTGGTTTTCGTGTATTACAATTTCTATAAGTTAATTTAAAAAAAAAGACCAAGAACCCCCCAAGATTCTTAGATATTCTTAAAACAAGATATTGGGAAGTCCTAAGACTTTTTCAAAATAAAAACAGCAGGAACCTCGAAGATGTTCCTGAATCGAAAAATAAACACAGTGGTCCCTAGAACTCTTTCAAACAGTTTTAAAATCAAAATAACAGGGGCCTTCATGATTCTTTTACATCTTATACAAAAAACGTACCACGGTCCCCCAAGAGCCTTACATATTCATAAAACACGATATTAGAAACTCCTAAGACCCTAAGACTCTTTCAAAAATGAAACACCAGCAGCCTCCAAGATGCTTCTAAATTGAAAAGTAAATACGGAGGTCCGTTGAAACTATGTAGTACCTGCTAAGATAAAACTGATTTTGACAAATGAGATATCCTGTAAGAAAAGAGAGGACGGGTGGGTGGAACTAGTACCTGTGCAGACTGATTTTAGCAAATGACGTATCCTCTAAGAAATGTAATTAAATTATTAATAGAAAAGGCAGATAGAACCTCAAGATTGCACAAGGCAGCAAAAATCGAAGAAGTTAAAAATATTTCACGTATCAAAAATTGTCAAAGTTTTCAAAACTCTACGTTTAAAATGTTCGTACTTAGTTTTAGGTCCCCTGATGTTTTATCTTCGGATAAATTTAAAAAATCGGTTGTTTTGTTGCTGGATAAACTTAAAAAAATCATTTGAGCTTTTAGTGTTTCATTTTTTATGAATCTGAAAAAGTCTTGAGTGCCGCAGTGTCTTTTTTTAATTCGGGAGACTCTTGGGTACCCATGGTGTATTATTTTGGGAGCCCATGGAGTTTTTTTTAATAAATTACTTAAAACAGTGTTGGAGGAGTTTGGTGTTCTATTTTTGGAAAATTCTGACCCGATCTGTTTTTGAATTCATTTTGGGACCCTGTTTTGTTTTTTGAAAAATTGAAAACAATCTTGACGTTCTAGGCAATCCTGTTTGGAAAGAATTTGAAAATGCTTTGGAGCCTCTAGTGTCTTTTCGTATAATAATTTAATTAAATTTGTTAGAGGATACGTTATTTGCTAAAATCAGATAATAGCCCCGTCCACCCACCCTCTCTTTTCTTAGAGGGTATGTTATTTGCCACAATCAGTTTAATGTTAGCAGGTACTAGGCCCGCCCACCCACCCTCTCTTTTCTTGGATGGTATCTTATTTGCCAAAATCAGTCTTATCTTAGCAGGTACTAGGCCCGCCCACCCAACCTCTCTTTTCTTACAAATTATCGCATTTGCCAAAATCAGTTTTATCTTAGCAGGTACTAGCTTAAAAAAAACCAGGGTCCAAAATTAACTCAAAAACAGGTCAGGTCAAAATATGTACAGTAGACGCCGCTTAATATGATCACGGTTAATGTTATCAACCGCTTAGTGTGATCAAAATGGCTTGGAACGGGCCCACGCAATACCAATGCATTACAGTTTTTCCGTTTATTGTGATCAATATTTCGCTTATTGTGATCAATCTTCCAATTCTTATACAAGCTTTTTTGAAGAAACGAGACGATTGAAAGTACTATTGTTTTTAATGAACTTTTATTGCTCTCAAAAAATATATTCGCTTATGCTACTCACTTTATAGAGCCACGATCAGTGACAGACTTTAGTAATCAGCGCGTTTTCGTCTTTTGAATGAACGAATTTTTCCTGTTTTAAATTTGAGTAGTACTTATGTAAAAATGAGCACGTCAAAACGACGAGATCTCAGCTTATCAGAGAAAAAAAATTTTCAGCCCGTTTTTTCTAAAATAACCAACGGAAATCAAGAGTTCCTTTCTCAGAATGATAACCAAAATTAAAAATAAATTCTAATGTTTATGTACCTTCATTTACCAGCATAATGAACACTCTCTTGTTCATGATTTTGATTTGTTTCAAGTTTTCCTGTCTCTGATGGTGGTTTTCGCTTATTGTTATCAGTCGGTTAGTGTGATCAATTTGTCTGAGTCCCAAAGTGATCACATTAAGCGGCGTCCACTGTATTTCAAAACCAAAACATCCAGGACTATCAAGATTTTTTAAGGGAGATTGTTATACATTCTTGCAACACGACAATAGAGGCTCCTAAAACTCTTCTGAACTCTTTCAAAAATAGAACACCAGGAACCTCCAAGCTCTTTCTACATCCAAAACAACACGCACGCGCCTAAAACTCTTTCAAACTCTTTCAAAAAGAAAACAGTATAAATATTCAAGATTCTTTCACATCTTATATAAAAAAGACACCAGGGGCCCTCAAGATTCTGATATAATCTTAAATCAAGGCACTAGGAACTTCTAAGACTCTTTTAGGTGTTTCTAAAAGGAAAATACCAAGAAACTTCAAGCTCTTTCTAAATCTAAAAGAAATAGCGAGGGAATCAAGAATCTGTTAAACTCTTTCAAAAGAAAAATACCAGGAGCTTTCAAAATTCTTTCATAAACTTAAAAAACCCAAAGGGTCCCAAAGATTCCTACACATTCTTAAAACAAAATAATACAGCCTCCTAAAACCCTATCAAACTCTTTCAAAAGCGAAACACTAGGTGCCTTTAAGATTTATTCATATTCTTTAAATAAGACTTTAGGGGCCACTAAGTCTCTTTTAAACACTTTCAAAAGCAACACACCAGGAACCTTTAAAATTCCTCACATTCTTAAAATTAAAAAAAAAAACACTAAAGGCGCTCAAGAATCTGACACATTCTTAAAACGAGACACTAGGGGCCTTTAAGACTCTTCTAAACTCTTTCAAAAATAAGACAAAATAACATAAACGAAACAACAAAACAAAAAAACACGGGGGCCCAGAAGACTTTAAAACTCTTTCAAAAGCAAAATCGTAGGAGCTTTCAAAATTCTTTCACATTCTTTAAAAAAAGACACTAGAAGCCCCTAAAACTGTTCTAAACTCTTTCAAAAATAGAACATTAGGAACCTCCAAGCTCTTTCTAAATTACAGGCGGGCCCCTAAAACTCTTCCAAATTCTTTCAAAAGCAAAACACCAAAAGCCTTCAAAATTCTGTCACATCTTATATAAAAAAACACCAGGGGTTCTCAAGATTCTTGTTACAAAGTCTTAAATCAGGACAATAAGAGCCCCTTAGACTCTTTTAAAGGAAAATACCAGGAAGCTTCTAGCTCTTTCTAATACTAAAAAAAAAAAAACGCGAGGGGACCTAAGATTCTTTTAAACTCTTTAAAAAAAAAAACTACATCAGGGACCTTCAGAATTCTTTCACATCCTTAAAAACCCAAGAGCTCCCAAAGGTTCCTGCACATTCTTAAAACAAAATAATACAGGGTCCTACGACTCTTTTAAACTCTTTCAAAACAAACACCAGGAACGTCCAAGCAATTTCTAAATCGAACAAAAAACACGGAAGCGCCCAAGACTCTTTCAAACTCTTCCAAAAACGTGTATGCCTTTAAAATTCACTCATATTTTTTAAACAAGACACAAAGGGTCCCTAAATCTATTTTAAACTCTTTGAAAAGTAAAACGCCAGGAGGCTTCAAAATTCCTTCACAAACACTAGAGGCGCCTAATATTCTTACACATTCTTAAAACGAGACACTAGGGCCCCTAAGAGTTTTTTAAACTTTTTAAAACGCAAACCACAAGGAGACTTCAAGGTTCTGACAGAGTTTTCAAAGAAGACACTAGGAGCCTGTAAGACTCTTTTAAACTCTTTCACAAATAAGACACCAGAAACTTCCAAACTCTTTCTAAATCGACAAAAAAACACGAGGATCCCCAAGATCTTAAAACTTTTTCAAAATCATACATTACGAGCCTCCGAAATTGTTTCACATTCTTTAAAAAAAGACACTAGAGGTTCTAAAATACTTACATATACTTAAAACAAAACACTAGGAGCTCCTAAGACTCTTTCAAACCATTTCAAAGGCGAAACAATAGGTGGCTTAAAATTCATCGGAATTCTTTAAACAGGATACTATGGGCTCCTAAATCTATTTTAAATTCTTTCAAAGGCAAAACGCTGGAACTCTTTAAAATTCCTTCATACTGTTAAAAAAAAACACCAGAGGAGCCTAAGATCCTTACACATCCTTAAAACGGGATACTAGGAGCCCGTGAGACTTTTTAAACATTTCAAAAAGCAAATCTCTAGGGTCCCTTAAGATTCTTTTAAACTCTTCCAAACGCAAAACACTAGAAGTCTTAAAAATTCTTTCACATTCTTTAAAAAAAATACACTACAAAATACCAAGAATCTTCAACATTCTTTCACAAAACACCAGGTCCCCGTAATATTCTTCACACACTCTTAAAACCAGACACTAGGGTTAGCTAAGATTCTTAAACTTTATGAAAAATAAAATACAAACACCTTTCAAAATTCTTTTACTTTCTGAAAAAAAGAAACTAGGGATCCCCAAAATTCCTATACATTCTCAAAACAAGACCCCAGGATCTCTATTAAGTTTCTGGTAGGGATAAACAATAGTAATTAAGTATAAGTCTGGTAACTCACATTTTACAGTACGAGTGAGATGTTTTAGAAAGAGGCGACGAAGGAGTCGAGTCCTGAATTTCGAAACGAGTACTGTGAAAAGAGTTACCGGACGTATGTCGTCATGGATTTTCTTTCATACTGTCAACATATTTTTTTATTCGATAAAATAATTAGGAGTACTATTTTGAGAAAAAGTTCAAATCGAGTCACTTCTTCTGACATCGTTAGCAACCCCTGTTTGGCAAATGTTTCAATTTGTTTATTCGTGCAAATCAGCATCAAATGTTTAAACACTAAATAGTAACACTTTACAGCACTTGTACTTTTTGGCTCAATTTTACCGGACTCGTTCGAATCCGGTAAAACGTCAAATTTGACATTGTATGAATTAAAAAAAAAATGTAATTGTTTACCATGCTTACGTTTATAGTAAAAAATGTCACAACAACCAGGGCAGTAGTTTCGGAGATATCTTCTGCCTAATAAAATAGCCAATAGACGAGTGACTACAGAGGCATATGCAAGCAGAATACCTATTTTTTCAGACTCTATAGTTCTAAAATATATATCGAGAAAACTTGAAATTCGCTATTTGTCAAATATTTTCGAAATATAAAAACAACCCACAATATTCTGTATGTATAGGAATGAAATGAAGGTATTTAGTTTCCGTTGTCTCCAATAATGCCAACAAAATACTTTTTTACTTCCCGAGCGAAGGTAAGTAAGCATGCTTTTTTAATTTTTCAGGACCCCTAGAATACGGAAAATAGGACCCTCGTTTCCATCGTCGCCTGCCATCTGTTCGCATCTGTGTCGATTTTTATTAGTGAGATAATTTCCTAAACTACTGAGCTAACTGTTGTCAAATTTTATATGTAAGTATACTACGAATGGTAAAATCTTAACCAAAATTTGTCTGATTATCCCCACCCCCCATGATATGACGTCATTTCAATTTTTAAATTTATATAAAATAACACACTCCTTAATTTGTAGTTTATAAATCCGTTTCGAGTTTTTACACTACGCATCCAGATTTTTAGAAAAATTAAAAAAAATCAAAATTGTATGACAACATTGTTCTCCTAAGGATAGTAAACTCAACTCAAAATTTTACCAAATAAGTCTAAAATACGCACAGTATTAAATGTCTATCGATACGGTTTATCAATTCATTCATATTCTTTAGAAATACTTATACAGAGTGACTCCAAAAAATTACTGAATTTAATTTCCTATCCCATTTTGCCGCAAATTTCAGGATGCAATACTGTTATTAATAGTATTACACTGCACCTATTCAAACTGCTTCTACCCTGTACCTTAACAACCCACACATATGTTATTTTTAACTCATAGGGATCTTAAAAAACTCAATTCTCAAAGTTAAATTTAATAATTTTTCGAAGCTGTATTCGTTCCATTGTATTTTAAGAGCGAGGAAAGTTCTTAGTTTTTTTGCACTATATATTATATCTTCCAGCACACAGCAACAAATTAATTTCATTACGAAATGCAGCGAAAGCGAAATTTTCGCTAAGTTGGCTTCAATATCAAGAGATCTCGTAAGTCGAGCACAATGGACCGGGATTTTAAACAAGCTCAGGAAATGAATCCAGCCGATAGCATCATTATCACCGTGAAGATGACGTTGCAGCGAAGCAGGATAACGACTGGTAGATGAAGGGCACAAGAAGACAGTTGCACCTGGTTCAAGTTCATCACAAGCGAATAAACGAAGCCAATCGTTATGCAGGCACGTCGACTGAAGGGTTGTTGAAACTTTTCATTTCGAGAGCTTTTTCATGAAATTCGTTATTTTTAATGGACCGAAACTGGCCGCAACACCGACTCGCTTTGTCGGAATTCTGCAGAGCGAAATAGCTTTTGTGCAAATTAAGAAAGCACTAGTGGCACAATAGTTTTGGTCATTTGTAATACTTCATTGCAGTTGGTTGATTGTGTGCGGTTGCAGCACGTGTGACCGATTACTCGCAAAAGTACTAAATAAAATATTTACAGCAGCAGTAGTAACGTAGCTCTGTTCTACTTTCGATTATTTATTTGAAGATTCCAACCCTACGATCCGGCAATGTCCAAACGTCGAATTAATCTCCACGTTTTGCATACGGCACTTTGATCTTCCCAGCCACCTCACAAACCCTTGTAAGACGCTGCTGAATAGGCTCCAGCCCTAATAAAGTTTTTATTGCGGTTAATACGGGCTTTTCACTAACCCACATTTCTAAATTAATTTATATTGATAAAGGAGCGACTTTGCTTGAGAGCTTTTCGCAACACGCGTCTAGAAAGGACATTAATGTTCATGAGTGAGATTAATTTAATTGCGAAAGTCCAATTTTTTTGGCTCGTGCCGTAGAGGAGCTTTCAGCAAGGCTCGGGATGACATGTCACGTGCAGTTTTGCCTAATATCTCATAATTACAAACCTCGTAATTGCAAGGAACACGTAATAGAGATAATTAGGAGTGGGCTTAAATGAATCCGGAGGAAAACTAAATTTTAATGAACAGCGACTACTGGTGTGGCCTTCGTGACCTCTCAACTGTAATTATATAAATATGGGCAGCAGGTTCGCTGCAATGCTGTCAGGACGAGAATTCGCTGCAGCAGGACTTATCGTGCGCGTTCTACTTTTAAAGAATAGTGTAAATTATCGTTAGTTTCAGACGTTCTTTATTTTGTGAAAACATGTTGGTGTCCAAAAGACATAATTAACGGCGATTTTGGAAATAAACACCTCACGTATGTTGAATTATTTATTTTTATCTCGTTATAAATGCATTTTAATTAAGCTTTTTAATTGTTCAATTAGCGAGGTCTCTGTAAAGCGAAATGACAACGTGCTAGTATCTAAAAGAGTTTAATCAAATTACATCAAAACGGTTCCGCTGCACGCTACAGTTTTTTTTTTTTGTGAATTCATTGCAGTTTCGTAGTTTTTCAATATGGTTTTCACAAAATAAACACAATAACCAAATATAAGAGAATATTATTACACTAGTTTAATAAGACGTTCTATTCTAGCACAAGTTGCTTGGGGCACGACGAGCGCAGAGAGCGAACTTCAAACGAATGTAATATACAATTTTTTCGACTCTACCCATGATTTCATGAAGCAAAATAAAAAATCTGGTTAGGATTATTTTTTGAGTTTTTGTTTAACGTGTTCTATGCAGACAGCAACAATGTTAAATGGCGAACTGTGAACGAAATTATGGTTTTGACTGGTTGCACTTGACGTGTATGTGACGTTCTAGAAAACGTGGGACCGACATTACAAAACAAACTGTTACCAAAAACAATTTCACAAAGGCTTCCATTGTTAAATTGTTTTCGATTTAATAATGAGGCCATTGTTTATGCAAAGTAGAAAAATATAATTTCAGTATAGCCAAAAAGCAAACATATTTTTCTACTATGTATTATTTTAATACTTCACTTATTTACTTTTACTAACAGCACTTTTCATTTACAGTTTACTTAATAATTCTTTTTTTAGGGAACAAATGAATAAAATCATAAGTTGAAATAAAAATATGTATTGACTCATTAATTAACTTTTTTTAATTTTAATTATTTCAAAAAAATATTAATTTAATGATAAATCACATCACATTTTGCACATTTTCTTTGAGATTTATTCCGCAAAATTTTGAGATGACGTCATCAATTTTTGGGAGGAGATAAACAGATACATTTTGATACAAATTTACCATGCTTACGATAACTTTAAAAAGCCTGCAAGATTTCAAAGCATTCGGTTTTGCAATTTCTGATCTGATAAATAAAATTAATTGATATAGGTTTTTAGGTCTTACTCGATGTGGAACGTTGATCAAAAGAAGATTAGGGATAGCAAGATATGTCCAAACTCCACAGATATAGTTCAAATGATATAATATAAATTAGGGGATATCTTTCGAAGAGTAGCTGTCTTCATCTTCAGCCTATGTAGAAAAAAATCATAGGAAGAAATTAGATGTTAGAAAATTAACAAATAGCACCTCATTTTTTTTGCAGTAAATTTGTACGTATGTTTCACATGTAGTGTGGGTGACATTTTATACTACTAGGATAAAGTAGTCGGTAAGGTCGGGATCTATATTATTGTGGGGGAGTTAACTACATTTATGTTTATGTTAGAGAAGAGTTTGTGATGAAGTAGGTACAAAATTCGAGAAGAAAAGAGATTTTATGGTTCGCATGAGTATGGAAGAAAGAAAAAGGCGATTTGATGACAATAATTGAGGTTATGTTAACAGCGTTGGAAGTATAGAATCTGTGATAGGGATATCAAATTGTATTTTGTCATTTAAACAAATCTTGCTGGGATTAAGTTTTAATTTTTGCATTTCAAGCGCTTGAAATACGTGAGAATGCTTAATTGTCTAACATCTAACTTCTTCCTTTGGTTTTTTCTACATAGGCTGAAGATGAAAACAGCTAGTCTTCGAAACATGTCCCCTAATTTATATTAAATCAATTGAACTATATCTGTGGAGTTTGGACATATTTTGCAATCTGTAGCCTTTTTTTTAATTAATTGACTCATTTATTATTTTCTTTGAGTAACCTGTAATTCTAAAATATGTAAATAGAATGATAAATCACAAGTACGGACTCAGATTTATGTGTTAAATGTTTGAGATGACGTCATCAGTTTTTAGAGGTGTCGGTCTTAACGGAGTAATGGATCTTGATTAACGATTTTCTTGTTTCCGATAACCTTAAAACATTTGCAAGGTTTCAGAACGTTCGAATTTCAAAATTAAATTGTAAATTTTGTTTTACAAAAACCTGGATGCTTGGGCAAAAACTCAACACGGATTCATAAACTATAAGTGGAGGAATATGTTATTTTACAAAATCTAAATAACCTTAACTGTTGTAAATTTTGGAGATGACGTAATTACACTGGTGGTGGGATGATCAGACAAATTTTGGTCAGTGTTTTCTCATCCACACGACATTCCTAATATACATACAAAATTTGACAACAATTAGTTCAGCAGTTTAAAAGATTATTTGTTTACCCAAACGCTGGAACAACAGGTCATGAGCTTTCGGCTAGGATTAAAGTTAAAGATCCCTCAGTCACTAACCCTTTGTCTTTTTCTGATCATATCCTTACCAACTTACATCATTTCGATCCCAGTAGAGCCAAACTTCTCCCTAATTATCACAAAAGCTCGAAATTCGATTACCTGGAAGCAACAGAATTTAAAAAACCAACTCAATTTCGATACTCCTATTATTCAAGCTGTCCTTTAGTCCTGACATTTAAACTAAAATATCGTAACATGACCTCACCTTCCCCCTTTCCCCCACTCTCCACCCATGCATAATACCAATACAAGAAACTATGGTACACCAAGAGTACCACAACATTATTAGTATTACTACTTGTACTTTCAATAACAGAACACGTTTTTATGTTTTTCTGTTAAAACTTTTAATTTAATTTCTTAAGGTTGCCTTAGATTTTAATTACTTCATTAATTGTTATTTTTTTTTAGTTTGCCTTTTGTCTTCTGATCCATGTATTTCAAATTTTGAGCACCATCAACTGGAACTAGGATGAACATTTCCGAAGCACAAGAAGCGTGCAGAAGTGATGATGTAGACATTATTCAACTATTTACTCCTGAATTTTATTTTTTGATTATATCGACTATGCTTATTAAATATGTACTGAAGTAATAATAATTGTTTACTTCAGTGCTTCGAATCGTACTTATTGGAATGGAAAATACAAAGTGTGAAATTATTGGCAATATTGTTACAGTTTTTGTCAGGTTTTCTAACCTTAAAATAAAACAACTTAACCTAATATGACAAATTCCATTTTTTATTAGGGATCTTTGCATATACGAAATTGGTTGCCAACCAAATTACTAGATTTACTTGGTCTACCAGATTCCCGTTTTGGGATGTTCGTGAAACTTCTGTCGAGTCTAAGTAGAATAAGTATTCCTCCTCAAACCATGTGGTGAGTGGTTTAAAAAAGCTTCAATAATAGTTATAATACGAGAGCAACTCATCTGCGGTAGGAGATATTTCCAAAACGAACTAAAATCTAGAAAGCTCGTCTCTTTAAATTTTTTGACGATTGTAAAAAGTCAAAATCAGCATATCCGTATAAATTTAAAACTAATAGCACTTGTTACAAAATGAAATTTACTGTGGCATTTTGCGGTTTATTGATGTTTATGATAGCATGCATAGCTCAAGACGACGAACCCACGGAAATTACTACTGAATCTGGCGCAGCTCTCGAGTGTGATTTTTGTTTTAAGGAGTGTGATGACCCTCCTAAAACTGTGACATGTAAAGAGTCAGAGGATGTGTGCAAAGTGCAAGAATCGTTGAAACCTAGGGGTACGTACAGTAATTGTATTATTGTGGCCATTAATAAATTCACAGTTTTTAGGAAAAGGAGGTGTGCGAATAGATAGAGGCTGCGCGAAGTCCGCTGGTTCGGAAAAGGAGTGTAAAAATACTACCGATGGTCGACAAAGGTGTGTGATATGTTTTACCAGCAAGTGCAATTCGGTGCGATTATACAATACAAGTGGTTCAGTACGAATGAATTCGTCGTATTGGGTTATGTGTTTTGTAGTTTTCTGGTATGGTTTAATAATAATATGAACATTAATTTCATTCGAATGGAGAGATTATTTATTTTTTCCTCGAATCGAGAAAAATTCTTCCCTATTCAATTTATGACGGACCTGTTCTGTTCTTGGTTAAAGTGTTCCACTCCTTTCTCGATTGTTTGTGAACTAACTACTTTTGTGACATTAATCCGTGTTCTGAAGTTCCACTGTTTATAAATATAGAGAATACTATAGTAGTATTACGTTTTAGGGAGATTAATAATAAAAATCAACACAGACAGACTAAGGTAATCAAAGCGTCATGAAACGTCGAGGAAACATGAAACTGGAAAGTCGCCTGATGGACTGGAATACTACATTTCCTTAGCTTATGCTCGGGAAGCAAAATATACCATAATTTTAGTGTCAAAATCATGAAATTAGGGTCACCAATTTTGGGAAAGGAACAGTAAAAAAATTTGGTTACTGTTTTATGTCACAACTTTAAAGCACAGTTAAAATTTTTTGACTGAGAAAAGAAGAGACTTACGTTCTCTTCCAAAGTTATATACGTAAAACTTGCCTCGCCTCTGAAGCACAACGCATCGTTTATTAATGCGTATATTTCGCAGACAATTGAAGATAAGATATTTTTTAAGATAACATCATCAACTTTAAGGGAACATCTAAACGTCCTTTGACAATTGCAGGATGTTCGGTAATTAATGTCATAAAATATCAAATTAAAAGCTTGCAATGAAAAGATAGATTAAATTACCTAAGATATTAAACTAATAATCTACACCTTAATAACAATTATATATAAAAATAAAGCAATTACTGCGTTGCTGGGGTCCGATATCATTCGATGGTCCGTGCCGAATCCCACATCGATGATCGAATTACCTTAAGTAAGCTCGTTATTAAACGAAAAAGCGTCGCTTAATTCTTAGTCGATCCGTCAAGTTTAATGCAATTTTTCAATTAAGGCCGTGTTTCGCGATTAGCACAATTGCCGAAAAAGTGGCGGAACTCTTAAGAGAAGGCGTTGCAAAAAGCGCCATAAATAAGCATTCATCTGAAGTAAATGTTAAAAGACATTTGGAAATGAGAAATTCGCTGGGGGAGAGTGGCAGATTTGAGTTGTAAGTTTAAGGAGAGGGGCCGGGGTACTCAGCAAATTGGAGCACTAAACGACAGGATGTTAAAGTAACGATCTAAGAAATGGAAGAGATCGCAACTTGATTCCACGGCGTCTCATTACTTGATTTAGGTAGAAGTAGCAGAAAAAAAGTTGTCAGGGCAGATATCGCGGCTTTGGCGGATGTAGATTACAGACAATGGCCAGGCGGAAGCTTCATTTTCAAATCTTGGCTCAATTACTACTATACTCTTAATAACGAAGGAATTTCTGAAACAAAGGCGGGCTTTCAAGGATTACGGCTCGTGGAGGTTTCTCTGTGAACTGAATTAGTTGCACGGCGCAACCACCGAGAGGGTTGTATTTAAATTAGCGACCAAGAAAGCGACTAAAGTGATAAACTGCTAAATTAATAGATTGTTCACTGTTTCCTGTCGTACATTCTCTTTACAGACAACGTTGTTTACTAACAAACCGACCGAGTTCTTGCTGCCGAAAAGCTCTACGTGGCTGACAACTGTTTCGGATTCGTTTTCGTTCGCTTCTTACTGTCGGAATGCTCACAAAATTGCTTTTTCATTCATTTGCTGTTATTAGTTGTGTCTCCATGATGTATTTAGAGCGCCTGACTGCGATCCTCCCAAATAAAACACGACTACTTTCAGAAAACTGCTGCTTCCAAATAATTCGCATCCATCGTGTTAAAGAAAAATACAAAGTTTAGTCTTATACTTTTTAACGAAACACCAAATAAATCAAAACACCAAAAAACTGCTGATATATTCTTCCATAAATGAATTTCCATCCCTCTGAGTTAATTTCAACGTGATAATTAAGTTAAACTGGCTGTCTGTTACATGAAATATTGACTGGTTCGTTATACAAAAATAACTGAAAAATCAACTTAATTGCTGAGAGCTAATAACCGCTACTTTCTGCCAACAATTTCGAGCACCACATTTCCTACTTAATATTTTCCTTGTTATATATATCTGCAAATTTTTGTACATAAATTTTATCTATCGACGAAAATGAATCAAAGCGATGCAATAAATTCAAATTATCTAATATTATAAGCTAGCTGGAAGTCACATTTCATTTGAAAGGGAAATAAATAATTCTCACGTTCAACATTTTACTGTGAATATATTTTACATTTTGCCATAAATATGCAGTTCAATGATCTCAAAATAAATTTTCGGCTGCCACGAATTTATTGACACTAACTCAGACAAATTACGTAACACACAAATGTTTAGTGTTTGTGCTGTAACAAAAACACCATTTGCTGACAGTCGTCGGAGTTCTTCCATTTTATGATGGAACACTTTTGGTGCAACTAATATTTTCTAGCAGCGGTGATTTTAAATTAGAGATTTTTCTTTTCGTTTCTGCGTAATGTAGCGTGTAATGTTCAATGATTTGTGCACAGCGAATTTAAATTGAGACAATTTTGTTATTCGATGTGGTGTCTGGTAGAAAAATCTAATTTCAACAGCAATGATGATTGCTATAAATTTATGGGTTTTTTAGAGTTTGCATTCCTGAATTTGATATTTAAATTAATACATCTGTTAATATTGTTGATGCATTTTTCAATTAAAAGTTTTTTTGGTGTCTCATATCCCGCAGAATAGCAAAACGTGTCTCTTGAAAGCTTATTAGATAATTATTTTCGAAAGTATCCCACCGAATGCGTTCAATTTTAAGACACAGAATCTTTATTATCGTGCTAAGTAAATTTCAATTGAACTGTACACCCTAAATAATCTATTTTTAAATAAGACACTCCTATTTTTAACTGTAGATATTTATGCGGGTTATCCTGACTATCGTTATGAACTTGCTACATATTTTATATACCAAAATTAATATCGCTCTGTCCACTACAAAGTTGACGACGAAATTCTCCCATTAAATAAATCCTTATTGAAAAACAGATCCCGAAACGGAATATTACTTTTGTCTATAATTTGATTTTTTTTTTTCAGAAGCGAGGGTAGTTCATTTATTATATATTTCATATTTTCTTGTTGCTATTACATATTTTTTCAACTCGTTGATGTTTCTTTTTTTAGATTTTGTCGTTGAAAAATGCATTTTTGTCCAGTCGTTTAATAATAATAATAATAATAATAATTTAATAGATCCAACGGCCAGAGGCCTTTACAGGAAAATATAGTACACATCAATTATTACAATACAAAAAACACTTACTAATCAATAGACGAAATTACTTAACACTAATGAATAATTGCAAAGTGAAATTATAACTGAGAGTAACTGAATAAGTTAACTAAAATATATACTTTAATACGCTTTTCATTATGTTATACTGACAAAGCAATAAAAAAGGCTATCAAAGACAACAATGGATTTATTTTAGACTATTTTCAACAGTTTCATTTTCAACTCAAACTTTCAAATTAGCGGTAATGTGACAAGACGAAAATTCTATCAAAGACAAATCTTCTGTCTTTGATGGTGGTTTTAGTAGTCTTTCAGTACCATATGTTTAAAAAAAATTCTAGCAGGCAATGAAATATATTTAAAAAAATATGGTGTTGCAATTGCAGCTCTTTTACACTTCATTTGATAGTTATTTCACTGTAATTGTGAACAAAGAAAAGATGCCCATATAATTTTTTTTAGTATCAAATTTCCAAGGTTTCTGACGACTTTTTGCTTCGATCATACGGGCTATTCCCTTATATTTGTTTTGTTTTATTGTTTTATTATTATGGATTCAAATAGAAAACATCAGACATTTTATTTTCCAAAGAGTAGTCCACCTACCATGCCGTGGCAACTACATTATATGACGTTACCAAAAATTAATCGAGTGTGATTGGTCAAACATCACACAAAACTTGTAAACACCCCAAATATTAAAATATTGACACTCTACAGGGTGCATCTAACTAATCATTAGCATACAATATGATTTCGTTCTTTTAAATGAAGTGCATACATACTTTTACAGTACTGTCTGCCCTTTTTTTCGAGACTTTACAGTCAAATCTTAGTTATTTTTGAAATTTGAAAATTAAAAAAAATTGAGATACGAATATTTGAAAATTTTAACATATTAACATCATTTTTAAAGACAATATACTAAGCCCCAATTTTACTGACATTTGAACAAAACTCATACCTTTCATTTATTTAACTTTGAGATATTGTAAAATAACCGATTGTATTTTTACTTCCCGATCCTAAGTGAGCGAAGTATTTAACAGGGTCCATTGGTTGACTGGCTACTTTCATATTTTCTCAACCTTTCATGGTCCCTACAGTACGAAAAAAAAGGTCTCCTGTTCCCTTCCGTCTGTCTGTCTGTCGTCTGTGTCAATTTTTATTAGGCAGATAATTTTCGAAACTACCGGATCGATTACTGTCAAACTTTGTGTGTATGTTAGGAATTTCGTGTATATGGTAAAATGCTAACCGCAATGTGTGTATAATCATCCCCACCAACACTGGGAAGACGTAATCTCCGAATTTTAATAGTACATACATGTAATATAAATTTCATAAAATAACGAACTGTATTTGTGGTTAATGAATACCTTTTGGGTTTTTACTCTAGACATCCAAATTTCAAAAAGAAAATCAAAATTTTGTAACAACATTTTACAACGTAACTTGAAATTGCAAAACCGAATATTCTGAAATTTTGAAAATTTTAGCCAAATAAATGTTAAATATGCAAAAAACATTATGAGCCTATGCTTGTGGTTTATATTTATTTTTAATTTATAGAGGCTACAAAATCGAATTTTATAATTTATCAAAACGCAGGATTCGTGGGTCAACTGGCGAGAGAAGATAAGACTTATTTTGGCAAATGACATACCTTCTAAGAAAAGAGAGGGTGGGTGGGTGGGGGTAGTAGCTGTTAAGATAAGACTGATTTTGGCATATGAGACACCCTCTAAGAAAAGAGAGGGTGGTGAGCGGGGCTAGTACCTGCTAAGATAAAACTTATTTTGGCAAATGACATATCCTCTAAGAAAAGAGAAAGTGGGTGGGCGGGACTAGTAGCTGCTAAGATAAAACTGATTTTGGCAAATGAGATACCCTCTAAGAAAAGAGAGGGTATAGAGTTAAAATTAATTTTATTTTATGATCCTTAAGCAGGTGGTCTTTAAATTTTTTTGTTTTCAATTTCTTATAATTAATGGGAGTCAGAAGAGCACGTTTATTAGGTCACCTGTATAGAGGCCTTAGCAACATAAAAATTTTTGCTTATATTGACATAGAAATACTAAATACAAGAATTTAAAATTTTATAAAACCTGCATACATGATAATTATGTTCACAAAAAAAGACGCATTAAAACTATTTGTAGCAATATTTTTATAGACAAATATACAAATAAATGCACCGTGTTGTAGTGCTAATAAATTAGACCTTTGTGCTTAGAGTTTGTAAAAAAAAAAAATATTATAATTTTAAAGTAATTATAAAATAAAAATAAGTTTTTACAAATAGAACACCCTGTATTTTATTATTTACTCCGTTTTTATTATCTTGAGATATTGACAATTACTTTTCTACATTTAAAATTGACAGTTTCTGATTTTTCAATGTTTTAACACACACACACCAACATATTTAAATAAAGAGAATAAGAAACAACGAAAACAAAGAAACAATTGACATACGAGTATCTGAAAATTTTAACATATTAGAATGATTTTTGAAAACAATATACCTACTAATATAAGACTCAGTTTGGATGATATTCGAACAAAACTCACACCTTTTATTAATTTAATCTTGGAATATGGCAACACAAAATCTTAAAAATAATCTATCGAATTTTTGTTTTCCGGGTGTAATAAGTGAACGAAGTATTGTAATAAGGTTCATCGGTTGATTGGCTACTTTCATGTGTCTTCTCTACGTTTCATGGTCCCTAGAATACGAGAAAATATGTCTCCCGTATCCTTCCCGCTGTCTGTCTGCCGGCGGTCATCTGCGTCTATTTTTATTAGGCAGATAATTTTCGAAACTACCGGATCGATTGTTGGTAAATTTTCTATGTATGTTAGGAATTTCGAATAGATGGTAAAAGCTAACTACAATGTGTAATCTCCAAATTTTAATAGTACGTGTAACATAATTGTCATAAAATAACAAACTCCTGTATTTGTGGTTTATGAATGATTTTTACTCTAGACATCCAAATTTATAAAATCAAAATTTTGTAACAACATTTTACAATTTAATTTTGAAATTGCAAAACCGAATATTCTGAAAACTTGCAAACGTTTGCCCAATAAATGTTAAATGTGCAAAACATTGTGAGCCTACACTTGTGGTTTATCAATGCATTCATTCTTATTACTTCCCGAGCGTAAGCAAAGGAAGTATTGTAATCGAGTCCGTCTAATGTGACTCGATCTTGAAATGTGTGGCAATTAGTAACTTTTATGAAATAGAAATATATCTGTGTCCTTGTTATGCTCCGTCTTTTCGACAGCAGGTATTTTTTGCTTCCAGTATGGCGATCCTGTTACTGTCATTTGGCCGTCAATTGCCTTGGTGGTAACACGTCTTCCACGACTGTTTGCTGGTTACCGGTGACACTTTCTCGTTGAATAGGGCTGGAGTTACTTTGGGACTGGAATAGTGTTCTTTCCGGTCCGTTAACTCAATAATTCTAGTACAGTCTGTCGTAACCTCAAATCGTAAACACATCAACCTTTCGTTGACAGATAGCGAAAATTACTAGCCTCGCGCTATCTTTGTTTAACACATAGGTTAGGTTCCTCTCTGTCGAATTCCGACCACAGGCAGTTTGCCGTACTTTCTAAAAGTAATAGTAGATCTAGTGACTTTAAGTCCGTCGGCCGACTCTCTACTTTTACGTTTTCTCGATCTTTCATGACCCCTAGAAGACGAAGAAATAGGTCTCCCATTTCCGTCTGTCTGTCCGTCTGTCCGTCTGCCGTCCCGGATTTTTATTAGACAGATAATCTCCGAAAGTACTCAACCGATTGTTGTGAAATTTTGTACTTATATTAAGAATATGATGTAGATGGTAAAACGCTAACCAAAATTTGTCTAATCATCCCCACCACTAATGCGATGACGTCACTTCAAAATTGTACATAGTAAATGGGTTTTCAATTGTATAAAATAACATAGTCCTACACATGTAGTTTACAACTCTGAATCGACTTTTCACCCGAAACGTCCAGATTTTTGGAAAAAAAATCAAAATTATAAAACAACATTTTGAAATTTAATTTTTATCTGCTAACCAGAATGCTTTGAAATGTTGCAGATGTTTTAAGGCTATTTAGAGCATCATAAATCTTTAGTCAAAAAATATTTGCTTATCCCCTCCAAAAACTTGATGACGTCAGCTCAAAAGTTTGTGGAATAAATCGTATCTAAAATGTACAAAATATGATGAGTCTGTACTTGTGATCTATCACTCCATTCATATTTTTTGGATTTGCATATACAGGGTAACTCAAAAAAATTAATGAATGCGTAAATATATTTTACTGATTTACTCAGAAACTACAAAACCGAATGCTTTGAAATCTTGGAGATGTTTTAAGGTTATAAAGAGCATAATAAATGTTTAGTCAAAATATATTTGCTTATCCCCTCCAAAAAATTGATGACGTCAGCTCGAGAGTTTGCCGAGTAAATCCTATCCAAACTGTAAAAATATGATGAGTCTGTACTTGTAATTTATCACTCCATTCATATTTTTTGGATTTGCATATACAGGATGACTCAAAAAAATTAATGAATGCGTAAATATATTTTATTGATTTAATCAGGAACTACAAAACCGAATGCTCTGAAATCTTGCAGATGTTTTAAGGTGATAAAGAGCATAATAAATGTTTAGTCAAAATATATTTGCTTATCCCCTCCAAAAACTTGATGACGTCAGCTCGAAAGTTTGCCGAATAATTCATATCTAAAATGTACAAAATATGATGAGTCTGTACTTGTCATTTATCACTCCATTCATATTTTTTGGATTTGCATATACAGAGTGACTCAAAAAAATTAATGAATGCGTAAATATATTTTATTGATTTAATCAAGAACTACAAAACGGAATGCTCTGACATCTTGCAGATGTTTTAAGGTTATAAAGAGCATAATAAATGTTTAGTCAAAATATATTTGCTTATCCCCTCCAAAAACTTGATGACGTCAGCTCGAAAATTTGCCGAATAAATCATATCTAAAATGTACAAAATATGATCAGTCTGTACTTGTGATCTATCATTCCATTCATATTTTTTGGATTTGCATATACAGGGTGATTCAAGAAAATAAATGAAAGCGTAAATTTATTTTACTGATTTACTCAGGAACTACAAAACCGAATGCTTCGAAATCTTGAAGATATTTTAAAATTATCATAAGCATGGTAAATATTTGATCAAAATGTATTTGGTCGTCCCCCCTAAAAAATTTATGACGTCACCACAAAATTTTGCTGAATAAATCCTATCTAAAATGTACAAAATATGGTGAGTCTCTTCTTGTGATTTATCATTCCATTCAAATTTTTTCGATTTGCATATACAGGGTGACTCAAAAAAATTAATGAATGCGTAAATTTATTTTATTGATTTAATCAGGAACTACAAAACCGAATGCTTTGAAATCTTGCAGATGTTTTAAGGTTATAAAGAGCATAATAAATTTTTAGTCAAAATATATTTGGTTATCTTCTACAAAAAACTGATGACGTCAGCTCAAAAGTTTGCCGAATAAATCGTATCTAAAATGTACAAAATATGATGAGTCTGTACTTGTGATTTATCATTCCATTCATATTTTTGGATTTGCATATGCAGGGTGACTCAAAAAAATTAATGAAGGCGTGAATTTATTTTATCGATTTAATCAGGAATTACAAAACCGAATGCTTTGAAATCTTGGGAATATTTTAAAGTTATTATAAGCATGGTAAACTTTTGTTCAAAATGCATTTGTTCATCCCTCCTAAAAAAATTGATGACGTCACCCTTAAATTTTGCTGAATAAATCCTATCTAAAATGCAAAAAATATGATGAGTTTGTACTTGTGATTTATCATTCCATTCATATTTTTTAGATTTTCTTAAGAGGTGGTTCAAAAAAATTAATGACGTCAATTTATTTTATTGATTAAATTAAAGGCAACACTTATTATTAGTATTACACCCCAACCAACCTAATTTGGTAGACACAAAATTTGTCAAAGGAAAAACTCGGTTGAAACATAAGGGTAGCACGCTTATTTACATCGACTTTAACATTACAGACCTGCATTTGTTTTATGCGCTCACTTGGTTCCGCGAATGTGAAATAGACATGTTTATAATCAACCAATTGTGAATTTCACCGTCAAGAATTAAAATAAAACCCAATGTTTTATATAATAAGCGGAAGTCGAAGTAATAAAACCGATGGTCCTTTTGTTTACAGTTTCTCTGTTTGACTCTCACGTATGCTGTTACGCTTGTCATCTTAAATTAAGAATGTTTATACATAAACGATTTTTAGTTGCCTTTCATATTAGTCTAGACAGCGGATTTTTGTCGGGCTACGTCACGATTATAGGTGGGGACGCGCTGGATCGCCGGGACTCAGTAGCGGCTGAATTTAATCGGTACTAATTCCATAAATATAATTAACGATTTATTAATCAAACGGCTAAGTAAATGAGAACGGGAATTAACAGCAGAGTGCAACGAAACAGCGTTATTCTAATCTCAAATAAACGAAGTGCAGTCCGCAACCGCAATGTATTCGCATCCCTTAACGAGCCGTACCGAGTTTGGCCTTGCCTAGCCCGACAGAAATCCGCTCTCTAGATATTACACACCGGCGCCGTATACGTGAGTAAATTGTTTCGTTATTTTATTGATTATAAGAAATCAATATTCAAAACGACCCAATTCATTTTCCCGAAAATTTGGGAATACAATAATTTTATTCTTAGTATTACACTACATCTATCCCAACTGAAATACGTGTCCTTGCAAAAATGTTGATGACGTCATCACAATTTTTTTTTTAATTCCCACTACAAAAATGTAATGAGAAAAAAAAACACAATAGGCATGCAGTCGTCAAGTTTCCGACAGCGAGGGAAGTACTGTCTAAACTCTTTAGACCAATTTTTTTTTATTTTGTAAAGGTTATCACAACTATTTACAAAATCTAATTTTATAATTTATCAAAGAAGCAGGATTCGTTGGACTGTACGTCAGGGGTGAAGAAAATTGTGTAAAGTCTAAGAACATGTATTAAATAAACCTTTATAGGTTACTTTGAAAAAACTACGTTGTGTTGAGCATAAAAACAGAACACTCTTTAGAGTTAAAATTAATTTTATTTTATGCTGGTTCAGCAGTTTTTTTTGGTTTTCAATGTCTTTTAATTAATCAAAAATTTTAGTTATATTGGCACATGGATACTAAGAACATGAATTTAAAATTTTATAAAACGTATATACATGGTAAATATAATGTAGGAGATATATTTTTATCTGCAATAGTTGCATCTTTATTATCACGAATATACTTTGATTCGTACCGTTGGTTGAATAATGCGAATTGTTGTCCGTACTTGTCTTTAGATTTTGTAAAACTTAATTTTTTGAAATTCTTACACAAATTTATTTATACTGGGAACAACAAACATGTGAAAATAATTTTATTTGATTTACAACTAAATTAAAATTGAGGTGTTGGATAAAATCTTGTGTTGCACTAGTGGGTAAACCGGTATCATTCACTCAAGAAAAATTACTAACTCGTCCTGACAGACTCGTTGGTTAACATTTCTCTCATTGACACTTTACTTTACTTACTTATATGTACAATTGATAACTAGTACGATTTAGAGAAGACTGGATAGAAAGCGAGAAAAAATTAGCATTGTGAGATTTTGACATTTCTAAATCACAATTTTAAGAACAGATCATTTATATATGGTGTTCCAAGTGCACGAACTGGACCAATGTTAACTCAGGTTAAAACGTTTTTTTAAAGAAGAAACTTTAGACAGTTTTAATTATGATGAAATCGTTTTGTGGTAAAGAAACTATGTATATTTTTGTAGATTTAACCATTTTAAATATATACACCAACTGAAGTTTTTGTGAAAAATTTCGATATAACTGCTTACAAGAAGACTTGACCTGAATCGACCTGAAGTGCAGATTTTTGACTACCACAATATAATTTAGAACCACCTTACTAGCCTTACAAATTTTAAATTGAATTTGACAATCTGTCAGTAGTATCAAAATGCATGACCTACTAGGTATCAAACACTGTAGAAAAAGTGTAGCACCTCATGTTTAGTTTACGCGTATATTTAATATTAAAACACGCAACCAGTTGCAATGAAAATAATGTATTAAAATGTGTAATATTTTTATATGTCAGTGTTCTGGAGTTTAAATACCCAATAAAATGATTTTTACACCCCGCTTTAAAATTGCTCATAAATCAATTTGTTTTGAAGTATGAAAAGAGGTTTCTGTAAACGTGGCATGATGCAAATTCAAAATATTTACGTATATTAAATTTCAGCTTCACACGAAAAACGAAAAATTAAAAATTTTATGCAGAATTAAACGTTCTATTATAATCACAAAACAGGTATATTTAAGGTACATTTAAATTTATTGTTGTTAAAAACCCTTTCTGCCACCTTTACAACTTGAAAACACGTTTTGTTTTATTTATTTAGTTAATTACAATAATCTCATGTAATCTCCCGCTTTCAAATTATTCCATTATCCGCGATGAATAGAATCCGAAAGTAATTTAAACGAATGAGGGTGGTGCATATCATGTACTTTCCGTGACGTCGCCTGTAACGAATCCCGCATATGGCAAATTTCAAACTTTGAAAATCTGAGTGACGTCTCAGCAGGCTAAAAATAGATTAAAAGCGGAGTGAAAACGAAAAACACAATCCTTTTGTCGTTTTATCTCAACTCGGTGGGCAGGCAGCGTCATTGTTTCTAAACACCCATAGTCGAGTTGAACGGATTACTGTCACAACATACCGAAACCGAGTTTTTTTTTACACAAACCGTCGTTCTTCGGATCCACATTTCGATAAAAAGCGACACAGTCAGAAGGAAAAATCCGATTTAAATGAGCCACGGAGCTGGAAACATCATTATTTTTTCTTATTTTCTCGGATACACAAAAAGCTATAACCCAATCAGCGCTGTTCGTTAGTAAATACGCTACATTTAAAGCGGAGGAAGTTATCCGAGATTAGGAAAACCAAGACGAACTGAATAGGGGAGACTTGAACAAAACAACGAATTCTCGATATAGGTTTTAAACGTTTATTTGTTTTATATTTGATGATACGAACAAAAGGAAAACATAAATCGGCGAATAAGGTGCTTTTGAATGGAGCAGATAATATATTCGAAATATATGCTATTACGAATTTCTGTATGTTTCGCAAGCACAAGAAAAGATGTTTTTACGTTCATCACGAGTCAAAAGATTGGTACACGGATTATTTTTTCAATCGGTTCTTTTAAGAAAGAATGCAACTAGAAAGATAAATCGTAGTTTAGCCAGTTGCATCGTTTCCTAGCAATGCTGCAAATGTTGGCAAAATACCCAATGCAGTTAGGATGTTAGGAATTAAGTCTTTAAATCCACATGTAACGTTGGCGAATGTAATCGTGATGTAATTGTCTAATTACTTTAGAAAGTGATTATAACCACAAAATTCTATTAACAATAACGGCTCGAATCTCATTTCGCTTAGCTACTAACAAATAAGAACTGAAATGCGTAAAATTGTTAGTATGAGTATGAATATAGTTAGTCTATGACTACATTATATTTAATAGTTAATTTGTGAGAAGTTTGTATGGAGTTGAAAACACCTGCATTCAACATATATACCGTACGAGTATTCATCCTGAAAGGAAAAGTATTTAAATAGCATCTGTTATTAAAACTATGCTACTATACGGTCACTTAATTTTTCTATTCATCCTTTATGTTTCTCTTTTATAAAAAGCAGTGCAAGCATTTCTTGAATCAATACTGTATTACATTTCACTAGTTAAAAATTTTTACAAATTTAGTTTTCGAACAGTCTGATGATGTTAAGCAGAGTAGGTTAGCACAAATAGATCAGAGTAGTGTGAGTCACTTTTCAGGTACTATATGGATAAATGACCAGTAGTTACGCTAGGCTCATAGGGGTCGATTTATTAATTTCCATTTTAGTGTTGCGTTACAGTAATTAAAAGAAAAGCTGGATTGGATTCGAACCATTATTAAAATAAATTAAGGTCCAACATACAATGAATTTGTAAAATTACGACGACCTTTCAAAATTAATCTTACCTTCATTTTATATCTGCATATCAAAATCTCGCTCACTCCACAAGAAGCTTCCGCATTCTTTGATACTTATACGATACGATACGATACGCAACTCCAACTTACCTGAAATCAAAAAAATACAAATACAGTATACTTAAATATTAAATCGTAGTAATTTCATTTACATAGCCAGATTTATTAAAATATGCGGAAATAGTGCACTCCAATAAAAAAAATTTCAAATAATACAGAATTTTTATTCCTTGAACATTTATGATAAGGTCTAAAACTGAGAGGCGGCACGTGTTCATGACCTACTTCGACCCTATAATCATTTATAGAAACTCTGTATACGGCTTCTATTAACAAAATATACGGATTGCAAAGCCAAAATTTTAATATTATGATTTGCACAACTGAGTGCTGACCAAAACCATAACTGGAGTTATAAATGAAGAAACTATTTAGAGACAGCGTGACTTTACTTATCTCCACTTAAAAAATGCTTGTTTTGTTTACAGAGGCGGATTACGTAACTCTATAAAATTACAACTGATACAAGTTCTATTGTTTTAACCTTGTAATTGTTTTCATTTGTATATAGCGACAAAAAATAAATAATATAACCTTCCTTTAAATATGCGTAAACAAGTTTACATATTACAACGTACACTAAAATCTGTTACTATTCCTCTTCGACTAGTATAACCTATATCTAAACGAAGAGTTTTGTCATCTTTCTTTAACACTTTAAGTACCGCACCATCTTTGTTAGTTTTTCATTCTGGACCGCGGCTTTTTTGGATGGATAGTTCCCAATGGTTTTTCATCTAAAAATTCAATTTTAATGTCAAATTTGAGTTTTGGGTACTCTCCAATTTAGTGGACGGCGTCTGTGATAACAAAATTTATATTTTAGAACCGATGTCCAGTTAAGTTGACGTGGTTTTGTTGATAAAGTTTTTCTGTCAATTATGTGATTATTTACGAGTATATGCGAAAGTAAAGACACACCTTACTGCATAGATTGCATTATCTCATTTTTTTACAGAAATCTGACCATACATATACAAATGGGTATGGGAAGCATCTGTATCGCCTTCTATGCAAAACACTGTACAAACAACCGTTCCTTCAGAATTAAATATAAATTTGCGTCTAGTATACTTGATGCGGTTTGTGAGTCAAAACCACTGTGTCCAATAAACTGGACGGCGGTACTTAAAATGTTTTAACAATATTGTTGTAAAATTAATTAAACAATTTACTGAATTCTTTATATGAGTATTGATTAAAAAAATGGTGCAAGGTTATTTAGACAGAATTTCCCTAGTCCCTGAAGCTCTGGAATTCAAGAAATCCCGCTTTGAAAGATTATAAAATTAAATTTTGCACATTCTATTTGTGATAACCTTTGTACGTAGAAAATATATCGAGTGTTCAATTAAAAAAGCCATCAAGTTGGCGTTGCTTTTTTGACAGGCGAGAACGTAGAGAAAAACGAATGTGTTTATCAATTCATACTGTTCTATATAATTGACATTTCCGCGTTACCAGCTGTCATCGATTAAATTTGAAGTTAATTATAGACATACTTCACAATGTTTACAAAAAGTTAAAGCTAACTGAATGAATAATATCAGAAATATTGTTTTTGCATTGCAAGGCCACGGTTGACAACTTTAATTGGCTTATAAAAGGTTGTTATACGGTTTGGATGTTTGCGTAAATGTTGATGTCTAGAAAAATTCAAGGCGGATTCATAAACCACAATTGTAGAAATATATTATTTATGAAATTTAAATAATATTTAAAGTGCAAAATTTTGAGAGAACGTCAAATTCCTGGTGGGGATGTTTAGAAAAATGTTGATTCTATCTAAATTTGACAACAGTCGGTCCAGTAGTTTTCGAAATTGTCTGTATAACTATAATCAATACAAACGACAAACGGCAGACAGGCAGACGGAAACGCGAGATTTATTTTTTCGAGGAAACATGAAAGTAGCCATTCGGATAAATTGTAATACGATTGCAACACATTCTTCGCTCCGTTCGGGAAGGACAAATTTGTCGTGCTTGTTGTGATACGTAAACCAGACGAAATATGTAGTCAATATTGTACAAAAATTTGTATAAAGTATGTAATTTAGATAAAAATCAAGGCGGATTCATATACCACAAGTATACAAAACTCACTTGCCATACACCTTGTAAAACCTTTATGACTTAAGCCAAAGCACCCCTATAAGTCCAACTTAACTCAGTTCACATATACTTAGTAAAACTTTACAACTCCATTATGGCAACATTGGACAGTAATAATCCTTGCAGTTTTGGTCCATGAAGCTTACAATAGCCAGTTTAACTTATGGGTAGTTTGACTTAAGACCTTTAAGTAATAAAAGTTATTCCTAATAGACATTTAAAATTTGGTAATAATTGATCCGGTAGTTTCAAAGATTACTTGTCTAACAAAAATCGACACAAACGACAGATGACAGACAGATGGAAATAGGAGACCTACTTTTTGTACCCTAGGCGTCATGAAACGATGGTTCCTATTACAATACTTCATTAGCTTACGCTCGGGAACTAAAAATGTGGACGAGGATGGGATTCAAACACACGCGGGAAACATTCAAGTTCACCGCCTTAACCATTCTATTAATAAATTACGAATACAGGAGTAGATTACTTTATAAAATTTAGTTGGTATTTACTATGCAATATGTTGCGGAGATGGAATCAAACTGTTGGTGGAAATAATTAGACAAATTTTAAGTAACGTTTTAGCATCTGCACAATATTCCTAACATACAATTAGACTATTTCATCAATTGGTTGGTTGTTTCGGAGATTATTTGTTTAATAAAAAAAAAGACACACAATATTTCAAACACCCTAACACATCGCCTTCCTGAGGCTTACTTTCATACCCGCAAAGGAGGAAACCGTCTAGATGACCTGATCCACTGGCAGCGAAAATCCAATATTGGACATAAACATTCACGTGAACAAGAAGAGAAAAACTCTCAATAAGGGAGTATGTCCCGTCACTCCACTTCAGCTACGCGATTTAGTTAAAATTAAAATTCGCTAAATTTTGACGACGGCAAAATGAGCACATACAGAGTCATCAAAATTGATTGAGAGAGTTGGTAAACCTGAACTTGAATAATTTGGTTTTTTAAGTTGTATAAAAATATTAGCTGTCAGATTTGAAGTTTCAAGTTTCAAATTTCAAAACTCAGTGGCGTCTTTTTTCGACTTATTTTTTGGTAAAAACATTAGTTGTCAAATTTGACGTTTCTAATTTTTGTCACGCCACTGAATTCATTGCCATATAACCTTAAACAAATCTGTCATAAGGTTGACAAACTTCACGACAAAAACAGGGGGTACCAACTCTCTCAATCAATTTTGATGACCCTGTACTTATTACAATTGCAACGAATTTACATTATGTCAAATTATGCATTAATTCTATTTTAAAGATTAGATCAAAATGACTTCTCAAAAACCACATGATGGACTGAATGAATTCCCAATTCACATAAAATAAAGCACATATGAAATAAACACAACAGACATTCAATACAACCAAAATCAGAATAATAATTCGTGAATAAATGTTCAAATTCAAGCTGTGGGAAATTATAAAATCTGTAATATAATATTAAAAAACCTTCCCGTTTTTGGAGTCCACGATGATATTAATTTAATAGGTGATAACATTACTACACAAATGTCTTGAACGAATTATTATAAATCTCGAGTGAGAAGTTACGAAGTGTGGATAATGTAATAACTTAAGATAAAAACATCCAGAACTTTAGATATATCGTTACTAAAATAAGTTGAACCTGAATAAGTGAATTTACGCCACGTTTTTTAAATAAACGGTTACATTATTGCTGCTAAAACTGTAGTACAACTATGAACAGTCAAAAATTTTAACACGAACTGTGAAACAATAAAACAAAAATAAGCCAAGTTGACGAATTTGCTTAACTTTCAGAACATTTCAATTAGGAAATAGCTAATTAACTGGTCTTGCACTAATTACACTCGTTCAGGGAGACAGTGGCGTCGAATGCGATTCATAAAACAGTTGCCCTTGGTGAAATCACGAACAAAAAATTACTTACCCAATTTTAACATGTGTTTGCACTCACAAAAATGCGCAAAAACAGAAAGTAAGGGCCCTTTTCGAATTTATCTGCGCGGTCTTACAAAACTCTCCAGAACTATCAACTTACTTATATATAGATATTGATATTTAAAAACTTGAAATTCATTACACAGGATATCTCGTTAAAAAAAATTAATGCATTAATCTTGAATGAAAAATATGCCTTGATTTTTCTACTCCAGATGTGAAAGGAGCTCTAAGTATGTAAACAATTTCCCAGATTGTTTGTTAATATTATTGTAAATTTTATTCTAAAACTTAAAAGACGTGGGAGACAGATAATTCGTGTTGCGCTTTTTTTCCATATATTTTTTAGAATAAAAGTACGCCAGAAGGGAAAATTTGAGTTTGAATTACAAAAAAAAAAAAAACAGCGTGTGGGAGTAAATACAAAGAAATCGTGATTTATTTATTTTTTGCCCGGAAGTTTATCTTAATTGGGTATTTGATTATTTCACCCTGGAAAATTAAAATGAAACATGAGAAAAAAAATATCAAAACTTTTGTTATGTTTATATTTAGATAGCATACATCAAAAATAAGCACTCTACCATTTTGAGAACACCGTGAATTAGAAAATAAACGTACAAAAACGGAAACACTCCACCCTCAACCCCTTTCCCCCGGCGCCAAATAGCTACCGTTTTTTCTATTGCTATGTGCACAGCGCACCGGAATAAAATCTGCAATCTAGTAAATGTTCCGTGACCGCACAGGAATGCATCTTACCGCATTCCGGGCTCCGTTCCGGATACATATGAATATTACGGAAACTTTCGTACGTGTTATTACTCAACTATTCCGGAACTGCTTCAACAATGTGCAAGTCTTGCTGAATTTGGACGGTTTCGATACGGTATTCATTTTTGTGTCGTAACACTAAATGGATGGATGGCTCGTATGGTATCTTTAGCTCGTAAACACTGGGGTGTCGGAAATAACTACATATTAGACACACATTCCCTCCCTGTTATCCTCCAATTACATGTTGAACAATTAAAGCAACGCTGCTCCGGCATCACAGTGTTCGACTGAAAAATTTTAATGAATGTTTAGGAATTCCCGAAATAAAACCCCATCGTACAAAATATTAAACAGTTTCATGAAAGTATAATACCGGTTTCGAGCGCGCAAAAATTCCCAAGCAAATCCTCAATAAAAGGTAAATAACGATACTGTCCCTATAAGCAAGGCGAATTTAAATATTTGAAATTCTATGACTTGCGAAAGAACAGTTTCGAAATTAGGCTTATAAGATGCAGTCAGTGGCATCTCGGCTCGATTTTAGCGTATTTTTAGGCACTGAGGAAGAGTCATAAAATTACATAAATCAAACATAAATCATCAGTTTGTAGGTTCGATTTTAACGGATTCAGTCTGGGAAAAATTACGAAAGATTGATAAAATGTGTGCAACAAGCCGCAGAAAAGTTATACTCCAATTTTTTGGCGCGAAAAATGATGAAGAATCACTTTATAAAATGGGATATAGTAATAGGCAGAAAATAATGTCAATGGCCTGATCGTACCATAACTCTCTTTTACTGATGTTTAGAGACTCTTAGAAATTTATGAGTCTCTTAATAATCGAATTAATAACCGACTTGTTGGTACATTAAACTAAGAAAATTAGGTTTATTGTAGATGCTTTCTCCATTATTGTGTAGAATTATTTTATTATTACGATTTTTAATGTTTATGCATATGTTTTATTATTTGTAGAAATTGTTTACTGAACCAAAATGTGAAGTTTTTAGCGTAGGCTAACGAAGTATTGCAATCGAGATCATTGGAGGACTGGCTACTTTTATATTTTCTCAAAGTTTTATGATCCCTAGAGTACGAAAAAATAGGTCGCCCGTTTTTTAATAAAACGTTAAACAAAAAAATCAGTACATAAAACTTTAAAGACAAACAAGACCATACAGGAAAGTAATCGATAAAAATGCTGTAAACTTGTAGCGACATTGTGTTATGGATGTTCCAATATCCATAAAATCAGTTTTAAATTTATTGTCATCTGCAAAATAATTTCCAAGTTTTGACAGCACCCATTATTATTTTCTATGCATATTAAACAACTTTTTTCAGAAAAAATACAGATGATATTGAAAATACATTTACGGAAAACAAGACTTTCAAACAACAATGGGTTGTCGTGAAAATATTTTCATAAAATCTACTATGAAAAAATGATTATTACCATCGACTGGACAAAACTAGAAAATCTATAATAATAATGTGTGGTTAAATTTGAAACTAAGATCAATCTATTTAAATCTATGCTGTCATCTAACGCACTTAAAACCGTGTACACTTTTGTTGTGTTCACTAAGTAAAGACTTGTGTGATCACTGTAACAAAAAGCAGCAGCTGAAAAAGTATTCTTGTTGAGTAAGGTATTATTAAAATTTTTTCGAAGAATTTCATGTACATTTGATGGTTGCAGTATCATTTAACTGTAAATTACATCGTAAATTTGGTATGAAGCTCGAAATAGAGTACACACAAGCCATTTTTGCGTCTCCACTGTGTTTGTTTGTGCATCTACATTTTAGTGAGCTTTCATACAAACGTAATTGAAATGTTTGGCTGCCCTGCCAATGATTTTATTCGCTAGACGGTTGGCAGTGGTTCATTTAGACGAATTCCTCTCCGAAATCTGCATTTTAATTTAAACTGAAATTCCTTTGGTGTTTCATTAAAAGCGCGAGTTGAATCGTGCCCTTTCTTCAATGATTTTCCTTTAAAGTGTTATTAAGAATAACCCCAAATTCTCGACCGGATCCCGCTTTAGTAAATTCGGGTTTCACGTTGCAGCGACAAATTTTTAACCCTCCCGCGATTGTGCACGCTGTAGACTCACCCTACTAAAATTTTATGTTTTGCTGGAGGAATCCGTAAATTTTGCAAGTTTTCAATTGTAGTGAAATATTTTTCCAGCGAGACGTATTTCATAAATCTCGGTGAAGTATAGCTGAGAATTTAAAAAGCCACAGAGGCGCTGGTTGAAGATGAGGAGTCCAGACGGTCAATAGGAAGATGTTGATAAGAGCGGTTTGCAAGTTCGGGTCACAATAGACTGCCAACCTTTGACCTGCGACCAACTCCTTTACTATGCAAATTCGGCTTTTGAAATACATTCCACTTCCTCACCCCATACCTGAGCACATCTGCGGAGTGAAAGGGTAGATTTATTATCGTAACGCCATTTGTATTTAGTTTACTCATTTTACTTTCAATTGATGAAATGGCTGTAACGGCTGATATTAATCAGTACGGTCGATGCAAATAATCCAGAAAGTAGAACCTGTATTTAACATATAAAAACACATTTGTTGAAATTGCTGCAGTAATAAATTAATAATTTCGTAGTTCGTGTAATTTTCATAGTGGTATTGACAAACACTATATTCTGTAGCAAAATAATTTTAACAGCATGGATTAGATGAGTTTCCCTAATGATACACTCAGTAACTTGCTAGTCAGCAATGCCTATCATTTCAACAGATATTATCTAGCTATCAAACTACTTTCTGTATAGAAAGTAAATTAGATGAAAAATACAGAAAAAGTGTAGTTACTTCAAAAGTATTATGATATTTAACACACATTTTAAATAACTATGTTTATCAGCTCAGTTTTTACAAATGTCTAATTTTTTCTTTCTAAGTCTTGGTATACGAAAATTCAGGTTTGCAAAAAGGCATAATAAACCTACCAAAATGTGTCTATTGATCTCTGCTACAAAACTACTTCTAATTCCGCCTACAGAGGTACAGCAGAAAATTTAAATTTGTATAATAAACAAATGTAAGAATTTACTCTAGAATCTAAAAACGCTCAGTATTGATCCAGGGACAACAAAACTAAAATGCTTAAATCTTGTTCGCATAACCTATTTCATAATAAAGATCTGATCGCTTCTGTTTAAATCTTGTCTTGGTAGTATATTGCTGTTTGATATTTACTTTCACGGTTCCTAGGAACCTTGACCATTGTGTATTAGATCCATGAGCACAATTCCCTAATAGTCACACTTTATTTTGCCTTGGCAACACCGCACCGGAATTTCAAAAAGAAAATAAGCTTGTATAACCTAAAAATGGGCCAGTTAATTATGTAGTGGGGGTTCTAAGACAGTTTGACCTCAATTGACCTGTCTTAGAATCCCTATTACTTTTTGTCAACCAATCTGAGCAATCCTAGAATTCCCAACATGTTTTGTCAATCACTTGAGCGCTCTTAGGACCCCCATCAGACTACAGATCAAATTGGTGGGAAAAAAATAATGGGGGTCCTAAGACAGAGAAAATTGGCCGACAAAAAATAATAGTGGTCCTAAGATATGTCAAACTGGTCGACAAAAAATGATGGGGATCCTAAAACAGGTCAAACTGGGCAAACTGGTTGACAAAAAATGATGAGGATCTTAAGATATATTAAATGGTCGATAAAAAATGATCGGCGTCCTAGGAGAACTCAAATTGTAATGGGCGTTCTAAGGCAGGTCAAAAGGTCGGCAAAAAATGATAGGGGTCTTAAGACATGTCAAACTGGTCAAAAGGGTAGACAAAAAATGATAAAGCTCATTAGAGAGAACAAAGGGTCGACAAAAAATGATAAGGGTTCTAGAACAGTTCAAATTAGTCGCCAAAACGTAATGAGAGTTCTAAGGCATGTGAAATGGTCGACAAAAAGGAATAGGGGTCCAAAGACAGATCAAATTGTTTGACAAAAAGTAATGGAGGTTCTAAAACAGGTCAAGAGGTTAAGAACATGTGAAAATAAGTTGTATGTTGCGGCTTAGAAAAGGAACCCCCTGTAGTACCTACTAATAATAAATAACTTTAGCATGACACTGTTCAAAGAGCCATGTAGCTTATATAAAAGTATTGTAATCAGATCAATCCGGTTACAATACTATCGCTAATTTAACGTTTTCTTAAAATTTCTTAATCCCTAGAGTATGTAAAAGTAGGTGTTCCGTTTCCGTCTGCTACTGTTTGTCGTCCATTTTAGTAAACAGATAATCTTCGAAACTATTGGACTGATGGTTGTGACATTTTTGTTTTGATTATTTAGACGTGTCGAATATAATCTACGTGGTAAAATGATAACCTTTGTCTGTCAACAATTTGATGATGGTTACCTCAAAGTTTTCGAAATTAAATCCTACAAAAATCTTATAAAATTACACAATACTATACCTGTAGCTTATAAACTGGCTTTATGTTTTACCTTGAATGTCAAGATTTTTGGGGAAAAAATCGATTATTTAAACAGAACTTTCTTTCCCCTAAAATACATTCCAACAAATCCAGCATCTTTGGAAAATTATAATTTTGTTTTTGCAAAGTTTTATTTATTTTGTGATAAACCCTATACGTTAAAAATGTAGATAACAACAGTCACAGTGTACGAAAAAAAGTGGTTTCTGAGGGAATCGAACCGGCCACCTTCGCGTTATTAGTGCGACGCTCCTCCCAATGAACCAAGAGACCTCTTGGACTGCGCTTGTTTTGTACTGATATAAAACGTTAATATACAATTTAGATTTTTTACGAACTTCTGGATGCCTACGGGACAAAATCAAGGCAGATTCATAAACACCAAGTACAAAAGTATGTTGTTATAAAATTTAAATCCCATTTATTTGCAGAATTTTGTGTGACTTTATCAAATTATTAGCGAGATGATCAGACTAATTTTGGTTATCTGTTACCATATAAAAGATATTCTTAACATACATATAAAATTTCACAAGAATTAGTCCGGTAGATTAGACATACCTATTTCTTCACATACTCGTACTAATAAGAATCATAAAACGTTGATAAAACACGAAACTAGTCATTCGCCGGATGGATCCTATTACAATTACCAAAACCCGGGGATCGCTATCTTAGAGGTAGTTGTGCCGCGCCTTGGAGCGACTACTTAGTGCCGCTGTTAACATGCCTGGACGGTCTTAGCTAAAGAGGTCACTTTCGCACCACAGGGGTTGGTGCTTTCTACGGGAGCGGTTGCTCGGGCGCCAGCTACCTCTCCGGAGAGGAAACACCTGGACTGATCTAGCCAGAGAAATAGCCTCGTGAGTGGGCGCGCAAAATAGAATACTCCGCTTGAAATTAAAAATATTAGGTCCTTGTTGCCTCCCAGTTCTATAGTTACAGAAATAAAAATTAAAAACACTAACTAAAGAGAACTTGCAGCAAATCAACGATAGAAACGAAGGCTGGGGGCCGCCCCTTACTACTACGGTTCCTGGGGAGGCGGCGACGCTGAAACAGTACACGGAAAAAATTTCACGCGAGTATTAACGCTACGGTACGAAATAACTTTAAAACAAAACAGTCAAAATTCTACTTGGTTTTCACTCTCTTGCTCCCTCAATGAAATCAACCACCAAGATAGCTCTATACAAGTCCCAGTTTGTGCAACGATGGTCCGGCGTGGTTGTTCAAAAGGTCATCGGTCCATCGGTACTATTGTCACAATAATAGGCTCACGATTCACAGGGAAATTTGCTTCATTACAAAATACTTCCTTATCCTTGGCTTATGCTCGAGAAATAAAAATCAAAATTGCATCACAAGATTTTACTATTTATATTATGGTACAAACTGGAAAATCGAAGATCTTTCAGGTAGTCGTCAGCATGGTCAGTCATTAATCAAAATGTATTTGTTTATCCCTTCCAAAAACTTGACGTCGTTTAAAATTTTGTTGGAAATAAAATCTAAAATATGTAGCTAAGTTGGTGACCTAAAAACAACTATGAACTAGGCTTATCTGATTTTCCTGCAATTTTGGGAACATAGTATGATTGTTATTCATATTACACTGCTCTATCGAAATTGATATACAACCAGCAGTATTCCACTCGAACTGGGGATCAAAGTAACAGTTGTGTTTTGGGTAAAAGCGTCAGGGAAATTCGGTTAGCAAAATGCCGAAATCCAATAAAGCAAATCTATTTTTCTGCGTAAACCATCAAAGAACAAAATTTATTAAATAGAAGTATGTAGGTAGGTTTTATAGTATTTAACATTACTAGCGTGGTAAGCACTCACCTTCTGGAGCCAGTAAAAACCCGTTACCTTGCGTGTATTGTTCAATATTTTATTTGTTTCTCACTTGTAAATAACTATTATAAACTACTAAAGACTCTAAAAGATCCAATATTTGAAGAAACATCGTATGAGCTTTAGATGTATTGCCTTGGAAACGCACGTCAGCATGGCACTTACCATAGCACTTATTTTGTTGTCTAGTTCTGTCATTTAGATTTTTCGATTTATCGTTTTTGATGTATTGAGATGAGTGTGGCGCAAGCTATATTACTGAGGAAGCAGCAATTGTGAGTGAAAATTTGCCTGAATCAACTTTGGCTGTCATTTCAACTTATAATAGTTTAGAATACATGGCTGTATGAGCACGAGCAGGGCTGTAAAAATTTTGCTGGCTAGCCAATAAAATTTTTACAGGCTATAGCCAGTTAAGTGGCATTTTCATGTTGAATACAGTGACTTGGTAAATTGATGTTTACAAGTGAGGAACAAATAAAAATAATTAAAACACTCATTTACAGACCCCGAAACAAGTTGTCTCTTGTTTTTCTAGGAAAAGCTGTGGTGTGTTAAATATACACTTCAAGCCCTCCTACAACTTTCTTTTCGAGTTCTCTTCCCGCATCAATTAGTTCGTGTGGGGTTTTCGTGAAGTGAAGTTCAAAAGTGTAAATGTGTTTTAAGATGTAAGTACTAGCCCCGCCCACCACCCCCCAAATTTTTTCATTTGCCAAAATCAGTGTTATCTTTACAAGTACTATCCCCACCCACCCGCCCTTTATTTTCTTAGAAGGTATGTCATCTGCCAAAATCAGTCTTACCTTATCAAGCAGAAGCCCCGCCCACCCGCCCTATACTTTCTTAAAGGGTATATGTATCATTTGTCAAATTCAGTCTTATCTTAACAAGTACCAGCCCCACCTACCCGCCCTTTACTTTTTAGAGAGTATGCCATTTGCCAAAATCAGTCTTATCTTAACAAGTACTAGTCTTCGTCAAAAAGTTGATCACGTTATCATATTTTTTTTTAATAAAGAAAAAATCACTTTAAACATACGGATAGCTTGCTTCTTTACTTGTAGTTCAAAAATACATACGTATCCTTATTTTAACGGATAGCGATTGTCATAAAAAAACGAAATTCCCAAAACCAAAATTTTGTAACTTGTCCAAGAAACTGGACTTGTTTCATTGTACTTCAGGAGAAAAGGATGTTCTCTATAAATAACTTTAGACCTATTTTTTTAATTTCTAATAATTGAGGACACATTGAGACAGGCGCAATTATTAACTTATTATGCATAATGTTAATTATTTTGAACCGTTTCAATATTTCTAGTTTTATGGACACTTGTAAAAAATTCTATGCTGTCTTTCTATTTAAACTTTTACACAATTGCATTGATTGCTCCCTAATTTTAGAGCAACTACATTTTAATGTGGGCCCTAGGAGTATAATATCTCGTCACCCTGCAATATTTCATTTAACGGCTTCAAGGAGAGATGTTGCCAAATTTTCGCCATTGCTTACAATGTGTCGTATTGGTAATTGTATTCACAATAAAATTGACCTTTTCTCCGCCCCTTTACGTGCTGTTAAAGGATTCGATTATTCCCAAACTTGTCCATTTTGTTAAATCTACATCTTTTACCTTATTTTATTCGATAAGGATCATGCCGTCTCCAAATTGGAGACGTAGTGATTTTCAGCTGCGGATCGCTGATTCTTATTGTACTGTTGGTCTGTAAGTGGGTTTTGACTTGTTGACCACTTGTTCAATAATAATAATAATAATTATTATTATTAATTAATAATAAAAAAAAAAAAAAAAAAAAAAAAAAAAAAAGTGACCTTTGGTTGTTCGTAAATTTCTTAACAAGGCGGAATCTTTGGATAAAACTCGATTCAATACCTTTATTTGACTCAAAAGGACTCATAATAGTGCAAGGTACTGTATTTACTATTAAAACCACCTATTTAACTCGATATTTGCACTTAATTTCCTTTTTTCATAATCAACTGTCAACGCTGACATTTCCAACTAAAAAATGAGTCTAAACCAAATTGTTTCGCCTACAACGGAGAATGTTCAACTCGAAATCCGACGAACACCTATTACTGCAGTCTCCGAAGAGGTCGATGGAGCAAGTGGCATCACCTCGGGAAACACACGACAACGCAGCCAAAATCATTCACAAAGAATTAGCAACACTTATGAACTTAATCGAAGATACGACACCATATTACACTTACATTCCGTCTCCATTCCTTGAAAATAACAAATACAAATTATACTGGGATCGCACAATACTTACAGACTTAAACATTACAGCTAACAGACCAGACATCATACTTATCAAAAAACACACGAACGAAGCCATTCTCATTGACATTGCTATTCCTAACACAAACAACATTATTCAAACATACGACACCAAGATTTCAAAATATCTACAATTATCGATAGAAATGAAATCCATGTTGAATCTTAAAAAAATTTCAATTCTACCCCTAGTTATCTCTAATGTAGGTGTAGTTCCAAATAGCTTAGTTGAGAATTTAAAGTCTTTGCATTTGAATGATTCAATAATTGTCAAAATTCAAAAAGCTGTTTTGTTAGGAACATGTCATATTGTTCGTAAGTTTCTTGAACAGTCTGATCATGTCAGTCAGATTAGATTAGCACCAGTAGGTCAGAGTAGTGTAGGTCACTTTTCATGTGATGCGTGGATAAATGGTCGGTAGTTACGCTGGACTTTTGGGGATGGGGTGAGATTAGAGAATAATAGCAGACTAATTTGTATGCTGTAATTCTAGAATCTCGAAAGTTGTTCTGTTAATCTAATCAATGCATATCATTACTTGGTCTTAGTACCCGTAATGATAGAAGTCTTGCCTGAATGCCGGTCATTTCCGGGTCAGTGGTGGGTCTTAATACAATAATATCAAAGCATATCATTACTTGGTCTTAGTACCCGTAATGATAGAAGTCTTGCCTGAATGCCGGTCATTTCCGGGTCAGTGGTGGGTCTTAATTGTATAATAATTATTATTATTATTAATTAACAAATTATTGCAGCATAAATATTAAAGTTTATTATCAGAAGTGTCTTGTTTTCCAAAATTTTTCACAGGTTTAATATTGATCGTCATAAAATGGTTATACCGTTTACAAAGGACAGCCTATGAGAGCAAAACTAATTAAAAAAACAACTTCAAAAATTACACTTTTATTAAGAGTTTTTCTTAATTTTTGTGACATCAAAAAATTCACTATTCACTTATTATTTTTTTATATGAATCAGTAAGACTCAATAATTCAATCATTTGATGGTCTTCTAATATCCATTAGAAAAGTATACGTCGCAATTTCAAAAAATATATATTTGTGTAGCCACGCTGCATTATCATATTAGCAGTGTACTAAATTAAGCTTTCTTCTTCAAGTTGAAAGCAACGGCGATTACGAAATTTCAATATTTCTATTCGTTCTCAAGATAGTTGGATTTTTTTTGGTACACCTGTATATTTATGCAAAACGTAGCGTAATTTTAAGGATCAAACAATAAAATAAATAAAAATCTAGTAACTCGTCTCAACAACCCCTGTGATAGAATTATTTCCATAATGAATCGATACCTGCTCGTATAAATCAAAAAAAGCACCTCAGTCTAGAACTTTTTATTTACCCTGTACGTAATTAAAAGTTTTTTCCTTATAATACAAAGAACGATAATGTTTTCAAGAACTAATAAGTTGTTACAAATGGCTATTGGTTTAGTTATTTTCAGACCCGTCCCGATAAATCCGATTTTTTTGCAAAACCGCCTCGCATCTTTAATTTAGCTTGAATATTTAACTAATGCTGCTGTTTACCGTGAAATATGCTGCATTGTGAGAGACAAATGAGCCTGTTTTTCAACATGCCGGGTAAAAAGTACGCGTTGAAATGTTATTTAGCACATTGTGATGGTTTTCAACAAGCATTTGGAATCTTGCTTTGTGCACAAATGTCAGAGGTTTTAAACGGAACAAAGAACGTAGTAAAGCGCGCGTGTGTTTGCAATTATGTATACGCTATTTGACTACTTTTTTATTTTCATTCGCTGCGAACGGCAGGAGATTTGACTTCGTTAAAACACATCTCATGAATTTACATTCAAAAGCTTTTGTGTTCCGATCAAATTAACGCGACGGCATTTGTAACGCGGTGAAAAATCCGCATCGAATTCTGGCGGATGCGCCGGGACAGCGGAACCGATCGGAAGGTTTATAGATTTAAGGCGACTTACTGTCGTGAGTCATCAATCTTTTTAATTATCACGTCACACACATGTCCATTTTTTCAACAAAATAAATCACAAGCCGCATTTCGATTCATGCGGCGTAGCAGCTGTCAAAACAGAGATGATTAGAGTGTCGTTATTCGGTCGAATCGCCAGGGGTTGTTGGCGAGCTCACATGGTAGCTAATGACGTCACAATAAACAGTCTGGACGTCACCTGCTTGGTAACCAGCTTTTCGCATTTGTTTTACTGTTACAGTGACACTCTCAATTACGGACAAAGGCCAACAATGGACTGTGCAGACTAAACAAACATTTTAAAATCTATTTTTGTTTTCTGGCACGCACCACTTGTACACTATGCTTAAACAACAAAAATTAATTAGCTAATACTTTAATTAATAGGTAGAAATATTCGAAAGTATGAATCACATACCAACAACATGTATATGATCAATTTCACGACAATAAAATACAACTCTATTGCAAAACAAAAATTATAGATCGATTCTGTAACTTGTTATGTTAATAACATTCTGTTATCACTATGTAAACACAGCTAACATTCTGTTGTTGCTATGTAATAACATATTTAACATAAATTGCAATTCGCTAAGCTTCTTTCTGTTATGTTAATAACATTATGTTATTAAAATACTCTGTAAAATAACAGAGACATTTGAGTCAATGTTATTAACATAATGCGGTTATTTTAAGGTTTATTAATTAATAATATCACAAATTTGACTGAGGTGGCAAAAGAAGTAAAATGACAGAAGTGGATGATTTTCTACCAGTCTTCGGCTACTTATTATTAGAAGACGAAATTCAACGGTAGGTCTTTCATATCATAGTATTACTAAAAATATAACAATACATGTATTATATGAAGAGAATGAGAATTCGGCTGAGAGAGCTTCGCAATCAAAATTCCTTTGAAAATTTAACAGAGACGGAATTTAGAAAGTCCTTTCATTTTAGCAAAAATATGACCCGTTTCTTACTGCAGAGGTTGGAACCTCATTTGGGAAATCTACGTCCCAGTGGTATTCCGGGATACTTAAAAATTTTAGCCACATTGAACTTCTTAGGCCATGGCTCCATACCAACACTGCGTAGGAATGTCTTCTTCTGTTGCCATGAGTCAACCATCGGTTAGCAGGGTCATGACTTAAATTTGTCGCCTAATTAGTGAAATTTTAATGCCTGTCTGGATCTAGTTCCCAACGACAACAGAAGCGATAATATCTACTAAGCAAAAATTTTATGAAAAACCACATTTTCGTGCTGCATTTGTTTGACAGTGACAGATGATGAAAATGGTGTCATTACTTCGAAAAATAACATTTTCGGACAAATGACACATCTGTTATTTAGGTACTATAATTTATTTTTTTTTTAAAACTCACCACCTGTTGAATCCAGTTGGTATAACAAAAAAAAACCTATGTAGTGTTATTCCATACTTCATTGGCACGCCTGTTTTTTGAAAGTTTCAATAAGAGTCCGTCATTCAAAAATTTCTTAATTTTTGAAAGAACAAAAAATGCATCGCAAAACGCGAAATCTTTTAAGTGCTAAATTGAAAATGGCACTCATTAATTGCTACCACTTAATTTTGACATTGGAGCCAGCCGTAACTGGAAGAAAAATGCATGAACACTTAAAGACAGTCTTTTCGGTACTAAAATATGCTCAGTACGTAATATTCATCAATATTTTAAACTAGGTTTCTGAGTCCACGGTAAGAACTATTTTGAAGTGCCATACAACGGGCAAACCAATTGTCTCCTCTAAAAGTTCAGGGGGGAGAAAAAAAATTGCAGCATTCGAGGATCACTTTTTTAGGGAAGAGTTGGGACGGCAAATTCAAAAATACAAAGAAACAGGGCAATATTTTAATTTGGATACGCTTCTTTCATTTGCACAAAAGAATTTAGAATACACAGGATCGCGAAGTACCCTATATAAAATAATTAAAGCAATGGGTTTCAAATATAAGTATGAAAATCATCGAAAAATTTTAATAGAAAGACCTGATATAGTTGCTAAAAGAATCAAATTTCTAAAATGTTACCTGAAATATAAATTATCCAGACGTTAAATTCATTTTCCTCGATGAAACTTGGATTTACAAGCATGGTTCCCAGTTAAAAACATGGGTACATGACAATATTTGAAGGACAGCGTTTTACGGTTTTGCATGCTGGATCCTCAGAGGGTTTTATAAATGGGTGTAGCTTCCTCTTACACTCTACGAATAATGATAGAGATTATCATAAAACCATGGATTCCAGTATGTTCAAAGAATGGGTTTTAAACCAATTTATACCTAATGTAATTTGTTCACCAAATCTTTCAAAAAGTTCTAAAATAGTCGTGATTATGGATAATGCCAGCTATCACTCTGTAAAATTAGATAAACCACCAACTAAGTCTTCAAACAAAACTGTCATGCAGGAATATTTAACAAAATGTAACATTGCATTTGATCCAAAATTTACAAAAAAAGATTTATGGGATTTAATTCAACCCACAATTTCACCTGATACTCCTGTAAAATATGAAATTGATAACATTTTGAAACAGCATGATATTGATGTGCTTCGACTTCCACCTTACCATTGTCAATACAATGCTATTGAACTGGCATGGGCACACTGCAAACGTTATTATAATCAAAACATTCACGAATATACTGAAGACAAAAATCGAGTAACGCACTTGTGGTTGGAGGCTTTAAATAATTTTGATTCACAAATGTGGAAAAATAGTATTCGGCATTGTGAAGAATTAATTCTAGCAGACTGGCACAAAGAAATGGGCAATTTTACTCTAGATAGTATTCCACCAGTCATAATATCTTTAGCAGACTCTGATACAGACGAAACAGATGATGATGAGAGGGTAACTGACGATGATGTCGCTGAAATAGAAGGTGATGGCGATGCTATGTCTGTGGAATTTCCTCAAGCAACGACAAGTTTACAGGGCACTACTAGTAACCTACTATTGTTTCGTGTAGCTGTTATAATCTTAACTTTTATTGTACTTTGAGTAAAAATATGACTTTTCAAAAATAACCTTAAAATTTTTGATGTCAAAAAATTCCCTAAATCAAATCAGTGCAGTGTTGCCGATAATACTTTCGGCGGAAATTGCGACGTTAGCGAGTTTTTAATAAAAAAACAGATAATAACATAACGGTTTACAGAATACGACATTTCTTGTTTTATGTTAACGTCCTGATAACATAGCAATTTTAATAACAGAAATTTAAAATAACATAATGTTAACTGATTGTTACAGAATCGACCTATTAGTTTGCTCTCATTCAGAATCTTATTAATTATTATGTAAAATAAAAACGATGACAATGCAGTAACAAGTGTGGCCCGCATTGGTTTCTGTCTGTCTATCTGTCATTTGTCTAACGTTTGTAATCTGTTGGAGATTTTATTATGCAGATAATCTTCAAAACTACTGAACAGATTGTTGTGAGATTTTAGCACGTTTTAGGAATATTGTGTGGAAGGTAAAAGGCTAACAAAAAAATGTCTGACCATCCCCAAAAACAAATTGACGACGTCGTGTCAAAATTTTTCAAGGTGAATCCTATTTCGAAAAATAGCACAAACCTAAAATTAATGCGGTCTGAAAGGAATATACCCACCAATCAACTCTGGACGAATTTTAGTGACTTTTGCAATACTGTTGCTAACTAAATAAAGTTACATTTTTGTTATTAACGCCTATAGATTATGTGTAAGATAAATGAGATTTTTTTTTGGATTTTAGCATGATTAAATTTATTATTATTAGTTAAATTTTATGGAATAACATGTATAGATTTCTGGAAAAAAATCTAAAGTGTTAAATTGTACTTTGCAATTTAACGTGGAAACTACAAAACCGGCTGCTCTGAGAGCTTGTAAATGTTTTAAAGTTAACGTAAAGTGGTTATATAGTGGGTCTTTTGGTCCATTAATAAGGGCCGGTTTATCAATGCGCAGTTAAGTTAAAGTAACTGGCAGTTAAAGCTTGTCTGTGAGTTAACCTGTTTATCATTACCCGCTAGCTCAAAACTGGTGGTCAAAGTGCCTGATAAATTAACTGACAGTTCAAACTGTCAGTTAAAATGTTATCCACCAGTTAGTGGCAACATAACCTAACAAATCCAAATAAATCTGTTATGAATTTAACAATATTTTGATGAGGACTTATGCTGTGCAACAAATTGACAGAGAAAATATGAGAAAAACACTTATTATTAGCTGAGCCAGGTCTAATGTAGGTACCAAAAATTAAAAACCTATCTAATAATTCCGCGAGATCGAAAAAGAAATTAATCGAAGTAGGCCATGCACGACAAGCCGTTTGTCGTAATCACGGTGGTAGGGTAATTTAATTTTGTTTATTAAATGTCAAATTGACAGTTTAAAATTAGAATTATGACGCCTACTTTTAAAACACATAAGAATGAATTAAAATCACCGTTTTCCAATTTTGTCTAAAATTTATCCCATTTCTGAAGATTCTAATAACAAAAAAGCTTTAATTTCGTTTGATAACAGTGCAAATTACTTTTGTCAACGTGACGATTAATAAAAAATTATTTTAAAATAAGACAAACGCCTTTTCGTGCATGGCCAACTTTGACTAATTTCTTTTTCGATCTCTCTGTACATATTTATTTATAGGTGTACCTATTTGTTTCATTTTTAATTTCCAATACTTTTTTTCTAATGCTAAATTTTTCTTTTTCATGATTGATCACGTGAAACGCGATATACAATCGTTGAATACCGAATGCGGATCGAATCTGATGGAACTTTCAAGGTCGGGGTAGTTTTGAACTGACCAATCACAACTCATTTCCAGTGGGGTGAGCGTTACCAACCTAAGAGAGTAACAGCTAAACTTCGAGCTACGAAACTGGAAGAAACATCGTGCATTGATAAACACTTCACCTCCGTTAACTGCTAGTTACCCTTATCTGACAGTTACTTAACAGACACTTTTAACTGAGCATTGATAAACCGGCCCTTAGACCTCATTTTACCTGCGCCAGAAGCCCCAATACTATATGTCGGCCATTCTGAGCCCATTTGACCTGGACCAAAAGCCGCACCACTTTTTGTCTAGTTCAAGGTCGTTAAGCTTCCATCAAGGTAGCCTCGTTTCCAACACCGTCGTCTCGCCTCGTCGGTCCTTCGGGAGAGTTCCCCTCGCTTCGTTCAAGGTCGTAAAGTCTCAGGTCGGGTTATTGCGCAGACTCGCGTTATATCCCTATTATTCCTTGATAGAATTGTAATAAAGTAGAGATTTATAAATAAAAAAATTAATGTAGTCGGGTTGACAGGGCGGCCTAGGGTGTCGGTTTAAGCCCAGATTCTCGAATGACAATTTTTATAAATTAAATATCTAATCTGTAACACAATTAAGTGTAGTTAGGTCGGCCGAGCGATCTAAGGCGTCAGCTTCAACAGAAGGCGTGGGTTCGAATCCCACACCTGATAGGTTTTTCCTCTCTGTTTTACTTAGATCAACAATTCTGCATTTTAGTTTCCATGAATATTGCATGCTAAATTGCTAACCAACATTTATTGCATATCCTCACCAAAGACTTTATGGCGTCGTCTCACATTACTAGATAAGTATAAAAATATTGGGTCTACACTTGTGATTTATCCTACATATTGGTATTTTTAAAACTGTATAGAGAAAGAGACACAAAACAATGAAGGAATAAAGCAATTTACTTTCTTCATTAAATCGAAAACGGCGTCTTCACAAAATTGTATTATAAAAAACTCACTTGAAATATCTGCATAGCATGCCTATTTACCTGTAATTTAATAATAAAAAAATTGGTCGAAAGTTATTTCGACAGAATTTTCCTCGCTTCTGAAGTACAATTCAACATTTTTTCCTCTGAAAATATATAAAATTTAATTTTGAGGAATTTTACTTTTTCGTGATAACCTCTATAGAGTAAAAACGATATAGAAAGTACTAGGCACAGTATAATAGAAAAAAAGGTTTCACCTTCTTAAAAAAAAGACAGTTGGAAGCTCCAAGAAGATTTAATATTCTTAGAAAAAGACTTGGGGTCCCCAAGAAGGTTTTGCCTTCTTTGAAAAAGGACCGTTGGTACCCTCGAAAAGTTTTCACAATCTTAAAAAAAAACATTTGAAGCTCCCCGAAAAGGCTTCACATTCTTAAAAAATAGAGAGTTAGAACCACCGACAGGGTTTCACATTCTTAAAAAGAGACATTTAGCGTACACGAGAAGGTTTTACATTTTAAAAAAAGATAGTTGGGACCCCCGAGAAGGTTTCACATTAAAAAAAAAAACAATATTTGAGGCCTCCGGGAAGGTTCTAAATTTTTAAAAAGACAATTGGAACCCCCGAGAAGGTTTCACATTCTAAAAAAAGAACATTTGGCGTCCCCGAGAAGGTTTTACATTAAATAAAATATGGTCGAATTTCACTTCGACAGAGCTTGCCTTGTCCTTGAAGTACAGTCCAACAAATCCCGCCTCTTTGAAAAATTATACAAAGTTTTTGCTTTATGATAACCTTTATATAGTGGAAACCAGTGGTGTAAATGACACCACGAACGCGCAAATTCCAAGCGGTTGCCGTCCGCAGACATACGGACAATATGAAATGTATTCAAAGCAAATAACCAACGAAAAAGAGTGTACTATTATCAGCGTACATGCTTAAGTTCGATTGTTTATGTTCATACATCGAAAGAATGTCACGTAGAAATTACTTTGATGTGAATGAGTTGTCTCCTTAAAACAGAGGACTCAAATGATTGATTAACCCACAATGGAATAAAATTAAAGTTAGTGATTGTCGAAATATTAAATTGTTTGTAGTAGTATTATATATACAGCCTAATATTCCATTTCTAGAGTTTGAACTTTTTATTGATGCTCTTAACTCATTAGAACCTTTGAAACATGAAAATAATGTTCTATTCATAGGCGATTTCAATGTACCTGACTATATTACTAGTATTGAAAATCGATTCTGTACCACCTTAAACCACTTTTGTAATCTTCATAATTTACATCAGTACAACAATATTCTTAATGTTCATGGAAAACTTTTGGACCTAATTTTTTTCAATTCTGAATGCGTGGTCGAGAAAGCAGTCTCGCCATTGGTAGATGAAGATTTACATCACCCCGCTGTTTATTTACGCATAAAAACAATTCTTAAGAGTTCTTCCCTTCCTTTTCGTTTGAATAGTAAAGATCGATGTTACAATTTCAAGAATGCAAATTATTATCCTCTTCTTTATGACCTGCTTGCACGCTGTGACTGGACTTTTCTAAAAGATATTAAGGATGTTAACATATCATGCTCTATGTTTTATAACAAATTATATGCTTTATTTGATCTGTCAGTACCTAAATTTGCTCCCAGAAATCAGCGTCACTATCCCCCCTGGTTCACATCTGAAGTAATAACTAACCTGCGTGTTAAATCGTCAATGTATAAACAATTTAAAAGGACTAAAAACCAACACCATTTCAATTTATTTAAAACTCAGCGTGCTTTCTGTAAAAAACTTATTAGTGAAGCATATAAAGCATACTTGTATTCTGCTGAGAACTCATTATCTAATGATCCTAAAAAACTATGGAGTTTTATAAATAATAAAAAAGGATCGACACGTATTCCAGGCTTACTATATCATGATAACATCGAGATTTCTGGTCCTCTTGAAATAGTTAATGCTTTCGGCCATTACTTTAATAGTGTTTTTATTCCTCCGTCTCCTCTTGCTGCTGACAACATCTCTGTACATTGCAACCCCGGATCGTCGATAATCTCTGTAGATCATATTTTTTTTTGATGTAGTAGCACACTTGCAACAATCCAAAAACTCGTTAACATCGGGAATTGACAATGTTCCTAGTTTTATACTTAGAGACTGCGCTCATGTCCTTGTTGATCCTCTTCATACTATTTTTACTTTAATTTTGCAACGCTCAGAGTTTCCTGGTATTTGGAAAAAAGTCATGATTTGTCCAATTTTCAAAAAAGGAAAAGCTAATCAAATTTCGAACTACAGACCTATATCCTTGCTTTGCAATTTTGTGAAAACTTTTGAATCAATTTTATATAAATACATCTATTGTTCAATTAAACATTTAATATCTCCTTACCAGCATGGATTTATGTTAAACCGTTCAACTGTCTCCAACTTAACAGTATTTTCACAGTTCGTCTCAGAAACGCTCGATGCCAAAGGACAAGTTGATTGTATATATACCGACTTTTCCAAGACATTTGATCAAATCGATCACCATATACTATTACAAAAGCTTCGTATTCTAGGTTTTTCTGATTCTTTACTAAAATTATTTTTGTCTTACGTCTCTAATCGTGAATTTAGGGTCAGATATCGTAACTTCACGTCCTCTGCTTTTTCTCCCACATCTGGGATACCCCAAGGGTCTAACCTGGGGCCGTTGATTTTTCTTTTATTTATTAATGACCTTGCAGATGTGGTATTGTGTGACAAATTAATGTTTGCCGATGATTTTAAACTTTATTCGAAAATTGAGTCTTTACATGATTGTGCATTGCTTCAACGAAATATCGAAAATATTGTGCAGTGGTGTCTGGAAAATCGTCTGTCTCTGAATAAAAGCAAATGTAATGTAGTATCTTATTCAAGAAAACACATAAATATTATTTACGAGTATAGCATTAATGGTTCCACTATTGAGAGATGTCATACAGTCAAAGATTTAGGTATAATCTTTGATAGTAAACTCACCTTCGTGCAACACATTCATGCGTCTATTGCTGCTGCACTTAGAACCTATGGCTTTATATATAGGAACTGCAGCAATTTTTGTAATATTAGAACACTTAAAATATTGTTTTGTTCCTTGATTAGGTCGAAGTTGGAGTATGGTACTTTAATTTGGTATCCGATTTATGAAATACATTGCCGTCATTTAGAATCTGTTCAAAGACGATTCCTCAAATTTTTAGTATATTTGGAGGATGGTGTTTATCCCCCTCAAGGTTATGAACACTCCCTGTTACTTTCTCGTTTTAATTTTTTGTCTTTGGCTGTACGACGAAAAGTGATAGCGGTCAGATTTTTATATAATTTATTTCGCGATAAAGTAGAGTGCATTGATATTCTAAGTAGATTTAATATACTTGTACCTAGACTTAATTCTCGTCAACAAGTTCTGTTTTATATTGATTCTAGCCGTACAAACATCTCAGTTCGCTCTCCAGTGTCGGTTATGTGTAATTTATTCAACAAAATTGCACATTTATGTGATATTAATTTTGATTCTAGTTTTAGTATTTGTAATTTCATTATAAATTTGGGTTAATGTTTAATTACCTGTAGATACTTTTGTTTTTTCAATATTTATACTTTTTTAGTTACTGTCATGAATTAGTTTAGTTAGTTTGATATTATTCCTGTAATTGGGTGATACCTGTAGGAATAAATATTATTATTATTATTATTATTATTAAAATATTTTGAATATGATTTAATAGTCATATCATAAGAATAATTTCTTATTTGATTATAATTAAATAAAGACGTGGGTATTCTCACATTTTCTATAAAATGAGATTCTTAATTTGATTAATAAAAAATTGGTCGCAGGCTATAAGTATATTCCGACAGCTCTTTAAAAATATATATAAAATTTGATTTTACGATTTTCGTTTTGTGATAATCTCTATAAGGTAAAAACCAGCAGCATAAATAACACCCCTGCAGCCCCCGCACCGTACGGACAATCTAAATATATTTAAAGCTCATATACATAACTAACGAGATAAAATGTCCTTCAGCACTAGGTAATAGCAATCTAAACTGTTTATTTATGTTTATACATCGAAAAAATGTCACGTAGAAATTAGTTCAATTTGAATGAGTTTCTCAAAACAGAGAACCAAAATTATTAATTAAGCCATAATCATAATCGTTTTTGCGAAAATTTGAACGTTAAGCGAAAAAACTAGGAGCGGATTCGTATACTACAAGTATAGTGTCCCAAATACTAGAATGTTATATGGCTGTTGTAAAATTAGGGTATTGTGAAGACGACAGTGGAGCAGTTAATAAGGCAAACCCACAGTTGTAAATTGTGTTTATGTTGGTTTAATGTACCAAAAATGTTTAAGTGGATTATTCAGTAGTAGATATTAAAGTGGCAAGATATTGGGACAAATCCTTGATTTATAACGCTAAGATGGTGCCATACAAAAGAAATACAACATCCCACTATTAAGATTAGTGGGGCCATATAACCTTGTAGTATTTCGAACACTATATAGGAGTATATTTTTATATTCAATCCATTTTAAAATAGGGCTCAGTGAGATGACGTCATCAAATTGTTGGTGGATACAGACACCAGACAGACAGACACACAGAGACACAGAGAGAGAGGGAGAGACGAAAAAAGGAAACTACTTTTTTCGTATAAAAGTGGCCATTCGTCCGATGGACTCGATGGGAAGTAAAAACACTTTAATTCACAGAGATTATCATAACAAAAATGTTAAGGAAATCAAACTTTATCATTTATCTTAAAAAATGGATTTGATTGAATTTATTTTAGAAACGCAGTTGTCGCACCTTTACTCTAGGCAACCCACCATTCATGAATTGGAAAACAAATATAACCCTATGTGAAATTTAATTTGACAAGTTTGAATTTTGACGCGTGACATTTATCCAAAGAAATGAACAAAAATACGCAAATGATTTATGTTTTCCAGATCTAGATACAGTAAAAATTACAGGGAAACAACAGCATGATGGTGATTTATTAATGGTGAAAAGTCCATATGATTGTATCTACTGATGAAGCAAACGACGTAGATTTAAATGTGTACACAGAAAGCATTTAATTCCATAGCTAAAAACAACCCACTTTCATAGAACCGTGTCCAGTAAAAAAAAAAAAACAATACATAAAATTCCATCAGAAGAATAGATTCAAGTTCGAAAAACAAACTTCAAAAATATGATGTAAAATTTACTTTCTAATACATTTTTCTGTATTTTATAATACAGTACAGCGTAAACTAAGAAAGTATTGTAGTCGAGTCTGTCTGTCTGTCTGTGCGTCGTCAGTGACATTTTTTATTAGACAGATAATCATTGTTTTCAAATCCTATGTGTATTATGAATATCATGTAGATGGTAAAACTCTAACCAAACTGTGTCTAATCATCCCCACCAACAATGTGATCACGTCATCTCAAAATTGTACATAAAATAAATTAATTTTAAATTTATTTATTTGTTTTTTTAATTTTATAATAATTTTTCGAAATTGCGAAAAAAAAAAATTAAAATCGAAAATATTTTGTTATTTAGCGTTATTTTAAGCTCACTGAAAACCTGAAACAGTAAAACCGCTTTAATGCACAAAATTCGTATTTATTTATACAGACTACGTGAAAAACCCAATCGAAAACATAAAAGTTGCATCAGAATTAACATTTCCATTTACATATTAGTTCAGTAAAACTAAAAATAACCTGCCGTCAGAAATTTAATTAACCTGTATAAATCAAAAACGTTAGTCTGCATTACCGATTGTATTATTGATGTGTTTCAATTACACCATAGTTTACTCAAGCTCAACCAAATATTCAAAAAGATGAAATTTCTCCGGATAATTTGACATGTGATATCTGAATTAGAGCCTGTTTCCCTGTGAACTCACCTGTCCCCTCTCAGCTGAATAATGGATTTGATGTAGACGGTTTTAATTATTGACGTCGTGTACCGGTCTATAAATTTCACAGTAAAAAGTACTTCTCTCGCATCAGTCGATTGGCGGCAATCTAGTCAAGATGCAGGATGTCAAGTTTATTATTATTAAGATTAAAGCACCGGTGCGTGACATGTATCAGATTAAATGTGTACTCCTGAATACAAACGAGCCTGCCTGTCGCCGTATCTACTGACTTATTTTGGAAGGCGCGGATGACAAAAATAAACGCTTGCAGCCTGAATACAAAAGGCAAAATTTGTTTTGTCTTTGCCGAAAATTGCGTCATATTGTTGAATTAAGCTAAGACCGGCGCTGATCGCAAATCGCCGTGGCGATGAAACTGCTCTATTTTCGAATTCAGACATTTATAATGTAATAGGGAATAATGGCACTTCCTTGTCACAGAAGCAGCTCTTGCATGAATTACAACTTCAGGCAGATGGTTGTAAATATTTTATGTAATTTACATTTCCAAAAGCACCTTCGACAGGTAGATTGCCCTGTGACATGTTCAGCTTAAATTCCGTTGAATATTTCATATAGGAGCGGAGCTTTTGCTGAATTTTACAGAGAATTTCGATTAAAATTATTTTGCATGCGCGATGGATAAGTTATATTTATCACCAATGTTGATGCTTGGAAATCGATACAAAATTAAAGCATTCACAGTGTATTCAAGCAGCTGAACAATAGAGGATTCGTAAGATTTCTATAGAAACAAAAACACAATATTGAGCGAAGTTTGGGATCTCATTGTTACAAATAATAATCATAATAATAATAAGTTAGCACAACTTTCACATTTTACGACTGGTCGTTATCTACTCCAGTTGCTCTTTTTGAAAAATCTGCTGTTAAAAATTCTATTACCCCAAATTTCGTATTATTTTGAGCACAAAAAAGAGCCGATTTTTAAAATAGAAAGAAAATATCCAATAATATTATTTTCCATGAAGTTAAAACAAATTAACAAATTCATAACAAATATGAACTGGAAGTGGGGACTAAACTTAAAAATTGCTCGAAGCTTATTTCGTCAGAACTGCCCTCGCCTCTGCAGTTCAGCTCAACAAATCCAGCTTTCTTGAAAAATTATAAAAAAAATGCGGTATTTCTATTCTACTAATCTATAAGTGGTTTTTTGACTTGAATTTTTCAATTCTTCAATTTCAATTTTTTGTTTGTTTCTTGAGTTTTTCGATTTCCAATTTTTCGAGTTTTCAGATCAAAATTTTTCAGTTTTTTAATTTTCCCACTTTTGTGAGTTTTTCAATTTTTGGAATTCTGCAATTTTGGGATTAAAAATTTCTCGAGTTTTCAGTTTTTTGATTCTTTAATTTTCATTTCTTCCAATTTTCGATTTGCATTTTTTTATTTTTTTATTTTTTTGTATCTCCAATTTTACAACATATAACTTTGAGATTTCATTTTTAAAATTTTCAGTTTTTCAATTTTCCAACTTTTGCTTGTTTCAATTATAAATTTTGTAATATCATTTGCAAATTAATGTTTCGTTTGAGTATTTCATTTTTCTACGATTTTTTCATTTTTCTGTTTTACAATGCGTTGATTTTGTACTTTTTTTTCAATGTAAAATTTTTCAATTTTTAGAGTTTTTAATCCTTCGTTTTTCCAATTTTATATTTTCAGTTTCTCGATTTTTCAATTTTTGGTTTATTCAATTTTTGACTGGCAGTTTTTTAATTTTCATTTTAAATATGTAATAACTGATAATTACAGTTTTTAAAATTTTTCACTTTTTAAATTTTTGGATTTTAAAATTTTTTTTATTCAATTTTTTAGTTTTTCGAATTTTAATTTTTCGTTTTTTAATTGTTGAATTTTTCGATATTTCAATGTTACAATTTTTAAATTTTACAATTTTACAATTTATTGGTTGGTGCAGTCTTTCAATTCCATTGGTTTTTTCTTATTTCCAATTTACCGATTCATTTTTTTTTTCGATTTTTAAATTTTTCGTTTTTTATTTTTTCAATGCTTTTATTGTGTAACTTTTTTCAATTTTATTTTGTTAAATTTTAGATTTTATAATTTTTCGGTTTTTCAATTTTACATTTTCGGTGTCTCGATTTTTCAATTTTTCGTTTATTCAGTTTCTGATTAGCAATTCTTTTAGTTTTCATTTTAAACATATGTAATAACTCATAAATATAATTTTTAAATTTTACAATTTTTCCATTTTTCAAATTTTAGATTTGTAAAATTTTTTTTTTTCGATTTTTACTTTTTCCAATTTTAATTTTTAAATTTCTCGATATTAAATTTTTCAATTTTTCGATCTTCCACTGTTACAATTATTCGTTTAAACAATTATTGATTTTCTAAATTTTTCAATTTAAGAATTTTTCCGTTTTTCATTTATTTGATTTGAAAACTTTTTTTATTCGATTTTTTACTTTTTCGATTTTTAATTCTTGAATTTCTGGATATTTAATTTTTCAGTTTTTCGATCTTCTACTATTACAGTTTTTTAATTTTACAATTTTGACGATTCTATAATTTTTTGACTTCAAAATTTTTGGTTTTTCCAGTTTTTCAATTCGATTCGTTTTTTCTTATTTCCAGTTTATCGATTCATAAATTTTTTTTGATTTTAAAATTTTTCGTTTTTTAGTTTATAATGCTTTGATCTTGTAATGTTTTTTTTTCAATGTGAAATTTTAGAATTCTTAATTTCTCGTTTTTTCAATTTAAGATTTTCAATTTTTCGTTTATTCAATTTTTAATTGGCAGTTTTTTTAGTTTTCATTTTAAATATGTAATAACTAATGATTATTATTTTTAAATTGTTTCACTTTCCAAATTTTTCAATTTTAAATGTTTTCCATTTTTCAGTTAATGGATTTTAAATCTTTTTTTTCTTAGATTTTTAATTTTTCGAATTTTAATTTTTCCATTTATAATTTTTTAATTTCTGGATATTTAATTTTTCAATTTTTCAATGTTACAGTTTTTGAATTTTACAATTCTAACAGTTCTCTTATTTTTCGAGTTTACAATTTTTGGTTTTTCCAGTTTTTCAATTCGATTCGGTTTTTCTTATTTCCAATTTATCGATTCATAAATTTTTTTTTATTTTTTAATTTCTCGTTTCTTCAATTTGCAGTCTTTAGATTTTCCACTTTTTTCCGTTTTCCAATTTCTCGTTTTTTCAGTATTTCGATTTTTCAATTTTTTCTGATTTTTTAATTTTTTGATTTTCAATTTTTCGATTTTTTAGCAAAATCAAAAATAAAAAACCAAAAAGTATAACATGAAACCTTTGAAAAATGAAAAAACTTTGAATCAAGAATTTGAAAAATTGAAAAATCGAAAGATTAAAAATTAGGAAACTTATAAATAGAAAATGTGCAAAACCGAAAAAACGAAATACTGCAAAAACCTAATATTGGAAATAAAAGAAATAGGAGAAATCGAATAATTGAGAAATCCAAAAATTGGAAAATTGGAAAATTTAAAAAATGGAAAACCGACGAATTGAAAAATCAAAAATTGAATAAACAAAAAATTATAAAATCGAAAGAAACAACGAAAAAATAAAGGAATTAAAAAAACGATAAATTGTGATATTAAATCGAGAACATGAAGATAAAAAAAATGGGAAAATGAAAAATAAAAGTCAAGAACTTGAAAAATTGAAAATGAAAAATTGTAATACCGAAAAATTGCAAAGGGAAAAATTGAAGAAATGATTAATTACAAAATTTGAAAGTTCAGAAATTGAAAAATTGAAAAAATTAAAGCTGAAAAAACGAAAAATTGTCATATAAAAAATTGAAAAATCGGGAAAAGCGAAAAATTGGTCGAAGGTAAATAAATTCAAATTTTCCGAAAAATTATGTGACTTGATTTTGCGAATTTTTATTTTTTTTTTATAGTCCTTATAAGTTAAAATAAAGATGAGTTTTTCCCATTACAAACATTTTGAGATGACGTCATCAATTTTTTAGAAGGGGATAAATAAAAAAAGTAAATTTTGATTAACGATTTACCATGAGTACGATAACCTTAAAAAGTTTGCAAGATTTCAGAGCGTTTGGTTTTGTACTTTCAAAGATAAGTTGCAAAATGTCGTTAAACAATTTCGATTTTTTTCCAAAAATCTGGATGTCTGTGCTAAAAACTGAAGGATTATCTTATTTTATAAAATTGAAATAACATTTACTAATGTAAATTTTGGAAATGACGTCATTCTATTGTTGACGGGGATATTTATCCAAATTTTGGTTAGCGTTTTACTATCTACACGATATTCCCTAATACACATATAAAATTTTAAACAACAACAACAATTTGGCAGAGAGACAGAGAGACGGAAACGGAAGTCCTACTTTTTCATATTCCATGGTCATGAAATGTGGACAAAACACAAAAGTAGCCAATCGTCCAATGGACTCGATTACAATAGCTTACATTCAGGAAATATAAACTTAAAAATTCAGTTTATATCTCTTTCTAGTTTAAAAATGTTCTATCTGTTATCCTAAATTAATTATCTCTTTTATATTTACACAGCGTTACGTATGCAAATGGAATATGTTGGATTAACTCTTTGGTCTAATATTTTTACTGTGGCTGTAATGAATGAAGTCTATTCTGCTGTCCGCTGAAAACAATACTGGCCACCAGATTAGGTTATTACTCGCCACACGAGATTTTTAAATTGGATTAAAATTAAAAGGGTGGAACTAAGGGTGCGTTAATGCAATTTCATGCTCATATTATGGTTTCTGTTAGTATTTTAAAATTAAAATAATTTATCGACTTCACTTGTAATACCCCAAGAGGAAGCTAAGAGAAATAGTGTAAAATAGGTTCATTTTGATATAAAGTCTAATTTCAACAATGCCAAGTTTTCTCAGAGCTTCATCGTCTTACAACCAATAAAAACAAGGCGAATTCATAAACCACTCGTACAAGAGTTTGTTAGTTCACAAAATTTAAATAGCATTTATCATAAGTATAAAACTTTACTGTATAGAGATATGACGACACGACTGCAATAACAGAAAACGTCAAATTGCAGTATTTCGATAAACCCTGCGCCTACAGCAAATCGTTATATTTCACCGCGATAAATCAAAGACAAAAATCATATCTTGTATTATTAACTTTTGTTACAAAGCTCGCAACGACACAATAATTATTTCTGTCTGCTCTATCAAATCTGCTGTTTTAATAGTGTGTATCGTCGTGTGTGGATACAGCTAAGTGTGATTTAAAGCTGGGAGGTCTCCTCCTTATATGACACAGGCGAAGACACGAAGCGCCTTTATTACACGTTATTACAGTAGTATTTCCAGCTTATGTGCGGGAGCTTAGAAAGGGCTCGGTAAAAGAGATAATAGTCTATATGAATTCTTGCTTCAGTGTCACATAAATTATTAGCCGGATTTACCTTACGTTCATATGCAAAATCGGAGGTGTGCGTGTGTATCCTGTCTCGAACCGACCCCACACCACTCAAAATCGCACCATTCGACGTTATTTTAATTATAAGTCGTAAGTTGTTTAAGAGAACTCGTTCTAAATGTCAAACGGCGTTTCCGACTCAGATTTTCTTTCGCTAAGGGGCTGTTTCGCGTTGTGTGAAAGTGACATGTGGTGCTAACACCTTTTAGGACAGCTAAGAGGAATGAAGCTTTTAAAAGCTAATAAAACATGTCGTGGTCCTCTCGACGTAGACTCATGGTGTGTTATGTGAGGTGGTCATATTTTAGGAGAGTGAAAAATAAAACTGACTTGTTTCAGGATTTTGGTGGAGGTTCTGTAATTAACGGATTAGCTTAGTGCTTGCCAAGACGGCAAAAACATCCGTTGTGTAGGTTTTAAAACAAAGTGTAAAATTTCATTTCATTCATAAATTGTATTTTTGTAAGATGAGCTGAATAATTAAATAAATATTACCTTAGCTAACGTTCTGGAAGTAAAATAATACTCATCCTATTTGAATTTAAGCCAATCAGTGTAAGATATGTTTTTTTCTAAATAAAATATATACACGGGACTGTTTTTGAAAGCAAATAAAACGCTGTTACAGAGCCCTGATGGCTTATTTTTAAAAGAGTTTAAAAAAAATTTAAGAGTATTTAGTGTCCTTCTCTGAAGAATATGAAAGAATCTTTGGGACTCTGTGTCTTGTTTTTGACAGAAAATAAATATATGAAAAAAATCTTGGGGCCCTGGTGTTTCATTTTTGAAGGAGGAATTTTAAGCGCTCGTAGTATTTCATTTTTGAAATGATTTAAACAAATCTTCGAATTTTGTTTTGAAAGAATTTGAGAAATTCTTGGAGAACCTTAGTTCCTCTTTTAAATGAGTTTAGAAGACACTTAAGTGCTTCTAGCGCCTTTTTTTTAAGAATGTCAAAGAATTTCTGGAGCCATAGTATTTCATTTTTGAAATGATTTGACAAAATTTTTCGGAACCTTCGTATTTTGTCTTCAAAAAATTTGAGAATGAACTTGGAGATCCTTAGTTCCTCCTTTATATGATTTTAGAAGAATCTTATGGGCCCCTAGCGTCGTCTTTTTTTTAAGGCGAAAGAATTTGGGAGGTCCCGGGTGCTGAATTTTCTACAGAGTTTCAAAGAATCTTAGCATCTCCTAAAAAATGTGCAAAAATCTTATAAATAAATAAATAAATAAATAAATAAATAAATAAATAAATAAATAAATAAATAAATAAATAAATAAATAAATAAATAAATAAATAAATAAATAAATAAACTTTATTACGGGGAACCCCATTATATCTAAATTACAAATTATAATTAAATACACTAAAAATTAAATTAAATTAAATTAAACATCCTACCTAATGTAAAAAATAAAGAAAAAACAAATAACAAAAATAATAACAATACTAATAATAATAAAGAAATATAAAGAAATTATATTGTTTTATTTTTGAAAAAATTTGAAACAGTCCTGAAGAGCCCTATTATTTTGTTTTTGACACAGTTTGAAAAACTTTTGGAAGGATTTTTAGGGATCTTGGGCTCCGCCAGTGTTTTACTTTTGAAAAAAATTGAAAAAAATCCTCGGAACCGTAGTATTCTTCTTAAAGAGTTTGAAAGAATCTTGAAGATCCTTGGTTCCTGTTTTCAATGAGTTTAGAAGAATCTTAGGGGCCTCTAGGGTCTTTTTTTTTGAAGAATGCGAAAGAATTTTTGGGACCTCTGATGCTCAATTTCCAAAGGACAAAGAATCTTATCATTTTCTAAAGATTGTGCAAAAATCTTGAGGGTTCCCATTGTTTTTCTTTTGAAAAAATTTGAAACTGTCCTCAAGAGCACTGTTATTTTGATTTTGACGGAGTTTGATAAAGTTTTGGAAGCCTTGGTCTGGTTTTAAAGGCTCAGTAGTGACTTCTTCCAAAGAATATGGAAGAATCTTGGGGCCCCTTATGTTTTGTTTTTGGAAAAATTTGAAAAGACCTTGGAGACAGTTGATGAAATTTGAAAGATCTTGGGGGTATTGGGGTCCCCAATGTCTTATATTTTAAATAAGTTAAAAACCTCCTCGGAATCGTGGTATTCTTTTTGAAATGATTTGAAAACATTCTTCGGAACCTTCGTATTTTGTCTTGAAACATCTTAGGGGCCTCTAGAATCTTTATTTTTTCAAGCATGCGAAAGAATTTCTGGGGCCTCTGGTGCTGAATTTTCAACGGAGTTTCAAAGAATCTTAGCATGTCCTAAAGAATGTGCAAACATCTTATATTGTTTTATTTTTCAAAAAAATTTGAAACAGTCTTCAAGGGTACTGCTATATTGCTTTTGACACAGTTTCAAAATGTTTTTGAAAGATTTTTAGGAATCTTGGGGTCCGCCAGTGTTTTATTTTTGAAAAAAATTAAAAACAACCTCGGAATCGTGATATTCTTTTTTAAATGGTTTGAAAGAATCTTTTATTCTAAAGAATGTGAGAAAGTCTTGCGGCGCTCTAGTGCATAATTATTGTTATATTTGGAATTGATTCAAAGAATCTTGGAAGTCGTTGGTCCCTTTTTTTTGAAAGGTTTGAAAAACTCTTATTTCCCCTAGAATGTGCAAGAATCTTGATAGTTTTTATTGTTCTTTTTTTTAAATTGAAACAATCCCCAAGCTGGTTGTTATTTTGTTTTTGACAGACTTTGAAAAAATTTTTGAACTCTTGGTCGTTTTTTTTTTTAAATATAAAAGAATTTAAGGACCCACTAGTGACTTCTTTCAAAGAATGCGGAAGCATCTTGGAACCCCTCATGTTTTATTTTTGACGGAGTTTGAAAAATTCTTGGGGACATTGGTGTCCCCTAGTGTTTCATTTGTGAAAAAAATTGAAAACATTCTCGAAACCGTGGTATTCTTTTTTAAAGGGTTTGAAATAATCTTGGAAGCCTGTAGCTTCTTTTATAGTAAAGAATGTGAAAGACTCTTGATGTGCTGTGGTGTATTATTGTTATTATATTTGAAATAGATTTAAAGAATCTTAATTGGAAGTCAACTATTATTATTATTATTATTGTTTGCAATAGATTCAAAGAATCTTGGAAGTTCTTGGTCCCTTTTTTTTAAAGTTCGAAAAAATCTTAGGCCTCTATTATCTTTTTTAAAGAATGTGCAAGAATTTTTGGGCGTTTTCATTGTTTTATTTTTGAAAAAATGTGAAAAAATCCTCAAGGAGGCTGTTGTTTAATTTTTGACAGTTTCAAAAAAGAAGATGAAAAATTTAAGGGCCCACTAGTATCTGTTTTCAAAGAGTGTGGAAGAATCTTTTTGAGCCCCCTTGTGTTTTGTTTTTGAAAGAATTTAAAAGAATCTTAGCCGCCCATTGCATCTGTGAAGAATGTGGAAGAACCTTGGGTTCGATTTAAAAAAAATTTGAAAACATCTTCAGGTATATCGTATCCTCTTTTTAAGAGTTTGAAAGAATTTTGGAAACATCTAACGTCTTTTTAAATATACAGTGTGAAAGAATCTTGGCGCCCCTAGCATCTTTTTTTTTTTAAAGAGTGTGAAAGAATCTCTCGGACCTTGGTGTTGCGTTTCGAAGGAGTTTGAAAGAATCTTAACATATTTTTTTATTGGGTGTGTAAGAATGTTGGCAGTTACTACTATTTTAGTCTTGAAAAATTTGAAAAAATTCTCACGGCTGCTGGTATTTTGTTGGTATCATGTCAGAACAAGAGTTTGAAAAAATTTTGGAGGTCTTGGTTATTAATTTTTAAAGAGTATGAAAGAATTTGACAGCCCATTAGTGTCTTTTTTAAGAATGTGAAGGAATTTCCACTCATGCTTTGCTTTTGAAAAAAAAAAAATTAGAAGATCTTGGGGGCTCTTGATGTTTGGTTTTGAAGAAGTTTGAAAGAATTTTGGACGCTTATTACATCTTTTGTTTAAGAATATGAAAGAATCTTGGATCCCCTAGTGTTTTATTTTTTAAAAATTTAATAACCTCGTAACTCTGGTATTTTTGGAAGAGTTTGAAAGAATTTTGGCACCCTATAGCGTCTTTATATATATGAAAGAATCTTAGCGTTCCTAGTGTTTAGTTTTCTAAAAAATTTGATTTAAAGAATTTGAAAGAATGTTGGCGTTCTTACTTTTTATTTTTGAAAATCTTTAAAAAAATTTTCAGGGCCGCTGCTATTCTATGTTGGATAGAGAATTAAAAAATTTTGGAAACCTTGTTTTTTTTTAAGAGCATGAAAAAATTAAAGAGCTCACTAGTGTATTTTTTAAGAATATGAAAGAATCTTGGATTCCCCTTGTGTTTTATTTTTGAAAAATGTTAATAACGTCGGAACTTTGGTATTTTTTCGAAGAGTTTGAAAGAATTTGGCACCTTATAACGTCTTTATGAGAAATAATCTTATCGCTCCTAGAGTTTGTAAAAAATATTAGCATCTTTTTTTAAAGACTGTGCAAGAATCTTGAGGATTCTTACTTCCTATTTTTGAAAATAATTGAAAAAATCTTCAGCTGATAGAGATTGAAATAATGTGCCCTTTTTCAAAGAATGTGAAGGAATCTCTGGAGCGCCTTGTATTTTGTTATTGAAAAAATTTGAAATATCCTCGGAACCCTGGTATATTTTGTTGTGGAAGAGTTCGAAAAAATCTTGGGAGCCTATGGCCTCGTTTGAATGTGAAACAATCTTGTGGTCCTTGGTCTCTTTTTTGAAAGGTTTGAAAATATCCTAGGGCCTCTTGTGTCTTTTTTGCATGTGAAAGGACATTCGGGAAATTTTTTTGTTGACCCATCATATTTCACACAATTATAAATGGAAATAATTGGTCTAAAGCTATTTACATTGAACCTCCTTCGCCACTGAAGCACACTCAATTAAAGAAATCCAGTTTTTTAAATAATTACGTATGTAGAAGCATGCACGTTTCAACTTTCAACATTTACTTGGTAAAACTTTCAAATGACAGGGATGAACAAACAAATTTTGCTTCTACTTTTACTATCTACATGGTAACCCTAACCTACACTTAGAATATCACAGTAATTTGTCCAGTATTGTTCAAAATTACTTTTCTAATAGATACCCGACAAATAAGCAGATAGAGAGACGGAAACGGAAGAGCTATTTTTGCATATTCTAGGAACTATGAAACGTCAAAAAACGAAACTGGATCTGTGATCATGTTGAACACTGAATCTCTCTCAATTTGACCTTGTTGTAGCTTTAAATGCTGAATAATTTATTATTTTAACCCAACGATAACGTAGGTGCAGAACTATCGCCTTAAATTCAAGCGAAACGGTTAATTAAGTTTTAAGTAAATTTGCGGCAAAGTTTGACTGACCTCCATCAACTTAAATGTGTAAATATTATTTCATTATTTGTCGCAACAGTAAGTACCAGGAATCTGAATTTCGTTGATAACAAGAATTTAATTTTTTCTTTCTAAATTTATGGGAAGTTGTGTGTTTAATTAATAAGAAGTAGTTTACCACGACTGCTATTATAACTAAAATATACGTGCTTTAATATTTTGAAAACGAATCAGTAAAGCTTAAAACCTCATAATATGTAATGGAATTTCCACAAAACAAGCGAACCGCACGTTTAAAAATTTCACTACCCATAAAACCAGCCTAGATGGCATTTTTCATAAAGGATTAGAAAAAGTGTCGCCTTGAAAAGCCACTATGGCTTAATATAAACATGACAGCAACGGTGAGAACTCCTAGGGGACCCCGTTGCAGCCGGGAAACGTGCGGCTAACTCGATTTGAACATCTCCTGATGGCTCATTGGACAACCTCTACAGCGAGAGCTAATCATGTTGTGGACGCTGTGGCCCATCCGCATTATTTATTTAACGCAGAAATTCTGGCAGAGAACGGGTTCACACCTCCGCTAACCCCCATTGCGGCAAGTGCTGCAGATCATCACTATCGGAATTTCCAGATGATGAATAAGAAAGTCGGGAAATGTCAAGACAAGCAGTGCAAAACGGAAGCATGAATTAAATGTCGTGGCGCTGGATGGAAAGAAAGGAGTTTTTGTGTGGAATAAAACGAAAAATAAAGTTCATGTTTAATATCAGTGCCGTGACAGAGGCAATCATGTTTATTCGCGACTATCAAGATCTGTTCCTTTTTTTAACGGCACTGTTAAAAAATCATTAAAACGGTATAAAGCTGCCACTTGCATTTTGTTGCGTTTACTTTTATAATGAAATTTTCTGTGATATTGAGGTTTACCGCTCGCCCTTGGTAGGTATTTTGTTGGATCTGTTTTTTGTTTTGTTGAGATTCTTTTATAATTTGCTGGAATTCTTTTGTGTTATGTTGATCTTATTGTATCTACAAACAATGGGAGAAATGTGGTGTAACTCTTGTCATCGCATAATAGGATTTTCCTTTCAACGAATTTCTGGAAAAGGTTAAATTTCGTGCCAGGAAATGGCGAACATTATTATCTCGTTTAGGCAATTAGCGAAACTACGGAACGTAACTACGTACGTACTATGGACGTAATATCGTACGTAAAACCCTGAAAATTACGTTTTGTTAAAAAAATATTTATTTAACACTTCGAAACGCAACATAATTTTAATATACGTAATCCCAACACACTATATTTTACTAACCCAAGTTTTGTTGCCACTCTAGAGTACAATTTCCACAAATCTTATTATAACAAATGATTTAGGGTACAGGATATTTCAGTGCGGCGCTATATTCAGAATGTGAATTTAGTCAAATCGATTATCTACTTCCGCTGGTGCATTTTTGCCGACTGTTCGATTAAATTAGATCCATAATCTATTTACTTTCCTATTTACTTCCTCTGTTCGTATTTAATTCGATCACATTGGTGGTCGTGTGGAAATTAACGACGGCATTGCGCGCCTGTTCGCAGAAGAAATTGCACAAAACTCGCAATCCTTAAATTGAATACAGCGAATTCTAATCCTAAGAATTTCATTACTTTCTAGGGAGGCGTTGAGAGTGGAAGGGTTTACGAACCGTCTAAGATTCCACCACCCTCTGATTACAAAATCATTGCAGGAAGTACTCCGTAATTACAGTTGTTAGAACTTGATTTTAAGAAAAGGAGGAGCAGATCAAGCGACGCTTGATTCTGTGATACTTTATTATTAAAGTTGGTCTGGCGACCAGAGACGTACCTAGGGGTAGTTGAGGTCTGCATTGCAAGCAGGTGATTATTTTTACTACGCTACAACAATTCCAAGACGTAATCTCAAAATTGTACAGGGTAAATGTTATTTAAATTTTGTAAAATAACAATAACAATAACAATAATTAATAAAGCTATGTTTTGGATGAAAGCCCTTTTTCCAGGCACGACACGGATAATGCCAGTCGTGCCTTTGACTAATTATTCCAGTATGGAAATGAAATAAATTTAAGAGAACAATTGGGGTATTTTGTGTCGCGGACGTTACATCATTACAGGTCATGTAAAACAGCCATAAAAGACCGCAACTTTATAATTTTTACCCCGCTTTAAAGCACGCGATTCATAATAAATTAGCATTAATGGAGTGTTGAACACATTAAAAGCTTCGTAATGAGCCCCCATTAAAACCAAATCCGAGCAATAGATACGCTCAGCTATTTGCATCATCTCTTTCGACACTTCTGGTTTTTCTCAACAATCGATTCGATTTCATGTAGAAGTCGCTCTCTACCGGCGGCACACAAAACTGAGCAATCTTCGTTCCGGTATCTGTCACTAGGGTGTCTTTTGTCTTCGTCTTCGGCATTTGGTGGAAATGCAGGCTTGCAGCGATTTATTCAAACGGGTTTTATTTAGCGTAATCACATGCTATATCGTAATAAAGGACCAGACTTACTCTGTCAAATGTTGGGGAAACTACCACATGGGAAAGCGACGAATGATTGAGTAGCTGCAAGTTTGAAAAATTCTGGCCTTATCGTCCCCTTGATAGACGATATTAATTAACCTGAGGGCTTGCATAATATCACCATTAATTTAATTATTTTTTGAGTTGGAAATTTATTATCAATTTTTCAGTTTCATGTGCACTTAGAGAAGGACGGAAAAAGAAATTAATCGACATGAAGAGAAAAACTGCCAAGAGTAAAACTAATGAATTGTAGAAAGTGCCACATAGAGCAAAACGTTGCTTTTAAGTAAATAGATTGCATCTAAAACACTAAACGCCCTCACAGTTTCGTAAATCTAGAAACATGTTCTATTTAAAAAGTAGATCACGATAACATATCCGAAGTATAAATAAAATGTAGAAATTGTGAGAATAGGGTGAACTTCATGCATATTTTTTCATAATGTTAGAAACTTATCAGTTGAAGTCATCAGCTTAAGATTTGCAGGCGCTAAGTGTGAGCTAAGTTTACGCGGGTTACTGGCTGAAATAGGATAAGAAAATAATATTTTCAAATAAAAAATGCCACGCAACAATGGGTGCTAGTTCTGCTAGAAAAAAATTGCCACAATAAGAACTCCTGGTTATTTTTATATTTCTTGATATAAATAGTTAATTGAAACTCGATAGAAATGCAAGCAACTCTAAATTTGTAAAACTTATTAATCTTTTTCGAAAATGAATAAATTAGGCTAACTAGCTCAAAAATGAAGTGTTTTAAAAAATGGATTAATTTTTTTGTTTTAAATCTAAATTTCAAAGTGTGCGAGTTAGGGTAAATTACAAAAGTTACATTGGTGGATCAAACAACAATTTATTTTCAAGGTTTACTGGGTGTCATGCTTTTTGTTAATTCATTATTTGAAATCTAATGGTACATATTATAACGGGTAATTTAACCTGGAAAACTAGTGTACTGGGTGATTTTTAAAATTCCTGTTCTAGTAAGTTAGCCATGAAGCTTAAGTCAATGGTTTCAATTTCACTACTGACGTAAGCGTCATGGCTAACTAGATCAGAAATTTAAAAAATCACCCAATATGATATGATCTATAACACCTAAGAATAAAATAATAGTAACCTACACTGGTTTGGATAAAAACTGAAACCACTAAGTTTTTTCAGAAATAAAACTCATTGAAAACATTTTTTTAATAAAACTTTCATATTTTTATAGGCACCTGGCAGAGTTTTCTTCAGATTTTTATTAATTTCCAAAAGGTAAGTAAAATATTACATTAAACGGTACTTAATAGTAAATTTTAATATTTACCCTTAAAAGAGTATGATTTTTCACACGTTTTAAAATCCACCCCTCCTTTAAAATAATGCTACACAAAAAATACGTGATGTAATATCCGGAGATCTTACGGGTCACCGGATGGAATCTATTTGAATCCACATTATCCTGAGTGATGGAACAAAAATCACAATCAAAATATTCAATGACGTCTATATTTTATACCAATTGATTTCTTTTTGCGGTTTTTTAAAGAAGACAGGTTATATTTTATAGGATTTTAGGGAAAAATCAACTATTATACATTATTTGTTGAAACAAAAATTGACTAATGAAATTTGGACACAACTTCCCTATGCTTAAAACCACAATCAAATATATTTTCGAAAAAATGAGGAAATGCCAGGATCTTTCATATCCAAAGGGAGCATTTTGCCACAACGCCACGAGCCACGCTTGACGTAATCGTATTATGTATTTTATTTACCATTGGACAAAATAAACAATAAAACTTATAATAATAATAATAATAAATAAAATTAAAGCTAATTCATAAACCACAAGCAGAGGGGTATGCTATTTTATAAAATTTAAATAGTATTTACTAAGCAAAATTTTTAAGTGAACTCATCAAATTGTTAGTGGAAGTGATCTGATAAAATCTGGTTAGCGATTTACCATCTACACGATATTCATATAAAATTTTGCAAGAATCAATCCTGTAGTTGATGAGATATCTGTCTGATAAAATATCGACACAGACGCCAGACAGGGAGACGAAAATCGGGATCTACTTTTTCATGAGGAAATAATTAATTGATTTATTCATATTTTTTCAAAATTTCATATCGGGTGATTCAAAAATGGCGGAAAAGCTTGATGCTATCAATGGTAAGAACACTCTAAAGTCATCAGAGTTGAGGAATTAACTTCAGAATCTGATAAACAGCATGTCTAATAGACAGTTAAATAATAATAATTAGTTATTACTGAATTACTAATAATTTCCTACAATACAATCCACAACGTCATTGTTTACTATTGACAGAGTCATTTTTGACAATTTTTGTCGGAATTTTTGACCGTCAATTAAATTCACACTAAAACATATCAGAATTGCGCAGTTAATATAAGTTAAAATAAATTTGAGGATTAATATTTTCAAAAATTTTGTTCAGCGATTTTTTTAAGCAATTTTTTTGAGTTCTTCATAGGCTTCTTAACAATCGAGTACCATTGAGCTTTTTCGTCATTTTTGGGTCACCTGTATAAATTATTCAAAAAGTAAGCACATCTTTTAATATTAATACACATTTTATTTAACACATTTTTACAATGGGGTCATCAATTTTCAACAAGAGATTATTAAATAATTTGTAATCGTTGTTCTGCACTGATTAAATTCATGTTATTCTCTTCCAAATGCCCGAAAAAAAAATCATTTCCTAGATTTTAAGATAAACTGCATTATAATACTTGCTTTTATAAATGTTATTTTTATTATCATTATTATTATTAGACGACTTGTGCGTATAAATAGTTAAAAAATAACCTACAAAAAGGAGTCCATCACACTATAAACTGTAAGCAAAATTTACGGTAAGGAAGGGATGGACTCGAGTACATCTGGCGGCTGGATATTTTCATCTTTTCTCGACGTTCATGACGAAAAAATAGGTATCGTTTTCGTCTCGTCCAATTTTTATAAGACATATAATTTCCGAAACTATCGGATCGATCGTCGTCAAATTTTGTATGTAGGTATAGTAGGAATATCGTGTAGATGGCAACACGCTGACCAAAATTTGTTTGATCATCCCCACCAGCGTCATCTCCAACTTCTACAATAGCAAATGTTATTTACATTTTATAAAATAACATACTCCTCCATGTGTAGGTTACGAACCCGTGTTGAATTTTTACCCTAGGCATTCAGATTTTTGGAAAAAAAACATTATATAACAACAGTTTAAAAATTAACTTTGAAATTTCAAAAGCGAATGTTTTAAAATCTTGCAAACATTTTAAGGTTATCGGAAGCATGGTAAATTGTTGATTAAAATTTATCCATTTATCCCCTTCCAAAAAGTTAATGACGTCATCTTAAAATTTTAACAAGTAGATCTAAAATATGCACAATATTGTTACGTTGATCGCTGACTGAAAATCGGAGTGGGTAAAATAACTCGGTGCAATGGATTCTGGATTTTCTCGACATTCGTTGGACTCGCCAGACTTGTCTTTATGCGAACACCGCCCGGTCGCCGTCATCGATGATGAGTCAGCCATCATCTCCGCACATACTAGAAAACCCATAGGCGTTGTACCGGGGCGGCATATGCGTTTATTTCGTAACAATATTAAGAGTCCATGTACTTGTAGTTTATCAGTGCATTAATATTTTTTGCCGATACATCGTGACTTAAAAAAAATCTCATTTTTACGAAAATTTGAGGACACAGTAGTGTGTGCGAGCCACATTTTTTCACAACTTTTAGGAAAAGCAAAAAAAGACACGTTCTTATTATTTCTTGCTCTTGTTGACATCCCGGGACACAGTCCAACCTATTTTTTAATAAAAATTTACTATAACTACTTTTAAGAAAACAAGAAAGCAGTTTGGGGTTATGTTTTTGTTTTCGTTGTATTCCTAAAAGTCAAGCAAGCACACTGGATATTATTTCAACGTGTTTTTGAAGATGCGTGCGCACAGAAAGTCACTATGGAAGTTTTACGATCTTACAGGAAAAGGGTCAATAGAATTTCCACCTATTCAAACTAATATATATGCCCTTGATAAAATGTTGATGACATCATGAAAACATTATTATCTGGAAAAATTCACTAGTAATAATATGCAGACGATGCTTTTTCACCTGCACTTTAACTATCCATACATAAATTAATTTTAACTCATGGGGGTCATCATTAAAAGAAATAAAATTCTCAGAGTTAAATTTTATAACTTTTCGAAGCAGTATTATTCGAGCATATTTAGGAGCGAGGGCAGTTCTGTCGAAATAACCTTCAATCATTTTTTTTCAATTTTAAATAGAATTTATGAACGAAAATTTTAAGATGACATCATCAAACTCCTGCGGGAAAATTTTACTCAGTGTTTTAAAAAGCATCTAAAATTTAATTTACTAGATCCTATAAAACAGAGGAAACATGGAACTAGTTATTGGTCAAATGGACCCTATTACGACACACATTATATTCTTAACTTAAATTCTACAAGAAAAAGTTTGTTAATCACCTCTAAAGAAATTCACTAGTGTAATTATCTTTTGCATCTGGTAAGCGGAGATTTTCAATTCATTCTCAGTCTGGTGTTCCAAAGGTCAGGTTTGTATTAGAAGTTCCACAGATAAATAGGTGTGAACACAAAGCTGAATCACTTGGTATATACAAATCATCTACTAGACACATCATTTACATTTCTGATTATAGTTTTGTAATACTTATTTCCTTACTTAAATGGTAAATTTATTCCGTACAAGCTGAAGACTAATTAAAAATTCTTCTGCCATGCTATTCTGCTTCGTCACGTGCTACTTGATTGCAGAAATATTAATTCTGTATTAAAATTTACATGGTGAGTAAACACATAAAAGAAAAAATATACATTTCATGTCCAGAAAGGACAAGTGATAACTACATTTTGGCCAAAATAATTAGGTGCAAAATACAAAGTTGCAAATTCACTTCCTCTTCATTAAACCAGATTTGTAACTTACATGTTAATATTGATCCTACATTTGCATAATACAAGCATTCGTATTTTCTTTGTACCTTGAATAACTAGGATATTAGCCGTTGAATCGACTCAAAAAAGCAATATTAGTCTTTGCTGGCAACACAAGAGTAAAACATCAAAAATTTGTATCATCTCATACCCGAGTTATCTCTTAATTGGTACTAGCAGCTCTGCAATCAGTGTAGTCCTTTTTATTGAATTTTATTTATCTCATTCATTCCCATTTGTAGCTCCTCGAATCGATTTAAAGTTAATTGAATAGCGGTGTTCTCAGATTACCGGATCGAAGCGTAATCTGAGTTTTGTATGTTAATGTCGAATCGAATATAACATTTTTTTCGTTTTCGGTTTTGTGTACTCCCGGCCTTGATGGCGTGGGCGCAGCCAAAACCTGATTCGCCTCGGTACGTTCATGTGTAGACGCAATAAATTCAAAAACAGCGAGAGGTAAATTTTTAATACCTCATCAACAAATATCTCTACAAACAATAAAACAAGCAATCACTTGAGTGACCGTCGAGTTTTTACGACACCATTAATTGGTGAAATGCTACGCGCGCTGCTAGGTAGGGTAGGTGGAAGTCGTAAAACGTCAATTTAACAATTCCACGCACTATTGTTACTACTTACGAGCTCCCCATCCAAACACGCGACCGAACGGTAAAAAAGAGCACGTCTGGTCGGGTGTAATGAGGTGTGGGCCACCAAGTCAAGTGTTAGTAGGTACCTACTAAGAAATTTTACGTTCGGGCTCATAAAGATTCACTTGGGTCTTTTGTATATTCAGAGCACACTTCTTTGATGGTTTTTTGATGATGAAAGGCCGACGCGTCAAAAGTATAAATGTAAGGATACAACTCAATAAAATTTTTGTTGTTGTGTTTATGTCCAGGCGATTTCTCGCCTTCGCAAAAGTTTCCGTTTTGATAAACGTGCAACCAGGAGTAGGAGACCAGTTAGTGCAAACAGCGTTACTACCACCTGCTGGGTTAGCTTCACCAAGCGCTAATTAGAAGCAGATTATACTGAACTTCACCACGCCAAGAAAAAATGTAAACGAGTTGAAATCCGAGATTTCCCATTTTTGCTTTGAAAACCACATAAATTTAGAGCGAGAAAGCACAACTACAGAGCTAGTTGGTGGACATAAATAAATACATACTCGTAAAACACAAAATTACGTGCAATGTTTACTAAATAAATTTCTAAATATTTTTTTACATGTTCATATAATAAATTTACTTATTAGACGGTTATTTGTTAACTAGTGCGCTAGCACCTTGTATAGAAGTAGGAAAACTGAATAAAATCGTCTACTGTAATGTTACCGCGGTCAAAAAAGATCGACCTGACCCTTTTCTACATATTCGTCATTACATATTAAATGACTCTAGAATACGATCCGAAAATTTGCTCACGGGACTAGAAAGCTCCAAAGAATCGAACGGTTCAGACCGGAGTGCGAATTTTTGTGCCGTTATGTCTCACTCAAAAAGACTGTATTTTAAGTTACTAATCATATCTTCAGGTATATTCATCTCTATAAACTAAATGAATTTGTGGTCGATCAGGTTCTGGAAATATTAATCTAGAGTACCTATATATTTTTCTAGCACGAAATTATGGTTTGAAGCGACTAGATTAAACTTGAATAAAAACACGACGGAATTTATGCTGTTTACTTTAAAAATATTTCTAATTCAGATCAACATGGTGCTTCAGTTAAATAAGAATCGGGGTAGTATCATTGAAGCGTATTTAAATTAGGATTCACAAGTGGAATTTACGGCTAAAAAACTTTCTAAGCACATTTTAACTAAGGAAGTATTGTAATCAAGTCCATCGGGCGACTGGCTACTTTCACTCAACGTTTCAGGACCCCTAAGTCAATAGAGTAAGAAAAAATTGGTGACCCGTTTGTGTCTGTCTCCAGTCTGTTCGTCGTCTGTCTGTCGTCTGCTGTTTGTCGTCTTTCTGCGTCGATTCTTATTCGACAGATAATCTCCAAAATTACTGGACTGATAACAAATTTGATTACAATTTGAAAATATCATCTCAAAATTTTTTACGTTAAAACTATGAGTATTTAAATGTTATACAATAATATATTCCTACATTTTTGGTGTTTAAATTCTCTTTGAGTTTTTTCCCAAAAAAATCCAAATTTTGGGATCACATATTATACTAGCATAAGCGCCGCGCTAATCAGGTTTCAGTAGCGCAAAGGCAGCCATCCCCCACTTTTTTGAAAAATTTGAAAATACTGTAATGTTGCGCTCACCTATAATTAACAATAATAAAATAAGAATTATTTTATTATACCTATGTACGTAGCTAAATGAATAATTTTAGTCGCCTCCTCTATTTTGAGTGCTGAAAATCATTCAAAGTCTTCCACATATTCTGATTAACCAGCTTAATGCATGTTCAGTTGTCACATTCTTTCAATGTATTAATATAATATACAATTGAAATTAAGTATGTACAGACATATTTTTTCCATCAGTTATCTTTTCACTTGGGTAACATTTTCAAAATGTAATATCTCCGTAATTAACAGACGTATTGCTAAGAAATTTTAAATATAAATTGTCCACATTTTACTCTCTATAATACAGCAGTTTTTTTTAAACAGTTTACAACCATCATTCGTTTCAAAGGTTTTGGTGAAGTTTTGCATCACGTATGTATTTTTAAAATTCAATATCTCAATTATTTGTGGAAATTTGGGAACGCGATTTTCAACACTGCTTTAAGGTTACAAAGCTCTATACGTTACGTGGAAAACATTGTCGATTTCTTTTGTTGAAACACAGCTTCTTCGACACATACTTCTCATTTCGTACAGAGTTCTGTAAGTTGAAAGCAGTGGTGAAAACTGCATTACGAGATTTCCATAAATAATAGTTATGACGTGAGCCAAACAGTCCTCTTAACAGTCCACACGCATATCTGTATTTTAAGTTGTTGGGGTTGTCATAAAAATACAACAAAAAATAGCAAAATTAAATTTTATTACTCTTCGAAGAAGCTGTATTTGTTCGACTGTATTTTAGAGGCGAAGGAAGTTCTGTGTAAGTAACATTAGGTCAGTTTTTTATTACTTTTGATGTCTAACAATATTTCAATCAACTGTCTAAAAATGGCTTATTTTGCTTCAATACATTCTTCTTTGGATTGTGAAATTATATATGGGGTCATTCTATATCAAGGTACCAGATTATGCAAGTTGCATAGGCGAGCAATTAATTTCTACCAAATTTATAATATAGGGATTGCCACGAACACTTGAAGAAACTTAACACTGTCACCTTGGCCAGTCATTTATAGATGCCTAAAATATTGTTATGATGATCGGTGATTAAAAATCCGCGTGGGTTAAACTCAACAATTTATTTCTTACAAACTCAAATTTATACGACTAACTGTACAGCGATTATGTACAAAATAATTCCGGCGCAACTTGACTGGACTCTCTTGAATGAACTGGCTGAATAATAATCATCGTTCCCGAAGGTGGCCTCTATTTAAACCCATACTTCTGCGATCGAGGTCTTTCTGGAATACCATCGCGACTTCCGCTTTCAAACTTTTCGAACGCCGCTCGGCCACCGTCACCCACGATGAGTCATCCATCATTGCCGTGCAAAGCAGAAAGCTCTCGACGGCCCATAGGCGTCGTACAGGGGTGGCGTATGAGTTCCTTTCGGAACAATATATTACAAGCCATTCCACACCTGAAATTAAAGCGAAACCCTGGCCATGCCTATAACACTCGTACTACATCAGATATCTATTACATGTTAAAATTATTAAAATCCAGTTACAGAACAAACTTTTTTAGAAATTCTTATTGTATTAAATTTTGCAATAAAGTTCCAAACCATTTTAAGGACTTACCTAGCAAAAATTTGTAACGGAAATCCGTTGTTTTTTGTTAATAAGGTTATTCTATTCTTTCAAAGTTTATTTGAATAACACCTGTCAACACCTTGTGTAATTTACATTTCAATTCCAACATTATTTGATCTTTACATGCTTCATTTTCATTTTCTTTTAATGTATTTTTTTTTAAGACCATTACTATTAACATTATTATTATTTCAAAGAAACTGTTATAATTTTGTTTAGATTATGTTTATTTTGACATGTATAAATGCTGTATGCACTAATAAACATATTATTGTCATTTTTATTATTATAATTATTAACACAGATATATATTCCCTGGTCTTGGACTGTGAACCCTTCTGATATAAATATGTCTAGTAATACTTGGAAATTAAGGTTTTACTTCACTCCTCCATGATCCTCACTTACGAAATCGAAACCTGAACGAAAGAAGTTCAAGTGAGAACGAAAAAAGTCCAAGTGAGATCCTAAGAAGTGTATTTGAAATACGCACAAACAACTTTTTCAGTTTTAAAATTTCGTAATTCTTAAAAAGTTTGTGTTACCTCCTTCAAAACATTTCAAACAGTAACGTATGACCTCTTTGAATTTTGAATATTACATTAATATCGTCGTTTCCAAAAAATTTCGGGCAAATGACATTGACATGAAAGTCATATTCCATGGCTTTTCATTGATCTATGAGAACCTGATTTATTCATCATGCCCGAAATTTTTTGAAAACTACTGTAGATTAATTTGCAGAACCTGCAAAAATATCCTCTTCAGTGTCTGCATCAACTGACTAAAAATTCCTGTTTGAAAAATTAAAATTCATATCCTTCACTTATAGCTTTGACAAAAGTTTTCAGAAATCTAATTTTGTATGCAACCAGTAACAAGTGTTGTCCAAGAATATGTTGCTTTCTTAGTGATCATTGTTGACAATATAGTGACAATTTTTTTCTCAGAAATGTAAAAGAGTGTTTTATGGATAAACCAAATCATCATAACATTGAAATCAGCACTGGCGCACCGTTTGTGCTCTTTGCAATTAATTTTGTCAAGAAAGCATGCCGTATTTTCCTGGGATTCCGTCGTCTCAGTAGCATATCCTACAGAGATTAAAGGGTAATGTTTCCGGTTTGTAGAAGATACGATTATTGTGATATTTTAGATGTGTTTTAGAAATACAGTATAAATGGTAAAGCGCTAACCAATATTTGTCTGATCATCCACCGACAAGTTGATGACATTATCTCAGAATTTTGCTAGAATATAAAATCCACATTTTTGGGAAAAAAAATCAAAATTATATAACATTTTACTGTTTAACTTAGAAACCACAAAGTTCCCTGAGCTTTGGAAAAACAGTTTTTTATTGCCCATTTTTAGGTCAGGTAAAAGACATTATGTCAACAATTACCGAGGGGTTTGTATACAATCAACAATACCAAAAATTTTCGATAAATTGATTTCTGGTCAACTTAAAGTAGCCTGTAAACAGTTGGAACTCAAGTTGATTCTGTGTACGCTGATTTCTCGAATGCTTTCGACATGGTCAACCACAAAATCTTGTTGTACAAATTGAAAGCTATGAGATTTGACGACATGTTTCTTTTCTGGATTAACAATTTTATTTCAAACAGAACACACTTGGTTAAAATAGGCGGTACAACCTCAATTCAAATTTTAGTCATATCACGCGTAGCACAAGGTTGCCACTGTGGTGCTCTTCTTTTTACATTATTTATTAATGATATTTGTAAAGTAATCGAGTCCTCTGAATCTCTTCTTGTTACAGATGAAGATAATGTTTTTCTTAGTATAACATCAATGCCATGGATGTAAATTTTGACAAATTTTATGTTATAACCTGGGGGTTGTTTTTCATTCCAAACTGAGTTGTTCATCATGTAAATTTGACTGTAAACAAATCCATGAAAACATTAGGGCTTATTATTCGTTCATTGAAGGAATTTTCTCTACATACAATAGTTAAGGTGTATATTAGTTTAGTCCGTTCTTCCCTTAAGTACGCTTGTATAGTATGGTCGCCTTTCACTATATAACTTATATTAAATTAATTGAGAAAGTACAAAATAAATTCTTGCGTCATTGTACATGGAGAATGTGTTTCGTTTCATACAAACTCGACCGAGATCGAGTTTCGCCTCGGGTCGTGGAGCCCTCAACCCTCGAGGGGCAATCTGGCCACTCAGAGACATATGTGTTTTAGTTCGTAGGAGTAGCTTGTAGAGAACACTTGTTTGTTACTGTCTTAATATACGCTACGTAAGTCCACTCCCTATTTCTTTACTGCGAACTCATACCGACGGATAGTATAAAAAAATGGTCCTTCGAGCCGGATTTACTTTCAAGGCTTTTAAATAAACGCTATGTGTTTATATGTACCTCCAAAAACTTGCTGACGTCATGTCAAAATTTTGCTAGATAAGTACATCTTTTCTATGTGCAAAATATTATACACGTAAACTTTTGTTTATAAATGCACCTATATTTTTCATAATTGTGTCTAAAGGATACCCCAAAAAAATCTGAAAAATTAGCAATTTAATTTATAAATCAGAAACGGTTGATCTCAGTTCTCTGAAATTTTCAAAATATAGTACCGTTGTTTTAAGTATTACACTGTATACATACGCATCAGCTTAACACCTACTTAAAATCTGATGACGTCATCGCAAAATTTGATCAAGAAGAACTTACTTGAAACACACGCATAGCATGCTTGTGTACCTACAGTCTAATAAAGCATACCTATTTTTATCAACTTTTAAAATTTATTTATGAACTGAATAGCGGCTATTAAACATGTTATTTTAACAACAGTGGTTAATTTTCAAAACAGATCACTCACATTTTTCGAACCTACCTAAAACATTCGTCATTGTAATAGTACGGTATCAGAACGTCAGCAGGAATCTGCATGTTCAAGTAGTAATAAATCCTACGAGTAAAATTCCTTTGTATAAATAAGTTCGAAATTCAGCTGATTATAGTACAAAACTGATTTATCGCATGCCACTTATTTTACGTTTCAGAAATTTAAAATTACCCGTATCTGTAAAAAAGTCGCCACCTGCATGCTAGTAATTCCGAATCTATAAAGTTCCTTGATTGTAATTTATGTTCAGCAATATTAAATTACCATTAACCTTGTTTTCCCAAGAGAACTTGTTGTTTGAGCGACTAAATTATTACAAGATATAGGTATAATACAACACCACACTTCTGTCGAGCTATCTTCATCAATATATCACAGAACCGTGAATCTAAATCACCTCGACGCGTGAGTATTACTTTTCACTTTATTGACCCCTACTTGCCATAATTTGTATAAACACACCTTGAGTGAAAGCTCTCGTAGTGAATTCATGAGGGTGACGGGCTGGCGGGGTCGCAGACGGACGGCGCACAGTGGGACAAAATCAAAAATGCCGAATCAATTAAAACAATAAAATTGATAATAAATATCGCATTAATTTAGTTTTAAAGTAGTTTGTTAACAATTACTCACGACAGGTTGAGGACGTCATCAATATAAAGCACAAAAGTAATGGTACCAGATTTGGTCCCTGTGGGGACAATGTCATCTTTAAAAAAAAAAGCATCACAATAGTCGTTTTCCATTTATCACGAGACGATGAAGGCTTAATAAATACTATAAATGAGAAACAAATATTGAGGCGCAGTCTTTTAGGAGGAAGATGGGTATTTTGTGTACTTAGTCCTGCCATAAACAAGTCTTTCAAGCATTTTAAAGCCTGGAATATTTTCTCTTGAGATATACTATCAGCTTTTATATTCAACTTCGCAAGTTCTGACACTAAAACTCATGGGAATAGAGTTAATATAAGTGCTTTTAAAGAATACAGCAAAAGTGTTGACAATTCCTTGTGGCGTTGATAATTCTTGACCAAAGAATATTATACCTCTTGGAATTCTGGACCTTTGTTTTTCAATAATTTAAGCTCGATCAATACGATTTTAGTTAATCTACAATATGGAACATATTTTTAACATAGTATTGACGGCAACTAAAATGGTGAATAAGCAACGTCAGTGTCAGTTATATTTTTAAAAAGAACCAATCAGTTGACATGGGTAGTTGGATTAGTAACACGAAACTGAGGAGATACTTTTAAAATAAATAATACATAGATACCCACTAGATAAAAATGTAATCAAGTAATCTAAACAGTTTTGTTCGTACAATAAGTAATAGTAAACAATGCCTCAGGCATGTCAGCGTCTATCAGAGGCAATATTCTTCGGGAAACAAATGTTTATTTTTTTCGATTTTGGTCTCGTATTTTCAGTTTGGTCCCACTGTACGGTGGGTCGAATTTCGCAGGTCTGCGGATTAAAAATCGTTTTGCTGCGTGCGTGTCGAACTAATATACGGCATCTTTATGCATGTCGCCTGTCGACATTCGTGCGTGTCCCGAAGGGTAGATGTCACCTGCCGCCCACAGTCCCCCCATCAATTATCCCGCAGGTTGTGTGCCTAAAGGCATTAAAATTAGCCCGAGTACTATTCGGCGTTGTTATCAGCGACGATAAGATACACGTGTGCAGTCACAAGACTAGGACGCTCTGCAGGCGTTCCGCAATGATGGATTACGCAAAGTCTCCGTCGCTGTCCGTTCTGTCCGACGCTTGTTTTATGCGTAAACTAATAAAATTTTCATTTGTCACGCGCCAGAAGGACTAGTAAAGCACAGGTGAAAAATGGCGGACGTTTAATGCACTCTCCTTCGCGTGGTCAAGTCGAGTTACATCCATAATTTGAAAGCTTCCATTTAATTTAGAGTGAGGGACTGTGAAACGGGACAATCCCAGCTGAGACGGCGTCCGGTGGGGCTTTAAAGGACGTTACGTATTGCTGCGGAAAATGTTAAAAGTTTCTGTCATGTGAAACGTATTTATTTACCGACGCGAAATGCCAAAGTTTAAGCGGAATACGTATTTGTTGTTGCGGATTTGGTTGGTCTCTTTGTCGTTAAAAGATCGTTTGGAAATGAAAACGACACAATGAATTTTACTTTGTATAATTTAGCCTCAGGTCACATCATTTACGAAATTTAACACGGTGCGCATGGTTTTGATTTCAAACGTTCACATTCAAAAAAGGCATTTCAAATTCGCACAAAGTTTTATTGTCAAACGGGTCCTGTAATTATTTAAAAATGAAATGGTTTATTTGCCTTTGATGGAATATCGTTCATATGTTGAAGGTAGCAAATGGCTGAAAACCTACAACACAATTGTTAAATTGGAAAGACATAAATGTACTTCAGCCATCGAATGATTAGGCTCCAGTAAAGACCACAGCATAACATAATTTTTATAAAAGAATAATTATCGTTGTATCCACCACTTACAGTATAGTGCTAACAATTTAATCAGTATTACGCTTCTACCTTATTTAGGACTGAGGTGAAAATGAGTCAAGGGAAGTAGCACTGAAGCAAAGGTCAAGTCAGGTCAGGTCAGGTCAGGTTAGGTATGGTCAGGTCAGCTCAGGTCAGATCTCGTCCATTTAGAACCAAGCTAATGGAAATGGAGATGACAGCGTACGCCGACGATCTGGCACTATTGGTTGCGACAAAAGAGGTAGGGAGATTGGTAGAAGCGGCAAACGAGTCGGTAGAAAGGGTGATCGGGTGGATGGACGAGCAGGGGATGGCGCTGGCAGCAGAGAAAACAGGGATTGTCGTAAAAGCTGGACGCAGAAAGTTGAAATCAGTGGAGATAAGAGTAAAGGGCTGTGCAGTGCAGAGTGGAGAAGCCATTAAATATCTAGGAGTATGGATTGACAAAGACCTCAAGATGGTGCAACATGTCAAAAAAAACAGCAGGAAAAGCAGATAGAACGACCAGACTACTGGCGAGAATCAAGACATTTTCAGTAGTGGCAAGAGGAGGACCTTGGTGGGGGTTGTGCATTCCCTTTTAATGTATCCGGCTCCGGTGTGGGTCGATATTGTAAAGGTCAAAAAGTACAGGATGTTAATGGAAAGATGTCAAAGGAAGGCGCTACTTCGGCTGGCCTCAGCGTATTGGACCGTATCGAGCGAAGCGCTTTTCAGTTATTACGTGGACGCCCCCGATACACCTCCTCATGAATATGAGGACGAGCATTTACCGAAGTAGGGGAGAACAAATAGCAGAGGAAAATGCAAAATGATAGAAAGCTGGCAGGAGAGATGGCAAAATGCGACGGTTGGGGCCTGGAGGAGGCGGTTGATTCTACGGTGCAGGACTGGATCGAGAGAGGGGAAGGAGGCACAGACCACTATGTCACCCAATTTTTAACGGGCCACGGCTCCTTCGGGACGTACTTAAGAAGAATAGGGAAAGTTCAGGTAGAGACATGCAAGAGGAATAAACGCGCCGGATCATTTGTTGGGCTGTGCGAGATGGGAGAAGGAAAGGAGGGAAATTGGTATGCTACTGCAAGAGGATCTCACGGTAGATAATTTTAGTAAGGTCGTCAAAGAAGGGAGGTGGGTAGACATTAAGGAAATGAACTGGAAGATAATGAGGAATAAGGGAAGAAGGATAAGAGATATGATGGCGAAGCAATTCAACGCCCACTACCATGATATGCCCCAAGCGATTCCATGGAAGCCGCCTAGAGGGAGAAATGGACGGGGAGGGGTTTTAGCGGGAGGACCCTTTTGAAGGTTTCCCCTCCCCCAGGAGTGAAAAAAAAGGTATGGTCAGGTCAGCTCAGGTCAGATCTCGTCCATTTAGAACCAAGCTAAAAACGAGTCAAGGGAAGTGGCACTACGGCACTAAAAGAAGCGTCAAGTCAGGTCAGATCAGCTCAGGTCAAGTACTGTCAGACCAGGTGAAGCACAATCAGGTCAGATCAGGTCAGATCAAGTCAAGTTAGGCAAAGTCAGGTCAGGTCAGGCAAAGAACAAGGAAAAATATAAACGTATTAAACAGAGACATTGTTAAAAAATCGCTGTACGCCCACAAATGGGAAGAGGTGAAAAAGGTGGCATATGATGTTGAACAACAAACGGATAACACGGTGGTAAGCTCAGAAAAAATAAAAATAGAAGAGTTAATGGCAGAAGATGTGGCCCTTACAGCTCAGGTAGAAAGGTTAGAGCGTGAAAAGATAGAAACATCCCTGTCGGAGAGGGAGAAACAAATCGAAAACCTAGTAGGCATCGACGAGTTTTAAAAATAACAATGTATAGAAAACAAAGTCTGAAAAAAGGATGTGTATAAAAAGATAGAATTGAAGTTCACAGAGCTGGTGGAGGTCGACATGGATTTTGAGGTCACAAGTAACCAAAATCAGATCCAACCGTTCTGATAAAGAACTGTGGGAGCAAATAAATAGCCCTTCCTACGATAAATACTATGTCACCCCTCAGATTTCGAAAAATGGTGGAAAGTATATTTCACAAGTCTGAAACACAGATATGCATATAATCAACCAAGTGAGTGGACCAGAAGTCCTCAAGCAACGATGCACGGAAGGCTGCAAACCAAAGAACGTATGCAATTGTAGTAGAGGAAAAAGGAGAAGATTTTAATATGACCGTTGCAAACATAAACAACAATAACCGCAAGTGAGGCTAAGAAGGCCATAAGAGGAGTTAGAAGCACCAGAGATGAAAAGAGACTTATTACGCTTGACAAAAAGGAAGGAACCCTGGAGGATATAAGTGGTGCAATTGGTGGCATGTCAGAGGAGGTCAAGGTGAGGAAGCTCCGTACATCTTTGGGAGAAACGGAGACGATACACATTAGAAGACTGAATGCTGTCACAATAAAGGAGGAAGTTATTGCCACCCTCGAAACCAAACTAGGGTGCCGACATAATGTGGATTTCAGTTTGGTGAATTAACACCAAATATACCAAATACACAGGCAGCGACACTAATGGTAAAACAAGAGGTTGCAGAAAAGATACTCCAGGATGGCAGACTTACAGTGGGGATACTATCGTGTCCGGTAGAGAAAAATATCAAAATGAAAAAGTGTTATAGGTGTTGGGCGTACGATCATATTGCTGTTTCATGCCAGCGACCTGATAGAAGGAAGAAAACACTTGTTTTGCAGATGAATGCACAAAGAAAGGGAGTGGCGATGGATGTGATGTGGAAGACGGTTCAAGAGGAAGAAGTGAATGTATTGGTAGTGTCAGAGCCGAGCAAAAAAAGAGTGAACGGGGCAGAGTGGATCGGATGCGACAGAGGATGTGGCGGTGAGTGTGTGTGAAGGACACGAAACGGGAGTGATATTCGGGAATGGAGAAGGTTTTATGTATGTCCAATTTAGCGAACGGATATTGTAGTGATGTTATATATCTCCTGATAGTGGTATTGGAAGATACAGGAAGTTCCTTGATGATCTGGGTGAAAGTGTGAATACAGGGGTAGCATACTTGAGGATTGGATGCCTCAGAGATGAGTTATAATTGTGGAAACGCCCCCACTTTCCTGCGAGGCTCTCAGAAATAGCATATCGATCACGGAAGAGGTGGGTAGAAGAATGAAAGAATGGAGAGTGCTAGAACAGGAGAGGATGGGTGATCATCACGATATCGTATGGGTGCTAGGTGTGACAAGGGAATCTATGAGAGGAGATGATAAAAGGAAGGACTGGGAATGGAGAGTGTAGATGAGAAAATGGAAAGACTGGCCGAAGTGATGATACTAAAAAAGAAGACGAGAATGGGAAAGACGAAAGGAGACGGGTTAGATAGCAAATAAAAGGAAAGAATGTTTGAGAAAGAGAAGGGAATGGATCAGGTGTTAGAAGAAATCAAGAGAAACCGAATTATCGATAGAGAAAGAAATAGAATATAAACAAAAGAAGAAGAAATTGAAAATCATGATCCAAAGATCGACGAAAAAGGCGTGGAAGACAGTATGCGACGAAGTAGATAGGAATGTATGGGGAGAAGGGTACAAGATTGAAACAAAATGGATGGGAAGAGGAATGAAAGGTACTGAGTGTGGAGAGAATGTCATGGAGGAGGTCCGTAAAGTTTTTCCCGAGCACGGGCCTCTAGAGTGAACGGATCTGGTGGTGGACGGACAGATGCCAGTCTTCACTTCTGACGAGCTGCAGGAGCCAGCCGGGTCCAGACCGAATACCACCAGAAGTATCTACGATTTATGCGAAAGAATGTGAAAATGAATGCCTGGAGGTAGATATAAGTAGTACATAGTGAACTTTTTGTTTATTGGAAGCTCCCAATAAACTGCTGGGGATTACTATTATAATGGTGATAATTGAGAACAGTTGCCTGATTTTGGTTTTTTTGTCCGAATAGGACGTCGTTGACTATATAACTTAAAACTGGACCACTAGGTTTTGACACTCTTCAAAATTTTAAAAAAATTTAGGGTTTAATTAATGTGTTGTTTCATAGATCAAATAATTCTGACAATCACTGTCTTTTTTCAAATCAGGAACGTATATTGAAATTGCTATTATGATATTAAAAAAAAATACACAAACTAAAACTTTGTGTATGTTAAAGTGCTCCAGTTTTCTGCGGCCGCGACTATACATCTGGCCGATAGAACCTCTGTTCATTTCAGGCAAGTAACTGGAAACGAAGGATTTACATTTACTTTAATTATTTAAGACCAATATTTAGTGTAAATGTCATTGTTGTTTATAAATCGTAAATACTTCTCATTGTTTTCAACATGTTTGAATTTATTTACGTGATATACATTCAACTATTAAGTAAAGAAATTAATAAAGTTTACCATCAACAAGTGACGACACAATAACACTTCTTTAACAAAGACTCTAAATTCATATATAATTTAAATAAACTAATATTTACATATTTTAGGAGTTTATTTTAAAATTGCGGAATTAATTTCGGTTGAAATGTAATTATAAGTAGTTATTCACTATTTTATATGTGTAACAATATATGAGTAACATGTTTGTTTTGTCGTCTTACTTCAGAATTTACACCTCAGAACACTTATTTTAAAGGTGTACATGAACCACCCCAAAAATACGGACATTATAATAAATCTTCTAGATAAAATTGTAATAATTGTAAATCAAAAATTAAATGAAATATAATTTTCGTTTTCAGAAAACAAAATTTACATACAAGAATCACGTAAATTTTTTTCAGCACTGAATAGAACATTTGTGTTCGTATCATGGAGCAGCACTGCTTGCTGAGCGACTGCCTTTTCAACTCGCTCATTTCTAACTAAAAATTGTGCAGCCCGAGTGTCATCATTATTGCTTAACTTAATACGTCTTGTGTCACGCGTTTTTCATGGTTAGCCTTTTTTCTTAGTCTCATCGTGGAATGAACCATCACTGACAAAAAGCCCCAAGCCAGATACTTTTCCTATTTTCTGTCTACTATCTAAGTTACGATATAATAGGTACTTGCCCCTTCTCAGTGTCGCCGCCTCCCCAGGATTCAAAGCAGCACCGTCCAGTGAGGAATCGCCACCCAAGAACACAGGGCGAGCTTGACCCGCTTTTTTTTTTTTTTTTTTTTAACTGCTGCAAGCTTTTTTAGTCAGCCAGTACTCCTGGCAGGAAGCCGAATCTATTTTTTTAAGCTTTTTCCTCTACGAGCAAGAAACTGGCGCCTCCAGAACCATCACCATCTACCCACGGGTTTCGTCCCAAACTTTACTGTTGCCTGTTTTTATATTAAACGTAAACTTTTTTCTACGTTTTGTTCTAAAATTCCTTGTTTCAAATTTAATTACTCGTTAAAAGGACTTTCATTAGAAGATATCACAACTACATACACGTTTCATCTTCTTTATGACCTCTGGAAGTAGTACCCGGAATGGTTGAGAGATTTCGTTAGACTTACAATCTTTCGACACAACCATAAAGTGTTTTTCCCTGATTATTTCAATGGATCAAAATCACTTACCAAAGATATTGAGGAAATTAAGTTCAATTATATACAAATATATATTTAATTTTTTTCGCGATTAGTAAAGAAATGACCAATTTTCTTTACTCTATGCAAATATCGATTTCTAGTAGTGAAACCGATTTTAGATATATATAGATCTATGTAGCTATACATCGCTTATAATCTTCTTAAAAAAATCTAAGTCCGATGTGCTTCCCTAGTTATTTCTCTGAATGATCTGTAGTTAGTAAACTTTTAAGGAACATCACTTAATAACATCTTTTGATGGCCTTTGACATTATCTGATATTTCAAATTAATGTGGATCGTTTATTTTCGATGTCAATCTCAATTTCCGCTTTCTAAATTTCACACCAAATTACTATGTCGATGACGAACATTGTACGGCCAGCAACTTCTTATTAAAAGACTTTGACTGGAGGCTGTCGTAACAGGATTGGATCATTTTCGAATGCGTATCAGATCCCGATTCTGTTCAGATGTTCAACATAAATCTTTCAAATCTTGTACCACAATACCGGTTTTTTTACCGATTACTAAATAAGTTTTTAATGATAATTGTGGCTACTGATTTCATCCGGGTCACCATTTATAGAAAAAACTCCGCAGATATAAATCGAATAAAGTAAGAAATATGGATCTTCTTTTAAGATCCAAGCTCTTCATTTACTAAAACCTGCAGATTGGTACATCACTATTCTTTGCAACTCGTGAAAATTGGTTCTTTTATCGCATGCTGAGGTAGAGCCATCAACATTATTATTCATAGAACGTTTCACTAGTGTACTCACAGCTACTTAGAAAAGATATAATAAAACTCGGTGAGGACAATTGTAACAAGACTAAACTAAAGTGCAACAAAAAACATTCTATTCTAGAAAGCGTTAAACGAACAGCGCAACATCAGCGTGCTCCGACTGTGTTCGTTAACCGATTTAATGCTGAAGTGTCCTTTTTTTTCAAGCTTTTCAGCGACGTTTAAATATAATAGAGTACATCTCTTCTCAGGGAGTATGTAAATGAAAAATCACGACGCACCCCACAAAAACTTAATATTCTATTCACAGCCTACCCCTACTTTTCTGTAATTAAACCCTTTTTTAGCATGTAATTCGCCACTAATTGCTTTCATCTGTCCCTTATATTTCCTGAACAACAACTAAGCGAAACACTTTAATTGGAACGTTTTGACGATTGTCTAATTTCATGTTTTTTCAGCGTTCAACAGTTCCCAGAATATGAAATACAAGTGGCTTGTTTCCGTCTGTCTGTCAGTTGCAATTTTTTTCAATGAGTCATCTTCAAGATGCCCATATTGATTGGTAAGAATTTTAAAAGATGAAACATTAACTAAATTTTATCTGTCCATGCTCTGCAAAAAATGATGACGTCATTTCAAAATGAAACTCATTTGAAAAGTCAGATCTGGCCACTTTGTTGGCAAAATTTGACTGGTACATGGTTGATCCTGTTTAGAAATATATATGGTTTAAGAATTTAGATCATCAAACCAAATTTATTTTCTCCACTATTACACTGCTCAAAAGTTTTGTTCGCGTTTTGACACAAGCACCTTAAAACCCAAAATTTACAGAAAAAAGTTTCGTGTTTTCATAGCATGTGTGCACGCATGTCCTAGAGTTGCTAAATAGTCTAAATCATGCAAACTTGACAAAAAATTAAAAAAAAAGTTATTCTAATCTAACGTAACCTTGCTCGAATATCGCGAGACATTTTTTATTTTATTCTTTTGTTTCTTTTTTTATAGAGATTTAGTAAAGTATGAGTCCTTTTCAACACAAAAGTTCATTACGTAACAGGATATTGCGTGTCAAGTAAGATCTAAGACAATCACTGTAATATTAAATTATGTATCGCGTAATAACAGTGATATGTCGTTCATTATTAAAACAATAGCTTTTTTATGCTTACAAAGAAATTAGATTGATCCATTCTAGGTAAGTGTGACTTCAGATTAGATTTAAAAAATTACAGTTTCGTTTCATCGCACAACTTGATTAGTGAATTACCAAATAGTCATATTAATTTAGATGCACTATATTAAGCAACTGTGTGATATTTTATTTATTTAAATCGGTTTTATTATATCAAAAAAATGCAATTTACTCACTCTTACCCTATTCATGATGACGACTTGTGGCGGCATTTGCCCCTTTCGAAACCGCCCCTAAATGTCAACCCTCTTACCTGGAAAGAAAAAAATGCGTGAACATCAAAGTGACCATAAATTTTCAAATTCCAAAGCTACACACAACATCAAAAAGCGCGTGTTCGTCGAAAACGTGATTTACCTGGAACCATAAAGGGTGTTCTTAGCACCACTGATACCCATCATCCCATAACTTTGTTGCGCAACGACCTCCCCAAAACTGTGCCCCACCCCTCCTAATTACAAGCTCGTAAATCCGATAATTTCACTTAAACAAATAAAAATCAAAGCACAAAACCTCGGCGAAGTAATAAAGTTTATTTCTTTTTTCGCAGGAAACGCAGTATATTTTAGCGCATTAACATTTTTTGTGGTCCAAGGAATGTGTCCACTGGAGGTAGTTTGAATTCCAGGGCAGATATGATATCGGTAACACAGTCGACTCTAGGTCGGACCACACACGAAGTAGGCCTTGACACGCGACCACAGCCCTCTTCGTAATTTGTCAAATTGTTTTACGCACTTATTTATGCAGCAAATGGTTGTTTGTTTTGAATAATGGTGATTTTATGCGCTTTTTCTAATAATTAAAGATATAAACGGCTTGCTTCTCTGCTTGTGTCCTTTTTCCGGGTCGTTTGGGCAAATATGACCTAACTTCGTTGGCCAGGCGGCACGCACGGGACCCGCAAAGCTCCGCCGGGGGCCTTTAGTTATTGAGGTTATTAAATTTACATAAAGGAAGCCAAATAAACCAGGATATCCTCAAATGGGCGACCGACATACGGCACAAGCGCAGGTGTGGTAAGGACGGGAGCTTTCTTTAATATTTCACTTCAAAGGATCAACTGAAACATAAATAATGCCTTTTCGCCATATTTAACATTACCGACTCGCATTTAAATGGAACTACAGAGATAGTCTAAGCAGAAAGCAGAGGATTTGTTAGTCACGAGCGAAAACAAAGAAACTTTATGTCACAGGATTCCAATACCACGCATAAACCAAAACTGCTATACATTGAGTGCCCGATGCTTGGAATACACGAAGTACAAATTAAATTCATAGTTTTTACAAAATTTTAAAGCCGGTCTTAAAATTATTTTTTATATGAATTTGTTTTCAGGGAAGAAATGGAGCTAGCAACTCTTGTTTGGGACTAATTAAAAAGTTTTAAAACATAAAAAACTTTCATGCCTTACATAAAAATATTTAAAAAAACACGGGTTGTGTGTGCTACTTATAAAGTTTATCATATTTAGGTTCGATATTCGTTCAACAAGCGGAGCGAGTTTTATTTAGTCATTTCTAAAATTAAAGCCACGATTTATCTTTAAAATTCCTTTAATGCGCCAAAATATCAAAGCAATAACTATCAAAAACAGAAATATACCACTAGGGCTAAATTTTTCACTTTTAATGGAATGTACTTTTTTTAATATTAAAGAAAAACTAAGACATATATGGACACAATAATTTTAAAAGTGAAACTTAAATATACCGCAGAGGTAGCAGACAATATACATATTTCATTGTAAGAATAAATGGTATTATTACATTGCGTTTACCGAACAGATGGAGTTAGAAAAGTGTGTGCCTGATCTCCATTCAGAATTTAGTTTTTCGGATACTGACCAATTTTTTTTAAATAAAATTTTGTTATTGAGTTCACAGTTTAAAGAATTTCCTGGTTTTATCTTACATAAATATAAAGGGTGTTCAATTAAAAAAAAACATCAAGTTGGCGTTGCTTTTTTGATAGAAGAAAACGTAGAGAAAAATGCATGTGTTTTATTAATCCATACTGCTCTATACAATTGACATTTCCGAGTTGCCAGCTGTAATTTTTAAAATTTTAGGTTACTTGTGGATATACTTGACAACGTTTACAAAAAATCAAAGCCAACGATTGTAATCTGTCAATTGTGGACTTTCAAATAGGAGAATGGGATGCTAAATAAAATGTATATTTGGTTGCATAATTTAATTTTTATTTTCTAATTTTTAAAGACTTTGACCATCGAAAAAATATGGTAGCTAACACTACTGACTAGTTGCTTTACTGACTATCTATTATTAACACTCATTTCATGTAATATTAACATCGTAGGCATACAATTACCCTAGAAAATCGTCACAAGCAGCCACTACACAAGATAAAATCAGTAGATGCCCAATTTCTGTAGAAAATAGCGATCAACACTCACTTTACGAACAAGAAATATTATATGTACTGATATCAAAAAAGTTAAAAGCTACATTCAATTTTATTAATTTAGTAATTTTTTAAATGGAACTCAAAAATTTTAATAATCACCCTTGTATAATAGAATTTACGTTGAGACCACTGGTGGAAGGTACATCTAACATTTTTTCCATTTGTTTTATTCTTCTACCGTGTGTTCATTAATTATTTAGGTCAAAGAATGCTGTGCGATTTTGAACGTATGTTTTTGTTCTCGGTTCGGATACTTTTTAGATTATGCACTTAAACTAACGCATGCGTAATGTTGATTAACTGACATAAATCAATTTACAAATGAAAGTTAGCTCTTACTTGTTGAAAACTAGAAAAACTAATGAAAAAAAATAACTTCTGCAGATTTGTGAATAACTGTACTCAAAAAGCGAAAACAAAGTTAAAGAGACTGTGGGAAATGGTATCAACTGTCCTGTGTACAGAAATTGACACGCCTTTTCATGTTATCAAACACATTTTGTAGTGTAGCAGGAGTAATGCGAGTACACACTTCGGTAATTCTGTTTTTCAGTTCTTCTATAGTGTGAATAGGAGTTTTAAAAATATGAACTGAATGTAAACTTTTCCCTCTATCATCAAAAAATTCACGTAAAAAATTCAAATTGTCTATTGTTGTATGTGCCGTGGCACCATCATGTTGAAAAAATCCGTCTTGGAGTTCATAATCTTGTAACTCTTGAGCAAACACACTTAGGATATTGTTTAGATATCTTTGTGCTATTATAGTTTCTCAAAGAATTTGAGTCCAATGATACGTCTGCGAGACATTGCGCACCGTACACCAATTTTATCAGGATGGAATGGTGTTTCACGAGAGGCATGTGGATTTTCAGCACTCAAACATCTCTTATTTTGAGAGTTCACATAACCGACAAAACAAAATCTCACAATTGTTATTCAAATTTTTGAAAATTTTTGGTGGAATTCTTGTAAAATAGCACTACTGTTATAATGCCATTGGCCTTTAATGGCAACTCCATTTCGGAAGTAGGACTCAATCATGAATGTTCTATGTTCCCTAGAAAAATCATTTTGCACTTTTATTTTCAAAAAATTCGAAAGTTTGACATTTTAAACATCAACGCTACTGAATATATCAAAGACAATCAGAATCTGTCAATTTAATGTCCAGAGCCTCCACTGATCCAAAATAATTAATGAACGCACGGTATGTGTTTAGTAGATAACTCTATAGCCATATTCTTTCGGAAATACATTTATTTATTTTTGTTAAAGTGAGTGTATTTTACAATCCACTGGAAGAAATCAATTTAATAATAATAATAATAATATCAAATAAAATAAATATGCATAACACTCATGTCACTGGTTCAATGTTACAGAAGTTACATATTTTCAATAGTTGCAATAAATTAGATAGGTAAACATTACCCCACACAAGGACAACCTGGTAGTTAAAACTAAAAACTTTTATACGTGTTCCAGACTACATTTTGTGGTGGTAATTTGTAAAATTTTACACACCAATTCCATACCAACTAAAACACTTCAGCACTTTACACATTAGAGTACTCTTGAAAGATTTTGTGTAAACGAAACTTGAAATTATCACTATATTTAATTAAACCCACATTGTGTAGATACCACAGAAGTTAAGTTGCTATAACTTGAAAGCACAAGTTCCAGCTGCACTACTTTAAGTTCACTTAGAATTCTTTTGCAACTGATTAATTTAAACTATCTTTTCTTTTAATCTACGTTTCACGTTAACTGTAAGCGCATCAAGTCCACAGCAGCGATCATATTAATCAATAATCTAATTATTTTTCTCGTCACTCAAAAACAATGTTCTTTGTATTCACTTCAATGAATAATTGACGCGTGTTTGGTTTATATTCCATCATCAACAGATATTTATCATTCAATGAACTCAGAAATGGGTCACAGCAAATAAAGATATTTTTCTTCTAATGAATACCGTATTATGAAATTTTAAACAGGGAATGTTTCAATAACGCCACGTTTTGAAATTTCGATAAAAAAATTGTGTTCGATGTAAACAATAACAAAAAGCGCAGCTCTCTCCAGCAACCTAATATTATTTTAATAACTCGGATAAAAATTAAAGCACTGTAAATAATAATAAGCGTAGGGAGATATCGCGCTTCTTTAGGCGCTGGCGCACCGGCCGGCCGAAAAAGAAATTAAGTGGAAGACCGAATTAAACACGAAGTATAAAAAGGTCGTCCTTATTATATACCCAACCAATTATGGAAATCCTCATATTAAAAGCAAACAAGTAGGCGAAGCGCGCTTGAAATTTACCTGTTACAACGTTTCATCAACATTACACCGCCAATATAATTTCAGGTTTCAGAAAGCAATTTATACAAGCTATGAATAGTTCGACTCACTCTCCAAATCCCAACTTATTAACGACGGTACGTCATAATCCAGATCATTAAACATAGCCGATTGTCGAAATCCCCCTCTAAATTTACATTGGAGTCTAATTGATTTCGACGGGGGCACACGTGGGGGCACCGGTGTTAGACCGTATTGACTGCGGACTTGACTTATTAAAGGCGAGTTTGACACATGGGGTGTTGAAGGGAACAGACTTTAAAAAATGAGTTTACAAACACCCTATATTAGTGTACCTACAGCACCCCTAACATTCGTCATAGTCTCAACCGTCAACACAACAAAGTATTTTTGGTAGACGTTTGAACGACGACGTTCTCACACTGAAAATACACACGAAAACTGTACGAAACAGAATATTTAAAAACACGATGGGTCTAAATTTCCAGCTGATCAACTATTAGCAGTGATTCGATAACATCTCGCAAAAATCGAGTACCATTGTGATGATGAACATATTTTACAGTAGGTATAATTTTGAGCCGGACTCATCTTTGGCAGATTTAAAAAATGAGAATAGTATGTCCAACCAACATGCTGGTCCTGTCCCCTCCATCACACTAGTCCGTCTGATGAAAGTGGGGGAAGTTCTTAACACATTAAAAAAATCTTTAATTAAAAAAGTAGAAACCAGCCCTACTATTTATTACAAGACACTGGCGTAATTTGCAACAGTAAAATACCTTTTATTCAGCGACAATTTTGTGGCACGTCAGCATCAAAATTAAATAATAAATTTATAATTATTGTTAAATGGAAATAAATTTATCATGTGTCTGCTATCTTCGCGTCCACTATTAATTGCTCTCCCAAGGGTCGCATATTTTACTGCTTCGTTAAGTGCAATATAAGGGCTGAGAACAGAATAACACAATCAAGGGAGTGATCCTAGTAATTCTATACATTTAAATTGGCTTTTATACTTGAACACTTGCCCAACTAACCACACCACAAAGACATTGTTTATTTAAACCCCCCATTGAAAAGCGACCCAGATTACACGTTTAAATAATTTATTAAAAAGGACGTACATTACGGGGGAAAAACGACATTTTCCGCGCTTAACTGTATCCGATTAGTGTCTCATATACAATAAATGTAATAAAACTGATACATCAAGTGACGGACTTAATCTTTAATTCCAGTTTTATGACTTTGAGGAGATCAGCTCCAACTTCTCAATGGGGAGTGATGGTAAGTATGAAAAAGTTGACACGAATCGATTAGAATGAGCTTATTTGGTCCTAAAACGTCTAATCTTTTGCGATAAATGCTACTTTTAAATTTTCTAAAGTAAGAGCGGAAAAAAGCACTGATTATGAGTTTAATTTGGGTTTCAATTTCATTCAGAATGGACAAAACAAGTCCCGCGCACATCGCGAATAATTAAGCAGACGTTTGAGAGCAAAGCATTCACATTATATTAAGCTCAGACTGCGTAGGATGTTAATAATTTTATATTATAATGACATACGATATTTTAATTATAACATATAAGAGCCTAATTAGTACCATGTAAAAAAAATATTGCTGTATACATACAAAAAACCTATTACACGCATCGTAAACATTAACAACCCACACTAAAATGTAATAACTTTACAAGATTTTATCTTTCGACTTATATTCTATAATGAAACGCAATTATCTACTGTGGTATAATAGATATGTAAATAATAGTGTAAGTAAGAAAATATGGTAATGGAGACACTAACGAACTTTAGCTAACATTTAACTCGGTTTAAAGGATATTTTTTTTATTGTATATCTACATTAAAGTCTACACTAAAGTCTCTCCACTTTTGGTAATTACATTATACCTAATTGTTAAATAGAAATAATTTATAAAACTTTTAATTAATTTTGTTTCATTAACATCAATATGATTACAGTTGAATGAGAGCATCAGTCAATTATTAACAAAGTAAATTGCAAAGGTTAATTGTTTGTAAGCCCTCTGGAAGCTCCAATTTATAATAGGCAGTAATCATCCGTACTACATCGTTCCAACTGCGTGAGACAATGCATTATTTAATGGCGAGGTCATGATTTAAAATTAAATGCATTGGTTTACAAAAGCGACTCTATTAAAATTTTATGGTTCATATATACGACAAAAGGACTTAACGAAAAAAAAATACCCCGAAACTACCGGACCGATCGATGTCGAATTCTAAGTATACGCCAGGAATATCGTACAGAGGACCAAACGCTAATCAAAATTTGTCTGAGCATCTCCATTAATAATTTGATGACATCACCTCCAAATTTTGCACAGTAAATACTGTTTTATAAAATGGAGTAACATTCTCCTGTACTTGTCGTTTATGAATCCCGCTTGATTTTTATCACAATTATTTTACATAAATCTCTGTGCAATATTTGCCACGTGTTCCATGAAGTGGTTATCAGGTTTACGCAGACAACAAACTTGTGGTGTTTTTGTTTTTCCAAGACACTGAATTTGTTTGAATGTATCACTTCCAGTACGAGGGAAGTTCTGCCTACTCTAATATCATCTACATATTAACAGAATTTAATGAAACTTAAGTATTATGAACTCATTAATTCCCAGAAAATTCAATAATTTTTTTATTTATGAACGTCACAAGTGGTGTGGAATTGCGGCTCTTTGTGTGATCCGCTTGTCCTAGAAAGAATTGCGTTACTCGGCGTAATCACGGCATTGGCCGTAAGCGCAATTTGTAAGCCTTCTTAATCATCAAAACAATCTTCTAATTTTCCTGCCAGTCACTAGAGGCGACAGCGTGTTTTTCAACCAATCACCAGTTTTGTATATCTGATCTAGATTTCGCTGCCCATTACGGCATTAAATTACGTAGGTCGTTTTTTTGAACATACAATTTGTGTTGAGACAGTCTCTCGTTATAACATAACCTAAAATGTGCTTTGTTTTCATTTGTACAAGTTAAGTTACGAGCTATTTTCGGTCGAATTTGTGTTGTCAAATTCTTGGATGAAAATGACACCTTAATAAAAAAATCTACTTGGAAGACGTCGTATTTCAATTTTTGAATAGTTCTAACACAGATGATAAATTTCAGACAGCTAAGATAATTATAATTAAATATTCTGTAACATTAACTTACTTATATCTGTGAATCGCGAGTATTGATTCAACATCATTTTATTAATTATACCGCGTGTCTGGAAAATGGCGGATTAACTCTTCAGTACGTTATATTCGGGGGTTACGGGAAAAACAATAAAAAAAATTTGACATCCACCGTTTTTTTTTAAGGCAATAATCACAACAACCAGTAGCTAGTACCTTCTAAGATAAGAATGATTTTGGCAGATGAGATAGCTTCTAAGAAAGAAGAGGGCGGGTGGGCGGGGCTAATACCTGCTAAGATAAGAGTGATTTTGGCAAATGAGATACCCTCTAAGAAAAGAAAGGGTAACATGTTTCCAGTTTTGTTTAGTTGCAAAATCCTCATTTCCTTATAAGAAATTACCCTATGAAATATGTTTGTAAAAGGGTAGAATTTTTTAGAGAAATATTGATCTAACAATTAAACTGCGCCCTTCGGTCTAATTAGGAATGAAAAACTCATCACAATTGAGATCGGGGCGGGTGGGTGGGGCTTAATTTTCGTTTGTTTGTTTTTTAATGAGTATATAGAGTTTGCTTTCAACAACAGGATATTGTCAGTTTCTTACTCGGAAAAGAAGACTTCGTATATTAAGACAAAATGGATGAAATATAAGCTTTCATTTTCCGAAAATAGAACACCAAAGTCCCGCAAAATTGTTTTAGATAATTTACAAAAAAAAAATCCATGGGCCCCCAAAATAATACACCATGGGTACCCGAATTAAAAAAAATATATACTGCGGCCCTCAAGACTTTCAAATCCATAAAAAATAAAATGCTAAAAGCTCAAAAGATTTCTTCAAGTTCAGCCACTAACAAAACACCAGCAGATTCCTTTAAATTTATCCGAAAATAAAACACCAGGGGACCTAAAATTAACTGTAAACATTTTAAACGTAGGGTTTTGAAAACTTTGACAATTTTTGATACGTCAAACATTTTTAACTATTTACTCGATTTTTGCTGATTTGTAGATATCTTAATTGTTGTCAAATGGAATTTTATCAAATTATTACAAAAACAACACAATCATATCTTTTTACATTCTAACTAAAATGGTAATTAAACATGGTCATGGGAGAGAGAAACATTAACTAAAAGTTTTATTACTAGTTATTGTGACAATGAATGTGTTGTCTAGTTGTTAAACCTAGCAAAAGAACCAATTTTAAAATCGTTATAACTCCACCAAAATGTGAGAAGAAATTTTTTTACTATTTTTTCCAGACTCACCAGTTAATTGTTGAGAGCGTAACGGAGAGTTAATCCGCCATTTTCCAGACACCCGGTATATAATAGTAATTCTTGTAAACAATTATTATTGTAAGTAGCGACCTATTATTTTTATTTGGGACAAGCCTGGTTTGTAACATTTGTTTTATTAAAAATGTTGTTTTAATGTATCCATTCATTCACCTGATTAACGTTCTGTTTAATTTGGCAGATTTGTTTTTGCAAGCATATCATTTCGCGCCTTTTGTGAATCATTTTCCAGCAAGTCAAGGAAGTACTCCATCTAAAATACTCTCACATCATATTAATCATTTTAATCCTCTCGTCTCGGATGAAGTTGAATTACGGTTCTCTGTGTGATCCGCTCGTTCTAGAAGGAATTGCGGCAGTGACCGTAAGTGCAATTAGTGCGGGGAATCGCAGGGGGGAAGGGAATATTATTTCCTGCCAAATATCGAGAAAGGGATAGAATTAAGGAAGCGGGAATTTTTAAATCTTGGTGGTAAATTTCGCTCAAGGTGTTAGACTGTTTCACTGTTAATTTTCTAAATTTGTGACAAATTTTCCTTTTCTCTTATATTTTGAGACTGCATCTAGCATAAAAGTGCAAAAGACATTCAGGCGGAATGGATGCAAAGAAGAAATAGCTATTTTTTAGTAACTGAGTCAGTTCTACTCTGCAATACAAACAGAACACAATGTCGTATCAAATATTAGTGCCCCCAATGACCACCAACTCTCGACTTGGTATGAAATGGTTCTAGAGATTCTACTGAGCTTTGATAAAGCGTCATTTCTCCATTTATGGTAACTCCAAGCCAAGAGACAAAAACTTGGTTAAAAACAGTAAATTAGGGTTGCTACATCCTTCTTTAGTTCTTACTATAAATTTAAAACACTTAGTTATCCGTCCACAGATAAACCGCATATTATTATGGCATTTTTTCTGAAAAAAAGGTACATGCTGTCAAAACTGTAAGGTCCACAACCACTTTATCGTAATAGTGACTTTTTTTAATTACTAACAGCTATTAAAGCAATGCAGTTGTTTGTAAAAATTTCGAGCTCTTCATCACATTTTTGCTCATAAAAACACCCACACAAAGCGATATAGGTACATATATTGTGTGTAATAAAGCTCACTTTATGTTAAAGAGCAGTAAACTCCTAGTAATAAATGATATAAATAATCCAGTTCGGTTTAAGTGTGATGTATACAAAGCCATTCGGTTTTTCTCATTAATCATACAGTTATAACATCGTACATCAAGCAGTATCTTTTTTATTCTGTTGATTAATACATTCATTGTTCGTATTTCCCACTAAAATGTAAACACGTACATATCTTATATTCAGAGATTAATTATTATGTGAAAATTTTACTGATCTTCATGGTGTTATATAGTGGTGAGGATAATGTAGCAAGCTCCATTGGACTTTTTTACTATTAATCGTAAATTTGACGTGTTGACGATGAGTTTCAATCCATAACAGTATAAAAATTACGACAGGCTTTAATTTCCAGCCGACAGGACGCCTGATGAACAAACGCAGGTTTACTGATCAGCGTAAAACACAAAATACAAACTACAAACAAAGAAACAGATTTTGTATTTGCAAAATAACTACTGACAAATACATGGATAACATACCTTTCTGCATAATCATCACATTTTTCGGAAAAGTTGGAAAAGAGGCAACATTTTGATTAATTATGATGTGTTAGCTGAAAATTTGAATCACGAATGTCTGTTCTTCTTCTGGTTACTTCTGAAATCTTCAAACGTCTACACGGAATTTAAGAATTGCTGTAGAGATGGTTTCAAAAATCCTCTCGTTCTTATAGCTTTCATCTCGAAATGATTACAAACTAACATTTTCCGTGAACAGAAAACGCAGGCATATCATTACGTATCAACCCATTTTGTTTTGGCTAATTTTGTCGTGATTGATGGCTGCACTGCATTAACGGCGGCATATACCGGCATCAAAATTCAGATATCACTAATGGACGAAATGAATCCAACTTAACACCCTCCTCCATGGTAACAGCTAATGGATTGCCCTTTTTCGGCACAGTGGTGGATTGAAACTTGTTTTTTTCTTCCGTTTGGATGTTATTAGTCTTCGCGAGGTTCAATACGAAACGTGACGAAAATAAAAACCGATTCAAAATAAAAGGTTATTACTGCGATTGGATCATAGTATGAGACGATGAGTACAGAATTTTATTCGCAACTGCTCGTAAAAGTCCCCTTAAATTTAATGATGGCAGTCGTTCCAGTGGCTACTGTATATGATGACGATTTTACGACTTCATCTGAATAAAATGCAATTAAATAGATACCTTCATATGCAAATAAAACGATAAATTATTTTAAATTGAATGCTGCTTTATTTCTAGCTTGATTAATGGCGAGTGTAAGATGTGGTAAACGGTCATGCAGCGAATGAAAACGACGGAGTTATAAAGAGTACTGGAGACTGAAAACGGAAGAGAGTGCGACTGCAGAGACCAACATAACACATAGACTTTACACCGTGTTTCCGATTTTTACCACTGCTGCTTGTACGGTAAAAGCAGTAGTATTATTTACAATACGGTAGTGGTTTATAGCGTATTGTGTAGGTAAAGGCGTTGGCGTTGATGTCTCTACAGTGTATAATATAATATCTAACACCGGTGGCTTGTCAAAATGACACATCACTTAAAATGAATTTATAATATAATAAAATCAAATGCAACCAGCAAAAATAAAATTGATGAACCAATGTCACGCGTACGAAAACAGCAATTACATAATTGTGACAGATTTAAATTTTATTCTCGTCACGTCAAAGATTACATATGAAACAAAATTAAAAATAAAAAAAAATGTAGATATGTATATAAAGTAGCTGGCAAATTTAAGGTACATCATAAAAAAAAAAATATGTTCCTATATTTGGTGACATTTAAAACGTGGTGTAATAATGTATCTTCAATATAGTTCAATTATATTCCCGTTAAAATCAAAACAATTTAGTGTACCACTTTTCAGGTGTTACCAAATGTAGAAATTTAAAAACATTACAATCGAAGCTACAACGTCGTCCCAAAATTAAGTAAAACAGGCCCAAAACACTGGTCTTAATTGACATTTGCGTGTGTTCATCGTGACCTGTTCACTCCTGAGGCAACACACTTATTTAAAAATTCAGCTGAAGACGTCGGTTGTTGGGGTATTTAATGACATGGTGATATATCTCTGTCCTTTAATGTCTGTCCAATCAATGATCGAAAAAACAAGTTATTGATACTTGCTCCTTATCTATCACGTTAGTTAGTTTTCTCTCTTTCTGTTCGAAGTAAACCATTCGCGAGGAGTTATGGAGTGTCGGTTCTGATCCACTCGATTTAATTCCATACCAATTGTAACATATAAAAACAAAACCAGTAAAATAATTCCAACAAACACAGCTGAAATGGTGGCGAAGAGCAAGTTATCGAAGAGAGATGAACGCAAACCTGTCAATTTTAATTTTCAACGCTAAATGGGTCAGAACGTATATGTGGCACATTCAAAACTTGAAGTTCTTTACTTCCCAAGCGTAGCATTGTATTGTAATCGAGCCCATCGGCACTGGAATCTTCAGGTTTTCTCGACGTTTCATTACCCCTAGAGTACGAAAAAAGTGGTCTCTCGTTTCCGTCTGTCATCTGTCTGTATTAGACAGATAATCTGTCAATTTTGTATGTACTCGTATGTTAGGAATATAATGTAGAGAGTAAAACGCTATCAAAATTTAGTCAATCATGATGAGGTAATCTCGAAAATTTACAAAAGTAAATACATATTGAAATTCTTTTGTTGATTTAGATCTCCAGAAGTTGTTTTCGGTTTCATTTCTTCGCAAATTTCTAGTATTTTTCCAGAATCGCCCGAAAGAAATATAATAATTTTCAGGATAAAAAAAACAGTTGATTTTCAAATCGAAATCGCGAAAATTTTTCCTCGGGACCATAAACACGCATAAATTTCCGAATCAACTAGTCGAAATCTATAAAAAAATAACCTTTCCAAAATCTCAACTTTTCCATTCTACCCACTTAACGAAATTTTTAACCTTTTCTCGGGTACCTTCGAAAATTTGCAGGAGATTCTTTTGTTCATGGCGATCTACACAAGTTGTTTTCGGCTTTATTTTTTCGAAAACTGGTAATATTTTTCTAAAATTGTTAAAGTAAAATACACAATTTTTGGGATATTATTTCAAAATTACAAATTTGGAACCGAATATTTGGAAAATTGTAGGCTGGGGACAACAACGTACCAAGTTTTTAGGTGCAGCTCGATTTAATTCTAGAATTTTTTGAGGATTAAACATGAAAATTTTAACCTTTTTTAAGATTTTTAAAAAGTTTATAAATATGAAAATTTTGAATTTTTTACAAAGAGCATGGAAAATTATTATTAGAGGAGGCTCTTTTGTAGATTTCGAGATTTCGAACTCCAGAAGCTGTTTTGGAATAATTTCTTCGAAAATTTCGATTATTTTTCCAAAATCGTCAAAAAAATGCGAATTTTTAAGACTATTTAAAAATTTACATTTCAAAATGAATATTTTGGATATCTTGTGCCAAGACCCTAAACACACTAAGCATAATTTTCGATTTAGCTCATCGAAATCTGTAGATCTGAATTTTTTGAGAACTTTTGGGTGACTAAGAAAAAAGTTCATTTTTAAAATATGAAGTTTTTGACCTTTCTCCAAGCACCATCAAAATCATGCATAAAAAAACAAGTAAATTTTTGCTATTAAAAAAAATATTCCGGAGATTGTGAAAAGCTTGCTCCGGAACCACAAACAATCTATGTTTCTCGACTCAGCTTGTCGAGATCCATAGAGGCTGCTGAAAAAATGTCGTACCAACTCTATGTCACGTTGTTGAGGACTGCCTAAGGATCAGAGTAAAAATAATTTAAAAAATTCTGGAGCCCAAATGTAGAAAATATAGCCCTTCAAAATTTAACTTTTATTTTCAATATCTCACCATATTCTAATTCACCACTTATTAGTGTGAGACATGAAATCAATTAGACTTCCATTGTTCAAAATAATGTTGGAGGTATCTTGTTTTCATCCACAGTTTTCTTCATTTTATAATATAACAAAAAACTTAAAAAGTGCTTAGGATGAATTGGACAAGTGTGGCTAATTTTTAAAGTTTTTTGATTTATCGGTCTAAATCGATATTTTGTTTCTGTAAGTGAACGTCAAATTGACGTAAAGAATGTTTTAATTGTTTTTCCCGAACTTGGACCTATGAACTTAATAATAATGTACCGTTGAGTTGTTGCCCCATTTTTTCAGCACCCTGTACATCAGAATCGCTACCATTTGTCAAAAATCGTGCATAAAAATACCTAAATTTTTAGGAATTTTTAGAAAATTGAATCTCAAGCTGAATATTTAGAAAATCTTGCTGCAAGACCATAAATACGCTACATTTTTCGATTCAGTTTGTCGATATTTATACATCAGATTTTTTTGAGGATATTTGGGCAACTTCCAAAATAGGTCACTTATTAAATATGAAGTTGTTTTTTGGTCTAATTTCTTCGAAAATCACTACCATTTTTCAAAAATTATGTTTAAAGAAAATGTGAATTTTTAAGATATTTAAAAAAAATCTATTTCAAACTAAATATTTCGAAAATCTTGCTCCAAGACCACAAATAAGCTGTTTTCCAATCAAATGATGACGTCATCTTAGAATTTTACTGAATACATGTTACCTAAGTTTTCTAAAATAACATACTCCTGCATGTATCATTTATGAATTTAAGGTATTACTCTTGACATGTAGATTTTTGGAAAAAAAATCACAATTGTATAGCATTTTACAGTTTTACTTCGAAATTGTAAAAATGAATGCTCTGAAATCTTGCAAACATGCTACGATTATAGTAAGTATGATGAATCCGTAATCAACATTTACCAATTTACCCCCTCCCAAAAAAACTGATGACGTCATCTCAAAATGCTGAATAAATCCTACGCAAAATATTGTGGTTGTTTGTACTGTATCAATGGATTTATAGTTTGTAATATTACTTGTACAGGGTGACTGAAAGCAGCTAATGAATTAGGAAATTGATTTTTGTTATCAACTCAAGAACGGATTATCTTACTGTTATTGTCAGTATTACACTGCATCTATTCAAACTGTTCTGGCAAAAATGTTGATGATATCATAAAATATTATTAAAGAAAAACTCACTTGAGACATCACATAGCATGCTCCTTTACTTATACTTTTACAGTTCAAACATATCTTTATTTTAATTTATAGGGTTTATTATTAGAGAAATAACCCTAGACCAATTTTTTATCTCTATTGTTGCAGTGATAATAACAATGTTACCATGTCAAACTCCGAAGTTGACGCCAATTTTTTAATTGTTTAAATTTAAAAAATGGTTTAAATCATTAATTACCTCTTGTTGTTTATAAGCAGAGTATTTTTGGAAAGTAGTCTAGTGCTGATTATGTTGCTCGGTACAAAAATTAAGAAAATCTAAACAAGTAAGTGGACAAATATGGTAAAATAGACCATAAAATAGACACCCACAAAGAAAGCTTTGGTAAATAGCAGCTTGTAGCAATCACTAAACATTCTACTATTATACAACATACGTCATACAGCATCCATTAAGCCCTATTCTCTTTTGGTTGAATGCCAGCACTCTAAATCATATACTCCAGCATTCTAAATTTTCCTAATCCCCTGCTGCAGTCAATTCTAATTTTAATTTCTTAAAGATAAGCTAGAATATGTAAAATAGGTAGTCCATTTTTAAGTTATACAATAGCCAGTTTGACTTATAAGGGTGCTTTGCCTTAAGCCGCTTAAGTCATAAAAGTTTTACAAGGTGTATGTCAAGTGAGTTTTGTATATATCTCTTAGCTAATAGCTTGTTAAGACAAAAAATCTTCGAAACTATCGGGCAAATTACAGCTAAAATTTGTCTACACATTCCCACGAAAAAGTTAATGACGTCATCTCATAATTTTTATAGATAAATTTTATTTATAATTGTGCAAACAATATATTCCTACACTTGAAGCTTATAATCCACACTTAAATTAAAAAAAAAAAACTAATGTAAGTTTATTTAGACTTCGTCTCTGTAGACTACCTACCACGTATCCGATTTTTTCGAAAAAATATTTTTTTTGTTTTTGTTTTTGTTTTTCCATTACAATCTTTTGTGGTGACATATTCAACATTTTATAAAAGACACGTATATCAATTTGGTTAGGCGCAGTATAATATTAATAATAACAATACCGGTATCCTCAAAAATTTCAGGAAAATAGGGTGAGCCTTTCTTGATTTAATCAACAAAATAAACTTCCTAATTCTTTGCTTTTTACTTCCCGAGCGTAAGCAAAGGAAGTATTGTAATCGAGTCGGTTGGCCGACTCTCTACTTTTGCGTTTTCTCGACCTTTCATGACCCCTAGAGGACGAAGAAATAGGTCTCCCGTTTCCGTCTGTCAGTCCGTCTGTCCGTCTGTCTGTCCGTCCGTCTGTCCGCCTGTCTGTCCGCCTGTCCGTCTGCCGTCTCCGTTTTTTATTAGACAGATAATCTCCGAATATAACTGGACCGATTGTTGTAAAATTTTGTATTTATATTAGGAACATCATGTAGATGGTAAAACGCTAACCAAAATTTGTCTAATCATCCCCACCAATAATGTGCTGACGTCACTTCAAAATTGTACATCGTAAATGGGTTTTAAATTGTATAAAATAACATAGTCCTACACATGTAGTTTATGACTCCGAATTGAGTTTTTACCCAAAACGTCCACATTTTTTGAAAACAAATCAAGCAGGTGATTTACAGTTACAATAAGCATGATAAATTTTTATTCAAAATATATTTACGTGTCTCCTTCAAAAAATTGGTGACGTTACCTCAAAACTTCACCGAATAAATCCTATCTAAAATGTACAAAATATGATGAGTCTTTACTTGTGATTTATAATTCCATCCATATTTTTTGGATTTGCATATACAGGCTGTCTCAAAAAAATTAATTAATGCGTGAATTTATTTTATTTATTTGATCAGGAACTACAAAACCGAATGCTTTGAAATCTTGGAGATGTTTTACAGTTACCATAAGCATGGTAAATTTTTAATCAAAATGTATTTGCTCATCCCCCCTAAAAAATTGATGACGTCACCCCAAAATGTTGCTGAATATGTCCTATCTAAAATGTAGATAATATGATGAGTTGTACTTGTGATTTATCATTCCATTAATATTTTTTAGATTTGCTTAACAGGTCGGTCAAAAAAATAAATGAATGAGTCAATTTATTTAATTGATTAAATCAGGAATAGTTCACTCCATTTTTCCGAAAATTAGACACTGTTATTACTAGTATTATATTGCATGTAATAAAATAAAATAAAGAAAAAAAATAGCCATGCAGTCGTCATGTTTCCGACAGCGAGGGAAGTACTGTCTAAACTCTTTAGACCAATTTTTTGAGTCATATAAACAATTCAAAAAAATTTTTAACATTTTAGACGGGATTTATTCTATTAAAAAAATCTGAATGTGTAGAGTTTTAAAAATCAAGACTGATTCATGCAGAATTTTGAGGTGAAGTCATCACATTATTGGTGGCGTTGATTAGACAAGTTTTAATTAGAGTTTTATCATTTACACTAAATTCTAAAAACACATACAAAATTTTACAACAATTGGTCAAATAGTTTCGGAGATTATATGATACTATATTATAGTCCAATAAAAATCGGCACAGACGAGAGACGATCAGAGAAGACGGGAGACTTATTGATTCATAGTCTAGGGATACTAAAACGTCCAGAAAACATTAAAGTGGCCATTCACGTTACACATATTACGATACTGCCTTAGCTTACGCTCGTGAATCTAGAGTCAGAATTTATCTATTAATCTCTTTTAATCACGCCTTCTCAAATTTTGTAAAGTAAATCTCACTGGAAATGTGCAAAAGAGCATATTTCTGCCTTAATTATTGTCCCTTAATTTTTTCTTATTTTTACGACTGTTTATACAAGATGTTTCGAAGAAATTATTGTATACAGGAGTCGAATATGTTACTGATTCAATCAAATGAGATTTATCTAATATTCCCCTTATTCTGGGAACACAGAATTGTCGTTATGTATTAGGATTCATATTATCTAAATGTATGTATTTGTATCCACTAAAAGATGATAACGTTTATAATAACATTTCAGGAAGAAAGTGTCATTGAAATAAATGTAGCCTAACACGTTTCTTTTCCCTATAGTTTAATAATCAACATCTATTTTTACCGTAATAATTAAACAACATAAAAAAAATATTACGAATAGTATCAAATGGTACGATTTATTTAAAACACTAGATTTGTTAAATAGATTGTGGTTTAGGGACGAGGGAAGTTCTGTCAAAATAAATTTGGATCAATTCCGTATTCTGTAAAGAATTGGTTGCTATTTTCCACAAAAGTGAATATATATAATAACATAAATCATTTCTAATACTTGTTCGTTGGTATCTAAAATCTCATTTACTGGGATGACAAATTGGCACTAGGGTGATATCGTCTCGATAAGCAACTCTAATCAGATCAAGATCTGCTGATTTTGATAGAATGGGACGTTCTTATTGCTGTTATAGTGGTCATAATTACTTAATAGTTATAAAAAAATCATTTGAATCTCTAGCGGAGAAAAGATTTATGTATTTTTTTTATTCGAGAACCACTGTTACTTGTTACCATATAGACACGCTGGTTAAAAAAGTTCCGAAACATTAAATGCCTAGTTCCAACGATATTAATGACTATTCAAAAGATAAAAGATGTTATAAATTATAAATAATATCTCAGCGAAATTTGTCACATTTATTAACTGTCCGCCTCTAAATTTATGCACCACACATAAACGCCTCCATTAACACATTTTTTCTTAGCCACTGTTTAATGGCGATGTTCGGGCGCTTGTTGACTATTTCAGAGGTTAATTGCTTCATGGTTGCCATCAATCAGTTGATCCTCGTTTTAATTAGCGGTTTTATCGTTTAAATTCTTTTCGAGACGGATCGATTTGTCCGGATTCTGTCATGGGAATTAACACCGACGATTCCGAAGCGACCGACGAAAAAATCTTAATTTGCATTCTTATAAGGCCGTTTTCCCATGCTTAATATTCACGTCGTGAGGTGCAAGATCAAGCTCAATATCTTGATGTTAACTTATACGTAATACTCGCTTTAAAAAGCTCGCTATCGCCAAGGAATATGCATTTAGCCACAAATTAAAGGATAATGCGTTTTGTCATAATTCCTGTTCGACGCTTAACCCAGTAATTGGCTTATGGCCATTACGTTGGCTGGGTTTTTTAAAACCGAAAGAAAGTCTCGCATAATGCGATGTGACAGCTTGGTGGATTTTACATCTGCATGCAGGTACTGTTGTCACGCTTTTTCGCTAGCGTGGGAGAAACAAATTTATTAGTGTTGTCGAAAACAAACAAATCCTGATGCAGTTTCGATGATAACTGAATTAATTGATCACTATTCGAACCCATTCTGTTAATGAAGGCGGCGATGTTGGCCTCGGATGACCTCGAACTGCTGAAAAATGGTTTTCGGTGGGTTTTTAAAGCAGATATTTCATAGAATTATCAGTGATGAACTTGCCAAGTCACGCACTGATTTTTTGATAATTTGTTATTAATGTACCTGCTATTTTTGGACAGTTTTGTAGTAAAACATCCAGTGACCTATATACTACTTGGTACGAGGAAATCGTGGAAAATTTTAAAATCGTTATGGATCTGCTTTTAATAAAAGTAGAAATTTGACACGAATTTTAATTACGTGGTTATACTCATTGAATTTTGAACGCTTTAATGGATTTATTACGTTTTCGTGTTTAAAGTGCTTATTATAAATTTATGGATTAACGCATTTTTGATGCTGCACGAAGTTGACATTTTATTTGAAAATTTATTGGTGATACGGTTGTTTACTTACTTTTTGTTTGTTAATAATATATCATCTACGGATATATTTTTCTTTTCAACTTGGAAACGATCGTGCGAGCACCTACATTTCCTGGGGGATGTATTGACAAACACAAACTCATTTTTTCCAGTAATCAGTCGCTAAACAGGTTTCTAAAAAAAGAACTCCGGGCATTTCCAAACGGAAAATACTGCGTAAGTTCTAGATGAACAGATTGGTAAAAAACGTATTAAGGTTTACTGGTTACGTATAAGCGAAGCGATTATCAAATAACTCTTTTAGATTTTCTTTCAGTACGTAAATAATAAATACCTTTTAGAATTTTAATAACCAGCAACTTACTAGTGTTTATTTTGTACGAAATTTATCTCCAGAAATTTAAAACTCGAATGATGTATTTAATCTACTTTTAAAAGAAGCGAATATTTCTAGAACGAGAAAAATACAAGAACAATAAAAACAAACATTGGCAATTACATTGTGGCAATTTTAAAATAATGTTAGGATAAAAAGTGGGCTCGCTAGATGAGGTATAACAATTTTTTCATTTTTGCTATACAGTTTGATTTTTTTTTACAAAAATTTGGATGCCAAGGGTAAAAACTGAGCACGTACTCATAAACCAGAACTACAGAAATATAAACATTGATATACAATTTTAAGTTTTTTTTTCCAAAAATATGAATATCTAGGGTAAGAACTCAACACGGATTTATAAACCACAAGTAGGGTGTATGTCATTCTATAAAATTTAAATAATATTAATGCAACAAAATTTTGTGATGAGGTCATTAATTTTTTGAAAGGGTATAAACGCCTAAATTTTGATAAACCTTTTACCATGGTTACGAAAACCTTAAAACGTTTTCAAGAGTTCGGAGCATTTGGTTTTGCAGTCAGATCCATATATGGAAAAGAACTATGTAATATGTAATATGTTTATTAACATAAAGTCAATGAAGAAAAACATGATAATTAAAAGACAGGCTGTAATCAAACCAACAATTTTTATCCTTGTTCATTTTATTAGTGTTTATGGATTATGGAAACCAGCAATGAAGAGGCGGAGCAGTCTAATACACCTCGCTGTTGGATATCAACAATACTTTTGCGCGCGACAATTACTTTCTTTAGCAAATCATCGCCTGAGAATTTGTTTGATCCACAGATCGGAGTGCGCTCAGGCCAATGTTGACTTTAAGCGTTCAGAACTTTTGCGGGAAATGATAATTATTTAGATGCTTTTATTTACAAACATAATATCACATCTCCATATGTTTGACTCGATTTTGACATGCAACAAATTTTTTTGTTTAACTAAGAATTAATTCTTTGATTGTGTTTGATACTAACAACACGTCCTAAATTAGCAATACTAGTGGAACTGTAACCATGCAATAAATGTTTTTTCGGGAAAGTGCAGTTATTTTTATGTTTTAGAACCATTGTGTTCTATTTTGTATTACTTTTTACATATTTTTAGTCATAATTTTGGTGGTTATTTATTTTCCAGACTTTCTCAATTTTTGATTTTTCGATTTCTTGACTTTTTGATTTTTCGATTTCTCGACTTTTTGACTCCTGGATTTCTCGATTTTTTGACTCCTCGATTTCTCGATCTTTTGATTTTTCGGTTTTTTGATTTTTCACTTTTCGGCTTTTCAGTTTTTCGATATTTCGATTTTTGAATTATTCGATTTTTCTACTTTCCATTTTTTTTTCGATTTAAATTTTAGATTTTCGAATTTTTATTTTTCTGGTTTCTTGATTCTAGTTTTTCATGGTTTTAAATTTTAGATTTTTCGATTTTTTGATTTTTCAGTTCTTCAATATTTTTTAATTTTTCAAATTTTGACGTTTCTAAATTTTCAGTTTTCTGATTTCTCAGTTTAGGTATTTTTTGATTTTCCCATTTCTCACGTTCCCAAAGTTTCGATTTTTCAGTTCTTCAGTTCTTCAAGTTTTCGATTTTTCAGATTTTTGATTTTTCAATTTTCCGATTTTTCGACTTTGCTTCTTTGACTTTTAGATTTCCCAATTTTTTAATTACCCAATTTGTGAGTACATTTTTCGTTCAATTTTGTGATTTTTCAGTTTTTCGATTCTTCAGTTTTTCTTCTATTTTTCAATTTTTCGATTTTGCAGCTTTGGGATTTTTTAGTATTTCAAATTTTCGATTTTTTAGTTCTGGATTTTTCACTTTTTGAATTTTCAATTATTCGTTTTTAAAACTTTGGATTTTTCAATTTTTCGACTGTTTTATACTTCGATTTCTCAATATTTCTACTTTTCGATATTTTAACTATTCAATTTTTAAAATTTTAGGTTTTTCGATTTCTTGAGTTTCCAGTTCTTCTATATTTCAGTTTTTCAATTTTCGGAATTTTTAATTTTTCGATTTTCCAATTTTTTCATGTTATGATAAATAGGCCAAAATCGAAAAATCGAAAAGTTAAAAATGGAAACATTGATTAATCGAGAGATTGAACACTCAAAACATCGAAACATCCGAATCTCCATAAATCGAGATCTCAAAAAATTGAAAAATCGAAAATTTAAAAATTGGGAAAATTGAAAAATTAAAATATAGAAAAACTGAAAATTCCAGAAATCGAAAAATCTATAATTTTAAAAGTTGAAAAATTGAGAAATCGAAACATAAAACAGTCGAAAAATTGAAAAATTTAAAGTCTAAAAAACGCAAAACTAAAAATAAAAAATCGAAAAATCCAGAAGTCGAAAAATCGAAAATTGGAAGAATCGAAATATTGAAAAATCTCAAAACTGAAAGAAACATCCAAAAATTGGAAAATTGAGAAACCGAAAAACCAAAAAAGCGAAGTCGAAAAATAAAAACTTTGAGAAGTAGAGAAATGGAAAAATCAAAAATAGATTAATTGAGAAATCGGAAAACTGAAAATTTAGCAACGTCAAAATTTGAAACATTGAAAAATGGAAAAACTCTAGAACTAAAAAATCAAAAAATCGAGAAATCGAAAAATCTAAAATTTAAAATATCAAACAATTAAAATATCGCAAAATTGAAAAATCTAAAATTTAAAAATCGAAAAACTGAAAAATTGAGAAATCAGAAAATCGAAACCCCAGAAATGAAAAACCCAAACGTAATAAGTCGAAAAACCGAGAAATCCAAAAATCGAAAGATTGGACAATTCAAAAACTGAAACATCGGGAAATCGAAAAATCAGAGGATCGAGAAATTAAGGAGTTTCGAGTCGAAAAGAAAAGTTAAAAAATGAAAAATTGATGAATCGAGAAATTGAATAATCAAACCATCGAGACATCTGAATTCGATAAATCGAGAAATCCAAAAATTGAAAAATCGAAAATTTTAAAAAAGAAAAATCGGACAATTGAAAAATTGACAAAAAGACGAACTGAAAACTCAAGAAAACGAACTTAGAATTTTAAAAATTGAAATATTTATATATTTCTATACAACTAAAGTTTAACGGAAAACGGTGTTTGTTACTATCCGTCGGTATGAGTTCGCAGTAAAGAAATACGCAGTGGACTTAAATTAGCGTATATATTCAGACAGTAACAAAACAAGTGTTCTTAACAAGTTATTCCTACGAACTAAAGTTACATATGTCTCGAGTGGCCAGATTGCCCCTCGAGGGTTGAGGGCGGTACGACCCGAGGCGAAACCCGATATCGGTCGAGTCTGCATGAAACGAAACAAACGGAAAATCCAAAAAGTTAAAAAAGGAGAAATCAAAAAATTCAGGAGTCCAAAAATCAAAAAGTGGAAAAGTCGAAATATTGAAAAATCCCAAAACTGAAAGAAATTTCCTTAAAATTGACAAATTAAAAAATTGGAAAATTGAGCAATCGAAAACGAAAAAAGCAAAGTCGAAAAATCGTAAGCTTAAACAATCGAATAATTGAAAAATCAAAAACCTGAAAAAGCCAAAAATTGAAGAATTGAAGAAGTGAAAAATCGAAACTTTGGGAAGTCGAGAAATGAGAAAATAAAAAGATTATATATTATATTATAAAAGAATATTCGAAATATTTAAAAATAGTAAAATTGAAAGATAGGAAAACTGGAAAATCAAAAAATCGGGAAATCGAAAATTTGAAGAACGGAAAAATTGAAAAAGCCTAAAATTGAAATACTGAAAAATTGAGATATCTAAAGTTGAAAAATCGAGAAATCGAAAAGCCGAAAAACCTCAATAACGTATTTATAAACCACAATTTCAGGACTATGCTACTTTTTAACATTTAAATAACATTTATTCGACACAATTCTAAGATGACATCATCAATTCTTGGAGTGCATAAACGGATAAGGTTTGACTAACGATTTAACATGCTTTCAATAACTATGAAATCGAAAATGTTGTTGATTTTGTTTCAAAAATCTTGACGTCCGAGGTAAAAACTCAACAGGGATTCGTAAACCGTAAACGGAGGATATAAAATTTAAATTACATCTACTGTTGTAAAATTTGGAGATTACGTCATTTCATTGTAGGTTACAAATTTTGGTGAGCGTATTTACCCACCATCGGGAAAGCATTGAATTTTAATCACATTCTTAAAAAAAAAAAATTGCAGTTAGAACTACACATATTAACAAGAGGAAAATATCAAATATCTTTTTTTTTATAAAAATAAATAAATAAATAAATAAATAAATAAATAAATACATAAATAAATAAATAAATAAATAAATAAATAAATAAATAAATAAATAAATAAATAAATAAATAAATAAATAAATAAATACATAAACAAAAAGTCCATTGAAAGTGTGCGAATAGAATGTCGATCTTTCTACATTGCATATCCAAAACTTAAGACTAAGGTTACTTAGACTAAACTTCCTTTAATCGAATAAATTCAGTTTTTTTCGAAAAATTATAAAATTTGATTTTGAAAAGTTTTACATATTTATTTTATGCTAACCTCTATATAACAAAAAATAATAATAATGACGCGTTTGAAAAGAAGAGTATGATAACATAATTTTTCTAACACTGCTCTTCTTTTTGACACAATTTTGCTTCAGTTGATGACTCTTTGCTTCTTAAAAAAATTGCAACTTTTATTGGGACCTACTCGTAACGAACTAGCACATTTTCAAAGCTTATTGGTTACATCATGTTTATGGCAGTTACAGCCATCATAATAACAACAATTACTAAACCATCCGACTTTTTCCCTCACGAATCTCTTCAAGTACCTTCGGAATTAAATGATGGAGCACGTGGGAACACATCAAAGAATTCAGTTACGGTTTTATAAACCACTAATGATACATAATAAGGACTTCAGATATTTTATTTATGACTACAACGTGGTACGACATTACGGCCATTAACCGCAATCATAATTGTAACTTCTCTCCTCAGCATATACACCTAGTTAATTAAAATTCACCCAAAAAAATTCAGCACTGAACCATATCTGTCGATAAATCAAAATTTATTTACCACGACCAGAGGCAATATTCCCGCAATTTGAAAAATGTCAAGAAAACTCCTGATGCACGAACTGGGTATAAAATTGCAATAAACTCGTATCGCTAACGAATATTTTATGATAATAATGTGGGCAAGACGCGTGATTTGCATAAAACGGCTGAAATCAGGAGAGGACAAATTTGTTTCAAGACTAGTCGATATGTGGATACGTGGAAACGTGGATAATCATTGGGAGTGGTTCTTTAAAAAGGGATAACCTAATGGTATACCAAGCACGACTTGGAGAACGCTGGCGACCTACGACCCTCCGAGCGAGAAACATGATGTCCGAACTGATCTAGAAATTGTTGCATTGTGAGCGTTGCTTCACGGATTATTAATAACGATCCGTCTCCATAACGAACGCAATTACTCACTTTCAAACTGTGGTCTTCTACCACAAAGCAACTATACTTTTGTAAATTAATCACACAATTATTCGGAGCGCAGACAGTATATTACTGACCGAGGTTGCGTCATTTTCTACGAGAAGAAAAATCGTGATCTTTGGAACGACTGATACTAGTGATGTATAATACTTTTTAAAAGAAATATTGACTTTCGTAGTTTTATTATTTTTAGAGTAAGTATTTTATTTCATACAGTTTCTTTCTGTTCAGCGAAGTTGATAAATGTGATACAAAAGTTCATTAAATTGAATTCTCGGTAAAAGGAACTTAACACGATAAATTTATGTCGGAAATCATAGTGGAAATGTTCTTTTTGATAGAATAAAACATAGTTCTCCATCCAATTCTCAAATTATTGCGGTCTTGTGATGCTGAATAACAAAATTTATTTTGTTGTATTTCATCAAAACTTGTTTTAGTTGTCTTTGCAGTACAGCACATGAAAACAACTCACTTATTTAACTTCAGCCAACTAAAATTATACCTGAAAATTCTACTAAATTTCTTACACGGTTAACAAGACTTAACGCTGCTTTTGTACTGGATTTTTTGTAATCTATTGTTACGAAATAAACCCATACGCCGCCCCGGTACGACGCCTATGATGGGTTCTAGTATATACGGCGACGATGACTCATTGTCCGTGACGGCCGCCGGAGAAGAGTCTGGAAGCGGATGTCGCGACGGGTGTTCGAGACAACGAGAGCTAAATTCAGTTAACAAGTGGAGTCCAACCAGTGTTGAGAAAACCCAGTGAAGTTGCGCCGTAATTATTTTGTACATAATCGCTGTAATAGTTAGTCGTGTAAATTCGAGTTAGTAAGAAATAAATTGTTGAGTTTACCCACGCCGATTTTAATTCACCGCTCCACGTAACATTATTTTGGAATTCTATTTTGGGGAGGTTTAATTGTTGTCCTAATTTAGTTATAGACAAATTAACAAATTACTACAGTTAGCACCTTGAGCTGATTTTCCGAGATCACGAACAATTTTCCTACGAATACTATTTGTCAGTATAATGGAGTACTTTGCAGTGGTTTTCAGTGGCGGCTCGTGACCTTTTGAAGTGGGGGGGACACAATTTGATTGATAAGTTAAATATGAAGATATAAAACAGGCTGTTATTAAGAATTAATAGATGAAATTTTGTGGCGGAAATAAATACACATGCACAAAAATTTACCATGCTTGTTGTATCTATTAAAATATCTACAAAAGTCTCTCGTTTTGTCATAAACACTTTTTTTATTAATAAATCGGGGGTGGCTCTCTCTCCCTAAATTTTTCACTAAAACTTTACCGTCGTAAGACAGAGGACGATTTTTTATTAACTATTCAACTGAATTCAATATTTTTACTTAAAATCAAACAATTTCACTCGCGCAGGAAAATGAAAATGAAATCCCGCAACTTGATTACTGGTAGTGGTCACTGTTCGAGCAGGACCCGATTCCAGCTGAATACGGCGACTAGACGTACGGTTTCCATAGCAACGGTGTAAACAAAACGTCTAAATGAGGCATGATTTGGTCTCTGCTTTTATCAGCACTTCAGCACCGTATCATATATCCAAGACACAACATCTTTAGATGTAAGTTTTGATACATTTTATCCAAATGGAGCGAGATAAAAAAATAGTTTTGATAATTATGACACAAATTTGTGGATAATTTTTTAAATATTGAAGCTATGTCCAGTATGTTTGTAGACGTTGTAATTTTTGGGGGGAGCACGTGCCCTTGTGCCCCCTGGCACCAGACGCCCCTGCTGGTTTTTCTATACAGGATGTTCTAGATAAAACTCTGAGAACTTACATCTTGGAAACGGATAGAAACATGGAAATTCTGAGACGTCACTGTGATTAACTTGAAGAGGGAAGCTGAATTTGGTACACTGCAAAAAGAATTGGACCAGAATCGAGATTTTAGCGCACAAATGGCTACTTTCATATTTTCTCAACGTTTCATGACCCCAAGAGTATGAAGAAATGGGTCTCCTGTTTCCGTCTCTCTATCGCCTGTGTAGACTTTTATGAAACAGGTAATTTCCAAAACTATCGGACTGATTACCACCAAATTTTATAGGTATGCTGTATATACCGCGTAGACGGTAAAACGTCGACCAAACTTCGTCTAATTATCCTTCCAATAATTTAATGAGTCTGCTCAAAATTTTGCATAATAAAATTTACTTAAATTTTATATAATAATGGATCCTGTACTTGCGGTTTGTGAATCCATTTTGGTTTTGTATGTAATTATTATAATTTATATTATTTAATTCTTTCTCGTTTTTAAATACATACACACGAACCAGAGTTGTTGAAAGCAGCAATTTTTTCGACAAAAACTGACTTTATTGCATCTCATTTCCTACAAAAAATCGATACTATTGCCTAGGTAGTGTTTAGAATTCTGTGAGCTGAAAACAGTGGCGAAAATTACGTTCCGAAATTTCCATAAATAACTGAGATATTGATTTTTAAAATTACGGGATGCAAATTTCCCCAAAATTAAAAAAAAATGGCGAACGTTATTTCGACAGAACTTCCCTCGCCCGTAAATACAGTCGTACAAATTTTTTTGATGACGTCATTAATATTTAACAAGGAAACCTATATCAAATTGGATAGATAATAATAATAATAATATTTTATTATAACCCAACAAACATAAATGTTTTTGTAGGGTATTAAAAGAATACAATATTACAAACTAAAGATAAATTCACTTAAAAGAAATACATACCATTAAATAAGAATACAAGATTACTACAATGATAAGTTCGTATCAAGTAAAGGTTTGATACTATTCTGAAAAATAATATAAGAATCAAAAATATCGACTTTGTTTTGAACGCTGTGATAGTAACGAAACATTTAAAAGTGGCGAGTGTAGATGCTGATTCGTATTAGGTGTTTCAAAAGAGATGCTAGTAAACTCCATAACTCGGTACCTGAAAATTAACATTACTAAGTAAAACTGGGCTATCATATGATACATTCCTATAAGGATAAGTGCCAAACATTACAAAATATAAATGTTTTACGTGTTTTTTTAAATGCAATATAATACTGTCATATATATAGTATAGTATAACAAAGTATATTACACACTACACAGTACTGTATCCTCAAATTTTCAGGAAAATAGATTAGGCAGTAAAACATGTCGCCGCTTTCATATTTTTTTACTCACCTTGTATAAGTAACTCTAAAAAATATGAATGCATTGATACACCACAAGTACTTATTGTGACGTATCACCACACTCTTAACATTGTGCACATATTAGGTTTATTGGGTAAAATTTTGATACGACGTTATCAACTTTCTTTGGGAGGGGATAAACGAATAAATTTGTATTAACAATTCACCATGCTTACGATAATCATAAAACGTTTGCAAGATTTCAGAGGATTCGGTTTTGCACTTTCAAAGTTAATTTGCAAATTGTTATTACTTAATTTTGATTTTTTTTCCAAAAATCCACATGTCGAGAATACTAACTCAAGAAGAATTCATATATCACACATGAAGGAGTATATTATTTTATAAAATTTAAATAAAATTGACGGCAAAATTGTACGATGACGTCAACAATTTTTAGGAGGATCGTAAACAGATAAAATTTTAATTAAGATTTGGCAATTTCAAAGTTAAGTTGTAAAATGTTGTTACACTTTTTTGATTTACTATTCTGAAAGTTCGAGATGACGTCATGTTATTGCTGGTGGGGACGATCAGACAAATTTTGGTTAGAGCTTTACCATTTAAAGGATGTTCCTAACACGCATACAAAATTTGATAGTTTAGAAGATTATAGGCCGAATAAAAATTGACACAAATTGGATAGATGGCAGACGACAGACGGCAGACAGACAGGCAGAGAGAAACGAGATGTTTTCGTACTTTGGGATCATGAAACGTCGAGAAATTGTAAAAGTAGCCAGTCGCCCGATGCACTCGTTTACAATACTTCCTTAGCTTACGCGCGAAAAGAGTGATGACATCATCGCAAAATTTTGTAAAGGAAAAACTCACTTGCAACATACTCATAGCACGCTTCTTTACATTTACTTTAATATTACATACATATCTTTAAATTAACTTTACCATAAAAGGGGGTTACCATAAAAAATTAAAATTCGAAAATCGAATTTTACAATTTTTTTAAAAAACTGAACATCTTTCATTGTACTCAGGGCCGAGGCAATTTCTGTCGAAACAACCTTTAACCAATTTTTTTTATCTGAAATAATTTGAATAATTTGGTTAATTCAAGGTACCTGTCTGAACAAATTTCACGTCTCGGTTTATTAAGTAGTTACCGGCCACTTGATAACTGGCTGTCTGCCAATTTGTGGTTTCCACTTTGAAGTGTTTTGTTAAAATTGATATTACATTCTGTTCTTCCACATCACATACCTAAACAGTTGATTTTCACTTTATAATAATTTCAAGTATGTACACAAATTACAACCTCTCGTCCTCTCCAGACAAATTCGTATGTAGCAATTTTTGTAGGTTGTCCGAATTGTTGATATATTTATATTTTGCCCTTTTTTGCTTAATATTTGTAGTCTTCTTCACACAACGAAAAACTTAAAACATGTTCAAAACGGTCAATATCTGCAGGGAAATAAGGATTTTGCAATTACACCCCTTTCCCTGGCCCTCGAGAAACACAAAAATCATCACAATAGAGAGCGGGTGGGTGGGCGGGGCTTATATTTTGGTCTTTTTATCTTAATATACGTAGTCTTCTTTTCACAACGAGAAAGTTAAAACATGTTCAAAATGGGCAATATCTGCAGGAAAATAAGAATTTTGTCATTACGCTCCGCCCCCTGGCTCCCGAGGAATAAAAAAAATCATTACAATTGAGGTAGGGCGGATAGGCGGGGCTTACATTTTTACCCTCTTTTTTCTCAATATACGTACTCTTCTTTTCACAACTAGAAACTTAAAACGTCTTCAAAATAGTTAATTTCTGCAGAAAAATGAAGATTTTGTAATTAAGTTCCGCCTCTGGCCCCTGAGGAAGAAAAAAACGCATCACAATGGAGATAGGGCGGGTGGGTGCGGCTTATATTTTGCCCCTTTTTTCTTAATATCTTCTTTTCACAACGAGAAACTTAAAACATGTTCATATTGGTCAACTTTTGCAAGGAAATAAGGATTTTGCACTGACAGTCCACCCCCTGGCTCCCGACGAATAAAAAAAAACATCACAATTGAGATAGGGCGGGTGGGTGGGGCTTACATTTTGCGCTTTTTTTCTTAATATACGTAGCATTCTTTTTGCAACGAGAATCTTAAAACATGTTCAAAATGGTCAATATCTGCAGGGAAATGAGGATTTTGCGATTACAATCTGCCCCCTGGCAAAAAAAATCATCACAATTTAGACAGGGCGGGTGGGCGGGGCTTATATTTTGCCCGGTTTTTCTTAATATAAGTAGTCTTCTTCTCACAACAACTTCAACGTAGCCAAAGCAGGAAAAAGTTGATTAGCCAGCCAATTTTGAAAAAGTGTCCCTTCCATTGTTTAGTGATAATCTCTATCATTATTTTTCAAATTTACTAAAAAGTCACAACCATCTAAAAACCCAAATTTACTTCCTGCGTGTCGAATTGTATTTATAGCAAGAAAATGGAGGAAACCAAGATAAACATAGAAAAGGAAACAAAAGAAAAAGGAGATGAAAAAATACTTATAGGAGGGGATTTTAACGCAAGATTGGGCGATAAGGGGACAAGAATAATAGATAAAGAAAAGGGAGAGAAAAGAGGATCAAAATATAAAACAAATAACAAAGAAGAATGGACGTACGTAGGGGCTAGGGGAGAATCAATTATAGACTATGGGATTGTCAACGAAGAGGCGTGGGAAGAAATAGAGAGTTTCAAAGTGGGGGAAAGGGTAGAATCAGACCACATGCCTCTAGAAATAAAAATCAAAGGAAAAGAGCAAGAGTAGGAAAAACAAGAGAGAAGAAACGAAAGAAAAGAAATAGAAAAAAGAATATGGGATGAAGAGGGAATTCAAAGATACAGAAGTACACTAGAAAAAAAGAAATTCGAAGTAAAAGAAGATATAGAAGCTATGACAGCGGAACTGAGCAACCTAATTGTAGAAGCTACGGAAAAAAGAAAGATATACATATGGCAAGGAATAATGGATGAAACGGAGAATGTAATGAGTTGAAGAGAAAAGCAAGGGAAAAATTAAGAAAATGGAAAAATAACAAGGGAAGGAAAGAAGAGTACTTAAAACCAAGAGAGAATTATAGGGGAAAATGGGAAGAAAGAAAACGAGAAAAACGAGAAGAAGAAGAGAAGACAATAAAGTCCCTGAAAACAGAAGAACAAGTATAGAGATATATAAACAAGGAACGGAGAAGGAAGACTGAAGTCAGTAGGAAAATCAAAATACATGAGTGGAAAAGACACTTTATGAAATGTAGAATGTGTAGAATTGTAAATCTTGATCCTTCACTTTTAACTTTTGTGGGATTACTTTTTAAATCTGATTCGTGCACCTACCGCCGAAGTGATACTGACGCATTTTGGTAAAGTTTCTTCGAGGTACACATGAATGTTAATTGCTCTCAAGAATTTCGAAAGTGAAGGAATTTTCTCAAAAAAAAACGTGATAATATATTTGTTAATTCATCAGTTGGTAATCTGTAGTATGTATATATATTTTGTTTTTGACGATTTTTGTTTTTTACTGTTCAGTGTTATTTCACTCTGTTTTAAATATTTTTTTTGTAATTTTACCCCTTTAGTTCCTTTATATTCTACGTCCAATTGTTCATTTAAACACGCTTTGCGACAGAAGTCTTTTTGTGGCATCGTTCCAGATATGAATTATTTTGACAAAATCTGTGAAAACACGGTAAAAAAGTAGATTAAAAATTTAATGGATTAACATTAACTCAGACGAGCAACAGGTCATAAAGTCTGAAGTTAGTTTATAAGGTACTCAACAAAGTTTTACAGTGAAATAGTTGTACAGGCTCTCGTTAAACAAACCAAAGTTACGTAGGTTAAATTCACAAATCACTTCTCGTGTTTATTGTGTCTGGGAAACAAAAACTTGCCCTTCACGGAAAGAAACTTTCACGCTTAAAGAGTCTAGTTTTATAAAATTAGTATTTTAGCATATGCTGACGTAAATTTCAAGTTGAGTTTCTAATCGGCTTTAAGGCGAATTCAATTAAATTTTGTTATTAAAACACAATTTTGCACCAATTAATTAAAGTCACTTTACATTTAAATGAATTTAAGTTTTCAACACATCTATCGTCTGTCTGTCGTCTGTCTATCATGTCTATCTATATTGGTTTTTCAACATTTGTTCGATTGTACTTTAGGGGTCAGGGAAGTTCTGTTTAATAAAATGAAATCAGTTTCTTCTTATCCATGTCAAAATTGTCATACTTTAAAAATTCTACATAATTCCATGGACTTTTTCGTCACCCTAAAAGATGATACATACAAAAGTACAATGTAACACTTAGACAAGGCTGGTTAAAAATATCGTTAAATTATAATAGTTTATGCAATATTTTGTCGAATTATACTGTGAATTAAATAATTGCAAAAATTGAAAACATATTTATTTGATAATGAAGTTATTTTGAGAAAAATGTTGACGACAGGCAAACAAAAATTTTGACTCAAAGTTTTACCACCTTTACAATATTCCTAAACAAGCCCAAAATTTCAGTATAATATAAAACACGATAACTGAAAACCCGTATTTTCGTATTTTACGAACTGTACAACATAACGTAAACATTAAATGACTTTATTGCAAGACTTGATTGATTAGGGCTCTAGGAAAGAAAAATAGAACAACCAAAAGAACCGAAAAAAGAGAAAAGTTCATTCTTAGGTGCTATAAGTTCACATAATTTAATCAAAACTACATAATTAAATCACGGATACTTGATTACCTTAACGGCTTTAAGTTTGTTACGTTAACACTTAAAACTTTCAATACTGAGAAAAACATAACCCAACCGGTAATTAAAACCCTGATCAAGTGATTGATGATGCTCACCAAGCAATTAAGAACCAAAGCGTTAACAAGCTTTCGAACATTGTTATTAAACAGTAGTTCAGCTCAAAGGTGGTCAAGAAGAAGTAAACGTTTGTAATCGATATGCTAACACCCACACACCTGTTGCGGGACGACCCACACAAACAACTCACAAAAATTGAGAGAAATTCACCCCAGGCATTATTTACTCCACTCTAAAACGAACGTTCAATATTGTTACCTGCGTTTAAAACCGTGGTCATTTAAGTATTTAATTAACACCCCTACACCATCATAAAAATTAATGGATTTCTGCGGCATTTACATACGAATAGAAATTTTGGCAGCTAAATTTAGTGAGATGGATCGGGCTAAGGGTGAAAGTACAATCAGCGAAATTAAATACGTCTACAGGTCAATGATTTATTTCGTTAGTGGACACAAATCCCGCAAAAATAATGCCGTGGCCAAGTTTTATGACAGGGAAAATTGCGAAAGGATTCGTTATTGCCCCGTTCGGGTGTTATGGAAGGACGTTAACGTCAACGGTGTTATAGACCGGTGGTTTCGAAAGAAGAAAACGACGAGATAAAGAAACGTATAAAACTGTCGTAAAGTTAATATATTATAGGAAATGCGTATTGTTGCTTGGTGCAACAATCGAAGTCTTTATTTGACCCCGCTCAATAACAAATAGACGGTTTATCGTTTTCAATTTGTTCCTTTTGGGAGAAGGCGAAAGGTCGACTATATTTTGAAATGTTTAGGGTTTTTATCTATTAAAATAAACGTTAATTAATTTGAATGTCAGTACTTAAATAAAAATTATGTGTTCATGGTTCATTTGAAAATTATATCATCAATCACTAGGAAACATAGTTTCAAAACTTCATAAACATAGACATTGAGTGGCATTAAAATTGCAGTATTTTTTATTCGTCTTTTTCAAAATTTGTTACTAAAGCAACCTAAAAAGTAACCAAAGTACAACTTTTCATTCAAATATTTTTGTTTATAACCTAATGATATAAAATATAATGGAATTTGACAGAGACAACAACAATTTTCTTGGAAAGGTAAATCTTCAATTATATTCAAAATTTCGAAAGTAGGACTAGTTTTGAGAATTCTTTTTTTAGATAGGCAGATGAACAAAAACGAAAATCTTGCGTATGTATATTTCACGAGTTATGACAAGACAACAACACATTAATTATTCGTCGAAAAAATCCATCCTTCACTAATCTATCATTCGAAAAGTAAAATATAGATAGATATTATCACAATGACACATTTTTTTTTTAATTTATTTACACATATTAAGGGGAAAATATCGACAATTTTCTAGATGTGTTTACGTTACTGAAATAGTCCCGATATGTTTCAAATAAGTAAATATTTTTCAATACTCTCGATATATTTCGGTGTTTTGGGTTATAGCTGCCATAGAGAACATTGATTTCTTTTCATTGTTTGTAAAAGCGAAATGAATGTTCTTATGACAACGCAAAAACAAAAACGTGAAATGAGAGCCTGATATAATAAAATAAAAAATTGGTCGAAGGTTATTTCGACGGAACTTCCCTCGCCTCTGAAGTACAGCCCAACAAATCCCGCTTCTTTGCAGAATTATAAAAAATTGTTACGACTTTTGTCATCTGATGATCTTTATAAAGTTAAAACTAAGTGGAGTAAATAACACTCCTGTAGCTTTTTTGAGTTGAATTTTTCAGTTCTTTAATTTTTTTTCTTCAATTTCTCGGTTTACAATTTTTCGAGTTTTCAAGTTTAAATCTTTTAGTTTTTCAGTTTTTCAATTTTTAGATTTTGCGAGTTTTCAATTTAAAATTTCTCGAAATTTCAATTTTTAATTTTTCAATTTTTCGACTCTTTAATTTTGCATTTATTCAAATTTTCGATATCCAATTTTTCGTTTTGGTTTTTATTTTCTTTATTTTTACAATGTTTCGATTTTTCAATGTTCCAATTTTATAATGTTCTGTTTTTTCAATTATCCGTTTCTACAATTTTTCGAGATATAACTACGAGTTTTCATTTTTAGATTTTTTTTTATTTTCTGTATTTTCAAGTTTTCGGTTTTTCTTTTTAAAAATGCGAAATTTTTCACTTTTGGAGGATTTTTCAATTTGCAATTTTTTGATTTTCGTTTTAAATACGTAATAATATAATTTAAAAAATTTTTCACTTTTTCCATTTTGCGACTTTGGAACTTTTCCATTTTTCAATTATTGGAGTTCAAAACTTTTTCATCTAGTCGATTGTTGAATTTTTCGATTTTTAATTTTTGAATTTCTATATACTTATTTAATTTTTGACGTTTTGGTTTTTAATTTTTGAATTTTTCGATATTTAATATTTCAATTTTTCGATCTTGCAATGTTAAGGCTTTCGGACTTTGCAATTTACACGATTCTATAATTTTTCGATTAATTAATTTTTTCGATTTTGATGTTCCAGTTTTTTGTTTCTTCAGTTATTCAAATCGCAATTTTTCGATTTCGGTTTTTTGTTTTCCTTATTTTCTTTATTTTTTTAATTACGGTTTTTCAATGGTTTGATTTTATAATTCTTCTTTTTTACAATGTGAAATTTTTCACTTTTTGGGGATTTTTCAGTGTTTCTATTTGCAATTTTTTGGTTTCAATTTTTCGGTTTTCCACTTTTAGAAGTTTTAACTTTTCAATTTTTCAATATATCGTTTCCTCAATGTTTGATTTGCAATTTTTTTAGTTTTTATTTTAAATTAGTAATAATAATTATATTTAAAAAAAAAACTTTTTCAATTTTGTGATTTTAGAACTTTTTCATTTTTCAATTATTGGAGTTCAAAGCTTTTTCATTTACATATTCGATTGTTGGATTTGTAATTTTTGAATTTCTCGATAATTAGTTTTTCAGTTTTTCGTTTTTAATTTTTTAATTTCTCCATATTTAATATTTCAATTTTTCGATCTTTCAATGTAAAAGCTTTTCGACTTGCAATTTTGACGATTTTATCAATTATTATCGATTCACTAATTTGTTCGATTTTTAAGTTTCTCGATTTTTAGTTTTTTGATGTTCCAGTTTTCCGTTTCTTCAGTGCTTCAAATTGCAATTTTTGGATTTCGGTTTTTTTATTTTGTTTATTTTTTCAATTGTTATATTTTCAATGCTTTGATTTTAAAATCCCTTTTTTTAGAATGTGAAATTTTTCACATTTAATGTTTCAATTTTTCGATCTTTCAGTGTCACAGCTTTTCGACTTTGCAATTTTGAGGATTTTATCAATTATCGATTCACTAATTTTTTCGATTTTTAAGTTTCTCGATTTTTAGTTTTTTGATGTTACAGTTTTTCGTTTCTTCAGTGATTCAAATTGCAATTTTTCGATTTTGGTTTTTTTATTTTGTTTATTTTTTCTTTTTTAAGTTTCTCGATTTTTAGTTTTTTAATATTCCAGTTTTTCGTTTCTTCCTTATTTTTTCAATTTTTGGGTTTTTCAATGGTTTTAGTTTATAATTCCTTTTTACAATGTGAAATTTTTCACTTTTTGGGAATTTTTCAATTTTTCTATTTGAAATTTTTTTGGTTTCAATTTTTCGGTGTTCCGACTTTTAGAAGTTTCAACTTTTCGTTTTTTTTCAAATTTAGATTTTTCAGTTTCTCGATTTTTCAATAATTCGTTTCCTCAACTTTTGATTTGTAATTTTTTTAGTTTTCGTTTTAAATAAGTAATAGAGTAATTATAATTAAAAAAAAAAACACTTTTTCAATTTTGTAATTTTAGTACTTTACTTTTCCATTTTCCAATTATTGAGGTTCAAAATTTTTTCATTTATTCAATTGTTCAATTTTTAATTTTTGAATTTCTCGATATTTAATTTTTGAGTTTTTCGTGTTTAATTTTTTAATTTCTCGATATTTAATATTTTAGTTTTTCGATCCTTTAATGTTACAACTTTGCGACTTTTCAATTTTGACGATTCTATCATCTTTCGATTCATTAATTTTTTCGACTTCTGAATTTTTAGTTTTCCTCGATGTTTCAATTTTTCGTTTCTTCAGTTATTCAAATTGCAATTTTTCGATTTTCCACTTTTTGGATTTTGCAGTTTCTCGTTTTTTTTCAGTTTTTACATTTTTCAGTTTTTTTTGCGACCTTTGGTCTTTGCAGAATTATCAAATTTCAAAATCAAAAATGAAAAATGGAATAAGTATCAAATGAAAACTCTGAAAAATCCAAAAATCGGAAAGCAAGTGCTTGAAACATTGACGAAACGAAATAATGAAAACTAAAGAAATCGAAAAATCGGATAATTGCGAGATTTAAAAATTGCAAAATTGAATGAAACATATAAATTGGAAAATCGAGGAAATGAAAAATCAAATACTGAAAATTTGGGAAAGTGAATTAATGAAAAATTATAAAAACGAAAGAAACATTGAAAAAAACAAAGTTGAGAAAATGAAAATTAAAAAATCGGGAAAATGAGAAATAAAAATCAAGAAATTGAAAAACTGACAAAGAAAAATTGGAAAAATGAAAAGTTTGGAAGTCGAGAAGTTGACAGATTGAAAAAATTAAAGTTCAAAAAACGATGTTAAAAAATTGCAGAATAGAAGAAAAAGGAAAAACCGAAAATTGTGATATCAAAAAATCAGTCTCAGATTCCAGATTAATCGAAAAACTATAAGATTGGATAATTTAATTTTTTTTATGATAACCCTTATTAGTTAAAATAAAGATATGAATCTAATGTTAAAGTAAATATAAAGAAGCATGCTGTGGTTTGTTTCAAGTGAGTTTTTCCATTACAAAATTCCCTTCAACATTTCTGCAAGGACACGTACATCAATTTGGATAGATATAGTGTAATACTAAGAACAACAGTAGTGTATTTCCAAATTTTCAGGAAAAGGGAATGAGTTGTTCTTGATTTTAATCACTAGAATAAAGTGCCTCATTTATTAATTTTTTTGACTCACCGTGTATAATTAATTCTAAAATCTACGAGAGCATTGATAAACCACAATTATAGTCATAACTAGAGAGCGGAAAATATGCAGCAAAATTTTGGGAAATATGATCATATGATATGCATCAAATTTATGCAAATATGCAGTAACTTTCTTAATATATGCAGAGATATGCAATTGCATATGCTCCGAGAATTAAACAAAAAAGCATAATAACCGCACTAAATTTATTTACAAATTGCAAAAACAGGTTTCCCGTGCTTACCTTTTATTACAAAAAATACATAAATCACATTTTTTAATATAATATTCTTATACTAAAAAAATAAATATAGGTAAACAGAACGAATTAAAAAATAGTAGTAATCGACTATTTAATTACTATTTTGGTAACAATTTATTTTTAAATATTTTTCGAAATATTATAACAAAAAGTTTTTCCGGTGATTCTAAAGTATGTATTTGTAAATAGAAAAACTGCGTACTGCGTCCACAGATGTAAAAATACTTATTGGTTTAGAGCAAGAGCGACAAAACACAATTCCTTCTTGAAGAATAAGTTCAGGTTTAATCCATAAATTAATTTGAGTTATCTACATATTGACACACCTGTATCGTTTTAAATGTTTTGAATGCAAATTCACGATGAAAAATAATAGGATAACGTCCCTTCGACCACCATAAAACATACCATTAATACACTTAAGTAACGAACAAAAGTATTGCGAATGAACGGTATTTCCAAAAGTAATTAGAACCCGAATTTACCTGCAAGGATGGCTTAACACCCAGTGGTTCCTCCAAACTACTATAAAACCCAAACCTTTCCTAGTTATTTGAAGTTCAGGACAATATTTGCAATATGATTCATGAAATCTCATCTTTCTAGATAAATGCAGATAGAATGACAATCTTTTTTTTTACAAATTAGCACAAAAATTGATAAAAATGCAAAATATGCAGCCGTTGCGTGAAATATGCAGCAGAATGCAAATATATGCAAATATGCAATTTTTTTATAGCTGTATTCATTTTTAATTAGCATGATTCGTTCACATATAAAATATCAAGACTTATATGCAAAAAATAACGGATATGCAAATTTCATAAAATCCGCTCTCTAGTCATAACAATTTGCATATTTCAGGGAAGAATAAATTTTAATTAATGATTTACAATGATTACGATAACCTTAAAACGTTGCAAAATATTGTTACACAATTTTTATTTTTTTTTTCCAAAAATTTGGATGTCTGAACACGGACTAATAAACTACATGTGAAAGACTATCTTATTTTATAAAATTGAAATAATATGTACTAATGTAAATTTTGGAGATAACGTCATCCTATTGTCGTTGGGGACAAATTTTGGTTAGTGTTTCACCATCTACAGGATATTTCTAATATACAACAATCGGTTCCGTAGTTTCGGAAATTGTCTGTCTAATAAAAATTCGGATAGATAGGGAGAGAGATACAGAGACGGAAACAGGAGACCTATTTTTTCCTATTCAAGGGGTCACGACCCATCGAGAAAACGCAAAAGTAGCGAGTCGTCCAATGAACTTGATTACAATATTTCCTTAGTTTACGCTCAGGAAGTAAAAATTAAAAAAAAAACATTTGCAATTCGAAACATTCTCTGTAAACAAGATGGTTTACGTAAAATTCAAGAAACATAAACCTCCAGAAACAAATGGGATAAAGTAATTTGCAGAAAACATTGTTTTTCGTTTAAGGAAAACCTCAATGTGGAGTTGTAAATTTTACACATTTTTTAGAACTTGTAAATATCTTATACATACAATAGAGTGTTCAATGCAGATGCTGGTCCTATCCCCCACTCTTCCCATTTCCTCTTGAATAGGGTAAAACGAAGACCGATCAACGTTTAGTAGCAGCGTAATAATTCTTTAGGTTATTTTTTTCTCTCGCAGGAAACGCCAACATATGTCAATTTTTTTTTACATGCCGTATGTTGCATATAACGCTTTTTTCCTCTAAACCTCTCAATTATAATTAACTTGACACCAGTGCACGAAAAGTAAACGAAATCAAACAAAGATCAAAATTTCCGTATAGTACTTATATAAATTTCAATATTTATTCCCGACTTGACACAGAACATTACAGCAGAAATCCAATTCGTCGCATTATTATATCCGACATTTATTCTTGAGTCAATGAACACGAACCTGCCTCTTCTGTGAGTAACAGCTACTCTTTCAATTTAAAACAATGTAAGTTTATAATGCATCACATTTACGTGAATTACCTTTAACTCGCAACGTGAATGATTAAATTAACGCGTCGCGATGCAATCATATTTCAGTGAAAAAGCCATTTCCACCAACGTTGAATGCATTTTATATGTACTAACCGTGCGCTTCTAGAAATTCAATTATTGAATCACGAGCAAGATGGTAGCAAATTGGAAATCGGCCCATTTGGCGCAAAACTAGGATATATTTTACAACGTTACTGCCGTATGAACTTTATTGTTTGTTACGTACAAGTTCAGAGTTCGTTTTAGCGGAAACTTACGCCATCATTCCTAGGAATATACCATCATTGCAAAACGACGCTACGGTACATAAAATTACGTGGACGTGCATTGCAGTCCACACATTGTTACCAGAATTAAACAGGTATTCAATCGATGCTTCTGTCGATTTGTAGTAGAAGCTTGTTGGAGACACACGGTTTGGTGAAAGATTTATCTGAATAATGTGTGGTCAAAAATATAAATTATGAAGATAGAGTTTTTAACGCAGATGCTGGTTCTGTTGAAACAGAGACAATCTAATTAATATAATATAAAAGTTTAAAGATTTTAATTTTTCCTACATGACTGTTTTTGCCTTTTGGCGTTTACTTAACATAAATTATGTCTTTGATGAGTGATTTAAAACCACCGTGCACAATCGCATGTCATGAACATAAAACAATAGTTGCAATTTTCCGCAGATGACGCACAAGCACATATTAACGACTGATTTCCGGACATAATCAATTGAGTATCTACCCATAGTCTGGTCCCGTGAGGTTATGTGAAGAATTTCCGGTGGTTAGTTAGTTTTTTTTTTATCGATAACGTTGGTCAAAATGTTATGTGGTTGGATAAAGTTCAGGTTGAACAGAGAATGTGGTAAATATCAGCTCATTAGTCCTTTTACTCCACTTAGTTGAAATGTTCGCTTAATTAAAACGTAACCGTAAATTCTTAAAAAACATGTAACGCGAGTACAGTTTATTGGAAAAACTACTCAGCTGATTAAGTAATTAGGAATACCATAATTAGATAAGATACTAAGAATGATCCAAATAAGCTGAAGTTAATTAATGAATTCTTGAAACACTTAAGAATATTCTGTGAACTGCATGCCAAATTCTGGCCAATTTCACTCTTAGTTTCTGCTGGTCATAAATAACAAGAACACTTAATAAATTGAAATTTTAGTTATCCAGTAATGTAAATTAAACCACAAATTTAGAGTCTGTCTGTCTGAAATGTACACTCTCTGATGCAAAAATTGCATTATCTTTTAAATGAACGCGATAGATCAAATTGCAACCGGTGTATTATTAACAAATTTAAAAAAGTAAAGACCTGCTGCGAAAACCCATGGAAAGAAAAACGGAGTTCATTCGCTAATGAGTAAATTACGTGTAATCGAGCTCTAAGGAAGCGCTATCAGAAACTTGATAAACTTAATTAACAAAACATATAATAGGGTCTATCTTGTGGAATTGCTACCACATTTTAACATAAATTAATTTCGTCTCAAGTGCTGACGTACAACCGCTGAATGACAACTCCTTCAGCATATCTAAATAAAACAAACAACGATCGTAATGTTATCTACAATAAATTAATCATACCCACTCAAGTGGAAGACACATTTAAAAATCGGGCAAATTTCCCATTTGGATTTATACAAAATTGGTTATTCAATCCTTTAAAAATGTTAACGAAAATTACTAAATGGTTTGCCGACAGCGCGTGTTATGCGAAAATTAAAACCCGTCAAACATTTGATCGCTTCGAATTTACAGTTTACAGTTATTTTCAATTAAAAATGTTTAGTCTCGATGCACTATTTTCAAGTAATGAAGAGGCTAATCCGTGTGAACGAAACAGACAGTATAGTGTTACGTATTAAATTAGTGAGTAACGCGATTGCTACTATCAGGATGGGAAATGATAATAATTATAAAGCAAATTGTTAGTAGATGTGTGCTCGGAACACGCGTAATTGCAGCGGAATTAGTGTTAACGTCTAACAGTGACTATCTCAGTCTCTATAAATTTTGAACACATTACCATTACGCGTGTCTATCGAGTCATGCATCATTCATTTCATAGCGAACAACCATAAGCACCCCATGTTAATATTGCGGAGACGAATAGGGATGTGGTAGACTCTCAGAATAGGTTTATACGTCCTAAGCTCACAAGCAACGTATATAATATTATAGCTTATGCAGATATTTACGTTGCTAAAAATTAAAAAAAAATTAAGGAAACTTGCAGTTTACTTCATGCTCTAAATAAATTTACTGTTCAAATCCATAAAACGTCGTTATGACTTTTCACCTGTATGCATAATTTCACACGACTAATGCTAATATTAATTTTATATAATCAAGTGTTACTCATTTTATATATGTACCTTAAACCATTAACCATAGTTTTCAAACACATTTATCGTGCTTCGAAAAGTTTTTTAGGATAAATTTTATATCTTGTTCTTAAGCATGTACGAGGTGATTCATCTCAATTAAGTGATCAAAACTTCTACCTAATTATTATCTGTTTTTTGCGGTGGTTTTTGTAATAAAATCGCTGTGTTTTTACTATTTTTTGGAACAAAATTTTAAGCTAAAGGATTTAAAAATTCCATTTTAATAAAAATACGAGAACTGTTTCAACCGTTAATGAAAATATCTTCATTCGTACCTAAATATTTGAAAATTTTGTTGTGTAACTTCACAAGAAACTCCTGTATCTCTCTACAAGAAACATGTGCTGGTATAAACTGTAAAAGAATGTAGCACTTACGAAAAAAATTAAAGAGGAGTTTATTTTACATTAATTTTTAAATGGGTCTTATAAACCTTAAACACTAATAGTGAAATTAGATCTAATATGCAGAACAAAACCGTGATAATCTTTGACAAAATCTGTAATTTTATAAGTCCGTTGTACAACATTTAGTGACTATTTTTACGTCGGACTTCTGCTTTTATTTAATTTTAATCAAAACTGTTCAAAATTATATTTTTTAACCATTATTACTAAAAGATAAGAATTTTATTTCAGTCGTAATTTAAAAGCACAATTTATATTTTACTATTTTTACTTCCCGAAAGTAAACTAAGGTAATATGGTCCATCGGACGACTGGCCAGTTTCATGTTTTCTCGACCCTTCATGTTTCATAACCCCTAGAGTCCGAAAAAATAGGTCTCCCATTTATTTGGGTCTGTCTATCGTCTGTGTCGACTTTAATTACACAGATAACCTCCGAAGTTACTGGACTGATTGTTGTCAAATTTTGTATGTATTGTATATTAGGAATATGATGAAGACGGTAAAAACGCTAACCAAAATTTGCCTAGTCATCTCCACCAACAATTTGATGACATTCCATCAAAATATTTTTTGGTAAACTCCAGTTAAATTTTATAAAATAACATACTTCTGTACTTGTGGTTTATGAATCCGTCTTGATTTTTTACCCAATCCATCCAGATTTTCGCAAAAAAAATACAAATTGCATCATCACATTTTATGCCAGAACATGTGGAAAACTTTGTAGTTGTGCGACTAAAATATCGAATTACTAAGGCGAAAGTCGCTGATTTGATTGGCTCACGGGTCACAGTTTTTGTATTCATGACATTCAGGGCGCCTGTTTTTAATTATAATAAAATAAAAATTATAATCATAATACTTATTAAGAACGTTTTGCTCTATTTTAATTAAAAATGTTAATTTTGAATGATTTTGACAGAGGGGGCTCTGTCTTGTAGAAATAAAATATTTCAAATCAAGCGTTTTCTACGTACTTCATCATCACATTCATTCGATGTAAAAACATAAACAGTGGAAGTTAAGCATGTACAGATAACATTTTTTTTTTCATTGGTTATTTTATATATAGGTCATCATAAAACAAAAAACGCAAAAACAAATTTTATAATATTTCAAGGAAATGAAATTTGTCGGACTGTACTTCAGGGACCGAGAGAAATTCAGTCCGAGAAATCCCTCTTCTTTGAAAAATTATAAGATTTGACAAATAGGATTCATGATGTTGCAGATAAGCGGGTGGGTGGACGGCGCCACTTTGAATTTTTGGAAGTAAATTCTCGACAAAGTAAAAATCAATTTCCATCTAATCAGATAAGCCAATGGAATTCAAAAGCGGAGGTGGGTGGGGTTAGTTTTAGCTTTTTGTCTAGATTACTAGATTCTACTGTTATTCAATATAAAATGCACTTTTCGTCCAACAAAATGAGTGACCTAAAAGAAAATCGGGTGAGTAGGCGGGGCCACTTTGATTTTTTTAAGCATAGATTCGCCACTTGACACAGTAAAATTCAGTCTTCATCTAGTCATAAAAATCAATAAAATTCAAAAGCGACACAAATAACAAGCAAATTCCAAGGAGACGCGATCCGCAAAACTACGGACAATGTAAAATATATTTGAAGCAAATAACTAACGGGACAAAATATCTTCTCAGTAATAATAACATACTTAACTTCAAGTGTTTATGTTTATACTTCCAAAAACCTCAAGCACGGTCAGATACGATGCGTCAGCGCCACACGCAATTGTGTTAAAACAAAAGAGCATGTTATGGAATGTTTCAAGTGAGTTTTTCCATAACAAAACTGGTTATGATGTCATCAACATAGATCACATCAGTTTCAGTGAGCTTATATCCGTGTTAATACCATTCATGAAAAAATTTCAAAGCGGATTCGTACACCACAAGTATACGAGTATATTATTGTATAACATTTAAATAATTTTAAAATAGAATCCTTTGAAATGACGCCATCAAATTGTAGATGGAGACGATTAGTGAAATTTTGGTTAACGTCTTAGCATATACCTACATGATATTTCTAATATACATATAAAATTTGACAGACAGGTAGACAGACGGAAACGAGGACCACTTTTTTCGTATTCTAGAGGTCATAAGAAGTCGAGAAAACATGAAACCGACAAGTCCCCTAGCTTACGATCTGGAGGTAAAAAAATGTGTCTCTAATGGACCACCATAGTAAAGGAATTTTTATGTACAATATTCAAGTAAATTATGTTCGAAATTTGAAACAAAATTGGCCTAATAAGTATTATCTAGACTAAACTTCCAGAATTCTTCGAGAAATTATAAAATTAGATTTTTCGGAATTTCATTGATTTTATAAGTTACAAAAAATAGCTACGTTGTAACATAAAAAAAAATAGTTCGTGAGGGAACCGAACCCACGGCCCTAGGATTATTAGCACGACTCTTAACAAATTAATCGGCCATTGTTTTGCTTTCCTGTTATTCTGTTATAAAATGTTATATAAAAAAAAGTAAACAATCAAAACAATTTCATAAAAAACAAGTATAGTAGTAACGTATGTTACTTTGTAAAAATTAAATATTAGGAGTATTTATCATGCAAAATTTTTAGATAACGTTGTTGGTGGGGATGATCAGACAAATTTAGGTTAGCGTTTTAGCATCTACACGATATTCCTGACAAACATGCAAAATTTGGCAAAAATCGGTAGTGTTTAGGATATAGATAACAGATAGGCCACAGACGCGCGACAAACGAACGACGACAGACAAACGGAAACGGGTGACCTATTTTTTCATACTCCAAGTGTTATAAAACGTCGAGAAAACATTAAAGTGGTCATTCGCCGGATGGACTCTATTACAATACTTCCTTAGTATACCCTCGAGATGTAAAAACGAAATAATGCTCCTTTTAATTACTTGACAACGATATACGTCGACATAAATAAAAATAAATATAAACAAACACAAAAAAATAAATTAAACATAAATTAACAATAGTAGTAAAGTAAATTGTCTTTATCATTTGAAGAATGTTTAACTTTTACATCTTCTTCTATATAATTTGGAACCCCTGTTATTAGCAAGTTACTAGATCTTCTAAAATCCACTAGTTCAGGGAGGAAGCAATTTAAGCCAGATGTCTTTAATCATGTTTTCATTTTTGTTTTCGAGAAGATGCCATTTGAATCTTTATTGCAAAAATTTTAGTTGATTTTAATATTTCTATGTACATTTTTTCCGTAGATTCTCAGTCGTGTATTTTCTTTCCTATAAAAAAGCAAACTGTAAAAAAACTTAACTAACGTTTCAATCTGTATAGAAAATCATGTAATGAACTTAAACATATTTTCAAAACTGTTGAAAAAACAATGCATTAAGGTAGGATTATGCAACTACACATGAAATGGTTTGATTAAATTTAGTATCTTGAGATGACGTAACATAAAACTTTACCAGTAGTTCGATTTTCGTGTGTACGTTGTATAGTGTTTCGCGTGTACCCAAACATTGAAATCTTCAGTCACTTTGACAAGGAATTCAAAAACGCCAAATCAAAAATTGAGGTCCACCATACATGGGAGATGCAAATTAAATTGCAATCAGTAGATAAAATTTTGACGATTAGTAGTTGTTATGAAAAAATATGAAATTCAGAACGAAGACGATAGCCGAAATCGATACTCAAAAATTAAAAAAGTACTTTTTTAACAAATTCCACTAGTCTAAACAGTTATTTTGAATAAAATACTTTTATCTTAATTTTTAATTTGATTTCAGCCAGTGTTTTATCAAACATTATTATCAGCCAATAACAAACAAATAAAATTGTAGGGTTATAAGCTTGGATGAAGTTAAATGACTTGCGGTTAAGTCATAAAATGAACATAACCAAAACAACATGCTCGTTTTAATCTTCAGAGAACGACCTTATTAATATCAGCGGAACATTTGTGGTGAAGGTTTTCAAACAAAAACTATTCAGTTTAAACAACCCGTTAAATAGAAAACTGTAAGCATCACAACAAGACTCCCTAAGGCTCTACCTTTGAAAACCACGTACCACTGAGAGAAATCATTTTGTACCACTTAGTAGCTCTTCCAGTTTTGCAATCGACTGTGTAACGTTAATTCGGTCTAATCGAAAATGTTCGCTGCATGCTAAGATCTCCTCAGACGACCATATGGTCAACGTTCATAAAGGTCTAACGTAATTTAGTTCCAAACTCGCGACTTAATTCAAAATTGTAATAGATAGGTACTCTGTTTAAATTACATTTCAAATTTTAAAATTAGTTCCAAAATTTTCCCCTAAATTGCAGTCATAAAGCGAAAATTTATTGAATAACAGTTAAAGAAATAAAATAAAATCTTTTATTCAAAATACAGAAGTGTATGTTAACTAAGTTAAACAATTTTTAACAAATACGCTTGATTAAACACATTATTTTAAATAAAATATCAGCATCAGAGTTTTTAATTAATTAAAAGAGTGTTTTATTAAACAATGTAAGAAAAAAATAAAATTGTATTGTTATAGTCATCGTTATAAGCTCGAATGGAATTAAATGACTAGTTGCGGTTAAGTCATAAAATTAACATAACGTATAAGCAAAACAACATATTCCTATTATTAATCTTAGGAGAATGACCTTCTTAATATCAACGCAACATTTGTATTTTTGAAAAACTATTCATTAAAATATTCTATCAAATAAAAATACGGTAAGATTTGCAACAAAACACAAAAAGATTACTTCCTAAATCACTACCTTGGAAAACCACGTACTCTCGAGAGAAATCATTTCGTACCATTTAGTAGTTCCTCAAGTTTTGTAATCGACTGTAAAGTTAATTCGGTCTAATCGAAAATGTTCGCTGCATACTAACAATAACATCTCCTAAAACGACCATATGGTCAACGTTCATACAGGTGTACTGTAATTAAGTTCCAAAATTTGACCACACACCGGTCAGTTTAATCAAAATTTGTAGTAATTGACGGATTTATTGCACTTTACAAATAACTCATTGTAGGCATTTTTTCAACTTGTAGTTGTATTGACATTATCTATAATTAAGGATAAAAGTTCCCAAACTGGAAGAATTAAATTTACTGAAAAATGTTGGTCAGTGTTCCAGGATTTAAAACTAAATGAATGAACAAACTCTCCACAATAAATACAGTATGTGTGTAAAACACAAAACTTGTATTGAAATAACAGTCAGTTAATTAAAAAAAAAATTAGAGTTCCGACTTCATTTCTATCAATTTGCAAAACAGTGCTATTATAATTGATTTTTTTTTCCTTCGGACTCGTTCTCATTCTTCATTTTCCGCTTCAGAGCCAAAATTACATACTTATAAAACTTTAAAGGCAGCTCTAAATATTCCGTTTAATTTCCGTAATAACTCAAAACTTATCGAATAAAAATTTAAAAAATAGACCGCCAAAAACCCAAGCATTGTTGACATTATTAGTTTACAAACCTTGCAAAAAACGCCGCCGCCGCCGAAGCCTGAGCGGAGGTCCCCGGCATGCCGTTCACAGCAAAAGTGTACTTAGTTTCCGAATAAACACCGTACACAGCACTGTCATGTTGCATCGCACCCCCCACGTAACACGCGGTTGCACTCTGGTACCCCACAACCCCTTTCACTTTTTCCATTCTCTGCGCGGCGGGTCTTTGATTCTTGGCCTTTGATGTCGGCCTGAGACTCCGATTGTTGATCAGTCTGTCGTGGCTATCCATTTGCGGTTTAGTGGTTTGCTTCCTACGCCTTGCGTCTACTGCCGCCTGTGTTGGGGCAGGCACTGGAGCCGCCGCTGATCGGGATTTCGCGCGCCCATTCACCGTCTCCCACTCTGACGGCCGCTGCTGGCTTCGGACGCTTTGGTTGTGATGAGACATGAGGTGGCTGTAGTGCCCATTCATGTTGCTCTCCGGGGGCGGCACGTATTCCGTGCTCTTGATTACCTCCATGTCGACCTGGAAGAAGTAGTTGGGTTAGTCACGGATGTTACACGAAATCGGAACAGGTTGTCATATTTGATTTGATTAGCTAGTCCCAAAAGGGAGAATTTTTGTTTGTTTTGTTGGGTGATTTATTTGACTGACGATACCATGATACTGCATTTTTCCGGAATTACGACTGAAACGACAGAAGGTTAATTCCTGTTTTACGATATCAATGATTGGTCTTGCAGAAAATTGGGGTCGTATCAGTTATTTTGAAGGATTCGAATACAAAAGAATACACTGAACACATGTGGTAGTTTTGGAACCTTTGTTCCAGGTTGTGTTCGTTGGATACCCCTATGAATAATCATGGTAATAATAGAAAAAAATCGTGTGTATAAAGAAATCGACAGAGTCTAAAGTTTCAAGATCAGGGGTGCACAATTGTATTATGTACCCACTAATAACATTTACTATTTTTAACAGTTTGGAATGCCTCGTTTAATTTTCATTAAATGTGACGTGATTAATGTGTCAAAATCAAAACTGAGATATTATCCTCCAATAAATCCTTATTCAAAAAGCAGTCCTAAGACGTAGTGCCTCAGTAGAAAAGTTTTATTCATATTTTTTTCGTAGAATTCTTCAATAAAATTGTCTTCAGAAGCGTAATCCAGTGCATATGCGGCTTTTTCTCATTTAAATTCATTTGACGAGAAATGAAAAAAAAAGATGAATTAATTAAATACACGTATAGACACATACTATTTTATACTTTAATTACAATTTACTTACTACTCAAACTTTTTGTAAGAATCATAATATCAAATTTACATTTGACTATGACGGCAGATCAGGTCCGGTCAGGTTGGGTCAGGTCGGGTCAGGTGTGGTCAGATCTAGTTAGGTCAGGTTAGGTCAGCTCAGGTCACATCAGGTCAGGTCAGGCACGTCACATCAGGTCAGGTCAGGTCATGCACATGATAAGATCGGCACTATCATTGCGGTCAAAAACAAAATAGAATGGATAAGTACGACTAAAGAAATGGAATACTCTGAAAAACGTCATGGAACAATAATAAAAGAAAAAGAAGCAGAGGAGAGAAAGGAAGAAAAAATGTGAAAATGATAGCATTAGGTGCGGGTGGTTCCGAACAGTTATTACTATACTCTCCAAGGAGGGGTTTTAGCCGGTAGGAGTCCGGCACTCCCTAGTACCAACACTATTTGGATTTTTCCTCGTCCGAGAAAAGGTAAAGTTAGGTCACACCAGGTTCAAGCTAGGTCGGCAAGTTAATCCAATGCATGTAAGAATTTTTCTGATATGTAGATTAATTTGATAAGAAATTAAAAAAAAAGATTAATTATATAATTAAATACACGATAGACGCATATTATTTTATAAATTTAACTATCATGTACTTACTACTAAAAACTTTTTCTAAGAATGATTAAACAAATTTTTATTAGTTGGCTATCGCGGCACGTTAGATCAGTTCAGATCAGGTCAGATCAGGTCAGGTCAGGTTAAGTCAGAAGTGAAGTGGAATTGGGCATAAGAGTGAATGCTGATAATATGATTGAGATGATAGAGAATGAAGAGGGATGAATGGCAACAGAAACGATGTTAGTTATAATAATGAAAGCGAAATGTGAGTATGAAAGACAGAGAGAAAGGAGAGAGGAAGTGAGAGGTGAGTGAATAAAAAGAAAAGAAAAGAAAAGAAAAAAAAGGCAATAATAAAGACAAGCACGAGAGAAACAAGTTCAAAAAAGTGAAAAGTGTGACAAGAAAGCAGATGAAAATAAATGGGAACAGTAAGGAAGATAAGAACTAATAATAATAAAAAAAAACAGGGAAGAGAAAGACAGGCAATAATTAAGGAGGATAGAAAGAGAGGCTAAATAGGTAAAGTTAGCAAAACAACTAATAATAATAAAAAAAACCAGGGAAGAGAAAGACAGGTAATAATTAAGGAGGATAGAAAGAGAGGCTAAATAGGTAAAGTTAGCAAAACAAAATTGGGAAGAAGTAATGGTCAAGGACAAGGAAGAAGCAAGTGTCAACCAACCACCCCCTTGAAGTAATGCTAACGCGGTTCCGAGGGGGTAGGAGAACAGCTGGTCGAGAAAGGAGTTTTAGTCGATAAAAGTCCGACACTACCAGGGACGGTCGAACCTAAGGCCCTGGTACCCATGAGGGTTTCCCCTTTCACAGAAAAAAAAAGGTTCGGTTAGGTCAGGTCAGGTTAGGCCAGGTCAGGTCAGGTCAGGTCCCCTGAAGTAATGCACAAGCGGTTCCGGTGAGAACAATGAAGAGGGAGAAGGGTTTTTAGTTCATAGGTTCGCCTCCGACCATCTTGGGATGGGAATCCAACACTATCTGGGACAACTTCCCAGGTGCCAGTGAAGGTTTTCTCTCCGCCAGAAAAAAGAGGTTAGGTCATATCAGGTCGGGTCGGGTCAAATCAAGTCAAGTCAGGTCAGGTCAGGACAGGTAAATTACAAGAGAAGATCTGTACTATCATTGCGGTCGAAAACAAAAGAGAATGTATAAGTACGACTAAGAAATGAAATACCCTTAAAAACTTCAGTGACAGGATAATAAACGAGAAAGAGGCAGAGGAGAGAAAGCAAGAAAGCATATGAAGATGACGGCATTAGGTGCCTGGACGTAATATCTGCCGGTGGCTCCTAGATGACCTCACTATTCAAGGAAGCGTTTTAGTCGGTAGGAGTTCTGTACTCCCTAGTGCGATAGCAGTACTACGTGTACGTGCATTTTTCGTCTACAGAAAAAAGTAAGGTAAGGTCACGTCAACTCATGTCTGGTCAGGTCATATCTGGTCAGGTCATGTCTGGTCAGGTCATCTCTGGTCAGGTCATGTCTGGTCAGGTCATCTCTGGTCAGGTCATGTCTGGTCAGGTCATGTCTGGTCAGGTCATGTCTGGTCAGGTCAGGTCAGGTCAGCTGAGCAGAAGTTGAGGAAGGCAATGCAGAAAATAAAATACAAAATAGAGCCGGACCAGATCGCTCAACTCCCAAGATAGCTAAACTAGCACTTAACACGAGATTCGAAAAGACGTTGAAAATAATGAAAGACACTCTAAGGATGGGAAAGACCCCGGTTGAATGGAAAACCACCAGATTGGTCTTGATCTTGAATCCAGGATCTAGAAAATTTTGACCCAGCTGCTTTGAACAGTTGATTTTGAAACTCTTGAAAGAGGAGCCGCAGGATGAGACCAGAGAACTGGCTGACAACCAGTACGGCTTTAGAGAGGGGTGTACCGGGGAGACAGATCATAGACGAAGCTAACTCGGAACATAAGGGGTGAAGTACTCTTTGTTGATGACTTAAAAGGGTTTCTTATAAAGAAAGAAAAGGAGACTACTATACAAGCCGCAAGGAAATAGACAATAGCCGAGTGGCAAAAGAAGTGGCAGAAGTGAAGGTCAGATTTTAGAGAAAGTGAGAAATCATGACTGATAAGGCTCAATGGGCAAAAAAGGTGATAGCAAACGTGAAGATGTGGATTAGACAGAAACATGGATTCGTGAATTTCTCTATAATTCAGGCATAGATGATTTAAGACCTACCTCAAGAAAATTGGAAAGCCAAACACAGAAACCTGCTGGTATTGCAACAAAAAAGATGGCCTAAATATGTGTAAAATGGATGAAGAAGAGGCAAGAAGCAAACTTAAAGCTAAAAACTGAAATTAGTCCAGATAATGGCAGGGTTATTCAATAAAAGTATAGACCAAAAGGAAAATGACCAATAACTGGTAAAGAGATAACCAAGGCAGTCGCTGTCACTAAAGTAATACCGATTGGTGGTTCTGATGACAGCAATTGGGCAAAAAAATAGGAGTATGAATTTTAGTAGGTAGTCCCGTCTTAAATTCCTCAGAACGAATGAGTTCCTGGGGGTACGCAAATGTATTTTCCCCACTTCCCGAAAATAAAGTCAAATCAGGTCAGGTCAAGATAGGTCAAATTTTTATTGGGATGATTAGACAAATTTTGGTTAAACGCTTATCAAGCTGACGCTAGTCTCCACACACACTCTAGATTCCAGAGCAATTGGTTCAGTGGTTTCTGGGGAGCCAATTTTAAGTTGGACATGCGATATCATAAGTCCCCATTGTAATGGAAGATGCGATGACAGAAGTTGCGATCGCGAATATAGGAATCGAGAGTCGCAATTCCAACTTGAAATTGGCTCCCAATAAGTTAGTTATAAAATTTTGTTGTATATTGTTGATTTTAAAAATTTATAAGTGTTGTGCTGTTTTGCGATGATATGGATGGCAGCACCGAGGAAAGCTAAAATACCCAATGGAGTTAGCTTCTTTGAGATAAGATGTGAGAAGATCAGGGCAAATCTTCTGTAAAAGTGACGCCCAAGTCAATCTACGACGATACACACTGCAAAACGTGGCCCCCAAGATTATATTGCATTTTGGGATTTTTGCTGCCTAGATGAGGTGCACAGCATTTTTTTGATATTGAAGGGCATAAGCCATTTTTGCGGCCTTGCATATAGTGTTATTAAATCCGCCTTTAAAACATTATTAGGAGTTATACAGTTTCAAGTCGTCAGCGAACAGAGCGAAAGGACTGGAAAGTTCTACGGTAAAATCGGCAATCATTCTCTAAATTTGCAACTTTTGCTCGTAATTATAAATTACTCTATCTCAAACATAAGGACGGAAAAAGTAGGTATTAAAAAACATTCTTATAAGCAAGATACTACAGAAAAAATTCAGAGGCAGAAAAGAAAAGAAATAATCGCAAAAATTAATAAATAAAAGGAGAAGTTTCTAAAAAATGTTAAATCATAAAAGAACAAAATACAGATCAGGATAATCTTTTAATGCTACAAAATGAACTGCTTCTAAGCAATATACTGTCGTCTGATACTTTTGGACGCGGTGCTGATTTCCATTAAAAACATACTAAAATAATCAAAAATAAGTAAATGCAACGCGACAAGTTCTTCTAATAACGTTTTGGATTAGCTCTAAAGAAAAACAAGTAAAACAATAAGATATTTTTCAAAAATAGTTATATGTTATTAACGGCTTAATCCTTCGATTGTGCGTTATAAGAGGAGGTTGTCGTGACAAATAATGGAAAACCACAAATTCGCAACGGCCGTTTTTACTCGCCTCAGGCGCTTCATAAAAAGCTGAGGCGACGATAATCAACATCTCACTTGCAAAAATGCCATCTGTTTGTTTTTCAAAGCAAAAATAACACCAGCCTTGAAAGCCAACCATTGTTAATTGTTACAATAATATAGTGGTCACGGTGAAACCTCCACAAAACTTCGCTTGCTTCTCTAATGAGCGAAAGGATTTGAATAGAAATGCAGCTTCGAGCTTGGAACGAAACGAATATAAACGCTTTTTCTAGAACCACAAAGCAAAATTTTAGTTCAACTAGTTTCTGATGTCGGTAATAAGTAACTTACAAATAACTGCAATGCCTGTGCATGAGCTTTAACTCGAAAAACTAATACACAGAAAAAATACAAAATTAACTCAAAATCCGTTTCAATCAGTGATTAATGCAAACGATCATTATTTGGAGATAACTGTTAATTAAAGTTTAATCAGATTTGCTGCACGTTAGTTAAAATGATCAATTAAAGTTAATAGTGCGTTTTACTGGAAAACAATCCTCCTACGTTCTTTTTGTAACGGAGATCTCTGGTTGTCGATGCATCGATTCTTCGTTTCATTTCTCCGTATCAATAGCTATTACGTTGTTATTACGTCGTGTTGACAATATGTTGGCTTATTATTCCCTTGATGTTAACAACCTCTATCCAATTTACCACAACATTAACATTTACATTAAACAGGAATCCATTAAAAACATGTTTTTATGTAAAAAATATAAGCTTACATCAGAATAAATTGAAACTTTGCATAATGAGACCTGGAGAGTTGTGAGAACACCGACAGGTAGTCGTTCCTCATGTTACTCGTTGTCAAAGTAACAAATATGATACTTAACAACTTTGTTAAATAATTCCCATAATTATGTAAATATGGCTAACAAAAGGAGAAAAAAAACGCTACACGCAGCCACCATTTTTAAAGATTTTACAGTACGTTTTGCCTTTGTTTATCCCTTTTTCGTCTTAAGTAGTTTACAGCCAGACTTAACTACTCTACTATAAAATATTTAGGATCAACAAATATGCCTTTTGTACAGTGTTTTAAAGTATATAACAGTTGGAGTTCGGGCCTCCATAAGTATTAAATCCGGTCCTGTACCTCAATTTTACAAGACGTCAAGTCGCGTGCTTAACCATTCCAATTACTTAATATTTCAACTTGCAACTACCACTGTTGACATTACAAAACACGTTTTAGCTCTTCTTATTGTCAGATGCACTTAGATAATTATTGTAATGTTTACTACGTTATTTAAGGCTTGTAATTGCTATGAAATACAAAGTAAGTAACTAATTGAGTAAGACGGTCTAAACTTTCTACAAGCAATCAAATTATTTATTTGTACACACATCTAAGAAACAGATACAATCTAATTGCGGGTGCTGCAGTAACAGCGTTAGTTTTATGTCTGCATTCCTAGTAGTAAACCTTCTGTCTGCCAATAAGAAAAATTTAACCAACCCGTAGAAACCCATGTAGTTGTTAGATTATTTTAGATACTCTAGAAAAAGAGATTAATGCATTGTCAGAAAAAGTGTCACTTTGTAATTTAAATATTTACACAAAGTGCTGTTAATGATCCTCTAGAATCAAATCTTTAAACGTGGATAAACACTTTTCTCTGCAATGTCAATTTTCTAATAGCTTTTATTTACCGCCGCAAACCGCAATGTTTAGACAAGGCGAAAAAAGTTTCATGGAATCGCTTCAGTAATAATCACACAACAGAAACAAGCTTCTGCCATATAAGGATCTCGAGAAAGTTCGTTATTGCAGTACACACAGTCTTTATCAAATAATTACACAATTATTTTAAAAAGAAAATTATGTCATGTATGGACATTGTGTGTATATTTCTTTGATGTAGACGAGTTAAAACCGTTTTTGCAAATATTTGTCAGCCTTGCCTCCGATTAATAATTGTGTTCTGTGAAGGAATTACCCAGACCACAAAACGAAAGTAAACAAAAAGCTTCTCGCCTTCGCCCCAAGTCATGCCCATTGATCAAAGGTAATGACCGAAGACGGTTAAATGCAGCCTCCAATGGTACAGATCCAACGTCCTTTTTGCTCTCCGTACATTACCAAACAACAACCGCAACTGCAGGCATCAAACGAACAAACAAATTTGTCAAAACGTCAACCGGAAAAGGGAGACGCGGAGCTCGTTTTTATACACACTGTTTGGCCAATTTGCCAAAGTTCTTGTAATTTTTGTTGTGATTCAATTACGTTGATTTATTCTCCCGCTTTAATGGCCGACTCACTCATTTATGTTGTTCACGACTCGTTGCCCTTATCTGATTCACAACTTTAAATTTAGGCGATTGGTAAAAGACGGTCTCGGACACAAAAGTTTGGATGAGAGCGAAAGTGCGAGCGTTATTTATTCGCTTTCATATATTCAGATCTACAGTCAGAACGCTGAGCTGGAGGAAATCGGTGGAAATACTTATGAAATTGATCCCTGGAAAACTATTATGGAAAATGTGCAGTGTCATAGCAATGCGTGCGGCGGAGCGTTCGAGATGTAGGTTTTTGTTTGAAGTTGTATAGATAATTGAAAACGAGACTTTAGATTGATTATTGATCTCCCATGACTCGCTCTTTCACAATACGAATTAATTGTTGTAACAGTAAAATAATCGGTCGGAGTGATTTATGGTCGTGATGGTGGGAAAAGCATCGTACGAGAACAAATCATCGTTAATGCTGCAACGCATATTTCCGTTCCTATGCAGGTGATGATCCTTGTGCAAACTTCCTAATTCCATCATTATTGCAATTCTTCTTCCGAATTGTTCTATCAGAAGAATTCTATCAATCACTCTTAGTGTCAGTTCTCTGGTCCCTACTGAAGTTTACCCAACGTCGAGGATTATCCGGATTTAGAACTCACAATGTTGAAATATACACCTATCAATCAAGACACTTCAATCGATTCATTATCACTGTTATAGGCTACTTCAATACATCAATACCCAATTAAATGTTTACGCAGGTGTCCAGACGAGAGCTTTTAAATCTGAATTCCATCACCGAAGGCCTGCACAGATTTTAATTTAACTTTCGATGTAATATACTCGAGATACATGTTGCTATTATGCGCAAAATAATCTTTAGTGAGTGCTTCTCGCAAAGTTTTATTAATTTCCAAGTTTCCAACAGCAAGACTTCTCAATGGACTGAGATAATTATTTTCCAGGACGTTTACAGATTAGATTAAAGCAGCAACACAAGAGCAGCTTAGGTCCCGTCTGCAGGAAAAAAAATCCCTTATGCATATACAATCAAAACGTCACAACCCAGGCAGTAAATTCTGCACTAACATGATTAAAGGATTTTGAAACAGGCCATAAGAACCCTCCGGTTGCACCCTCATTCACCGGATGCACAGTAAGTGAGTCAAGTACCACCCCCGCCCACCCTATCTGCCGCAATCTCGGATTCTCCCTGATGTCATCACGCCGAACACAAATTATTACACTTCCGGTCCCTTTATCGCAATCTCGATAAGTAATATTAAAAATAGTAGAAGAAGTGTGCAAGCAGTTATGTCGGTGTCAAAGTGTTGAGTCACAAAGCGCCTCAGTAAGTTACGAGACTTTCACCGTTTTCAGTATAAATAATTTATCAACAGCACACTGCAATGATTAAAAACGCTCGAGAAACGGCGATTATTTACGTGGTAAGTGCGGTGGGACCACTTTTTACTTCCCGGTTGAGACCACGTGTTCAAAAGACCCTTAACGCAAATGTTACGTAAACAAAGCATTTTTTTTCTGCGGTGGCAAGTGGATTTGTGGGTGAAGAAAATTCATTTTTAATAAAGTAAAATAAAATACGAGTGATGTGAAAACAATGCGTTGGCCGCTTTTGTATATCCAAGGTAACAAAGCATGAGGAAAAAAATTAAAAAACATTTAAACACTGGGATGATTTTAAATACGTATCATGCTTTTCATTAAATATTTGCAAGAAAGTAATAAACGTGAGGCAGTTGGAATAATCGTTCACAAGTTTAATAAATTTTCTACCGAGACGCGAACAAAATATTCATCGAATTTATTTTAAAGTAAGTCGTTAATGTTTGGGTCCTACAATTCTGTATCTGTAAAAATATAAACAAAAATTGGCTACAATTTTGACTGTTTTGCGAAAATTTGTAAAGTACTTTATAAAATCTAAATAGGATTTACCATGCAAAATTTTGAGGTGACTTCATCAAATTGTTGGTGTGGAGGTTTATTATTTTAATTACAATTTTCCCAACTACACTATATTTCTAAAATACGTGTAAAATTTCACAACAATCAGTCCAGTAGTTTCAGAGCTTTTCTGTCTAATAAAAATCGATACAGATGACAAATAGAATGAAATGAACCCTATTACAATACTTCCTTCGTTTACATTCGAAAAGTAAAAAAAAACTGGAATATAGGTCGATACATTTTTCTGAAATTATGTTGTAAAGTTGCAAATATTATCTTACTCGTTGTAGCTGAGAGTCAATTAAGTAAATGTTCAATTGAATCCTTTAAAAAATCTAGAGACCCAGTTACTTAGCACTTTCAAACCATAATCAGTACACCGGCCATTGTTTTCAGCGAACATCCTGATCGATATGACTGGCGATAATATGAATTTAAAAAGAATCGAGGCTTAGCGATCTCAGAACATTGTAGTAAAGGATTACACTGGGTCAAGGCTTTTAACATCAAAATAACATTATTTACAAGAAAAGTACATGGGGAATTTCACCTAGTAACCTGTACAAATTTAGTATTTCTTTATTGAATATAAGACATATCTAACTATACAATCTACCTGAACATTTTCTGATGTTTATTCAAACTTATTTAGTCAAAAATTTTATAATATTCAAGCAATTTTCGGCTTCGTATAATTTTTATTCTACCAATGTTTCGCCCCTATGGAATAAAAAAATTTGGCAAAGCCGAAAATTGCTTGAATCCACAATTCATCTGAAGACAATGGACGAAAAAACTATATAAAACGCTTTTCAACTTTACCCTACTAGTGTTTAAAACACTAGTTTTATTGCTCCCTCGCAAAAACATTATTATTTATACCAGAATCTCTGAGCAAATTCAGTGATCCCACAAACGTCGCAGGAATAATTTTCTGTAAAGCCCTTCTGAGGCTACTGAGGCTTCAAGTCACGTATTATCTAACCAATAAAAACAGAGGTTTGTTGTTCACGCGTCAGTAATGTGCTATTGATATGACAATTATCGCCAAAAAGTGGAAAAAGGTCCTTAAATGTGGTCGCTAAATCAAACACATTTAAACACCGAATGAATTTACGAAAGAATCCAAGGGAGGAAAAAGTTTTGCCAAAAAAATTCTACTACGCCGGAAATTTCCTAAAAAATATTTCTAGACAATGTCTTTTTATAAAAAAGCCAATTTTGCTGTGGAGTATTACCGTAGATTAATTTCATAATTCATATTTATGTATATGTATTGACGTGAAATTAAATGTTCCTCAAAAAAAAAATCAGCAGAATAAATTTTACAAAATCCTGGGTTTTTTCAGTAATCCTTGTAAAAAAATTGATTTAATGTGTATGGTAGAACCTCCCTCCCCTTGACGTACAATCAAACGAATCAAGTTTTTTTGAAAAAAAAAGTAGATTCCAATTACAATGTAAGAAAAAAGTGGCTCATGAGGGGATTGAACCCGCTACGAAATTGGACCAATGTGGATGTTTTGTATTTCTCTTATATAAAAGGTTAACGATGACGTTATCAACTTTCTGCCAGCGATGAATAATAAATTTTAATTAACCCTGTAACCGCTACTAAATTAACGTTAACGTTTCCCAAAATTTTAAAGTGATCCATTCAATAAAAGAAGGTCCTGGCCAGGGAAGCGGATTTACCGTCCCGATTATGAAGAACGCGTAAAAATTACCTCGAGTTGAGTGGAAATTAAGCCATAACCGCACTATGTCTTTCTCTGCACCTTATTAACTACTTCATAATCCGTGAGATACAAAGTTTTATAAAGTTTATCATACAAAAAACTTATAGATTCATTATTATTTACAACACTGTAATAAAAATTTTATGGTTTCTGTCAACAGTATTATAGAAAAATTTTGGAAACATTGTGTTAAAAATATTTGGCACGAAATTTATGTTGGTTTGGAAACACCGATTAATCTTAATATTAACTGCTTGTGAATTTTTCACAACTCTTTGCCTTGTAGCACTCCTTTCAAACTCAGGCCGCAATTTGTCCACTCCTCCCTTGTTAGAATAAATATGACAAATTTAACGAGCATTTACGCGTTTATGTGAAAATTTATTATTCAATGTCATTTTAAATTTCTATTACAAATTGCATTTGTGTTCTGTACATCTATTTATGAGTAACAAATACTCATACATGTACGTATTATTTATCGCATATTTGTAGTGTGTAGGTAATTGGGTGGTAAACGTATTCTCTGGGGTGAACCAGTGGCCACGGCTGTCTTGATTTAATTTACATCCCCATTATGCGGTCCACCATATGGTTTAATCATGGAAGCATAATAAAGTTTTTAAACCTCGTGGGGTTGCAAAGATGCGCCTGAAAACTGCTGATTTCCAATCATAATACGCGTCAACCACTCCCGAAACCACCCCGCCGACTTCCTCAATAACTCTCCCCTAATATTATTTTCATTCCGAAACATCAATTTCTTCACACTGTGGTGTAAAATATGATTTTATGTACACCCTGCCAAAACGGATTACAGTTCGTGAGCTTGTGCTGGATTGGGTGAAAGAAGCTTGATATTATGGGGGGCTGTAAACTTTTACACACGAATATTTTATGAAAGTTTTTTATATTTCTGTTTGCAACCAAGAGAGGTGACTTACGGAGAAGCCGTTAACACTTCTCGAAAATACTGCCTCCAATCATGACTCTCCCCTCTCGAATGCAATTTATCAGGCATTAAAAAGAAGGAGGAAGTAAATTGCTGGCGAAAAATGGGCGAAAATCGGCGGTATTGTGACATTTTTTAGAGTAATAGCCTAAACTATCACTTTATCCTTAGACATCTAGCAGAGCGAGAGAAATGGCCCATTGAGCACTTGCTAAAGTAAAGCAGGCGATAGAAATACATCATGGACCAAGGAAAATCAGGGAGAGTTCCCCGTACGGCCACCTAATGACGCTTATAGCAGTCGTTAAGATCCTTGCCGCTTATTACGAAGCTGAGTCAGTTTCGAACAGAGGTTCCAAAAATATCAACTCTACGGTATACCACTTCTTTCATTAAATGTCACACAAATCTGTAAAGCTGTCAAAACGTTTTATAAAAAAGTTTAAAACATTATTGACCACAAAAAATATAAAAAATAATAAGCTATTGATAGCCACGGGAGCTTTACGTGTACATGAACACAAAAAATTTAACTTAGGCATCTATAAAAATAATTTTTATAGCAAAAAATGTCGATTAGAATTTATTACCCACTATGCATGCTTTATGATTAGTTAAAGAATTCCCATAAAGAGTATTATATGGTATAAAATAAATTGAAAAAAAGTAAACGCGTTAGTAACTATCGACTTTAATGCCAATATTTCTCTTTCTGTCTGAAAGATTATTTTTGTAGTATTACTGGTTTACTCGTTGATTTTTACTTAAATATTGTTTCAGTTGATAAATGACAAATTTCATGTTTTGTCGACGTTTTCTAGTTCTCCAAATATGAAAATACGTCTTGTGTTTCCATCTGTCCGTCTGTTTGTCTGTCGTCTCCCATCTGTCTGTTGATTTTAATAGTTCGTTAAAATGCGACTACAATGATATACAACATTTAGATTTATTTCATTTTCAGTTGATAAAAAATATATAAACATAGAAACATGAAAGTTGAATGAACAAAACGATTACAATTTTACGACAGCTCAAACATATGTAAAAATAACTGCTTTTGAAACAGATCTTCATAGTTATAAAATAAAGTGTGAGTGCTTTATTCCACTCAACTTCGAAATTTTTGTTTATAAATTTTACTTGTCCGAAAATTTGGTCATCTCAAAATTCTTTTAAGTACATCTCGCTTTAAATTCACAATGTGTCATGTTCTATTATAACATGGGTTACTTAATAATGTTACAGTATTGTGGTTATCAGTGACAACCTACACATCAAAAATGATATATGTATTTGGTTCCTTAAAAGGTTGATGACGTCATCAGGACAGCATGTGCATTTACATTTACTTTGCTAATCCCTCTATATTATTGTAACTTCAATCGACTCTGAAGTTCAGTCCAACAAATCCCGCTTCTTTGAAAAATTATAAAATTTGGTTTTAAGCAACGGAAATAATGTATTATCAGTATATGCTTAACTATATCGAAAGAATGCGATGATTAGGCACGTAGCAAGATGCCTGATTTAAATGATTTTGTCTACTCAAAGCAAAGGAGACAAAATTCAAAATTATTCTTTATTTGATTAGTAATCCAACATTTCTACGGCACGACCACCGACTTTACCGTCCGTCAGGGCTCTTTAATTGTTATTAAAATACGGATTTTTTTGCCAAAACATGGATGCCTAAAGTAAAAAATTGGTCAAACGCTATTTCGACAGAACTTTTCTCGCCCTTGAAGTATAATCCGACAAATCCAGCTCTTTAAAAAAATTATAAAATTTGATTTGACGATTTTCGTTTTGTGATAACCTCTGTAAAGCAAAAACCAACGGCATAAATAATACCTCCGTAGCCCCTGCGCCGTATGGACAATGTAAAATATATTTAAAGCACTTAACTAACGGGATAAAATGTCCTTCAGCACTAGGCAGTAACAATCTGAAGCTCAAGTGTTTATTTATATTCATACATCGAAAGAATGTCACCTAGAAATTAGTTTGATTTGGATGATTTTGTCTTCTTAAAATAGAGAACTAAAATTATTAATTAAACCACAATCGAACAAAATGTTGTAAATATTATAATTCTTATTTTATCATTATTATATAAAGACATGCATATTAACGCACTGTAAAAAAATGGGGTGATTCGTTCATAATTTGACCAATAAAAAATTTTTAAAAACCTCATAAACATAGATAATAATCAATGCGATAGAAAAAGAGAAAAAAAACGAAAGGCCAAGCTTGGAATCGAACGCGCGACATCCGGTCCGTATTTCTCAACCTTAACCACTAGACCACGATCGTGACGCCTAATTGTAAACTACTATTATACCGTGCTTTATGTTTTTGTAAAAATTTGGACGGTTTCGTACACCACACTTATACGAGTAGATTGTTGTATAACAGTTGAATCAAATAAACATATAATCCTTCATCTGCATGATATTTCTAATATACATAAAAAATTTGACAACAATCGGTCCAGTAGTTTCGGAGATTACGTAGCTAATAAAAATCCATACAGACAGACAGATGGAAACGAGGGACTACTATTTTCGTGTTGTAGGGATCATGAAACATCAACAAAATATAAAAGTGGCCATTCGTCCGATAGACTCGATTACTACACTTCCTTAGTTTACGCTCGGGAAGTAAAAATCAAGACGGATTCATGAACCACAAGTATAATATAATTCGAAATATCAAAACACAATTTTTGAATGTCAAACTTTTTATTTTATCCAAAAAACCAGGCTCCATGGACTAGAATCTTGTATAAAGAAAAATCATCAATTAATAGTTCGACTTGAGCTGGTAGGTCTTGATCAGCATTCATCTTTTATTACTATAAAATGTTATTATTTCCATAATATTGAAATTTTTGCGAAAATATTGATGTCTTGGGTAAAAAATCAAAGCGGATTAATAAGCCACAAGTACAAGAACATGTTATTTTCTAAAATTTATATGCAAAATTCTGAAATGACGGCATCACATTGTTGATCAGATTAATCAGACAAATTTTTGTTATCATAATACATATAAAATTTGACAACAATCAGTTGATAGTTTCAGAGATTAATTTGTCCAACAAACATTGACACAGTCGACACACGACGGACAGATGGAAACGGGAGACCTATTTTTTCAAACCCGAGGGAACATGAAACGTCGAGAAAACAAGTGAAAATAGAAGAACATTGAGAATAATAGTATATTCCGTACTATAGTTTCCTAGTTCTTGAGACACAGGAATTGTGCTTTTGCCGTGGTTTGTACACTATTTTATTCACAATCATTTTAAGTAGATTTATCCCGCAAATTGCTAATAAAATTCGACTTTTAACATTGAGAAACGTCAAACTCAAGGTAATGACCGGTGATAATAATGTGAAATAAAATGGGGACACCAATGAAAAAGTAGCAAAGTCTTGACCACAGAATCTCCTTACACTTATAATCGCTGATTTCCACTTACCATTAATTACACATAGATAACGTTTTAGGGCCGAAAGTGACAGTTACTTCCATCTCTTGGGTGGAAAGTGACAGATAAGTGACGTATGTCACTTTCCACCCTTGAGATTGAAGTGAAGTGTGCAATAGCTCATTTCCAAACTTTTAAAAAGTTTGAAAGTTTTACATTACTGATCGATTGTGAATGAAATGTTTTTCTAATGAAAAAAGTTCAAAAATTATTTTTATTGTTTTGGGAACGATACAATAATAATCCACACTGCAAATATATCCAGTCGACTGCAGGTGTAAACTTCATCACTTGTAATGTTTGTGTAACAAATGTTTAAACTTGGTATTAATTAATGTACCGCTTACTTTGGCTCTTTCCTTTTTCCATTAGTGGGAAAATTTATTCAACGAGAACAGTCCACTGCTATCTATAAAGAGAACTAAAAATTTTAAATACTTAAAATTATTCTACCGAATATGATAAAATAACGATTTACTCACTCAACGTAAAGAGGATATACCCTAATGTACAAATACTTGAGAGTTTTAACAAATTTCGGCAACTTTGTATCAGTTTTATTAGAGTTTTTACCACAGACAGCAAAATATTTTACAGAAACGTTTTATGAATACTTTGACCAGTTTCGTTCAATAAAAATTCCTACATAATGCATTCTCGTGGCTTTGCTCATCTGCATAGCACATAATTCCACATAAAAACTTTCATCTTATATTTAATTTCATGGAAATTTGTTCGCCAGTAATAAAGTTTTCATATAAAAGATTCTATTTAAAAACATAGTAGGTTGTTAATTCTGATTAAAGCTTTGTTATTCAAACGACCCTCACTTCAAGTTCGTACTCGTCGAAATATGCATAGCCTCACTATACGTGCACAAAGACTTCCTTAGTTAGTAAATTGCATAAATTTGTTTTATTAGACTAAATAAATTGCATTAGTGAGCACGTTGTCGTAAATAAACTTTAATGGCAATTCCGCTACCTGTGGATGTACGCAGATATTTTGCACGATTGATCCGTGGACACTATTGAAAGTTTTAGAAGCAATTTCGTTGTTTAACTGCGGAAGAATTCAGTTTCGGCGGTTCTCCCCTGAATAAAAATCGCCTTGTGTTTTTATCGCGATGCACATTTCGCTGGGAAAAAGAGGATGTAACTGAAATAATAATCATACGATTCTATGAATATTCTATTTATTTTACGCGCGATGTTTTATTTGGAAACTCTGATCTGGTCACAGACGGTTCACCCTGCCGTTTAACGCAGCAATAAAACTTTCACTTGGTGTTTATTCTTTAGTGGTTTCCCTCGTTATTGTCTTTGTTTTATATTTAGCCCCTACATCTAATTTATTAGATCTCTACGAAATCTTCCGTGAAACAGCTTCGGTCTTAATTCCACAATTTTTGATTTATGTGTTGTTTCCGTTGGCTTTCTAAAGGACAGTGTAAATCATCGGGGAAAAAATTATGCAGTGTCCTTTCTTACGGAGTTTTTCTTTGACGCCCTTAATCTAATATTCATGTAGAACTTTATGGACTCGCCTGACCCTACTTGGGGTGACATGTTTTTTATAGCGAGTTACCACTTTTGAAGGCTCGAGTACTTAACTTTATCCTGGCCTGAAAACTCGACACTGTCACTTGACTGCACTTGAAATATTATAGCGCGATTGTTTGGACAAGAGAATTCGCGGGAAAAAATTCCACTGCAAGGTCTTTCTTTTTCCAGCGTTAATATACATTTTTAAATTAATGCCACTAAGAGAAATGCAAATGTTTGTGCTCTGAAAAGTGGTATGAATAAAATTAAAAAAAAAAAAATACAAATATAAATCCTTAGATAGGTAACGTAAATTTAGACAATTTAAGGCTGATTATTTCAAAATAAGAATGTTAAGTACAATTATAACTTAATAACAATAAAAAAGATTAGGTATGTAGGTACATGATTGTTTAACTTAAATAAATACGTTTCGATATCAATAAACTAGACAGTGTCAGAACGTAAATCTTTACAAACGATTAGTGTGTAATTATAATAATAATATTATTAGCTATTTGTGTAACTAGTGATTATTTGTGTAATTAGTTCACAAAGTGGTACCCTTATGTTTTTTTAATACGAACGGGTTTTGGGTTTATTCATTTTTTAAATAAAACACTATTAACTGTTATCAATTGATTCTATTTTGCTGTTTTTGTTTCAAAACATCTTAGTAATATAATTACTATAGAAACATCGAACATACGTACGTAAATTAGATAAGATGTGATGAAGGAGTACGTAGGTTGTTGCGATTGGCAAGTTATCAAATTATCACTAAAAATATTATTTTGAAAAATATTGACACGAAACATTTACTGTTTTGACACATCTAAAAATGTTTTTCTTTGCTGCACTAAAATAATTTCAAGGTCATAACATTTATTTGTGTAATTTTGATGACATTTCATATTTTCTTGTCATTTCATAAATCGTACAATATGAATACGTAAGTTTTCCATTCCGTTTTCTGTCACTTGTCGTCTCTCTTGAAAATTTTGAAAGGAGTTTCAAAATTTATCTTGGAAACGATATAGCATTGATCAAACTTTGTCGGTTTGTTTCTTCATCGCAAAATTTTTGGGAAAAGACGTCATCTGAAATGTGCCAAATGACGTGTCCCTTAGTTTATTATCCCTCCCTATCCATATGCACTAATTTTCTTTTTTTTACCCTACCGAAACAACAAAAATATAAAATTTTAAAAATTGTTAACGCATTTCGCCAAATACGTTGGCATTGTCTAGACAAGCTTACACTATACTTAATATATACAGGGTGAATCACTAAGCGCGCGTTCTAATTAAGAATGACTATATAGATTGTTCCATTTGAGGTGTAATACACAACATCCTTTGTTTTTAATACAACAGTCTCTATATTACTTTCCGAGCGTAAGCGGACGAATAGCTACTTTCATGTTTTCTCGACCTTTCATGACCCCTGAAGTACGAAAAAAGAGATCTCCAGTTTCCATTTGTCTGTCGTCTGTGTCGATTGCTAGTAGAGAGATAATCCCTGAAACTACTGGACCGATTGTCGTCAACACATTTTAGCATATGAACTAATATACTCATGTACTTGTGGTTTATGAATTTACCCTGATTTTGTTTATCATAATTTTTTTTTTTTTTGTTTAATCCAGTTTGTTCTTTCAGCACACAGTACGATTTCCACTACTACAGCGATAGTCAGGGATCTTCATCAACTTCACAGACGAAAGATCCACGGATCAAAGGCGAGGCCAGGCCCCACGTTTTTTTTTTTATTAATGAAATCAAGAACAGTTCATCCTATTTTCCAGAAAATTTGGGAATACCGTACTGCTGTTAATACTATTAAAATATGATGACGTCGTAACAAAATTTTTCTATGGAAAAATCTTGCTATGGAAAAATCTTTTTTTTTTCCTTACACTGTGACTGTTATGTGCAGTTTAACAATCCATATTTATTTATACTTCAAGGGTTGTAAATAAACTTGAACCAATTTATTTGTATTAAGAATATCTTGTTTTGCATTCGAACAAGCAGAAACAATGGTAAATAATTGTAATCGTCGGCCGTCTCCGCTTCCTGTTCTGAGTTTATGGTTTTCTAGAAAAAGGCTTTGTGCATGGTTGTTGTGAGTGATTGCTTATAGAATTGCTTATAAAGACGGATTAAAAAAAATGTATGAATGAGGCAATCTATTTTATTAATTAAATTAAGAATGGCTCACGGAATTTTCCAGAAAATTTGGGAATATAATATTATTGTTATTAGAGCATATTACACTCCATCCATCCGAATTGATGTGTCCTCGCTAGAATATTGATGACGTTATCACGCCTACATGATCTGACGAAAACGGAAAGAAAAATTCAAAACAAGATAAAAGAAGAGGCAACAAAAGAGAGAAATAAAGGAAAAATGGTTAGAATGGGATATAAAAAGTTAACTATAGACGGCAGAAATTTTAAATGGAATGAAGAAGAGGGCAGACTTAAGAAGGCAGAAAATTTTTAGTAAAGAGCCAAAAGAGAAGGAAGAAAGCGAGGAAAACGGGAAGCAAACAAGGCAAAGGAAAAGGAAAAGGAATAAAGGATGTAAATAGGGAAATCGGAAAAAGGGAAGCTGGTACAAAATTAGGAGAAAAAGGGGTGAAGGTACTGTTTTGGAATGTCCAAGGGTTGCGAAAAAAGGAAAAGGAGTTCTGGGACTACGTGGGAAAATTTGATGTTGTGGGGCTAGTAGAGACTTGGGTGCAAAGAGAAAACTGGGAGAAATTGGAAGAGACACTACCACAACAATATGTGTGGGAGTGTCAAGGGGCGACAAAGGAAAAGAAAAAGGGGAGAGCAAGCGGGGGAATAGTAATGGGAATTCGAAAAGAAATGCAAGAATTGGAAAAGGGAAGTAATAATAAAAAAGGACTAATGAAGAAAGTAATACAGTTGGATAACAATCGATGGGAAATAATAACCGTTTATAGCAAGAAAATGGAGGAAACCAAGATAAACATAGAAATGGAAACAAAAGAAAAAGGAGATGAAAAAATACTTATAGGAGGGGATTTTAACGCAAGATTGGGCGATAAGGGGACAAGAATAATAGATAAAGAAAAGGGAGAGAAAAGAGGATCAAAAGATAAAGCAAATAACAATGAAGGGAAAATATTGTGGCAGATAATAGAAGAAATGGGATGGGAAATTTTGAATGGAAACAAGGAAGGAGATGAAGAAGGAGAATGGACGTACGTAGGGGCGAGGGGAGAATCAATTATAGATTATGGGATTGTCAACGAAGAGACGTGGGAAGAAATAGAGAGTTTCAAAGTGGGGGAAAGGGTAGAATCAGACCACATGCCGCTAGAAATAAAAATCAAAGGGAAAGAGCAAGAGTACGAAAAACAAGAGAGAAGACACGAAAGAAAAGAATTAGAAAAAAGAATATGGGATGAAGAGGGAATTCAAAGATACAGAAGTAGACTTGAAAAAAAGAAATTCGAAGTAAAAGAAGATATAGAAGCTATGATGGTGGAACTGAGCAACCTAATTGTAGAAGCTACGGAAAAAAGAAAGATATACATATGGCAAGGGAGGGATAATGGATGGAACGGAGAATGTAGTGAGTTGAAGAGAAAAGCAAGGGAAAAATTAAGAAAATGGAAGAATAACAAGGGAAGGAAAGAAGAGTACCTAAAAGCAAGAGATAATTATAGGAGAAAATGGGAAGAAAGAAAAAGAGAAAAACGAGAAGAAGAAGAGAAGACAATAAAGTCCCTGAAAACAGAAGAGCAAATGTGGAGATATATAAACAAGGAACGGAGAAGGAAGACTGAAATCAGCGGGAAAATCAAAATACATGAATGGAAAACACACTTTATGGAATTATTGGGAGGTTGTGAGGAAAAATGCTGCAAAATAAATAAAGGAATCACAACGACGGAAGAAATGTGGAGAGGTTCGGAAATAACAAAAGATGAAATAGAAAGACAGATTGGAAGACTGAAAAGAGGAAAGGCACCAGGAGGGAATGGAATCCAGAACGAAGCGTGGATGTTCGGGACAGAAGGAGTGAAAGAAAAGATATGGGAAGTGGTAAATGGAGTTTGGAAGGGAAAAGGGTTTCCTCGGCAGTGGAGAGAAGGTATAATAATCCCATTATTTAAAAAGGGACAAAAAAGTGATGTGAAGAACTACCGAGGGATTACCTTGCTCAATACGGCGTATAAGATATATGCAATGATACTCGATGAGAGGTTACGAAAGGAGATGGAAGCAAGGGGTATGTTACCAGACGGTCAGGCAGGGTTTAGGAAAGGAAGAGGTACTATAGACAATGTGTACATCCTGCGGCATTTAGTGGGAAGAGAAATAAGGAAAGAAGGTGGACGAATGTACGCATTGTTCATAGATTTCAAAGCAGCGTTTGATAGCGTGAATAGAGAGAAAATGTGGGAGTATTTGAGGAGAAAGGGAGTAGATGCATACTTGGTAACGAAAATGGAAGAAATATATGAAGAAACCTGAAACAGTAAATACGGTGAGAGTGAATGGAATAGAGAGTGAGAGTTTTTATACAAATAGAGGAGTGAGACAAGGATGCCCACTCAGCCCCGCATTGTTTGCAGCTTATCTAGGAGATATAGATGAAATGTTCAGAAAAGCACAGACAGGAGGGGTGGTAGTCGGCAAAGAGAAAGTGTGGTCGTTGGCGTACGCAGATGATTTGGTGATTGTGGCAAAGAAAAGAGAAGAAATGAAAGCAATGATTAAAAGTTTGGAGAAGTATGTAAAAAAAAAGGAATTGGAAGTGAATGTGGAAAAACCAAAAATGGTGGTGTTTGGGAAGAAAGTAAGAAAGGAGAAGGAAGAGTGGGCATGGAGAGGGAAGAAGATTGAACAGGTGAAAGAATTCCAGTACTTAGGATATACTTTAAAGAGCAATAACTCAGATAGAGCGCATATTCAAGAAATGGTCCAAAAAGCGAACAAAGTGGTGGGAATAGTATGGGGAATAGGAGAGAGAAAATTTGGACATGATTATAAGAGAAGAATAATGATGTTTGATAGTTTGGTCAAAAGTGTATTCATGTACGGAGCTGAGATTTGGGGATGGAGGGAATATGAAGAAATAGAGAGAGTGCAAGAAAAATACTTGAAATGGACATTGGGATTGGAAAAGTATACGCCGGGGTATATAGTGAGAGAAGAAACAAAAAGGGAGAAAATGAGAGTGGAAGCGGGTAAAAGGGCGGTTGGATTTGAAGAGAAGTTCAGTGAGAGAGGTGATTGCAAGATATTGCAAGAATGTTGGAAAGAAATAAGAAAGGAAGGGGGAAAACATGTTTGGAACGAAAGGGACAAGTATTATGAAGGAAAGGGATATGCATGTGAAGAAATAGAGAGAATGAGAGAAATGGGAAGGAGTATGAAAGAAGAGCTGAGTGTAAGAGATAAGGATATAGATAAGCAAGAACGTAGATCGAGAATATCGGAGTCTAGATATAATGCAGACTATAGAAAAATAGTAAAGGATGAAGTACCAAAGTACACAGAGAGAGAAAGTATAAAGGAGAAAAGAATGATGGCGAGATTTAGGTGTGGAAATGAAGAGAAAGAGAATAATTTTTGGATGGATGAAACTGACAGAAGGTGTAGGATATGTTGGAGAGAGGGAGAAACAATAGAGCATATGCTGGAAGGATGTGAAGGATTGAGAGAATCGGAGGAAAGTAGGGAAGAAGTGCTAAACGAGGATGGAAGAGGACTGGACTGGATGAAAGAAGTATGGAAGATAAGGGAACTATGGCAAGGGGTGGGCAAGCAGAAAGAATAGAATATTTATTATATAACACTCGAATTTTTATTTTATTTTATTTATTTTATTGTTATGGATTTATATGAGGTAGATTAAGTTAATTTGTACCCCTACTGGGAATATTATTAAGCCTGTAAGGCAAATAATAAATTAATACATAATTAAATTAAGAATGGCTCACGGAATTTTCCAGAAAATTTGGGAATATAATATTATTGTTATTAGAGCATATTACACTCCATCCATCCGAATTGATGTGTCCTCGCTAGAATATTGATGACGTTAGCACGCCTACTTTTCCCGCACACATATTTTTCTTGTAACTTATATTATTAGATTATCATCAACAAGATGAACTTCGCAAAATCAAATTTTACAAATTTTCGAAAAAAATAGGTAAGTTGTAGTGTACTTCAGAGGAGAGGAAAGTTCTGTCGAAATAACCTTCGACCAATTTTTACCTACTCTGATTGGCCTCTTCTCTCTTTAGTATCTGTGTTACTTTTTTGAGACATAAAGAGAAATACGCGCTTTGTTACGGTATCATTTTAATTGAATCTGAATATAGAGTGTGTTTAAAAAAATCTAAAATATTACAATTTTCAAATATCGATATTTTAAACTTTGTAAATCAAACACCCGGTATTTGATTTTTTTCCAACAAAACTAACTCTTTAAAAAAATTATAAAATGTGATACTACGATTTTTGTTTTGAAATAACCACTGTAAAATAAAAACCAGCGGCATAAATTACACCCCCGCAACCCCTGCGCCATACGGAAAATGTAAAATATACATATTTAAAGCACTTCACTAACGGGATAAAATCTCCTTTAGCACTAGGTAATAGCAATCTAAAGCTCAAGTGTTTATTTATGTTTATACATCTAAAGAATGTCACGTAGAAATTAGTTTGATTTGGATGAGTTTGTCTTCTCAAAACAGAGGACTAAAATTATTAATTAAACCACAATTGAATATTATAATTCTTATTTTATCATGATTATATAAAGAAGTGGGTATTCTCACATTTTCGACAAAAAGGCTTGATTCATTCTTTTAATTTAACCAATAAAAAATTATGACGTCATAAACATAGATAATATACAATGCGAGGGTAAAAGAGAAAAAAAAAGGAAAAAAACGAAAAGCCAAGCCTGGAATCGAACGCGCGACGTCCGGTCCACAATACTCAGACTCGACCACTAAACCACGATCGCGATGCCCTAAGCTAATGGTAAACTACTATTATACCGTGAATCAAATGAACATCGAACTTTTTGAAATGACGTCATCAAATTGTTGGTGGCGATGATCAAAGACTTCAAATATACATATATAGACTGGCTGTCACCCTAGATTCTATTGTATTTCGTGAAGCAGTTCTGTCAACAGAAATCGCCGCCATTGCTGGTCCCTTTCTGTCAATCCTGACCCAACTTAACCTTTAAACGGAACTATCGTTCTCAGTTTTCGAGTTTTCGTTAATAGAAGTAGGAAAGTCTGTTTGTTGGGTGCTGAGTGTGGCTGTTATTTGTTGTTTTTTTTTTGTTTATTGGACCTAGCTCCTGGTCAATGGTGTCGCGTTTGTTACGACAGTATTTAATAAATTAAGTGAACTTTGAACGAAAATGCCAGTAAGCTGCGGTGTACGGTGGTATCGTAATTCGAAACAAAAAAGTAGTGGTCAAAAAGGTATTTTATTTCATCGGCAACACCTTACTATTCCAAATAAACTTGTTAAGATCGTGTTTTAATAACTTTGAAATTGTTGACATTTTAAATTCGGCGCGATTTTGGGACTTTGGAGCAATATGGCGACTGCCGGCTTCAAGTTTTAGGCCACATAGCCGGTCTATACATATTTAAAGTCTCTGGCGATGATTAGCAAAATATTGAGTAGCATTTAACCATCTAAACTTGCGAGCATTAAAATCGGGCCACTATTCAAATATAGCGTATAGCGTGTTTGGACTGGCCAGCACGTAGCCCGGATATGAATCCTATAGAATAGAACATCTGTGGGATGAACTTAAACGAAGAATTAGAGATAGGATTGCCATTGAAGAAGAATGGGCTAATATCCCGCAAGAAGTTGTCGTCACCTCCTTGAGTCCATGAGTAGACGAATACGAGCGGTTATTAGAGCTAGGGAACACCGAATATTAACATCATTTTCTTCTTTAACATAAAAAATTTCGTTATTGAAAAAATTTCTTTTTTGCTCAAAACAATTTCATGAACTTTTTCGTAACTCTGTTTTAAAGACAAACATCTGGTCTTTCTAATGGCTTTTTTAGTTTCTTTAAGCGTAATATAGTTCGGTGGAAAATTTGATTCAAAGTCAGATGTGAATAGTGGCCCGATTTGAATGTTCGCAAGTGTACATGACATTTCTAGTATACATACAGAATTTGACAACAATCGGTCCAGCAGTTTCGAAGATTACGTGTCTAATAAATCCGGATACACACACCAGACAGACAGACAGACGGAAACGGGAGACTACTTTTTTGTGCTATAGGGATCATGAAACGTCGAGAAAATATAAAAGTGGCTATTAGTCCGATGGACGAATGGATTACCATACTTTCATAGCTTACGCTCAGGGAGTAAAAAGTGAAAAATTATAGTCATTATCAACTTTAGATATAGAAAATACTCCACAAAAAAGAAATAATGAAAAACAGAGATAGGATGCAATAATAAAATACACGATGTTCTATTGAAAAAACTGAGATATCGATATATGACAACTGTAACGTCCTAGATTTTTTGTATAAATACTCTGTATAATTAAATGTGATTTTATTGATATCACAGCAAAGCAGGTATCTGTCCATAAAATATTGTAATACAGATTTAGAAAATAATCCTATTGATTTTTCTGAATTGTCAAAGAATTTCAAGAAAATTGAAATAACGTAGCAACGTCGCATCGGAATTGCAAAATTATGGTCATAAATCCAATAAAAATGTATAGGAATATATAATATGTTTTACTTAAAAATTCTAAGTTGTTTGTTTCCCTTAATGAAGAACAGTTCGTATAATTGAAAATACGATAATTTTAGTGTATGCTAGTCAAGAAAATGTACAACTTTAGTTTTTAATTGGTTTTTCTATTTTTTTTTTTCTATTTTTTTTGTTCAGATTTCTTTCTGTAAATTGATCTATAAACATACATATTTACATTAAAATAAAAAATTTAAAGAATAATCACTGGTATTATAGTGAACCAAGAGTTATAAGGTTATATGGCCATCATAAAATCATCCCATTGTATCGAAGTTAAGTTGTTTACAATAGAAAAGGTTTTAGGGTCGTAAATAACGTGTCCACTGCAGCTCGACCGGCTCTTGTGGTTTCGTTCAGGGGCGGCTTTCACTAAATATGAAAATCCACCACTCCACTATTTCTTTACTACCTGCAGCCGCTGAGGGTTCCGAAATAACCACTCGCTTTGAAAGCCGGCCCTATTAAATATGAGCAAGAAATGTTTAGAAGATGATTTATTGCCAACCGGTAAGCTTAGTGCGAACCACACAAAGGGGGTATTTATTTGCGGTCAACTACTTTTATGATGGCCATATAACCTTATAGGTCTTGGTTCACTATATTAAGGTGGGCTTTCCTTAATCTGTGCTCCGTTGGCCTGTCCAGAGATCTGGGAAATTACCGAAGCATAGTAAAGGTTACAAACGTGTCTCAATTTATTGACAGTACTGAAATCACACATTTGAGCCTACTTAGACACGAATAAGTAAATAAAATTAGTTACACTGTATTTTTTTGAAATATCGAATACACATTAACAGTAACAATAATTCTCCGTTTTATTTCTTAATTCGCATATACTATTAAACTAATTAATTCAGTTCAATTCAAACTAGCAAACGAATACTAAATAAATACTAAGTCGGATACACAAATAATTATACATGTTATGGTAAGTAAAATTTTCATTTTTAACCCTTAACTTATTATTATTAAAACACTTTTTGTTTACAGTGAAGGTAAGCGAAGAAAAATGTTGCTGCCTCGGCGGGAATTGAACCACACGTCTCCCGCTTGCCGCCACAAGAGAAATTATGTTCAACAAACATCGATTATTTGATGATACTTTTAGAACTTTAGAACACTAAAAATAAAACATTCGACACAAATCATTTAATGAAGCTAAAACTAATAAGAATATTTTCAAAATAAACAAAACTCAGTATATTAACACATGCTTCTGATGTATCTAAACAAAGTTTTTTTACATTTTCCGACACTGTATCTCAAATTACTGTTTTCTGTCATATTTCTCTTCAGTAAAGAACAAAACTCGAGGAAACGGCCAAATTTTAATTATTATCAGCGGTGCAAAGTTTTTTTTTTTCAAAATTTTGAGGCGCACTGTTTTCAAATGGCAGTGACCTTTAAAGTGCAAATTGCAAAATACAAAAAGTTCTAAAAGTGTACATATATTACGAATATCTAGTAGCAATAATCAAAGTATGAAATAAAAAATTAACACCCTGTACATAAATATTTTATTTTAAGTTTTATTCTTACGACTTTGAACAGTTTCTTTCAATGTTTTCTTCCTTTTTCCATGTGATTAATGATCATGGATGTGGAAAATACACAAGTTAAGATAACGCTTTAGTACTCAAATTTTATAATACCTACAATAGTGAACAGTTTTGCAGAAAATCGTACAGCGGTGAGCTAACTAACGATTTAATAATGGAGAACAGACGGGTACATTTGGCGAAAATCGCCAATAACCTTCTATTCGCACGCACTTTTACGATAATTGCAATTTAGGTCTCGTTACTTGATTATTTGTATTGAGGGGAGAATCCATTATCGGACTTCTTGATTAAGATATAAATCATCACCTAGCAGGGGCAGCATTCCTTGAGAAACTTGAACACTTCGCTTAAATTAAAATGCTGCATTAAAATGCATGCAGCATTTACACAGCTTGACGTTAACGCCTTTCTAGTAGAGAAACTTATTCTTATTAATGTCGTCCCCGAAAAAAAGTGTCTTAAAATCCATTAGGCACGCTCTAAACTTGACCACCGAACCGACCATCCGGTGTCTTCCCCGATTTGCATAATTCAATTTTAATTTTAATTTAATGAGCTGTCCCCAGGCATCCAATTACTGAAATATCATATTTTATGAAGTCGTAAAGCTTATAGTAAATCTCTTTTATTATGGTCATATGAAACTGAGGGACTGGATCTATTTTACAGACAAATTACTATTGCTCAACCAATAAAATTAACATGCTATAAATTAGAGCCGGCAGCACTTTTTGGAAGACTAGTTATTAATACAAAGGACTGAATTACCTTTGAGATTAGCCTCGGATTGATCCATGCCGTTTTGACATCGTTATCCAGTAGCTTATAGGAGGCCTTTGTGATAAGCTTAGGAATGTCTGGTCCAACTGACGAGGGATGGATTTTCATGTTCGGATCTTTCGAATGCACGGATCTGAAATGATAAATCAAATTTACAAAGAAAGCACCACATTTTATTGCCATGTCACTGTTATCACAATTAAATTTGCCCAATTATGTCATTCGCTTGATTTATCATCCATCAAGTTCAAAAGGGGTCCATTTCTTCTTCAACTCTCGTAATGGAATCGCATTTCTGTTATAACAGATTATCAAAGAGACCTATTACTAGAAAAAAATATTTCGAACGAAAATAACAACAGTTAAAAGACAAAACGAAGATCTTATTGTAAACGAAGTTGATGGAGGGTAATTTAATAAATAATAATTTCATATTTTTCGTGTCTGTCTGTCTGTCTTCTGTTGCTGATTTTATCAATTTTTTCACTCTCACAGCAAAATTCAAGATATTAAAGAACAAACAAACAAATATTGACAGGAACAGTGACTTTTTCTGATATTTGCACAAAACACTATTTAAATGCATAGCGTTCAGTTACCAATGTCAGTTATCGAAATTTATAGATATCTATCGTGTCAGTTTAACGAATTCGTACTGATAGTTATCTGACTGAGATGAGGGAATTTGGAATCGTGTTTGAATATTCCCTTGGACCTCGTTCTACATAACACTTACTCTACTTCAACGTACGTGATATTAACACAATATATTAAACACTAGTGGGATTTTATCAGTAATGGTTAGTTTATCTTATAAATTTGGAATTGTAAAGCCATAATCCCATTGTCACGTTGTGGTATTCTATTATTTCTCCAAGTGCCTAAAAGCATGGATATGTAGATAACAAAACCTTAACATTATTGTCCCCAGATAATAATTTCGACTGTATCCAAAAGGAAAACACAATAAATAACACACATGTAACACACACTGTTAAGAAACCCTTCGATTGATACACATAGCACGGCAGTCCATTCGGCGGCCCTTTATACGAACATAAAAAACCTTGGTGACCTGAAGACCCCTATTAACACCAATTTCATTAATATCTTACGACACGCACCCCAAAAATTACTCGCAGCCCCTACCTTTTAATTGCATTAAAGTGCCTAGATTTAACACCGCCGCCAAAATGGAAAGGAAACCACCTTGCACTTTTCCTTCAGCTGTCGCCCTTCCTTCAGAAACCAGCTGATATTTTTTCAATTACCGTTTTCATCCACGCTTCATTAAACGTAATAAGTCAAACCTTTGAAAAGGCAAAGTCGCAGTCAGTGCTTGGCTTGCTGTTATAGATTCCATTCATACTAAGTTAATCGATTATAACGCGTAGAGGGTTGCATATGCCAAGGGGTGAAGGACTTATGCTAAGGCGGGGGGAGTCAAAGATCGCAATGATTTATTGCAAGGGAACGCGTATTCTTGCAACGTGACTTAAATTTTAAATTGTCTTATTGTTTTTTCGGGTATTTGGGGGAGCATAATTTGATCTTGAGATATTTTGTCTTTGATTAATGACGAAACTGAGTGACTTGGACATATGGTGCAACAACAGCAGACGCTGTGACAAATATTGTAAGAAAATTTCGCTAATAGCACAGCAATTATAATAATACGTGTATAACATATAGACATACAAAGCATTTTTTCAAAAAAGTGACATTTTATAATTATTTGGGGTGCTCGACAGTAATCACACTGTTTTATATGTCATCGAGATACTAACGGTAAATACTTCATTAAATGGTTATCTAATTATCACCAAAAAAGTTTGCTTTTTCCACAAATTATTTATTTGTAATCTCATAATCCGTGGTCTTTCGTAACTTTGCCTAAAGTCTGTATCTTTGTATGATTTAGATTACTCAACCTAAAATAACTATCATAATGGTACTGTTGGTATTGTCACATGATGACGTACTTTATGCGATGTATTTATTTGCGATTGGTACTCCTAGATGGTAATCTCTTCAGTCTTCCAATTTTAGAAAGCAAAACTGAAACTTTTCGACTTAGAATATCTAGCAGTCCTTTCTAAAAAAGATGTCCTTTCTCAGTTGGTTGTAATGTTATTTTAGTTCTTTAAGCAATGAAAAAGAATCAACAGCAGATCTTGTAAAAATGGGAGAGACAGATTGTTAAAATATAGACATGCTGTCTATATTTTGTCAAATCCTTTGCAATTTTGGTGATTATTTTTAATTCATATTTTGTTATTTGGAAATATAGCTAATAGCAATAATTCATTTTCTGCCAAAAATTGTATGAAATTTAATTTTTCGAAATTTTATCACAGTGTAAGAAAAAAAAAGGTTCATGAGGATATCGAACCAGTGACAGCGTTGTTAGTGAGATACGCTTTCTACTACGGAATTACAAATCCCTGTTCGAGTTTGTCTTATGCTGATATAAAATGTTATTACATCGGGTGATGAAAAAATGACATATTTGGTCGATGGTACATTGTTAAAAAGGCTCTGCAGAACTCAAAAAATTGGTCGAAAGTTGTTTCGACAAAATTTCCCTCGCTCCCGAATACCATGAATCATATCCAGCGTTTTCGAATGGGTGCACCCTCAGAGACGGCCGTTGTTTCTCTGTCACAGCGAATTTTTCTACCTGAATGGGTACCTGTATCTGTTTAGATTAGTGCCCAATAGATTCATTCGCATTCGTGCTAGCGTGTTGACCAGTTCACTTAAGTTTATGTTTCCGTGTATTAATAATTGCGATTTAAAAAAATAAATTTAAAAACCACCCCCTTCTGAAGTGTGCTTGTTACGCTACTGACTGACAGTCCGTTGTCAGATTCTGATGCCTCACCATGTTCAACTTAAAATAATCCATCTCTAACTAGGTAATAGCAATCTGACGCTCAAGTGTTTACAATTTATGTTTATAGATCGAAAAAATGTCACGTAGAAATTAGTTTAATTTGAATGAGTTGGTCTTCTCAAAGCAGGACCAAAATTATTCATTAAACCACAATCGAACAAAATGTTCTGAATATTATAATTCTTATTTTATCATTATTATTCTTCACATTTTCGAGAACATGGGATGACTCGGTCTTAATTTGACCAATAAAAAATTTGTGACGACGTCTCATCAACATGGATAAAACTAGTCATGGCACAAAAGAAAAGTAGTCACAGCGTACCACCAGTGCAAGAAAAAACAAGGACACGTATATCAACTTGGATTGGTGCAATGTATGACGTCATCAATTTTTTGGGGGAATAAACAGATATATTTTGATTAACAATTTACTATGCTCGCAAAACGTCTGCAAGATTTCAAAGTATTCAGTTTCACAATTCTACATAAGCAAATCTAAAAAATATTAATGCAGTGATAGATTACTAGTATACACTCATCATATTTTGCACATTTAAGATAGGATTTACTCAGCAATATTTTGAGGCGACGTCATCAGTTTTTTAGGGGGATGAGCAAATATACTGGTCAAAAATTTACCATGCTTATGATAACTTTAAACTATCTCCAATATTTCAAAGCATTTGGTTTTGCAGTTCTTGATTAAATCAATAAAATGAATTCACGCATTGATTAATTTTTTTGAGTCACCCTGTATAAGTAAATCCAAAAAATGTGAATGGAATGATAAATCACTATTATAGATTCATCATATTTTGGAAAAAAAATATCTGCAAGATTTCATAGCATTCGGTTTGCAGATTCAAAATTAAATTGCAAAATGTTGTTTTATGATTTTGATTTTTTTTTTCCAAAAATCTGAACGTTTCCGATAAAAACTCAACACGACTTCATAAACTACATGTGTAGGACTATCTTATTTTATGCAATTTAAAACCCATTTATTATGTACACTTTTGAAGTGACGTCATCACATTATTATTGGGGATGATTAGACACATTTTGCTTAGCGTTTTATCATCTATTCTACATATACAGGGTGTTATTGAAATACATGGAAACAAAAAATCTGGTGAATGTAGGGAACCTAAGAAGTCAAATGAACGTCTGTTGTTTTAGTAAAATTTTGAAAGGAAAATTTAACCCCTATCCAAACATTCATTCCTCCACTGATAAATAATGGTTTCACGAAAAAATGTGAAACCTAGTAACTGAAAACTGCCGAGGTGTAACTACTGTTGCTATTAATTTATTGCTAGCAACAAATAAACAATGACAATAATTAATGAACTGACAATTAAAACTTCAAAATTATAATTTAGTCAACCATAAAATGAAACAAAACGTAACGTATGCAACTAGAGCAAGTTTTCAAAATGTCCACCACCATTTCGTATACACGCTTCCGCACGTCTAATCAATGATTGTTGCCTTGTTCATGTAGAGTTCTCCACACCGCAAAAGGTGAAACTCCCACTCGGTAAGACAATCGTCTAATGCTTATACCTGGATCGTTTTCAACGACATTCAAAATTTCTTCTTCGGCATCAAGTGTCCGTTCTGTCCTTTCACGACCACGATCACTAAAACGAGGTTGAAATTTCCCATTTTCTCGTAGACGCTGAACAACGTTATCAAATGTTTTATGATTTGGCAATCTTCGTTCGGGAAATGCTTCTTGGTATAAACGTCGAGCTTCCAAGGAGTTTCTTAAGGCTTGTCCATACATCAGAACCATGTCAGTCATTTCAGAATTAGAAAAATTCATTTTGTTCTTCCAAAAAATTGCAAAAACGTCAAAAAATGATGGGCTAATGAATGTATTGTCATGTTAACAAGCAACAATTTTACCTACTTTAAATTAATATAGTGATCAAATTTACCTTTAACATTTTTGGAATCAGTAGCCCACACGCAAATTTTAACAGATTTTCAATCAATTTTATCTCGAAAACTAAAGGATTTTTATTAGATCAATATTTGATGCATAAATTCTCTACATCATGACCAATTACCTTAAAAAAAGTTTCCATCTATTTCAAAAATACCCTGTATAATAATCATCTACATGATATTCTTAATATAAGTACAAAATTTCACAACAATCAGCCCAGTACTTTCGGAGATTACCTGCCTAATAAAAATCCGGGACGGCAGACAGACAAACAGACAGACGGGAACGGGACATCTATTTCTTCGTACTGTACGGGTCATGAAAGGTTGAGAAAACGTAAAATCAGAGAGTCGGTGGACGGACTCAATTACAATACTTCCTTTTCTTATGCTCAGGAAAGAAAAAACGCTAAAAAAACTTCGGAACCAAATTTTTGGCAATATTAAGCTTCAAAATTGAAGAATAAACGTCGTAATTCTGGTATATTTTAATGTGAATTTAATTACCAATATAACATTCTAGTAATAATTGTCAAAAAGAATATCTGTCAATAGTAAAAAATGACGTGAATCGTATTCTAGCAAATTCTACAGGTCTGCGATGGTTAAACTGTCTGCAATCTATTTAATGATTTTAATAGAGCATTTGGTGTTGAAAAAGGCAAAAATATTTTAAGTTCCATTACGTAAGGTTTTTCGCATTTTTTTTTTTTTTTGGTTATAGCTATAGGTTTTAGACATGCTCATTTACAATAGTAAACGATAATTTTTTTCAAGTGTTGTTTAAATTAAGAACCTTTTTTTTTTAGTTTTAATAACGCAAAAAGTTGATACAACCTGTTCTAAACAAACCATTCATTGATCAAAAAAATCAAGCCTTTTTGTAAAAAATCCTTACATTATGGGGAAAAATGGAATTTATATTTGGATTCAACACTCAAAAATACATAAAAATCAGCTATCAAACTAAAAACAATTTTTCAAAAGTAAAAAAATTCAGGCCTGTATAATTATTAAATTATTAATAACTAATAGTTTAACTATCTATTACACAATGTAATTCATTGAAGCAAATCAGAATATCAGGCTGATAAATCTAAACTTTATGGTGCTTTTTTTCCTCTCAACGAAGCAAATTACGGTTTTGTAATTATTATTAATAAGTTTCATTTAGAAGAATAGGACAATCCACCACTTATGATCCTTCGAGCCGGATCCCACACGAGAAACAATAAACACAACAAATCTTTGAAATTTTGGGAATACAATACTGTTAATTCGCACTCTATTACACTGCTCCAATTCAAGTTAATATACGTGTCCTTGAAAAATTTTTGACAACGTCATCATAAAATTGTGTAAAGAAAAAGCTCAACTCGAAAATGCTGCATATCTTTCATTGTGTATTAGTTGCGAGGGAAGTTCTATCGAAACAAGTTTGGACCAGTTTTTTTTTCTTACACTGGTATAACGCTTGTGATTACTTTTTTTGTGCTGGGACTAGAATTATCCATGTTGATGACGTCACCACAAATTTTTTGTTGGTCAAATTAAGGAGGAGTCACACTGTTTTCTCAAAAATGTGAAGAATACGCAGGTCTTTAGATAATAATGATAAATTAAGAATTATAATATTCAGAACATTTTGTTCGATTGTGGCTTCATTAATAATTTTAGTTTCCTTTTTTGAGGATACAGCTCATTCAAATTATACAAATTTCTACGTGACATTTTTTCGATGTATAAACATAAACAATCGAATTTAAGCATGTACACTCATAATAATACACTGTTAACTAGCGAGAGCAACTTATCAGCTATGAATAAAGGTATAGTCCTCAAGACGGACGATGGTGATATCCCCACTTCTCTGTGTTTAAGCATGTGGTCAGTGAAAGGAGAGTCAGTCTCAGAACTTAATTCCTAATTAAAATATGATTGAGCCAAAATTGGTCTGTATTTATTTTACTTCAGTTTGAAAACGGTTTATTGTTTGTATACATTACTTTTGAATCATCCAAAAAATTTAAAAATGCTATAAGTTTATTAAGACTTCTCTCGGCATTAAAGCACACCACTACATATCCAAATTGTTCAAAAAATTATAAAATTATAAAACACGATAACTCCTATAAATTAAAATTAAAATATGTGTAGTGTTAAAGTAAATGTAAAGATGCAAATGATACGCATATGTTTCAAATGAGTTTTCCATTGCAAATTTTTGTGATGACGTCATCAATATGTTAGTAAAGACACGTATGTCAGTTCGGATATGCCCAGAATAATGCTAACATTAACAATTGTGCATCAAAAAATTTTCGTTCCTGATTTGAACACTAAAATAAATTGTCTCATTCATGAATTGTTGAGTCACCCTGTATGAGCAATCCTAAATAAAGTGTCACAACAACAATACACATCGAAATATCAAAAACAATAATGTTAATAATGTAAGGATGTAATTGGAGGACCTGATTTTGTATTGATGCAAATGCATTATTCTAGTAAAACCATAAACTCGGAACAATAGAAAGCAGGGACAGCGGACGGTCACAATTTACGATTGTTTCAACTTGCACTTGACCAAAAAAAAGTTAGCTCTTAACAAGAACAGGTGTATCAATTTGAATAGATGCAGTGTAGTACTAACAGCACTGTAATAACTGTTCTTGATTTAATCAATAAAAAAAAGAACTGGGAATACCGAGGATCGAATTCGAAACCGGGCCTTTTATTTGCGAGGCTGACGCCCTTTCAACAATTCTAAGGAATCGGCTTGTCCGAGTTCCCTTTATGCGTCTACAGAAAAGGAAGAATTAAACAATAAAAAAAAATAATAAACTACATCCACATTGATTCATAAACCACAAGTACATGAGTACATTATTGTATCGAATTGGAAAAACCTTTATTACGTGGAATGTTGTGCAGACGTTATCAAATTATTAATGAGGATAATTAGACAATTTTGGTTAGCGTTTTACAAACAGATAAAAGATAATATTTCCTTAGCTTACGCTCGGGAAATAAAAATACTTGCTACCCAATTTCTCTTGCCCCTGAGGCACAAGACTATTCGGTATAGTAGTTTCAAAAATTATCTCTTTAAAAGTATTTCCAACCGACGAGAACGGAAAAGAAACGAAACGAAAACTTGCATTATAATATTCTATATCCCACAAGAAAATCTTTTTACATACTTTATGTAATTACAGTTAGGGAAGTAAAATGGAACAAAATAAATCAGCGATTGTAGGTAGAATCCATTCAGACTTAACAAAATAAGAACAATGATAATAAATCCGGAATTTAAAAATATATAAACCAACATAAATTTTATTAAACAACGCGTCATAAAAATGACAAAATTTCAACATCGTATTTGCAAAAATTACCAAACGATAATAAATTACGAATAAAACAAGAACATAAACAGCACAACAAATCGTATTATAGAGCATTATAATATTCTAAATATATCCCACAAGCAAATCTTTTTACATACTTTATGTAATTACCATTAGGGAAGTAAAATGGAACAAAATAAATCAGCGGTTGTAGGTATAATCCATTCAGACTTAACAAAATAAGAACAATGATAATAAATCCGGAATTTAAAAATATATAAAACAACATTAATTTTATTAAACAATGCGCCATAAAAATGACAAAATTTCAACATCGTATTTGCAAAAATTACCAAACGATAATAAATTACGAATAAAACAAGAACATAAACAGCACAACAAATCGTATTATACATAGATCCACTAACAAAAGCTTTTTGTGAGAAAATCAAATAATTGCGAAAGAGCTGCCCTCTAGCCCACACTGCTCGAAGCTCTCGCCCGAAGCTTTCAGGCGTCGCGACGCCGTTCATTTTAGTGGGAACAAAGCACCACTAGATGTCGCCAGCCGAAGTTCTCTCCCTGTAATTGGAATGTTTTTATGTTTCGAATGAAATCCCATTACGCAAATTCATTTACAGGAAGAATTTCAAACATCGCTGTGGTATTTATGAAATTAATGTCCGAAAGAAATTATAAAAGCATCTTCGTTGTCTTTGAAGTCGTAAAGACTTTGTTTCTTTGGAATGTTGAGAGAAAACTTGGTTCACTACTTGTTGCAATGCTTGCTTGTATGTGCGAAGGAACAAATTACATATTTTCTTGGCAGACAATTAATAATTTCCTCATTAAAACACAAGCGGAAATAAGCGGGATTGCATGTGTAATAAACTTTCGAGTTCTCGTATTACATCTGGATTTACTACTCTTGTCAGATCGTAACACAACGTGCATTTAATGCAACAGTACTCGTATACCCCGGGTCTATAAATAGTTCGGTTGCTTGTATCAGAACTGTTTAATCCTTGATGTATGAGGTGCAGACTCGCACACGGCAATCAAACTTTGGGAAGATGTGTGTTAGTAAACAAGATCAAAGACAAGTTAAACATAAACTTGAATGCACTACGTCGGAAGGAGGTACATACATACCTACAAAATTTTAACCGCATATGAAGGGAAGCGCTAGTGCCAAACATCCAGATGAAGTTTCAACTCGGAACAACTTACTCACGCTCGATAAAGTTAGCTAGTAAACTCGCTCAACACAAATCCAACGAAATATGGTGATTGCGATAAATTTCAAGCAATAAAGACACAACGTAGGAACTTCATTTAGGTGTTCTCGAACCTAAGCGGGTTATACAAAAAAAAACTCTTTTGTCCGTCTACACTTGTATACCGGACATGGAACATAATTAACTCTTCTTTGTGAGTGTTTTCACTGTGTTGTTAACCCTAACTTAAATTAAAACTAACAAAATGTGCGAGTTTCTTAATGGAGTTGTTTCAGACCATTTAAGATCATTTGCATTTCTCTGTTGAAAGATAAAGTACCAAATTAAATTGCCTAAAAGAACTTTCTCTAGGACAAGAAAAAATCTGTACAATTTCACGAAAATCAAGCAATCAAGAACAGAAATCGATTAGCATTAATTTTCTTGACATAAAAATAAAGCATGTGAAGGTTTATTAATAAATAATTAAACATTTCATAAACCTTAAATTAATGTTATTGTTTCACTAAAATAATAAACAGCCCATTGTGTAGTTTCTGAAATAAATAATTAATCTGTCTGATGAAGGTACTGTGTACAAGAACACGTACATGTAGCGGAGTTCCACTAATTAAAATATTTCAAACTCAACAGTGTTGTTAATTATTATTTATTGTGATGGAGTTTACACAGTATTAACCAACATCATCAGTTCAAACGGGAAGATAAATTAAAAAATTGCTTTACAAAATCATTATTTAAAAAATAAACAAAAAAAACTATTTGAAAGCAATGACTACGCAATTTTTCACTGTTGTTTTACCATCTTAAAATGCACTTAAAATTGCAGTGCTATCAGTAGAATACTTTTGAAGATTACTCTTATTTCTACAGGTAAACAAAGCAGATTAGAAGTAAATGGGAAATGCCTCTGCCTATTCAAAGTTGTGAATCGCCAGCAAAACATGAAGCTATACCTTGTTTTAGTTTCATTTTAGCTGTCGCTGGGGAGTTAAAAAACAGCAGCTATGTATTTTATCGTCGTTAAAATTAAATATAGAACAATATTTACCTACATTTTTTCCTCCTACTTTTTAGGAAGGTACTGATACGAATTTAAGTTTTTTAAGCAATAACTAATTTCGTCACTTTAAAAGAAATGGGCCTTAAAAATATATTTGAGCTCATAAATATGTCAGTAATCTATTAGCTCCGTTAAAATTGATTAATCTCCAACGATTCTAAATTCTAACTTGAGTCTATTTTGGGACTCTATTAAAATAAGAGTTAAACAACTTTGAACGCAGATTTGCCGCACACTTTCCAGAAGCCACAATAGTAATTAATAAATTTTAGCTTCGCATTAGTTCCTGTTCTGTACATTCAGAGTAATTTTTTTAGTTATATCAGCTTGCTGATTTTCAAAGCTAAATATTATTCTGAATTAACACGTACAAGTAATGTTCATTCAGAGTATTTTTTTTTAGTTAATATGAGCTTGTTGATTTTTGAGAATAAATATTATTCTGAATTAACACGTACAAGTAAAATAATATTTTTGACGCTGCCAGGCTTTCAATGTAATTTTATTCTTTGCAGATAATTAAAAATAATTGTACAAAAAAATCATGCAAATAAAATACATACATAGAAGAAATATATACAAAAATAATTTTAATTAATTGATTGAAGATGACAAAAGAGTATCTATAAAAAGTTGGGCTTATGTTATTAGTAGTGAGCGGATTTCTGTCGGGCTAGGCAAGGCCAAACTCGGTACGGCTCGTACGGGATGCGAATTCATTGCGGTTACGGACTGCACTTCGTTTATTTGAGATTAGAATAACGCTGTTTCGTTGCACTCTGCTGTTAATTCCCGTTCTCATTTACTTAGCCGTTTGATTAATAAATCGTTAATTATATTTATGGAATTAGTACCGATTAAATTCAGTGCTTATCTATCACCCGCTACTGAGTCCCGGCGATCCAGCGCGTCCCTACCTATAATCGTGACGTAGCCCGACAGAAATCCGCTGTCTAGTTATTAGGCACAACTTCCCACGGTCTTGAAGTATTTTAGAAAAAAAAAATAGATAATACCAATCACAGTGTAAGAAAAAGAGGTCCAAGAGAAGATCGGATCCGCGCCACTCACGTTATTAGCATGCATTTTTTGCGATTTTTGTTTTGTGACCCCAGAGGAAAAACCAGTGATCTAAATAACAACTCCGATAAATCCAAAATCGAAAAATGGAAAACTGAACATCGAAAATTCAAAAAAACAAAAATGGTTGCAACATCGTAAAAACGAAAGTTTGAAATTCGAAGAAATCAAAAAATTTCCGGAAAGACAAGAAATGGAAAATTAAAAAGTCGAAAAACAACAATGGAACAATCGAAAAGTAAAAAATTGAAAATTCGAATATCGAAAAATGGAAAAGTAAAAAATCAAAAATTGAAACATTTGAAAAGCAAAGAAGTGGCCCTTCAATTACTCTACTTTCTGAACTTACGCTCAGGAAGTCAAAATCCAAAATTCAATGAATTCAAAAACGAAAAACCGAAAAATCGGAAAACCGATTTTCCCAAAATCCCAAATCGAAAAATTCGAAACTCGAAATTTCGAGAAATCGAAAAATCCAAGAATCGAAATATCGAAAGTCGAAAATTCCTAAAATTCGAAAATCGAGAAATCCAAATAAAAAAATAGGTCTAAAGAGTTTAGACAGTAGTTTTTTTTTTCGCATTAGATTTCAAAACATTCGGTTTTGTAGTTCCTGATTACATCAATAAAGTAAATTTGGGCATTCATTAAATTTTTGAGTCAGCCTGTATATCCAAATCGAAAAAATATGAATGGAATGATAAATCACAAGAAGAGACTCATCATATTTTACACAATTTAGATAAGATTATTCGGCAGACTTTTGAGCTGACGCATCAATTTTTTGAAGGAGATAAGCAAATATATTTTTACTAAAAATTTATTATGCTCTTTATAACCTTAAAACATTTGCAAGATTTCAAAGCATTCGGTTCTGTAGTTCCTGATTATATTAATAAAATAAATGTATCCATTCATTAATTTTTTTGGGTCACCCTGTATATGCATATCCAAAAAATATGAATGGAATGATAAATCACAAGAAGAGACTCATCATATTTTGTACATTTTAGATTTAGCAAAATTTTGGAATGACGTCATCAATTTTTTGGAGGGGATAACTAAATATATTGTGATTAAAATTTTATCATGCTTGTCATAACTGTAAACCATCTGCAAGATTTCGAAGCATTCGGTTTTGTAGATTCCAAATTAAATGTCAAAATGTTGTTTCATAAATTTGATTTTTTTTCCAAAAATCTGGACGTTTCGGGTAAAATTTCAATTCGAATTTCTAAACTACATGTTACAAGACTATGTTATTTGATCCAATTTAAAACCCAATTACTATGTACAATTTTGAAGTGACTTCATCACACTAGTGGTGGGGATGATTAGACAAATTTTGGTTAGCGTTTTACCATCTACATGATATACAAAATTTGACAACAATCGGACGAGTACTTTCGGAGATTATCTGTATAATAAAAATCCGGGACGGCAGACAGACGGACAGACGGACAGACGGACAGACAGACGGAAATGGGAGACCTATTTCGTCGTTTTCTAAGGGTCATGAAAGATCGAGAAAATGTAAAAGCAGAGAGTCGACCGACGGACTCGATTACTACTTCCTTTGCTTACGCTCGGGAAGTAAAAATTGAAAATTCAAATATCAAAGATTGGAAAATTGGAAAAATCGAAAAACCGAAATTTCTAAAATTGAAAATTTGAAAAGTCGAAAAACCGAAAATTTCAAAAACTGACAATTTGAAAAATCTTAAATTCCAAATATTGAAAAATCGAAATTTCAGTGAATCAAATATTCGAAAAATTGAAAATGGAAAAGACAAAAAATTTAAAAATCGAGAAATTGAAAAATTGAAAAGTAAAAAATTAGTAAATTCTAATTTCGAGAAATGAGCACATCGAAAATAGAAAATTCGAAATATATGGAAAAATCATAATAAGGTTAGGAAATGGAAAATTCTATGAATTGAATGTTCCAAAAATTGAAATCTGAAAAACGAAAAATCAAAAATTTCATGTCGAAAATTGAAACTATCGAAAAATCGAATATTCAGTGAATTAAATTTTCAAAAAGTCGAAAATTAAAAAAATTGAAAATTCGAATTTCGAAAATAAACAAAACAAAAATTGAAAATCGAAAAAGTGAAAATCAGAAATTCCAAAAATCAATAAATCGATTGATCAAATACATATTCGAAAAAAGAACAATCGAAAAATCGGAAATGTAAAAAACAAAAACTTGAAAACCCGATAATTGAGTGATTTAAAATGCGAAACGTTGTAATATCGAAAATTGAAATACCGAAAATAGAAAATTCGATGATTGATATGTTTGAAAAATTGAAAAACAAAAAATTTCTTTCTGTAACCTTACAGCGTTCATGATTTCAAAACCCTGGGTTTTGGAGTTATAAAGTTAAATGCTATACTAATTTGATTTTTTTCCCAAGAATCTGGACGTCTAGGGTTAAAACTCAACACGGATTCATGAATCACACATGCAGGAGTACGTAATTCTGTAAATTTTCGGCAAAATTGTAAATGACGTAAACATTTTTTGGGGAAGGCATAAACGAAAATATTTTGATTAGCGATTTACCATGATTACGATAACCTTAAAACATTTGGAAGATCTCAGAGCATTCGGTTTTACAGTTTGAAAGTTAAATTGGAAAATGTTATACTTATATATTTACAATTTTGATTTTTTTTTTTGCTAAAAGTCAGAAGAAACTTCTTCCCGAATGCAAACTGAAGTAGCATTGGTGGGAATTATCTGTCTAATAAAAATCCGAGCAGACCGCAGACAGACGGAAACGGGCGACCTATTATTCCGTACTCTAGGGATACTGAAATGTGGAGAAAACAAAAAAGTAGTCAGTCGCCTAATTGACTCGATTACAATACTTCCTTAGCTTACGCTCGGGAAGTTAAAAATACGTTTACACTCAATTTGCGCTGAAAAACGCTTAAAAATATAGAATATAACAAAAATTGTAACAAAAACACAAATTAGTGTAAGAATATAATAGGTATATCTATGAATCTAATATATATGCATGAATGGTAATACGATCCTGTATGCATGCTAAAGGATTTTCCGTTTTTCACTCTGTTAAATGAGATAAATCTAACATATTGTAATGGCAATTTAGAATTTATGTTTTTTTATTCTCTGGGTCGGTGACACTAATTTATTTAAAATCGCTGTCGTTCAGTTTTTAATAAAAAATATATTTGGTGCCGGCCTTGGAATTATTATTTGCCATTTATTTTCAGAGGCTAGGTATACAGCCGAATATACTTTAGAACTTTTTCTTGGATGGTTTCATCATTAGCCCCTTAAACGCAGTCGGGTTGGCAGATAATTGACATTTGAGAGTTTTCAATCCAATTTTTTTCAATACATTGCAAATAATTTTCATTTTAAATATTTTTTCTTTATCAACATCGAATGTAATATTATCTATTCTCTCCTCATAAGGACAACCTTTACAATTTCAAAGAATTTGCTATAAATTCGGTGAAACGTTGTTTCATGGATTAACATTTTTTTCTCTTTTTCCTGTACTTATTTGTTCCATAACTGTCATTAATTGTTGAATTGTAAGGTTATTCTAAGTATCAGGAAGACAAAAAATCCACTAAAATATATATTTCAATATTCAATAAATTACTTTTAAACTATTACCCAAAAAACTATTATTTAACCAAAAGTCTGTTCAGCAATATCATGCCAGGATCATACATCTTCGAGTTCATCAGCAGGGAAGACCTGACCGTAAAATTTATGTCAGGGTACGTAACGCAGAGTAACCCGACTTAGGCGAAACTTTTCATCGAAATGATATATGCTTGTCTACACTTCTTGTAAAAATGTGATGAAACGAAAAAAGTATGCGATCGGTCGTATGTATTAAATGAAAACTTGTGGCGCGAGTCGAGAAACCACTACGTTATTATCCCTCGCTCTTTAAGATTTTCCTCCACGACATCGTGCAGTCGCCACATAAAATCTGAAAACGTTCCACGTCTTTAAAAATGAAATATCGTTTGATCACATCACGCATCTGAAATATCCACACAAAAAAAATTATTTAAAAAGTCGTCACAAAGTTTTGGATGGTGATATTTTATAAAAGAATGCACTTTTGTACTTGTGGTTTATGAATCTGCCTTGTACTTCCGGGCGAGCGAAGTTCTCTTTAAATAAACTTCGACACTTTTTTTTAGAAAACCAAGTGACTGCCTTCATTGTCCTCCAATTATTCTCCACGAAACAACCATTAAAATCATCCATTACAACGAGCACAACTAAATTTGTTGCCTACGACAAAAATTCAAAACGTGTTCCGTAAAAAACGACATTAATTACGAGTCGGTGCTTAATGATAATTGCCACAACAGAAGCACAAGTAATAAGCTTTCGCGTAAAGAACAGCGACAAACCATTACTTCATCTGTTACGTCTCTAAAACACAGCAATTACACAAAAGCAGCGACCGCTTAATTCACTTAAAAACTTCCCGTAACAAGATGCACGTCGCTGTTCTGTCGAAATATTGCCTGCAATATTTGTAAAACGCATCGTTGAAATTTCCCTGAATTTCATCGGTCGTTACCAAAGTTTTGTTCCGTTTTTAGAACGCTGCTTGTTGTATATTTTAACGCCAATTAAAACGAAATAAATCTCGAGCACGTTTCACAAAAGCAAAAAGTAAAATTAGACATCATAAAAACCCGTAAAGTTAATTAGTGGTATCGTAATTATCGCCGAGCGGCATTCTTTTAAGTCGAACTAGATCAAATACTGCGCCTTTCAGTCGGTCTAAACCCAGCGCGTGTGTCACCAAGTTCTTAAATCAATAACATTGTTTTTGATGGGTAGTAGGTGAAGGTTTCCGGTGTTAGGGTTCAAAACAAGCGATGAATAAAAACAGTGTTACATTTTAATTTTTTTAGATTGGACGCAACCAACCATACACGTTGGTGTTCGTATGGAACCGTACTTTATTATTTAGCCGGCGAGCTTTCAGCGATTTGAAATTCTTCGTTCATTTTGTAGTAATACGTTCTATTTTCAGTGATAAAGAATAGCGGCAGTAAATTTTATTATTGTTGTACGCCGTAATGCAGCGAGTTTATGCCATATGTCGGTTCAAATGTAAACAGCATTATGACATTGCTTAGGGCTCACATGAATGGATATCCTTCCCACATATTGCAAAAATAAGGGTAGGGATTAGTCATTTACTACAATTGCTGTTCTGGGTTTATTGGATTTTTCGTCGGTCGCGGCGAAAGAAAATTCAAATGAGAACTTTTTATTCAACATAACCTGGGTTCCTGGATAGGCTGTTGGTTTATAAACTTAAATTGTAAAGGTGCAGAATCGAGATTAAACGGCAAAGTTATTGATTAATATTAGGTTCGTATTTAAGTTGAAACATAATTTACTAAATTAATTTGCGTGCTGAGAATGTTATTAAAAGTTGTCCTATTCAAAAATATTAGATCTAAGTTAAGCTAAGTGAGAGGCCAAATCAAATTATTTTTTAGAGAAACGTTACATTTGTTACTTATAATTTTACAAAGGAACTCTTTAGCACATCTGTTTTAGAAGTTAATGAAAATCAGACAACATTAAAATGAGCCAAGTTAACCACGGGACAAAATAAAAAATCCGAGTCGTATACCTCAACAGTTCTATTTTGATTATGAAGTTTCAGTGTGTAAAGAGCAATTAAATATACCTATTAAGGGCGATAACTAATTCTGACAGTATTCTTAAGAAACTTTATCAGAGAACTACATAAAAACAGAACAAATTATATTTCTATCAACAAATCAATAAATAAATCTAAAATTCAAGACCAATTATTATAAAAGAAACAATTATAAAATAGTGGCAAATTTTAACAAAAGAGTTAACATACTCTGCAAATACCGTAGGACTTCAGATTTCAAAAATTGGTAGAAGCTTATTCCGACAGAACATTCCTCGCATTTGGAATATACTTCGGTTTATACCGAAGTATATTCCAAATGCGAGGAATGGTTATCACTGTTATCAGTGATAACCTCTGCAAAGTAAAAACTAGATAACTAGCGGGAAAAATGCAGATATTGTCAATTTCTCAATACATCTTTAACTTCAATTGTTTATGTTTATACTTTGCAAGAATTCGACTATTAGGACGTATAGATTACAAGTACAAGAAGTTAAAAGAAAATTAAATTTGACTGCTTTTGTCTCGTCAACGGAGCGGAAAGGACTGATTAATTAATTAAGCACACTTGTTTTTTTTTTCAAAAACTTTAATAAATTTGAAGAACATTAATTCAGCAAAATTGTAGGATGACAGATAAATTTTGATTAATGATTTAGCATGCGTCCAAAAAGTTAAAATATTTGCAAGATCTCACAGGATTCGGTTTTTGCATTTTCAAAGTTAAATTATTGTAAAACGTAGTTTTATAATTACGATTTTTTTTACACAAAAAATCTGAATGCCAAGGGCAAAAACTAAGCACGTATTCACAAATCGCACATTCATATGCATGTTACTTTATATAATTTAAAGAACATTTATTCGGCAGAATGGTCAGATGACGTCATCATTTTTTAATGGGCATAAAGAAAAAATTTTCTTTAGCGATTTAATATGCATACGATAAGCTTAAAACGCTTGCAAATTTTAAGAGTATTCGATTTTGTCACTTCTTAGTTAAATTGTAAAATGTTTTGTAAAATATGGATTTTTTCCGAAAAATCTGGATGTCTGGGGTAAAAATTCGACACAGATTCATAAATCACACATGCAGGAGAACGTAATCCGATACGTCTTTAAGAACATTTATTCGGCAAAATTGTAAAATGATGTCGTCACTTTTTTGGGAGAGAATAAACGAGTTACTATGCCTAAAATAACCTTAAATGGTTTCGAAAATTTCATAGCAGTTAGTTTTTCAGATTCGAAGTTGGATTGCAAAATGTTGTTGCATTCATAATCCACAAGTGTGGGAATTTCTTATTTTATGAATTTTAAATATTCACTAATGTAAATTTCGGAGACGACGTCATCATTTTGTTGGTGGGGATGAGTAGCCAAATTTTGGTTAGCGTTTTACCATCTGCACGATATTCCTAATACACATAAAAAAATTTGAAAACTATAGGTCCAAAGTTTCGGGGATTATCTGTCTAATAAAAATTCCCACAGACGATAAACAGACAAACAGACAGACAGACGGACGAATGGACGGAGAGAGAGAGAGAGAGAGAGAGAGAGGAAATAAAAATTGGTAAATTGGTCAAATGTTAATGAACAGAACTTCTGTCACCCTTAAGGCACCATTAAACAAAACCAATTTTTTAGAATTAAAAGAAAAGATACATAATAATGTTACGTCGATCGGTGAATAAAATCGACGTAGGTTAAAGTCAACAATTTATTTGTTAGTAACTCGGATTTACACGACTAATTACAGAGCGATTATGTACAAAATAATTTCGACGCAACATTCACTGTGTTTTCTCGACACTCGTTGGACTTCAAAGTATCCGTTTCCGCTTCTAGGCTTGTTCTCGAACACCCGTCGCGTCATCCGGTTCCAGGGTCTTCTCCGGCCGCCGCCACCGACAATGAGTCATGATCGCCGTACATACTAGAACCCATAGGCGTCATACCGGGGCGGCGTATTAGGTTTATTTCGTAACAATACCAATTACAGTGTAACAAAAAAATTGGCCATAAGGAGATTGAACACGCTCCAACTAGCTGAGCTATTCGAACATCGATCAGCGTTCTTCTATTACTATAAAATGTTGTTACACACTTGTTTTTTCTTTCCAAAACTTGGGTGTTTAGGACAAAAAATCGTTTGAAAGTTATTTTGACAGAACTTTCCTAGCATCTAGTATAGTATAGTCCAACAAACCCTGCTTCTTTGAATAATTATAAAATTTGATTTTGCGATTTTTGTTTTGTAATAACCTGTATAAAGTAAAAACCAGTTGCGCAGCCCCTGCGCAGTAGTGATGCAAAGTCCAAGGGAACGCGATCTGCAACAAGTGCCGACAACATGAAAAATATTTAATGCAGATAATCAACGGGAAAAATGTCCTCTCAGTAATAATGACATGCTTAACTTCCAGTATTTATGTTTATACTTTGAAAGAATTCGACTAGTAGCACGTTCAAAAGACGATGAAATTTGATTGATGTTGTCTCCTTAAATCAGAGAAGAGAACTGATTAATTAATTAAGCTGGACTCGAACTATTGACCTTGCATCTATAAACCAGACTTCCTACCGGTTCTGTCGTTAGATTGGTTTGTTTGGCTACGTATTATATGATTAAAGAACCAGAGGGCTTAAAACAATAACAATTATAATGATAATAAACAAAACCAGAGCGGATTCATAAAGCACAAGTTCAAGAGTATAGTATTTTATAAAATTTAAGTTATGTTTATTATATAAAATTCTAGGGGATGTCATCACGTTGTTGGTAGGGATAAGTACATAAATTCTGGTTAGCATGTTATTATCTATATGGAATTTATAATATATATACAAAATTTGACAACAATCGGTCCAGTAGTTTTAGAGAGTATCAACTTATAAAAAGCTGGACAAAAGGCAGACAAACGGACAGACAGACGGAAACGGGCCACCTATTTTTCCGTACCCCAGGGGCGATGAAACGTCGAGAAAAATTGAAAGTACTCAGTCGGCTAATGAATTCGATTACAGTACTTCTTAAGCTTACGTTCGGGAAGTAAAAATCGAAGCGGATTTAGAAACCAATACAGACGTACACTAAACTCAGTCGACATACACGTTGTAAAGGTTTACGACTCAAGCTAAATCACAGTTGTAAATTAAACGAGCCCCTGTACCTTGCGACAAGTAAGTTTTCAGGGAGAGAGCAGGCGGATGCTTGCACAGGCCCGAACTTATTTTCATTGTAAATGTTAAACTCATTCTTTCGGAATCTGACGACGATTTTGTTGTGTCGTGTACCTATGTAAATACATATAATTTTGTGTGTATAAATATATCGTATTGTTGTCGTTCTTATATATTATTAGTTTCGATTCCGCAAGGATTATTGCCATAATCGAGTCATAAACCTTTACAAGGTGTATGTCGACTGAGTATAGTATATGTTATTTTATAGAACTTAAATAGCATTTACCATGCAAAATTTTGAGCTCACGTTATCAAATTCTTTTGTACAGAGAAATTTTGGTGAGTGTTCTATCATTTACACGCTATTTCCAAATAATTCTTAATAAATAAGAACAAAGTGTACGGAAAATTGTGGATTCTACATTGGGATAAATTTATTATCGAAGCCTATTTTCGCTGGCTAGGATATTGACGGAGGCTGGCAATACTCAACTTCTGCTGTCAAATAACTCCACTGCCCTCTAGTTGTAAGTCATTTATTAACACCCTGTATTTAAAATATGATACAACAAATGAACTTTTCAACTTTATTCATGAATTGATATCTAATAACTCTTGTGGGTAGGATTCAGTTTTTTTTTGTAAGTGTCGTTTACCCCATCAAGTCATACCTAAGTCATTCGCTTGCAGTATATTTTCGAAACAGTTAAAATTAACAATCCTATTATATTTCTCTGACCTTTCGTTTTTCGTTATTATAATATTAATACAGTGTGATTCTTTAAATTTCTGCTCTAGTTGGCCATAACGCATACGTCAGCAATTCTACTGAAACGGCTGACGTAAACGTCATGGCTAACTGGAGCAAACATTTAAAAAGTCAATCTATATAAAAAGTACACAAACGTTAAAAAATGTCAGTTGTCTGCTACCATTTTCTTTTTCTTTTCAATATTTTAAAATATTTTAAAGGACTTAAGTAAAATGTTATATCCCTGATAAAGGAAAAATTATGCAATTTCAAACTATCAAAAACCTCGTTACTGCCAAAATTCAAAGTTTTAATTCTCAAATGATTAAAATATTACAGTGAAACAATAAACTGAGATGACGCAATTTAAACATTTTTAATACATTGTATCAAACAATTTAATTTCAAGTATTTTACTAATGAAAAAATAAAACATATTCTATTTAACACAACTGTGAAACATATGCCGTTTTGTGTGTTAATTGAACGCTTCAAATTTTAAAGAACTAATAGTACTTAATTATGGCAAGTAGATTACAAGCAACTCTAGCTTAAATTAGATCATCAGGTCGGAGTCCCGAGCTTACGCACAATTAATTATTTACCGCCGTTTAAATCAACGAAACATTAATCAAAAATTTTACAAAGAATAGCTAATTGTCATCACATAAAATCTACAAATATAATTTAATTTTGATGAATTTCTCTTCTCCTTCAAACCCCGTTCTTCCGCTCCACCTTCGCCCCAGCAAAACCGGGTCGAAAAAACTTATAAGTCGTCCATCTACATTTCAGATGAGATTCCTTTGCAAGTCAGCTTTTTAGAACGTTGATTACAGCACAAAGCTTTAGAAATAGCAGTTCTAGAAAAACTCGTACCCTCCAGAAATACCGGAATAAATTCTAAAAAGACAGTAAATGTCAAAACCGACTCTCATCATATGCGAATATAATCCTTTGATTTTTATCAAACGCGTTTGCTTTAATCTCCACATAACCTTTGCGCTGCGCCAAACGCGAAAAAAGTCTCCAGAGTCCGATAACTTTATTTCGTCGTGCTTTTACGGAACATACACGCGCTCTAAAATTCATCATTGTTTAAATAATAAAATGTCAATTACCTGGGCGGATTGTTGTTGTTGGATGGAGGCATTGGGGTGGGTATTCTCGGTGGCGGCACAGGAATTGGCGTCGGCCGCCGCCTTCCCGGGAGTCCCCGAGATAGTTCACCGTTCATCTGAAACAATAAATTAATAATAAGTAGGTAATGCTTAATTAATTGAAAACTGCGTCAAATGAGAAAAATTTCACAATTCCATTTAAAACACGAAGATCGTTTTCATTTCTTTATGGAACAGGTGTTTCACGATACACGTTACATATGCAACATATATGTTACGCTAAAAATTTAGATTTTTTTAAAATCTCGTGAACAGACTGGGTGGAATTTATATAAATTCATAATTAGAGAGCGGAAAATATGCAGCAAAATTTTGGGAAATATGATCATATGATATGCACCAAATTTATGCAAATATGCAGTAACTTTCTTAATATATGCAGAGATATGCAGCTGCATATGCTCCAAAAACTAAAAAAAAGCGTAATAACCGAAATAAATTTATTTACAAATTACAAAATTAGTAGTAATCGACTATTTAATTACTATTTTGGTAACAATTTATTTTTAAATATTTTTCGAAATATTCTGACCAAAAGTTTTCCGATGATTCTAAAGTATATTTGGTATAGAAAAACTGTGTACTACCTCCACAGATATAAAAATCCTTACCGGTTGAGAGCAGACGCGACAAAACAGTTCCTTCTTGAAGAATAAGTTCAGGAAAAGGTTTAATCCATAAATTAATTTGAGTTATCTTCGACATATTAACACACATGTATCGCTTTAAATGCTTTCAATGCAAACTCGAAAAACGATGAAAAATAATAGGGTAACGTCCCTTCAACCACCATAACACATACCATTAATACACTTAAGTAACGAACAAAAATATTGGGAATGAACGGTATTTCCAAAAGTAATTAGGGCCCAAATTTACCTGGAAGAATGGCTTAACACCCAATGGATTCTCCAAACTACCATAAAACCCAAACCTTTACTAGTTATTTGAAGATCAGGACAATATTTGCAATATGATTAATGAAATTTCGTCTTTCTTGATACATGCCGATAGAATAACAATCATTTTTTTTTTCAAATTGGCACAAAAATTGATAAAAATGCAAAATATGCACCCGTTACGTGAAATATGCAACAGAAGGCAAATATATGCAAATATGCATTTTTTTTATGGCTGTATTCGTTTTTAATTAGCATGATTCGTTCACATATTAAATTTCAAGACTTATATGCAAAAAATAACGGATATGCAAATTTCATAAAATCCGCTCTTTATTCATAATAATCAATTTCACTGTCCAAAAACGCTCGTTGCACTTACACAGGCAGTTATTCCACTGTTTCGTTGTGCGAATCAAAGCGTTTGTTTGATTTCACGTTGAAAAAATCTAGAAACTAATCAGTGGTTGGGGAGAACCAGCTATCCAATTAAAATTATCGATTCTATTTACAATCAACGGAAAATTGTTCATATTAATTAATTATATTCGCGTTAATTATTATTTATGTAGGGGCTGACAACTCTAGATGCAGTTTAAACTCCGCTGCTTATACAGACGCAAAAACAAACATAAGGGCTGGTCTTTGTAGTGTTTCCTTTCGCATAGAAAAAATATGAGGGTAGTTGTGTTTATCTTGTACAGAGGAGAACATTAAGGTGGTGTGTATTTTAGTAATGATCCCCAAATTCAAAGCAAATAGTTGCGACTTCTCACTACCTGATGTCCTCTGCTTGTTTGAGAAGGGCTGTTTATAATCACTTATAAATTTAAATGTTTATCTCTCTTCTTTCTTCGTTTTATTATGTAACTTCGTTTCAGCAAGGGGAACTGCAGAGTTTTTCCCTCTTTACTCTTTACAGCCTAATTAAGTAAAATCTGACAAAGTTTAATTAAATTTAACATACAAACTACAATACAGACAAAGTGAGGCGTTTCGGAGCCCCTTTAGTGGGAGCTTATATTCTGGCAGTAAATGCTATGTAACAATCTACATAATAACAGATTACAACTTACAGGCTTCATCACATTTACCCTTATTCACCAATTTTGGTAGAAAGCACCGGGAAATGGGATAGAAATTCATTACTTTGCAAATCGGGACTTTTTACGACTAAGAAAAAAAAGTATCACGAGACCACTCCATAAATTGTTACCACAGTACTAGTTCCACATAATAAACACAATAGCTTTGAGCGAAATCGTAAAAAGAAGACGTTATGTGTTCTAAATATATTTAGAGTAAAGCAGATAAACCTCATATTTTTCACAGTACAGAATTTATTGGAAAATGCAGACGGATTTTTTATACTTTGTTCTCATGTTAACAAACCCATCCAAAAAAACGCTGTCATTAAAAGGGAGGAATTTTTAATCTTTTAGCTTTAGAAAACATGTGGAGTTCTATTTTATTTTTGTTAACCAACGTTGCATCAAGTAAAAGCATTCCACGTTGTAACAATTGATTTAATTCCACTTGAACCATGTTATTCCACTGCTCGTAGCAGGACGGTGCATAACCAAACTTTAAAACACAATTTTTGTATTGTTTTTTGGCGTACATTTTCTATACTAATCTCGTTTTTAACAAACAGAAGAAATATGGCTTTTGTTATATTCAAAAGTATACTTGACTTTTTTTTTCAATTGCACTCTATGTAGTGTTACATATAGACCGAATAAACATTTTCTTTACGTTGCTTTAATTAACGTTCAATGCAATTTTCTGCAACACAATAGACAATATATGATCCACGAAGCAAATCATGTTGATTAAAATTTTGGGTCTGGTTTATTAATGACTAACATTACCAATAAATATCAGTCACTATATAATTATCGTAATTTTCGTGCACAATATGTCGTTAATTTGTGTACACAATACCGTAACTAAAAGAACCGTAATGGTGGTAGGCAATTATTCACATTGCACATTTATTAAATTATAGCAAATATCACTGACATAATTTACGGTTATAAATACCGGAAATTGTCAATAAACACATTATTTCATTATATAAAATAAATAAATAAATAATTCATCAAAAACAACAGATTTAAACGTAATTGCAATTGAGTTAAAAAGAACTTCATTCGGTTTTTATTCAAAACTTGAATATAATGACAACTCATATTGAATAAACATTGATTTTTAACAAAAAAGTAATAAATGAAGTCAAGCCGAGAAGTTATTAATAATAAGGTTTATGTACCGTGACGTCATGCATTTTTTAAGACCAAAGAAATTATTATTATTTATATTTAACTTCCCTTTCCCTCGCAGATCCACAAAGTAGTAAAACGAAAACATCTCACCAAATTACTCTATACAAAAGTCAAATTAGCCTCAAAAAGCTCATTATTGGATTTCAACAAATCGGTTCATTCTCATTGGGAAAATAAACTATGTTTTATATCCCGTTCGGGCACAGAATTACAAAACGTTTTCCGACTTTTGCTTGTCACCATTTGTCGAAAAGCGTTACTTAAATCATATAATTTCATTAGAATTGATTCCCAAAATTTATCTTATAAATTTGTAACATCTCGCCAAACGCAAATGAAAGGAAAGAGCTCTCGGAAATATATCTGGAAATAATTAGGCCTATTTTCTCAAGAAATACTCTCGTTCATTATTGCCAAAGCCGTAAATTCTTGTTAAAATACCACGAATTACGACCGACTGATTCCAACTGAAATAAGTCTTTGTGTAGAATTATTTCGGCGAAATAAAGTCAAGCTCCCATCTACGCCCTTTACGACATTTGCTGTTGGCGAACACGTGGAGAAGATTAAAAACAAAAGAATGTGATGATTTCTTAATGCAGTAACGATTTTATCGCAAAATTAGTTATGATCACATTTTTACCACTTGATGGCAAAAATATTTATAAATTGAAATCTAAAATTGTCTCCTATATTAAAAAATGTGTAATATCAAGAACAGACAAAAAACTAAATAATTAGCCTCAAATTCTGAAATTAAGCTGTACAGTATCCAATTTTCATTCAGTTTGATCCTCCTACATAATTAAAACTGGATAAAATTTACAGCGCTACTAAATGTAAAGCGTAGGCGGCAACGTGATTCTTATAATGTTGGTGTTTTTCAGCATAGTCACTTCTAATGGAATTCAATTCAATTCAATTTTACAACAAAAATATTACAGTGTCATTTAAATTCTTGCCTGTGGCGACGATTTTATATAAAACGAAAATTTCATTTACTCTCGTGTTATTTGCACATAAAGCTTGTAGTGTTGCTAAATCACATTGACGTACAATTTATTGTATTTTTAAATATTAATCCTGTCAGAAAAAAATTATGGTGATGACATATACAACAACAAATACTTAAATTAACAAAAATATATTAGTGGCTTTGCTTACAAGATCTCTCATCCAAAAATTTTGATTAAAATTGTAATTAGCTTGACAGTTAATTTAACAAATGTACAGAATAAAAAACCTCAGTAGCAAGAAAATTCATTTTAAAATTTTGTATTAAATAACTAGCATAATTTATGTGTTTTAATGTACAAACAAAATGTTGGATGTCTCACTGGAAATTTTCCAACTCTGGCACACAAATAATAAAAAGAACTGTGCTTCGTATTTCCAGAACAACGCTGGACGTCGGTTAGTTTACCAAAAATGTCGTGTTTCCTCCAATGTTAGCATGCTGCTGTTATTATTGAATTAAATTTATCTTGTACACTGCAGTGCAGTAAAGCAGCCAAAAAAAGAAAAAAATAAGTTTCTAATATGTTAAATTGAAAATTAAACTTGGGATGTGCTAGTTTATACAAAAACTTAGATATTTTAATTAATGTACCAAGTTAAAAAAATACAGTATTATGTAGTAAGTTCAGCTTAGTACAACTAAGTTCGTTTTTAAAATTGACTGCTAGTCTACGTCTCTTGTACAGTGGTGGCACTTAATTTTTTAAATTAAAAGGGAAGCTTAAAATTTTCTTGTTTGTTAGAAGTCATTGTCCCGTTATTAAAAAACAGGATGTTCTCTACTCGTTTGGTTTTTACAGGGGAAAGACTATTATTAATTGGCGGAAGTAAATTTAAAATACTTAGGTATAATTACAATTTTTTTAACACATAATACTAATTTATAACAATTTTCTTAATTGGTTCATTCCACGGAGTTTTTTATGGATTTATCTGGTCGAAAATCAAGAAACGTTGCCAAAGTCTTTGTTAGCCATTTTAAGAGAGTGAGCTATTTACAGACAAACCACTAGTATTGGTCTAATTGGCACCTCATTTATATCCGTGAATTTATGTAACTTGACAGTCACCTTTGAAACTTTACTTATACATCTAAATAAATACACGTGCATTATTGGACACAAAAGAAATCTGGCACTCAAAGACCTTCAACGCGAACTAGTGTCTCTCAGTCTCATAATACGCATAATGAAATTTCTTGTATTCAAGCGGTACGTCATTGATAAATTGTGGCAATAATAACCGACTCAACACTCAGTCCTGTGGGACTCCTTGAAACTTTTGAAGCAAAACATGATGTACAGTTTACAGCCATTAAAGTGCTTTTAATGTGTTCCGATAGTCACTTTTGATACTCGTCACCCTTTCCGTCCTTCTTGGCTTGTAGTTTCAACAGTTGACAGTTACATGCTATAAATTTCAAATCCTGCAAAGCCCGTGCTAAATTTTAACTAATGATCATTTTTTATAGTACTTATTTATCCGGTCCTCATTTCGAGATTCTGTCGAGAGGTAATTGCGTTTACATTAACGATGATGTTCCTTTGATCTCCACCACTCAAACGGTCCTAGACTCTTATTTTAGATTATTTAATGTTATGAATAATACAGTCGCTGTGAAATTATTACGTTCGTCTATTTTTACAGTTCCATACTATTTCGTATGATAAGAAAAAACAGCCAATAATTTAATGTGGAATCTCCAAACCTGTAACTCCCAATGCTCTAATTACATGCTAATTATACACTAACTCGTGGCACAAAAAACAAAATTTTCTATTTGAATTTATGAGGTAGCTCTTTGTATAAAGTCCGCAAGAAATAATTAACAACACAGTTGAATTTAAAATATTTTAATTGGTAGAAGACTGTTGCACGTCGTCTTTCGATACACAGTACCTTCACGTACGTGCAGCAGAGTTTTACTAGTTAAAATATTTTAGTGCTACACGTACGTGATTCGGTATACAGTGCCTTCGCATGCGTAATAAATAATAAATAAATAATTTTATTGCGACTTAAAGCATTAAAGATTTATTGTTCGCCCACGGTTTCTACGGAAATGATTTCATCATCATATTCATCATTATATATAACGCTGTTACAAAGGAAAATATAGTATTTTAAGATTTACAATAATCTCGACACTGTGATAAAAACATTTCTTATAAAAGAAAATTATTTTCTTTCCACGCTGTACTAGTTTTTATACGAAAACTAAGTACCAGTGAAAAACTATTTACTTGGGTGTCCATATGTCAGGTTATGTAGACACTAAATCCAACAAATCCAGCTTCTTCGAAAATTTTAAGATTTTTTTTAATAAAACCCCCTATAAGGTAAGACAATATAGATAATACCAATCACAGTATAAGAAAGAAAAAAGTGGTCCATATTATTAGACCATTGCTTTATTATTTTTTTGGAAAATCTGGAAACCAAACGTAAAACCTGAAGGCGGACTCATAAACCACAAATACAGGACTATATTACTCTATAACAAAAAACAGACGATGCACACATGCTAGACATCCGACAAACTGAAACGGGAAATAAGATTTATCATACTCTAGAGTTCATGAAACTTCGAAAAAACATTAAAGTAGCCATTTGCTGGAGTATTACAATGCTTCCTTGACTTACTCTCGGAAAGTAAAAATATGAGTAGACTAAACTGCAGGTAGAGATGCGTATTATTTTACGCATTTTAAGTAGAATTTACTTGGCCAACTTTTGAGATGCAGTCATCACAATTTTGGTGGCGATGGATGACAACTCAGATTTAAATTTTAGACCAATTGGTATAATGGCTTCTAAAGTACATTATAAAATATTGTACAATTTTGCAAAAAATTTGCACACTTTCGTATTTTCAAATTTTCTTCTACAATTTTGATTTTTTTTTGTAAATTTGTGAGATCATCTCCTAGAACTGTGGGTAGAAATGAACAAACAAATTTTGGTTTTATTTTAGCCATTTACATGATAATCTTAAAGTACAACTAAAATTCCACAAAAATAGATCAGATCCAGCAGTTTTTGAAATTACGAGCCTCATAAAATCATCAACAGACCACAGACGACGCCACGGAAACTGAAAATTGACATTTTTTTATTACATAAGTGGCAAAAAATACGAAATAAGCCCTTCATCGAACGGACTTAATCACAATACAAAATTTTCTGTTAACCCTTTCAATGTTTTGAAGATTAATGGATATGTTCCCTTTTTTCTAAAATAAAACAAAATAATTGGCGTTTAGCTGACTTAAGTCAATCAGATTTGAATACGGTAATACTTTTAGTAAAGCTAAAAGTTAATCGATGACGCTGAGAATGTGGAGAAATACAGCCTAACCTTACTTTATTGCACAATAGCGCTTTTCAACAATTCTGTCACATAACGTTGATCCACAATAGTATCGACGAATACATGGTTTCTATAAATGAATATAGAAGTCTTCCACGAGATTTCTCTTTGTTGATACTGCCAGTTCGAACAAATCTGTTGATTACATCTTTTGTGACCCTTTAACGATGTTTCTTTAATTATTAAATCACGGTATTTGGGCAGCGGTTACAGAATACACTTACTCTTCGTTTAGGAAGTCCCACTGCGATAACAAGACATAACGATGAAAGTGTCTTGTTCAACAGAATAAACCATTTTCACAGTCTTCGCTTTCTTGCACAAAAACAAAATTTTCGTACGCAACCACCAAGAGTTCAGAAAATGACTGTTTTGTTGTATTGAACTTGGATCAACGAGAATTACTATAATTCGCACTTGAAAAACAGTTTAGGAAGTCCCACAGCGATAACGAGACATAACGATGAAAGTGTCTTGTTCAACAGAATAAACCATTTTCACAGTCTTCGCTTTCTTGCACAAAAACAAAATTTTCGTAGGCAACCACCAAGAGTTCAGAAAATGACTGTTTTGTTGTTTTGAGCTTGGATCAACGAGAATTACTGTAATTCGCACTTGAAAAACATTAAAACAATAAAAACGAAGACTTTAAATGACAGGTTACAAATGACATTAGACATTAATGTGACAAGTGAGAACTCTCATAATGATGCATAATCGCGGACATAATTTCAGCGAAGCGGGATTTTTGAAATCCATGGCCAACTACACCCTTAGAATCATTTATAAAACCCCTGTAGAACATGTCTTTCGCTAGGTCTTCCTTTATAAAAAAAAACAGTGTCAATTTGATGGATCTTTCAATTGAACACCGATTAGTTGGTATTGATAATTTTGAAATATTATTTATTTCAAAATGGTTGTCGACGCAGTTGGCTAGGAAAACTCTAAATAAAGTTGGCAGTACATCAACTATAGTAATTTAAAAGTTCTTTGTTAGCATTTCAATTGTCCTGTCAGAAACACATGTGCCAGTCCGTGGTGTAATCTCCGTCCTTTTGAATTTGCTTATTTTTACTAATTTGTAGTGTCGTTTTCAAATGAAATGTAACGCGAGATAGTTTGCTGTTTTTATCAGAAACTTCTAACTTCTCGTTTCTTTTAAATCGTAATTTCAAACTGATAAAATTGACATCTAGTTACCATTTTGTAAATAAAAAAGGCCGGTGTGCATGGCCACTGACTCTACCGATAACTGTTTTGAAATATTATATGAACGTCAATTTTTAGGTTAAAAACAACTTCAAAGAAAAACCTCGGTCAGGGTATCAGCTATATTATTATGGAGAACGCTTTTCACAGAAACGCACAGTAGTAGCGACATTTTTTCTGTACCCACTAAATTTAAAATAATGTCTGTTTTTCGACGTTTGAATTCATTTTACTTCAATTCTACCTAAATTCAATTTTAACATGCTAGTATCTATCCTACATCACATCAAAGTTGATACAACAAAACACATAACCATGTTTTACACTAAAAAAATGGCCGAAAGTTGTTTCGACAGAACTTCCCTTGCTCCTGAAGTACAATGAAACATATCCAGCATTTTCGAGTTGAATTTTTTCTTTATACAATTTTGCGATGACGTATCAACTTGGATTGGTGCAGTACTACTGCTATAATACTAAAAAAAATTGGTCTAAAGAGTTTAGACAGTACTTCCCTCGCTGTCGGAATCGTGACGACTGCATGCCTATTATGTCTTTTTTCGTATTACATTTTTGTAACGGGGCATTTTAAAATAAATTGAGTATTAACTTTTTCAATTTTGTCATTATTTGGCATTGATATCTTTGTCATTTTTCTTTGTGATTGCTATGACGGCTTATTAAAAAAAAATGGATTAAGTCGTCTCTGGGGTGTATAATATGTTGCCTATGCAAAAATTGTCAGGCGTGAACAGATAAAAGGAACACCCTGTATCGTACTTGTAATTTAAGACAAATAGCCATAACACTTATCAATCTGTAAACGTTCAACACATTAAGTGGTTCCTGATTAAATCAATAAAATAAATTCACGCATTCATTTTTTTTGTCACCCTGTATATGCAAAACCAAAAAATATGAATGGAATGATAAATCACAACTGCAGACTCAGCATATTTTGCACATTTAAGTTTTATTCATCAAAATTTTGGGGTGACGCCATCAATTTTTTAAGGGGGATCAGCAAATACATTTTGAATAGAAATTTGTCATGCCTATAATAACTTTAAAACATCTGTAAGATTTCAAAGCATTCGATTTTATAGTTCCTCAATAAATCAACAAAATTAATTCAGGCATTCATTAATTTTTTTGAGTCAGCCTGTATATGCAAATCCAAAAAATATGAATGGAATGATAAATCACAAGTACAGACTCATCATATTTTGTACATTTTAGATAGGATTTATTCGGCAAACTTTTGAGCTGACGTCATCACTTTTTTGGAAGGGATAAGTAAATATATTTTCATTAAAAATTTATCATGCTTGTCATAACTGTAAACCATCTGCAAGATTTCAAATCATTCGGTTTTGCAGATTCAAAATTAAATGGCAAAATGTTGTTTCATAATTTTGATTTTTTTTCCAAAAATTTGGACGTTTCCAGTAAAAACTCAATTCGGAGTCATAAACTGCATATGTAGGACTATGTTATTTTATACAATTTAAAACCCAATTACCAAGTACAATTTTGAAATGACGTCATCCCATTAGTGGTGGGGATGATGAGACAAATTTTGGTTAGCATTTTACCGTCTACATGATATTCTTACAGTATTTCACAACAATCAGTCTAGTACTTTCGGATATTATCTGTCTAATAAAAATCCGGGACGGCAGACAGACGGACAGACAGACGGAAACGGGAGACTAATTTCTTCGTCCTCTAGGGGTCATGAAAGATCGAGAAAACGTAAAAGTAGAGAGTCGGCCGACGGACTCGATTACAATACTTCCTTTGTTTACGCTCGGGAAGTAATAATAGTATTGTATTCCTAAAATTTTCTGGCAAACTGAAGTGAGCCGTTCCTGTTTAATTTTTTTGAGCCACCTGTTTAAGCAAATTTAAAAAATATGAATGCAATGATAAATCACAAGAAAAAACTCATCATATTTTGCACATTTTGGGTGGAATTTATTCGTCAAATTTTTTTGGGGGGAATAAACAGATAGATTTTGCTTAACAATTTACCATGCTTACAATATCTTTAAAACGTCTGCAAGATTTCAAAGTATTCAGTTTTGCAATTCTTGATTTATTCAATAAAATAGTAATAGCAATCTGAAACTGAAATGTTTGTTTATGTTTATACTTCGAAAGAATGTAGAAATTAGTTTCATTTGAATTACTTTGTCTTCTCAACACAGAGGGCTAAAATTATTAATTAAACCACAATCGAACAAAATGTTATGAACATTATAATTCATATTTTATCACTATTATATAAAGACGTTCGTATTCTCACATTCTTGAGAAAATGCGGTAACTGACTAGTTTTTAATTTGACCAATAGATAATTTGTGATGACGCCATCAATATGGAACATACTAATCACAGCACAAAAGAAAATTTGTCACAGCGCATTACCAATGCAAGAAAAAAAGGAAAGGGCCAAGGTCGTCATCGAACTAACGCCGGTTTGCCGAGAATGCTGCTGCCCCACTGAGCCACGAACGCTTCTACTCTGTGTTGGTAATACAGGGTCATTATAAAATACTGTAGTCAACTCATCTATGAAAAACAATTGAAATTTTTCTCGTGCCGCTAATCACCAAAATGATTTCAACTCTTTTGAAATGTCACGAACGTCGAAACAAATCTATCAAATGTGTCAAAAATTGATATGCCAGGTTTGCGATTTAATTTCATTTTAAATAGACACGAAAAGACGCCAGGCCAGAGCATTAAGGGTTGCAGGTTGCAGTGTTATCGAGCATTTGTGAACGCCACTGCAATACATTTCAGTTTCAAAAATTGTAAATTGTCAGAAAAACGTTTAAGGGCTTTGTCATGAATTACACCTTGGAAAGTCGATTGGAGTTGAACAGAATAAATCATCTGGTCTGTTTTGCAAAGAAGCAATAATTTTTCAAATAATGAAATCCAAAAAGTGAGGTTAAGTTTGTCGAAACCAATGAACACGGTAATTATTTAAAAAATTACATTTTTATAGGTACCCTGAAGGTAAAAATTGTGAAAAATCACGTAATGGACAATGGCAGAGCAAGTCTTATCACAGTTAACGAACACTATGAGTACCTAATGAGTTTTTGCAGTAAATAATTTTGCCAAAGTTGTGATCCCGCGAAAGTTCTGTTTGTAAATTGAAAGGAATCGTCAAAATATTGGTGCAGACATGGTTTGTGACCGGTGCTTTTCTCTTGAAAAAACACAACTGAAATCCTTGATCTTCATCCCTACAATAGGTGAAAACTGCTATGTCCAAACATTACCTTCAGCTTTGCAGTTTCTAGATATCTGAAACATGCCAGATCTGCATAACAGGAATGTCAAAGAGGTTCTACCCAAAACACGCCCACATGGCCATCCTAATATCAAGATTTTTCAAAATTTCTATAAGAAAAAAGATGAAAAAACCAATAAAATTTCAGGAGCATAGTGTTAAGAGTTCTGTAGCTGATTATGAGATCTCTTGAAACAACAGAATGTTTAATAAAGATTTTTAACTTTCCTAATAGTAAAATTACAATTATTACTAAACAGTAAGTTGAAGTAAGTTTTAAATTAAGAGAATGCAACTACCACCAAAAGAAAAATGAAAGTTACTGAAAATAAAAAACTTTATTGCAGTACCTACATACACTTTCTACATCTAATTTTGTTTATTGATCACATTCATTTACTTGAAAAAGTATCAGGCCTATGAATCGTCGTCTGCTAACCACACACCAACCTTCATTGCGTGTGATGGTGTTTCTTCAAAAGCGTGAGTATTTTCTATACACCAAATTCTGAAGTTCTGTCAGTTGACATAATAGCCTAACAGATGAAACCAGGCTTCATCAGAAAAGAACGACAAATCGAGAATCCCGTTATCGTCCATATCAGCTTGAAACCAACTACACTACCCAACGCGGCAAGGAAAATCAGCTGGTTGCAGCTCCTGAACCAACAAAATCTTGTATGGATGCATATGTAACTTCTCTTTTACGATTTTCTGACATGGGCTGTATGGTACTCCGGACAGTAAAGATTTTTGACAAAGCTTTATTCGGACTTTGTTCCATTCTCATCCTTAAATCTTCAACAACGTCTTCACTAACGTGAGGTCTCCCCGTCGGTTTTCACTTAGAAATGCTACCAGTGTCGTTAAATCTGGCCATAATTGGCCATATAGCGTCTTCAAAGATTCTTCATCAATGACAACAGAACATTTCACTAGATACTCGTTTTTAGACGCCTCCACAGAGTACACTCCATCCCCATCCTCATTTAACACCCCATTACGGTAATAGGCATGATGATTGCGCCAAAGAACTAAAAAAATCATTTGTAACACTGACCATAGTTATTCCTCTCTGTTCATTACCTGAGATTATTCCACAATGATCTGTAGTTTTGATAAAAACTGTTTTTTGAGACACTTATTAAAGTTCTAACAAAGGGGAAGACAGCAAAAATGAAAACAAGACAAGTCAATTAACGCACAAAGTGAGGGAAAACGTACCAGTGCAAACGAAAAAATTATTGACATCTGACAGCATTTGATGAAGCGTTGAAACAGTGCAGCCGCTAATGTCAACTAATGTGGCGCTAAAAATAAAAATTCCAATATTAGTGTAATCCTTTCCACAAAACTGAAAAAGGCGGCACAAAATGTCACCAAAATCATGGCCTTCTTCGACTACAATATTTTATAATGACCCTGTATAACGTTATTCTACCGTGCAATTATTTTTGCCAAAAATTTGAGCGTTTAGCGAAAACTCTGGAAACGGATTCGTATACTACAAGTATATGAGTATATTTTTGTATAACATTCAACAATCGGTCCAGCAATTTTGGAGGTTACGTGTCTAATAAAAATGGATACAGACACCAGACAGACACACAGACAGACGGAAACGGAAGATTACGTTTTTCGTACTGTAGGGGTCATGAAACGTCGAGAATATATAAAAGTGGCCATTCGTCCGATGGATTCGATTGGTATACTCCTTAGCTTACGCTCAGGAAGTAAAAATTGATCTAATTTTTATTCAAGAAGAATCTCTCGCCACTGAAATACAGTACAACAAATCCAGTATTTAAAAAAAATTAAAATTCGATTTTGTAAATTAATACTAAAAACTGTATGCCACAGCTGTGATAAACAACAGGTCAACATGTGAGGGGATAAAAAAATGAGGGATAAGCTCGATGATACGTTGTTACGAAGGCTCTGAAAAACTCAAGAAAAAGTTAGAAAAATCCCTGAACAAAATCTTTGAAATTATTAAACACCGATGAATTAACTTCGTAATTCTGCTATGTTTTAATGTAAACATTTAATTGATGGTCTAAAATTCTGATAAAAATTGCCAGTAGTGACATCTGCCAACAGTAAAATATGACGCTATAGATAGTAGTCGGGCACATTATTATTAAATTATTATTAATAACTAATTATTTGACTGTCTCTATTAGACATGCAGTCATTAAAGCAAATCAAAATCAAGCTTACCAGTCATTTTTTGATAGGACTTATTAATTAAAATTTCGAGATGACATTATCAATTTTTGAAACTTTTTGGGACAGATAAAAAAAATACATTTTGATTAACGATTTACCACGCTTATGACAAACGTTTGCAAGATTGACAGCATTTAGTTTTGCGGTTTCAAAGTTCAATTGAATTCTGTTGTTATTTAATTTTGAGTCGTTTTCCCAAAAATATGTCTAGAGTAAAAAATCAAGACGGTTTCATAAACCACCCGTGTAGGGGTATGTTATTTTATAAAATTAAAATTACATTTATTATGTAGCATTTTGATGTGACGTCATCATATTGTTGTTGGGATGATTAAACAAATTGTGGCTAGAGTTTAGCCATGCACAAGATATTCCAAAAATATACGTAAAATTTGAATATTTTATTTGTCAAAGTCAGTCTAATAAAACCATTTGTTGATTGTTCTAAAAAAGCCAACAGTAATGTTAAAAGTCGTATGCTGGATATGGTGGAGAATCCAAATTACTTGTTCGACCCTCGTATCGCTAACCATAACGGAGCGACTAAATTCAAAGATATAATCCCTGGCAGTTTGTAACCCTTGTATAGAATTCTTTGCGCGAATGATCGGGGTGTTGTTGAGTCATACTCGTATTCTACCATTTGAATAATAAATAATACTGCTTTTATGTGTTAACTATTCAATGCAAACTTATCAAAACAAAGAAAAAAGTCCGTCAAAAGCGAGTCGCCACTCTAATCTTCTAAATGACGCTCCTGGTGTAAAACCTAACGGTAAAAAGATCGTAACGTATTCCGAGTTCGATGGAAAGTAAGTTTTAATTAAAAGTGCAAATTTCCATATATGTCTTCTAGTAGCATAATTTCAATAAGTGAACGGACTGGTCGTGATGAGAAAGGGCGGGTTCGTTTAGCCAATGACCTATACCCACGGCACCTTAACTAAATCACGACTGTCCTCAACGTGAATGTAATTAAGCCACATATCGCGTCCCTCCAACTTTCTAGGACCATCGAAAGCTCTATCAACACAATATTTCCAAGAAGTTTCAGTCGGGCGCAAGAAATATGAACTCCAGCCGAACAAATAAAGAACTATTGGAACAACCGTCAGCAGACTGAATAAATAAACCAAAACTTGTGTGATCTTCAAACCCAGTTAACTGACTCCAGCTAATTTGAATTCGTTCCGACTGTCACAATTGAAACCGGATGAATAATTCTACGTTTCAGTGGCATTATTCAGGTCTCATCAGGAGGGCCACGTGTCTTAAATATTTAAGATCAACCATAAAACGAATTCCAAAGCTCGCTTGATTTAATCAACACCGGGTACAAATCGAGCAACCCTCGATATCGGGCTTACATTACCAGCACTTCTGGCTTTAATGCGATCATGCCCCAAACAAGAGGCCATAAATTCTGTTGGTGGTCACAGTGACTCATTCCCAATGTCAGGGGTAATTAGATGCAAGCACATCCGAAGGATTCGCCAGGAAAAAAGTCAGAGAAAATCAGTCGAACAGGAAAACGTTTATTTATACGTGCAGTTCGGTGGAAGACTATAAATGTAAGCACAAAGAGTTATTTACTTACCGCCAGTTTAAAAGCTACCGTTAAATCAAGGCTATGGTGTACATGTGTTGGTTGCAGGAATGCTTATTTATTTGGCTGGGGTGGGATGATTTAAAGATGGCATTAATCAAAAACAGGACTTTATTGTTTTGGGGCCGCTGGGAGTCCGTCTCTTTGGACCGAATTCACATTAGCCATAAGACAATTTGGCTAAGGATATTATACACGGTCCATCCCTAATTCTATATTCTGTTTTATAGGTCGTAAAGCATATAATTAAGCAGCTGCCACAGGGTTGTGTCTAGCCCTGTGCGATTACATAAACGGTGACTCAATAACACAAACTATATTTTATTGTTTACTCACAGTCTAAAAACTAAAAAAAATTATAAGCTGTAATACATCGACAAATTTCTGCTAGTACTTCTGACAACAAATTATAATTTTAAAATAAATTTTATATTATTTGATCGTTAAATATACCTGTGGGGGTTATAGAATGCACTTGTCCCTATAAGAACAGATATCCAATGCCGCCATCTGGGGATCCATATTAGAACTAAATAACTGGAGGTTTTATTTGCGCAGAAAAATTTGAATAAAATTCATAAACTCTTTTTTCACCTGTTCCCGACACATTTCGTTCGAATTTTGCATTACTCTAAACCAAATATTTTTATAACGAAATCTACCAAAACGTGTAATATAAAATTTGTATAATAGGAGTATTATTTAAGTATTTAATAATTATGATTGTTGATTGCTAAACTATATTTATAATTTTTTAGTAGTAATTTTATACGACTTAAATTAAATTGTTTTGTTGACCACATTATTTTACATTGCATTAAAATATCCTAAATATCATAAACTTGTTGTAACTCGAGAACGCTAGTAAGTAGTAAATATCATAGCAGTCGGTAATTATAGATAAAATCTGTTTATTAACAGCTGTAAAGCACGGTTTACAAAAAATAAAATTTAAACTAAAAGTGAAAGTAACGTATTTTCGTTAAAAATCATTGTAACAGTTATAAATTCACTTTGTATTTTTATTTATACAGTAAATATATAAATACTCCACCTGACATTCAGTGATAGTTAATAATGTTATGAAATATGTATATTGTTACGAAAGCCTATGGGTCTCCTAGTATGTAAGTGTTTATTCTGGTATGTACGGCGGTGATGACTCATCGGCTGGACGGCGCGGCGTTCGCTGACGAAAAGGCTGGAAGCGGAAGTCGCAGAGGCAACCCAAAAAACCCTCGAAGCGGCGTTCTCGCGTTCGGCGTTATTCAGTCAATCCAGTCCACGAGAGTACAGTCAAGTACAATCGTCGTGTAAATTCGGGTTATTAAGAAATAAATTATTGCGTTTTACCCACGTCGATTTTTATTTTAATCGCCCGTGCAACGTAACAACATGTACAATGTCCGTATGTAGTTGTTATAAAAATTTATATTGATTACAAATAATGGAAACATGTTCACGGAAATACAAACATGACTTTCGAATATATTCTACGACAATTAAATAACATGCAAAAATATTCTAAATTTAGAAAACCAAAACTTATGTTTCAATCGCTACATGCTTTCTGAATAATTTAAACTAACTTATATAACATGTGTAGAATGTGTACCTTCATACGGTAATAAACATAAATATTTCATATTTATTCTACGTTATATTTAAAATCATTTATAAATGTTTGATAGCATTTTGTCTTATCGTTAAAAATTTGTAACAAAAAAATCTGGCAGTGCGACTGCTCGCAGTGTACTTATCAAAGTATCTATTGATTAAAAAAAGAATGACTCGAAGAACTAAATTGCAGTGTCAACAATTAGATAAATGTATCCGGTTGCATCGCCAACAAAACAAGCTGAAACGCGACCTCGTAATCGATAAATTGACAAAAAGACAGAATGTGATCACATATCAAACTTTGTTTTTTATTTCAGTTTCAGTGAAGAGTTTCTAAATAAGCTGAATTTATTTGTCGCTATTTTAATAACAATTACATTAATAAAAAAAATATACTTCAATAAAAATAAATGTGAACTACATTTTTCTCGAACTTTTCACGTTCGTTTTAAATGAAAGATAATTCCATAGGCTTTATAGAAATGGAAAAACGATACAAATTTTAAAAATCGATCTTTGACTTGGCAGCGAACAAAATCCGTAAGAAATGCATTTTGTATGGGAGAATTCGCGGCGGTGTTATCAGTTATCAAAAACCTACCAATGTCAAATTTTTACCTAAAAAAATTAAAAAAAATTCAAATGTTGAAAATTTCAAAACACCTTTTGTGCAAGTAACAAAGAAATATTTTTTTGGTAACCATAAATTTAAAAATGCTAGCACAGTCACAGTTACATTGTTAAAATCAGTAGTGTTTCATTATATTACAGCTAAAAAGTAAGACAAAATTTTAGATAGTTTTTAAAATACATAGAACGCGATAAAAAAACAAAAAACGCACTGTTAAAATTATAGAAATAAGTCGATTTACTATGAAATTTTAACACGAACAGAAGCGAAAAGACAAAAACTGTTTGATAATTTGTGTACGATTTATGTATCAAGTATTTCACAAATCTGTAGAATTTTGATAACTTACAACACCGCCGCTAATTCTCCCATATAAAATGCGTTACTTATGGGTTTTGTACGCCGGCGCCGCCAAGTCAAAGTGTAAAGAACAATAAAATTGATACTAAAATAATTAATAGAATAATGTCGTTAACAATATTTCTAAAGCTGAATAATATCTACTACATACAGAACACTTGCAGTTTTGCCAACTTTGCAAAGTTGTTGGAAATTATTCCGTTTAATACCGTTTATGGACATATGTGTCTAGCACGGTTTTATACGAGCCAAATCAACATTGACTAATGTAGATAACTTCACTCAGTTCGTGTCAGATGTTAAATTATTCTCAGCAGGTTGAACTGAATTCAGGTTGTAAGTCACCAATGAATGAGTGTTATTCTGGTGTTTGTCAGGGTTCCAAATTAGAATCTTTATTGTTTTTAATTTTTATTAATGTGTACGTTTTAAATGTCAAACATTTCTTGTCGTATATATCTAAGTAAAGTTAGCTGTATAACCTAACAAAATAATCAAACAAAAGTTTAAGTATTCATTTATTTACAAAAAAAAAAACACAAATGCCCGCTTTTACCAAAGTCACACACGTATGGGAAATAGTAGTGAAAATGGAGAGGACACAACTTTAGGCAGAAAAACGACAGATGGAATAACCAAAAAATAATACACTGGAGACCTTGGGAATACAAAAGAGGTAATGGAAAACCACAAATGAGATGGGCAGATGATTTGGAAGACCCGCGGGATCTAGGTGGATGAATCTAGTCCAAGAACGAGAAACATGGAAAAATGAAGGGGAGACTCACCTCCTATGTGGATACAGTAAGCTTATAGATAGACAGGTCCGGATATAAGTTCTGCAATAAATTCTTAACTAAATTAACGCTGCAAAAGATCAACAAAAATCAAAATAAGTTTGAAATTTTTGAGTAACCCATTTTCTTAACCGACAACACTGGTTAGTCCATTTTTTAAAGCTCACTTGTTAAGATATATTTTGACAACATATTTAAACATTCTAAACCCATAGTTTAAATCTGCTACTTGTTTTTTTCAATATTTTGTTTTAATTGCTAATTAAAGCTGCAGTTAAAGTAAAATTGACTTTTGCTAACGAGGAGAAAATGGAAAATACTAGCGAACATATAAATAGCACCCTATTGCGGAACAACAGTGAATTGATTAATAAAAAAACACTTTCGAATTTCGGAGAACTTCTTATTACACCAAGGATAGCAATTGGCTCCACTCTTCTCGTATAACAGTATTATAACCGTTCGCTCGTGTTACACAGCTTTTAAACTTTTTTAATTTAAAACATGTGAACAAAAACTAAATTCTGCTTAAGCCCTTGTTTATTAAAATGATCACTTTCCAACAAATAATATCTAACAAAATTTAAACTGGTTTATAATTAGTCGAACAAAGCGGCCGTAAATATTATTTCAATTACTTACTGATAACAAACTCGCCCAAAACGCACTAGTGCATTGTGGCATAAATCCAACAACAATTAAAACATTATACCATTATTTAATAAACTTGTATTTAGATTACTGTTTTAATGTGCACACGACCCTTTAAGCGCACGGTCAGATTTACCCCTGGTAACTCACACAGGGCCCGAAGTACATCGCGTACAGAATAAATTGCTTACAGTGTCTGCAAAACACGTAAAAAGTAACACATTTACTACAAATGATATTTACGAAACAAAATTAGGATGCTGACGCCTTCCGTAATTTTTTTCTCGACATTTTTCATGTAGCTATTTTTCTGGTGTAAACACTTTCAAACTTCCACTGAATACGAAATGCTTACATTCAGCTTTTTTAAATTCGCTTTCGCTGCTCGTATTTAAATAAATTAAAATCAATTTCACACTTGCACTTCACTCACCTTTGGCTCCAAAATCCAACAACGCGATGAAATTATGTCCGACTTGTGTAGGTACCTGAATACCAAACGTACGTAAATAAGTTGAAGGGTTGTTTACTTTTCGTGAATATATGGTAATTTCGTTGTAATGAAGACCATTTTTTAACAAAACCAAATGGGTATTAACGAAATATGGGTCCAATTATGTTAGTGTAGAACAATGTCGAACATACCTAATAGCTAGTTCTAATATTCATTGATTCGAACCCTTATGATGTCTATTATACTTAATAACCGTATATCAATGTCCTCGACGTTTTATTTACCCCCATCGTATTATGGCCAACTGCACTAACATGTGCTAGTAAAGTGTGTGCTCTAAAATACAGGAACATTTTTAATTAAATAGTTCACAAAATTCTTAGACAATACATGGTGTAATACTTACTTAATTTTTGAAGGACACAAAATATGAAAGGGTTAAGTTTTCTCTCCACAAGTAGTAACTGAGTTTCTCGTTTATCTCATTAATTTTGGTTACAATTTGTAACTAATCGTTATTTTTAATTTTATTCTTTTATTCTTTGGATTTCCAAAAAAATTAAACAACTTTCAAACCGAATTCATTAAAAATTTACAAACAGTTTGTTGATTGAAACGACATAATAAAAGAGAGTGTAACAAAAACCTTTAATCTTCTTGAAAAGTAGAAGATGTATTTTGATTTTGAGCTCCTCATCTATAGGAAAGATGACAACTCCGTTGCTTAGAAAATTGAAACTTGGTGTTTTATGTTGAGACAAGTAATGTTATTAAGCAGAACTTTCCTCGCCCCTGAAGTACATATAAACAAATTCAGTTTTTTAGAAAAAAAAAGAAAGATAATATAAGTAACAGTGTAAGAAAAAAACGCAGCCCATGAATGGATCGAACCTGTGGCCTCCCCATTATTTACTAAGCTATAAGCAGTTACTTAAGGTTCCTCTTGTACAGGTTTTCTATAAATGATTATAGGGTCAAGTAGGTCATGGATGTGTGCCGCCTATCACTTTATGCGAATGTTACTAAATGCACAAAGCCCTGTATTAATTTGGTGTGAAATGTTTTCATACAGTTTTGATTTCTTTTTACAACAAAGACGCCCAAGGTGAAAAATCAAGCGGAATCCATAAACCACACGTGTAGGAGTATGTTATTTTATAAAAATTTAAATAGCATTTACCACTCAAAATTTTGAGATAACGTCATCACCATCAAATTGCTGATGGGAATAATCAAAGAATGTGTTCGCATTTTACAACCTACACGATATCCTTAAAATACCTAAAAATTTTGACCACAATTAGGCTAGCAGTTCTGAAGGGTATTTGTCTTAATAAAACTCGACGTCAACGACAAACAACAGACAAACGAATCGGCAAACCTAGATTTTCATTCTCTAGGGTCATGAAAAGTCGGGAAAACATGAAAGTAACTATTCGACGGATGGACTCTACTACAATACTTCCTTGGCTTCAGCTCGGGAAGTAAAAGGCAACAATAGTATATGTCTAAAAACGATATGTACATTATGTGAGTAAGCTAAGGAAGTATAGTAATCGAGTCCATTGGACGACTTGCCAGTTTCATGTTTTCTTGACGTTTCATGACCGCTAGAGTACGAAAAAAAGTGATCTCCCGTTACCGACTATATGTCTGTGTAGCGTCTGTGTGTCTGAAACTACTGGATCGATTGTTGACAAATTTTGTACGTATATTAGGAAAATCATGTAGGTGGTTAAACGCTAACCAAAATTTGGTTAACCATCCCTACCAAGAATTTGATGACGTCATCTGAAATAATTTTATTTTAAAATGATTTAAATGTTATTCAACAGTTATGTGCTGTAAGAATCCGCTTTGAGTTTGTTCCCTAAACGTCCAAATTTTCGCAAAAATATTTGCAAAGTATAATAATATTTTACTACTAACACGTGATATAACGCTTTGTGGAGCTGTTGCTCATTTGGAAGAACCCCAATCTGCGATGCCAAACTTGGCTACTTTTTTTCTTTTGTGGTATCATCACAATTTTGTTTTTGACAAATTAAGACCGAATCACTCCACTTTCTCCAAAATGTGAGAATATGCACGTCTTTAGTTAATAATAATAAAATAAGAATTATAGTATTTAGAGCAATTTGTTTGATTTTGGCTTAATTAATAATTTTAGTCCTGTGTTTTGCGGAGACAAACTCATTCAAATCATGACATTCTTTCGATGTATACACATAAACACTAGAACTTAGGCTTGTTATTAGTACTGAGAGGACATTTTTCCCATTGGTTATCTGCTTTAAATATATTTTACATTGTCCGCATATGGGAGCGCAAATTCTTGGCGCAGAGACTGCGGGGATGTTATTTATGTCGTTACCTTTTACTTTATAGAGGTTACGTAAAAACGAAAAACTTTATAATTTTTTAAAGAAGTGGGATTTGTTTGAATGTTTTACTTCAACGACATGGGATGTTCTGCCTAAACAATTGTAGACCAATTTTTGATTAACAAATTTCAGACACTAGAAATACGGGCCTATAAATGATTCTGCTATCAAAGTCGGCTTTGAAATTTCAAAAAAAAAAGAAAAAAATATGCTACTTTTTATAACTAGGTCACGAGCTTTTTGCAGTCGACGTGCTAGGTAACCTCAATCATTCAACTGCATAAATTATCACGTAATTAGAGTAAATTAGATTATGAAGACGCCTTTAATTAATTAAGTGAAGAAATTCCAGAGCCACCTTGACACCAGATACCAGAATCATGTATAATCAGACTATAATTAAGAACTGGAATGGAGTTTTGTCTTTATAGAGGGTGGGAGTAATGCTAAGACGAGAGAATTAATAGTTCACAAGCAGTAGTTAATTATGTATATTTAATACAACAAAATTGAATGTAATTAATTAGACTTTAAATAGGTGTAATAACGAGTGTTAAACGTAACGAAATTTAATTTATTAAAATTAAGAACTAATTTGTTAATTAATTAATGATTATGTGTAGATGAACTTCACTACTTAATTACGACTAATTATAGTTAGTTGCTAAGTACTTCAATATAAGTAATCTTTGTCACATCTACTTAAAATGGGATGGGAGGGGCTAGTAGCTGCTAAGATAAGATTGATTTTGGCTAATGAGATATCCTCTGAGAAAAGAGAGGGTGGGTGGGTGGGGCTAGTACCTGCTAAGATAAGACCGATTTTGGCAAATGACATACCCCCTAAGAAAAGAGAGGGCGGGTGGGCGGGGCTAGTATCTCCTAAAAACCCGATTTTGCTTTATATCAGGCGAACACTGTTGTCAAATGAGATTTTATCAAATTATTACAAAAATGTTGTACATTTTAACTGAAATGGTAATTAAACATGGTCATGGGCGAGAGAAATATTAACTAAAAGTTTTATTACTAGTTATTGGATACTGAATGTGTTGTTTAGTTGTTAAACTTAGCCAAAGAACCAATTTTAAAAACATTAAGACTCCACCAAAATGTGAAAAAGAATTTTTTTACAATGTTTCCCAGACTCACTAGTTGACTGTTAAAGATTTAATCCGCCATTTTCGAGACATCCGGTATATAATAAATTAATTAAAAATTATAGTATACATGCATGCATTTTACTGAACAAACCAATAAAACCCTGGAGAAGAGTGTAGTTTTAGAATTTCACCCTGTTACGAAATGGCCACAAGAATAAAACTTTTAGCAAGACCGAGGGCGAGCATATTATTCGCAAAAATTAAAAAACCATTTTACACATTCAAGAAATAATACCAAAAACATATGACATATAGTTGGCAACTGACTGAAGTCAAATTAGTCGTGATAATTTTTACATAAATTTTGCAATTTCAGTTGAAAGAGGTTTTATGTAACGCACAAAACCTCATCATTTACTCCCTGTGAACAATTTTCACGCTTGGAGTAAGGTGACTCACTTTTACGCTTGTTACAGACACAACCATTTCGTCCTAATTAATATTATTCACATTTCATCACTTTTGTTAATTCTGCATCTTCAATAAAAACGTTGTTCCAACAACGCATTTTGAATCCAAAGCACACAATCTGTCGACCCTGTGGTCTGGAATAGATATTATGTACTCTCGTACTATCACATAAACGCATTGTAACGATATGTACTTTGTCGACACAGAAATTCAGTAAACGTACATTTTTGCTCAGTGTTCAGCATGAGAAAATCTCGCAATAAAACTCTACCGCGATTTTGCACGCTATAACCCCAGTTTGTTATCTCAATATCTTGTTGACATATTTTTCAAGTATAATAGTTATTATGGACGACCATTTGTGTAGTCATCACGTGTTCCTATTATTGGAACGTGAGCCTTCGTTCAGAAAGCTCTTTTAAAGTCGGCTGAAATCCCCCAACTCTAAGTAGTATAGCAAATATTTCCCACCAGTTCCGAAAATAGGGAGAATAGAACAGGGAAAGCGTGAACCATACATGTCAGTAATTGACTGATTTGATTATTATCGTTAGTGTTGACTTTGCCAAATTCAGACTCTCTGTACTTGGCATGTTTGCCGTATATGTTTAAGCTAATCATATAGTTCCCTGTCATGTGCAACTATTAAAATATTTACAAAGCTGGGCGCATGAAAGTACTTTTGTGACAGCATTCTCTTAACCGAAAACCGCAACTTTACCACAGAAAAGCACGAGTCACTCCAACCCCTTATCTGGAGTGCTTTGACGTCACATTAAACTAATTCATCACTTCTAACTCGATAAGAGCACACGTCACCCTTTTCTTGGCCAGACGTTTTTTGACCAGTTTCAGTAATTTAGATTCCTGAAATAATAAGCGAAGAGTAATTTGTCTCAGAGCTGTAAAGTAGATGACATAAGTGCTATAAACTGTGTATAACTATATCAATTCCTGAAAGATGATTTGTTCAGTCAGCGGGGAATTTTTTTGTGGCGTTTTATTAAGCGAAGTCGCTCGTAAAGACCATAAATGGCCAAAACTTGAGAAGGGGATCGAAGCTAAATCTGGCTAAGGGTTTGTTCATAATTTGTTACGCCACTGATGCGCGTTTATAAAACGTCTTCGGTGGTCCGCGTGAAATTTTGTTGAATCAATAAAGCGAATATTTACAAGCAATGGTTCGAATACTCTACAACATAAAACGTCAGTGTGGCTGTGACAATTCTGCTATCAAAAGGTCTTTGTGCGTTTTTTTCAATCTTGACATTATGCAGTGTTGCGTTTTTTAAGGCTTTGTGCGAGTTATTATTGATTCCACATGCATAATGGTGAGCTAAAAGCAACGGAAAAGAAATGATTGATGAGGATATGTCATGTCTAGTGCTATATTTTATTTTTAAATTATATGGCTCAAAAAGTGAATTAGGTGCTCAATTAGCTCCTCAACGGAGCATTTATACAGTTGTATCTACTTTTAATAGACCGAGTTTAGTCTTGACGCCGAGGCCAGGTAATTTATTGTTCCCCAAGAACAATTAGTGTGAATGATAATTCTAAACAATAAATCAAAGAGTGAAAGGAAGCGCTTTCAGGAACTTACTTAAACAGATAAATTACGAGGTGAAGCTTTCGTTCCTTACACTTTCATATTCTCGTCGAGCTTTCGTCAGCACCTTGGAATAATGGAATTTAAATCATTTCCTTGCTGCAACTGCGCTTTTGCCGTCTCAACATTAAAAATTCAATTACGGCGCGCTGAAAAAGAAAGGCTCATTCTATTTATGGCTTTGTTAGCCATAACTGAAAATCGATTCTCTTTATTAACATACTCACAATACGAGGATTTCGTAAATACGTTATATGAGAGACAAATGCAGGATGTTTCTTCCACGTTGCTTCCACGGGAAATATGAAAACAAACAGGGGGAGATTGCGATTTCGCAGCCCCAGCTCGAAAGTTTTCACGTAATTTAATAAGAATAAGAAGTTGTTAAAGGCGAGGGATGATAAGTGATGTTGCACGACCGATTAACTTCCGACAATCCAACCAAGAGTATAAATAATGCATATTAGCACAAAAATAAACAGGGATAAAGTTGCAGACGTTATCTTTGCAGTTCCTGCACCGGAATTAAATGTGACCACATCAGAACATATATCTATAATCAAAAGAATGGAATTTAAGAAGTTCTACGACACGTACTAATGTGAGTTTGTATCAGGAAAGTCCAGCACTGGACTGGTAAGATGATTTATGTTCTACTTTTCTCCCAATAGTACAAAAGTTGTAGCATTTACTTGACGCTTCTAATTGTTTCTCTATGTTCTTTTATTGTATACTTAGAGCAAAGTTGTGTTTTCATTTTTTATCTAAGTTTTAGAATCAACGTAATTATAACATACTTAGTGTGTAAACTCAACACAAAGTCCACATTTGTCCAAAAATGGTTCCTATCGATTTTGTCAAATTATCCAAATACATAAATAAGGCGGGGAAAACAGTGTAATTAAGCGTAATGCAATTCCACTCTCCAATTACTACTTTATTTTTATGAATTTTTGCACACTTGGGTATTATTATCTCGTTAAGTAACTAGACCCTGTTTACCAATTTAAAAAACAAAAGCACCGTTTTCTAGTAGGAAAGTACAATACAACCGGCAACAGTGCACAGCTGATTGGAGGTTATAAATCACTACCAGAACCGCCGCAAGCGGTTTATGCAAATTGTGCAAAGCACAAAAGCCCCTAGAGCAGAGGGGCGCCAAAACTTAAAAAATGAAAGTATAAATATTGACTTAAATATGCATACAATGTGTTTCATGTCGATTTAAAGCTAAACATTTTTCCAGTAGGAAACAAATTATAAGATCATGAATTTAATTAAAGTCTAATTATTATTTTCGTTTTCAAGAGAAATAAAGGCAACTTTTTTTAATTAGGGCTACTATTTTTGATGGTGCATTAAGTAACACAAATTCGGCAACGGGTGTCATGGAAAAGTTTTACATTAAATTATAATTATATGCAATTCATTATTATTCTTCATTTGTCTAAATTACGATTATCTGGCTACAATATACATTTGTCATATGGATTCTTAGAATACCTTGACAACTACGTATTGTATTCTCTCTATATTTAAGTCTGTTGTATGAACTCAACTTTTAATTACAGACATTTATTTGTTTAGCTTATTAGTAGCTAGATTTAGTGCTTGGTTCATTCATGTATCATTTCATGTACGTTTTATGTAGTTATGCATAAGTCAACGATGAATATCAATATTTGTAATGTATTTATCCGGCAAATGAGTTACTTTTAAACAAATAACGGCTATTATTATTACAAATTAAAAGAGTTTTCCATCACTGGCTGAATGTGTGTAACTAGAGAAATATTGGTCGAATGCTAACTAATCAGATAACATGTGTGAGAGACTACAGAGAGTATAGAAGACCAAGATAACAAAATAGGGAAGCTACAAAGAGAAAAAAATAGTGTAATTTTCGGCGTCTAAGAAAAATCAAAACTGAACAACAGTCTTTAATAAGCAAAAAGTACTCAAAGGATATCTTGAAGAAAGAAAAATTTTAAGAGAACACATGAAAGACACAAGAGGGAGCTTCATAAGAAAACACGAAGACTTGCAAGAGGAATGAGTAACTCAAAAAAATACAAGAACGTAGAACTTACAATGTACTAACTCATCCAAATAGTTCGGATGATACAAAGGGGTATAGGAAAATAATAAAACTAAAAACATACGACGGCTAATAACCACAAAAAAGTCGAACAGAAAATTAATTGTGACCAGGCTAAAGAATAAGGAAATTAGGAAGAACGACGATAATACAAATGAAGACAGTAAAAAAAGCAAAGACTTATACCGGCACCTGGAACGTTATCTCACTAATAAGCAAAGAAGCAGAGATAGTGGAAGTAATGAGAAGGTGGAAGTTAAACATACCAGGGATTAGCGAGACGAAAAAACCAGTAATTAATGTTGAATGAGTGAACTCCAGAATTATTAGAATAGAAATAGACGTAGACGTCGTTATAAGTTATGTGAGTATAACCATATTGTTTAAAAAAAATGGAATAACGTGGCAACGTCGCATCAGTATTTCAAAAATAAATTGTAGCTGTAAAGCCTGAGAACACGCCAATCAAGATATGAAAAAGATATAAGATGTTCCATTAAAAAAACGAAGTTGTGTGTTGCGATTTAAAAACAGAACAGTTAAAAATAATTTTTGAATATGGTGGTCAAAGAATCGTACAACTTCAGACTTGATTTTTTCTTCTATTACTAATAATGAAGCCAATAATAAAATGGTCATAATCGGAGACTAGAATGCAAGAATTAGGAAAGACAGAAGTAAAGGATTACTAATTAGTAATTATTTAGGAATGAAATGGGACGTTGAAGTTATCATTTATAAACTCGGTTGCCAAGTGGCCGTTGATAGTAACTTTGATGTTCAGCTTTTGCCGCATTTCAAAGGGTTGTAGAAGAAAAGTGAAGGATTTAAACTGACTACTGCAAAAATATACCATTTTAGACATGTGTTAAGTTTCTAGTTGCCGAAATAAGTCTACAAATAACTATTAAAAAAAAGCCAAATGTAGCCCCGCCCACCCGCCCTAACTCAATTGTGATGATTTTTTTTTATTCGTTGGGAGCCATGGGGGCGGAGCTTAACTGCAAATACGAATCCAAGTTTATAGAACGAGCGGCGAAGCCGCGAGTTATATAAAGGATGAGTGCCACAATGGCCTTATGAACGACTTATTTATACTATTTTTTCTACTGCGCACGTTTTTTCGCTAATTTAATTGAAATTTGCGTTTTTTTAAATCTGGGGAATTTTGTCGTGGAAGGTCATGGGTTGGTCTGACACGAACCACGAAATATTTGAAGTTCGAATTTTCACAACAACTGTAATTCGAATCAATTCGAGTTAAAATTGGTTAAAATGTCTTGTGAAGAAGTTAGTGAAGTCCTTACGCCTCCCGAAATACGGGACATTTTGATTTGACATTTGTCACTGACATTCACCTGACATTTCTCATCATGGCTACCAATCTTACCGATCTAGATTACACCAGATCTATTTCAGGACCCCTTTCCGGTATTAACGAAACGCTATGACGTTATTTGGGTGCTTTAATAGCTCTAATAGAAAATCAAAAAACGTGGGCGGTAGAAAAACATGTTTTTGAGTATTGTGTTGTTCAAAGAATACTATGTATGTATATTGAGAAAAAAATACCCACTCATACCCGCCCCGATTTCAATTCTCAATTGTGATGAATTTTTCATTCGTTGTCAGATCGAGGGGCGGGGTTTAATTGCAAGATTCATATTTGTCCAAAGAATTTACCGATTACATATATTAAGAAAAAAGGCAAAATATTAGCCCCGCCCACCCACCCTATCTCAATTGTGATAATTTTTCAAAATCGTTATTATTTGTAAGACATGTTTTTGAATATCGTATTATTCAGCGAAAACTATGTATATTAAGAAAAAATTAAAGCCCAAGATTAAGCCCTACCCATACTTGCCTTGATCTAAATAGTAATGAAGTTTTCATTCGTTAGCAGACCTAGGGGTAATTGCAAAATCCACATTTTCTTACAAAAATTTATAATTTTAAACGTGTTTTAACTTCCTAAGAAGAAAAAAATCATCGCAATGGAGATAGGGCGGGTGGGCGGGTTTACATTTTGTCTTTTTGTTTTAATATGGTGTATACTTCTTTTCACAAAATAAAACTTATAACATGTTTAAAATGATAAATTTGTATAAGGAAATATCGATTTGGCAATTAGGCTATAATATTGCTATCGATATTTCCTTGTAAAAATGTACCATTTTAACCATGTTTTAAGTTTCTCGTTGTGAAAAGATGGCTATGTATATTAAGAAAAAAAAAATTCATTGGTTGTTATTGGTTGTTGTATGAAACCATACGGAGAACAAACCATGAATCGAAATGGAGAAAAAAGTCATATAATTTTGCATAGCAAATAACCTTATAATTGGTAACTCTTCAGGGAATTTGACGAGAAATACACTTTTATAGCAGAAGAACGAGATACCAAAAGTATCAAAGACTACATCGTATACACACAAAATCTACAAAACAGAATAGAAGAAATAAGGGTAATAAAATAAATAAAAATAAGAATACAACTAATGACTAACGTGTAACTAAATAAAGAAATAGGAAAAGAAAATAATACAATAAGTAGTAATATATAAACTGAAGTTAGACAAAGAACTAGAAGAATAATAAAAGAGAAGCACGGAATGGACTTTGAAAAAGAAAGGGAAACCTTCAAAGAGATAATAAGAAATAAAACAAGAGAAATATGCGGAGTCAAAAAATCCAGAAAACATACCAAAGCAACACCATGATTGAATGAGGAAATGAAACAAGAAATTAAGGAAAAGAAACTAGCGGGGAAAACATACCTTTGGACAAAATCCAAAGCAGACAAAAAAATTACAACCAAAAGGCCAAAAGACGCCGAAAGAAGTACTGGTTGGAAATAGAACAAGAAATGGAAGAAATAGACAAACCAAATACTTAACCAAAAAGTTTGGAGAATAGTGAAAAAACTCAGAAGAAATAAGCGACAAAAGCCAAGAGGGATAATAAATGAGAAGAACCAGCTGAAAACAAAAACTACGCTAAAAATAAAAAAAAAAAGAAGAGACAACAGAGGAATCAGAAAGCTTCGACGAGAGTTACAATACCGAACAAGAAAAATTAACAAAATAAGAGGAAATGGAAGCTGATATTTTCAAAATCAAAATGGGAAAACCATGTGGAGATCGCCATATTGAACGAGAAATGATTCAAAGGCTAGAGATAAAGGAAAAATTGTAGCTAATGAATACCTGGGCAGCATAACCACGAGCGATGGAAAAATGAACACAGACAACCAACCGAACAAGAAAAACCAAACACATTTACTATACAATAAACAAACCGATCTTAGAGAAAGATGAAATCCACAAAAAAGTCGAATCAAAAGAAGGAAACTATCGAACGGACCAAAACCAATTACCAACTTCACAGCGACAAAACAACTAAAATGGTGTGAAGAAGAAACATCAATACTGAGAAAAATAACAGACGCCGACAGAGACAACATACCAAAAAGGGCTAGACCACCCAAGAGATGGATAGAACAAATAGAAAAACTTGGAACAGAAAAAGAAACAAAGATCGGCGAAATGGGAAGAGTAGCAGCAGCAGACAGGAACACACGGAAAGACTGGATCGAAAGAAAGAATTTAGTGGATGTTCCGATCAATGTTAAAAAGACGTTTGAGACCATTTTTGACCTGTTGGAAATTTTGTGTTGCTATAAATCATGAAAATCGTCCATGAACATAAAAAGTCACTCTTTCACATACTTGCTTATTAACCACAAAATGTTACTCCTAATTAATTACTTATTAATATGTTGTACTTACATACTGAAATTTAGACGTAAGACAAAGATGAGTACAAGTTTGATATTTTACACGTATAAAAATTTAGCTTTAACATTTTGCCGTTCAATAAAACTGAGAATTATTATCCATTTAAGCAAGTAAAGACGCAATTTTTTCGCTAATTGAAGGCAGCTGTTTTCTAATTTTGAATATAAATTCATAATCCTCACTCAGAATGATTATAATCTTGAAACAACAAAAAACAAACTGACTGTCCATTGTAATGTAGATGTTATAGACTTAGGGATGGTTGTTCAGCTTTCGACCATGTTAACATAATCTATTATCATATGAATCAGTTTCATGTGGCTTCAGAATAATCTAGCTGCAATGGCTTAATTAATATCGAACAAACGATAATATACAATCTTAAGACTCCATTTTCAAATTTCTGAGATATTTTTCACGATATTCCTCATGAATCAATGTTTCAGTACAAATTGTTTTTAGCGATAAGTATTTAATAATGAAAACTAAATATATACATATTTATAGTCGGAAAAACACTACATTGGATGAAATTTTTTGGTTATGAAAAACGAAATTACTTTCTTGATTCAGACGACAAGAAAAGTGACCCATTTTGACTGTAGATGGTTGTTTTATGTATGCATTTAAGCGCATTTTGTTTATCTCAAACACGGTAATTTCTTTCCTCCAAAAGAAATTTATTGTTTTAATCTGATACGCTAAAAGACTGGGAATTCCTGCAAGAATGACAAACATGGACCACCTTTTCGACGAGATAAACTAACATCTAGTAAAACCCAAATCGACAGACACCAAAGCCACATCTGAGAAACTAGCGGTGATGCGGTAAGGTCCACATTCTTTTACCGGGGTGTAATGTAAATGAACTCGAAACTCGTATAAATTCCGTGTAAATTGCTTGTTTACTCGTCAAATCTAAACATGCAGCTCTTAGAAAGTTCCTGAGTTAATGCCGGAGTTAGGAAGAGTTTATCCTTTTCCCTAGTACGTGATGTTTTAAAATAGTCAGGGGATTTTTTATAACAGGGAAAATAATGTACTTGGGAGATTAATTTCAGCCAGGCAAACAGCTCTACATTATGCAGCAGCATCATCTTTCTCTATCGGCGCCTTGTCTGAAGATGTAGCGTATCCCGTTGAATTTTTCTGGAGCATTAATTAAGCGAACGATGCCATTTTTTCTGGGTCGCTTTTACATTATGAAACGCAACAACAACATTGCGTGAAACGACGGAGTATTAATATACTGAAAACATTTTCATAAGTTAGTCGAAAATATGAGGACGGATCCCTGAAGAACACATATTCAAATTTGGAACCATGCCCATTGGTAATGGATATTCATGAGTTAATCACATATTTACTTTAACACAGAAAGCACATTTTATTTAAAAGAAGGAAGCTCAGTTTTTAGGCTTATGAAAATTTATTTTCTACAGGTGACGGGTTAATCTGCTATTCAGTGGCGTAACGGAAAGTTCTCCACAAACTTTAACACACACTTCAACCTGTAAACAATAACATTGCAACTTGTATACTCGGCATGTAGGTATATGTTGTGACTAGAAAGTACAACAACAACAAACTAACACAATTTTGTTGCAAAATAGATTACATCAAGTGTAGTAAGCACATAACGTTCTTAACCAGTACATTTGCTGAGTGTCCAGTGTAAAATTATCGCACCTGATTTTTATCGTTTTTTTTTAAAGCTGCAATATTTCTAACTCGTAAGAACTGTAAACTTTAAATTATTATTGCCATAGTGAAACTTCCAAGTTTATTCTTGAACCGGTGCCAACAATGCATTTTTAATTTCATAATGCTAGCTAAGGGAAGCATTCTGATCATTTTAACCAATATTTAATGTCGTGTTTTCTAGGTGTTTCACAGCATGAATATGATAGAATGCGACAGTGCTGGATTATCGTTTCCGCTCGTTTTTTATCCATCGTCTGTCGTTTTATTAGACAAATCGTCTTCGAACCAACTAACTGATCAGTCAGAAATTTTATATTCATACTTTCAGATTGTCGTATAAATCTTTAAATGTACAACATAATATTTACTTACTAATTAATAATCCACTTTTATTTTAATCTTTGCATGTAAAAATAAACATAAATCTTGATTAATGATTTACCATATTTACGATAACTTTAAAAAGTTTGAAAGATTAAGAGCATTCGGTTTTGCGGTTTCTAAAATGTTGGTTAGATAAATTCTAGCTAGGCGACTGACAACAGACAGACAGATGGTAATGGGAGACCTACTTTTTCATACTGTAGAGCTCATATATAAGTGTAATGATTCATCCGCCTACTTTATGGCAAGAAGAAGAGGGAGAAGGAGGTAGCTTCTACTTGCTTTATTTTAATATCGTCAAAACCAAAGAAATAAAAGATCGTTAATGTTGCAATAACTTTAATTTTAAATTACTAAAGTTGCAGTTTATTCCCTCAAACGGTTTGATCACATTTCCTGCTGCAATAATATCTCGTATTTTATGTCTGTAATCCACTAATAACAACATGACATTCGACATTTCAAGGAACGCTGAAGCTGAAACGTTAACATTAAAATTTCATAAATCATCGCTAATGTAGATACATACACCTCCAATGCATTTTGAAACAGTGAATATTCAGCATTTGATGTTAATGCGAGCTGGCTGTGTTTGTCTGCCGTAGTGCGGTATTCAACACAAAAATATACAACAAAACAAGCCATTGCATTTCGTACTTTTATGGTGCACTGCTGAGATACAATGACAAAATATGTTTTATAAAAATCTGACAAGATATTTTATTGTACATGATGGTAAAAATTTATCGTGTGCGCCCACTCGCAAGCTGACGCTTTCCACTAATATCAGTAATTTTCGCAAGGCAGAGAGAAAAAGTTCGACGAACTTGCAATAAAATGAATATAAAAATGGTGTAATAAAAATATATGACCTGCGTTAAAGAGGAATATCTGCCGTGAAACCTGGTCACGATCTCTAAAATTATTACTTGAGTTTTATGAAACTTCTTGTTCAAAACGAAATGAAATATTCTGACGTGTAATTGAAATGTTGGAAAAAGTCTGTTTTCCGAATGTTTTTGTGAATGTATTGAGCTTTTGGGAAAAATTCACTTTATTGTTTATTTCACCCAGTAATAAGTAGTGAAAAGTAGAAAAAAGCGTCTGCTGTAAAAAATTTAATATCGAGTAAAGTGGATATCGGGTTGGAACAATGTGAAGCTTTTATTACAGTGCTCTGAGAATTCTATTGCGTTATAATCAGTATACCCATGGGCATAGAAGTTGATTTTACACTGTCGACGCTGAATTTCTAACCACAATGAAAACTTTGTACTTGTTGCTTGTAGGATAACTGCCAACAAACGCGACTATTTCACGTCACTGTTTGTTTGTTTGGCAAAATATAAACTTTTTTAATGATGACCTGTAATTTTTCACCTTGATCCATAAAATTATCGTCCTCCACAATCTGGTGAACTTTTTTCCAAACAATATCTACTAGACAAATTTCTTTCTCAAAAATCAGATGCGTAACAAAATTGACAAATATTTATGATTAATTTCTTTGAAAATGCAATTATTTTTTCAGAATCGTCAACAGCAAATATGGCAATTTTTAGAATTTTCTAAAAAATACACTTTCAAATCGAATAGGTGGAAAATATTAATTTGGGATCATCAATCCGGGATGCTTTTCGATTCAGATCGTCTACAAGCATATTGTTGAATTTTTTGTGAATTGTGGGGCAACTTTTCAAAAAAATTCAATATTACATTATTCCTCTTTGACTATATTTCGAAAGCTTTGGAAAATTATCTAAAGATATTTTTTTCAAGCTTCTCCCATCCAGAAGCTTTTCGGCTTCATTTCTTTGGAATGAAGTTGAAATATGACAATTCTTACGATTTTTAAAAAAATTGACTTTTAAACCGGATATTTGGAAAATCTTGGTCCGGGATCAGCAATCTGGCATGGTTTTCGATTCGACTCTCAAAATCTACAAGAATTTTTTGTAAATTTTTAGACAACTTTGGTAGTCTAATATGTGTAACTTTTTAACTCAGATTATTATTATGCCTAGTTTTCTTTCTCATTTTCCTATTTTCTATGCATTTTTTTCAACAAATACCGGTATTTCTACCAAAACATCAAAAAACAACGTTGAATTTGACTTTTTACTCTAATTTTTAACCCCTTTTTTAACTCAGATTTTCCCAAAAACATCAGTTTCTTAGAAATATGAGTCGATTTTCAAGTTTCAGTCGTCGAAGATTGTTAAGTTTGAAAAACAGCCCATTGAGATCTTTCGAAAAACACAAAAAATAGATAAAATGACCTGTTTTAAGCTCATTTTATCTATTAAAACATAATTTTTTTATAGAAAGTACCCTATTTTTTATGGCCTTTCTAAAAATGTGAGTCAGTAAAGATTTCTTAAAAAATGTGAGCCAGGCGTAGCAACTGAATCTGTAGTTTTTGTTGAAAAAAATTCATAGAAAATAAGAAAACGACTAAGAAAAGTAGGCATAATAATCTGAGTTAAAAAGTTACACATATTAGACCTACCAACTTTTCCAAAAAACTCAATTTTTCAATTCTAGCAACTTATAAAATTATCGAGTATGTTCCGATCATCCTGAAAAATTATCTAAGGGATTTTTTGTCGCTTCGCCCATCTAGAAGCCATTTTCGGGATCATTTCTTCGAAAATTCCTACAATTTTTCTAGAATCTCTAATATGAAATAAGGCAGTTTCTATATTTATTAAAAAAAAGATTTTCTAACCGAATATTTGGAAAATCTTAACCCAAGATCATCAATACACTCTTTTTTTTGATGCAGTTCGTTAAGATCTATATTTCAAATTTCTTTATGAATTTTTAGGCAACTTTTTGAAAAATCCCAAATTTTAATAATGCTCTTCCCCCTATGAAATTTTGGACTTTTTCGCGAGCAGCTTCGAAAATTAACTAAATAGATTTCTCTGAAGATTTTGACCTCCGGAAGTTACTTCCGGTTTCATTTCTTTGAAAATTAACATAATTTTTCCAGAATTGCCAATATCAAATACAATTTTTACGAATTAAAAAACAAATCAAGCAAATATTTAGAAAATCTTTTATATGTTTTACGATCCAACTCTGCATATTCCAGAATTTTTTGTCAATTTTTAGGTAACTTTTCAATACTCCCAACTCCCACATTATGAAATTTTCGACCATTTTTGGGCCGTTTTTGAAAATTATCTCAAGGAACTTTTTGTAGCTTCCAAAGGCCATTTTTGGCTTCATTTCTTTCAAAATTCCTACCATTTTTCCATGAGCGCCAATCTGAAATATGGCAGCTTTTAGAATAAAAAAAAAAGAGTTTCCACCGAATATTTGGAAAATCTTAGCTTGAGGACATCAATACGGTACATTGCTTGATTCAACTGGTCGAGATCTATATACCTGATTTTTTTACGATTTGTTTGACAACTGTTCAAACAGGTTCAATTTTTCAATCCCTTACGATATTTTCAACTTCCGATCGCCTTCGAAAATTATCTAAAGCAATTTTTTGTAGGTTCCCACATCCAGAAACCATTTTCTGTCCCATATCCAGAATTGCCAATATAAAATATAGGAATTGTTTGTGTTAAAAAAAAATCGAATCGATTATTTGGAAAGTTTTGGTGCTAGGCCGTCAGTACGTTATATTTTTCGATTCAGTGCGTCGAATTTGTTGTGAATTTTTAACAACTTTTCCAGAGAGCTCAATTTTTTAGTGCTACTCCCCTTATGAAATTTTTCACCTTTTCTCGAGCTCCTTCGAAAATTATGTAAAGAGATTTTTGTAGATTTTAACGTCCATAAGTTATTTTTGGTTTCATTTCTTCAAAAATTGACACAGCTTTCACAGAATCGCCAGCAACTTTTAGGAATTACAAAAAATATTTGGAAAATCTTAATCCAATACGTTATATTTTTGGATTCAGCTCAATTCTTCAAAAAAATTATGAAATTTTTAAGTGTTTTTCTAGCACTTTCGAAAATTACTTAAATAGATTTTTAGTAGAGTTTGACCTCCAGAAGTTATTTCCGGCTTCATTTTTTTGAAAAGTCAGATAGATTTTCAAGAATCACACCAATATGGCAATTTTTGAGACTTTCAAACTGAATATTTCGAAAATCTTGATCCGGGATCATCAATCCTACAATTGCATTCCAGAATTGTTTGTGAAATTTTAAGAAACTTTTCAAAAAATCTTAATTTTTCAATATTGCCCCATTATTAAGGTTTTCCACAATTTTTCAAACACCTTTGAACATTATCTAAGCAATTTTTGTAGCTTTCCCCATCTAAAAGCCACATTCAGTCTAATTTCTTCGAAAATTCCTACCATTTTTCCAAAAGAAAAAATAAACTATCAAATTGTTTGGAATATCTTGGTCCGAGGCCATCAATACGCTACATTTTTCAAAGAACCTCCAATTTTTCAATATATTTTTTACCTTTTGTCGAACACCTTTGAAAACGACCTAAAGAAATGGTTTTGCAGACTTTGATCTGTGGAATTTATTTTCGGATATACTCTAGAAAATTGAGCAAATAATTTTTACTGAGATGGACTAAGTGCATGCAGTCAGTCATCTTAAATCTAAAATTCAGTGGTAACGATGGTTACTTAGTTTGTTTTAAAAAATCTTGATCTATTACTGAGTCGACCTACATTGAGTAAAGTGTAACGCATCTAAAATTTCAGACCAATTTGTAAGTGAAAGAGTAGAATACTGTTTTTCAATTTTTATTTTTTATATTTCACAACAAACAATCCAGTAGTTTCGAAAAAACGACCAAGAGACAACATACAGATAACAGATGCTTGACAGACGGAAATAGGAGACCTACTTTAGCATAGAGAAACGTCGAGAAAATATGAAATTAGTCCGCACCAAATGGACTCTATAGACATAGAGAACGCTGGAAATTTTAAGCTGAAATTAATATCGATTTCAGATAAGCATTGTTTGTATTCGAAATAAAATAAACACTGCTGGCTTTGTAATGTATTGATAATCTTCATAACTATTTTCATACCCATTATTGTAAGTGAACAGACATAGATATCCAAGCTCATGTTTTAAAGAGTACATTAATTTTTAAAAGAAAATTTTAGAACACACATAACACATGAAAAATAAAAAAAAACAATATTTTCAATAATAACGGCATAAAAATATATTATTTGGTATGATGTGCACATTATTAGTAAAAGTTTTTCCTTGAAAACACATTCACGTATATTTTAAATATATTTTACTTGTTGAAATTATAGTCTTTGCAAATTTCCAAAACGGTTTCTGTTGCTAACAACAGTTTTACACACGAAATTATTCACCAGATAATTCTTTGCTCTGGAGTGTTTAAATTTTTGCCTCTCCTGAACAATATAGTTTTTTGTATGTTAAAAACGTACAAATTATGTTACACTTGGCGAATGAAAGTATGTCTTCATTTTAATCAAGAACGTGGGAACACTTTATTGTTAACGCAGTTTTCTGTAATGCAGCAAAATTGGAATTTCGCTGACTCGTAGTTGAAGACACGATCTATCAGTTTTTAGTCGTCACAAAACAAATACAAAAAAGTAGTTATCCAGGTGATATTACTTCAATCTAAGATAAAATGAATGTTATTTTCTTCTTGAACCGAACAAAAGCTGGTCGGTTTCAAATAAAGTGGCAGTTCGGGAAACAACGATTCCGTTGATGATTTGTGATATACTTAACAAAACAAAATATATATAAAAAAATCAATACAAAAACCAACAATAGAACATAATCGCTTGTTAGAATTTGGAGCTAAATATTTTATCCGACTCTAAAAAGTGACGGACGGTCGAAATATGGAGGAAAATTCTACATCAGCTACTGCAATGAAGTTGTGCTTTTAAATAAATCCCGCTTGAAATATGCAGCGTAATCTACTCGTCCATCTGTGGTTTAAAACGTACATCATGTCCAGAAAATTACATCTCAGAGTTCTTGAGTGAGACATTAACATCAACAGACATTAACTAGGAATTATAGATCAATTACAAAATTGATTTCCTGTCATGTTATTCTTTCAATTTCAGCAGTTTAGGTTGTTTTAAATATATAATAACATCGAAGATTATTTCTTCAAAACATGTCCAACTAGCAGACAGATGGACACATGAGGATAAACAAATGGAAATGGGATGGGAAACCTGGAAATAATATTTTATGAGCTGTGAAAAGCCAGGAAAACACGAACTGGATACAATATTCTTTTCATAGTTTTGTTATACGTCTGACAATAACAAAAATATTAAAAACTCATTAGGAGAAAATAACGATCCAGATCTCCAAATTTCAAAGTTGGAAAACGTTTTTTATGGAGTCGGAATTCTTAGTTTCAAAGCAGGAAAAAAATAATTCCGAGTTTGGTGATAAAGTCAGAACTCCGAGTTGTATGGAATTTCTTATTAGAAAATTGAAATACGAAAAAAGCCGCCTTCGTACGAAATATTAATAAAAAATGGATGCATAATTTGATTCCAAGAAAAACTTATTCACCGTGCCTTGATAGAAATCTGAAGAAAATTATGAATCGACCTAATAAAAACCCATTCATTGCACTTTTAAATATTAGATATGTATTTGTGTACTTTCCGAAGATACTGAGCTCGTTAACCATATGTGTTCTGCATAATTTATAAAATTTGGTCGATAAAATTGGGAGGAAGGCCACGCGGGTAATTAGTTGCCAAACTATTTTTAATAGAATCCCTGTGAATCCCCGGGGCGTGCCCCAACCCTAATCCGTTTCTGATGTTGTTATTAGAGACGTCATGTTGGAAGCGTCTTTTGCCATGCATAGAATTTTGTTTTACTAACAATGGGATGCACCCGCCCGTGGAAAAGTACTCTATCTTCTATGTAATTTACACAAAATCACAATGAGCTTCATCTGTGTACAAAAGACGGATTAAATAGTACGCCTGAATAGTTTAAATACAGTTTAACATCGTTCGATGAATATGAAAAGAATTGAATGGTCCCAGTCAAGTAGGGAAGCAGTGCATTTTTACAAAGCCATCGATTTGATGTGGGTCGGATCGATTCGATTTGGATGCACTACGAATAGATTTGTAATTACTGCCTGTTGTTGGGTATCATCATTATTTACGAAAAGTGTCAGAGGTGATGCTTTCAGAGGCTAATTAATTCATAAATCTAGACAAGTTCTTTCGAATACATTATTTCACGGCTTGGGTACAAGCCAAATCCTGTATTAATCATATTAGTGATCCCGACAAGCATATCTGGGATTACATAATGCTTGTAAGTAATTTATATCTTGTACAATTAAACCACTTAACGCTTTATTTACTACCTAATTACCATACACGGTAATACTAAACTGTGTAAATATTGGTGTTGTTTTATTAGAATTATATTAGAAAAATGCAGAAAAGTCTCGATTGATAATTTTAACGAACTCGCTGGCAATTGAGAACAAGGTTTATTAATAGTTCTGCACAATTAAGCGAGATTTATGAGATACACTATCACTATGCAATCACGTAGCGCGGAATGTCTTAGCTGATGAAGTCGTAATTAATCCCTCGTGAGTAGCAATTTAAATTAGTCTACACTGAAAAAGTCTTCAAAATTTTAATAGAAGAGCTTTAAAAACTAGATTGCCGTAGACATGAATTATTCGGGTTTGGCGCGTTTCGACATAATAAATGTTAAAACACACTGTAACTTATAAATTTTTGATAGATTTTTGGAGTATTGATCGTCGCCACAATGGCGTTACAATGCATTCTATTGCGCTATACATTAGATATAGCATAATAAATATCACAGACTATAATTTAAACAATAAAAAGCATCATGTATTTAAAGTTAAAATATAAAAACTAAATATTCGTCGACATCGCGGATTTGACGAATGCAAATTTTAAAGATCCACCCCTGATGACTTGTGTCATTAAAACAAATAAATTACCACCACCCTGTTCAGGAAATTCGAGTATTTTTTGTTGTCAACCCCGCGTATCGTTCGGTTTTCTTTCCAAGTGCTTCGTTCCCAGAATAAATATATGCTGTCCAACGATAAATTGTAATTAGAAGTCCATTTAATCTTCTCAATCATATGAAACTCATCAACAAAAAAAAATGTTACGGAAACTCGGTATCATTTATCGCTGCACTTATCAATCAATCCACAATTATAAAATCGTATTCTGTTTGCAAATATTTTCTTGTCATTTGTGTTTTCAATTCTCTCAATTCTCAATTTTTGTATTTTCACCAAAGTCTAACCAACAAGGACACGGACACTTTTTTAATTTTAAACACTACATTTTCTTACAGAGAGCAAAAAAATGCGTAATGGAGGGATAGATGTGATAAATCAAACATGGCAAGGATAGACAATCCATGCGAAAAAGTTGTTCTCAACTCTAACACCGCATTCAAGTCAATAACACGCCTAAGCTTGGCATGTCAGTTGCAAAAACAAAGCCTCGTTGACGGTGCTGGCTTTTGAATCATAGCCGAAGGTAACAATTTCTCTTTAAATCTAAAATTAAAGCGCCCAAATAAACAGACAAACTACATAGCATGGACATAGTCCAATTTAAAAAACGACAATCTTCATTTCCAATAAAATCGGAAATGCTGCGATACAATTTAATTTTCTCTTCAACTGGCAATTTTGTACCTATTTGCTCATTTAATTGAAAAGGAACTCTCTTTCTCTCTATATATACTCTATACAGAGCGGTAATAAAGTGAGATGCACTAGAACCTTCGTGTAACAATAATGACAAAAAAGAGGAACAACTCAACAAAACAAATTAAAATTTTCATCCGCTGTAAATTAAAATCAGTATATCTGGCGACGACATAATTTTTTCGAGGGTTCTCATTACATTGTGTCTCTCACAATGGGACTTGCAACTTATTAAAATTCATATGATGCCAATTTATATCTATTTGTTATCTGGTAACATGAACATATGCTGTTTCCCACTGGAAAGCTATAAACCCAGAGATACTTACCAGCGCCGTCAGTGTATCGACGTATAGTCTCCGAAATACTACAAGGTTACGTGGCTGTTGCAAAATTGGGATATTGTGAGGACAGTAATGGAGCAGTTAATAAGGCAAACCCACAGTTGTAAATCTTTGCGACTGTTTAAGCTAGAGATTGAGGTGGCAAGAGAAATCATTAGTGAGGCCATATAACCTTGTAGTATTTCGAAGACTATATAACTTACAATAAGTTTTTTTTTATAATTCATCATCATCTTTAAACAAACCCCATATTATGCCGACAAACATATCTTGTTTCCGATGAAAAAAGTCTACAATGTTAACCGTAGTATTTATAGAATTTTGTAAGCTGAAACAGTGGTGATAACTGCGTACCAAAATTTCCATAATAATAGAGATATTGATTTTTAAAGATACGTCCTGAAAAATGTTACCAACATTTTAAAATTTACGATGTGATTTACCGCCCGACCACAAACTTAACCTATGGGAGATTTATGATGGCAAGTTCCAGTTTTTCGTTTTGACCTAATTCTTCAATACAATCGAGTTTTACAAAAAAAGATAGACCAAATCAAGCTGTTAATTCTAAAGTAATATCTTCAGTTGTTAATATTTCAGTATTGTCTAAACGTTTTATTTTAGACAATTTGTTAAAATATAAGGTGTTCATTATCTTTTAAGAATTTCAACACGTTAAAAATATTCTGTGGTAAAACAGTTTTGTATGTGTTGTATTGGAGGAAAAATGGGATGGGAAAGGACAATCGCTTCAACAAATTATTTTGCGCATTCCAGAAACAGTTTTAGCTTAGTGCTCTCTCGTAGTTTCAACAGTTTCAAGCAATTCCCACAATTTAAAAGTATATCGTGCGCGAAGCGCACACATTTTCTCTGTTAACGATTTCTTCGATTAGATCACTTTATCTTAAAGAGAAACAGATGTGAATCTAACAGGTTTATTCGGTGCTTACCCTACAGATGCTGAGTTCGCACTTGCGGCACCCCAAGCGATGAAAGTTGTTTCACCCCCATGTCAGTACCTGACTCACCAAAACCTAACAGTCTTATGCATTATCATAGTGGTTAATTAATATATGGATTTGCGATTTGCGGGCAAAATGTACAATAATACAAATACAGAGAAAATGGGCACTATTTTGTAAACAAGGCGTTTCTTCTAAATAAAGTACAACTTCTTTTTTATCTGCATTATTACCCTGGTTAGAATAAATTGATTCACATAAATTTAGTCGAAACGGCAACCACTATAGCAATAGAAATAAATTTGTGGTCTGCACTGGCAAACCGTGTGCAATTCAAAACTTGTATCACTCTGTAGACTAAAATTTTATCCCGTGACTATGAGGGGTTGGACGGCATAACACAATAAATGGCAAAATAAATCATTTACAGAAAACACTTTGAGTCTCTTAGTTCTAGGTTTGACGAAACTCTGAAATATTAAAACTACGTCCCTGGCACGGGCTTCTACCTGCTTCTGATACAGTGTTATTTAGGATGTACGAATGCATCGGGCGAATTGTCACTTTCATATTTTCTCGACGTGTCATGACCTCTAGAGTACGAAAAAGAAGTCTCCCGTTTCCGTCTGTCTGTCTGCCTGTCTGTCTGTCTGTCTGGTGTCTATACCCATTTTTATTAAACACATAATCTCCGAAACTACCGAACCGATTATTGTCAAATTTTGTATATTACGTATGTATATTAGGAATATCATGTAGAATGTAGATGGTTAAATTATAACTAAAATTTGGATAATCATCCTCACCACCAATCGGATCACGACATCTCCAAAATTTGCAATAGTAACAGTTTTAAATTTTATAAAATATGAGACTCCTGCACTTGTCGTATGTGAATCCGGGTCGAATTTTCACCTTAGACAACCAGAATTTTTGGGAAAAAAAAATCAAAACTGTATAACAATATTTTGCAATTTAACTCTGAAATAGCAAAACCGAATGCTCTGAAATCTTGTATATATTTTAAGGTTATCGCAATCATGGTAAATCGTTAAGCAAAAGTTATTCGTTTATCCCCTTCCTTAAAATTTTGCTCAATAAATCTTCTCTGAATATGAAAAGTATTATCACTGTATACGTGTGGTTTATCAACGCGCTCATTGTTTTTAGAATTACTTATACAGGGTGATTTAAAAAATGTATGAATTTATTCATTAATTCAGGAATTGCACAACCGATTGCTTTGAAATCTTGCAGACGTAAGCATGGTAAATTTTGAATCAAAATTTATCTGTTTATTCAGCTCAAAAAACTGATGACGGCACCTCAAAATTTTGTCGCATAAATCCTATCCAAAATGTGCAAAATATGATGAGTCTATATTTGTGACTTTTCATTGCATAAGTGCTTTTAAATTTCTTAGACAAGCCGACTCATAAAAATTAACGAATGAATCAATTTATTTTATTGATTAAATCTGGAACAACTCGATCCATTTTCCCGAAAATTTGGGAATACAATACTGTTATCATTAGTATTACACTTCACCTATCCAAAGTGATACACGTCTCTTTGCACAAATGTTGATGACGTCATCACAAAATTTGATTAAAGGAAAACTCATTTGAAACGTATGCGCAGCAAGCTTCTTTATATTTACATTAACGTTACATACATAAATTAGTTTTTACTTATCGATTTATTTTATTGTACTTCCGAGGCGAGGGAAGTTCTGTCGAAATAACCTTCGACCAATTTAATAATGCTTACTATCATATGCTCAGTTTTTTCAAAATCAATTTCCAGGCTCCATATTATATGTATTTCACTAAACTTACTCAACATGGTTATAGTGCGAATCTTCTTCATCTCATGAAAAAATAATCTGATCGTCTGTGAAACTCAATGAAAACTAAATATCGTTATTTACTTCAATTTCCATATTTCTGCGTTTCTTTTTCTATTCTTTTAGTACATCGTTAAGGCATATTTTGAACAACGTTAGCGCCAAGCAACACCCTTCTCTCAATCTTTTAAATTCCGGGGACAGTGTTCTTCCGGTCTTAACACAGCTCATTTTTTGACTAATAGATCCTTTAAGGTGTGTTTCTAGGTTATGTGCCAATCACTTATATGGAATCTATCGGATGTAGAATATACTATCAACGCAAGATCTTACAGCTCTCAAACCACTCTGGTCTTCCATTTCTGTGAACTGATTTTCAATTCTTGTCTTCAAAATTTTGCTATATAATCTGCCGATACTGCTTAAAACAGTGTTTTCCTAGCTACTAAATTTGGCAACAATCGGTTCAATAAATAATTTCGGAGGCTTCCACGGTCGAAATCAATACATGATCGTTTTCCGGGTTGGAATCGTGTAAATTGAGTTTTTGGGCTCAACGTTTCGCACACTTTCGTAAGTGGCATCTTCAGGAACAGTGTTAAGAATAAAGCAAAAGAGCACGGTAACTCAGTATGTCAACCATACCAGAGGCGAAACTCTTTTTGGTTCAGTAGTTTCACGATTATACGACATACAGAAAAAGGAGAAAATTTTTCATACCCTACGGGGCATGAAACGTCGAAAAAACATGAAAGTAGCTAGATGGATCCTATTGGAATACTTCCTTAAGCAAAAATCGCAGTTTAATGCCATTTGGGATTATCACTCTTTTGGTTTAAGGCATTAAAGCTATATTTTTGGCTATATCGTCGGGCTATTACAACACAATTTCTACAAAACAGTAACCGAATACGAATTATCATCACCTGTTAATTACTTCACCACGAGTCCACTTTTCACATTAAAATAACTGTAGTCATCAAATTACGTTTTCTTTCACAATGGATTACGTTGTGTAGTGCTCACGGTGTGATAGAACGCCCATCACATGCAAGAATTGATTGATGCCTGCAATCTTAACTAAACTAATTAAATCTGTAACATTATGACGACCTTCTAAACACCTGTTCGGAAATGTAAGACTAGACGAGGTCTAATTTCCCATCCCCTTGTAAACGTGGCGACAGAAGTCATCGTAACTATAAACCGTACCCTTATCTCTAAATAACGGACGTTCCCAAACAACGATAAAACCGATCCAGATTTGGCAATGCAAAAGAGAACAATAAATTCGATGTCGCGAGGTCTGAAACTGGTTTCCTTATAAGGCCTGAAACTAAAAAAGACTGAACCCGGCCTCTAATCTTTTAAATCGGTACTGTCGATTTTCAAGAATAGTTCGTTGGATCTACGGTCTAAAAAACAGGCGGGAATGTTGTAACGACTACGGTTAATGGACCAATTAGTTACAATTTAAAGTAGTCAGGCACTTTGTATATTCCCTCGCTTTTTTCAAATGTACAATAATGAGGTATGGATATGCGGCCCATGTGGGACTAATTATGGTTTTCGGTTATGATATTAATTAAGAGCGACAGTGGCGCAGTCGAAGAATGACGATAATTTAACGACGCTATAAAAACTTGTCCGATCTCTTTATATCAATCGGTGAATTATTACGGTCGAGACGATTAAAGAAAATAGTAAAAGTGTATTAAAAGGAATAAGTTAAACAGAAATGAAGATGATGAATGATTACAGGCATTTTATTAATGGTGATGCCGAAGCTACGAAGCACTTTTTTAATTGGAAAGCACCTTTTTGCTCGACCCTTTCTCTTGCTTTATTTTCCCTACATAAATTAGCCATTATTGCTTAAGTGACGCCGACATTATCCTTGCAATCAACGAAAAAAACAACTTTTCAGGACTGGAATCAGATTTCGTAATTACAGTGACTAATGTTAACATCATAGACAAGTATCGAAATATCTTATTAGACAAATTAAAAGTCTCACTATTCTGTAAATGTTAATTCTAGAAGTTTTATTACGAAGCCTTTCCTGTCAACGTGCATTTAAGTAGTTCCCATACAACTCCTCACATACTGTAAACAAAAACGAAAATATCATTAAACTTTCCTCTTCCTTTAAAGATTTATTAATATGGCCATTCAACAAGTTGCAGGACCCTTTTTTCAATGCACAAAAAATTGTTGGTGCGTTTCGGTGTGTCTTTCGACTTAAAATCATTCAAAAAATCTAAATTCTAATAAAATGCGGCAGGACGCAATACTGCACAAAAAAGGGGAAAATGTCTTGTGAAAAATGAGACACATGATCGCCCAACGCCGGAGCTAACGTTCCTGCAAATGTTAAATTTTTTCTTGTTTCTACATCTGGTAAAAAAGCGATGTTAGAAAGAAAGTGACAGATATGCATAAATCAAAGTTCTAATTTAGTCGCAACGTTTTTATCCGTTTTCTTTGTAGAAGACGTTGAGAGTGGTGCAAAAATACTATTTTCAAGTAAAACACCCAATCTTCCTCTTACATTTTAAGGAATGAGGAACATCATTAAATATATAATACCCGGCAAAATACCACCCGTGGAGGCAAAGCAGATAAACAAAAGACGTTTAAACGCATTGAAGCCAGCAGACCGAAGCTCAAGTCGTAAAAATGTTGTAGGAGAAGAGGACCATTAGAATTAATTTTCCCCCAAGACATCGGGCTGGCCTTTATAATGTGCTGACGAAATAGATAAATTAATCACAGGATATTTATCAACATTACTCTAAGTTTAGTCGGTCAAATAATCACCGAGTTAAATTTCAATAATACGCACATTAGTTGATAAGAGGTACCTATGGTTTCTTGTCGATATTGCTTGGATGCCACTTTATTGACAAAATGTGATTTTAAATATTCTGGTATAAAGTTTACAAACAATTTGTTTGTGACTGTTACGTTTAATTAAAGTTCCAACAAAAACATCTTTATTTGTTTAACCGCAGTCAAAATCCAGCGCGGTCACGTGGACAGGACTTCTCCCGCAACGCAAAGAAAATTTTAATCGAATCCCACCCATTAACATGTCCTGATTATTATTGTTCGTGTGTTTCGTGCCGTCATTGTTATATAAACACGGCAACGATTGTGTTTGGTTGCTGAAGCACACAATAGATGTATTATTTGTGGGACCAAAGGGCATCGCGCATTAAACACGTGTCGTCCACGTGACTTGGCATCAGCGCCTTTCAGCGGGTTCCATCATAATTGTCAACACACGTATGTGCAGACAGCCATCAAGTTTGTACGATTGGATCGGATGTTGACGGTTTAATTAGGTTTTGATTTAGACAGACACAATTAGGAGAATTTGTGATTTTTTACGTGATTTCATCAAGGATAATTTCGTCGAAGAGTTGTTCGTTTCCGGTATTAACAGCCTGTTTAATTTTATACTGAGGAAGTTTCTATCCAGTGGAACAGACAATAAAACGCGCCTTGGTGGCCGTTAATGTCAGATTCTTGTAATGTTTGCTCGTAAAAATGATACTAAATCATAACGCGTACATTGTGAGTAGTCCTAGGTCAATGAAAGTATTCGCTGGTGTTTGTTCGGTTTTAATCAGTGTAGCTACTCGCTGGTTCTGACCTCAAAGGAAATTAGATCCGGCTGGTCCAATCAAAACTTAATAGAATATTCACGTCAATCTTTAATTTACTCTAATCAAATTTCGATAAAGTCACATCAGGAGCGATTGATTCTGCAGGATTTAGGAGAGGCCGGATGGATTTTCCCAGGAAACGATCCATCCAATTAGACTTCTTATGAATTTAATTGAAATAAGTATCTTACAAAATTAATTAAGGTACGTAAGGGCGGTAGCAATACTAAGCTAAAAGGCGGGATTAGAACATCTTCTCTATTTCCCAGAAGTTTTCCTTAACAACTTTCATTTATGGAAATGTTTAAAAGGATTAACAAAACCAATTAAATATTTATATTAACTGTTTTCCCTATGTAATAAAGGAGAATTAGAACACCTACACTAGCGGAGAAATTATACTTATTATAAAACTGTAACGAAATATATCATAATTTAAAAATCTTCTGAATATAGTCTATTAAAGAGAAATATTAGACTGCCGCCAGATTTGATTTAAAAGGAACTTTAGAAACCTGTAAATGGCCATTTAATATCGAAATGCCTATTTCATTAATAGTTTTATAGTCTCCGGAGCACATTTTAAAGCAATAATTTTCAGTTTTAGTCAGACATTTCAGACCTCAGAAAAGGTCCTACAAAACTGAAAAAGGTAACTACCAGTTACATAAACGCCCACTGTGCCCGTTTCTGTTCCTTTATGAGCGTTTAGTAGCCTATAAAATGGCATATTTTTATATTAGTTTTATCATGCTGCGTACGGTGAACATCCGGTTCTCATCGCTGTTGTTATTGTCACTAGAATAGCTTTGTTTTTCTCCCCAGAAACTTAACGAATTTAGTTATAGCTACTTGAGGACGTTTCCTTCCATCTTGATGAAAGGAGATAAGGAACATAATCATTTCCATAAAAATATACGAAGTCAGCGGCTTCAATATAGGAAAACATGAAAGATATAATATTCAACTGTATAAATTCGAGATATAAGTTTTTACTATTGAATTTGACAAAAATACATTACCTATGTTGTTTTTTAGGTTCATGTCAAAACAACTTTTATTATGTCCCCTTTATAAATTATTATGTTTTTTTCTAACTGATAATAAATTTTCTTTAGTTCGTAAACTAAAAAAATACAGGTGCCAGGTAGGCTACAACATACAAATTTCAAGTAGACAAAATTTTCAAATACATAGCATATTTTAAATAGATTGGTGTCTTGTTCCTTTGTGTTTGTGCCTAGTTCAAAATTGCCAACAGTCCTGACTTCATCGCATAAATACAAAAAAAAACACTTTCATTTTATTTAATTTCATGTGGAAAGTATACGAAAAGATAATATCTAAATGAGCAATGTTTATGCTTAAATTACGAAGCATATTAGACGGAAATGTGTATAGGGTCAGGAAAGTCTTTTTTACAAGTCACAACCTTATAAAGATATCCTCAGACCATTAAGTCCAGATCGAAGTGTTAGATAAACTAAGCTGATTTCGTGTCATTTAAGACGGCAGAAATTAGAGGGAGCAATTTATTGATAAAATCTTTTGTTTCGCCTGCGTAACAAGGTCGGAAAATACATTAAATAAAAAATAACTCAGTCTACTCTTTAATATTAGTGTGGTACTTTTTGTCGCATGTCATTGAATATGTAAATTTGACGCATAAATACGTATACAGTGTGCTCATAAGATATGGAAAAAATTGAAATCACCTGTTCACCGAAACCTTCAAATTTCAAATAGCTGTTGTTGTAGCTTGTTTTTTTTTAGTTCCACATAATATTCTTTGAACAACACGATACTCAAAAATATGTTTTTTATTTCTTGTAGAGAAATAAGGATTTTGCAATTAAGCTCCGCCCCCTTGGCTCACGACGAATAAAAAAATCATCACAATTGAGATAGGGCGGGTGGGCGAGGCCTTACATTTTGCTTTTTTTTCTTAATATGTCATCTTTTCACGACAATAAACTTAAAACATGTTTAAAATGGTAAATTTGTATTGGGAAATACCGATCTTGCAATTACACAGCGCCCCTCGATCTGACAACGAATGAAAAATTCATCACGATTGAGATTTCACATGGTAATTTCTCGTAGAAAAATCATCAGAATCGAGACAGGGCGGGTGGGCGGAGTTTATATTTTGTCTTTTCTTTCTACATACATAGCCATATTTTTACAACAGGGAACTTAAAACATGGTTAAAATTGTACATTTTTACAAGGAAATATGGATTTTGCATTATGGGGCGGAGCCTAATTGCAAAATCTATATTTCCTTATACAAATTTTCCACTTTAAACAAGTTTTAAATTTCGTGTTGGGAAAAGAATTCTACACTTATTAAAACAAATTATATTATATTTTGCCTTTTTTCTTAATATACGCAGTCGTTTTTTCAGAACAAGAAACTTAAAACTTGTTTAAAATGGTAAATTCTTGTAGACAAATATGGATCTTGAAATTAAGCCCCGCCCTCGATCTGACAACGAATGAAAAATGCATCACAATTGAGAATTGAGATCGGGGCGGGTATGGGTGGGGCCTAATCTTTAGCTTTATTTTTTTCTTAATACATATACATAGTATTCTTTGAACAACACGATACTCAAAAACATGTTTTTAATTTCTCGTAGAGAAATAAGGATTTTGCAGTTAAGCTCCGTCTCCTTGGGTCACGATAAATATAAATTTTGTAGTAATCTTCACTTCAACGTTAGAGCAAGTTTATAAATCCCACTTAAAACTGCTCCAATTTTGTCATTAACAAAAAATCCAAATTTGTATTTATTGGCTTTATTGATAAAGTACGAATGAAATGTCGGGGAAACCAACTTATTAAAATTTGATGAATGTATTATTTTGCTGCTTCTATGATTAATAAATTCATCACTTTAGCAGGTTTATTTCCTCATAAGATAATGCTCACATTGTAATGAAGCGGAGATTCTTCAATAATCACCATGTAATTATTTCACCGTAACCAATGTTCACCAAGTTAAAATCCCAGCAAACAGGTATGTGATATGCTGCGGGAAATATCCAAGTCATTAACTTCGTATTTTTAACACTAGATTAAAGGTGTAACCAGACTCGTGTTATCTGTTGAAGAAATTCGTTCAAAAATGGTTATGCCCACCCTTTATTAATTTTTGTGTGGTATAATTTTTATGTTCTATTCCAATTAGATATGTTACAACACTACCGTTGTTCGTTTAATCAACATCGCTACAAGATATGCCCTAGAGTATCTCTATTTAACGAGCACGACGTAACTTCTTTCTTTTGTGCCATAAATATCTTTACAATCATGATTTGAGCTCCTTCATCTCAGGCTCATAAAAGAACAGAGTGAAACCACATGTCAAAGGTAAGGGCTTCCTGATATTAAGTGTATGATCTAATACTATCGTATTGAGTGCTTTATACATATTCGATTCACGTGTGAGGTTATTTTTGTCATTCTGTAGCACCATAAATAAAAGAGTTTAAGTGGGCGACGAGAAAATGAAAGGTTCATATATAATTTTTTTTGCGAAAATTTGGATGCCTAGAGGAAAAACTCAAGGCGAAAGTAAATTATTGTATACAATTTAAATACTATATAATGTAAAAACTTGACGTCATCAAATTGTAAGCATTTGACCGATGGACCCTATAAAATACTTCATCAACTTACGCTGCGCATATACAGTACAAAACAGGCTCATTTTTTTTTTAATAACGTATAAAGAAAAATTTCGGTTGAAAAAGGTAAAGAAGATCATATTGACAACAAAAGACCCAAAACTTCTTAAAACCTTCCTACAACTAAGGAGAATAATCGGTGTAAATTACTCCACGATTATCTGATGAACTAAAAAAATGTAAGTACCATAAATCTAGTGCGAAACACCATGGATAATGTAGACATCCATCTTCATTCATATCTATCATTCCTGCAAAACCCTGTTTTTCAACAAGACAATGCCAGACCACGTTGCTAGGGTTAGTGTGGACCATTTTGAAGAAGCGAAAGCCAATCTTTTCCCTTGTCCTCCAAGATCTTCTTACCTGTACCCAATTGAAAATTTTGTCCTTGCATCATAGAGAATAACATTGAAATTCTAATCAATTCTTATTTCGACAAACCTTAACATGTATTTAAAATTTCAATACAAAATCACCATTCCTTCTTGCTGCTCTTTTTTGTCACTCAGTATATTAACCCCACTTTACTGCATAAAAATTCCTATACTTAATCAGATTTTTATAATGAATTCTGTATTAGCTTTTCGTTGCCAGCGCTTGATGTTTACTCCACCTGTATGAGTTACAAAAGTGCAATAAAGCACAGAAATGAAAAGACACTCAAGCTTTTTACAGAATTAAAAATTTATAAACTCCGAGCAAATGACTCTCATAAATTGCTATCTAAAAATCCTGAAACAAATATAATCGACTGTTTCGGCTCACAGAATGTGCATCCAGCTCCAAAAACATTTTTTATATTTTGTACATTTAGTGACACTAAATTTCGTGACTTAAGTAAGGTTGTTAAGAAACGAAAACTGCAACTTCATTGGAGAAATAATTTAACACATCAGACTGTCAACGACAAAGTTTCTCCAAATTCCACTATTTTAAAGATGCCTAGAAAACCACACTTCCATTCACATCTAATTTTAGTTTATTCCGCTTTGTTTAGTTTTTTCATAAAATAGGCTCTTTGTTGTTTATCTGCCACGTCTATTGCATGTTTTCTCAATAATTTAATCACACCAAGACAAATCCATTAAGGGTTCAAACAAAATGGACATGTTTAAAGAATTCAAACCACATGGGACACATCCACCTTCTTTTGACTTTTTTTATCAAATATAACTGTAACTAGTTCTTGTAAATATTTTTTTGCAGTTAAATACGAGTTTCGAACGTTTTAAGGCATTCTGAAAATTTTAAAGTACGCCCCTGGTAGAAGATTCTACCAGCTACTGATTTAATATGATTTAATGGACAGTTAACATTGCTGATGCAAAGATACGGCTCCTTCGATTTCTGAAATCAATCTGCCCAAATTAAAACCGCTCGGTTGCAAAATTCGTCAGAAATCTTATTGCTTCTTTGATTTCGGCGTAACATCCTGAGTGGCACCGCGTTTCTGTTGAATGACCCGAAACAAGTGTGTATTTTTAAACTTATCTATATATCTTTTATATAAAGTCGCATTCCAGACAGTAAAACCTCAACACAATTTCCATAATTTCCTGAATGAATATTTTCTGCAAACGGCGTTCATGTTTTAGCAGACGGCAGGGATTTTTCAATCCCGCCGGTTAAAACGACCCATGAAGCCGCCCGTCGAGCTGGAACACATTTATTGATAACATCAGTATTGAAGCTGAACCCATTCAGAGATGAGTGACTGCCACAGCTTTGAGTAGTCCCATTCAGGAGTCCTATACCACTAAACTTGATATTGACCAAACGCAATATTATTCATACACTAGTCAAGCTGTTGCATGAACTCGTGTAATTAAAGGACCACACGGAGTCAGCACCATCGTGAGAGAATTCTTGCACAGACACGAGATGCGCTATTCAATACAATGACATACGTTTGTAATTAAAATTGTTTATTATCTCTGACACGTCTGAGATTCCAGCTTTAGTGCAGTTAAAATAGGAAAGTGCTTTCTTGGTTGATAAGTTGTCGAATGGGAGGAATTTCCACATCGCTCCAGTTCTTCGGTGTGTATATGTCGGGAATTTATCACCATTATAAAGTTACGCAAACATTAATTGACGATGTCTTTGTACACTATTTATAGATAGCGACTGGGTTCTACTGGTTCTGGAGAAAAATTTAAGCGCACCTAACGCTCGACCGCAGACGACTTGTTCGTAAGCAGCAGTGTCGTCCTCTAAAAATTAAATACGTGCTTCACTTTCTATAATATGGTCGATTTTTCAATCAATGAAATTTACGAAGGAAAAAAATTTCAAAATTTTTGTTAGTTTTAGCTAAATTTCTTTAAAATCTTTGACATATCATCTAAATTGTTAAAAGCCGAACAGTCATTGCTGGTTTCATCGAAAATGCATTTAACTTTATTTTTTAATAAAATATGACAGTTTTTAGATATTTGGATTTGAACCTAATTATTAAAACAACAACGCTGATTTTGCTGCTCTTATTTCTTTGTCTCCCTTCATTAGGAAACATCAGTTACGTAGGCGTACTTTACACAATGAGTGGGTTGCTCTTCTTCCTCAGTTTATTAATCCAACAATTTCAACCAATACAAGCATCACCTCGAGCGTCAAAACAGACCATCATATCAATTAATGTTTTAGCAATAAAGTCTACATTAGCCTGAACAAGTAAACTCTGTTCAAAGAACTCGCGTTTGCTTTGTGCTAATTTATAAGACTACATTTATCGAAGTATTTACAGCCCCAAATACATTTAAAAAGGCTTTATAAAGAAAAAACATTCGAAATATGAAAATCTAACCACAGCGGTAGATTCTACAAACAGTTATTATTGAAATTCTACTATGTATTTATGCCACTAAAATTATGTACCAACGATATCTAAAAAGCATTGTAATTTTGAAAAAAAACTAACCCAAGTTTTCCTACAATGACACACTACTCACAAATGGTTTTCTAAAAGTTTCATTCATACTTTTTTATATGTATTTATATCTTACCTCGGTTGCCAAAAGCCGTTTTCATTTTTTGTATATTTTTACAGAAAACCCTTCATTTATACCAAACTTTGTACACCATGAATATGTCGATCTCCCGTTTCCGCCTCTCTCGTCTGTCGTCTGTCCATCAGTGTCGGGAAATTTAGAGTTTTGAAAAAATTATGTTGTTTTTGGAATTTTAATGACGCTACCAAGAAAAATAAAAGTAGTAAAAGAATTGTGTAAGGTTATTTTGACAGAACTTCCCTCGTCCTTGAAATATAGTCCGGCAAATTCCGTTTCTTTAAAAAATTATAAAATTTGGTTTTGCGATTTTTGTTTTGTGATAATAGTTAACCTCTATAAAGTAGCATAATTAACATCCCCGCAACCTCTGCGTCTTTAAATATGAGATATTTAAAGCAGATAATTAACGGGAAAAATATAAACATTCTCAATTTCTCAGTATATGCTTTACTTCGACTGTTACTGTTTAAAGTTCGACCGAATTCGACTATTAGCTCGTTCAGATTACAAGAATCAGCGGTTAAAAGAAAATGAAATTTGATTGATTTGTGTCCTCAACGCAGAGGAAAGAACTTATTAATTAATTCATACCTAGTTTTTTCCCAAAAATCACTCATATATTTAAAAAAAAATCGGCAAAAATATAAGATAACGGATAAATTTTCATTAACGATTTATCATGTTTCAGACAATCTTAAAATATTTGCTTAATTTCACAGCATTCGTTTTTTGCAATTTCAAAGTTAAATTTTAAAATATTGTTATACAATGTTGATTTTTTTCCAAAAATCTGGATGCAAAGGCTAAAAAGTCAACACGGATTCATAAATCACACATGCAGGACCATGTTATTTTATGAAATTTAAAGAGCATTTTTTTGTTCGGCAGAATTCTAGATGACGTCATGATTTTTTGGGAGGGCCTTAATCGAACAAATTTTGATTAATGATTTATCATCTTTCCTATAACCATAAAACGTGTACAGTATTTTAGCACATTGGCTTTTGCAATTTTAAAGTTAAATTGTGAAGTACAATTTTGGATTTTTTCCTAAAAATCTCGATGTCTAGGGCAAAATTTCAACACAAATTCTAAATTACACTATTTACTATGCTTACGATGATCTTAGAAAGCTTACAAGTTTTCAGAGCATTTGGCTATACAATTCTGAATTTTTTTCAAAAATCTAGATCTCTAGGGTAAAAATTCGACACGATGTATGAATCAACATCCAGGGGTATGGAATCCTATAATAGTTATTTACGTGGCAAGCTTAGTAAATTAGCCTTTACGGGCGAGCCGGAATGTTTGCAGGGCGAGCGACGTAGGAGCGAGTCCTGTAATCCGGTGAGCCCCAGTAAAGGCTAGTTGCAAGCGAGCCGCGTACAACGTTTTACTTCCTCTTGCTGAAAATCCTGAAAATGAACAACTTTGGGATCTCTAGAAATTTTACTTGAAATTACAGTCATAGAAATTATAGTCATTTTCCATAGTTTGCTCCGGTAACTATGGAAAATTGAATTGTTTGAAAATAACGCGACTGTCAATTTGTAAATTCGATTAATAATTTAAATGGTTTAATTTTGTTTCTGAGCTCTGTTAATTGTGGAATTCGATGAAGATGAAGAGTTTGAAGGTGATTTTAACGTTAGTATTAGCACAGTATTAATGAGATTAAGAAAAAGGCCGACGCAGCGAATGTGTGTTTGATTCCGGTGCTGTCATGATAACGTTTTACAGGCAAGGTGCCTGTAAAGCTGCCACGGTAACGCTTTACAGGCAGGGTGCGTGTAAAGGCTAATTTACCGAGTTAGTTCAGACGACAGTAAACGAGCTTTAACAAGACAAGAGGAAGTAAAATTAAGTATATCTAGTTCCAAAAAAGAGCCAAATTAGTAGTAAGTAAAATTGTAGGTTTTACCCCACAGTTTGTTTTTTAATTTATTATAAGCCGCTTTATCACTTTTTTTAAGAAACCAGGACAATTTTGTCATTGTTGAAGTGTTTTTTTTTTATTTTTTTGTAAAAATCTCAAAGTCGGCAGTTTCTATATGGATTCGCTGAATCATGGTCAAAATTTTCTGAAAAATGGGGTGAACTGTTAAAAAACGCATTAAAATAGTTTCGACAAAAATTGCCTTTTTTTATTTTATAAAAAAAAGCAATAAAAAGCTTCAACCACAAAGTTGGTCTGTTTGCTTAAAAAAATTATGCAGTACCTTAAAATAAATGAAAAAACTCGTTAAAAAATCGCTTAAATAGATGAAAAAAAAATGTGGGGCGAAAGGTACCATTTTACTTTCTACTGATTTTTGTTTAGAAATTTCATTTAAAACGTTCCAATCCTTAAACCCGAGTCATTCAGATGAGAATTGGATTTGAAATAAGAAACAATGCTTTTGGGGATCACCAAAATTTAAATTTGGCAAATATAAATTAAAGAACACTTATTCGGCAAAATTGTAAAATAATGTCCTTATTGTTTTGGAGAGGCATAAAAAAAAATTTGATTAACGATTTACCATACTTAAGATAACCTTAAAACGTTTGCAAAATTTCAGAACATTTGGTTTTGCAGTTTCAAAGTTAATTTTGATTTTTTCTCCACAAAACTGGATGTCTAGGATAAAAACTCAACAGGGGTCCGTAAACCACAAGTGCACGAGTATCTATTTTATAAAATTTAAACAATATTTACTACTGTAAATTTCGGAGATGACGTCAATAAATCGTTGGTAGAGATGATTAGCCAAATTTTGATTAGCGTTTTACCATCTATCTTAAAATTTTGATCGACAAATACTGTCTAAAATGTACAAAATATTGGGAATATATTTTAACCCTGCATGTGCAGATTTTTGTAAAAAATATTGGTCGAAAGTTAAAATTCGACAGAACTTCCCTTATCCCTGAAATACAGTCTAACAAAAACAATAGGATAAACAGACGGAAACGGGGACCTATTTTTTCATACTCTAGGGGTCATGAAATGTCCAGAAAACATTAAAGTAGCCAGTCGGCCGATGAACTGAAATACAATACTTCCTTAGCTTTTTGCTCGGAAAGTAAAAATCAAAATTATCCAACAAATTTAAAAATTCATTCCCATTTTGATGACGTTACCAAAAAAATTTAAAGCAAATTCTAGAATGGTAAAATAAATACAAGAAGAACCCTATAATCACTTGAATGTGAATCCTTCTACGGATAAAAAATTAATGTCATTTTCCAGGCTTTAATTAGATACTGATACGATAATTTCAAAAAATAATAAAATAACATTATGCAAAAAAAAATAAATGTCAAGTGCTTTATTCCATTATTTTTGCTTTCATAACAAATTCCTTGTTAGCGTAACTACTAAAGAAAGCACTTCGGGAGTTTAGTCGAAACGTTTAGGGAAGACGTAGAGCGTCGTAAAGATTATTCGGTGCTAATAAACTTTATAGTTTCAATCCCCGAACTCAATAATGATTATCGACTACTCAGGATTCATAATATTGACAATTAACAATTCCGGCGGTACTTTACAATTATCTAAACAAATTTGTTAAAAGTCAACAAATTAAATTAAATAAACACGAATTTCTCATCCATGTCAAAGATAAAACCCCTCGATCAATAAATACCAGCATTAATTGAAGTAGTTATTAGGTATTCAATTCAGACGTTTCACTTTGATATTCCAATCATAATATTATTAGCAAAATGTTTATTTTTCGTTGTCTACTACCGTCGGTATTTGTTGATGCGAGAAGTCGAGAAAGCTTTCAGTTCAGGTTTAATTCGCCTCAACTAAATGTCTGGAGTGTTTATATTACACAATAATTAAACCCAACACCAACACATGTGCATTTAAATCCGAAAGGTCAAACCTAAAACGGAACAAATCCACCATTTTATCTTTTTCTTGGTGTAATGGCCTGGAAAAGAATCCCGCATAACTGTGTTATGAAAAAACCAAAACTTCCGAAAGCTCCAAATGCAGTAATTAAATAAACAACTCCAATTTCATGATTTTCCCGACTTGCAAAATCCCAAGAGAAACTGGTAGGACGGAAGGAAGTGAAACCGACATTTTTAATTTAGTGGAAGTAAAATATCACCGGTCGATTTTTCGTTTTTACATGCAATATGCTTTTCTAATTTAATCTCAGTTATGGGACTACGTCAGCCGTCAAGATTTAAACGGAGAATAACCTAATAAATAATTTTCCGGATTTTGCATTTTTCATACTAATACACATAAAAAGAGGACGTTGGGGAAAAGAATGAACTCCGAGCCTTTTAAATCACAATGATTCAAAAATGCTCGTCGGGTGTGTTCCGTTAAATGGATAAAGTTTTACATAATCAAAACTGACACAGCAAATCAGTTGTTGACACATTCTTGTTAAAAGATTTTTCTTGGCACTTTTGACTTAAACACTCTCCTGTTGTAAATTTTAGCTCTTTTGATATTTTTTTGTATCAAAACATATACATATAATATAAACTTCCGGTAAAGCAAATATGTAACATGAGCGTATCTGCTTGGGGGACACAAAGTCGGGAATAACAAAAAAAAAATTCTGAAATACATATTCCTTTTCACATGATATAATAATACGGGAGGTATTTTTATAAGAGAGATAAGCCTATTATACCAACAGAAAATGCTTTTAATCAATAAAGTTCGGCATAGTTAGTTGCAATGGAAAATTAGGTATGTGGTATAAAAATAAAATACTTTGTGTTAGAATTTCTTTGAAAGCCACGTCTAAGTATTGAAGCTCCTAGCAGGTATTGCCTTTTAAATTCTGTAATCAATAAAATAAATGTCTAAGATGTTCTTTTCAAGTCAATTTGCAATAAAACAGCAACTGAAAAATTCACTCGTTATAGTTCAGTTATCTTTAATGTTATAATAACTACTAAAGTCACTTACAGTTATCTCGACATAATAATCAAAGCTTGCTAATGGTTTTATCAATAAATTATTGTATGCTGACAGTCACCTTCTAGTATGTGGCGAGCAACTGCAAAAAATATCACTTTGAAATTACGACGTATTTTATTATAAGTAAACGAGAAGGTATTTTTAATGTGTTACTGCATATTTTCTTACTTGGACATACATTTATTATATTCATATTTCAATAAATTAAAAAAAAGTAACACTTCTGTTTATAAATGCGATCACTCAACACTAAAACAGATTTTAAAACACGATAAAACTATTAACTATTCATTTTCAACTTAATAACTACAATTATGTATTTTTTGTTGTGAAAATTATAGACCAAAATTTCCTAGTTATGACTAAATAATGTCTCAATAGTGACGTGACTAATCAAACACTACTAATTAAAATTATTCGCGCCTAATTGGAACTCTCAATCAAACTACATTTTTGTTTAATCATACGTTTAAGAGGCACATTTTTGTTTAGATTATCTCAAATAATAATGACGACATTGCGCAAAAATGAGAGTACAAATATCCGCATTTTTACATTTATACCAGTTTACGAGTAGGTATGAAATTCCACTCAACATTGTTGCAAAATATTTAACAAAATTGCCTTCAACCCGTTAACAAGTAAATTAGGTTCAGAATGGAGATACCAGATTGTGCAACAGCATTATTGCCTGAAAATTTAATCACCGTATTTAGTGTTCTCGGTTTATAATCTGAACAGTCGAAGTCTAGAAGGTTAAGTTGTGGAAATTCAGTCATACTACAGTAGAACTTATAGAAAATGAAATACTACCTGTAATAATGGTTGGAATATGGTACGGAGAAACTCAAATGCGAGTTGCCTGCAATAATAAGACTTAATTACGTCCTAGTTTACGATAGAGTATTAAAAAAAATCGCATTTGTAGTTTGACATACATCTTCCAACATATGACGTGCCGTATTCAAGCTCATTAATTTGATATTTTTTATTGATTTGAAAATAACGATACAATTTACTCTAAATTTATGTAGTGTGAAACTTTTAATTAATTTTGAAAGGGAAGTCAATAAAATCTGCAAGCAATTTTTGATGGAATTCATCCCAATTAACACTAGGGCTTTCGCTTTGATAAAGACATCATATACTCAGATATTACTACTCAAGTCTTTTACTTGAATTATGTGCTTTATTAATGAAACAAGTAAGACTAAAAACCATTATAAATAAGTGATTAGACGTAACCACTTAGACGTAATAATTTTGCTGGGTACTTCAAACCCTAAAAACATGTTAACACCAAAAAGTGTGTATATTTTTTCTCTATGTTATTATAAGATCAACAGAAATTTCATTAAAAAATAAAACTAATACCAAATATTGATGACTTTACAAACCTGCCAAATAAAAACTGTGGCGCAACAAACTATATAACTAACATATTTCTGTGTATTTAGTTAAAGTAGAATCTTTTTTTTAATATGAAAATTTAAATAAATACTTTTTTGGCTACGGTCCGAAAATGTCAATTTTTTGAGTTCTTTGAGAGTCAATAGAATGTAGTTTTGACAACCGAATCGCAGCATATGGATTCTAGCACGAGCCTCGTCATTTTTAACATCCTTAAACCGGCGACAAAATTGTGTTACATTTCCAAGTGGCTTTTCCTGTTCGACTAAATCACAACTTTAATGCTTGTAACAAAAATAACTTTTGATTTTGTTCATACAATTATGATTTAATTAGTGTTAATTCTGGGGGTTTCAGTAAATATGGGTCATAAATATGGATAAGCAGATGGGAACGCAACATGACCAGTCCTGTTGTGTATTTAACATTTAATGTAAATTTCGAGCTTAAATACAGGCCTTTTTTAATTCTGGAGATTTCATTAATTCTGTAACAATTAAGAATTTTAATAATCGGAATTATTGACAAATGAAACATAATGAGTGCGTACTTAATGTCTGTAATTTATGCAGATAATACATGATTCACCGGAAGTACTATTAGTACTGCGAATGCAAATAAGAATCATTAAGTTTGATTGGAGCATGTATTTAATTTTGCAGATATAATCTAAGCAACAATGTATTAACTAAATTAAAAAAAAAGAGTATAAAAATGTCCCCTTTCGCAGCGCGAATAAAGTTTTCATTCTTAATTGTTACGACTGCCGCCGTATACAGAACTCCATAACATTTAATCCTTTTAGGTCTGACATCCGTTGCCATCAAGATAAACCAATGTTATCCACTGATTTGTATCTCCTCGTACCTTCGAAAATATTCATCTAATTTGAATCCAACTTCCCCCCAAATACAAAAAATACGCCGCATTACTTAATTAAGCGAATTAATTTCCAGACTTCCACATGCAATTTTCCCAAATCATCTAATCAAGATAAATTAATCTGAATTAATTTACGAGCACCGATTTGAGTATATTATTTTATGGGCCACGATCCTGAGGGCACGAAATGATGGTCCGCACACCTAATGAAAGTTAATGAGTTTACGCTACCTTTTCCTGTGGAGATTTAACCCTCCGTCACCTGCACTAATTCTCCTCAATTAACGGGCACCGGAGCGAAACACGGATTTATTAAAGCTGAAAAAAATCACATCACTAGCTAAGCAATTAGTCTTGACGAGAGATAAATGCGCGTCCGTAACACATGTCTCGCATGTGCAAGAAGCGACTTCTGAATTCGAGCGAAGAGCGAACGCACCGCAAGAGCTCCGTCGACCGGCGTATCGAAAGGGCGCAACCGTATTGTTTACTGGTCGGAGGCACATGGAATGGAACTCCGGCAGACTCCCGTAGGTGCACCGGCAACACACAGGGGCGGCGCTTCAAGGGGCAAGCGTGGAATGACTACCCTAGGACGCTGTTGCTGCAGTGCTCTTTCGGCATTAGGTTACGACAAAACCTCTAATCTTCGTTCCGCACTTTTTTATTTTATGTTCGCCAACGAGTTTAATTTTATGCTTCTAGACGAGTTAGGGCTGTAGTTTTGTTTTGTAACAACAAAACCAAAACAGTTTTAACCTCTTGGTTGAACGTACAAGATTTTTTAAATCTCCTTTAATCACAGTAATTTTACCGGAAGAACATAAACGATAGCAGTTTTTAAGATAAGTTATTCATGCATCTAGAGCGAAAATGAAAATAAAGCATCAGGCGCGAATTCGAAAGTTGAGGTGTGAAAAACTCCAACGCGCCTATTACATTTTGCGCTCGTGTTACATACAAAATTTTTCATGGTACTGTGGAATCAGACAAATTTTAAAGTTGTTCTAATTATTTTATGTTTCACAATTTATGACACCCACAGCCATGACTACTTCAGCAACTGACTCTTCTTGAGAGCTCTATTTAAAGTACTTATTGTTCCTTTCTAGAGTACTTCCCTTTTTTAAGCTAGGGATCACCAGAATTTTTTTAAAGCTATCGTTCCCAACGCACTTCCAGCGTTCTTTTGCATTGGTCCCTTTCCTGAATTCTGAAACGGGACCACTTCGATATTCTTCTTAAGTCAGTGACCGATGATAGCCTAATCCATGTTCAGCTGCCTTGCTGAAATACCAGCTGCCTGGTCCCACTTCGACGTCTACCTTTTTCGTACCGTTTATTTCTAAAACTCCATCGTTTTTTTAAGTCATTTACACTCAACTTACTTGGAAACAGTTTTTTGTCTTTACTTTCTTCTTGATCTTTACTTTCTCTCTAGACTTTTACATTTAATCGCGATAACTTTTGCAGTTTTTAGCTTCTTGCTGGGAGACGTTTAACTGAATATTGATTTCAGAAAAACTCACAAAAATTTGTGGAGAACTTTGCTTTGATGCATTATTTATTTGATGATGGAATAGTTAGTTATATACTGTCAAATTGTCCCCCTTGGATAGAATATTCCAGAACTTTCTCAATTCTTCGTCAACTATCATCGTTCCCTACATTGGGGGATCTACTTGAAAATATCTGTATTCACCCTTCACTCACAGCAAATCTGCTCTAAGTTAATGAAACCTCTCAGAATATTTTTTTTCTTAAATGAAAAATTGTCTGGGTCAAACGAATGAAAAGTGTATGATTTTTTATTAAAGAAAATTTAATTAATAAAGAACAACATGGTCGTCTGTTGAAATGGCTATTTTTTTATTTTAAAACAAACATTCTGGACCCAGTTTACCCTACAGCATTTGGAGCATGGCATTTTTTCTGTTTCAAGAGGATCTTCGACTGTCTAATCGCAGCGTTTTGTTCGACAAATTAGACAGATACGGCATTCATGTCGTGGCACTAAAGTAGATAAAATCTTATTCTTCGAATAGACTACAACTAATAAGTACTGAAAAGAATAATATAATACATATTTTTTCATATCTAAAGAAAATAGAAGCTGATATTCCACAACGAAGCTTCAGCCCCGAAGAATTATCTCAGAAAATAAAGCTTTTTAGTATCTATTACGCCAGCTTCAATTTGAATGAAGGTACAAAATTATATTTTAGGGCCAAAACGTAAAAGTAAAGAAAACATTTATCCTTCAAAAGAATGCAGTTAAAATCTTGGGTAGGTACTCGTATTTGCACATCAAATAAAACATCGTCGGTATAAAACGAGAACTATTAACTTAAAGTCGACGAATGTAAATTGTGGCGGACGGGGAAAATATTTTAATCCTTAGATGTAAAGTGCGACAGTGGCGGCTCGTCCATGGGGTCAATTGGTCAACGACCCCTAAAAAATGACCCATAAAAAATAAAAATTGAATACAATATTTTTTGGCCAAATTACATTTGTCAAATCGTATACATGACAAGTTATGAACAAAAAAATCAACAAGACAACAATTGTCGTTCGCGGTTTGTTGGGTCAATTTAAATATTGACCTCACGCAAAATATTTCCTTTGAGTGGGAGTGGGAGTGAACAAACGTATACCAAAATTCGCTTAAAACAGACAGAGTCAAATATAGCTCCATAAGAAGCAGCGTGGTCAGTGACCACGTTGTATCGAAGATTGTATAATTGAACTGCGTTCAGCAACACGACAAAAGAAAACAGACAACTACTCACTCACCCAGTGTTGCCAGACGTAGCGGACCAAAGTTCGGCGTAGCGACGATGGCGCAAAAAACCTGGAAATGTAGTGGAATTTTTCAGACATTAATAGATAATATTAATTTTTAATAAAATTTGAAAATTCGCGGGAAGAACTTTGTGGGTTTAATTATGCAATGATCGAACATTTTTTCAAACACAAAAGAATGAATATTGAACTGAAATTAAAGTTTTTTAAAAATTAGAAGGTAAAAGGTTTACAGAAGATATGTATTTATATTGTTACGAAATAAACCCATACGCCGCCTATGGGTCTTCTAGTATGCATGTGTTTCTTCTAGTATGTAGTGTAACTCATCGCCCGGAGCGGAAGTCGCAAATGGCTACTCCAGAGAAGTCTGGAAGCGGTGACGTAGGCGTTTCGAGCAGGACCGCATGTTGTCCAAACAACAAGGAGCTGAATTCAGTTAGCAAGTCGAGTCCAACTAGTGTCGAGAAAACCCAGTGAGTGTTGTGCTGGAATTCTTTTGTACATAATCGCTCTTTAATTAGTCGTGTAAATCCGAGTTACTAAGAACTAAATTGTTGAGTTTTACCCACGCCGATTTTATTCACCGAACAATCGTACGGCGGATCTTAGAGAAAGGTATATGTAAACGGCCGCGGGATGCAGGTATGTACCTAGTTATTGGACTCGATTGTAAAGTGTATAAATATTTACAAAGGATTTGTCATTTTTTTCAAAAGCATTAAGTTGTAAAATTAATTGTTTCTTGACATTTATAATGCAATATATTTGTGAATACTGGAAATATTATCTTTTTTTATTTCGGAAATCATCATAGATCCGGATGTGCTAAGACAAAAAAAATTAAAAATATTTTAAAAAATAATGCCCCGAAGGGCTTTTATTCATAACTCGTTTAGTACATTATACTACCCTAAAACAAGTGCGAATCCCTAGAAGGCTCACTCTTGTCCTAAATATTTCGTCAAAGCCCAGTTCTTTAAAGGATGCTCAACATTTACTTATTTATACAATTTTGGAATTATTCTACTTATTAACTTAAACTACATGATGTTGTTCACATGCACAAACTAATCTATCTATTTAGACATTGAGTGAGTATATCTGAGTATCCTATCTATGCTATCCTACTCTAGTCTTCAGACTTCAATTTCCCTACACGGTTGGGTGTGCAGGACCATACTCTGAGTTGGCTCACCAGGATCTCTCTCTGCGCTTCGAAGCTCGGGCAAGCGAAGATTTTATGTATCGGATTGTCTTCCTCTCTGTCTTTCTGACACCGTGCTTTGCCATTCCTCTGCAAGTGGCACTGGAAATTTCCATGTCCAGTTAGTGTTAAACTGGGGCTTATCAGGATCGGGTTTTTGAGCGCCGCCATCCTTGGAAAGAATCTACTTGTTGTCTCGCCTTTATTCAACAGTGTCCATCTGGCTTGCCATGTGTCAATAACTTCACTGTTTATTGATTCTCTAAGTTCTGCTTTAGTTTGATCCAGACTACTAATGTCCATACTTTTAAAGTTTATCGCCTGACCTCTTGATACTGCCGTTAGTTGAACATCAAGAGGCAAAAAGCATGAGGTCATTGTTGCAGCTGCTGCCGAAGCGAAGGTGCATGCCCCAATATTCAGATACCGTAGGTCAAAATTAGACGATCGTGCGTCGATAGATTTCAGATTACCCTTAATGCATTTGTCCATTTTTTGTTTGTGAATCGCTTCAAAGTCGGGAAAATCCCCTTAGCCCTGTTTGTCGTTTTATCCATACGTGCTAAGACCAAGAAGAAATGGGTTTCCAGTTGCAATGTTGCAACTATTTTCTTCTTAGTTGATTATACGTAAGCAGTATGTACTGTTACGGTTCGAAAATAAGGGGTTGCCTAGATAACAGCGAGTCAGGCGCAAGTGAGAGACTGCGGTGAACGAGTGGCGTTTTGAGCAGGGAAAGCGCGATTGGTCGCCTAATCGGGAATTTCCGCAACTCGTCCGACGGGATCGTGTTAAAACAGAAATCGAGTAACGGTCGGCAGCGGACGCACAAAATAAGGGGTTGTAACTTTTGGGGGAGCGACAGCCCGGAAAAGTTACACCGGGGGTGCGAGTGAGTGAGCGATAGAACCAGACAGCCAAGTTTTCGGTTTCTTTTCTGTTTTTTCTACAACTTTTTTCCTCCTCGACGTGGCGTGTTACTCATTTCTTTTGGAAGAAGAACGAAAAACCCCATTGGGGAGACTGTAAGAATTCCTCAGGCCTCCAAACCTCCCGACTCGTCCCACTGAGCCGACAAAGGGGCGTCACGAAAACAAGAGGAACCGCCGTGCCAGATTTTTCCCCCCCCACGAATCCTCCCGCAGGACTTGCCTACAAAGGAGGGAGGAAGCAACCTGTATGGTGGTAATTCGTATCGAAAAGGGCGCTGTGTGCGACCCACTGTGTACATGTTAAGCTAAGGTGCTAAGGTGTTGTTTGGTAATTAATCTGTGATTGAAGGGCGCTGTGTCGCGTCCAGTGTATTTCCTGTTTCATTAGATTTAAGTAAGTTACCGTCTTTTTTGTATACCCCATCTCCACCAGCGCATAGGTCGGTCGGCACAAAGGGTGTCGTAACAGTACGTTACCAAAATCATCTATGCCAAACTTCGATACATCTGGCGTTCCACAGGGATTGAACCTAGGTCTCTTCCTTTTTTTAATTTTCATTAACGACTTGCCCAATGTATTAATCAACAATAAACTGATGTTCGCCGACGACTTAAAAATATATGCTAGAATTACTTGTATCGAAGATTGCTACTCCCTCCTGAAAGATATTAACGAGTTAATCAAATGGTGTGTACTGAATCGACTCGCTCTAAACTGTCAAAAGTGTTTTGTCATGCCTTTTACCAGACAATTAACATCTATTACTTGGGAACATCTGAGATCAGTAGAGTTGACAGCTTACAAGATTTAAGAGTACTGTTCGACAAACATCTATCCTTTGTTGACCATATCAAGGACGTTATTGCCAAATCATTCAGGATATACGACTTTATATATCGCAACTGCAGAGACTTTACAAACAGCGAGGCTTTAAGTGTCTTATACTTCGCATAAGTTCGCAGCAGACTTAAATACTGCGCATGAATATGGTTTCCAATGTGCAAACTACATGTTAAGCATCTAGAATCTGTTCAACGAAAGTATTTGAAATTTCTAAGCTTTGTTGTTGACGGAACATATCGTCAACGAAGTTTGGAATACACGTTTCTATTGTAAAGATTTAAATTCACGTCGCTCAAGGTCCATCAGATATCATGCAGCATATCATGTTTGTGGAACAACCGCATTCACTACACAGGGCTATAAAAGATCTATTTTTAGTACCCAGAACAAATCACGTTCGTCAAAGTCATCTTTTTTATAGTGAATCATGCAGAACTAACCTGTTATCCAAGGCTGCGTTGATCAGTATGTGTACCTAATAATTTGCGACGAAATTCCGGTGGGACGCACGGTCTGGAATCTCGCCGATAACGTGTGGTGGCGGCGTACCTGAGTGCCAAGCCTTGGGCTGACTTTTGTTGCTGATTTAAAAAAAAAACACGTCTGGCCGACCTAGTCTTATGCGGCGGGAGGAGCGCCGGGGTTGCTCTCATGCCGGAGATACGGATCTCAGGTGGTGAGCGCCCGCGAAAACACGACAATAAAATAAAACGGCAAGGAATATTTTACAATACAACGAGTTTATTCTCTGCCACCAGCTACACGGCAAAAGGTACTTACGGTTGCCGGAGGGTCAAACTGCACTTCAACTTTTACTTTTACTTTTTAGAAAAACAGCCATACCACTTCCAGAGCCTTCACGGTTTCAAGGCAGAGTCCTTCTTCTTCCGCTGCGGCGATCGCGAATTTACCCCCGGCTAGCTCAGTACGCGTCCCGGTTTCCGGTCCGCGAAAATTCGCTTCGTTACAAACTTTAATCATTTGTGATATACATTTCGAGAGCTCTATTCGAATTAAGTGGCATGTTGAAGCATTCCTTGAATCTTAATTTCTTCTATGTTTTATAATATATTATATATTCTATACCTGGTACTTGTACTAACCTTCAAGTATAATTTTCTGTAATTGAGTATTTATACCTAGAAAATAAACCATTTATTTATTTATTATCCACCGCACTGCACACGGTATAAAAAATTACAACATAGGCTGAAGAAGATTAGCGGATTAGTTGTGCCGCAGTTTACATGTGCCCTCACATTAACAACAGAGATTCATAATGATTTTATTATTTCTTTGACTTCACACTTTTACATTGAAATTTTAATGTCTTTGTTTCTAATGGTTCTCAAATAATTCTTCTAGTTTATTCCTTTCTAATCTTTTTGGTAACCGACTTGTTTCGCAGATCCCTCAATCCAATAATCCTTTTCCGAGACAATATTCTTGTTTTTAGGATTCTTCGTCAATTGTCTTCTTTTTTGAATACCAATCGTGGACAACAACTGATTTTTCTTGTCTTTCTTTTAGTGCTTAATAAAGTCTTTCGAAAACACACTTGAAACTTGAAACCTCATATTTTGTCTTGGACTTCAGTTCCAAGTCGAAGTTAGTCTATTTTTTATCCGTTTAAAATAGAATAAAAAAGGTTTGGAATTCACTTCACGTAACTTCTGTCTGCATTTCAATTCGCACTAAAGGCGAAGTTTTTCTGTCTCTTTTTCTGTTCACCTACTAATTCGTCAGATTCCACTAATTTATTTTCGACTTTGGATACCAACGTTAATGTTTAACAAGGTTTTAGCAAAGATTCAGTTGTAATAGGGCTCCTCCGGCGAATTCCTACTTTCATATTTTCTTGACGTTTCATGACCCCTGAGTACGAAAAAGTAGGTTTTGATGTCTTTTTCCGTTTTTTTTTTCATTTTATGCAATCTTCTGGATTTATACCTTAATAATCTTCCATACGTTAATTAGGTATAAATCTTATAATATGGTTTAAAAATGCAGCTTTTGAATAGTTTTGCACATTTAATAAGCATTCCGTTCTTTTTTAAAAAAAACCCTAAAACTACAATCCCCAGTAGCAAAAGCTAAGTTCCACCTTCGCGTTAATGTTGAATCTCACTTTTCATAATGTGGATGCTTTTGAGTGCTACCGAGGTGTAAAATAAAATATGCCTCTCATGAAGAAAACTAGCACTGTATTATTCATTCATTCATGAATGTTTATATTTCAGAACCATTTTCATAAGCTGAAAAATGTGCACACCTACATTACTCATCTTACAAGCACACTGAAAATACCATCGTCACATTCGCCGCCCCTGAAGAACATCGCAGAATTTGCGTTCAGTGGCCCCCTATTATTTCGCTTCTTTTGTGTCCCTGATGTATTCCACATTCAATGCACGCGTACCAAAGAGTTTTTGTTAAATACCGAATATTTTAATACACTTCTCCTCGGTGGATTTTTAGGATTATTAATCTCAGCCCTCCACCAACAAAAACTACGCAGCCGAAGCGGATTATTTTGGCGGGCAACGATTTATTCAGAGGTAGACGGGACGGTATTGTAAAAAACACTGTTCACTATATTCCGATACTCGTTTATATTCGCATAACGCTGCAGTGTTTTTATTAGTTCATTCCACTTTTTCGACACATGGGGTTGAAATTAACAATAAACAGTCGAAACAATGTCACTGTTGATTGAGTACATAATCACTATTTGCTTTACATTTATTTTATGAAAACACGGGGAAACTATATTTTAATTTTAACTTTTGGTAATCCCGAAATATCTGCAGGGTGTGTTTATTTTGGAACGAATAAAAGCAACGACTCAAAAGGCCATTTTTAATTTTCTCGCTGGAGAAGTTTTCAGAATGAAATAAAATTTCGGTATGGAGATTTCTCATGGATTTGATATTTGCTAATGTATGAGGGTTTCAAACTTCAGTCCAGTCGTCTTAAACCTTTGATGTCGTTCAGAATCAAGGATTTCCTTAGTAATCAACACGAATAAAATTTACTACAAATATGTAATCACATTGTTCAAAAACATGGAGACAATAATAAAAAAAAGATTTAGATAGTGAGGCGAGAGGCTTACTTTATACAATTATTGTATACATACATAACAAACAGTAATAAAGTACATAAAATATAAAAATACAGTTTCTTGAAATTATCGGTGTCGTGGGGATAACAACTTGTTATAACTCCATCAAGCTCCAAGCACATCTATAAAAGTATATGTAATCAACAATATAAAAACGAAAGAAATAATAACACTGAAGATTAGGTAATGGACGTTTAAAACAAAGCAATTTAGTAGCATTTATTCTGTTACTAAGAAACTAATAAGGCTTATTTAATACTTGTAGTAAAGCTGTTTGTTCGTTTTAAACCGAAAGAGACATTTACTTTTTGGACGATAAAAGTTTTATGGTGATTGCTCTGACAATCCAACAGGAATAATTCCTCTTACGACGTCACTCATTTTTCGTGGCGATAACAAAATCCCAAGTAGTAAAAGCCACCTTCCACCTTTAATAATAGAGGGGATTTATTTTAAGACAATCCGCCTCTTTAGAAACTTAATAAAACTTTCTTAAATCCTATGCTTGTCGTTGGGAAGCATAATATATTAGAACCAACTTCCCAGCTTTTACAACTAGGTTGTGTCTAATCTAGCATTGTTAGAAACTTCCAAGTCAAACCGACTATATAACAGCACAAGCTCCAGACTAATTTATTATTCAAAAATGCCAAGGTTTTCCCGAATTCCGAAGATCGCTAAAAGGTGATGTCACTTCCGTTCACATTTTTGCGAGCAATCTCCAATTTTCTGGATCATCTGCTCTAACAACCCCACGAGCAATTAACGTTCCGCAAAAATTAGTTCGTGCATCTTGAATTTCATCATCAGTTTGAACAAGCCATTAGTGTAACATTCTATACATCCCTCCAGTGCGTCTTGGGCTACCACGGCTACGGTCATCCTTTTTCAATGCATCGTTAAACAATGGAAATGTGTTTGGAGCGAAATTGAAGAGGGATATTTTACATACTGCCTCCACTCATTCGAGCATTGTGCTGGTCGTGAATAAGTTTCAAGTCGCCTCGAAATAGCGTATGAATATGACGAGAAGGCACTTCACCGCGCTCCTACTTTTCAGAATTTTAAATGTGGCCCTTTAAACGACTTTCTCTCTATATGAATATTTCTTTCACCGGCGAATAAATTTTTTTATTGATACTTATTCGCTTTAAAAGAGGAGTTACCTTCAACTAAGCTGTTTTATGTTGTCGGTGTTTAAGAATTTTTTGTCCACCCATCGCGTTATTTAATATCGCTTTAGTAACCGATACATGAAAACTTAAAGGTGCTTCTGTTACAAGCCCGCGACATGTAATATATCAATTCTTCATTTCTAAAGCTTTAAACGTCGGTTCAAGGAAATTAATCAGTCCCACTTAATAAATTTCTAAGTGCTATTTTTAGACGATGTAAACAATTTGTAAGCAGCTACATAATTCGGTACATTTCTAAAGTAGTGCCGACAACACACAGTCAGACCGGCAAGGATTGAACTGCTTTCGCTTTTCCGATTTATAAATAACGTGCTTCAACTTAAGGGATTTCGGCGTGATATAATAAATATTAAGGCATGCATCCCGCGTAATCCCGCTTTGACCCTACACGTTAATGGAATATGTGAAAAGCTTTCGTTAAAAAATTTTGTTTGCGCTTGAGGTAAACATCCTGTTATAAATCCGCGAAAGTTTGCGCATAAAATTTTATTACTCCATAAATAATTACGTGAAATGTCCCCAAACTGTACTCTGACTTGTCGGAATCAAAAACAGAAAGCTGTATTACAGTTTTATTATAAAATACGTTATAAATAAGACACAAAGCGATACGTAAAAATAATTTTTTAATCTTGATTAACCAACTGATAAAACAGGGAGTTTGGCTCTGCGAGTAAATTATCTGGTTGATCGAACTCTGCGATTTGTCCATCATGCATTACCAGAACTCTATCACAATATAAAATAGTTTGAACTCGATGGGCGATCGTGAATACGGTGCTTTTTCTAAAAGCGGATCTTAACGTTTGCTGAATTTGCCGATCAGTCTCGTGGTCGACGTTAGCCGTCGCTTCGTCAATACACAGTATCTAAAACACAAGATAAAAGAGATTCCGCTCGTTACGACCGAGAACTTACCTTAGCGTTGTGTAAAACAGCCCTCGCCAAACAAATCAATTGTTTTTGCCCAACGGAAAAATTCGCCCCGCCTCCAACAACAATATTATTCAATCCACCCAACCTCTTAATTGTATCACATAAATTGACTTTATTTAAAGCATCCCACATCTCGCTGTCTCTGAATTCGCCTAAAGGATCAAGGTTTTCCTTTAACGTTCCGCTGAAGAGAAACGGCTCTTGGGGAATACAAAACAAACGAGACCTAAATCATTATTCCGTCACAAACTCATAACCTTAAATAAATAAATATTACCTTAAAGACTGCAAAGAAACCCTCGAAATATCGACCGAATCAATTGAAATTGAGCCTGAGTAAAGCTCAACCATTCGAAAAAGTGCTGATAGGAGCGAGCTTTTTCCAGCGCCAGTTCTTCCAACTACACCAATTTTCTCCGACGGCCTCGTTTCAAACGAGACGAACCTTAACGAAGGCGGTAAGTGCTCCCTGTTTTAGCCAGATTTTCACAACCAAGTGCGATAAGTACGTCTTTTACTCACCTATACTTCAGAACGACGTTCTTGAACGTTATAACTCCTTGGCTTGGCCAGCCGAAAGGCGGATCGATAACGAAATGAGTGCTTTCAGGGGGTATTTCTTTAATGTACTGATTAACTCTTTCCACAGAAATCATTTCTCTTTCTGTTTCGGTAAACGCGTTAACTACGCCATTTAGTGCAGAAGTTATAGACAGCGCGTACGACAAAGCCAACCCGATAAGACCTGACCAAAATTTATAGAAATCGGATTATTAAGCCAGTACGTACCTGGATCTGCGACATCATATTGATGCTGAATGATAGCAATAAAACTGACTCCCGCAACCATTGCGACCCCAATAAACTGAAGTCTCAGGCCCAGCCATCGAGCTGCCGCTTGACTGGCAAATTGTGCCTTGATATTGGCATCCACATTATCCTCATTGTCGCGCTTGAAACGCTGAGTTGCTCGCATTGCACGAATTGTCGTTAAACCTAAAATTTCGGATAGACATTACTTTAAAAACTACTTTCGAAATACCTTGCAATGACTCATTAAAATGGCTGTAAACCGGCGAAAGTGTAACGCTAGAAATTCGTTTTAGCTCTCTTGATGTTAGCCTGTAATTATACTGTAACCAGTGATAGACAGGGACGAGTGGAATTAGCACCAGACAGATCCAGGGTAAACCGTAAATGGTAATGACAACGGTTCCTTAAATTGCACAAATAGTTGATTTATTACTAATTTAAAAAAACCTACCTAAAAGTCCGAAGAATTGCGCCAACAAAATGTTAACTATAAAGGGTAAAGAATCGTCAACGGTGTATGTGTCGCTCGAAAACCTATTGAGAATTCTACCGATCGGGGACACATCGAAAAACGTAGACTTCCCCTTAAAAATAACTTCAATCAAAACACCGACGGACACAATTTCCACAACTTACTTTCAAAACGGATTTTAACAGCAACTTATGTATTTTCGACGCTGCAACAATTCCTCCATACGCAAACAAGAACGCTCTAATCATCGTAAAAACTGTATTTATACATGCAAGTTCTATGTAAATTCTTAAGTAGTAATTCATGGCGGAACTATCAGAATAACCGTCGAAATAGTGTCCTTCATTTAATTCATCATCAAAAAATGTACTCCAATTTTTACTTGGATCTGAGTCGCTAACCCACCGAGCCAACCACCAATCCGTCATATTTCTGGACGTTTGCATCATGGACACAGATAACAAAATCATGAAAGCCAAAGCATGCCCCATACCCTTCCAGTACGTGACGTAGACGTTAAATTCCACAGTACCAGTTTCGCTAACTTCATCTAAAAGCAAACTATCTCTGTCTTCCTCGCCTGTACTGTCCAATTTCACGCTGTCCATCAACGAACTTAGAGAAGATTGAGTACTTTCCCCCAGCTCCAACTCGATGGGCAACATATCGTCCATATTCGCCAAAACATCCGCCGGCTTCCCCTGCTGCTTGATAACGCCACCCTCCATTAACACAATCTTATCAGCGTGCACCAAATAATTTACATGGTGGGTGCATAAAACCCGTGTTTTGTCCTTCAGCAACCCCATGATGCAATTCTGGAAGATATGCTTAGCAACTTTGACGTCCACTGCGGATAAGATATCGTCGAGCAGGTAAACAGCCTTGTCCTGATAAACGGCTCGAGCGAGCGCCACCCTCGCCTTCTGTCCGCCAGATAAAGTCATGCCGCCCTCTCCCACACCAGTCAAATCGCCAGCTGGCAACAAATAAATGTCTTCGGCTAAACCACATGCGAATAAAACCGATTTGTAGCGGTTATCTTCGAAAGCTTTGCCGAACAGGATGTTTTCCCGCACGGTGCCTCTCTGGAGCCACGGCTGTTGCGTGACGAAGCCGAAACCTGACTCCACTTGGCTTACCGCGATTTCACCCTGTTGCACTGACAGTTCGGCGAGAATGGCGGAAAGGAGGGACGATTTGCCACAGCCGACGGAACCGATCACGCCCACGAATTCGCCCTTTAATGAGTAATAGTAAAAGGGAAAAATTTAGGAAGTGGTTTGCTTACCTTCTTGACTTTCAGATTTATGGCGGAAAGTAAAAATGCGGTGTTAGGGTCCGCGGGTTCGATGGGATCAGGTCGGATCGTTGTTCGTTTTCCTTTACCTTTGCCTTTGGACGCTTTTTTGGTTTGAGTGGTGTGTAAACGGGTTTTTTCTTCGGTAGTTAGTTCTTTTCCCCAATTAAATGTACCGTCTTCTATTATAATATCAGTGTTTTGGCTTGACTCTAACAGAGTTTCGTTGTAAAATAATTCTAAATCTAAATCTTCTAACTGAAATATATTTTTTTTTGTAAGTAAAGGGCCCAAACGAAAAATGATTATTTTATTTTTGCACACATGATGAAAATCTCATTTCATAGATAGAATGAGTTTCGTACGACATACAAATCCTACATCTACCATCTATCGTGTTTGTTGTTTCTATTGAATTATTTTTAGGCGTTTTGTTAGTTGTTTTTACTGGAATTAACAGTTCATTTAGAACTATGCAACAATTGATATATTTGTCATTATGAATTTTTTTTTCAAGAATAATACGTCACACAAGACACTGCCTCATGAAGGGATTGTATTCCGAAACATTAATTTTTACTTATTTTATATTCCAAAGATCAAAGACATAAATAAAAAACTAGAATGATCAAGAAATACCAAATCGTGGATTAATGTTATTAAACATCTTATAAACACAGGACTTCCAATTCCTAATGGTCAAGTAAAAATATCTGTGGCGGCACATCATAACGTAGAAGGTGAGGACAGATAATCACCACGTCGGATAGTTCAGTGGACAGAATATCCGCCCTGCAAGTGAGAGACGTGGGTTCAAATGCCACGCCTGCTATGAAATTTTTCCTCGTATCATTTTAACAAACTTAAAAATTGAAAAGAAAAGAGGTAAACAATACCCAATGAATACTCAGTTTCACAGATCAAAGAAGTGTCAATAATTTCAAGTATTGATCTGAAAATTAAATAGCTAAAAAATTATAAATCCCTTCAACGACACCACAACCCAATAAGCAAAGCCGACAAAAACCATATCATTAAAATGTATAGGAAAATATGAGATTATATATAAATTCGTCGGTGGCAATTAAGGCGATATTAGTACAGGGTTAGCCTTAAAAATTATGAACCTTAAACTGAAGAAATGTGGTTCACGAGTTGTGTTCTGCTTTTCAGAACATGGTGGCTCGTTTGAACATTTATTAGTTTGGAAAAGAAAAATGTCCATCGTTGCTTTAGTTAACAGGAAATTATTTTGTACAGTCGATTATAGTAAATGATTTCAGTTTGTTGTATCTCGTACCATAAAATCGAATAAAACCCCTCGAGTGGGTCATGAAATTTATTTTTTAAATTAATAATTCTGGCATTGTAGTTATTTGACACTTTATTTGATAGTTATTTGATCGCAACTGTCCGCTTAAACAAGAAACGCGTTGGTATTGCCATCATCATTATTTTAAAAATAAATTGCATAGCTTACTAGCGGGCTCTTTTGATCATCTCGAATTTCTTGACTACATTGGAAAAACTCTTTACGAGCAGCCTTCTATGTGCAAAAATGGACTCTAAAAATAATCCTTAAATCCTTAAAAATGGGCACGAACCGTAGAGCTCCATGATTTTGTGTCTCTTTTAAATGAAAGGCAAAAGTTTTAAATAGCATGTAAATTTTACAAAAAAAAAAGTTGAAAATCTGAGTGCAAACTGCATCAGACTTATGCTTCTTTAAAACAACTAATCACCTGACAATTCAATCATAATAATTAATCAGAGAAACACAGTTATCTATTTCCGAAGTTTAATCTAAAAGTTGTAATTTAGATGTTGCGAATACTGACGTATGTATTAAGTTCAGATTGTTGTTTTTGCGTTCGTACGATTAAGTATGACGTGTGTGCGAAGATAAAAAAATCAAACTATAAAATGTAAGATTTGTTAAGAGATAGTAGGAGCGTTGGGACACGCCTACGAAACATTTAGGACCGATTATAGACGTCTGAAAACTAACGTTTAGTCGTAAAATGTTACTAAAAGGTGGTACGGCCTGAAGAAGTCTTTGAGATATTAATAATAACTTACGTCTAGCAGTCTTTGTATCCGTTTGATAGACACCCACGCTTCGGTAAGTCCGTTAAGCACCCAAGGAAAGGCGTTCAGGGGACTGATGAGCATATTCAGTAAGGCAATACCCGTGAAGACAGTGGCCGCAGTCAATTTATTTCCCATTAGCACGTAAGTTCCAAATGTGAGAATTGAAATTAAAACAGGGGTAGTGGCCCAGAAATATACGCACAGCGCATCAAGATATTTCCGGCCTTTTAAGTATTTCAGTTCTTTGTCCCTTAATTCTGAAATTCGAGCTTTGAAGTTAATTGAGCCAAAAATTCGGCAGTGTATAAAGACGACTCGAGTATTTAACAACCTATTGTAATTATTTCAGTTTGCTAAATACTTCTGCTTGTTATTGTGTTCAACGTACTTGTGATAAGGCGGAGAAAATGCTGCTCCCAAACGTACAATTTAATGGCCTTAATCCCTCTCAGAACTTCTGTTATCATCTTAACTCTGGCGTCTTTTTCTTTCATTAGGAGTGTGCTGAGGCTTCCGATCTTATTGGCGATTAGTTTATTGATGGGAATTAGGAGCACGGAGAAGCAAACACCTGACACAAACGCTAGACCCACTTGGCTGTACAACAAGTATAAAGTAACCGCTAGCTGAAATTAAATCGTCTTGAACGATCGTTTCCGGAGAAGAAAACGGCAAAATTCTTACTTGAAATGGAATACTCCAGAGAGCATGGAAGCTCGGGCACGAATTGACGATACGATCCGTGTCTGTCGACATGAAATTTACGATTTCGCCGACTGAAAAGGCGGAATTTAAAACGGTTCCGCTCACAGTTAGTGTTTTTCTGTAAATCGTGGTAACTAGAGCCCCACGCATCCTCAGCCCCACCATCGCCATCCAAAAATTAAAGTGCGAATCGCAAAACGACGCTGCAACACTCTCGTTATCCAAAATCTACAATAATCTCGAGATCTTACAGATTAACGTCACCAGCATCAACAAGAATGCGTACAAATAGCCCCATTTTATGTCTTCCGATTTATTTTCAATGAAATTGACTAGCCTGTTTAAAAGCATCGGGGCGGCGAAGCCGGCACAATCCGCTGTAAATTTTAAAGCACCGACGCTGTAAAATTGCACCCAAAAACATTTATGCAGTGCCTTGAATAACGACACATTGTGTCTTTTAACTCCAATAAAAGTAACGTCTGGCGAAGTGGGTGTTGAATGGCTCGAAATCGATGAGGTGAAATGCCGATCTGACACATTTAATCGCTTTCTTATTTCGTCAACGTTACCGGTGAGCGCCTTGTCTAATTTCGTGCTGACTGTACCGCAATTTAGGGAAAAAGGCAAATCGTACAAGTCTTCTGAATTACTCAGCTTGCCTTGCACACCCTTTTCCATTAAGGGATTGACCCAATAGAATAATAATTTAGAGAGCCAAGTGACGTTCTCCATCGCCACCCCCAAATAACTGGGATCACCCTCTTCGGTGAAGCGGATGTAGGCATTGCCAAGTAGCGCCTGTGACTCTCCTATCTGAAATCGCCGCAGAACTCGCTTTACAATGGAAGATTAAAAATTTTTCCTTACCTCGGTGTACCTATCGGCGAAATTGAGATAGGTGGTGGACCCTTCGCTAGGAATGAGAGTGAAGGCATAGACGATCTGGAAGATAAGCTGGCAAATACTGAAGGCGTAAGCTAAATAGATGCTATAACTCGGCCTAATCGTGTATTTATAGATAAGTACATGACTCCTCACGGAAACTACGTTTAAAACGAACAATAGCGTCCATAGAACGCACACAAAAACCGGCCCTCTGGGACTCAAACCCAATCGCTTCCTTAACACCAAGGTGTACCCGAAGTGGCAAAACCAGGTGATGCCTTGCACCGCCGACAAAAAATACGAGATATAATAAATCTGGTCTTGAGTAACATTCAAGTCCACATAAATTTGTAATAAAGGAAGCAGTGCTAAACACAGGGCAATAAAGCAACGGAAATTGATGGAATAAAGTTGAACCCGTCCTCGAGTAACGTAACCCGAGTGACGGCCGAAATAATACGCCGAACAACAAGCAAAAAGAGAAAGAACTGGGATTTGGAGGTACAGCTGCTGGAAGCACAGTCCCAAGTCGTGCCGCTGGGGTGACCATATTTTTAAACCTCCCGGGCCGCACAAGCTCTCCCAGTCCCAACGCCACAGCGGAGGGTCCTCGAAACTAAAGTTCATGTCGTTAAGTTCGATTTCTGTAAATAAATACAAATGTCATAAAAACAAATTATTTTGATGCATTACATTAATTTAAGTTAAAGTACGCAGCTCTTGGTATTGAGGTTTCGCAATGATTGGGTTTGCTGAATGGGATGAGTCACCAATCATCATTTATTAACAACAACAAAAGGCGTACAATGAAGGATAGGCGGTAGTGGACTTACGCTACATTGACGTAATTAGAAGAGTTTGATTTGGACATTCCTTTGGTAAGTTTTGTGTTATAACGAATCAATTTTTTTCAACTTATAGAAACTACATTACAAACAGCACTTTCTTAGGTTAAACCACTGACATTTCTGCGATTCTAGTGCGGACTCCAACCTGTGGGTCTCGTTTTCATTCTTATCTGACATGAATGAATCATAGAGGGCAGCTGGTGCATTAAAATTACATTTGTCTATCTAGTTTCGATTTTTATCTAAATTAGTACTTACTTACTCAATTATCGAATCAATCCATCGCAACCCTGGACCACTGTACACGATACGTTTAAACAATATAATATAAAAGAAATTAGATCAAAAAGTTGCAAGTGCAATGAATGAAGACTCGTACACTTCAATTTTATAGGTCTTGTAACAACAAATACGAGAGTTAATCAGAGGTATGACGTTATCTATCTTTTTTAAGTCAGTGTGTTAAGTCTGCCTCTATGGACGATTTGAATCGAAGTGTATGAAAATTATGCACGTGTGTGGTCAAACTTAAACAGTAGAAGCAATTAAAAAAAAACTAACACAACTTTGATAAACTTAGAATGAAATTTGGTTTTTGAGATGTCGATTTGGTTAAAATAGTCTGGATTACCTGACAGATGTTTTATTAAGGTACGGTCGGCATAGATTGGTCGGATGTATTGGGTTTCTTCTATCTTAATGTAATTTCGCCCACGTAAAATTCAGATGAGTTAAGAAAGTCTCATTGAAAGCGATGCCACTGAGTTTAAATTTTAAAGCAACGTTACTGAGTAGGGATCAATTTTAAGTTTAAAATTATCGATAATGTGAGAGTTTAATTTTACGATTGTACTACAATATCTGCTGCCGACAGGTAGAAGCGTACCTTTAGTTTTCATATCTTCATCCTGATCATGTTTTTACACCTTTTTTGAGTAAGATGATAACGCAAAATATTCACGATAGTGTCTGCTTTATTGTAATTTATTTTAATTTTTTTAAGCATTAAAAATAGGGTTTGTCGTTTTTATGATTTTTTTTAATTCTTCAGAAGTTTTTCCATCTAATTTCTTCTAATTTTGCAATATTGCTGAAAACATTGTTCGTCTATCAGAGTATTTTTATTAACAAGAATTGCCTTATTTGAGGTTATTTTACTGTGAAAATTCGTGGCGAGCTCTTTCCCCAATTTTTGAAGTTCTTTTCTCCAGAAAAATAAATATTTTCTGCATGTTATAAAGTGGGTTAAGATGTATATTATAAAATTTTCATGTACAGTAACTTAAAAAATTAATAAAACTGTATGAGCAAAAATATAAATAAAAGGGGGAAATATGCATAAAAAAAATACAAGTCCCACTTTTTCCTTTAATGTTTGTTTGTAATTTTGTTTCAGTAAAATTGATTTTTCTATAACGTGCCAATATTAAAAATTAAAAATTCCATTGTCTATACCGAGTGTCTGGAAAATTGCGGATTAACTCTTCAGTACGGGAGTTGTGGGAGTCCCAAAAAATAATAAAAAAAAATTTTATGATATATATTACGAAAAAAACGTAATTTTATAAAAATAAAATTGGCAACACTGCACGGACAAATGCCATAACAACCAGTAGTAATTAATCATTTTGCGTTATTATTAATAAAACAAGCTGTTATTTTTCATTAATGAAAACAAACATTTAATAAAACATTCATTAATTATAAACAAAAACAAATTAACCAACAAAAGAAAAATCAAAAAAGCATAACCAACTAAACGCTAGAAAAGATGTTTAAAATTCCTGTTTTGTGCTTATAAGTAAGCTCGTAAAGTTTCCAAATTTTGATCATTTTTTTGTAAAAGTTAGTCATCAGCACTTTGTAAAATAAAACTGATTTTGGCAAATGAGAAACCCTCTAAAAAAGAGAGGGCGGGTGGGTGGGGCTAATAGATGCTAAGACAAGACTGATTTTGGCAAATGAGATACCCTTTAAGAAAAGAGAGGGTGGTGGGCGGGGCAAGTACCTGTTAAGATAAGATTGATTTTGGCAAATGAGATGCCTCTAAGAAAGTAGAGGGCGGGTGGGCGGGGTTAGTACCTGCTAAAATAAGATCGATTTTGGCAAATGACATACCCGCTAAGAAAATAGATGGCGCGGCTAGTACCTGCTAAAATAAGACCGATTTTGGCAAATGAGATACCTTCTAAGAAAAGAAAAGGCGGGTGGGCGGGGCGCAAAATTAACTCAAAAACAGGTCAGGTCAAAATTTGTCAAAAATAGAACACCAGAGTCCCCCAAAATTCTTTTAAATAATTTACAAAAAAATCTCCCAAAATAATACACTATTGATACTCAAGAGTCTCCCGAATTAAAAAAAAACATTGCGGCACTCAGATTCGTAAAGAATAAAACACTAAAAGCTCAAAAGATTTTTTCAAGTTCATCCAGTAACAAAACCCAGATTCCTTTAAATTTATCCGAAAATAAAACACCACAGGACCTAAAATTAACTGCGAACATTTTAAACGTTTTGAAAACTTTGACAATTTTTGATACGTCAAACATTTTTAACTGTTTACTCGATTTTTGCTGATTTGTACCTTTATATTTTGCAAACATTGTTGTCAAATTATTACAAAAACAACACAACCGTATCTTTGTACATTCTAAAATGGTAATTAAACATGGTCATGGGCGAGAGAAATATTAACGTTTTATTCCTAGTTATTGTGATAATGAATATAGTTCTTAAACTTAGGAAAAGAACCAATTTTAAAATCATTATAACTCCACCAAAATGTGAGAAGGAATTGAGAAGGCTTTTTTTTACTATTTTTTTCCATACTCAGCAATTGATTGTTAGAGCGTAGCGGAGAGTTAATCCGCCATTTTCCATACACCCAGTAGGTATAACCCACGAACAGTTTTTTTCAACAGGTTATTTTCAAATTCTTTTTAAAATTACGAAAAAATGTTTCATCACGTACCTTTTGAAGGTGAATATTTCAATTACTTAAGGAAATTTGGGAATGCGGTTTTCACCACTGTTTTTAACATATATAAACCAAATAAAACTGAATATATGCACCTATTCATGAGTAGAACCCATATTCCTGATCATCATTAGTGACAACACACTTTTTTATTGTGTAAGTTTTGTGAAGCTTTCGCTCTTGTCTGTGGCAGTTTAGTACCTGTTGATAATAATCGTCACACCGAGAAACTAGATTGACAAAATTACATGTCTTTGTTCGGTAATTTTGGAATTCCAAAGAAATTGATTCCTTAAAAACCTGATCTAGAAGAAAATTATAATATTAATTCTAAGGGTTGAAGGTAGAACCAAAAACAAATTCACTGGCTTAGAAGTAGCTTCTAGAAAGTCACTTCATCCAAACAAAGCACGGCCAACCCACCACATGGCAGTACCAAAAAAAACCTGTGGAGTGTTGCATGTAACGAGTAACTACTTTTTTAAATTTTATACTTAAATAATATGTATTTATTTAAAAAAAAACGAAAAATCGTGTGCAGTTAAGTTGGTTGCTCAAAATTTTTTGCTGAATCATATTATATATTTAGCCGTTTCTTGTGAAGAAAGTTGTTAAATATTTGATACTATTATTATTTTGATGCACGCGCCCGATAAAAAACTTTTCTACCTTAAATTGGAACCTTGAGGATGTGTTTTGAATTCTTCATGTAATTAATGGGTAAAATAACTTACCAAAATTTTTCGTCAGTTATAATAGACGATGCTGATTTTGAAAATTACAACAAAATATCTATGGTTTTTACTTAAAAAAACACTAGAAAACAGTGGGAACAATTTCAGCTAGTTTTTCTAGAAATATTTAAATACTAAAAAAATGATAAACTTAGTTGAACACCATGAACTATTTTGCCGCACTAATTCAGTTAAACATTCCCTCACCCTTTCAGGAATAGCAGTTTCTTTTCTACTTGAAATTTAAATCGAAACATTAAAGAGTACGTTTGATTAGACACAAATGTCCCAATATTTTGCATACACCTGTCCTAGAATGAATAAATAATGACTTGCTACAGGTGTACAAACTACGTTAGTTTTTTTAAATATCTTCGTTACTCATCAAATAATACTTACAAGGTCTACTTTTACAGAAAATGACAATGGAAGTGGAGATCGATCAACCGGAGGGATCAGCAGCCGAAATAATTGATAAAGATCAAATAATAGACTTTTTAACTAACAATGAAACAATCTGTTTTAAAAGTCAACAGAGAGGAGAGGATGACCTAAGCAAGCAAGAAAAAACTAACATCGCGTTAGAAATTTATAACAAAAGTAAATTAAATTTCCTCGTAAGATTTGGTAAATACCTTCAACGGAGCCAGTTGGACTTCTTCCAACAGTTTACGCAAAATTGCGAAGAAAGCGACGAAATCAACATCGTACTCAAAAATCATCTTGAAACAGTCGTTAAAAAGAAGCAAGTAAATGTGAAAAACCGGCGGTATGAGGCTCTGAAGGAAATGATTCGGGAAGACTCGTATTTTTCCGAAATTGAAATGATGAAACGCAATCCTTTATTATACGACCAACTAGTAGGTCAGTATATGACTGAAGAAGAGAGGGAAGAACGAGATAGAATTAACATCAATGAAAATTCGACTTTAGTAAAAGTTTTAATGGAGGGGATCGAACGAGATAACGCTCAAGTGAAGAGAAAAAAACAAGAAGAATACGAAGATGAAGTACGGGAAGAGGAAGAAAGTAACTCTGACGACGAGATGTCGACCTCGCCAAAAAGCCCCAAAATTACGCACGTCCAGTGGGGAGAATTTCTAAGTGAGCCGACTGCACAATCTGCGAAAAAAGCTAAAACTAAACATGTAGCACCCGAAGAGCAGAGACTGTTGAAAGAAGAATTTGTTTCGACTATGTATCAAGATTTTTTGGATGGAAAAGATGACGATTTTGACTACGATAGCGTTGATAATAATGAGAAATACGATAACAATGAAATGGTGGAGAACGACGAAGAGGAGAAATATTTCGATGCGGAAGAACCGGAAACCGTGCCGTGTTCACAGAGTCCGGAAGAATCGGAAGACGAATTGGACATTTTCATGAGCGGTCTAAATCAACATCCTGGTGTATCTCAACTGTCTAAAGACATTCAGAAGTTATAAACGCAGACAATAAAGTGTGCAGTATCGCGGTAATGTTCAGTGAAACTTAGTATCAGTGCTAGCAATCAGGTTAATGGGTAATTAGAGTAAGAACCAACCGCGAATAGTCTGTACATATTTAGGGAACAATTAGAAGTTTCTCGTTGTGTAAGTTGTAAAAATTAAATCATTTAATTAATTGAATGCAGAAGCTTATGGACAGTGAAACTATGAAAGTTATGACTATAATATAAACTACACACGTGACTTGTGTAACACACGTACCAATAAAAAGAAAGTGTTATATTTATTACACATGATTAATTTTTTAATTTTACATTTGAGACGTGCGGGAGTTACGTGTGAAATCTGTTTAGGTGTCTTGGAACGCAGTGTGTCTTCCAAAAATGTAAATTAAGAGCGGCCATTTCTTTTTCATTGAGAAAATAACTTTACAAATGTTAATTATCTGGGTAAAAGAATGCGATAAAGAGCAGCATAGTAAGTTTCATCAGACCACACGATCGTTTGTTAATGAGTAAACAAGCGATAAAATATTCAGCAGGGGTCAAACAAAGAATGTCGGAAGCGAATATAGTGGACAGTGTCCAAAGAGAAAGTGGGCAAAAGCTAGACAAAGTAAAATTCAAACCAGGTACTACGAAGACAGATAAAAAACCAAGATTAGGTCGCTGGTAATGATATATAGTATTGATTCGTTCGTCTGCCGGAAACTGATAATTATGTTAAATTTGTATATTCGACAAGTTTTAATTAACACATGTTAACAAAATTATTTGTTTAATTACATTATTTCAGACACAGTTAGGGAACGTGACTTTTCCAGGTGTGTATCTAAATTATACATATTATAAAATTGGTCTCGTATAAATCAGGTCAGACGCTAAAGTGACACAATTCTCCAAATTATTTAATTTTCCTAGCCGACGTTAAACGGGAATCGGTGTGTAAGTGTAGCTTATTGGGCGAAGGTAATGCCCGGAAGTTAACCATACTCTCCCCGGAGCGGAACGCGGCCTCACCGGGCTTTGTTCCGGTTTTCCGGCCCAGACTGTGTGAAAATCAAATGTTGACAGCCACGTTAGTCATTGAACTTTATAGACACTCCAAATTACATCAGCTGGTTTCACAATGAGAGTCTTTGGAAGTGAATGAGTTTGTTAGGGAGGAGGGCATCAGGTCTAGAGAAAATAAAGAAAAGTGGGAGGGAGGGGGTCATGTCGGTAATTCTCTGGTCTTGTGTGATCAGTCTTCACATAGAGTGTTTACGAACAACACACAATCGAATAATTAACAATAGTGCTAAGAACTTTTCACGCAATTTCAAAAAGTGTGAACAAAAGAGGCTCGTTTTTGCTACCATGTGTGCCATCCTCAGTTTCGGGTAAATCACCAAATTCATGGAACGTTGTCACTGAAGATACATATCTGGTGAAGGAAACGCAAACTGAAGGTAATTTTTACATTTTTATTTACTTTATTTGTTTCGTTGAATAGCTTCCAATAATTTTTCCCGATCTGCGACGTTTAAAAAAGTCAAGGAAATGCTAACACACACTGGGTTATAATAAAATTGCACGTATTTAAATACATACCGAACTAAATTCAAACGAAATTATCTCTTGTAAAGCCACAAGCGACGCCTTTATTCTAATCACATTTGAACAATTATGCATTCGGACCACCTGCTATTTTACAATGTATAATTATAGATCATAAAATGATACTTCGCGATAAATCTGAGGCGATTGCGATTTCGAGAAAACGATAAGCGACATCGCTTATTCGACCCGCCAAGGGAAGCTTTTACATTGTAAGGGGAATAAAATCAAAGTCAAGAGTTCAGTTTTGCATTTAATTGCATTTTAATTACATTAAATTATTATAAATTGCAAGTTCGCATGCCGTAAAATTTTACGATTTACGGTGGGTCTTCTTGTCGAGTTAACGTCTTAATCTTTTGTAACAGAACAATTCGAGCTGCCATTTATTTTTGCCGAACAACAAAAAATTAATAAACTTTGCATGATTGATAATGAAAAAGATGTTATGTTGGGCCCCTTGGGCGGCAAGTTACCACGAATTCTCAGAAGGCGAAGCCGCAGTGCTGTGGGAGGGGTTGCTAATTGGAAATATTAAAATTTTGTACAACGTAATAAACTACAATATTCTAGATTTACAGGTATATATTATGTAACAGGATAGTATTCATAATGGCTACTTGTTATTTTCTTTACAAAGGAAGTTGTAAAAATACACTATAGCATGTATAATTTTTTTTGTAAAGTATAGGTATATAATTTATAAACTTTTGTGTTAATATCTCAGAGAGAATATTTTGACAGTGTATTCCATATCACTACAAATGTGTCGAAATAAAATTCATACTAATGTACATTTTGTGTGCAAACAGTAAAAAGCCAACAATGTAAAATCAAAATTATTATCTACCTATATAGAAGAGAAATTATGCAATACAACAATCACAAAAATTTGTTTATTTAGGAATATAAAAAATAATTACAATACTTCAATCTGTACGAAAATGATGGCGGTTTTTCTTTTTGAAAAGGAAGTGTTTCTTTTTCTGAATTTATCGAGGGAGCACCAAATTTATACCACGCGCCAAAACAGAATTTTTGAGGAAATGCAGCTTTCATTCCTGAAAAAGTTCAGTTGGAATTTGGTTAAGAACTTTAAGAGCTTATCCAAAATTTCCGAAACAAACTGATTCAGTTAAAAAATATAACAATAACGATATTTGTAATATTTTTCAAAAAATAGGTGTGACTAAGACAACTTGAAGCGAGTTATCTTCGTACAAGATTATATCAGTAAAAAACTATTTTTGAAAATGTCTGCGTTGAAAATTCAAACAGGCCTTATCTACTAAGTTTTCTAGAGATTTTTCAAATATAACTAATTAAACTTAAAAAGTATAATTTTGTATTTTCTTCACGATATTATAGATGCAGAGGAGGTTTTTTCCAAGATGGAAGTTTTTTGCCTAGATGTACAAACACACTTGGATGACAATTTGGACGTTGATTTTATGGGAAGATAACTTAATTTGTAAGTGTAGTCTTCTGTTCATCAGTCAACAACTCTGGTGTACAGAGAAATCACAAATATTTGCAAGTAATTTTTAAATACCTGTTGCATGTCGTTAAAACATTGGATAAAGTTCCAGAAAAAAAGAGCAATGTTTCAATATTTTCCAATAATTTGTTTTTGTTGAATATATTTACGTTACGTTTAGAGTACCTTTTCTTGCGTAGGCATTAAATATATTTAGGTACTACATTTAAGAATATTGAATAGGATAATTAAAATTAAGTAAGTATGTATAAATCAGTAAAGGAAAATTACACAAAATTAATCTAAAAATCTACTTGGAACTAAAATGTAACATTACATTTGTCAGAAAAAACTAACTTTACAGTTTTACGATATAAGAAACTAAACTTTTATCAAATTACTTTAATCCAAGTCAGTAGTCTCTATATCGTTAACCATGCTTGAGATATTGCCGTAAAATTTAAAGATTTAAAGAGACAATTGAAGGTTAACTTTTTCCCAAAATGTTTTACTTATCGTTTTTGTAATAATTTTTCTATATAAAACAGCACCTTCATTTGAATTGTTGACTTAAATTCAATTAAATTGTTGACAAGAAAATAGGCCCTAAGTTTTGGAAAAATAAAGTAAAATTGATAAATAACTATTCTATTGGTATTATTTTATACATTTTATAAGACTGTTTTTTTGTCCGACGGAAAAGACTGCGACTTTTTATTGTAATATATTTTAGAAATCCTGCTTTGTGGTCTATTAACCAATAAGGTACCCTTAACTCCTGAAAAAATATTAAAAGAAAATGTTGTAAAAAAAATCACAGAATAACTGAAGGTTCACATTTTTTATTCTAATTTATTATATCTTTACAGGACATCGTACATTTTAGGAAAATACCAAACTGCGCCGATGTAGCAGACTTAAAAAAAATAATATCATCTATTTACAAAATTAAACTAGTTAAGTATGTATATAAGAGAAAAAAAAATTATTAAAAAACAAAGTATACAGGAATTGTTTGATATACCTGTCCTTTCAAGTATTTTTATGAAAAATATACCTGTATAATCTATTCCTGAAATATTAATTCAATACATACCACTAAACATAACAAATAATTTAAATAATTAATAACATTGCCAGAAATAAGTGATAAATACCAAAAATTCCAATGATATTTTTTACGTGATCCACCCTTTTTAACTAAATTTTCGATATTTCTACACAATTCTATCGAAATTATAGTGTTTCCATGACGCCAATTTTAATTTCCACTGTTAGATTGCACAAAATTCAATTTAGAATATTACATGGGTTGTAAAATTGCACCTTATTTTAGCTGCCGAGATGGTATTGACAAAATCATCTTATGAAAACTAAACTTTTTAAAAATAAAGTAGAGATTTTTCTCAAATTTCAACATTTGTTTTTGAAATTTATTGCTCTATTTTTTATAATTATTTCTTAAGAGCTCAAAATTTTGCACTACTACGCGATTTTTTTGAAGAGGTACTAGAAAAAGGGTTGTATTGAACTTCACATATATTTAACGTCTTTGGACGTAACATATATATCCTACTTATCAATGAAGTGAAGCTTCAACATTTGCCACACATTTTTTGATCTGTTATCACAATCTAATTCGTGCAGAAAAGCACGTGACGTCTTTAAATATGTTTCTGATTAGTATGTGTATACAGAGCACAGAAATTGTGTTTTCTTTTTTTTTCAAATCAATATTTTTTATTAATTTCACAGGCTTCACGATCGGAATCAATACATGATAGTTTTCCGGGTTGGACCGTGTAAATTGAGTTTTTGGGCTCAACGTTTCGTAAACTTTCGTAAGTGGCATCTTCAGAGGCAGGGTTAAGAATAAGGCAAAAGAGCACGGCCAATAAATTAAAAAAAAAGAGTTTCGCCTCTGGTATGGTTGACATACTGAGTTACCGTGCTCTTTTGCTTTATTCTTAACCCTGCTCCTGAAGATGCCACTTACGAAAGTGTGCGAAACGTTGAGCCCAAAAACTCAATTTACACGGTTCCAACCCAGAAAACGATCGTATAATATTTTTTATTATTTGCTCAGTTTTTCCACCCGACACTAAATTTACCGGGAAGAGTTGCAGTTGGGTACTAAGATTATATAGGCTGATTCAAAAAAGCCACACTAACTCAACGATACATCAAGTTTGAGAAAAATCAAAAAAATTCTATACGTTAATTTATTTTTCGTAATAGTTATTATAAAATGATACAAAATTATTTTGAATAATGACAGTCAGATCGATTTCATGTAGCCGACACTAAGAGGTGAATTAAAACATGGTCAATATCTAAAAGAAAAATTAAACTATATTTGGGTCCAGGGATTTGTAAGAATATTTTTCTTTGCTTAATAAATGTATGTCATAAAAGTCGCAATTTGGTCAACAGTTTTAAGGAATATGGTTTTAATCTTCGAAGTTAAAAAACATCGCTAGTGTATTATCCATTTACGTGGCATATTACAATTTTTATAAATTCTGTTTTGACCTTCTAGTCAAATCAGTTATACCATGAATGTCAAATTTGTGTAATTGCACTTTAAATAGTGTGTCTTCTAATTTTCCGTCGGCTCCGCTTTGGAAATTCCAGCAAATATTTAACGCTCTAGCTAGTTTTTCCATCTGGAACGGTCGATTGATAAAAACATCGTCTGTCACGAATCCGATCACACGTTATTCTAATAGTACCTGTGACAGATGGTGTAAGTCCACCCACATTCGCCCACATGGTTTCGGGTGTTCTCACGACACCCGTGGATCTTTGGGAGGTATCGCCACCTCTTAAGTCGATGTTACCGCCGATGACCTACGCACACCTCCATTTGTTACCGTCGAGAACAAGCCGTTTTGCATCTCGCCGACAATCGGTTTGTTTTTTCCACTCTCGAAACGGCACGATTAATTCTTGGACAAAAGCCGACAGGGCAGGACTCGAACTGTCAGCTGCCATGACCTCGACTGAACTTGATGTTCGATTAAAAAAAATTGACCCTTACACAATGACAGCGGCTTAAAATTTAAACTGCTGTAGCAATTTATAACGTCGTGACATTTTGTCCACAGATCGACGCTAATTTGAATATTTTTGTATCGAAAAAAAGACATAAATTATATAAGTTACGTCACACCAAATTGATTGTTATTGTCACGCCATTAACGGTAAACGTTTGTTTGTCTGGAGTCTAGGAGAACCCCCGCACTAGCTCGTTCTGCTTCTCTTTCGCTGCAGTTCTGTGGAAAATACTTAATTTCATAAATTATGACCAACAGCGCGTTTAAATAAATCAGTGGCATTATTAGCGACGCGGCCAATAAATTTATGAATTAACTGGAATCATTCTATCTTAAGCTTGAGTTAACACTGTAGCGGTTTATTTTGTTATATTAGAAATTATGGCGGCAAATATTTTCACACAGAACCGAGCCCAGATCAGACGAGTTTCAATCAAAAACACATCTCATTATAATGAAAAGTAGCATAAGTGTGATAAAGTGAAACTAAAAAATGTGCAAATCTTCGCAAAACAAACACGACACGATTAGTTTTCCCTTCAAGACTTTCCATAAAATTAACGCACGCACTAAATACTTGAAAAATTTTCACTTGTGCGACCTGTATCGCTTAAATTTTCATCTCCTGCAGCTGCAGCGCATTTACTTTTTTTATTTTGTTAATAATATTCAAGTATGGGTGCTGACTCACCAGGAACTGAGGTCGATGGTGCGAAGGAAAACCAAAGTGTCTGCTTGCAAATATTTTTAGATATACCGTAACAGTCCAATTCATTAAAATGACATTTATGTAGACATGTTTGGAGTTGAAACCCATATCTGTTTTATTCTAACGGCACGAATAATTGAAAAACTAGAGATATTTGGAGAGTCAAGTCGGATTAAGAGCTTTTAACATTTTGACATTTATTAGTTAAAAATATAACGTGCAAATGTAATCGGAAAAATATGTTAAATATGTTCGCGAACATTTCCCGCATTACGGCTTTCGGTTTGAAAGCGATTAAGTGCTATGAAATTGCCTCTATTGTGCCAACTTTATAAATAATGGATACCGACGCATAAGTGCAACAATAAGGGTCACTTTATGATGCCGGCTCAATGGTGGTTAAAGCATGACGAAACTTTCATTGACTTTCGATTTTGATATGATCTAGAGCATTTATAACATAATGGTAACATTGGCTAAAAATTCGATTTTTAAACGGAGATCGCACGATAATTGCGCGAGTTTCTAATAGCACATCTGCACGGTAATAACAGGCACGAAATAATCAGTTTTCTCTATTAAGACACAATGGTTATTCTATCTATGAAAGAACTAAGTCGAAATAAAAATTTGCATAGATGTCACGATGGCGATCTCTTCTCTATTACTTTAACCCACTGACCTTCCATCCTTTATTTAAAGACGATTTGTTTCAACGTTCGATAAGATCTCGACAATTTCCTATAAACCAAAACCTTTTAATTGTTCGGATCGTCATCGAGGTCAGAAGAAGCAGCTCAATTTCCGCGGAATTAGACGTTTTTTGGATTGAGCGATCGCAAGAATACTCGGAGATTGTTAGTTTGTCCAAACGCGAGGTTAATGAGTCCGGCCCTGAAACCAACATTATAAGACTCCTCAGCTTCCCAGACTGCGTGACGCTTCGAGTGCGAACGAAATCTCAGGTGTGGCATTAAAATGTTGACCGAGAGAGTCCATTGATGAAAGGTGACCAAAAAGAATGGACTAGAGAAAACTCTTGCGCAAGTGGATGAGTTCCATTTTAATTCATTTAAGCACACCTCTAAACCCAGAGTTTAACGGCAAAGTGTGGTCTAGACCTAAACACCTGCAGTAATGATAGAGTTCTTCCGAATGGGCACGGTTCGTTTGTTTTTGCCACAGCCTACGCCAGCAACAGTATTAATCAGTGTAATATTTTATGTACACGTAAGACTATTGAGAAAGGAATTATCAATGGCAGTAGCGCTAGAGATTTACTATTTACGTTGACGTAAATATTATTGCTCGAGCGGTATGTAAGTGGGACAAATTGAAATTAATATTGTTGTATATTGCTTTGCGCCGCTTCGGAACAGAAACTAACAAGTAAGGCCCCCTTTCACACGAAACACTTCGGTTGGGAAGCACTTTAATGGTTCGCCAAGATAAGTATTGCTGCTCACACTTAAATGTGCCCCAAAATTCTTCATTCGCATTACCGGCACTTTGGTAAATTGTACAAAACTTGGTATTGCATCACCTTCGACGACGAGTAGTTCCGAAGACGGACATAACTGTCGCAGCACCGAAAACGTTCCATCTCCCATAAAATTCTGAATTGGTAATGTCATCAAAACCGTCCCACAACTTTCGTCTACGGCACATTTCGATATTTCCAAAACGCTAAATAATCTCATTCGGTGCGCCGAACCATTAGGATTGGCCAGGCCGTGATTATGGTAATGGGTAATGGTAAAAGTGACCGACATTTGAATACGTTACATCTACATTATGTGCAGTCGATAATCAATTTCATCGACCCGCGTGGGCCTCTCAAGCTTTCGTCACGATTTCGTGACTGTGACGTTAGGTTTTGAAAATGTCTTGCATCTCACACTGGAGGCTACATGAAAACACGTTTTATATTTGTCACGCAAAAAAATTACCATATGTTCGACGAATTTTTCCACAACTTTCTACTGTTTTTACGCGAAAGCCAAAAATGAGTAACACTGCACAAAGTCTGCATATCTGCACAATGTTACGTCAGTGATTATACCTACTTTCTCTGATCTACAATGTACTGATTGTTGACATGGCTTTAGCAGACACGGCGGCGTCTAATGCTTCGTTTTTTTTTTCAGACTATGAGGTACAGGAATAAGCGTCGTGTCTTCAGCTGGATTTTTATATGGGCACATCTCCAGCTGGTTTCGAGCGAAGATGTTTCTCCGACCGACAGTAATTTCACTCAGCCAACTAATGGTACGCCCTCAGCCTTTGTTTGACCACACTTTTTTTTTAAAGAGATGAAGTTGTTGAAACAAGCACTTCCTATATTTAGCTACTATAAACAAAGAAAACGAGTTAAACCATTGATAATCACATCTCAGGCGTCATAAGAATTAGTAAACAATACAGACATCACACTCTAACCTAACTAGCTATAATACACTGGTGACATACTGACCTATACTACAATACTGTTTACGTTACATATTTATTTATCTCTTATTAGCATTTTCTTCACATTTGCGTTTGTAACTTTTCAGACAATCCGATTTCCAAAGACCTGCGCGGTCTTTTCTCGCCTCGAATGGACTACGATCAATGGAAGCCGCTCGGAAGAGGCGATCCATTAAAAAATGACCCAACGTACGACTACGTGCCACCAGTCCTGGACAGGGTTCACTACTGGATCGACCCAGCTCTGCGCAAACCCGACCCTCCGCTGCCCGGCGAAAGTCAGAAGACCGAAATATTGTTGCTGGGGGTGTCGTCCAAAAAACCCAGCACCGGGACCTCAGTTGCTGATTCGAGAAAAGATACGTACGATTCTTTTCTGAAATTCGTCGACGGACCCAAGTTCACCGGTCAAAGAAACACGAGACCACACTTTCCGATGACCTCGTCGTACTTCACGCCTTCGTTCTATTCAAAAAACAAGGGCTCTTTTCCAAAGACTAACGAACAAAGGATGCCTTACACGATGTTGATGCCGCCGCCAATGATAACGAAGAGACCAAATCCGGCGTCGTCGTATCCCGTACAAAAACCTGACGTACAAACTACTACAGTCGACTCTCTTACTGTGACATCCACGAATGTACCTGTAACTAACACAGAAACGTCGAATCCTGATGCGGAAGTAACAGTACAAGCGGCCAATTTGGTGTACCACTCGAGTAGTTTGGGTAATGCCAACGACTGGAAGACTACAGAGACGTCGACTAATTTAACTCCAAATCCGGCACTTTATTCTACGAAAAAGTTAAAACCCTACAAAGAGGAAGTGGTTTTTCAGAAACATTTGCAGCCTCCGGAGCCGTACATGCAGATCCAGTTTGCACCGCCACGACGTAATCTAACAAGTCAGCCATTAGTGGCAGCTAACAGTGATCATAACATTAATTATGTTACGCCTCCTCCTCTAATTGAACAAGAAATAATGCATAAAGGTCAAGTGTCTGACGATAATTTGGACATATCGAACACTTACGTGAAGATTGGTAAAACGGAAGCTCAAGTGCACTCTACTGCTATGGACAACATTTCTATTTTACCGCCAGAGAGTTTAGTGGGACAACCACCGAATATGATGATATTTTCCCACATGCCACCACTGACCCAAACTCCTTTAACCATGCAAACCATACAGAGCATGCAAAGTATGCAACCGCCTCCAGTAACCACAAGTCCTGTGTACAAAAAATCGACTAATCCCATTAGACAAGCTCTAGAGAGAGAAAAAGCGGAAGAATCAACCACTGAGAAAATAGAAACTAGCACAACACCATCTTCGTATGTAACTCTAACGACAACCATACCAACAACGACAATGACAACATCTTTAACCACAGATCCACTTTTTAAACACTATAAACAGCCGACGGAACCTTTAAGGGGTCCTCTGTATTTAATAATCCAAGGTCATTCGAAAGTGAAAACGTACGGAGCGAGCAAACAATATCATGGAATACGCGTACAAGAGACGAATGAGATCTCTGACGATAAGGAGGATACGCGCGTGAAACATTTGCATAACTATGTGAAGAAAGAAGAAGAAGAAGGAAATTCGCGAGAGGCGAGATCCGGGAATCTCCAAACTTTAAAACATGTGATTCAAACTAGATTGGGTGCCATTGATTTCAGTGATGTCGGAGCTGAAAGGAGAAAGGACCAAGGAGTCAAAGAAACGGAGCTCCAGTTCGGATATAAAGTAGGTGAAGATGTGACTAGTGAAAAGTATCATAAAGGAATCGTTGAAGAGGCTAGAAAACTCCACATGGAGGCTTAATTTTGTGATTTTTAATGTTATATTTTGTGCTATAATTTTTTATTTATTTTTATTTATACGTTTTTTATTTTTGCATATTTAGATGATTTAATAAAATATTTCGTAAGCATGTGTCGTCTTTTGGGAAACCTTGCCACACAAGCCGGTTCATTAATCAATACATTGTGCGAATTATTAACGTACAAATATGTATGAGAAATATTATCTTTTGAGAAGTTTATGTAAATTTGTAAACACGAACGACAAATATTTGGAGAAGTACAAGTAGGTAAATCATATGAGAGGCGACTGGTGTCGTCTGCGGAGTCAAGGATTCTGAGAAATCGAAGGAAGTAGCTGGAATGCATGTCTCATTTAGTTGTTTATCTGGTACTGAGGATTATTCTAGACAAACGACTGTAGAGAATGCGAAAAAACTCGACCACTGATAGAAGAACGAGGGAAGGACGTGCTATATGTGGTATGTCTGTCACGCATCAAATTTTTAAATTTCTAATTACGATTAAAGAGTACAAACACGAAAAGCAACTTTTTTGAAAGTGCTAAAATTAGATCTTATGTCTGAATTTGGAAATAGTTGGCGTGCTTCGAGTGGCTGGAATATTTGCAGCGGAAGTATTTTGTAGTTTTTAGTGATAACAACATTAATTAGACCAAAATACATAAATTATACGTTATCATTATCATAATAAATTCAAAAAAACGAGATGTCGCATAAACGCGTTTTATTTTTAGTGTTTGCAGGATAGTATCCGAGATCAATTAACGCAGGATTCCAGTTCCCAATAATTCTAAAAAGCTTTCAAAGAAAACAGCACGTCAATCACAATTTCTTGGAATTAATTTCTAGTGTAAAATACAGCGAGGAACGTTGACGACAAGACGGCATTGCCTTTTAAGTTCCTCGTCATATTTTATCCATATAGAGAGAACTTATTCATACCTCGTACGTCGGATTTCAGAGTTAAGATAAAATTTTTCGGATCCGTCCGGAAAGGATTCTTTGAAAGATCACTGGAACAGTTCTCGAGTAGCCAACGTGAAGCGTGACAAAAGGCTGTTCAATAAATTGATCGTCAGCCCAGAATGCGGTAATGGATAGTTAAGGAAATAAGTGGCGAGTATTGTACTTGAAATATCCATATAGTGAAATCATTAAGAAGCTGAAAAAATATCACCAAATGTGTAACTTCCTGCGGAGGAGCGAGGAAATCATTAGTTATATTTTTTGTATCGCACAGAACTAGATTATAAATTAGACAGAAGCGTGCTTCGCATAAGAGCCACTTTGACACACTGACACACACTCTATGTATCATTGAATAATTTTACTTTATTTACACCATATAACTATTTGTAGCTACACGCGATTATACTTAAAATACCAAAGACGACACACGAGGAAGTTTCGTTTGCTGGTTCCCAAGTAAAAAATTGCGGTGCTCTCTTTCCGCACGATTTTGTTCTTGAACATCCTCATCGGATACTTAAGTACAGGATAATTGGAGTCATAAACAATAGTGGACAAGAAACGGTTAAATGGTTATTGCAACTGTCCGATAATCAGGTTTGAGACCACAGGTGTTGCACCTCACCAGAGCTGGCCGCCGCCACGCCGTTTTATCACACTTTTTACCGCCAGGCGAAGAATTTTACCCACCCGCAATCATTCTCTTTGAAACTATACTACCTTACATAAAAACCTGCCTTATTAACCAAAATTAATGGCTGTATCTTTCGCGAGGACTGGCACGGAAACAGAACACCTTCCTTGAGGAGAAGCAATCTAGACTCTCTTTATAGATTTAAAACTTTAAAAAACTTGTATAAAGGGGACGCGGATCAGAATCGTCTCCTAAGAAATAAATGTCGTTTCTACAACCTAGTAAATACTGATTTAAATACTATTCATGTACAAACCATGAATGTCCTCGGGTTTCAGTCCTGACAACCATTTAGGCTGACGACTGCTTACAATGGTAATAACCGTATATTTTGATGAATAATACTATTATTGAAGTGTCTTTTAAGTTAATACCGTGCTTGGTGCCTCATAGGTATTGTCTGCTCACTGGAAAAATTTTGATGATGTAATTTTCCAAACTATGCTGTTCCGATTAGTGCGAAATCTTCAATGTATTTAGAGATTGCAGTGAGGACTCCGAGACGAAAAAAAAATCTGCTCACCTCCTCGAAAAAATGATGACATCATCGTAAATTTTAATAAATAAATGTCACTTGAAATATGAGCATGCTACTCTCCTTTATTTGTGGCTTAATGATCTACTCCTGTTCTTAACTTTACCTTTATGGGTTGTCCAAAAAAATATACCATAAACTTTAATAGTTTATTTAAGAAAACACACTGTGGACTTTGTTGCTTTAATAACAAAAAATGAAGTTTCAAGTTTTTTTTGGGTTTTTTAACGGCATCATGTTCTGTAAGATTTATGTTATGAATTACTTTATCATGTCATCACTGTCTATAGTGAATATTGTCAATTTACAGATTATTATATTTCATTAACTGAAAACATGTACAGTAATCGATTTTGGTTGACTTGAAAAAAGGTCGGTTAATTTCGTCAAAACGCGATTTAGATCAGTTCACTGTCATTGTTATGGAAATTTTACCTCATACGCTTCCACTCTACAACACTGATTATTTTCGAGATAAATCTGATGGAGTATGTTCTACCACGTAACTGGTCCATCAAGAAAGAATATCGTGTATCGCAAAATAAGAAATGACTCATACTTTGCCACACCACGGTTTTTTCGCATGTTCCTTGTTAATGATAGCTATATTTTTATTTTTTATTTTAAAATAAAAGCTGTCAGCGATAGTAACTTCTACAGGTACCGAAATTAGATACCGAGATAATAAAACTAGCGTGGAATATGTTAGTCGTTTTAGAACTTTACCGACAGTTTTATGTTAAGAAAAAAACACTACGATGAATGAAACTTTAACGACTAATTATTAGATGTTGACATATATCCGCTTCTAATGTACACGTAACGTTAAAAAGGCTAAACTTTTTCTTGTCTTTGTTTTTAATTCACTTTAAAGACATTTATATTAAATAAAATGATTATTATGTAAAACAACAATTGTTGGTCTGCGCATCACTGACAATACTGACGACATGTATATTCAAACAATTTTCCTGATGAGGAAGAGTAAATAATATTTAATATTTGCATCACAGTGATTTTTTTATTTTTTAGAACAAGTTTTTTCCTCCGACATATAACATAAATACATATACAATTTCACTGCATGTAAAGTGTTTTTTTAAAACAATATATTTTCAAGATTTAGATCTATTAGTGACAATAAAGTTTCGAAAAAAATACATGTACAGTACCTAACTGTACTCACTACCTCGCTACTAGATGTAGTTTTAGTGCACTGTATCATTTGTCAGTGTACAATTTCTTTTATTGTAGATCAGATTTATGAGATATTATTATTCAAAAAGTAATCACAGTTGTAGCAAACGTAACCGATTTCATTCTTTCAACCGTTTAGTTTATTATTATTTTAGACCTCCAAACACACCTTGTACTTTTTTAACAGTTAGATACCTCTCAAAACTTGATACATCTTAATTCCTTGGAATGAAAATAAATTTTGTTTTATCTATCTCCTTTAATATCTGAATCTGCTCTTAAAATTATCTGATCAAAATTGATTGGTTTACGATTAGTATTTTATTTACATTAAAAGAGAGTCAGTTCTTAATTATGAATTAGGATCATTACATCGCTGAAGTTTTTTGAAGATTACGTAACGTAACACCAAATAAACTACCGAATAACCGTGCGAAATTATCTTCGGAAGGTGGGCTGCTGAAGTTCAAGGCAACACAATTAAGAATTAATAGTTTTCGTGCAAGGTTATAGTAAATTATCATTATTATTGATGAATGCTTATAGAATCGACGACCTAAAGGAGAAAACGAGCCAGATGTTTTATTTCATAAACTGTTCATTGTTTGACAAAGAAGTTTCTGAAACGAACTGCTGACAGTAATGACATCGTTGTATTGAATTCAATCAAAACCATCGTTACAAGATCAAAAGCAGGACATCGTTGGACCACCTTACCAGTTCCTTCTAACAAAATATCTTAAAGATAACAACAACTAAATTATTAAAGCTGAAAAGATGTCTATCTATTGTGTACATTAACATTATTCTACTAACGAAAAGAAAAAAAAAACATGCGCCACAATAGGATTATCCTCGCGAATGTCCGATTTTATTTTTTCTTGACGTCTTATTTATAAAAAATGAAAATACCCCGCTTTCAGTCTCTTTAGCGCCTGTCTGCGATCTGTCTATTAGACCGTAAGTAATTTTATTCAGGAGATGATCTTCTAAAGTATCAAACCAATTACTCTCAAATTTTAGTCATACTTTAAAATTATCGTGAAAGTGATCAAACGGTAACCAAAATTTGTCCATCCATCAACTGCAAAAAACTGATGACATCATCGCAAAGTATCGTTAACTGTGCGGAATCACAGAACTTCTCTTCATCTTGTTTCTCTGAAAACAATTAAAAATTTGATTTTTCGATTTTTCCTTCCCGATCTGGAAGTATTAAAATAGGGTCCATACATCGAGCGACTACTTTAATGTTTTCTCAACATTTCATGACACAAAATAGATATGTCTCCCGTTTCCGTCTATCTGTTGCTTGTCTGTCTGTCGCCTATCGACTATTTGTCTTCTGTCGTCTGTGGCAATATACCGGGTGTCCCACCGTACCTGTTCCGCTTAAATACATATCTCAATTATTTTAAAACATAAAAATTTTGACTTACACATGTTCAATATAGGTAATACAACCTATTAGCATCGTATTAGCTTCAGTTTCACTGGAAATGACATCAATTTTTTAATCTAAAAGAGTACAGTTTGGAGTACTATAAAAGACAGCATTTTTTTCTTGTTTTAATGACATATGACTAGGTATAATAGTATTCATTTAGAAGCTTTAAAACGCTTGTGAATTAAAAAAAAATACGGTGGCGTTTCTCAAGCAAAGTGTCCTCGTATTTTCGTGTTCTGAAGTAACTGTTTGTGTCGTTTTATTTTGCTTTAAACGTTGATTTCATTAAAATACTTAGTTGCATATGATCGTTTTAAATTATTTTTTTTCTGTATTTTAGGGACGTTTTAAAACATTCATGTAAATAACATCGTAAAAAGGAGCACTATTTAATGTATCAAAAAATTATACCCTTTTGTATTAAAAAAAAGAAAATTGATGTCATTTCCGGCGAAACTGAAACTAATACGACGCGAGTAATCTATCCATTTAATAGGTTGTGTTACATATATTGAACATACCAAATTTCAAATTTTTATGTTTTAAAATAATTGAAATATTTAAGTGGAACGGGTACACTGGGGCACCCGGTATATTATACAGAGAATCTCCAATTGTTGTCCAATTTTATAGGTAAGAATAGCGCATAGATGGTAAGAATAGAGCATAGATGGTAAAACGATAACCAAAATTTAAAATAAACACTAACAAATATCATTTGACTATATTTGTGATTTATGAATCCGCCTTGATTTTTTTACTCTTGATTGCTACTTACGTTTTTCTCTAAAAAACTGTTTGATTGTATGCCAGGGACAAGGAAAGTTCTGTCTAATAACATGAGACCAATTTTTATTTTTTTATGATAATGTTTCAAGTGAGTTTTTCATGACAAAATATTGTGATAACGTCATCAACATTTTATTAAGTGGACATTGAATTTTTGTAAACATTGTTGTAACCCAAACATCTTGTCATAATTTGACATGTGAACAAAATTTTCAAACCTGCAAAAAGTTCAAAAATTTGGCCTGCAAACAACAAAGTATTATTTCAAGTTTCAACCGCCACATACAAAAATACATATTCAATACGATCAAAATCACAATTAGCTGGCCTCGGAAACGATACGCTTTGGAGAGGCGCTATTGAGAGTAAATGTTCAATTCAAGCCGCAAAATATAATTAAATCTACAAGTAAATAATTAGATTTGAAACAAAGTATTAAACCAATAAGAGATATTAAAACCCTACCGTTTTTCGAGTCCCCGAGGGCAAGAGTTTAGGCGTAACCTTTCAAGGTCCTTTTCCTCAAAATACACCAGCGTTTAGATCAGTTTAAATATCATAAATGAAATATTAGCAACCTCTAGTAAGAAATTAAGAAGTATGCTATAATGTACTTAATATTTAAGAAAAAACCATCCAGAAATTTTAATTATAACTTGATAAACAAAAGAATGAAACCTGACTACGTGGTTTACATGAACAATTTTACAACTGTTAAATTATTTTTCAGCGCGAAATTTTAATTCAAACTGGGACACCACAACATAACGACGCATACTAAAATTAAAGCTTTTCAACAACTCTGTAGAATAAAGTTTTATGTCATTGATCTACAATAGTATGGATTAATAAAACAGCAGAATTTTGTCTTGACGTCAAGTTTTTGGAAGGGATAAGCAGATATATTTTGATTAACGATTTGCCATGCTTACGATAATCTCGTAAAATTAGAAAACATTGTTGTACAATTTTGTTTCCAAAAAATCTGGATGTCTAGGGTCAAAAATCGAGACAGATTCATAAACTACAAGAGTAGAAGAATTTTATAACATTTAAACAGCATTTATCATGCAAAATTTTTAGACGACGTCATCAAATAATTCTTGGTAGGACTATCACACAAATTTTGGTTAGCATTTTACCATCTACACGATATTCCTTCCTAAAATATATATATCAGGGGCACGAGGGCACGTGCCCCCCCCCCCCCCAAATTACAACGTCTACACATTGGACATTGCAAAACAGTATCAAAACTTACATCCACTTACACCTAAAGATGTTTTGTCTTATGTTGCTAACGAAGTGCTGATAAAAGTCGCAGACCGAATGATGGCTAATTTAGACGTTTTGTGTACACCGTTGCCATGGAAACCGTGCGTTTTATCGCGGTATTGAAGTGGAATCGGGTCCTGTTCCGACAGTGCCCAGCCGCAGTAACTCAATTGCGGGTTTTAATTTTCATTCTGCACGAGTGAAATTGTTTGACTTTAAATAAAAATAATGAATTCGGTTGAATATTTAATAAAAAATAAATAAAATTTTAGTGAAAAATTTAGGGAGAGCCACCCCCGATTTATTAATAAAAAAAGTGTTCATGGCAAAACGAGAGACCCATAAATATTTTAATAGACGTAACACGATTGATAGATATTCTTGGATAATTTTCTCGGTAATACAGACATTCGGAAACAACTAAGCACCGCCTATATTAATAATATTCGAGCACATAACGCAAGGGTCCAGAAAAATCGCCATTTATTACGCCGATTGATAATGTGCATAAAATTTTGTGAAGTGTTCGAACTTGCTTTACGTGGACATGACGAAAGTAGGGAATCACAAAATCCAGGTATATTTCGAAGTCTGATTGATTTTGCGGCTGAATTGGACTCTGCTTTATCAGATCATTTGAAACAAGCAACGGTTTTTAGAGGAACGTCTAAAACTGTCCAAAATGAACTTTTAAATGCCATTAATGTAAAATTTTGGCCGAAGGCAAAAAGGTATGTGGACAAATACTTTTACGGTGTGATTAAACACTTTGCAAATACTTTTTTACTTTTATTGAATGTATTTTTGTATGTATTAATTTTCGTCACATAATTTCGTCTGTTAATTGGTAATAACAGCATGTTTTATATCTTCATATTTAACTCATCAATCAAATTGTGTCCCCCCATTTCAAAAGGTCATGAGCCGCCACTGAATTACATATACATCCGAGAATCCTTCTTTGGTTATTCTATTTTTCCTGAAATTCTGAAAATACTGTTACGATTTGTTTTAGAAAAGTTTAATACATGTCGTATTTACAAATGTTTTTCAAAATTGTGAATGTTTATGACATTAATATGAATCTTCTTCTTTTTCCGCGAGGTATGACATCCGAAATTGGCAGAGTCAGTAATTGTTGATGCAGCTACATACATCACTGAAAAAATTAAGGAAGACGTTACTGTGGCAATCCGTACATTAATACCGCGATTTTTATGACGAGGTAACAAGGTAATGGTAGGGTAATTCGGAGATATTTGTTGAAAGATAATGTGGGGCTTTTTAATCACGTTATTTTGAATGTGGTACTGTGTCCTGTGTGTTCCCACAGTATTACAGATGGCCCACCCCGATTTTCTTTCAGGCAGTCTGCGTGCATTTACTAAATTGATGCCCTCAGGCGCGCAATCATGTGATACTCGTCGGTTGAAACAAAAACGATCTTGTTAGGTGGACCTACACCATCGAAAATATCGAAACAGTCGGGATTTCTGTGCAGGAAAACAAAAAAAAAGCAGACACCCATTATTTGGACTTTGCTTTTAAATATTGTTGGAGGAAAAAAACGAAATCTAAATTTTATGTATCGGATCGGAGAGACCTATCATTGTACAAGCGGTTTTCATGTTCGATGACGTTATTGCGCGCAAATGTAAATGCAAATTTTTAAGTTTTGTGTCGATTCATTGACAAAAATATTGCCAGACTAAGTTACGACTTTGCATATTTGTATATTTCTGTGGCGGCTTGAAAGCAGCTCCGACAAAACTCGGTTTTGTTGTGTCGTTAGAATATGGTTATAAAGTTTTTTTAGGCAGTTAATGGCGAGATAACTAAATTTATCTTCTTGGTCTCCGGACAGACAAGAAAAATCGTTAGAGATAGTGTAGTCACGTTCATTCATCTCTATTCTCATAATCTTGGACTAATCTTAGTTCTCACCGTTTATACCGTCACTTATAAAAATCAAATTATGTTAAAAAATATTTACTTTATTTATTATTTTCGCACAATTTTAAATAGATGTGTATTTATAATTATGTTGTCTGTGTATTCTGGGTCTCTTTCTAAACGAACTAAATCGGTAAGAAATCTGTCAGATGTCTAATTTTAAATGGCTACAATCCTGCTCTAGACCTAGACCATGGAGGTCTAGACAATTCGAAATCCATGGTATGCAAATATTTACCATAATTATTTTTACGATATGGTGTTAATTTGCTTTCTTAAAACAACAGTTAAACTAAATTTAAAGCCATTTGAAAGAGTAAGTACTTTTTCTCATTTCAGCGATGTACCACTGTGTTTTTAAAGCGAAAAAATACACAAAAAAAATAAAAAAATTGTCTTTCTCTTGGAAAATAACATTATGGCCATTATTATGAAATGTTTTATTGTTCATTGTTTAATTTGTTATAGTCTACGAACACATATTCTGGTATCATGTAATTGTACATCTTTGACTAACTTCCTCAATTCAGAAAGAGAGAGAGAGAGAATGGGAAAGGAAACTGGAAAGAGAGAACATTAACGGTAAAGCTGGGAATAATAACGTTTAGAACTTTAATAAAAAATACAAAACAAATTATATGTAGGTATAATTAATTATTATGGTAATTTGAATTCATAAAACTCCATAAAATGAAAGAAAACCTATTTTAGTTCCTAAGAATATATATATATAAATATGGGTACTTTTTCCTGACTGGGAACTAGCTTTTTTTTCAAATTCAACCTGATACAATATTTAAACTAAGAATAAATTTCCTGAGGCCATTCTGAACTGTAAGACGGGGAGCTGAATAATATCTGCTTTTTTATATTATTTACATTGAAGGAAATATAAATTACAAAGATTATTTATTATGCATGTAATTCTACTTGCAAACGTACTATAGTAGTAAGTTGTATAATAATCAAAACTAAAACTTTCAACAGTTGTTTTATGTGTTGCATAAGCTATAGTAATATAAATTAAATATATTATTTATAATTTTGTAGACAGAGAGAACACGTGAGAATGTAAATATTTGATTGCTACATGTGATGATGATGATTATTATTATTATTACAAAATTCAACTGAACAATTTGTTAAGTAAGGCTTTTCTTAGCTTACTTAAGTAACAATATTAATATAAATCTATTTATATAAACGTATATAATTTTTCTGCATTATTTTAAGCACAGTATTGATATATAATATCCGCCGCAGATAAGTTTATTTTCAAATTTTCCGGATGATTATGCATCCTGTTGTACATCATCCTTTCCGATATCGGTGTTATAGTCCCACCTCATCGCACAATTCAGTAATAAAATCGGTACTTAAATCTCACTTTATTATACAGTTCTGTCTCTGTATTTCTTGCTAATGCATTGTATACGAAATCTGACGTGCAACCACTCATTCAACTCTAAATATGACCATTACACTATTGCTCAACAAACTATATTTTTTAAACTTTTTTTATAATCCTCGACTACTAATAGTAACTAATCACCAAAGTATTTTTAACCTCGCGAAGTTACTAGATTTTTCTTCATTGCAGCAAATGATTACGTTCGGGACCAAATCATTACCTCACTACGCATATAACTATTGATTTTTCGCTGGCCAAAATTTTACTATGACTCAGAAAAGTGTTATAAATTAAACCTACTAAAGTGACCGTAAAGTCGAACTAGAACGTGTAAATTAAAAAAAAAGTAAATTATATATAGTTGACCAGTTATACATGACGATAACATATATTGCATGCATTATAATCTATACGTGAAAGAAAAATTAAATTAATCTAAATACAATACGAAGTGTATAGGGGTTATGTTATCATACCAAAATCACAAAAACAAATTTTATTTTGTGTCAAGGGAACTGGATTTGCTTGATTGTTTCAGGAGACAGGAATAAGATTTTGTCTTAATAAGTTAAAATCAATGTTTTCTTCCTATGGGCACCACATGGAAAAGCGGTCCAAAATTTTAGGAAAACTGGGTCTGTTAAAAAAAATGGAAGCAAAAATAATACCAGTTTCAGTTTTATCAAATATCTTCCAGGAGAATTGTAATTTATAGCAATTTGTTTCAATAGAAAACCGTCATTTTATTCCAAAATTTCACAAAAAACATTGTCTGATACCCCTAATAGTGCAGCACACAAATAATATTTCTAAAATTAAGGAGAATAAATAAAAAATTAAAAAAATATCTGTTAGTGTCACACAAAATAGCTATGAGTGTTCATGCATGAATTTTTTTTTTCAGTAAGGACGACAATCTTGTTACAAAAAATAATAAATAGTATATAAATAGGTCTAACGTCAGCGACCACGTGACCATCGGCCTGTGATGTGTGTCGTTGCTTGCAGCTACAATTTTAGATATTTTGTAATGGTCATTGACGTCAGACCTGTTTATATACTGCTACTATATTTTCATTACTATTATCAATAAATTCATATCCATGTGATTTATAAAAATACTACCATACACAAAGTAATTTTTTCTTTCAAAATTACTGTCATAATTTTACCATTGGTTCTTATACAGAGTATGTGTCAATTGATGTTATTTCTTCATTTTAACATAGAAACAGTTTTAAATAATTAACTTATACACCTCGTGCTTATTTCCTCTTGTCTCGAGTCAGAAATAGAATTTCAATTACAAAAGCCATTCAATTTCCTGATTCCTCTCCCACGTTAACATTAAACAATCCAATGTAAATAAATGCATCGCATTGTCTGATTTTTTACAAGTTAAAGCAAAAGCAAAACTTGAAATTCATCAATAATAATAAGTGATTATTCGGTCACTTGGGGTCGGATATGGATTCTTGTTTCTCTGTTTTGGGCTAGATAGTTATTCAAACATTTCCACATATTTTAGAGCTCCCACGTACAATATTCTGCTGTTTGAAGGGCATGGCAGTTTTTAAAAGTTGCAGTATTACATTTAGTATACTTGATTTAGTTATTATCACAGGTTATCACTAGTTGTTAGAGATAAATAATGTAAAACTTGACTTCCATTTTTTAATACATTTTGTCAATTAAGTTAGCATCTTTGTGTGGTTCCATTTTCACTTTTCTATTCTAGAAAAGAGAAGACGAAAGTTTAAGATGATGAATGGACAAAGCAGTGAACACTTTATTCAAGATGTTAAATATTAATGAACGTCAGTCTCCGAAACATGGAAATTTAAAAATATCAACTGTCTGAACAAATTTTCAACATTTTTAGGGGATCTAAAAGACTTGAAAAGCAGAGGTATACACAAATATCACGAAAAAAGACTTATTTTTTAAAAAATGTGAAATTCGAAGATGAGTTTCTTATGATATAAACTTCTTAATCTTAAAAGCTTGATTGACTTTTCCGAACGCGTTAACTTTTAGGGTATATGCGTTCAAACTGAATTTGTCCTCCAACAAGTTATTTTGTTCACAAACAAGGTGGACACGGTTCGCTAGAGCTGTAACTGGACTTTGAGGAGTTGTATTACTCTTTCCAACTTATTACTGAGAAGGTCAACGTCATTATTTTTATCTATTCTGATGATAGTTGACCTATGAGTGAGGTTCATGTTGATCAAAGTAAAGGTTCGATTTACTTTTGTTTCTGCATCTTTGAGTCTTCAATTTGGATCTGTTTGCCAAAATGTAGCATGCAGTGGCGGCTCGTGAAGTTTTCTTCAGAGGAGGCTCAAATTTGAAAAGCACTACTTTTTATATCTTTCATTATCTGAATATTTTTTTATCATGCCCACGAGAAGAACACTCCTGCGTTGATAGATAAATAAACTATTGCATTGATTAGTCTTTTCAAAATTGCCCTATTTTCACCAACTTTCTGGTTATAGTTCTCAATATCCCTCTTATGAGCGGAATCTAAAGTAGTAGATGTGATTTTTCATGCCTTTCTATAGCTCTTGACAAATTTTGTAAATTATTATTATAGCCTGTTTTATCCCAAACTGAAGATTTATCACTTGTGAATAATACACAATTCCAACAGTATAATTTGTTTCTTAAAACCGAAGGCGTTAACCATTTAGTTTTGTTATAATTATTTTCATGAAATGCTCTGTTTTGCTTTTTACCTGTCATTACCATTAATGGGAGTGGTGGTGCTGGTCTCCCCTTTTGTTTTATAGCGATCTTTTTATCACAATCAAAGCTACTAAATTAATTTTTTAATAGATAATTTACGTATCTGCACATGAGACTGAATTATTTTCGTTGCTCATTCTCGATAAATAATATTAATATGCCGATAATACCAACTGTTTTTAACGATCAGAAATAAAATGCAAATAAATGATACAAAAAACACCTTAGGCTTTACGTAGGTACTAAACACCACTCACCACTGAATAGGGAGCACGCGAAACCACCTCAATGTTTTTCCTATTTACACCCGATGGCGCCAATTAATAAGAAAGAGATACAATTATCCGTGCGACTTGATCTGAAAAGAGATAAACTAGCCGGAGGCTAGCGGCCTGAAGCGGCACCCTGATCGACGTTGTAGCCAATGCAGTACTCAATGACGATGCGTCAAGGTCTACGGTCTCAATAGCAAGATGCATTCTCGGCGGAGGCTAGCTTCTACCGCTGAAGCCAAACGCGGAGCGGTCTGAATTATGATTGTAAGGGCGCAAATATAATTTTTTTTCGACATTTTGACCTGATATATGATGAAAGTAAATTAAATCAAACAAAATATCCTGAAAAGTAACAAATGTCTACAAAAATACAAATTCTTTCATCGAAAAAATTAGAGGAAGCTCAGCTCCAAAAAACAGAGGAGGCTCAGCCTCCCCTGCCTCCTCTGAGGAGCCGCCACTGGTAGCATGAGTGAATACATTTTAACCCCCATTTTTACATCTTGGAAAAGTGAAACTCGTCTAGATCGCCTTTGACTTCTGACAAGGGATGTTTTTTTTTTGAAAGGAGTTTATGAAAAGATCACCTTGAAATATTTTTAGTTTGGTGTGGATTAAATCTTGGTCAAAATTTGTCAAGCAGATTACATACATACAAACATGATTGTTTATAGCAAAATAACGTTTTTGTTATTTGGGATTTAATAGTTGCAAAATTGGTAAAGTATAAATTTGTTTTCATTTCGAGACTTCCTGGGCGTGTGCAAACACATCGTAGAAGCAGATTTACTTTGATTTACAATGACTCACCCATCTGGTAAACTTCCGTCACATTGAGGATATCGTCATGAGATTATCGTTATTGTTTGTAAACGCTTTATGTTGAACCGTCAATAAACTATTCTACACAGCTATAAATACAAGATGACAAAGGAAGGACAACAAGAGATTTTTAACAGTTAATGATCCATAGCAAACCTGAGTACCTACACAATATGCATTACGTAGTTCTGTATAAGCTATTCTTAAGAAACTGCGTCTTTAAAGTTTTGTAATCAAAACAATGATTGATTTTTAGAAAAATTAAAAAATAACTAAATGTGGAATCAGCAACATTTTTCACATCGATAAACATATTTATTATTGTTTTAAACTACATTTACTGTAGAATATGAATTACAATGAAAAACAATATAAAATAAGTTCTTAAAACGGTATCACAGATTTAATGAAATACTTCCTAAACAGAAATTACATCTTTATAGTTTCACGACAATTTCTTAACTGTAATTACCAATTAAAGTTCTCTTTGATAACAGTTCTAAGTAAATCTACGCTTTGTAAGCAACAAGTTTTACACATATTATTTAGTACCTACACAATCAAGCTCTGTGACTTGTGGTCCCACAAATCACCCTTTTCTTACTCCTCTCGTATCGTACATCCACACACAAAAATAAAACAATAATGATAAGAAACATCAGTCATGTTCTTAGTAAGTATAAAGAACTAAATATCGTCGAGAGCATGTAACCTCGAGTTGTGCAAGTTACTCGGGACAAACTCCTTAAGCGAGTAGTATCTATTAGTGTCGTCCCTGTCAACAGACGTGATGTGCTGGAAGCAGCAGGGTTGAGAAATATGGCTTTTAGGAGGAAGAGGTGCTGGCTTTGGCAGCTTTTTCTCTTTCTTCTTTTTCTTTTTCCCTGGAATCGATTTTATAATTGAACCTCATAAATATGGGAAAGAGCTATTAATCATACCTGGAATCGACAGCGATATGTTCTCGGGACATGAAACTAATCGCTCTATATGTGTCCACATATCATCGGCCGCTTGAGCGGTGTCAAAGCTGAACCCAATTTGCTTTGTATGATCCGAGGAGCAGCACATTGTATGGAACGCATTCCCAGCTACTTGATATGAAGATAAATTATCGATGGTGTCATTCCAAAGCATGAAACATGTTCCTCTTTCTGCTAGAGCTATTTGTATCCGCCTTTTATCCCTAGCGCGGGATTCCCCGATGTCTAAGACTACCACTGGTATTCCGGTATATTTTAACTGCCAGTCTTGATCTGATGCGGTTTTGAAATATAAGTTTGCCAAGGAACTGCACACGTATACCTGCAAACATAGAGCAAGAATAAGTGTGACGGATAAGGAACTGATGCATCTCTATTGTAAATATTTATGGCAATTATTTGTTAAATGGGAGGGATTGATTTGCCTGAAATAGACAATGTTATGGGATGACGCAATACTAAAATAAACTATTATTTATATCCGTGATTCATTTTTGCTAACTTATCTCGCAGTTTCATCACCAAGATGAAGAAATTTAAAATTTGCTCCCGTCAACAATAAAATTTAAAAGTGGGGAATTACGTTATTTGCACGACAAATGTGGCGTTTCGTTAAAACAAAAACAATCTCTGTCTGTACTCTCACACATACGTTTTACAAACATTGAAAACAAATAAAAATTTACATATACTAGTATGCATATTCCGAAAAATATAAATGACTAATTAGATAAAATTTTTCCTAAATAATTTATTCATGTTATTCGGCAGGTTTTAATAATAATAGTGCTAACAATCACTTTTCTTCTTCAGCTAGTGTTTTTAATTCAGATGTTTTTTTTTAACTGAATAAGTTAAAATCGTAAATTATAAGGTCAAACATGTAACACCCAGTATAATGTTCTTATTTCATAGTTGGACCTATTAACATAAAAACTACGAAATTTTGTTTGGTTGATGTGTTTGCTAAATTAAGTAACATTACTAAATTTTGACAACAAATTGTAGTTTCATTCACTACCATGTTACGTCTTAATGAGATGGCACCTTCGTTAATTGGTTACGGTTGTAAAAAACATAATTACAGTGTAGAGTGTAACCCGTGACGAGTACCACCAATAGGGTGTAACACAATGTGAACTGTAACATTAACGGTGTTTTTTGGTTTAGTACTTGCACATAACGAACTGTAATAAAAATAAATTCTCAAAAGTACATTCAGTTTAATTGAAACATGAATTCACTGATGCACATAAAAAGTAATAACTTGCAGAATTGGACATCTGGGGAATTAAAATATGGGGAAACCTAACTTGTCACCTACAGTTGTTATAATCAGTAGTTAGCAATGAGATTATGAGCGAAATCAGTAATCGAACGCCAACGTTTTATAATAAAAAGGTAACTGATAAAACATCGATTGTTATTTAGCTGCTATGGTTTGCCGTTTATTTCCTGTGTAGCAATAAGTTTATTGTATTGATAAGACATATTTTCGTAAGATAACGCATTTCACGTCCCATGTGTTTACATACACTCCAGTTTCACCTACATTTACACTTACACTAAATTTAGAAAATAATAAAATTATTAGTTGACGTAAAAACATGTTGAAATGCTTTCGTTTATTTCTCTATTCGTGTTGGTTTTTAACATTTTTATTATTCACTAATATTTGTGGCAATAATTTACATTCGGAAAGTAAATGTTATGCTGAAAACCAAAACAACTCTTACTCCAGATTCACTGAACCTAGGACATGAAATTTATTTTAAAATGCCAATATATAGTGTGTCAAAAGCGGCAATTTTTATTAAAATGGTGTTTTTGTGTATATATTTCAAAAATTATTATTCACCAACAAATACGTTACTCAAGCAAAAAATTTTCAGACTAATGTTTTCTAATTATGTTGACATATTTTTTTTGCAGTTCTTAGCTGGCCAAAAGTGTTTCCTCTAAATTATTTTTTTTTAACATTGCACTATCTACAATAGAATAATGTTACCTCGAAAATTACCCCTAGTTCTTGAATTCCTTGGGATAATATCTTTCTTTATTTAAAAAAAAGTTAGAAGTTTATTGACCAGAAAATTGAGACTTGCTATCCGCTTTTGTATTGTTAACAAGTGTGGTATGTTTCCTGAATACACTGAATTTTTACCCATTATTATCTCTAACAACTACTAGTGTGTTTAAAATTAGTTTTCATTATTCTTTTCATCGTATATTAACCTGGCGCTACCAAATAATTATTTAAAATTTTTACAAATTCTTGAGCGTTAAATTTGCTTGAGTCGTCGAAAATGACAACAAGAATGTATTCTAGAAAAATTGGTCGAAAAAAGTACAGTCCAAGAAATCCAGTTTTTTTGAAAAATTATAAAATTTGATTTTGCGACTTTTGTTTTGTGATAACCTCTATAAGATAAAAACCACGAACGGGAAAAATGATTATTAGTAAATACTTAACTTCGATTGTTCACAAGTATGCTTATACAACGAAAAAATGCGACGATTAAGGACGTACCAAGGTACATGATTGGAATGATTTTATCTCCTCAAAACAGAGTAGTCGACTAATAAAACTATTAATTAAGCTACAATAGAGGAAAACGTTGTGAATATTATTATTATTATTCTCATTTTATTATTATTAAATATAGGCGAGCGTAACATTACTGTATTCTTAAACTTAAAATGGGATGACTCGTTCCTGACTGGATCAATAACCTAACATTAGTGCTCTTATACTAGTGTAAAAGTGATCATGCAATTTGGATTTTTTTGCCAAAATCTGAATACCTGGATCAAAAAACGAAGGCGAATTTATAAACCACAAGTAGAAATACGTTATTTGTGGGGATGATTAGCCAAATTTTGGTTAGCGTTTTACCATCTACATAACATATTCCTAGTATTTATGTACAAAATTTGACAACAATCGGTACAGTATTTTCGAAGATTATCTGTCTAATTAAAGTCAACACAAACAGATACCATACACATGAGAGATAAACGGAAACGAGAGACCTATTTTTTCGTACTCTAGGGGTCGAAATATACGAAAGTATATACTTCCATTGCGTATACTCGGGAAGTAAAAATTATTATTAATCTTTTACGAATAAATTTATCCAAACGTTGAAGATGAAAGGAGGTAGTGAGTTGCTTATTGCCTTTCCTTTATGATAAAGGAAAAGTTGATTCACTTAGACGTTCGTTAGCAAAAAAACTTAAGGAAACTCATTAACAATTTGTAATCTTTGCATAAGAAAAATTGTTTTTGTTAAGGTGAAAAAATCTTCATCGTTGACTACTCACCCATTCGCTACTTATGGGCCAGTTTTCATTACCATTATCATTATTATAACATACTACTATTTAAAATGGCATCAGGTAAAACTCACTTTCATATCATGGGGAAATTCTGTAACCGCTGAACTTTTTAAATTAATTTAAATTTAAAAATTCCCAACCTGACAAAATTCATAGTTCCACTTGTTTCAGGAATCAATGCATATATTTTCAAAGTTTCCAAGCGGTTAACCCACAAATTTAATAATTCATCCATCCGACAGTTAAGTCTGACAATAAAAAAATTCAGCAGATTCATTAATAATAATAATAGTAAAGTACAGTTGTGTTAATACACAGAAAATAATAGTAAATTTTACTGAGTGAATTTATTGTAAAATTTAATTAATTGCTTCAGACAAGTCCTGCTTCAATTCTCTTTTTTCACTATTCCGTCCGGAAAAACTTTATTCTTTTTTAAAAACTTGTGTATTCACAACGACTCAAAACAAAAAAAAGCCGGAATCAGCTCACAAATTTATGATTTTTCATTTCAACGGACAATTTTAGTAACACTGCGAAAAGTGTCTTCCTTTATAACTGACTTTTCAAAATCTGATGTGAATTTGCAACAAAAGCGTGAATACTTTCCGAATAAAATAAAAATACTGACATTATTTGCCTTTTGCATCTAGATAGTGTTAGCAAAAATGTCAGTGGACTTTGTGTGAAAGTTGATTTGACAATTTCTGTATAATTTCGAAATTTTGAAAACATTTAAGACAGTATTCAGTGCATATGCTGGTCCCATCCGTTTCAAGTAAAGTTTTAATGAAATTTATTTAAGTGGCAACAAATAATAACACTTTTGTATAAATCAGCATTTCACATTTGGAAAAATCGCAGATGTGATACCTATCTATCAGTATCTTATTTGTAGTAAAAGTTTACAGATATGCAATTATAAATAAACATTATTAATTTCTGCTTTTATCATATTTGATTAGCAGTTGCAGATTGCCTACTTGTGGATTCTAACTGGATTATGTTTAAAGCATCTACTTTATTTTTATAGTACATGTTATCTGTAATATTTTTTCCAAGTACCGAATTCGAAAAAAGTTTAAAAATATGCTCAAACGACACCATTACACTTCAATTTTTACGTAACAGACACAAAAATAACTAGTGTGTAAAATATTACTTTCGCAAAACAGACACCTATCTCAGTTTTTAAGACGGTTATTGCGAATGTTCATGCTTGTTTTTCAATACTGGTTTTGAAAGACAGGTAACATATGCAAACACCCGGAAATTACAAACTAATTAAAGCGTGGCTACCAATTTTATAATAGAAGTGTTGTAATTAACACAAAATCGATCAAAATGCATAACAAAAGAAATTATAAAGTATAATTTTCGCCCTTGAAAAAGTTTAATTATAATGGTATTCAAAGTACACCATTTCAAGTGATATCGTTAAAAATTTAAAACCTCTGTAAACAACCGACATAGCACCAAGTTTACTGCAGTTTACTAGTTCATAAAAGCGTACTTGCCAGTAAAATGAAAATCCGCCGATAAAATTTAACGCCAAGAAGGTGTGAAAAAACTTGAAAACGATCCGCCATAAAGTTCTTCAGCAATTCGCATAAAGAAAAAATCCTTCGTCTGAACAGCTCTTGCATTTCTAATCAAGAGTTCATTTCTCTTTATGTCTCAAGATAAAAGTATCAGTTGTTACTCATGGAAGTGGCTGTGTTTTATTGTCTAGGTCTTGATCTTCCTATGACCTTTCTCTTTACGGCTGTGGGAAACGGTGTCTTATGTGAACCACTAGGTAAACCAATTTGCGTATTTATGAAAACAATTACAATAGCGTGCGAATTGGCCGTTTCAAAAATTAATTTAACACGGTTTCCACTCGCTTTAATAGCAAATTCCAGAAAAAAATAATAAAACCCGACAATCGGCATACAACAATAATAATTACTGGTTTGTTTCAGCGCCGCGGACGTCATCCCGATAAATATTATCACAGCCAAATGTACACAATGAGTCACACGATGTGTTGTTTAAGTGGTATGGAAAATGATGGATTAACAAATAGGGGCGCGGTTTCAATTTCGGTGTTAGCGTCGCACCCACGACACACAAGGTCGCTATTGGCAAATTGTAGGTAATGTGCGTCTGGAGAAAACTCAGGGTCTCCATATCCTGTGACCCTCGAAAGTCCTGTTAGAGTTAACTTCGAGGAAGAAAAATGACGAAGTTGGACAGGTTAAGTGGATTAGGGCGGGTGAACAAAATGTCATTTGTGTCAGGTTCGGAATAGATATTGCCAATTCGATTTCTTAAATTACATGCTTTACGATCACTCGTCAAGGGAATACGATTTTTATTTTTATTACAGTCGGCTATTTTATCTGCACCTCTTCAATTATTTTAATTAAACAGAGGCAGTAAAAAGATATCTCGCACAGTTATCTTGCATGTTGGCAAACAAGGGAACAAAAATGCTTTGCATTCTGGATGCAAGAAGAAACCTTAATTAATTAACTAAAACTCACGAATTGTGGAAAAATCAGAGGTATACAACTGTAAATACGAGATGTCAACAGATGGTTTTTATGGATTTTTGTGGCTCAAAACGGAAGTTATTTATTATTCGCTTGGAAATTGATGACTATTAGCCAAATACTCATAATCCTCATTAAAACTTCTCTAATTGTAAGTTATTTTTAGTTGGTTTCGTCGATTATGAGCATATTTTTACACAAATTTTTGGAAAAAATCGTTTCCTAATAGGTTTTTGAGTAACGCTTTAAGGAATTGGAATTATATGAACCAATAAGGAGACTAGAAATGGTAGATAGGTTATTATAATATACCATATACCTGTAAATACCTATAAATTTTAGTGACGTCAAAACAATTACATCTGAGTGCACATGCAACCGATAAAACTAAATCAATATGTAGGTAGTAATGATATAACGTGCGTTTTATGATATTGGAGATTAAATTCTTTACGAATGAATGTGCAGTAAACATGGTCCTATTAAAAATAAGAATGTTATGAATTCTTAACAGTAATTGTTATACAATGTCAAAATGTCGCTCCTTTCAAAATGTTTTTCAACACAAATAAATAGTTCTTACGTTTGCAAATTAACAACCAATTAAGCTGTTGACACTTCATTTTAAATTAACTAATACTTCCCGTGTCCCAGCTAAGGAAGTATTGTAATAGCGTACTTTCGTATTTTACCGACGTTTCATGACCCCTAGAGGACGAAAATAGGTCTCCCATTTCCATCTGTCTGCGAACCGCCGTCTGTCGTTTCTGTCGATTTTCATTAGATAGATAATCTCCGAACCTATACCGATTGTTAGTAAACGTGATTTAAATTTTATAAAATAACATACTCTTGTATTTGTGGTTTATGAATACGCCTTGAGTTTTTACCCTAGGCATCAAAATTTTCTGCACTCCGCACCAAACCAAATATAAACATGTGAACAGAGTGCGTTTTCGTAAAATAATGATTTCGAATCAGAAGCAGTGGCAGAGTATAGGTGATTAAGTATGATACATTATGATGAATTCAGAAAAGCAAGCTCTACAAGAATTTCTACAAAAACTGGCCTTTGAAAAATTATAAAATTTAATTTTGCGACTTTCGTTTTGTGATACCCTCTGTAATGTAAAAACTAGTGGTATAAATAACAGCTCATGTGCTGCGGGGACCAGAATTCCAAGATAGAAATGTGGACAAGTTAAAATGTATTTAAAGCCGATAACCAAAGGGTAAAATTTAGATATTCTCAATTTTTCGGTTCATGCTTAACTCCTACTGTTTATGTTTATATTTCGAAAGAATTAGACTATTAGCACGTTTAAATTACAATCATTAGCAGCTAAAAGAAAATGAAATTTGAATTCAAAGCATTCGGTTTTGCAATTCCAAAGTTAAACTGTAAAACGCTAGTATACAATTTTGAAGTTGGATATCTAAGGTAAAAACTCAACATGGATTCATAAACCTCAAGGGCAGGAGTATCTTATTTTATAAACTTTAAATTATATTTACTAATGTAAATCCTTGTTGGTGGGGATGATTAGCCAAATATAAAATTTGACAACAATCGGTTCAGTAGTTTTGGAGATCATCTATCTATTAAAAATCCGGGCATACGGCAAACAGACGGACAGATAGACAGACATAGGGACGGAAACGGGAGACCCATTTTTCGAACTCTAGGAGTCATAGAACGTCGAGAAAACATGTCATGTAACCAGTCGTCCGACGGACTCGATTAAAATACTTCCTTAGTTTACGCTCACGTAAATGGAAATATTAAAAAAAAAAATTAGATGCCGTAAACAAATACAAAAAAACTAATAGGGTGTCAATTAATGTCTTACACTGTCACTGGTATCATCTATTATTTTTTGTACGGAGGTTATTAAAAATAAAAATGCACAAAATCAGATTTTATCATTTTTCAAAGAAGTAGGACTTGTTGGACTGCACTTTAGGAGCGAATTCACCTTCGACCAATTTTTTTATCATATTGGCTTACCCAGTGAAGAGAACATGTATACAGAGTGATTCAAAAATGACTATCACAAATTGTTATATACTGTTTATTGAGCAAAGCAAAAAAATAATTTAAAAAAATCACCTTTTTACTTCCCGAGGGTAAGTTAAGGAAGTATAGTAATCGAGTCCATCGGACGAATACCCACTTTTATGTTTTCTCGACGTTTCATGATCCCTATAGTACGGAAAAAGTAATTTCCCGTTTCCGTTGGCTAATCATCCCCACTAACAATTTGATGACGTCATCTCAATAAACTGTATTTTAAAATAACTTGAATGTTGTACAAAAATATACTGCTATATTTGTAGTGTACAAATCCGACTTCAGTTTTTTCGCTAAACTTTTAAATTTTCACAAAAACACTTGCAAGGTATAACAACGTTATTTTACCTACATCAGATACAATTCCCGCGGCGCAATGGGTTTCTAGATAAACGGCGACTTGCGGGTCTTGGGTTTGATTCCGAACTTGACCGTCTCTTTTTTTTTTTCTTACATTGGTAACGCGTTGTGACCACTTTTCTTTTATCCTATGACTAGTAGTATCCATGTTGATAAAGTCATCACAAATTTTTTATTAATAGACTTAAGAACGAGTCACCCCATTTTTTCCAAAACGTGAGAATAGGCACGTTTTATATAATATTAATCAAATAAAAATTATATAATGTATTATTATATTATATAATATTCACAACATTTTGTTCGATTGTGGTTTAATTAGTAATTTTAGTCCTCTGTTTTAAGAAATCAAACTAATTTCTATGTGACATTCTTTCGATGAATAATGATAAATAATAATCGATGATAAATAAACACTTGAGCTTCAGGTTGTCATTACCTAGTGCTGAAGGATATTTTATGCCGTTATTATGTGCTTTAAATAAATATTACATTGTCCGTATGGCGCAGGGGCTGCGGGGGTGTTATTTATGTCTGTGATTTTTACTTCACAGAGGTTATCACAAAACGAAAATGGTAAAATGAAGATTTTATAATTCATTAATTTAAAGGGCGGGATTTGTTGTAATGCACTTCAAGGGCGAGTGAAGTTCTGTTGAAATAATATTCGACCAATTTTGTATCTACATACACATCTAAATCGATATGTAGATATTAAAATGTTTTTTAATACTGATAAAATAATTTGCTTTTTTTAAACTTGTTTAATTATTATTTATAAAATCTGTGAAAACCACAAAACATGATACTCGCTATTTGGAAAAAAAGAGAAGTCCGCAATATATGTTTTTAAAAATCCGTGGAACCAATTGTTAATAGAAAATACGGCATCTATTAATTTAATGATTTTTGCGTAACATATTCCATAATTTAGAATTCCACTTTAAATACAAAGTCCTTTGAATGCTCTATTGTAACAATATTAATAGCCATGGTGATGTTAATGGTCAAGGTAGTGACATTGTCTCAATTATCCATAATATTAATAGCCATGTTTAATAACTGTTGTCTGTTTTTAAACTCTTTACGCTCTTGTGTTCATAATAAATTCCGACAAAAACAAAAATTACCCAAAAATAGAATTTTTTTATAAAAATGTAGAAAAAAAACTAGAGATAACACGGTTAAAACCGAACTTTCTAGGACATATTATTATACAGCTTAAAACAAGGTGTAATTGAAAAATTATTTATTTTAATCGCAATATTACTGGCACATGTTAATAATCATATTATAAATTTTCCTTATTAATTTCGATCCCTCCGAAAAAGATAAACTTAGATGTTTGCCATTTGCATCCTAGTATGAAATTAAGAATCTCCAATGTTTTTCTTTTTTGCAAAAGGTACAAGTTATCAACTTCAAATCAACTTAAAAAAGACTCAGTCTGAAAAATCTAGATTTATCTTACATTATGCTTCTATTTTCTAGAGTTCTCTGACGACGCAGTTTTATTAGTAATCTTCCCAGAATTCAAACACAAGCACAAGTTCTAAGCTAGTCCATTATCTGAGTTACTTCATTTAAATTTGCGAATATAATTATCGTAGAAGGATTTTATTGGTTGTGCTGAACCATAGTCATTTCCAACATCTCTGATCTACGTTCGATTATTCAACGAAAACCCTATGCAGTGCAAATAAAAATAGCCTGTCCTATAGAATTTGATCCCGTAATATTTAACGACATTTGGAGACGATACATATTTACAATAGAAGAAACTCGATTAGAGTCCTGCAAGTGAGTTCTGAAATCTAATTAACTTAAAATATCCCCACGATGTCCACTATGTGCTTTTAACAAAAAGTTTCGATTTGATTTCTAACTGCACTTGAGCCCTGCTAATTTTTACAGATTGTGTTTGAAGATATTTTGCTATTATAACCGTTTTCTACAACAATGTTGGTAAAGGTAAACTTACTTGGATTTTCACGTCAATAGTGATAACGTATCTATTTAGATTATTTGCTCAGTTTAAATATGATTATTTGAGAAATACCAAGCGTTCCGTCAATTGACGTTAACGGATACCTGCCATAGGTAAGGTGACTCATATTAGGAAATTTTCTGAAATTTCTACATCTAAGATTCCCCGAAGAAGAACTTCAATTTTTATAAGGGAGAATAAGTATTCTATACTATTATGAAGAAAAAGTTGCCAATAATTTTGCATCAACTCGTATTTTAAAACTATGCAGTAGAGTACTGAAAAACAAACTGGAGAGACTAAACTTGAAACTTCTTATTCCAAATTTTTAATTCGTTTAAACCTCTAACCTAAAGTGCTCGCAATGTCTAGTATTTATTTATGAAATTAAAAAAAAAAACAGGTCCGAGACGAGTCCGCGTTTTTCACTTCACTTTGAAATGCCATCTCCACCAGTTAATTCAAGATTGCATTTTGTGACATCACGTACCAAACCGACGGGTTTAAAATTACTGCTGGTTGGAATACGTCACGCTGTAACCACTGAACGAATAATCCATTTGATCTTTAGTCGACTTCACGTTTCAATAAAAAATACAAAACTGAGCGCCCTCCCACTCGTTTAATTAAATTTCGATACGCGCAAATTTCCGGAATGATTGTTCCTGCTCTCCTATTTTCAGCGCCTCTAATTTTAACCCACATCATATTACCTGCGTTTTCAGTCCTTTGAAGAAGGTCTCGACCTGCTGCCTCTCATAATCCGTAATCTGACCCTCAAGAGGCTTCCTTTCTTCCCTCTCTTCTCTGTCTGTTTCATCACTCTCAGCTCTTCCTTCGCTGCCGTCCTCGCGCTCCCCGTAACTGCTCCCGGATGCAGTCGTGCTCGAGTCTCCACTTCCTTCCCCCGTTGACGAAAGTCGTCTACGTTGTTGGTTGTTCCTGTAGAGGAACTCCTGATAAGAATCGTATTTTTGCGAAAATCGGTTTATGGCGTATTCGGGATTTTCCTGTTTGGTCGATAGCGAAAGCGAGGACAGTCTTCTGTCGATCGGATAAGACGATGTGGGGTACATTCTGTAATCGGCTTGATGCATCACCTGGAAGAGGACAATTTAATGCTTATTTATGTTTGCGGAGACCACAAGCGGAAAGTGGAGCGCAAAATAATTCCAGATAATTCGCTTTTTATTGGTTTTCATTAATGCGGAAATTTTTTGCTTACATTGATATGCAGATAATTGCTGATCGGCTCTGCAACCAGTGTGGATGTGTTGAAAAAAATTTGCGACTACTATTTGTGACCACCTGTGATAAACAAGTGTATCAAAAACCTTAAATACTCTTAACTTGACTGCAATAAATATTTATTTATGATATATTTATGAAATTAACAAGATTTTATCTACATATACGCATGTGGTGTTTTCCCGTTTACTTTTTTACGTGAGCATACTATATACAATTTTTTTACACCAACTATTTTGAACTTTTTGGCCAAAAAATCCAGATAGTTGTTATTTTAACTACGTTTCCATTAGCAATGTGTATAATGAAAGTCTTTAATTCATTAAGATGTGCTTTCAAACCTCATTATATAGAGCTGGAACACAAAATTACCCATTGTGATTTGTTTCATGTTAAAATTATGTAAAATTAACTTTTAAATTGGCAACAACCGAAAAATTTAACACACAAGACTTTCGAATTTAGAAGTTCTTAAAAAGATTTGATCTTAGCAAGTCTATTTATTGCTTGACGCGTTTGAAACTTTCTTGTTTCCTTTTTTATTAAACCAATATCTATTGATTCTTTTTACTGATATTGACCTAATTGTTAAGGTGATGCTATAAATATGGTCTATAAAAATAAAACTGTCGTGATGTAGAAGCACTAACCCTGAAACCCTGAACCGATAAAATTTTATCTAAAAAGTCGTTCTCGTAACAAGCCTTTAATATAGGATAGTAGACATCTTTTGTTCTTAATTGATCAAGCACATGAAATCTCTAGCCACCGTTCAAATAGAAAACTGTTATCTCATTATGAAATCTATATATTCAGGTAAAAGTAAACTTGCACACAAATGCGCGTAGGCAGATTATTGAATATCTGCCATCATTGTTGCTATTGTTCCATCTACCTCGTAAATTCTGAAGCAACACACTCAATAAATTAATGCAATGACAAACAGTCACTTACTGCACGGTTAAATATTAGTTGTCGGAGTTCCGGTTTTTAATTTCTAACGCCGCGTGATTAATTTATTTTGATGAAATGTTTTCATTGCTGAGTGACGCTTTTTGATTTGTGTCAAAGCAATTTAAGGCTGGCATCTTCGTCGATAAATAATTGCACAAGCTGGAGTGTAATGAAATTATTATGTGTCAATTACCCTACAAAAACAGCACGCAATTCTACTTGAAGTAATGGAGGTTTATTAAGGCTGCAGTTGTTCAACTCACAAACTAGAATAATTTTTTGCAAAACAGAACCCATACTTTCGATTAGATGATTTTGCTTCGACAATTACTGAGCATTCTATCAATAATTAGTTGTCGCTGATTTTGTCAAATAACAAAGTTGGCAATAAAACCCAAGAAAAAAAAATACAAGAACAATGAAACGCTGAAACGATCAAAGACAGATACCTGCAGCTTTAATGGAATTTTGATGTTCTTTTGTTTAATTTCGCAATGTTTAAGCATGGTGAGCATAATAATTCGATGTCGGGTTCTTCAAGGATGTCGACCTCTTACGATACTGCCCATTATCTTGATCATTTTGAAAATCATTTTGCCTTATTACGTTTTTATCATAATTATGTTTAACTGGCATATATTATTGCATTTTTATAGTTACTGGACTGAATATCTTATCTAAATTACTACATTTTATCATCACAAGAAGCAAACAAAATAAATGATAGGAGACTTGTGATGGTACCACAAGAAACGCTGAAGAGCACTAATTAAAACCTTGATGTCATTTTATCTTTATTAAGGTAAAAAACTGGTATTAGAAACCAGGCTTTCATAACTTATGACAAAAACAGCGACTTTTGAATACCCCTATATCAAATAAATTGATTACTTTTTGTTATTTTTTTTCGTTTGATAGAATCGGAGGATGTTTTTTGTCGTTTCGAAACTCTGCCCAGACTTTTCCTCATTCTACAAATGGAAAACTTTTTAGTTCCTACATTATGTATGATATCGAACTTTCATCATACATTATAACAAAACTCATTTTTTGCTAACGTTGCGAACATTACACAAACAATTTTTTTAGATCTTCCTCCAACAAAAAATAATATAAATTCTCATAAAAATGTTTGGGTTATTAAACTTTAACATTTACATACATGTAACAACCATTTTCCAGTAGCTGTGTTTTAAATTTAAAAATTGAAAAAAAAATGGATAACAATGCTGTGAACTTTACTAACATTACTCGTCCTATTTTAACTAACTAGGTACGGTGTTTTCATTACAGAGTAAACATATTCTAAAAGCATAAGTTTGAGGGATTCTTGTTAATGTGATGGTAATGATAATATAAAATGTATATCTAGTTACAGCGGAAGCACTCGCTCTATAAATGTTTGCGGTATGATGCACACATTTTTGAGATTAAACAGAACGCAGGTTAAAGTAGGTAGCTTACGTACTCACCAAGTTCCTGGACATTAACAGCGTTAAATAATACACATTAAATCGCAATTATATTTAAACTGTTTATGATGTGGCAAATTTTTTAAAGTACTACTAATATGAAATCGATATTATTATTTATATTATTTATGTTATCAGTTTGTTTTTTTAACAAAATGAGAGAAAATAAATAAAACATGTGTAGATAACGAAAGAAAAATTTTTAAAAATATTATTTAAGGTTGACTACTTAATTTTTTTTTGATAACCGACAAATAACTTTAAATCAAAATTAATAACATGGTTAATAGCATTCATCACCCATAACAAGCCTTGATAAGTTTTTTATCACACATTACATGGTTATTTATCAAAGTTTTTTAGTACATCATTGTTAATGGTTAAGAAGAACCTTGTATTCAATTTTAAACATTAAAAACACTTTTAGTAATTGTACTGTTTTTTTGGGAGAAACTTTATGGTATAATAAAATGTGATTGCTTCATTAATTTTGGTAGTATGATCAAATTTGTACGAATTGCAACGAAAAGGAAACTATGTCAACCGATGTAAATTGCAAATTTAAGAAAATGTATGTGCTCACAGTTTACTTTTACGTAAAAGTGCATCAAATTGAGTAGAATGGGGTCAGGGGGGTATTTAAATTTTAACCGAGAATAAAAAACACATGTTCAAAATTGATCATCAGTTATCAAATAGTAAATAATAGGGTTAATTTACTGATGTATAATTACTTCTTCTTAATGTGTAAAGTTCTTACTGTTCATTTTCATCTACACTTTAAACTTTCTCGACGCGTAATCAGGTCTACAAGAAGATACAATAAAAATTACATATGAATTAGAATACATTCACTGGTTGACAACCCACATATGTATTGGAAATTGGAACCATAGAGAAAAGCTATTTCATCAAGAAAAATTAGACATTAAGTAAAAGGCTTATATCTACTCTAGTGAACTTGTGTGTCATCGGTACTAACTGCCAAACACGTAACAATGTGACAATTTCAATTACTATAATCTTTCTCAAATTTTCATATTTTTTTTTAATTGCTTTAGTAGTTCAGCAGAAATAATTAAAAACTGCAGAATGATTTGTAACGCATTAAAGTCGTTACACTTTTTTAGACAAAATTGTAGATCATACCCCGAAATTGTTTTTGTATTATTGCTAAAATTTAAATTTTCCACGGTCGATCGGCGCGACATTTTAAACAGTTTGTACAAAAATACTAAAGCAACAACTAATTTTTAAGATACAGTTTTTCTGACAATACTGATTTACTGTTGTTTATGGCTCGTAAAAACGACGCTCCCAGATATTAAAAATGCATCTCTCTTGAAAAAGAGACAACTAAATAAATCGTTTTAATAATACTCCACGATGTAACACTCGAATTCATGAATTCGTTCAAAAACATATTGTCCCGACTGAACAAGCTAAAAAGACTAAAGCAATCCATTCGTCACGACAATCATTATTCAGTGCTTCACTCACGATCTTAGTCATATTAAAGCGATTGTTGAAGTCAAATGAAGGTTTAGCCTCTCCTCGCTCCTCGCGTATTTTTTTCCACGAAAAAAACCAGTGAAGTCATTGATGAGTAATCATTAAACAATATTTAAAAAGTTGTTTTTATTCCATCTGCTCATCTGAATTCACTTCCATTAGGCATAATAGAGACCAGATTCCCCATCGTATCCATCGTGTTACTTTCAGTTTTTGAACCGTTACACGCTTCATTTTGTGCCTAGTGGAACTTTTATGCCCATTGGCTACGATCATACTTTTATATATTGATCAGTAAGTAATTCCGGGAACAGTAATATTTTTACAATATGACTTATTGCAACAATATCGAGGTTAGTGTTGCATTGAAATATGTAACAATTTTATGCGATAAGTCGACAAACCTGTTGTAAAGTGTTATAACCTGCAGTGAAGTAGATCATCGCCATGTGCACGCCACTAGGCATCAGTGTCTTACACATGTGGGAAAATTTATTTCGAGTTCAATGGCTCTGATGCATCTACAACCCCGACATTAAAATTAATTCCGGTTAATTAATTCAATTAAGAGTGACGACAAGTAAATTTTTCATTACGGTTCTGAGTGTTTTCTCATAACCCCGTTCGGAGTACCGATTGTATTTAAACAAAACACGATAAAGAAGAGGAAGTAGCACAATGTGTAACTGGAAAAGCGACAAAAACGAAAGCTGCTCGGATTTATTGCGCCGCTTTGATGACTCAGGCTTTTTATAGTAGTCGGAGAGTTTTCTCTTAAACGGTTGCTGGAATCTGGATGAGGACTTATTGTTCTCCAATTAAGAGATAATTAAGTAGGATATTATTAATCATAAAGCACAGTTTTGTGGTAATTTTTTTAAAATTTAATTAGGTGAGTAACTGTACCCGTCGCAAGAAGCCATGTCCGTTATGCAGAATGCTCAAAGTTTCAATTATGATGTAATGAAGAAATGGTGCAATTGTATGAAGAATTTGCAAACATTATACTCGGTGATGACATCTTGTTCGAGACGGAGTCAGGAACTATCAATTGCACTCCACTCTGGAACACCCATTAACTCATTATTTTTCGTAAGTGGGTTTTTGAGGTTGGACTGTGCAAAACCATTAAATTTAATCCTCTTATACACGATATTGTCGATTTCTATCTTATATCCGACATTTGCTATTTATTTTGTGAGCAATTAACAAATAGGGTCCCTGCATATTGTACGCTTCAAAACATTAAAATAATTGTAACCGGCTTCTATGTAGAAGTGTATTCACCCAATAGAAAACGGCCGAACTAATTTAAAATACAGAGGCGTCAAATGCACTCAAACGAACAAAACGTTTTAGCTCCGAGTATAAAATGAAGTATGTAATAAGATTTTATTATTGCGATTCGTTACAACAAATCTGCGCTGCTCGTTCTCAGTAAGTAGCCAATAGAATGTCATCAAATTTCTTCGTTGTAATATTTAAGTTTTATTTGTAAAAATCGAGATTTTAAGGTGATGTTTCTCAGTGGTTGTTTATTTGAACAACAACAAAGTTTTTTCATTTTTATTGCCAGAAAACCAAGAAAATTTACAAACGAATTTAATGAAGGCGCCACGCTTTACCACCTTAAATTAACGTTAACGATGCATTGTTTTATTCCTTCAAGTATGATAACAGGCAAGGCAATAAGTGAACGAACATAATCTTCAGTAGTTTAACACTAGAATTCCAACTGAACTTGAATGTTCTAGACAAAAAGTTCTCGTACTTGGATAGATCATCTATTTTTTTGGTGCGTATTAATTAAGAAAATACTATTCCTTTAATACCAAGAGATAAATTTTTATGCCAGGTTGTCAGCACTAAACAGTATCGCATCTACAGTAAATATAAATAAAAACATGTAATATTTGAATATACAGCGTTCGAAACATTTAACATCATGCTGGTGATAAGGGTTATTTACATTTATAATAGCGATAACGACTAGATTCTGGTTTCTAAAAACCTTCAGATCAGACACCGAAAACTTTATTCAACAGAAATTTTACAGTCGACGCCATCGGCTGACTGGCTACTTTCATGTCTTTTTTCTCGGAGTACGAAAATATACCTCTTTGCATGTATATTTGGAATTTTTTGTAGATGGTAACCAAAATTTATCTAATTACCCGCACCAACAACGTGATGACATCTCTCAAAATTTTTTACATTAAACACCTACACATGTACTTTATGAATCCGCCGTGTTTTTTTTTTTATTATGATGTTATTGTTTAAACCTTCTTGTTATTTAGTCACATAATACATAGCTACGCAAACCAACCTAACGATCCTGTGGTAAGGAGGTCTGGTTTATTGATGAAAGCTTGCGGTTCGAGCCCATTGCGTTTCTATTTTTTTTTATCAAATCGAGAACGGTTCACCCCATTTTCTCGAAAATATAAGAATACAGTAAATATTATCATCATAGTAACAGTTCCTCACCAAAAATAATATTCGGACCGTTTTGCTCAACTGTAACTTAATTAATTAATCAGTTCTCTCCTCTATTTTAAGGAGACAAAATTAATAAAATTTCATTTTCTTTTAACACAAATGCATGCGGCCGCTGATGCTTATTATCTGAACGTTCTAATTGTCGAGTACTTTGGAAGTATTAACATAAACACTCGAAGTTAAGCGTGTTGCTATTACTACTACTGCTTCTACTGGTGCGAAAAAAATAAATAGGTGCACTTAGTTTGTGCCCCGATTTTAAAATGAGTTTTAAAGATTAATAATCGGACTTTTCTTACACTTAACACTGACATCGGGTGACTGAAATACGTAAAGAAAACATTCTCAAACCGAATCTAAATTAATATTACACACCTCTGTAAACGCCAGCTTTTTGTGACCTAGAAAGGAACCAACAAAAACAACAAAATTAGTCACAATTTACAGTGGATTTTCTGCATTTTCATTATAATCACGGTTTGTTTTAACACGAGAAAGAGAACGACCGTAATCCCTTTCAACTGCCATTTCGTGTATTCTCATATTCAGCAGTCTAAATTTTAACCTTTAAATAACAAGGGATAACCTTTTGATTAGTTGCGTTAGCTTGTTATAATACCCAATTTAACTTCACTTAACTTTCAGGTACGAAGATGATACATCATCCGCCTGAAAAATTACAACATTAGAGGCGAACCATAAAATAGCCACGCAACAAAATTTCAATATTAGCCCTCGTTCCGTCGAGCGCAAAATTCAATTTTAACAATAAAACTCGCTGAAATATTAATTTTTCAAAACCGAATTACATGCGCACGAACTATTTTCTGGGTCATCTCGAGCTCGAAACAAATAATTGTTGCGTGTTGGCAAAATCGTTAACAAATTTATTGTGGATAAACTGTCGTTTTTAAGTCATTACTTAAGACAGCATTTTGCAATCAAAGGAAACAAACTGAAAGTGTAAACCATTGTCTCCTTACACCTAAATGCAATGTTTGGCATTTTACTGCCGTAACAATGCCTGATACATTAACTGTGCAGAGTTACGTCATTATCATTTAACGCGCTGATAATGCTCGAACAAAGGATCTTTATAAACACAAAAATAGGCAAAATAGGGCTGTTTGCAAACCTGTTCGCTTTCAAGGTTACTACGTGCTTCCACACGGATTACCATAAAAATTTTGTAACGATCCAGTCCGCATTGTTCCTGACACGTAACGTCACAGAAATTTTAGGAATGTTTGTCTAACTGCGTGAAAAAATGGCTACCCTTTTGGGTCTGGACTGGATCAGGTAGAAAAAGCTTTGACGGAAAGAATGATAAGAGGTAGATGCGTCACCGTGCATTCTGAAAGTTCCTTCAGGCGATGCTGGTTTGGAACTAAACGGTCAAAGACCGCGACTGTACAGGGCAAACTTCAAGAGTTCGCGCTGCTGAAGAAACAGGTACTTCAATTAAAAGCGGTAGAAAGTGGTAAATTGTCCCATGAAATTGATTCATTTACGACGTTTAATTGGATAAGTGGCTTCGTGTTAGACAATCAATCACATTTTGAATAATTCAAGCACCTACGGTACTTTCTTCATTTAAAAATTGAACGGAAGTTTTAAATAATCTTTGGAAAATCTCGATAGTGTATCAAGTTTTGCGTTACTTTCATCTTTTTGGTTTTGTTTGTGAATAGGCAACATTTCAGCAGAAAAATATGAAAGTCGAGTGCTGTCATATAAATTTTTATAAGAACTAGATTTGAAAGATGACCTTTCCCCAACAAACCAGTAAATATTAAATTAGATTTATTTCATCATATTTCTAGAGAGTGAAATAGAATAATTCAAGAACTAGTCACTCAACAACATGAAGCGCGAATCCATTCTTTGATCGTAGTGTCTATCAGATGACAGAGGCAAGACATATAATTTAAAAGCTCTGGAAATAGTGGCTACGGTCTGGAAATTCCCGTCAATTTTTTACTCGAACTTTTTGGTCGGAGAACAAACATTTGTCACAATCCGTATTTTCTCCGCCACTACATTCGAAATTTCGTATATGTGGGGGCAAACTAAACTGTCTGAGTGCATATTATACCAAGCAAAATTTGAAACAAAAGTACCAATGGTGATAATAATTAATCTTCAGCAAATTACTAGCCTACATTGTCTAAAAAAATCGGGACCTAAAAAAATCTCAAAATTTTGTTATAAAACAAAGCCTTGTGGGAAAGCACGAAATGGATAAAGCTTGTAATTTATTTAACGGGTTGCTTGCTTTAGATGAGACTACCATGTGTGCAGAATTTGAAGAAATGGTATTAAGAAGAAGCATCAGTCGTGCTTGCAATATAAACGCACTGATTACGTAACGGGCCTTTTGCGGTTCTTTTTAGGAAGCGCGCTAAAGAATCGGTAGATTTCGATTACAGTAGTTTGAAAAGCTACGAACAGATAGATATCCATCGACACACATGAACTGACGGTTAATTTGTGATTTCACAGTAATTATTATTTGTTTGTGGTAAGTTGTACAATATGCAAATGCACTAGAGAGTTACAAAACTTAATTTGGAAAGAGGCACACCATTAGAAAAGAACTATTAATATGCATACCTTTCTTAAAATTATTTTAAATATGCCACTAGGTAGCGCAGATTTGGTAAACATATTATTATTTTACCAGACACGCCAGAAAAGAAACACTGTTGTCAAAAAAAATGTACAAAATAATTTTTACCGTGTTTAACCACTATATACACTACTAGTTTTATTTAGACATCACTAAAACTAGGAACGCCTACGATGTTAAATTGGCGAACCGGTTACATCAAACAATAAACAAATTTGATTAATTGCCTTTTCTAATCCTGCACTTTCTTTCAAGACCAGTAATCGAATTAGTTCCGATGAAAATCTTCGAATTCCTTAAGATGCAGCTTTCACGGATCTCAGCGGAATTTAGAAAAGTTAATAAAGGGTAATATTCCTCATAAAACTACAAACTTTTCAGCAAGTTCCGATTGAAAAACGAAAGGAAACCGCTAATAAATGAACGAGATGAGCAAAATGTATGTATCATAAGTAAAAGTTTCGAATATTTGCGCGACATTGATTAAAACAAATATTTTGAAGGTGCGTTCACCTGAACCTAACCCATTTTCGTATTTGGAAAGAGAAATTTAAATTGCGCTCATATTTTATATATATTGGATGCAGGTATTCAGTACCTCTCCAAATATGTTTCGAGTGTAACAAGTGGATCGTCAGCGACGTGCAAAATGCAGGATAAAATTGTCTGATATAAATTATTCATACAATTACTAGAAAAGTGTCTCCGTCATAAAAAACGTGGAGCAATCATTGCAAAATTATTAGTGGGGTAACCGATGTGAGCTTATCAGTTGCGAGGTAAACCCACAATTGGATGAGGGCAGCAATTGTTACAAAAATAATTTATCAGGATCATCGTCATTTATGAGTTTGATAAACATTATCTGGTCATATACGAAAGCAAAACATTTTGGCATTTCCCCCTATCTCGTACCTCATACAAAAAAGAACAACGAAAATACCATAAAATTGCAAAGTGAAACTGATTTGACTGATAGAGGAAGGCTATTTTAATTAATTAGCATAAAAATTAACGCGCCGAACCATGGCCCCCCAAATCGTCCACGGCTAAATCATGGACAAACATCGCGATGTTCTTACAAATGCTTGTATTAATCTAATGACGCGTGAAAATATGACATCATTTGTTTATTAACTTCATTAAAGTTTACGGACTGTATAAGAACAGTAAACGTAAAAAACGGAAATAAAACAAGAATATTATTGCGACTGTTTCTGTTTAATGCGACTCCGGAATTTAATTAACGCAAAAGTAGATTTCCAGTGAATCATCTTGATTCGTTTTCAGTATTTCAATTCTTTCAGATACCGACTCATAACCGCGATTGCAATTTCCGGTTTTTTTCCGGTGTTTACATTAATTGCGAAGCATTGCAGCACTCAGTTCAGGGACAATTCAACCACAAAATTTGTCAAAGCCGTTTGAGTTTTTCGGGTAATTTTTATTGTGACTGCAATTGGTGCGGACAAAAACTGAACCCAGTTTGTGGTTTGACTGATTTGTATTAGAGTGAGGAAACTTTTCGTCGAGGAGACTCCTACAGGCCTTCGAGTTTGAGGTCCTGTGACATGGTCGAAAATTACATCAGTACATCACCATGAACTTAATTCAACATTCATGCATGTTTTTCGAAATCAATTCTGTAGGATCAAAAAAAAAAATGGGAGAATAAGTTGAGTTAATAACAATTTAGAAGATCCAAGGATCAAAAGACCTAAAATCAACTTTATAGAAATTGATTTCTTATACATTCATTTAATTCAATGTTTATGGATTCAATAACAGTATGGTTTTAATTTTTGACACAAATTATATCGACTAAAGAGCCATGGAAACCAAGGTTTCAACCTAAAAACTTGGCTGCATTTATAACCTTCCTCTAAAAAGGTTGCAAATGATGTTTTCCATCCTCAAGTTATTCAAAGCAAAACTAAGAAACCACACCACAATAAGAAGCGCATATGAGTACCGTGAAGAAAATTGGTACTTGGAAAAGTTCTTAGGCCGAAGATCCCTCTCGACTGAGAAGTTTTTCAGACACGTACAAATACAACAGAACTGACTTTTTGTCCGTTCTGTCGTTTACATTGTTGCCGTACCCCCTCAAAGTACCACAAACTGTCTGTAAACATTGGAAGCAAATTTCCCACGGAGAACGAGGTACAAAAAGGAAAAATTTTGATTTCCGAACTTTATATCAATAGATGACACTTTTATCGTGTTCCCTTTATCATCGACGTTATCACCCGTCAGAATGTTTATTTATTCTGGGAAATACGGATATGCCATTGTGGGAATATTAATCTTACCTAAGCAAATGCTGGTATTCCCTGTTGGGATGTTGTAAACAACAATCCAAAACACTGGTTAACCGAAAAGTCACAAATCCAACTCGAATTTGACCACCGAAACACACATTTTGGCTCTTATTCAACTTGGGTATACACTTCACTCAGGTAATCCACCTGACCACCAACTGTAAAACTGACTGTATCAGTGTACGTAAAGCTGCTCCGGTTCGTCGCTCCGGTACAACAAGCAAGCATGGAATAGTCAACTATGAAGCTAGATAGTGGATTGCGGTTGAAAAGGAATGCGCGCGCTCTCGCCACCCGCACTTTGAATGAATCATTTCATTTTTAATAACTAATAGTAAACAATTAGGAATTATACCGAATTTTCATGTAATGATGACACATTTTCTTGTTGTGATTTCAGCGGCGGAAAAGTTTCGGAATCTTTATTTGTTCTCGGTCGTTCTTCAAATATGTTAAGAGAATTTCTGGAGACGCGAAGTTTTATTGGTTGTTTTTAATGTGTGCCTAGAAGCGCATACCTGAAAAAGTTCTATTTTTCTTCGCTGCAACCGTAATCTTGAAAAATAGAACAATGAACAATCAATCTTTGCAGTTAAGCATGAAGCAAAGTGCATTTTGATGTAACGACGTGTTTGTGGTTCAATTAAACAAACGAGTTCACCTATATATGCGTCTATTTCAGTTGACTTTGATATTCAACATTTACAGACTTATACATTAAGTAGGTAGGTACTGACTTCCCGTGTGCTTTTAGTGAATATTTAACCACACGTACAATTATTCAACATTCAATGTTAATATTTAATTGTTTTTCTAAGAAAATTAATGGTTGGTGTAACGCAGCTGCAGCTATTATTATTCATATTTTGTTGAAAAATAGTGCAAATAAGTTTTGAATATTTCTGTCTTAGAAAAGTAGCGATCGAATATGTTAAAATGTCCAGTTTTTATCATTGTGCCCCCATGTCAACGTGATACAGGTATAACAAAAGGTATAATTATTTAAAAACTGTTATGTTAAAATACGCATTCCATCAATATTACTTAAGTTTTAATTGTACGTTGTGGCGTAAGTTAATGTTCATACTTTTGTACCAGACACATAAAACCGCCACAAGCAGAAATACGCTGTGATTATTATTTCGCTGAAATAAAGAGTCCTAAAATACTCACTCCACGTAAATACCTAATAAGTATAACTAAATTCAACAGAAATTTTTAAAACTGCTGTTTAAGAATGTCTACAGAATTCAGACTCACATTCTGAAACAAAATAAAAGTTGACTGCGTTTTCTGTTTTTATAAATACTTAGTATTATCTGCATTTTTAAAATATAAGAAAAAATTAAAACATATATATGTAAGCGATACTAAAGTTATTTATACCTGTATGTATGTAAATTATGTAAAAAATCGTGAAACCTCAAAAAGATAAAAAAAACATTATTTAAATTCTGCCGCTTCTGAAGGACAAATAACCGCATGTTTTATAACGTGGATTTGAAAATTGTAGTTATGCGTCATCAGTTTTCTGAAATGGATAAATTAATATTTTGAGTTAATATTTTGCAACTATTAAACGAGATTTAGTTTTTCACCAAAATTTGGAAGCAGTCTCAGGTGAACTGTAAAATTTGATTGTTCGAGTTATTTTTTGAGACAATCCGTTACATTAAGTTAAAAATAGAATTGGGTTGTTAAACCGCAAGTAAATGCTATGAGATTTATTAAAGTCGGCGTCTACACAGGTTTTGCCTTGTGTTGAACACGTGAGACCGACCAGCAATTTCAGAAATTGCACTTAAAAATTTGTTGAAGTTTATTTCGACAGAACTTGCAATTTTCGTTTTAACCCCAATTTGCGCTCCCAAGTACCGACAATAAAATATATTTGAAATAGATAAAAACTGGAAAACATCCTCTTAGCATTAATAACAAGCTTCACTTCAAGTGTTTATGTGTATACATCGAAAAAATGTCACGTAGAAATTAGTTTGATTTGAATGAGTTTGTCTCCTCACAATAGAGGACTAAAATTGCTAATTAAGCCACACTCGAACAAAATATTCTGAATATTATAATTCTTATATTATCATTAATAAATAAAAACGTGCGTAGTCTCACATTTTCGAATGACTCGTGCTTAATTTAATCATTAAAAAAATTGTGATGACGTTATCAACATAGATAATACTAGTCATAGCACAAAAGAAAAAAAAGAAACGGCCAACTTTGGCATCGAACATGCTGATCCCTTAGCTGCTACCCCAGGAAGGGTTATATCCTAATATCGTATATAAAATTTTACTATACTGTGTTAATTTTTTTGCAAAAATTTGAACATCTAGGGAAAAAACCCAATTCTTTGAAATGATATCCTCAAAATGTTGGTGGGGATGATTAGCCAAATTTCGGTTAGCGTTTAACTATCTACCAGCCCAGTAGTTTCGGAGATTACGTGTCTAATAAAAATCGACACAGACGGCAGACAGACAGACACACGAAAACAAGAAAACGAGAAAACATGAAACTGGCAAATTGCCCGCGGACTCGATTACTTATTATACTTCTTTAGCTTACACTCAGGAAGTAAAAATACAATATTTATTTATGTGCATGGAGAAACATAAATAAATAGTACTTCAGTCACTGTTTTCAAGTTTCGCCAAAATTCATCATTAAACATTTTGTATTAGTCAAAGTGGAAATTTTCGTGGGTACTAAAACATTCGTCAAAAATTATTTAGACAGAACTTCCCTCACCCTAAAGTACAGTAGAACAACTACAGCTTCTCTGAAAAATTATAAAAATTAATTTTGTGAATTTTTTTTTTATGATAAGCCCTATAACCTATAACTTAAAACGAGGATATCTCTGTACTGCTAAAGTACAATTAAAAAAGCATGCTATCCATTGGCGTGAAACAATTTTTCTCATTACTCGTTTGATGTTTGCTGTTATTAGCAACTCGCAAATCAAAATTGCTATAACTATATAATGTTTTTTGTTTTTTTTTTTTCTGTTCTGATGATAATGATGGCCGAAATTTTTGTTAGCCGACGTTTCTTAATATGGCGTCTATCTAATTTATCTACTGTTTCCATATACATAATGGCAATTATTATTTTATTATCATTAAATATAGACGGGTGCGACATTACCGTATTCTTACATTTTCGAGAAAATAGGGTGAACCCTGAGTGACTTTGTCAATAAAAAAAATGAAAGTGGCAGTTCGTTAGCTTACGCTCGGGAACTAAAAATGGCCAAACTTCTTTATATTTGGTCTAGCGCGGAATGCCGGGAAATCGGGTGAACGGTCAAGTAGAAGTTTCAAAAGTATGAATGGATTAAAAAAGCACAAAGCTTCCCGTTAGTAATGCAACATTTTTGCGGCACGGCCACAGAGTTCGCCACACGTCTGAGCTCTTACAGTGTGGTAAAATGTAATGATGCAATTTTTTGTGAAAAAAACAAAAAAAAATGGACGGAGATTCATGAACCACAAGTATATGAGTACGTTTCTTTATATAATTTAAATGGAGTTGTTGGTGGGGATGATCAGATAAATTTTGGTTAGTGTTTTATCATCTATACGACATTCCTAACATACATATAAAATTTGACAACAATGGGTTCAATAGTTTCGCAGAATTTGTCTAATAAAAATCGCCACAGACGACAGGTGACTGACGGCAGAGAGTCAGTCACACAGGCAGACATACGGTGATGAAACGTCGAGAAAACATGATGCCGGATGACTCGATTACAATACTTTCTTTGCTTACGCTTGGGAAGTAAAAATGGTTTCCATTCTGGCACGGAAAATGCAATCAATACAGCAAAGTTCGACTAAAAATATCGTACGGGTGTGGGTTAATTGCTATGCCACTTCGGTGATTTTTACGAGTTCATAACAATGAAGAACTTAAATCCGCTTGCCTGGCCAAGACCTTCTCCCATTGTACAAGTACGAAATAAACGTGTCATTGCAAAAGTGTCGAGGATGTTATCACAAAATTTTGTAATTCAAACGCTCACTTGAAACATACACATATCACGCTTTACCCTTGAATTAAACATTACATATGTAGATACATATCCTTATTTTAACTTATAGGACTTGATATCTAAATAACTTTATAGACCATTTTTTTAAATGTAGGTGTTTGTAATAGATAGTGAATACATAATTATTATTCAAAAATGGGCTCTCACGAATTGATCTTCACTCCTCCTGACTCATAGCGTTTCCATAAATTCATAAATATTTACGACACAATATAGGTACGGCATATTTTTTGAAGAAGCGTTCGTAATTAGGGTTTTTATGATAGCTAGCTGACTAAGAACATCGCTGTGTAAATCAAAAAATGAATCAGTAACTATATTTCATCAAAAAGATGAAAATTATAGTAATAACTACCGCAGCTAGAAGATATTTTGTAATTCGTGTTTGGCGAAGCAGGGAAATATTGGGTGAGAAACTTTTTAATTAAAATTATTGTTTCAGTTTACATTTTTCCACTTGTTAAAAAACATAACACAAAGTTTACCCGTAATTTCCTTAACTACATGAGCAGCATCGCTCCGTGTTATTTGCCATTATTTACAAAATAAATTAGCTGCGGACTACGTTTGAAGGTATATTTGTTTACACTCCACTTGCTAATTGTTATGTTTTCCTTTTTTAAACACAAATAGAAATAAGAGAGTCGTGAAAAAACAAGTACCTACATTACCTTAATGCCAACTTTTTTTTCCTATTAACTTACTTTCTGATGGTTTCTCCATAAAACTATCCATTTACCGGTTTACACTTAACTTTCAAATAGCCATGACGGCATCCGTTTTCGTATTACATTATGCGTCTGTTTTACGCATATCAAATTTTTGCAAACAAAATTTCCAAGAATGTCATATGTGCGGGAACCGAGCTTGTTATTTTTACAGAATGTGGATGTCTAGCGTTACGTTTTTCAACGTTTCGTATTCATCACTTGGCTTTGTTACGAAACATCTTGTCGTGTCTTTGATGTAATAACGTAATTATAAAACATTGGAGGTGATAACCTTAATAAAATGTGTTTTTCACTCTTGTGAAAGACATCTTCTAAAAAAATCAGGACATTAAGTGTCTATTCTTGAAATTAATGTGACTAATTTTTAGGTTCGTGGAAATGACACAAACTTGGTTTTGTCTTTGTTTCGTTATTTATTTACTTAGGAAAAATGGTTATTAATCTCTGAAAATTACTCTAATCTAATCTCAACACGTCATTACATTATTAAAAACGGGATTTTTAAATTTTGTAACAATCAAATAGATATTTAAAAAAAACAATTAACTGACATTAAAATAGTTAATTTGTAGTGGCAAGTGTTGTCGACGTTGTTTTAAAGTCGCTAGTCATTGTAAATATAATGGTATTCAGTATACAACTACATTATTGTTACGTCTGCGGCGGTTTTGTGTTTGTGATATTCACTTCATTTACAACACTGCAAGGAATACACATTGCTCATTACTTCGTTTCGTCTACATTTTAAGTACCTTCTCAGTTCTGATTCTCCCTGTTCTCAATTTTGCATCACATGTATGCAGTCCACACTTTTAGCTTATTCCATACTGCAGTTGCACGAACGCTTCCCATTACAAAATTGTCCCGACTATATTCTTTACGATTCACGTTTTATAGGCTTCACATACCATTATAGATCAGTAAAATGCAATGGAACAGTCTGAAAGAGGCGGCAAATAGCACTTCAGTTTATAGTAAATTATATCGAACGTTATAATTGTATAAACATAATTATTATTTTATTTATGTGATTATGTCATTTATTTAAACGCCTGGTGATTAGTGTAATCCAAATATAGCTATTTTTAAACTGCTTAATAACTTGAACAAATAATTAAATAAATTATTAATTAAAGTATGTTTATCTTAATAGAAAATCATTCTGACTACTTGTGGACAGACAATATAAATTTAGATAGTCATTTTCCTATTAAATAACCGTTATGCATAATTCGTAAAATTGTTATTATAAAAAATATATGCACTTTTAATGATTTTCTTGTGTAAATATTTTTTGTTTTACTAAGCTATTAACGATTGCATTCATTGTTCAGTTTCTTTTAAACTTATTAGAGTAGTGCAATAGTGAGTACACACACATTAATCAAACTTTAACAACTTCATAAAATTTAATAATGTATTGTATATTTCATTAAATTGTATGTAATATTTAGAACTGTTTGATTTTACGATTACGTAACCCATAATTATTGTAGACATTCTTCTAGCGTATTTTATGTTTTAAAATAATTTACAAAGATTTCAGAAAAAACGTTATAGGAAAATTTAGTCAAAAACAGCATTTGTCCAGAATCGAATTTATGAATTTATTCGGAAAATTTCAATTAGATTTCAGCTTCAAATTTAACTTTATCTCACGATTTAGTTATTTCACTAGAAAGAGCAAATAATTCGTCAATAAAGCTGAAACTGATTAATTTGTTTAAAATACAACTTTAGGTATGATTTTATGGTATCCTGTTTGATTTTGAGACAACCAAAAGCTTCCTGAACCGACACCAATTCTAGAAGGATCAAAATGTGGAAGCTAACCCAAGTACGCTATCTTTGAAATAACTGATTTCTAGTTCCAATTAGAAACTTTTCTGCATTTCTTTTCTCACTAGGTTTTTGAAACTTTGAGAAAAGGCGGTGAAAAGTTGTGGAATTAGCATTTCCTGAGATTGTGACTACTCACGCCAAATCTAGAGAGATGACGCGATGTTTTTGAACACAATAGCGTGTGATTTGTTAAAAACTTGTTATTAAACAATTAACAAGACACTCTTTCTATTGTGTGTTCACACCAATTGAAATCGTGATTCCAAAATTTATAATTAATCTGTCAACAAACAAACAAAAATATATACGTATTTATTTAAGTTGCTTGATTACTAAACTCCATATAATTTGTTAATATGTATTTACGTAAACTTAAGGATGTTATACTGCAGTTTAATTCAGTAAACAACAATCGTTTTAAAATTTTGCAGAAATCTTTAGGTTAGCAATACAGTAAATCGTTAATCAGAATTAATCTGTTCATCCCTTTCAAAAACTTAATGACGTCATTTCAAAAGTTTCGTAATCAATTCTTACTTGATTTTACGTAATATGATATTCTTGTAGATTTGTGGTTTAGTTATAGGTATATTTATTTTTGTAAAAAAAAAATGGTCTAACAAATGCAGCTTCTTCGAAAAATGATAAAATTTAATTTAGCGTTTTTTATGATAACCCCTATAAGGTAAGTAAAGATAGGACTCGCCAGATTATGTACAAAATGTATACATAATTGGATCAAATAAATGCATTTACATTTACATTTACATTTACGGAGCAAAACGGTCTGAATGCTACTTCGGGTGAATATCTGTTGTTAATCATCACAACTAATTATCAAATTATTATTTTATTATTATTAAATATAGCTGGGCGCGACACTACTGTAATGTGCAATTTTTGAGAAAAATTTCGACAGTCTTCGTCACACTTCCCTCACCGCTAAAATACAGTTGAACAAATACAGATTCTAAATATTTGTCAAATTTATCTTCACGAATTTATTTTTTTTGATAATAACCCTTACGACCTAAGTTGCATATGCGTCTAGTTAGTTTCACCACATAACATTTTGTGATGACGTCATCAACATTTTAGCAAGGACACGTATATCAATTTGAATAGGTGCAGTGTAATACTATTAATAACAGTATTGTATGCTCAAATAATTTTCAGGGAAATGGGATGGGCAATAAAACATTGTCTTATAATTTTTTTTGAGTAACCTTGCTAGGAATTCAAAAAATGTAAGTCCACTGATAAACGACAACAATAAACTCTTAACATTGGGTTTATTAGATAAAATTTTGAGATCACGTCATTAACTTTTTTTGGAAGAGTACAAACGGATAAATTTTGATTAACTATGCTTCCGACAATCACGAAACGTTTGCAATATATCAGAGAATTTAGTTTTGCAGTTTCAAAGTTAAATTGCACAATTTTGTTCCACAATTTTGATTTTTTTTCCTAAGAATCTGCATGTCTAGGATAATAACTCAAGGTGGATTCATAAATCACGCAATGTTATTTTATAAAATTTAAGTAACATTTATTCGGCAAAATTATAAGATGACGTCAAAATTCAATTTCAAAGTTAAATTGTAAAATATTCTTATACAATTTTGTTTTTTCTTTACCAAGATCTGGGTGCCTGGGGTAAAAATTTAACAGGGATTCATAAACTACAAGTGGATGAGTATGTTATTTTATAAAATTTAAGTAACATTTACTAGGCAAAATTTTGAGATGACGTCATTAGATTGTTTATTTTCCGTATGATACGACATTCCCAAAATGCATACGCATACATATAAGATTAGACAATAATCTGTAGTAGTAGTAGTTTCGGATACGACAGACGTCACACGACAGGCAGATAAACTACAAACGACAAACAGAGGGAAACGGTGGACTTATTGTTTCATTCTCTAGGAGGTATGAATAGAGAGCGGATTTCTAGATTTAATCCTTTTTGTGAAAAATATAAGCACTCCAAAACTTTTTTGAATCTGTAATTATGATACAATTTAACAACAAGTCATTTGACACATGTTTTTTTATGTTGATTTGCTTTTTTTCAGTTTTATGCATTTTAAAAATTGTATGCTTATTTAATGCTTTTTTTCTGCGAATCGGGAATTTTAATGGCATATTTTGTTCAATGTCGGTCTTGCCGGGATGACAACAATTTGTTAGTTACTCGTCTATTGTATGGGTTTTACCTGGTTTTGACCACTGAAGAATACTTACTCAAGACCCCTTTGTGTGAACATGTTTCGACCATTTGGGTAATAAAATTTTATTACAGAACTTAAAAATATTCAGCAGATTTTAAGAATTCAAAACTTTACAACTACAGAGATGTTTTTTTTTTCGGAAATTTGTGGCAAGACCAATATATTTTTACCACAAGGGCCCATAATAACCAGGCGGTGCACTTGGTTACTAGTCACATTTTATTATGGCAAATATATCAATGAATTTGAGGAAGTGGTTAACGAATTTGGCGAAGATTCTTCGTAATCGATTAAAGATTAATATTTTTAAAAACAAAGAGTTGCAACAAAATCTAGCTTTTTTTTTAGCAACTATCAATTCGTATGCGAGGTGATAGAAATGTTAGAAAAACATGTTTTTTTTTTAGTGTTATACATATTTTATGTTTATATCCACATTTTAAAGAATATTAAAAAAATTAATAAACCAATTCATTTTGTATTTTAAATCAAAAATTATGTCATTATTTTTCCAAAAATTTTGGGAGCTGTAGGATATCGTTTTTATTTTAATATATGCCCATTATTTAAAAAGAAAATGAAATGCAGAATCAAATTTCATAATACTCCTAAATTTTTCTAAGGCACTTATGTGCGTCAGAGGCGAGGAAAGTTTTATCTAAATAACTCGGATCAAAGATTTAATAATTTTAGTGAACCTATGTTAACAATACCACATACATCGTAACAGAAACTCAGAAGTTAAAAATTTAAATTCCCAATAAATAATATTTCTAGTGTCTTCCTTTTCTGTTTATCTTTCTTTTCATCGGGGTCTGTTGTAATAAATAAAACACCATCGTCAACATTTTTAAATTTTAAAACTCAAGTAACTAAGTAGGTCTACATTTATTCTCAACACCTAATCCCCACTGGAATTTCATACGAAATATTTTTTATAAAAAAATAATTTTACCTTCTGCATATAATGGTACATTTTTGTAGGAAAGTATCGATTTTGCAATTAGGCTCCTCCCGATACTCAAAAACATGTCTTAGATGGTAATTTCTTGTAGAGAAATAATAAGGATTTTGCAATTAATTTCCACTCCTTTTGTTCTCGACGACTAAAAAAAAATATCACAATTTAGATAGAGCGGGTGGGCGGGGCTTACATTTTGCCTTGTTTTCTAAATATGTGTAGTCATCTTTTCACAACAAGAAACTTAAAACATGTTTAAAATTGTAAATTTGTTTAGGGAAATATCGATTTTGCAATTACGCTCCGCCCCTCGGTCTGACAACGAATGGAAAATTTATCACGATTGAGATCGAGACGGATGGGTGGCGCTTCTCTTTTGGTTTTCTTTTTTAATTAATACATTTAGTTTTCTTTGTATAACACGATTACTTAAGAACATATTTCACAGGGTAATTTCTCATAGAAAAATAAGGATTTAATTAAGCTCCGCCCCTTGGCTCACGATCAATAAAAAAAATCATCACAATTGACATAGAGCGGGTGGGCGGGTTTATTTCTTGTCTTTTTTTCTTAATATACATAGCCATCTTTTCACAAGAAGAAACTTAGGACACGATTAAAATGGTCAATTTTGCAAGGAAATATGGATTTTGCAATTATGGGGCGGAGCCTAATTGCAAAATCGAACTTTCCTTTTACAAATTTTCCATTTTAAACATGTTTTAAGTTTCTTGTTGTGAAAAGAAGTTTACACATATTAAAACAAAAAGGCAAATAGTAAGCCCGCCCACCCGCCCTATCTCAATTGTAATTTTTTTTTATTCGTCGAAAACCGAAAGGGCGGAAATTAACTGCAAAATACTTATTTCTTTATAAAAATTAAAAACATATAAACCCCGCCTACGCACCCCCATCTAAATTGTGAGGATTGTTTTTTTATTCTTAGGAACTTAACACACGTTTAAAATGATAACTTTTTGTAAGGAAATATGGATTTTACAATTACGTTCTGCCCCTAGGTCTGCCAACGAATGAAAACTTCATTACTATTTAGATCAGGGAAGGTATGGGTGCGGCATAACCTTTAGTTTAATTGTTTTTTAATATACATATCTCGTAGAGAAATAAGGATTTTGCAGTTAAGCTCCGCCCCCTTGGCTCACGACAAATAAAAATAAATCATCACAATTGAGATAGGGGCAGGTGGGCGGGGCTTAAATTTTGCCTCTTTTCTTAATATGTGTAGACTTATTTCGACAAAAATAAACATAAAACATGTGAATGGTGAATTTTTGAAGAAATCAACTTAAAGCCGCCATTTTTCTTCTACAATCCGTTTAAATACGGAACTTCAACGTCAAAAGCAAGTTTATAAATCCCACTTTAAGGTTTAAGTCACTAACGGCTCGTGATCTTTTGAAATGAGGGGACACAGTTTGATTGATGAGTTAAATATTAAGAGTAAGATATAAAAGCGGCTGTTATTACCAATTAATAGACAAAATTGTGTAACAAAAATATATAAAAAAATACATTCAATAAAAGTTAAAAAATATTATATCTTTTTACCTTCTGTCAAAATTTTACATCGATGTTGTTATGTTGAAATGTCTGATTTTTTTTTACAGAATTTAATAGGAGTAATTTATAAAAATACAAGTCACACAACATACACAACAATCTTAAAGTTTTTATTTCATACTATCTTCCACTCTATCAGTTCTATCACGAGGAAGTATTTTATTTATAATTAAAATCTAATTTTTTGTTTTTGTTATTTACAAAATGTTTAACACTTCATTGTCAAAATTTTCAATTGTTTGCGTTCATTTTTTTTTCAGTTGATAGCATCTCAAGTACATTTAATCTGTCCGGAATCATACTTCATTACTGAGGAGTCAGACAAAACAAAACGATTAATTATTTTTTTCCAAACGCACAAAAATTTATCATATGTGTCATGTCTATTAATATATCTATGAAACTCTCTCTTATTTTGTTATGAACACTTTTTTCTTTATTAATAAATCGGGGATGGCTCTTCCTAAGTTTTTCACTACAATTTTATCGTCGTAAGACAGAAGACGATAATAAATATTCAACTGAATTCATTATTTTTATTTCAAACCAAACAATTTCACTCGTGCAGAGCTCCCATAGTTGAATTACTGCTGGCGGTCACTATTACAAGTGTGACCTGATTCCAGCCAAATACAGAGACTAGATGCGAGGTTTCCATGGCAACAGTGTAAACAAAACGTCTTAAAAGAGTCATGATTTGGTCTCCGCTTTTATCGAGACCTTACCAACAATATATCTAAGACACAACATCTTTAGATGTAAGTTTTGATACAATTGAATTCAAATGGAGCGAGATAAAAAAATTAGTTTTCGTAATTATGTCACAAACTTTCGGGTAATTTTTTAAGTATTGAAAATTATTGTTTTGCAATGTAAGCTTATCGGCCATTCCTCTAAAAAATGTATTTCCAAAAATATTTTTACAGCGCATTAAATGTAAATTTTTCCAGTTTTGTCAAACCACTTTTATTACTAAGACGGATTGTTAAAAGTATTGTTTGTTAAACCCTGTACTTTAGGTCTGCTTTACTTTAGTAATTTGCCAAAAATGCAGCTACCGCAAACAGGAATTAAAATCATCTGCAGACCATTTTTACATATTTTGAAACAGTCTACTTATTATTACGGCATAAGAGAAGTAATGATGCAAATTACCTATTTCCACCGATTATCACTGATTTAAAAAATATGAAATAATGTAGTTCTTTTCTTTTGAATGTCAATTAAAAGTTTTAGTAGTCGCCAATTATCGAAAGTTGCAAATTTCATCTCATTACAGATGACATAACGGAATCATCAAATTTAATGGGTGTTCCTGCTTGTAAATGAATTGACCAGGTGATGCAACGACACCACAGAGGCTCTTTACTGCATCACCGTAAACATAACAGTACACTTCAAACGTGCCAATATCGATCCATTAATCAGTGGTTTGTTTTTGCGGTCTGTAAGAAGATAAACGTTGTAATTTGGATAACTTCATGCATGTTTGAGTTTCTGTAACGAACCAATTACGCTTGACCGTCAAAATGATAAAAAGCCCCCGTTGAAGTTATGCAAATGGAGAAGCCTTTTATTTTGCATTTTCCGCGGCATTTGTGGTGTAGCGCCTGTAACACTGACATAACCCCGGTAACCAGATTGTGGTCTCGCTTCAAAAGGCATATAATAAGACGTTTAACTACGATCCAAAACGGGGACAGCCGTAATTGCGAACGTGAACATAAACCATGAACTTGAAAATAAAACTACTTATTTTCTCCAGGGCCCCAAATATGGCGAGGAAATTTTCGCCATTATCCTTGGAGGTTTATCTCGCACGTACTATTAAAAATCCCATTACCACACAACAGACGGCTTTGAAGTCACTTGGTCGACTTACTTTAATTAAAGACCGGGCGGTTTGTACTTTATACTTTATGATATGACGTAACCCGACAAACAACATCCTCTTCTGCATTCCCAAATCATTAAAATATTATTCTGTGTGTTTTTCTTGTTTGTCCAACTTCAATTGGTCATGGGAATGGCTCAAAATTTGCTGCTCCGACGTACCCTTTACCGGCTGGGCCATGAAAGCCTTACCGACAAATTCGCCGAAATCCCATTAATGCAAAACACCTCCCAGCTATGAAAAATAAACCGAAGTGAAATTGAGCTTGCAGCTATTTCTATGTTCGGTAGGTGGATCTTTGACACGGTTTTAAAGAGTTTTTAGGTGAAACCTCTCGTCCTGTGCCTCATGACCAAAGAATGCGAAAAAAAACTTTTCTATTATAAATTCTCGCTTGTCGTTCCAGTTTATACCTGCGCTGGTGATGAGACAAATTGAGAGCAAACGTGGTCTATTAGCGCTACCCACAACTCATCAACTTGGTACATCTGTGGGCGGTTTCATTCATAAAAAAATTATGATTCCTGCTGGTGCTTGATAGTAAAATTGTAGTAACCCACTTTACTGTGATTTTGGAATATATCAGTCATCGTTAAAGGCGGACTGGTCGTGTGGAGGAAGTTGGGGATCAACCCACGGGAGCAAGTACAAGAAAGTTTAGAGACAGCTGGCCTATTGGCACGTTTTAAGGGAAAGATAAATTGCGGCCAAGATCTTTATCACTCCTTATTATTCCGTTCCTCTTTGAATTTTTTTTAATAATCCACAAATTATTCATTGGTCATATTAACATAAAAAACGAAACTGCTGAAGTATGTTTATTTATATGTATATTTTTAGAACGAATTGAGAAAATAAAAAAAAGTTTACTGTTTAAATTAATTTCAAGCTAATGAAAGTCGGAAAAATATTTCTGTGCACTTTCGATTAAACTAATTTCATGTAATATACTTTGCATGCAATAATTCACATTTAGTGTACGAATAATCGGTATCTAATTATCTAAAAAAAGTCTCTAATATTATGATCTACAACTGTTATTAAGCAGTTACCTTGAGGTTTTTTATTAATTGTAACATATGATAGAGGCAAAAGTGTTGTGGTAATTACCGCTCCCATCTGTGGTTCCACATTTTTTAGTATTATGTGGAATCATATACTTTTTTTCCAAGATATAAGGCCCACTTGACATGATATTAAATTTAAAATTAGTCTTGAGATGAGTAAAATTTATAGCATGTGAAAAATCCTTAAATTATCAGTGCACTTACCTTTTTCACAGTATATGTGCTAACTTTAGGTTTAAATTAATTGTGATGTCTGCCAGGTCTACTCTCTGTTTTTCTTTGAAGAATTATGTGTGCAGTTAAATTCAAACACTGAAGGATTCGGAATCATTAAATAGTGACAATTTTGTTCTACACTCTTTAGTAAAAAATTGTCCAGTGGGCTCACCATTAATTACCCGCATGTTGTAAACAAAGCTATAAGAAAATTTTATTTTTAAAAGTAATTAAAATTATGTAGAAAATTCTTAACTAACTAAATAGTGACATAATACCAGCTTTGTGTAATCTTGAAATTAATATAACGATAGGGGTGAGCGGAAGAAAATTGTTATTGAATTTTAACTCGTTTTTATCTTTTCCTGTAGAATCTATTTTAATAAGCGAGCGTATAATATAAAGGCAATATGTCTTTTATAATTCCAGATTTGTCTCTGCAGGAGAAGTGTTGTATTATTAACGTATAGTAGTATGATAAATATCGCATTTAATATTTTCTCGGTTTTCTCAAACTGACATCTCAATTTTCTTATACATACATATAAACAATAACGTTACGCGTTACGAAAATCGGTAATCAAAATCGGCGTGGATAAAACTCAACAATTCATTTCTCAGTAGTACTAATTTACACGACTAACTATACAGCGATTATGTGCCGAATAATTCCGACTCGACTGGAATGGATTTGACTAAACCCATCTTCTCTCAACATTAAATGGACTCTATTCGCTGACTCTACTCGTACATTGCCGTACATACTAGAAAACCCTCGAGAAAACCCATAGGCGTCGTATTGCGGCCGCGTGTGAGTTTATTTCATAACAATAATTCCAATTTTTTGATGTTTAACATGAAGATAATAATTGAATCTTTAAAAAAATATTTATTAAAAATAGGTCTTCCGTTTCCGTCCGTCCATCGTCTGCCTGTCTGTTCATCGCGTATATCAATTTTTATTCGACAGGTAGTTTCTCATTATTGTAAAATTTTGCATGTATCATGTAGTCGTAGATGAACTAGATAGTCCAAAATTGGGCTAATCGCTTTCAGAAACAATTTGATAACGTCTACTCAATTTTTTTGGTAAACGTAGAAAATAACACACTCCTGTACGTGTGGTTTATGAATCTGCCTTGATTCTTGACCCTAGGCATCCAGATTATTCGCAGTAATTCACTGCGAATTGAAATACAACATAAGAGGCAACCACTCCTGACGTATTTACGGATACTGTGGTGACCAAATTTCAATCAAAATTTCGCGCTGAAAAAAGCAGCGGAAATAACATTTGACTAATTTGAATTTGAAAAAAAAAAAAACCAACCAAGAAAATCGTTAAACAAAGGCAACCATGTGCAGTATGCACGTTTAGCGTTTTTTGTGTTGTTGGTAGCTCTCCTGGGGAATTTCTGTTGAGAGGGTTGGTAGAAGTTTATTTGGAGGCTAGAGGGGCGAGAGGCGTCACTTTTGGTTTGTTTGTTGTGAGTGAAGCCGCATAGTGAGTTAGCTAGGTTAAGTTTAGTTGTTTTGGTAGTGACAGTTAGAAAAAGGGAGGAAGCCTTTGTTTAACGAAAATTAATCGTAACGACGACGAGGGCACAGTTTCCCAACACGCGTAGCTAATTCTTGCGGTTTTTCGAAACGGAAATATGAGAATTTTCGACCGACGCTAACACGTGGTGTAAATTTATTTTATTGTTCCTAAATTCACAGTTCATGTTAGGATTTTAATCGTTAACCAGTTCTAACACAATTTAACAGTCACGAATTTGTTTAGATCAAGTATTTGTTAGGAGATTTCATGAGATTCACTTACTCAGGATTCATCCTTTGTTTATTAAGCTATGAATAAGGCTTCTGGATACTTATACTTAAGTCTTACGTTATAACATTTCTTAATTCCTCACACAAGATTGCTAATAGTTCATGTAGCTAAATTAACCCAACATTGTCCCACTCTGGGAAAAGGAGCGTGAAATTGTGGTAGAATTCATATTATCGTGAACTGAGGTACGGAGGCATTAAAATATTCTACCCTAGGTAGTTATTATCATCATGTCATCATCATATCACACAGACATATTTTCTTGCAAACGTTGAAAATTATATAACCGAGACGCACATTTCTCGCAACGCTGGATGCATTTTGTGTTTATTTATCATGTGTTTGTTTGGGATAAGCTGGGGACAATCCACGATATAAACTCTCAAAGCTAGTGGTTTTAAGTAACCAATCACTTGGATAAAGCACCATTTAACATAATGTAAATTCTTTGTTTGAATCGTTGATAAAGTGTGGCATAATTTAACATCATGTACATTCTTTGTTCTGACAGCAGCCATGTTGAAGGAGTATTTTCAAATCGAGCACATGTTTGAACTGTAAAATTTCGTAGAACAAATTAACAACATTGTGGGTAATGTGGGACGTACATTTTTTTTCTTCGATTTACACCATTATTTGCACAGTGCCACAGGATTGATCACATTATTGGGAGACATATTTTTGGCGCATTTTTTTGAACGATGCATTCGTCCGACGCCATTTTGAATCTTTCGATTGTCTGCTATGTTTTTTTTGTGTTTGTTTGGGGGAATGTAAAACGAAGGCCCACAATGCAGATGAATAACTTCACTTTTAAAAATTAACCAATAACTCGAATGGACATGAAATATTAACCTCATGTAATTTTGTTAACTTTCCAATTTTTCACCTCATACAATTTTTTTTATCTCACAATTTTACCTTCAGTAATTTTCTTTATTGTAAAATTTAAATTGAACGTAAATTTTCATGCCCTGCATTTCTTAACCTCACGTAACTTTTTATCTGCACAAGTTTTACTTCACCAGATTATTTTTTTGTTTTATAAATCTTTGCTAATTTTTTTACCATTCACGAGAGTGTATGGCGAATTTAAATGTTTTTTATTGTTTCTTTTGATTTGTCGTTTAATATCAGAGTCATAGAAATTGAACATTTAAATGGAACTGAGTTAAATCACACAGAAACACGTGCAAGAAGCAGAGTGCGCGGTTCCTTGTTGAGCTGGCAGTCCCGCCATCTGCACAAAGGATGCAGGCCTAGTATAGAAGTCAGGGGCGGCCGGGATGACGTGATGCTGTTGGCTTCTGTCCATATCTGGGGCCAGACCACGAGTTTGCGAGTGTAACGGCATGTTCGTAATGGAGAGTGCTGTGCGGCAGTACTTGCGATAGAATAGAATCACCGTCGTGGTAGGAGAACAGTCATAACCAGGAGCCCCAAACTCCGCTTGTCCTACAACGCCCCCTATGGGTAATTTTGTTAATAAATGAAGTTAATATAATTCTATCGCCACACTCTTATAGCGCTCTAGTGCCGCTGCAGCTGCATAGAGGTTGTTTATTAAAATTTTATTCTCTTGTTGATTGCCATATTTTAAATTTGCCGCCATACGCCTGTAATAACTTGTGTATTTGCATTCAGATTTTTCTTTGTTTTTATTAAATTTGTGATATTCAAATATTTGCATTGATTTAGAACGTTTAATTTGATTTTACACAAAGTTACGCAAGTTTTTGTGTAGCTGAGCATTAAGAGGTGTCTTCAACCTTTTTTTTTTGTCAGTGGAGGAATAAATAATTTTGTGTCCTCCATATATTTTGTGTTTTATTTAGCGGTACTTTTCCAACCTTGGGTAGGATTATTTTTATTCTTTAGACATATAATACAAATTTTCATGGCAACAGCGATGGTTCAGTGGTGGCGCGCTCGCTTCGCAGACAAGAGGTCCGGGGATCAATGTCGAGCTTCAACTCTTTTTTTTATTCATCAAATCAACGGTTCATTCTATTTTACCAAAAATTTGGGAATACAGTAGTGTTATTATTAGTAACAGCAATTTTGTTATGGACATTCATCAAATGCAACATCAAAACTTTAAGGTTAACAGTAATCAGTTAACTGCATGAATCTGTTTTATGATATTTATGTTTCATAGTAACTACCAATTTTGTCACGTTAAGTTTGCAAATATATGCAAATATCTTCGACTATCAGTATTCACTTAAAGATATAATATACTTTTAATATTATGTAGTACAGGATGTGATGTAAGTAAATTGCTACAGTTAAATGGCCGCCTCCAGGCTGCCGAAGTGAATCATAAACCATAATTATTTGATATTATGTGATTTTTTGCAGAAGCAAAATTTTCAGCGCAGCAAAAAAATTTCTCGTCAACCGGACTTTTTTAAATTGACATTTAAACATTGAAATGTTACGTCTGCCTGAGAGTAAAACTTTTTTTAAAGTAGATGGTTCACAACCACTTAGAAAGAGATTAGGTAAGAAGTAGTGAATTCCGCTTCAATTCGAGAGGATAAAAAGACTAAACAAACTAAACATAAGTGAAAATGCAACATTCTCTATTAATTTGTAAAAACACAATTCACCGCACACTTCAGCAGAAGTTCAAATCAGTGCCGGATTCCAAAAATTTGAAAACATTAAAAAAAATGCTACATTGTTTCTTTTGTAATTATATGAAACTTATAACAACTGTAAAATCATTGTTCTGACCTAGAGACGCCTTTTCGGTTTATACATACATTAAATCATCACAGACATATCAAAGTTTATATCAGACTGAAAGAAATTGGCAACTCATTCAAAATAATTTTGTAACAGCTGTCACTATATAATCAGAATATATAATATTAGTAAATGGACTAATTATACCGAATAGAAATGAAAATAACTGAAACATGATATAACAAAGAAACAAGAGATTCAGTCTTTAACTAACAGTAGTTGAATTCGTGCAACAGTTACTCTAAAAGACCCAGGGCAGTCTAGTCACTACAAATTACTTAAATCATAAAAGTCGTGATAGTAATTTTGTACAATTTAGGAACAGTTTTACAGGAAATATGACTATAAAAATTAATCACGGTATTATTTTCAGGAAGATTCAATTATGTTTGCATAATTCTTATAGAGAGGTTTCCTATCTCTATCGAGAGAAAATTTCGTTACCTTATACTTCAACACTTATTAAAATTTAAATTGCTTTTATAATGCATGTTATAAGTTTCCTTTTTTATTTGAGTTACTAAGTTTATTCAATATTTTAACATCGATACTACCTCTGAAAGACAATGCAAAGATCTTTATAACAGCTGGGATACGTTAAATCCATGTTGATGGGCGATGAACTACATTAAAATAACAACGCAAGACCTTAACTCGACATTTTTATGTGAATTCTTTGTTAAACCTTGCAAATCATCAAAGATACTATCATATGTGTAATTATGTGGACCGTAACAGTGTGAATCACGTTTAGAAGGTCGTGAAATTATTTCAGACCTACAGTAAAGATAATATATTTTTTAACCGTGACCTCTTGATCCATGAGACAACCACCTCAAATATATTATTAAATCAATAAGTTGTCTTTAAGTCGCCGGAAGATGAAAGATCTTGTCTTTCTGTCGCGACTTATTTTTATTTAGAGATAATGCGGCCACTATGCAATATTGCAAACAACAATTATGAAGACTTCAAAGAACCTTGATTAGCCAATCAAACGTGACAGTCATGTGGAAGCTCGAGTATCAAATTGAAGGAGATAGTTTAATCGCAAAGAAATGAATATGAGAGGATATTATGCATCGAGCGTTGATCGTTTTATTGTTTTGTCTATATACGATAGTTTTGTGCTATCAGTGATTAGATTTTCTTGAATTGATTAAAAATCAAGGTTGATGACTCTTTTTCCGGTCGTCTCTTTAGATGAAAATAATTAAACGTACTATATTAGAGGTCATCAACTTCAACAACTTTTCAAACAATTACACATAACAAGGTCTCTGATGAAAATTAAATAACGGCGCAACAGGAAAACGGTCTTTAAAGTTTGAAAGTAAAAGCTAACTCTATCAGTTCACGTTAAAGGTCTCCTGGAATGATATTCACCTGTTTTACATGACAATTTAAAATTTGTCTAACGAAAGTAAGACATAAAATTCAATAAAAAAAAAAGGTGACACTACTGAACACGATATTTTGAGTTACAAGTTGAGTGACAGAGAAAGTTCTTGTTCCATTGGAAAGTTTCGACGACAAAGCTTCACTTGGCAAAAATTACGTAAACCATCTCTATCACGACTTGTTAAGGACTGTCCATGTTTTGCTGTTAATCAGCAGTAAAGTCACGACCCATCTGAGCAGCAGATGTACTTAATTTTGCTGAATATGACAGGGCGTGTACCAAGTTTGCATTTAGTATGAACCCGGCTACATGCAGAAGAGCCGGTTTTCGAGATGCCAGGATGTCCGTGAACTTGAGCGAATTGAAAATTCAGAACCTGTTTCGAAAGTCTTCGTCGGTTTACGTGTAGGTGAGGAAGATTTGTCGTTCGTTTCATTGCCACCTCGGCTGTTGCCATTGCGTAAGGAAATGAATCTGAACTGGATAAGCAACAACAAACCCATAAAAGGAAGGAAAGCGTTTGTAAAAATTTCCTCAATTAACTTGGTTGAGAGGAGTTTGTTTAAAATTCTTATTAATTATCGGCGAGGTGCTGATTTTATTTGTTGTGTTGGGCAATCACTGCGCATTTACTGAGTGATGCCGGCAAATTTTGTTACAGTCCGAATCTGCGGTGACGCAAAAATAAATTAAATTGTACGATTCCACTAGACGAACTCAAATTGACGGAAAATAAACAGTTGGATGGATATTAAGTGCGTATGAAACATTTTGTGGAAAATATTTTCGCACATTTTAATGAATTGTTACGTCGAAGTTTCGTCTTGGAAAGTTTTTCTCCGATAATGTTGTTGTAATCAATTAGTTTCCCCTACTAATTTTCCTTCGGACAAAATTAGCGTTGATTTATCCTCCAAAAAGTTGATACAATGGTGGTAGTAACAGTTACTTTTTATCAAAACAAAAATTCAGTTAGTGTCAAAATAAACGTTTGGAAAAACAACTGCTAATTTACAAAAATTTAGAAATAAATAAATAAAAATAATTTGAACAAATGTTTAATATCATGTTTTGTATATTATATGTTCCATCATCTTCCGTTTGTAACACGATAATTAAAATTTAAACTTTATCCCCTGTGAAAGATTGTTGACGTCACTTCAAAAATATCATTAAATAATACTCAAACGAAACGTACAGCGTGACCTTTGTCAATGACATAACCTGACCTGACCTGTGATACAGGGTTAAAATTTACTCGTACTTTACACATACACGCCATTCTAAAAGGAATAAAAATTGTATGGTAGGTAGGGTTCTTTGAAATTTTGGTAACATACCAGCATTGTTTCGAATATTGATTAATTTCTTCCTATATACCGGGTGTTCAGCTGAAAAAATCATCAAGTTGGTCTTAATTTTTTGTAAACATTGTGAAGTATCTCTATAATAAAGCTAAAATTTAATTGATAACGCTAACAACTTTGTCAGATGTCAATTATACACAACATTATATAGTATGGATTAATAACACATGTTTTAGCTACGTTTTCTTATATCACAAATGAAACGCCAACTTGATGACTTTTTCAATTCAACGTAATATATTTGAAACAGGTAACCAAAGGCTAATTCGACTATTAGCACGTTCTGATAACAAGCATCTGCATTAAAGGAAAATGGATTTTGATTGATTTTGTCTCCTCAAAGCAGAGGAGAAGACTGATTTAATTACAATGGAGCAAACCGGGCCAAATATATTTTTGGGGGAGTCACAAGAAATTTGCTACAAAGAATTAAATGTGGTAATAACTTTTCTTAAAATTAGCGTTACTTAAAAAATTACAAAAATTATGTTGCAATTTAAAAAGAACATAGGTATACGTCGAACGCCGCGTCATATTTGTAGTGTACGAGTTCAAGCTAAAAACGTTTAATAGCGACTACAGAATTTCAATATCTCTATTCGTTCTCAAGATATAAGGAATTTTAACTAGGGCACCTGTATAACTAAAAAATTAACGCTAACATATGTTTAAAGTATATACATATGTATGTATAAGCAAAATTTAAAAATGACGTCATTACCTTAGTGGTGGGGATAATAGATAAACTTTGGTTAGCGTTTTTTGAGAAATTGTCTATCTGATAAAATATCGACATAGACGACAGACGACAGATCGACGATAGATAGACGACAGACAGACGACAGACAGAACACAGACAGACCACAGACAGACCACAGACAGACGACAGACAGCTTACGCCCAACAAGTTAAAAATTCCACACTGATCTGAGTTTGAAATTCACTTTTTTATGAAATTTTCTGAATATGTTAAGTTTTTAATTTGTGTACATTGTAGATACCAGTATTAACATATTTATACGTTGTTGTCATCTTAATAAATATGAAATCAATCTAGAAAATTAGAAAAATAAAAATTAGTATATCATATTATTTTCTGTCGCAAGATCTGTATGAGTAGTATTCACGAATATTCAATTTCTGATCTTGCCGCTTTCTACAGCGCGTAGAACACGAAAATGCAGGTCTCTTGTTCCTACTTGTCTGTCAAAATGTTAATTTAAAGTTGCCTCTCAGTTCCCTCCAAAGCGCTGACGATGTTGCGTCAATTTTTTTTTCTGAATTAAATCTACTTATATTGTTTGCCAATCTTCTTATAAAATTACACACATTTTTTTTTATTTATACAATTCAGAATTTACAATTTACAAACTTGTACAACATATTATTTTGTTAATATACATTAATTTAGGGATATAAACAGTAAATTAAAGTTCATTCATTCCTCTCCCCGTAAAGTTGATGACGTTATCTCGTGTTATGATGAACATATTTTTACTGAAAAATACGCTTTGGAATGTAGTACTACTTGTGTTTTCTAATTATTTTGTCTTTTTAAAATTGCGTATACAGAGTGTCTCAAAATCAATGAAGCCTAAAACGACTTATGTTATCGGTACTCTCAGAACAGTTTCGTATACTTATTTCTGAAAATCTTCGTTCTACATAGTTAGTAATGTTATGATTGGTGTTCCATTGTACTTATGTGACAAAATTATTACATGTATTTAAACCGATCAAAAAATTGATGATTTCAAAAATAAGTAAGAAAATCCTTATTGGAGAATACTTCTTGATTACCCTGCTTTATTCTTACAATTTTATTTTAATGAGTTGTTTACAAATATTTTGCATCCTAGAGGCTTCCGTTCGCACATCCTTTATGGTGTTTAATAGACACAGGTACCTAGTTGTTTCCTTTGTATGTAAGTGGGTAATTTAGCCATTGTTTACTAAATCCATGTAAGAATAGCAATTTAACTACCTAAAATGACCCAAGTTCATTATCCATATCAAAATCTCTTCACAGAACAAACGCTTCTACAAATACATTACGGTTATTATTTCGCGTAAAATTTATAGCAGAGATAAAAGAATTTCTTTCTCATTCCATTTTCTTTTAGTTGGATTCCAATGCAGCATAAACTCTTGTGTTACTTTTTAAATCGAGTAAGAAACCATTCATTACAAAAAAGGTTTTTTAAAAGAATTTTCCACAAATAAAGCGAAAAAATAAAGCACATGTCAACTAACTTGTTGATTTAGTCAACGGTAGTTATATTTTATCGTCACTTTATCTAGACGTTATAACAATAAAATTCATTCCTACCTTCCAGATAAAATCCTCGGTAGTCGTATTTATCTTTAAAATGTAGATTTCGTAGAAAAACGCTCTAAACTGTAAAAATTGTTAAGGTTAATATGAAGTAATAATTTATTTCTTATTCTACATTGTATTGCACTTACTCCACAGTATGTTATTATTACGATATATCTTTATAAAACGTGAAGACCTTTTGAACACATTGCGTAAAAATGAAAGCACGTACGCGACTTGACCTCATACTTTACACATCAAAATGTGTTTGTCATAAAGGCCTAGTTTGTCTTTTAAATAGATCATCGTCGATGTCGTCAATATCCGCCGCATCCGTGTACCCGGAATCGTCATATCTCGACCGATCTGGTGTTCTCGTGCATCTACTTCCCGCCGTAGGACTCCGAGTCGCTAATCTCAGCACCGGATCATCGTATCTCCTCGAAACCAGCGTAAAATCATGATGTGCATCCACCAGTTTCTGCAACCGCGAAATTAATTCGTAATCCGGCATCGGCAGTGCAACACCGAGAATCTTCGCCACGGATCCCTTGAAGCTCTGCAACTGCGCCTCGCGCCGTTGCACTTCCGACAAATTGTCTTTGACACGAGCTAATTCGTCTCGAAGAAGTTGCAAAGAATGTTCACTTATATTGCGCTCTTGTTCGATTGTTTCGCCCGTTGTTCGTACTTGGTCTTTGAGCAGAGTCACTTTTCGGTTGTACTTTGTGCGCAAAGTTTCCGATTCAATTAAGCGTTTTTGTAGGTCGTCAATTTTGCGACCTCGTTCAAGGGCAGTGATCTAAAAAAGAGGATGTGGAGAAGTTGGATTGTCGAAGGTGGTGCAAACCTTGTAATCCGCAGCTTCGGACAGCTGAGAATTTAAATCTCTTATCTGAGATTTGGCATCTGATAGTTGCATTTGAAGTCTGTCAACTTGCTTGACTAACTTCTTGACGCGCATATTGGCTTCGTCGCGCTCGTTTTGGAGAAGGCACTTTGTTTTAATATTGTCCTCTTGTAAAGCTAGTTTACGTCGCAGGAGGTCGAGATGGAGATCTTTTCTTTGAACTTGTTCCCGGAGAGTTCGCACTCTTCTTTGCAGCTGGTACACTAGAGCAGTCTGAAAAAACAAAGTTGAAATAAATAGTCCAGTCAAAACGGAGTTGGAAAATAGACAACGGTGTATTTTGAGTAGGCAGCGATTTTTTTTGTTTTTGGGTTTAGTAGTGAGCTTTCGTGGCTAGGAGTGTTGTCATTCAGCCGCCATCTTAAAAATGGAGCTGCGGTAGAGTCCGTTAAATCATGTACTTCATGTTTTCAAAAGTTTAATGCCTTATCCTAAAGGACTAATGGTTTTGTGAATCGGACGTCGTTGACCAATATATATTATAAAAAAAATCCAGGTACTACTTCCAAATATCTCTTTAATTATTTATTTTCAAGTGATATTTCCTCGTCAAAGAATAAACTGAATTAGTTGTAATTGTTCTAAAGCTGTCTTAAACAGAATTGATTTTATAGTAGATGTTTGATTCATAGAAATTTTATTTCTTTGAGGCAAGCAATTGAAAAGAAGATCGGGAGATGATTTTAGGCGGTTTACTGAGGGCATCTAGTAAACATTTTTGGAAACGCAGGCAATGTTCACTATTTCCCGGACTCACTCATTATTTTTATTTCCCAAAAGAAGTATTGTCATAGGATCAATCCAGCGATTGACTACTTTCTTTTTTTTCTCTGCGTCGATTTTTGTTAGACAGATAATCTCCGAAACTACCGAATCAATTATTGTCTGATCTGATATATGATATAATATGATGCGAAATGATTTATTGATCCAGAAAATTTACATTTTTCCAGGCAAGTCATAAAACCTTGGCTTAATGAAACGTAATTAGAAAAGCTTTTGAACAATTAGCGGAAATTCGTTATCACTATACAAAGAACCAAAAAGTCCTTCGAAGTATGTATGTTAGTAATATACAATATAGTAATAAATTTTGTGTGGTAAATGGTATTTATATTTTACAAAATAACGTGCTCCTGTACTTGTGATTCATGAATCCGCATTAAATTTCAACCTAGGCATCTTTTCAGCAAAAGAATCAAAATTGTATAATATCAGATTAAATTTTTAAAGGAATTCCGTAACTGCGAGTTTGACAAAAATTTTTGGTGGTACAATTATCTGTTTATTCACACCTTTTATCAATACATTTTCAAAGTGATGCTATTATTAACGGAACCCATAATTTTTTATGACTAAAAAGGTTATGCGCATAAAGTGAAAAACTAAAAGTTAAAAAAATTTGGGATGAAGTAACCATTGCATTTTCATTCTCCTCTGCCATTATTTTACTTCCACAAGGAAGTATTGTAATAGGACTTATCAGGTGAATGACTACTTTTATGTTTTCTAGAAAAAATAGTTCTCCGGTTCCCGTCTGTTTGTCTCTCTGTCTCTCTGTCTACCTGTCCGCCATCTGTCCGGATTTTTATTACTCAAATAATTTCCGAAACTACTAGACCAATTGTTCAAATTTTATATATGTATTAGGAATATCGAATAAACGTTAAATAAAATTTGGCTAATCATCCCCACCAACAATAGGTCGACATCATCTCTAAAATTTATATTCGTAATTATTATTTAATTCTAGACATCTAGATTTTTTGAAAAAAAATCAAAAGTTTATAACATTTTACAATTTAAATTAGAACCTACAAAACCGAATGCTCTGAAATCTTCCAAATGTTTTTAAGGTTATCGTAGGCACCATAAATTGTTAATCAAAATTTTTTCGTTCACGGCCTTTTCAAAAAAACTATGACGTCATCCTACAATTCTGTGTTCTTTAAATTTTACTTTTGGCTTTCACATTTTTTCGAAAAAATCGAACTTATACAACAATATTTTACAATTTAACTTTGAAATTGCCAAAACCGAATGCTGTGAAATCTTGCAAATATTTTGAGGTTATTGGAAGTATGATAAATCGTTAATCAAAATTTTCCGTCAGGTTCTTCAAATTTGTTAGAGTTTTGGGGAAAAAACTGAGTTAATGAATCAGTTATCTTCCCTGCGTTGAGGAGATGAAATCAATTAAATTTCATTTTCTTTTAATTGCTGATGCTTGTAATCTGAACGTGCTAATAGTCGAATTCTTTTAAAGTATATAAACATAAACAGTCGAAGTTAGGCATGTGCTGAGAAATTGACAACATCTACATTTTTCCCGTTGGTTATCTCAGTTATCTGTTTTAAATGCATTTCATATTGTCCACACTTGTGCGGGCCGCGCCCCCTTGGAATTTGCATCCCCGCAGGGGCTGCGCGGTTATTAATTACGTCACTGGTTTTAACTTTATACAGGTTATGAAATTTTATAATTAAAAAAAATGGAATTTGTCGGCCTATACTTCAAGGGCGAGGGAAGCTCTGTCAAAATAACCTTCGACCCATTTTTTCTGAAATAGAATCAAACAGACCCAAATTTAAAAAATTGGTCTAAAGAGTTTAGACAGTACTTCCCTCGCTGTCGGAAACTTGACGACTGCATGGCTATTGTGTTTTTTTCTCATTACATTTTTGTAGTGGGAATTTAAAATTGCGATGACGTCATCAACATTTTTGCAAGGACACGGATATCAGTTGGGATAGATGTAGTGTAATACTAAGAATAAAATTATTGTATTCCCAAATTTTCAGGAAAATGAATTGGGTCGTTTTGAATATTGATTTTTTATAATCAATAAAATAACGAAACAATTTACTCACCTATACGGCAACTGAAAATCGTTTATGTATAAACATTCTTAATTTAAGATGACAAGCGTAACAGCATACGTGAGAGCCAAACAGAGAAACTGTAAACAAAACGACCATCGGTTTTATTGCTTCGACTTCCGCTTATTATATAAAACATTGGGTTTTATTTTAATTCTTGACGGTGAAATTCAGAATTGGTTGATTATAAACATGTCTATTTCACATTCGCGGAACCAAGTGAACAAATGCAGGTCTGTAATGTTAAAGTCGATGTAAATAAGCGTGCTACCCTTATGTTTCAACCGAGTTTTTCCTTTAACAAATTTTGTGTCTACCAAATTGGGTTGGTTGGGGTGTAATACTAATAATAAGTGTTGCCTTTAATTTAATCAATAAAATAAATTGACTTCATTAATTTTTTTTGAACCACCTCTTAAGAAAATCTAAAAAATATGAATGGAATGATAAATCACAAGTACAAACTCATCATATTTTTTGCATTTTAGATAGGATTTATTCAGCAAAATTTAAGGGTGACGTCATCAATTTTTTTAGGAGGGATGAACAAATACATTTTGAACAAAAGTTTACCATGCTTATAATAACTTTAAAATATTCCCAAGATTTCAAAGCATTCGGTTTTCTAATTCCTGATTAAATCGATAAAATAAATTCACGCCTTCATTAATTTTTTTGAGTCACCCTGCATATGCAAATCCAAAAATATGATTGGAATGATAAATCACAAGTACAGACTCATCATATTTTGTACATTTTAGATACGATTTTTTCGGCAAACTTTTGAGCTGACGTCATCAGTTTTTTGTAGAAGATAACCAAATATATTTTGACTAAAAATTTATTATGCTCTTTATAACCTTAAAACATCTGCAAGATTTCAAAGCATTCGGTTTTGTAGTTCCTGATTAAATCAATAAAATAAATTTACGCATTCATTAATTTTTTTGAGTCACCCTGTATATGCAAATCGAAAAAATTTGAATGGAATGATAAATCACAAGAAGAGACTCACCATATTTTGTACATTTTAGATAAGATTTTTTCAGCAAAATTTTGTGGTGACATCATAAATTTTTTAGGGGGGACGACCAAATGCGTTTTGATCAAAAATTTACCATGCTTATGATAATTTTAAAATATCTTCAAGATTTCGAAGCATTCGGTTTTGTAGTTCCTGAGTAAATCAGTAAAATAAATTTACGCTTTCATTTATTTTCTTGAATCGCCCTGTATATGCAAATCCAAAAAATATGAATGGAGTGATAGATCACAAGTACAGACTGATCATATTTTGTACATTTTAGATATGATTTATTCGGCAAATTTTCGAGCTGACGTCATCAAGTTTTTGGAGGGGATAAGCAAATATATTTTGACTAAACATTTATTATGCTCTTTATAACCTTAAAACATCTGCAAGATGTCAGAGCATTCCGTTTTGTAGTTCCTGATTAAATCAATAAAATATATTTACGCATTCATTAATTTTTTTGAGTCACTGTATATGCAAATCCAAAAAATATGAATGGAGTGATAAATGACAAGTACAGCCTCATCATATTTTGTACATTTTAGATATGATTTATTCGGCAAACTTTCGAGCTGACGTCATCAAGTTTTTGGAGGGGATAAGCAAATATATTTTGACTAAACATTTATTATGCTCTTTATGACCTTAAAACATCTGCAAGATTTCAGAGCATTCGGTTTTGTAGTTCCTGATTAAATCAATAAAATATATTTACGCATTCATTAATTTTTTTGAGTCACCCTGTATATGCAAATCCAAAAAATATGAATGGAGTGATAGATCACAAGTACAGACTCATCATATTTTGTACATTTTAGATATGATTCATTCCACAAACTTTTGAGCTGACGTCATCAAGTTTTTGGAGGGGATAAGCAAAGATTTTTTGACTAAAGATTTATGATGCTCTTTATAGCCTTAAAACATCTGCAACAATTCAAAGCATTCTGGTTAGCAGATTAAAAATTAAATTTCAAAATGTTGTTTTATAATTTTGATTTTTTTTTCAAAAATCTGGACGTTTCGGGTGAAAAGTCGATTCAGAGTTGTAAACTACATGTGTAGGACTATGTTATTTTATACAATTGAAAACCCATTTACTATGTACAATTTTGAAGTGACGTCATCGCATTAGTGGTGGGGATGATTAGACAAATTTTGGTTAGCGTTTTACCATCTACATGATATTCTTAATATAAGTACAAAATTTCACAACAATCGGTCGAGTACTTTCGGCGATTATCTGTCTAATAAAAATCCGGGACAACAGACGGACAGACGGACAGACGGACAGACGGACAGACGGACAGACGGACGGACAGACGGACAGACGGACAGACGGACAGACAGACGGAAATGGGAGACCTATTTCTTCGTCTTCTAGGGGTCATGAAAGATCGAGAAAACGTAAAAGTAGAGAGTCGGCCGACGGACTCGATTACAATACTTCCTTTGCTTACGCTCGGGAAGTAAAAAATATATAATTTTATTGGGGATAAAAGGATAAAGTTTGATGAACGATTTACCGGACTTACGATAAAACATTTGCAAGATTTCTGCAGTTTCAAAGTTAAATAGTAACATATTATTCTACAGTCTTGATTTTTACTTCCCGAGCGTAAGCAAAGGAAGTATTGTAATCGAGTCCGTCGGCCGACTGTCTACTTTTACGTTTTCTCGATCTTTCATGACCCCTAGAAGACGAAGAAATAGGTCTCCCATTTCCGTCTGTCTGTCCGTCTGTCCGTCCGTCTGTCCGTCTGTCCGTCTGTCCGTCTGTTGTCCCGGATTTTTATTAGACAGATAATCTCCGAAAGTACTCGACCGATTGTTGTGAAATTTTGTACTTATATTAAGAATATCATGTAGATGGTAGAACGCTAACCAAAATTTGTCTAATCATCCCCACCACTAATGCGATGACGTCACTTCAAAATTGTACATAGTAAATGGGTTTTCAATTGTATAAAATAACATAGTCCTACACATGTAGTTTACAACTCTGAATCGACTTTTCACCCGAAACGTCCAGATTTTTGGAAAAAAAATCAAAATTATAAAACAACATTTTGAAATTTATTTTTAATCTGCTAACCAGAATGCTTTGAAATGTTGCAGATGTTTTAAGGCTATAAAGAGCATCATAAATCTTTAGTCAAAAAATATTTGCTTATCCCCTCCAAAAACTTGATGACGTCAGCTCAAAAGTTTGTGGAATAAATCATATCTAAAATGTACAAAATATGATGAGTCTGTACTTGTGATCTATCACTCCATTCATATTTTTTGGATTTGCATATACAGGTGACCCAAAAAAATTAATGAATGCGTAAATTTATTTTACTGATTTACTCAGAAACTACAAAACCGAATGCTTTAAAATCTTGCAGATGTTTTAAGGTCATAAAGAGCATAATAAATGTTTAGTCAAAATATATTTGCTTATCCCCTCCAAAAACTTGATGACGTCAGCTCGAAAGTTTGCCGAATAAATCATATCTAAAATGTACAAAATATGATGAGTCTGTACTTGTGATCTATCACTCCATTCATATTTTTTGGATTTGCATATACAGGGTGATTCAAGAGAATAAATTAGAGCGTAAATTTATTTTACTGATTTACTCAGGAACTACAAAACCGAATGCTTCGAAATCTTGAAGATATTTTAAAATTATCATAAGCATAGTAAATTTTTGATCAAAATGTATTTGGTCGTCCCCCCTAAAAAATTTATGACATCACCACAAAATTTTGCTGAATAAATCCTATCTAAAATGTACAAAATATGGTGAGTCTCTTCTTGTGATTTATCATTCCATTCAAATTTTTTCGATTTGCATATACAGGGTGACTCAAAAAAATTAATGAATGCGTAAATTTATTTTATTGATTTAATCAGGAACTACAAAACCGAATGCTTTGAAATCTTGCAGATGTTTTAAGGTTATAAAGAGCATACTAAATTTTTAGTCTAAATATATTTGGTTATCTTCTACAAAAAACTGATGACGTCAGCTCAAAAGTTTGCCGAATAAATCGTATCTAAAATGTACAAAATATGATGAGTCTGTACTTGTGATTTATCATTCCATTCGTATTTTTGGATTTGCATATGCAGGGTGACTCAAAAAAATTAATGAAGGCGTGAATTTATTTTATCGATTTAATTAGGAATTACAAAACCGAATGCTTTGAAATCTTGGGAATATTTTAAAGTTATTATAAGCATGGTAAACTTTTGTTCAAAATGTATTTGTTCATCCCTCCTAAAAAAATTGATGACGTCACCCTTAAATTTTGCTGAATAAATCCTATCTAAAATGCAAAAAATATGATGAGTTTGTACTTGTGATTTATCATTCCATTCATATTTTTTAGATTTTCTTAAGAGGTGGTTCAAAAAAATTAATGAAGTCAATTTATTTTATTGATTAAATTAAAGGCAACACTTATTATTAGTATTACACCTCAACCAACCCAATTTGGTAGACACAAAATTTGTTAAAGGAAAAACTCGGTTGAAACATAAGGGTAGCGCGCTTATTTACATCGACTTTAACATTACAGACCTGCATTTGTTTTATGCGATCACTTGGTTCCGCGAATGTGAAATAGACATGTTTATAATCAACCAATTGTGAATTTCACCGTCAAGAATTAAAATAAAACCCAATGTTTTATATAATAAGCGGAAGTCGAAGCAATAAAACCGATGGTCGTTTTGTTTACAGTTTCTCTGTTTGACTCTCACGTATGCTGTTACGCCTGTCATCTTAAATTAAGAATGTTTATGCATACACGATTTTCAGTTGCCTCTGATACGTATACGTGAGTAAATTGTTTCGTTATTTTATTGATTATAAAAAATCAATATTCAAAACGACCCAATTCATTTTTCCGAAAATTTGGGAATACAATAATTTTATTCTTAGTATTACACTACATCTATCCCAACTGATATACGTGTCCTTGCAAAAATGTTGACGTCATCGCAATTTTTTTTAAATTCCCACTACAAAAATGTAATGAGAAAAAAACACAATAGCCATGCAGTCGTCAAGTTTCCGACAGCGAGGGAAGTACTGTCTAAACTCTTTAGACCAATTTTTTTCCAAGCATCTGAATGTCTAGGGTAAAAATCAAGACAGATTTATAAAACGAAATGTGCAGGAATGTGTTATTTTATAAAATTTAAATAACCTTTACTATGCAAAATTCAGACGTAACGTCATCATAGGGATCATTGGAAAAATTTTGGTTAGCGTTTGACTATCTACACGATATCGGTCTAATAAATATCGACACAAACGATAGATGACACGTAGACGACATACGGAAGGCGAAAACGGGAGATCTATTTTTCCATAGTCTAGGGGTCACAGAACGTCGCGAAAACATGAAAGTAGCCATTCGCCAGAGAGGCCCTATTACAATACTTAAAATACTGTAGTTGGAAAATGCAGTGCATTGATGGAAATATTTAAAACTTCTACAATAAAATTCTGGCATTAAACAAAATCTCAAAGGAAATTTTGAAAATAAGTATATCTATCCCATGAAAAAAATATTAAAAATATTCACTTCTTTTTTTTTTTCAATAAATCCTCAAAATGTAATATCTCAATGATTAACAGATTTATTGTCATGAAATTTTAGATGACTGTTCACAATTTCCTTTATATAATGTAGTGGCAATTTTTTTAAACATTTTATCATCACGTATCTTTAAAAATCAATATCGTAATTATTTAGGGAAATTTCGGAACGCGGTTTTCATGACTGTTTTCAAGTAAAAAGTTCTATAAATCGTAAGAAAATACAATGTATATTATCTACAAAATAAAGGTTACTAGAAAAATCAAAACAATGACTATCCGGATTTTCAAAACGGCGACCAAATGATAAAATCCCTAGTCCCGGAAACTTAGTTTTACACTCTACGAGACTTAAAAAAAATTTGCTGCCCACCCAAAATGCACGGTCTCATAATTCTCATACCGGATTGTCTATACTAAAATTCGAACAAAGGGAGCGATTTGTGTTAAAGCTAAAGGTTGAGTGGAGCGCTTTGCAAAAATCTATTTTTAAGAATGAGTGAAATGTGCTCTACAAAGGTCTTACTTCGCGTAACGGTATGTCATGACAAGTTCGTTCACGACGTAGCCGGGGCAAAGTCCCGTATCCACAGCAAAGCAGCTACCACACAAAACAAATTATTTGATGAATTTCGACCCTGGATTGGTAATTACCTTATCCACAAGCTTATCGCTTTCTAGCCTTGCCAGTTGTTCGGCCCGGAGCAGTAACGACTCCGTATGAAGATCCACTCCGATGTCGTGCGATATCTCATCCATGTTTAAAGCTCTGGCCAATCGATCCAAGAAATTCATAAACTAAAACGTCAACTCTAAAAATATATTCTTTTAGATATTGGTTTTATCTCACGGTGCTTTTGTCTCTTTTCAAGCCGTCCCTCGAAAGCTCGCATGTACTAATTTCGGCGTCAGCTTTGTGCAGTCTAGCTTCCAAATGATTCTTTTCATCTTCGAGAACACGAATCCGTGAGTTTGCTTGATCATAAAGCGAGATTTGGCGTGATAACTGCTGAGTCTCGTGGTTTAATTTGTCTTTCAAAGACTCGATTTGCTGCAAATTTAAATGAGACAAGTTTTAACTCCCGCAATCAAATCCTACCGCCTCTTTTTCTTTGTTCTCGGTTAAAATATCCCTGATCCGATCCTTAATAGTGGCTTCCAAAGCCTCCACGAAACGTGACGGCGTACTTAAAAGAATCGCCAGCGATTCCAAAGTGTGTCTATTTTCACTCTGCAACCTCTGACTTTTCTCTTCCCTGATTTTCAATTCGTCTGTAAAACTTTTTTATACCTGTCCAAACTAAACCGAAATAACGTTACCTCTAAGTTGGCAAATTTGACTTTCTTGTTGCGCTATATTTCCGCTAGCTGAACCTAAGCTTCTGTTCGAAAACGCCAGTTTTTCTTTTAGTTCGGTTAAATCTCTTTCGAGAACACGCTGCTGCATTTCGAGCGATTCTTTTTCCTGGCGCAGGCGATCGATTTCTAAAACCTGTGCCGCCGATTGCCTTTGTAAACATTCTTTGTCTGCTATCGTCCTATCTAAATTTTCTCTACAGTTCCGCAAATCTAATTCGCTAGCGGCTAAATTATCTTGTATATTATTAGAGCGATTTCTTAACCGTGAAGTTTCCTAAAATATTCGAAAAATACGATTAAGTCGAGCAAGTGCGGTAAACTATATCGAAATACCTGAACCAGTTCTGAAGTTTTATGCACAACTGATTCCGGCGTTAAATGAGCAGTTTCGGCCAAATCTAACCCCAAAGCCACGGAAAGACGCCTTATCAAATCCTGCAACTGTAATCTAGCCGAATCTTTCTTCTGTTCTTCGGCATTCAAATCTAACTCTAAATTTCTAACTTTCTTCTCTAATTCTTTGGCTTTGTCGTCATGGTAGCGATTATCTCTTTGCAAAGTCTGTAGCGCAATCTCGCTTCGACCTTGAGCCGCGAAGAGATTTCGTTCTCTTTCTTCTAATTCGTGGATGCGTTTCTTCAATGAAGATATAACAGCGTTTTGTCTTGCCGCTTGTTCTCGAAGCTGGTCTGCTTCCACTTGCAGGTCTAAACATCTTTGCTCGCGACTCCTCATCTGGCTTTTCATTTCAGCCAACTCTGCAGTCAGACGATCTCTTTTGTACTGAAGAGCAGCAAGTTCACTACGTAGAGTCGTCGTGACATCGACTTCGGGATCTTCCATCTACCAAAGATGCAGATTTTGTTACAATTATGGATTTGATTTACTTAGATTGGAAAGAATACCTACCTACTCCATGTCAGCAGTGTTTAAAATCTACTGAACGCGTGCAACAAAATTCCGTGATAGTAACGCATAACAGCCTATAGATACCGCAGTTTGATGATCAATCTAGCAAAACAGGGACAGACTGCGCACGAAGGACGAAATTTCCTTGCATTTATATAAATCAATCCTTTATATTAAAATCTCTTGTTCTTTTAACGGGTGAAAGAGAGTTGGAATCTTGTATTTATGTTCACAGCTTTTGAAAGTATTTTTTTTCAGACAAAAAAAATCGTCAATGGTGAATACAAATTTAAATAAAAAGTCCCCTCGCAGATTGTTGCATTAAGAAAATTGACCCAAATTGATGAAACTATTCTTATACAAAATCGATGATGACAGGAATAGAGCAACCATTATTTTTGGTACCATCTAACGAATGATCCTTTAGGGGTCATGTGAAATGAATTTAATTTTCATTACTTTAAACAGAGAGCGACCGAATAAAAATAGCTCTTGTGTTTACTTGACGACTGCACGCAAGGACTAAGTGAAAAGTAAATCGATGGTGCAATTTGCAAGTGCTGGGTTAGATAATGGTAATACTTGTAGCGAAAATGTTTTTTATACGCACGTGGCATCATTGTTAAGTAAAAAATATGCAAATGGATGTTTCACCGAATAGAAAAAAACACAACAGTTTAAGTTATTAGTTTCTTTTTTTATATACATAAATTTAAATATTTGTGATACTTGTAGCCTGCGGCACCTAACTAATAATTTATCTACCACAGCACTAAAAATACGTTGTTTAAATACTCACAACGTTATCTTTGCAAAGTATTTCAAATATTTGCCAATCTTCTTCGGTATTCCCAGATGCAACAGATTCAGGAGGTGCAGCCATAATCACTCGTTTCACGTAAATTATCCATATATTTTTAATACACTTAATTTGATTTGTTGGTCCCTTATGACTAATTTCTTTGTGTACAGTAAATTTAAAAAGCTCTGTTTACAGTAACTGAACAATACAGTGGTGAATTCACGCCATCTGTGGCCGTATAATCGATATAACCAAGGAGTTGGTGAAAAGGGGAAAATTAAGGTAGACCGCAAATAATAGCCATATACTACTACCACTTTTATTTCAAACGAACTATTTTCTTACATCTAACTTTATCAAGGTGTGACCTGATTCAACTAGTCCCACAGCGAGTAAAATTGAAGTGATTCCAAGAAGAATGCGGTCACCAAGACCACCCTTCAGATACACTGGAACTCCATCCTCTCTTTGAAATTTTTCGTAGTTACGTCTCAGATTTTCAGGTAGTCCATTGGAATACATTCTTTTGAGACCAAACTAAAATTTAAAATGTTGTGGTAAAACTACACACGTTTTTTGTAGCTGAGAATTGGTGGTTTACCTTATTTGGTTTAAATACCCCAAGAACACTAAGTAACTTCGACGTCATGATGTAAGCACTTATCTGTAACTTCGGGCGCAAGTAAGTAATTAGGTTTGATCACATTTGTAACCGTGCCAGATCTATTTTCAATTAAAAGCAATGAAAGAAATATTTGGCAGTTAATTAATTATAGAAAGCATGATGCGATTCGAACACGCTTGAGTCCTAGAACGAATTAAGTCGAATTTCATTCTAAAATTAAGAATTTTTTTATTGTTATTTTTATTTGAAGCAACCTAGTACGCTTGTTTTTCTTTCAATATGAGTATGGCTTGAATTTAATTAAGTCGTACGTATATGGAATCTTTCTAGATATATCCAGTCACTTCCAGTCATTTATGCGAAAACGGTATTATACCTATATATATATTAATTTCCCATTAACAGATATCTACTTTTTAATTTATAATCCTCTATAAATTTAAAGTATTATCAGAAATTCATTGTTATAGGACGTTCACACTAAAACAACTGATAAATTTTTTGTTATTTTTGATTTTATAAACATGTGAATGATTCATTTCAACTGAATTCTGCAAAAACCCCAACCTGTATAATTTATGTACAATACAACACAAATAAAAAAAATAAATTAACTTATTTAGTCACGTCATTTACACGCGCATAATGCATTTTTCAAGTAAATACGAAAGAAATGTTTATAAAATAATTACATTATGTAAAGAGGTTCGTACAAGTATGGTATGTACCAGTACAATCCAGTAAGTAAGTAGTTGAAAAAATACATATGTAGATCTCATAGTCTGTGAAGAAAGCGATATATTTAAAGTTTGTGCACGAAATGACATTAAAGTAATTTTTCCATAGAGGGAAAATTACACAAAATAAGTATTCAAGAGCGAAACTCGTATCAGAATCTGAATAACGAAAAAATTCTACAAACTATTTATGTTTCTGTCATATATCGTCGTTTTGTTAGTTATCTACTCTCAGTAAAAACTATCACATTTCAAATAGCCTTTACGATATTCCGCTGGTTCTATACTTTTGCGTCACGCTGTATATTTTTCTAAAACTAAAATTAATTAAATAGAAAAGGCATATGGTTGCATTTCGGACATGTGTTTGCTTAAAAATAACTAAATAAAAGCAAATGTTGTTAGTACGTAAACCACACATTACCGATTTGAATTTCCGTTTCAGTTTTTTCACTGGATACTTGCGAAATGTAAACAAATTTCCGGAGAATACCTAATCCGTCGATATTATGTGTCATATCATCATGAATCTTTTATGTAGTTGTATTTATTTCACGAACGAATTTTTTTTTCTTTTGATTAAAGGGATACGTAAACATTGATTTATGGTGGAAATTTTTTGTTCGGGACAATTAAGTCTTTAATAGTTTTTTAATGATATAATCAAGAAGAATTACTATTTATTTTATTAAAGACAAAATAAGAGCCCTGAATTAAACTACTTGTTACAAAAGAGTGAAGAATAATTTGCAATATGAGCTTAAAATTTACAAATGTCGCTTTGTTATTAAAGTAAATGAGTTAATCGAGTTTTATAAAAATTTCTGTATACAAAACTTATTTTCTGTGTATAACACGGTAGTATTGTGGGTTGCGTATCACTCTATGTACATTAAAATTTCAAAAATTGTATTCAAAGTTCCGAATCACTCAGCGATTTCTTTTCGTTTACATCATGGTATCGAAAGTTTTAATGAAGGGATTATTTATTTATAATTTGATTAACTTGTCTACCTCTATAAGTTTATTAATTAAATGGTTGAACGTCTTGGTGGAAAATGGTGGAAATGATCAGTTGAAGTATATTATGAATCCTTAGAAAAAATTAAAAGGTGAATGCTTTAAAAACAGCAAATCTTTGGTATAGTTGGGATAACATTACTGACGATAAAAATAACGAAATAAAATATCCAAAAAAAACTGGTGATGATCGCAATATACCTATTAAAACCTTTTTGGAAAAATTATAAAGATGATATTACTCAACTTCAGGGTATAAAAACATAGCGTCTACGTATGTCAAAGATGAAAACCAAAATTTATGGTGTCGATGTAAAAACTTCGTCAATTCCAGTTTTTGTTGATGAAAAGAAAATTTAGCAAAGCATCTGACATAACGGAGTTTCTGTCTGCAAGTAAAAAGTGAAAAAAATACCAATTCCTGAACTTACGCTAATTTCAGTGGCAAACTCGAGTATTGGAATGGATGGAGGAATCATAATAGTGCCAAAATCCAGAATCTTTAAAGTCGAAACGAACAACGACAATAACCACGTGATCGTAAAATTAAAAAGACCGATCCCAATGATCTATTCCTTCATATTTTTTGATTTTCTGGATAGTCGTAAAAAAAAGATTTTTTGGATTCGATAGAAGAAATCGAAAACAATGAGAGCTGAGACAACTAAAAACAATGCAATTGTTTTTTTTATAATTGTTTAATTTTTGCAGTGATGGAAGTGGAAAAGGATAAAATACTGCGCCAAATAAAGATACTGACGCAACAGCTTCACTCATGATTAAATTTGACACTTTCCTTTTCTTGTCTAACGAATCTTTAGTGAAAGTTTCAGCCACTGAAGATGAGCGCGTCCGACCACTCAGGCGTTTCAAAGATGTACGCCGGAAGCAATGCCCGGTGTAGATCTATGGGTTAGGCAGTTTTAAAATCAGTGGTTATTACCAAAATTGTGTATACCAACTCCTTCTGATTTGGATAAGATATGAAAAAATAATCATGTGGTATAAGTCGGGAACGAAAAAAAGAGCATACTTATTAGATAATTCTAAAAGGCTGACAGCTTCGGGCTCCGAGATTCATTTTCATTTAAAAAAATATTAATCACTTGTATCCTCAAATATATGTTTTTTGTAACCGACTTCACCTCGATACCTCCTTGGATTTTTTTGGTTTGTATTCTACTGACGATTACGTTTTAAAAATAATAATCATTATTATTAAAGAAGAGGGTTCGAACGAGAAAACAATCTATAATGTTCAACATGAGGGGATGGTTGAAGGTAGGTTATTCCAGGAATCGAAAACACGATTAGTTAAAAACCCTTGGCGACATTTTCTTCAATATGATTCTTTCAAGAGTTTATAACTATTGGGACGAAGTCGGGTAGAAGTATTGAACGAAAGGAGAGGTTTCAACTTACAAGTAAATATGTAATTTATGAACAATACGATATACATAATAATCAAGTCACCTCGCGCACATCTCCGATCAAAGGTGGTTAAGGGGACTCGCTAGACGAGGTATAACATTTTTTTGGTTTTATGTATGAAAAAATGATATTAATATAGATGTATCATACATCAAACTACAGCTTTTTTCATATTCTAGAGCGCAGAGACCAGTTCAATCAATTAAAAAAATATGGCTGAGAAATATCGTAAAAAAGCACCATTGTATGTTTTCATTTCAAGTTTCAACCATCATAGAATCGCTTGAAAATTCGCACATGGATAAAACATCACTTTTTACAGGGCACAGAGTCATTAAATGTTTGTTAGTGGTACAATTTGTTTAAATAATAATGTGTTTATTAAAATCAAAATATACCACAAATTAATGTAAAATACGTCGAATAATTTTAACAGGAATATCAGAGGAAAATTAATGATTTATTGGTTAGCAGAGTTTTTAACAAAAACTAACAATTATTGAAAAAAATGGGTATCAATTCGACAGAATTTGAGCAGTTAGTTCAGTACTTTGCCGATAGGAGCACCACTAAAATTTACGGAAGCCACTTTCCAGGTAAAACCCTTATCGCCTGCTTTACCATAAGCTGATTGTTAGAGTTCTCGGCTGATTTTTCTAATTTATGGCAAGGAACTCAGTTTTATAACAAGCCGCCAGGACTGGGGGTAGTAATCTATTGTTAAGGAAATTAACTTTTACGCAATGAGGTACTGTCATAAAACCGAATTAAAACTGGGGAACTATAATATTTTTACTCCACTCAGGATCCTGAATTCAATACACATGATTACTAAAAATTCATTGTAATATTGTTGTTAATATATATTTTGCTTTCTTAATTAATAAAACTTATAAACATATTTATAATAATAATAAAAAATAAAATACAGCTTTTGTTTAACACGTATAAGTTGCTAAGTGTATCTACTACTTATCCCAGAAAGGAGGTGTTTTAAAAAAGCCCTATGCCCAGTAACTTCTCCTTTCATTGTTTACTCGAAAAAAGTGCTCGTATATGTTTTCATTTGCCGAGAGATCATTTTCAAAATATATTTATAATAAAAATATGCAAGTCTTGGTGATGAAAAATGTACTCCTAATAAATTATTAAAGTACATAAAAAAATAGAAACAAATTTTATTTATTTTAAAAAAATCTCTCGCAAAGGCAGGTTCCTCTTTCTTCTTGAATCAATTATTTCGGGCAATAAAGCGCCAAAGCAAAATCTGCCAAGTTTATCTGCCATCTTTTTACATATATTTCTTCGTCTTTATAAATTTTTTCTATATTTCTTCCTTTGGGTGTCCATACCACAAAATAAACTTGTGAAATACCCGTAACAAGCATTTGTCCCTGGACTTGAAAGTAGTAGTCATGATTCTTTTTTTAGTTTCAATTATCTGTCTGTCAGTGTACAAAATTTGATTATTTTTTTTCTAACCGCTTCTTCGGGAGACAAATCTTGCAATTTTGAAGGGCATTTAATTTCGACTAATGCACTCCTATCCTCTAGAACCCTGTCTGGACTAGCAGCCAAGTAAGGAAATTGTTTTGAAATACACAAGCCACACCGTTCAGTTTTTATATTTTTATTTATTTCAAAACACTTGACAGCTTTTTCCTCACTTTGCTGTCCATAGTATGTATGACTGTTACTTCTAAATGTACTGTACAACAGAGACTCCACAGTTTTAGCCATTGCTGTAGTCGGTCTAAGTTTGTAAATACGTCCAAAATTTGAAGCCGTAACCCTAATTTCTCTTTCTTTTGCCCAAATGTGCCTGTTGCCTAGTGTCTATTTCAATTTGGTCTAAATTCAAAGATAATTTTCTCAAAAAAAAACCTCTTTGGCTGTGACAAATGTTTCTACATCCATGACAGGATTTTCTACGTAAATTTTTTTACGACATATTTTTTTACGAATACTTTGTCTAAGACGAGCTTGTTTTATAGACGAACAATATTTTTTTGTTATTAAACCAAGACCGTTTTAATCACAATATATTTACTTATCCCCTCTAAAAAATTGATGACGTCACCTCAAAATTTTGCTGAATAAATCCTATCTAAATTGTATAAAATATGATGAGTCTCTTCTTGTGATTTATCATTCCATTAATGTTTTTTGGATTTGCATATTGGATTCCTTCTATTTTTCAGTTTTTCAGTATTTCAGTTCTGAGATTTTGTAATGTTTCGGTTCTTCAATTTTTCCATTTTTTGATGTTTCGATTTCTCGGTTTTTCGATTTTTCGATGGGTATTTTAATTTTTCAATTTTTAAGTTCTAGATTTTCCGTTAATTTTATTGTTTTCCTTGATGTTTTGATTTCTCGATTATTCGATTTTTCAAGTTCTCGGTTTAGATTTTTTGGTTTTCCAATTCTTCGATTTTTAAATTCTTTAATTTTTAAATTGTTCAATTTCTCGATTTATAGATTTTTCAATTTTTCGGTTTACCGATTTTTTTCATTTAAAATGTTTCAATTTTTCAGTTATTAAGTTTTCGATTTTTCAATTTTGGTGTAATTTGAAAACGGTATTAATAATACATTTAGGCGAATAAACTAATAGACGGGCTTGATAAGGCTTGTTTGCTCTACAGTGTCTAAATTGTGTTTGAATAATATAATAATTATCTCGAATATTAAAATGTCAAAAGAATAGGGGAAATGATTATTCTGTGCTGAAGGTATGTTGTGAGCCGCCTGTCATAAACTATCATTATTCTGCATTATCGGCTTACGACGCTTTTATGACCCACGTCCGGTAGTCGTCTATCCCAGCGCGTCAGGTAGATTAAAAGAAGAATTGCTGGTTGCGTTTAAGGCAACAAATGGCGCCCAATTCAAACTTGTCTCTCGTCTAGCGTTCCCCCTTAAGTTGAATAAGAAAGTGAAGAACTCGGTCGTGTTACCAGTGCACACTCCACACAGGATGACCTACGAACTCCAGAACAGGTCGACAATAAATTCTATATAATGTAGGAAGAGTTTCAGGAGATTCGCCTTTGAAAACTCTATACATAAGTATATGAGAAACAAGATAGACTTGGCTTTACTACATACTTTTGCATTGTGTGGAGCTCAGGACAAAGTGTTAGTAGTTGTGACCCCTAGGTCAACATGCGCACCAACTACTTATTAGTTTTAAGTTCTTGATAGAATAACTAAATTTGGGTTATTTTTCCAAGGAGATGAGGTACAATCGCGGACAGTGAATTTCGTCCACACAATTCACGCGAATTCACAAAAATTCACTGTAGTCGGTGCTTTATTGTCATGATGACTGAAATAAAATAATTACACTACTAACTATTACAGTGATTATGTACAAACTATTTCCGGCGCAACTGGGCTGGCTCTTCTTAACATTCTCTGGACTGGTGGTTCGACTGATACCCCTGTTCCAGACGGTGCCCTCTATTTAATCCTATGCGTGCCTCTCGATGGATCCAGAACGCCCCATCGAGAGTTTTCTGGGCCCGCAATCGAGACTTCCGGTAAGCCGCTCCGTCGCTTAGTCGTATTGACGATGAATCATCGGCGTAAGACCAGAGAGTTCTCGACGGCCATTGGCGTCGCACCGAGGCGGCGTAAGGGTGTATTTCGTAACAGTATATAAGATTTTAAAATCGGGATAGTTGTGAGAATTCAGTTTTTTGATTAGGTATTAACAATGGCAAGTGTACCATTCAGATATTCAATTGTAATGTCACGCTCACCATTCTTAAGTCTGTTGTTAAGGTCCGCGAGCAATTTGGTCAAAAATCAAGCTGGAAGCGTGTTTTGTCGTCCGATAGCTTTTCATAGAGGATTCGGAATTCCGTAATGTTGTCTTATTTTGCAAGATTTATCTGCACGTGCTTGGATTGTTAAAAGGATATTCTTAGAATTATGTTTTTATTACTAGAATTTGTTGCAGAATCAATTCTAGTAACAGAGGTAAGCATCGAAAGATTAACTGAGAAAAAGTTTAGAAGAGGTTGGACGAAATGTTCATCATGGTCACTGGCGACTTCAGTTACACCAATAATTAATAAATTATGAGCCCGGCAAGCCCGCTCGGTAGCTTCATTTATGAGTATATCAGGAAAAGAAGTACGTATTGATAGTTGAAGATGTAGAAGGAGTGTTATGCCTGAATTTCTCAACTTCGTTTGCGATGCTTTCTAGATGACTTTGCATGGTTTGTTGTGAGGACTGTTTGTTGATAGTCCCGAAATGCTCAGATAAGCTGTTCGAATGAGCCTCAAGAAGCGTATTGCATTTAGCTATATGATTGACAAGTTGATTTTAGCTGGTTTTAATGGTAGCTATATCGGTGCCAATTGCATTAATTTTTTACAAGTAAATATAATGTTGAGATGAACGGTGGTTAATAGTTGAGATTTTAAGGCAGACGCGGTCAATTTTTGTTTAACGAATCAGTGAGAAGTTCCATGATTCAGCTTTCTGCAATTGAAGCAAGAGACTTTTTGTTCTTGATTTTTAAAGTTCTTTGATCAGGAAGAACAGCTTTTGTCGGTCATAGTTATTTAAAATTGTTGAGCTGATAGTGATATGTATGACTAAACTGAGACCAGTATAATATAGGGAAATCAAAGTTTACTCAACTATGGTTCCTCGGATGAAGGGATTGATTAAAGTCTGGCTAGTTGCAGCCTTGTAGTACACTGATTAAAACAAACTCACTAATTAATTCGTTTGGAATAACGTAAAAATAATCGAAAAACAGAGGAGCAAAATACAGAGGCGTTTGACACCATTCGACGTTCGAATTGATTGGGGAATTTCTTTCATGTTGGAATCAAAGAAAACGCACAAAAATACAATTTTTCAAGCAATCGTCGTGATATAAGGATTCGGCACGTTCATCGCCTCGTCTTTAATCATGATCCTTCTGCTAGACTCTAGTTTGCGTATTTAGAAAGTAAATACGAATTAACGGACAATAATAAATATGAGTTCAGTTCATCTTACATGAAAAATATATAAACTGATCATTATTTGTAATTTGTCAATTTGTCGCATGGAAATAATTATTTAGCAAGAATATACCTAACTACTTGAATATCTAGAGCACAGTAATGTAGGTTCACGGCCAGAACGTTTGAAATTGCTATTTAAATGTGTACGATTCATTTCAATTTAAAAAATCTCAAATATTATGTCATGCCTCAAAATTTAAAGAGGTCGCACATGAATAAATCTCATTAAAAAGAACAGCACGAAGAAAACTAATTCCACTAATTCACTGTGCAAACTTTTCTAAAATTTTATCAGTTTAAAATAACGGGCCTGTCTAATTTGCAGACCACAGTTTATCTTGCAGACTGGGGGTTAAAAATGCTCCAATCAAGTTGAAACTTAACATTTGCTTATTTCTCAATACGAAGATTGTTGGTACAAAATTTCAACCCGTTCGGAGAAACCCTTAAAAACCACCCCCAAAACAACCTTGCAGACTTGGGGTTAAAAATACTCCAATCAAGTTAAATTTTGACATTCGCTAGTTTTTCAATACGAGGATTATTGATGCAAAATTTCAGCCCATTCGGAGAAACCCTCAAAAATCACCCCCAAAACAACCTTGCAGACTGGGGGTTAAAAATCAAGTTAAAACTCCATATTTGCTTATTTCTCAATACGAAGATTGTTGATACAAAATTTCAAGCCGTTTGGAGAAACCCTTAACAACCACCCTTAAAACAGATTTGCAGACTGGGGGTTAAAAATGCTCCAATCAAGTTAAAACTCGATATTTGTTTATTTCTCAATACGAAGATTGTTAATACAAAATTTTAACCCGTTCGGAGAAACCGTTAAAAACTACCCCTAAAACAACTTTGCAGACTAGGGCTTAAAAATACTCTAATCAATTCAAAATTTGACATTCGCTAGTTTTTCAATACGAGGATTATTGATGCAAAACTTCACCCCATTCGGAGAAACCCTCAAAAATCATCCCCAAAACAACCTTGCAGACTGGGGGTAAAAAATGCTTCAATCAAATCAAAACTCGATATTTGCTTATTTCTCAATACAAAGATTATTGACACAAAATTTCAACCCGATCGGAGAAACCGTTAAAAACTACCCCCAAAACAACCTTGCAGACTGAAGCTTAAAAATACTTTGATCAAGTTAAATTTTGACAATCTCTAGTTTTTTAATATGACGATTATTGATGCAAAATTTCAGCCCATTCGGAGAAACCCTCAAAAATCACCCCTAAAACAACCTTGCAGACTGGGGATTAAAAATACTTCAATCAAAGCAAAACTCGACAGTCGCTTATTTCTCAATACAAAGATTGTTGATACAAAATTTCAAGCCGTTCGGAGAAACCCTTAAAAATCACCCCCAAAACAACCTTGCAGACTGGGGGTTAAAAATGCTCCAATCTAGTTAAAACTCGATATTTGCTTATTTCTCAATACGAAGATTGTTGATACAAAATTTCAACCCGTTCGGAAAAATCGTTAAAAACTACCCCCACAACAAGCTTGCAGACTGGGGCTTAAAAAATACTCTAATCACGTCAAAATTTGACAATCGCTAGTTTTTCAATACGAGGATTATCGGTACAAAAATTTCAGCCTATTCGAAGAAACCCGCAAAAATCACTCCCAAAACAACCTTGCAGACTGGGCGTTAAAAATGCTCCAATCAAGTCAAAATTTGATATTCGCTTGTTTCTCAATATGAGGATTATAGATACAAAATTTCAGCCTATTCGAAAAAACCCTCAAAAATCACCCCCAAAACAACCTTGCAGGCTGGAGATTAAAAATAATCCAATCAAGTCAAAACTCGACATTTGCTTATTTCTCAATACGAAAATTGTTGGCACAAAAATTTAACCCGTTCGCAAAGACCCTTAAAAACTACCCCCCCAGACAGACTTCGACTGGGGGTAACCGAGTGAAGTAATACGACTCCTGTCCCGCACGGCGAAGCAAGAGGATCAATTCCTACATTTGAATTGTACTCATAACTATATCAAACTCCTTGTACAACCCCTACAGTATAACATTATCTGAAAACGGATTTCATTAACAAAAAAACTAAATAATTAGTACTAAAATATTCACAAAAATGTAAAAAAAGATGTTTTTTTGTTCAAATTGAACGGAGGGATTTTACTGTATGGGTTCATCATTAAAAAAGTGTGCCAGTATATAAATTAGTACTTATTTCAAAAAATACTTGAAACTGAAAGTCTGTGACTATTGTAACAGTTATTAAATTCAAAATTCAATTTGTTTTAGAAGTGAGGATTTATTCAACACATGTAACACTTTTTAAACCTGCTGGAATAATTGTGTTATTACAATGTAGATTTTTATATACATACGAAAAATTTTAATAACACTTCTTTACTTAGAGCGAAAATAACATACAATATAAATATTGATCTGGTCTAATTTACTCTAAATTTCTTTCTCTATGTGGCAGTGTGTTGCGGTGTTGTCCCTTGGCTTTGAATAATACAGAATCACCCATGGCTGCATTGAAACCAGGTTCATACACTTCTCCAGGTGCCTAAAAAATTAATACAAATAATACAGTTACATTAGATTAAAAAATACACATACACTTTGTATGATATCATAATAATGCTTTGCATCTTCAGCTTCTATCATCAATTCTGGGACATTAAAAACCGGGACATTAAAGTATGCCAACACTGAATCCTTCTTGTCAGCATACCTACAAAGTAATAATTACAAATTTAACTAATACTTTTAATTTTTATTACTTATTCCTAAGCACGCCCCAATCTTCTTCAGAATGATGTCTCCAGTCCTTCATTTTTGGATCTTGCACATCATATGAATCAAAATCAATTCGCTCAATATCTTCAACCACTATTTCAACCTCACCACCTTCAGACCAGTCATAAATTAAAAGTTCAGCATGTTTGCTAATTTCTTTTAAATAGTTTTGTTTGTATGTTTTCTCCATTACAGACAAGTACTGGGGGGTGAGTACTTGTGAGTTCTTTTCAGATGGGATAGCACGTTTTTTGATGTTTTCCTGAACTGTGTGTACAGGTACATCGAGATAAACCACCAAGTGTGGTCTGAGTAGCTCAGTAATGGTATTACTACGAATTTCATAGTATGCTTTATAAGCTACAATAAAAATCGATTAATAAGACTTGTTTCCACTTTATATCTTCACACCTGGCTTTGACAAATAACCCTGCTTGTACATCGCCTCAACAAATACAAAATCTGAAAAACAACATCTGTCAAGGACAATTCCTTGTCCAGTGCTTAATAAATGAGCCAAAGCATCAATATACTGTGAATACCTTAAACATAATTTTTAACTCATGAACATATTAACTCAGTTGATTACTTTGTGTGATACTGCAGAATCTGGAAAGCGGCAGTGTTTCTATGTTTGGGGTTTAAAAGAAAGTCTTTAATGTCAAAACTTCTGCATGGCTCTGGTAATTGTTCATCAAGCTGTCTTAAATCATACCCATACTGATTGATATAAACCATGTCCAAATTAGCTTCAGGTAGATAAAGCATATCGAGTTCATCAGCTAAGGTTTTAGCGAAGTTTGTTTTGCCTGCAGCTACAGGCCCTTCAACTACAATGATCTACAACAAACATTAAGTAAAACATAGTTATACTAGAAAATAAATGCCTTTGAATTTTCATCAAGCCGGGACGTTGTTCTATCAGTCCAGTAGTTCAGAATAGTGTAGGACTTGTCATTGTAATTCCATGGTTGTGGTTTTGGGGGCCTGTCCGTATCCTTACTTCTTATTAGTTTGCTGCTGATTGTTCTGACTAAATTGAACTCGGTTTTCGTAAACAATAAATTTTTCGAACTATTGGCGTTTACTAAACGGGACACGCCGATGCGAACCAGACTTGCCATATTGGCCAATTAATTCGGGAAGGAAATTAGGACTGTTTTGGAATCAGTTATGTAAAATGTGTAAAATTGTAAGTTTGACAGCTGACACATTTGACATGTTGACTGAAGCCTAGTGTAAGAGAAACTTGAGGTTATGTAACTGGGGTGTAAAAAAACCGGTTGGCAGCCCTGTGTTCAGACGATTTTAAAATTACTTAAAATACAAAATTATTATCACGATTTACATAATCCTAAAGAAGAGATTTCTGTATTTTATGTAAATAGTTCTGCGCATTGTTTTATTTTTCATTTGTTTAGTTAATCTTTCCGTTAGACTGGTCGACAGTACGGTTGCTGCGGACGGAAACGTCAATAAACTGTTTAAATATAAATGTCAATTTGTACAGATGTTGAAAGGAGTAAATAAGAAAATTACAATTTTGGATGGCTCCTTTGGCTTCCAATTGGATAAATATGTATCAAAATCTCTCGATGGGGATCCTTTATGGAGCGCTAGATCTTTGGCAAGTGAACCAGAGGCTGTTATTAAAGTGCATTTAGACTATATAAAAGGTACTACCAAATTGTAGACAATTTCTTCATCCCAAGTTTTCAATTTCAGCTGGGTGTGATATAATAGAAACCAATACTTACCAAGCTAGTATTCCTGGTTTTATAAAGTATTTAAACTACACTAAAGAGGAAGGTTATGAACTTATTAAAAAAGCCGTTTCGCTGGCCAAAACAGCCATCGAAAGGGCACGAAAGGAGGGAATAATATCAGGTGGGTGTAACACTTTATTGTTATCATAATCTAATGAATGTGGAGTAGGTGACACAAGACCTTTAATTGCTGGGTCTGTGGGGCCGTATGGTGCGCATTTGCATGATGGATCTGAATATAATGGTTATTATACTGATAAAACAACAATTGAAGTTTTACAAAACTATCATAAACCAAGAATTTCAGCTTTAATTGAAGGTGGTGTAGATCTGTTGGCTATCGAAACAATTCCCAGTAAGAAAGAGGCAGAGGTCATAGTGAATATTATCAAAGATTACCCAGATATTAAGGCTTGGCTTTCTTTTAGCTGCCGGGTATGAAATAAACTACAATTATTTAACAAATTAAGCATCAGTGTCAACAAACTGCTTAGGCACTTAATGAAGTCAGTAATTTTCCTCTAATCCCATGTTGTTCCAGTTGTTAGTTAAATTCTGAATCATTGCAAATGAAAATTTTTGCAGTAAATATTTAGATATGGAGAAAGTCTTTTCCAAGTTTTTATTTTCAAACATAATTCACACTTTCTTTTAAAATGATTTTGAGTTCACAGTTCAGTAAAAATATGCAACCCACAATGCACAATGTAGCTCAATTTATGAAAAGTCGTCTTAATCCAAAGTAATATGTTGACATGCAATTAATCAGATCATTGAAGCCATGCTTATGTGATGAACATGTGACATATAGTTGAAAATTATAGCTGTAAACACATTTCCCGCCCTTTAAAATGTCGCCAACAGTTTCAAGTTATTTAAACATTAAAAGGCCAAACGTGTTTTGTTGAACTCATTTTTAAAATTACTTCTTGTAGACTGATGGTGTTTCCACTGCTCATGGAGATAATTTTAAAGATACTGTAACTTCTTGCTACAAATTAAATCCAGATCAAATAATAGCTGTGGGGGTGAATTGTATAGCACCACACGCAGTGGAGCCTCTTATAAAAGAAGTTACAGATATTCCTTTGATAGTTTATGCCAACAGTGGAGAAAAGTATGATTCAGCTTTGGGGTAATTTTGCTAGAAACCCGATTTTATATTTTTATCAATGTCTTTTTAGATGGGATAATAACGATGAGAAACTAGAAGAATATATTCCTACTTGGTTAAATTTGGGAGTCAAATACATCGGTGGGTGTTGTCGCGTCTGTGATAATAATATAAGTAAAATTGTTGAAGAAGTTCGGAAATGGGAAGCCACACATTCTGAGTAAATCACTTTATTTTACTATAAATGCATTTAAAAAATCTCAGACCACGAATTAACTAACGGGGTTTATAAAAATTTGTTGTTATAATAAATTTTTGACTATGGTAATATATCTAACAGCTGTTATCTTTGTCTCCCACCCACACACCAGAACTGTTACAAGTTAAAATGTAGTGAGCTTTGTTGGGACAGATTAGCGTTACCTTGTCTTCAAACAGATATGAATTTCCTTCTATAATGGTTGTTTCCTTAACAGCAGGTTTGCGGCATGATTTTTCTACAAATTAAATAAAAACATTATTCAGTTTTCTTCTTACATTCAGCTGAGTGTCTTTTCACTTTGATGCTCCCATATCCACTTAAGCAAATTAAAGTCAGTTAACCTACTTGAACATCTAGCTCGCATACGACTCCAGCGTCCATTGGCTAAACAGCGAGTTGAACCATCTCCAAATATTTTGTAACCTTCTATACAGTCCAGTTTGATCATATTCCCAAAGAAGTACTTGTCGTTGTCTTTAAGATCACCTTTGATAACCATTTTGTCAAACGCTGGTGGTGGACATTCAATAGCTAAAAGTATATTTTTATGGATTATGGATTGCAAGAGTTCGGGAACCTACGAATGCAAGTAATATTTGGCTCAGTCCAATATCCGTCAATTATACAGGTAGTATAATTTTCACCAGAGAGTTTATAACCAATTCGGCATTTATATTCAACTATGTCTCCAGTTCCATTGCCTAGAGCGTACATTGTGTCAAGAACAACGTATCCATTGTCTGGTGCTGGTGGTACTTTGGAAATATCACAACTTATTTGAGATTTAACGGGAGATACAGTAGTAGTAGTGGTGGTCGTAGTCGTAGTAGTTGTAGTAGTGGTAGTTGTTGTTGTTGGTTCTAGAACGCATTGTGGCGGAGGAACACTCCAACTACCTACAATAATGGTTTATAAAGAGCATGTTAAACTAATACCGCTGAAGCTAAGCTAATTACAACAATAAGTCGTTTTTAACGTCCTGAAAATAAAAATATTGTTATATTTACCATTTGCTTCACACGTTAGAACATTTTCTCCAATCAATTTCGCTTTTATGTCACAAGTAACTTCAACTTGTGTGCTAATGTCGAAAGTTGACTCATTTTCTATAAAATCCTCGTAGCTATGATCAGCCAAAATGATCAACTTGCTGTTCTCTGGTTTTTTAAAGGCAGTGCATTGTAATCCAGCACAGTACGGTTTTTCTGGATACCAAGTACCATTTTCTGAACACACACTAGCAGTGTTACCAACCAAATTGTAACCTTCGTAACATCTATATACAACTTTGTCACGAAAATAAAAATTGGTACCAATAATATATCCATTTCTCAAGTAACCAGGAGCGCCACAATAAACTCCTACAATTTATTTATAGAATAATTAGTTTTAACCAAAAAAGATATATCTAATACTTCTGCAAAATGGCTCATAGCGCCCTTCCCATTTTGCTGCTTTAGTACATTTCCGGCCGTTCTCATATGACGCATCACTTAAATAGAACCCTTTATAGCACTTATAATAAGCTACATTGTCAACAGTATCTATGATTCCGTTGTAAAGAGGCTTAAGATCTTCACACTTCGTACAAAACGAAGAATTTTCTATCTGAACATTTCCTTCGACGTGATTTTGTATATCAGGCCACCCGTAAACATCTCCGAAGTTTGTGTTTGCACAGTCACTCATGTGCATGGAAATTTCTTTCAACGATAACTGTTTTGACCATACATCTATGTGTGCCATTTTCCCAATGTACGTTTCTGATTGGCTGAAACGCCCCCCGAGCATATCTTGTTCTTGACCAATTACCATATTGCCATCTCCTACAACAGCAGAAATGACGTTGCAGAATTTATTACGCAACTCTGCTTACCTTTAATTTCTGTGTTGCGAGCTAACGCTGTGCCATTTTTTGCTATAAAAGCATCAACGTACACCTGGTATACACCCTTCGAATTTTCCCAAGACACGCAAACATGATGCCAAAGCCCATCGTTCAAGAAAACATCGGTCACGACATGGTAGTTATTGATGTATAAAACCAATCTGCAATTCAATGTCAAGACATGTCGATAATTGGGGTCAAGAAAAATACCCGGTATAGTCTGTTAACGTGAACGCATTATCATAATTTTTAGTTGCGTAAGAGAGGAGAGTTCCATAATTGACGTTATCTCGAGTTTGCATCCATAAACAAGCCGTAATTTCGCTAAGATTCTGTTGGAAACCGCTTAATTTCACATAATCGGTGGTTGAAAATTTCTGAAAATGTAAAACGTAGTCGGAGCGACGCCGAAATTCACACCTTCTTCCATAGTAAAAACGGGGACAAGAGCACTCGAAGGATACGGTGTTACTAGAGCAAATACCTCCATTTAAACACGGCAAATTTGTGCAAAAATCAATTTTTTCGTTGCATAAGTTGCCGGTGTAACCTTCGGGGCAAACGCAACTAAAACAGTACACGTAATGATATATTAACCTTTTTTTTTTAATTATGTACCTGTAACTGTTTCTAGTAGCCTTTGCGTCTAATATGTTTACACAGATACTATTACCTTTACAAGGTTTATAATCACAAGGTAATATATTACACCGTTTTCCAATGAACCCGTTTGAGCATTCGCATCGAAAACCGCTCATGTCGTCGGCACAAGTACCATTATTTTCACAGACATTTTTGGTACAGTAGTTGAGTTTGGTTTCGCATGTTTCCCCTCCAAAACCAGGAGGACACCAACAAAAGTAATCATCTGGTTCGTTATAGTGACATGTTCCATTGTTCAAACATATTAAAAGGCACTTTTCTTCGATTTCCTGACATAAAGTTCCTGAGTACCCTTTAGGACACAAACATTCAAAACCGGTGTCCGTTTCTCTGCAAAGCCCGTTATTCAGACAAGGATCTGAGTCGCATCGTGATACTTTTTTCTCACAGTGCGATCCTTAAAGTGATTAGTATTAGTCGTTTTCGTCACACTGTACACGAATACTCACCTATATAGTCCTGTGGGCATTCACAAGTATATTGATAGTTATCATGTTCCATACACTTGCCGGTGTTACATATCCCAGGAATTTTTGCACACATTTCTTCAGCTGTTGGTACACACTGATTCAAGCTGACTGATCTTGCAGACAACGTGGTATAACCTTTAGGACAAGGAAGACATTTTCTTTGGCCAAATTGTGATTGATAGTACCCTATGCTACACGAACGACAGTATGGTCTCAAAGTCGTCCTTTCTATAGTCACGTTGTGGTGACGCCTAGACTGCTTTATCACTTTTCGCCGAGCATGAGTACCTGGTAGGCACTGTTCTAAAATCAGAACATCCGTTTATAACCAGTGCAATTATTTTCACTTGAACGAACCTTTACAATCGTCGGCTTTTTTCGAATGTACCTTTCTGGTTGAATGATGTAAAGGACACGATTTACACTCGATTTGCCCCAAGTCGTCATTGTAGAACCCAAGTGGACAGCTTTGACACCTATTTCGTGTCACGTTATGAAAGGTACCTCTAGGACATTGTACTAAAAAGAGAAATCAAATTTCAACAAAAATTAAAGTTGTTTTACCGCATCTGTTCTTTCTAGGTACGAAACCAGAGGGACAAATAAATCTGGGTTTGTAGTAGTGAATGGAAATATTGTGAGCACCAAGATTAACATTTTGAGTTTCTTCAGTGTGATTTACGTATTTGCCCTTCACTTGGAATTTAACGTTAATTTTTTTCTTCTTCGCTCGACGTCTGCTGGTATTTTTGTGCGGGACTTCTTCAAATGTGGTGTCTCTTTTAATAATGTTTGTCGTTTCTTCATCTATTTCTTCCTCCAAACACGTAGTATCTGTGTTTACCGTGCAGTTGTCCTCACAGGTCATTTCTTGCAAGGTTATTTTAATGTCATTTTCCAACTAAAGTAAACGCTATAAACTATTGTGAAAAATTTTGCGCAACTGACTCTTACATCATTTAATTTTTCAGTGTTGTTGCAACTGTCTATGTCGGATATTACGTCAATGCTGCCATTTTGTTCGATTTCTTTCGGTACTTCGGTCACTAAAATTTTGGGTGAATTTAAACGGATTTTGTCATAGAACTAATTACCAGAACATTCAGGAAACATCAAACCTTCTTGATTGTACCAAATTGATTCCGAATCATTACACATGAAACTAACGGAACTATCCTCTGCGGAATTTTGAGGTTGTGCTAGTGGTACTGCGTAACCCTCTTGACATGTTATAACGCACTGCATTCCGTCATTATGGGATGAACAGTCACTGTACCCATAAATTGGATCCAAAAGTGCCTCACAGTGGGCCGCTACAATTTTTATAAAATCGTTTTATATGATAACGTCAAAACGTGATACAAGATCGACATATTTCACCAAAAAATTGGCATAATTTTCACTGATAGTACCAACTTTGTTGGCGAAACGCGTCGACCAAGCACGTGCCTAATTTTCTAATTTTACCAAATACCTTCAACCGTGATATTTATTAAGCACGTGTTTTCATTGCCTGAACCATCGGTTGCTGTGTATGTAACAACTGTGGTACCAAGCGGAAAGTTCCCAAAGTCATGGCTTCGCAGTATCTGTAATTATCAAGTGAGTAAATATTTTCCGATTTATTTTAGTGAAGGTTACTGTGACATTTTGAGAATTATCAAAGATATTGGGTTCGTCCCAAGTGATATCGGTACCTCTATTTTCGTTTGTTAAAAAGGTAGGTGGACTAGTGCAATCATCAATAATGGGTGCTTCAGTATCTAAAAGTAAAAAAAATCGTTATTACTTAATTGTAACATAATACAAAAGTAACCTTCAACGATAACGAAGAATATACACTTGGCTCTATTTTGGAAGGCATCTTGTGCGAAATATGTAACCTGGGTTTTACCAATCGGGAACTTAAAAGCTGTGATATTTTTGATGCTGGGTTTCATCCAAACCGAAACATCCAGGTCGGCGTTGTCTACAACTTCTGGACGTTTCCAAGAGGCTGTACCAAATTTTTTCCCTGGTAGAGCGCTCGTAGTTACATTTGGCGGACAAGTAATCTTTGGTGATATAACGTCCTTACATATGGTACTTTCGAAAGGAGTGTCCCATAAACCATGGTTACTGGTGCACGTTTTCTCTTCAGGACCTTCTAATTTAAAGTCATCGTCGCAAATAATTTTACACTTTTTTCCATACGATTGGCGCCCGATCATACACGATTCGGGTTCAATTCTACCGTTTTTGACCGGCGGAAGTTTCGGACATTTAATTTCTAGAAAAAAAACAAAACAATAAGAATGGCGTTAAAAGGTCATCGCACTAACGTTTACACGACGTTTTTAGACCGTCCCATCTCGCTAGAGGTAAACAAGTTCGTTGACTTGACCCGATCAAGGTTTTGCCGTCTTGGCAGGTAAAGGTGCATACAGTATCGACAGGAAGGTTTTCTTCGGTTTCATTGTATGTGATACCAAGATCAGTGTGTGAGCATATCATTGACCCATAAGCTGGAGGTGTCAGCTTTGTACATGTTTTTACTGAAAATAAATATTACTACATCGTGTTTTTGATTATGTAGCAGATAACCTTGGCATGATGGTTGTTCGCCACTCCAACTTGCATTTTTTTGGCATAGCCTTATGCTGTTCCCTACCAAAGTATAACCAACTTCGCACCTGATTCCACATGCACTGTTAAGCACGTTGCCACAGTCTCTCTTTTTGACGAAGTAAGCATGCTGGGGTGTAGACAATTTGGGACACTTGAGGGCTACCAATTAAAATAATTATTGAAAAAGTCGTTAATGGTTTTTACGGTTACTTTTGCAACTATTATCCTTGGTGGAGACGTAGCCGGTTTTGCAGGTGCAGTTTTCGATACTGTGAGCTGGGGGTATGGTTGTGTGATGCACATCTGGGCAAGGACGACAAAAGTGGGGACCATCGGAATAGTGTCCCGCAGGACAAGCTAAATAACAGGATTAAAAATTATGTTTACTTAAGAGCCAGACTGAGTAACAATGAATATAATAAATAATAAAAACTAGTGAGGTAATGACATCACTTACGAGAACAAGAGTTCCTAAGTCCTGTCCCATAATATCCTGGCTGGCATATGCAAGAATAGTGCCCAGTGGTGGTCCCACAGGTACACAGAGCATTTTTGTCGCAGCAGTCCCCATCTTCACATAGTCCAGCACACGGGCTATTAATCCCTAAAGGAATGTAATCGCCACTTTTGAGATCTAAAAATGAGAGTTACTTTATTTAGTAATTTTCACAATTAACCGCGTGTTAAATACTAGCCTACATGCAACGCTCGCCGAGCCAAACTTTCAAATTCTTGAAAGCTGTCTAATAAGTAACTGTAGAATTCCCCGGGGGATGAAGCCAAGTCGTAAAGTTCTCTATAATTCCCATTTTGTATTCCTATGGTAAAAATTTTAACTTGTGCTTTCTTTAAATCGTTGGCTAAGGGTATTGGGTCTCCACCATTTGAGAAACCATCAGTTATTAGAAATAGAACCTTTTGCGAATCGTTACGGCTGCGTTGAAAGATTTCCTGTAACGAAACTGTTAACGCTGAACATAACGGTGGAAGGAAAACTTGCTTTAGCAACTTTAAAAGCGTTGTGGGTGGAAGTTCCTCCACCGGAGTATTCTATTTTATTAAGTAATTTATTCAGTAGAAAGCACTTGTTGTTTTCAATTCTTGGTTCACTTATTTGGTCAATGTTTATACTCTGAAACAGTGAAAGGTTTAAAGATGAATTTTTCATAGGACTGATATTTCTAATTGTTGGCAAAATTTAATCATCGTGTAACTTACTGCGTTAAATAAACTTTCTCTAATGTTTATTCTAAAGTTAATTAATTACCGTCGGTGCGTTAAAACCGGCGTTATGGTAAATGTTGTATTATTTTGTTTGGTAAATGAATAAACGAATAATCGTGAAAGAGTTAAGCAATTTAATGGTCGCATTTTTAAGGTACCCTGATTCCAGAAAGATGTGGTAATTTGTGTAATAATATATTACACAATATATATATATCTAATATTTCTTCTTTACTTGGCTCACTGTTGTTGCTAATACTGTTGAAATTCAGAGGTAATTAGCACCATATACAAGAACATGCCACGGTTTTTAAATAGTATTTGCTCAATACTACATACTACTTTTTCTAAAATGTTATTATTTTTCGAAGAATCTGTATTTGTTCGCCTGAATTTCAAGGGTGAGGGAATTTCTATTTAAATAAACTTAGACCAATAGAGAGCTCCTCCAGAAAACCGCTTTAATTATACTTTCTTTCTATAAATTAAATATTTTGCTAGAAGGGACATATTATATCGCATGCTTATTTAAATTGGACGTCGAACAAAAGAGAAAACCGTAGATCTGAATCATTCAATTACGATCTCAGATTTTTAATGATTTTGACTGTAAATACACACACAAACTGAACCATGGTTTAGAAAGGTAAGGTAGAAGACTTGTTTCGATTTCGAACGATAGATGTGGTGTAGTATTTCATTTTTATTATTGAGTTTCATGAGAATTTAATGTGACAGATATGAGCACACGTGGGAAATAATGTGTGACCACCTCGTTAGTTTTCGTATAATACATAATTGCAAATTTAAATGATCACCGGATATGTTTTGTGTATGTACATTAAAATTCCAATGTATTACACCAAAAATATGTAACAATTTTCGAGGATATTTTCGAATTTGTGCCAGTGACATTAATTCGAAGTTAATGGGTGATTCTTAAGTTGTGGTTGAAGTAGTGAATTTAATAAAATAGTAATTTTTTAATGATATTCACAAGTATAGATATATCGGAAAATATATTATATAGAAATTAAAAACTGATTCATATCCTGTTAAATTATATTTATTTATGTTTTTGCCATCTTAAGTAAGTATTACGAACATCTAGATTTATTATCTTGTGACTTTTAGTTATAGAATAAAAATAAAATTCACATTTTTTAAACTACAAGATTAACTTAGTGGTATAACGTATAAGGGTTCACTGGACTCTATACTGTATAGGGAGTATTTTTTAACGAAATTACAAAATATGATCCACTTTTTGGAAAAGTTAAATAAAATAGAAGCTTTACAATTAAAAGGCAAAAATAATCTTCTTTGTTTAATAAAAAATTTGAAAAATAATAAGAAATGTAAGCAGCTATTTTTTTCAAGTATTTAGTCAACATTTCTATTGAAAGCACAATCAATCCAATCATGCGTTCTCAAATTTGTAACAATTTTAGAAACAGCAAATTTTTTTAAAACATTGTCAACATGAATTTCTTTGTTAATTAAGTTATTTGCTTACCAATCGAAGACTCAGAAAACTCCAGATAGATTGGTAGCAGTAAATAAATTGTTGTTAAACATAACTTACCACGGAAGAACTGAATGTAACAATGGCAACTCTCGTGTGATTGTAATCAACTGTCACATCACTCAACAATTTTTTAACAAACTTCAGTTCGTTTCTAAAATTGTCTTTTCCAACGCTAGACGACGCATCGATTAGAAACAGCACTTCTAATTTTCCCGCATGTTTTAAACTATCAATATTTCTCTTAAAAATCTCGCCAAGAACGTCAACTTTAGATTTGATAATAGCGTTTTCTAACGACTCTTTCTTCAATTTGAGTTTTTTCACACCAAAATTAAGAAATTCACTGTAGTTGTTCAACGTTTCTAAGTTAATTTTTTCGTTAGTTGCATGAATTGACGTTATCAACACTCCAACTACAATAAAACACAAATGCATTTTGTACAACTCGACCGCAACTAAAGAAACCAGTGCTTTAAATTCTTCCTTAGGGATATGAATCTTCCTTATCATATGCGTAACACATGGCGCTACAATGTTTGTCTTTGTGTTTTTGTTATTATCTGGTTTTATTTTTACCATTAAAGGTCTCGTAATATTTATGGGGTACTTTATTAGAACATTATCAGTTCAGAGATGGTAAATACTGCTGCGGAAATTAAGAATCCATCATTCCGATACTTTATTGTGTGATTACAACGATTAAATTACTTCAAAGTTCTCCGATGTTTTGAACTGTAGCAAGAGTTGTTTATGACTTTTGTCAACAAAACCAAGATAAGCTGCAAATGAGGTTGACACGATGATTGTCCCAACCATCTTTCAGTTATACAACTGCCAGCGATTTCTAAACTCTCACTTTCGTCAAGTCCAAAAGAACCGCAATTTCACGTTAACTCAGTATCAGTTCACTTCATGTCTTCTCCACGCTGCGAAATAACCATTAAATATAAACTGTAGCAGTGTAGCGTTAAATTTTATGACGAAGAAGTGTATGTTTGTTCATTTAGGTCATCGTTGTAACAACGTGTATTGATACAGTTCATCTGGCAAGTCAGTGCCCACTACAGCATCCAGCAAGATGGGTCGCAATTTTTTATTAAACAACAACAGGTGAGTTTTTTTCATACGTCTGTACACATCTACAAGGATGAAAGGAAAGTCTGTTTTCTCTGTAATCGTCCGTGTAATTGCAATTGTTTGTGAAAAGCTACGGGTTTGTAAATTCTGCCTTGAGCTATAGGTTGTTACTCACTAACTCACACGGTAAAAATGCCATCTATCGCAAGTTAATGAAGATTGAATGGCCAGGTGATTTCGCCTTTTAACAAAAGTCGTCCCTGTCCTTCAAAAAACTCAGTATAACAAAGTAATATTTGCATACATCATGTTCAAAGGTTACTAAATAGTACTGATTTCGAAAAATTACTTTATCACGTCTTTGGGTCAAGAGTTATCCTTTATGAAATTAACACAAACTTCCTAGGAATTAATAATAGCATGACTTATGTACGAGGGAGTTTAGTTTATAAAAAATACTGATATTTCTGAAGGTCAATGTTTCGTGGCAAGTGTTTTGATTTTTTTTTCTAAGTAATTATGAACATTAAATATACAAATTTATTTCTTCTTCATCTTTCTTATACATTAATTAGTTTGATATCATTGGCTATATGGAGGTCAAAAATATAACATTGTAAAGCTTTATAATTTTTACATTAACTCTAAACTGTATAAAAATGTAATCTATATAGAAAAAAAATGCATGTAGTTTTCCAAACCTTGTTAAAAATGATACATATCTGTAATGTTTTGTAAGACCACAAAATTCTAAAAATATTTGAATGCTGTATTATTGGTTGCGTTATAACTTTCTGCGTAAATTTATTTAGCTAATCGTGGTTTATTTTTAAGATTTTTTTTAAATTTGGTTTCCCACCAACAATTTTACCACTGAGTAGTGAGTATGTACTGTATCGAATTACTTACCCATGTTTTTTCCCTAGTATAACACGATTAGACGATAGTGGATGTTATGTGAATCACCCTATTAAAACAATATTTTCCTGAACTTAAGAAAAATAACCACCATTAATGTTGCCTAGCTTTTAGCTGATTTCACTAACAGTGACGTTATTTTATTTATTTTACATTTAGGTAGTTATAAATTTACCGTTTGTTAAATCTACCTGTTCGTTTAGTTTTTGTCCGTTAAGAGCATGTGCGGGAAATTCCAGTGCCAGGTGTTTGAGCCTGAGATCTAACTAAGGAAAATCATTTTCATATAAGTAAAATCAAATAGTGCAGCATTAATGTACCACCAGTACCAGTAATCATTAATTATTGTTCGCATTACTAGTACACAACACTGTTTGAAACGACATTTCTATAAATATTTTTTGTATTTAAATAATGAAATACCCAAACCTTCCATTTTTACATACTTACAACATGCTTACGTCAATCTAAATATTAAGTATTGTTCATTTAATTTGCTTATGCCTACGCAGCGAAACTCCACATCGCCATTATAAATGATTTCTTTTCTGTGATCACGCGTCGTTTGTTTTCATAAAATGACATTTCACCAATTTGGAGCAAACAGTTATGATTATAGGTCCAATTGAGTCCATAGTACTTATTGTCAATGAGCAATATACTATCAAAATCTACGCTGGCTGTCTCTTAATTTCAGAAAATAATTGGTTTTATTGTTGTAACATTGTAACTACAAGCATACCGATAGACCTGATGTCAAACAAGACAGTTACATCATTACGACAAATGTTTACTCAGAACTGGCCTTGAGTAGAGTTTTCTTTCAATGTTAGACGTCCCATGATAAATACCTTCACTAAATATCAGAAAAAAACAACGAAGTTGTGATAAGCGACTAAAGTGAGCTTGACTTATGTATATAGGTATAATGTTCGGAGAGACAACACTTTACAGTAGTGGTTAACTGAATAAAGACTTCTTCCGTCGATTTTGGATTTTAGTAATGAAATAATTCATAAGTTTGCCCTAATCAAAAATACTGTTTTGATTAAACAACTGTTTATAATCTATAACACCACAACCAAACAAAATTCTTATGTAGGTAACCATCGCAGGTACTCCGTAGAAGATGTAAACAAATGTATTTTTGGAATGTCTGAATTATAAATTGCTAATTCTGAGGTTATAAGACGCCACCGATCTAAAATAAATAAATATCGTATAAAGTAAATTTTTTATAGAAACTTTCTTTTCTTTTAAGTTTAAATTTTCTAAAACGGGGACTTTACAGTCATTTTGAGCATTCCAGGCAGTAAAGTTAAGAGATAAGACGTAGGTCAAGAAAAGTAGTTTTGTTATTCAATTTGTTATGAAATTTTGAAGATTAAGAAAAATTGACTCAGATCTTTAGTATAGTGACTCATACAAATGAATCGCTTTTGCGCTTAGTCTGAAATCTAATTTTATATAATAACTTTTAGCTGCCATAAAAGTATTCGGATTATTACTACTTATTAATCACGACAATAAAGTAAAACTCAAATTAACCTGCAGATCATATTTGTGCCAAAAGCTTTAAATACGATGTACCTAATCGTAAAAACTCTACCTATTCAAAACTTCACTGTTTTTGTTTTCACCAGTTTAAACGTTCCATTTTAGTATTTAATTAACATAATGATGACATTTACACACTTCAGTCGTATAACGAGCAATTTTTCCATAAAATATTGCTTGTAGTTTGTTAGTACTGACGGCATTGATAAAACTCCTTGCTGAATCGAACGACCTTGATATGTTATTTAAATAAATTTATTGGCTTGTTAATAACAAATAAAACAAATATGTTTTATGATTTAGTCAAATAATTCACGTTTGTTATGCAAACTGTAAACTTTTTCGCAGTTACGCCTACAATACTTACCTACCTCACTTTTAGTAAGGCACGTGAAGTAATATTTTTGTAAAGTTCTGCTTTCATGGACAATCGTAACAATATCTACGTATTTTTATAGTCAAATTTCTTACGTGTTTGTGAAGAAACAAGTATTTATATTTATTACTTCATTACTACTTACGTGTATGGGGCCGACAGGGAACAAAGTTACATATAAGTGAGGGTGAAATGTAATTGTAGCTGTATGTTTAACATAAAATTTTAAATAAAATACTAATATGATAATAAAAATAAAAAGAAAGGAAAACAAACGTTACAGCAATCTCGTGGTTAATGATGTGTTTTATGCATATTATTTGATAAAATATACACACATGGTGATGACAGGTCGAAGTCCATCTGATTTAATTTCTATCGTTCCGGCATTTAAAACTAATTAACGTCGTACTCAAAACGCAACCTTAATAATGGTCAAATTACTGACAATTGCATTGTTATTTCCAGTTCTTTAATTACGGAATACGTTAATTGACCAGGTTGTCGCTTCTATGTCTATTGTGTCAGCGTAGTTAAAAAATAAAAAAAAAACATTTCAAATAATTTTTGTATAGATGGAATAGATCTTCATTCCAGAGGTAAAAACGCACTAAACCGTATAAATTAAGGAACTACTAGACCGAGTTATTTTTTAGGAAACCGCGTAATAACCTTTACCTCCAAGGCAAAATTTGTAGCTTTTTCTTAAATTTGCAATTTTGGTTAGTTAAGCATTTTGTTTAGATTGCACAAGCTCACAAGAACACTTTTTATTAGCTGAATACGGAAATTTAGACGAATGTTTCATATTTTCTAAGTGTTTCAAGACACTACTGTTGAAATTGTTGTCCGAAATATCTTGCTAGTATGTCAAATTATTTGTGATATTTTATAGTAAATTCCAGGAGTGAGTATACCGAAACGCCAATTTGACATGGTCTCGTGTTGCTTCTATCGACCACTCTTTATATTCTATAAAATTATAAGAAAATGTTGACTTTAATTAGTGTTTTAATAAAAAATTGTTGTGCAGGATGCCTTAAAAACCTTATCTGTTCATCTAATTTCTTCAAAAACTTATTACATATAATAATATTAGTATATTTATCACCACCAATAAGTTGATGACGTCGTGACAAAAAACACATTTTTGTTGAACACCACGCCTTAACATATATGTAACATCTGGTGTATTTTTTAAACTCCTAGAGAAAAAAATCTTTGCGATAAAAACCAGTTATATTCTTTTCCCAACTTTTGTTAAATATTACCAAAACTTGTTTATCAAGCGGTGGTTAACCTTGGTAAGAAAATCAAGAGCGACTTAGAGGTTTATATTTGTGCTTATCACAATTAGTGACAACTTGCAAACTCATAATTACATTATTATTATTAAGTTTTTACGTCATTAGTAATAATGCGGTCAGAATATTAAAATAGTTTGTAAGAGATATATTTTTTGGTGACAAATAAAGGTAAATGACACAGTTCACAGTCTTTATTTCATGATGTTGGTCCTATTTAATATACACAGTTACATAAATATGTAGTTATATAACTGCAATTGCCGACAGAAAAAAAATCAATGTATAAGGTTTACATTTTTTTTTTTTTTTTAAATAGTCCAAATTTCCCGATTTTCCAAAATTTCTATAAAATTTGAACTTATCTTTCTCAATAAGGCGTAACTAAACGAACTGTAACAGATGTGTTAAGTTTAATAAGCTCTTTCCTACAAGGTAATAATAAAATTAGCAGTTGCTATCGTTGACTCCAATAAAAAAAAAGAACGTTAAATATAAAACTTTAAGAATGCGTTGGGAACGGTTGCATAAGTATAGGTTTTTTTTTGTTATAATTTGAGTTCAGTATTAATTGATATTCACTTAGCACCCATGTTTTAAATTCAACTGTAAGAATGTCATGGTCTAGGTGCAAATTAAATGTCCTCGACGAAATAATCTTGTAGACGTCGAACAAAAAAAAACCTTTTATAGCCTGAAGCAAGCTCTTTTTTTTCAGATGTGTGTAGGAAAATAATGTGGTCGATAATTTGATTATGCCACATTACACAAAAATTTTGACATGCTGTTTAGTCTAAATATGGTTTAGTAGTGCACCTTTATTTTTAATTTCACGCATGAGTTATTAAAAAAAATTCAGAATTATATAATATAAATTACAACTTGGAAAGTACGAAAACGAACTCCGTGAGACCTTGGTAACTCACTGTCTGCTGTGAATATTTTTAGTAAATGGTTCTACTTTAACTTATTAAAACAAGACATGGTAGGGTAAAAATATGGAACCGATCAAATACCTCGAAAAACGTTTATTAGGACTGCCGGAAGGTTTAATAGATTTTGCTTATTTTCTTTTTGGGAACCCCAATTTCTAAATGCCAGTAACGTTTTTATTAGTGTTGTGTTGCAAATATTATAAACACAACGACAGGTATACAGTCAGTTCTTACAACTTTGAGTAGCTGTTCCATAAGGATTAACACGATTGTCTTATTAAATTATTCTTATAATTACACTACGAAACAAACTGGAAAGTTTTGATTTTCTCTGGGATGGTGTGAAATTTTTATTCCAATAGATAAAATATTTGGGTCTGGGTCAGAAATCACTTAAATACAACGTTTCAAAATTAAAAGATTGATATTTAACATAATCACTGTTCAGAATATTAGTGATTTTTTAGAGTTACACAGTGACATCTCCATTTCTTCTAAAATTTTGCTTTCCATAACTTTGCTATTTTGCCAGATAATAGTACGATATCCTTACACTGTTCTTTATCTATTATTATTCTTCATTATTATACATAACACGTTTTTGTTCCTACACAAAGAATAACGTTACAATATCTCTTTGTTGTGTTAATGAACTGTCAGTAAATGAAACTGGGGACCGAAAACCTTAATAGTTTACATTTTTTTTACTCCATATTATCGTGACTTAATTCGCACTCGTACAATTCCATGAAAAAAGCCTGTCTTGAACTTCAACCTTCTTTTCTCGAGCAGTGTAATTTTTTATCCAACTCGATGACAAATTGTCGCCGGTGTAGAGTCCAACGTTTGATGAGCACTGGCATAAAACGCGCATGCGTCGAAATTGACAAATACAAAAGTTGGACGAACCGCACTGGCGTCCTCGTCCCTCACCGCACTACCTTGAGCTTCCTAACCGTAGTAGTTTATTATTGTTTATCATTGTTGCTCGAGCGCTGCTGATGGGTGTATTGTTGCGGTTCGTGTAGAAGTTTGGTCGTGTGCTTGGATTATTGAACGAATTTTCTGCTCAATCATGGCAACTGACACTATTTTGTTGAAAAATAGGAGTTCGGACTACAAAGTGCAAATTACACCAGCACAACCGAAGACATTGACACATCTTCCACAAAGGCCTAAAGTGGATCTAGCTTTTTCCAACCTCAAATACACCGTCAAACAGGGCAAAGGTGAGTGATTTTTGTTCATTATGTTGAAGAGGTGATTAGCGAACAATTGACAGCCTTGAATTTGGTATCGATTGATTTTGGTTAGTGTAAGAAGGGTTTGCAAAATTACATGTGTTTACTTCAGTGGTAGCGAATCGGGGGCACCTTTGGTTGTCAAAAAGTAATGCATGTTCATTAATCGTATTAACAGACACAACAGTATTTAACTTTATCTAATTGTGTAAAATAAGCCATTAGTTAATTATTGCATGCATATACTTCTTATAACAACAGTGAAAAGATATTGTTCGAAGATACGTAGTTACGACGTAGCTAATTAAAATGCGGATGTAAAGTTTGTAATTTCATGGTGAATGCTGATCAAGTTGCAAAAGTTAAAGAATAAATTGTGTTGCATCTATAAAATTTGACACCGAGATACATTGACAATATAATCCCATTTAAAATCTGTAACGTCACAATGAAGACAAAGGATACAGTAAAATAATTTGTTAATAAGTTTTACGTAAAATTAATTATGCAACACATTTGTGACCATAATTATTACTAATTAATTAATAATACTTTTTGTACTGCCAAACAATCAAATTCAAATAAATAAAAGTGGCAGCTTTTCTAAGAAGCTTGACCAGAATTTTACATGATTTAAATAGGCGCGTTATACGTAGCGCCCTCGTACGGTGATCTGTTCAAATAAAACATCCAGCTATTAAAATACAATGTTAATTTCCCAAAGGATTTAGTATGTAACTACTTGCATAACCGAATCGAATTTAAACAAATCTTTGATTCTAAAAAATGGTACATGCCTTTATTTTCTTTGTTGTCTTTCCTATTTATTAAAATATTGCCGTTAATTTACCAAAAAAAAAAAATCGGGTGCGGAGTTCAAGAATAATTTTACATATCACCTACATAAAAAGTTTTTAAGTAGCCTTCACACTTGTATATAATTTCGCACCCACTAATTCGAACAGTGCGATAACACTAACAATTTGTCTAAATTACGTTAATAATCGCATACTTTCATTAAAGGCTCATTAAAATTTGAAAAAATTGAATGTCCTTTAAAATTGTTAAGTTATTGGTGTAATAAACAACCACTGAAAATTTGTAAATAATCACATTGTAAATTTTAAAAATGCATATGGATGATATGATTGTATCTTTGGCACATTATAAATAATATTTGTTGTATGTGTAGTCAGTGCAGAATAATGATTGAGGGAAGCTACATTTTTTTACGCACGAGGTGCATAAACAGTTTTTACTATTTGACTAATGTCAGCTTTTGGTCGGTATTTTGTTTGCTATGAAACTTGCATCACGTTGCAATTTTATGATTAAAACGTTAAAAACACCATACGTAATATAGTAGTTATTTGTTCAAAACAAGTCTTGATTTACGTAGTCCTTATTCCTTAATTAACCACATAAATTTGTGCAAGTAATATAATTAAGGAATAAGGACTTAGGACTTGTTTTGAATAAATAGAATATGTCCTTAAAACATGGAGTTTATCATTGTAATATAGGTTCTAACGAGCGTCCAAATAAAAACGACGTCAAGTTGGCTATGTAATAAATGTGAACGAATCATTCACATTTCAGATTTCGCATTTCTGATTTTTATATTTAACTTGTACTTGTTTAATGAAAATTGTTGTTTTATTACAAAATTGAAAAAATAATCAGAAACGTAGTACATGTAGTCAAAGTAATTAGTGCCATAGTAGCTGAAAAATCAATCAAATAAAATATTTGTTGTATTTTGTACTCTACATTTTATTTATCTTATATTATTTAGTTCACGTTGTATGTATATGAATATGTATATTAATATCTAAATAATGTACAATTAATTCAGACCTTTAACAACTCAATGAACTCTCATATTAATCATGCTATAATATAAACAGACTTCATGATTCCGTGGCTAAAAAACTTCCGGTCTGTGTCAGGTTTAAGGAAAAAAATTAAAAAGTGTATTTCCTAGCTTTAATTAAGATCCTTGAGAAAAATTCCCACTGGCAACATGACATACAGTTTTAGCGAAATTATAGTCAAAATTAGAATTTTATATTAGTTTTGTGATAGGTACTACAATGGCTCCTAATTATGATTACTTTTTTATAACATATGTTGTTATTTTTTTGTCATTTAGATATTTGTCCTTGATATGTGACTATAGTTAGGATAATTTCCGAATTATATCCTGGTAATTTATACAAGATCAGATAGTTTAATTTTCAGTTCTCTAGCTAGATTAATTTTTCGTGCCAATTCGCATTTCAAATGTGAAATTCAGTGTATGCATGTAATCTTTGTTCTAGCATAATTTGTTACGCTTTTAGATATTCACTTTAGGTATTCAACAAACTCATTATTTAAAATGAACTCTGACGTAAGTAATCATAAATAATTATTACTTACTTACTCCCAATAGAGTAAGCATAGATTGTCTTTATTTTAAACATGGCAACAAATTACCAAAGGAATTGTTTGATTGTCATTTGCATATTTTTTAGTTTCCAAGCTTTTACGACCCAAGTATCATTTAAACGAATTCACTGTCACTGTGTACACAAATTGAGTGATCATTTTAATTTGGTGTCAAGTGATACATAAAAGCAGAAGTGTCGAGTTATATAACAATAAAAATGATATACAACACTGCACCTTTTGCGACGGAACAAAAACGTCTCCTGTTTTACTTTTTCATATCTTAATTGGTGTTCAGTTTTAAACCACAAAAAGGTGATTTAATCATTTACGACTAACCTAAAAGAAATGGCACGTGTTGCGTTATGACCTTCGAAACCAAATTTAAAATGATCATGTTTTTCAAACTTGGAAATACATTTTTTTTCTCGAATAACCAATTGTATGCGTTAACTTATTTATGTAACAAGTATATTTTAGACGTAAGGAATGATTATGTACCTGAAATATTACTTCATGTACATTCCACATTGACAATTTTCATTCGCAGCGCCTTAAAGTAACCACTGACTTTTCCGCATACTCCAATTGTCATTAGCTTGAAGGTAGGCAAGTTTTTAATATTAGACTTCCAAATTATAGGAATTCATTTTATATGATAACGTAATGATTTCTAAAAAAATTTGATATTAAGAAAGCAGGTTCACTAGGAACTAAAAAAAAAGGTTAAAAAGTTGTATAGTTCAATCGAAATAAATAAATTTTTATTTAAAATTTGACTTTTACTGTTACTAAGTTAATAAAAAATGCATACAAAATTAGTGCAGTTAGTTGTATGCTTGTTTTATAATTGTTAAAATTGATAACATCGTATCTCAATGTACGAACGAATACATTAGTGAAGTTAATTAAAAACACGTTTAAAGTGTGTTGGTTGTTGATTGACCACAAGCACGTTTCAGCGTCCAAGGCTGCATACAATGTCAACTCTTTGTTCGTATTTTTGGGTAAAAAATTAATCCAAAACTTGTGGACTTTACTTCCATACACACAAGGCTCGTGAGTCATCCCGAACTGATAAGATAAACCTCCCACATGAATTTTCTTTCGACATACTTTTCCACTGTTGACTTTTGTAATGATATGATATAAATATCCCTGAACTTTCAAAATTTTTTTTCGACAAATTCTTCGACCTTGTTGACATTTCCTTCAGCACATGTTTGCGATGTTCGCTCCACTGCAATTAGCTATTTTAAGACGTTTAATGAAATTTTACATGCTTCAATTTATTTTATTTGATTTTCAGTCGAGAAAACAATTTTAAAGTCGGTCAGCGGACGCCTGCGATCTGGAGAACTCACGGCAATTATGGGCCCTTCGGGGGCCGGGAAGTCCACTCTTCTCAACATTCTCACAGGGTATAGGTGAGTACAAAGAGACACTCGTTGCAATTACAAGTTGCTGTCGTTTGTGACGGATAGAAAGCGTAACTTTGCAGATTACACCATTTAAGGATTTTTCGTAAACAAGCTTTCGAAAGAATAGATTTCATCAGTGAGTGATTATATTATCAGATGCAGCTATTAAAATCTTTATCAAACTCACGTAGAACTACTGTGCTTGACCCACTTGACCTTTATTATGCTAGCATTAGGACGAGTACATGGAATGTTATCGTTGTCATACATTAAAATATTTTTCTACAAATATGTACGGTCGGAAAGCGAACCCTGACGGCCTCACGATCTCTTTGAAATTCGGGAAGTATGCGATGTTGCAATACAGACAAATTCACCAACAGAATAATGATTTTTTTGGTTTGAAATGTTTCAGTTTATTTTTTGTTTAAATTTGCCCCCACAGTCACTACAATTTTGTAAAATATTTGGAATGTTAATAAGAACTGATTTTTTCTGTCATTATCTTCTACACTAGACTTTTGACCTTTAACAGGGTTAATTATATGTTTCATATAGTTATCGGCGACTAATTTCGTGCCGCATTGAAAATTTACCTTTGTCGCTGGGTGAAGGTTAAAGATTAGATAAATTGATTACGTTTGCTCATTAGATAGGTGCTTATGGCTTAAATATATCCATCGGAGCTGATTTATAACTGGAACACTCTTTTTGATACTTACTGGTAATTCAAACCCCAGCTAGCGAGTCAACGAGTAGATCGGTAGTTTTTCCTCCAGATTTTTAATATAATACCCAAAATACGCTTCAGATTATACAATACTTACGAAACTTATGGTTATGGAAATTAGTTTATTTTTGTCTTTGGGTTTTTCACGACACGTCTGTTAGCTTTATTGAAATATTCATTATACTTTGACGTAATAAGCTGGTATATATTGAATTCGTGATATACACTAAAATTGATGGCTTCGTCGATATTTGGATAATTAATTGCGCCATGATTGTTGTATAATAGTACAATTAAGGTTGGACAATGGATTAAGATGACCTTAAAAAGTCGAAGTCGTTTATTTTTTTACTACCTACATCTTAGAACAAATTACAAATACTTATCCTAACTGCTAATAAAATCATTAAAGCTTTAATTAATGCATATATATAATAACAAATTATAATTTCCTTCTTCACTCTGTAATACTTCATAACTGCTACATGATTTTTTAGAAAACAAAGCCAGGAATCTACAAAATCATTCTATTTAAAGACACCACAAAAATACAAATATATAATCATAAATAATAATATTGCTTTTTTCAGAACAGGAATATAAAATTTCCAATAGATTATGCAACGACATTTTTTGAGAAAACCGGAGGAACATTTTATTTTAACAATAGTTGAAAGTATTCTCAAACAAAAAAAGGTACCTACTGTATTTCGTAATTGCTATTGTTGCGAAGCATTGAAAAAAAAAAAAAAAAATCTGGTATCTTACATCGTAGCTTAAAGAACATGATGTTTCAGAAACAAAGGAATGTATTTTAAAATGGTGTGCCATATTTAGTTGCCTCTGGGATCATTGTTCTCTGTACTTCAGCTACGGTGATCTTGCATCTAAAAAGTATAATGTGGCAATGCGAAAAAATCCTTTCGAATTTAAAAAGTCACTGTCCTTGTTCTGAATAATTTACTTAACGTCGTCTTCGTTTGGACTCAATATTTGGTTTTTGGTCCTGGCATTGGAAATTAGTTGATGCACTGTAGTAATTGGGTGTGTGGTTGAATTAATAATTTAATATTAACGACGTTGTTAGTTTTCTTCAGTTTCTGTTTTCTCAATAAATAGACCGTAGCTTGAGCCCGATCTACACTGACAAAGTACTACCAGAAATTCATTTTTGTCTGCCAGCCTTGAGTGAATTCAAAGGACCATAACTTTTGCATAAATGCAGACATTGTATTCATAAAAGGAACAGTTTTGAACTTTGACAGAACACCAATTTCCAAGACCAAAATTTGGTCCGCTTGACGTCATACAACGATGACCAAATAAATTGTTTCGTCTTTCAGTTTCGTCAGTTAATCTAGCATTGAACATACAATGGATGACACTTCCAAGATCTTTAAAATAAATAAATCTGTTCGGTGTGAAGGTACACTTGAATTGTTTTACGATTTGTTAATTAATAGCCGTCTTACGTGGTTGAAGCCAGTTATCTGTTCTCAACGGAATTTCCACAGAGAATGGTATATAAATTAGTCTGCAGTCTATAGTGTTGCAACTGCCAGATAATTTTCCTGATTAGAACAAATAAAATTAAGGATCAGCCATTTCGATGGATAATCTTTGTTCTACTAAATAATTTACGTGTCACGTAGTATGACCGAATCAGGGTCACAGAGTCTGGATGATGAACTCAATTACTGCTTTTTATAATTGTTACGTACAAGTTATGTTTTTGTCGTTGTTTTTACGAATATATACGTTATTTTATGGCTTCTGCAGGTGTTTGTAATAAATTGTTACCAGTGATTAGTAGAATTAGATACATTGTAAAACTTTTGTGCCGAGAGTAAAATGCTGCGATTTGACAACATTCCAGAAGTGGCACTTTTTTTTATTTTGCATGACTGGATATAAAGACTGGTAGAAAATCCATGAAGATATTTTGTCTTCCCACGATTACGTGAGCTCTTGCTTGAATTAAAGTCACGTATAATAATTCACTTGTACCGCTTAATGCTTGAAATTTTAAGAATGTCGTAGGTTGATACAAATAAGATTTTAATTCAACAAACTTTTTGTAGATTATTGAAAAAAATGTTCTGATAGAATTGTAGATATAATTATGTTCTACAACACAATTTACTATCTAGATTTACATAAAATAATGACGTCAATAAATATTGATTTTTGTATGTACATACCATATGACTATAATTATCGTATTCCAGGTAAATTAGATGAGACTTTTCTGAGATAATGGGTAAAATCAACATCGTGTGTACGTAATTTTGAAACAAAAAAGCAGGCAAATTATAAAGATTGATAGTTTCAACATATTTTCTATCCATAAAGTCAAAAATAATATGTTAACGTTGAACAGTTTTTGAATGTGAAAATATCTTAGCTTTAGGAAAATGAATTTTCACATGTTTGGATAAATAAAAGGTTGTGTGAGGCGTGGTGGAATAGTAAAATATGCAATGTATAGTGTTGTTTTTACATAAAAATGTAAATTAAATTTCAACCGATGCGATATAAGGAAAAATAATTTTCATCTGTGCAGCTACGGTGTATGAATCATATCAAGATATTACCCGATTCTCTTAAATAATTAAAAATTAAATCATCCTGTATAAAGAGTTAAAAAAAAAATTGGTCGGAAATTATTTAGACATAACTTTTGAATTTTGGTCAATGTTTAGTTTAAAGTATACCAAAAATTTCACAGTATTCGATCCAATAGATCACAGATTAGGTATCTAATAAAATCGCCAATTAGACGGAAACGAGGACTTTTTTCATATTCTAGGAGTAAAATAGATTTATTATAAATATTTCTGAAAACTTAATTAAACAAGAAAATTAATAATTCATGGTGGATTAGCCTCTCAGCAGTAATTATGACTTCCTACGGTTCCTTTTTAAGCAGACTTTCGATTTTTTGTTTCAACATATTTCAACTGCTGCAGATATTTCAGTCGCCTTGAACAATTTTAATTAATACGAAGTATTAATAACGTCTTTTTTCGAATTTAACCTTCTTTGTATGTTTTATTTCTTTCAATAGCAACACAAGAAAATAATAGAATAGAGAGATAGCACCCTATGTTTTTATTCAAATCAGCAATTGCAACCGACATATGATGACTAGCTACCTCATCACTATTGTTATACGTACAAGGAATAGCGATAATCATCAGTATGATGTCTTATCAGAATTGCGAATCGCATAAATTATTAATTACTCTTGACATTGAGCAGTGACGTTATAGTTGAATTAGATGTTGCTTTTACTTATTTTTGCGTCAGGTAATTTTTCTAGAAACATGTAATGTAGTCTGCAAAGTTGCGTTCTTATACACTTTATAACAACGTAATAATGATTTTTTTTTAATTAGAACTGACGGGGTGGAAGGTCAAATATTAATGAACGACAACGAAAGGGATTTGAGCCAATTCCGAAAATTATCAGCCTACATAATGCAAGACAATCAACTCCACCTTAACCTCACAGTAGATGAAGCCATGAATGTAGCTGCTAAATTAAAAATTGGCGACAAACCCAAATCGGAAAGAGCAGCCATTGTAAGATTTCAAATAACCGCATCTACGTTTAAGTACATGTGTTTTGTTCCAGATACATGAAATTTTGGACACTCTGGGGTTGCTAGATCATAGGAAGACTATGACCAGTGGACTATCGGGAGGTCAAAAGAAACGTCTTTCTATTGCCTTAGAGCTTGTCAGCAATCCTCCCATAATGTTTTTTGATGAACCAACAAGTGGCCTTGACAGTTCGTCGTGTTTCCAATGCATTTCGTTACTTAAAACTCTGGCGAGAGGTGGAAGAACAATCATTTGCACTATACATCAACCTTCAGCTAGACTGTTCGAAATGTTTGATCACCTTTACACTTTAGCTGATGGACAATGTGTTTACCAGGGTTCTACAAAGCAGTTGGTCCCGTTTTTGGCCAGTTTGTCATTACAGTGTCCTGCCTATCACAATCCGGCGTCGTACATTATTGAAGTAGCTTGTGGCGAATACGGAGATCACACAACAAAGCTAGTCGAGGCGATCGAGAACGGGAAGAACGATATCAGAGAAGGAAAACCGTTCCCGGAAGTTAAATATAGTAATGGACTGAATAATTCCGCTCTTATTACAAATGATCTTAGTAAAAGTTTCACGAATTACGATACAGAGAATAAGAATCTGATGGTGAATAATTCCGTCAATGTTGCCAAAGAAAGTAAGTATAATTTTGATGCATCAGTGAGCTGTGTTACTGCGCACAAAAACACGATTTTATTTAAGCGGGTTTAGCCGGTAGAAATTTTAACAACCTTGTGTGGGTTTTTGCGTTACAAATTTATGTGGTGGGTCATTACGGGTGTCTGGACGACTTGAATAAGCGTTGTCTTAAATTCATAAAGAAAAGAAGTTTGCATTATGACGGCGATATTTTATATAAAAACTACGACATTGACCTTTTTTAACGGTCAAACGTAACGTAGAATTTTAAGGTAAATAAATTGTTATCTGGAAAGCAGCAGTTATAAAAAATATCAAGCATTTCTTTTATTATTTTCTATTCCGGTGGATATTCAATAAGGTAAAAGTCGGGTACTCTTATTTTTTATGTTGTTTTTTGTTCAGTACTTTCTCATTTCGTTAATCTTTGTTACTTCTCCACATAGATATAAAATCGATAAAAAAGGAGATCCAGTATATCGGTGTTTCAATCAACATTCTATAGATTATATAGAGTCTGAGCGTACTAAAGATCGAAATCTCGATATGTTGCAAACAATGGGACAGTTGACACTCGATTGATATTAATACTTTTCTTAATCGCAGTCGTTGGCCTTAGTTTCTTTGTTTGTGGAAACATTTGTCTTTGTGCTTTATTTTGTGTTAATGCACTCGAAAAATAGAATTAAAATAATCATACCTATGAATGTTGTCCAGTGTTGCATTTACATGCAAATTATGCATTAATGTGATACGGAATTCAAGATGTTAACTTATCTTTTATCTGACATTTGTAAGTGTCTCTTAGCAAAGTATGATAAGAAATTGTATCTGTAAAACAAAGAATTAAACATTTTCGAGTTAAAATATATTCTAAACCTTGTAAATGTATATGTATAAGCTATTAATGATAAAAAACCCAGACAAACGTCGCCTTTGATTAGAAGTATACTTGGTTTTGTATTTTGATTGTACTGAAAATAACCTGTGAGTGCAAACTAACAAAATTAATTTTCCAAGTACATATTATATTAAATATCAAAGTACAAGATTAAAAAAATTCCGTTCCGACAACAGTTCAAGTTTAGAATTTGTTCCCAAGGACCCGTATCTTTATTTTGCGTCACACTACATCAATTAGCTCTCGAAATGTATTTTTAGAAAAATCAATAATGCATTTTGTACAACCAGATTTTATCTTTATAGAGTGCTTTTCTCTAAAAGGTACACGGGCGGAGTCAGAGATCTGCGCGTGGAAGTTGGCGGGAATAGATGATACTATAGACAGTGGCGTATCTTTTGGATATTGAATCTGGGGGCAATGTTATGTGGTACTAGAAATCACAGCCAAAAAAATGGAAACACAAATTTATTTTGTGAAAATGTGTTTCCGATGTTATAAAATCATAGGCGTAACAGTTTTTTCACAAAAAATCAAACTATACACTCACAATAAACCAAGAAAATTCTCCAAAGAGTTCTCTAACGCCAGACGCCACTGAAGATGAATCACCACGTGCTGGATTCTTTCACCCCGCAATGCTGAACCAAATTTCGTTTCTGCGCACGTTTATTGGTGTGTACCTTTTACAGAAAAACACTACCATTGATAACGATGTTTAAATATTTAACGATGAACTAAAATTCCTATTATTTGGGGACTAATAATACAACACGTGTGTATTGATAAGCGCTTAATTAAGCTTCGGGATTTCATTATGCCCTTATCATTCAAAAAAGTTTAGATGTATATATGGACAACAACTGACAATTAAAAATTGGGCGTTTCTCCAACAATTAATATTTCAATATTACTTTGAAACAGGGTAAATTCCCACTTAAGTACCTGACACTTTCGTAATGGTGATGTATTGTCAAACTGGTAACACCAGCTGTAATACTGTAGTTAGCGAATGGTGATAAGAGACACGTGTGGTGGAAAAATATTTAAAACGGAGTTAATAACATTTTTGACTACGTATAGTCTGATAAAAGATCACACTATTTTGAATACAGTTTGACCACAAAAAGTATTATGAAATAAACGCTTCTTTTTTTAAGTGGAATACCCTTTTTTAAATTTCTTTTCAATCATTGCTGCCTGAATGCAATAACATGAAATATACATTAAGTTACTGAATAAACGGTTAAAGCAAATTTGAATTGAATGAAAAGGAAACATTGTTGCAATTATCGTTTTTTCGAAATGGTCATATTGCGTAGAAAAGTGTAATTTTATTTACTTAAATAAACAACAATTGTATAAAATAACATACTCCTATACTTTATTTTACAAAGAAGCTGTATTTGGTCGAAGGTAGTTTAGGGACGAGGAAAGCTCGTCAAAATAACTTAAAAAACATTTTTCTTAAGATCTAGGACATTCAGCCGTAGTTTTTGTTTTTCGCTCTTTTATTGTTATTGGATGGAACTTGTGTTTAACCGATGTAGTGAATAATAGTGATAAGACATCCGCAAGATGGCACATAACCAGCAGCATGGTGATAAAGTGCTATATTTTGTTTGTAATAATCGGGCCGCAAAAAAGCGAATTTTCTGTACTGACCGCGTCAAATGGTCACATCTAAGTTGTGCTATGAAGGTGTTATCACCCCAAATTCCGTTTCTGAACTATTCAATGTACAAGGAAATCTTGAAACCATTAAAACGCTATCAACCGCAGTTAAGGCTATGAACAACATCATTGTGGAATTAGTGAATCAAAACAAGAAACTTAGACAAGGCATCGAACACAGGCAGAAAAACAACAAACAAACAAAAGGAATCTAAATTCTGAGGGGTCTGTTGTGGAACAGGCTGCTACAAATGTTATTATTCGAGGTGTTTCAGAAGGTCAAGGTAACAGTACCCAACAACAAGAGGCAGACGAACTAACTATTAAAAAACTGATAAAGTTAGCGATTCCAAATGATAACGAATATAACATTATGAGCATAATCTGCCCAAGTAAAGCTAAAAACAGATATTCATTTAAAATATATCAGCGTTATACCAAGAATTATGGAGGTAAAATACGAGTAAATTTCCAACAGCAACGTCATCTTTAAATTGTAATATTGTGTATCAGAATGTGCGTGGTTTAATCACGAAAATTAATGAATTTTATATGAATTGCTGTAGTATGGACATGGACATTGTTGTTTTGAGTGAAACTTGGTTAACATCGAATGTGCTGTCAAGTGAGTTATTTCCGGAAAATTTCAATGTTTTCCACACTGACAGAAATACAGGCCGGGGAGGAGGAGTTTTAATTGACAAAAAAATCATTTCTGTGCAAGAGAACTTCATGTTGTCGGTATCCCATCTGTTGAACTTCTAGGTATTAAAATTTCTGGAAATAACTGTAATCTTCGATTCCATAGAAAACTTCATTCATTTCTGTTCTCCTGTGATACTATGTGGGGATTTCAACATGTTAGAGATGAACGAATACTTCATCAGTGCAAAAATATCGAATCTGTTTAACATCTATACGCATTTCATTGCATTGAATAATAATCTAAGTCAACAGAACAAAGTTAGAAATTGCAACGACAAGGACTTAATTCTTGATATGGGTAAATTTGAATCTCACCTGGTAACAGAGGATAAACACCATCCCTGCCTTAATATTATCCCTCATGGTGACAGTTCATTAAATACTCTGTTTATAAATAATGGCGACTTCTTAACTTGAAGGAATTATATTTATCCGTCACGGAAGTAGACTAGTCATCAATTACGTACACACTGGACGCTGCTTTACCTTGAATTAGCATTTAAAAAAATAAAATAAAAACACGGAACACTTACAGGAAAACAAAATTTTCGTATCATTTAGACATAGTGGCTAGTCATTTTTCAATTTGTATCAGAAGCCTTAGATAATCGTTTGGTGTATGTGACAATATTTTTTATTAAATCTTTGTTAGAAGACAGGTGGTGGATTTAAATCAAATATGTATTGTGTTAACAGTGGTGTGAGACAAAGGTTAACCTAGGTCCACAGCTATATAATATATTTTATAATGACGTTGTGAAACGTTTGAACTGTAAGGCATTTGTTTATGCAGATGATCTACAGATTGCAAAGGTTATAACAAGTATTGAAGATTGCATTGAACTGCAAAATAGTCTTGTTAGCATACTGTACTGGTGTGATAATAACGAGTGTTAATAAAACTAAATGCAAAAAATAACATTTTAATATACATATCGCTAATTACGCTATGAAATTGTTAGGTTCTGTTGATAGAAACACTAAAGACTTCTCCAATATCCTCTGTATTAAATTTTTATTTTATATACTAGTCATATCAAAAATAGAAAATTGTAGCGTAATATGGAAATCTTACCATTTAACATACATATATCAGTTAGAGAATGTATTGAGAAAGTTTGCAAAGTACGTAGGTTTTAAGATGTTTGGCACATATCCTGTCAGACAATGCGATCTAAATAAGTAACTTAACACTGTTAATGAAAACTTTAATTAGTAGGAGGAATATGTCTTGTTTAGTATTTTTACAAAAGATTGTAACTGGACAAATTTAAAGTCAGATAAGTATCTCATATGATATTCCAAACACATTTTACCACTTCATTAGTCCCCTTATAGCTTGTTTTCGTTTGTATAATTACATTACTTGGTAACTCTTGAATAAGAAATAAGATATTGAAAATTGAATACTAATATTGCGGTTACTTATTGAATGTTATGTAGTTATGCAGTTCATAATTAATATTTAAATAATTGTTTGTGTCTATGTTGCTATGTAGTTATATCTACTAGAGATGATTGTCTGCTGAGAATAAACCCATTACTATTATTAGTATGAATAGTTCATACTTGCAAATTTTATGAATAATGAATTTGCACATGGTGTATCCTATTTCAAAGGATTTAAAAATATTCCGGTATTAAAAGTTCGTTATATTGGTATAAATTTATTAGATAACTTTTGTCCTAATGAATTATGATTTGAAATTTATAAATGGAAGCAAAAATTCATTTACCAGAAAACTATGTATTGTAAATCCACATTGTAATCTGTTGTTAAATTAAACTACGTTATGTTAAAAAATGATTTTTGTTTCAGATCTGCCGCCTCCCCCGCCGATCGGATTTGATAAACTAGCAACCGAAAAAGTGTCCGTGGACACAGCTTTGTTAGAAAATTCACTTCCAGTTAGGCAGCCACGTTATGGCAATTCACAGTTCCAACAATTTTTCATAATTTTAGGCCGTGCCTTTTTATTCAGTAGAAGAGATTGGGTAAGACTTCCTCTAGCACCATAAAGCAATCCGTCAGTATTTTATTTCCAGACTTTGATGTACTTGAGATTATTTGCTCACATTCTCGTGGGTTTCCTCATTGGTGCTCTGTATTTCAAAATCGGCAACGATGGTGCTAAAGTTCTTAGTAATCTAGGATTTCTATTTTTTAACATGCTTTTCTTAATGTATACGTCCATGACTATTACAATTTTATCCTTCCCGTTGGAGATGCCTGTGTTACTAAAAGAACATTTTAATAGATGGTACTCGCTGAGGTCGTACTACTTGGCTATAACTGTGTCAGATCTACCATTCCAAGTAAGCTGAAACGGAAATGTTTTGAAAATTGATATTATTTCTGTTTTTTTGTTTTAGACGGTTTTCTGTGTACTATACGTTACTATTGTATATTTCATGACTTCGCAACCGCATGAACTTAGTAGGTATTGTATGTTCCTGGCTGCCTGTTTACTGGTGTCGTTTGTGGCTCAGAGTGTAGGATTAGTGGTTGGCGCGGCAATGAATGTTCAGGTATTTATTATCATTTTAATTCTCCACACTGTCGGTTTAATGTAATGGCATTCCAAATAAACCTTTGTCATCAACAGCTTCATATAGCATGCGAAGGTTGCACTATGTACTAAAGTCCAAGCGAACTGGAAGTCCTGTTGATTATATTTACTTAATGAAATATCAGTTCTCTAGAATGAGTCATTACTAACTGTCACGTGAATCTGGAATAATTAATCATTTGCGGTCAATTAAATTAGTCATCTTTAATGCGTCTGATCTTTGTTTAGATGATTTATCACGCATTGTTGAACATTTATCGTGCGAATGGATTACTAATGATATGACTTATGTAAGAGTACAAGAATGAGACGAAAAAGTGCACATTAAAAAAAATTAGCAAGTCATAATTATATATTAGAACCTGATTATTCTGGTTATTTAATGTGTCCATTTTAATATGAGTTTAATGTAATATGACATTTTTTTGTTATCACTGTTTCATAAACCACATCCATCATTCGGTACTTAGATCTGTGGCCAATACTACAACATGACACATGCATGACTTAATTTGCCCAATCCAAACAATTCATAGTAGTGTTTTACAAAAGTTGTCAAAATTTTTGCCAATTCGGATTAAACTCGGATAAATCTACATTATTTAAAGAATTTTTTTGACAATGAAAATAAATTTTATACACATTTTGAAACTTGATTGACTTAATTTTTCAGCGAGTAAGCTGAGTCCTAATAAAGTAATAAATCTGATTACCACTACCGGTAGGCTAGGCACAGTTAGACTCGAGACATTTTAAAACAATCTAATTCAAGGTAAATGAGTTTTGTGTTAAAAACAAAATTATAGACGACAAAAATTTTATTGTTTATTGCAGTTTTTTATATGAACATTTCCGAGTCAAATTATACTTTAACCATGTATCAAACGAGTTGACATATTTTTAATTCAGGTTGTTATTTAATTTTCCTTTTTCGGTGGCAACTTGTTATCATTGTCGTAATGATTAATCACTGTTTACCTGTGTTATTTTAAGTCTTTTTAACTTAAGCCATATCTTACTTCCAAATAGAATTCGGTGTCCTGTTACACTTTTCTCAGAACTAATAACGTAAATCTTGCACGTCATTTTTTTGTTTAATTTACGTCAAATTTTAACGTCACGCCGGTGCTGAAGACCTTCAACATGGTCAAGTAGGTTCCACAAAAAAACTTATTATTCCATTGTTACAATGTACTAAATGAATATTATTCTAGTAACCGTAAATTGCCAAAGTGGTAGCAAAAAAATGGTTAATTAATTCAGGTTGATGTCCAGTTACCTATCACAAATGCACATAATTTTGTAGACAAATACACAATGACCACTATATTTGGAAAATATTTGGTTATCAATGAGGTCGCATAAATTTTCTATTGACTAATGACCCATTGTCACGGGTTTAATCAAAAAATGAATCGACACAAACCTTGAACCCAATTTATATACATCACCATGTTTTTGTAATATTTCAAAGTATAATCTACGTAAATTATTAATTGTGATGCTGAAAAAGTACGTCAAAACGTGTTTTTTTTTATGTCAGAATTTTGTGCTGACGTAACTTCATACAATGACTGATCACGAATTTAAAACAACGTTTGTGTTTTTTTTTCAGAATGGTGTGTTTCTGGCCCCTGTAATGTCCGTACCGTTCCTTTTGTTCTCTGGATTCTTTGTATCGTTTGACGCAATTCCGATTTATCTAAGATGGATTACGTATTTGTCTTACATACGATACGGTTTTGAAGGCACAGCTTTGGCTACTTATGGCTTTAATAGAACAAACTTGGAGTGTTTCAACCAGTACTGTCACTTTAAAAAACCAATTACAACATTAGAAGAGCTGGATATGATCAATTCGAACTACACCGTAGATATTGTCGCATTGGTTGCTATATTTTTCGTCTTGAGAATAGCAGCATATCTTTTCTTAAAATGGAAATTGAAGTCAACTCGTTGATTAATTTTTTTTTTGCGACTGAGGATTTAAGTAGCGAATTATTATTACAAAAGTAATGGTGAAGAAAGTTTTTTTATTTGATAGTAGTAGTCTGATTATATTATGTCCAAGTTTATATTTCGTTCTTTTCTAAGCGTGGAAATTTTATTGTAACACGAATTTGAGTGTGATAGAAAATAGGTAGGGCTGTGATTGTCAAGATAACTTATAGAGTGAATTTAATCAAACTTGCCAGAATTTTGCCCATGACTATGGTTCCCTTATCAATGTTTCGCAATTCGTAGGTACCCTTGGACCACAATACATTTATATTTTTATACGCTAGTTAGAACTATTTTAATACTTATATATTATATCGTATGTACAAACTGTTAATAAATTGTTTAAGTTTACTTTTGCTTTTTTTTATACACACGTGCCATTTTTTGCGAAATTAAAAAACCTGATAATTAGCGACCGTCTGAATGTCTGCAAAGTTGGAGGCAATCTGCATTCCGGCAAGGTGAGACAAGTTGAACAATCTTATTTCGATGCCAAGGGGAACTGTTTATCTTTCTAACATTGAATCGTCCCTGAAGTTGGCAATTTAGGTTTTTTTTACCAAAAATAGAAACAATACAAATTTTGGTAGCTAACGATTATAGAGTTTACTTTTAATGATGCTTATTATAGGCGGCCTCAGAAATAATTTTGTCCACAAAATATCATAATGAGATTTTAATGATGTTAAATCAAGTCACTAGGGAGCTAATTTATGAACATTCTGTAATTAAAATTGATATTGATTGAAGTTAAATATAGTATTGTGATAACCCAAACTTCCCGCCTTAAAATTTGACGTTGAAACAGTTTGAAAGGCCCGCGAAAAATTCAAAAATTCAAAGTTTGGCCTTGGCTGTGATCGTCTAACAAATGAGAACCTACGTTGTGTGTTTTTTTTTTTTTGTGGTTTGAAAAATGGCGGGAAGAAGTTCTTTCATACAAGTGCATACACTGTCGAGAGCGCAAGGAATAATAGACAAAATTAGGAGCCTTCCTAAGGAGGAAAAAGAAACGAAGAACGACAGACGCTCGATTTGCCCTTCTGGCGAGTCCGCAGGGCCAAGGTGTCATCGGTCTTCATTCCCCAAAACCCCCTGGGGTTTTATTCACCGACATATTACATGTCAAACACCTTAAGATATGTGAAAGAAAAACACTCGCGAATTGACAGACATACACATATGAAAACCGAACAAACACAAGACCTACACATATGTAAATTGGATGGCAGAACCCGAATCATTATGAGAGTGTGGCGATCGAACAATCATAGAACAAAATATAGCAATTTCATTTATGAGCACAGCAAAATACCCAGAGGAGGCGTTGTAGCGCAAGTGGAGGTTGGGACTCCTGATCATCACTGTTCTCCCTCACGACGGTGATTCTATCTACACCAACGCCTGCTCACACGCATCTCTCCATTACGAACGTGCCCTGCGAAACGAGGCGGTTACGATCGCAGATCCGTAGTGGGGTCCCGGCTATGGACAGAAGCCGACAGCGTTAAAAACCCGCGATCGACCCCTGAAGCTATACAACACCCGCGGGCTTGTGCAGGTGACGCGATTAATCCCGTCAGTTTGAGAAGGAGTCGCGCGCCCCAAGTACACTACGAGTTATGTGTTATTTACCTTAATTTCATTTAAATGTTCAATCTCTATGACTCTGATATTAAATGACAACCGAACAAGTGTTAAAGTTTCAACAAAGAGCAATAAACAACATTTAAATTCGCCATACACTCTTACGGAAATTCAGTCAACAAATAATTCTTAATTGAGATTAAATTTGGACATCAGATAATTTATATGAGAGAAACATTCATCAACAAAACATTTACATGATCAAAACTTAGCAAAGATTTATAAAACAAAGATCTGGTGTGAAATAAACTTGTGCAAATAAAATATTATGTTAGGTCAAAACTGTAGAGCATGGAAATTTACGTTCAATTCAAATTATACAACAAGGAAAATTACTGAAGCTAAAATTGTGAGACAAAGACAAATTGCATGAGGTGAAAGATTGTAAAGTTAACAGATTTACATGTGATTAATAATAATTCGTGTCCAGTCAAGTTATTGGTTAAAATTCAAACGTGAAATTATTTAGCTGCATTGTGGGCCATTATTACACATACATTTCCCCAAACAAAACACATAAACAAACATGGCAGACAATCTGCAGTTGCAAAATGGCGTTGGACGAATTCGTCATTCCAAATAATAGGCGTCGAAAATATGCGATGCAAAAATACGATGAATCCTGTGGCGTTGTATAAACGATGTGCTAAATCCAAAGAATAAAGGCACGTCCCCCCATGACCCACAATGTTTGTTAATTTGTTCAATAGATTCAGTTAAAACATGTGCTCGATTAAAAGAAACAAATGGACGCTTCAAAATGGCCGCTGCCTGAACAAAGAACGGTGAGAATAACAACTCGTTTGCCGCCATCCAAAATACAGATTTCACAAATATAGCTAAATAAAGCATGGCCCGAACTAGAAATCACTTCCTGTAAAGCCCTACTGCGATGGATTTTAAATGAAAGATAAAAAAAACGAGATTAGTGGAAAAACAAGCGCACGCGTCGCTGCGTCACGAGGTCAGAAGCATCGTCGGGGCTTGAAACTCGCCGCGAAACAGGTGTTCAAAACATACCTCTCCAAAGATGCGAAGATTTCGACACGGCTTACCGCCAAAAGGAACGCAAAAAACCTCGTCGTAAGAACGATGAGAAATCAGGAACACCCAATGGCTCAACGGGGGCTGCTAGATTTTCCAATGGAACAGATCAACACTGGAAAAACAAAACACAACAGCAAAAGGCACAGAATAATTCACAATTAAAAATACAACCTGTTGCTCGAAGCGCTCGAAAAGAAAGTCGACCGTTTGTTCCAAGCGGTCAAAGCGAAGTGGCGGTTTTACCCGAGACAAAACCACCCTCGCTTTGCGCACGTCTGTTTCCTTGGGGTGGTTGGTTGCCAACCTCTCCTTCTTCTCACTAACCGTTTCTTGTGCGCGCGGAATTCGTTTGAAATTTAAAAATTCGAATTGGATCCTTACAGTATATATTTTAAATTCTGCTGGAATTAGTATGCGTATTGCGACCAGAATTATATAATCTGCTGTAAATTCGCGTAATGCCTGACTTTATGTACAATTATAAAAAATCTCGATTGCGGAAAGCTACTTCAATAGCAAGTAGTTGTCAGTTCTTACGTTGAGTAAACCATGTTACATAAAATTTAAGCAATATTTATGTTTGTCATTCGATGGAAACATTGCTACTGCAAGCACTAATTTTATTAAAAATACCAAATTGATTTACTGACGTTCCCAAGTACGAAAATTAATTATTAATAATATTTCCATGCCTGTATATATTTGGATGTAATGTAAAAATACTCTTGATAATTACAGCATGTGCGAACACAAAGCTTATTAAGAATAATAATTACGGATTGTAATTTTTATTAACAATTAATATGGAAGTTCAGTGTTCCAATAAACACATCGTTATAACAATTGAAAAATCACTCAGAGTAGGCGTTGGACTCTCGTTTGACTGAGTGATTTTTAAAGTGAACACCCGTTATTTAATAAACTAATTATTGCGTACTAATTTCAACCATTTCTGTAAATAAAGAACATAAAAAATTAACTTGCGAGATATTCTGAAAATACTTGAAGTGTTGTTGATGTTCCATAGTATACACGAAACACAGGTTTTCATTTTTTCTGTTTGTCTATAGAAATACAAAATATTGTGAAATAAATTTCATTTGAAATGCGACATTTTATTTCAAGGTTAGTTGAAGAATTAACAGTTTTTTTACTTCCCACGCGACAGCCAAACAGGGTATTTCCTGGCGTCGTCGAATGTGAAAATATAGGTTTTTCATTTCCTCATGTCTGAAATTTTAATAAACTTACCTACAAATTATATCATTGAAGCAAAACACGCTAAAATTAATTCCCTCCAAGAAATACGTGACGTCATCTGAAAATTTTGTCAGTAAGCAGTGAGTTTATCTTGAGATAATGATTTTTACAACGTATCTCACAAATCATACAATACGTAATAGATGTTACCGCATTTTTAAAGTTTGTTCATTCAAATATATGTATATATGTATGTATATATTGTATAAAAAATTTGATGACATCTAAAAAATCTATAAAATAAATTTTTTGAAAAATTTATCCTGATATGCAGGTAATATTTGGGCAAGCTCACGAAAATGTCAACCTCAGCGCATTTTTTTGAAAATTGTTAAATTAGTCTAAATCTTACAAATAGTAGTTCTAAAAACTTTAAATTTTACTGGCATATATTTGCTTTTACAATACCATAACACCCGCAGTAAAAATTTCTTGTTATTGAGGAATAATAAAATTGTTCAGAGAAATGATAGATATTATATCTTCTTTAACATTGCTAGAAACAAAGTAAATATCTTGATTTACTTACAATATAAAGCATGATCGTAAAGAGTGTATCTTTATTGACAATAATGTACAATCAGTACTTATCCCAACATCATCTTTAAAAAATATTACAGTTCTTTCTTCTGATATATGTGATAATTGGTGTAAGTAACGATAAGGGACGAATTTTCATGTTATTTGAAAATATTAAAAATAATTGCAAATCAGGTTCCATTATCTCTTTTTCTCGTTCTCGCTCTCTATGTTCATTGTACTTTTATTGAAATTGCCTTGTGATTATTATTAAAAATCGCATCGTTACTTAGTTTTGAAATTAAATAATTAGTCTTGACAGTCGTCAATCTACCAATAATTTGATTTTGCTGTGTTAATCAAAATGTCTTTAACATCCACTGAAAAAGTAAGAAAACACCGACAAAAAGTAAAGAGACTCAGAATACCTAAAGTCAACCAACCGAAAATATCAGCAGAAATATAGGGCAAACATAAGCTGCACAAATAAAAAAGACATTTCCCTAGAAAAAAGTTAAGATACCATGAAAATAAAAAGGAGAAAAGCGAGAAAAGCCAAAATGAAAACAAACAAATGGAAATTTCAAATGATGGTAATGTCATCAAGTAAATAAATTGTAAATTCGGTAAGTTTGAATATTTTTTCTCATAGCATTTAATCCTTTTACGTTGACATTACATACATTTGTTCATTTCAACTTATAGAGGCTCTCATAAAAAAATAAAATTTGCAAAATCAAATTTTATAATTTTCGAAAATGGTGGAAATGTTTCATTGTGTGTACTTCATGGGCGAGGCAAGTTCTGTCTAAACCACCTTCGACCAACTTTTTCTTTTGTTTAAAACACGAATTTGCAATTTTTCTTACTTCCGTGGCAGCTAATATTCACAAGTTCGCGTAAGAAACGATGACATCGTGTAAGTAACGCAATTTTTTCGCAATTCAGACATAATCAAAATTAAACTTCTTCTCGGTTTTTGAAAACCCGAAAATTAAATTTTTTTCATTCTGTTCAAAATGTATCAATTCCAGAGAAGGCAGGTTCAAACGCGTAATGTAAGTAACGCAAACTTTTAATTAAATTTTGACTAAATTAAATATGACTTTAGTAATATCAAATTATTAAGAGAAAAGAGAAAACAAATCTCTACGATTAGGTTAAAAAATTAAAGTGTAAAAGCATTTATGAGGACAGTTTAAAATAAAAAAACTTTGCAGAGTTTCGTACGATTTTAGCCGAAGTAACGGTGGAATTGCCCATTTATGGTCGGAAGTTTTCTGAATAGTTTTACAGGTTTTTGTTTACTTGAATTCGATATAATTTACATAATTAATACTACGAGCAGGTAGTTTTGTTTTTATGTGTAAACAAATTTTTTGGAAACCTGTAGGTATGGTTCTTAGTTTTTTTCCTCGATTTTTTCAGACTGATAATAAAATTTTAATCACGTAACTAATGGCGAGATTTTTTTGCTTCCCAAACGATAATTAAGGTCACTTTATCGATTTATGTATTCGTCTGTTTTTTTGTTACACCAATTAACATAAAATTTTATATGGATCTGAAAATAGTATATTAAAAAAGAAGTTTCGTAAGACGTTGTTTTAGGAACCAAGGAATGGTGCTCTATACTCTATAGTGTCTTAAGAATCGTGTATTGTACACTATTCTTTTCTATTCCGCATCTTTTTTTTTTTCATTTTAAAGTATAAATAGAACTGGTACCACAAATGTCAACATTTTGTCTTACTAATAATAATGTAACTTCTAGTACACTATTTGGTCTTTTCCATTTCTAGCAAAACAATGAATTTCTTGAGTGGTTTTTCATTTATAGCACAGATTCAGCTATTCAGCATGATCAAAAAGTACTGTTTCAGTTGGAATTGTGATAACCCAAACATCCCGGGAAGGTACAATGGGCCAAAAGGCGAGGCCTAAGTGCCGGCTGGCTGCGGTCAGCCCCTATAAATTAAGAATCCAATCCAGAACCCAAACATCCCGCCAAAATCTGACATGTGAACATAATTTTAAAACCCGCGAAAAATTCAAAATTTGGCCTTAAACTGTGATCCTCAACAAAAGTGAAACTCTACGTTGTGCCCCTAATAAATCAAATACAAAATATGGAGGGAAAAACGTTTATTCCACCATTCTGGAAAGATAAAAGAAAAAAAAAAAAGAAGAGCTGTGACCAAGTGAAAGTTGCTGCTAATGTGTGGCGGCAAATTTAAATTTGAACAAAACCCTATATCGGGACTCCAAATCATGAATTACTATTACGGAGTGGATAACTTTTATCAAAGAAGTTTTCAGCTTTTCGTGATGTTGCGAGATTCACGAACTACAACACATACTCAACCTCACCGCAAGGTTGTTACATAATTGACTGTATCATCTACTAGCCTTGTGGACCGCCGGATCACTGACCGGCTCATTATACCAGGGAGGTTTTCGAAGAAACTCGATCTAAAATCCCTGCTAACATTGTCGCGATTGATCGTTCCTTTTGTTGCTGATTTTTCCTTTGATGTTAAATCAGGTGTTACTTCAAGTTATTAATGAAATTAAAATTAACCGATTACCTCATTACATATCACATAAAAAAAACACACATATTCATATGATCAAAACCACAGTCAGCTGCAAGAGAATAATTACACCTGAAATAAGCTATTAAACCTATAAGAAAATATTAAAGCCCTCCCGTTTTTCGAGTCCACGTGAGCAGGCTTGCAGGAATAGTTGAAAATCTTAATTTCATTCTAGAGCACAGCAAAATTACCCATAGGTGGCGTTGTAGCACGAGCGGAGTTTGGGGCTTCTGGTTGTGGCTGTTCTCCTACCCACGACGGTGACTACTCTATCGGCAAGCACATGCCGGTCAACGCCCCTCTATCACAAAGAAACCTGCCGCGCTAACAGGCCGTTACGGTCGCAAACTCGTGGTTGGAAATCCCGGCTACTGGAACAAGTCGAGAGCGTCACGTCATTCCAACCGCTTCCCTGACTTCCATTCAAGATGTCTTTTGTGCAATCCCGCCAGCTCGATTAGGAACCACGTCCTCCGCTTCCGCCACGTGTTTCTGTGTTATTTACCCCAATTCCACAAGTGTTAAAGTTTCAAAGAGCAATAAGCAACATTTAAATTCGCCATACACTCCGGCAAAATTTTAAACAGCAAAGAATTATAACCTGAGAATATTATATGATGGAAGCATTAATCAATAAAATATTTACGTGGTCAAAAAAAACTAGCAAGATTTATACAAACAAAAAAAGATCTGGTGTGAAATAAAACTTGCAGACAAAAAAATTATTAGGGGTTAGGAACTGCAGAGAATGAAAAAAATGTCTATTATAAATAAATATGTTCACTTAAATTATACAGCAAACAAAATTACTGAGATGAAAAATTACAAAGCTAACACAATTACATGAGGTTAATATTTGCCAGTTTGCCACACTTTATCAACGATTCAAACAAAGAATTTACATGATGTTAAATTATGCCACAGTTCATCAACGATTCAAATAAAAAATTTACATGATGTTAAATTATGCCTTGATCCAAGAGACTGGTTATTTAAAACAATTAGCTTTGAGAGTTTATATCGTGCACTGTCCCCAGCTTATCCCAAACAAACACATGATAAATACGTCTCGTTGATGTCCGGATGTTCTGCCAAAGTGGAAAAAAAAAAAAATCTCCCAGTCCCTCAGTTCACGATATTATGAATTCTAACGAACTTTTCACGGTCCTTTTCCCAGAGTGGGACGCCGTTAGGTTGATTTAACTGCCGTAAATAAACTATTAGCAATCTTGATAAACAAAGGATGAATTCTGACTAAGTGAATTTAATAAAATCTCCTAGCACGTGCTTTATCTGAACAATTTCATGACTTTAAATTGTGTCAGAACCAGTAACGAGTAAAATCCTAACATGAACTGTGAATTTACGAACAATTGATCAAATTTACACGTGTTAGCGTCGGTCGAAACTTCGCATATTTCCGATTAGAAAAACTAAACTTAATCTAGCTACCTTAACGCGTGCTTTCACTCACACCAAACAAACCTACGAATTACCGGAAAAAGAACTAAACTTGCACATGGTTGCCTACGTTTAACGATTTTCTTGATTATATTTTTTTTCAAATTCATATTATTCAAATGCGATTTCCCGCCGTTGTTTTTTTTTCAGCGCGAAATTTTAATTCAAATTTGGTCACCACAATACACCTCATAATAGTTAATTTTCGGCAAAACAATTTAATGGTTATTTCACTAACTCTGCAATGGACTTGACAAAGCATTAGCCACTCACTCATCAGGTGAGAACCCAACCTAAACACCTAAATTCACTTCCAAAGAACTTTCTTTCAATCAGATCCAAGATACCATCTTTTTGCTAAACATTTCATCTTAGCCTGTTGCCTAGATCTTTTAATCAAGATTTTATATTGTTTTTTAAGCACTAATACGAAAGTGCAGTTTGTAAAGCAAACCATGCGCAAATTTTTAATAAAGCGTTTATTCCGTATGTAAAACTCCTTATTTTAAACTAGAATCATTAAATCGTTACACTACAATAAAAGGAAACACTTTCGCATTTAAAATAGGACCGGATAAGGAAATTGAAATAAGCGATGCGCTGACTGCGTTTAATTTCACTACTTAAATATTTTGTTCATAACCTTGGGGGTAAGTGAATTGTTAACCGAATAATTTCCAATATGATTCTGGTTCTTCTGTGAAATGTAACTGGAATGGTGTGGGATTTTATTTTTGGCGGAAAAATGAGTGACAATAAAGAATAGAGTAATAGTAGTTATAGTTTTAATTCGTTTTTACCTGTGTCTAACATTGGGGCTATTTGACGAGAAAGTGCTCATTATGTTGAAACGTTTGACCAATCTAATGATTTTTTACTTTTCTTAGGATTTTTTTTAATGAAAAAAGTTAGAGTAAAACTTAGGCATATAAGTGCAAGTTGTATACGTACCAAAACAGACCCAAATACGTAAGTCATTATTTGTTGACTCTGGAAGTCTGGACGTACAAATAAACGACTAGACCACAGGATTTGTTCGTTTTATAAGGACATTGTGTATATATATTTACGCTTATTTTTCACTGTCTGAAGGTTAAGAAAACGAAAACAATTGTCACCTTACAATGTCAAATTTAATTTAGTTTTATTATCAAAATCAAAATAAGTCATCACTCATCATATTAGCCCAAAACATGAACTTAAGATTTTTCAAATGTTTCAAAGATTATGGATTTATTATAATTGTTCTACTAGTATTGCGTTTAATTTTTTGTGATATTGTTAATGTAGAACTTAGGATGGACAAGATTACAAGCATTCTTTAGGGGCAAATCTGATATCTGCTGTGCAGCTCTGCTGTTTCGGACTTTTTAGGAATGTGGGAATGGGAAGCTTGATTTGTGTACTAATAAAGCAAGAAAAAATATAATAGGAGAACCTAAATAACTTAGACATTCAGGTAAACTCACTAGAAAACGGTCTAATTAAGATTGGTTTCCGAAAAGTGGAAAAATTGTTACACTCAGTTGATAGTTACTTTACCAGTTGTATCACTAAGAAAAACCTCTGGATATTCCTGACTATCAGTAGGCATATAAGATTTTAAAATGTTGTTTTTGTTGTATGAACCGGAACATGAACCTCAAAAATTAGGTCATGACCAGATTAATAATGAATATCCAAATTTAGGAAAGATCAGTGACTTATTTTAAAAGTTATGATTATTTAAAATGGGGGACGTTGACATTAAAGTCGCCCACTGTAACAACGAAGTCAAATCAGGAAGAACCTGAAATACCTCCTGGTTTGACAATTATTATTCCTGCATGAAAAAACCTGCAATTATCTTCACAACTTTATCGTTACGGGACTGTTTAAAACTAAATATAACTATGTTGACAACAACAAGTAAAAAAAAACTATCAAACTAAATCTTAATAATCCTACATTTAAGTATGCAATTTTAAACCTGTTAGAGACTTTATGTGCTCAATTATAGCATTTATAACAATCATAAATTACTGGTTTAATAAAATCTTTGTTATAAAATTTAAGCTATTTTTTTACTGGTCACATACATGTATTCTAGTACTTTGACTTTGCAACGAGGTAATTTAAAGGTGTGAAGGTTTAAACCTATTTATCAACTTATTGCGTAAAGTCCCATTTGTGTATTTCACAAGCTAGTCTTTGTTTAATAGTTGAGTTGAATTAATTTGAACATTTAATTCAATCAAGTTTACATTACGATGAATCTTTTTCAACACTTATTCAGATTTCACTTTTGCCGAACCTTAAAGCTTACAAAAATGTCGACTGAATTGTTGAAACTAGTTTTAAAGCTATCTGAATACGAATAAAGTTAGAAAATAAATGTACATGCTCAGTACTTACGTTTTTTTTTCTAAGGTTTCTGGTTGAAAAAACTGGTTTTTCAGGAAATGAGAAGATGCTAGATTCGATTTTTTTGTATCGCTCAGAAAAATATGATACGGTTCTTGTTGACGTCACTATAGCAACACTTTTATTGCAGATATATATATCGAAAGGACTATTTTCCTTATATTTGATGAAATTTATGTGTTTCAGCATCATTTATCCATACATATATGAATATGTAATAACTAATAACATGTACAAGGTATTTCATCTCAGCTGGTATATTAAAATTATTTCAAACTAATCCATTTTACACAAAATTTCGTATTTCATCTAAAAATAAATGACATCCTGTCTAGAAGATACGATACATATATAAAATATTGAAGTGGTTAAGTGATTTCTTTAAATTAAATACTGGTGCCATTATCTCGAAAACAGTTTCGCACAAAAAAAATTGCTGATGTTTACGGTACGATTTTCTGACAAATTCCACATAATTAGATGGTATCTTGTGTGTAAAAAGCACGACCGAGCTCTGGTCAGAACCGATTTCTACATCATTCACTGCTTGTTTTTCTTTTAAATATGCTTATTAAATGTCTAATATATGTAATTTTCTTACTAATTAAACCAAAACTCTCTATTTAAAGAAAAGTTAATTAGTGACGCTAAAAATTTTTCGTTCGTTCCACTTTAATTAAGTCATAAGCAGCTTGGAAAATTTGATCACGATAATTACACGAGGTACCACCAAATTAAGTATCTACAAATAGCCATACAAATTTATAAAACGTATATATTTATATTTTTTCTGGACGTGGTTGTGATCGTAAGCATCATGTAGTGTTTTGAATACTTAACAATGGATAATCTGTTGTAGATAGAATAATCATAGAAGAAAAGAAAAATGTTGAAGTTTAATTTATGATGAACAGTGATGTAACCATTTTTTCCCTATAGGTACATTATTTTACATTATGTTATCAATTTTCTCCAAATATCTAAAAGGCAGAGAACTAACAATTTTAAGGCATATTTTTCGTTACTTTAGCCAGCTTAAAGTAAGAAACTGTGCAGAATCTTGTAGATTTGGTTAATCCTTGGTTATTTTCATTTGAACGACTGAAGCAAGTCTAAGGAATGTGGAAAAATAAACAACAGAAGAACTAATTTTGTAAAAAATAAAACTAGAACTGTTTCTGTTGCACTTTTATCCTTAGATACATACATGTCTAGAAATTGTTCCTGGGAGTCTCAAAGTTTCAGAAGATTTCATTTTACATAATAATAGCAGGTGGATAATTGTTACTTTTGTTATTTTCTAGTACTTTTTCACATTCCCCCCTGCCACTGTTGCAGGGTTAGTAAAGACGCCGAAACCCCCGACGACCTTCTACAGTAGTGATCGGTAGATGTTTGTATATTATATGCTTTAAAAAATTAACAATTTTTGTGGTAACGTAATGGTAAATGGAAATTTGCCAGAAATACTGACGTTGGTTGCTGCAAAGCAATTATTAGATTTATAAATGCATGTCGGGTGGATTAACTTTCACTCGGCTGCACTGAGTTCATCAACGGTTGAGCACGTAACGCAAATAATTTGTTGAACATAGGAATACTTATTTTCGTATTCAGACATTACTGGAATAACGCAACTTTAAAAAGTCATAAATAATGAGAGTAAACGAGGTTTGCGATTTTGATCCGGTTTAACAGAGTACGTCATTAAACGTTTTTAAGTTCTGTGTGAATTCTGTGATGAAGTGCTAAAAATTCATGATTATTTATTTAATATTTGATTAATAAATCATTATTTAACAAATATCAAATTAGTAATTTGTGACCTTTACTATAAAGACGTCAATGCAGTTCACGCGTTGCTAACTAAATTTGTTTTAGTTAACCATTTGCGACAAGTTTTACGCATGCAAATAGTTTAGTCATTAGTTGTACTAATTATCACGATTAAACCACAGAAAATAATTTCTATTATTATTTCACTTTAAAAACGACATTTGTGAGTGACCGCCACTTATTTACTCTTTCTAAATACACAGAGTGCTGTATAAACAAAATAATAATGTTTAAGGCATGATATAGTACAATTTTGACAGTCTTGATTTTTGAAAAATACAAAAGATATTCGAAAATAATTTTTTTTAATTTTATTTTAAAATATCTAGAGGTCTAAAAACCATTCAAAGTATTTGGATTTGGTGCATTACTACAAAAAAAAGACGTTGATGAAAAGCAATTTACAGCTTTCTCAGTTTTACAGGTAACGAACTGTTTTTTTTTTTGTATTCCAACATTTCAAATAAGATTAATTTAAGTATTTCACATTTTTTATAAAAAAATAAAAATGACCATGAACATGCATTTAAAACATCCTGGTGCAACGTAAAAAACCTGCAATTATATCTTGATATGACGTTATTTCAGACAATCACCACATACATTTTTATTAAAAAATATGTTGGGAATTTACGTGATATTGTTCGTCTTTGAAAGGTGAACGAATTTACTGCAAATAAATTGGCAACTGGTTTTATTCCAAAACTTGTATGCGGCAATTTTTGCAGATAATAATCTAAGTTTTGTTTACGTTTTGGAATACACATCTAAATTAAAGAATAATATTTTTGACAGGTCTCATTTATCGTAGAACTTGTTATAACGTTTATTATCTACAACACCGAAAATATAAACTTACAGAAATTGTTAAGACATTTCGCCAACCACGTTGTTATTAGCCATCATCTAGACAATACATAACATGTTAATATAAATCTAGTCAATGTTGCAGTGTATCGTGCACCGAGTGATCGAAGATGGTTCCAAGCAGTGAAATAGTGCTTTGATTTATCAGCACTGTTACAATATGAAAATATTTTTCTATAAAGTTGTTTGCGAACAAGATAGTTTGACCAGCTATTAGAAAATGCAAATTATGTTGAGGATGAAGATCGTTAAAGAATTAAAATTTAGGATTTCTTTAAACTGTCAAATATTCTCATTTCAACAGCGAGTCACATAATAATTTGAATTCTGCTATCTAATTGGCCTTTGGATACAGACGATTTTTATAGTACCAGTACGATAAGTGGCTTTTAACGCATTTAAAGTCTGGCATTTACGTCACGTTGAACAAAAAACATTTCCCATTCATTTTTTTTTTTTAAGATCCTTGAAGAGTGACATTTTTAAGTATACGAAATCTGGGAATAACAAATCTATTCGAACTTTTTTAGCATTTCGCAAACTATAAACTACAAGTTTCCCATTTCTTTTCAATAGACTGTCTATTTAGGTATACGTTGGTGATACACGACAGATCTCCGAAATTGAGGAATCGGTTACTTAGAGAATTGAAGATATCATCCCAAAAAGTTGTTGAATAATTGCGTATTGAAAAATGTGCCTTCAGTTTTAAATAATTCCAGCTGACGTCTTACTAAACCCTAGATTATTCTGTCCAGGGAAATGCTGCAGACCACAACAATGGCAAAACTTTCTTAAACTCTTAAACATATATTAGTTACAAAACTCTCTTCTGCATACAATATGTTTCAGTTTCTTGTAAAGAAACCGAATAATATATGCGCACTAAGCGTGCTAATTTGTAAAACAAAATGAAAACTTTCTTTTAGGGAAAAAGTTCATTGTTCTTTGCTAAAACTGTGTATTTAATTTAGCAGTCGATTTCGAATTTGTATGTAGAGCACTTAGTTGCATTTAGCGGTTTCTAACCTCCTAACAGCTTTTTTTATATGTTTCCTGATGACAAGTAATTTATAAAAATGAGTTTATCAAATTTTTAAAGGTTAAAAGTTTGCTAATTGATTTTGGGCCCACGCAAGAAAAGAACAGAAATTTATACTTTTACTATTAACACAACGATACGAGTAGTAAATATAATATCGTTGTCTGAAATTTTTCACGTTAGCGGTTACATATCTAACATATTCAAGGTTTTCGTAGGCTGTAACACTTTTGGTAGTTTACCCTGACCATGCACAACATAGAGATGTTCAAGGTTTTATTAATACGTAACTATCAAATAACCAAATGGGTTACTAACACTAATGACGAACACGGGCTCAGATAACTTGCTTTCTTACGCAATTTAGTCAAAGTCATTAATTATGTGTTAATTAAATAAAACAGTTAAGAATTGTTATTCGCAAACATACAAAGGAAACGGAGAGAGTTGGTGCGTTCATGAATAAATTTTGCATAGTGCAAAATCGCTGTTTTGTAATTTTCGAGGTAACTATTGGAGCAACTTAATTATAATATTTTTAAATCGCATATTACATGTCTGTGGTTATGGTTTCTGACTTGATAATTTGAGACAGCTAAAATTTCCAAATTATGGGTTTCGTCTCGTCTGGTTTTTTATTCTTTTTTCTATTAAATAATATTTAAAGACAAAAGATAAAGTTATGACCTAATTGCTGATTAACTTGCAGAAATTTGTCACTATATCTTTGACCGAACTCTATAGAAAAATTTTCACATTTATGCAAATATACATATAAATACATCCACATCATAAAAAACTAATAAGTTTGTTAACGATGTTTTCAGCTTAGCATGCATTAAGTTTATGTGTTTCGAGAGCAATTATAAACAAATTGATAAAATAATTATCCACATTTGCGAATTTGAATAATGACGGCTATTTTCTGTTTAACATAAAATATTTCCATTACGTTTAATTTATAGTAAAAAGTTGTACAAGCTTAAAAATAATGACGCTTATGATTATATTTATGACGTCTATAATTACTCGCCATTTATATAGCAATAAGAAGTAGAAAAGAAATATAATTTATGAAAAATGCTACTAATTGTGATAATTTACATAACAATTTGTCATTTTACACAAAATCTGCCTCAGAGACGATTAATATTAGGTGTTAACAAATTCTATACAATTTGTGTAGGGTGACCCCATAATGTATTAATGTGAATTAGTAGTCATTAGGGGTCAAAGTAGAGTATTAGAACCTGATTCAGCATCTTAGGCAGGAAGATTAAAAATATTGATACTTGTTTTATATCTTTAGGCGGTACTTTTGTATTAGCATTTTAACAGGCCAATCAAAATTTGTAAGGTAAAAAGTCTGGATTTATAATAAAATTCTTTAAATTTTTGTTAAATTGAATGAGCAGAATTCTAAACAACATATTCGTATCTCAAATACTTGTTAAAAGTATTAAAAATTAATTTTGTATATACTATTGGTAAAAATTTTGAAAAGAATGTTCTTATTTAAATTTTTTCATAGTATTGTTACGAAAGAAACCCCGGCGGCCGGGCTGCGTTCGCTAAAGAAAAACCTGGAAGCGGAACTTACGAAACGATTATTCCAGTTAGAGCAGAAATCAAACCCGGATTTGCTTTCGGCACACCCCCAAGAAGAGTCTCATGATTGCTAGTGCTTTAATCAATACCGCAAATGACATGCCTGTACGCGTCGGAAATGTTTTTCCCAAACCCATCAACATTAAGAGTGGGGAGGTTCTTGCCGTCTGTGAACCAGTCCCGAAGGACTTTCTGATAACAGTGATGCAGAAATAAAAAGCAACTTAGAAATTCCTGCTCTAAAGCTTGGTCATCTAACCCATCATCAACGGGAAGCAGCAGGAGAGGTTCAGTAGAAACACAGTGGAATGTTTGCATCTGGACAGTCTCCTGGGCGCACAAACATAGTGCGACATCAGATAAACACTGGAGATGCACAATCCATCCGTCAGGCTCCGCGAAGACTACCTTTGGCAAAACAAGAAGAAAACGAGAATCTGGTACGGAAAATGCTGGATAAAGGCGTTGTAGAGGAATCAAGCAGTACATGGTCTTCGCCTGTAGTGCTAGTCACCAAAAAAGATAGGTCGACGAGATTATGCGTAGACTACAGGAAACTAAACGATGTAACCAAGAAAGACAGTCACCCGCTTCCACGAATTTATGACACACTTACAATATTATCAGGATCCGCCTGGTTTTCCACGTTAATCCTAAAAAGCGGCTACTGGCAAGTTGGTATTCATCTAGAAGAAAAGGAAAAGATTGGTTTTTCTGCCGGACCTGCCTGTTTCAATTTACCGTAATTTCTTTTGGAGTCTGTAACGCTCCGGCTAATTTTGAGAGACTAATGGAGATGATATTACGAAGGTTAACATGGAAAACATGTTTGGTTTATTTAGACGGCATCATGGTGATGGAAAAGACATTTGAGGAGTACTTGACAAACCTAAAAGAAGTTTTTAGTCGAATGAAGAAGGCAAACTTGAAGCTTAATCCGAAGAAATACCTCCTCTTCTAAAAAGAAGTCGAATTTCTGAGGCATACCGTTTCGACAAACGAGATCAAGACTACCGGAACGATCAGTCCAATTCGCGATTGGCCAAAACCAAGAGATAAGCACGAAGTCCGAAGTTTTTTGAGATTACGTACGCACGTACTACAGAAGGTTTGTCAACGGGTTTGTTGATATTGCTGCTCCTCTGCACAAGCTGACGAATTTGAAGTCTCAGTTTAATTGGACTTCTGAATGTGAAACAGCCTTCAAAAGATTGAAGAATGCACTATGCTCTAGCCCTATTCTGTCCTATCCGCAATCATCGGGAATGTTCATCTTGGACAAGGACGCAAGCAACATCGAAATAGGTGCTGTATTGTCACAGGTGCAGGACAAAGAAGAAAAAGTCATCGAGTCCTTCATTAGCCTACTTTCGAAATCCGAGAAGAACTACTGTGCTACGAGGAAAGAGCTGTTGGCGATTGTCAGGGCTGTTGAACACTTCCATATGAACGCGAATTCCTGATTAGAACCGATCACGCAGCCCTCACATGGCTCCTTCAGATGAAAAAGGACAAGTGGCTAGATGGCTTGGACGACTCCAACATTATCATTTCAAAATTCGACACAGGGCTGGTAAGCTCCACAATAATGCGGACTCATTGTCGAGAAGACCGTGTAAGAATTGCAAACACTGAGACAAGGTCGAGCCGCGCGAAACATCGTTCAACTGTGAGAGGACAGCAGTTGTAGAAGATGAAGAATGGACTACATTCCAGCTTAGAAAAGACCAAGAGGAGGATGTGGATATCGGTTTGTTGCTCAAATGGAAACAAGATGGTGCTCATTTTGGAATCAACAAGACGGTTTCTAAAGTCAGGGAGAGATTCTACTGGGTCCATTGTAAGAGACGTACGACCTGTGCGGCAGTCGAGGGACCGAGGACTAGAGCGAGAGGGTCGATGCAACAACACAACGTCGTATCGCCTTTCGAAAGAATTGCAGTGGACATAGCAAGTCCTTTCCCGGTGACCGAGGCCGGGAATAAATACATAATGATTGTCAGCGATTACTTCAGCAAATGGCCCGAAACTTTTGCCATACCGAACCAAGAAACCACGACGGTTGCGAAAATGCTGATTAACAATTGGATTAGCAGGTTTGGGGTCCCAATGAAAATCTATTCGGACCAAGGCAGAAACTTCGATTCAAACCTATTCCAAAAAGTTAGGTACTGAAGTATTAGGGATACGGAAGACACGGACTACACAAAACATCTTTCGAAGGTGATGACCGAACATCAAAAAGATTGGGATCGACCCCTTCCACTGTTCCTACTGCCTTATCGATTAACTGTCCATAACACGACTGGTCGTACACCGGCACGCATAGTTTTCGGAAGAGAACTTCGTCTGCCTTGTGACATATTGTCCCAGTGCAGAACCAAAGGAGGTCATAGACTAGGTCGATGACTTGAAGGAGAAGCTGCTGAGCGTTCACGAAACGGTGCACCAAAAGATCCGGGTGGCGAGTGACAGAATGAAAACACGCTACGATCTTAAGGGTAACTCAGTAGGATTCCAGGCAGGAGTTTGGTATGGATTTATAATCCCCGAAGAAGGAAAGGTAGTTGCCCGAAGTTGTCACCACACTGGGAAGGTCCATATACCGTCGTGACGAGAATCAACGATGTTGTTTACAATATTCGACGAGGGCCGAAGACGAAAATGTAGATTGTTTGGCCCGCCTGATGAAGTACAACAGTGACACCGTCGACGTTTCTGATCGGGACGAGGAGCAGTTGTTACGAAAGAAACCCATACGCCGCACCGATACGACACCTGTGCGTTCTAATATGTACGGCGATGATGACTCATCGTCGGTGGCGACGGCCGGGCGGCGTTCGCTAAAGAAAAGCCTATAAGCGGAACTTGCGATGTGTATTCCAGAAAGACCCCGATCGCCTAACATCTAGAACGAAGTCTGGGTTTCAGTAGGGACCACCATTAAAATAAATTTTGTCAAAAAAATCACTCACACTATTTTCTGTTGCAGTTTTTTATTTGTTCGGAAGGTAATACGACAGGTGTCAGTAATTCCATTACTTGGAATTGATTTTTATATATTTTTTTTTCGGAAATAAAGGAATAAAATCATCTTCGGGTTTATTTTCTGTAAAAAAAAAATAATATTGATGAATCACAAAGTATATAGGATACCCCATTTTGCCTTGCCCTCTCTTCCCCTAATAGCAAATACTTAATTACGCACAATAGTAAATTTCACTTGATATTTATGCAAATAGTTTTATCTAAGTTAGTGTTCTTACTTTTTTACCAAGCAAAATGTTTCATGGGCATGACACGTTTGTTGTTGATAAAATCCTTCGTGTTGATGTCTTGATCGACGAGTTTGGCAAGTCATAGAAATAAGTTTTATGTAAATTTTTATTTTCCATAAGTTTATAAACCTCACGACGCCAACAACAACGTTGTGAAACAGTTATGTACTTCAAGAATTTTGTTAGATATTGTCCTCTGTTACCTAACAATAATTACTTTAAACAACCAGTCGAATAACACAGTGTTCATACAAAGCACTGTTAAAAGTGCGTAACGCAATTACGTAAACGTTCGCACAACTGACAAGAACGTCCTTAATGGAGAATAAGTAAACATTTCCAAAATAAACACATATTTTAACGACTTAAAGTTAGAACTGTAATAGCTGGAATTTCAAAAAATGAAGATGTTAAATTTACAAGAACATTATTAAAATTATCTTTCACATAAATGGAATTAAATTAAATCAAAATTGAAATCCGAAAGTCTCTTAAACTGTAGATATATAACATTAAACATTTTTTATTGAAATTGAATAGAATTTGTAAAGTTATAGTTTAAGAAGGTATACTTTCTAAATTTCCAACAAACGGACAGGCGGAACAGAAAACCTCAATTTTCAAAACAATACACAGAGAGGTCCACAGACAGATGGACGGAAAAAACTACTTGTTTGTGAAATAATAGTAAAAATTGTCTAGTAAAATACGGTTTGTTTTTTTTTTCGGTGTGTTTAGAACCTCATTACCGTGTAAATTGACTATTGTTTTATATTGTTTCCGGTCACCTTGAAACACAGTTTTAAACTCGAATTGCAAACGGCTATAAATTTTGTGTTTACTAATGTTTTACAAAAACAATAATCTTTTAAAAAAGTAAACAAAACCAAAATCAAGTACACGATACATTTTGTTTCCTCAAACGTATTTTATTTTCTATACTAGTAGTAAAACTGAAGTCATTTTAATACGATTGATTGAGATGAAACATCCTATGTTAATATCGCGATAAAAAAAAATAGAAAATAATTTGGTTTTCCGTCTTGTTTCATCAAATGTGTAACTAATGTTCCAGCATTTATAACTTACCTACCTTTGTAAGTGCTTGCGTCCAATTACTGTCATCAAAAACTAATCAAGTAGAAACAATATCGCATATTATATCTACACCAACGCAAATCTGATTCCATCTAGCTGATGTTTTTTGATTAAACAATTCGGTCGATAAAACACGCAATTATAATCAAAAAGCCGTTCGCTTTATTGAAAATGTTGGGAAGTGAAAATCAATTGTCGATCATAAACAGTGTCGGCTTTATAATGAACCAGCATTTCTGTTGATAGAGAAACGGCTATTTATACCCAGTGAATCCTTGACCTGCAAATGGCAAAAAAAAATGAGAATAAAATTTTCCAACAACATCCACGTCACGAAGAAATGCATAAATCGTAGATTAAACAGTACTCGATTAGACACGAACGTGTCTGCATATCCAGTATTTGTTAATTCTAAGGTCAAACCGCCCCCAACTCACTGCCGAGTCACTTTAATTCGATGTAAATAAATAAGCATTAGCGCATGTGTTCTAGTAACGTGCTTAAAATGAGTCAGTTTTAATATAACCGCAAAGAGGGGTTACAGTGCTGCACTTCCAGCGAGGTCTATCATTCTCACTCAGTCCATAGTAGAACGAATGTATTCAACTTCGATTATACATACGTAACTTTCGCTGTTTACAAACTGGTTAAAATTAACAAAAGTACATGTGGTGAAAGTTAAAAAAATGGTTGATAATGTGGAAGAAATTCGTAAAAATAATGTTTTGCATTTACCCCAGCGCCCCGCCGTGGATATCGAATTTTTGGATTTAACGTTTACAGTACCCCAAGGGAGAAAAGGTCAGATTTTTTTATAATTTAAATCATATTTTGTGTTATCGGAAGGTGATATTTTTAGTACCGTGATTTGAAGTTCGCTAACTGAACTTTGACCACACTTTTTTGGTTGCATGCCGTAGTGATTTTAATTTTTGTTGATAATTTTTAGACTGCACATTCATAAAATGTTTATAATTAATTTTCAATACAAATAAGCATTGAAGCTGCATTTGTTTTGACAGAAGCTCCTGCGTTAATCTGCTTTAAATACCGTCGTAAGAAGTGTTTATAAACTTTAACTTCTAGCCATGCTTTGACCTTATAATAGATTATAAAATTTGGGTTGCTAAAATTATCCTTGTTTCAGAAGTTCTCCGATCAAATGTGCCACTTAAACACATATACAGTGTGATTAATTAAATTTGTGCTCGTCGCCGGCTAGTACTTTTAATGTCCGCTATTACAGGAAGTCGTACACATTTATACTCGTTTCGTTTAGAATTTACCTCATAAAATTTTATGATAATATTGAACTCCTAACGATGGGGTGGACATGAGGTAAATCCAATTGTTGGTAGATACAGCTACAGGATCAGACTCTTGTAAAGTGGGATATAAACATATATAATTTTATGAGGTGTATCCTAAACGAATAGACTATACTCACTACTTCTTTTGAGTGTGTATAATTTACAAACAACTTCAGAACAGAGCGACTCTAAATAGTATATATTGAGCGATGTACAGTATCATCTACTTTTTGCTTGCTATCAATGTGTGAATATTATATAGCATGATAATTTGGAATATCAAAACAGTAAGTCAGTGTTAACATCAGTTAAAAAAACAGTAATGTGTAAGATAATTTGATCGTCACCGAAAATGAAGAATTATACAACATAATTACGAGAATTATGATGTGATCATATTTATTTAACGATAGTTGATATTAGGTAAATATACAGACGGTCCCCAGTTAAATTAAGAAAAAAGTTATTGTTACTCTTATCCATTATTAATATAACCATTATGAAAGATATTAACGAACTAATAAATGTAAATGCTTTGGAGCACGTGCATTTTTTAGAAGAAGTCTTGAGTAGACCTTGTATCTAATGAAATCAGATTATCGGAATATTTCTATAGGTTTTATCTCGTGTTTAGCGTCGCATAAAAAGGTAAATGAAAACGAAGGTAGTCACAATTTAGTAACGATTGGCTAAAGTTTAACGTTTATTGGAACCAAGTCCCCAAGGTACAGGATGCATGTTCCAATTATTATTACTAATAGAAAGGATTAATTTCGGATATATACTTCAAAAAATCTGCAAAGATGACCCTGAACTATTCTTCTGTCACAGAAAAACATTCGCACATTTGTTTGTCAATATATTAGGAATGAATAAATAAATTAATTATTATTTAATTGAAAATTCTGACACTCCTAAATCCACATTAGCGTCGTACCAAAATTTCTAAGAGATTCGTTTTATATTACATTATATATTATAATGGCTAGGATTTTATTTTTGTTACATGAGTACAACATGCAATGGGACTATAACCAACCGTAGTGTCAGAAATTTTATATAAGTTTTAGCTACACTATATACAGGGTGCCGCATGTAAAATCTCGTCGCCTTATATCTAGAGAACGGATAGAAATATTGAAATTCTGTAAACGCTACTGTTTTTAGCTTGAAGGGTTGACAGCCGAGCAAGCCTGGGAAAGACAATCAGCCGATTTAAACAAATTATCTATGTATTGGAGAAATTTGTGATGCAAAATGTGAAGGGGGAAATGGACAAATAATCACAATTGTTGTCATTTACCTCTCATCGAATAAAAGTGTAAATAAAACCATCGAATTCATTGATGAAAATTTGCTCATTTATACAACAGTAAGGTTTACACTGCTCAATTGCGACTTGCATTAATCAGCGATAATTTTGAGTGGGGATTTTAATATGGATTTTTCAAAAGGCCTTTAATTGATTTTTAAAAACGGCCGAGTTTTTTTTTTTTAGATATTTGGACAGATTTCAAGCAACAGTATTTATCTCCTGTTTTAATAGCCATAATAAGCCTATTGTTTCTTTTTTAGATTTTCATAATGATTATAAAAATAATAAGAAAATAAATAATTTTATTTTATAATTTATGCCTTGTACCTGATTCGTTTAAGTTATATCATCACTTATACACACTCGGTTTTTTAATTTTAAAAAGTAAGTTAGAATATGTATTTAAATGCTTTTGAAACAGATATTACTAGTTGTTTGTAAAACAAAGTGGTAGACCTTTATTTCACTCAACTTTCAATTTTTTTTATAGTTATACATTTGTTATCAATCGAAAATGAAATAAAAACCGAAGTGTTTTATACAGAACAACACGCCGACACTATATATGCGTCACATTTGCGTTCTCAAGATATAAAGCGATGGTGCCTGACCTGGGACACTGTGTATATATTATAGTATGGATGATACGATTTAGAATATAAGAAACACCCTTAATTGTCAACTATTTTTATTTTCATCTTTTTGTAAGATACACAACTAAAATATCACACAAATGTTCCAATCAGTAACAAACAAGATGATATTGTATTGCCTTGTATCTTATACAATATCAAATGACCTAGCCTAGAGCACTAAAACTAGCAAATTTACGCGTGCAAGGTACGCATCTAGTAGAAACCCGGGAGCTATGGTTCAAGAACTGTTAACGACAAGGATCATTTTGCAAGGGTAAAATTGTTTACATCAAAATCTTAAACTTTAACGTGGGTTAAAACATGGCTAGTCAAAGGTTACGTAGGAGTATTTCAAAAAACATCTAATCTTGTAGAATTAAGGCATTAATTTCAATTAAATTAATAAGAAATTGCGTCTACGTCAACGGTAAAACACAGTTGTGTAAAATTGTGACGTTTTATCATCTACAAAACGCATTTAGTTAGTGGAATGATTACAACATCTGAAAATTTAAATTTAAAGTGCAATAGTCTTTGCAAAAATAGTTATTCGTTTACTTGCAACTTACCGATCTTGTGGATGGTGCATAATAATAAGTAGTTTGTCAACTAAAAAATAATAATGTTACGAGTGCAGATGTGAAAAAATTACATAACCGCTGGTATAAGCAGAACCCACCAGCGTATATCAAGTTCATTATCAAAAGCACTATTAAAATTTAAATTAACTTTTTTTAGGATATGAAGTGTTACAAAATATTGCCATGAGCTAGTCCAACGAAATGTTTTCACTGAGTGTTTTGCACTGTTGTCTATTTCTCCATAACATTCCTCTAGATCACCGTGCAATTGAAACAAGTTTCCCCACTGTTGTTGCAACTGCAGCTTTTGTGTTAACGAAATACTTCTATTACTCGTAATGACTGAACTGTGATGCGTAACGTATCGAAAGGCATTTCAATAGCGTTTGATTTCACCATAAATCGCAAGTGTTTACTTAAAACGAGTTGTTTTAATTTGGCATAAGCGGCATATTAAAAAAAAGTTGCAGCGTGGTGTCGGGTTGTTTACCAATTTAAATATATTGAAACGATTGATTATAAAAAAAGTTTTAAAAATTTCCACATCGTCCAGTAGGAACACAAAAAACTACAAAATAATTTTACATTTACATGAGAATAAATAACATCGGTCAAAAATATTTCATGACAATACGTCCTCGAACATCGCTTCTCGAGGAGAATGATACATCCACACTTTATGAAATATTATTCATTAAGTATTAGCAATTTCAAAATGCGGTCATTGATAAGGATTGTGGTATTTTCAAGGAATTAAATAAATGTTGCCTTGGAGGTCAAGTTTAATTTGCATGTTTGCATTAATTGAATAGAAGCAAGATTTACGCAAATTTTGAACAAAATAGACGCACACATTTGTTGTTATAATTTCAACTTTGTGCATGACCGTTTAGTTTATATGCATTTATAAGGATTTACAAATTATCTAAATATTAACCTTGTTATCTCCTATTTACTAATGTTACTAAAACTTAAATTTGGCGACAGATTTGTAACATACAATATTTCTGTGGAAGTCATAAAACAGTGTTGTCCGTAATTGCAACGTTTATACGGTCACTGAACTCAGGTAACTCGCGAGGTGTAAAACGTTTTCGAATAGTCGCCGGTAACAATACGACGTAAAAAGTTTATGGGATAAGAAAATATGTTTCTGTTGTAGCTATCTTTAGAAAACGTTAATTTTTTTCTCTATCAAATACGTCAATGAGGCACATTATCTTTCGTCGAGTAATTTCCATTAAAGGAATAAATTATTGGTGATTTGAAAACAGAATGAGCGAAGACAAAAATTAAAATAACGTGTTTGTGCAATTAACAATATACATATATGTAGTTTTCATTCTGTAAACGAAAAAAAAATGATTGCTTTAAAAAATTGTTATGATGCAAGTAATAAAATGTTAGTATTACATGTAACGGGAATTATGCTCCAAACAACCCATCTGCATGACGTATAAAAACTGGTTGGTTCTCAATGAGATGTGGGGCAAACAATTTGGCATCTTAAATGTAGGACACTGTTTTGATAGTTCTGTGGTTGCTTATTGAACATATTTATTTGATATAATTACAAACAATCGGTTAAAAATCAGATGAATTTTTATTTTCTCTTAACTATAAGAGGTCATATTATGAACTCAACATCGTTAAAAGTTTGCACACACAAAATGTGTGCCAAAATAACTGTATAATCTGTATGGTGGTATCTAGTTTACAACCACTAAGTACATAGTTACAAAGTTTCCGAAATGGTTCCATCTCGTATTAGATTTACCCAGCCCCCTGTTATCTATGTCATGTCTCTGGTGTGTTGTATTTGAATTCGTCTATGTGCCTTGTACCACTGTTCCATTCGCCATTTGTTTTCAGTGTTCACAAATTCGAATTCCCTCTCGATTTCATAAGACTAGTTGTGGACGATTTTGGAAAGTGGTTTAAGATTTTCCAAAAATGTGACTACCGTAGGATTCTTATTTTTCCCACAAACTTAATAACACGTTTTCCGTTATAAAAAAAGTGCAGCTGATGGACTAATAACTATATAATTTCTGCAGAATCTCAGATATTCTCCACAGACAAGGAATCTCCGTCGTAGTCTATTTTTCGCTGTAGTAATTTTTAGGGTCAGTGACATTCCAGAATTTTCTAGACAATCTAGAGTCATCTAATTTGCTTCATACGCTGCTCCTGTTGTTTCAAATATTATAATATTAAGCAAATTTATGAAACTTATCTTTATGGTTGGTAGTAAGTAATAATGTTCGTCAGAAAGCAATCTAATAAAAATTGTGATTGCTTTTCGAAATTTCCTTCAAAGATAAAATTAATTCCAAGCATGTTATTTGAAACTATCTGAATCGTTCGTGTACCTCTAACCACACGTTTGAAGGCTTCGTTTGCTGCAGCAGTTACAAAAAATTATCCAATGACACTGCTGCTGAAAGTAACTGGACTTGTTGTAGCTTTTTTGCATTTAGCTCTCACCAGTTTCAAAGTAGTTTTATTTACTGCATCCTGCATCGAAGAGTTCCGGTGGTATTTAACAAAAGCCGAAATCACAGTCTATTTACTCCGGATGTTACGTTTTAGAATGGAGCGAAGGTTTAAGCTTTAGCGAAGAATAGAGTGGTAGATTTGATCAATTTAGAAAATTATCTGCCACCCTAGTACAAACTAATTGTTGTAGTGTGAATTCGCTTCGAATAATTCAGCTAAACTCTAAACAATGAATTCACTGCAACTGCGTACATGACATTTCGCGTAAGAGACTGGGAAATAAGTCAAAGACCTCAGTCGGTTTAAACTACTTTGCTGAGAAGTTAAAGAAATGGAATCTTCAAACTTGTAAAAGCATGTAGAGTTTGATGAGTTTGCTGATAAAGATTTTAGTAATTCATGTAATGTAATGTTTACGAAGTGCCGTGAACAAATTTAGATTGCCTGGAGCTTTCATTGATGTATCAATTTAGTAATCATTCGTGATTTTAAGTATCCTAATTTTGTCGTATTTGTGGTCAACCAATTATTGTAAATTTAAGTGACTGGTTTGAGGATAATTACTTTTCAAATAAGATATAGCGGAACACTATCCATAGGAGTGATGATAAAGGCTCATCAGATCAAATTATTTAGTGATGTAATGGAAAATTTTATCAATTTTTGTGGCTTTCCGTAATTGGTTTTAAAATTTTCCGTAAATATAGAACTATGAGAAGAGGTTGAAATGTAGGGTTCTTAGTTCTCAGAATTGTTGACCGAAGAACAATTTATTGGTTTTATTTCCCGCAGTGATTCTACGTGAAATGGGTGTGACGTGAATGCAGAATTGATAAATTAATTTATTTATAGGAACTTTATATAAGTTGGAAGGTGACTAAATTAACAGCATTAATGTATTCGAAGATGTTTTATCTCAAACCATTTCCCGACTTTGTTCTCATTGTTGTGGTGAGGATCTCAAGAATCGGCTACTTTAATTATTCATTGTGAGGTAGTATCTGATTAAAAATGGTCTCTACAGAATTAAGATTAATTCTTTCATTTTGATTTAACTAGAATTATTGAGGAAAATTTTGAGATGACCCCGTCAAATTTTTGATTTCACGCTAATTAATTTAGTAGTTTCTGCCATTATTTGTCAAACCGAGGAACGATCGACGGAAATAGGAAACTTTCATTCTCATATTGTCATATAAGCTGTGAAATGTCTAGAAAAATTAAATTGAACGTCCCTCAAAATTACCCTATTATAACACTTTCTTAACTTACACTGGAGCAATAAAATGTGTTAAAATACCAGTAACAAGTCCCTGTTAATTATTCTCACAACTTAGTTTAATGATGCTTCCTATATGTAAGTCACGCAATGCAATTAATACTCACTTCGCCTCATGCCATACTATATGTAAATCATACCATATAAAAAACATTAGTGTCTTTATAGACAATTTTTAAAAGATGACGCACTAGCATTATTAAAGGCCACGAAATAAGCACAGGAAACATAATTTAAAAAATCCTTGAGAGATAGAGACCTTTGTAGATTTAATTAACAAGAACAGGATGAAGTGAGTGTAAAATGTTTTACATGAAAGCTTACATTAAAATCCTGCTGTAAAGTTGCAAGTCAGCTTTCAAGCGGAAACTTGACCAAATATAATTAAACAATTATTCCTGGTTTAAACAATTAGTTCTGGTTGCAACGAATTTCCAAAAGTTTAAATCTTGATACTTTCCAAAATAACTCTTCGGTAGCATTTAAAATTACTATTAATATTTGTTCATATCGTGTGGTAAATCCGATGTAATGCAATTTATTTGTGACCTTTCAACTCAGTGCAATAACTCGATAGTTCACTGTGTTTAATACCTTTGATTTGAAGTTATCATCTTTAACTGTAGACATTTGACACAATTGATAACACAACGTCCGGTTTAAAATTTTCCCTAGAAACTAAAACAGAAAAGCAGATGACGATTATTGTTATTGTAGTAGTTGCAATCTTTACGAAGCGATTCGTGGAAGGTATGATAATGCGATGATAATGTTATCTACCATTTCAATTATTTTTAACTAGCTCGTGGAATGTTTCGCCGTTTAGACCTTGAATGAACAATATTGGCACCAACACTTATACACTACGTTTTAGTGTCAATTGTTTAATATAATATAAACTTTGACATTTTTCCTTGTTGATACCAATTCCAGGTTTTGTGTTGTATGGTATGATTAACAATCAAAAGAGCGTGACCTTATTTCCTAAAATCAGTTCTTATGATTAAAAGGGGACAGAATGTTGAATAGTTGATTTCTGTATCAGTTTCAGCGTTATTTCATAATGGCGCTATCACAAACAAATTGCTGATACTCCATGTTATCTTCTGAACAGATATCTATGATGAACATGTATAATTATTATAATTCCAGACAATTTAGTCTAAATTGTTGGATAATTATAGTGAACTAAATATGTTTCGTGTTTTATGTTTGATTTTTTTTGTAGAAAATTTGCAATTATTTGTTCGATATCATCACATGATACTCATAAATTGCTGAATAGTAGTCAGGGTCGTTATTAGCTTTTTCGCACTTTTATCTATGCTGACCCCGACCTAGAGCATTTTTAGACTGTTTTTGCACGCATGCCTTCACTTTAATGAGCTGTTAGACGTCAAAGATAGTCTTCTAAGACGGAAATTGTATAAAGACCTTGCGTAAAGATGAAATTATTTATTTTTTATAATGTATACATAAATTGCCAAACACAACAACAAGAAAATTGGCACATTAAAAATAAGCATTTGGGTACCCCGAATGAAATTGTTTTTAAGGAGACGTTAGACGAGTCAAAAATCTTCTAGAGGGCTAACACCTCCGAAATATAGTTGCCTTGTAATAATTAAATAATTGGAACTTGTTTGTTTTGATTTGACGTTACTTTTTGGAACATGAATTAATAGTGTTTTTTTTTTAATAATGCGGTCTTAACAACTTGCTTCATTTTGCATTTTTTGACTTAAAACATAAGACGTAAAAGACGTTAGTGAAGTAATTACTGTAAAAACAAGTTCTAAACCGGGTCATGGGTAAATTAAAACGACGGGGCATCATTTAAAAAATTATGCCGACATTTATACAAAAAAAGTTAAGCATAACAACAGTAATTATTATTTGAATTTCTCATTGTTATTATTATTAAACAAATCTCGGAGTGATTTAATGGGTTCCCTTTTGATATTAATGAAATTATCTCCATCTTTATTAAAAAATAAATAAAAACAGATTTGAAAAAGCTCAGTCTTAACTTTGGATTTACTCTAATGATTTAGTTGGTATAGTGTTGCGAAGTAGGGTTGTGTTAGCTTTTGACAGTATAATACTCGTATATTTCATAGACGCATTCGAAACCCTTTTAAACAAAACTCGTGTTTTATTGCTTTAATCTGAAGTTACGTACACATATCAGAATCAAGAAAAAGGATTTGCATAAATAATCGCTGCACCACAGGTTATATGACAGTACTTCTGGACTTTTTGAAAAAAAAAAGTGATGCTTGGTTTGTACAAAGCCTCTATTTGTTCCTACTTCTGTGGGAATAGCTTTATCTAATTTTGCATTCTTTATTATGTGTACATTAAATTTTCTTGAATGCATAATGATGTTGGTAGTATTTTAAATTGTTAATTACGTAACGTGTTTATAAAGCATTACAGATTTAAATATTACATATCTACATACTTTGGACAACAACGACTTGTAATCTTTTATAAAATTTGACACTGCAGAGGTACCAATACCTACATTCAAGTATCTTATCATAGCCTGACCTCTCGATAGCTTCGTAGTGTATTGCCATCGATATATCTTGTTTCTTTTGGTAGGGTTTCACTTACTGATACGACAACAGACCTATTTAAAACTGTATTAAAATTCTAGCTGTAAGTAAGCGATAAAAATAATAATTTATAACAGAAAAGGAGAAGTTGCTTCAATTAGTTAATAAAAACGGAAGCATTACTATTAACAGTTAGATGGAACTGCGATGTGTTCTTAATTACTTGATTTCTAAAAAATGCGTAATTATAAGTAACTGGAGGTTGATTACTAGGATGTAATTACATACAACATTGAATTTACCGTGTTTTTCCTCATATATATCTAGAACATAAAAGCTGAATGATTATTTTGTGATCACTTATATTAAAACAAAAGAAGGTTGAATGCTAATGCACGTCACGTCCATGTATAATTACGTGTTGTTCTAACGTAAAGGGAGGTAACAAACATGAACTATTCAAGAGCAAAGTACAAATAAAACGAGACCGTAGATACTTAGTTATGCATCGAGTACTAAAAAAAAGTGGAAATTTAGAAGGCTGCAAGGAGACGTCGAGTCAACAGGAAATCAAAAATTGACAACAACCCAAATAAAAAGCAGAGAAAATATTCGACGAAGAGATAATTCATCAATAAATACTTTATAATACTTTTCATTTCTGAAAATAAGTCATCTTTTACTAAATCAGTAAAATATAGATCAAAATTATTTTTAAGCATCACCTAATAAATGACCTACACAAATCTAGTTTGCTTAGTGCGTCCAACATGATTAGGCTGTTCGAGAAACATAACTTAACAAAAATTGAATTTCAATGACGAGAGAAGTTGTGACCGACATGAAACGAATTTTTTTCTGAGATGTGTTGGTTTGTATCTTTTCAGTCTTTCATCGTATAAGTTGAGATGCCTGTTGTATACGCTGTAAATTTTAGTCCAGTAATAATGATTTTTGAATAGTACCGATTGCATACACGCGTGATATGTTGTCTAGTCGTCCTTGTACCTACCATTAATTTTATAGTTTAATATTGTTACCTGATGTTATTATGATTTTTTATTTTTTCAATTTAATTAAAAAATTATATGATATTATACTAGTCATAAAAGTAAACGTTGCATATTGAAATGTAAACACTTCGTACTTCTCAGGTTAGAAATTCAGTTTTTTTCATATGATAAAAAAAATCGATTCACATACCGTACACTTGGGTTCAACACTCGTAAAGATCACCTAATCAATTATTCATTTATCTTTAAACACCTTCTTATAATAATGTAAAGACAAAGTCATCTATTAAATAATAATGAGTAATGACTTTACATTTCAGGTTCGAAACTCATCCTACGTAGCATTAGTGGCAAATTTCGTTCCGGTCAGTTGACCGCAATATTGGGACCTTCCGGATCGGGTAAAAGCACTCTTCTCAACATTCTAGCCGGTTATAAGTATGCACGTCAAGTTTATTTTTCTTATTGTTTGTTGCACTTTTCTAATTTTAGGAGTACAGAAGCCACAGGCACAATTCTAATAAATGGAGAGCACAGAAACCTCAAAGAATTTAGGAATATATCCCGATATATTATGCAGGAGGATGTTATCCAACCGTTATTAAGTATCGACGAAGCTATGATGATTGCTGCAAATTTAAAATTAGGAAAAAATGTGACAGTTTGTGATAAATTAGAGATAGTAAGCACTCTAAATCTGTAAACAGCTTTGTAATTGTGATATGAAGATTTCAGATACATTAGATTTGTTAAGGTTAACCCCAGCGAGGAATACTTTAACGAATAAATTATCGGGTGGCGAGAAAAAACGTCTTTCAATAGCGTTGGAGTTGTTGAATAATCCACCGGTAATATTCCTAGATGAACCAACAACGTAAGTACCAAACGCGTTGTACCGTTAAAAAGGAGTTCTAAAGTTCGATCGTTCGTAATATATCAGAACAACCAATCATTATTTCACCATACATTGTATTTATGCAATTCCACTTTATATCTGATCAGATCATTCGATTAGACGTTGGTACTCCCCAATGACAAAGCATTTATAATTCTTGCATTAAGGCAACCTATTTACATGTTAACGGATTAAACTTCTCACTTCTAAACTTTCAGGGGGCTGGACGACCTTTCTTGTTCACAATGCGTTTCTTTGTTGAAACAATTGGCTAAAGGGGGCAGAACTGTGATATGTTCAGTACATACACCTAGTGCCAAATTATTTTCTCTATTTGATGCTGTTTATGTGATTTCGTCTGGACAGTGCACGTACCAGGGTTATGGTCCGGATATAGTACCTTACTTGTCCAACATGGATATTACGTGTCCGACCCATTATAATCCAGCAGATTTCGGTAAGCTAATCGCACATCTGTATTGTCATCACACTCTAATAGTTCGAATCTAATTTCCGTAGTCATGGAAGTATGTGCCGGAGAGTATGGAGACTGTCAGGACAAAATGGTTTCGGCTATAGATAATGGCAGAAATATATACCGCAATAACCAGTTAACTTCGCTCTTTGAAAGTAACTCGCCTACAGGAAATGACCAAAATGTTATACACGTGATGGAATGCATATCTAACAAAGAACACAAAAATACTAGTTGGGATCAATTTAAAATATTGTTAATAAGGATGTGGGTCCAGATGTGGAGAAACAAAAGTTACCTTCTCTTGAAAGTAGTCTTACATATTGCTTTAGGGTTGTTGATAGGCAATATGTATATTGGAATAGGAGAAGACGGATCCAAAACCATTTTCAATTTTGGATTCTACTTCAATTGTATTATTTACTTCATGTACATACCAATGATGCCTGTGTTATTATCATGTAAGAATGACAATTGTAGATAAATCAATAGAAACTCATTGTCAAATTGCAGTTCCTTTGGAGATACAATATTTAAAACGGGAACACTTCAACAAATGGTACAATTTAAATTCTTATTTTTGTGCATTAACTGTTTCTACCCTACCAGTACAAATCGTTTTGGGTAGTTTATATATTACTATGGTATACATATTTTCGTATCAACCTTTGGAGTTTGGTAGGATTGCAGCATTTTTTGGAATTTGCATTTTGACGAGTATAATTTCGGAAAGTTTCGGGTTACTAATTTCTTCAACACTTAATTTAATTGTAAGTTGTAAATTTATTTCAATTACGTACAATTATTAAAACTTTGTTTTTTCAGAATGGAATGTTCGTTGGTCCTGTGATGATGGTACCATTTATAATATTCTGTGCCTATGGATTTGGTGAAGGTTATGCTAGTATACCAATTCTCATCAAAATTTTGATGCGCTGTAGCTACCTGCGGTATTCTTTCGAAGCTTTAGTATTAGTTATGTTGAGAGGACGTAAACTCGAGTGTCCAGAAACGGAAGAATTTTGTATGTTCACCAATCTAGATGAGTTTATTGAAATAATGGCAATGAATAATGGCATTCTGTGGGTAGATATTGTGGCCTTGGTATTGTTTTTGATAGTTGTAAGGAGTGCTAGCTATTATCTTTTACGACAAAGGCTTATGCCTAATAAGACTTTTATGGCTTTACAGTATATTGGTAGATTTATCAAAACACAAATGAGTGAGGGTCGATAACGACAGTGATAATAGACTATTTTTTTACAATGTTGAAACAATATTGAAAATAAATTTAAATTTATAAGTAAGTGTGTTTTTTTTTGTGCACATATAGGCATATGAAAAATCGTGAGAACAATAAATGACTGACAAAAATGAGAAGACATATCTAAACCCTTTCTTTATTTTAATAATTCACAAAATTATTTGTGGAAAAAAAAATTATAAATTATAACGCATACACATCGACATGAAATTCAACATCAGAGTGATTGCGCTGGAATCCCTTACTTGCCATTCGTTAAGTGATTCACAGTGCCCCAGTTATACAAGTGACTCTTCATGGAAGCACTTAGGGGAGGAATGTAAGACCGTGGAATTAAAAACGTAGATAGATTAAATAAGTCGACAAAAACTTTGTACCGATCACTGAAATGAACAGAAATTTAGAACCAGAACTACAAACATTAAAGTGGTACCTTAAGGTTGACCTCAAGTAGTGATAACCTGAAGAACCGCCTGTTCCCAACTGAGAAGATCCAATCATTCGTTGCACCATCAGAACATGGTTATCTAAAATAATAATACTATACGCTTATCAGTTTCAGACACCTGCACTTACATCTCCACTTGGTGATTAGTGAATCAATGTCCATCAAAAGAGTTAGAATTTGATGAGGTTGACTAAATCTCGGTTCATCTCTATAAAACGTGATCATGATTGCTCCTTGTAACGCTTTATGCGAAAATCTTCTCTCCCCTCTGGTTACCAAAGCTTGATGAACATCAGGTTTAAAAATAGATTCGTATACTTCCTTCCGCTTTTCCAAATCGTTCAATTTATAGCGTTTCAAATCCTCGGAAGTTTCAACTTCTGCTAATTTTCTCTGTTCGTCCAAAAGCTTTTCTACTGCGTCCTGATATTTGCCCCAAAAATTGAAACCTTCGAGTTCTAAACCGGGAGTTCGCTCGAGCCATCGCTCCACCAGATCAATCAATGACGGATCTTTTTCCGATTTTTCTATCTCCCCAATGGCTATCGAATCGTTACCAAAAACTTTTGAGTAATTTTGATTATATTTGACTCGATTCTCTTGTTTGACACCTAGTTTGTTTTCAAGAAGGCGGAATTGAAGACTTTGAAAACCGGAGGCTGGGCGAAGATAACATCGGAAGTCCATGAAATCTAGAGGTGTCATGGTTTCTAGAATCATGACCTGATCCACGAGAACCTATGATAAATGTACAAAGATTTTGTTTATCGTGCAAAACAAGTGTTGCAATTATTTATATGGTTATCAGCTCTACATGTGATGACTCAAAATTTATCAATTTCATGGTTAATACCTTTAGAATTAACACGACTCGGTTGAGGCGTTTCAGGATTTCAAGAGTTTGGGATTCTTCGAGGACATCGCTGAATATATTCCTGATGGAATCCAATTCATAAATAATTTGCTTGAACCAAAGTTCGTAGGCTGTAATGTAACATTGAATAATAAATATGGAATTAATTATAAATCAATTGAAGATATCATTATCAACAGTAACACAATAAGTAGCGATGACATTGACCATTATTTCTCAATATCAACTTGATCCGCAGTGTATTTTTAGGTTGAACAACAACGAGCGGAAATGGAAAGGGATATTTGGACAAATATTTTGAGCAAGGGTGGTGGATAGAATTTTCTGACAAGCTTTGTTATGAAATTAATAGTTTAAAAGTAACGTTAGACTTTTTGATCGATAAGTAGAACTCCCAGACAGTAAATGGTAGTAATCTTATTACACTTACCTTGATGGGTTACAATAAATAAATGTTCATCATGAACACGTTCATTATTTTGTTCACTAAGTAGCCTCTGTGCTCCTAGAATTTTATCCAGCATTAAGTATTCTCCATACAGCATTCCATCTTCGTCACCAAGTTGTTCAAGGTTTTGTCTTTCGCTTTACAATATACATAGTAAATTTTTTAATTAAAAAAATAACAGTGTTACTTACGGTTGTCTAACTGGGCAGCTCATGACGATGTGTCTTATTTTGCTTTAAATTTACAACTAAATCCGATATTGGTATTGGAACGGATCGTTGACTTAACCAAGCTGACGTAATTTGCTTAGGAATAATAGCCCCTGTTACAGTCCACTATCAAATAACTCTTATCGATTTTTTTGATATGCTGATGCAATTAACATACGTAAGGAAATTGGATCAACAGTTCATGCAATCTTTGTTTAAATTTCAAAAAATTATTAAGAATTGTTCAACGCGTAATTTATTCATGATAAGTGAAATAATTTATGATGTACAGAAGCATTGTGTTTTGTAAATCCTCTACATTGTTTCATATAATTGCACTAAAGATATTAAAGATGAAACAAGTAAAATAAACATCCACCAAGTTGCATTTATATAAAAACTAACATTGGTGGTTGTCAATTTAAAAAAAAGTTAACGATTTTTTATATTTTAATTCATTGTGGTTATATATTTTGTGGAGGCGTATTTCGAATTTAAAATTTTGATACTTTTGAATATACTTTTTCTCTTACATTTACACAGGTTTAATATTTTTTTAATTTGGCATCAAGTTCATTTATTAATTGCACCTTTGAAAATGACTTGACGCTGACAAGGTGAGTGTAACTAATGCTTTGAACCATATTTTTCTGTTTTTGTGTAAATTAGGGTAATTTCTTGATAATTTTTGATGATTTCATGAGTAATAAGTGAGTCGAATACAGTAGTCCAGACTCTACTTTAAATTATTCATAATTAGTTTACAAGATACTTTCGACAACTCTTAAAATTACCTATTGATTTATTTGTCAACAAAACTTGGTCACTCTAATAATCCTACTAATTAATCAGGTTTTCCAGCTGAAATCGATACTGTTTGTATTCTTTTCATTTTAATATACTGTTACCAGTCAGTCCTTAAGTATATCTGGAGCCTAACTAATTCTTTCCAGTCAATAATTAACACGAGAATGAAATATTCGTACACCTAGAAGAATACCATGTACTGAGAGCATAGTTTGCGAAAGAACATATACCTACATTTTTCAAATTATTCTGGTAATACTACATGAATTAACGAATTAATTAACAGATAAGTGAGGATTTTAAAATGCACATATATTTTACGCAAATGAAAATGATCTTTTGATACACTGGAAAAATTGTATTGCCTTTACGATTATTATTATAATGAAACCGTTAACTAAGGAATTATCTTTTGCATGCGACTAAATCTTTTAATATGGAGCATTACTATTTCTATTGTGGTGTCCCACTTTGAATTAAAGTATAGCATAGAAATACGGAGTTGTGTTATACCTGCCTATACTGGATGTGTATTTGCATCCAGTTACTTTAACTCAGTTTTATCTTTTTCTAAGTGTTTTTTAAAATTGTGATATTCAAATATTTGCATTGATTTGGAGCATTTGAATTTTTAAAAAATTTTGTTCACATGTCAAATTTTGGCAGAATATTGGGAGTTATCACACTATATACGTTTATAATTATAATGGAGTGTAACTAGTGTTAGAAATAAGACAAATAAATACCTCGGTAATTTTAATACGTTTAAGTGTGTATCCATTATTAGGATAACGCTACGTGTTCTTAACTTCCACTTAGGTGCACGAATCAACTCCCTGCAGATCATTTCGTAATACGTTAATGTATTTTTGTTTATTAAAGAGTTACGTGTAGATAAATTATTGTATCGAAAGTTTTCCATTTTCGTTGTTAAAATGTCGTACAACCTTTCGAGATACGATATAAGATTTTTGGACTATATGTACAAAATCGGAAATGTACTATCAATTGTACCTGCTTATAGTTTCGACAAATGCGTTTTGATTGCACCACATTTAACAAAACTATATGCATATATTTTCCTCATATTGGAAATTCTGGGTACAACGTGGATTATCTACATACGACGTTTTAGTTCCGACATAAGTTTCTTCACTATAACATTTAGGCTTCTCGGAACATGTGACAATTTAATCTTGACAGTGTTTAAAATTTCACTTATTCTTGGTATCTGTTGCTTTAAACAACAATCGTGGTTGAAACTTAACAACAAATTTCAGTTTATTGATAAAGAACTACATAACCGAGGCAGAAAAGAATCGCGTCTGCTACAAAATGTTTACATACAATTTTTTCTTTGTAATTTGATTTTCTTTTCGAGTGTTGTATTTACAATTGTTGTACGTATACTTGAAAAGGGGTTTTCAACTTTAAAAATGTTCGTAATACATGAAGTTAGTGGCTACTACAATTTTTACGTTCATGTTCTAATTTGGAACATAGCTCTCGCATTTCGGGCGAGATACAAATGCGTAAATGAACAAATTGACAAGATCCTTTGTACTGCAAGAAAAGAGTATCCAGTTCAGTTGTTGAAAGAAATTGAAAAAATGTCAACACTTCTAGGAGAAATGGTTGCTTTGTTCAATGATATTTTCGGGTTACCAATGGTTTTTATGACAGGAAGATGCGTTATAAAGACGCTTGTAGCTCTTAATTTTTTCACGAGTACGTTACACATAGATAATCCAACATTGAGGAATCGTTTAACAATTTCTAGTATTGGTCAGTCTGTAGTGCCATTGGTATAGTTCTTAGCTTTATATGAGTGATTTTTTTAATTCGTTTATTTTAGGTTTTAATTGGAATTTTAATACTTTGTTGTGACTCCGCAAAATCTGAAAGTCAGAAAACTGTACTTTTGTGCTATAAGTTAAGACAAAAATATTCTGACCAACCCGAAATACAAAAAGAAGTGCTAGAACTTGCGCATGTCATCGATAAACATCGAGCGATCTTTACGGCTGGTGGTTTCTTTGAAGTAAACAGGTCTGCCCTGTTTGGGATTTTGGGAACCACTACGACTTACCTGATTGTTACGATTCAGTTTAACCAAAGTTTAAAATATGTGTAAAATTGTTATGTTATGTAATGTAGTGCATGGTGGCTTGTTAGCACTTTTTTAACTGCATGTGACGCTCTCTCGAGGTAGTGATAATTATCCAAATGTTATTTTGTTCTAATAATATTTTTTTGTCTGTAGCTGTTGCTCCTGTAAAACTATATGCAAATAAAAAAAACTACTTCTGTGTCATTTATTTTTAACTGATGTCATCATCTCTTTGGATGGAATGAATAACTACAGTTTAAGTGTTCTGTAACTATCCATGTCAGTGCTATTACAACCGTACTTCAGTTCCTTACCAATTCAATTTAAAAGTTAGAACTCGTGAATATTTACAAAATGAAAAACCCGTTCTATGTAGATGAAGAACAATGGTAGAATAAACGTACTAAGAGATCTAGTACAGCGGTTATATAGTGGGGGTTCTAGTTTATTTTTTCGCGGGAATTCGTGCGCAGGCTTGGCTTTTGAGTCACTTGATTCTGCGCATGCTCGGGTTCTAGCCACTTATGGGCGAAACTTTGAATTTCGGCTTTCATAGACGGTTGTACTTCAGTAATTAACTGGTGCTTTTTACTTCGATGGATATTTTTTATTTAATTAACATTAGGCGCAGTTTAAGATCCGGTTTTTTACACGTATTAATAATGCTAAAGGCCTTTACCTAATCGATCTGAATTTAAAAATATGTACTAATTTAACGACAACTGGGTGATGGGAGATTCGAATAAAACAAAAATTTGCCTTGGCAATTTATTGGACACTAAGCTCCAAAAGGTGGAATACACAGAGAATCAATATCGCTTTAACCACTTGTATTAGTGTTTTTTTAATACTCACAAAAGCTTCGCCTCCAGCGATATCAACCTTTCTTAACAACTCTCTAAAACTTATCGTAAATCTGACATAAAATTTATATTAATTTTAACATTACGTAATTTATTTAGGAACAAAAAATCCATAACAAATCTATTAGTACCATTTCCTTCTTAAGATGTACATGTTGGTAATAGTGAGTACGAGTATAATATAAACATGAAGAATACAAAAACTAACAAATTAACTTTAGGACTAGAATTTGACGTTTATATTAAAACTACAACTACAATATAAATAAAAAAACATTGGTCCTTACGCAAAAAACTCGCTTTTACTTGACATTTCATACTCAAGTTCTTCGTTTTTGTACATATCAATCATCTTTTGAATGTCGTGGGACAACATTTCCAGCTGTTTATCATGTTTCATTTTTAACTTATCTTTTTCTTTTAACTGTTTGTTCGCCGCTGCTTTTCGTTCTTCGACAAATCTTTTTGTGTTGTTTTGTTGCTTCTCTTTTAATCTCCGTTCTTTATCACGTTTGGTTTTCAAGTTTTTGTCATTGGCGACCTAAAATCAAACGAAGATGACAACAATCCACACAAATGCGTTACACAATTACTTCTTTTGCGGTTTCAACGGATATTTTGGCTTGTTGGCTGTTCATTTCTTTCATTTCTCTGTCATGTTTGGCTTCTAATTGTTTCATTTGAGCAGCCTGCAATATTTGCATGTGTCTCTTTAAAGCATCGCGTTGTTCGTCTAGCTGGTTTCGCAAAAACTCCCACTCTTGTTTTCGATGACGTTCCATCAGAGTGCTCCATTCCAAAGTTTGTTCGGTTACCAGTTTACGTACTGCCGGGTCATTAACCAAATCACTTTTACTAAAACATAAAATGAAACAAAACCATAATGAAAAAAAAAGATACTACTTTTTGCCCTTAATTAATTTGTCGATGGCGGCACACTGCGATTTTTGTATTCCTAATTTCTCTTTCGTTTGCTTCTTTTTCAAGGTGTCATATTCTTTCTGCTGTTTTTTTGTGGTCTTTTGGAATGCCTTGTCTTGCTTAATCGATTCTATAGTAATTGCTTCGAAAACCAGCGGTTCTTCTTTTCTTTCTTCTCTTTCTTTATCTTTTCTATCTAGGCCCTTATTATCGGTAACTTCGATTCCCATCGAAGACATTTGCTCATTTTGCTTTTGTTGAGCACCCATGAATCCTCTCGGGTCGCTTAAGGCAGCCATGAAATCTTCAAAGCCGTCAGGAACGTAGATTTTAAGTTCGATATTACAGAACAACATAGGAAGAGACATAGGAAAATTGGCTTCTGTTCGTAATGAAATATGTCTATATCCAGCTTGTAGGCCATCCAAGGGTAAAATACGTTGTCCCAATAGTCGACTGTTTTCATCATATACTCCAAAACGCAATACAGCTAGATCGGGAAGAACGACTTTTCGAAAAAGGAAGGGTTCCTCATTGTACACAGGGTTCAAACCATTCGCTGGAACCATACGCGTTTTAAACTCTTTTCTTATAGTATCTGTGGGTAAACCATACATATCGACTTCGACATAGGTACCGACCTATAATTAGTAAAGACTTATTTCAGGAATTTTCTGAAAAACGTTACTACCTTTTTGTCAGACAAGAATTGACCTGCTATAACTTGTACTGAACACTGAGCAGCGATCACGCCGTCTACGGGACTTTCGGCGAAAGGGTCAAAAGTTCTGTCATGTCTCCTCATAAAGTCTGGTTTCAACAAATAACCACAGTTGCCGTTGTATTCGAACTTGCCCTGATTCAACTGCATTGGTAAGTCGGAAGTTTGGAAATTTAAAGAAACCATTTGGCAACCAGCATTCCAGAAAACCTGAGGCATGTAATTGGAAGAGTTGGCTCTTGCACCACTGGGATAAATGCGGGACATTTGGCGTTTGTTGTAATTGACAAAATCGATGGCTTGGCACTTTAGAAGACTTAAACCGGCGGGTTCGGAGAAACTCGACATGTTATGGTGGATGTTCCGTTCTAGTCGATGGTAGTTTTAATACAGGAAGAATAGAGGAGTTGAAACACTTACCTTCGGCATAATCGAAACTTTGAAATTTTACTGGTTGAGCGTAGTTTACCATGGAGCTCAGCCACGGATGTACGTTGGTTGTGGATCCCACATACTGTATATTAGTAGTGGCGATGTCACCTTCACCAGGAGTACATTCCGTAGCTGGTGTCTGAAATGGCAAACATAGTTTGCTATGGACCGGTACTAGAATCCTTAATGACTTACCTCGGCCGAAATATCTGGCGGAATGGGTCTATCAGCTGACGCACTAGCGTCTTCCTTTTCTTCGTCTTCAATAACAAATTCTCCCTGCCGGAACAATTCAAGCTCTTGCTTTTCTACCTCTGGCTTCAACCTTTTATTTTTGATTAATATCTTTCTCTTCAATGAAGAAGGAGGTGGTAGCGGTATTCCTGGTTCTAAGGAATAGTCTTCTAACGGTTCCTTCAATAATAAATCACCCAAAATTTCGTCACAATACTTCGCCAGTTTGTACTGTTGGGTTTTGCAACAATGATTTTCAAAGGATAGGATTACAGGATAGTCAGATGTAACGAAAGCTGTATCTCTAATGGCATAAATTACGTCTTTAAAGAGTATATCAGTGCACATGGCTCTTCCGTGTGTGATGATAGGTTCTTCATCTTCACCCTTTCCTACAATTCGAATCATTTCCCTGAATTGACTTGGTCAAAAGTTTCAAAACACTTACCATCCCAACAATCAAGTTCTACACAGCGACAACCGGCTAACAGAACTTGACGGTACATTTCTACAGAAGACTTTCCTCCAAACTGTCTACCACTCAAGTAAGTATTATGACTAGAATTGATGTAATAAGCACACAGTGGCTGATCCATGTCCATGTAAATGTCCAATCGGTCGAGAAAAACTGGCGCATTTTCATCCGACATCAAATATCTATACACATTGTCATGTAAATGACACATTCGGAAACAATAATTTTTACAATACCTGATCAATCCATCTTTGGTTAGTCTATTCGCAGCTCTCGCAGCTTCATCTTGTTCATAAGTGGTAATAATTTCTGACGCTCTTTTAGCGTCGTAATGGGGATACAAAATTTCGTTGAGTCGCGGATCTCTCTGTTTCTCATTCAAAAAATTTATGAATTGTTCAAGATTCATATAATCTGTTTTTCCTTGCGTGCTGTAACCAATCGAGATGTAATCAACAGTATCTATTTAACACGAGTTAAATTACATGCTCCTGAATAACTCCTCGATGTCATTTCTCGGGCAAATCTTATGATACAAGGCGTAAAACTTATCAAATGTGAAGTCCTCTGGTTCTATAACATCATTTTTACCTCCAGGTAAATCAAGATCTGACAAACACTGGTAGACAAGTTTCTCAGTCTTGCCAGAGGCGAAAGTACGCGCTACTACTTTCACGGGTACTTTCCCTCTAGCATCCACCAAAAAGCCAAGACGCATCCAGCTACAAATTGTAAATCGTGGTTAATTTCGACGAAACTGAAAATGAGCACCACATATGAATTCTACGCTACAGCATGAGAGTTAAAGCAAAAATGAACCAAAGCTTTAAATGTGCAATATCAGCAATGTGTGTTGAGTGAGTTCCTATCTACCAAATTAGTACTCCTTTAACTTAATCGTATTTACAACTCACTGTTTCATCAGGGCAGTTCTTGGGCAAACGTTAACAACTTTATTGTTGTGAGTAATGCTCCTCAAACCTTGCTGCCAGATCTGTTTGTTGCAGAAGCCATGCAAAAAACAAACAGGTAAAAAGTGTTGCCAGAACAAAGAAAACATGCAATGATTTTATTCAGTAATGGAGCTTCGACAGTTACATGCAGCCGCACATTTCAGGTTAGGAAGTTAACAGCGAGACAAAACAAAACAACAAACTTACTGTTTTTTCAAACATGTCATGGGACAGAAGTTATTGGCTTTCACGTTATGAGTGATTTTTCTCAAACCATCCAACCACACCTTTAAATATGTTCAATGTATTTGTTACGATAAGAATTTTCTTGATGGAAAACTGAAAAGGGTTTCTCAGAGACAACCCTTGTCAGTTCGATTTCGTACTTTCTCATACACAAATCTGTATAGAGATAGCACATAAGAAAATAAATGGTGATATCTTGATTTAACAGAGCTGCGTGAATACAGTTAAATGAATAAGGCAGCGCATTTATACTTAACTATAAAAAAGGGTAGAATACACTCATGATAAAGAGTATGTATAATTATAACGTGCAATCAACAAATATTGTCCGATATGTGGTGTAGTAAAGGTAAGAATTTCAGTTAATTGGTCTAGCGCCAACTTGAGGACATTTTTTGTTGGTTGCACCTTATAATTCCAGGAATAAAATAGTCACGATGTTTTTAATACTCCCTTAGATGTAATATTATAGAACGGAAAGTTCGGGCAGCATGTTATAAAATCAATGAATGAACTTTTCAGAGTTGACCTGAAACCTTATTTATTATGTAACTTGATTTACGTTACATAACTAAAAGTAACTAAATCCGTAATTTGTATATTAGGTTTTCATCCAACCCTAACAATTTTTTTTTGTTTATATATATAATAACAGTTAGTATTATTATTTCTTTAAAACTGCATGAATATTTACTAAGAAGAGCAAATATTTGTTGTGTACTGTATGAAAACGTCAGCAATATTGGTAAAAATAATTACTATCATTGATATAAATCCCTTGTACAACATCTAACATTAGTAAACTGTGCTGTGATTCTGCAAACGATTTAAAAATACGAAGTCTTAAAAGTTATGGAAGTGTAATAACATTTGAGGTCATTCAGATTTTAAAAATAGGTAAACTAATACTATAAAATTTACATTTTCGAATGTACCTACATTTTATTACAAACAGCAAATATTAACGTCGAAAACAAAGTAATAAATAATTTGTACCAGAAATATCGGGGATTTGCGTATTACAAGTCCCACTTGAGGTGTGGGTCTGGCCACATTTTAATTTAGATTAGCAACGTCAATATCGTTTAATTGGTCATGTTTACCAAATATCCGAAATTATTACACAAAAAGTGTATTAAATTCTCGTATAATCAGCAGCTTTACATAGCATAAAATGGCAAACCAATATTTGTTAAGTCGTATATGTATTATTAAAACTAAAAGTTTATATATTTTTTAATTAGGGCTTACATTTTGCCCTTTTTTTTTTTCTTAATATATATAGCCATCTTTTCACAACAACAAACTTAGAATATGGTTAAAATGGTGCAATTTTAGGTTTTCAGTTCTTCTATATTTCAATTTTTCAACTTTCGGAATTTTTAAATTTTCGATTTTCCATTTTTTTTAATTGTTCTATTTTCCAGTTTTTCGATGTTTCGAGTTTTCATTTATCCATAGTTCAGTTTCTCTATTTTTAAATTTTAGATTTTCCAATCTTTATTTCTTTGATTTTTTCAATTTTGGATTTTTCGATTTTTTAATTTTTCTATACATATCTGAATTCTTCAATGCTTTAAATTTTGGATTTTTCTATTTTTCTATTTTTTAATTTTGCCATTTTGGTTTTTCGAATTTTAAAATTTTTCGACTATTCGATTCTTAGATTTCCCGATTTTTTAGGTTTTCGATTTCTCAATTTTTTCAACATTATCGGTTTTGGGAACTTTTCAATTTCTGGTTTTTTCATTTTTCGATTTTTAAAATTTTTCATTCTTCGATAAATTAATTTTTCAATTTTTCGGTTTTTCGATCACTGAGAGCTTATGTCTTCCCTTTTTTTTTCTTAATATACATAGCCATCTTTTCACAATAAGAAATTTAAAACATGTTTAAAATGGTAAATTTGTATAGGGAAATATCGATTTTGCAATTATCAGAATTGAGATAGAGTGGATGGGCGGAGCTTATATTTTGCCCTTTTTTTCTTAATATAGATAGCCATCTTTTCACAACAACAAATTCAGGATTTGGTTAAAATGGTGCAATTTTAGGGTTTTCGATTTTCCGAGTTTTCAGTTCTATATTTCAATTTTTCAATTTTCGAGTTTCCATTCTTTTTTAATTTTTCGATGTTTGGAGTTTTCATTTATCCGATAGTTCAGTATCTCTATTTTTAAATTTGAGATTTTCCAATTTTTATTGTTTTTATTTTTCAACTTTGGATTTCTCGATTTTTTAATTTTTCCTCACATATTTGAATTCTTCAATGTTTAAATTTTGGATTTTTCAATTTTTCGATTTTAAAATTTTTCGGGTTTTCGATTTTTAGATTTCTCGATTTTTTAAGCTTTCGATTTCTCAATTTTTTCAGCATTATCGGTTTTGGAACTTTTCAATTTCTGGTTTTTTTAATTTTTAGATTTTTAAAATTTTTTATTGTTCGATAAATTAATTTTTCAATTTTTCGGTTTTTCGAGCACTGAGAGCTTGTCTTTATTTTATACATAGCCATCTTTTCACAATATGAAACTTAAAACATGTTTAAAATGGTAAATTTGTATAGGAAACTATCGATTTTGCAATTATCAGAATTGAGATAGGGTGGATGGGCGGGGCTTATATTTTGCCCTTTTTTTTTCTTAATATACATAGCCATCTTTCCCAACAAAAAACTTAGAATATGGTTAAAATGATGCAATTTTAGGTTTTTCAATTTTTCAAGTTTTCAGTTCTACATTTCAATTTTTCAATTTTCGATTTTCCGTTTTTTTCTAATTTTTCGATTTTCCAATTTTTCGATGTTTCGAGTTTTCATTTATCAGTTCATTTTCTCAATTTTTAAATTTGAGATTTTCCAATTTTTATTTTTTTTATTTTTCAGTTTCGGATTTCTCGATTTTTTAATTTTTCCTTACATATTTGAATTCTTCAATGTTTAAAATTTTGGATTTTTCAATTTTTCGATTTTTAAATTTTTTCGAATTTTCGATTTTTAGATTTCCCGATTTTTTAAGCTTTCGATTTCTCAATTTTTGAACATTATCGGGTTTGGGAACTTTTCAATTTCTGGTTTTTTTAATTTTTAGATTTTTAAAAATTTTTATTCTTGGATAAATTAATTTTTCAATGTTTCGGTTTTTCGATCACTGAGAGCTAATGTCTTCCCTTTTTTTTTTTTTTTCTTAATATACATAGCCATCTTTTCACAATAAGAAACTTAAAACATGTTTAAAATGGTAAATTTGTATAGGAAACTATCGATTTTGCAATTATCAGAATTGAGATAGGGTGGGCGGGCGGGGCTTATATTTTGCCCTTTTTTTTCTTAATATACATAGTCATCTTTCCCAACAAAAAACTTTGAATATGGTTAATAAAATGGTGCAATTTTAGGTTTTTCATTTTTTCAAGTTTTCAGTTCTACATTTCAATTTTTCAATTTTCGATTTTCCATTTTTTTTTTAATTTTTCGATTTTCCAGTTTTTCGATGTTTCGAGTTTTCATTTATCAGTTCATTTTCTCTATTTTTAAATTTGAGATTTTTCAATTTTTATTTTTTTTATTTTTCAATTTTGGATTTCTCGATTTTTTAATTTTTCTTTACATATTTGAATTCTTCAATGATTTTTCAATTTTTCGAATTTTAAATTTTTTATAATTTTCGATTTTTAGATTTCCCGATTTTTTAAGTTTTCGATATCTCAATTTTTTCAACATTATTAGTTGTGGACACTTTTCAATTTGTTTTTTTTAATTTTTAGACTTTTAAAATTTTTGATTCTTCGATAAATTAGTTTTTCAATTTTTGGGTTTTTCGATCACGGAAAGCTTGTGTTTTCCCTTTTCTTTTCTTTTTCTTAATATATACATAGCCATCTTTTCACAACAAGAAACTTAAAACATGGTTAAGATGGTTATCTTTAGCCTTTTTTTTTTTTTCTTAATATACGTAGTCATCTTTTCACAACAAGAAACTTAAAGCAAATTTTCCATTTTAAATATGTTTTAAATTTCATGTTGTGAACAGAGATCTACACATATTAAATCAAAAAGGCAAAATGTGAGAGATCTATATCACTGAATTTTTTGAAAATTTATATACAACTTTTTCAAAAATAAGGTTTTTAATTTTTTTCAAATTTAGACCGATTTTGATCCATTTTCGAAATTTAACCAACCTAATTTTCTTGTAGATTTTGGGCAGCAGAAGTAACTTCCGGTCTCATTTCTTCGATAACTACAACCGTTTTTCCAGAACCGTCTATTGAAATATTGCAATTTTCGGAAATTTAAAAAAATTCGAATTTCACACCGAATATTTAGGACTTGAACTACCGTTTACAAAAAACTAAATACAATTGCAACAAAGCCTGGATTATTTTTGAGCATAAGATTTATAGAAAAAGCGGTAGTTTAATACTGATTTGATTTCTAGTAACACGGGGACAGGTATTAGCACCAAGTTCTGGAACTTTTATTAAAGGTTTAACATAAAAGACCTTCCGGATACTTCCAGAGATAAAAGGAATTATGCCTTATAACCTGTGTATTTTTTTTAGATGAAAGCTAAATCTTTCTGAATTTCTAAGTAATATATTAATGCAAAATTTTACTTCTTTTCTGTTTTTAAATAAATTAAGCAAACTGTGAAGTTTAAAATATTTAATCAAAATTTGGTTTTCTACGTTTGGAGACAAAATAAGAAAAAAAATCATAAAAGTACAACATTCTTGTTTAATTAATTAAACCTGGAAATAAAAAGTACACAGAAAAAATCATAATAGAAAAAAGAATACAAAAATAGGTGTAAGAGAGACAATTTACTTGCGCGTTTGACTTATAAATGTGTTTTCCGTGGTCTTCTTTTGTAAGGAAAATCTTCAAAGAAATTTTTACTTCAACATTATTTTGCTTTTTAGCTATTTTAGACCACTTTATACACTTATGTCAATTCTGTCATTAAATTTTAATACTTCCAAATGTGATCAAAGCTAAATTGAGTGTAGACCATGCTTTAGAATTCAAATGACTTTCTTATCACTAAATTTTGCTAATTTACTACATATGCAAATGTGTATTCATATATAGGCAACACATATTACATATTTGGACAAAAATTGTACTCGCAACGAACGGGAAATATTATTCGATTATTGTAATTACAGCGTGCAGTCGCCACCATAAAACCTTATTTACTCACGAAATTTAATATCATAAAAGTGTTTACCTTTGGCTCGTACGTACGCAATGGGAGTTTACCGACGTGTATTTTTTACAATTAAATTGAGCACTTTATTGCTTCTAGATAAATTTTTATTATTAGATCTTATATCCTTGACTAAATGAAAACGCATTTTCGTCTAATAAACAAAAACAGCTGAACATAACATTTATACATTTTCATTAAACAAATGAGTAACTATTGATTTCTTATACTACAAATACTTTGGGAAAGTCCCCATCATTCCTACTGTATATAGTTTTACTTTGACAACAAATCCAATTAAGTGGATATGTAGTAACAAGTGAAATGTGAAAACAAGTTATCTATGTTTGTATAGTTTCAAAGTAGTTCTATAAATGTAACTAAAACTCATGAATTCTTATCTCATACCGCAAAAACGTGGGTAGTAGGTAGCCATAGAAATACTGATATCAATGTTATCTAATTCATAAACAGAAGTAGTAACACACACCAGCAAATATCTTGTTTCATAATCTGAATCCATTACACAAACTATTAAAGTATTAAACATCCTCTTTCCTACCATTATCTACAACTGTTCATAGATGTAATAGTTAGTTACATATAACATAAGTAAAACTACCAGTTTTTGCTCTTAATGGAAACATTTGTATAAAACATGAGCAAATAAGGCAATTAATATTACATCACTTCATAAATATTACAAAGGTAAAGGTACAGAGTACAAATCAAAATGATTTAGTGCAGACTTAGTACCACCATTATGGAATGAAAAGTAACAATAAAAAATTCAACCGTTGCCTTACCTTGGCCGTTTCGCTATTAGGGCACACAATATGTTGATAATTGATGTTTATGTAGTCAGTACCACTACAAATGGTGAGAGATTTGTCCTCTAAATCTGGCCCATGCTTATTAACAAGCTGGCTATAAAGCTTCAGATCTTTTGGAAGACCCCCAGCCCGAACATCGCTTACTTGACACAACTCGATCACGTCTCCCTCCTTCAGAACACCAAAATGATCGACTGTTAAAATTTTCTAAAGAATACGTACTCTGCCTTCGCTTTTCCAGTAAATGAAGAATCCATACTCGTCGACTTTGAAAAAAGCCCTCTGTTCTAACTCGGTGTTATCTTTTTCTTCGGTCCACCTGTCCATGAAGCACCCAGTTCGAAGGGGCTCTGGCACTGGGACGTGCCAGTCGAATTCGAATTTCTTCGTCATGATGAACTATCAACACGAAGGTCATTAAAAGACGTTCATTTTGTCTTTTACGCAGACTGTTTCGGCGGAAAATTAAAAAAATTGAGCGGCAGCCACGAAAAACTCATCTTTCTGCAAGTGACATGTTTATTTACCTACGTTCTTACGTCAACATGACGTCATACGTCAATATTTTTAAGCGCGATTTTTAAATTACAGCGTGACCGCGCATGTTTGAAGTCTGTATTAAAAGTAATAAACTAAAAACTAATAAATAATGCTGTATTAAAAAAAGGACCAAGCAAATAATACACAAAATATAGTACCCTAAAAATTCATTACGGCAAATTTGAACACATTTTGCACTGGCAGGTGTTCAATATTAAATAATTAAATACATTATTGGATTTTTTATGAAATTTATTTTATATTTTCCCGTCACACTATATATATTATTATGAGTAATGCTGGTTATAATAAATTAAGTGTGAGGATGGAAGGAATTATTAATTATTACTGACTATTACCAATTAAGTAAGAACAGATTTGGTATCTCAACCACATTATGGTTAACTGAGCCTATTATAAGGTCACTGATATGTGTTACTGTACATGTATTCAATTATGTTTAATCGTAATTCATAGTACACAACCATAATACATTTAAACAATATATACTACATTATAAGTTAAATGGCCCTATTGCAATATTTCCCTTAGTTATCACGGCTAAAGCTATTTATTTTCACTGCACCTGCGCACTGAGGTCTTTGTTCAAAGATAATAATTTTAAGGCAAAATTGTAGGTATGCAATAAGCTTAATTGTGAAAGCAATAAGATACGTTGTTTTTAAATGTAGGAAATAAAGTTATTTTACTAAGCGAATAGAAATAAAACAAAACCAAAAAATCGTTTAATATGAAAAAAAATGGTTGTTTCTACTATAATTAAGTATATAAAACATATTAATTATAAACAGTTTAAAAAATTAGTACTTACCTACTGATTTTTTTTACAAACCCTTGCACATTTTTTGCAAACAGCAAATCCCGCAAAAGTACCAGACCCACTCGTTAATTTTTTAGATTTTTTTCAAGCAATGTAACAATTTTCGTGTTCAACATTTATCTGAATTAAAGAACTACGTGCAAGTTACCATTCGCTGTACTTATTCAACTAAATTTTTACGGAATGTGCGTCTCGGGCTTCAACTTTTATGGCAATAGTAATTAAATTAGCAATAATCAATAAAAATTATGTGCTTTAATCCTTTTGAGGTGCTTTGTCTACCAATTACATAACACGGAACACAGCACTTTAAATACTAATCGGTGATCATTTAATATGTCTTATACAATGCGTTTGATTTTTATTGATAGTTCGGTGTGTAAAACTTTGCGTGTTCGATTTTTCGTTAAGTGATTCTTTGGTGGCGGATGTTTGCGAACGTTTTCGTGGGAATCTATACGGTGGCATTTCCAATCTAGATTTGTCAAGACATAGTTTCTCATTCTTCGCGTTTTGAAAATTATAAAGTGGTTTTTTCGTTGGTATTTTGCTTTTCTTGGGGTTAGAACTGGCAACAGGTTTCGCTTCTATGATACTATAGTAAGGTTTTAAAGACAGACGACTAGGAGGTTTCATCTGTTCAGTTGTTTGATTATTCGGATCTAAAGATAGTTTCTTGGGTGTAGAAGCCCCAGCAGGTTGCCCCATGTCTTCGAATTTAGAAGGTACTTGCATTGTCTTATTTTGTGAATCCAAAGACATTTTTTGTGGGGTGGAAGAGGCAGCAGGTGGACCAAAATCTTTATACGTTTCTGATAAATCAAAAGTTTCATCTTGTAGCAAAGATGTGTCATCATCTTGAACTGTCAGTTGGTTAATCGATATCTGTGCCGCAAAATATAAGCGTTCAACAGCAATTGCCATCCAGTCCGCAACCGATATCAAAAAATTTCCAATTTTGTCTAAAATTTACAGTCGGGGTTAAGATGTTGAATTAAGTAGAATAGTTACCGGGGTTTGAGCGATTTGGCACATCCACACATCTTAAGTCGCACAGTTGTTCTAAAATTATGTTAGATAAATATCGCAGACGTATTGACACCAGAGGCGGTACAGGATTTCTAGCAGCATACGAAATACCACATTTTAATAACCTCCTAAAAAGCTTAAATGCGCGCTGCCTTTGCCTTTGGTGGTGTTTGTCCATTAAATATTTGCGTAACTTTTGCTTAAGTTTTTTTCTCATTGCTGCTGCTCTAGCTTCCGCTCTAAGTTCGGCGAAGTATTTTGCAGTTTCCCTAATAGGACGATGTAGATAGGTTTTTTGAAAGATGGTCTGCACTTACTCGGGAGACATCGCATACAACTGCCGCAAAAGCAGCTTTAAATTTTTTACTTTGTCCTTCGGAAGGTGGTACGCGTGTTCGTTCCATAAAGCCAGAAATATTCTTCTATAAGGTGTCGATAATTCATCGATTCTGTGGTTACAACATTTTCGAGATTTGGGACTTCGACTTCTTTGGGTGGAAAAACCTACTCCTTCCTCTATAGCTTCTTCGTCTTCAGTGTATTCTTCACCTGTTTCTTCTTCATCTTCTGCCATTTTTGCGAACGAAAATTTTTAGATTTATCAGAAATAAATTAGCAAGTTAATGAGGCAAGAAAATAATTTTGATACAAATTTTAAATTTTGACAAAAAATTACGCCAAATTGTGTCAACTTTATGTCACTCTATGTTGTATTCATTAGTAGGTCATGCGTACTTCAACAAGAAATTAGAACCAAACTATTGATTTGGTTTTCTTTGTGGCGAGGAAAATGGGAATCAAAACTACACTTCACAAAGAAAAAAATTTAATTATTTTAGGGGACAGATGTACGCCCCGGCATTAATTATTACAAAATTTATAATTTGACCTTACAATTTTATACACAACCATTTGCTACTCGCAGACGTACTGTCAGATATGCATGGTATGTGCCAATATTCTTCATTTTTTTGGGCAATCTGTGAAAATGGTAAAGGTTTCTGAAAACACAAGATTAACAAAAATTAAAAACGATTTTTGTGCACTGACCTTAAATATAGGTTCTCCATTTTCTGGCACCCTTAGCAGCAAATATTGTCGTTGAGACAACCATCTGTCAAAAAGTAGTTTCAGATGGACTTCTCTCAACAGAAACTTGTGGCTTCTCATTAAATCTCTTGTAACAATGACCGTATCTTTTCCAGAGTTTAATGCACAGTAAAGTAAGTAAGGGTCATCTTGAGATAAATCCTCAGTTAAGAAAGTTGTGGCATTTTTTTGAACATACTTCCAGTTCTTTTGGGGCCATTTACTCATATGTTTTCTTCCCAGAACTAGAACTTTTTTTCCTACTCTAGCAAAATGGCTCACAACAGCAGCAACCTGTTTAACAGTACAATCACCAAGAAAAGATTAGACCAGCGCTAGATATTGTTTTGTGTGGAATTTATAATTAAATGTTCAGAATAAATAATTTTAATTACCAGTCCTGATGTAACATAGGATGACTGCTTAACTCCTGCCGAATATGCAACATTTAAACCATCAATAATGACATCGAATTTTTCCATGTTTGAAGTAAATTTATTAAACCTTTCTAACTCTTCTGAAGTTGTTTTATTGAAAACATCCTTTCCTACAATTACATTGTCCAAAATTTTTGTTTTTAAATTATTAAATTCATCATCTGAGAGTTCAAATGTTTTGAGTTTCTTATTGCAGCATTTACATACACCTCTAAAATAAATTAGAATTTTAAAATTATACATTATTTATTATGAAACGTCTTACCGTGTGTGAATATTAGAATTTTTAATCACTACTTTTAAGTCTTTAAATGCTTCAACAAATGTGTCTACGTTTTCAGGTTCAATTTGAACCCCATTGTTTTGCATGAAATTGAACATTTTTTCAATGTGTGCAATTTTTTCAGACTGTGTAATAATTCTTTTAAAATATGTAATATAAACTACATCCTGAATAGTTTTGTTGTTTTCTTTAAATAGTTAATCAGTAATGACATGTTCTTCATTTAATTTAGAATACACACCTATCAGTTCATCAAGTAACTTCCAGGCTAGATTATCAGCTTTATTGGAAAAAGCTGCTGCAATCACAGCACTATATGTATTTGACGTCGGTGATGAAGTTACTTTAATTTCATCTAAGAGGTCAAGACATACCTTCCACTTTTTTGTCAATGAAAGGGCTTGTGTAACATTGTCTAATGTTAAAGAATCTAGAACAGGATACGTTGTCCGTAGGCTGTCATACCTTAATTTAACATAATGTACTCATAAAATGAAACAACTAATTGTTGATTATTGTATACTTACATTTGTAAAATTTTCTCTTCATCTTCTGTAGCCAGTGACTCTTCTACACCCTTCACATACAACAATTTAAAATACTTCCCTAACGTGGCCAAATTTAACTTGACGTTTTCGTTATTTAAAAAATCCAAATAGCTTAGTGCTAAATTAAATTTTTTCTTTCGTGTACAAATGCTCACAGTCATTGCATCTATACTCGCAGGGGTGACACTTCTAATTTCGTTCTGGATTTGTGTTCGCACATCTTTCCAGTCTTGTGCACCTTTAATGTTGTTTTCTTCAATAATTTTCCACAGTAAATTATTCGGTGATGACCGTTCTTTTGAGGGATTTGGACGCTGTTGCTGCCTAAACGTTCTGATGTTAATTTTATGGAAGGAAATCCGGGTAAAAATTTTACTACTAAACATTGTTTTCTAAAAAAGGGTGTAATAAATCACGGTTTGAAAATGTTAATGTCTTTGGCATTTGGTACACTTGCACACTTTGAGGTTATACAGCACATTTAGGTTATTTAGATTGTTTGCTTTGCACTGGCGCTACGGTGCGGTAGTTCGTATGACCGGGCTGTAATACTGGTTGCTTCAAATGCTTAATTTACTTTGATCTATAATTCTGTATTTACACAAAATATAAATTGTATTTAAGTAGAAAGGGAATATTAAAAGATGTTCTAGAGTCCAGATACTCATGGCTAGGACTTCAACATAACAACTACCTTATTCATAAGTATTTAGATAGATTTATTTACAAATATTTCACATGTCACACGTTTCATTCGATTTTGACACGCAACTATTTTTTTTTTGTTTAATTAAGAATTAATTCTTTAATTGTGTTTTATCCTAACAAAACGTGTTAAATTAACAATAATAATAATGTGAAAATGGTAATAATCCAATGAATTTCTTTCCGGAAAATGTAGTTATTTTTATGTATTCTATTTTGTATAAATTTTTAAATGTTTTTAGTGACAATGTTTGTATATAGTTATTTTCGGTACATTGTACATATGGTAACGAGCGTTCAAATAAAAACGATGTCAATCTGACTTTGTAAATGTGAATTTAGGGTTTACTGAATGATTCGTTCACATTTCCAAAGCCAACTTGACGTCGTTTTATTTGAACGCTCACTACTAACACTGAGAAAAAATGAAAAATTGAAAAAATCAAGAATTTGAAAAATCGAAAAATTTTAAATTTAAAAAATCGAAAAATTCAAAAATAGAAATATAAAATAATCGAAAATTTGAAAAATTAGAAAATTTAAAATTTAAAAAATCGAAAAATAGAAAAATAGAAAGATCAAAGAACTAAAAATCAAAAAAGTGAAAAATTCAAGATTCTAAAATTTAAAAACCGGAAAACGAAAAATCGGGAAATCAAAACTCCTAAATTAAAATCAGATAATTTAAATCGAAACATCGAAAAATTGGAAAATCGCGAAACCGAAAATCCGAAAAGTAAAAAATCGAAAAACCGAGAAATCGAAAAATTAGAAAATCGAAAATCGAAAATCTAAAAGCGGAAAAATAAAAAAATGAAGAAACGGAAAAAGGGAAAAACTGAGAAACTGCAGTAGGGCAAAATAAAAAATCTGAAAGTTATAAATTAAAAAACTCAATAAATCGGGAAATCAAAACATTAAAAATCGAAAATTTGAAAAACGAAAAATTGAAAAAGAGAAAATCTAAAACCGGGAAGTCAAGAATCGAAAGATTCCAAAACTGGAATCTCCCAAAAATTAGAATCTAAAAGATTTTGAAAAATTGAGAAATCGAAATATTAAAAAAGCGAAGTCGAACACCTTAAAAAAATCGAAAAATTGAAAAATCAAAAGCCTGAAAAATTTAAAAACTGAAGAATTGAAGCACAGGAAAATCGAAACAGTCGAAAGTTAAGAAATAGGAAAATCTAAACATCCATTAATTGAAAAATGGAAAAATTGAGAATTTAGAAAAGTCAAAAATTAAAAATTGAAAAATCAAAGTATTTAAAAATCGTACAATTGAAAAGAAAAATTGAAAAAACGTAAAACTAAAACATGGGAAAATTGAGAAATCGAAAAACTGAAAATCGAGAAATTGAAAAATTGGGAAATTGTAAAATCGAAAAATGGAGTCTGAAAAATCCCAAAACTAAAATTTCGAAAAATTGAAAAATTAAAGAAAAACTGAAGAAAGGAAAAACTGAAAAGTTGAAAAATTGAAAAATTGAGAAGTTAAAAGGTCAAAAAAATAAAGTCGAAAAATCAAAACCTTACAAATTGAAAAATCAAAAACCTAAAAAGTTGAAAAACTGAAGAATTGAATAAATGAAAAATTGAAGAATTGAAGAAATGAAAAATCGAAAACGTGAGAGTTTATAAAAGTCAAATTTGAAAAAATTGCGTATCTAAAAATCGTAAAATTGAAGAGAAAAAAAATTGAATAATAAATAAACTGAAATTTCGAAAAATTAAAAAATAAACGAAAAACTAAAAAATCCCAAAACTGATAAATAGAAGAATCAAAAAGGTGAACTCGAAAAATTGAAACCTTAAAAAATTGAAAAACTCAAAAACCCAAAAAGTTGAAAAATTGAAGAATTGAAGAAATGACAAATCGAAAAATTGAGAGTTTATAAAAGTGAAATTGAAAAATCGAAATATTTAAAAATTGTAAAAATGAAGAGGAGGAAAACAAAAATTTGACTTAAAAAATAAATAAAAATTCATGCAAAGTAGAACCTAACATTTCCAAAAGATAAAAATAACTACACTTTTCCGAAGAAAATCTATTGCATGATAACGGTTTCAACAGTATTTTATTAATTTGCCCAATTTTGCTAGTACCAAACATAATTAAAGAATTATTTCTCGTTGAAATTATGGTCGAACTGCTTAGGATCACGGAACATGGCTTAGAATCAAATCGTTTCTGAACGCTTAGAATCGACATTGGCCTGAGTGCGTTCTGGTCTGTAGATCAAACAAGTTTTCAGGCAACGTCTATCAAGTTATCATAACATATAGAAGTTCTTCTAGTACAGTTATTCAAAATAGATCCTTTTTGTGTGTTTTGGCAACCTCAAGAGCATCTAAAGGACGTATTGTATTGTAAAGATATGGATAATAGATGAGGAAAATTTATTACTGCCTAGAAAGAATCACAACTTTCAGTTTTTAAATAGCTAATATTTTTATTGAACGTTAAATTGAATGATAATAATGAAGTAGGTAGCTGTTACACTCAAAATTCCTAGGAACGTATTTCTGTTAATTTGAAAGAAGCCTGCGGCCGTAAATTTTGTAGTATTGTTAGCAATTTCTTGTGCCAATGTTAATAATTCTTTTCTTTCATTTGAATTCTCGGGAAAATTTTGCTGGATTCTATAACATAGAATCATTGTACCTATTTCTAGACTCAGATGCAGCTGAATCACAACACATAATTACGATTGCCATACATAGCTAAAAAAATAGTAATTAAACTTTCCACAAACAATTATTTATTTACTTACTGCAGAATAAATAGATATAAACAAATTAGCATAGATCACGTGTTGTGAATAAGTGTCGTCCTTAAATGTTAAATTCGGAGTAAACGCTGTCATAGTAAACTGTGGAGATGATAAAAGTTGACCAACTAATCTTCCAGTGAAGAAAATTAACGGCCATCCAAATATTTTGTTAAAAAGCCAACTCTTTCATTCAAAATTCTCCAAAGATCTCCGATTTCTCTGACAGAACTTCGAGAATCCAAACAGAATTTGCTGTTCTGGGTGTTTACTTGGCGCAGAAGCCTGTTTAGGTCATTAAATCTAACACTAAATGCCATAGCTAAATTGCACATAAAAAATTCGCAGGTGTAACAAAACTGACATAATCAAAACATTTTCGAAAACATGGAAGGTAGTATTCGGAAGGTTTGATAACTGATGTATATATTACCAATTAAAAATGCTGTAAAGCCTGCCATAAACTGAAAATTATGATTTTTGAGAAAATTGGTTTCTTGTCTGTTTCCGTTGTTTAGTTTTTCGTCGATGTATTGAAAATTTTTATTAAGTTTTAGCCATACATGTTGGCCAAAAATGCATTTCATATTTACTGAAAGTGTTTCACTCATTAAAAATATAACATTTAAAAAATCCACAGCAAAAATCGTTGCTTGATTCCAACGTTTCGTCATGTGAATATCAACTTCTTCATTAATCGCTAGAATATTTGTCACTATTATCAACAAGATGCACAAACACGCGTAGGTTTTAGTTAAAAGTGGCTTCACTATTAACTGTTTACCAAAATCATAACTCGGATTTATAGCTAGAACAGAGCCTACTTTATAAATCGTATATCTCGTTTTGACAGGTTGAATTCACTGACTATTTCACTTTCTATTTTTTTCATTTTTCTAGCACAACAATTATACGTGTGTCATGAATAAATTAAATAATTCGGTTAAAATAGCAGTTTATATTTTAATCATTTCTTATCTGTTTGCTTTATTAAGTGCATTTATTGGTTTATCCATTAACAATACGTGAATTTTGTTTTTATTTTGTTGTAATGACAACTGTTTCAAAAACAAAGTGTAGTGTACGCAATTAACATATGCTCGTAAGTGTGAAAGATTTTTATTAAAAATAAGTAATTTTTGTTTTTAGACGATTCTGAAACTTGTATCTGGAGTTATTTAACACTAACGGTAGTTTTCAAAATTCTAGAATGTAGGACGAAAGCTGAAAAGCTTAATGTAACTTAATCGGACTTTTATGGCTAAAGCAAAACTTTAGGTTTTGTAGTATTTAAGTATATCAAACATTAAACTGAATGATAATAATGAAATAAGTAGCTGTCACACTCAAAATTCCTAGGAATGTATTTCTATTAACTTGAAAGAAACCTGCAGCCGTAAATTTTGTAGCATTGTCAGCGATTTCTTGTGCCAGTATTAGTAATTCTTTTCTTTCATTTGAACTGTCAGAAAAACTTTTCTGGATTCGATAACATAGAATCATTGTATTTCTAGACTCTGATGTAGCTGAATCACAACACTTAATCACGAACGCCATACATAACTAAAAAAAAAGAAATTATATTTACTGTGCTCACAAAAAACACCTACTTACTGCGATATAAGTACATAGAAATAAATTAGGGTAGATAATATGTTGCGAATAATTATCCTTCTTAAGTGTTAAATTTCGGGTTAACGTCGTCATGGTAAACTGCAAAGATGCCAAAATTTGGCCAACTAATCTTCCAGTGAAGAAAATTAACGGCCATCCAAATATTTTATCAAAGAATCCAACTGTTTCATTCAAGACTCTCCAAAGGTTCCCGATTTCTCTGACGGAACTATTGGTATTAAAACACAATTTGGTGCTTTGGAGGTTTAATTGAGACAGAAATCGATTTAGATCACTGAACCTCACACTAAACGCCCTAGTTAAATCGCATATTAATACACAAATAAAAAATTCGGAGAGGTAACAAAATTGATATAAAAAAAATCTTTTAGACAATACTGTAGATACTATTTTCAAACGTTGATAAGTGACATATATATTACAGATTAAAAAAGTTGCAAAGCATAGCACGAATTGAAAACAGTGATTCTTGAAAAACATGGTTTCTTGCCTGTTTTTATTATTCAATTTTTCGTCGATGTATTGAAAATTTTTATTAAGTTTTAGCCATATGTGTTGGTCGAAAATGCAGTTTATTTTTATTGAGAGTGTCTCACTTAGTAAAAATATAAAATTTAGAAAGTCGACAACAAAAATCGTTGTTTGATTCCATTGCTTTGTCGAATGAACATTAATTTCTTCATGAACTGTTAGAACACTCGTCACTATTATTAATAAGATGCACACACACGCGTATATTTTGGTTAAAAGTGGTTTTATTATTATTTTATTTTCAAAATCGTAACTCGGATTTATGGCTAGAACAGTGCCTGTTTTGTATAAAAAGTTGATAAATCGTATGTCTAGTCTTGAAAGCATAACTTCAGTGATTATTTTACTTTCTGTTTTTTCCATTTTTTCAGACAAAATGGTTATACTTGTATGTACTGCATATATGTTATGCAGTGGATTAATTAGGGTAAAATGTTTGTTTATATTTTAATCATTCCTCGAGTATTTGTTTGAATAAGTGCTTTTATTGGTTTGTTCATTTATTATGTATACCCTAAATATAGGCACAATATGTGAATTTTGTTTATATTTTGTAGACATTATTAGGCATATTTGTAAGTGTCCAAAAGATAGAATTTTGCACATTTCAGCTAAATTTAGGTTAAACTCAACAGTTTATTTCTTAATAACTCGAATTTACACGACTAATTACAGAGCGATTAAATAATTGACTGTACTCGACTCGTTGGCTGAATAATCCTCGTTCTCAAAGGTGGCCTCTATTTAAAACCATACTTCCTTCTAGATGTGCGGCGATCGGAATCTTTCTGGACTGCCGCTTTTTTCTATAGCGATCAACTGCCCGGTCGCTGTCATTGACGATGAGTCATCATCGGCGTACCGACCAGAGAGCTCTCGACGGCCCGTAGGCGTCGTACCGGCACGGCGTATGGGTTTGTTTCGTAACATTGCCCTCTCCTTAGTTCTGAGCGTCTCGATCAGAAACGTCGACGGTGTCACTGTTGTATTTCATGAGGTAACATGAGGGTCTATATGAACGATTTTCAATTTTGTCTTCGGCCCTCATCGAATTCTGTAAACGACATCGTTGATTCGCGTCAAGACAGCATATGGACCTTCCCAGTCTACTGACAACTTCGGGCAATGACCTTTTCTTCTTCGGGGAGTATAAAGCCATACCAAGTCCCCTGCCTGAAATCCTACTAAGTTACCCTTAAAGTCGTAGCGTGTTTTCATTATGTCACTTGCCACCCGGATCTTGTAGCGCATCGTTTCGTCAACACTCATCAGCTTCTTCTTCAAGTCATTGACGTAATCTATGCCCCCTTTCACTAGGAGAGCCGAACACTATGCGCGCCGGTGTCTGACCCCGGCCGTGTCATGGACAGTTAATCGATAAGCCAGCAGGAACAGTGGAAAGTGTCGATCCTAATCTTTCTGATGTTCGACCACCACCTTCGAAAGATGTTCTTCCATGGTACGATTGAACCGCTCTACCATTCCGTCTGACTGCGGGGCAACGGTGTAGTCCGTGTCTTCTGTATCCCTAGTACTTCAGTAACTCTTTGGAATAGGTTTGACTTGAAGTTTCTGCCTTGGTCCGAATGTAATTGTTGCAACCGTCGTGACATCTTGGTTCGGTATGGCATAATCTTCGGGTCATTTGCTGAAGTAATCACTGACGACCATCATGTACTTATTCCAGTCCTTGGTCACCGGGAACGAATCTGCTATGCCCACTGCAATTCTTTCTAAAGGCGAACCGACGTTGTATTGTTGCATCGGCCCTCTCGCCCTAGTTCTTGGTCCCTTGACGGCCTCACAGGTCGTACCAGCTGTCGACAATTTCTCGGCAACGGACCCAGTAAAATCTCTCACTAACTTTAGAAAGCATCTTGTTGATTCCAAAATGAGCACCAGAACCCATTATGTATTTCTCGAAGTATTTTTTTGATTCTGGTGGCCGGAACCACCAACTGCATGGTGGTATGTTTTCCATCTGGATTCTTCCAAGCTCGCTTAAGAAATCCACTCTCGACACGCAGGGAGTCCCACTGTGCCCATAACGCTTTGAAAGAGGGCCGTCCTACCCCATGTTCTTTCCATTTGAGGAGTGGTCTACTTCTTGGTCTTTTCTAAGCTGAACCGTTATCCACTCCTCATGTTCTGCGGCTGTTGTCCACCTATAGCTGAATGACGGTTCGCGCTAATCAATCTTGTCGCAGTGTTTGCAGTTCCTACAGGATTTTCATGACAAAGAATCCGCATTATTGTGAAGCTTACCAGCCCTGTGTCGAATTTTGAAATGATACTGTTGGAGTCGTTCAAGCCATCTAGCCACTTGTCCTTCGAGATTTTTTATCTGAAAGAGCCATGTAAAGGCTGAGTGATCGGTTCTAATCAGAAACAGGAATTCGCGTCCATAGAGATACTTATGGAAGTGTTCAACAGCCCTGACAACCGCCAACAGCTCCTTCCTCATAGTACACTATTTCTTCTCGGGTTTCGAAAGTACGCTGCTGAAGTACTTGATGACTTTTTCTTCCTTGTCCTGTACCTGTGACAATACAGCACCTATTTCGATATTGCTGACTTGATTGAGAACTTCAATATTTTAAAGGCTGCTTAACATTCAGGAGTCCAATTAAACTGAGACTTCAAATACGTCAGGCTCGGCAGAGGAGGAGCAGTATCAGCAAACCCGTTGACAAACCTTCTGTAGTCCATGCACAATCATAAGAAACTCCGAACTTCGTGCTTATCTGCCGAAACAGTATGTCCCAGAAATTCTACTTCGTTTTGGAAGAGGAGGCACTTCTTCGAAATCAACTTCAAATTTACCTTTTTCATTCGGCTAAATTCTTCTTCACGGTTGTTCAAGTGCTCCTCAAATGTCTTTCCCATTACCATATTAGTGATCGTAGTACCATCTCTATTAGGGTCTCAAAAGTAGCCGGAGCATTACACAGTCCAAAAGACATTACTGTAAATTGATACAAGCCGCTCCCGGCAGAAAACGCGGTCTTTTCCTTATCTTCTGGATGAATACCAACTTGCCAGTAGCCGCTTTTTAGGTCCAACGTGGAAAACCAGGCGGATGCTGATAATCTTGTGAGCATATCATCAGGTCGTGGAAGCAGGTAACTGTCCTTTTTGGTTACATCGTTTAGTTTCTTATAGTTTACGCAGAATCTCGTCGATTCATCTTTTTTGGTGACTAGCACTACAGGCGAAGACAATGGACTGTTTGATGCCTCTATAACGCTTTTGTCGAACATTTTTCGTACCAGTTCATCGGCTTCCTTTTGTTTTGCCAAGAGTAATCTTCGCGGGGCTTGACGGATCAGTCGCGCGTCTCCAGTATTTATTCGATGTCGCACTATGTTTGTGGGCCCAGAGGACTGTCCAGATGCAAACATTCCATTGTGTTTCTGTATAAACTCTCTTACCACTTTCGTTCGGTTAGATGACCAAGCTCTAGGGCAGAGATTTCTAAGTTGCTTTATATTTCTTAATCAATGTTATCAGAAACACCGTTGTTATGATGAACTATCTTCGTGACTGGTTCACAGACGGCAAGAAGCTCCCCACCCTACCCGTACAGGTATGTCATTTTCGGTAATGATTAAAGCACTAGCAATCATGAGATTCTTCTTGGGGGTATGCGGTGGTTGAATAATGGCGAGGGCAAATCCGGGTTCGATTTCTGCTCTGACTAGAACAATCGTTTCTGTATTCCCTCTAACTTTCACATTCTGGCACGCGATCAATCTTTCAGGCTTGGATTCAATACTGCGTTGATTCAGGATAAACTCTTCATTGCCAAGACTTAGGAGTTTTTCCACTGGATCGACCGTCAATCCATGGCGGCTAATCAAATCCATTCCCAGAATGAAGTTATCTTCGATGACAGGCTACTTCTGACTGGCCCATGATTGGCGCCGCTTCTCCAGTTAGTATCTTCAATTTGATTGTTTCGGATGAAGTCGCTAGGTCTTTAGCTGTCATGAGTCCTTGATGTATGATGTATTGATACCTGAGCACCAGTATCGATCGTGATTGCTGCGGGAGTTCTATTAATCTTCCCCGGTATAGTTGGACTACTGCCTCTGATGAAACTTCCGATCTTCAATTCTTTGGGGGCCTTATTCACACCAGCCAGCACATCCCTCAAAGCGCTGGCTGTCTTTAGATTTCCTGCACATTCCGTTGAGGAGGTCTCTGTTGTATGCTTCTCCTCGGAGCTGGTGATCGAGCACGACAATCGCGTTTGAAATGTTCCTGGTGCCCGTACCTATAACATTCTAGGCTTCTCAATTGCTTCTCTTACGAGGCATACTATTCTGTAATTCTTGCGATATACCATCCATTTGTTGTGACAGTTTTTCCAGTATCTTCTTTATTCCGTCGTTTTCTTCCATCTCTAGTTCTGCCATTCTGCCTTTTTGGAACGTTCTTGAAGAATTGTACGACGCCTCCACTTCCAGCGTTCGAATTAGGGCATCAGACGATGTCTGATAGGCTGATACTTGTAGGAGTTTCTTAACTTCACTGTTATGAATGCCATTTATAAAATTTTCTGTCGCAAACCTCTCTTGGAAGGATGGTGGTGCGTCGGAATATGCAAGACGTACCAATTTCTTGACATCTGCTTCAAATTCTTGCAGAGATTCCTCCACTTTCTGTATTCTTGTTTTGATTTGGGCGGCAAAAACTTTTTTACGTGTTTATCCCCAAATCGAAGTCCTAGGGCAGCAGTTAGGGCACTGTATCTGTTTCTATCTTCTTCGGATAGAGTTTGCAGTATCTCCAGCCTCGCAAAGCTATTACTAAGGCTGAAGCTTTTTGCTCTTCTTCCCAGAGATTCGCCGTCGCTGCTGCTTCAAACTGCTTCTTGTAAGATGACCAAACCGTCCAACCATCATTGTTCTAGGGCTCGACACCACATTCTATGGATTAGATGTTGTCGCATTTTTGATTATTTTTTCAAATTTCCTCATTTTACTCTCCATTCGATCTTTCATAGATTTCATTCGATCTTCCATTTTGTTCTCCATTTAATCTTCCACACATTCCACTGATTTTTCTAACTCACTCTTTAATTGATACTTGACTTCCTCTTTTACGTTTTTCATTTGTTCTTTACTTTCCGCTATTTCACTTTTGTTTGCTTCCACGTCCATCTGGAATTTTTCAGTGAGGTTGATTTGCTTATGTATTTGTTCGTCCATATTTTCCATTCTTGCGTCAATTTTTTCGTTCATGTCTTCTATTGTTACATTCATTTTTCCATCTCTTGCATCCATTTTTTGGTTTATTTCTTCCATTCTTTCGCCCATTCTTTCCATTGTTGTGTCCATTTTCTTGTCCATTTCTTTGTTTCTTGTGTCCATCTTTTCGTCCATTTTTTCCATTCTTGCGCCCATTTCTTCTTTCATTTCTTTATTTCTTGCGTCCATCTGTGCGAGCATACTTTTTCCTTAATTTTCGCAGCTTGAGCTCTAGGCATAAATTCTTCCGAATTCTTGTCCGATCTGCTCGGAAGTCGTCGCAAAGCCAGTTATTAATCTCAAATCTCACTTCCGACACCAGTGTTATCTCGCTGTCATTGATTTTTTTTAAATTCGTCCCCAAAAAGTTTTATTGGAATATCTAACACATAATTTTAGTTTTTAAATAGAATAACGCAAGCTTTCAGGTTTGTAATATTTTTATTAACCACTAAACTGAATGATAATGATGAAATATGTAGCTGTCACGCTCAAGATTCCTAAGAATGTACTTTTATTAATTTGGAAGAAACCTGCAGCCGTGAATTTTGTAGCATTGTCAGCGATTTCTCGTGCCAGTATTAGCAATTCTTTTCTTTCACTTGAATTGTCGGAAAAATTTTCCTGGACTCTATAACATAGAATCATTGTATTTCTAGATTCAGATGCAGCTGTATCACAACACATAATTACGAACACCATACATAGCTAAAAAAGAAATTATAATGATTGTAGTCCCAAAAAATTTTACTTACTGCCATATAAATAAATATAAATAAATTAGCCATGATCAAATGCTGTGAATAAGTATCCTCCTTAAGTGTTAAATTTTCAGTAAACATAAACAAAGTAAACTGTAAAGATGTTAAAAGTTGCCAAACTAATCTTCCAATGAAGAAAATTAACACCCATCCAAATATCTTGTTAAAGAATCCAACTGTTTCATTCAAAATTCTCCAAAGGTCCCCGATTTCTCTCACAGAAGCAAGAGAACCCAAACATGATTTTGTAGTCAGATTGCACAAAAGTCTGTTTAGATCATTAAACCTAACACTGAACGCTATAGCTAAATTGCACATAAGGACGCAAATAAAAAATTCGCAGGTGTAACAAAACTGACTTAACAAAAATCTTTTAGAAAATATTTGAGGAATTATTTTCAAAACTTGGTAAGAGACAAATATATTACAGATCAAAAAAGCCAGAAAGCCTAGTAGGAACTGAAAACAATGCCTTTTGAAAAAAACTGCTTCTTGTTTGTTTTTGTTATTTAACTTTTCGTCGATGTACTGAAAATTTTTATTAAGTTTTAGCCATATGTGTTGGCCAAAAATGCATTTTATATTTACTGAAAGTGTTTCACTTATTAAAAATACAAAATTTAAAAAATCAACAACAAAAAGTGTTGCTTGATTCTGTTGTTTTGTAACGTGGATATCAATTTCTTCATTAAATGTTAGAACACTTGCCACTATTATTAACAATGTGCACAAACACGCGTGTGTTTTAATTAAAAGTGGCTTCACTAGTAATTTTTTACCAAAATCGTAACTCGGATTTATAGCTAGAACAGTGCCAAGTTTATATAAGACATTTATAAATCGTATATCTCGTTTTGAAAGCTGAAGTTCACTAACTACTTTATTTTCTATTTTTTTCATTTTTCGAGACAATGATTTTACGCGTGTTGCTATACAATGCAATGTATTAATTCGGTTAATATGACGGCTTATATTATAATAATTCCTTATCTGTTTGCTTTATTAAGTGCTTTTATTGGTTTGCCCATTTATTATGTACACCATACACAAGAACGATAAGTGAATTTGTTTTTTTTTTGTTGTTGTGAATTAAATAAATTGTAGATGATCTTAAGCATATTCGCAGATGTGAAAGATTAAACTGTACATTGTTATGAATGTCCACCACCTAATTATTTATTAATAGTCTGAAATTTTGTGATATTTTTATTAACCATTAAACTGAATGATAATAATGCAGTAAGTAGCTGTCACACTCAAAATTCCTAGGAATGTATTTTTATTAATTTGAAAGAAACCAGCAGCCGCAAATTTTGTAGCATTGTCAGCAATTTCTCGTGCCAGTATTAATAATTCTTTTCTTTCATTCGAATTAACGGAAAAATTTTGCTGGACTCTATAACATAGGATCATTGTATTTCTGGATTCAGATGTAGCTGAATCACAACACATAATTACGAACGCCATACACAGCTAAAAAATTAAATGATATGTAATGATTGTAACCACAAAAAATATTATTTACTTACTGCCATATAAACAAATATAAATAAATTAGCCAAGATCATATGTTGCGAATAAGGATCTTCCTTAAGTGTTAAATTTTCAGTAAACGTCATCAAAGTAAACTGCAGAGATGTTAAAAGTTGTCCAACTAATCTTCCAGCGAAGAAAATTAACGACCATCCAAATATGTTGTTAAAGAATTCTACTGTTTCGTTCAAAATTCTCCAAAGGTCTCCAATTTCTCTCACAGAATTAAGACAATCCAAACCCATTTTGGTGGTCTGGGTGTTTAATTTGCACAAAAGTCTGTTTAAATCACTAAATCTAACACTGAACGCCATTGCTAAATTGCACATTAGAACGCATATAAAAAATTCAGATGTGTAACCAAACTGACTTAAACAAAAACTGCTAGAAAATACTTCAGGCAATATTCTCAAAGTTTCAAAAGTGACGTATACATTACAAATAAAAAATATTAGAAACCCTAGCAGAAACTGAAAATAGTGATTATTGAAAAAAACTGTTTCTTGTCTGTTTTTATTGTTTAATTTTTCGTCGATGTACTGAAAATTTTTATTAAGTTTTAGCCATATGTGTTGACCACAAATACACTTCATCTTTAATGAAAGTGTTTCACTTATTAAAAATATAAAATTTAGAAAATCTACAACGAAAACCGTTGCTTGGTTCTGTTGTTTTGTCATGTGAATATCAATTTCTTCGTTAATTGTTAGAACAGTTGCCACTATTATTAACAAGGTGCACAAACACGCGTATGTTTTAGTTAAAAGTGGTCTCACTATTAACTTGTTAGTAAAATCATAACTCGGATTTATAGCTAGCACAGTGCCTATTTTATACAAGAAGTTTATAAATCGTATATCTCGTTTTGAAAGGTTGAGTTCACTCATTATTTTGCTTTTCATTTTTTTCATTTTTCGATGCACAATATGCGTTATACAATGAATTAATTCGGTTAAAGTGACCGTCTATATTTGAATACTACCTTATCTGTTTGTCTGATTAAGTGCTTTTATTGGTTTATCCATTAAATGAACACGATGTACCAGAAGAATAAGCACATTTTGTTTTTAGTTTGTTATAAAACGTAAGCAAACTGTTTATGTCATTAAACATATTCGTAAGTTCAGCGTAAATAAATGACGAATTTGACCTATCCCGATAGGCACCCCAAAATACAATTTTCTTCTATTTCTTGATTCATAACAGAATTTAAAAAATTTTGTTACGTTGAACGGGTATTAAAAATCGGCGTGGATAAAACTCAACAATTTAATTCTTAGCAACTCAAATTTAGACGACTAATTACACAGCGATTATGAACAAAATAATTCCGGCGCAACTTGTCTGGATTTTCGCGACACTCGCTGAACTCGACTCGTTGACTGAATAATCGTTCCCGACGGGGCCCTCTATTCAAATCCATACATTTCTCTAGAAGGATCGCGAACGCCACTTCTAGGTTTTTCTGGAGCCCACAATCGAGACTTCCGGTAACCGGCTCCAGACTTGTCTTTACGCGAACGCCGCCCGGCCGCCGTGACTCTTTTGGTTCTTCACTCGGAGAGCCGAACAAGATGTCACAAGGTAGACGAAGTTCTCTTCCGGAAACTGTGCGCGCCGGTGTTTGATTCGTCATGTCATGGACAGCTGTAAATCCCAATCGTTCTACTGTTCGGCCGCCACCTTCGTAAGATGTTCTTCCATGGTACGATTGAACCGTTCTACCATTCCATCTCACTGCGGGTGCAACTTCAGTAACCCTTTGGAATAGGTTTGACTCGAAGTTTCTGCCTTGGTCCGAATGGAGTTCCATTGGGACCCCAAACCTGCTGATCCAACTGTCAATCAGCGTTGATGCAACCGTCGTGGCTTCTTGGTTCCGTATGGCATAGGTTTCGGGTCATTTGCTGAAGTAATCGCTGACGAGCGTTATGTACTTATTGCCGTCCTCGGTCACCGGGAAAGGACCTGCTATGTCCACTGCAATCCTTTCGAAAGGCGAACCAACGTTGTATTGTTGCATCGGCCCTCTCACTGTAGTCCTCGGTCCATTTCTTGTACCAGCCCTGGACGTCGTCTCGGCAACGGACCCAGTCAAATCTCTCCCTAACTTTAGAAAGCGTCTTACTGATTTCAAAATGACCACCAGAACCCCCATTGTGCATCTCTAGAAGTACTTCCTTGACTCTAGTGGCCGGAACCACCAACTGTATGGTGGTATGTTTCCCATCCGGACTCTCCCAAGCTCGCTTAAATAATCCGTTCTCGACACGCAGCGATTCCCATTGAGCCCACAATGCTTTGAAAGAGGGTGACTCGTCTGATATTTTAGACCAAGCTGGTCGTTCTACCACATTTTCTTTCCATTTGAGCAACGGCCCGATGTCCACGTCCTCCTCTTGGTCTTTTCTAAGCTGGGCCGTAGTCCATTCTTCATCATCTGCAACTGCCGTCCTCCCACAGTTGAACGACGTTTCACCCTGCTCGATCTTGTCGCAGTGTTTGCAGTTTTTACAGGGTCTTCTCGACAAAGAGTCTGCATTATTGTGGAGCTTATCAGCCCTGTGTCGAATTTTGAAGTGATACTGTTTGAGTCGTTCAAGCCATCTAGCCATTTGTCCTTCGGAATTCTTCATCTGAAGGAGCCATGTGAGGGCTGCGTGATCGATTCTAATCAGGAATTCGCATCCATAGAGGTACGTATGAAAGTGTTCAACAGTCCTGACAATCGCCAACAGCTCCCTCCTCGTAGCACAGTAGTTCTTCTCGGGTTTCGAAAGTACGCTGTTGAAGTACTCTATGACTTTTTCTTCCTTGTGACAATACAGCACCTATTTCTATGTTGCTCGCGTCTGTGTCCAAAATAAACATTCCCGATGATTGAGGATAGGACAAAACAGAACTAGAGCATAGTGCATTTTTCAGTCTTTCGAAGGCTACCTCACATTCAGCAGTTCAATTAAACTGAGACTTTAGATCCGTCAGCCTGTGCAGAGGAGCAGCAATGTCAGCAAACCCTTTGACAAACCTTCTGTAGTACGTGCACAATCCCAAGAAACTCTGGACTTCGTGTTTATCTCTTGATCTTGGCCAATCGCGAATTGCACTGATCTTCGCTTTCGTAGTCTTGATCCCATTTGCCGAAATAAATATGCCACAGAAATTCTACTTCTTTTTGGAAGAGGAGGCATTTCTTAGGATTCAGCTTCAAATTTGCCTCCTTCATTCGACTAAATATTTATTCTAGGTTGGTCAAGTGCTCCTAAAATGTCTTTCCCATTATCATGATGTCGTCTAAATAAACCAAACATGTTTTCCATGTTAGCCGTCGTAGTATCATCTCCATCAGCCTCTCAAAAGTAGCCGGGGCGTTACTTAGTCCAAAAGACATTACGGTAAATTGATACAGGCCGCTGCCGACAGAAAAAGCAGTCTTTTCCTTATCTTCTGGATGAATATCAACTTGTCACTAGCAGCTTTTTAGGTCTAACGTGGAAAACCAGGCGGATCCTGATAATGTTGTTAGTGCGTCATCAATTCGTGGAAGCGGGTAACTGTCCTTCTTGGTTACATCGTTTAGTTTCCTGTAGTCTACGCAGAATCTCGTCGACCCATCTTTTTTGGTGACTAGCACAACAGGCGAAGACCACGGACTGTTTGATTCCTCTATAACGCCATCATCCAGCATTTTCCGTACAAGTTTCTCGGCCTCTTCTTGTGTTTATCCGACGTAGCACTATGTTTGTGCTCCCAGAGGACTCTCCAGATGCAAACATTCCACTATGTTTCTGCAGAAACTCTCCTGCTACATCTCGTTTATTATCGGTTAGATGACCAAGCTCTAGGGCAGGAATTTCTAAGTTGATGTTTTTTTCTTCATCAGTGTTATCAGAAAGACCGTCGTTATGATGAACTATCTTCGTAACTGGTTCGTAAGAACCGCCCCAGTCTTGATGTAGGTACATGGGTTTGGGAAAAATATTTGCGACGAGTATAGATGTGCCATTATCGATATTGATTAAAGCACTAGCAATCATGAGATTCTTCTTAGAGGTGTGCGGTTGTTGAATAATGCCGATGGCAAATCCGAGTTCGATTTCTGCTCTAACTCGAACAATCGTTTCTGCATTCCCTTTGACTTTCACATTCTGGCACGCCGTCAGCCTTACAGGCTTCGATTCAATACTGCGCTGATTCAAGATACATTCTTCATTGCCAAGCCGTAAGACATTGTCCAATGGATCGATCGTCAATCCAAGGCGGCTAATCAAATCCATTCCCAAAATGTTAGCAACAACAGCCCGATGTTTTACCGTATTTGTTTATATCTTCTTCGGACAAAGTTTGAAGTATTTCCAACGTTGCACTGCGCAAAGCTATTACCAAGGTTGTCGCTTTTTGCTCTTCTTCCCAGAGATTTGCCGTGGCTACCGCTTCAAACTGTTTTTTGTACGATGACCAAGGTGTCTGACCATCATAGGTAGGTGGCCGACGTCAACAACATGAACCAGGGGTTGCTGCGTTCTTACTGTCTTTTCAAATCTCTTCATCTTCAGATTTTACTGGATCCGTTGCCGAGAAGACGTCGAGAGCTGGTGTAAGAAATGTACAACTTGTCAAAGTCAAAGAACCGAGAACTAGAGCGAGAGGGCCGATGCAACAATACAACATCGGTTCGCTGTTCGAAAGAATTGCAGCAAAGATAGCAGGTCCTCTCCCGGTGACCGAAGACTGGAATAAGTACATGATGGTCGTCAGTGATTACTTCAGCAAATGGCCAAAGCTTATGCCAAACCGAACCAAGAAGTCACGACGGTTGCAACAATTACATTCGGACCAAGGCAGAAACTTCAAGTCAAATCTATTCCAAAATGAAGATTGTTCATTTAGACCGCCTCATAAAGTGCAACAGTGACACCGTTGACATTTCTGATTGGGGCGATCCGAACTAAGGAGAGGGCAGTGTTACGAAAGAAACCCATACGCCGCCCCGGTACGACGCCTGTGGGTTCTAATATGTACGACGATGATGAGTGACTCATCGTCGGTGATGGCGGCCGGGCGGCGTTCGCTAAACAAAAACCTGGAAGCAGCAGTCGCGATGGGTATTCCAGAAAAAGCTCGATTGTGAAACATCTATAAGGGGAGATATGAATTTAAATCGAGGCCACGTTCGGGAACGAGATTATTCAGTTAGCGAGTCCGAGTCAGAGAACTAATTCAAGTTGCACCACGGAGTTATATTCTGTACATGATCGCTGTAATAGGTAGTCGTGTAAATTTGAGTTATGGAGAAATAAATTGTTGAGTTGTGTCCACCCCAACGTAACAATATGCTATACAATAATGACTTAAAAATATAAGGTCAGGGACTACGATTAATTAGGTCAGTAGGCAATTGTGTTTGCTTATCTTTTCTTGTATTATCGGCTTTCTATCAGTTATATTTAACTCTGTTTGATGCCACTAGGTAATTTATGGTAAATACAATCGGACCTCGATAAGTCGACACTGTTAAAAAAAAATCATTTTGTCGAGAGTTCAAGTTGTTACTAGAATTATAGAGTTTTAGGAAACTAAGAATGTAATAAATTTTAATATAAACTGAAGCAAAGTCATACATTTGAATTTCAAATCAAATGCGCCACAAGAATTTTAGCTCACTTGTCTTTTCATCATTTCATCAGACTATTACATAAAAGAGACACAATATATGCGCCATGAATAATAAATTATATTGATGCTTGATAATTTTCCCTGCATATTTATTGTGTTTGGTGAACGAATATTAAAAAAAACTTCATTTTCCTGAAAAATTAGCTATACAACAATTATTGCTGCCATGCATGCTTATTATTTACCTACGTTAATCTACGGAAAATAAGCTGTTTAAAGCATCTAATATTCTATATTCAAAATTATGACTCATTACCGCTAGGCATAGAAACTTTTTATTTTGCCTAAAGAAGTTTTACCAAATTTGTTACAGATTACACTTGTTTATGGTAAAACACCCCTTTTTGAAAATTTGATTCAAAAAGACCTATAGCTATTAAAATAACCCAAATTACCTAAAGTTACCGAATTTCAACTTATCCTTCTTAGTAGAAGGTTTCAATGATTTCGAACTTACTGACGTTCGAATCATTGAGGTTCCACTATATGTCTGCAATTATCACTCAATCAACTTAATTCTAGTTTGACTCCTAATTATACTCCCACACATATAATTCACATTCGTCTTCATTAAAACTTTTTTCAGAGAATTTAATTGATTGTTCAAGAATAGTGTAACCATTTTATTTCTGATTGTTATCCTCGTGTTGGTAATATGTTCGAAACACGATAAGTATTCTAAGTTCCGACTTAACTGAGTCTGTTTACGTGACATAATACACTAAAATGGATTGTTTGGCACTTTCTAAAGGAGATATTCGTTTCACAAAAATTATTTATCATCTCGCCAGCATAATGGGTATTACTCCATACTATAATTTCGAAAAGGGTGCACTTACACATCCACTGTTAAACAAGTATCAGAGTGTATCAATGATTTTCTTTATAATCATTGGAACTATCTACTCCCTATACAACCGCTACCAATATTTCGACGAAATTTTTTACCTCACTAATTACATTCTTGACGTCGCTTGCGAATTTTTCTTTGTTAGCATGACTGTAATTGCACTATTTGACAATAAAAAACTGTGGTTACAACTTATGAACAATTTTCAAGGCATCGATAAAATATTCATTAGCAGAGGCAAGAAAGAATACAACGTCTTGAGAAACATTTATATTCACTTTCTTTTGTATTTGGTAGTACTTTTATCTGGTATAGTGTACATGATGCACATATGGTATAAAAAAATCTTTTCAGTATTGTGGTCTACTTATGGATTTCATGAAATATATTCTTTGTATGACGGGTTATTGCACTTTTTGGTGTTTGTCTTAGCTTCTGCTTTGGCACACAGATACGAAAATCTGAATAAACTGTTTCACCCTAGCATGTTTATAAATAAGGGAAATATATTTCAAAACCACTTGTCAGTAATAAGGAGGATAACAGTTACTTCCCGAATTTTGGCGGAAACGGTAGAAAATTTTAACGAAATTTTTGGATGGTTGTTAATATGCATGATCGGCAAAGATGTTACACAAATTTTGATATCTCTCAATTACATGATCGGGGGTGTGATGAAATTTGATGGGACCTTCAAGCAAGAACTCTTCGTTGCAAACACGCTTCTGGGAGTGTACACGCTGGTAATAACAAAATAAAAATATTTTAGTAGTAACAATAAATTTATTTGTAGATAGCCATAACCATGGTCATGATGTCATGTGATGATGTAATTTCCAAAAGTGAGAAAACAATTTTCTTGTGTTATAAACTGCACGAAAATTTCACGGATGACTACAAACTCAGAAGCGAATTATATAACTTGGCACGTCATTTGAAAGCAAATGTTACCAAAATTACGGCAGCAAACTTTTTTGAAATTAGTAAGAACACACTGTTTAGTGTGTTTGGGACGATCACTACATATTTTATAATAATTTTGCAATTTAATGGTAATTTAACGAATTACGAATGAAGACTAAATCATACGCTACTTTGCAAACTGCTTTTAGAAACTAAGTCAATCATAATCATATTATGATAGTTTGATATTTCTGTTTTGGGGAGAGTTTATTAATAGAAAATAAAAAGAAAGATTTGTTGTTGTTTAATAAATGCCAAACATCAGGATTTACACTTAACAAGTTAACAATAGCTTATTTTTGAATTCGTAGTGTTTATTTTGTCGAACAATTGCAAGCAATGTATAAAAATGATCGTGTGAATCACACAGAAAATAGTGAACACCTATCGGCTAATACACGTATTTGTTTAATTTCCTGATAAGCTTTGATTGAATTGTAAAATAACGATGAAGTAAGTTGTAGTTGTTCCAAATAATCCAAAAAGCGTTGCTTTGTTAATCTGAAAAAAATTAGCAGCTGTTATAACTGCTGTACTGGCAGTAGTTTGTTGTGCTAATTTGAAAAGTTCTAAACGCGCTTCTGATTTTGTTACAAATTGTTCTTGAAATTTGTAACACAGAGAAGTGGTTTTTGTGCTTGAAGCTGTCGCTCTATCAGCAGATATCATTATGTAGCTAACAGACACCTAAAATAAAATTACAGTAATAAATACACAAAATCGTATCACCGAAGTTACCAAGGTATAAATTACTAGTGTAACATTGGCAACAAAAAGTCTGTGTTTAAACTCCACATCGTCAATTTTTAAATTGTTGGTGAGAAAATTTAGACACGTTAACAGCTGTGTGATACTTTTGCCTGTAATAAAAATCAACGGTGTACCAAAGACTTCATTAAACAAGTTTACAGTTTCACTAAGTATCTGTGATACATTTTCGATTTTTCGGAGAGAAGTCATGATGTTGTTCTCCGAATATTCATTGGCTTCACTTTCCAATAAGTCATTTAAATCATCGTATCTACACTGCAATGCTGAACATATTGTAAAAATCAGAAAGTGTAACAGAAGATCGTAGACGTAGCAGAATTGGTGCAATGCGTGGCTTTGAAGGCTTTCTACACCCATTTTTTCCATCCATATGTACATTAAAAATAGAACATTAAAAACGTACACGAGAAAGTATCCTGTAAACTGAATCGAAATGTTGCGCAATAAATTCTGTTCTTTTTTGTCTTTATTCTTTAATACTTCGTCAATATGCTGCAAATTGTTATTTAGCTTAATCCAGCAATCTTTGCTACAAAAACATGAGTTGAATATAACTGTAAAGGCTATCATAACCACAAAAAATTCGTCTATGTAATCAAGCACCAAATGTGTCAGTGTGTATAAATTTTTATAAAAAATGTGGCGAAAGTACATAGAATAAGCTGTACCTATTGATATTCCACCTATCAGTAACAATCCTTTTATTTTTTTCCAAGCTGTACTTGTTACGTTTGTGTTTTTGAAGGAATCACAAGGTATAACAGCTAAAAGGGTGCATATTTTATATAAAATAGATAAGGATCGAATATCGCGTTTAGAATGATTAAAATAATGCATTTTATTTTATTTAACTTTGTATTCTTATTAATGATTTTCCAATAACCTCTCGAATAAACCTTACTAACTACACGTACTTGCTATCAACAGACAAACTCAATTAGGGTAATGTATAATTTAGTGTTTGCAGATAGATCAATAGTTTTTTAATTTATCTATTATTACGACAAAAATTGATCAGGCAACAAAAATGACACTCGAAGGGTTATTATTGTGCGCTAAGCAAATTTAAACAAGCACGATATTATGCCTTTATGTGAATGCATAATCCAATCGATGGCATTAGATATGTAAAGCTGTTTTTAAAAGAAACTTCACAAACACAATTATTCTGTGTACACACTACTTAATCATATTTTAAACGTGTAGAACAAAGGTGTGTGGAACACACTTGTAAGTATAGTAATGTTACCGGGCCAACATTTGGAGGCCTGATTAGTGCGATCATTAGGTTAAGGAATTAGATAAGTTGTTTTATTCAAATAATATTTAAGCATGTCCGAGATCCGCGGCACCGCGGTCCGAGATCCGCGGCACCGCGGTCCGAGATCCGCGGCACTACGGTCCGCTAATCGGAGCGCGGCTGCGACAGCAGCCGCATATAAAGATACGTAAAATTAGAGCAATAGGCAGTTGAGTCGTGGGTTTCAAGGAAGTCTGTTGTCGTCAGTGCTCGCCCCGGCGGCTAAACGGCCAGACAACCCCAATAAACCGTACCTTCTTTCATCGAGGCTTTTATTCACGAAAAACCCCGTGCTCAGTTTTTTGCCGTAGCAAACAAAGCACCCACTAGGGATGGGGAACTGTTACTTTTTTGAGGAACAGGAACAATTTATTACTGTTCCATTTTAGGAACAGTTCCAAATAACAGTGATTCTGGAACAATTTGTTATTGCGTTCCCTAACAAGAACACTTTTATCCCGTATACCTACTATGCGGCTCTGCTACAGATAACACTGTTATTTGTTCTTTACGTACTCGTTAGCGTTACGTTACGATTTTGGTCTTCGGATTTTGCCTTCGGAATCTGAAATTGTTACTTAAGATTTTTTTTGATTAAATATAAAGATTTAATAATTTTTATTTATAACCAACGTAGCCTGTAAAAGAAAATTGACGTTCCTATATGTTGTTTCTTGTTGCTGTTATCTAATTTCTTAGTTTACTATTTTATTGAAAAAAAAAAAATTAAAAAATATATTAAATCTTGAAAATATAAATTATTGTATCACTGCATCCAAATACAACAGTGCCTTTATTAAATAAAACTCTTTATTCCAAATAATTCTCTATTTTTTACCTTTCTGCTTATATGTATTATTATTTATTGTATTATTATATTATATGTTTATTTTATTCAAATATGTATAAACTTTTTATTTATAATTTGCAGTTTGTGTTCATTTATAAATTTTTATATTATACTCCTAATACTTTATAATAAAAATATTAATTAACTGTTCCAATTTAATGATTTCACAAAATCGCCAAAAACGATATTCATTTGTTCCCGTTCGTGATATTTCGGCACCCATCGTTACGTTTCGCTTCGCAGCTGATTTAATTTCCAACCCGTATAAACGTTATTATTCTGTATTAATCTGTTCTTGTTTCGGTTCCAACATCGCAAGTCGCTAGTTTCACTTATAAAACCAGTTCTGCGGACTTTTATTTTAAAGGAACAAATTTATCCCGAATAACTGTTATTTTGAATCTTCGGTAACAACTTGTTCCTGTTCCACATTGGTAACAGTTCCGAAATACCTGTTCCGTCAAATACTCCCCACCCCTAGCACCCACACCGGTTCTTTTCAGAACCCCATCACCCAAGGGCACTCCGACACCCTGGAACAAAGTCGGCGTACCGACGCGGGTAAAGACCGGACGCTTCCCCGCTGGAACCGCGAGGTCGCGACGACCCGGTCCCGTAACAGTAAACACTAAAAGTGCTTATTATTATTTTCGGTAAAATTTTACAAAGAGCACTTCTCGATTTCGTACAAACTGTTTGCACAGAACTCTTCTACAGGACCCCCTGATCACGTTCCTCACCTTCAAATGTTGTGGAAATGCTTACTTTTGCCACAAAAAAATTATTAAATTTCCCATTTGCACACTCTTCAATGGAGAGTCGTTTCGAACATAACCTAACTTTTATAGTCAACAACATGGGTAGGTGTAACATCGGGTTTTTAGTGGAGGCAGGGCGCTTCGCGCCCTGCACCCCATTACAAACATGCCCCTAAACGTGGCACTTCTTGCTCCGTGGATCATTTAGTTATTGGAATTCGTGCGAGTTCAACTGTGTGTGTCGTTGGTTGCCTACATGCGGCGCAACTAATAGGGTGCAAACCATAGGGCGAACACTAAATATTTTTTTCTGACACAAGGAAGCATTTCCACAACTTTTGAAGGTAAGGAACGTAATCAGGGGGTCCTGTAGAAGAGTTCTGTGCAAACAGTTTGTGCGAAATCGAGAAGTGCTCTTTGTAAAATTTGACCTTATTTTCCTTTTGTATAAAATGTTTTCTAAATTATTTCATCAGTTTGTCTGAAAAGCTTGTCAGTTCAATGATTACGCTTGTTGAAGGTTTGAAATTTTGGAGGATTTGAAACAGCTACAAGTAAGTTACTACTTGGCATTGAATAACGGGAATGAAAACTGAAAGGAGACGGAGTGAAGATTCATTCAATCGCCGTGGTTTATGACGTTCTGAGGTATGACAGTGAGGGCAATAGCACTGACGCAAATCTGACTACATTGTTGACATATTTATGCAAAAGCTAATAATGTAGCCAAAGAACGTACACAGGTTCTTCTAAAACACGCTGCGTGTGAATATCATAGTGTACAATTTAAACGGTGTACGAGGAAATATCATGAAATGTATGAGAAATACTCACCTAGTGGAACTTACAATAGTCCGGACACTCCTGTCTTTCTGTTAGTTGCCATCTGTGCCTTCAATTTTAGACCGTACCGTATGTGATTTTTTTCGTTTTTATCTTAGAAACCACAAAAAAAATTATTCAATATTTTTTCAGTTGAAAATGAAAATCGATTTATACATAATTTTATGCCTTGTTAAATTGAAGTCAGTACTATATTAAGTTAAAAAATAATACTATATAAATAATTTATATTTTTGTCCTATTCTAGAAATTGTGGTTCATTTTATATACACAGTGTGTGCAAGTGCCTAATTTAGATGTACCAGTAGATCTATTTAGAATTTACTTAAGTATTACAATTACTTTGTTTTGAGAGCTGTTGTTATTAATGTCTAATTTTATGACAAATGACATATAAGTGGTCATAAGACAAAACAGTTAATTTAAACGTATGATTTATTAAAAAAAGGAGGTTCTAGTTAATACCTAGAAACTAAACTGTCATTCACCTACGTTAAAAATTCTTTTCCTAATTTATTATTATTCCTTAATGGAGTTTGTTGTATCTATGTGTTTTGGAAGTGTACTTTAATAAAAGATACGGTCGAGGTCATTGCCAAGTAATAGTTTCGTAGTAAACACTACTTGTAATTCGTTGTGTTGATGCAGTGGAATAACCATTGATTAAACACTGGGTTGAACACAGCAGCGCATAAACTGATGATAATCCCTGCTCTTTTGTACTGCGGAAAATTACAGAGCGAAAGAGTTCTACAGTCATATGAAAGCGATTTCAGGAACATTTGTGGGAATTCCGCAACACAACTTTTGGTCACGACTGGGGAATGCATTACCATAAAAACTGTTGTTATCGGTTAAAACGACGTTAAAATATACCGTAAAAATCCCTGTACCCATTTTTAAAGATACATTTCAATACGCAAGGTATGACAGAAATATATATTTTATACAGGAGTATATTTTTTCAGTTAAGGCAGATCTTTTATAAGCTACTACATATATGGAATTTATTATTTATTCGAACATAAATCAGTTATAAATTTAAATGGAAGATAATTTTTACTCTCCAGTTTTCACATTATAAATTTTTATATCGAAGACGTATTAAAATTTTCGAGTCTAATTCTGTTTCAGTTAACTTGCAAGAGGCAGTCAAAGATGTGCCACAACATTTTTGTAATGCATTCGTATTTTTCCGTTTTTATAAAAATATTTTTTGTGTAATAAAACTGTCGAGTATTTTTATCAAACTGAATCTTAATTTTTTTTATCGAGTTGTTCTATATTTTACGAACGCTTTCAGTTCCGTATACAATTTTTTATTTTTTGAATAAGTTCACTGACTTCAGTCTTTTTAATGAGAATTTATTAACAAATGAGTTCACTCATGTTGGGATACACTTCTCGTTACATTATTTCCTCTTCTTGGGTTTTACTTGTCACCAAGAATGTATAGTACTAAGCATACACAGTTTTCAAACATTTTAAACCACCGTAAAACAGAAAATGCAAGCAATAGTTAAGAAAGTTTTGTCTTTAGAGCTTTAAAAAAATCTTTAAAAATTAGCAAGAATTATTTAAAAACACAAGTCTTCAAAAATCATATTTAATAGGAGTAATAAATTATGGCACAATAAATATTTTTAAAATCGATGTGAAAATTTAAGTCCTCCATAGTAATTAGGTCTTCCAGTTCCCCAGGGTCCCCCATAGTGTCTGTTGTAGTTGCCAACGGCATCCAAACGAGAATTCCCTCTTCTCCATATATTTGCATTTCCTGATGCACTCAAGTCGGTACCACCCCGGTGGGTATGTTGAGCGCCGACATTCAGACCTGAACCTGAAGGAACATGTGAGTATCCCAACTGTCCTGTTACACTCAGGGGTCCTGATGGATGGAATTGTTTTGAAGCAGAAGCAGCCCCATCAAGACGATGAACTCCGTTGTTAAAAATGGTACCCTGATGATTTAGGCTAGTCCTGACACCACCACCAGCTCCCCCTCGAATATCAACGCCTGTTGCTTGCCTGTAAGTCAATGTAATGGTAATTGTTTATGGTACAAAGGGGTTTCGTTTTCTTGATTGTCGATGAAAAAAAAATCATAAAATTTACCTTCTCTGGCGATGTAGAGGCACCAAGTAGTATTCTTGTCCCCTGGCATCTTGAACGTTGTATGCTGACGAAGCAGCAAAGCAAGCAAAAGCAAAAACAAGAATCGTGTTCATATTCCTAGCTGGAGTGATGATCGTATGAAGTACTGCCGAAAAATTGGATGCCTGAAGTTTTATAAGGAGTGAATAGATGATTAAGGGGTTTTACTGGATTCAGCATACAGGGAATTACAGAGTCCTGGGTTGCGAATATGAGGTCAAATATTTAATGATAGTGGCATCACTCGGCTGGACTGATGTAAGAGCTCGGTATACTGATAACAGTGTTGTTTATTTATGGATATCTTGAAAATAACCACGTCAAAAATTAAAACCTTATCATTTCTGTGTTTACTAAAAAATTACCGTCTAACAAGGAAAAAAAGTGATTCATGTACAAAATGATTTACAAGTCTATAAAATATCTTTCATTTGTTCTTTTAATCTTTTGGCAGTTTATGAAACAAGTTTCATTAGCAATTCTTTTAGAGTACGAATCTCAAAATTATAAAATGAGTCGTCGAAGGAGTTCTCTAAAAGTGATTAAATAATGTTATTGATCCAAACCTGATATTTTTATTCGATAGTACAGTGTATTTAATATTAAGTGTCTTTTTAAAGTTAAATTTCTGGAGTTGTAGTTTCTGTATAGTTAGCCAATAGATATTACTATAAATCTGGAAATATAAGAGATTCTAATGTGACAGTAGACTAAAAGAATATTCCCAAAATAACAAGAATAATGGTTTTAACAGAAGTTTTGGAAACAAGAGTTCTAGAGATTCTGCTTATTCATAACGAGAAACTTACTGCGTCATTAAGCAAGTATTCAAAACCCCAGTGTAACTTTAGTAAAGGTCATGTAGCTCTTCTTTGGTGTGTATAAATTCAATAAGTTCTCAGTATTTAAGTTATGATATTGTTACGATAGACCGGTATCTAAAATCGGCGTGGGTAAAACTCAACCATTTATTTTTTAGTAACTCAAATGTACACGACGAATTACACAGCGATTAAGTACAAAATAATTCCGGCGCAACTTAGTTGCACTCTGTCTTGACTGAACTGGCTGAATAATCATCGTTTCCGAAGACGGCCTCTATTTAAAGCCATACTTTCCTTCTAGAAGTTCCGCAGTCGAGGTCTTTCTCGATTGTCCATCGCGACTTCCGCTTCCAGGCTTTCCTTTAGCGAACCCCGCCCGGCCGCCGTCATCCACGATGCGTCATCATCACCGTACATACTAGAAAACCCATACTGGGTCGGCGTATCAAAATTTTTGAGTGTAATGCTATTTCACGTTCGGATGAAAAAGTGTTATTTCAGATATACTTATAGAATTAAAAACTGTTTCAACCACAATAGCTTAAAAAAAAAAATACTGATTTTTTTTGTACTACAAAAATTTTGTGATGCACTCGTATTGTTCCGTTTTTATAAAATAGTTTTCGTGTAATAAAACTGCCAAGTACTTTTATCAAACTGAATCTTAATTTTTTTATCGAGTTGTTCTATATTTTACAAACGCTTTCAGTTCCGTGCACATTTTTTTATTTTTTGCTTAAGTTCATTGACTCTAGTCTTTTTAATTAGAATTTATTTACAAATGAGTTCACTTATGTGGGGATATACTTCTCGTTACATTACTTCCTTTTCTTGGATTTTAGTTGTCACCAAGAATGTATAATACTAAGCATACACAATTTTCAAACCACAGAACTCAGAAATATGGAAATAACAATTAAGGCAGTTTTCTCTTTAGAGCTTTAAAAAAATGTTTTCTGTTCTTCTACTTTACGGAAACACATTTGTGAATAATTTATGTGGAATGTCATATATTTAGACTAGCAGAACCATTTAAAAACAAAAGTTTTAAAAAGTCATATTTAATAGCAGAAATAAATAATGGTACAATAAATATTTTTAAAATCGATGTGAAAATTTAAGTCCTCCATAGTAATTAGGTCTTCCATTTCCCCAGGGTCCCCCATAGTGTCTGTTGTAGTTGCCAACGGCATCTAAACGAGAATTGCCTCTTCTCCATATATTCGCATTTCCTGATGCACTCAAGTCGGTACCACCTCGATGGGTATGTTGAGCGCCGACATTCAGACCTGAACCTGAAGGAACATGTGAGTATTCCAACTGTCCTGTTACACTCAGGGGTCCTGTTGGGTGGAATTGTTTTGAAGCAGAAGCAGTGCCATCAAGACGGTGAACTCCGTCGTTAAAAATGGTACCCTGATGACTTAGGCTAGTCATGACACCACCACCAGCTCCCCCTCGAATATCAACGCCTGTTGCTTGCCTGGAAGTCAATGTAATAGTAATTGTTTATGGCACAAGGTGTTTTTGTTTTCTTGATTGTCTATTAAAAATCACAGAATTTACCTTCTCTGGCGATGAAGAGGCACCAAGTAGTATTCTTCGCCGCTGACATCTTGAACGATGTATGCTGAAGAAGCAGCAAAGCAAGCAAAAGCAAAAACAAGAATGGTGTTCATGTTCCTGGCCGGAGTGATTTGTATGAAGTACTGCTGAAAAATTGGGTGCCCAAAGTTTTTATACGAAGTGGACAGATGGGGTTTTACTGGACTCGGCGTGCAGGGAATTACAGAGTCCTGGATTGTGAATATGAGGTCAAATATTTAATGATAATGGCATCACTCGGCTATATTGATGTAAGAACTTGCATACTGATAACTGTGGTCTGTTTATTTATGGATATATTAAAAATAACCACGTCAAAAATTAAAACCTTATCATTTCTGTGTTTACTAAAAAATACCGTCCAACAAGGAAAAAAGTGATTCATGTACAAAATGATTTATGAGTCTACGAAACATTTTTCATTTGTTCTTGTAATCTTTTGACAATGTATGAAATAGGGAAACTAACGCTACAGTGCAGTATATAACGAAATTTAGGAAATTTTTTAGAGTACAAATCTCAAAATTATCAAACGAATCCTCAGAAGAATTCTCTAAAGATTAATAAATAATTTTTCCAAATCTGATATTTTTAATCGATAGTACAATGTTTTTCATTTTGAGAGTATTTTAAAGTTAAATTTCTGGAGTTGTAGTTTCTGTAGACTCGGCCAGTAGACATTATTATAAATGTAGAAATATAGGAGATTCTAATGTGACTGCAGAGTAAAACAATGTTCCCAAAATAAAAAGAATAATGCTTTTAAAGACGCTTATTCGGAACGACAAAGTTGCTGCTTCATTAAGCAAGTATGGGGATCTTCCTGTGTAACGTTAGTAGAGATCATGTATCTCTTTGGTTAAGATAAATTCCATAAGTTTTTGCTTTTTATAATGCTAAATTTCGTAATTTAACGGATAACAAGAAGCATATATATGGACACATTAAAAATGTTTATTTAATAACAAATTAATTATGACACAATAATTAATTTTAAAATCTAGTTGAAAACTGAAGTCCTCCATAGTAATTCGGTCTTCCAGTTCCCCAGGGTCCCCCATAATGTCTAGTATAGCTACCAACGGCGTCCAAACGAGAATTTCCGTTGCGCCATAAGTTTGCATTTCCGGTCGCACTAAAGTCAGTACCACCCCGAGAGGTACGTTGAACGTCGATATTTAGACCTGAACGTGAAGGAATATGTGAGTATCCCAATTGTCCGGCTACGCTCAGAGGTCCTGACGGACGGAACTCTTTTGAGATAGAAGCACCGCCAACAAGACGATGAACTCCGTTGTTAAAAATGGTACCCAGATAATTTGCGCTAGTCCTAATACCACCATTAGCTTCCTTCGAAATGTCAAATCCTGTTGTTTGTCTATAAAGGTGTATTAATGCTATATTGATAGTTTTTCATGGTATAAGAATTCACATTCAAAATTTCGAAAAAATTTGCTTGAAATGTACCTATAGAACTTACCTCCTCTGGCGATGAAGGGGTGCCAGATAATATTCTTCACCGTCGCGATCTTGAATAACGTATGCTGACGAAACAGCAAAGCAAGCAAAAGCCAAAACAAGAATTGGGTTCATGACTGGAGTGATTCGTCTGAAGTACTGCCGAAACATTGTTTGCCCTAGTTTTTATAAGAAATTATCAGATTGTTAAGGGATTTTTTCCAGGATAGGCGCTACAGGGAATTCCAAGGTATTGGGTTGCGAATATTATATCAAATATTTGATTTTAATGGCATCATTCGGTTGCGGCTGAAGTGATGTAATAGGTTGTTAAACTGATATAGGTTAAAAACCAAAACCTTATCATTTGTGCATTTTACTGATGATGACCATCTAACAAAGGAAAAAGTGATTCATGTACAGAATCTTATATGAGTCTAATTACTGTTTTTCAGTTGTTCCTGTAATATTTTGAAAATTTTTGAAAGAGTGAATTTTGAAATCTGGTGCTGCAGTATAAAAGTTGTTTAAACACATGCATTTAAAATTACGTTTTTTGTTTAATAAAAAGATACATTTAAAATGAGTTATCTTTGATTTCCTCAAATGTCACTTCAATAGTACATGTATCTAAATCTGATATCCTTGATCGATGGTGTGTTAATATTGAGGGTTCCTTTGAGGCTAACTTTCTGGCTGTATATTGTATCCATTTCTTGCGGTACATTTAATTTTAGGAAGTATAGTTCTCTGTTAGTTCACGAGAAAATCGCAATAAAAAGACCGCAAAACAAATCTCCCGAATATAAGAATAAAATTACCCAACACGCATGTCCAAATCTCCATATAGTACAATTCAAACAGATCGCAATCGACCACCAATCCTCAAACATAAGAATAAAATTCTCAACGAAGGACGCCGCCTTTAGTAATCAAGATGACTCAGGCTGATACAACGAAAAACCGGACGCCATTGGAACTGAGTGATCCAAGTTAAAAAGATTTAAACATTTACGAGTTAATCTAACTCAAATTCGCGAAAATCCGTCGGTTTTACGGCTAAGAAGAAATCCTATGCATGGTGAATTTCGACTTTGTAGAATCGCAAAATACTGTTTAGAGCGCACCACAACGTGGCCCCACGAAACACCTTTTCATTACATACTAATAAGAGACAAAAGTCATATAAACTTTTGCACCAGAAACAAAATTCAATCAAGTCCGGAGGTGCCATCGCTTGTGATGCTGCAGTGAACCGCTGAAATCTTCCAACTTGAATCGCTGCCCGAATTTCTGCTGAATTCTTAAGAAAGCTGGACTTGGGGAAGAATTTCCATATTGTGTCGGTGGATTTCTACTTGCAGTTTTATTTGATATTATCTTCGTTCTCGTGCTGCTCATCATGTATTTCTGCCTTTGGCCATATTAAGTCTAATTTATGCTTTTTTTTTCGGTGGTCTCCGATGCGTTTGGTATGAGCGGATAGCACCAGCGCAGAGGTTGAAAGAATTTTTAACATTAACAAATGCTCTTGTTCGCGATACGAATTTTTTAGGTGAGCATTTTAGATGTTTAGTTTTAGGTTAGTTTATATTCTCTGGGGAATATTTCTTCGATATCCACGGGGACCTTAGTTTTAATTATTATTTTTGTGATTTTTAGTAGTAATTGGTTAGGGTTTAAATGCCCAGTCGCAGTTTTCTAAGTAGCAGAGTGCAATACTCGAATTCGCATCATTGTAGCTTTCACGATTTTATAATTAAAATTTAATTACACGTATAATTGTTAGCTTGTAGGAGGTATCATATATATTTAGGGATTTATAAATTTACTCTGAATTTTTGGATCGTACATGCAGTTTAGCTTTCCATTTCCACACCAGTATCTCAAAAATTTCAAATCCACTACACAATTCTTTTTCGAAACGTATAAAATAAATCCTCAACACACCAAAGCAAGAAAAATCTATCTTAGTGTTTATCGAGAACTCTTTATAAAAATTTACCGCCGCAGATTTTTAGATTTATGAAAATCGTTATGTTTTAATGTAAAATGAAATTGCGTTTTATTCGTTTACACTGAAAAATTAATTCCAGAATCTTTATATGCTTCATGATATTCCAAATAAAATTTATCTTTTATCATTGTTATAACTATGAAATGAATTAATAATTATTTTTCCTAAAATAGCATTTTTTTTCTCAGAGAGATATTACATTTTTTAGCTTTATGCGATTCTATCGACGTCCTATCATGATTGATTGTGATGATATATTATTATTATTATTAATTAGGTTAACGGGAACATTTAAAAATGGAAATGTTTAAAAAATAATTCTTTATTAATAAATTAATCGCGGTAAATAAATAATTTTAAAATCTATGTGTAAATTGAAGTCCTCCATAGTAATCCGGTTTTCCAGTTCCCCAAGGTCCTCCATAATGCCTGCTGTAGGTACCAACGGCATCCAATCGAGAATTTCCTTTACTCCACAAATTCGCATTTCCGCTCGCACTCAAGTCAGTACCTCCCCGGTGGGTATGTTGAGCGCCGACATTTAGACCTGAACCTGAAGGAATATGCGAGTATCCCAACTGTCCTGTTACACTCAGAGGTCCAGATGGACGGAATTCTTTAGAGGCAGAAGCCGCACCATCCAGACGATGAACTCCGTTGTTAAAAATGGTACCCTGATGGTTTAGGGTAGTCCTAACACCACCACCAGCTCCTTTTGAAATATCAACTCCAGTTGTCTGTCTGTAAAGTGTTTAAACATGTTAACATTAGCGTCGTGTTTAATAAAAAATGTTATCTACTCGTTGCTTTAAAAAGTAGCTATTACCAATACTTAGAATTCATAGAACATACCTTCTTTGGCGATGGAGGGGGACCAGGTAGTACTCTTGACCGTCGGCAACTTGCACGACGTATGCCGATGAAACAGCAATGCAGGCAAAAACAAAAACGAGGAGCTTGTTCATGGTTCGAGTGAGTTGAATGAATTGATGTTGAATAATTGGATACGTCTGCTTTTTATACAAATTGGACGGCTTACTAAGGGACTTTTTCTGGACTCGGGGTGTTGGGAATTCCCACAGTGTTGAGTTCCGAATATTAGGTTAAAAACTTACTCACTCTGCTGGATTTATGAGACATATTATTATACTGAGAATATAATTCATGTATCACATGACCCCATTTCTTCCAATAGAATTTGTTCAAGCCCTTAGTTACATGTCTATCACAGCGATAATAATTTTATTGCCTTATTGTGGTCTGTTGCTACCTAAATTTAAAAACTGTCAAATTGACAAATTTTAGAATTTCATAATTTTTTTTGTCTTTTATGGCTTGCCAACGTTGGGGGCAAGCTCAAAACGACGAAATCAATTCTATTATCAAAAAATGTGTTCATTTATTATATTCTCATGTTGAATATAACTCGTGATATGATTAATAATTGAAGATATGGCTCGTGAAACCGAAGCAGCACATTCAACTCGTGCTTCGCACTCGTTGAATCTGCAGCTCGGTTTCACTCGAAATATTATCGATAATAATCATATCACTTGTTATATTATAATTGAGAATATAATTCATGTAACACATGATCCCATTTCTTCCAATAGAATTTGTTCATGCCCTTAGTTACATGTCTATCACAGCGATAATAATTTTATTGCCTTATTGTGGTCTGTTGCTACCTAAATTTAAAAACTGTCAAATTGACAAATTTTAGAATTTCATAAATTTTTTTGTCTTTTATGGCTTGCCAACGTTGGGGGCAAGCTCAAAACGACGAAATTAATTCTATTATCAAAAAATGTGTTCATTTATTATATTCTCATGTTGAATATAACTCGTGATATGATTAATAATCGAAGATATGGCTCGTGAAACCGAAGCAGCACATTCAACTCGTGCTTCGCACTCGTTGAATCTGCAGCTCGGTTTCACTCGAAATATTATCGATAATAATCATATCACTTGTTATATTATAATTGATAAGAGCGGTTTATTTGTTTACCAAAAAATTAAAATGATATCAACTGTGTTAGGAAAAAATAAATTTATATTAGGAAATATTTATCTAATAAAGAAAGAAAACCAATTATGCACAATGTATTTTGCATATCAAACAAATTTTTTTTTCAGAAAAAAAAACTGACAATAAATTACATGAATGTGAAAAGTAGTAGAAATGACGAAGAACTAAAGGCTTGTAATTAAATGATAAATATAAAATAGATTTTTTTTAGGTAACTTAAATAGTTTGTTACGTACCTTAATAAGTTTGTTCAGTAGAAATTGTAAGTATTAAAGTAAAACGTGACCAGTACAATGTGCAAGTATTTAACTGTGCTGTGTTTAGTAAAAATAATAGATGTTCAGTAGAAATGCTAGAGTGTCTGGTTGACCTAACTGGCGATGGCACGTTTTAATGAATACTCCTATTTAGTAAAAAAATAGTAATCTATAAGTACATACGAGTAATTGTAACAATAGCTAGGAAGCAATATTTTTAACAAATACTTTTATATATACATTGTTCTTTGTAAAAATTAACATAAAATTCTAAGAAAAAAAAAATAGATCACATTTAAACATAGAATACACTTTCATGTATTAAAAAAATAACAATAAACATTAAAATAATAATAAAAAACAGTCTTCACTGTTTCAATAATAACAAATAAATGATTCTATATAATAAAGATTAACATGCATATTCCAAAAAAAATGATGAGATTATCTATCACGTGTGGGGTGTTAACTATAAAGAACACCATAATTTTCTAACGAACCTGTTCAATTTCTACTGAACGTCTATGATTTCTACTGTACACCCAACATTATTAACTAAGCTTTCGTTATTTTTCCAGGACAACAGTTTTATTTACTGGACAAAATGAATAGTATACATAACTTCCATGATAAAAACATATCGTTAAAATTAGTTACTGGAACAAAAAATTTGTTATATGACATTTATATTTTCAAATGAACAATTGTATACCTAATATATCGGCAACTTGTCGAAAAAATATTATACTGAGCAGAATATTTTTACCGGTATTGTAATAGGGTCCACCTGATAAATGGCGACTTTCATGTTTTCTTAATGACCCTTACGGTATGAAAAAGTAGGTTCTCCGTTTCTACAACCCAAATTTAATTTTTTTTATTTCTCTACAAATTTCATAAAGCATATTTACAAAATTAAATGTATGATTGTTGTACTCATATAAATATTAATAATAATATTATAATTATACGTAAAATTAGTAAACGTGTTTAATGTATTTGTCGATAAATCAAGAGCATCGTGACCATGCCTTCACGTTTCCATTTTCTTGATTCAGCGAACCTTTTCTACTTGAAATATGAATTCCCAGAAAACAAACACCTTAACGCTTATCTTTTACAGGTGTAATTTTACGAACGTATACAATCGAACTTCTTCCCAACGCCGAGGGAATTACAGCTTTCTTACTATAAAACAACTTGACAAAAAGCGAATCTTAAGTCACTTCGTACTAGCCACTCAAGCTCGACAACCTCCACCATGCAAAACACAATTCTCTTCGTATTAGCCTCTCTGGCCTTGTCCTTGGCCTTCCCAGCCGGTCCTGCGAACCCCCTTCCAAAACCAGAGGATCGTCAGAGGTAAATTAAAACAACCGTATCCAGAACTACCAACTAAAAACTGACTTTTCAGAGAAACTACCTATAAAATTGAAGATCCCGGGACTCTCAATGTTTTGCATCGCCAGAAAGTGTTCGAAGATAGTAAACATAGAGTGGATGCCACTGGTATATTGAAACAGGATTTGTTAAACATCAGGAGACCAACGCAGGTTGGCGGAAGAGTCGATTACAACTACAAACCCGCAGACACTAAGTTGGGCGTAGAGGCGATAAATAATGGTCGTTTTGGTACTGATGTAGGTGTTGAAGCCACTAGAAATGTTTTCAAGGGTAGGAACAGCGATCTGGAAATTGGAGCTAAATACGGGCAGCACTTTGGCGGACCTGGTGGTCGAAGCGAACCCTCCTTCGGCGGGTTCGTCAGAGGTCATTTTTAAGACCGTTTAACCTCCAGGAGTATATGTTTAAATAGATTAAATTATTATTGTTTTATATAAGATCGTTATTTGTTTGAATGTTATGTATGAATGCTTTTTGTAAAAATTGTTCTTAATTTGGTAATATAAGTATAACAAAAAAGCCGAAAGTATTTTTTTTTTACAAATTATGTATATGATAATCACTGAACGTACAGAGGCAAGAATTTATTTTTATAATATGTATACGTGTAGTGTGTAGTTTAACACAAATCATCGTACTGAGAGGGTGTCACCCAGAAAACTTAATTAACTGTAACTGAAGGAAGTTTTCAAGGGATACTTTGAATCCTCTGTTATTCTTCTTATTATGATTTAAAGCTGCTTATCAGTACATTTCTTTATCAGTTTGCAAGTGACACTTCGTGTGTTTTATTAGTTCCAGCCGTCTATGATATAAGTTCTTGTTCTACTAAGCCATTTTAAATTTAAATACGATAAAAAAATAAGACCATGTGATTCAGAGTTTAAGTAATAAAGAAAAGGAAGCGACGTCCGCTATTGCACGAAAGTAGCTCGATTTAAATACTGATAACACAAAAGTGGAAAAAGTATTTCTGAAATGTTGAATTAACCCAAAGCAAAAACAATGTTCTAATTTACCCAATATGTTTATGATTTTCTGTTTTATGAAATGACGACTTGGTTAGTAGTTTTGCAAGATTTAGAAAAGTGTAACATTTATGTTTATTAGATTTACAAACACTAGATTTCTCATTATTACTGCATCGCATCAAAATTTATAAGTTTTTCGTTCGTTACTAAATTTCAAAATGACTTCCGAGAAGATGTCAGCCACTTACGGTATAAGATGCTAGTGCTATGTGGAGATTTTTAAAAAAGCCTTAATTTACTTTATTTAATATTTTGCTTCCAAATATAAATATGTATAAGTTGTAGATACCGTTTTATTAACTGCCATACAAAATTATTTCAGCAACTAAAATTTAGGCCCAATATAAGCAGGTCATGTTTGAACAGTATTTAACTTAAATTATAAAAGTGAAACACCTCTTATACTGAACCAGATTCTAATCCAACATTTTTTAGTGGATTTTGCGTTCGTTTTCCGTATCAGAATTCTTTAGTTATAACGGTTGTGTTTTATTTTTTGACCTTAACTACATTAAAATCTGTGTTCCACAAAGTTTAAGACCTTAAGTTGCCAAACTAATGAATGGAGGCGATACGCTCCAATTTTTCATGTAACTAGGTAAGCGAACTCCGGTGGGAATCGAACCGCACGTTTACCGCTTGCCGGGCGGGTGCCCTTACCACTAGACTACAGAGGAGCTTATCTTTCTTAGCTTACTGCTACCTATTATTGTGCCGCTACATAACCATGTAGTGGATATAAGCCAGTCGTTCCTGCTTTGTTTTAATCTTTATAATTATAACGATACTTACTATGCATTTGGTACGTCAGTTGTTATGCCACAACACTAACAAATAAAACTTAACTTTAGTAATAAAGACAATAATTTATTCTTTCATAAAAAATAAAAAATCATAGCCATCTCCAACAAAATCAACATTAGTACAAAAACTGGAACAATGAGTAAATAAATAAATAAATAATGTAAGGAGGTTACAGGTTCTTTGGCAGGTAATTTATAAAAAATGTCAGTCTGTTGTCACAAGTTATCCGTTTAACTATCTTGGATTTGTTATTTTTTCAAAAGGTTGTCTGGATCCAGTTGAAAAGGGTACGTTGTATTCTGCGCTGCTGAAAACTTCAGCATCAGGATTTATAGGTGCACCAGCGTCGGCCATTATCTGATTTACATATGTATCTCTGCTTAAATCAGGTGGACGATAAACAGAATCGACTGAATTATCTTCAAAACTTTCAAAAGGCTCAATCGAGTTCCATTCTGAATTTCCAGTTGTAAGTTTCTCGAATTTAGTTCCGGGTGAGAAGCGCTGGGGTAATACTGATTTGACAGAATTTCCTTCCATTCTTTCCAAACTTTCCGTGCCGTCTTCACTCAAGTTTTCATTGGTAGCTTTTTGAGACGGAAGGGAAGAATCGGTTTGGTCAAAGGTTTCAGTGGTGCTAGAGTCCTAGAGAGAAAGAGTGCAAAGAAATGAAATAGTGCAAGAAACACTTAAAAGTTATAGTGTTAGAAGCAATAGGTTAAGCGTTAGTCACACTTGACAAATTACTGCTGTTTGTAACGAGAACTAGAATCTTTATTTGTTATAGTAGCACTTGTACATTATTTTATTACAAAATAATGTAAATGTTATAGGATCTGCAATCGCATTATTACGTAAGGTGGTTTTATATAACTAAAATACGTTGGTAAGGTCAGTAAAAATAAAAATTATAAGTACTGTGCATGCAATCTCTAAGCAGCTTGTAGTTTTTCGGGGGTTTTACGAACCTCGGTCTCTCTATTTTTTGAAATTTCATTCTCGAAACTGTCTTCTACGGATTCGGGTTCTTTTGGCGGAGTGGTGATGCTTTCGGCGTTTTTCTCCGTGGTCAGCTCGCTGCTATCCGGTTGGACGTCAATAATGCGCACTTTGAAGAAAGATCCGCCATTTTCACCTTCTTGGTTGTACGAAGTTTCATTTATGACAACTTTGTGTCCATCAATCACCTGGAAAAAGAATACGCATTTAGTTGCTGGACTTGACGAGGCACAATTACCTGATATTGCGTAACATAGTACGCTTCGTACCTACCTTTGTAACTGAGGTGGTATTTCCTTTGCTCAAATCGATATCAGAAATACCAGGAAATGCTGGGAATGGTCCGTTATTGTCAATGGTACCATTTCTGAATGGCAAATGTCGCAAAAGGTAGTCCATTTGTTGCCTCATTCGGGCCATCATTGCTAGAAAAACAAACAAATAAATAAAATAATCATGTGTATTGAGGCAAAAGCGTGCACCCGTGAAGCAACTGCATCGTGACATAATTCGCGTTTCTTGACTATTGAGTGAACATCGTTTTATACTTATATAAAGAGAAAATAATTTCCTCGTAGGAGTTAATTAATAAGAAAAGCCTACACAAGTCCTTCCGATTCTAAATTAACAATTTTCTATGCTTACCTGCGAAGCTTCCAAATACATCGTCGAATGGACTGTACCATGGTCCTCCGCCAATCACGCCGGTGTCCACAATAGGCCTACCTGTTTGGTCTTCAAGTGGGACGAATTCTACTTCCTCCGACGCTTCCCTCCGTGCTGCAACGATTATAAATTAAATAGAAACTTGTTCAAGGCTGATCAAGTATTGCAGATGAGTAAACAACAAAAAATATTAGTCATCAGTTGCACGATTTTAGTAATATCCGCATCTGTGTATAGGACGCGAATCAGTAATTTGTGACCGTGCAAGGACGTTTCGGTATCGAAATATTCCAATCCCAGGAAATATGCAAACCGCGATTCAAGCTATTTTTAAATGATAATATATCGTAAAGTTCAATGTCGAGAAACATTCCAAGAAATAAACGCTTCTAAGACGTTCCTGAAATTTCTATAAGCACGGTCAAAGAAAGTATGGATTTACCCAATGCTTGGAGCTTGTTTTACCGGTACACGCAATGTGTGTCGATCTGTAACAGTTGTTACTTTGCAAATCTTTTTGTTTAATTCGCGTGACTATTGTAAGCCACATGACTGCAGCAGATATTGTGTAATGAAAAACACCCATTTAAGGTTAGGAGGTTGAAGCAAGAGATTCATTTCGCGTTATGGGCGTTGTAGGTCAGTTTTCATAAAAGCAATGCAGTTTATTGAACTCTGCATTGTTATGAACATGACTTGATCAACCGTTGAAAATGCTGAATAAAGCAGAAACAGCTATCAATGGACGGGTGAGATTTGCTGAAATTGACGACTGACGTTTCAAATCTATAATTAAAACCTTTTGTTAGAAATATCTTGCACAGGAACGATTGTGGTTGTTTATCCTGTAGGTTTCTGCTGATTTCTCTGTGCTTAAATGTAAGCTGACCAAGTGCTTAACTAGATTAAAACTTTATCATTTATTTTATTAGAACAACTGCGATAATATCGTCCGTTTGTGCGAAGATATGGAACCTAATTTTGCAGGAAGAATGGTTTCAAACATGACAGAATAAGTATTCTCGGTAGTGATTTTTTTTAGTTTGAAATGACTTAACTGAGTTAAATTAAAAAATCAACGAAAATTTAGAAAAATGTACAAGGATACAAAGGTCATATGGAAAGATATGCTTCGAGCATTCGTTGGAAGGTTAGCATATTTTAAGTTTAATTTAACCAAGAACTGACTGAAAAGTAGGTTAAGTAAGATATTATCAATATCATAATATAGTATTTATTATTACATACTGTTGATAAACAGATTTATCTACACATACGCATTTTTTATTCGTTATTTAGACATTCCAGTGATTCAGTTTACAAAATATTGATGATTAATTGAAATAACCCACTATAAATGCTATTTGCAATTGTCCGATAGTGTTGTAAAAAAATATTGGTCGATTATCTCTTTTCGATATTTTTTTACAATAACATTTTTTCCTTCATCAGTATTTTTTGTCTTGCAATGGACACTCAAGAAATATATTTCTATATCCACTGCTGACTCCAATTTTTGCGTGATTGGTAATTTGAATTTCAGAAAATCATCTTTGCTAAAAGTGTAATTATAATGAGTCCGATATTTAACTTGCACCATCAAGAATAATCAATCCTTTTTTGAATGATCTTTTTCGTTGTAACGACGTACAGTAGTTGTTTTTGTTGTTATCGTGTAATATTATATCTACTTTTAAAGTTTATTATGTTATTTCCTTTTTTATATCGTAAGGTGATTTGTTCTATTATGAAATGTTTCTATTGTGAAAAAAAAAATAATACACGCATAGGCATTGGTTTATTTCGCCTCTTTCGGATTGTGTAACTAACGGGTGATCGGAATTGAGAGACAAGATTCATTATAGTCACTTGTTATAATGACAACGAACATTCAAATGTTATAGTTATTTTGACAGATGGATACGAATCATTTTAAATAAAATTTTTAAAATGTCTAACACTACTAAGAAGTGGCAAATCTGAAACACACAGGTCACTGGATGAAAGAGACATTTATGAAATTTATATACTAACTAACATCCTACGTAGCAACGAAAAAACTTACATCAAAAAATAAAGAGGATGCATATTGTACATTAATTGTTATTAGTCAACTGATGAGAAAATTTTGATTTAATTACACGAATCACAACTCGAAAACTTAGCACTGGGTATGTTACATTTTTTTCACAATCATAAATAATAAGCTTGCAAATTAAGCATTCCCCTTTAAAAGGCGAAAACAATGACGTTCACAGAATTTCAATATCTGAATCCTGAATCCGTATATTCTGCATATATTATTCGGCACAACCATACTCACTTCCCACTGAACGCTATAGAAAATACTCCTATTATAATAAAAAAATTAAAAAACCTCTATATTCTGTAGTTTAAAAATAGATTTATTAAACTATTACCAACATTTACAACCAAATATCAGAAACTTTATTATGGTTGTTAAATTTGAATTAATCGTTGAAAAAAAAATCAAAATTTCGTTCCAGGAAATTAAGAAAATTTCTTGTTGTCTTTAAAAATTGCGTTACAGTCATTTTGTATTTTAAATGTTGAGTCAATTTTTGTAAATAGTGTACTTTTTTCTCTGTATTTTAGTAAACACTGTTAAACATGGAACTTTTGCATAACAGTACACCTGATTTTTCTTATAATATTTTTCTAATACTGTGTACGTCAAACACTTATTACACAGTTGTTATGTGCAAACGATATTAAAATGATATCAAAGTTTAAATGGCAAACCTTGAAGTGACTTGTTGGGTAGAACATTCTAGCCATTTCCATCATTTTGAACACGTTTCTAAATTGCGTACCTGCATAACTATTATCTTTTAATGAGACTTTAACAATAACCACCATTATTTTACAGTTTCCTGCCGCTTTCAATTTTATTAAATAGGGGCTTAAATAACCGTTCATTATCATTAACCGACTACAAAATTTTGATTACAAGTAACAGAATTTTTGCATTTTTTGTTTACTTTCTTGAGTGTCGTTCAAACCTTGAGATCATTTGTAATAAATAACACTAACACCAGTAGCAATGTCATTAAATTATAAACAACACGGACAGTTTTTATTATAATTGTAAATCCAACAGGTCAGGAACAACATTATTAAGGCCGCTGGATTCCACGAATATTGATGCTTTGCAAATGACAAAAAATCAAGAATCATTACACCTTCGATTTAATAGATGTAGCTTGCAAAATAAAAAAACACGAATCGAATTTTCTAGAACTACAAAGGTATATCATTTAAACGTGTTTTATTTATAGCGAGCTACTTAATTAGTTTCCGATTGAGTACATTGCGGCGTCCTTGATTTTATGCCATAATACAACAAAATAATAACGTGAATGAAACTTACCAGGATGAGCATAAACGGCGGCAAAGTAGCTCAAGGAGAAAATTAAAGCCCATGTCACTTTCATCTTGGCGATACTGATTACAAAAATTCGAAGTATAAAAGTTGCTAAGTAGAAGAAGCGCGAGAACGTACAAACACTATGCGCATCGAAAGCGGCTTCAGCTTATGGTGAAAAGCAATTTGAACGCACCAAATATAAAAGCCGCGAAGATGACATGCGTTTGACGTGTGTGATTTCCCCCTCTGCTGAAAAACGGCGCCATCTTTAAAAATCGAATTCGACGGGGATATAATTAGATGAGGTTTCATTATGAACTGTGATTAATGCAGAGTTCTGCAGAATTGTTTATTTCGGAACTATGGTGTAATAATTTCTCCTCCCACGCGTTTAGGTCTGTCGGAACCGGTGGTTATTATTGACTCAATATCTGGAATTTGTTCTCGGGTTCGAGAAGTTCAATTTTTTTACAGGGAAATTTTATTGATTGTATGGACAAATTACCGTGGTTAACAAAGTGAACGAGGTGTGAAATTTTAAGTTGAACTGGATGAGTAACAGGGGGGACCTTTACTGCCCTTTGGTTTCCTCTGCAGATTACGCATAAACAATTATTCTATTTATAAACACTGATACAGAGGAACCTGCGAATTTTACTTCTTTGAATTGTGGCCGTTCATTGTGGGCACGTCCATCATCAACATTATCATCATCTAAATAATGATGTCATCTCTTTTGTTGACGACGTCAGTATACCACCGTGACGTGACGACCTAAGAAATCACATGGCCATCCATATATAGACTATATCTTATATTTTATGTGGGAAGAAGTCGTGAGTGATTAAATTTAAAATAAGGTTTTATGATAGAGTAAAAGCGTGTTGCTGGTCTAATCTATTTCGGAAGATTCTCTGAAACAAGTATATTTTTTATAAATTTTCAGGTTTTGAGGTCTTTGAATACCTGTTTAATATTTATGAAAAATGTATGTGTCATTAAAATTGCCTCACACTACTGCTGATATTAAAGTAATCACTAAATTATTTACCTATTAATTTCTTCACCACTAAACCACAAAAATATCTACATTTTAAAGATTTGTTTAATATACCTACATTAATATAATTATACCACGAAGCACTAATTATAACGTAATTGTTTTCTAAAATTTATCAAGTATAGATTGATATAGTTGTACCACGAAACACTAATTGTACCGTAATTATTATGTTTGTCGAATTTAAGAAAATTTGTTTTTTTAATTAATCTATAATATAATTTTTCGTGCATGTATTTTAAGACAGGTAAACAATTGTAAAAAGAAATGATTACCGATGATGTCAATAGACATTTATTTAATAAAACATTTCTAATTTACTTTTTTTGATATGACATCATCAACTTGCTGAAGGCAGTTATTAAAATAATTTTAGTTGATGTTCTCTAATAATACAAATTAATTTATCCTACTTATGAAATAGTCTCGCAATAGTCTACAATTTTTTAAATAACTTGTTAAACTTGTTTAAGAGGAGTAATCACGCTGCACATTTCGAATAAGATTTATTTAACAATGAAATAACGTCACTTTGTTAGAGAAGATAAATAAACATGTTTTAGTTAACGTTTTAGTATCATGATGATAATTTTAAAGTACATTTACAGTGGCACAGTTTTGTTAGTATTGCATATAATTAACGAAGAAAAAAAAAAAGAAAAACTGCAGATTGCAACCATTTTTGTGCTCTAATTATAATAAAATTTGTTATATATTTTTTTTATTAAAACACTCACCTGAAACAAAAATGGCTCTATCGCTGCCTTGGTTTTAATTGATTTTTATAGGCTTAATTTTGTTGCTAAATTATTAAACATAAAAGTTGATCTATCCGGCACTTTTGACAAAATATCAATATAGATTTGAACTCAGTGGGTCAGAATATTTGATTGTAGTTGCAAATCAGTGTTATGTTAAGTTTAAAATTTTAGATTTTCAACTGAAATATTTGGCACTACATCTATATTTGAGATAGTAGAAGCCAAAATTGAAATACACCAACATTTACGGTAAATTTGACATTATTTTCAGTTATGGACAGCTTCAAGTATTTTGAAATTTTTGTCTCAATATATCACAGTTTATATACTTATGTAGTTCTCGATAATCACAAACGTGATTAGACATAATGATTTCTGGAATTCATATTCTCCCTGTTATTTTCATAGTTGCAAACATACATTTTTATTGACATTGCTATTAGTTGAAAATAGACACAAGATACATTTTTTTTTGTTTTGTCGTTTCCTGGATGATTTTGAAATCTGTCATTTTAGACTTACGACAATTTCTCGTATTGCCCGACGTCTGATTGTTATAATACTTCTGAAAATACATTTTAAAATATGCTTCCTTTTTAGGAAGGAAGTATTTTGCGTTAAAGTTCTACTTTTGTCTAATAATTGCTCAAATATTTATACGAATGATGAATATGCCCGTCAAAATCTTGTTATTATTGAAGAAAACAAATAATAGCGTTCGTTGCGCAAAGTTAATGCCTACAAAATCTTATCAAACTATGCAGGTAATAGCAACTGGTTTTTATCACAAACTCATTAACATTATTTCAACCCACTCAAGTTAATTTACCCACATACTAAGAACCAACCGCAAGTTGGGCAAAATAATTGTGTTTAAATGCTTAAATAATAAGATATTTATTACAATATGGAGCTACGTAGAGCTTGAAGCTAAATCGAAAAAGTCCAAAATTTCACATATTGCGACACAAAACGAACATTTGTGTGTGACGAATTCTTAATAGAGTTACTAATTAAGCAAAACATTTAATTATACGAAAGTAAATTTTACAAACATCAAATTACCTAAGTAAATAAAATTTAAAACTTACTAGTATAAATAACAAAAGACCCTTTCAGTTCTGTTATAACGCTATAAACTTACAACACATAAAAAAAATCTCGTAGTCAGCGTTAAAGAATTACAACAATTCCACAGAAATTTGTCAGACCTGTCGACCGGTTGAACATGCATTGTTTTGAGTTAACTCAAGTAAACAAATAATATGAAGCATTATGGAAGATTTATTCTCGATTAATTTAAAAACAGTGGATATCCAAGTCTTATAAGTACATTAGTCCTATCCACATTAGTTATCAAAAAGAGAACGTTTCATTTGAAGTGTCATTATTCATTAATAAGAAAGAATGCGTTGTTACAGCACCTTATAAAGTGAAAACAACATCTCCATCTGTTACTATTTACTAACCGGTTTTGCTATTATTTAATAAAAAGTACTTCTTGAACGCATAATTATGTCAGTGTATGACTAACGCATAATAATTACTGTATGTTTTTATATTCATCTGTCTTTTTTTACCTAATACGTAGTTGTTACTTTGACAGAAATATTCTGCCAACTATTTCTAGGTAAAAACAAATCACTCAAACTTCCTCTGATTCAGTTAATGGTGTATTGTAAAATTCGTCCAATTCAAGGCTGATCTATCATAACACGAGGGGAACGCATTAAAGGACGAGACCATTTCTAGATAAACTTTATTAATTTATTCGTTAACGTTCGGTAATCATTTCTGTCGCCCTCCGTATTCTTGTCCATGAATACGATTACCTTAAATTAACGTACCCTATAATTTCTCAAAAACAAGTCGTAAGCTAATCGTCGGAAACCTGCTCAAAGTCACCTCCAAAGCCTCGACGATTATTTTTTATCCATAATCGTGTTACTTTAAACTCGTTATGGCTTTGTTTTGTCGTGCTGAAGCGATTGAGAGAAGCTCCGGGAGAATTAATGAAGCTTACGGGATTAACCAAACAACTAATTCTTTATTTTACGTTACCTCGTCTTGAAAAAGGAATGATCAAAAGTTAGTCGTAAATTTTAGGAAAATATTTGAAACGGAATTCTTCAAACGCAATTTAATCGTTTTTTCTCCAAAGTCAATAAACGCATTTAAGAAATGCTGTAAACTAAAGCAGTGGTTAGTTTTTCCGTGACCACCACAAGTCATCATTTACCGCGGATTCTTGTGGAGGACCGACTGGTGCTACTTCGTGTCGGTTTCAGCGTACCGACTACCTTCAAGTCATAGGTCGCAGGGAAAAACGTCGGTTTTGTAATATACTGCAGCTGTACTCTTTCGACAGAAATCCCATTACCGTGCACATTCCTAAAATGTTTAGATGGTCATCTCACGAGGTATGTGTGCTTCCTGCAGATTTTTCCAATATAATAGCAAGTTTCTGAATAACTAAAAACGGATATGTGCCAACAATAACTTTGTCAGAGCCGATTATTTCTTGAACAAGTGTAGAACAATGTCTTGCTTTTATAATCGCCTTTAAACTGTTACGCAGGGTAAGAGGTAAAGCAAAGATTTCAGATCACCAGCTTAGAAGTATTTTCAAAACTGTTAGACAAAAGGCTGTAGGTATTCGAAGTTTTCACTTTTAGTTCTTTTTAGTCACGAGTTTCGTCGATTTCCGGTCTGACATGAAACACGTACAACATATGAAGAAAAAAAGGATAACGATGACTCTACATTTAATACATCATACCGTGACTTAAAATACGCTTTTGTTAAGCGATTTACTCTTGAAAACAACGGAGTAATGCAGTAAAAAATAAATTAGAAAACTGAAACAGCAAACATGATATGTAGATAATTTCAATAAATTGCTATATACCTACTTAACCAAAATAAATTGCACCAAACTATTTCCGATCTAAATAGGTCTTTAGCCAAATTACTGTGCTCTTCAAGGTCCGTGCGTGATGGGTCCGTAGAGTAGAACAAATTGTAAATATGATAGATTGACTCTTGATTGTTTCATGAGAAATCTGTCAGCTCTAGTTCACTGCCATAATCTTAAGACTTACATTCAAATCAAATTCTGCAGGACGTCCCTAACTAAAATTTTATTGTCGCACTCTTTTGTATTAATGATGCTAATAATAATGGAAAAACTGTGATTCACAGAACACAAAATTTGTCGAACGGAGTCCAAAAATTGTATCCTGTTCAGAGAACAAACAGTTACGCAGATGAACGATTGTAACCTGGATCTGCTCGGCATTTAGCAGCTATTTGTGAAACATAAACAAAAATTTGATGACTAGTACAGTTCGTTTATAGTTCTTTTGTACTATTTGATTAGTAAATAAATATGTATTGCTTATCAATAAGGCTTCCTGAAAAATATACGGCGGTATCTATTGGAAAAAGTGTGCTTCCCCATTTGACGAAGCTGCTGAACCTGTTACTTTGAAAGTTTAGGTATCCTAAGATTTTTCTAAAGCTATTACAACTTTACCAAGTCAGACAGAAGATCTAGTAAAATTTGTTTATTCATTCCCTATATTCGTATGTGTAGTCAGTGTTCTTAAAAACTGATTTCACACGATGTTTGAAAATGAAATGTAGAAACCAATTACATATTTTTAAATAAATTAATCTCCACGTATTATACACCTTTTATTTTTTGTAATATTTAATACTAAAATCTTTTCTAAAAACATTTTTAAAAATTTACATGATTTACAGGTGTGGTTGTGGTTTCTTTCATTTTTTTCGATGAAAATTGTTTTAACTTACCGGTTCAAAAATCCAGACCAGTTTTAATATTTAATAACCTTTCCATTAACAACGTGTTTAGTGACGGTCTTTAAATATCCTTGTAATTAAAGGGTTGTTTTACAAACCGTCTATTATATTTATAAACATAGATGTACTTTCAAAGTACTCAAGGAAAATTAACTTAACTACGTTCTATGTTTCCATTCGCGACAGGTAATTGTACTGAAAAATATTTTTGTCATCAATTTACTGTTAATTTTTTATGTACTCGTTTAAGCAAGATCATGGACATATTTGGCTATTACGCATACCGGAATATAAATAAAGTTGATAATAGTTTTTATTTATTTTACATAAACCGCAAATATTCATAGAATATACCAAGTGTCCTTTCCTATATTATTTTATCATATTTGGTTTGTAAATGATATAAATTTCCTATTATAAACTATTTATGTGGTTACATATAAATAACAAAGTAAAATATAGAAGTTTTGGTTCTATATGCATTTTTAAAGAAGATCGTGACTGGCAACAACTTTACTTTTGCCCAACAATAGCCAGCGTAGCTAAAACGCCAATTTCATGTCACTTATGCTGAGACTTTTTAATTGCCAATCATACAATAACCTTACTCATCACCATGCGTCTGACGCCTATTCGTTTAAAACAAATAGCAGAACGAATTCTAAAGCGCAGTCAACAATTCTTCTCATTAAAGGACAAATTGATTTATTTCTGTTGTGGATCAGCGTTAAACAAGGATGTAATTAGATTTTGTTAGTTCGACGACTTGATAATTTTTTAGCGGCACCATTTTCAGTAAGTTTAACCCCGTTGTTTACACAGTCAAATAGACCATTGATTATAATAATTTGAATTAAATAGCCAGGATTTACGTTCTCATAAACGCTGGCAAATTCATCGCATCCGTCTAGTGATGATACTTTAAAACGTTTGTTAATCAAGAATGCATTTTATTCGTATGAAGAATATTTGTCTTTTAAATTCAAGTGATGTCATTGTGTGTGTACTTGTAATATTATATGTGAATATGTTTTTTTTTTTTTGACCTGTGCAAAACAAATTGTTGTTGTAGCATTAATAAACTTTATTATTATTATTATTATTATTATTAGTAAACCGTGTCACAAATATCCTTTGAACCCCAATAACATTAGTGAAAACGGTTTTATGAAAAACAAAACATTATTCTCTTTATACTATTTGCTTGCATTTTTGTCGCGGAAATATTTTTTTTACAAAAAAAAACCACATGTACCTAGAGAGTAAAATGAGAAAAAAATTGTTTCTTCTCATGAATGAATACACTACTAATTTGTTTTGATTTTTGAAAATTTCGTTCTAAATATCAAAATTTGTAAGCTAACTTAAAATATGAAATATAAATTTAGTATCCTTGTATTAATTTAACAAATCTTGAAAACCTTTTGTGCAGCTGTATGGTGGTTATACAGATGTTATATTCATATATGCGGAACATATTTTTAATTTCAAATTGGCAGTATTGAATAATTGTACTATTCTTAGTAACGGAAAAACTAAATTTAAATAAATTTAAACTTTGGTGGTCAAAAATGGAAAAACCAAATAATTAATAAACAGTTTCATGTAAACCATTGGGTTTGTCAAAAACAAGTTAACCTCAATAAATAAGCATATATTTATTTATGTAGATCTTAAAATAGAGTGTCTGTGTCACTTTGTTCTAATTTTTTTTAATTCAGCCTGCTGAGTGGAGCAGAATGTACCTAACATTGTAAAATATAGGTGTGTAATTAACTGTATGGACCTCAAACCACGATACTTTAAGTTACATACTGAAATGTGAAGTCTAATTATAAAATTACCGATGAACTTAAAAAAAAATGTAGTCTTCGAACGTCTAGGTATCCTCAAGTCAGATAAACATTATTTAATTTAAAATCTATGCAACCCAAAATACCTTGGTTTTGCTTTACATCTGAACAGATTTCAGTGCTGTGCAAGATAACGTTCTATCTTACATTTTCTTAAATAGTTATTTTACAAAATGGTAATAATAATAATAAAATGTCTTTTCGAAGTAGATTACAAGAGAATTTAATTTTTAAGCTAAGATAGTATCCTAATATGGTCCATCGCTCGAATGGCTAATTTCAACGTCTCGTGATCCCTAGCGCACGAAAAAGTGGGTCTTCGGATCAGCCTTTTTGTCGTCTGTCTGTCTGTCTGTGTCTATGTCGATTTTTATTAGATAGATAATAATTTCCGAAACTACTAAACCGATTATTATCAAATTTTATATGCATATAAAGAATACTGTGTAAACGGTAAAACGCTAACCCATGCCTAATAAATGTCTATCCCTTTTACTCATCTCAGCTCAGGTAGATTTAAGGAAGATTTGCTGTGTGGTAACCAGATTTGAATTAAAATTTCGGGCTGAAAAAAAAACAACAGCGCGAAATCGCATTTGAATAATTTGAAGTTGAAAAAAAATCAATCAAGAAAATCGTTAAACCTAGACAACCATGTGCACGTTTAGTTCTTTTTTGGTAGTTGGTAGTTCTGCTAGGGAATTTCTAGGTAGAGGGTTGGTAGTGAAGTTCACTTGTTTGGTAGAGGGTAGGTGGCACGTCACTGTTGGTTTTGTTTTGGTCAGTAAAGCATGCGGTAAGTTAGCTAGGTTAAGTCCGTTGGTTTGGTAGTTAGAAAAAAAGGGAGAGCCTTTGTTTAACGAAAATTAATCCTACCGATTGTGATGCCACAGTTTCCCCAATAAGCGTAGCTAATTCTTGCAATTGTTTCCAAGCGGAAATATGCGAATTTTCAACCGACGCCAACATGTGGTGTAAATTTGTTTTGTTGTTTGTAAATTCACAGTTCATGTTAGGATTTTAATCGTTAACTGGCTCTAACACAATTTAACCGTCCTGAGATTGTTTACATACAGTACTTGCTAGGAAATTTCATGAAATTCACTTAATTAGGACTCATCCTTTGTTTATCAAATTATAAATAAGGTTTCTGGATGCATATACTTAAGTGCTACATTATAACACTTCTTAACTCCTCACACAAGATTGCTAATAGTTCATTTACGGCAGTTAAATGAACCTAACGTTGTCCCACTCATGGAAAAGACCATGGAAAGTGCGGTAAAATTCACAACATCGTGAACTGAGGTACGGGGGAATTAATTTTTTTCCCTTATAGTATATTCAAGTGAAAGAGTCAGTAATGAAGACGCGTAATCAGCGCGTGTCAACTGATTATTGGTCGACAAATTTGAGGGAGGGTTCTTCCCAAGCCCGTTTTACACTGTACCGATAATTCGTTGCCGGTGCGTTTCATTGTTTACTCGCAGTTTTTTTTTCTTTTTGTTTGTCGGTGGAGGAATAAATGATTTTGTCTCGTTTTGTGTATATTCTGTGTTTTATTTAGCGGTACTTTTCCAATCTTGGGATCCACCACTTGCATCTGAACGCATTCCGTCATAAAAAAAAAACAAATACAATGTCGGGTTCCATTTTGTTAAACGATTACAGCCAATGCCAAATTTTTGAATTTTTTAATTTTTCACGGGCTTTCGATTTTTTTTTTCATATGTCAATTTAAGACGGGATGTTTGGGTTATCACAGCTGGTTGCATTTAGGGCCACAAATGGCGCCGAATTCAAACTTGTCTGTGGTCTAGCGTTCCACCTTAACGACATCCTTCAATAATATACCCTTTAGGGTATTCGCGCCTCTTCGGACAGTCTGTAAACGCGTTGACTTGTTACACCATTTATAGATTTTTTTTAATATATGGAAATATCAAAAATCATTTAAAATATATTACCACTACCAAATGAGAAAAGTAAGAACCAGTGACGCCAGTTGCGGCAGGTGTAATTCAGCGTCCAGCTGGTTGGTCAAGATATTAAGATATTTGCGACAAAATGAAAATTATCGACATCTATATCTCATGAATATCGGTCAGCTTGCTTAAGCATGCAAAATTAAATACTTTCAGTCAATAGTCAACTATTGAAATATGCTGTACTGATGGGACCCAAGGAGGTATCAACTGCAAACTACAGATTTTCATTGAGTTTGTCTAATCTTTAGCGATAAAAACAATATATTGGTATTGTTGGTATAGTGTATTTCAGAACTCCGTTCGCCTAAGCCGTAAACCGTTTCAAATATTGACAGATTCGAGGGTTTCTCAACCGTCGGCAGGCTGAGAGATAGTAATTCTCAAAAGTCACTGCCACGATGGAGCAAACAATTCGTTTTGTTTTATTAATTGTTATTAATAAAGTCATAGGTTACCTTTAAAAAAATTGCTATTTGAGTCTCCCTTGTACATACATGTAAACGCAGGGCTTCAACATTTTAACGTCACTGCTCTTGCTCTAACCACTGAGTGAATCGCTATATCAACAACCATGCTAAAAATGGACTAAGGTTTTCTTGTTTCAACTTATTTGCTCTATACTAAAAGACTAGGATACCCTTAGATTCAGCGCTTACCTGGGAAAAGAAGGGAACAGCTTCTTTAACAAAAGAAGATAATTATTTTTAGTTTATAATCACCCCGGTTTATGGCTTAGGAGAACTGAATTCTGAAATATACTATAATGGTTATGGTTGGATCATAACGGTTGGCATCACAATTATCAAAGTCGCTTAACTTGGCACAAGTATATTACTGGTTGCATATCTACATGTATTGGTTGTTTTTATTTACATGCAAATAATAAGTTGTAAGATAAATGATTATAATTGTTAACTAATTTATATGTTAATCAAATATGTATACTAGATTTGTTTACAAAGCACAGAATATTCAAATTCGCTAATTTATAGGAGATGTTGTGGGCACATTTAAATTTCATCTAATGTCTAACCAGTATTTAAGATTATTTTGCTCGAACTCAACAAAGACCAAAGCACCTACACATTAGGAGTAAATTCTTAAACGAAAGGAGATGAATGTCACTAATGGTAAACATCACAATTTTATAAAAAATAGGCAACGAAAGTTGCAAATAATAATTGACTATGATAGTGAGAAAATTTGATATTTAGTTAGGTATATCAAATGAAATATACTTTACAAGATTTCCGTCCATCGTTTTTATGTAGTTACAAATTTTTGTAAAACGTGTGATAACCCAAACTTCCCGCCTTAAAAATTGACCTTGAAAAAGTTTGAAAGGCCCGCGAAAAATTCAAAAATTCAAAGTTTGGCCTTGGCTGTGATCGTCTAACAAATGAGAACCTACGTTGTGTTTTTTTTTTTTTTTTTGAAAAATGGCGGGAAGACGTTCTTTCATACAAGTGAGCATATACTGCATGTGAGTTGAGAGCGCAAGAAATAATAGACAAAATTGTTTTGGAGGGGGGGTACGGCACCCCTCACAGGAGGAAAGACGCTCCAAAGATTTACCCCTCAGCGCAAAAACCCCCTTTTTGTTTTATTCCCGGACATATTACATTTCAAACACCTTAAGATATATGAAAGAAAAACACTCGCGAATTGACAGACATACACATATGAAAAACGAACAAACGGAAAATCTATACATCTGTTTGGAATCAATGCAAATATTTGAATATCACAAATTTAATAAAACAAAGCAAAAGCTGAATCAAGTAACTGGATGCCAATACACAAGTTATTACAGGCGTGTGGCGGCCGATTTCTTTTCCTTTTTTAAGTTACGGCAGTTAACAGGAGCACAACAAAAATACCCCTGGAGCGTTGTAGCATAAGCGGAGTCTGGGCTACCGGTCTGGAACTGTTCTCCCCCCACGACGGTGATTCTATCTATCGCAAAGCCTACCCCACACGCATATCTCCATTACGAACGTGCCCTGCGGAACTAGGCCATTACGGTCGGCCAACCCGCAAGAGATCTCGACTATTGGGCCAAATCGAGAAATTCACAAAGTCGGCGGCCGCCCCTGAATCTATCCAAACCTGTGGACTTGTACAGGTGGCACGATAAATCTCGCCAGCTCGACTAGGAACCGAACCTCGCTTCTGCCACGTTTTCTGTGTCATTTAACCTCAATTCCATTTTAAAATATTCAATCTCTTATAACTCTGATATTAACAACAACTGAACAAGTGTTAAAGTTTCAAAGAGCAATAAACAACATTTAGATTCGCCATACAACCTTGTGAAATTTCAAACAACAAATGATTCTTATGTGAGATTAAAGTTGGACATCAAATAATTTATATGATAGAAACATTCATCAACAAAGTATTTACAAAACAGAATTTAGTAAGGATTGATGAAACAGAAGATCTGGTGTGAAATAAACTGTACAAATAGACATATTATGTGAGGTTAAAACTGTAGAACATGAAATTTACGTTCAATCAAAATTATACAACAAATAAAATTACTGAGGTTAAGATTGTGAGATTCAGAAATATAGTATGAGGTGAAAGTTTGCAGAGTTAACAAAATTTACATGGTATTAATAATTGCCACAGTTTATCAGCGGTTCAAACAAAGAGTTTACATTATGCCAAATTATATCATATCTAAATGATTGGTTACTTCAAAAATAATTTACTTTGAGAGTTCAAAATACTACGAACTGGTTACCCCAACAAAATACATAATAAACAAACACAAAAATATCCAATCATCGCTCCGAGGAAAAAGCGTCTCGGGGATGTAAATTCCAAAATCGTTGCGAGGAAAAAGCGTCTCGGTGATGTAAATTCCAAAATCGTTACGAGGAAAAAGCGTCTCGGTGATGTAAATTTTCTGTAGCGTTGGGGCATGCCTTGATTAATTAATCAATCTGGCGTTGTGAAGCATGCCCCGATGAATTAATCGTGATAACGATGATAACCACCTAAGGGGAGAAAATATCGTAACCCCCCCGCCAGTCCGCAGTATAATGAACTTGTTTAACTGCCGTAAATGAACTATTAGCAATCTTGTGTGAAGAATTTAGAAGTGTTATAATGTAACACTTACGTATATGCATCCAGAGACCTATTCGTAATTAAACATAAGGTGTTTTTCCTGACTAAGTGAATTTCGTGAAATTTTGTAGCAAATGGTTTATTTAAATAATCCTGATTGTTAAATTGTGTTTGCTCTAGCTGAGTATTAAGAAAAACTAGCTTGATTGATGAATTTACAAACAATGAAACAAATTTACAGCACGTGTTTCGGTGGACCGGAAGTTCGCATTTCTCCGATTAAAAGGCCGCAAGAATTAACCGCGCGGGTTGGGGACAACACGTGGTTACACACACACAGCCACATTCATAATGACACATTCTACCCCATGCAGCTTCCCTCTACCAACCCTCTAACTGAAATCACCCTAGCGCTACGTGCTGCCATCTAACCCAATGATCATGCAAACTAACCCCTAAGCGCTACGTGCATTAGACCAGGCATGCATATTTGGTTGCCTATGTTTAAGGATCTCCTTTTCGTGATTAAACTTTTTTTTTTTTCAAATTCAAATTATTCAAATGTGATTTCGCGCCGTTGTTAATTAATTTCAGCGCGAAAACTTTGATTTAAATTCGGTCACCACAAACGGAATAAAAAAAAATTGAGAAACGACTGTAATCCTGTCATAATTAAAAAAAAAAAACAATTATTGTTGTATTGTTGTGGGAAGAACAAGACGGTTGTTTCCAGTTAGTAGATAGGTACCACACACTGCCTAAATTCAAACTGCCTACACAAAAATGAACAAAAATATCACGAATTATTATTATTGAAAATAACAAGGACATTTTTATGAAAATTCTTGCTTATTACATTGTTATGGCAAAATTTAAAATAAAAATATACCATAGAATATCAAATTAGTATTATTGCACCAAGAAAGTTTACGACTGAATTGAGACTATTTAAACAACGGCAAAATTTTCCGATGTGCACTATTGTGAAATGTTTCGAGTTAAGATAGCTATTTTTAACATTGTCGGTATTGCTTTCTTCCTGTAGTATTTTAACGCGACGACGTATTTAAGCAGCTTATGATTGAAAATTAGCGTTAAACAAAGAGTGTATTTTGAAGATTGGTAATCTTTCAACAAATAATTTGGATTTTGTAATTTAAGAGCAAATAAAGTGTGAGTAAACTAAGTACTGTGGATTTGTAGACTTTAATAAAAGAGGTTAAGCAAAATCATCATTAAACCAACAGTACAGTGAGAACGGTTAGTCAGATCGGAAGTTCTTTGCAGATCCAGTTAAGGTAAGACGTTAATTGTAACACTACATGTAAATATAAATTCTTTGATTGATTTTTATATAATGATGTATATACTATTAGCGAAAGATGCCATCCATAAAGCTCCTACTGCTGTATGTGCGTTTTTTTTAAATTTATAAATAAAATATAGCTGCAGATGTTTCAATATTTTTGTGGAGATGTAGCAAATTTTATACCTTACTGTTGAAAAATGGTTGAAATAAACTATTTTCTATGAATAAAAAAAAAGTCTATTTGAAAATAAAATAACAAGAGGTAAACAGGCACCTTGACTTATAGAGGTAAAAAGTGCGTTGTCGTTACTGGTTTTGAAACATTAATATGAACTTTTAACGATGAAATTTCAGAAACCAGTTTTTATTATATAATGGGTATAAAAACCAAAAATTAAAATAATTTAAAATCCGTGTAGAATACTCAAGGAATTTTCAAGTTTGAAACAATAATATTCGTTTCAGGCAACAATTCTCTGCAACTGGGGGCAAACCATCGCATAAATCTATCTATCTACCTTCGAATTGTTGTAAATTCCAAAATGGGATTTTACGAAGGAAGACGTATAGAAATTTATCCGTTTTATGTATCAGCTATATCGTAACATATAAAATATGCAACGTAATATACTTCATACATTAATCATAATTTGTTCATGATTTTAATTTCACGTTAATTGTATAAACAGAATATTGTATTTAATACATCTATCAATAATAATAATTGTAGGTATACCTAAGCAAGGAGTACCTAAGCAGTGACATTCTAAGCATGATTTTATTATTTGCGTGATTTTCGTTATGATATACGTGCATTAATTTAAAAATACTCAAATGAACTTTGTTTCAAAAGATATCTGCAATCGTTCATAAATATAAAAATAAATGTTTTGTGAATGACGAATGCGCAAGTTTCTTATGGACGTCTACAGATGATGTATAACTATTGCGATGGTCCTTGCTTTCACCTTCTAATATCTTTTTTTTTTAACGATTCAACAATGTAATTTCCCAACTTCCTTTTAATATATTCATTACAGCTGGCACATTAACAAAACACCTGCTGGAATTACCGAGATGGATGAAAAAACGTGTTCTCTTGTTACATTATAAATCGAAAAACTAGAGTTAATTTCAGTCAAAACAAACGAATGTTAAGGTCTTTCATTCTTTGTTGACACGAAATGTCTCTTCCTGTTGCTTTTTACGTTGTTGACGATGGACGTGTTCAGTGTTAAATGACTGCAAAATTTAGTAAAAGTTACTTGTTACTAAGTTTTATACTTAATAATGAAATTATAAAAGAAATTTAATAATATTGTGTTTGAAACGTACGGAAACGTATTCTGTTCTGTTAATTAAAAAATATGTCGGTGGTCAAATTCTACTTACCTTAATATGCAACAACACAAAAAGTTAGCAGCAAATATCTTCGTTTTACTATGAATAGACTTTCACAAAAGTTACATGACTTTTTTCGTAGTCAAAATATCAGTGCGTTTGGTAAACTACTGATTTTTGTTTTTGCATCGTTTTAGATATCATTGATGTCACACTATTAAGTGAACTAACCTTGACCAATTTTTTTTTGTAAATCATTTTACTCAAAGCAGAATTGATTAGATTTATCAGCTAATTATTATCTTAATATTGATGACTGCATGTGTGGATTCAAATTGGAGCCATGTTTAAATATAGTCAGATATCAAAGACCTTTCGTTGTTTAGTATCTCAACGCATTTTATTTTATTTTATACACTGACATCTTGTAACTTTGTGATATTTTTTTATGTAACAATAAGTACATAATTTCGCATTAGGTAAGCTTTTTCAATGTCTTATGTTTACTGTTTTTTTTATGTAAATCTTTATACAGTTTTTTTTCACACTTTGGTGATAATTGGAGTAACTTTGACCACTAAAGCTGATATGATTTTAAAACGAATTAACAGATAGTGCTTAAATGTTTTTTAAATTTTTAAACAACGTATAAATTTTCTCTCAATTCAAGATACTTTATATTCATTTAGCCCTTCGAAAATGTTCATACTCACTAAATTTTCTTGCTGTTTCTCATTTCATTCTAAATTAGATATATTGAATTACGTAAGAAACGAACCACATCAGAAAAACCCAAGGAAAAGTGCTATTTATGTACTTGTTTGAATAGTGTTGGAAAATTTAGTTATCAGAATTTCAGTTATTAAATTTATGCCATTAGTACTTTCTACAGTGTATATTATAGTTGTAAATAAATGAATACGAAATTGACAGTAGTCATTATCTAACCAGAACAATTTCAAGAAAGTTACAAGACAACTAACAGTTTCAACATTGAAAACATAATTTTATCAACAAGGTGGATGCACAGAGACTCTTGGTTCAACTTTATTTAATGTGTGATTTAGATGATTTGTAATTCGTATTGAAATTAACACTGATTTGAATAAATTATATTATGTTAAATTATTATCTACAAGGTAACTATCGCTATAAAATTTCTTTATTGTCTTTTAATCAACAATGTCAGGCATGGAAACAGACTAGAGTTCAAGTTCAATTTTACTTATGTTATTAAAGAAAATAATCTTGAATACGTTCTTCGAGCTTCAACTTTGTGATAAGAGTACACTGTTCTAGATTTAAACGTGCTAACGTATTTTCTTCCGCAAAAGTGTATTTGCTTTCGAATCACAACTGACGTAATTCATATTATACTGATATGAAAATACTATTCCCGGATCTATTGTTTGCAAGAAAATATATATTATACAATAAGTAATATATTGTATAAGTAATAGGTAAACGACCTGGAAGATTTCTTTTTCATTTTTAGTTTATTAAATCTACACTTTAGAATAATACTTGACAATTAAAAGAAACAAAAGCTGCTTTTGGTAACTTTTAAGAATTTACCAAAAATTATTAAACTAATATTCTATTTAAAAAATATGTAATTTTTCTGAAAAATGTAGATGCAAAACTCTTTAAATTAAGGATATCTTTTATCAGAACGTTACTAAAAGTTGAAGTTTATTGTTCGATCATTTTAAGTGTGATCTTCAAATATAATTAACTTTTCCGTAAGTACTGTTTTTTTCTTCACATATTCAATGTAATACAGATTTTTGGTACTGATTTTTGCGACTGACGAAAATTTTACTTTCTGTTTATTTCATATTTGTTATCCAGCCCAGCTAGAAAATTATAGTGTATAATTAAGTTTAATAACGTCGGAAATGATCAAACTAAAACATTGGGGAAAACTTCAATTTTTGAATTTCTTTTTTACAATCGTTCTTCTTAACTGTCTTAGTGTTAATGAAATTATTGTTTTTCTAAGGAAACACCTGTATGTCATTTATCTCGTGCCATTAAGTACAAAGTACGCTATTGTTTTAATATCAAACTTAAAATTATGTAAAGTACCCTTGACTTGGATTCTTATTTCTTTAATTGATGGTTCTTAAAATAGAACCGTGGCATATAATTCTAGTACTATTTTCGCAAGATAAATTTAAGTGGAATTCATCTTATCTAAAATTTCACGATAACAATTTATATTTTCTATTATATCCATATCTAAGATTTATAAAATCGGAAAAGTACTAAAATGAGACTTCAGAGATAATTATGAATTATGATTTTCACTTTTTGTCGTAAGATATGCAATTAAAAAATATATTTGTTTCAATGTTATCGAATGTTTTAAGTTCAAAATGCTACCATCAGTATTAACAACATTCGAATAAAACAATACAGGATTCCGATTTTTCAAGCTAAATTATTTTAATACTTTATTACGTATATAATTTGAAAGAAGCAAAGAGTATCTACACCTACACTCCTAAATTTCAACATCAAGTGCAGGTTAAAGTTGAAAAACTTGCGATATAATTTGTACTTATAGAAGCGACACTACTTGTTTATAGATAAGAATAAAATTTTCTTTGTTTTCGCAGAGTTGTTGAATATTTTTTTAGTCTACATCAAGTGAGAATCAGCCTTTATCTCACTCGTCTTAGACGGGGTCATCCTTGATTACTAGATCGAGATTTTTAATAAGTCATCAGCAGCTCTCACCAGGTTGTGAATCTAATCTATATTTGCATAATTGATACATTATGCTGATTTTCCAAGAAATACTGACACCACAGATCAATAAAGTAGAAACAATAAGAAATAACCACGTTATTTTAAATATTCAAAATATGTAAGCACAAGTAGCGAAATTGAGATAAAGTAAAAAAATGTTTACAACCACCTGTTTTCGAGCAGATGTTTATAACATTAAAAGATTATACTATTTTTCAAATAACTTCAACAGAAAAATAGAATGACAAAACTGGCTGTTTGTTTTAAAGCGCTATCTGTTTTGAAATGTGGTGACAAGTATCCTGAAATTTAAAAAAATTGCAGATATGAGAACAAATTGTTGTGTTGAACGTATTACATCAGTAGACATTTTTATGAAGATAACTCAGTCAAATACCTTTACAATAACACATGCTTATTTTTAAATTGTCTCTCTTTCTCTATGTATATATATGGGTGTTAAAAAAATTTGGAGTATTATTGTTGCTATTATTAAAATATACATTATTTTAATTATTGTTCTAATCGTCAACATGTAAACACACTTGATTTTGTTGAGCATACATAATCTGCAACTTTGTATTTTAGACCAATACAGTAACGATATCAGCAGTGTATTTTCCAGTATTTCTGTAAATTTAATTATAGCCGACAAATTTTCTTAGTAGGGTTTCATTTCTATGCACTTGTTAAGACCTTATTTGAAAAAAATTCAAGTTGAAAACATGTAGTGTTCTATATATATAATGACGAACCATAAGGTTAATGACTCGATTTTTTTAAATAAAACCCTCACTCTATTATTACTATCGTAACAACCATTGGGGTGGACGTAACATGCGATATTGTGTCATGCGTATTGGGGTGCTTCAAGCTTTTGATATCGACTGACGATGTCGTGTGCTCGAGCTTAAAACGTGTTAAAGCCTAATACAAAAACTTCTTTAGTGTTTTCAGTTTGGCAAACCAGTTTTAAGGACATCCACCAGTAAGTTACTCTCCTTGAGATTTAATATTCATAATAATTTACAAAAAAAAGTATTTCCTCTTTACTAGCAATTATTTTGTGCGATAACTAATACTAAATGCGAAATTTTTGTGGTTCAAGGATAGTTAGAATTGCCGCTAACAACAAAAAAAATACTTTAATTGGTTATTGTGTAATTTTATTCCATCCACGTACCATTTTGTTTTTGTTAATAAAACGGATATAGTTCATTTTCTCTTTGTAAAATATGAAAGGATTTTGTTGAGTAATTGCTGGTCATCACGATATGACTGTTGTCAAGTTTTGTGGTAACAAAATTTGTTGATATTTTTTCCTAGAATTTCGTGCACTTATCTGGCATAAACAAAAAATTAATTTGATAACAATGGCTGAAAATTTCAGCACTTAGCACAATTAACTCTACTAGCTGCGACGTAACGTTCAACAATAAAAGCACCTTTGTAAATTGTATTTGTTTAATAGTCTTCATTGAGATTGTTAATGTTATTACCAAGGCTAATCTGCCGCTATAACAAAAAATAATTAAAACACTGGAAGAATGCTATAAGTCCAATCCACTTATAAATGTAAATGTGATTCACATGAAAATTTGCTCTCTCTTTCCTGTAAAAAACGTAAAACTTGTTGCCAGGTATTTAGTTTTAAGGTTCACACTCCATTTAATACAAAATAAACAAAACATTGAAGTGGGGCACTAGAGTATGCTACTGCTTCTTATTAAAAGCACAAGATATTTATTTTTGGACCTCCTCAGGTTTAATTATCCTTAAAATTAACACACTAGTTTTGAGGTTTGGTGTAGTACGCTTGAATTATGTATATTTACTTTTATAGCTTTTTCTGGTAGTAGTATATTTTATGGTAAATTTGCGTTAGTTTAATGTTTACACAAATATGTAAGTAATTTAAATAAAACAAAATGTTTATAAATAGCAATTACTTAATAAATATATATTTATATCTCTAACGATTTAAAATATATCGGCTAGAGTAGATAATTAATATTATGTATTGTGAAAACATTTAACCACAAACGCGTTTAAGATGATATTTTAATTGGTAACATTTCCTTCTAGTCAATTTTTTAAGTAAATGGGCGATTATTTTATTTTTATTTTTCGGATGTGAGCTGAGTAGGTACTGAAAAAGTCCGTTTGACGAATGGCTAATTTCATATTTTCTCAAAGTTTTCTAGCTTCTATTGGAATATGAAATCCCCGAAACGACTGGACTGATTGTGTGAAATTTTAGATGTGTTTTAAGAATATCATATAGGTGTTAAAACGCTAACTAAAATTTGTTTTAAACTTTTCCTAAATAAGGGGCCAATTCCAAGTTGGCGGCGCAAGTCACTGGTGCAGCGCAACTTTATAATGCTAATTTGGGTATCAAATGCTGGTTGCTAGGGGTGACGGAATAAACAAACGCACTTTTTCGAGATAAATTGCGCCAACTTGCACTGCCTACTAGAGGTGCCGCAACTCCATGGTGCAAATTTCAATGGAAAATTCGACACAACTGCGTTTGTTTATTCCGTCACCCCTAGCAACCAGCATTTGATACCCAAATTAGCATTATAAAGTTGCGCTGCACCAGTGACTTGCGCCACCAACTTGAAATTGGCCCCTCAATCACGTTTAAAATGCATAAATTAATTTCCATCTATACTTCTGTAATCTACAAATTAATCAATATGCTATCACGAACATCTCAGTTCATCTCTTCCAACAACTCGACTACTACATCACTTATAAATAATTTATAATATGATATCATTTTTTAGGACTATTTATGCAGATGTTTAAAAAAATATATGAATGAGTTTATCTAATTTTTCTGAAATTTTCAAACCATTGTAAGACTCTTTCGATTGTTGATGGTCGTGGAATTTGTCGGTTTGGATGAAGCGCTGCAAAAGTTTCTGAAATTTTCTGGATTGAAGACCTGCCCTAGTACCATTTTACTCGATTTACTTTCTCCTGTAAGGTATGGTATGTTTTGCATAAGTAAAAGGCGCAAAATTCAGTACATAGTGACAAATTATTGAACACAAATCACAAAGCGTGAATTCTTTTTTTCTTTTCATTTCAATATCATCGGGTGTTACAAAATAAATAAAAATGATTTATATACAGTTTGTAATTCTCTACAATTTTTGTCTTTAATATTTATCTCTAAAATAACTAGGGGAAGCAATATTTTCAAACATCTGTTTTCCGGTATGTAAATAATTAAATGCATTTCCTAGCATGGAATTTAGAAAAAATAGAAAAAAGGAAAGCGTGAAGCATGCAGACAACCTGTACACAAGAAGTGATAGGAAGACTCGAACTACATACTAATAAAGTGATAATCATAATCAGTGACTGGAATCCTTTGAGAAACAAACGTAATTACATGTTATAGTGGTTATTCTCGAATTACAATATACATACATCATTATGTAGAGAAACGGATATAACTACATACAGATGTTTAACATTAAAATTTGTTAAAATATTTACATTAGGCCAAATTTTCTGTTCTGAGAAAAATATGCTGTATTTGTGGTTCTACTGTACCAATGGATTATATAAAAAATATATATTTTGTAGAATTAGCATATATGCTGCAGTTATACTTTTCACTTTCTTGGTCACATTGTAAATCATAAAATTTGTATACCATTTTCTTGCTTAAAATTTGAAAGTAAGCAGGAAAATGTATTGTTACGTTTTGCGGGTGATTGAATTCGGCGTAGCTTAAACTCAACAATTTATTTCTTAATAATTCGTGTTTACACGACTACTAAAATTATTCCAGCGAATTTCACTCCACTAGCTGAATAATCCGTTCCCGAATCCCGACGGTCGCCTCTATTTAAACCAGGGGCGGCTGGTCAGGGGCGGCAGGGTCGGCCACGCCGTACCAGTCATTTTAAAATACTTAGTAAGCGTTGAAATTAGAAAATAAAAAAAGAAATAAAGTTTGAATGTACATTAGGATAGATCATATATATTAAAAATATATTTTATTATATTGTAGGTACAAAATAAAGCATTTGTTGCTAATTTTAAATGCTGATAAACACGCTTTGCCGGCGAGATTTCGGCACGCCGTATCCAGGAATGTATTATGCTCGATGTTTCGACTTCGTAGCAGCTTACGGTTTCATCGTTCTCTTTGTCTAGTACACTGTAGTAGACAAAGACCTGGCGGAACGTATGTTGTGCCAGGTCCGGCGAAATCCTCCTTCGCCGTACCCAGCAACGCGAATTTAGTTTTTAAAACGCTTAATATTTAAGATAGCTAACCAAATTACAAAACAATAACGGCTTCGATGTTCTTCAGTGCATACTATTTTTTTTTTAATAATAATTGTCGATTTAATACATTTTCCTGTGTATGAATAATAAACGAAAAAAATTACATTAAATTATCTAAAATTTTATTTTTCGTACATAACTTAGCTCATTAGCTACAACATAAATGCGCTTTTTCTGTATTTTTAGCATCTAAGCGTTTTCAGATATTTCAGAAACGAATTTAAAGTTTTAAATCATTTTAATTTTTCAATTATTCAATTAATTTATTTGACAATTTGTCATATACATTAAAAAAAAAAATTAATGTAAATGAAGATAGTTAACAGTTGGTACTTTTATTATTACTTTTTTTTTTATATTTTTCAACTGCATGTCATTATTTAATTATTATTATTTAATTGTGGATGTCCGGGGTCGGCAAGCCGTGTAGCCGCCGGTCGACGCGGAACTCAGTAAAAATAATGTTTTCGGTGGTTCTCAATTAATGATAAAGCAGAACAAGTAGAATTAAGGATTAATAGTATTTGGAATCAAACTGACATTGTCAATTTCCTATAAAAAATTATTTTAACAGGTCGAAACATTTGAGATGTTTTGTACATCCTGGCACGTAAAATGTCAGTGGTTAATGAGTAGCAGCCATACATTACGAAAATATATAACACCAAGGTGTAGACTCAAAATATTTGGCCGACCCGAAATTTTGACCCACCAGCCGCCACTGATTTAAACCCATACTTCTGCCTCCGCCATCGAGGTATTTCTCGAATATCCATCGCGACTGCCGCTTAGAGACTTCCCTGGACGCCGCTTCGAGACTTCCGGCAATGCTTCCGGTAACCGGCTCCAGACTTGTCTTTATGCGCCCGTCGCTCGGCCGTCGATGAGTCACCCTTCATCGACACACATACTAGAAAAACCCATAGGCGTCGCACCGTCGTTATGGGTTTATTTCGTAACAGTATTTAATTTATAGAGATCTCACATAAAAAACCACAGAAACCTCTTCAATAACAACTGTGTTAAATCCGCCAAATCGAAAATTTTATTGCCGTCTAAAAATTTAAACTGAACCGTTTAATTTAATTTCATTTCATTTAATATATTTAATCAGCACTGAACTTTTCCGTTATATAAATTTCTGTCTAAGATTAAAATAATACTCTCATAGTAAATATTTATACTATACTTAATTTATCGATGGAAAATTTTTGTGAATAATGTTTACTTCTCCGGTTCCCTGTAACAAATGTTTCCACATATGCATTAGTAGTACTACAAATGATAAGGTCTTTGATTGGTTTCAGAGTTTCAAAATAAATTTGTAATAATAGCTCAGATTTTGTTCGTACTAACAACTTCCTGTGAAGGAAACAATAGAACATTGTAAAAACCACAGCTGAAAAATTGAAGAATATTTTTTGATGGTGGTTAAAAGTATAAAAATTATTGGAAGGGGACTTGGCGTAAAATAGGTGGCTAATAGAACGCAGGTACTTAATTAAGTAATATTTTGAAAGCAACTGTTAAGGACACCGATTTTTTTTAATGCTCATAAAACTTAATTCTTATTTTTTTGCGATACTAAAATTTAATTTTTTGCATCTTTTATAACAGCTTGTATAAAGAAAAGAAATACTAAATTCGTTCTGTACACTATGCCATTTGTTTAGGAACTCTGTATGGTTAATATCTGCCATTTGCACATAATAACAGACTTCGAATAATTTCGTCATATATCAGTACGCTAACTTTATTGATAAATAGTATTTTTTGATATTATAATGACAAAAGATTTAACACGTACGCTGGAGATTGTGAAATTCTTTTTAACACTGTGGCTTGATATTGGAAAATTCATTTCCCGTTTATGTATTACTTGAAAGTTAAATGTGTTTTCGTACAATATGATAAAAATTCAAAATACTTATCTGTTAAGTATTCAGGAAATATAAATAAAATATTTAAGGTTTATGTATAATCGTGTACAGTTGTTAAATGGTTAGACCGAATATAGTTTCAATGTTTATGACATCTTCTGAAAAATCATTAATTTTTGCTACTATTCGAATTAATACATGTAGCATTATGTTATTCATAACGTTACCTCTGTGTATATTTGATAAAATTTCATACAATAGATAATAATAAATTCAATTTCAATGCCAATTTTAGTTTGTGTCATACGTTGATATGCAGCTAGTTTATGACTGACTGCATAGGTGTAGTGACTGTTCATGAATAGTAATGTCAGTGTGATGTGTAGATTAATGCAAAATATTAAACGCGTGGTTGTTTTCGTGGTGACTGATGGTAAGACATAGAACTTCATACCGAGTGTTCCAAAATTGTTGTATACGCACGGAATCATCAACAAATAAAATAATGCTGAATATAGAATTGTTTTCATAATAACAATTCATTAATTAATTATAAGTGTACTAAAAAATGAACGAAAATCAAACACTACTACAAACAAAAATTAAAAAAGAATACCGTAATTTAAAAAAAAAAGAGAAATTTATTTCGAGTTAGTTTTGATGTATGCCTGATGACGGTAATGTGTACCGAAACTCGTTGTGTCAATCAGTTTCAAAATTAAAAGTTTAATGGAATACTTGCCAAATATTGAAAATTACCAGTACTCACAAAAAATGTCTGTGGTGGAAATTTCAAAATAGTCTTTGTATAAATAAAAAACAACAATATATTGTACGCATGGAAATGGGTGCGTTGTTATAATCGACAACATTTAGTCACAATAAAAAATAAAACGAAATTCGAAAACAACTGCGAACTTTCATAAAACGAAATTTTGCATCTACTGCTGATGTTTGTCATAAATACAGAGTGCACGTACATTTCATCTGCCAAGCTCTTCAGAAATCCGGTTTATTTTTAACATTTGCCAGTAGAGAGTAGACAAGCGGAATTCATAAGTTATTTAAATTGTAACTTATTAATTAAGGTAAGTTTTTGTTTACGATTCTACTTGTCTAGACCTTGAAAACTTTAAAATACTCGTGTCTATTTTATGAACGGAGAATATCGCCACGTGTTGTAATTTTGCAGGTTAATGTGTTTCGGAGGTATAAAGAAATAATTGGTACTTTAATTTAAATATTACAACTGTAGACATTGTTTTACTTTGTCAACTCATTAAACTTTCGCGTCATTTTCACCAATACGAATTTAATTCCCTTTTACTTAGTTCAGAAAAAATTGTTCAGAACTTTTGGCACATTTGTCAGATTAGAATAAGGATTGTAGTTTAATTCACCTAAAAATGATTACAAGCAAATAGCTTCACTTCTCAAATAACAAACCATTGTGAATACTATCATAAAACAAAATTATCATAAATGTTATCACCAGTTTAATTACTACTACTGCAACTGATAAAATTAATTGTTGCCGGAACTTTAGCATGAAGTTCGCATTTATATTCAGGAAAAGAATTTTACGGTTTGTTGTGTTTAAGTTGTTAAAATTTGAATTGTTTGTTTTGTCGAAATTTGCTAGCTTCTTCATTAACTGTATTACGGAATATTTACTGATACCACGTTATTGCCTCGTAAAAATTACATACCCTTTAACGTTTGAAATATTGCAAAATAATTAAAAGTGGTGGAAATTTTTTAAAACATCGAATTCTTAAGTTGTTTTTTCAACTTTTCTATAACTAGTTTTTTTCTGTAAACACTGCGAAAAAAAATCTGCGAACCTGTTTTATCAATTTACGCTAATTCAAAGCCGATTTACTGGATAGGGCGTTATTTTATGCGGTTTAGTAAATCTCCAGTTTTACGTTGGTGAGGTTGCCGAGATGTGTTTTGTTAATCTCATTTCGGTTCGTCCACATACCCTGCATGGAATTTAATTGTTTGAATTTATTCACTGTGAAAAGAGAAAAAGTGTTGATTTTTTTGCACAAAGGTGAGATATTTTTTAATTGCTATTGATAATTGTTAATAACTGTGTTAGACATTTATGAATCATAAGAGCAGACATTTTTAATTCTCTAAGGACAAAGTTAAATTGTACAAGGGTGTCCAAGTCCGTTATCCAGGTCTTCGGTATTTCTCCTTGAACAGAAAAAAGTTGTTTTATCGTAATAATCAACTTATGGATTCAAACATGCCTTTAAATAACACTGATTTAGGCAAGAATTGTTTAGTCATTTTTTAATTACTATTAGAGAGTTTTGAATTTCGTGGCATAATTGCTACGTGACTGAAATAATAACTGTTTTAAAAGATTCTCAGTTTTTTTTAATAGAACATTCACGTTCTATTCAAATTATTATTAAATGCTTACGGAATTAATTGACTTGTTCTCAATTAAATGATAATTGCTTATGATTTACTTTCCGAGGTAAATAATTCAATAGAATTAACTTTCTTACTTGTTATTACTGCGTGGTACATTTAGCCGAAAATTACATTATTTCGTAGTTTCTTGCTCTTTATCTTAACCATTCATTTAGTAGTTATGTTACGAAGTAGTTTAAAGCATTAAATTAGAGATTACAAGGTGCAAATTGCAACAGCATGGAGATTAATTAAACAATGGTATTTGAAGTGTTCCGAAAAGATTTCTTTTTGCACAAACATGTAATAAATGACTTCTCTTACGTTTCTTAACATTTAACTGTCAAGTCATAAAATAAATTCGATATGTTTTGATTACGTTCAGCAAGAAATTACTACACTGCTTTTATGTAAGTGATAACAATCAAACAGAGGTTATAAAAAGCCTCCGTGCAAAAGATGCTGTTATCAGTTATCGTACAATCATATCTGTATGTCAAGAATAATAAGTGAGGTGAAAGTTCTTCAGGTAGCAACAAATACAACATATAAAGTACTTTGCCCAGTGGCTATATCAGTTTTAAAATCAATTACTGGTGTTATGTAATACTAATTCATAGCTCTAATTTAGTCAGTAGGGATTTTTTTTGCTATTGTTCACTTTTCCTAATTAAATGTTGTTAAGAATTGTAGAAATTAAATACATTCAAATGGGACATAAAATTGGAATAAATAAAATTAAAATCACAAATACATTTCAAATATGTTTCAGTTGATTTAAAATATAAATGGATCTTTAACGGATGCGAAATCGACTACATGACGAGCCTTACTTATTTTTCACTCATTTAAATTGTAGCATTCTGGTCGATAAGTACAACTCACACATGTTTTATAGTAAACATGAGTATGTTAAAATAATACCAAGTATTTTATCATCTTATGTCGCAAGTAAAATTTTCCATGATTCGACATTATTATCTGCTGCCACTATCACATCCGCTATAACTAACTGCTTTTTATAAATATTTTAGCTATTTTTACTTGTTTTAGTTTTTAGAAATCAAACTCTTGGTAAAAATTTACTTTTTTATTGCTGGCGAACCTTTCGTCTTTGACACGATTTTTGTACTTATCTGCATGAAAATGATAGCTTTGTGCAAGGAATACGACTCAAAAAAATCTTACAATAATGCATTACCAGGTGAAACTATTTTTTCTATTTGAGGTACTCAGTGACGTTAGCTTAAGAAACATTACTGAGTTAATTTGATAGCATACGGTTCAAAATTTATAAAAACAGCACACAAAAACTTGCTTACAATATTATAAACTGTTGGCGATTCGTAACTAATATTGGTGACTATACAGATCAGGTAAATTTTTACACTTAACTCGAATCAACAAGTAACATGAAAAACAATCTTTAATTAGTTTTTGCTCATTTTATTTTATGTTATTGTTATGTCAGATTCTAAGTTCAATGTATCGTGTTCGGGTTTCGGTTTTACCTACCAACCGCAACCCTTGTCAACAAGCGTCCCCAACTTTCTCTTCTACCTGCAATGTATCGCTTCCTATTTTAACAACTTTGTACATAGACTTCGAACCGTCAACAACAAGTAAATACAGTGTTACACAGCACATGTTTGTGTATCATTTATATCAATCTTTTTCGGTACGTATGTATGAATAACAATCACACATCCAACATTGGTCCTTCGAGTCGGATCTCTCGACATGTGTGATCCAGTGCTGTGAATTCAACAATAAAACGCGGTGGTGCCATTTTTCGACGCCTGTATCGGGAGACGTGATCTACCGGCCATCGGAGTTCCCTACCGGACAGGAGAGCAGCGAATCCAGCCCATCCAGTCGTTTCATCCAAGGTTCCAAGTGACCTTATCACGTTTTTGGTAATTTTCGACGCCTGTATCGGGAGACGTGACTTACCGGCCATCGGAGTTCCCTACCGAGCAGGAGAGCAGCGAATTCAGCCCATCCAGTCAATTCACCCAGGCTCCAGGTGATCTTATTACGGTTTTGGCAATTTTCGACGCCTGCATCGGGAGACGGGATCCAGCCATTGGAAATTCCCAACCGGACAGGAGAGCAGCGAATCAGTCTAGCCGTCCCAGGTGCCAGAGGGCCTTATTGCGGTGAGTGGGTTCCAACTATTCCTTTTCTTTATCTATTTCCGGTCAAGCACGCATTCGACCGTAATTGTACGTCATTTTATTTAAATTTCATTGGCAAGTACCATTTACCTTGCCCGAACTGTACCAGTTTTACGTATTTCAACTAAGCGGTTTTTCAAATGGTTATGACGCGTTCGCAAACTTTCGATGCTCCACACATGGCAGGCGCGGAAGGTGACGACAATGCCGAAACATTTTCGGACTCAAATCCCACACCAGAGGATGCAGGAAATTTACAAATTTTATTCTTAAAAAGAAATCGCATTCACGACGAAATATCGCGTTTCAAGTTGTGGTTTGAAACAAACAATCTAAGTACATCCGCTTCTCGATTAAGAGTAAGATTGCGCGATTTTGTACGTATTAAGGCTCAGTTTGACAAAATCCATTCTCAGATTGAAGCTCTTGATGACGCCACCCCCGATTTAGAACACTCTAGAACAAAACTTTATTTCGAAAACGCGTATTACGATTTATGTGCAGATGTCGAAGATGCTATTGAACAAAAACGCGTTAACACATCTTTACCTGCACCGCAAGGTAACGCACCTACGAGCACACCGTCACCATCGATACAGTTGCTCCCGATTGTTATTAAACCGTTTAGCGGAATTTATACTGAATGGCTACCTTTTTATAATACATTTAAAACATTGGTTCATGACGACACACGTCTGACCAAAATTCAGAAATTTCATCATTTAAAAAATTCTTTGTGTGGCGACGCAGTAAACGCCATAAATCCGTTAACAATTTCTGAGGCAAATTATGATGTAGCGTGGAAATTGCTCAAGGACAGATTTGAAAACAAACGGTTAATCGTCCAGCACCACGTGACCAATTTGTTTAATCTACCTCAAGTAATTAAAGATTCTGCTAGTTCAATGCGACAGTTATTAGATACTTTTAACACAAATCTTGAAGCGTTGAAATCTTTTGATGTCGAAATAAATCCATCAGACGTCTTACTCATTTATTTATTAACATCGAAATTAGACTTTATCAGCCGTAGGGGTTGGGAAGAATCGTTGACTACGAACGAATTACCAACTAAAAAACAATTAATTGATTACTTGACACAACGGTGTCATTTGATGGAATCGATGGAGTTAAATAAATCGCAATTTAAAACTAATAATACGTATAATAATAATCAAAAAACAGAACCGAAATCATTTTCAAAGCCCCCACAAAAGGTGTCTACATTTACAGCGGCAGTAAATCGCAATAGCACACAATCCACTTGTTATTTTTGTAAAAAATCTCATTTAATTTACAACTGTGTTACCTTTTCAAAACTCAGTGTTTCGGAAAGAAGGTCTCAGGTAGATAGGTTGAAATTATGTCAAAATTGTCTCAAACCATCGCATACGTCCGATAGCTGTAAATCTATGTCATGTAAATTATGCCAATTGAAACATAATACACTTTTACATAGTGACCAACCCTCCCATTCAAACGAAAACCAGCCTAGTACCAGTGGAGTTTATTGCTCATCCGCCCTTTTTCCACAAGCCGTTTTGTCTACAGCAATAATTCTAATAAAGGATTGTAAAAACAAATTTCAAAAATTCCGGGCTTTGTTAGACGTGGGTTCAGAATCGCATTTTATTACTGAAGCCGCCACTAACAAATTGGGTTTAAGTACAGAAAATGCAAATGTGGTCGTAGCAGGTATTCAATGTTCAAATACAACCGCTAGACAAAAGGTTCAGGTACAGATCGAGTCGTTGCATTACTCATTTACAACAGCTTTAAATTGTCTGGTAATCCCAAAAATTTCGAAGAACATACCTGTCCGTACCTTTTCTAAAGATGAGCTGGACATACCTGAAGCGGTAAAACTTGCCGATCCTAATTTCAATTTGTCACAGCCAATCGATCTGTTAATCGGAGCTGGATTATTTTGGCAACTGTTATGTGTAGGTCAAATTCAAACGATAGGACATGGCTTAATATTACAAAAAACTTTATTAGGTTGGATTGCAGGAGGGCCATTGCATGGATGCCCCACCAGTAACACTCGTCAAAATCTACATTGCGCGGTCAATAATGTCAATTTAGAAAAGCAAGTTGAAAAGTTTTGCAAACTTGAAAGCCATTCAAGCGATGCCAAGTCGCTCACAGCTCCTGAAATGCAACAGGAGAACTATTTTATTAACAATGCCACTCGATTGTCCAACGGACGATTTCAAGTCAGATTAACCTTTAGCAAGAGTTTCCCAATTTTGAGGAATTCGAAAGAAATCGCGCTTCAACGATTGTACTCATCGGAACTTAAGCTCGCAAAAAATATTATGTTAGAAATCAACTATCATAATTTTATAAAAGAAAACATTAATTCAAATCACATCCGTTTACTAGGTCCATTGACAGAGCATAGAATCGAAAGTGAACCCTATTACCTCTTGCCTCACCACGCGGTTTTCAAAAATGACGGGGTCACTGAAAAGATTTGCGTAGTGTTTGACGGGTCAGTCAAACCATTAGTCGGAAAAAGCATAAATGCTTGTCTGAGTACAGGGCCAAAAATACAAAACGACATTTCCGATTCAATAATTCGATCTAGGACGCATGAGATCGCTTTTACTGCGGACATTTGTAACATGTATCATCAAATTTTATTTCAACCCGAAGACAGACGATACGAAAAAACTTTGTGGTGGGATGATCCCGTGCTTTACCAAGCACGTGTCACTTTAGCCAAACGGGCTTCGAATACAAATTTGCTGAGTGATTTGACAACTAACCACATCAATTTTCATTTCATTCCGCCTTCTGCGCCACATATGGGGACTATCGGGGAAGCAATGGTCAAATCTGCGAAAAGTCAGTTGAAGCGCGTTACTGGTATATTTTTATTTAATTTGCAAGAAATGCAGACGTTGCAAATACAAGTTGAAACTTGTTTGAATTCGTACCCGTTAACCGCCATGTCCAAAGATCCAAATGACCTGACTCCTTTAATTCCCGGTCACTTCCTCGTTGGAACCCCTCTAACTGTTATTCCAGAGGATAACGTCACCACGGTCTCAACGAACCGGCTCTCCAGGTGGCAACAATTCAGCCGCACTCAGCAGCAATTTTGGAAACGGTGGACAGCAGAACATATGGGTCAACTTCATCATCGCCTAAAATGGACCAAGGCCAGCCGCAACAGCATAAGGTGGACGATTTGGTGGTCGTTAAGGAAGACCACACACCCCCGCTTATATGGACCACTGGGACGCGTTATTACTGTTCATCCCGGTCTACATGGCCCCATTCGCGTAGTGACAGTGAGAACCGCGCATGATGTGATTAACCTGCAAGTGACTAAGCTGTGTGTGCTTCCGACATAAACAAATGTGCAGTGTCTAAATTTACCCCTTTTTTTCTATGTGTTCTGTACTCTATTTCATTGTCAATGTATGCACCTGTCATGTAGACACATATTATGTATTTCATATTTGCAATTGTTATATTTTGCCATGTTGAAAGTTAGTTCTTTCAAGGCGCCGGACCATGTTCGGGTTTCGGTTTTACCTACCAACCGCAACCCTTGTCAACAAGCGTCCCCAACTTTCTCTTCTACCTGCAATGTATCGCTTCCTATTTTAACAACTTTGTACATAGACTTCGAACCGTCAACAACAAGTAAATACAGTGTTACACAGCACATGTTTGTGTATCATTTATATCAATCTTTTTCGGTACGTATGTATGAATAACAATCATACATCCAACATATCGCGAACCGAAACTATAGGTGTTTGGCAAATTCTGCTAATAACAATGTCAAGGGTAATCATTTCAAGCTTAATTTTTTTGACAAACGAATAACAGGTTGACTTGGAGCCCAGTTTCGTAGTAATATATCACAAATGAATATAGTGTGGTCAAAGCCCTCCATCTCCGATATTTATTATAAATATCTGTCACAAATTATGAGTATCGAGTGAAATTATGTAAATTAAAGTGTGTAATATTATTGCAAAGGCATGACTGAAAATATCTTTGCTGTACACAAAGTGTATCTTAATACTTGACGTCACACTCAATTAACTGTTATTTTGTGTTCATTATTTATTCGACTTTTTGAACGATGTTTCTCTTGAGTTGTTGCTTTATCATTCATTATAGATATCCTATGCGAAAAGACAAGTTTTAATAAAATCTCTGATACTGGTTTTATCTTTTATCAGCACTTATCTGTTTCGTGGAAATTGATTTATCTACTTTTCAAATCTTTTGCTTTATTAGACAGGTAAGTGCTTATGTAATTGAACATTAGAACAACATGTGAGAGTAGCAATTTCTCAATTTGTCAAAGATACAAAAGATTTTTTATATATACCTATTCCGATTTTTATATTTACAAGCAAAAAGTAATCCGGAGAGCATAAAATGTAGCTTAAATTGATTGTAAAAAAATTTTTTTATGCATTTATTATGTAAAGTTGCATTTATTATGTAAAGTGTACCATAACAGTGCAGGGAATGGAAGAAGGTAACAGTGTATGCTCTCATTAACTGCAAGGTTGCTGATGACATATTCAAAAATTGGAAAATGAACTTAACAAAAAATGCCATTTACATTGCCAACAACATTATTAATTTACAGTCGTTTTTAAAAGTGAAATGTTGTCTGCCAAAGGAGTTGGAAGTGTTTTCTCTGTGAAGGACGTTGTGTTACATTCATTGTAATAGCTAATTATTTTAACAAAAATCAAGTTGGTCGAAAATGTTGCACCACCAATGTTTTTTATTTCTTGGGCGATATTTTTTCGTTTGTTACATTTAACATTATTTTTATATAAATATTACATCTTACTTTTCTAACAAAAAACAACATGATAACATTCACATTCTTCCTATAAAAATATTGAATATGGAGCTCTTCAAGGATGGATTCTGGTTTCTGTTCTATTCAGCACATATATAAATGACTAATCTTTTCGCTGCCTCGTAGTGTATATTTGTACACACTGATGATCCTACAGTTGTATATGAAGCATATACTTGATGGACTTTTCTGTTACATCACATCAAATGATAAAAAACGCGTCTACGTCTTGTTGCATAAACAACTATTGAATGTCTTTATAAAAGTGCATCACAACATATTTATAAAAATATGCGTCAATTCGATGGTCTTTGTCACATTTATAATTCAAAATATTTTTTGCAGGCTCAATAATTATAAAAAAAGCCTTAAACACTAAGTTAAAATTTTCCAAGTCGTGTGTTGTCATGATAATAGATTACAAAGTTATAATTTATTATGTTCGACCGTAATGGGGTTTTACATATTAATAATAGCTAACGATAGGTTACGTAGGTATTACAATCAATCAACAATTACAGGTTCGAGCCAAGAATTTTAAGTTATGTTGGTGCTTTAGTTATACGTATGTAGCGAGGGAAAAACCACGCGATTTTTAAAGTTTTCGCGGATCAGAATCTGAGTTTACGATCGTCAATCTGACGCAAGTTTTATCGTAATTCCCATTTATCTATATCAGTGCCTCGAACTTATACACTACTGTGCTTATATCTCGCAATCAAATACCGAAGTCGAAACGGAAAACTCTACATGTGTAGATTGTCCAAAAGAATCTTTCTACAAAATTTAAAAAGTCAATTGGAAGATTTTTTTAACTAAATTTCTTTAGGGCCGTTGCGACGATATCATGTGATAACTTTTCGTAGATATCAGCTTATTAGGATCTTGAATTTTTTTGCTTATACGTTTTGAGAGTCCTTTGGGTTGTTGTTTTCATTAATTCACATCTTTCAGTCTCTACCGTTGTTCTACGTTGATCATTTGATAATCAGTTTGGTCCATTTGTTCTCTATTGTGATGTTGTTTCCAAACATCTCAGATTGTTGTAGGTCATTTTTTATCAAGATATTGTAGTTCGTTTGTTTTCTTGGTTGTTTTTTCGGTTAGAATAGAGAGACAAAACAGAGGAAACTTAGAGACGAGAATTAATAAATATGAAAACAAAAACCCAACACGAAATCGACATTTAGTAAACACAATCACGAAATCTCGGAAGATGTAAGATCCCGCACGGTATCAACAAAATAAGTATTGGAAATGTACCAATTCCATGAAAATAAAAGGAAGCATCCTATAATTACAATAAAATAATCCAAACTCGTTTTAGACCCATATACGTGACCTTAGCCACGTCTCAAAAATCATCGACCATGACCTTGGAAGGAACAGCTACTACGGTCAAACCTATAATTTCGATCGGGAGCAAAAATCGACGAAATTAACGGTAAATTTTCTTATTTTAATAGTGTCATTTAAATAGATGAAATTCTTGTAGAACTGGTCCTGATTACATTAACTGTTTAATTCACCACGCAGTTTACGCACTGCAAGAAAAAATTACTTTTGATGACTATTCGTACCTTTGAAAGAGTTGATAAAACTGCTAGTTGTGAAATAAACTTATCTTCGGCACATGATTGCATTATTGTTTTACACAGAAAGCAATGTTGTCTGTTGTTAAATTGGTGTTAGTCAAAATTAAAATTCACCAACGACAAGTGTCCAACAAATTACTATTAGGCTGACAACACAGAGTGTGGTGCAAAATACATAAACCAATGATGACGACAAATTGCACTGGTAATAGCTGATGACACATTGATTTAAAGCTATCAATTTTTTTTGATAAAACTTCAAACCAGTTTGTGCGTTTATTCAAATTTCCCTTGACAAAAAGAGGTGTCTTGTTACTAGAATTTATGCCAAATTGTAAGTTAAGTATAATGTGGTTCAGTGTAGCTTCTTCACGTAAAGCAAAGTAACAACAGGTAGAAAACATGACGTTATAAATAAACCAATGAAAATTATCAATTTTCAAACAAAACAATAATGTAGATAATCTGCATTTGCCAATTTAAACTAGCCAAAAATGTTTACTATTTTGCAAGTTTTAAAAGTCAATTTTTAAAGGTGTAAACTATCCTAATAAGTTGTAAAGTGTACAAATATTTAAACTTTTCATTAAAATCACTGTATCGTCCTATTTCTATAATGGCGATAGTGCAAACTGCTAGAAATACTAGGGCACTTCCATGAACTAGGTTTGTGTGTCAATTTAACGATATCATTTTTACTGGTGAAAATGGATGAAAAGCACTAATGATTTCCACATTCATGAGTAAGTGCGAAGAAGAGTTTATTGCATGTCGAATTTGATCGCTAAGATACAAGTACATAAATGTCACGAATATTACATAAAACGATATAATGTCCCTTTAATGGGATGACGTTAACAAAAAGTGACATAAATTCCAGATGGTGTCTTCCATGCAACGTAATTCAACCTTTAAAATATTTAAATATCATTCCACGATTGTAGGAAGTTTAAGAATGAACTCGTACTTGAATATGAATACACCGCATTTTAGTTTAAAATATTCAGGAAATATTGTGTCAATAATAAAATTTGTTTCTAAGTTTACTAAAAATATCAGAGTGTTATAATTAGCATATAAAAACAGTCCGCTCGAATAAATGTAAAAAGTAAATAAATGTTAAACATAAAATTATTTGAAAATTATTTCATGTTTAAAAATTACGTACGCAAAACGGAAACAACCAAAGAGATTTCCTCAAGTGACACGAGCTCTTGAATAGTTGTTGGCAGGATATGGCCCTGACGTTTATCTGTCACTTCCGCAGCATGCGGACCTGTTGAAAGTTGGCTCGCAACGAATTATCAAACTACATTGGAATTTAAACGAAGAACAAAATTTACTACTTTTTTAGTACTTTTGAATTTGTCACATGTGTGGTTATCAGTATCCTACTACGAATTAAAGACAAAATTACAGCGAAAATTAATTTAAACAACGTCATTGATTACAATATTCAAAAATAAATATATATCAAAAAATGAAGACAATAAACCCATTATTTCATACACATGCTCGAATGAAGTATCTAAAATTAGAAAAATGTTTTCAAGAGAAGTATGTAACTAAATGTAAATAACGTATTCGTAATCCCGTGTTTGGTAAACAAATTTGTTTGATCGTCCCCCTTCCTATCAGTTCCAAAAAGATGCGAGTGTTCACTTATATGAAAGCTGATTATCAGTCCTGGAAAAAATTGAAACTGATAAAACTATTCCTCTCTTACTATCAAGGTGGAGTTCAGGGCTCATTGAAATTACACAAGGCTAATGCGAACCGATGTGAATAATAAGAATTGTTACTCAGTAAATGAACTAAAACAACGTTACATGACTGTCGATAAATGTTAATCAAACTTTCATTGACCTTCATTATTTGTGATAAGACGGTCGGAACAGCATTTAATGTTAATTCTTCAAGACGCTTCTTTGTAAGTCCGATTTGATGAAAACAAACAAATTGACGCAAATATTTTGCAAAGCAAATAGTCCATTGCATATACATTGCACTATAATAGATTGATGAAACGCATTTATGTTTACAACTATAATAAAAAATTAGTCTGTTGCGGAATATAACTTCTCAGAAAATTAATGACAATGAGGCAGTTGTGTCTATTGACCTTCTTGTTGAATCAAAGTGCTATTTTCTGTCAAATTTTGACAAGTAGTGACACAAAATTTTTGACAACCTCATATACAGAAAAAAAAATCTGAAACAACTAAAACTGGGCATAATTTATAAACCCCGTTTTAAAATAAGGCAGAGTCGACGAATTTTTTCCTCGAAAGCGACAAATGTGTGTTTGCCTGGAATACATTCACAACTGGTAAGGGGACAGGGTAATTATTAAAAAAAGTTAAGGTTAACGGTCTGAGAAAATAAGACTGGTTTAATTTCAGAATGTGTCTGGTTTTCTTATGCACGTGATATTTTTAATTTTTTTTTCTGATTTAAGTATTTTCTGAAGATGAATTTGCAACATATTTCAGACTTTAATAACTCGTGTGGCGACCTAATCGGACCCTGGAAATGAAGCAAACATACTTGTTTTGACAGACATTTTTACGACAAATATGACAAAAAACACGTTTAAACATCAGCTACTAAATATTGCAGTTATTTTTTACTCCTTATAAAATTCAATTATACGAATTTTATTTTTATTTTTTGATAACCTTTATAAGTTAAAATAAATATATGTGTGAACGGTTAAAACACAAACAAAGAAGCACGTTATATATTTCAAGCAAATTTTTTCTTAACAAAATTTTGTGGTGATGTCAATATTTTAACAGGTATTTTCAAATTTTCGGAAACACGTATTACGTATGTATCTAAAGAACATCTGTACTGTAAGATCACTGTAAATGTATACTAATAAACTTTAGTAGGGTCCCTGTAAACTTGTAAGTCCTATCGCGTGCCTACAGAATTTCCGTTCGTTACAAATACGGTCCTGTGTTGCCCCAAGCAGACGATCTCTGGCAGTCGTATCGGTATAATTTATGATTTTTGAGTTTTACCGATTGGGTTCTTTGACTAAAGTTGTAAAATGTTATTAGTATGTATTTAAAGTGATCCTAGTATACTATTAGAAGGATTAAATAATAAACATTATAATAATAAAAACAAAATTAAGGTGGACTGAAATGCAGAAGCATTGTCCATTCTTTAAACATAAATGACAGAAGAATAAAAGTTGGTTGGTATAATGAAAAAATTCCCTGATATTCTTTTCTGCAGTGACAATTTTTTTTTTAATTGTGAATTCACCACGATCCAAACGATTTTTTTTTTGTCTAAGCCAACTGTCAATTATTATTGTCCAGCAAGACAAGAACTCTGTTCCGATTGTCCCAAATATGCAATATGCCGACTAACAGCTAGAATATTTATGGTACTTAAGATCCCAAATTTTATTCCGACTTCACGTAACCTATCCCTCATATCCTTTATGTAGGTGCAAAATATTTGTCAGGCACACGAGCGTAGACCACCACTTTTGTACTAGTTATAGAATAAATGTTTGCTCATTTTTATCTTAATCATGTAAAAATACTCATTAAACAAAAACTAAGAAGATCAGTTGACATAACCTATAATTTTATAATTACAGGCTGTGCTCTGGCCAATTTACTGATACAAAAAAACATATTTCTCTAACCCTAAACAACTCCCTAGATATACTCTGATTTTTGAAAATTTGACATCGGTTGTCATTTATATTTTGTAAACAGATAATAAATGTTATTTTATAAAATTTAAATAGCATTTACTATGCAAAATTTTGAGGTGACGTGATCAAATTGTTGATGGTGGTGGTGAAACAAATTGTTTATTAGTGTTTTACCATTCACACGAGATTATTGACCTACATTAAAATTTCTCAGAAATAAGTCCATTAGTTTTGGAAATTACCTGTCTCATAAAACATCGACACAGAGGATAGATAGACCGAAACGGGACACTTATTTTTTCATATATGGAAACATGAAAGTAGTCATTCGCTGGTTGGACCTTGTTACAATATTTTCTTAGCTCACACTCGAGACGTAAAACTAATCAATTAAAAATAAGGGAAAATAGGTGGCCAAGAATTAAATTTAATGTATACCTTAGAACGCGAATATCAAGAAAAAGTACATTAATGGAAAAAGTAATACGGCTTAATTTATTTTATTAACACTTCTAACTGTGGTGATTATGCTGATGAAGGAATCATCACAATGGAAAGTACAGAATATATTTACAATTCATTTTCGATTTAAATGGCTTATCGTTGGATAATGAGTTTCTTTTGGTCGTTTTCTTCAAAGATGCTAGATATGATTACCAGTTTCTGAGAATGATTACACAATAACTGCTAATTTTATATTGGGAAATTACTGCCTAAATGAAAATTTCGGCGAACTTCGACTCCGGTCCAAGTTGGGTGTTTACTAATCCGGCACCTTGACTCTGGTCCGCGGTCATCTTGGGCTATTTAGCTATAGCATTACTCCCGTCTGGCAAATCTACCTGATTCTAACTACTTATTTACTATGGGAACACATTCAACACCTTTTGAATTATAAAGTGAAGTAAAAATTCTTTTAATAATTAAAACAATATTAATTAACTTTGTACTTACAACATTTTACAGATTTTGCAATACTAAAATCAGCAACTCTTATCTAGAAATGCCGTTATCTAACCTTCTTACTTAGTACACGGATTTTAAACTTATTGTAACTTGCTAAAATTTATGCCAATTTTACAATCGTTGGTATTATGAGTTTAGATCGGCCAGGGATTAAGGTACTCCAGGTATTGGTTTAAAAAGATATGTTTTATGTAGAAAGTTCAATCTTAAAAATATAACAATACGTAAGGTATTCTGTTTGAAAAAATTGTAATTTTGTGTGTAATGTTGAAGCGGAACGTTTGCATCACTAACATTAATTAAATTTGAATGGGTGTAATCGGACCGTGTCAAAATATTGTTTCAGTAGTCTACAGGAACACTCTAGTAGTATAGTGTCGGGTCGACAACATAAACTAATAATACGTAATATCAAACATCTGATAAAACCCCAAGCCCTGAACACTGAGTTTCGGCTCTGAATAGGCAGGGAGAGTATAAAGCGTTTTCATGATAGTGGAGCGTCAGTTTAAGTAAATCGCTCCGCTGTGCGGTGTCTACAAATAATCATTCGCTGCATCACCACAGTGCATTGTTTTTTGTTTAGACGGAATGACTCAACAGTGAATGAAGATGACCACAAAAGAAGAAACAATTTTAAGTACGAGCCCCGCGAAGTGTTGTCAAAGTGCATCCTCGCTGAAATTCGCATCTGCTAATAATAACGACGCCGCGACTCGCGACGCCGACACCAAATTCCTCTGGGACAACAAGGACTGCGTCAAAAGACACCGGTTTCCGAAAAAACAAGCCGTACATGTGGAATTTGAAAACATCACATATACCACATGGAGTTGGTCCATGACCCGCTTTCAAAAAGGTAAATGCAACAACTTTCTTCCTCCCGTCCAAACACTCACGTGTATGTGCAATCAATGCCCCTAAACCATGTCACAGCCAAAGCTGCACAGTATTGGTTTTGCTAATTTCGTAAGAGACCCCGTTAGGAGGTTCAATGACAACGTTTTACGCGAAAATTTACAAGCGGAGAAAGTAGATAAAAAATGCGTTAACCTGTGTTTGTGTTTACGTAAAATTAATCTTTTTTTACAGTCTATTCGCACGCACTTGGTGTGTGAATAAAAATAAACCTTGTCTGCTATGTGTATTAGTTTCACGCGCCAGATTAGAAGTATCATCTGTTCACGGACAAGGGGCGGGTTGTGAAGCTGCAGAATGCAAGAACAGGTTATTGCATTCTACTTTCTCCTCGGAAAACCCGTGTGGCTTATTCTATCTTCTCTATTGTATTATTTAAAGAACTCGTTTTTCATGGTTTAAAAAACTCGCCAACCGTTCGCACCATTAATATTAATATTTTGTACCGATGTTTTAATAAACATCTAGGTTTTTACACAGTAAATTAATACAAGTTTTTGCGAAAATTAATTGGTTGGTTGCCCAAACAACAGGTACTTTTTGTAAGTAAATGTACACGTGCAGACTTGTGTAATCATTTAGGCTTCAGTTTAAAATTTTTGTGTAATTAAGCAACTAGTTATGCTTGACTAAGTTTCTGTTAAGACGAGAAATGCTTGTGTTTGATTAACTGATATTGCAGCGATAAATTCCACACTGCGATAATTGAAAATTAAGATCGAGTATGATAGATTTGTCAGAGAAATCACATACCATGACCATCACAAAAAAAGATAGATAAGTGAGAATACTTATCTTGATAAACAATTTCTTATCATAAAAAAGTCCTTAAAAAAGGCATTCCAAAAACTAAAAAAGGGGAAGGTTTATCAATGACTTGTTTAATAAAAAAATTCAGCATAATAACAATACATGTTTTAATACTATCAGGAAAGTTTGTCTTCTGTTAAATAACAAATTTTTATCGTTTGAAAAATGTACTCAGAAATACTTTTTTAGCAATACGAGTATAAGTTTCAGGAATTTATCCCATGGAGTTGAATTGACTAATATTTTTACCTAATAGAACTAGAAAGTTTTAAATATTTATAATTAGGAATTGGAGTTGAAACTTCGCCTAAATAAAGTATATTACATAAAAAAGCGAATGAAAGCGTAAATAAATAATACAGATAATAAATAAAATAAAGATAACGGATAAAATCAAGTTTTATTTCTAATTTAAGTATAAAGCTTTCTTAAAACTTCAGAACTAATTAACTCAATAAATGGTATATTTATATGTCATTTTTACGACTCTGACGTACACTACTAACGGATATCTGATTTCCAGATTTAAAACATTTTATTCAGTAATTAATGTAAAAAATAAATATAGGGGTCGTAAAGGTATTTGAAGAAAGCAAAAGTATTTTGCAATGATTCGTAATACAATTACTTAATATTTTAGTTTTAATAATAGTTGATTTTATTTTCTTCTCATTTGAACTAACTGACATTCTGTTCGTGTTAACTATGCAAAATCTCAGTAACTTTTTTTGCTTTGGTTTGGTTTGTTTCTTCTAAAGGTTAGTTCGTATTCGTTTTTATTCTTTCATAACTAAGTCATACAGTAGTTTTCATTCTGTGTGCTACTTTGATTAAAAAGTCTCTTTGCTTTTTCTTTTCTTTACACTTTCCTGCTCGTTTTCCATTTATTAACACCAAAACTGTGGTCAGTATTTCATTAATTCACAGTTACTTACTAATTATTATTTGTAATTATATGGCAAGAACTATTTTTGAATTCTTGATTGAAAATATTCACGCATAAAGCACACAATACACGATATGATGAATTTATTTATTTATGCGTTTTATGGCTCAATAGTGTGATTTTCATCACTAAAGTTAATGGTCAGTAAATACATTATTTAGATTAGGTATTGTGTGAAAACCATGTCAGTGACGACTTGAAAATTAAATCAACAAGATAACTTCAGTTTACCCACTGCATTTTTAAAATTAATTTGCTAAACTGTTAAGACTCGCTATTTTATTTATTTAAAACTAAATTTTAATCAGGAAAAGAAGTGACACTATTACATTTAAAAACGTCAAAAGACTTGTATCTCTACGCTCTAATGATTTATGGATTTTGTTTCTTTTTTTTTAAGTAAACAGTAACTAGTGCACGAAGTGAGTATTTTAAATGTAGAAAAATTATTTGAAAACAATAAAACTGCTTTGTACTGATTTATTATTGTCAATTCTGTTTCTTCACTTTGACAAATCAACGCTTCAGTTATTTTTTTTGTCTGCGAAATTTAAGAAATAAGTTTGTAGTATGAATAATACTGAAACATAATCTTGTTTTTGCGAAAATATGTATCTTGTTTTTAATATTGCTGTAGACAGAAAAAAGTTGCTTGTTGGTCAATTTTACAAAAACACACATTTATACTTTCATAAAATGCCACAAACCTGCTTCAGTTATTTTAAATTGGATTCAATCTTGCTTCATTTGCTTGGTGAACCAAAAATCAGCATAATTCATACAAATGTACTTAGTAATAACTTAATAAGTTATTAAATAATTTCGGGAATCAACACTTCGAGCTCTTCTACCAAAATTGTAAAAAAAACACGAAAACTTGTTTGCAAAATTATGTAAACCTATCCAAAAATTCAAGTTTATTTTTATTTAGCGATTTGATGAGATAAGTGTGTGCTATAAATTGCAACTACGCAGATAACAGGTGGGATTCTTAAATCCTTGATTTAATTTGCAAGAAAAGCATAGAATATAACTGAACGTGGCAAGCTTTGCTTCATATTCCAAAAATCTGAAGAAGTGGCTAATTAAGAAATATGATACAAATGCGAATTTTCGATCAGAGAACAAACTTACGCTTTTTAATTGCATTTTTTTTATAACCTTGCACGTATTTTAAGAACTAATAGTAGCTAACTAAAAATCTTTTTTTTGTTTTTAAACAAGTTTTGGACGAAATTAAAGTTTTACGACCACATCCGTTAATTAAATTTCTAACTATTAATAAAATATCAAGTGATTTGTATTTTGGGTTTGCTTACTCATGTGCGTCATTAAAAAACTGGTTGTTACATTCGCTTAGATTTAATGTAAAATAATATGTTTTGCAAATATGTGATATTTAGGTAAAAACAAAAACAAAAAAAACAAACACGTGAGGCTGCGCTTTTTATGAACCGGAATTACCTATACCCAATATCGAATATAAATATTTTTTGAAATAGTCACATTTCAAAAGATGCTGAACCAAACTAATTAATAAATAGTGTAAAAATGTCTCATGTGCTCACGACTGTCGTCCTTGCAATGCAAGAAAAAACAATAATAAAAATATCTGAAAAAATTTTGAAAATCACAGGCTTTCTTCTGAAACACACCGAATCGGACAGGCTTTCTTTTTATTAAGATGTTGAAAAGCTTTACGTCATCTCGCATCTTTTGTATCATCAAAAAGAAACACGACACACTGGTTATTACAATTTAAATCAAAATTTTTGAAAACTATAATTTTTTTATTACTTATAATTATATTGCTTCGCAAAACAAAAAACTCTTACTAGATATGTTTTTTATTTATCATCATGTTTTGTACAAAACTTAATATGTCTGCTACACATTTACTGCCTTCATGTTCTCTTGAATTTATTGCTTATAACAAGAACTGCATGGACGTCACAGTGTAGTTATTTTTAATTTTAATAAAATAAAAAAAAAATTGGTTTCATAATAACGAAAAACCAGTATTCTGGAATGATGAATGTTTTGCGTTGTATGTCACCTGTGGCGTTTTTAAACTGATTTCTTTGACGTCAATGGTATATCGCTTGATCATAATGTTCAGGTCGCACGAAGCTTTATATGTAAATTTAAAATTTTTGCTATGTTAATAAACCACAAAATTATATTCTGGGGAAATATAATTTTTTGAAAATGGTAAACATCAGCGTCAGTTTGTTAATTTATTGCAACAATAATCCATCATTTCCAACGAACTAATGAATAAAAACAAATTTTTGCACGTAACCAATTTTGTTTTGCGTTATAAATTTAAATAATATAAAATTCATCAGTAATAAGTCAAAAATGTCTCAAATAAGTTTTTTTTTGACTGCTTAAACGGTATTTTTAATTTGTAATATAACTAATTGTAATGAATGCTTTGTGTAATAAGAAATATATTCCGACCAAATTTTTACTGATTTTGACTCAATGAATATAAGTATATACTAAAAAGTGCAAAATTACCTTTAATTTTGCACTTTTTGGTATATACTTGGACCCTTGCCCTGATTCTTACATAATAATTGTCTAAAAATGGTACGCCACACGTTAGACATCCAACTTTTTCTTATAATTTCAACATTATAGAACAATCACTACTAATAGAAAAAATTTTGCTCAAAAAGGACAAACATATTGAAGTTAAAGCAGAGTCACAAACTTTGCGAAAAAGCTTATTTCCAGTGATGTAGCCTAGTTGAAAAGAAAGTTTTCTTAGAAACTATGCATAAGATGCTCTTGCTGTCTTTTTTTTCTGTTTCAAGTTGTTATGGTCGAAGGTTTTTAATAATGATAACAATAACAGCAAGAAACTACAAGTTAGAGCTCAATGGAACATTGAACTCTGATGTTTAAACTCGTTGTTACCTAAGCAGCGAAATTCATAAAACTAAGATAGATCACGAAAGTGGTGAATAATTTCATTTCTCCACGTCATGTTTGATGACCGATGATTCACTAACGTCCTGTGACGATGAATCAACGAAAAGAGTAACAATTATCATAACACGCCTACAAACTGATAGTATCAAAGTACCCATTTGATGTTTATAAATAAACACGAATGCAAAATTTTTCGTTAAAAATAATGACAGAATACACGCGCCTGCATACTTACCCTTGAACGCTGAACGCATATTCATTAGAGCTTTGTTGTACTGTAAATAATAATTTTGCAATTATTTAACAGAAAACAAGCAAATTCTGCATGGAGTTTCTGGGCAGTTCAAAGCTGGAGAAATTTCGGTAATAATGGGACCATCCGGAGCTGGCAAGACAACCTTACTCAACATTTTAGCCGGCTTCACGTAAGTAAATTAATTGAACAGATCCAATAAATGGAGAAAGTTGTTGGGAAATTAATTAAACAAGTTCAACGTACTAGCATCACGTTTGACCTCCATGCATGTTGCAAAATTTAATAAAAAAAATTTGCAAGAGGAATTGAGAAATAAAATTGTGCGGAGACACGAAAGACGGTGAATGACAGTGGCCTAGCTAGATGCTAATACATCATAATTGCTTAGTACTGATTTACAGCGCTTTGTTCTTTAATTGTTGTTTATCTACCAGCCACAGCCAAAATCTTAGAGTGCTAATAAAAAATTGTGAAAACGTTAATAGTCCCTCAAGGACAACTTTACTGATGTTTACGAAATCACTACAAGACGACTAAGCCGAAATTATCCTTTTAGTAGTCTTGCTTAACGCAATGGAAAGAATTTTCGTAGACGAAATAAGCTTTCTATTATTTTGGACTTAAGATGAAAAATGACACACACACTTTCTCGTCATAGTTTAAACTCGATTTTTACTTGTTGACTTAACATAGATTCTTTAGTTTGCCATTGATTATTTATAATTATTTACTATGACATAACGTTGCAGTCCTGAGTACTTTGACCTTAGTAGTGTGAAGCACTCTCGTTTTTAATTTCATTTATACAAACTTGTTTATGACCGTTATTTCCCACAATACTTTCACTGCAACGACCTTAAACGTAAAGATGATTTAATTATATCTCATTTAGAACCCGCGGCAGCAGCGGTGCTGTCAAACTCAACGATGTCGTGCGAGATCAGAGTCCACGATTCCGGAAACTATCAGCTTACATACCTCAGGATGAAGAACTCCGGATGGGTTTGACCGTACAGGAAGCCATGACCTTCGCTGCCCATCTGAAACTAGGATATACAGTTTCCACAGAGTATAAAAAACAACAGGTAAAAATACGATCATCTCAGAGGTGGAAATATTTTCGAGCCTTTCAATGCCAGCCAGCTTCCGCGTGTGTAAAAAAATTTCCATCGATCAAGAAGCAATTTCCTGCTTCATTTCCTAATCTACAGTCGACGATTTTTGTGACCTTTGTATCAACATCAGTACAACACTAAATTTGCGTCTAGAATTATCTGAAAATAAGGAAGTAGTGTCTTACAAGGTTATTTCTCGAGATTTTGATATCAGTATTCTTTGTATTTTTTCACATGTAAGGTGTAAGGTCACGATCGCTAGATTTGGTACAGACTTTCTAGATTGCTTATCGTGGTTAATTTAACTGAATTTCAAAATACGCTATGTCTAAATTTGCCGGATTGCAACAGATTTGTAAGAAGCTGAGTTCACTCGCTTGTGACTACAGCAGAAATTTTTACAGGTAATAGAACTTTTGGAAATACTGGGTTTAGAAAGCAGCCAGCATACCTTAACGGCACGTCTGTCAGGAGGTCAAAGGAAACGGTTAGCGGTAGCTCTAGAATTACTCAGTAATCCTCCGATTTTATACTTGGATGAACCTACCACGTAAGTTGCAATTAGCCACATTCATGTGTTTTTAATAGCATAAACGGTGTCGTAAAGTTATCGAAGAATTGCATTGCAATAAATTAAATTAATAGCGACAATTACTAGCTTTTCAATGCTAGAAATTATGTTTCAGGGGATTGGATAGCTTGTCGTGTACTCAATGCATCTACTTGTTGAAACGTTTGGCCCAGGAAGGTAGAACCATTATTTGCACAATTCATCAACCTTCGGCTTTAATTTTTGAAATGTTCGACAAACTGTATGCTCTCTCTGATGGTCGATGTATTTACGACGGAACTATAAAGGACCTGGTACCACACCTTTCTAATATTGGTTTGACCTGCCCGCCTTATCACAATCCTGCCGATTTCCGTAAGTAAGTTTCCATAAGTGGCGTCAAAATCTAACTCTATGGTCACAGTGATGGAAGTAGCCATTGGTGAATATGGTACAGACATAAACATGCTTGCAGAAGCAGCGAAAGTTAAACGTTTGGACTCGATCGGCGAAAGTCCCAAAGGTTAGTACTGCAGTGAAAAGACTACAACTTTCCCAATCGTAACAGTCGACTTCCTTCAATAAATTATTACTTCCGACGAATTAATTATATATGGAAAATTTTGGTACAAAAAATGTACATAAAAATAATTTCGGAGATTATGACCATGACTGTCAATTCAATTTTATGATCAAGTTCAATGACTTTCTATCTGTGTTTATTCATTATTATTTCTTCGTAGAGAAAGAGTCAATGTCTCGTAGTGTAATTGAACAAGATGAGGCGGAAGAGAAACCTATTTATGAGAAGTCGCCGCTACCCGCAGCGGTCGTGATGCAGTTTTTATTATTATACAAACGAAATTTGTTGACGACAAAAAGGGGTTACGTAAGTTCACGAAGTTGTTGATAACAAATTATGACATTGATTTACACGTTTCAGTTATATTTTATCAATCGACTTTTGGCACACGTGGCTATAGGAATCATTTTTGGATATCTTTACAAGGGCGTTGGAATGGGAGCAAACACGATTTTGGCAAACTATGTTTACCTTTATGGTTCACTGCTACTAAATGTTTACACTGGAAAAATGTCTGTTACCATATCCTGTAAGTTATATACACAGTCGTCCGTGATTTAAGTTAAGAGCAAAAATTTAGTTCCCTTAGAAATGAAAATACTGACCAGAGAACACTTTAATAGATGGTATAAGTTAACTCCTTATTTACTCTCTGTGATATTAATTGAGATTCCATTTCAAGTAAGCTATTCAGTTTTTGTAACTACAAATGATTTATACAATTTTTTTAGGTAATTTGTACCTTAACATATATTGCGATTAGTTATTGGCTGACGGCTCAGCCAGTTAATTTTCGCCTGTACCTCTTCGTACTCTTCTGTATATTATCGACTTTATGTGCACAGTCGTGGGGTTACTTCATTGGAGCTACAACCCCAATCAAAGTATGACAAACAAAATAAAATCGCTTCAGTCGTTAATTTTTTTGTTTTACAGGTAGCAGTATTTTTGGGTCCCGTAATCGCTTGTTTGTTTTCCGTTTTTGGATTCTGTATACGATATTTCGATACTCCTATTTTCTTCCGGTGGATGTTTCATGTCAGTTATTACAGAGCAGGATTTCAGGGAATTGTTTATTCCATCTATGGTCTCAATCGACAGAAGCTCGACTGTCCTGAAGAGGCCCTTTATTGTCACTATTCCGACCCAACAAATTTCTTGAAAGAAATGGATATTATGGACGTAGATTTGGTCTCAAACATTTCTGTGATAGTGGTGATATGGTGCTTAATGCATGCCGCTACTTATCTAACTCTATGGATTAAATTAAACAAACGCTGAACATTAGTTAATTTTAATGAATTGTATCACGCATTCATTAATTTATTTTAGAACCAAAGACTACCTTCCTAATGAGGTTTTAATGTGTGTGCTTGTGAAGCTAGTTTATGATTTGGTATTAATGACTTTTTTATGTCGTATTATTTTAAAGTATGATAGAGATTTTTAATTTATGATCATTTGTACACAGTTCAGTTTCAGCTAGTCACTTTTAGATTGTAATTTGGCGGTGTAAGTAAGCCACAGTTGCCAATAAGATATTTTTGTATGTAAAAATAGACTTAATTGTGATAGAATTTTATATTTTAATTACTTAGCGGATCAAAAAATTTTAACGACTTTTCAGTTATTCAAAGAGTTACTTGTAATAAAAAATCTTTTCTGTTTTTTTGTTCGTTATTACCTCGTATCACGTTACGTTATGTAGTTATAAAAAATTATTTTAATTTGTGGCACTGACCAGAAGATTATCTACAGACAGGCATCATCGTTACGGGTAATGTACTCAACTAATGATGTTATAATTGGGATTAATTAAATTGAAACAATAAGCAATTTACTTATCATGTTACTAATTTTTTTTTTAAGTATATAGGTAACTATGTCGTTATCATTTCATTTACGATAATGACCTATCCGATGTAGTAAAATAGTAAATTGCGATGATGTGTGTATCTCCACAGGTCATAATTTTTTTCAACAGTGATTATTATCGGAGTTATATGCAAATATATCATCTTCAGAAGTTAATATTTTGAATAATTATTTGTTAAAACGTTTCTTTGACACATTTCCGTATTTACTTAATACTTTGTTAAAATTAATTTGTGTCGAATAAATACTGCTTCGTGTGAGTAAACTATTTTATCTTGTTTTTTGTCACTCTTAGATTAATCTTTTACAAACAGGTTAAAGACATTGTTTCGGAAGTCAGAAGTAACAAAGGGTTTTATCATGGTATTAATTAGTTTGAATTTGACAAATTTGAAGTCAATTTCCGAATAATTAACAATAGTGTTTGGAGAAACTTGAAATAATTTACGAGACATTTATTTTTAGTTTTCATTATTGCTTGTATAATTACCAGTCCCTAAATATAAAACACGAATTTTCGTAAATCACGTCGCCGTTTGTATGCGTTGGTGGTAGTTTGGTCCAACTTGATATTAAGTAAGCTACCTTCACAAATAGACCTGTAAGCTACATGGTCAATTATTTACTTGTAATGATTATATGAAAATCGCTTGTTAACTAATTCCGCTTCACGCCATACGCAAGGTTAATTACATAACTCCAAATTCGCTATAAGGTTAGACGTGTTTTTTAAAACTAATATCCGCAAAAAGTTACCCTTTAGGAAGTGCGGTTTACCTTCAGCACAATCACCCCGGAATTAGTCAAGGTTTTGTTCCGTCTTACCACATGGTTCAAGTTCAAGTTTTCTCACTTTTCTGTAACTATTTCCGATCTTCAGTTTATGATAAATTGATAAAACAACACTACAGAGTGTTAACGTTTGTGACACAGGTGATAAGCAAATTCGTGGGTAGGGGTCGACTTATTTACACTTCTTTTGCAGATATCACGTTAGAAAATTGACAGTTTGGTGAAACTTTTTTTTCACATAGAATGTAAACGGCATGTCCTTCATAGAAGCAGAATTATTATTACAAAAATAAAGAACATAGATACTGATCCAGTCTGGGTATAAAAATTGTAAGATCATAAAAATGTGGTATAAAAAAAATAGTCGTGCTGTTCTGTATGAACACGCCGACTGACTACATAAGAAGAGACATGACTTCGCCCAATAAATTAGGAGTTCAAAAAGTGGAACCGCCATCCCATTACAATTTATTTTGTATAAGAATCACGTTGGTACTTATTACACAAAAAGAAATGAAGAACAATGTATGGATTGAACGTTTAAGCATGAACCAGTTTTTTGCAAGATTTAAAATTGTTTGATATATGTAGATGAACAAATTTAACTCAACTTTTAATCAAATAGATTGTCGTCTAGTCAAGTGATAATAATTTATCAACGGAATGTTGGCTGCTTTCTACTCGGATTATCGTCAGCGCAGACATTCAAATTAATCAAAGTAAAACTTGAACTAGTGACATATAGAGATGTTTTTATTCATCGGAAAATCAATTGGGTGTACCTAATAACGCTAGCGATCGAAAGATATGCAACAAAGCGTCTATACTTAACTGAAATCCATGTAGTTGTGTATGTTAATAAAAAGAGATTCCAATTTTGTTTATTAAGATATCAATAATTTATGTAGTCGTTATCGAAAATTCTTCCTCTGTGTGGGTAAGTTTCCCTGAATAAATAAAAATAGGACTGAAAATATCAAACCCGACTTAAAATTTACATTCCATGACCTACAAAGATTATGTTTTTGACCCACACTATGCGCATAAGAAAATCAGAATTTTAAAATCTAAACAAAATTCATATCTAAATAGTATAGTGATGTATAAGTGGATGAAGACATGCTGAAGATGATTTTTAACTTTATGATTAATAGTAGTTTTGGTAAAAAAACTCTCTGAATAGTAAACGAAAATTTAAAACAACGCAATTAACAATTCTCATGGTGATAATGCTAATAGTATTTAACGTCTAAATTATTATTAATTACATCGTGTTAAATTAACATAATAAAAACTGTTTGAATGCTGATGATAAGTAAAATACATACTTACTTACTTACATTTTTCCTGGTAACAGTAGGTAATACATTCACTCGGTGGTGTCAATTAATTAATTACGGTAATTTCATAATGACATAATCACTGTTAGTTAAGATTTTGACACAGCAAAATACAGTGATTAATAAGAAATATTTAAAACTGCATTAACAATAATTTGTTTTCCATTTAAACTTGATTTAATCGGATAGACAACACATTATTCAGTGCGATAATATGCGCACACGTGGACGATGAATGCTGTGTCTCAGGGTAGACACATACACACTTAATCACTAAAAAAGCAACAAATGTTGAGATCTTCTTTGTACGTGTAAACATGTGTCAACATTTTATATGTAAAACTGAGTTTATAATTTCATCAACGAGCAAATGTTCAACAAAAAAAGAATCGCATTCGACGTCACAGTCTGCCTCGCCGAGTATAATTTAAAGTAATATATGTAGTTGATTAGCGATTTTCAAATCTGAATTGTTGCCGTAAACATGAATGTGTTAGTTCTTTGGTTTTTATTGTTTTCCACAGTTCAGATTTTTGACTGTTGAAAGTTGTAATAGAATTTTACAGGCACGTATATGCATAAATGTTCATAGAAACCACGCAGACTTTAGTCTTTGTTAATCACGTCTGTGTCATTTATTGATTGATCTAAAGAGTTGGTCCATATTGAGGGAAACTACCTTGAAAATTAATTATTATCCATTAAATTCATGTTCTTACAGGTTTAAGAATTTGTTGCGACTTGAATTCGAGCATTTATTGTCGAAGTATGCTGAGTGTTTCCCAAGCCACCTTATTTTGATTTTGATCGTGTTGAACATGTGTTTTGTTTGTATGTGATATGGTTTCAGTTTGATGCAAATTCTTTGTTGTTTAAAAATTTTACTACATTGTGACGTAATGGAGATTTGTTGGCTTTGCATTTGCAGTGATTCATTTAATCATCATCACGACTTCCCGCCTTAAATTGACACTTGAAAAATAAATTGAAAAATTGAAAAATTCAAAATTTGGCCTTGGCTGTGATCGTCTAACAAAATGAAACCTACGTTGTGTGTTGTTTGAAAAATGGCGGGAAGACGTTCTTTCATAATACAAGTGAGCATACACTGCGTGCGAGTAGAGAGCGCAAGAAATAAGAGACAGAATTTTTGGGAGGGAGCTAAAAATCGCAGCCCTCTCTAGGAGAAAAAGAAGCTGCCCAAGGGGGGGGGGGCGAATCGCATTCACTTCTCAGCTCCAAAACCCCCTATGATTTATTCACCTACATATATGTAACACATCGCAAATGAAACACATAAACATATGAAAGAAAGAGACAACCGCGAGTTGACAATCAATGCAAAGATCTGAATATCACAAATTTAATAGAAACAAAGGAAAATCTGAATTAAAGTAACTGGATGCAAATACACAAGTTATTACAAGCGTGTGGCGTCAAATTTAAAATTATGGCAGTTAAAAAAAACACAACAAAAGTACCCATAGTTCTAGCACAAGCGGAGTTTAGGGCTACCGTGATTCTATCTATCGCAAGCCTACCGCAAAGCATCTCTCTATTACGGACGTGCCGTACGAGCAGGCCGTTACGGTCGCAGATCCGCAGTTGGGTCTCGACTATTGGACCAAGCCGTCAGCGTTACAACATCGCGACCGCCCCTGAATGCTATACAAACCTGCGCCTTTTGTGTAGATGGCGCGATAAATTTCACCGGCCCAATTAGGAACCGCGCATTTCGCTTCTGCCACCTATTTCAGTGTTATTTAATTCAATTCCACTTTAAATGTCCAATTTCCTATAACTTTGATATTAACAACAACTAAACAAGTGTCAAAGTTTCAAAAACAGCAATAAACAACAATTAAATTCGCCATACAATCTTGTGAAATTTTAAAAAACAAATAATTTTTATGTGAGATTAAAATTGGACATCAGATAATTTATATGATGGAAACATTCATCAACAAAATATTAACAAAATAAAGAGTTTACATTATGTCAAATTATGTCATGATCCAAGTGATTGGTTACTTAACAAACAAATTACTTTGAGAGTTTATAATACCGTGAACTAGTTACCCCAACAACACATAATAAATAAACACAAAAATATCCAGTCATCGTTGCGAGGAATAAGCGTCTCGGTGATGTAAATTTTAACGTTGCGAGAAAACGCCTCGGTGATGCAAATTTTAACGTTGCTAGGAAATGCCTCGGTGATGCAAATTTTAACGTTGCAAGGAAATGCCTCGTTGATGTAATTTTTAACGTTGCGAGGAGATATCTCGGTGATGTAATCAATCTTTAGCGTTGCGAGGACATGCTTCGGTGATGTAATCAATCTTTAGGGTTGCGAGGACATACCTTGGTGATGTAATCAATCTTTAACGTTGCGAGGAAATGCCTCGGTGGTGTGATGATAACGATGATAATAACGATGATAACTGCCTAAGGGATGAAATTATTGTATCAGCCCCACCTGTTCACAGTATGAATTAGTTAATTTAACTGCCGTAAATGAACTATTAGCAATCTTGTGTGAAGAATTAAGAAGTGTTATAATGTAACACTTACGTATATGCATCCAAAAACCTCATTCGTAATTAAAAAAACAAAGGTTTTATCCTGACTAAGTGAAGTTCATGAAATCTTCAAGCAAGTGGTTTATTTAAATAATCCTGATTGTTAAGTTGTGTTAACACTAGTTGACGATTAAACTCGTAATATGAACTGTGAATTTACAAACAATGAATCAAATTTACACGTGTTAGCGTCGATTAAAAAGTCGCATTTTTCCGACTAAAAAGCCGGAAGAATTCGCTACACGTGTTGGGGAAAACTGGGCGTCGTCGGCTTTACGATTGATTGTCGTTAAACAAAGGCTTCCTCCCTTTTGTTAACTACCAAGCGAACTAAACTAATTTAACTACACTCACGAACCAAAACCCACAATGACCTTTACCATGCTTTCAACATGTCGGTCTTTTCTAGCAAGCCGCCCTCTCATAACCAACCCTATAACTAAAACTCCCTAGCAAGCTACCAACTATCAGGAAAAGAACTAAACGTGTACAAGGCCTATGTTTAACGATTTTTTTGTTTGAATTTTTTTCTCAAATTCAAATTATTCAAATGTGATTTCGCGCCGCTGTTTGATTCAGTTTGATTCAAATCTGGTCACGACAAGATGTTGACGCGGACAGTATTCGAAATTTGTTTAAAATGACAATAACAAAGTGAATTATTTAAAGTTTAGGGTTCCATTCTTTGTAAACTATATAGCAGTTTAAAGCGAAATTTTGACTTTTTCGTGGTTTTTAAAAATTTGTCTAATTTCGGTGGGATGTTTGGGTTAACACGTTATATTGGACATTGCAAAATATACGAGGATCAAATTGCTTATTCAACCAAACAGTAATAGACCAACAACTATTTTTTATATTTACATAAGTCAGTTTCTGGTCATTATTTATATAGTTTCTTTTCCAATAAACTTCCAAATTTAAGGTATACAAGTTTCGAAGGCTATTATATTTTAAGTTTTTTTTTTCCAAAAAACGGTGTGATACTGTAGTGGTTTTCGTACGCTATCCTTGCAACTATGCAAGTAGCGTAACGTTAATTTAAAGTACTGGCATAGGCAATTTACAATACGGAGGAGTATCTGGGCAACATATACACATACCATATGTTTTCTTCGCTATAAAAGAAGCGTCTTTCTATTTTTTGATCGTTTAGTTTATGTAATCGTGAAAAAAAATTGCGAAGCTATACTCAAATGTACTTTTAGCTTTTTCTGTGATTGTTTTGCGTAAACAACATAAATAACGTTTTTTTGTTTTTTTTTTCAAAAAATTGACATTTTGCCTACATAAGAACAACACAAAAATGTTTTCACCATTACCAGAAAAATAAAACTTTGCACGAGTAAAAAATAATTTTTAATTGTTTATTAACTATTTTCCCGCGAGTCTTGGTGTGGGTTAGTGCGGACAAAATATTAAGTTTGTGGCTATTTTGTGCAAGTCGTTGGCAATAAAACCTAAAATGATGACGTAGATTTTTTAGGGCTCACGTAAGTGTTAAAAAAAACAAGTAAATGTAGGGTAGGTATATAATCATATACAGAATCTATATTAAAAAAAAGGAAGAAAAAGATCCCGTCAACACGAAGGTTAATTGTTCCATGATTCGCTATCCTGTTGTACTTCCTCAATTTGTTTGCGTCAAAATAATAACAAAAGTGGATCAGACTGCATTACGTTAATTATCCGTAGTTCGAATGTATTTGTTATATTATCGTTACACAATTGTCTGAAAAACAATAAAAATGACAAATAATGCCTTCGGTACTTCCTTTCTATTTTATTTTATCTAAAGTCCGTGAAATATACAGTTTAAATGCTAAATTAGCAATTTTCATTTGTAGGCTTTAACTACAATGATTTATCTACGTACGTCTGCTGTTGTGTCATTCTCCAGAGTTTACAGTTCTCACGAATGAATTTACTTATTTGACTTCTTGGCCTCATCAACCTTGTTGTAGACAGATTATTAAGTCATTTAATCAGAACGATCAGTAAAATTTCGGTTTGCAATGAGTTTGGAGTAAATTTTGTCGACATGAAAGTTCTTTTTGTGTTAACGTTACCTGACATACACTAACCTAAACAGCGTACACTAATGTAGTAAACTAAGGGTGTGTGCATACTCTGGGGAAGCATCGGAGGTATCGCTTCCTTTAAATTCATCTTCAACATTGATTGTATAACGCTATGTCAAAAAAAAAAAAATTAAAACAAAACTTTCAAAACAAATTTGTATCATCAGAAGATGGTAAAATATACTTACCACAATCGTTATCGATATGTGAAGGTACATGCAGTGGGTTGATATGATTTTGAAGTTTCTTATAGTCGTTTTAAAAGTTCATTGTAAGACGAAATAAATGTTCACTAGGTCAAATTTATTCAAGTAAACTAAGTATTCAAACGAGTAGTTGAAGTATTTTGGCGTTAGCTTTTTTTGTTTTTGCCTTTTAGTTTCTTTTTGTTGTTTGTTTGTATGTCATTAGGTACACTCTTATTCGTGCTTAAGTCGAACTACAGCTTTTTACGATGTTATTGTATTATTGTTTCTTGACCGCTACAATAGAAGTAATTTATTAGAAAATATAGGAACACAAAGTTTCTCGTAATAAATCGATTATAAACTCATTTTCAGCAATAACTACGCACATCTAGATAAGAGTATAAGAGGTGCGAAGCAATCGACATGTGTCACTAACACCTTCTAAAGTAGCAGTGGAAAATGTGTCAATGAAGTGCAAAAAACCAAGTTTATTAGGATTTCTGAAGCAGTAGCGAAAGTCCTAAATTGTATACCGGACATACCTTTCGAGCATCGTCCGCAGATGTTCTTAGGTAATCGGATCAAAATTTGTTAATAACTAAAAAAATATGGTAGATGGAAGCTGTTAGCAGTCGCAGACGACCACACAGATGAATCGGTCACCCAAAGAAAAAAATTAAATAACAAAGCATTAAGTAATTTTGTTTGTTTGTCATTGGTAATTGGACCAAGAACAGTTGTAACAGGATTTAGAAAGTTTCATTAATAAATCTGCAGGAACTTTCACACAAACTTCAACATAGTCTGAAAAATGGAATTTGTTTAGTGCACACTTAACAAGTTGTCATTTTGGTATTGCTAGAAGTGTACAAATCAATAACACATGCTTACAACAGTAATTTTAATATTTATTAAAGCGGTGAAAAGTCGACCGTAAAATACGCCCAACCAGACACCATCAAAACTTACAAATCGATAACTATAATAAAAGTTCACGTTCATGGAACTAAAATATTTAAACTTACGAGGGAAAACTTTTTTAGTTCCATAGGGAAAAACGTGAGTTTTCCTCAACTAACGGTATATAACAAATATTACGAGTTCATACCGGTTAAAAAAAACAATTATTTTTATTGTAGCAAAAAATAAACCATTATTTATTACAGTTATTAGCGCCATTTATTAGCCGTCTATTGCGTGTGCCGAAAATTCAGGTGTTTTTAGACTACTAAGAAGTAAGAAATCTAATATCGTAATAGTTCGAATGACTCACTCCAAATGGCGCCATTATAAATTGTTTTTTGTTGAGCATGCTCGATTAACAGATATTTATCATTTTCTACACACACTTGTAACCAATGCAACCCCCAATTGTGTGAGTAAAGATGATATTTTGAAAAAAAAATCAAAATTGTGTAACATTTAACTTTTAAACTGCAAAACCGAATGCCCTGAAATCTTAGAAACGTTATAAAGTTATCGTAAGTATGGTAAATCATTAGCCCAAATTTATCCGTTTAATCCCTTCCAAAAATTGATGACGTATTCTCAAAAATTTTAAAAATTAGTTTAATAATAATTGATGATATTTAACTTAGTCACAATCTGACACAAAGGATAACCTTAAATAGGTGACAACCCAATCGATATGAAGAATCTTAGTCGTTCTCAAGAACCCTTTTAGCTTACCAATGTTGATTACCATCCTCCTGGTTATTAGATTTCCACGGTTTGCTGCGGACTAAAAAGGTCGTGAATACATTATACTCATGAATTTTCCCAATCAAACACATTGTGCTGACTATAGTTTGTTTATTAAACAATGTGGTTGCAATGTGCAGTGGTTGTTATGGTGGACTGAATAATTGCTATATTCGGTTGAACTACCACCCCACAGTTGAATTAATGCTGTAATTCTAATTCAAATTTCACTCGTTATGTGGTTAGAGTTGGCTTAAATTTGCATTTGGATTCGTGCTTTCCTGACCAAAACTAGAATCAGTTTGCACCAGCTAAGCAATAAAAGTATTACATGTATTACGTTTGAAATAAATATATCTTAAAAAAAACTTTCAATTCAATGTAACTGGTCAAAACTTTGATGTTGTTCTGTCAAAGAATTATTACACAAATCTACATATATTAAGAAGTTTTTAAAAGTTCCAGCCACCCTGTCTGACCGTCTCGTCCTAAGTGAACTGTGTAAATTCCAAATGCCAAATTTATTTAAGAAGTGTTTCGTTTCAAAATGCGTTCAGAACGAAATTTGGAGTATTCCGGGAAAAAATTTATCAGAAAATAGCTTTATCAGAAAGGAAATAAAATATTGTTTCAATAATAATGATAAAAATAACTATGTACGTGCTGTAATTTAGCGTGTCAATGTTAGAGAGTGACGAACTCATGTACACATGTGCTTTACCTAAACGCGAATTGTTAAATGTGATAAGTTCAACTGATAATCTGTAATTATGATAAACTTACATAATAGGGTTTGTTCGCATGTTTAACCATGTAGTTATCAATACTCGTAAAACTGGAGGTAATTACTAAAAAGATGAGTAAAATGAATCAGATTATTGAGTCACTCAATCAAGTTCTACAAATACATGGATTAACATCAAATTTCTGTTATAGATGAACAGCATTTAAACATTGAGATAATAGCAGTAATGGTGGTGTGACTCACAATAATTATATACTAACAACGTGAACCATAATAATTTTTAATGATTCCGTCGTTATAACATAAATAATTTCTCCTCAAAATTCCAAGAGAATAGTGTCAGTTTCCTTATCGAATCCGTCAAAATCTGGAAAATTCAGGTAAAAGGATTTTGAAATAACACAAGAGAAATATAAGAGAAACAACATTAATATTTTCTTCTCAATATTGATAGTTCAACCAAAATATTCTCTCCTTTTTTGGGAAAAATGCTGTCTGAATAAGAATCAGCATAGTAAGTAGTTATATAAAAAGTATTGGAAGACTTCACAGTACATAAACAAAGTCATTTTGCTCAACTGAATGAAAAGATCGTTAACTGCGCAATATTTATCAAAAATAAATACTGCAGATTTGCATCACGTTTTCATGCAATGAAAAATAAACAAAGATAATTTAATCAGAAGATACTTCCTAGCGATAAAGATGTTCCGAGTAGAGCTGGATTGAAATACATAGTAAATTAGAGTACCGGTGAAATTGGCTAGACGTCAAAGGCTGCAAATGTAATAAGGCTACATAGATATTACTCGAATGTGTCTATCAATATTTGATAGTTACGGAAAGTCTCTACAATTTATTAATCCTGGAAGAACAAACTTAAGTGTGGAAAGCACTCTGCGTGGAATTACTTGTGGAAGACGGGGTCAAGTTATCAAAAAGAGATAAAATTGATGGAGTATCAACCTATCAACGAAGGACCAGATGTGTACGCAGTCTTTGTTTTGATGTATTTATTGCAAACATTATGTAAGATAAAATTATGTGCAGCAGATCACTGATACTAGGTTTATTAATGAAATACTTTTTATTTCTTTTTGCAGATTTTGCACTGTCTCATTAAAAAGGCGACGTCACATATCGTCTGTAATGACACCTCAGCACTGGGATGTTATATAAGATCTGTTGTTGTGTTTAATTTGTTACTTGTTAAAGATTTGAATTATCTTCGTTGGTGTTTCATTCAAGAAGAAAATTTATGATATACAAGTGGAAAAGGTAATAATGTCGTCAGAGAAGCTGAGAACTGTCAGCAATCGTTTTTTTTTAAGGAGAATTATCTTAATATTCACCACTATCATCTGAAGTAAGCGGTGCCGGAAATCACAGAGAACATTTATAAGAGTTAAGACTAGATGAAGGAACTTCCCGGAATAATGTTCTTTATTTCCATAAGCCTGCATTTTCGCATCGTCACGTCGTGCAATGAATAAGAATTTTTACAAGTTTCAAGTACACTTATTTCAACATTGTAGACTAAATATTGTCTGTTGTAACACTGTTTCGCCCAAAAAATACAGTTTTTTTTAATACAGTAGTTCCAGACCTGAACGTGTTTTGTTTACGAGAAAAATTGTGGAGAGAAATACTAACACTTTTATTACAAGTTGTTCACAAACTTCAAACATTGTCAGTTTATTCAAGTCATTAAATAGGAGAACTGTTACAATTTGTCCTTAGTATCTCAGTAATTCATTAAAGACAAAAAAAGTTAGTGACAAAAGTTCCTTGAGAAACATACATAAAAATATATAATATACAGAATGTTTTGTTTCTGAGGCATAGCACTAACTGTTTTTTTTTTACAGAACAATCTATATATTTTTATATATTCTCATTAGCCCAGGTTTTAAAAACGTAATTTATTTTTAAAAAACCGATACGACGTTGTCAAGTTAATCCAATTTTCTTGAATTTTTAAAATTTTTAACAAAGAAATGGTTCACAAAATAAATAGCTATAATTTTATTTTTAAAAAGTTTTACGCGGAGAGAAACAGAAGTATGTACTCATTTTGCTGTGGTCTTAATTAAACTAAATTTTAATATACAGAGTGTTTATAAAAAATATACTACTGATTTTGTGAAATTTTTCATGTGCTGCTGTTACCAAACCTGATCCAAAGGCTTGGCACTATGTCACTTTGACGTGGTCAATAAAGTTAAGTTATGACAATATAATAGTAATCAACAACAAATTTTTATTGAAATTAAGTTTCACTCTAATTGTGTCAATTTTGACAATATAAGAAGTAAGTAATTTCAAGCAAAATTTGTTCATACCAAGTGAAACAGTACTTGTTTATCAGGCTGTATATTATCAGTACATGCTTAATTTCGAACTTTTATGTTTATATATGGAAAGAATTCGACCACTGGTTGCACAATATGCGGCGGTGGTAGATAAGAAGTATGGATTTGTGTTAAGAGGAAATATGATTAGATTTATTTTGTCTGCTGAAAGTAGAGAACAGTTATTATTTTTCTATTATTACATATGAGGGGGCGTAGCGTGTAGTTTTAATTAGGTAACCTATTATGATTTTTTTCTGATCCTTTTCATTGCTAAGAAATATCCAAGCATTTTAAAAGTAAACCGTGGTTATAAGGCCTACAGGAAGCGATCAATAGTGTTATGTGAAAATGTACAGTGTATTCCATTACAAAAAAAACCTAAAATATATTACTGCTTTACGGCTTAAAAATAGAACACTCTGTTTAATTGAACATAAGAACAGCAAAACTTCAGTTTTTAACTTTTTGTTTTGTTTCTAATAATAATTAATGAGGTATTTAAGACCGCGCTTAGTGACGCACCACTGTGGTCAGATTCATGCTAAACAATTTGTAAGTTTTTTGTAATGTTATAAAGTGAAAAAATCCATGGATAAAGCAGGGGCGGCTGGTGCCAGGGGGCACAAGGGCACGTGTTGCCCCAAAATTACAACGTCTACAAACACACTTAACATTGTCAAAATAGTAGTTTTCAATATTTAAAAAAATATCTGGAAGTTTATGTCATAATTAATTATCAAAACTATTTTTTAAAAAGAAAAAGAATAAAAATCTTGTGTCTTAGACATCAGCGAAGACCAAATCATGACTCATTTAGACGTTTTGTTTACCCCGTTGGCATGGAAACCGCTAATTTAGTCTCTGTATTTGGCTGGAATCGGGGCACGTTTGGACAGTTTGAATGTCAGTAATTCAACTACAGGAGTTTGTTTCATTCTGCGCGAGTTAAACTGATTTTAAATAAAAGTAATAAATTTAGTTGAATATTTAATAAAAACTCGTCCTCTGTCTTACGACGATAAAATTGTAGTGAAAAGTTTAGGGAGAGCTACCCCTAATTTATTGATAAAAAAAGTATTCATGGCAGAAGGAGGGACTTTCATAGATACTTTAATAGATAGGCATAACACGTATGATAAATTTCTATGGATGTGCGGTTGTGAAAAAAATAATAAACTGTTTTGTTTTGTGTGTCTCCTCGGTAATGAGTTAAAACCATCGCCCTGGATTAATACTGGCGTTGATGATCTACGACACCTAAAGAAAAGAGCAACAAAACATGAACGAAGTGCGAATCATTTGCATCATTTAGTAGATTACAATCTTCTTGGTAAGACGGATATTCGGAAACAACCAGACACCTATATTAACAATATTCGGACACAATAAATAAAATTACATTCTAATGATAAGATTAAGATTATTGTGTACGCATTGTGACTTGTATTTTTATAAATTCTTAAATTTTGTGAAAAAATCAGACGTTTCAACATCACATCAACATAAAAGGCAAAAAGGTATATGGACAAATAGTTTATTAAATTTATTGAATGCATTTTTGTATTTATTTCCGTCATACAATTTCGTCTATTAATTGGTAATAACGGCCTGGTTTATATCTTCATATTTAACTCATCAATCAAATTCTGTCCCCCCGTTTCAAAAGGTTACGAGCCGCCACTGGGAAAAAGACAAGATTCCTCCAAATTTATTTGTATAATGAAAGTGATTTCGACCAAAGGATTTTTTATATTATTTTTTCGTTGCTCCATAAATGGTCCTGAACAATGTGTCATAGAGTTGCTGCGCCATTTTTTTTAACATCCTGTATATACACATTTTATAAAAAACGACTGTTGTTTCGCTTTAACTAGCTTCTCAAAATTTAAAAGTGAAAAAATAGCGGTTCCATATATTGATAATTTGGTCAGAACTTTCCCCGCCCATGAAATGCAAACACACACATCGAGTTTCTGATAGGAGTTACTATAGTTGGTCCTGTAAATTTTATAACGGACACGTCTATATATTTAAATAAAAAATATATCCGTCTTCTGACAATTTTGGGAAAAATTGATAAACCATTTTTGATTTTGTCATTAAACTAAATGATTAATTCGTTCATTTTTTAAACATCCTGTATAAAAAATGTAAATAATAAAAACCTTAAAGTTCTTTTATAACAAAGTTGTATTTGACGACATTTTATGATGACGCCATTGATTTTCTGAAGGGAATAAATACACAATTTTTAAGAGTTGTCTGTACTCAATAAATGTTAGTATTTGTTAAAGTTAAAAAAAAACCTTTTCATGAACCTTATAATTAATAGGAAAAAATATGGATACTTATTAAATCACAAATAAAGGCCATATCACACAAATTTCAAGCCACATACAATTAACAAAATTTTGAGATGACATCATCAAATGGATGAACAGATGAATTCTGATTAGTGATTTAACCATGTTTACGAAAATATTAAAAAGTGTGCAAAATTTTTACATTATAAAGCGAATTTACGTAGGCAAATTTTGGTTAGTGTTTCATCAATTATCACTTCCACGATTTTCTTAAAATACATACGTATAAAATTTCGTATTGATTAATCCAGTAATTTCGGAAATGATTATTATTATTATACTTATGTAATAAAATTGTCAACAACAGAAAGGTCAACCTACTTTTTCATTTTCGACAAGCTATGAAGTGTGGAGAAAACATGAAATTAGTTATTCTCCAAATGGACCTTAGTACAATACTGCTCTACCTTACACTCGAGACGTAAAAAAATATATCTTGGATTTAAAAGTTGAACAAATGTAAAAAGATACACGTTTTCCTCAGCGCGGTCTTGAGAGTCCTAATTTAATCATTTTATTAAACTGTTGCCTCAGTTATAAGTTTAAGAACATCCCAAAGTAATAAGGAGCGTCCTACTTTACAAAGTCGATTTGTTTGAATTGTCCCAAATAGTCATATTAATCATTCGTAACAATATCTAACCTTACACATGTTCTCAGTAGTAATGAAACTTTTAGCAGACTGATAAGACACAAAGTTCGAACATCCATCATCTATACAAAACAGCTCACTTTTCTCTGCTACCTTGTCGCCAAAATTTAGGATGTGGTTTCCCGGATTTTCACCACACCTGTACACTCGTGTGGTTGCACCTATCATTATCCAGATAAGCCGAGTTTTCCGAAATTGTTAATACCCGACAATGAATGATCAAATTAATAAACTTTATCGTATATTACTGATAAGACAATGGCTTGTTTTCCTGAGTCGGCGTAAAATAGGTAGATAATCAGATAACGTAGCCTAGTCGAGTCGACCGGTGTAACTAAATCGACATCACCGAAGATCCAATTTACGCCTAAACCCTCGCGCTTACTCATCCAGAAGACACCGGGCAGACGTCCGAATGTTGATAACAAAGAGAACAAAAGAAGAGAGTGGGGCGATAGCGTGATAGTGGTGAAAATCGTCGCGCAGTTGCCACCGCAGAGCCGAGAGCTCTGGATGTGCTGCTATGGAGTCGAGGGCTACGACCACGCCGTCGTCGCTGCAGCAGAAATTCTTGAAACGACCGGACTCGCTTCAACTGGAGCTACTGCCTATTCCTGAGAACGGGCCTTTGTCTAAGTTCAGTCAAGATAACAACGAATTAGTGCACGTGGGCTTTAGGGATGTCACGTATACTATCAAGGAGGGCTTCTTCAAAAGAAGTAAGTAATTATGATTTTAGATTAAAATAAAATCAGGTGGTGGATAAACCTGTCATCTGCATTTATAGTGTCGTCTTCGTGGTGTTTGAATCCTGTTTTCAGTGCACAAAGGCCTTTGTGTGTCAAAACATTTTTTGGCGCCCCGTTGCATGTAATAGTTTCATTAATTTTTTCAGCAGAATGCGCGGATCAATGGAGAGGTTTATAGTAGTTTTAAAATTCACCCCTTTATTTAAATGGAAAATTAGGAATTGTGATCAATTTGATTACGTACTTAGTTACTTAAATGAAAAGGGTTTAAGTTTTTCAAGATTTGACTAGTTGTAGTACTACAACGGGGTGCTTTTTTATGTGTTAACCTTGTAAATTTGGACTTGGATTTGATCCAAATAAGTTGGGGAAAGTTACGATAGCGACGTCGTAAAAAAATATTTTATGTAATCTTATCTAACAACTTGGATGTTTCTTACAACCATCCAAAATGTAAAATGACAACTGAGAATAAACGTTTCTAGGAGTTGTAGGATTTATATTTTTTAGTTTCGAATTAAAAGCGAATCTGTTGAAAAAGGTGGGAAACAAATTTTTAAAATAAAAATAAGTATGTGTGAAGTTAGGAGCAATCATCAATTGTATCAATTGTGTTATACAAATATTACATTAATAAGTACCAAACCCGATATAGCAACTAACCAACAAGTTATAGCTATAAGTTTTTTCAAACTCTGTCCACAACAGTTTTTCCTAAATTTTTTATAAATTCTTTAAGTAGTTTATTACGTATCGTTTTAGATTTATTTATATTGTTCGACTGAGTTTTTTTCCTTCCGTACACTGTGCCATGCGTGCCCTAAAACGCTCAATTACGGCTGCTTTGGGAACATTTATAACCAAAAATTTACTCTTGCCGAAAAGACACTAATTCTGTTCAAACATGATCGAAATGATTCTTACGGTTTTTGAAGCAACTTATGTGGAATATTTATGTAAACAACTGATTGTGTCTCTAATATGATAAATAGTTGAAACAGTTTTCTTTGTTTCTTTCTATATATGTGATTTAAATAAAAGTGCATTTTTTTTTAAGAATTGTTCACTTTTTGTATTCCCATTCTAAATTGGTTTAACCAATCACAAATACCTATATTGACACAGTTAGATGAATATAGCCTTGTCTTCACTTTACACCATCCCTCATGCAAACTTATTTAGGCAAATGCCATAGGAGACACAAACTTTCCAAATGATATGATTTCATTCATTTTTGAACTACGTTATTTTTTATGTTTTAAATTCCCATTCGACTAGGACCGTTTTCTAGTATTTTTTGTAAGTAACTTTTTGAAAATCAATAGGTCAAAAGGATCCTGTTAAAAGCTCCTTTATGATTATATCTGGGAAGTCCCTGTGGCAAAGACTAGTCTGAAAAAATAGTTTTAGCGGTTTCTGGCTGTTAAATGCCTGTTTACTTTTATAAAAGTTGGCTGGTAGGAAAGCCATAACTGTATCCTGTATGTAAAATCGGTAGGGTAATATATTACCTTACCGAAATGTCAATTGTCAACATTTGGCAAGGAATTGAAAAGCAGTGAATGTGAAAAACAATAAATGTAAGTAACTTTACCGGTTTTATTCAAACTGTTTAATGGTTGACTGACTGCATTTTTAATATTTTCGGGCAATACGTCGCCTAAATCCATCATTTCCTAATTCTGTTCACAACATTTTTTTGAATAAACATCAAAATGTAACTATGACATACAAACGTGATCAACCAAATTTATTTGTTTTTTAATTAATTTTTGGATTAATGGATTAAAATGGACAGAAACCGATAAAATCTTGAACACACCACGGATGTAGAGGGTGCACTCTTTACATTCTAGGTATGTTAACAGTTATTAGAATTTTTCTAACATTAGTATTCATCTGTGCATACTCTTTTCTTTTATCATAAGCTTAGGTAATTGTTGTAGTTTATTCCCTATTATTCAAAGTCCATTTTTTAATTATCCATAAGACATAACATAATAGTTGTCTTAAATATACAAAAACAAATTCTCTGTAGTTAAATTGATATTCATCACGTTAAAACCTTAGAAGGTTAATTTTACAAAACCTTCCAAACAACGTGAGCAACCGCGAACAACAGTAGGTACTAATAAATTTATTGAGAAAACAATGAAAGAAATTTTGTGGTTCAATGAAATTTTTGTTAGCGATGGTAGTATATATTATCTATTGCAGTCGTGGCCTACAATTTCGGGAATTCTTAATAACAATTACTACTTTTTCTAGGTTTCCTCAGTTAGATATACGAGTTCTCCTTGATGCTAAAATGCTTTAAAAATTAAAAATGACTGTTCAGCATCACAATCTTCGTGATGATTTTCATCAGATAAGCCCTGAATTGCATTAAACGCCACTGAGGTTGAGGCTGCACAGTCAGGCAGCCAATTTTATCGCCTGACGTCTCGCCGTCGTTTTTAATATTTGTCTGATTGATTCCCCATCAGTTCGGCTGTGCCTAATTCTGATCATCAATCACTATTTCTTAACATATAAAAGGGGATTTGAAAATAGGTTTTAAAGGAGAAAAAGGCTTCAAAAAGAGACAAAATAGACACTTGATGCGATAACTTTTTTAGTCATTCAGTGGTACTATTTTTTTCACTAGTAGCCTAGAAACATACAATTATAGACTTGTTCAGAGGCATGAAGTTGATCATTATAAACCAAGGTCTAGAAAAAAAATTGAAGTTGTGTAATACTTGACAAACGAAAATTGATAATTATCAGATTTTTGAAATGCCAGTGATGTTGTTACTTTTAATAAATAGAAATTTGAAATCTGTGTTTTGTAGTGTGCTACATGCTTTACAATAACTCTCGACACTTCGCGTTTCGGGCTATAATCTACGTTCGGTCACTTTGGTCTATAATGTTTCACTACCTTGGCGTATGATGTACTATTTTTTACTTCCCGAGCGTAAGCTAAGGAAGTATTGTAATAGAGACCATCCGGAGACTGGCTAATTTAATGTTTTCTTGATGTTTGCTGACTCCGAAAACAATTCCACGTTCTGACAACAGAATAAAACACCGTTTTGAACTGACCTTAAGTCCGAAAACATCTCAGGTCAACTTAAAAAGACAACGGACATCACGAGTGTTCCTCAACTGATGGTTTTTATGTTCGATACCAAAGAGAGGATGATTCTTCTGAAAATATTCTATTTTGTTTGCCTCAGGAAACAACAAGAGAAGAAGACCTTTTACAGGCTAGACGAGTTTATGAAAAAACACGATCTCAATTGGAAGAAATGTTTGGCTAAAAGCACAGACGGGGTAGTTATTGAGGGCTTCTTGGGAGAATTTAATAGAAAAATCCTGAGGTCATTACTGTCCACTATTTTTTACACAGAGAAAACTTGGCTTCCCAACGATTGCAGCCACAATTAAATTCTGTAGACGCTGTAGTAAATTTTATAAAAGATCGATCGTTGAATTCGGGCATTTTTCACAACTAATGCGAAGAAATGGGATCAGCACACCAAAAGCTGAAGACGCGTTATTGAGTTGAGTGAAATTGAATTATTTTTAAAAGATAGGGGATACAATCTAGCTGAAAAATGTATGGATCACAGTTGATTGGCACATTTATCTTACTCAAGTGGCATACTCGGGCATTTAAATGAGTTGAATACAGAAATGAAGGGTACGAATTGGTTGACATCAGAGCAAAGATTTCTGCGTTCAAATGAAATTTGATTTTTGGAAAGATAAATTGCAGTGATAGTGAATTGCTTCTTTTCCGGATCTAAGCCTTTTTTGGAGAATTCAGAACAAGCTTCTTTGTTAGGTATTTAAGGTATCATTGTTGCGCACATTGTTGGGTTCGTAATCCATTTATTATTGATGTCAAAGAAATTGAAGAAGATATACCTGGATTTTAAGAAGAGCTCTGTTATCTCCAAGAAAATCTAGCAGGTACAGAAAGAACGATTTCAGCAGTTGCCACTTGCACAATTCTGGACCAGTTAAAAAACTAACACACTTCTTAATTTTCAAACAAGGTCGTCCGAAAAGAGATTTGAGAAATCCTGGTGACAAAACGCTAACCAAATTTTTGTCTAATCATCCTCATCAACAATGTGATGAAGTCCTTTCAATGTTATGCATAGTAAATATTGTTCCAATTTATGAGCTAACGTATTCCTATACTTGTGGTTTATGAATTTAGACATCCCGATTTCTGGAAAAAAACATCAAAATTATGTAACAACATTTTACTATTTAATTTTGAAATGAACTGAAGGCGCCAAAATCATACGAACAGTTTATTAAACACCAAAGGGTAAAAATCCCAAATGCCTCACTCCTCTGAAAAAGTCAAAGCGTTATTTAAATTCTTCCCTTAATTATAAAATTTTCGCCTTTTTACTTGCATGGTAGTCGAGTCCGTCAGGCGACTCTTTACTTTTACGTTTTCTCCACCATTCATGACCCCTACAGTACGAAGAAATCGGTCTCCCGTTTCCGTCTGCCTGTCCGTCTGTCTGTCTGCCGTCCCGGATTTTTAATAGATAGATAATCTCCAAAAGTACTGGGTGGATTGTTGTCAAATTTTGTATTTATATTGGGAATATTATGTAGATGGTAAAACGCTATCCAAAATGTGTCTGGTCATCCCTACAAATAATGTGATGACGTCACTTCAAAATTGCACATAGGTAAATGGGTTTTAAATTGCATGAAATAACATAGTCCTAATTTATGACTCCGTATTGAGTTTTTACCCGAAACGTCCAGATTTTTGGAAAACAATCAAAATTGTAAAACAACATTTTGCAATTTAATTTTGAATCTGGAAAACCGAATGCTTTGAAATCTTGCAGATGTTTTAAAGTTATGTTCAGCATGAACATTTTTTTATCAAAATATATTTACTCATCCCGCCGAATAAATCCTACCTAAATTGTAGAAAATATGATGAGTCTGTACTTGTGATTTATCATTCCATTCATATTTTTTGGATTTGCATATATAAAAAAATTAATGAATGCGTGAATTTATTTTATTGATTTAATCAGGAACCACAAAACCGAATGCTTTGAAATCTGAGATATTTTAAATTTATCATAAGCATGGTAAATTTTGAAAAAAAAGGATTTGCTCATTCCCCCTAAAAAATTGATGACGTCACCTACAAATGTTGCTGAACAAATCCTATCTTAAATGTGCAAAGTATGATGAGTCTAATAGTCTATACTTGTTATTTATCACTGCATTCATATTTTTTAGATTTGCTTGTTCATGAATGAGTTAATTTATTTTATTGACCCCGTTTTCCCGGAAAATGTTGGGAATACAACACTGTTATTTTTAGTATTACACTGTACCTATCCAAGTTGATATATGTGTCCTTGCAAAAATGTTGATGAGGTCATCACAAAATTGTGTAAAGAAAAAACTCAACTCGAAAATGCTGGATTTGCTTCATTGTACTTCAGGATCGAGGGAAGTTCTGTCAAAACTACTTTCGACCAATTTTTTTTAAATGGAAAACTTAAACATTTTCTACTTTTCTTAGTTTTCCAATTACAGTAAATCGTGAAAATAGTGTTTTTCGTCTTTAGACAAATAACATATCTACGGTATTTCATATTTAAATACTCGCCTCGCAATACAGCGGAATCTCGATCTTTGTATAAAATTTAGGTATGCATAAAGTTTTATTCTTTATTTATTCGAAAAATGATTGTTATTGAACTAATAACTGGATCCACTAAAAACTATTGGGGTTGATATTCAAAATGAGAACAAATTGATATTAATTTAACTGTTACTTTCCAAATTTAAGCACAAAATGTATAAGTTTCCATTTACCTTAATACTACAACTAAAAAATAAACTTGCAAAGTATTGTATCTATGAAACGTTAAAATATTCTCCTATAAATGAAATATTTTTACCACAATTCAAGACTACCTTTCGTCATTTTACGGAAAAATCTGGAATCTGGTCAGATAATTTTCACTTTTTTGCTAGACAACAATAGACAGTAAATTTGTTTTTAACTAAATAAAAACACTCAATAGAATGTCTGATTAATACTTACGCAACACTGATAAATAAATCTATTGTTTACCTAGATCATTTTCTCAGAAATCATTAACCGACTACTATGACCTACAAGGTCCCAAAGTATTATATATATTATATCCGTAAAAAATAACAACTTTTGGTTTACGAAATTAATCAAAGTGTGTTTGTGAGATTATATATTAGGATTAAGTACCAATTGTATTTTTCATCCGCTATTATGTGTAAAGTTACTAAAAAATGAAGTATTAAATGTCACAAATACATACCTTTATGAATAATACGAATCCTCATTCTCAGACTACTATAATCTGTTTTCAGTAATTTAGACACGTTAAAATGGAAAGAAGGCAATAAAGGGAACGTAAAATTTAATGTATTATATAATTTTACGTTATAGTTATAGTTAATCTCTAGCGTTTACCTATATCAAAAATCAAAATAAATATCGTACGTGACATAAAAAGTGCAACACCCAGTAATAATGAGTTTAGGAAGATAATTTATTTTTATTGCAATATATTTTGATAACTATATTTGTGGTGTATGTATATCATATGACTCATCTTCATAAAATTGCAGCAGTGAGGATGCTTATCGATCATAAACTGTAGTGCTAAATTGTACCACTCCAAAGTTATGTAATATATGACGAAGTGAAAGAGCAAACAATTCAACAAAAACGTTAACTTTTATTAAGAAAGAAATACTTAACGGAATAATACAGTAGGTTTACATTGATCGTTTTTTTTTTTAAATTGATAACATAATGTCAAAATTTGTTTGCGTTGCGTTAATTAAATATGAATAAAAATAACTCCTATTACTATTTATAGCACAAACTTTGTAATTTTTTTTGCATTACAAGTAAAACGCAGTGTTAGATAATTTAACTCACGCCGCTTATCAACTGTTCGTGCATTGTAAATCAACACCCATACCGTGTAAATTGACTTATTCTTGAATAGGCAAGTAAAATATAAGAAGTGCATGCCAAATGGCATGTTTCTAAATTATATATTACTCAAATGGTGGAGTCGTGTGGGTCACGATTTTCAAAAAAGACATGCCACACTTTGTCAGTTTGTAAACGAACGTGTTTTTAAAACTTTGAAAATTTGTTTGGTTCTGATTTTGCTGATATGATATGGCGTTTCCGGTATTCGTATTATTGTTAACAATTTTGGTGCACGTTTATTACGTGGTATGCAGGTATACCGCGCTCATGATCCTATGTCAGGCGAGCTTAAAATTTATTGCCTTACAAAAACTAAATTGTTAAATATATCGTTATATGTAAGGTAAACTAATGACAAGTGTTCGCTTCAAACGAGAAAACAAGTAAAACACCGATTTTATTTTCTTGTTATGAAAATTATCGCAGTAGTGATTACAGCAAATACCCAATTTGACATCGTCGCGACTTTCGTAGACTGAGATCTAATAAAACTCATCATTATTGAAATAGAGACGTTAATTGTAAGGAAACCTTGTAAACAGGATAATTATAACCAGCAGTCCACAAAAAATACGACAACAATAAAGTCATTAACTCTTTGCAAGTTTTAAAGCAAACATTATTTTTTGCCAAGAGAGTTAGGGATGATAAAGTTATCTTGGACGAAAAGCATTATTAAGAAAGGTCGAGTGTTTGTTTGCTGATGATCCTTATCCGTTTCCAAAAACCCTTTAACAAAGATGGAAGATTTAAAATTGATTGCCTTTTGTCGCATATAATTTATTTCAAAATTGTGAAGTAATCGGATTTAATAAAAATTATTTGGTTATGGTTACTACAATTTATAATCGAGTCAACAAACATCTTACAAAACTACGGTAATAGATATTAATTTCATATATGTATTTCTTTTTTCTCAATTGTACTTACCACATACGTTAATTAGTCTTTAAAACTGTTGATTTTAATTGGCTTGAAACAGCGGTACTCATAATCAAGGAAGATATTCAGTTGACAGATTTTTGCACGAAACAGACCATTTCTGATTCCAACTGGCAATGATTCTAAATTACTAACTCAATTTATTAATTTTTTCACGAACCGATTTGAAAAGGTTTTGCTGTTAAAGCTTCAGTGCTTCGACGTTTTCTCAGTATTATACACAACAAAATATTCATTTTCAATAAGTAAGTAATCAAGTTGATAGTAATAAATTCACACAAGAAAATAGAACAATGGGGAACTACCGTTTTTGGACACACTACTGATTACGAACAACAATAGATTCGAATTTGATCTATGTATTCAGAAAAGATAACTGAAATACTTCGCTACATTTCTCTTTATATTACAATATTTTTAACAGAAAATGACAAGTCGCAACTGCTTGGTAAAAGACTCCTCATTCTATCTTTAAATAAAGAAGAATACAAAAATTGAGATGCAGTCAGCTGCATATACGAGTAATTACGAGATTATTTGTAAAATTAAGTCTAAAAATCGATCTGTAAATATTTATTCTATTTTGAAAAAAAGAGAGAAAGCACTTTTAGTCCCATCACCGAGGGAATAGAAAAAGGGAGAAAGTAGGCATCCAGGCGAAATAATTTATACAATACTTAAACGTCCTGACGATGCCAACTTTGTGAGAGCTGCCGTTTTTGACAATACATCTGTTCAGTCTCTTATAAGTAAAGCCAAATCTAGTTATTTTCGAAGCCTACTCTAAAAGAACTCGTTCTCAGATAACCATTGTAATGAAGTTCAGATTTTTCTAAAAAAACAAAGCACGTCTGTGGGGTTCAGGGGGCTGATTTTTTTTTCAGAAATTTTCTTACTAGGTTCAACGAAGTATATATATTATTTACGAGATGGAACAAAATTCAAATTTTTTCAAATGAAACTGCTAACTACTTATTTTATGATATTTCCAGTGAAAGCTCCCCTTATCAGTAATGTGGAGCTACCATTATGTTTTAATCAAACAGGTATATGTCGTAATTATGGCACATTGTGTAATCGAGACCTTCTGATAAGACTAGATTTTTAAAAAGACAAAAAAATTTCTTGAAAAATGAACACATATTTGAACCGTTGTCTTTTCTTTAGTGAGATTATTTGTCTTCCTACATCTTATTTACAAGATTTATTCATTAACCATGTCAAACTGTGATTAAACTTTAACCAATTAAAATCAATTATCACAGTTTTAATAACACACAACTACAACAACACTGAAATGTACTGAAAAAGTATCAGAAATATAAACAGAATTTTTACGTTCAACATTCACTTAAAAAAAGTACTGATGAATTAATATTACTGATCTAGATTTTAACAATGTTTAGTTTAGTTCTGATTCGAATAGTAGAAAGATTTTCAAGAAAGAGCGTCATCAGAAACTTTTAATAATACAGTGTAAAATTATTCTGACACGTTATGATTGATTACAAAAATAATATAAATATAATAAACTGTTCTATAAAAATACGTACTCACTATAATTGAAATTTTGTCTGATCATTCAGCGGTTTACTCAGCGAGAAAATGGATTAATTTTCCAATTGAATTAGCACTTTTTGATCTAACGCTTGTAATTTATTGCCATAAGCTGATATTACGCCAGAGATAATCCCCTCTTATCTCTCGTATAAAGTAAATATCATCTATGTGAAATGATCCTTGTAATAACGGATACCGAAACTCGAGCATGTGTCAAAATTCATAAGATTTTTTCGCTAAGCGGTTCAATTAAATGAAAGACCGTCACTTTAATTAATAAAGTGGGGTCAAATTAAGTTCAAGTGTTGCCGGCAGAGAATAATTGGAATGATCAAAACCTGGCATTGATCGTCTGCTTTAAAATAATAAAAAATGCAGGAGACAGCGCGAAGTTTGGATACCTCACTCCATACTTTGTTTACCTGCGGCTTGTGATCGATGTTCATCAGTAATTTATCATTTTTCTGGTGTTACTACTAACTTTGTTCGTTAGTATTATTTCCATGTATAAATTTGCTGAACTTTTATCGTAGCCACAAACAGGTGTTTATCGATAGATATTATCGAACAGGTGCAAGGACTTGTAAGGTTGTCCTTTTTGTGATGTTTCAAGTAGGAGCAATTCTAATGTTTCATTTCCATGATCGTCGTTGACATTTCCATTTACCGTTTACGGGGCAATTTGTAGCCGTTTTAACGCCATACGGTAGATATTACAGAACATTATATATTCCTGCAGAGTGTAAGCAATTTTTTAGAGTTCAGCCCTTCTTTATGGATGAGACGTCCAAGTTAATATATTGCGGGTCAGAGTTTGTAATATTCGAAGCTAAGAATCAACATCAGATCTTGAGATTTGAATATATTGTGTTGTTTGTCAAGTCAATACAGTGTTTGCAATTTTAATCTATTTCTGATTTATTGTCTGTCGAGTCCGCTCTGAATTGATTTAAAAGTTTTAAATGGGATGTAAATGCCTTCAACTGCTTTAGGACTAGATTTGGAATACATAACATTGTTTTAAATTTATATTTTTTCCACACGGAGTAGATTATATTTCAGATTACATCGTAACTGATGAAGCAACATCTGAAGGCAGTAGGAAGATGTGTCAGGATTAAAATAAATTTAATTAAAAATATTTCAGTATTATAAACAAAATTTTCATAAAATGTGATCTTTTAAAGTGCAAAATTAATTTGTGTGGCCGACCAAATTTCCTTTTTTAGCTTTCTGGAGAGTAAATGAAATTTTACTCTTGTAGACGGTGGCAACTAGATTTAGTATACAACAAATAAATAACACTATTTTCTTTCGATTAGTTCGTGGTGGTAGTAATTAAATGGGTGTGTGAGCATGAAGTAATAAATTATAAAAGTTGAAACGAAATAATTATTGACCAGTCAGGATGAACCAACATTTTTTTGTTCATATCATGTACGAGAATTGTGTACTATACTCGAGCTAACTTCTCCAATATTTATACGTTTTAAGTTCTAAAAAGATTTCATGCTGTTGTATTCTTAAATTTTATTATAAAAATGGCAAGAATGTGACACTTGCTTCAATATTTGTATACGTTTCTGTGTGAAGTATGTTAAAATGCTTCTAATATCCTTAAAAATATATATATATATATATATTTTAAAGTAGATTACTTCAAAAAATTAATCGATAATTTAAACATGTTACCGTTATTTTTTCAAGTTTATTTACGTTTTAAAAACGTTTTCTAATCGCGCTGAATGTGATGTTTTAATTTGAAGTTTTATTTTTAACAAGACGTTTCCACATTCCCTAACCCCCCGCTACGTTAACCTTAACCTACTTTAATGAGGTAAATATGGTATGTTTTTAGCTTTTAAAGAAGTGTCTAGCCTAAGAATTGTCTGGGCCCAAAACTCCATTTTTTTATTTCATGCTGTATAATAAGACCGCGGTATTTGCGGCATATATGAAGTTATTAGTTAACATGTGTCAGCGAAAATCATTTGAAATTCAAGCAAGACCTAAACTATGAATTTAAATCGCGTTATATTAAAAAAAAACTGAGTGCGAGATATATGCAATTTGCATAACGATTATTTTTAATGTGACAGCTACATTTGTTAAGATCGGCACGAGCTGATTATTTTGCATATTTTTACATATTTTTGCATATTTTTTGATTTCGGACGAATTTTACCTGTATATGTCAAAAAATTCAATTTTCTCAAAACTGCAGCGTAGCAAAAGTATTTTTTTAATTCCCACTCTGAATTTGGATAAATAACCAAAAAGGGAAGGGGACTAAAGGTTGCCTATATTTTTTTTGTAAATAATAATAATTTTTAAGAACTACAGCAAACTCGTAAACTGATTATTATAATGTTAAAAGTAATAACAAATTTATAAAATATTATTGTTCTAACCACAGAAAAATTTATGCTTTAAATTATTGTACTATATTGAGTGAAGATTTTGAAAATGTTGACGTTAATTTAAAGGCTAATGTACGCAATGTTTAAGAATGCACGTTGATGCCGAACGAAGTTCTTCACCAAAGTAGTTATGGATAACTACCTTATATGATTAATTAAACACGTGTGTACAATCAGGTGGATGACTAATTGTTAGTGGTAAATATTTACATCTTTTTTACGCATATTTAATTTCCACGTATGAACTTAATTAAGTTCAGACTGTAGTTATTACTTATGGGTTTACGTGGAATTGGCTTGGAGTTAGTGGTACTAATGACAAAATTTAAATACAGTTAACATGGTTCTATTATCATCATGAGGTGGCGTATGGTCAGCTTAGTGTATAGATTTTAGGTTAATCAGCTTTGTCGACTGCAACCGAGAGTTGTAACTACATAATTGTAATCATCAAGGAAGGAAAAACGTGGAAAAATACCAAAATAAGTACATCTAATAAGTGTAGTTTAGTGAGTGAATTTTAATAGCTTTCTTATTCACTGATAATGTCTTAACGTTTTTGTAACGTAATTTTTAATCATACTTATTTTATTTTTTATCAAAGAGTTTCAACAAACACTGCCTAATTACATGTTTGTTGTTTGAAACAGATACCCACTCTCTTTACACAATAATATCCAAAATAAATTGAATTTACTACCAGGTGCGTTCAAAACAAATATTTACGCAATGCTCGAAAAGAATTGTGTGAACAAACTTTATAAACCAATAAATCTATTTTGCTATTGTTCTGTGATAGTTTTATTAGATTTCCTGAAATTTCTGCACAAATTTGTTAAGAGTTAAATAATGTAATGCAGTGTAGATATTTCATCCTGGTTCATGCGAATGGTAGAAAATAATTTCATCTAAACGTGTCATTCCACTTTATCAAACTTGGGTAACTTGAAAATTAAGAATATATTTTTTGGTACAAAAGAACTAGCGCTACAAATTCAAAAAAATCCTTATCGTAATCGAACATAAAAAAAATGATGGAAAAATGATAGTTTAAAACGTTTCACCTCATTTATATAGATAACATGATTATATCAGACAACATTGTTGCTAACAATAGTAATAGCGTTTATAGTAACTTAAATTTTTAATTACGTTTGAAGTGGTTTTAAATTACTAATTCATGGAAGCACGAAACCACCGTTCTAGGTTCAAAATAGGGTCTTTTTTCTGTTTTATTACTTTTAAATTAATTTACTTGATTAGTTGCTGTATTTTTTACAACAACTTTTTTTGGCCCAAAAACTCAATTTATACGGTTCCAACACGGAAAACGATCATGTATTGATTCCGACCGTGCAGGCCTCCGAAATTATTGACACAAAAAGTCCACAAGTTTCGCGTTTCATCAATAATCCAAAACTGAAGATGCATCCTTGTTCGTAATGAAACTCTTGAACATATACTTATTATAATTTTAATTTTTATTTTCTTCATTTTAAGCTTCTAGTGTATACGAAACTTTGATGTTAAAAATGAATAGGTATATTGTGGGTCGGTCTTGCATACGAAATTGCGAATGAGTTAACATTGAACACCTTTTTAATACAGTTTGGGTTTTAATTGCGCATTTATTGCAAAATAATTAGCAGTAAACTTAAAAAACCATTTTCGTCTAGAATTTAATTTCAGAGCAGCGGTTGTAACCACAAAATGTAATTGCTTAAAGTGTTAATCGGTCCAATACTTATTGAATTTGGATTAATATCGAACCGTGATAACGACGTTTATTACACGATTCATTTCTCACACTGCCCACTAAAGTAAATTTTTTTGTAAGTTGGCTTTAAAAATGGCACTTATTGGTTTTCGTTCTTCAACATGGTGTGTTATAGTGTTCAAACTAACGGCCCTTATTTTCTATTATCTATAGTCTAGTAAACAAATGTTTTACGCTACACTACGCTAGAACTTCAAAGTAACTAAAAGTTTTTATTTTCCTCAGATAAATCCACCTGTTATCTACACCTTTGCCTTCTAAAACGCAGTCCTTTGACAGCGTTGGGCAATCTAGAATGAGATTAGAGAGAATATTTTATATGCAGCCATTGAAATAATAAAAATTCTACTATGATAGTATGTAGTATAATTTGTAAATACATATGTTGTCTATTTCCAAAGATGAGAAGTAAAAAATAAGCCAAGATTTAAGTCCTTGAATCTGATATGTTAAACATATGCGTATTGAGCATAATTATTATCTAAATGAAGTTACTAATATCAGAATATTAATAAATTACTTGCACATAGAGGTTTAGTGTTAACCATATACGAGAAACCATAAAAATACATTTAAAAATGAGTGATCTTTATATCATTTCATTCACTGCAAAAATCCGTTTTTAATACTTTCTGAGGACTGTATCTTTAACCGAAGTATTTTTGCAGGACCAAGAGACCTATTACGCAAAGTGAACGGCGAATTTTGTGCCGGCGAACTAACAGCAATAATGGGTCCTTCCGGTGCTGGAAAATCAACCCTCATGAATATATTAGCAGGATACACGTAAGTTGAAATAGTACGTTTTATTAAAGGATTACTCAATTACATACAATTTCTGCATTAATTATCACTTAGCCTGATTACTTGTAAACATGATTAGCATAATAATAATTCTCATTTATTGTGGAAACGGTTAACCTGAAAATCGACATTCCCATTAACTGCGTATTGATATCTCCATTTAAAAAAACAAACACTTCTGATTAAACAAGATAATAGGGTATTGGTCGCGGTGGTTGTTTGCATCAAACGATCAAGATCGGAGTGCAAAACCTTCACTGAAGGATATAGTTACCGTTTTGGCAAAAGTTTTTATCGAAATTTGTGGGGAAAGTAACGACTTGGTTCGAGGTCAGATTATGTAAAGACTAAATTGAAATGCATTCAAGCATTGTTAAGATTATGATTTATTGTTAACATCATTGCAGCGATTGAATTAAGTTGATTGGTTTGTTAGTGGCAATTTTTTTAGTGTCATGGTGGCGTTGTACTTTTTATTCACAATGCTGTATTGTAGTTTTGTATTTTTTCTATTCCGAGAAACACGAAATTGATAGGTACGACATCAGTTATTTTTAATATATGTTGATTTTTTAAAATGGGCATTAGTTATAATATACTAGATGACAGGTATCACTTTGCGGATAGTTGATCAACTAACAATGGATAGATAATAATTTGTATCAAGTTAATTATCAGTAAAGGACGCAAAACTTAATCATTTGTAGGGTTACCAGTTTTGAAATTTGCTGTGTTTGTGTTGTACATATGTTAGATAACAAACTAACTATGTTGGGGTAACGCTATTTGAATATAATCTGACATCGTTGAGCAAAAAGTGACGTATTTTGACTGACAATAAATTGCTAAAATAGTTATCGTCAAGTCAATATTTGTACCAAAGTAACCTTTAGTTGAGTAACAAAAAAAGTATATTATGTTGCATAAAATGTCATTTTGTTTGTGTTCATAACAGATTTATAGTTCAACCATTGCAATAAAATCCGAACGAATAATAAAAGTTTTTCCTCGTCATATTTTAGGTATGACCTTTAAAATGCCACTAAATTTAATTTTCACCAAGACCAGAAGGAAGTACTTCAAAATGTGATTTCAACAAATAGACACGTTGGTTTTATGTATAATATTTATGCACCAAACTCATAGTCACACTCATTTCTATTTTGTCCTAATTCAAGGTTTACCAGGAGAAGTGTTCTCAAAATTAAAAAATTAAATGTGTTTTTCCAGGAACTGTGTTACATTTAGTTCTTTTCTCATGGGAAAACATTTTATGCGAACTCACTCGTAATATGCATATTACTGTGGTGTTTACGACTACAGGGTATGTTCATTCGCTAGTAGGTCAACAAACCTCAAAATCATTAAAAAGTACGCGCCGAATTTAATAAACACAAATGAGTGATTCCTTTTTTCACGATCCGTAAAGATAAATTGTCGACTGTACCTAATTATTGATGCCAAATGACAAATCGCGTAATCGGTAAAATAATGGATTCATTCATTAATTTTTGTATGAAACATGTGTCAGTAGATTGACTACATAAAAAATAAATCATAAATATTTTTCTTTGATTAGTTTTTTGAAATGTACCTAAAATTAAATTTTAGCGAAGTCTGTTGTACTATAAAGTCAATAAATTTCAAGAGACATTCCTTCAGTTTGATGATAATCTTGAAGTACAGATATCTAAAATACCAAAATAATCAGTTCCGCAGTTTCAAACTTTATCTGCCTATTTTAAAACCGTCGATGGACGACAGATAGGCAGACCACAGACAGACGACAGACAGATTGTATTTTACAAGTTATAAAATTCTTCTTCAAAATGATTCCGTTGCAGTCCTTTACCTAGTTTACGCTCGGGAAATCTCGCTTGCTGAAAATTTCAAATTATTGGAGTTTGGTGAAATAAAAATAGCACTGTTAGATCCATAATGTTTGGATATTTATTTATACGATGGCGTGAAGTCCACAGCCTTACTGCTTATTATTTTTTTGATATTCGAATTTTGTCGATGTCGATTCCAGTGTTTTCTAAACGTTCTTATTTCAAACAGTATTGAGTTCAAGGTTTAAAGGACAAGGCACACATTAGTTTTTCCGCAGTAGGCGTAAATATTTAAAAAAATACTATCACTTAATTTTTTATATGTACCTAGTACGGGTCGCAAACTTTCTTGATACTAAAATTAAAACTGTTAAGTATGACGCTGCTATAATTTATAACAAAAAAATCCACAATCCTTAAAAAATCGTCAACCAGCCCATCCTTTTACGGATTAATTGTAGCTGCAATTTAGATGTGTTCAATTTATAACTTTTAATTATAAAAATGCAGAAATCACAACTTTCTATGAATTTCTTTAATTGTGCAACCAATCGATCGGCATGAGTCATGATAAGTTTCGAGATTACACCAGTGCATCAACAATTTCCACAACATCCTTATCAACAAATTTATTTTCTTTTATTAGGGAAACAAATAATTATCAAGACCACCAGCTGCATCTTCGAAATTTATTCAATTGATTAATGATGATTGATTGTTGATCTTTCTCAAGCTGAACATTCAACCGTATAAACCGAGTCTTTGATTGTTTTACAACTTCTGTTTGCATAATGCAGTCTTCCCGGTACACTAGCACTCGACAGCGAGTGACTATATTGATCTCGGGCAGGCTGAGTACACGTGCACCGAACGCAGAGTAACCGTTGTTTTCCGTACACTAGCACCGACGGTACATAAACACATGGTTTTCGTTTCGTAGACCTCTTGGTGGTCTCTTTTTGTTTCGTTTACGTTCCATCATAATGGGGTTTGCCCACTCCGTTCGAGATTATAACACTCGACTGTAAATTTTCAAGGTTTTAGCTAACTATTTTAACCTGAATAACTCCTTAAAGTATGTTTTTATCTTGATTACACATAACAAATTTTATGAAAATAGAAGTATTTAAAATTATCTCCAGTTACTATACGAAAATGAAATATTTGTTATTCATTTATCTGATCTGGGAGACCTGTGATTTTTTTATACTTCAGTTCTCACTTTATTTTTTAATGTCTATTTTATTGTCAGACTAATTACAATTAAATTAAGGAAACAGCTTGTCTAATACAATACTTCCTGGTATTAATTTTTAGGAATTACAAATATTTACGTCTTATTTTTTGTATAAATATTACTTATTATTATTACTATTAGTCTTTTTTAATATCTTTGCAAATAAAGAAATTAATGTTACATAATCTGCTATTTAAAGAATGCTTAATATTGACAACATTAATTTATATAGTATCAAAGGTATAACAAAGTTTGCCAAAAGAAATTATTCGCATATATGCACGTTGAGTGTATTCTTATTCTCTCCCTCTACGCGGAACAACGCACAGACCAAATGTCCCAGAAATTGAATTTTGGCAAAAATTTTAAATAACAGATTCGAGGCAATTATTGTATTAGTTATTGGCATTAATTAAAACGGATTATTTTAAGAAAGCTTTCAGGGACAATTATGTGGCCAACTTAATAACGATGAAGGATTTATTTGATTTCAGATCTCAGTTTCTTCACAGAGAGAGTCGCACGTTTGAATAAACCAAAAATAGCGGGAGATGAATTCTAAATCACAGCCACTCGTGTTAGTTGAAATCAATAAATTTAAAATAAAATTGAAATGATGAACATTTTTCAATAACATTTTGTGTCGCCCCTTATCACAGCATTTAATTCATAAAGTTGTCGGAATCTGATCGGAGAACTAAGTGAAACCCAGTAAAAATAAACATATACAAACTTTTCGGTGATGGAACAATTTGTTGGTCGATATTTATATCACGGAGTATCTACAGGAGGAAAACATCTCTTTCCCAGATTCTACGCAGAATGAAACCTCTTGTATTGTTTAAACGTCGTGGCAATAATATACCCAACGTTGTAAATTAGCATTATCTTAACGTACAAAGTTAATGACTAAACATAAAAACATTTCAATAGGACCAATTAGAAGTTTTAATTTCCACTAAATATAGTACATGTGGTGTTAACGTTGTTTCATGTTTTTCGTTTTTTAAGTAGAACCATATGATTCGATTTCCTTTATTTTAGAGGTTGTATTTTAACATTTAGAAAAAAAATATTTTATTTTTTACAGCAGCGGACGAATTGAATATGAAACTCTCTAAACAAAGATATTAAGTACGATTGGTTATCTCATTTAAGTACTATGAAGTTTGTACTTTAGAAATTACTGTGGCTCAGTCATTGACCCGACTTTGATGAAACATTCATTAAAAAATAAAAAAAGGAAATAATATTTCATAGAACCTCAGTAATGGATATAAGTAGTTTAATTTGTAGATGTGATACGTTGTTGTTTATTATCTTGACAAATAAAGGTGCTGTTTGTGGTGTATTATTATTTTTTCTAGTTTTAATAATGCGTGTAGCTATTAAAAATTCCAAGTATGCACCGATGACGTGAAATTTGAGATATTAAGATTATCGTAAAGATAATTAAATACTAAAACTAACTTATCATATTTATCCACTACAAACACTCCATGACGTCATTTCAACATATTGTCTGGTCTAGTAAACTGTATCGGACAGGTATTACTTTACTTCTGTTCATTTAGCTAATTTACTGATATTGAAGTTTCATTTATTTCGTATTTTTTGTAGCTTATTTTAATATACTTATTAAAAAAAAAATTGGAAGGACAAGTAGTAACAAATAATGGTGGTGTCTGACCAAAATTTTTAAGAAGTTACGTAATCTTTGAGATAACAAACCGTAAAATAATAATTTCAGATTTATTTATATGATTAGACAAATCTGTGTTAGTTTTTATCACTTGCGCGGTATCTTAAAATACACTGTTATAATTTCAAATTAATCGGTTCGGTGACTGCAGACATTTTCTTCCTAATTAAGTCACCAAAAACCAGGCGAAACTGAGAAACTTGCTTTTGCGTATTCTACCACTTGTGAAACCTAATTAAGTCGGCATGTATTTATTTTCGATACTGACTTTGATCTGGTGGAATTCTTTCTTGTAGTTTTTGATTTTATTGTATCCTTGTTGGTACTTGTCTTATTCCACAAACCGGTATCGTACGTTTAAAAATTATAATGGTCAACAAATACGCTGTTTACTAATAAATTATAAACGTTTCAGGACTTCAGGTGTTACTGGGAAGCTCCTCGTAAACGGAGAAGATCGGGATGAGAGCACCTTTAGAAAACGATCCTGTTATATCATGCAAAATGACAATCTCCAACCCTTGTTAACTGTTCACGAGGCCATGACCGTGGCGGCGAACCTTAAACTTAGTGCAAAATATACTCACAAAGAAAAGCAAACTAGGGTAATTACTTCGACTTACGACACCCGGATCGCAGTATACTTCATTGATTTTTAGATTAAAGAAATATTGGAATCTATTAATTTATGGCAAAACCGGAAAGTGAAGACGTTTTCTTTGTCTGGTGGACAAAAGAAGCGTCTATCAATAGCTTTAGAACTGTTAAAAAATCCGCAAGTTATGTTTTTCGATGAACCCACGAGTGGGCTTGACAGCCTTACGTCGAAGCAGTGCGTGATGCTTCTAAAACAAATTGCGTCAACTGGAAGGACTGTCATTTGTACCATTCATCAACCCAGTGCTATGATTTTCGAAATGTTTGATCATCTTTACGCGGTGTCGAATGGTTACTGTATTTATCAGGGAGCTGTTAAAGGGCTTTTACCGTATCTAGAACAAAGTAGTCTCAAGTGTCCACCTTATCACAATCCAGCGGATTACTGTGAGTATAATTTTGTTATCTGCCTAATTATTATATAGCGATTATTCATCGTGTTTAATAATGCAATTATCTATTTTTAAAACAACGAAAATGCGTTTGATTTTGAAAATGTAATAAATGACAAAACGCACTAAATGTTCTTAGAAGCATTTGTTACAAATATCAATTTATTTTGAAGCGTTACAGTTCAAATTCCAGACTTTTAAAGTAGAAACAGACAATTAATAACATAAAATGTTTCATTTAAATATGTACTTGAAGATAACGTCACCTTATCATGTCATCTAGCGGTTAAGCACCTTAAAATATATAATTGTGTTGTTTCCTGGTTCCTCTATTTTTATGTATATTTGTTTAACATATTAGTAGCAGCTGATTCTGTTTATGACAAAGGTCTTTGTCTTTGAGGACAAGGTTGTTACTCTTTTTGTTCAATAAGATCGCGCAGTAGTGGGATTATGACGTATTTCTTTGTTTACATCGTGAATTATGATTATGCACTAATATGATAATTTCGCACACGGATAACATTTGAGCCGATTAAATAATCCAGTTAAGAACAAGAAAGTTTGTTTTGTTATTAATTTTAAAAGTAAATATAGTTACAAATTTAGGTCAAGCATCTGCGTCGGAGAAACTGGAAAAAACGGTTTAACTTTTTTCCCAATTGAGAAAAACCATCGTTACAATCTTTTTAGTTATGGCTTAAAGTCTACTCTAGCGTAATGAAAATGAAATCTCTTTCATCGGTTACGGATTTGGCTTGAATGTTGTAAAAGTGTGTTACGTAGTTGTGGAAGTACTGTAGGAATATGCATAGTGTAGCGGAGCTTTCAAAGCGCTCCGCTAGTACCCTTTCGAGGGCGCTGTCCTCGGCAGCGCCAGTATCAACCCCACCAAGCTCACCCCCACTGGAACGCACCCCACCTGAAGCTACTTCATTGTGCAGGTACTCCCACGCATCTCAACCCTGCCTATAAAAGGGCAACTCGGACGCTTTTCAGGCAGATGGAACGCCACCATCTCCACCTTAAGGGCTGCACTGTCTCGGTCCCCTTCTGGTGAGCACCGTACAGATGGAACTCCACCATCTCCACCTTAAGGGCTGCACTGTCTCGGTCCCCTTCTGGTGATCACCAGGGCTGCACTGTGTTACGGTCCCCTGCGCCGCTTCGATATTATTACCAGGGCTGCACTGTGTTACGGTCCCCTGCGCTGCTTCGAGATCATCACCAGGGCTGCACTGTTTTACGGTCCCCTGCGCTGCTTCGAGATCATCACCAGGGCTGCACTGTTTTACGGTCCCCTGCGCCGCTTCGAGATCTTCACCAGGGCTGCACTGTTTTACGGTCCCCTGCGCCGCTTCGAGATCTTCACCAGGGCTGCACTGTTTTACGGTCCCCTGCGCCGCTTCAACGACGTCATCTCCAGGGTCGCACTGTCTAGGTCCCCTGTGCCGCATCGCCGACGTCGTCATCTCCAGGGTCGCATTCTCTAGGTCCCCTGTGCCGTATCGCCGACGTCGTCATCTCCAGGGTCGCACTCTCTAGGTCCCCTGTGCCGTATCGCCGACGTCGTCATCTCCAGGGTCGCACTCTCTAGGTCCCCTGTGCCGTATCGCCGACGTCGTCATCTCCAGGGTCGCATTCTCTAGGTCTCCTGTGCCGCACCGCCGACGTCGTCATCTCCAGGGTCGCAGTGTCCAGGTGCCCTGCGCTACATACATCGCCGCCGTCATCCCCTACGACGCTCTGAGTCCCAGGAGCCGCCACCATCCCCGACGAGAATTGCCACCACTTCGATAACCCATACCCATATTTTGCTTTGTATTGTTTGCTTATTATCAATAAACCGCTGAGCTACCACAAACTGTCGCCCTAACGTGGGGCTTCGAACAAGGAAGGATACCACAATCTGGCTCCCCACCGTGGGGCCTTGAAGAAGAGAAAATACCACAATAGTGGTTTCATGGAGTATATACATAAATAGTCATCTTTAAAAATAATTTATTTTGGCAAAAAACATACACATTAAAAGTTATTGATTGACAATTGAATAAAAAGTTATTTATTGTCTTCAAACATAAATGTGTAAAAATATTAACTGACTGTTCACGACCCTGAAGATCGAAATTACATACAAATAATGCAAAAGGAATTTCGTATTAGCAGATAACTTACTAAAAATATTTTCACAACGTTATTCTTGTATCCACTGAAATTTAATTCACTTGATTTTGAGGGGTTGGACGGCAGAATAATAAGGTTGGTTTTAAAGTGAGACAATTTCTAATAACTGTTTTTTTCATTTTGTTTCCCAAGAAATATATGCCTTTTTTAAAAGTATGCCCCTGGGACGGGGTTTTACCTGCTTTAGGTAGGTGCGTGTCATTTAGAATCCATTCGATTCGATCTGCTTTGATTAAATATTAGACTGACGTAATTTTGCACACATTTGATAAATTTGTAAAACTTAATTTAATATTTTTTATTATTTGTTATTTTTTTATAAATGTGTATGCAGTTGATACTAAATTTTACTTCATTTCCCACACCTGGGATCTCATAGACCGGAAGAGACATTAATTGGATTAAATTATAATAATTATAAACTGTTAACCCTTGCCAAGTTTCAAATCGATACGATAATTAGAAGTAGGTCAAAATCGACTTCCTAGATTTGTTTACATAGTTTGCGCAAATTTTATGACAGTTCACAACCTACAATTGGTATTTTCAGAGTTATCTAAAAAATAATGAAATTTGTAATTTCAAAATTTTGTAGCTTTGTTTCAGGTAAAGCCAAAAACAACTACAAAATGAAAATATGTTTCAGTATTGGAAGTAGCCTCTGGTGACTATGGCGACTATACAGAAATGCTATCCAAAAAATCAGAGAACGGCTTAAACAATGAATGGCGAAATAAGCAAACAAATTCCTTGCAGTTCCAGTCCATGGAACACATAGGTGGGATCCAAGTTACGTTATACCCCTTTTTAACTTCTTGGATTTTGTAGACAAGTTAATGGAGAGTGGCTGTATAACTCCCGTAAAGGCCCCACCTATACTTTTTAAAAAAATGACTAACGGAATTGACGTGAAAAAAAGGTCGTGGTTTTGTTACCGCAGTCAATATCCAACTTCTTTTTGCAACCAAATTTACGTATTACTTAAGCGAACTTTTTTATTGATTAGTCGTGATCGAACTTTGACGTTTTCAAGAATTACGACGCATTTGGGAATTGCGTTTTTTATAGGAACTTTGTATTACGGAATAGGAGAAGACGCTTCGAATGTTCTCAATAATTTCAATTTCTTGTTCTTCACTGTCATGTTTCTCATGTTGACGGCGTTCAACTGCGTCACAACAACGTGTAAGTAGAAGTTGTGTAATTGTTTCTCGTTTGTAATCTGTCGTTTGTTACAGTTCCTTCGGAATTGCCAATAATCACTAGGGAACATTTCAATAAATGGTATTCACTCAAATCGTACTACTTAGCAATAACTTTAGCGGATATACCTATACAAGTGAGTATTTGTTCAGTTGTAAGAATGTCATAATTTTTTTTGTTTGATAGATGGTAGCGACACTACTGTATGCGGTGATTACTTACTTTCTTACCATGCAACCTGTCGAACCATTTCGAATATTTTCTTTCCTCTTCATGTGCATATTAATATCCTTAGTAGCCCAAAGTTTTGGTTTGTTTATTGGGGCTATTATGGATATCAAGGTAACATTTGATTTTTGAATTTAATTCAAAAAATATTTCTGTTGTTTTTCAGAATGGTGTCATTTTTGGACCGTTTTGTTTCCTACCGTTCACAATATTCTCAGGGTTTTTTGTACAACTCAACGACTCCCATCCATACATGCGGTGGCTGTTCCACATATCATTCTTAAAATATGGCCTAGAGGGATTAGTTTTATCCGTTTTGGGGTACGACCGTGGAAAGTTACCATGTAATGCCGATTATTGCCATTTCGTCTATCCAGAGAAGTTTCTGGATCAAATGGACATGGAATATGCTCAGTATTCGACGGCTGTGATTTTTATGTTAGGCCTAATTGCCTTTATTAGAATTGCGGCCTATTTTGCCTTGAGCGTACAAATAAAAAAGCGAACGTGAACTAAGTCACTTAGGTTTAAGAGTTATTGTTTTTGTAAAACAAAACACGTTGTATTAAAATTAAAACTTACTGTTTGCTCAAACTTTTCAAAGTTTGTTACGAAAATTCTGAGCAATAAACATCGTGTCTACCCTTAGTCGCGTGCACAATTATAATAACATTTTTCTAAAATCGGTGCTGTACCTAGACTTAGTCTGTTTGCTCATTTGAACGACGTAAAGTTTTTTTTATATGCTAAGGAGGCATACAGGTTGAGTGAATTTTATATGTATTTATTAGCAGTCAGTTGTTTTGTACGTTTAAGCAATGAACGTATACATTTATACTTAGATTATTTAAAAATGTGTTCATAATCAAATGTGATAATGCCCTTATATATTTGTATGTTAATTAAACAGATGTGTATTTAGTGGGTTTACTTGATTTAAAGAGGACTAGTCTTAGTTGTTTGTTTAGTGTCAAAGATGTCGAAGTAACAACATTCCATATCGTTAGCAATCGATTCGTTGCTGATATTATTTTAGTATCAGTTTGCCGACTATTACCATAGAATAGGGTTACTAACACACAAGCTGTTTATTAAAGCTTTAATATGTTCTCCCCCAATACTTGTACAAATTTTACAGAGCAGATGGACAAGATTTATTTTTTTTAGTTGTCAAGTTAAATGTAAAATACGTACGTATTATACAAATATTGTTACACATGTTGTTTTATTAAAATAACAATGTATCAATTGGATTAAGATACATTGCATGGACCAAAATAAATAAATACATGAAAAAAAAGACAGAGTAAAAAGAAAAGCTGCAGCATCATTGTCAAGTTGATCTGTCCAGCCCATAGATGGCGTCAACAACTTTTCTAGTCCGCAACAGAGATAAGATATTTGTAACTCTCCAGTAGAGATAAGAAGATAAGTCACTCAAAGTTACCCCAAAACCAGTAAACATTGTGGTACAAAAAGTACTATGGCGGGCTTTTAAACGAAACATGTCCAAGCAATGATCGTTTGATTTCATGGCATGTGAATATCGTTTGAAATCAATAATTATTTTCAAGTCCATAATAATTTTTTTTGCTGAAGATCAGCTAGCACTAGTAACGCAGCACGTTTTCTTTCCAGGCCACTCCATATTATCATAAATAGGGTTATCAACACGCAAACTGTTTATTAAAGCTTTAATATGTTCTAATATTTGTACAAATTTTACAGAGCAGACGAACAAGTTCTTTTTTAGTTGTCAAGTTACACACAAATATTGTTACACATGTTGTTTCATTACAATTTACAGTCAACAAGTTAAAAAACAAAGTATAAAAATAACTTAACATAGAACAATAAATATAAAAATAAAATAACACAGCCTTACGTTCTATCAATTAAGATACATTGCATTGATCAAAATAAATAAATTAATCATTAACGGACAGCCATAAGTTTGTATCTTAGAAGTACATACGCTACAATTCGCAAAAAGAATAGAGTAATAAGAAGAGCTATAACGTCATTGCCAAACTGGCCTGCCTTCATGGCAACATCCTGGAGAAACTTCTTCGGATATTTATAATGGCAATACTGATCTTCAGGACAATAAATAGTTGGTCTGTCCATCCCGTAGATGGCGTCAACAATTCCTTCCAATCCGTATCGGAGATAAGATATATAGCTCCCCCAGTAGAGATAAGGCGGTAGATCATTTAAAGTTACCCCAAAACCAGCAAACATCATCATCGGTACTGATAACGTCGGACCCAGGAATGTGCCATTCTGCAAGATTTCGATAAGTCTTTCCTCAGGCTGTTTGATCAAGAGTTACTTACAATAACATTGAACACGGCGCCGACCATTAATCCGAAACTCTGGGCCACAAAAACAACCAACATGCTAATGATAAAGAACATCGTAAACCGATCTTCTTCCAAAGGCTGACCAGTCGTATAATAAATTATTACGGAGAAAATAAAACAACATACCACCTACAATGAACATGTGATTCGCTTGACAACAAAGATAAAATGAATCCTTACCGAAATAGGAATGTCTATCAGCGTGACCGAAAGGTAGTACATCTTCAATGAATACCATCGGTTAAAGTGTTCTTTTATCAAAATGGACATCTCGTTAGGAACTACACAAACAATACATTAATAAATAGTATGAAACTGTTTTTGTAACTTACATGTGAGGATGGTAAGCATCATGGTCGACATCATATGGTGCATCAATATTGAAAATAACAGGTTATAGTTGTCTAGGACTTTGGTACCGTCATTTCCCGCTCCCCAATACAAAGTTCCCAACATAAGACCAACGATTGCGTTTACTCCGAGACGCATGTATGTTAGAGTCTTGAAAAATTAAACATTTGCATATTCAGATTTTATTTACAACAAAGTGTTTACCTGGTCTCGTTTTGTTTTGATATATCCTCGTCTTAGTAATACTTTGAGTTGGTTCATTGAGCTTGTGGCTTGTAGACCGGTTTCGTCGTTTAAATCCTCTTGATTTTCCTCGGTGGTAGCATTTCCACCTGCAACGATTTAAAGATTTTAAGTAAATTTAAACGCTCCTAAAAAGTTGATAAAAGGAAGCTGAATTTGTAAATAAGTATCATACTTGCAACAAGTTCATAACACGTGGCTTTAAATTTTTTATAATTTTGCCTCCTATAAGGAAACAAACCGTCGATCATGATTAGAATAACGTTATTCAGCTGGGTATATAGAATACAAGATGAAAATTTAAACATAGTTTATATTTCATCTGGAATGCTTGCACAAGAAGCTAATATTGATCTATGACGCGTGGCAACAACTTCAGACTGTATGGCTCGAGTGGTTATCAACAATCAGTCTTATCTCTGTGTGAAAGCAAAGAATAAATTTAGGTACATATTTTTTTATGATACGTAATAATACTAATAATAGTATTAAAATAAACTGATATCAGTATAAATAATAATTATTTGAATCTGCGCGTTGACAAAATTTTTGATTTTTTGTCTTTCGCTTAAGTAAATTAGCACTAAAATGGACTTTGGAAGTTCTGTGATTGATAACAACATCTGCCACAGCTGCTTTTAACGATAATTACGTTAATCTAAAAATGTCAAAGAAAAAATCGCTTTTGTAACGTTTCCTTGTTGGTCAACTGATAAAACATCATTTAGCCACCGAATGATCAAGTGCATTAAAGCCGCTGACTTCATACTTTCTTTAATAACCAACTTGATATTTTACTATTTATAACAAAGTGATTAAAATATAAGCCAAGACTAATGATCTGAACTACATTATCTTAAGTATGTGGAGTGTTCAACAAAAAAAAGCGGCGAAGTGTTTGTACAATTTATGTATATGTTTGTACAAGAGTGTACAAACTACTTACCTAAGTAACGATTCAACGCGGGATACACATCCTTGTTGAAATATGTTAAACTTTTTCCATTATCGGCTGCCTTAACCATTTCATCTATAACCTCGGACCCATACTCTTCGCAAGCAATTTCGATAACAAAGTCTGCGGGATTATGGTATGCCGGACATGGGTGTTTTACATCTTCTAAGAAGGGTACCAGATTTTTTGTGCTGCCTTGATATAAACACCTGCCCGCAGCCAAAACGTAAACTTGATCAAATAACTGGAAAAGTGAAGCGGACGGTTGATGGATGGTGCATACTATTGTTCTGCCCTCCAGTGTTAAGTCTTTCAGTAATTTGATGCATTGTGAGCAGGAAGAACTGTCTAATCCTCTGCAAAGAAAATGTTGTTAGCTTTTTTGTTAGAACGTTAGCAGCGTACACATGTATGAAGTTTGTTCAAGGGTATCAGAAGTTATATTCATTGTTTGTTAGTTTTATTAAAAACTTAACACCTGTTCACTTGCGCTATTTGAAATGTAACTTATTTTAAAGGTGTCATGTGTATGCCTTTTTCAAAAATTTTAGTTGTTTTAAAAAAGATTTCAAAAATTAAAAAGTATTAGGCCATAGGTATTTAGGGTAATTCGTTTAGTCGCAAATAGTTTGGTTACCAAATCTGTAACAGACCAGGGGCAAATGATGGATATATACGGAGCGGACCCAACTACAACTAGTAAAATCCGCATATAAACTTTTAATAGTCTTACAACGTATGATTAAAAACAACAGGGGCAGCGAATGGTTATGAAACACCAAAAAAAAAAAAAAATAGTTCCATTTTGAGGTCATCGGATAAAATCCATTCGGAGGGCATACCCCTTGAGTATCTCCGGCGGGCATTTCATAACCTTGCAATGACAAACTTATGATATAAGAAAGTGAGGACACTACATGTAAAACGAAGCTGCGTCCTTGTTCTGCCCGCGGTTATCTTTTCGCATTTCCAGATATTGTTCGGATTTGGCGATTGCATAATTGGAATCAATCGGACTATATAATTTTTAACATCGTTTTTATAAAGAAGAGTGTCAAACTGTCAACAGTGTTTAGCTGTTTCCAAATTCGAAAATGTTCAGAGTGGACTCAAATTTTTCCGTGGATACATATTTTTACTTTATATATTTACTATTTTCTTCTAAAAAACGTCAACATAGCAGAATTTGATTGCTGTTTACCTAAACAACAGGGTAAGTAAAGATCAAAGACATTTCTCTGTGTCTACAAGAGAATAACAACGTTTGTGGTAATTTTCATGAGAGTAAATTTGTTTACTGTCTGCTGACGCATATTATAGCTTTAAAGGTGCTCATTCATTCACCTTTATTTGATGAGGTATGTACAAAGAAGGTGGAAGAAGAATATTTCAACCACATGACTATATTTTTTATACTGGACATGGAAAAACAGTAATTTTCAATATTTAAAAAATTATACCGAAATTTGTGTCATAATTAGCAAAACTAATCTTTTAGCTCGCTCCACTTGTATTAAAATGTATCAAAACTGATATCTAAAGATGTTGGTCTTGGATATATGATATGTTATTGTTGATGAATGGCTGATAAAAGCGGAGACGGAGACCAAATCATGGCTAATATAGACGTTTTGTTTGCATCGTTGCCATGGAAATCGTGCGTCTAGTGGCGGTATTTAATTTTCATTCTGCGCTAGTGAAATTGTTTGATTTTAAATAAAAATAATGAATTCGGTTGAATATTTAATAAAAAATCGTCCTCTGTATCATGACGGCAAAATTTTAGTGAAAAATTTAGAGAGAGCCACCCCCGATTTATTAATAAAAAAGTGTTCAAGGCAAAACGAAACATTTTCGTAGATATTTTACGTATGATAAAATAATATTGAATGTACAGTTGTGAAAAAAATAATAAATTGCTTTGTTTTGTGTGTCTTCTCAGTAATGACTTAAACCATAGCCCTGGATTAATACTGGCGTGGATGATCTACGACACGAAGGTATGTGAAAAATACTTTTCTACTTTTGTTGAATGTATTTTTGTATTTATTTCCGTCACACAATTTCGTCTATTAAAAGGGTAATAAAAACCTGTTTTATATCTTCATATATAACTCATCAATCAAATTGTGTCCCCCATTTTAAAAGACCACTATCCGCCACTGGAAAATTATCAGATTAAATAAAAAGAACAAACCAAAGAAATTAAAACACTTATGAACTGTTATTTATTAATTAAAAACAAATGCCGATACGTCTTGGATTATCCTTTGCGACCCCAATGTAGCAAAATTATTATGATAGCATTGAAAATAGAAATAGAGAATAAAATACATATACACAAAAATAACAGTTTATGGATCAAATGAAGGAGAATCAATGAAAGAAGTAGACAAATAAAGCATGGGAAGGATTCGGAGTAAACATGGTAAAAAATGCAGTAAACTGAAAACTCTAAAGAAAGAAATAAGAAACCCCATGTGAAATATAAAAGACAAAAAAGGGGATGTGATTACAAAAGAAAATAAAATTATGGGTAGATAGAGGGAATATTTGGCAGAACTATTAGGAACAGGTGAAGAACAGAAGGTGGAAATACAAGAACAAAACACTGAAGAAGAGGAAAGAGAAATTGAAAGGAATCAGATGGCAAAAGCTATTGAAAGAATGAAAATAAAAGCGGCCCTTCCAGGATCAGACAATGTAAGTCCAGAAGTGGTAAAGTACATCGGAGAAGAAGGAAATAAACTTATTACATAAAGTACTAAAAACATCAAGAAAATCTAATAAAATAGCAAGGGAGGTTCTACGGAAGAGTGGCATAAATGGAAAACTAATAAAAACAATAAGTAACCTATACGAAACAACAGAAAAAATAGTAAAAATAAAGCGGAAAACAATGAAAAATTGTATTTATTATTTATAATGATATTGTACAACATAGCAAAATAGATAAAGAAATGGGAGAGGCGGACCCAGCTAGGCTACAGAAAACTAAGATCAGTAGAATTGAGTAAACTACTTTACGCGGATGATTTGAAAATATTTGCAAATAACAGAAGAGAATTAAATGTATCAGATCGTCAGAGAATTAAAAAAATATAATCTAAAAATAAACACAAGGTAGTCAGAAATAAAGACAATAGCAAATGAAAAGATAAAAGCACCAAGAGATATGCAAGAAAAGGAAATAAGAGAAGTAGGAAAAATAAGATATCTAGGAGCAATAGGAATAGAAAAAAAAATAGAAATGTAGGAATAAATGGGGAACAATAATTTCTACATCCACGGTGGAAAAGGTCAAGAATAACTAAGTATGTTCTGCTCTTATCAATCATGGAGAGATTGAGTTTAACATCGTTATAATTTTAGGTCGTCACTTATGTCGACAAATGGCATATAAGGCTTATCTTGGGAATTTTTTTATAAGTGGTTATATCTTCTCGCCTATTTTATAATATTCCTTCACAATTCGTTCTGGAAATACATACATGCGAAATCAACGAACCAAAAAGCTACTTTATTTCTATCTGCCAACGAGCTGAATTCTTCTTTCATTATTTGCCACTCATTCTAAATATCTCTAGCGCTGTTATAAACATTATTTTTATTGCTCATACAGCGGAAGATTTTTTACGAAATTCTATCACCATTAACCATTGTTTTTTGTCTTGTTTTGAATATTAAAGTATCTATGAAATTTTAAACATCATTAAGCTACAAGATATCTGTAAAATACAGACTTTTGACATTAGCGCTAATAACTTAAATGTGTTAGTTTTTAAAGGACACGTGTAAAACAGCGATAGTGTTTATGTATCACAAGGTTAAGTTTTTGGGTTACTTTTGTTGCGAATTAAATTATTAAACCCTCGACAGTCGTTGGCGTTTTTGAGCAAACGGTTTACCTACAAGAATCTGTTATTAAGTTCTAAAACAGCACCTACCATTTCACTTAAACAACTTGATTTCAATATGCAAAATATCTTGTTATTTTCTGTTAAGCTTTCAACGTAATGCATTTCAAATTAATGTTGTCATTTAAATGTCTTAAAATGCAATTATGCTAATTGTTAACCTTTAATTAAATAATTTCTATAGTGTCGTGCTTTGATCGGTTTGCATGGCAAAGAGAAGTTCAAAAATAACATTAAATGCCATAATATTGCAAGTGGAAAAAAACCTTGTCTTTGGTGTAACGTAATAATACTTATACACTTCCTTTTTTTCCAAACAATGCGTTATTGCAACCTTAGTGAAGTGATTGTTATGTGACAGCTAACTGATAAATTGTTTATGTGAATGTACTTCGATACCGTTTTTGTTTCAACCATTTGTTCCATAACAAGTCTTTTTTTTATTATACGTTATCGAAAAAAAATGAAGGATTAATTCTTTCATTGTTCTTTTAAATGTTTAGATAGATTTTTAACGTCTGTCTGTCAATAAATTACTATTATTATTACTACTGTTAACTATTTGGATTTATTTCTGGAGACACATCTCTAAAAAATATATGCAAGAACTATAACCATTGAAAATAAAAAAGAGAACTTTTGTAAACTAGGCCTTCTGACTACCGAACGGAGCAACGGAAATGACAAAGTTCTAATGCAATATTTGCTGATATGATTATCGTTATCATAGCGGTGGATTTAAGGGATCATAATTAGTCGGTTACTGATATTACTTTATCGCGGCTCGACAGACACAAAAAAAAATAAAAGACGTCGGCATGCATACATTTAACGACATATTACTAGCGTATTTTCATAATTGTTCTGATATATTTTCCAGGTACCCATAAAATGTAGTTGACCCTCAGGGTACGTATGCAAAAATGTCGATAGCCTAGCTTTACATAATTTACGGTAGATGTTGATGACGCAGGTATTACATTTCAGAGTTTCGCTGATGTTAGTATTAACCTTCAAACCTACTAGTTTTTCGAAACTAGCACTAATTAAATCGAAGAAAATAACAATGTTTAAAGATAATGCTTTTAATGTCCTCAAAACACAATAAATAAAATTATCTTCAGCAATAACTAAAAACATACATACGGGACTGGAACGTGAAACGTAAATTAAATAGTTACAGAATAATTTTTGTTGATTGCATTTATCAATTTTGTTCACTTCCTTTTCCCACAATAACTACAAGAGTGAGTACCCATTTACTGATAACAGTATCAGAACTTCGTTTAAAATCTGCCGAAAACTCCGGATTATTTCTTAACGACCTCGTGATTGATAGTAACAACATGCCGAGTTTGCTTACCAAACACATTCTGTTTAATGAGTACAGCACATTTCGCAATTACATAAAACTTACGTTGTAGGTTCATCTAGGAACATCACGGTGGGATTATTTACAAGTTCTAGCGCAATCGAGAGCCTTTTCCTTTGACCTCCTGAGAGCCCTGAGGCTTTAGTTCTTGCCGTTTTGTCGAGGCTTAACAACTTGAGAATTTCATTAATCTGAAACAAAACAGTTTAATCTAATAAGGAACGGTTTTTATCAATTAAACAAGTACGCAAAATATATATTATGTTGTCCTAGTTGTCTTATAAGCGCTTTCATGGGTCAGAAGTTGTGATAAGATGCAGCACGCGTACCTACATATTATCATTAATTTTTTACACATCAACAACGAAGAATCTTTGATTTATTATTACTTCTGTACACAACCTTGACGAAAATAACCATCGAAAGGTCAAGACAACAAAGGCTTTTCCACTTACAGTTTTATTTTTTTCAGTCTTGTTAATTTCAGGTGGAAGTTTTAGGTCCGCTGCTATTTGCATATTCTCGGAGGTCGTTAACAAAGGTTGTAATCGGTCATCTTGCTGGATATAACAAGACGACTTTCTGAAGGTTTTTAAATTTCGGGGAACACCGTTCGTGCGAACTGTGCCGGATACTCTTCGGATTCTGTAACCACTAAGGATATCCAGTAGGGTACTTTTACCAGCGCCTGAAGGTCCCATAATAGCTATCAACTGGCCAGGAGGAAACCTTCCATTGATGTCATGAAGAATTTGTTTTGTACCTGTGTGATAAATGGTTGTTAATGCTTTTGAATAAAAATGAAACGTGACAATTATCAAGCATTCGTTACGATTGATACAATGTAATTACATAGATACAAGTAAAATTAATTCATTTAGGCTAGCAGGTCGTTGTAGGTAGAGCTGAACTCGAAGGTCTCCAACAGACCTAATTGCAGTTACTTATCTTTTACACGATAGTTTAATGACCAAAGAAAAACTAGTTCTGCTGTTCTCATACGTCACATGGCAATGAACTACAACCTGTATAATTGTCGGAAATTTTCAAAATCGTGCATGAAAACAATGTTATCATAGAATCTTATCACAACGAAATACCGTTAATTGATGAAACCAATAAATTTTTTTACTCGTATCTTCAATAAAAGTGCACGATAATGCGAATGTAAACGCTCCAAATATAACTAGTTAATTAAAAAAATCTTAAAACCTTTTCGAAATCCAAGGGATGCTGTGTAGCAAATATTTTCAAACTGAATGTCGATGGTCTGCTCCAATTTCGTGAAAGTACTTCTTTCAGTTCCTTCATATTGCGGTAAGATCACTGGTTTTTCTACACTGCCACCGTTGTATTTAACACCACTTTCACTACTATTGTTTTCATCATTTACGGTGCTGGCTTCGTGCATAACAACTTCCATGTTCGAGTTGTGCACTCTTTAGAAACACATGGAAGAATGAACAAAGTTGTTTGCGGTCGCGCTTATTTTCTAATGAAATAACATTATCATGTTTTGGTCACTTATATAGACTGAGTAAAGTCAAACGGATTGGACCGAGACTAAAGTTCATTTATCGCAGTTCTCTACTCGTTTTGTCATCCATGGTTGTTGGGAAGAAGGTGCATGACATTTGTCATGTTTGAATTATGCATCATACAGCTGTGGGATTTATCTATACGTTTTTAATGATAGGAATAGTTTTTTTATTATGCGATTAACACTAATTTTAGTACATTGAATTCATGAGATTAGTCGGTGCCGTAGATGTCACACGTAATACACGTCCAAGTTTTACCTGTTCAAGGTTTTCTGGTTTTTTCAGTCAAATTATAATTCGTTCAAGCAGTTTGCAAATTTCCAAGGAGCACAAAGTGCAGTAATTTACATTAAAAGTAAATCCTTCGAATTTTTTTCTTTTTCTCTTTAAATATAAAATAACTTGTTTTGCTATTATATAATGCATAGATATTTAATTATTCACCTGAGACGTTCGTTGACTGCAGGGAACACAAAAAAAAGAAAAACAGGTTTTTCAAAAATTCTTGATATTTGCTAAAGTAGTAGAGTTTATCTGACACTGTAAAACACTATTGAGTCCTTCAATATTACCAAAATTTATCTATTTGTAACTATAGTTTCTTCTAATGTTACCATTAGTATAAATGGTGTAAAGTGAGCAAAATACTAATTAGTGTGGGCTTACAAATTCATAGAATATTGAAAATATTGTCTTAAAATTGAGTTACTAGATGACAGTAGCACAAATATTCGAAGTTTGCAATTTATATTCGTTTCAATCGTTAATAAATTATTGTCTAGAGGTACAAAAAGTGCAAAAACTCTTATTTGTATTTCACCCCTGGATGTTTTGGCAGAAAAGCAATGAACCATTAGCGAAGACGGATTAAGACATAAAACTGATCTTATAACTACATGAAGCCATTAACCAACCTCCGCTCTCACCTCATGCACTTTGTTACAGTCATCAAGAAATTATTTCACTGACCGATGATGAAAGTAACTGTTAAACTAATGTGCATGTCCTCTCAAGAAGATTTCTTTGACTTTAATAAAAATTCTTGTAATAACAGAGAATATTATCTGTGTCGACACACTAATGCTGTTACACACAAACAACATCGTATACTTTGAATGTGCAGCAATCATTCTGCTTTATATTTTTGTTTACATAATTATATTTGCTTCTTAATATAAACTGTATTTTTGTTAAATTGAAAACATTGAATTTGAAGTCAAGTTATTTTCTCCATTTTTAAATAAAAATGTTTTAGATATTACCAACATAAAAAAGTAGAAAATGTATGTTGCATTTGCCAAGAATACTTTCATACAACGATTGATCTAATATTTAAAAACAAACATTATTTCTTTGGGATACTATTTATTTTCCAAGATAATGATAATATGGCATAAGTTATATAAACAAGAACAATTAATGGAACGTACAGCACTCGTGGAAAAACTGCTTGAAAAATTGCTCATTTAAATTTATAATAACACAAACACGTTGTTTTTGTGATATAAAACCACAAACTGTAGTACGTTTTATTTACATTCCATAATTTCTCGGAAATACCTAACCAAGCCCATAACAAACCCATTTCAAACGATTATTACCTAAGTGCTATCCAACCCAATATTTTTAAAATAATTTTTTAAGCATTAATTTCTGTTTAGATATAATGTTTATGAAGGACGTTAAAAATTTTTACGAAACACCAAAATTTTGTGTTTTATAAATTTTTTGATATTTTTGTTTTTACGTGTTAAATTTATCGATGCGCTTTACGGTTCAAGGTTTCACATTTTGTCATCCAATTTACATTCTACAATAATAAATAATGCAGAATTTGTGCAGAGGTTTTACCATATTTGTAGAGAAAACACAAGTTGGAATGTTATTGACCTTTGATGTTTCACAGTCACTATGGTAATAAAAATTTACAGTGTCTGCAGAATTTGCAATTACTCGTATATGCTTTTTTAAAATTCTGTTACAATAATTAAACTTTTATAACATTTAATTAACTTTGCAAACTAATATTTTAACATAAGTGAAAATAGTGCATTTACATTTGTACAACTGTAAATATTTTATGTTATTATGATACAATACATTTTTACAAGTTTTTACTAGATTTTTTGAAGATTTAGTCCCCTAGTTTTATCGTGCAAATTATACATATGTACTTCCGAAAACGTTGAACACTTACTTGTAAATTACTCACCAACAATAGTTTCAGCGTGTTTCAAAACTACACAAGAATAAACAATAACCATGTTACAACATTTTACGAAATTAAAAAAACACTCTATATGCAACAAGAAACTAAGTAGAGGAAATATAAACTCCTATAAGGATTAAATTTTGGGTGATTAAAAAAGGGTTTCATTGTATCTCTGACATTCACAAAATGAATTGCGTTGCATACTACAAGCCTCTTTTCCATTATTATGCAGCTCTTGATAGCGATGAAGTTCATTACACCACTGACAGTTTGTCTTCCATAGATAAGCTTGGTGCATGGACAGTAGACGAAATTTTTTAATATTTTGTCATTTAGAGTTAAAAATTTATTGATTAAGAGTAACCTGAACAATGTGGCGTGCGGCTTTAGCAAAAAAAATGTCTTTGGTGTTTCACAGTCACTGCGGTAATAAGAATTTACAAGTGATATTCACTGAAAAACAAAATCTAGGAACGCGGAAGTCTATTAATATTCTCATTACTTTGCCTTTTCGCGTATTTGCAATGATAATATAACTACTTAATTTTTTTCAGTTAGTTTAGTTATATATCGAAAATTTATGTAAAGCTTTTTAAATTCAAACCACGAGGTTGTATTTTGTACTTTTACTTTTATATCTATTTTTTACCAAGGCTAGCAAAAATCTTAAAAAAAACATAGTTAAAATTCTGACTAATCTACATTTTCCGTTCTTGACTTCTGATAAACTAGTGAAGTATAGGATAAAGAATATACCCATAAATAAAATTTAGCGCTAAGGCCTATTATAATATAGTGCACAAAAACAATTTTTATTTGTATGCAAATAACATGGAACAGTGGACAAAGCATTTACGCAATTCATAGAACAGAATAAAAGTTCATTATCTGAAAGCCGTGCTTTCTTAACAGTAATAAGTATTACAAGTCATTCGTTACTAATTTATTTCTAAAATTACCCACTTTGTAATACGTTATTTAAAACAGGAAGTGAAACTGTATTATAAATTTGAAGTTGTTAGTGTTGAGTGTGAAGTTCACGTAAGTTGTTCCATTTAAAACATCACATTTTTAAACAGTTTATTTTTTCGATAGTTTCATATATTGAAATCTGAATATATTTTGACGCTTATTTAAACAGGAAAAATGTATCCTTTTTTCCTGTGAGTAGTATACAGTTGTAAAGACGATAATAGCCAGTGTTCGGTTCGTATTATGTACTTTGATTAAACAAAACTGCTAAACTATCTAATACAAGACCTTGGCATTTGAAAAGTAATGGAAATCACAGGAATATTATCGTTGGTGCTAGTGAAGTCCGATAATGCGTATAAAAAGCATGGAATCGGTTAACTATTTCGAAAAATGTTTTTACTTCCCGGGCCTAAGCTCAACAAATAGACAACATGTCGAGGATGTTGCCGTTTTCGGGTAGGTTTTTGAAATATATCAATAGTATAGGCGCCAGGACTATTCCTTGGGGCACACCATCATTTTTTTGATGAGTTATGAAAAAGCACTCTATTTATTTCTGCGATTTGGCTTCCGTTTTCAAGGTGAGATTTAATCATGTTGTATGGAACGTTTTTTATTCTATTGTGTCGATTTTTTCTTAGCAGAACGTGATGTTATATAATGTCGATGACACTACTAAAGTCAGATAAAGCCATTTTTACTGTTTCTTTACTGTCGCGGTTAAAGGACTAAAACTCTTGAGTTTTATCAAAATGTTCTAGCTGTTGATAACCTGGATATTATTTTTCTTACAGAAAGGTGGGCTAGCGATGATATACTAAACTCTGAATTATTTCCAGTTGATTTTCAAGTTTTTAGGTGTGGTCGTAGCTCAGCTGGTTGTAAGTTAATTGAATTTGAAATTGATAATTTTTTGGAAGATTACTTACGTTCCTCCATCTACTCCTATCCTTGGTATATGAGCATTTATTTCATAAGCTAGAATTAAATGATTTGTTTAATGATAAGTCCATTTTTTTGCGGGTGATTTCAATGCTTCACTGTTGAATGAGGTAGCTTGCTCTAAATCTGTTAGTATCACAAATTTTGTTAGTTCTGTTTATGCTGTACAAATTAATAAGGTAAAAAATGTTAATAACAGATGTTTAGACTTGATTTTCTGCTCTAAAGATGTAACATATAGTTTAAGCCACTCAGAAATTACCTTAGTACAAGAAGACTCTCTTCATCCTGCATTGTTATTTGATATTCAATATCCATCTGAGAGGTTTAACTCTTTTGTAGTATCTAGTTCGACATCGTATAATTTTAGGCGATGTAACCTTAATGATTTGTTTAATCTTACAGTTAGTACTGATTGGACTCCGGTTTTGAAACGTAATAATGTTGATAGCGTCTGCACACATTTTTATGCCATATTGAATTCTTATTTAAATCTAATTGAACCAGTTATCTGTAAACGTGAAAGTTCATTTCGTCTTTGGTTTTTTCATAAGAGTCAAAAAACATTACTTGAAAATGAGGAGGTCTACCAAGTCTAATGTTTATTGTGTTTAAGTTAAGAATGATAGCATACTTGTAAAAACGAGTATTTAGTCTAACCATTGTAATTATCCTGCGATGGTATCTACTTGTATCCGAGATGATCCTAAAAAACTGGTCGTTTATAAACAGTCTCAAATGCGTATTCCAGGTTCTATGTTAAACATCAATGGTGATATTATTGATAGTCCCCAGGATATTACCGATGCATTTATGTCACATTTTGAGTCCGTGTATCAAGAAATTCTGCTGTAAATTCAACATGTGAGCTACTGCCTAATTTTAATGTTAATATCTGTGTAAAGGAATTTAGTGATAGTGAGGTGCAGCACTTTAAAGAATAATTGTACTGCAGGACCTAATATTTCGTTATAAGAGACTGCAGAAATGTGGTTGTAAAGCCGATTTTACATATATACAATTTGATGTTAAAAACAAAAATCTTTCCGGAGTGCTGGAAAATGTCACGTCTAATACCTGTTTTTAAATCTGGCAGTAAAAGTGAAGTAGAACACTATTGTTCGATCTCGATCATCAATAACTTTGCAAAAGCTTTTGAATCGTTGGTTTACAAACCCATTTCCACGTGGTTTATCAACTGTAGTTCAATCAACACGTATTTGTCAAAGGAAAATCTAGTCTTACGAATCTTTGTTCTTTTACGGATTATGTTTCCTTGTCATGGTTACATTTTTTGTTTATTGAAAAAAATATTTGTGAAGCAAATTAGAAAAATGATCGATTTAGACGACGCATTTCCTGAAAATGTTAAAAATGCAGCCAGTCAGACATTAAACAGTTTAAATACAGTTACTTACATTTATTGGTTTTCACATTTATTGCTTTTCAATTCCTTGACAAATGTTGACAATTGACATTTTGGTAAGGTAATACATATTACCTTTTACGATTTTACATACAGGATACAGTTATGGCTTTCCTACCAGCCAACTTTTATAAATGTAAACAGGCACTTAATAGACAGAAACTGATAAAAGTATTTAATGATTAAATTAAAATTATGCTGTCAAAAATGACGAGTTAAAATGATAAGTCAAAACCTGTGATGTACCAAATGTTTTTAAAGCAGAAATTAACAGTTTACTTCAAAAAGTGGTAGGGGAAATTGAAGTAGAACCCTTAGGCTACTTTCACCTCCAAAATCATCTTTCACCCTAACAAAAGTTAACATGGGATCGAAAATTTAACATGGGAAACGCTATGGTCACTTTTAAAAAATATGCACTGTATAAAATAACACACTTCTGTAATTGTGATTTATGAATCTACCTTGAGTTTTATCCATGGATATCCAGATTTTCGCAAAAAAACACAATTGTTTACTAGCATTTTATTTAAGAACCACGTTGTCCAATAGCTGTTTACAGCATAGTTGATAATTTTTTTTAGTAGATATTATTTATATTGTTTTTTCTAAACAACTATATTTTTTTGCATATGCTATGCAAGATTTAAGACCTATAAAATGCATTTTTTTTTTATTTTTACTGTCGAATTTTTTGACACACAAAACAAAGACAAATTCACTGAAAATAATTTTGTAAAACTACATTATTTGGCTACGTAAGTAAATTAAAAACAAAAGGTAGACAAGAACTTCGTGGTAGTTTTTAAAATTAGTGGGAAGTTTATTCAGCTAGAATGGTGTACATGCACTGACTTTAAATAATTTTATAACAAAACAAAAGCTACTTCTTTATTTTGAAATTTTTATCCCAGTAGTGCAAATATGATAGATTTATTGTGTTTTAACCTTATGAACTTAAGATAACTTTGTTCGTAACCAAACTGATTGTGTGAATTTTTGTTGATATCCAGCTTGAGGCTCCACTTCTAGTACAAATTCTTACATGAAAAATTGTTTTTGACGTAGTTAAAAATTCATTTAATCTTATAGTGAAGTATTGCTTGTCATTATTGTACTACCTAGAAAGTTGACAAGTAGCACGATAAAATTTTTGTAATTTGATGCTCTAATTATTTTATGGTAAATCTTACAAAGATTTGCAAAGGTATAAATTGTAATTTTAATACATATATACAATTGCTTTTCAATATTTTGATGTATTTCATACTTCATAAAAGTACAGTATAAAATAATGTGTAACACAGAATACTAAACCAGTGCATTCTTGTCTCTGAAAGTGTTGTTTATGGTGTGTTCATTTACATATTACGAAGGTTAAATATACTAATCAGAAACCCCATCCAGCAGATAAGAATTGTACATTAAGAATTGTATAATTAATTATCAAGCTTGGAATTAATGAAACGTTAAATTCATTAGTATTAGGTAAACGATACTAATAACAGCGCCAAATATTAAACCTTTTCTTTGTTTTATAGAGGTGAAGGTCAACAATTCTACAAGATTACCTTCTTCTGTCTGTTCACTTCCTTTTACGTATATTGTATATGATACACGAAAGGTTCTTGTAGATGATTTTACTATATTAACCTAATGTATAGGTATATTAAATTTATATTAGTTTGCAGTACTTCCATAAACACTCGAAAACAAATTGGCTCAAATTTTTTTTGTTGCAGAACATATTGCTATTAACATTGTACTTCATGGAACATTTATATTAATGGAAAAATATTGATCTCTTCACTTAAAACTTACATATAATTATTTAGATTTTAATAAATATCGTGTTTTGAGTTTAGAGGAATTCTATTTAGAAACCGCTAGCCCGTAGCATGTTACGTACTTATATCCAGTGCACGTGAACAAGTACATTTTGATATTGAATTTACGCAGTATGTGATACATATTTTTATCATTAATCAAAGTGTTTGCGTCTAAAAATAATTTATATCTGATCATCTTAAACTTTTTTCAAATTCCTCGTTCTGTAAGCCTTTATTTCAATTTCACTATTAAAATTCCTATGATAAATTAAAAAAATAGCTAGAAAGACAATTTTAAACCCAACTTTAGTTATAGATTGAAAAGATGCATGACAGTATATATATTAATGTTACTGCGTTTAAAAATTAAAGTAACTGTATTAATAATGTGTATTCAAAATAATAAGAATTTTAAGCTATCGAAAACTAAGAAACTTATTATATTATGTTGGTTGTTTTACAGCTTAAATGTGTTATAGAATCATCAACTTAAATTTTTTGTTGATGTGACTATGTTTCAACGTAGAACATATAATAAAACCCCTCTCAGATATAAAATTAGGTCGACGTTAACTGTCGGATTACCCAAATTATGAATGATCCGCTCGAAGAACTGTCTTACTTTTTTATATCTCTTTAAAACTGAAGCTTAAGGTGTTGTCAATCATCTTTATGCAATAGAAGGCAGTTGGATTCCCCAAATTTTTTTCAATGCCATCGTTAATTTTTTTAACCTTTAAGTGCATACGACACCTAAGTATGATAGTAACAAGACGTGCTCGATAGGTATGAAGTGGCTAGGTACAACAAGTATCAACAATTAATAATCGATGACAAATTAGATAAAGTTCAACAAGTGTCCCACATAGAACAAAAGCTATTATCTCACGAAATTTTCAACCTTTTAACAAACGATTAATGTTGTAATAGCCAAAAACTTTGTAACTTCACTTATTTCGTAGTGTTGGGAAACAAGATCATCACGTTGACTCATCCATGGTCTTTGCTCCGATTAGATTTTTTTTATTTTAATCGCTACAAATATTTTATGTTGACAAAAGTTCGTGTAGATTTCGGATCAGTGGAATATTTAATTGCAGTTATTTTTAAATAATGATTTGTAAATATTTATTCGTCGTAATCGGCACTAAACGATCAAGTGTAAAGTCCAATAACACTATTACGTAAAAAAGTTTATTAAATTAAAGAAAATAATTTTGTCTGAAGCGGGAAAACATGATGCAGATATCTTTTCGACTAAATTGTGTTTAGTTATTAAATGTACCGAATAGCACTGCCTACGTTTCTTACAGTCAACTATATTGTAAGGCATAACATCAGTCAACAGCTTTCTGTTATCGAATAGTTCTCTACTTCCACGTTACATGAATGTCAGAACTTCAACGTTAGATGGCGTATCACTAGGAGCTGGGGCTAATCATTATTAAGTAAGTATTACACACTTTCAGAAATGTTAGATAAACTGTAAATTATTTCATGGAAAGATTTTTTAACTGTTACTAAGTAAATACTTTTATGGGTTTGTTTTAAAAATTCATGCTCCTAACTGAAATACAATCGGTATCTTGCAAATATCCTATATAACAGCTACTCTGTGGACATTTTTCAGAATTAATGTCGTCTGTCCACCATATGTGTCGATTTTTATTAAACAGATATCATTTTCGAAACTACTCGGCTGATTGTTATCGAAACATGAACCAACATTTGTTAGTCACCCCTACCAATATTTTAATGACGCGACCTCAAAATTTTGTACATTAAATATTATTTTAATTTTAGAAAACAATCTGCGCCTATAAACGATAATATAAAAAACAAATTAAAACCACAGTGATAACTTCTAATTTGCCTTTCATGAAACAACTACAGTCTTCAGAAGTTACGAGTAATAGATCCTACGTCGTAAAACTATCCAGCTCAAAGTTTAAGTATTTGAATTAAAACAGCGCCTTCCCACCAAGTTCTTTAACACAAGCTTTGTATATAGGATAAACAGAAGATTTTTTACAACGTAGTTTTGTGTTTAAGAAGCGTGGGCAAACTAAGGCAAATTTGAAATAAGTAAAGTTTTTTATATCAATTTCGACTTTTAAGTAATAACATCCTCAGTTATAAAACCTTCAGGCAGTTTTAAATGAACAAGCTTTAAATTCGCTTGATATTTAACTACTTGTAGCATTAAAACTGGCGTTTTTTCCTATATTATACCGAATATTTTAAGTTTGCTTTCGACTTAGGTCGACTCCAGATGTAGATTATAAGGTTCACCAATCAAAATTAAAGATTTGTTTTAATGCTAAAGGTTAAAAGCAAACTTAACGAGGGCCAGCCGTGATTTTAAGTAGGGATTTCTTTTCGAGAACATCTCTCAGGAACAAAAAGGTTTACAGTGTATACATTTTCGTTGTCTGAATATGCTGCGAATGTTAATACAATGAAAAACCAATTGCTAATTTCGTTCTCGCTACCGACATCCACACTCAGATTTAGAACAAGAACTGTTATTCTGTCAATTTAGCGTAAATTTGTGTGAGGTTTACTAAAAAAATGACACGAACTTTATTGTCAACAGAATCGGCAGCGTATCCTTCAGCCACAGAACTATTGAAGATTTTCGTTTACTTGTCGTTTCAGAGTTAAAATATTCCTGTCTTGTACGTTGCAAATATTCTGCAAAATGCGGAACAAACTAACTTTGGCTACCCAAAAGCAGGAATTTGGGTTTTCAAGAATTTAGCGTAACATCGATTGAGTTTGAGTTTTTAACAATTGTTTTTCTTTCCCTGTCTTATCATACAGATATTGTTTCCAATCAATTTGTTGTTGTGCAACTTTGTGTTTTTTCGAACAGCTTGAGTCAATTATAAAACACAATGTGTATTTCATTTAGATACTTTACCACTCTCGGTATTATGGTTGATGATATTATGAAAGTATTAACCTGGCATAAAAAATAAAAATAATGACCCATGAAATATTTATGCCGTAAGGTAATTAATTAGGTCTTTTAATAACTTCCATCACGTTGTTAAAGTAACTTTAAGATTATTATTCTAAGGTTTATTATTCAAGTTATGACGTATTTAAGCAAGGAAGAAATTATTTTATGTTTAATTAAATTAACGACTTAACATAATCTAAACTTACTCTGCTTTATGGTGTAGCTTAGCGTTTCCTAAATTTGTATAATAAAATTTAGAAATGAAACAGTTTTTATTTGATTGTGTTTTTTGGAATTAGTGTTTTAGTAGAATGTGAGAAAAATGATCATGTACTTGAAATATGCTTTCTATAACGTTTCTCAGGGATTAGATTTAATAAATTACTTTTGTGCACTTATATTGTTCTGCTGCATAGTGTACCATTAATAACGAACGATGTTATTGTAAGTGTTTGAATGGCAAGACAAATCACTGGTAAACTTTGCACATGCTATGTGCATTGTACATGCTACATGACGTAACGCAATCAGTGCTATTAGTAGTAATTATCTAATTAGTAATTACACACAAAATCGGCAAAAACATAACGTAAAGGGTTGGAATGTTGTTTTTCGAATACTCTTTAATTTTTAATCAAACGTTTTGATTTGTAAAGCGGTACCTATTTGTAGACACTAAAGCTTTACACGAAATAAACGTGTAGTGCTTTTTTAGGTAGTAATTACGTTGATTTACTGTCTGTGCATTGATTCATCGATAGACATTACAAAAAGAGCTCGTTTCTTTCATTCAACAAAATTGGGGATATTAATAAGTTAAGCAACATGAAGAACTCAAAGTTTAATTTTGTTTTTTGTGGTCATTTTTTTCATTAATCCAACGAACGAAACGTGATAAAGTATGACAGGGGGAAATCCACTGAGATCTTTAAGGTTATATTTAGGTACAAGTTTTAAAACTAATAACTTATACAAATTTCGTAAATAATCATAAAAATGAAATAAAAAACATTATTACCACTAGCTGTAAGACAAATTTTCCACCGAACGAATTTTGTAAAACCGGATTTTGATTTTTAAAACCCAAATTTGTTTTCATGATACGAATTGTTAGTCTTTCTAGTTTTGTTGTGCAATGAACAATACTGTAAAAAATCTGGTTTTGATACGAAAATCATATATAATATATTTCAATTTGCCTTTAAACAACACACTGCATGTCTCATGAAATACTAATCCGTAAACTTTTTTTTTACAACTTTCAGCCAGATGCCACTAGATTAATTTCATCGTATCTTTTGAATCGATTGCAAGTAGTCTCTGTTGATGGTATAGTCTCCGATAAAGAACAAATCGCGTATGGTGTACCTCAGGGGTCCATCTTAGGGCCTCTACTTTTCTTAATTTATGTGAACGATCTGCCATACTTTTTCCCTGATTTTTTTACGATATTGTACGCGGACGATACTACTTTTAGTAAAAAGGCAATGTCATCTTCATTAGTAATAAGTACTCTTATGAATATATCTTCGCAAGCGGAACCTTGGTTTTCCGCCAACAAACTTTGCGTAAATAAGAACAAATCAGTTCAGATGGTATTTTCATTGAAGAAAGATAAGTCTTTTGCGGATACGAAAAGTACTAACAAGTTTCTCGGAATTGTTCTAGATACTAAATTACTTTGGCATGAACATGTGGATTATATTGTTCACATCATTTCTAAAAATACTTATCTCTTAAGAAACTTATCAAATCATGTTGATCAAAATATATTAAAAATTGCATATTATGCGCTAATACAATCTCACTTAGTGTATGGTATACTAATCTGGGGACACAGCGCCTCGTCACAAAACCTTTTTAGGCTTCAAAGAAGAGCTATTAGAATCCTTTCAGGTATTGGTTATTGTAATGATTGCAAATTTTCATTTCAATCCTTAAATATTTTGACATTGCCCTGCTTGTACATCTATCACTGTTTTAAATTTTTAGTAAACCAAATTAATCAATTTCCTACACTGAGTTCTTTCCATGACTATAATACCAGGTCCACAAATTTGTTAATCGAAAATTTGAGAATAAACCGTTGCAGAACTGCCAGGAACTATTTCTGTATAGTGTTCTTTAACAAATTACCTCAGAGTTTCCGCAACCTTCCACCATCTCAATTTCTAAAAAAAATCAAGGATGTCTTAACCGAAAATAGTTTTTATAGTTTCAATGAATATTTTCAATATAATTTTGAGTAATTTCTTGTTTATCATGTAGCTAGCTCATAATCTACATAAGTATTGTATTGCATGGTTTTTATGTTTATTTTTACTATTACATTCTTGTAAACTTTGGACGAGTGTATAAACTTTATGTTTTTTAGCACAATAAAATTACTTACTTACTTACTTACTTAACATTTATTTATATCCGAAGAAACTGTGCTTTAACCGAAATAAATCCATTATTTATGAAAAATGCCTTACCAGTCAAAAAGTTTTTCAACTCAGAACAATAACTTCCGTTGCGGTGCGAGAGAATGCATTAACATGGTGAAACGATGTTTACTTTAAATTCTTTTTGCTCTTTCCAATCAATTTTTTGGTTGGTTTGTTGCATAAAATTTGCAAAACTTGTAATAACGGTCGGTATTTTAGAATTTCATGGTTATCACGAAAAATTGAAGTATGTAATGATTTTACAATTGCATCTGTCTTCACTTCTCCTGGAGATCGATATTTAAACTCGGACTGGAAATATTTGTAAAAAGATAGTATACGTGTTATTCCAATTTAAGTAGTAGCTAGTCTTAAATACAATATTATGGACTTAATAATTTTACTCTTTGCTGCCTAATAATATGCGAATGTCATAGTCTACATCTACTACTCATAACAGAAAATGAGAAAGTACTAAAAATCCGTGTACAATTTGATCGTGTTTTTTAGTTCCTGGGCGATAATTGTTTACAAAGGAGACATCTGAAACTATCGAATCGGTTACTTTGAAATTGTAAATACATATATGTATTTTAAATTCATCGTTAGGTTTACAACCGCATACGTAAAGTTAAAGACAGTTATAAAATCGACCTTTCCAGTTATATTTACTTGGGTTACCGTGCGTCCGGTAATTTTAAAGCGCTCTTAAAAGTTAAATGGAATCGGTTCAGTGGTTTCAGCGATTATTTTTCTCTAGTAAATTACTAGCTGAATGCGTAAACTTACATTTGAGCTGGAAAGTGTCTAGAAAACATGAAATGGCAAGCGGCCTGCCTCTCTTAGCTGTTGCTCGGGAAGTAAAAGTTTTACAAAGTTTCTAATATCCCTCGTAGTCGTGACGTCGAATGCCGCATTTCAAAATATATATCAAAGTTTTCACTACGATACTGTACACTGTGTGTGTACAGTTTCTAAAATATCAATTATACTTTTTCTAACGTGTGATTTCTGCTACGCACAAAGACAGCTGAAATCTAAAACGTCAACTTGAAGACATTTTCGCTAATCGCACACTGCAACTGTTGTTGAAACTTCGGTCTAGCTATAGGGTTCAAACGGTGGATATTTTTTTAAAATATGTTCGCTACATAATAAGCTATTTTTTCTCCGTTATTTTCGATCTTGTAGGAAGTTTTTTTCATGTGAGCCTGAGAACTCATCCCGCGTTTTATTTCACAGCGTAATGAGGTTCTCTTTTTAATCAGGTTGTTACGAGGAATATGTCTGTTGTAATAATATATGAAGAAACTTTATCTCTCTTTTTTTTCTTAACTTGTGGCACTGGAATGTTTTTGTAACTGACAAAATGGAAGTTTGATATAACGGAAAAGTTCCCAAATCGACTCATATGCCGAGATCTTAATCAAGAATTCCAGGTGATTATGCGAACGCACGTGCAGTCTTGCAAGACTACACGTGTGCAAACGATTTATGATTAAAGTTTGTTGTATTAGTGGTTAGATTAAACCATAAAACGGGTCGTTTCCTAGTTTACTCGTGGCTTGTTTTGTTACGCCACTTAAGAATTTCTAATTTCTTTACCTAAGAGTATAGTAATCTGATTAAAGTTATTAAAACTTAAGAGTACAAGAGTTAATCGTCTTATTTATTCTGTCCCAGTTTGTCGAAAATTTATGACGGCTTTTCGAGACATCCAGAGGCTGTTTCTCCTGTATAGCGCTGACATTATTTTAACATCAATTATCGTGGTGCGGGTGGTATATTTCACCCTGATATTGGCACAGTCAAAACAGGCGCCCACTGTTTTAAGTTCGGCTTGTATGTATTTCATGTTTAACCATTCTATTTGCAATATGACAGAACATCATACATCCAATGATAAATGTTCTCCGACGCGGACGCTCACCCGATTTATATTTGCAAATTTTAACAAAACGCGAACAGCGGTTAGCCGAATCCCTCTGCCAGTACTACTGCAGAACCCTGTTTTGTTTAATATTTATTTTACTTGTTTTTGTAACGAAACACATTTGCCCGATTTTTGCAGTATAAATCAGACCCGAGATTTATAGATTTTTCTGCATATAAATATTCTGGCTATAGCAAATATCATACAGAACCGGACTTTTCAAAATTATTACCATAGCTACAAGACGAATTTTACATCGAACGGTATTAAATTTTTACTGACTTTTTATTTCTATGAACAAATGTTCAATGAAACAAAAGAAGCGGTAATCCAGCTGAAAAATTTACGTACCGCAATTCCTATGAAACATTGTAAAGTTTTATGTTTATATGGTAATTTGCAGCGATATTGAAATGGAGATTCCACTGGAACGAAGAAAGAAATTTGTCTGATTTATAACTGAATTCACAGTAATAACCACTAAAACCGTAAAATCCTCTACTGCGCATGCGGAATAGTAATTAAGCTAATTTATTATGGTAACAATGAAACTGTTATAATAGTGTATTAGACTTGATCAGAATTAGAACAATTTCTTTCTAAAACTATGATGTTGCACTACGCGACGTCAAAAATTATGCAGATATTGACCAGGCAAGTTCATTTCACTACACATTGTCATCAGCGTTGTCACGTCTTCTTCTGTTATCCTCGCCGAGTTTCCTTACGCGGTTTACTTCATTACGCTAATTATATCTTATATTTTATTGAATTACATGGCTGTTCGCTGCGCATTATATTATATGAGAAAGATGCATGAAAATTAGTCTGTTTTACGATGTCGTAGTCGTAATCTACTTAGCTTTAACTAACTTTCTTTAGTCTGGTCCTAATTCTGTGAAATGTTTGTGATGCGGTTGTTGATTAAGGATAGAAAATTGAAATTTGGAGCGTAGATCGAGAACTGCTTTCAAACAAACTAGAATATCTGGATCGTTGTATGTGAGGTACACTTAATGAACTTTATTATTCTCCGTTCATCGTTATCTACCTTTAAAAATTATTCGTGAATCCTAAAAATACTTTTTTTCGGTCCCTTGTTTAATAACTTAAATTCATTCAAAGGTAATTTTATGACAAGAGAATTTTTTTTCAAACTCGCAAAATTCCTTTCTGTCATGAATCTGGTCGTTTTAATTGTTGGAACGATTTTAGTCTTTTCAATCAGAAACAAAAAATTCCGATATTCGTATTGAGGTTTTTTTAAATTTAGGTGCTTGCAAGCACTCAGCAAGTCTCGTATAGCAACTACACACTCATTTGCAAGCACTTTTAAAACAATTAATTAATATATGGATATTACCTGGTTTCGGCAGAAGACTGTTTTATTGTTCTCTTTATTATAATAAATTTTACGTCTACAATGTGTCAAAATATTGATTCTGGTAATCGATGATTAGCTAGTTTTTTAACTTGTTTTCGAAGAATACATTTCCACCAGTAAATTTACTTTATTATATCCTCGAACAAACATCAAACTGAAGGGTAAAACCTAGGTGGCAATAAACATACATAATTTCTAAAAAGAAATAGTCGATAGTAAGTAGGTAAACAAATAAGTACACTCTAACAGAAAATTTCAAAAAATTTTGAACATAAATCAATCATAATTTAATATGTTAATGAAATGTCACTTACTACTCAAAGATAATATTGGGTCATTTTAAAATTGTATGAATGGTGAATAAATGTTATAATATTTTTTTTAACAATTAAAAACGACTGGAAAAAAATTACCAGTCATACCTTGCGTCATCTACACGCTATCAAATCGTCAATGTTGTACCTAGTATTTGTACGGCAGCGAGTCGTTCTACGATTCTGTAGTAACTTATTTTTAGTTCGCGGAATTAAAATATACTCGTATTTTTATTTTCTGTTGAAAGGTCTCGTATCTCATACATTTCGCATTGAATTTTCCTTTCGAGTTTTGCTAAATAAATCTATACTCTAAATAATGAAATTCTTTCCAACATTGTGTTTATATTTGAATATAATGGTGGTTGAATATTTAAATAAAATTAAAAAGTATATGTTTCTTTAATGTTCTAAAAATGTACTACATAGTTGCAAATAAATCTTTTAAAGGAAGGTTTTTTTTATCCTGTCCTCTCCGGGCATATTTTCCATTTTGTTTCAATTTTAATAAATGTCAGTTGCATAGTTACAAGATTTATTTTAAACAGTTTTAACTGAAGTTTTGTTATACTGTTACGCTAACCTCAGCTCCTGATATACTGTACACATATAGTTTTAATTTTGACGAAGAAAATTCAATCAACACAAATTTAGCTTCTAAAAGCCGTTACACTTAAATTTAAAAAAGTTGTAGCTTGACGTGTTTAACAATTAACAGTACGCTAAACATTTAATATTTTATAAATCCGGTAAATTTAAATTGTAAAGCATTAATAGTGCGTTTAATTAATTTTTTCCACTGACGTTGTTAAAGTTCGAATCCAACTTGTCGTTTTAGTTTGTTCGATAAACGTTTCGCATTAATAATTTTCTAGACCTCACAAATTTATTTCAACAGCAGTGGAAATCCAAATCGGTGGACTTTTCTAGCTTTAATTTAAAGTGTTGTGTTGCCTACAAAAGAAAAAAGTGCATTGAAAGCGTTGGAACGAGCAAATTTCAGTTGCAACTCTGCTTCGTTTCGAGTCAAGTTTATGAGTTGAACTTTCCGATTGTGTCTGAACTCGGAAGGCAAAACGGTGGTGAAATGCACTTCTGGGTGGATCCGGCTGGTGTCATGAAATTAGCGTCAAAATTGAATAGGTCAAACACGTCAATTGTGTGTGTACTTAGCCCATATACACGTGTATAATATCAATCATGAATACCGACGTAATGGGATTGGTATCCTCTGCTACATCCTAGTGTTAGTATGTATAATTAATTGGCCGTACTATGCCTCCGGACATCCGGCAGTCAGATTACGACCGTCTATTGGTATCCGACATCTCCACGATGATAGCGTGCTGATGCTATTATGTAGAAAGTCTATCGCGAGCTTTTAATTACTAGGAAAGGATATAATCTGCAGGAGGCTGACGCTGACGAAGGGGACTAGTTAGAACCAAAAAGTGGATTTTTACATAGTAGAAACACACATGCGAACGTCTGTTTTTTCGGCGTTTCGCATCTTTTGGAAAATCCAGATTTTGCGTTTCCGTCTGACTGTCCGTTGTCCGCTGTCTGTCGATTGTCCATAATTTTCAGGACATTCTAAACTAATATTTGTCGGTATTATCAATGATATTGATATTTATAATTAAAAAAAATTACACAAACATTTAGATTCCTCCTGTATTAGGTGTCACAAAAAATATATACATTAAAGTGCGCTCCCGCAATGAAGTTGGAGCGAACGTACTTAACTTGAAAATTTCACACAAATATGAAGCTTTGTAATGTAAAATAATCTGTTATTTTGAGAGTTTTAAGTATATATTAAGTCCAAATTTAATTAAATGAAGTGTTTCATGGACATGTGTGAAAATACAGTTGCGACCGATACAGAAAATGTTCCGCTTTGTAATTTGCGTCAGGGACGTAACGGGAAATCAGTTACCAGTTTATTAGCTAAACGGTGTGTTAATAATTATAGTTAAAAACTCCAGTGGGTTCTAGATAACTGAAGTCTCCCTTACTGTAATTTTGTCTATTTTTATTATTTTAGAAGCGTAGTGTGCGATGCAAATATACCGATTATTGTACTTCATGCTGGTAAAGTCGTCAATACTCAACATATCTTTCTGTAAAGGTTAAAGTGGTAGTTTGAAAATGTTAAACGATTCGTTAGCAATATGTTATTGATCTTGATATATTTAATATAGGACGTTGCCAAAGTAACGATCGCATTATGGGCTTCTACCGTTAGTTTTGTAATCTATCAAATATACAGAGTGTTTTTAAAAACTTTATGAGTAAAAATAATGACAAAATTCAAACTCAAACCCTAAGCCTCGGGCCTAAAGTGTTTCTTATGTGCATCTTATTTTCATCCAAGTTGTGCTAGAAAATGTAGTGATGTAAAAATAATAGGTGCCACACTAATTTGTTGTGAAAAACCCATCGAATCAACAATATTGATTAATGACAAATTTGAGGAAGCTCTCAACCATGAAGAACTGCCAACGTTATTTAAATATATCCTTAAACAAAAGGACATCATTATATCCGAACTTCAGGAAAAAGTAGTAATCCTGAAGAAGCAAATTGAAATGCAAAAACAAATGAACACATTAAAATCCATTGACCTCCAAGCCGATAGCGACAACCGGCTGTGTGAGAAAAATAACCAGCAAGATAAGAGGAGCTCTTCAAAAAAAGAATACGAGTCAATAAATGAAAATAAACAACGATCAGCTGACATGAAAACTTCAAAACTAAAATTAAAACAACCATCAGCTGAACCAGGAACATCGAAATCAACACCGTCTGCCAAGCACAATCAACAACATCAGTCTGAGCAGTCTGAGCTATCCCAAGAAGTAACATCAGGACTAATTGAAATTCAGCCTACTCAACCTATTAACACCAATGAAAGCACTACATGGACTAAAGTCACACAAAAACAAAAACGGTTTACGCGGACACCTCTCATATAATTGGTAATAACACTCAACCATGTTCCATAAAAGTAGCACCAAAGAAAGGCTTCATATATGTATCAAGGTTGGCTCCAGAAACAACAACATCGGACCTAGCCGCCCTTCTAACACCAAATTTTCCAGAAGCGACGATCCAAAAGCTTGATTGCAAGCACCCTGAGTTTTACTCAGCTTTTAAAGTCACAGTGCATTTGCACAATTTCGATTCTGCTATGCATCCCGAGAACTGGCCAAAAGGATGTTACGTGTCCCGTTATTTTCACCGGGGGAGACAGACAAAATCTCCCAGTTAGCCGCCTCTCCGCATTTTTCCTTATTCCATTTGAATATACAAAGTCTGCGGAATAAACGCCAAGAATTTGACTACTTTATTAACGAATTGGCTCCCACAGCCATTGCAGTTACTGAACACTGGCTAAACAAAGACGAAGTGTCCTTGTACGGACCAGAAAATTATCAGCTGAGTAGCGCCTCTTCACGAAATAACTCCAAAGGTGGTGGCACCGCAATATTTGTAAAAACATCTACGTTCGACACTCAGCCCTTGAAGCTGGAAAAGCCCATTCAGGTAGAAGGAGACTTTGAGTACTGTTGTACTACGATTAATGTACCTAGTCAACAAAGTTTTTTAATCGTATGCATTTACCGTTCTCCCTCAGGAGACATAAATATTTTTCTTGATAAATTATGGGACTTATTGCAGCAACTTGTTCGTAACTCATCGAGACGAGTAATAATCTGTGGCGATTTTAACACAGACTTCTTAACAAATTCAAGCAGCACTGAGGCTAAAGACGTACAGCAACTTTTTCTTAGTTTTGGACTAACACCTCATGTTAATGAGCCTACACGGGTAAGCAAAACCTCGAAATCTCTTATTGACAACTTTTTTAGTAACGTTAATGACGATCTAGTAGACTGCACTGTCATCAAATCTTACTTATCAGATCACTTCTCACAACTTTTAAGAATCTCTATTGAAGCAAGTAAGTCAGAAAATCTACATGTCTCTATAAGAAACTTCTCAAGTTTAAAAAATAATTCTAACTTTCTCGAAGCCATTAGCAATCAATCCTGGTCCAATGTGTATAATGTACCAGACAGCAAATCTAAATTTAAGGAATTTTACGGAACACTTAAATATTACTTTGATAACGCTTATCCCCTCTGTATGAAATCTATATCTAAAAATGGTCAAAAAAAAATAAATAATCCGTACTTTAAAAGCTGGTCTACTTACATTCATGACCTACATAAATTGTATATTAATACAAAATCTCAACAAATATTGGAAAAACTAAAACTAGAACGGAAAAAATTCAAGAAATCCCTAAATGAATATAAAAAAAATCTAAACCATTCCATAATTAACAATTCAAAAAACAAAACAAAAACTACTTTTGCAATGTTTAAAAAAGTTACTAAACAGGGTAATAGTAATTCCAACTATACAAAACCGCTGAATATAAAAGATAATGATCAAATAATTACTGATCCAGCTGTACTTGCTCATAAATTCATAGAATCATTTCAACCACCGGACTTAATAAGAACTACCAAGAATCTTAACTTTCACACAGTTACCAAAAAACTATTTAATAACACTATGTACCTTAACCCAGTATCAGCCGATGAAGTCAAAAAAGTAATAAATGCCCTACCAAACAAACATGCTTGTGGGATAGATGATATTCCAATATCTGTGATAAAAAATGTTTGTGATTATATAAGCGAACCTTTGGCGCATATAATAAATCAGTGCTTCTTAGATGGATATTTTCCAAACGAGCTGAAATCAGCAAAAATCATTCCGATTCATAAAAAAGGCAGTACAGAAAACATTAACAATTATAGGCCTATTTCTATATTGCCTTCTCTCTCGAAAATTTTCGAAAAAATCATATATAATAAATTAATTCACTTTATTAGAGTTAACAACATATTATCATCAACGCATCATGGATTTGTACCAAACCGCAATACGGAATCTGCATTATTCAATTTTATGAATTCGTTATTATCCCAAATAGATAATCAGCAACAGTGTGCAGGCATTTATTTTGACTTATCAAAAGCCTTTGATACAATTAATTACGAAATATTGCTAAACAAATTGGCGAAATATGGTATTAGAGGCCAAGTAACCCAACTTATAAAGTCATATTTATATGGGAGGACACAACAAATCTTTTTAAAAACTACAGCAAATAATATTATTACAACTCAAAAATCCGGCGTCTATGAAATGAAAAAAGGGGTCCCGCAAGGCTCAATTTTGGGCCCAATCCTTTTTCTTTTATATGTGAATGATCTTTATGAATACATAAGTAACAACATCTATCAATTCGCAGATGACACCTCATGTATGGTGAGTAGCTCTAGTGTTCCAAAATTATCCCATAAGACACTCACAACTATCAATCAAATGACAAAATATTGTGAGCAGAACTGTCTCTTACTAAATGTGGAAAAAACAGCTATACTAACTTTCAGAAACACAGGACATCTACAGTTAGGGGATATTATTATTCAGCAACCTAATGAAACTAAATTCCTAGGGTTAATTTTAGACACAAAATTTCACTACAGGGAACATATACATAATCTGATAAATAAAATACATATTGCTTCCCATGTCATTCGTGTACTCAAGGAAGAACTATCCATCGAGACAATCAAACAGTTTTACTATGCTTATGTTCAGTCTTTAGTAGCATATGGTATCATATTCTGGTATGCCTCCCCTGATTGGAATAAAGTCTTTGTGGCACAAAAGAGAGTCTTAAGAACTATTTACAACTTATCAGCCCGACAATCATGTAGGTCATTCTTTAGGAAGTTCGATATAATGACAGTTACCTCTTTGTATATGTATAAGTTGATTATGTATGTCCGACGAAATCAAAGTAATTTTACAAAGAATGGAGATCTTTACTCCAAGATGACAACACGAGGTCATACTTACCTAAGTGTACCAAAACATAGGACAACTTGCTTCGAAAAGGGACCATATTACAGAGCGATACAAATATATAACACCTTGCCCTTGTCATTAATAAATATTTATGAAAATAATAGATTCAAACGCGAAATTAAAAAATATTTCATAAATAAGGAGTACTATAGTCTCGACGAGTTATGAATTTTATGTTATTCTGCTGTCTCATTTGACTAATTTTCTGTATGTACATAATATATTGTGTAGAACGTTTATACACACATGCATAATATCTATGGTCACATATTTATGTTTATTTTTATGTTTATGTTACTGTTCCGTGTGTTTTGTTTCTATATTTGACGTGTTCAATGATCTTTATTGATCCTAATGAATAAATCACCATTATTATTATTATTATTATAAACGCGAAAGTTGAGCCTCCTTAGGATCATTTATTATTTTTGTTTTCACAGTATGTTTCCATATGAAAATACCAAATTCGCGTAAAAAAGTGATCGTTTGCTTTTGAGAAAAAAAAAATTAAAATATTTGAATGCTTTACTGTAACTTTTTTCTATAACACGTATTGAAATTATTGTAATTTCTCCGTTATAATTTCCTGATTTTTCACTGTTGATCTGAGAAAATTAATTTTTTTTAAACATTTAGTACTCATACAATAGAAAATGTAACGAAAGCTACAAAAATAGCCTACCTACCCCCGAAATCGTTATAATGAGGAAAAATACAAATTTGAAACTTTCCGGAAATGTAGTCTATGCGATCATATTTTTACGCCAATAAGTTCTCCTTTGTTATTTTCGCCCTACTAAGACATGTAATTTTTTTAAAAGGTAGTCTCGGACGATTTTAACAAAAATTCTAGGACACACCTATGGTTATTATGTGTATATACATGTAAGTTTCTGACAATATATTTCGAATTTGAAAGATTTGTTGACAATAATACTGTTTATTAAAAATTGGTAGAAGCAGGCTTATTTCGATAAAACTCTCGCTCCTGAATTACAATGCGATATTTGTTTTGTGATAACCTCTATAAAAACCAACAACATAAATAACACCCCGCAGCCCTTGAGGGTGAGGCGCAAATTGTAACAAGGGACTGTGCAAATTGCGCAAGTGCGGACAACGTAAAATATATTTAAAGCAAAGAACCAACGCAACGGGAAAAATGGCCTTTCAACAATAATAAGTTTTAAATTCAAATGTTTATTTATACATCGGAAGAATGTCTCACCTAGAAAATTGTTTGATTTAAATGAGTTTGTCGCCTCAAAACAGAGTATTAGTCCTCTGTTATTAATTAAGCCATAGTCGAATACAATATTTTGAATATCATTATTACAATTCTTATTAAAAAAGACATGCGCATTCTCAACTATTCTATAAAATAATGTGACTCGTTCTTAATTTGACCAATAAAAAATTTGTGATTACGTCATTAACATAGATAACATACAGCGCGAGAGAAAAAGTTAGTAGTAACATGCTATTATACTGTGTTCATTTTTTTGTGAACATTTGGCCATTTAGAGAAAAAAGTTGGATTCGTACACCATAAGGTACGTAGGTATTATAAGGAGTTTATTATTGTATAACATTTAAATCAATTTAAAACAGGATTCTTTGAACTGGCGTCATTAAATTATTGGTGGTGATGATTACCCCAATTTTAGTTAGCATTTAACCATCTGCATGACATTCCTATCCATACAAAATTTGACAACAATGGGTCCAGTAGTTTCGGAGATTACGCTAATAGAAACGGATACAAACGCCAGACAGACAGACAAACGCATAGTCGGAAACGGAAAACTACTTTTTTCGTACTCAAGAGGTCATGAATTGTCGAGAAAATATAAAAGTGGCCATTCGTCCGATGGACTCGATTATTATACTTCCTTAGCTTACACTAGGAAGTTAAAATAACGTAATATTTTCAAGACGTATATCAAAATTTGAAGACAACCATTTTAATAACTCCAATCATAATGTTATTTGATATCTTTATTGCTTACATTTGGTTTTTTGACTTATTTTTACAATTTCGAACTTGCCGGAGCTTGAATATCTTCGTACGTTTAAAGTATTGTTACAAAATAAACCCATACGCCGCCCCGGTACGCCTGTGGGTTTTCTAGTATGTGCGGCGATGATGGAGGGCTCATCGTCGGTGACGGCGGCCGGACGCCGTTCGCTGAAGAAAAGCCTGCAAGCGGAAGTCGCGATGGGTGCTCTAGAACAAGCCTAGAAGCGATAACGGCGACCTTTCGACCACGGCCGGGGGCAGTTAGTGAAGTTCAGACAATGGGAGAAGTAGAATCTAGTCAAATCCATTCCAGTCGGAATTATTCTCTACATAATTGCTGTGTAATTAGTAGTGTCAATTTGCGTTACTAAGAAATAAATTGTTGAGTATTACCCACGTCGATTTTTAATTACCGGTTAAAGTAACAGTATGATGTGAAAGAGGTACAAAATTACGATAAGTCCTTGTATTCTTGATTGTAATTAATACATTTTTCGGATAAATACGTTCCTGCATGTTCAACACTTTCAGCTACTACCTACTACCAGTACTTTAAGCTTAACACACTACTATCGCTACAAGTAGTGTTGTCAGTTTGAAATGGAACTGAAAGTAAAAGATATTGTAAGGTAATAGTTTTCTGTAGAAGCCACAAAGATCATAATTAATAATTTTAGAAAAAGTCATTACAAAAATATATCTCCTAGAGAAATTAAAAAAAAACCCAGCCGGACTTACTGGCGTGAAAATATAAACGAGGGGATAATGATTTCACATGTCAAGATAGGCTATTTTAGAAAATTTACAAATTTGAAGCATTTTTTTCTCCAAGAAAATGATGGTCCGGGAACTTAAAACTTCCTTTACATTTTCTGTTGTAAGAGTACTAAGTGTCTGAAAAAAATCAACTCTTTCAGGTCAATAGTGTTGACACACGAGACTGAAAATCACCAAATTTGGCAAATTCTAACGAAGTTTCAATAGTCCACATTTGTGCTTGTTCAAGTAGGGTACTTAAAAATAGAATTCTTTGAAATGATGTTGAAAGCAACCTTTTTAGGCAGGCAGTAAAATAAAATTACAAAAATTTCAATATGTGTTTTAAACAAAAAGTTACAGTCTATAACAGGAGAGTTCGAAAATACTACAACTTCAGAATTCTAATGGATGCCGATCCGAAGTAAAGCATCAAAAAAAAATTGGTCGAAAATTGTTTTGACAGAACTTCTCTCGCTCCTGAATTATAATGAAACATATTCGTATCCAGCATTTTCGAATGGGCGCAACCTCAGAGGCGTCCGTCATCGTTTCTCTGTCATAATGAACTTCTCTACCTGCGATGGGTACCTGTATCTGTTTAGATTAGTGCCTAATAGATTCATTCGCATTCCTGCTTGCGTGTTGACCAGTTCACTTAAGTTTACGTTTCCATGTGTTATTGTTTGCTATTTAAAAAAAAAAATAAATTTAAAAACCACCCTCTTCTGAAGTGTGCATGTTACGCTACTGACTGACAGTCCGTTGTCTCATTCTGATGACTCACCATGTTGAACTTAAAATAATCCATCTCTAACAACCCTTGTCCTTCAAGTCTAGGTAATAGCAATCTGACGTTCAAGTGTTTATTTATGTTTATACATCGAAAGATCGTCACGTAGAAATTAGTTTGATTTGAGTGAGTTTGTCTTCTCAAAACACAAGACTAAAATTTATTTGATCATTATTCCTAATATAAATAGAAAATTTGACAACAATCGGCCCAGTACTTTCAGAGATTATCTGTCTAATAAAAATCCGGGACGGCAGACAGATGGACAGACAGACGGAGAGACGGAGAGACGGCCAGAAGGATAGACAGACAGACAGACGGAAACGGGAGACCTATTACTTCGTACTATAGGGGTCATGAAAGGTCGAGAAAACGTAAAAGTAGAGAGTTTGTCGACGGACTCGATTACAATACTTCCTTTGCTTACGCTGAGGAAGTAATAAATGATAACGGGTTGTGATATGTGTTACCTAAAATATCACCCTTAATTTTTTTATATGTTATATTGATTATTATATCCAAGCTAAGTGGAGAAAGTTTATCACGAATAATAATTGTTGTTTGTTCTGCCTATTTTTTTTTTATTAAAATCAAAAATTATTTGGTGTTTTCTTATGGAACGATTCAAATATGGCTTTGGAATATATGTTGTATTGATTATATATCCAGCTTAGGTAGAGAAAGTTTGTGACAAATAACTGTTGTTTGTTCTGTTTGTATTCTATAATATGGTATGCAGACCTTCTACTTTCTTAACGATCTCCACGCCTTTGATATTTCACTAAATAAAATAAAGAACAGTAGAAATTTATCAAAGCTAAGCTTTTCTTATTGCTACTAAGAGGAGAGCTTGTTATAGAAACCCGATTTTCCAAGAGTATATAAGCTCCAGTAACTTCAGCATTGGCGTTTCGTGACATTTAACACAGAGAAAACAATCATTAATACTTTTAATAACGGTACTATAACAATAATGTTTTACTATAACCATAAAAACTTCGAAAACCGTTGATGAACGCAATTATGTTAACGCTGCTGACATTTCGAGCTCTACATGTAACGATCACCCGATAGATGACGCTAAATTAATTGTAATTTGCACTCTGAGACAGCATTTACGTCAGAAGGAAGGAAGCCATAACAAGTAAAGATTATTTTCCTATAAAGAAGTGTCTATAAAATCTATAAACAGGATTTTCAATGTATTCTTGACAGATCTCTGACATTGTGTAACAAAGTGTATATTTTTTCACAGTTGAACAAAGGCCAGCAAGGATTGGCGGGAGATATTTTCATGGCTATATTACAATTATTAGGAACAACAGCACTCTTGTTATTTTGGGGTAAGCGGTTTACAAGGCATAACAATTACTGGAAATTTATGGAAAACAAGCACCGATAATCGTCAACATTAAAAATGCAAATTGACGATCTACATAAAAGCACTAAATATTTATTGAATTTTGCGGTGTTGGCTATAACATTTCCCAATTATGTTTTATTTTTATGCATAACGCGGTCTGCTCATAAAAGGGTTTATGTTTGAGGGGCATCACAAATTAATAGCATTTGTGAAGGGTGTCAGTTACTTCTCGTCCATGCTTTTCTTTTTCAATTGCACACAGGCATTATAACGAGAGATTTCATTCAAAAATAAAATCTTTCTCGTTTTCAGCCACTAAATGACACGTTTGTGAGAATATCTTATCTAAAAATCTATAATTTAAGAGTTTTTGAAAAATCTCTAGCGTTTATCTTCTTTCCACTAATTTTAAATACTCCACTGGCGTTTTAATCTCGCTTCTGCATATAAGTCTTTTCGTTGCCGGCGTCGTCAGCACGTAGCCTGCACCATCTAAACCTTTTATTCGTTGGGAAAGCAATAAAAGCACTTAGTAATCAAATAGAACGAAGTCTGGTCTAATGGGGATGAACAAGTACCACCAACTACTGAAACTACACTTCGAATGTTTTTGTGGTTATCCGGTATAAAACTCGATAAGATGTTTTTAACAATTGCCCGTTGTGTGGCAAAAGTACTTATTTACTGTGTTGTAGACACACTTCGTAAATTTAAAGCTGATGAGTCTATCAGCACATTAATATATAATGTAGTTACGGTAAACGACAGGAACCTTTGTTTTTTCGAGAAAATATAACTGTGGGCAAAGAGGGGGATGATTAAACTAAGTCTTACATAAATAAATACGCTTTTAAAATTGTGCACAAAATATGTTTGCGGTAACGTATAAATTCAAAATGATTATAATTAACCTTGTTACTATTAGTGGTGCAAAATTCAGTTGGAGTTGCTGTTATAATAATATAAAAACACATTTTTTACAATAAAATTATTTTTATAACTGTAAAATTTTGTTGTCAGGATTTAAAAATATCGTTATCTGAATCATAAAATTTTCCTGCTAAAGTTGTGTAAAATATATGTTGGAAAAACATCCTCCTAATCAATAGCTGCAAAACGGGAATTAAAACATTTCTCATCATTTTGTTGAATGTCTAATTTACTTCCACGTTTCATAGCTTAAAGCGTACGAGAATGCCGTTGTCTGTCAGTTGGTGATTTTATTAGATCATTTCCGAAACTACTGAACTGACTACTAGGAAAAAAATACGTTAACTTTATTTTGTATGTGATAAAACGCTAAATAAAATTTATTTGTTCATTTACAGCAAAAGTTTAACGACGTCGCGCGTCGTCTCTATTTTAAATTAAAACTCGCTTGAAATTTATGCTATGACATGCCATGACATGTGTAATTTAAAATGATGTGTTCATATTTTTAACTTTAGTGTTAAATATGGGTTGTAGAAATTCTACAATGAAATTTTGTGATTTGTGTTAAAATCTACGCAATATTTTTTGAAATTTTAGCAAGACAGTTATTAGTCTGGTTAGCATACAACATATATTGAAATTTATTTACTTGTTCTGTCTCGAAATTGATAATTTCATGTTAGACATGTATCAAATAATTATTAAGAGGCTGTGTTTTGATAATCTATTTTAATTTTTTAAATTCGTCTGTAATGGATTTTTCAGGAAAATTATTGCGTCAACCAATTTATTGATGGCATAACATGTTGGCTTACTTAAGGTTTAATTACCTACCTCTATTATTATGTTAACATATGGATAGAGTTTTTTATAAAAGTTAATATACGCACATGATAAAGTAAACTTATTTAAAACATTTGGGTGAGGTTCTAACATAGTAGATATAATAGTAATAACAAATTCTATATTTATTCATATTCTCCAAGGAACTGCTGACACTACCTGAAAAACATTATTAAATAAATGTTTATTAAAAAGTATGTTTTGAAGTGAGATTTACTGGTATTTTAGTCATACGATTTTAGTTCATACATTTTATTTGTATTTTTTTGTTATTCCATAAACGATCCATTTAATTTCCTTGAAATTTCTGAAAAAGTAACGTTAGCAAAATATTATATTTGAGAACTTTGCATTATACCGTCCTTCGTTATATTGCACATATTGTAACAAAGCGAAGGTTACCGGGGCAGGGGTTAAACTATGACAGCCGCACCGACGCGACGCCGAAAATCGGGATTGTGTCATCGACCCTTGTGGAGAAAAGCTGTGTAAAGAAGAGTGAAGAGACTTTCCAAAAGAAGTGAGAAGCTGTAAGTCTCAGACCGCTTCGCCCATTTTTTGTACCCACGCGCGGGATAAGCCGAACGCTGATGAGAACTTATAAGTGCCACACACCGTGTCACCGTTACTGATTCCCGTCTCAACGTCACCGCCTCGCCAGGATCCCAAGCAGCCCCGTCTAGTGAGGAGCCAGGGAGACCGCAGGACGACCGTGGCCGAATTTTATTTCGTTTTGCTGTTAGCTGTTTTAAAGACGTGTATTTTTAAATCTTAGCCGCTCACGAGATACTCAGGAGATCTGGGTGCCTGGCTATTTTCATGTTTTCTCCACGTTTCATGCCACTAGAAGCGAAAAAATAGGTCTCCCCTTTTCCTTCTGTTTGTCAGTATGTCAGTTGTCTGTCTGCCTGTGATTTTTTAGGCAGATAATCTCCGAAACTACTGAACCGATTATTGTCAAATTTGAATGTATAATTAGGAATATCATGTAGATAGATGAAAAAGCGTTAACCAAAACGTGTTTAATTATCCCCATCAACAATTTTATGACGCCAGCTCAACATTTTGCGCACTAAATGATATTTAAATTTTATAAAATACTGTATTCCTGTACTTATTGTTTATGAATCCACTTTGATTTTGTTTATTATTATTATAATTTTTATTGTTTAGTTCTCCTGTACTTACTTCAGATACATAATAAGAAGTTCGACTAGCGGGTTTCATGGAGTACGTGATCGAGCGCAAGTTTTGCAAATGAAAGGCCCAGTTTGAACTCGATCTCCAGCATTTCCAATTTTTTTATCGATCAAATCAAGGACGGTTCACCCCATGTCTTCGAAAATGTAAGAATACAATAATGTCGCGCCCGCCTATATTTAATAATAATATCCACAATAATTATCATAACAGTTCACTGCATACATATGTGTATTATATCATTGTAATCGTAATCTAATGGTCTATTAAAATTCGTTAAAAAGGGTACGTTGCAATTAAAAAAAAAAAATTTGAATCGCGACGCCGACTCCATATATGCGTCATATTTGCAGTGTACTAAATTAAGTTCCCTACCAAGCTAAAAACAATGACGTTTACGGATTTCAAGATTTCTGTCCGTTTTCAGGATATGAGGTGAGTTTTGTCAGGACAGCCTGTATCTACGGTACGTACTAAAAAGTACCATACATACCAACGTATTTTGGGAACATATTGCAATTATGCCAGTGTGTTGTACTATATTTTTTACAATAAATTTCAAAACTTTTTATTTAATAAACAAATTCCATTAAAATATGGAAATTTATATAACACTTACAATATTTTTGTACCACTGTTTGTTAAAAACGTTACAAAACAAAAATTGTTGTAGGTGTATTTGACATGATACTAAATTCAAAGCTTGTGGATCTTTTGCCATGAAAATTGGAAAATCTAAAAAAATTCTCCTTTTCATTTATATGTACGTTATTTTTGTAACCATTAAAATTTTATGATGCGATTATCGGGAATTGAATAGCAGGGTTAGTGACGATTGCGAAATGGACTTTGATGAAGATAAATCTGATGAAAATAGTGAGAGAAATAAAGCCCATAGAAATGAAATGTCAAAAGATTACAAATCCAGTACAGTTCCGCTTCTTTAAAAAAATTATACAATTAGATTTTGGGATTTCGATTTGTGATAACTGTTTGTTTCTATAAAGTGGTGTAATTAACATCCCTGGAACTCCGGCGTCTTTAAATACGAAATATATTTAAAGCAGATAACTAATGGGAAAAAATATAGACATTCTCAGTTTCTCAGTATATGCTTAAATCCGACTGTTTATATTTATACTTCGACCGAATTCGACTTTTAACACGTTCAGATTACAAGAATCAGCGGTTCAAAGAAAGTGAAATTTGGTTGATTTTGTGCCCTCAACGCAGAGGAAAGGACACAAAACAATCTTAAAATATCGTCATGATTTCACAACATTCGGTTTTTCCAATTTCAAAGTTCAATTATAAAAGATTGTTATCAATGTTGATTTTTTTTCAAAAAATCTAGATGCTAAGAGAAAAAAAATCAACACAGATTTATGAATCACACATACAGGACTATGTTGTTTTATAAAATTTAAAGACCATTAATTGTTTCGTAGAATTCTGAGATGACGTCATAATTTTTTGGGAAGGTCTTAATCGAACAAATCTTGATTAACGATTTATCATCTCTTCTATAACCTTAAAATGTTTGGAAAATTTCAGTACATTCGCTTTTGCCATTTTGAAGTTAAATTGTAAAATATAATTTTGAATTTGTACTTTATAAAATTTAAATAATATGTACCATTGTGAATTTTCGAGATGACGTCAACAAATTGTTGGTAGTGATGATTACTGATGATTATCCAAATTTTGATTAGCGTTTTCCCATCTACATGATATTCGAAATCCATACATAAAATTTGACGACTGGTTCAGTAGTTTCGGCGATTATCTGTCTAATAAAAATCCGGACACACGGCAGACAGACAGACGGGCAAACAGACAGACATACGGAAACGGACGACCTAATGTTTCGTACTGAGCTTACACTGTAAAAAGATGCTCTTATTTAATATTTACATATATAGTTTTTTATGCGTCTGTTATATTTTTACGAATATTTATTGCATTTGTAATTGTAACATTTTGGATATATGAAAAATATAAATAATTGTATAAAAAAAGACTGTTTCGGGGAAATTTCCTAGTATCCCGGCGGTATAATCCGACACTGGTTTCTCGTACTGGACTCCCGTTGCTGGTACAGTGTTAACTAATTTTAGTTAATACAAAATTAACATTCTGAGCATAAAATATTAGTTTTTCTTAAATCAAGATTTTAAATTCTTACTACTGTCATTTTTTTTAAATTACGAGTATTAAATTGTTTTTACTTTATTTTAATAGATATTATTTATTGATTGTATTTGGTATTCGTGTTACTTATACGAGCCCATTACCAAAATGTGATCAGTGAATAAATAGTTCCGGCGAGTAAATAAAATCAGTGAATTAATAAAGTCAGGTAGCACCTACAATAAATTGCAGCACGGTATACCAAAACAGTGATTTTGGGTTTGTGATGATGCAGAAAGGTTATGTTATGTGGGTTAGAGGGTTATTTCTTAAAATCCCTCGGAATTTCATTATGCGACGTCTCTTTCGCCGGGTAATCCGATAATGGGCGATTAATAATTCCCCGCACTTCTCCACGCTTCTTCAAATATCGGATAGTTCGCTAAAGCGATGCGATTAATTTAAAAAGTCCCTGGTATCAATGTGAGTTCTCGCGATATCATAATATTAATATTCATGGCAGTGACATCCCAATATTCCCCAGTTAATCGCAGGTGGAGGGGTGATTTATATGAGCTGTCGGGCCGGTTCTATGACTTCGTATTAATATATCAAACTTGCGACGCCCTCTAGATATATCTCAACGATGAAATTCAGATTTCCGACCCAATATACCTAGACCAGAGGAGACAACAAATCGGTTTGCAAATGCATTTCTGGGCCATGTGGTGGACGACGTCTAAATGCATTATTGTTGGCTCTGGTTTTCTCTTTAAATGACAATTAACACATTTTGCATTTAAATTAAACATCAGGTGTTGGATGCCCTGCCATATGTTCAGAAACTGATGTTTATTGTATGATCTTCCACCTGAAATTTACAACGTTTGCAGCTGGCTGTTGCACTTTCTGAAATGGATTGCAATCGTATATGTAATTACCGTTGCAGGAATATCAGCTGCCTGCGCCGACGGAAAATCATTAATTTCAAAGAGCTTTGGATATCATAATACAGCTGTCAAATTATTAATAAACTTTTAATAGAATTCACAAGTAGTATACAGTGCGTCCCAATGTATAGGTGTTCCAATGAGCGAATATTTCCCTGAAATTAACTTACTTTGTCTACTACTGATGACAGTTGATAACAACTGTTGCCTATACCTACTATTGTTAACACTCCACAAATTCAATTCAAAATCAAAGCGGATTCATACACTACAAGTACAGGAGATTATTTTATTTTTTCATACTTCCTTCGCCTACGTTTCTGGAAGTTAAAAAACTTGCAGGCGATCTTAAGGAAAGAAAGGATAATGAATATTGTTACGAAATAAACCCATACGCCGCCCCGGTACGACGCCTATGGGTTTTCTAATATACGCGGAGATGATGGGTGACTCATCATCGGTGACGGCGGTCCATCCAGAGAAATGTATGGATTTAAATAGCGGCCCTCGTCGGGAACGAAGAATCAGTCAACAAGTCGAGTTGAGCGAAGGCAGAATCCAGTCAAGTTGCGCCGGAATTATTTTGTACATAATCGCTGTGTAATCAGTCATGTAAATTCGATTTTAAAGACTCGTTCGACGTAACAATATATTTAAATTGATAAAATCGGCAGATCAGTCAAGGTTGAATAGTAAGAATTGGGACCAGCAGCTGAAACACTCGGTGACTAACTGATAAATGCACAGATTTAACAGTTTTTTTAGCACAGACGTCGAAACCTACGTAATGGAAAGTTCGAGCACAAACGGTATGCTTATCACGAAAAAAACGTTTTCATTTACAACACAACACATATTTTTTTATAAAATTTTTTTATAATGGAAAGTATGTAGGTAGGTATACAATTTCGTAATAACATTTGCTCGTATTTCTGTATTGTTTTATTTCTTTTTATGCGAGAAGAAAGAACCAGAACGTGCGTGATGTCTTTTTTAATCCAAAAGCGTTAGTTTAGTAAGCGACAAAAACTATGTGGTTGCACATTGCGTTACAAATGAGAATAAAATAAAAAAGTATAAACTGTACTACTGTTCTTGGCAAGTGCCATTAATTAAATTAAAAATGAGTCGTTGCGTACCTCGTTATCTCACTTAGCACTAAAACGACTAATACCGTGTTACGGAATATACAGGGTATTTTTGAAATAGATGGAAACTTTTTTTAAGGTAATTGGTCATGATGTAGAGAATTTATGCATCAAATATTGATCTAATAAAAATCCTTTAGTTTTCGAGATAAAATTGATTGAAAATCTGTTAAAATTTGCGTGTGCGCTACTGATTCCAAAAATGTTAAAGGTAAATTTGATCACTATAGTAATTTAAAGTAGGTAAAATTGTTGCTTGTTAACATGACAATACATTCATTAGCCCATCATTTTTTGACGTTTTTGCAATTTTTTGGAAGAACAAAATGAATTTTTCTCATTCTGAAATGACTGACATGGTTCTGATGTATGGACAAGCCTTAAGAAACTCCTTGGAACCTCGACGTTTATACCAAGAAGCATTTCCCGAACGAAGATTGCCAAATCATAAAACATTTGCTAACGTTGTTCAGCGTCTACGAGAAAATTGGAAATTTCAACCTCGTTTTAGTGATCGTGGTCGTGAAAGAACGGACACTTGATGCCGAAGAAGAAATTTTGAATGTCGTTGAAAACGATCCAGGTATCAGCATTAGACGATTGTCTTACCGAGTGGGAGTTTCACGTTTTGTGGTGTGGAGAACTCTACATGAACAAGGCAACAATCATTGATTAGACGTGTGGAAGCGTGTATACGAAATGCTGGTGAACATTTTGAAAACTTGCTCTAGTTGCATACGTTACGTTTTGTTTCATTTTATGGTTGATTAAATTATTATTTTGAAGTTTTAATTGTCAGTTCATTAATTATTGTCATTGTTTATTTGTTGCTAGCAATAAATTAATAGCAACAGTAGTTACACCTCGGCAGTTTTCAGTTACTAGGTTTCACATTTTTTCGTGAAACCATTATTTATCAGTGGAGGAATGAATGTTTGGACAGGGGTTAAATTTTCCTTTCAAAATTTTACTAAAACAACAAACGTTCATTTGACTTTTTAGGTTCCCTACATTCACCAGATTTTTTGTTTCCATGTATTTCAATAACACCCTGTAGAAACATTTCGTGCATCTAAAAACCCATTAAAGGACACATTAGCATTAGATAAAACAAACAACTGCAAAGTCGAAATAAATACGGGGAAGACAGCGGTCTAAAAGCTTTATTTTCGCTCGTCGTCGTCGTCGTCGTAGTTCTCCATTAGGAGATATCTTATTAGTTTCACTACACCCACATCGAAGTGTCACCGAAACAAAAACTGTATATCATGCGGAGGTATGAAGTAGTTTTATTGTTTTATTTTGAACTGAAACTGTGTGCCTCTGTGTTTAATCGGAATTATTGCTGGCTATTAAAAATCAATAACAAGATATCAGAAGCGTTTACGCTTAATTGATCTGAAACGTTTGGTGTGTTCAATGGGTCTTATATGCAGTATCGTAAACTCACATTTTCTCTTGTAGTGTACACACATAGTTGCTATTGTATTCTGCGTGTAATCTCCTGTGGGCATTCTGTTTCCTTTGTACGCTTCACTCGTTACCAGATAACTTTCCACTGGTTCTATCTAATGGTAAAGATTAGCAGAACCTCGGAAAGTGCTTATGTCACTGTGATAAGATCTGGAACTACCAATCTAAACAGGACAACATACACTTCTTAGTAATTTACATCGATAAGTGTGGTTTAAAAGTGGCAATTTATAACAACACAGTAGAATAGAGTTAAGAAATTTAATTCGTTTGAAAACACCGACATTTGAGACTAATCCAAGACGCGAAAACCTTCCAAATATAAGGTCCTTCACATATAGCGTCACCCTATTTCTACTCAACCCAAAAGAGAACTATTTTCCAGGGACTGAGAGTTGAAACACTATATATTTATTACAGGCGTTATTTAATCAATTTTCTGTAATATGTAACAGCAAAAGATATGGGAATACTGAATTGGTTAGTGTGGACTGTAGTCACAACTCTCAAAATTTTTCATTAGTATGTGTTTACCGACCGCCTGGAAGTCCCCTAGTTGATGATGAATTGCTGTACGATGAAATTAAAAGATTATGTCACCTTCGTTCCAACTTAATCATATTTGGCGATTTTAATTTTCCAAATATTTCCTGGCAAAACGTTCAATCGCAGACCAACGATGACTCTACAGCACAATTTATTGATATGCTCCATGAAACAAACCTAACACAACTTGTCGCTGCCCCCACTCGTTTTCGCGTTGGACAAGAACCATCTTTACTTGATCTAGTCTTAACAACTGATCTCAATCTCTTAGGGGAGATCAGGCATTGTGCTCCCATTGGCATTTCAGATCATTGTGTTATTGAAACCACTTTACAGTACCACTCATCTTCGTTGCAAAAGCATCATTTTCGCAAGCACTCCAAAATTCATTTTGAAGGGTTAAATTCAGATCTGACCAATACCGATTGGACTTCTCTATATAGCACAAGTTGTTGTACCGAAGCGTGGAACATATTTAGAAATGTACTGTGTGACCTGGTTTCTAGACATACGACTACATATAAAGTCAAGTGCAATCGTATAAAACCCTGGATTACCCAGACCTTTATAAAACGTGCAAAAATAAAAAACAAACTATGGAATAAATACAGAATGTCGGGTGCTCAAGAGGATTACGACCTACACCGCAATTTTTCCAATATGTTAAAAAGTGACTTGAGATCAGCAAAAAGTCGTTTTGAGAATAACGTGGTGAAGAGCGGTCCCAAAGCCGTGTACAAATTTATGAGAAATAAAATTCTGTCGAAAGTTTCGGTCCCTATTATCTGCAGCAACAACTTATTTGCAAAAAATGAACAAGAGTCAGCCAACTTTCTAGCAGATTTCTTTGGGAGTGTATTTACTAGTGAACCCAAAGGAAATTTACCAGCATGTCCAGCACCTCGTACAGAAGCTTCGTTACCAAATATTAATTTCACTGATGAAATAGTTCTGAAGGAACTTGATAACCTTCCTGATAAAAGTTCGCCTGGTCCAGACGGCATCACATCACATGTTCTCAGGCGATGTAGTAGTAATCTAGCTCGTCCGCTATCACATATTATGGAGCGTTCATTTCAAACATCAAAACTTCCACCAGTATGGCTTCAAGCCCATATTACACCGGTGTACAAAAAAGGTGATAAAACAATGGCGGAGAATTATCGACCCATTAGTCTGACATCAACCTGTTGTAAAGTTATGGAACGAATAATTTGGAGGCATCTTCTCCGATTTTTATATGATCACGACATTATTACATTAAATCAACATGGCTTCTTGCCTAAAAGGTCCACTGTCACTTGCCTACTTCAATGTCTTAATGAATGGACGTTGTCTTTAGAAAAAAATATTCCAGTTGATATAATTTATTTAGATTTCGCAAAAGCTTTCGATAGAGTTCCCCATCGTCGTCTTATACACAAACTTGAAAACAGCGGAATTCGTGGGCTCCTATTGCAATGGATTAAAGCATTCCTTTGTGGTCGCAATTTTAAAGTAAAAGTAGGCTCAGCTTTTTCAAATAAAAAAGACGTACTGTCTGGTGTGCCGCAAGGGTCGGTCTTGGGCCCTGTATTGTTTCTTGTTTATATATCTGACCTGCTAACTTCACTCAACTCACATCACGCTTTTTACGCTGACGATGGTCGGATATACGGTAATTCCTTTTCATCTTCACGAATCATCCAACAAGATCTTCATACTATGTATACTTGGACGCACGTATGGTTAATGCCCCTAAATGTCCAAAAATGTTTTGTACTTCGCTTGGGTAAAAACAACCCCAACATTGCATACACTCTGAACAACTATGTTTTAGAATCCGTTCAGCAGATCAACGATTTAGGTGTCATACTTGACAAAGAGCTATCTTTTTCGGAGCATACCGTTCACATTGTAAAAAAAGCCAATGTCAGAAGTTATCTGTTGCAAAAGACGTTTACCAATCCGGACGAAGTTCTGTTAAAAACACTTTTTGTATCGTACATTCGTCCTATCGTAGAATACGCGAGTGTAATCTGGTCTCCTGCCCTAGTAAAAGATAAGCAATTAATTGAGAAAGTCCAGCGTCGTTTCTCTAAGTACGGCCAATCTCTCAGAAATAAATCTTATGAAGATAGACTTTCGACACTGAAACTCCCTACCCTCGAAAAACGGCGTCTCTTCAATGATTTGGTTTGTACTTATAACATCCTCTCCAATAAATTTAGTTTCAGCCTTGCCGACATCTTTGTTCTGTCGGATATTTCCCGTCTCCGGGGACACTCGTTGAAATTATACCATGAAAATTATAAAACTAAATGGCGTCAAAATTTTCTGACCAACCGAGTCTTCCAGATCTGGAACGGCTTAGCCGTAGAAATCGTTGAAGCAACTACAACTGCTTCCTTTAAAAACAAACTGGGTATATATTTGTACCAGTCATCTTAACACCCATCTGACACCGGAACTCTTCCTATGTGAGAAGCAGTAATAAATTGTAGTTGCTGGAAAATTGTTTTCGGCGGATGGGCATAATAGGCTCTGCCTCTGCCCAACGTTTTCAATAATAATAATAATAATAATAATAATAATATTTTTCCCATTATAAAATTATAATAACATTTGCTCATTTGCATATACAAACCTATCTGTACGCTCATAAAGTCCTTGCAATAATAACTGTAATTTTAACTTTCTACATATCCATGAAATTACTTAATAATTTTGCTTGGATTGTTCACGTTTTGATAACAAAATATTTGTTATGTTAGCTTCATTGTTTATTTAATTATTATTAATGTTAAAAGCGCCGAAAATATAAATTTCACCTGAAAAAGCACTTTTAAAACCCTTGGCTCTATTTGTCTCAATACTACACTTGTTTTATCATTTAGAAATGTATTTTAATTTTTTAATTTTTTTGTATTTACTAACAGTATTTTGAACTCTCTTATTTTATCAAATTTATATATCTTATGTTAATTGTATGAAAAAAGACGTAAGTTGAGAAAAATACCGTAGTAGGGTCCATTCGGCGAATCACTACTTTCATGTTTCCTCGACGTTTTTTTCATGTTTTCATACTCCTAGAGGGAAAAAACAAAATTGTATAACAACATTTTACAATTTAACTTTGAAACTGCAAAACCAAATGCTCTGAAATCTTGCAAATATTTTAAAGTTATCGTAAGCATGGGGAATCGTTATTCAAAATTTATCCGGTTATTCCTCCAAAAAATTGGTGACGTCATCTCTATTTTACCGAATAAATCTAAAATATGCAAAACATCACAAATCTATACTTATGATTTATCACTGCATTCATATTTTTACTCACCAGTCATAAGCTAAGGAAGTGTTGTAATATGCTACATCCGACGAATGACTACTTTCATATTTTCTAGACGTTTCATGACCCTAAGAGTACGAAACAATACATCTCCGGTTTGTGTTTGTCTGTCTGTTTGTCCGCGGGCTGTGTCGATTCTTATTAGATAGATAATCTCCGAAATAACCGGAGTGATTGTTGCCAATTTGACATGTGTTGGAATATCGTATTGAAAAAAGCTAACCAAAATTTGTCTAATTATCCCCACCCACATGTTAATTTTAATGTCGCCTTAAAATTTTGCTTGTTATTTCAATATTAGAAAATAATATATCTGTGCTTTATGAATCCGCCTTGTTTTTGTTTATTATTATTTTTTTATTGATCTAATCAAGAACGGTACACCCCATTTTTTATTATAAGTAGTATTAAACTACATGCGTCGGAATTGACATACGTCCTCGTTAAAGTGTGATCGAAACATTATCCAATGGGAAAAGTTGCTAGAAAAACAGACATAGCCTTACGTTTTATCAATTGCATTCATATTTTTCGAGTAATTGTTGATCGAGTATTCGTTTCCTAATATCGGCGGAGACGTGCAAACTGACACTCCGCGCCAGATCAAATAAAAATAAATCAGCAGAGCGTGTTTTCGTAACATGATTTGTTCGAATCAAAAACAGTGGCGGAATATGTGTGATTAAAGTATGATACATTAATGAATTCAAGAAATAGGCTCTACAGGCGTTTTTCTTACATTGCGATTGGTACGTTTTTTTTTCTAAATAACTGATCTGTCTAATCACATAAGACCATTAGTGTTTTACATTTATTTCTGATCACCTTAAGATCACCAGAATAAAGAGACTCTTATGTAGTAAAAACAGAAATATCTTAAGTTGGAGCCACGATACATCCAAAATAAGATAACAGTTGAAATGAAAGATGAGCTCCCTAAATTTCAAGTAGTTTGGCAAAATTTGTAGATAATAATACGTAGCCTGAGAACTTGTTTGATCCACAGACCGGAGCGCGCTCAGGCCAATGTCGACTCTAAGCGTTTAGAATTTCTGCGGGAAATAGTTATTACGTATTTAGATTCTTTTATTTACACACATAATATCACATCTCACATGTTTCACTCGATTTTGACATGCAACCATTTTTTTGTTTTGTTCTAAGAATTAATTAATTCTTTAATTGAAAATTTGAAACATCGAAAGATTGGAAAACCGAAATTTTAAAAATTTCGAAAATTGAAAAATTTCAAAGTAAAAATATCGAAAGGTTCAAAAATTGAGAAATCGAAGTATAAAACAGTGGAAAAATTGAAAAACCTAAAGTTTCAAAAAGGAACATTGAAAATCCACAAAGTAAAAAGTCGAGAAACGGAAAAATCCAGAATTCGAAAAATCGAAAAGTCGAAATACTAAAAAAATTCCAAAACTGAAATATCGAAAAATTGAAAAATAGAAGAAACATTGAAAAATTGAAAAATCACAAAATTGAACGAAATATCCAAAAAGTGGGAAATTAAAAAATTGAAAAATTGAAGAACTGAAGAACTGAAAAATCGAAACTTTGGGAAGTCGAGAAATCGAAACATCAAAAATTAAAAAAAAATAAAAATTCGAAAATCTAAAATTTAAAAATCGAAAAACTGAAAAATCAACAAATCGAGAAATCGAAACTGGAAAATTTAAAAAACTGGACAATTGAGAAATCGGATAATTCAAAAATGCCAACATCAAAAAATCGAAAATCCAAGAAGTAAAAAATTGGAAAACCAACAAATCGAAAAATCGAAACATCGAAAATTTTAAAAACTGAGAGATCGAGAAATCGAAAAATCAAAAGATCCAGAAATCGAAAAGTCGAGAACTCGAAATATCGAAAAATTGAGAAACTGAGATAGGCCAAATACGATAATTCGAAAAATTCAGAATCAAAATACTGGAAACTCCCAATGGAAATTAAAAAATTGGAAAATTGAAAAATCGAAAAACCAAAAAAGTAAAATCAAAAAATCGAAAGTTCGCAAAGTCGAGAAATGGGAAAATCAAGAACAGATTTATTGAGGAATCGGAAAACTGAAAATTTAACCAAAATTTGAAAAACTGAACTATAGAAACACCTAATGAAGAACTGAAGAATCAAAAAACGAGAAATCGAAAAATCTAAAATTTAAAACATTGAACAATTGAAATATCCCAAATTGAAAATTGGAGAAATCCAAACATCAAAAAATAAAAGTTCGAAAAACTAAAATTTAAAAATCGAAAAACTGAACCAGAATTAAAAAATTTTAAACATTGAAAAATCGTACAACTGAAAAATCGAAACATCGAAAAATTCAAAAACTCGGACATCGAGAAATCGAAAAATCGATTTGTAAGTCTAGAAGTTAAAAATTGAAAAATTGATAAATCGAGAAATTGAACAGTCAAAACATCGAAATACATATCTGAATTCGATAATATGAGAAATCAAAAAATAGAAAAATCGAAAAATTAAAAAAAAAAAGAAATGGTAAAAAAAAGTATACAACAATCGAAAAATTGAAAAATCCCAAAACTGGAAGAAATATTAAAAATAATTGAGAAATTAAAAAATTGGAAAAGTGAGAAATCGAAAAACTAAAAAGCAAAGTCGACAAATTGTAAGCTTAAAAAAACGAAAAATGAAAAAACCTGAAAAAACGAAAATTGAAGAATTAAAGAAGTGAAAAATCGAAACTTTGGGAAGTCGAGAAATGGGAAAATAAAAAAAAACAAAATTAGTTCAAAAATCGGAAAGCTGAAAATTTAGAAACGTCAAAATCTGAAAAATTGAAAAATCGAAATATTTAAAAATTGTGAAATCGTATCATTGAAACATCGGAAAATTGCGTGTTTATAAACCATAAGATCAGGACTATGCAACTTTTTAACATTTAAATAACATTTATTCTACAAAATTGTAAGATGTCGTCATCAGTTCCTGCGGGCATAAACGGATAAATTTTGATTAACGATTTAACATCCTCACAATAACTATAAATTGGAGAACGTTGATTTTTTCCAAAAATCTTCACGTCTGAGGTAAAAACTCAACACGGATTCACAAACCATAAACGGAGGATATAAAATTGAAATTACATCTACTATTGTAAAATTTTGTAGATTACGTCATTTCATCGTTGGTGACAAATTTGGGTGAGCCTTTTACCATTTGATAATACAATTTGAAAAATAAATTTTGTCATTCGGGAACATTATGTTATTATGTATTAAATCGTTAACATGTTCAAGAACTTTGTTCACTTATTCGTTGTAAAGTCCGACCAGATGGTCAAAACGGGTTAGTTCTTCGTAGTGGGTGTGATCACCTCTAACGAAAGTTATCGCTTAGAGTCGATATTCGCTTGAGTGCGCTCTGGTCTGTAGATCAAACAAGTTCTCAGACGACGAATAGCGATAGGTCTATAATTCGTTACATTAGATTAAGATTTCAAACCGTTTACGAAAAATCAAAGCTTTTTTGACTAAATACACGGATTCATTCCACTGACAAATTTTGTTCTACTACAAGAGGTCGCTAAACGAATATCCTTTAAAATAAAAATCTATCTGATGCCTCCACACAAGGCATTTTCAGTTTTTTTGAAGAAAGTTGTCGATTAAATGAAAATATTTTTGAAACACGAGCGATGTACAAAGACGAAATTTCTTTTCGTTAGGGTAATGCATAGCATAGAGGGTGCGGTCGAGTGAGGGTCATGTGACTGTCAGTATTTAACACCTGCAATAACATAGTTGTTTTACGAAAATATCTATTCCAAATACCTAACTTGTGGCCGTCAACACCACTATTTGGGATCATTGATGTTTTGGAGCCTATTAAATTTGTATGTTCTCTACCACTGAAATCAACTAATGAAGAGCGATTTACTATTACACACACCCGATATATATATGATATAGTTCTAATTCCTGAAAATTTGGACTATATGGTCAAAATAATGGAACAAATTCAATGACAGTTAATTTTTAGTAAAAATGTTCCTTTAGTTCTTCTGTTACAAAATTCCTAAAAATTGAAGTAAGGGAACACCTCTTTAAAAAATGAAAAAAGAAAGAAACGTAGATAATATCTACACTTGTCAATACAATTGTCGAATTTAAATGTTCCTCAGAATTAGTTTCAGCTCCACAGGGTACAAAACATTAGTCTTATTTTAGTGCAATCGAGTGATTCATTTCTGATGCACTGAAAAAAAATTATTTTCATTTTTTTTTATTTGATAGCTCAAAAATCGTTGCAGCTACAAGCAAAATACAGTTCTGAAAACGTTCAAAATCAAGTGAAGAAATTAAAATTTGTTATTAGCACGTTATATAGTTTTCCAAAGTTCAGTCTTTTGGGTAAGAGTGGCAACATGTTCAGTCAGGCTTTTTTAACAACCCCCAGCCTCTATATTTTAGATATTTGTTGATGCAGCAGCACCACCATATATTACAGGAGACTGCTGTGACATAATTCATGAGCAATAAAAGTGGTTTGTATCGTCGTTTTTTTACGGATCTTGCTAGATGATGTGTTATATAGTACCGGAGATAAGACATTTAGCGGAGGAAAGGCAGCAAAGTTCAAGTAATTATTTCATGAGCCCAAAGAAGGGACTGTGAGAGATCGCGACGACACTTGAATGATGTCATGATTGATGTTTCTCAGCTGCGTACAACCTCTATCTAAGATGTACATTATATATTGCTTTGTGCTGATATATTCGCTGATATTCACCCGGAGGGAAAGAAATTGAAAATACTGAATAAATATATGATCGGTCGTAAATTTTCTCGCCCGGATTTTTCCAATACGTGCAATATCTGCATGGTGAGTGTGATTTGTGTCTATTTTGCGTTGGTTTTTCTGCGTTTTTTCCCGTAATTAATTGCAAACAGTGGATTCAGTTATTCGCGTCCGGGCTGGACATTATCAGCGTTATTGGGATCGCGGCCGGCGCTGGACCGACTCGCGATGTTCAGCTATTTACGTAATGATGCAGTAAATTTGTGTAATTTGAGCGGGGTTCCGATATTCCGGGGATTTAGCCACTTTTACAACGGATGCCGACGCGATTATTAAATATTTCATGTATCGACCGCGCGGTCTTTGCGACACCTCTAATGAACTGCCTCTATATACCAAAGACCCTTCTCATGTAGGATATACAGCCGATTTTATGGTTGAATTTAGAGCCCTTTTATCTTTGCCTAAGCTTAGTTATCAATATCTACGCACTGTAATCTACCCTTATTGTGTTTCTTGGACACTGGCCATATTTATATTTATGTAAAAGGAGCCAGAATAGGTTGAAATGTGCTTCTGGGGATACACTCAGAATTCGGACGTTCAGCTTTGATCCACTTTAAAAATGGTTAAGCTATAAGATTATTATTTATTGCTTTTTCAACATAGTTTTACTTTCCGACTGTCACTTAAAGAAGTCTTGCAAAAACATAATTTTGTCGAATGTCTAGTTTGGCATTTCCTCAATGCCATCTCATAAATCAAAAGCTTGCCGGTAGAAAGCGAATTTGGTTGCCTATATTTATAAAAAGAATATGTTAATTAAATTTTGCTTTACCTAACCAACAATAACTAAAAAGTGGATACTTTAAGAAAAAAATAAAAACAACTCTGTAAAAACAATAACATTTTCTAAATATCAGCTGTCTCTGACGGCAAAATACGTCTTCTTAAAAAGAAAATTGGTTTTTTTGGTTTTAATTTTTTACGAAGGCTTTCAATTCAGTATAAAAATTCTCCCACATCAAATAGGTACTATCATAGGATGTGTTTTAATAAAGAGACAATCTTCGAAACTACTGAACTGATTATGATGATAGTTTCGATGCATTTGCTTAGACCTTTAACTAAATTTTTTTGTTCGTCACCAAGAAAAATTGTAAGAAGTTTACATTGAAAAATATAATTGGAACAGTCTTTGAAATTATTATTTGCCATTTTTCATAACAGGGTAATTATGTTTGGAGTCTAAGTAGGCAACAGAATATATTCTAGAGCATGGAATACATAATTACTATTTTAAATGCAGTCGAATTGACATATAAATGACATTTGACTCGGCCGCTTTTCCTAACCATGCGTATCAATTTTTTACTATTTATTATTGTTTCATCGTTTGCTTCGTTTGCATTGTCAAAATCAGTAATTTTCAGGATAAATGTGTGAGTTTTGCTGTTTACATTTTTAGCAAGAATGACTTTTTCTGAACAACACAAAGTATTCAATGTCTTACTTTTTCACGGTATAAAAGTACATATATAGAAGTTGGCAATATTCAGTTGGTTTTTCTGTGAAAAGATCTTAATTCTTTCTCTGTCACCTCACATTTGTATAGTTTCGACCAGAAAATCTTGGGCAGTATTTTTCTGCCATTAAAAAAAAACACGATGTAGTCTATGCTTTATTGTCAAAATGATTGGCACTTTTAAAAAATTAATTTTGACACACGTCATATAAATTTTGACATACGTCCTTAAATCATATAATAAATAGATACCAACACTCCGTGTTCTTTCCCTAGGAGAGCCTGTGACGACATCCTCCTGTCACACGTCTCTCTTCTGCATGGAGGGATTACAATGAAGCTATCCTTGCCTGATCACTATTTGAATTTTGCGCGCCTAAATTTTAGGAAGTATGTCTGAACTAACTTCGTACTTAAAGATGTTGACAGCTTGATTTTATAAATAATTCACAGGAAATAACGAAAGAAATAGTAAATTATTGGGCAGCAATTGTGATCCGTTATGATTACATCACTTAAAATAGGATCTTTGTTCTAAATTCTAAAATTGTTTCTCGTACAAGAACTCGAAAATGAGGTTAGAAGAAACATCTGTCAAAAGCGATTTGTTGCGCTGGTGCGGTACAAGGATGGAAGTGAAATAGCCATATACAGATGAAATGCATATAACAAAGATGAAGATGTGGTGATCACACAAGGATAGCATTATACTACTCCCCTTGACGTAGAAAACGACAACAGATAGCTTCGTGTCTAGTCACAGCTTTCAGTTTGAGTTCTATTTATTATATCGCACTGTGAGAGCAATACTCACGTAACTCAAAACCAGCGCGTTGTGAGTAATGATGATTTAAAATTCCCAAGCTTTTATATATTATTTGTATCTTAAATACCAAAGGCTTCGAAATAGATTATAGTCGTATTGTCAATCTATTATTAATCGTGTTTTTATTCCTTTAGAGTAGACCCTTCTACTCATTAATGAAAACAAGAAATTTTGACTTACGTGACTATTGCACTGCTACACCATATCAAATATTTTGGCTTGCGTGTTAATGAATTTAAGACAAGCGCTAACTAGCAACACATTGTATTGAAAAAAATATAACAAAACACAAAACGATCACAGTATTAATTCATTCAACATCTACACTGACCGGCAAAAAAAACCGGCCACCCTCAAAAATTTCGCAAAACCACTTTAAAACTTAATTTAACACTAGTGATCGTTATTTTATTAAAGAATCATTCACTATTGACACATGATGTACAAATTAGCACAAAAAAGAAGACAATTAAACGCAGAATTAAATTTAATTTAACAAAATAACAGAAACAGACCAAGTACGATATTTTCTTAAAAAAAAAACAATAAAGGAGGCTGTTGTTGTAAATAGTGTTTTTCATCATTTGATTATAAGTTTGGCAATTAATTAACGTTTTCACGCGAAAATAATTCTATTAACTCTTACAGACGTCTTTCAAAATGTCGCTCTGTTTCTGTTATTTTGTTAAATTAAATTTAATTCTGCGTTTAATTGGCTTCTTTTTTTTGCTAATTTATATCTTATATATCAATAGTGAATGGTTCTTTAATAAAATAACGATCACTAGTTAAATTAATAATTTTTAAAGCTTCGTTTTGCGAAATTTTTCATGGTGGCCGGTTTTTTTTGCCGGTTAGTGTACTATGGCTAAATTGTTATAAAATGTGTTATAATTTTATTTAATTCGTTTTTTTTATACATAATTAATTCAGTCCATCGTATTTTTTTACGTATTGCTAAAGGACCTTCATAAATATTGTTTAATCATTTTCATTTAAGTCTGATGTCGCCGTTGTCGTAATGTTCGAGCATTTATTGACTATTATTTCCTGATATACTTCCTTTCTATACGAAGTTACAAAATTCCATCGGAATTTTTGACAAATTTTAAATTTTTTATTTCGCTCTAATTAACTTTCCTACCTTTCCTATTCAAAGAAAAATTGATTTCCATGTTTTCGGTCAATTCTTAACTATATCAGAAGACATTGTGGATTTATTGTGTTCAATTTGTACCTAAATTAGTAGGAGTAACAGATTATCAACATCGACTGAAATCTCATAGTTTTATAGCTTACGTGCATTTCACTTAGTTTTGAGATACGGCAGTCTTGCATTAAGTGCACGCGTAATGTTCGGAAATGCAATACAAACATTTTAATGAATTTGAGCATTACGCAAGTATTAAAAACCGTTTATACTTACATATACTAAAACTACATTAACTTTTTTATGCATTAATGATAAATTTAAGAATTCGGCAAATTTTGACTTACGTGATTTGTTGCGCTGGTGCGGTACAAGGATGGAAGTGAAATAGCCATATACAGATGAAATGCATATAACAAAGATGAAGATGTGGTGATCACACAAGGATAGCATTATACTACAGTGCGATATGATCTAAGCATAGGTCATCATCCACATTCCAGTCTACGTCGAAACATGGCAAATTTGAGGTTATAAGCTTAGCATAAGTATATAAAGCCTGTTTTAGAGCTTATGTCACTGGAATGAGGAGGATTTTGTGGCCGAACTGTACCTGAATAACGTTCAACTGATTGTTCTCAAAGAGTTCAATATTGTCAATGGTATTTAAATACTCCAGATCTGGATGACCAAATAGAAGAAACGTTTTTCATTGATAAAGTATACTTTCATCTTAGTGGTTATGTATACTAAGAAAACACAAGAATATTTTATCTTTTCTCGACATTTCATGACCCCTAGAGTAGGAAGAAAGAGGTCTCTCGTTTCCGTCTGTCTGTCTCTCTGTCTGTTTGTATGTTTGTCTGTCTGTCCCGTCTATCTGTCTGGCTGCCGTCTGTCCGGATTTTTATTACACAGATAATCTCCGGATATCATGTAGATGGGACAACGGTAACCAAAATCCCCCTAAAAAATTGATGGCGTCATCTCAAAATTTTGTCGAATAAATCCTCTCTGAAATATGCAAAATATTATGACTTACATTTGTGGTTTATCAACATAATCTTAGTTTTTAGAATTACTTACACAGGGGGACACCAAAAAAATGATAAATGTATCAATTTATTTTATTGATTGAATCAGGAAGTGCAGAAATGAACACACATAAAAAACGATATATGTTATTATTATTATGTTAAGTATTATGTTATTAAATAAGAGCATCTTTTTACTTTCAGAACGTAAATTCAGTATGAAACAATAGGTCGCCGGTTTCCGTCTGTTTGTCTGTCTGTCTGTTTATCTGCCGTCTGTCCGGATTTTTATTAGACAGATACCTAATATCCGAAAGTACTAAACCAGTTGTTAAATTTTATATGTGTAATACGAATATCGTCTAGATGCTCAAAATTTGGCTAATCATCCCTACCAACAACGTGTTGACGTCATCTCCAAAATTTACAGTAATAAATACTCCTATTATTTAAACTTACAGTAATAAATACTCCTATTATTTAAATTTCGTAAAATAAGATAGTCCTGCACATGTGGTTTAGGAACCCCTGTTGAATTTTTATCCTAGACATCCAGAATCAAAATTACAACACCTTGCAACGTAACTTTGAAACTGCTCTGAAATTTTTTAGGTTATCGTAAGCATGGTAAATCGTTAATCAAAATTTTTTTGCTTATAACCTCCTAAAAAAGAATTACGTCATTTTATAATTTTGCAGAAAAAATGTTACTTAAATTTAATAGAACTCCATATCCGTGTTGAATTGTACCCTAGACATCGAGAATTTTTGGAAAAAATTCAAAATTGTATTTTACAATTTAGCTTGAAAATTGCAAAAGTGAACGTACTGAAATATTGCAAACGTTTTAAGGTTATATGAAAGATGATAAATCGTTAATCAAAATTTGTTCGTTTAAGGCCTTCCCAAAAAATTATAACGTCATTTTAGAATTCTGCGGAATAAATGTTCTTTAAATTTTGTGAAATAACATATTCCTGTATGTGTGATATGAATCCCTCTTAAATTTTTATCCTACCAGATTTTTGGAAAAAAACTCAACATTGTATAACAATGTTTACAATGTAACTTTGAAATTGCAAAAACCGAATCCTGTCAAATCGTGCAAATATTTTAAGATTATTTGAAACATGGTAAATCGTTAATCAAAATGTGTCCGTCATTTTGCATTTTTCCCGAAATTCTTCAAATGTTTGAGTATTTTTGGGAAAAACTGAATATGAATTAAATAAGAAGTCCTTTCCTCTGCGTTGAAGACACAAAATCAACCAAATTTCATTTTATTTTAATCGCTGATGTTTGTGCTAATAGTCGAATTCGGTCAAAGTATAAACATAAACAGTCGAAGTTAAGCATATACTGAGAAATTGAAATTGTCTACATTTCTTCCCGTTAGTTATCTGCTTTAAATATATTTCATATTTAAAGACGTAGGGCTTGCGGAGATGTTAATAACGCCACTTCATAGAGGTTATCACTTATCAGTTATCACAAAACGAAAATCGTAGAATCTAATTTTATAATTTTTTAAAGCGGAATTTATCGGAGCATACTTCAAAGGCGAGGGAAGTTGTGTCAAAATAACCTTCCATAATTTTTTTATTAGCTTTATTTTTCTTGGTAGCGTCATCAAAATTCCAAAAACAACATAATTTTTTCAAAACGGCAATGTCACCAGCAAAACTGGAAATAATAATAGTAATGATAATACCCAACAAAATATATCCGTTTGTGCTCCCCCCCCGTCGTATAATTGATGACGCCATTTGAAAATTTTGCTGATTAAATCCTGTCCAAATTGTGCAAAATATGATGAGTCTATACTTGTGATTTATCATTGCATTAAGAGTTTTTGAATTCCTTATAAAGCTGATAAAATCAGGAACTCCATTTTCCTGAAAATTTAAGAATACAATAGTGTTACAGAAAGAAAAAAAGAGAAAACTAGTTTGAAAATTTAATTTAACAGTACATACATATTATAATAGCTTGCAAGGTTGTCATATTTTATAATTTTTCGAAAACGCAGGATATGTTTCATTGTAACTGGTTCAATTGAAAAATCACTCAGAGTAGGCGTTGAAATTTCAAATGGCATTGGCATGTCTATTCTTATATTATCTCTTTGGCAAAAACATAACCTTACATTTTAAAACAAACAGTTTAACCATCAATTTTTGACGTGACTCTTTCTAAGCTAGCCGCAAACATTTGAATTTTCACTAACCGCTTTTAATATATTTTTCTGATTTTACAACAATATTTTGTGTTTAAGATTAGCAATAGAATGAATTTAATTAGATTAAGTATGTACTGATAAAATATAAAGAGCTTTTTTTCTCCTCTAACCGTAAAAGCGAATGCTTTCATAAAGGAATTTTAACATATTTACTGTGCTTAAGAAATTTGTTCATAAGATTTTTATTGTACGTACATACTAAAGCGAAAAAATGACCACTTATTATAGACGAAATGTTTTAAAAGTGAAATCTATTTTTACAAATAAAAAAATATTTTAATTTAAATTCAGGGATAACTTCCACCTACACACGTTGGAGGAAAACAAATTTTCCAAAATATCGAACCGGCTGTTAATTTCGCCATAAATGACTTTGAGAATGGAGAACCACAATGGACATACAACTAAAGGGTAAACAAGTAGTGTAATTGACAAATTATTCTGTTTAAGACTCCATTACTGAGAAACATTCTTGCATCATCCAGACTTACGATGTAATTTATTTTTAATTGTTTTCTTCTGCTAGCAGGACCCAGTTCGACCATAACCCTTTTACCAGTAACAAATTAAGCCTGTGATTTGGTACCAAATTTGATCACGTCCTTCAACTATTCAGTTAATCGTTTTAATAGTTTTTATTGACTTAAACACTCCAGCAATAGTAATTAAATTTTAGTTGCTTTTTTTCCAATTTCTTGAATTCTCGGCTTTCCACAGATCGTAGAATATTAGAATGCAGGTTTCCCGCTTCCTGAGTTTGCTGTTGGTTTTTTATTTGAACCGCTAATCTTCGATACTGAACCGAAAGTGTAACTCTTAAAATTATTGTGAAGATGATAAAAAGCCATCCATAATGAGTTTATAAGTTTAAAATGTGGACTCTGACATTATCTTTATATTTGATTTAATAATCGATTCTTATTTTTAGCCTTACATGCACATATTTTACTGAAAAAGGGTTTCACCATGAAATTTTACAATTTATCTCAAGAATTACGGAACATTAACTGAAATTTATTATTCATTCCCTCCGCAGTGTTCACGGCGTTAGGTTAAAAAATTTATTAATGGATCTTGATTGAAAAACACTCACTGAGATGCGATACTGCTTCAGTTTTAGCAATATTTTTGAAATATTTAGAACTGTTACATAAACCGCGTTAAAAATACTTACCTACTGGTTTATATTAGTTATTATCACAGTCATTAGTTTGCTAATTTTTTTGTAATCTTTACTAGTACAGTATAACGAAAAGTTTTAGTTTTGTAGTTAATATTTCATAAACAAACATTATCACTTGACAGTTTTAGTTCCGTGGTTTAGAATTATCCCATTCTAAGATTTATCGTCAAGCTTTGACATGCATGCCCGCCACCGGATATGTAAAGGCATTAATTACAAAGCGCTGCATTAGCAATACCAGCACTGCAAATGGTCACAGGATCAAACAAACTTAATGCTTATTATCAAATTGGTTCTCAAAGCATTGGTTACATACTGATTATCGCTGTTCTAACGATTTGGCTAATTATGAACTGTAGGGCTCCTGTTGATTAGAACATGTACGTCATGCAAAATTGCGTAATGAACTCCTACGGATGGAAGGCCACTCGTATACAGAAAATGTTTCTTTTATTTGATAATTTTAATTTGTACTGTACAGTATTTAATACCACGACTGTTAAACACAGGGTTAAAGAAAGAAAAACAAAAAGTTTAACGAGTTGAACTTACCGGAGTTGATCGATTGGCGCTTTCATAACAATAACCGTTCTAAATTACTCCAATATCGACCTCAGAAGCTGTTCTTGTCAGAAATGCCAGATAATATCTGGATTTGTTTTAAGAGTACTCATCCCTTAGAAGAGCTTGGCAGCTCTCACTTTTTTTCGACCGCTTTACTGTTATTACAGTTTTAATTCTATAGCAATTTGTCGACTTTAATCTCAAAGGAATTGATAAATTCCAATTTCTTCGGTGCCCCAGACGGTTTGCAATTAAAGACGGCCCTTAAAGTCAAAAGTCCTTATTATACTCCGACTGCATTACTGTTGAACTTTGCTAATTGTCCCGCTCTGTTCAGGACCGTAAGGAAAAGAATTAGGCTCGAGAAAAGAGAAAGCAACCGAGAAAAAAATTCGAGACTTAGTACTTGGAGAAACATGTGTTAACATTATATAGGGGGTTTGGATGCTCCATTAGTGTCAAATAATCAGGTAAAAAAAGAGAAAGAGGATGTTTTATAGTTGAATGTTTAATTACACCATGCTCATGTGACATGTAACCGTAGACTATAGGTTCAGGTGTCGGCAAATTAGGGCCAGAGAATTTAAAGAACCGTCGTTTATTATTTTTAAATTTTCTCTATATAATATATAAGATGTAAGGTTGTCTATTAAATGGACTATATTTAATGCAAGAACACAAAACGACTATAATATAGGAAAAGCAAATAAATGTTTAAGATTGGATTTTAGATTATAAGCATATTCATTTAGATCGAAGTAGCTACTTGCAGTTTTTCTAAGAATCTATATTAAAATCTAAATTGCTATTGCAATGATAGATTTAGTGCTTTTGTTACCAGTTTGACATATTATTGTAAAGAACTTGCGTGTTTTGGGTATTATTACTTGATATACGAGACGATAAAATAATTTTAAAACGAAGTTTTACATGCGAGTTAAAAATTTGCGAATATTTTATTTTTTAGTCGTTATATTTTGATAAAGTTGTAAATACATAATTTGTGGAAATTTAAAACAACAGAGCATGGTAATTGACATGTTGCTTCGTAAAATACTGGTACATATCATGTGATGCAAATATAAAAAGTAGCACAGAAAATAAAGAAATTTTACATATAAAAACTAGTTTCTTTTATTCTCTACTCGGGCGCTATGCTATGCTCACAGCACATGCAACACTAAAAGTTAATGTAATGTTCTATTGAAAATATTACTCCTGTTTCTCTATACCGTCATAGATATCTCAACAAAATAAATTACAGCGTAGTATAAATATTTTTTGGCAGTCAAATACAGAACTACAATTCATTTCATATAAATTTGCTCTCTGTTATTGTAGCTAATTATTTTCTAAAGTAAGAAAAAATTTAGACACGAAATAAAAATGGAGAAAACCATTAATTAGAATTAAACTTAATCCCGGTAGGGACTCGTAACTATAACATTCACCCTCTGATAATAATTAAAGAATAAGGGGGGAATTTAACTTTAATATTCGCAGTCAATATATGCGTATGAACTGAACAGGGAACGTTCATTTGGGGGGCGCCAAATCATGTCACAATTTTGTATTAAGGTCGTTCATAAGCAGATTCATAAACCCTCTGCTGTATTTAAAAGTGGACCCATTATTTGACGTAAAAAGAACGAACTATTATCATCATTATTATTATTATTACTGTTCACGCCAAAAGTTTAAGTTAAGACAACATGAATGAGTTGGAGATATATAGTTGCAGGGCACAGATTAATGAAATTGTCGCCTCACGTAAGTAACCCACGCTGGTCTGATCTAACTCGTTTGGAGTTAGCTACCCTGACTGACTTTGAAGACTTTTCAAAAAATTTATAGATAACATTCATCATTTGTTTTCATTTTCTGCATTTTTGGTTGAAAATCGTATGATTAGGTTCAAAACTGCTTTTTCCAACAACGTTGTTTTACCACAATGCACTTGGATGAAGCTGCGGCAGCAGTTTGTTTTAAACATGTGACACAAAAATCTAGGTCAGTTGCTATTTTAATCAGATTTTATTAGCACCGTTATTAAAAGAGCTAAAAGGCAGAAATTACAAACGTATGAAAACTTACTGCAAAAAAAAAAAACAATTTTAGTCGTTTCTCGTACTCTTACTCTAATTACCAAAAAAGTTTTAGCGCAAACACAACGAAAATATAAAAACAACGCTGGGAATTTTGAGCTTAATTAGTAATTTTCCTCACACTTGTCTAATAATCTCCAGTGCTATAATAGCGTAAATGTTAAATCAATAAAGACGTGATTAAAAACAGAGGACCACAGTTTTACAAAAACCCTATGTCAATTTAGCAGCCGACGTCTACGTTGTGGTAAAAATTTGTAGTTTTAATTTCGGGGTTGCAGTCGGCGTTCGGGAAAATTGCAGGCTGGAGACAGCCCTGGTTGGTGGTGGCACGGGTGTAATGATCTGTACAGGGGATTAAAGAAGGCAATTAAAAGTCGCGTGAGGTAATAAAGATGAATATTTGTGTGGGTTTTCTTTGGCTTCCTTCCGTATCCGTGTGGAGTGAAGAAGCGGCTGCGAAATGAGGCGTGGCGTGACAGATGGCGCTAACTCCAGACGAAATGCCCAGAAACTTCACTTTGTCACACTTTTTTATTGCCTGTCTTAAGCGAGTTTATTTATTAAAATTAGGGCGATTAAATGGGAGACGCTTTATAAACGACACAGTGTGTTTGCAGTTTGGGCAATAATTGCGGAAAAAAATTTCATTATTGCACAACGACGTTTATTTTCATTAAAATCGTTTAAGCGACTGATGCTACTTTTGTGTCTACTTTTTCTCCACGGAAGCGATAAGATTCGGTGGAATCACAATTAAACGCGAAACTGCGCGCAATTTTAATTGGATTTCAGTAACTAGGCCAGTTATTGGTGTGCCCACACAGTGTAAATGCAATTAGATTGTTTAATGTGAGTGAGAACAGAATAAACTAAGAAGTTGAGGAGACAGATATCGGATATGTACTACGAGGAACTACTACCAAATTCAGTGAAACAAGTGTACCATAGGTCGCCCAACACCTGAAACTTGAACTTTGTTTATTTTATGAAGAAATACATTTTTAAAACTTTGTCGAACTAATAATTCGAACTGGATGAAACAGCTAGTTGGGTTAGAATCTTTAAAACATTTGGAGTTGTTCGCGTCCCATGGGTTCTAAAGTCAAAATGCGGCGGTTTGCAGTCTGCAGTACATACATTCACGACAGTTGTGGGTTCATAACGTTGCTCTATGTCACAACAAAGTTAAATGTTTGATTTCTTTTCTCAAATTATATATGTTTTCTGAACTTTGTAGTTGTACACAAAACGGAGTTTTTGTGGTGACGCGAAATACATTTTTTATTAATTGAATTGGAAACGTATCTTATTTCGTTTCGTTTCAATATTTAAGTTTAGAGAAGATGTAAGTGGAAGTTAGAAGTAATTAAACCTGTTAAAGTAAGCTGTATCAGACGTATTTACAAAGAGTCTATTTACTGCGATTAACAAAATAAACAAATTTCTCCAAACTGTAATTAAAGTTCCACCTCTAATAGCGAGATGTAACCCTATAATACAGGTATTCACTGGTCGCCACAAATGATTCCAGCGTATAGCTGGAGGGAATTAAGGAAATAATTTGATGAGAAATTAATGCTTCAAGACAAATGACCCCTAAATTAATCCTCTAGCCAACCCTTTGGTGCGTTTCACCTTTTATTATTAAAATAAAACCGTAACACAATAAAGATAGACGTTTGAATAATTACATTATAAGTTGAAATTAATTCGCCAAGGGATGACAAAATCCGATTATCGTAAAAAGTAATTCGATCCCCGTATATCTCACTTCGAAACTCTTGTAGATGATTAGTGAGGGTGTAGAGAAGGGACGATGAAAATTCGCTGTGTGTCTCTGTAGCTTGAAGGGGTAGAAGCGACCCCGAGCCACGTCAGCGCTTATGAAGAACTGAATAATGCTCCTACGGAAAAACCAATCTCTTAAAGAGTCAATCACTCATGCTGGCCAACCCCTTATACCTTGCTGAAAGCCAGTAAACGCCCTCAAATAAACCTTTACATATTTATAAGAAGAAACGCAAAATTTCATTAACTGACAGCAACAGGTTCAATAAACGTGAAACTGCTCTGCTTCACTATTATTTACTTGTTCCCTCGTTGATGTTAATTGGTAAGATTTTGCTTGGTTAGAATAATTTAGGTGGCTGATTTTCACTAGGGAAAACGATTTCTGTTCTTGCTTGCACATATCGTGGAAATTACAAGCCGGTTCCACTCCCTTTAACAAAGCCACTGTTTTACACACACAATAATATTTTACAAAATTTGCACACCCAGTTAACACCTATTTACGGCGCACTTGAATCGACAATTATTTTTCCCAGTTAGCACATTTGCTCATAATGGAGTGAAATTTAAATTCTTTGCTAAAAATTATGGCGTTCTCATTTAATGCATACAGTTAGCGGACGCATTTTTACTTCCTACGTAATTGCTACATAATAAATGTACTTATAACGTTGTAAATTCACTTAAACATAAACACAGAGAGTTAACTACAACTGAAATGTCATTACCACAATTTTCTGCTTTGTACAAGAAAGTAAGAAGCAAATTATATAAATATTTTGATCAAATTTGGCTGGGTTTAAGCAGAGCATCGTTTTGAAGATAATTTCTCTTAAAACCATCTACAAGATTTGTGCTGAAATCTGACGATAAATAAAAAATAAAAAGCTTGATCAAATGCAAGGGCATAAAGTTGTAGATGTTTTGGATTTTATCCAAATAATGTTGAAAGTTCTTTGATACTGATATTACAAAGCTCCATTTATTATATCAGCCCATTTTTAAGTATAGTGGAAAACACAAAGACCTTGTGAAGTTAGCACACAAACGCGAGAAATGGTTGTTCTTAGAATAACACAACTGTCTTAAAAATTATGAGGGTTGCGAAAGTAGGTTTTATAAATCTTAATAAGTGAAAACACAGTAATATAACCCACCATACCCGCGTGTTTACTTTTTTTATTGTGCAGACGTTCTTGTATTTAAGTAATATAAGTTTGTGAGTTTGCTAGTCATTGTTAACCAGTGTAATACAAGAGTGTAACTCGTGGTTTATTTGACCGATTTTATGGAACACGAAATTATGTCCCTACGTTTGCTTGCATACTAATGACTATGGGCAACAGCTGCTACAATGTAAATTTTGTGTTGTTAATCATACTTTCAACCCTGGTGCAAATTAATAAATAATTCGAGTTAATACGTTTACGAAGGAAAAATTTGACTGTTCCGTGTGTTTAAAATAGCGTCATTAAAACAGCAATTAAATTGTATATTAAATCGCGATAACAATAATAAGTGCATAAGGAGTTGTATTAATTTCAATTGTTAACTTTTTTAAGTTTTTCATCTGCATGTGTCAGAACTTATACTCAAGCTTTTCGATTGAAATAAATCTGAGCTTATTTTATTTAATACCCTATGAAAATATTGAACTGTTGAGACACCTATAATGTACTTCTAGCGTCTGTCACGGATTCCATTTAAACGACAATTATCTTTGTTATTATTAGAGACAGAAATGTACAATAAAAGTCGAGCGACGTGTTGCCACTTAAATTAAATTTTAGACATTCGTTGTACACGTAATTACATAAAGTTTTTGATGTAATTTCATTACAGCTAAAGTTTTTAACTTCGGTGATGACTGTGCATTAACGTGTGTGTTAAGTGTTATATTCTTCACATTTTAATCTTAGACTTAACAGCAGATTTTTTATAAAATTATTTCAACTCTATGTGCCTCTAAATTACGTTTTTAGCGTACTTTATCAGAGAACAATGTTAGTTTTTACAAAAAACTAACAATACTCTTACAATGTGATTTTAAAAATTGCAAACGTCACATTATGAAATTAAATCATCTATAGATAAAGTTCCACCATTTGAACAGTACCTAGTAAAATTTTATTGGTATTTCGAAGTTACCCGTCAAGCTTGGACTCACAAAACCATAAATCGCAAATTCAATGCAACCGCGGATGTTTCTAACCCACTATACACTGGTGGCACGCTCCTTTTATTGGCGTCATTATCCCCTTGCATTGTCCGACAATCCCTCATAGTAGCGGTTATAAAATTTTACTAGGTACTGTTGTAATGTTCGAACTATGTCTATATAGTAAAGTGTTTAATCACACCGAAGGCTAAACAATCCGTTGGAAATCTGTAGACTGCAGTTTGGATCTTGTTGGATCTCATCAGTACAGCACTTTCCATCGAGTTGTCTAGCATTCATTGTGTTTCGCTTATATGCTTACGCTTAGCAACCAGGTGAGCGATCGCGTTCCTCTAAAATTGCAAAGTGTTTAATCACACCGAAGGTGCGAAAGTGGTGACACCAGTGCAGACAGGTGTAATTCAGTCTCCGCCGGGGCTTTTGTCCGGAAAGTAGCTGTTTCCGTCTACTGGTTGGTTCCCCCAAATGGCGCGAAAGTACGATCTTTCGGCTCAGTGGGGGTAACCACATAGGTCGCCATATTACATCTCACGTATATCTGTGTATTTATCACACATTCATATATATTTTGTGAGACTTTGTGTTTGCACCTTATATTATTATCTAAAATTTTTTGGCCGTAAAAATATATAACTAGGTAAAAAGCAATGTTATTATTAATTGGTGATGTGATCAAGTTCAACAATATAAGTTTACGTGGCGACGCTCACGCAATATATGCGTTTCAATTGGATGTTCTGAATTAAACTTCCGCCTTCAAGCTAAAAGCAATGGCGTTTACAGAATTTCTCTGTTATAGTGAATTTTTCTACCTACGATGGGTACCTGTACCTGTTTTTAGATTAGTGCCTAATAGATTCATCAGCATTCGTGCTAGCGTGTTGATCAGTTCACTTAAGTTTATGTTTCCGTGTGTCATTGTTTGCGATTTAAAAGAATAAATTTAAAAACGAGGCTTTTCTGAAGTGTGGATGTTACGCTACTGACTGACAGTCCGTTGTCAGTTTCTGCTGACTCACCATGTTGAACTTAAAATAATCCATCTCTAACAACCCTTGTCCTTCAACACTAGGTAATAGTAATCTGACGCTCAAGTGTTTATTTATGTTTATACATACATCGAAAGAATGTCACGTAGAAATTAGTTTGATTTGAATGAGTTTGTCTTTTCAAAACACAGGAGTAAAATTATAAATTAAACCAAAATCTAACCAAATGTTCTGAATATTATAATTCTTATTTTATCATTATTATATATAGACGTGCGTATTCTTGACATTGTCGAGAAAATGGGGTGACTCGTTCTTAATTTAACCAATACAAAATTTGTGTCGACGTCATCAACATGGATAATACTATTCACAACACAAAAGAAAAGCAGTCACAGCGTATTACTAGTGCAAGAAAAAACAAGGACACGTATATCAACTTGGATTGGTGCAGTGTAATACTGAAAATAACAATATTGAATTTATTTTCCGAGAAAATGGAGTGAACCGTCGCTGATTTAATCAATAAAATAAATTGACTCATTCATTAATTTTTTTGACCCACCTCTTTAAGAAAAAAAAAATATGAATACAATGATAAATCACAAGTAAAAACTAATCATATTTTGCACATTTTGAGTAGAATTTATTCGGCAAAATGAGACGATGTCAAAAATCTGGACGTTCCGGGTAAAACCTCAACACACACTTATAAAACTACATATATTATTATATAACAGTTAAATCAACTAACCATAGACTTCTTTGAAAAGACATCATCAAATTGTTGGTAGGCAAAATTTTGGTTAGCTTTTAACCATCTACATAATATTTCTAATACACATACAAAATTTTACAACGATCGGTCCAGCAGTCTCTGAGTTATGTGTCTAATAAAAATGGATACAGACACCAGACACACCAATAGACAGATAGACAGAAAGGGGAGACTACTTTTTTCTTACCCTAGGGGTCATGAAACGTCGCGAAAATATAAAAGTGGCCATTCGTCCAATGGATTCGATTACTACACTTCCTTAGCTTATGCTCGGGAAGTAAAAAGATAAGAGTTACGATAGTGGGAATAATAAAAATAATCGAGAAATTTGCTAATTAACTTGATGATGATATGATGAACTCTAATAACATGTAAATAGTCATTGAATGCAGAACTCTGCTACATAAGCCGTTGATCACGTGCTGCCACACTTCCCTTGTTTGTTGTGTTTTTAATTTTAGAATTTTTACAGCCGAAGTTCAGCATTTAATCGCAACCTCTGAACCAGTTATTAGGTAATCGTTCTTGATAAATAGCATTCAATCTTAACGTCTATAATAGGAGTACAAACACTGATGCACTTTGCAATAAATCTGGTTAAGAATTTGCGCAGTTGTACTTAGTATTAATTAACTGAAAAGTAATACCACATTATGTATTTAGGCACTTCTCTTATTGAATGGCAGTAAAATATCCGTTTATTTAAATAAATTAATCATAATAAAAAATATTTGTTATGTCGTTATGTGTGTGTTTGCATGGGTGCACTTCAATCTTATTAAGTTGACAGATGGTGTAGCCACATTCTCGTTAGATTAGCCAGCTTTAATGACAAGAAATTTAAAATTAAATACACAGAAAGTATTTTTCAGTTTAAGATGTTTTTAGTAATAACAAGAATAGTATTAATAATATTTTGTCAGCAATTTCATCACAGCACTTAGTCTTAATATCAGTAGTGATAGAAGTCTTGTCCGAATTTCCGAGTTGGTGGTGGATTTAAAATTTCTGAGACAAATATGTCCAAATAATGAAATGATAATGTTGATCGGGGCAGATTAACGTCAGGCAGACTAGATCAGAGTAGAGACCTGGTTTCTCTCTAACAACTTTTGAAGACATCACGCATAAACAATTCAAAAAGAAAAAAAGAAAAAGCAATACCAACGAGAAATAAATAGTGAATTTGAAATTGTAATATATATTTACTTAGTCGGTTTTATTTTCTTGGAAAAAAATTGGTATTGTATAGTTTTTAATTAAAACAATAAAATGTGTTATTCCAAACTCGTCGTTTTGACATATTTTGGTTAGTCTGAAACTACAGCTGATTTTTTATTTATACAATTGATCAATTTTTCAATAATCACTGAAACAAGATCAACATGTTTTAATAAATATCTGCTTTTCGGGGCTTTTTCCTACCTTTCGTTCGATATTTTATGAATATATCCCTACACGTTACATTCATTGTTCGCTTGTCCAATCCCATGAATCGAGTTTGATTTACGCAATAACCCAAACCTGGGTGAAGTCTTGGAACTTGCACGGTACTTAGTTTTCTCATATTTTAGAAGCTGTTCCATTATCATATTGCCTATCAGACAGTTCGGATCGATCTAGAATTTAAATATTTACTTGCCCCCCAATGCTGGTTAGTGTAAGTTGTTTATCGGAAGTTAAAGCGCCGAAGGCCAATCGCTGGTAGCTTATCCATCCACCTGGTATTTCTGGCTATTGTAGAATTTAGAAAACAAACAATGAAAAGCCGTCGACTAAATAATATGTGTGTAATTAGAATTTTACGGATGTAAACAATTTTTACGGTGGCCTCGGTGGATGCACACAATACTGCCACCTCCACGTTTATTTATATCTCGAGTTTGATGATTTGGTTGAACTAGTTCAAATTTGCTCCAAATTTTAAAACAAGAAAGTTATTTAACATTTTAATTTTACAAAACCAAAAAAAAAAAAACTCGTGACAACGCGTTAATTTATGTTCTACTGTGAAATAAAAAATATTTGCATAGATAGATATAACATTTAACTTTTCATATCTGTTCGATTTACATAAACAAAGAACCGTTTGTGTTGCTATGGCAGGTATTTGTTTTATTTATTTATTTTCAAGCAGTTACATAATCCTGTAAAACAGCTGTCTGCATCTTTTTGAGATTTATAAAATTAAGCTTTGTTTTGCCCAACGGGGTACTTAGTTTTAGTTGAAAAAGTTTTGCTGTTTAAACAATACTTTGTTCTGGAATGTTCACATACGCCGTAAGATTTTAGAATTTTAAAAGTGGGTTATATTTGCTACGTATGCTCGGCTTGTCAACAACAAAACAGTTGGTTTTCCCGATATATTTGGCGTAGGTAGTTATTAATTTTTGACCATATTATTTCATAATTAAATGTTCAAAGAAAATAATAGATACTGCTGATTATTATTTCATAACGTTGTAAATCAATAATACCCTGTATTTGAATGTTTCCAATACACTTTTAAGAAATTTGTCGTCGTACGCTATGCAGAAAACATTTTTGTGCACTTTAAAGCAAATGAAGTCAATTGGAATATCATTTTCCACAAAAAAACCTTCTATATAATTCATGGAAATTTATAATTTTGTTATCAGATTCTATAACTTTATGACGGATAACACTGATCTTCTTTTTGTGGAAGAATTGCAATAAAAATGAAATAACCTGACAATGTCGTAACGGAATTTTAAAAATAAAATCTGTGGATATGACTGTAAAAATGTGTCGTATGTTGCCTCTCAAAAATAGAACGATCTGTACAAGTGAAATTAATTTTAGTTTTTGCTGCTAAAGGAGTCTTAGAACTTTTGTCATGATCTTTTCCTGTCCCTACGAGTAGTTATTAATAAGATTCAAGTTGTATAATTACTGCTTCGTCCTATGTACACCTAGGCTCATCAATAACGTTTAGTTTTCTTAAAGGAATGGTAAATCAGGTTATGAACTTTGAACTGAAAACAGCGAAAACCAGTTTTTTAGGAGCGTGGGTGTCATCCAATAAAGTGAACTCCTCGCAAAATAACAATAATTTTATCTGGATTTCCGCTTTAAATAAAAAATGCTAACAGCCTATCGATGTCTAAGGGAAAACCAAACGAAATAAATAAAAACAAAATTAAGGATTTGCTTAACTATATTTTGAGACGTCATCAGTTTTTTCTTAAGAGAAATAATAAATTGTGACTATGAGTGAAAGGACTCAATGGAAGGTGATTTTAAAAATATTAAACATTAATAAAAGGAAATTTTTACTCTTTCTTGCTGGCTGCAATGATGGATTTTCGATGGATAAAAAATACATAATATGTATTGTGGTGAAGTGGTCATTCTTCCTGTTGATTTTACTTTCTTAATTCTTTTCCACTAAGCTCATTTATTCTCAGGTTTATACTATTTTTAATAGATGCCCATACTTGGAAACCCAAGTGTCCACAGTACCCTCACTGTCAACAAACTTTTTTTTTCGAAAATATGGGACATTTATTATTAGAAATTATATTCTCGTATAAGTACCAATTGAACTGAGGACTTTCTGGTAGACACAAAGAATCACCAAAAAATTGGTCTAACGTTGTTTAGACAAAATTTCTCTCGTTCCTGAAGTATAGCTCAAATTCCGCTTCTTCAAAAAAATTATAAAATTCGATTTTGAGAAATTTATTTTTTTACGATAACCCCCTAATTTAAAAACATCTACATAATACGAATCACAGTATTGGAAAAAAAAGCCGCGTAATTTAATCGAACCCACGACCTTCGGGTTGCTAACGGACACTGTAACCGTTACGCCACCAGCACGGCGTTTATAAGCTGTATACAGGGTACTAGAAAAATGGCGCTCTAACTCTAGGACATGTTATTAATGGTTGCCTTTTAGACATTTCACCATATTTTGACTCACGTTTTTTCTGCCAATTTTCGAATATTTGCGGAATTGAAATAACTAAGGACATTTTCTTCTAGATCTCGACTCACATAAGATTTTGTAGTCATTTTTTCGATAACTTGTACCGTTTTTCCAGGATTGCTAATTGGAATAGTTCAGGTTTTTGGATTAAAAAAAAAATCAAACCGTATACCTGTTTCTAAAAGGTTGACCTGAGAAAGTAACATATGGCGAATTAAGTCTTCAGTACGTTGTGTACGGGGGTTTCGGGAGTCCCAAAAAAATAATACAAAAAATTCTTTATGATGTAGAAAAAAACGTAATTTTATAAAAGTAAAATTGGCAACACTGCACGCACCTAATGCGTGAATACGTCCGGCTTACTTTCTGATTTCTTAGTAACGATGGTGATTGAAATCCACTTTTTATTTTTTTAGGACAATAACCATAACAACCAGTTGTCATTAACCCTTGTACATTATTGTTAACAAAACACATTATTTTTCATTAATAAATAAACCAAAAAAAAACATTTAATAAGACATATATAAATTATAAATAAAAACAAAACCAACAAAAAAAAATCCATTAAAGCATAACCAACTAAATACTAGAGACGATGTTCAAAATTCCTACCTTGTGCATATTTGTAAGTAATCTCGTAATGTTTCCAAATTTAGATCATTTTTTGTAAAAGTTAGTCCTCAGTATTTGCTAAGATAAAACTGATTTTGGCAATTGACGTACCCTCTAAGAAAAAAAAAGGGTGGGTGGGTGGTGCTAAATATTAAACTAAAGTTTTATTACTAGTTATTGTGATAATCAATATGTTGTTTAGTTGTTAAACGAGCAAAAGAACCAATTTTAAAATCTTTATAACTCTACCCGAATGTAAGAAGGAATTTTTTTACTATTTTTCCCAGACTCACCAATTGATTCTTTAGAGCGTAGAGGAGAGTTAATCCGCCATTTTCTAGACACCCGATATATATGTACCTTTTTTTTGACAACTTTTAGAGTTGAGTACATGAAATCGATCGGACTTTCAGTATTCAAAATCTTGTTCTTTTATTCATCATGTTGGAAATTTGTCATCTTTTTTCTTTCCGAGTGTAAGGTAGGTAAGTATCCTAATAGAGTTCATCGGGCGACTGAGCACGTTCATGTTTTTTCGACGTTCATGATCCCTAATAAGATAGGTCATCTCTCGTTTCCGTCCGTCGTCTGTGTCGATTTTTATTAGGCAGATAATCTCCGAAACTGCTGGACCGATTGTCTTCTAATTTTATATGTATTCTAGAAGCGTCGTGTAGAATGTAGATGGTAAAACGCGAACCAAAATTTGGCTACTCAAAATTAAAATAACATACTCCTGTATTTGTGGTTTATGATTCTACTTTGATCGTAACTCTTATTATATTTTTTATTGTTTAATTCCTTTTGTTTTTTAGACACATAATACGAAGCTCGATAGCCACAGTCCTAGTCTAACGCTACCACACCCGCTTGGCAAATGAGAGGTTATTCAATCAAGAATTATTATTATTAGTAGATCCGTATTATACTGAACCTATTCAAATTGATATAAGTATCCTTGCTAAAATGTTGATGACGTTATAACAAAATTTACTATAGATAACTTACTTGAAACAGCCTACATAGAGCATTATTTGAACTACATATAGAGGTTGTCATAAAAAATAAAATTGGCAAATTAAATTTTATAATTTTTCGAAACTGTATTTGTTCGACTATCCTTTCAGACCAATCTTTTGATCTATCTATCTAAATCGATTTTTGTTTTGGTTAGTGAACGTCAGATTGACTTAACGAACTTTTTAATAATTTCTTGAAATTAGATTTGTAAATTTAATAACGCACCTTTGAGTTAGTGAACCATTTTTGAGCACTCTGTATAAGGTTGTTATTCAATTTGGATTTTTTTGCAGAAATTTGGATGCCTAAGAGAAACTCGAGTGGATTCCTAAACCATAAGTTTAGGAGTAAGTGATTTTGTAAAATTTACAGAAAATTTACTATGCAAAAATTTTGCGTTTTACACGATATTCCGAAAATACATATAACATTGGACAATAATCGGTCTAGTAGTTTCGGAGAGTATTTGTCTAATAAAAATCAACATAGAAACGGAGACCTACTTTTTTGTAGTCCAAAAGCCAAGAAACGCCATACGCCAAGAACACATGAAATTAGCCATTCATCCGGGGAACACTATGCAATGCTTCCTTCGCTTTCGCTCGAAAAGTAAAATTTTAAAGCATTTAACAAAAATAGCGAGAGATTTACCATCATAGGACAATCCTAAAGTATGTCAAAAATAAAAAAAAATTGGTTCAAGGATTGGGGAGACATCTGTTTCAAAAGACTGTATACACATAGACCTAAAGAAAGCGAAAAACTTGTATTTTCCCATTTTATTAGTGGTGAGGCACTAAATAATTAAATATTCATCAAAATGACTATGATGCCGTATGTAGTATGATTTTCTTTATAAAATAGTAAGAAATTTGATTACTCTAGGTAAATTAATTAAAAAATAATAAATCAATAACTTATCTTGAGAAATTGAAGACATATTTTAAATATTAAGTTAATACAATTGTGTTAATTAAAACTGAAACTGTATGGTTATAACATAATATTTTTGGTTTTCATTTTACAATCGTTTTGTTTACTTCATTTATAGTGTCGTTTAAGTGACGGTTTACAATAAAATACTTCGCTCTCGTGTGACAAGTATTTGCTAATTAGGTTATCTACAATGAATTCTGTTGCAGAGAAAACTACGTTAACTACTAACAGTGTTATGTATATCTAATTAGTGACGCTCAATTATACAAAATTTAAGCACAAACCTCAATAAAATCAATTTTTAAATAGAGAGTTTACAACGATAATTCCTTAATTATGTAACATGTGTTTGTAAAAAGGCACCAGGTGCACTATTTATCTGGATTGATACTAACAATCAATTTTTAAGAACTCGACAAATGTAACTTCCTGGAGAAGACATGTTCCTTTTGCACTTGCAACGTGCAGAAGGCCACAGAATACAATCTTAGGCACTTTATTCGAATAAATTGTGTTGGGCGACAGAAAATTATTGCCCGTGCTTCATGGATATTAAACGTCATATGTCTAACACAAACTGTAAACTAAAAAGAAAAATAAGTATATCTAGAAATATTAATAACAAAGATTTTCGAAACAGTATACCAGGAAATCTGATTATCATTTAAAAAAAAAGTAATATTTTTAACTCTAACGAGGTCTTTTTTTGCAGCATTTTCAGTTCTATTTTCATTATAATGGCTCTTACATTACTGTTAATCAAGCTGTATTCCACACAAATCCCTCTATGTTTTTCAGTCGGTCAACCTTTCGTGCAATTAGAGGCAGCTGCCAGACAGTTTTCTAAAAAATCCAATAAGATGATGAGTCAGTGAACCTATTACAACAAATTAAGCAGTCTAATTAAATACTTAATCATAATATATTAATTGCAGAGCATGCAGTATAAAGTTAGGGTGCAGGGTGACGATTCACTCCGACCGGCCTCGGCAGCGGCCGAAAATTGTACCAGTCAACACTGCGTCGCTGGAGTCTTCAGTTGTCCGCACCAAGTCGTCGCGACGCTGTGCCTCCGAACAGGAAATTCCGTTTTGCAGTGAGCGCGGTAAAGTTTGTGCGTTCAAAAATCGCGATTCTCCGAGATGACAGTGCCAGATATCGACACGTGAGCATGGAGGATGATTAAATCCGGCCGCATCAGCCCGAGATCTTGTTGTTATTGGTGATATTGGATGCGTTTATTGACGATCGTTGGTGGCAGTGCTGGCGTTTGATAGTGGTGACCCATCTAATTTCGTTATGTGTTGTGAACTTTGCCAACTTGTCTTTGTGCCAAAAGTGAAATAATTCCGGCCGGTGTATCCCATTCAGATGACAAGCATGTCCTGGTTTATTCCTGCGATGGATTGGAAGCTGCTGTGCTGCGTGCTACACATTTTATTGCAAGGTAAAATATGTCCAGACTATTCCGCAACCCTTCAGTGGAGGCAATCCCTTGTCATACCCGGAGCAGATGCACACCTTGCGCGAATTAAATAGGAATGTTAGGATATGGGCAGGCTTTTTTTGTGTAATACCACCGAAATGGCGGTGAACAAATACGGAATTGAGATAAAAGAAAATTTTGAAAAAATGTTAAAATGTTTTGCGTACGGTTATTTTGATTTCTTGTTGAACACAAAAATAAATGAACTTTGCCCTTTTTCTCATTTATTTAATATAGGTGCAAACAATGGCAACAAAATTAATTATAAAGAGGAATGTATGCTTGGTTTACCCCAGAAACCAACCATTAATTACCGAAAGATTTTGTGAATAAAAATATTTTCTTTTGGACTTTTTAGAAAACTTTGAAAATTTGTGTGGAATTTACGTGCTGTGTTAATTTATAAAACAGTGAATGTTTGCAGATTTTGTACTAGAGTCCAGGGTTAAAAAATGAGGTATTGTTAATTACGGTCGAAAACATGCACATTTTTTTTATTGTTACAATGAATTTGAAAATATGAAATGGAGTTTCAATTCATAAATCATGGATATCTCCAGCTTTTAGTTTGTTATTACCGAACAACGACATTATAAACCTTAAAAATAAATTATGTGTTGAAAATATTGCTTAAAATTACGTATTTTCAGATGGACCAGTCTGTGATAAGTTACAGATTTTTTTCAAATGATAATTTCATATCCTCTGATTTGGTCATAATAAAATGCATTAATTTTGGAGTCCTTTGAGGTCTTTTCCTTCAATTAATGGATGCAGAGTATCAAATGAGAAGTGTTTGATTGTCGAAGATTTGTTGAGGGTACACGTTTATAGTCAAACATTGTCAAAAATATTTGTTAAAATGTGGTTTTCCACAAGTACAATCGTAAGAAATGACGTACAGTAGCTCTCAAAAAATAGCATATCGCGGATCCCAAATCGGTATGGGGGTTATGTATTTGGCAACAGATATTTTTTTTTTTGTGTTATGTACTTTTGTCTTACGGTTTTTAGCCTTGCAGGAGATAACTCTATTAAAACATACTGTAAATAGTGGAAAATTTTGAGTCATTTTTGAGTCATTTAGTAATCAAATATTTGTAAAAGCAATGTAAATTATAATTATCTTTGGTATCTTTAAATCATTTATTTAAATTAATTTAAATATGAAGAAAACATTACTAAGTATCTTGTAAACGCGGCAAATAATAATTTTACATTAGGATAAAGGTTATACATAGAGAGCGGAAAATATGCAGCAAAATTTTGGGAAATATGATCATATGATATGCATCAAATTTATGCAAATATGCAATAACTTTCTTAATATATGCAGAGATATGCAGTTGCATATGCTCCAAAAATAAAAAAAGCGTAATAACTGAACTAAATTTATTTACAAATTGCAAAAACACCTTACCTTTTATTACAAAAAATACATAAATCACATTGCAAAGTGTTTAATTAGATCTCACTGACAAATAAATGACATTTTTTAAGATAATATTCTTATACTAAAAAATAAATATAGGTAAACAGAACGAACTAAAAAATAGTAGTAATCGACTATTTAATTACTATTTTGGTAACAATTTATTTTTAAATATTTTTTGAAATATTCTAACAAAAAGTTTTCCGGTGATTCTAAAGTACATATGTATTTGTAAATAGAAAAACTGCGTACTGCGTCCACAGATGTAAAAGTACTTATCGGATTAGAGCAGGCACAACAAAACACAGTTCCTTCTTGAAGAATAAGTTCAGGAAAAGGTTTAATTCATAAATTAATTTGAGTTATCTACATATTGACACACATATCTATCGCTTTAAATACTTAAATGCAAACTCACGATGAAAAATAATAGGATAACGTCCCTTCGACCACCATAAAACATACCAGTAATACACTTAAATAACGAACAAAAATATTGAAATGAACGGTATTTCCAAAAGTAATTAGGACCCGAATTTACCTGGAAGGATGGCTTAACACCCAGTGGTTCCTCCAAACTACCATAAAACCCAAACCTTTCCCAGTTATTTGAAGCTCAGGACAATATTTGCAATATAATTCATGAAATTTCGTCTTTCTAGAAAAATGCCGATCGAATGGCAATTTTTTTTTTAAAGTAGCACAAAAATTGATAAAAATGCAAAATATGCACCCGTTACGTGAAATATGCAGCAGAAGGCAAATATATGCAAATATGCAATTTTTTTATAGCTGTATTCATTTTTAATTAGCATGATTCGTTCACATATTAAATATGAAGACTTATATGCAAAAAATAACGGATATGCAAATTTCATAAAATCCGCTCTCTAGACTTATACATATTTGAATTAATATTAAGAAAATAACTTATACTGTTTTCTTTGAAGTTACTAGAGATTTTGAATATTTTTTGGCAGTGATGGGAACATGTTTGCAGTAGTGACAATCAGATATTTCAAAATTTGTAATCGATAATGTTTGAAAATACCCGCAGCCGTAAAATTATTTTGTTGACTTTAATTTATAAACTGATTAATTGATCAGTTAATCATAAACTAATTACTGTAACACTTTGTCATCTATTTAATTTATTTATTTATTAATGGATAATTGTTATTAAATAAATGAAGCAGTTATATGTGTAGTTTTTGAGTATGCACATATCCCATGTCATGACAAATAAAGCCCTTAAGAATGGATCTAAAGTAATAAGATGAAATGTTAATTTACGGTTTTTGTAGTGGTTTAAAACAATATACATTTTTTCATTTTGTTATTATATTAATTTATTAATTATTTATCTATTTAAACAAGTAAGTTAATATGTTTTCTACTTGGCGCATGATGTTATAATTTTTTTGGAAAATCCAGTCACGTTTATTTAGGGATTTTGGGTGTGATAGATGTGTATGGTTACCTTATCAAATGACATTTGACATTTTGTAAATTTCCACTTCAATTAATGAATAATAGGTAGCGTACTAGAAAATACCGACCACTCACTTAAAACCGCTAGTTTCAAAAACGGTTTAATAATAGGTTCAGTTGCTAATTTGTTTCCGGTTCAGCAATGACCCTAATGGTGACCCAAAGTAGAAAGATATATTTTCGTGTTTCTGGTTACGCCTACAACTTTAACTTTACGATGATATTTATATCATAGCTGATTTAATTAACGTAGGAGATGATTGTTGCTTTTGAGGGTTTGGACGAGAATTAAATTTGCGTTATACAAACAATTTCATTTATTTTGTATATATCGCATGACTTCATTCTGATTACGAATTCAGAATGTTGTTGGTCTTTTATATCAGAGTAATCTTAGAGTTTGTACAATTTTGAATGACATTTTGTGCGAGTTCGGTTATCTGCGTCAAGCTAGTTTCCCACAGTCTTTTCTAATTCAAAATTGATATAATCCCATATATTTTTAGAATGTTAAGTAAATGCGGGAAACATGTATGATATATTGAACGGCTTTTTATTTGATGACGCCAGTTATAGAATTGTTCTTTAACATACTAAAGCTTTATGAACCTCATGTGTGACGAGTATTTAAATATTTAAAAAAAGTTGAATCAAAAAGTCAACTAGCGACGGAAAATCAATTTTCGAAGTGTTGTAAATTAAATATATGATGTCATTAAACAGGAATCTTTCAGTTTTTTAAATTACAATATTTCATTTCGTTACGATTTTTTTACCACGAAAATATATACTGGGTGTTTTGTCGTAACTGGTTAACAAAAGTCTGTATCCCCAATACAGTATTGTTTAATCAATTTTGTGGATAATTATTTTAAATTTTAACAAGTCACTTGAAACATCCGGTATAATGAAGTCTGAATTATTGTAAATATTTTAATGTGGATAACTTTGTCATTTGGTGTGGTACTTTTAATTTTATACAAGTCATTTGAAGTATAGTTAGACATATTCTGATATGCCATATGCGTTTGTAAAGTTAGGGAAACTTTATCTGCTGTCAAGTGAGAACACAATTATGACTGATATGGTCATTAAACTACCGTACCCAAACTCTAGTACCGCTTGCCGAGATTGATTAATCACAAGTCCTAAAGTGAAACGAATATTTTATCGTAAATGCAATGTTTTTGTGTAAGTTAAAAACAACTACTTACAATTAAAAAGGTATAAAACAATATAAAATTGCTGTTACATGTGTTTCCATTAATTAATAAAAAAAAACGCTTGTGTTGATCCATTAACCAACCAAACATGCAGTTGATTAAATTATTAGACTTTGATTCAGTCGAACCCCGTGGTTAAATCAATTTTATAAATTATTTTTTGTGTAAAAAATCGAAACAATATTACTGTTTACATTCACTCCAAAGCTACATTTTTTAATAATGCGGTGTGTTTACAGTACGGATTCGGAAAGAGTGAAACGAATGTGTGCAGAAAAATTTAAATTTTCGCACTGCCACCACGAATAGCTAACATCCACATTTCATAAATTAAAGCATATCAAAAATCTAACAATCTACCCTGGATTTTACTGCCCCAAATTCGTCGTGCCTACCTCAAGCCAAGTTTAACTCCGTAAATTAGTAATATACTTAGTCTGTAATAGAAACAACTACATTTATTGATTCCAACCTATCGCTTGCTTATAATTTAAAAAGAACTGTATAATTTAGAAGATGATCTATTATTACTACGTTGTAAATGAGATATCTTAAGGATATTGATTATAAGAGACGAGGAAATTGACATTTGAACTGAAAATAACCGCCATAACTTCTTTAATAGCCGCGTAGCCCGAGTTTATTAATTGATCATTATCTATCTAAAATTGAAGTGTCTGCTCTGTAATTTAAGAGATAAGCAATTAAAAGAGCCCTCTATTTCTGAAAAATCTTTAATTCGCAGTCATTGTTGCAATTGCGAAGTAAGAGCTTTTCCTCTAAAGCAGAAATTAAGACATGTTCCAGAACTATGCTTCCGCTATGATCCGTGTCCAGTCTAATTTGATTTTTTCCCCGTCTGCGTCTGCTGTCAAGGAGTCTTCTTATTTCGAGTATTTGTCTTAAACGGTCTCATTTTTGTAGATGGGACATTTGCTGCTTCCTCGTTGTCTGTTATCGTTTCCGTGCTGTATGTTGTAACGGTCTGTAACTGTCTTGAAAGGTCATATCATGCCTGCCCGACAGGTCGGTAGGTTGATTGTTAACTTCTGTTTAGGCACACAATATAGCTTTATAGATTTGTTGTTCCCCAGTTTTTCCTCAATTTCTTTTTTCTTTGTTCGGCTGCGAAGACTCTTCATAAAAATAATCTCGGCTTTTTGTGCTTGTGTTAACAAAAGAGGATCTGAAATTTCCAGGTACTCCAGAAGACACAACATTATTAACGTTTGTTTTAATAAAATTTAAATTGAGTTTTGCGTTTCAATTTAATGACTGCGATGGCGACGTGATGGTTACTAAGACAATAGAAGTAAAAACATTCCTAAGGGTTTTAAAAATATATTGTCTCCGCTGGAATTTAATGTTTGTTTTATTCACATGACGTAGTGTTCGAAGTGAATTACAGTTGGCGTCAGCACACTGAAAAACCTGCTGTGACACTTACTATAAGTCAAAATTGCAAACTGAAATTTTTATATTCATAGTTAACCCTAATTCAGTTTTTGCGACAGGCTAAATGAAAACAAACATTTTCTTATACAAATCACAAATCTACTTTAAAAGGTTAGAATACTAAATTTTATATAAAAATAGAGTTTTTAAAAATTGTTTAGAAACACCACGGTAACCTATCGGGTTATAATTTATAATTATAATACACAAATATTGTTCGTGGAATGGTGCAACAAGGCAAATATCCATATTGTTGAGTCAGCGCTAACAAAAATTAATCTGTTATTTGATATGTTTGTAAACAATTATAATAAATGAATGCATGTGGTGGCTTTAAAATAGACTACGGGATTTAATAGGTACACACCACAAACGTACTTCGACACTATTGACGCTCCACTGTTCAAAATAAAAATAGCGGTGATGGTTACTACTACCATAGGAAAAGTCCTTTTTCTAGATTTATAGCGTATTATTTCCTTTATGAGAACGTTTGATCACACTTTTGAGAATCTATTTTACAATGTTTTGAATGTGTAACTGTGCTCATTCTTGATATTCATAGCTCGTGGAGTACGAAAATGCAAGTTTCCGAGTTTGGTTTATAGTCGTCTATTGCCTGTTGGCGATTTTATCAAGAACACTTCCGAAACTACCAAACGAATGGTTTTTAATTTGAACTTTAGCCAATAATAGACGCATAATGTGTTCTACCTGTCTTTTAATAATAATATTATTCGTTGTTTTTAATTATAGAAAATATAAACACTACTAGAGAATATCATAATAAATTTTTACGTTTTTATAAAAAAAAAAAAAAAATGAGATGGGATGCTTCTGGCTCAATAAATATTTCGATGTTCGATTTCGTGTTTTCTTGGCATTTCACAGCTCGTAAAATACGAGAATGCTGGTTTCCTGTTTCCGTCTATTGATCGTTCATCTGTCATCTCTCGCCGCTTCTGTTGTAGTTGGTGATTTTATTTAAGAGTTTTGAGTTACTTTCAGTTTGACAGTAGAATACAACAAAAATTTGTTTATGGATTACCGTGAAAGTATGTTTGAAGTCGTTTTAATTTGCTAAATAAGTATCATTTTAAATGTCCAGAGTATAACATGCAACATTAGGTACTTATGATTTAATCCATCTCTAACTCTAAATTTACATGTATGAAGCACTATAGTTTTCCACGGGATTAAGATTCTCTTTACAAATTTTACAATTTATCTCAAAAATGGGGTACTGAACTTTTTGAAACTCCCTTTATCACATACTTATCTTTTCAGAAAAATCATGATGTCTAAGAAACCTAATTAAAAGAATCTGCATTAATAAGTCGTTTTAAAAATAGTACATTGTTATACAGGGTTTTTATAAATGAGTGGATGTATTCTGTAACTACTTGTAAAGAAGAAATATTGTTAGAGGCTCACATTAGAGTTTAATCAACAGATTTGTTCGAACTAGCAGTGTCAACAAAAGGAAATCTCGTGGAAGATCAGTATCTGAGGAAGTTATTGATGATTGAGACGACTTGAGCAGAATTCGCAAACATTTTTGACAAAACTTCCTCAGTAGTCAGGAGTTTCTGTTGTAACATGAACTTGAACAATGGGCATTGACAAATGGATTACAGAACATTTTTGAAATTAAAAAGAGAGTGAATATGTGACTTGAATAAAATGGTGAATATTTTCAACATTTACTGTGATGTTTAACCCCAATAAATTTGTTTCTTTTTATTGTACCGAATTAGTTTTATTTTTAGAAAGTTATGAAGCATTTAGGCAACCAGTTGCATGTGGTATGTAGAAAGGTCCAAACTGAGAGGCGGCACATTTTCATGACCTACTTCGACCCTATAATGATTTATAGAAACCCTGTATTTCAGTCATTAGCTTTAATTTTTTTGAAATAAAACGTACAAACAGCGGAACACAATCTCACATTGAAAGATATATTTAACCCCATTACAAATTTGATTACGTCATACAAGAAATTATTAAACAAAAGTCAGTTTTTAGATCTAAGTAAAAAGTATTATGTGGTCACAAAATTGGTAATTCAATAATTCTGAAATAGGTTAGTATTTTGCTGAAACGTGGCATAATACAATGAACCGAAAAACGTATTTAACTACGAGATTGTGATAACTCAAATTTTTGTCGTTGGGGGAAGTATTTAAGATCATTAATGTTAATTTGCCCCAACTATTTTAAATTCAAACGTTGCGTAAAAGGACTATGTATTTATGCAAAGAAAATCTCTTCATAGAATGACGAATCACCGTTTTTCCTCTCTAAGATAATGTCGAAAAAGTTGATTTATGAGTGCATTTTATTTGTAAGTTTCAAATACAACGGTGAGGTAATACCGTCATGAATTCTTTTTTGTCATACATCAATATTTTAAGTAAAGAGGTATGTGACAGAAATATATGTACACATCATATAATTTACTACGAATAAGTATTGTAAATTTATATATATTTAGATCAAGTCTAAATATGATTAATAAAATATAAAGATTTGGTTAAAAAAGTGTCTAGCTTTATTAAAAAATAATAATTGGTTGACTTTGAAAGAATTAAAACTTCCCATGGAAGGTAATATTCTGTAATGTTTGGTAATGTTATTAAACAAACGACGTAGAAACTTTGTAGACACATTTATTGGTGAACTGATGCTAGTTCTTTGAGTGAAATTTATTGTATACATATTTGGTGGTATATAAAACTTTGTGTATAACTCAGAACGAAAAAGGAGCGCAGTGAGTGTTTTGTTTAACGAATCTAATTCTATGATTTAACATAAACCAAACAGCTGTCATGATTGATTCGTAACTAATTTGATGAATACATTATTATGTCTTTCTTTTATTGTGTTTAATTATAAAGTCACAAATGTAAGTTTCACATTATAAGAAAATTGGTCCAAAGTTATTTGCTCAAAAGGAATGCCTTAAATCAGCCGGCCACGACCTCCTTATCTCATACGTGCGTGAGATATCGGTTACGTGAAACACCTGGCAAAGTTGGCACAAATGTCTTTGTAAAGTAATTGTGATTAACAGTCAAGGCTTATTCATAAACCACAAGCAGAGGAGTATGTTGTTTTATAAAATTTAAGTAGTATTTGATAAGCAAAATGTTGGTGTGACGTTTTGAAATTATTTCTCGGCTTATAATGTACAGGATATTCCTAACACACATAAAATTCGACAACAATCGATCCGGAAGTTCCGGAGATTGTCTGTTATAAATATTGACACAGACGTCAAAATGTGACAGATGGTGACAGACGGAAACGGAAAAACTACTGTTTCGTACCCTTGGAGTTATGACACGTCCACAAAACATGAAAATAGACATTCGTCGAGTAGACCCTATTATAATATTTCCTTATTAGTTTACTCAGAAAATATATATTTTTTTTTATTTCCCAAGCAGAAGCTATTGTAATAGGGCCCATCCTGTGAATAAGTTTTTTACTTGTTTTCTCGACATTGTATGGCCCCTAGAGTATTGCCGCCAGTCTGTCGTCTTGCGGTTGTTTGTGTCGTTTTTCATTAGACCGATAATCTACGAAACTACTGACCGATTGTTGTCAAATTTTATACGTGACGGAAGAATATCCCCACCAACCATTTGCTGACATTTCTTCATTTTGCGTCGTAAAAGTTATTTGAATTTTATAAAATAATAGACTCCTGTACTCGTGGTTTATGAATTCCATGATTACTACTGAGTCGCTCGTAATGCCCTCTGTGAAGATTTCAGTTTTATATTATAACTTAACAGCACGCTTTCGGTTGTAATGAATTCAATTTTCGTTCTTGGCTAACTTTGCTAAATGCCGCATTTTCATACTTAGTATAATATAAACGTAGTATGAGATTTTGTTTTAAAAGTAACACCTCTGACAACAAAGAGTAATAATAATTTACCATTTTGTGTAGACAACATAGTGAAGTTATTCACAGTCTAATCACTAATAACGTTTAAGCAGTTAAATAAAAAAGTAAAAATAAATTTAAATATTTCAAGCAATTGCTGTAAGAGCTAGTCAAAGTTTATTTAGACGGAACTTCCCTCGCTCCTAAAGTGCAGTCCAACAAATCCCGCTTCATTAGAACTTATAAAATTTTATTTTTTTGTGATAACCTTTATTAATTAAAAACATTTTTTTGGAAAATTTGGATACTTGTCTGAAAACTCACCTCGGGTTCATAAACCACAAGTCCAGGAATATGTTATTTTATAAAATTCAGATTGTTGATAGCAATAACCTTACATTATCATTACACTTCCATTACTGCGTGGTGGAGTAAATTCCATTTTTTGTCTTCAAACATAAAATGTATAAATCCAAGCAGGGCTTTGTTTTCAAATTTTCGTAAATTTAAATATGTACGCAAAAAGGGTCTTCGCTAATTTACACAATATACAATATATGAGCAGTTATTTCTATACGAAACATGGAAAGCAAAATTGAGAGGTTTTATACTTGCTTGTATTTTGTGGGGCTTGGGTACTGTTATGTTCTTTGCAAACAATTGTGTACTGTAAGGATAGGCATGCTAGCATAATTATTCTATATTATGTTTGGTTTGAGGTCGCATTTATTACATATTAACACAACGAAGCTTTAATTAAAGTTAAATTTCTATGTAGTTTTTGTAAAGCAACGATCGTAAAACTGCGCTAACCCATTGAGGTTGCCGTTTAACTCTCTGTGATAAAAATCGTTCCGAAAATATCGCGATGAAAATTTGATAGATATCGACATGGCCAGCCGTCTGTTATATAAAAGCAAAATGGTTATTGTGTAGTAAATCCAATTAACAGTAGAGTCTTTATCAATAATAAAAATAGGGAAGTCTGAAAGTTGGTATTTCGTTCATTATTCACTGCACAACACCACGCAGTTCGATTTTCCCCGAGTCGAATAATTTTTGCAAGTTTGCTTTTTATGTATATTTTCCCCTAGAGTTGATTACGAACGTATCATAATATTTGCGGTAAAAGACAGCAGAGGGCCTCCTTGTTATTGATTTCGTCCAAAATTTATTGCTTTGGAAAGTTTTTCGCCCTCGCGGCGAGAAAACTTTATATGAGCATACTTAGCGTTTGAATTATATTCTTTGGAACATGCTTCTTTTACGTAAAAACCTGTGACGGATGTTAACACTGTTCGATAATTACGTTGATCGATAAAAGCCCCATTTCAGTTTCTGGCATGATCATAATGAGCTTAAATCTTGCGCGGCGATGAAGTTTCTGCTCGATTTAACCACAGACTGAAGTACAGTTTTATACAGAGCCTCACTGCATACTACTATTAAATTAAGGGTAAGACGAGGTTAAATTAATTTTGGATTCCAGGTAGTTAAGGAAAACTCTTCAGACTTTTAATTACAATAAAATGAAGCGGAGAGCTTAGCTTGGAAGTTTTTATTGCATTTAATAATTCAGTTTTTAAAGGGAGTAACCAGGGTGTAATGGGTTTTTAATTAACATAACATTATAGCAACATGTAGGTATACTCTTTTATTATCCACCAAGCCCTTCGGTATTCGTTGATCCTCATAAAACACCAACGGTAACAACCTTCTCGACGATTGTAAGCAAAGTAAACAGGGATAATTTATTCGTAAATAGATCTATATGATGATAACTGTGTTTTCTGATAAAGTCAAGGTTAAAGAATGCTGAATAAATAATTAGTCAGATACAAGTTGCGTACGCTAAGTCTACAAATGGAGCAAAGAAATATTCATATTTTTATGTGAAAGTAAACTCACGAATGATCAACATGAAAATGGAAGCAGATTGAGCTTTATCTTTGCTACTGCTAATACGTTGTAATTGTAGCCAGGGGAAAAGTTTTTTTTCGCTGTTGGTAAGGTATTTCTTCTCTTTTTATTTTTCTTGATTGTTTCAAATTAGTAGATGATGTTATCTCTAGTATTATCAGGTTTTTTATTTGTGATAAATCTAGATTTGCGTTTTTTTAGTTCACCATTAGAGTATGATTTATGGATTTCTGTCACTTTCAAGGAGTGAGCAATCAAATGTATTGAAAATATGGAAGTACAATAATTACCACGCACCTAACAATAGAACCCGACTACTGACTAACTTTGTGATTAGATTCATATAATAATACACATTTGTGGATGAAACTTTTAGTGCAACTAGCACGTAGTTTACCATGTTCAGAATCAATAAAGGTGGCATGTTTGTTTATTGAAAACTTTTCAGTCATTTATTTGTACTTATTTTTTTTTTGGTACATGACTTTTGTTAAAACCAATAGGGAAAGCAGTACCTAAAATTAATTTCTTTCTTTGTAGAATAATGCCGAAAAAATTTAAAAACCACGAGCTGTGATTAGATTTGCGTTTGACAGTTGTTGGCTTTTCTACCTTGTCATAATTAAAATCTGGACAAAGGTGACATGTTTTAGGGTTGTGTTGTATTTTTGTATGAAATGTTGCGAGCACAATACGTTTTGTTGTGCTAACATAACGTGAGTTATATCAAACAGTAGCTGCAGTCAACATTAATATTTTTAATATTCAATAATTTATTGCCTTCATAAAGCACAAATGTTACATGAATTGTTTGACATCAAAACTGTAGAAATATGTGCTGCACGCAACATTCGCAAATATGCTTTTGTGTCGCAGAAACGAAAAAATAAATATTTATTCAATGAGTTTTGTTATTTTTCCCTGTGTGCACGTTTACTCCTATCCAAGTCTGTGTATTGGGGTTTACCAAGCCACTTTTTTTTAAATCTGCGTGTACTTAAATCATTTTTATGAATGAATCAATAAATGTGTTGCTAAGCAATAAAAATCCGCTGGTTTTAGTTGATAAAGTGCCCTTTAAAACGGTTGTTGGGTTTGCCAATTTATTGCACAAAACTGTACGTAATGTTTGTGTTACGAGTTGCTACAAAATTTAAGAGAAGTTGGAAGTGTTTTGTATGCGGTTATCTTTTTTATCGAGGAGAAAATGAAAACATAACAGACAGACGACCACAATATGGCAATAATTTAAATAATAAGTCACTTAGAAAAATTTGGGTTATCAATGACAGTTTATCAAGTATTCATTTCAAGATGCTAGGGAAAAATGTAGAAGAGAACAACACGAACAAACAGATGGTGCTTCGGTTCGGACTGCTTCTGCTTAAAAGCAAACAAAAATTATGGCTTGAAAAATGCTAAATAGAGAGTGAAGTAAACGTGGATGGAAAATAAAGGTCGATTGAGGATACTGAAAGAGGATGTAGCTATGTGCCAAGTTAGATAAAAGATAAAATTCATTTATTAAAATAATTACAATTATATTGTTTTATTAACTAATAATAATTATCCCAGATGATTTTAGTTATGAGTGTGATTTAGTTACCCACGCATTTGTTGACAGAATGAATTAGACCGAAAAGTAGGTCGTAACTTGACACAGTTTTTAATTTTAAAAAATTATAAAATTTTATTTTAATGAGTTTAGCACGTAATTCACTTTGTTCTTAAAAGTGTGCATTGTAGTGATGAATTAGCAATTTCACAACATAACCTGAATATGGGTTGTTTGTGGTTGAACTTAGAAAACTAGGTTATGTTATGCCAACTAAAATTAAACCCTCGTTGGATTTAAAATCATTTATTTATGATAAGTAACATATTTAATTGAATGTCGGGTGTAACATTTTCACACTCTTTTATAATTTTCACAGTTAGGCCTTTAATTGTATCCACTGATTGCTGAAAATAGTGTTTTACAAAGTCTGAAACAAGAAGAAATCTAAAAGTGCCAAATCTGATGGTTGAGGTGGGTAGATATGGCCTGTATGAGCTGTTGCATCGTCATGCTGAATTTTGCAATTCTTCAGGATCAAACTGGTCAATAAATTCCTGCAGCATGTTTTGATATCTCGCAGATCTGGTAGGTGTAACAGACTCCTCGAAGAAAGTGGCACACCAGATTCCAATTTTTTGTGGATGTAAAGGCGTTTCTTCAAAATAATGAGGATTTTCTGCACATCTTCATATTTTGCGAGTTTATGAGGGGCTTCATACACCCATTCCACTTCTAGGCTGATGAATTTCTTATGATCTTCGTAGAACAATATAAGCGAATTAGCCAAACGTATTCGCGAAAATGAAAATAAAGCACAGTTTACGTTATCAACCCACGAGATTATAGACAACCCATCACAAGATAATTTGTATGTTCTAAGAGACGACCTACGTAATTGGGTGCCAGAATTATATAATAATTTAAGACAATCATAGGGTATTTGATCTGGGGTGGAGTGCACTTGTCCATTCATGATAGGAAACGAATTAACAATTCTGCAAAAATATGAATGAATTGATAAAGCGCAAGGCTATGCCTGTGTTTGTAGTGAGTTTTCACATTCAATCAACATTTCAGCAAGGACGAGCCGTGTCAGTTTCGATACGCGCACTATAATACTAATAATTAAAAAATGGGATGTACCGTTGTTGATTTGATCAATAAAAAAAAATGGAAAAACCACAGAGCGCCTCTCCGCAGGCCTATGACTCAGCTTTATGTAAGTAAAGAGGAAGAAGAAGGTTTAAACAATAAAAGTTTATTGTAATAAACAGCACGGGAATATATTATTGTATAAAATTGAAATGATGTTTACTAAGGTGACGTCATTATAGTGTGGGTAGGGATGATCGGACAAATTTTGATCAGCATTTTACGTTTCACACGATATTCGTAATTTAAATGTAAAATTTGACAACAATCAGTGCATTAGTTTCGGAAATTATATACCTAATTAAAATCGACATGGACGGTGCACAGACAGACAGACAGACAGACAGACGGAAACGGGGTAGCTATACCTATCAATCAATTCAGACAGACAGACAGACAGACAGACAGTCAGTTTGACACAGACAGAAACGGGATACCTATCAATCAATGCAGCTGTAGGACGATAAATCCATAAATTATTGTGTAGTAAGTGACATTTTAGAAGATATCAAATTTTGACACCGCGAAAAGAGCATAATTAGTGAAACTGTGACTCCAAAATTATTCGGATATATTATTGAGGAAAAAGATGAACTTCTCAAAGAGCTAAGAGACAAAATCAAATTACTAGAGATGCACATGAAGCAGAAACTCATGAGACTAACCTCAACAAAAAGAAAGCCGCAATCATTTGATGTAAAGAAATGAGCTTCGATGCAAGAAATCAAGGTTCCTAGTAAAATTAAAACTCCGCGAAATACAAATTTGGAAATCAAATGGCAGGAGAAAAATAACAGAAAATTTGTTCTTAAATTTTATAAAAAATCTTGTCAGCGTCATAGATGGCAAAACTATTCGAGATAAGAAACGTCGACAAAGTAAAAAGAACATTGTCATCGGATGTTGAAAATCCGAAAAGAGTCTGTTAAAGGCAGTTCCAAAGAAAGGATACGTTCATACGTATTGTCTAGATCCATTTTCAACCTTGAATACCGTGCAGGATCATCTTAAGAATTGTGAAACATCGACAAAGTGGAAAAGTTAAATTCAAAGTATCCAGATCTTTATTCATCTTTTGTCATTACCTCCGACTTAAACAATGTAGAGAGGATCATGAATCCCTGAATATGAGTTTTTTTCATTCAATGAAATTGAATGTGAAAGTGTAATATTTAACTTTGATGATAGTCTTAAAGTTAAACTATGTGATTCTATCACTAAATTCAATCTATTTTCAGTTGTTAATTTTTCATGTAGTGATAAAAACTCTATTGACAATATCTTTCCAACATAGATAACACTTACATGAACATCACAGCCGTTGAACCTGTCACGGTTGAGTTTTGAATTCCGTGATAAGCCACATTTCTTCTCTCCTTCGCCTCTTCATGTACGGTAAAGCGCGCCTGTAAGAAGGCAACCAGTAATACATAGCTGGTTTCGGAACGCTCTGCCCTACTAGAATTTTTAATTTAAGCTTTATTTTATTAACTTAGATTGGAGCACTTACGAGAGGTGATAAGATTTTATGTGAGCGGGTCCTGAGTTCCTTAAATTAAGCCCTGAACTTTATCCTGTAGGAGGGAAGCGTAGTTGACGGGCAAGGGTTGTTGGCCTACGAAGAGCTCGAAGGCCATTTCTGTTTGCATTGTAAATACGACTCACCCGATGTTGGGGGTGGCTTTTCTCCCTCTTTGCCTTGCTACTCCTATCGTTTTGAAATTCGATTTGCGTTATTTTGGCGCGTGTATTGCTGTTGATACTTGGATTAGGAGGTTAACCGAATGTCAAAAACTTGACAGAGGTTGTACGCAGGAGCAAAGCAGCGGAAGTTGAACTATGTGTCAAATTTGAAATAGTTAGCCCTTTTTCATCATAGCCTTTATGGCGGAAATTTCCCGCCTTTCTCCCCCTTCAAGGAAAAACCTTCGAGAAGCCGTGATAGGGTTTTTTAACATCCGTTTTTGAGTCGCCATTAGTCTCTTTGGTTGGAAAATTTTTGCCACGTGCGGGAGTGCTGGTGCTGTCCAGGAATTTTGAGCAATTTGCGCTCGCCAGTGGATGGGATTGTCCGGGCAAGCACCGCCCAGTTAGACTCGGTCCAGGAACGACGTCCTGAGGGACATTTGTGAAGGTTCCGGCCAGTCTTCGGATTTGTTCCGGATTTTGGGGCCTAGCTGCGTGCCAAACACATTAGGGTCGCCTGCCACCAGAGTAAGACCAGACTATTTCGATTTCATTACGCTACAACTGTTTTTTTTCCTCCTTGCAGGACCCTTTTTTTCCTTTTTCTTTTGTCTTATCTTCTGACTGCTGTATTGCTTATCACTACGTGATTTTCGCCTGCGAATCTGGTCCCTGTTGACCCCCCTGGTTCTTCGACGCCGTGAATTGGAGATCGCTGTCCGTTCGACACTTTGCACCCCCCGGAGCAGCCTGGATTTGCATTTGCCACTTCGAGACTGTCGTCAGACTTCGCCGATAAGGAACAAGGTCAGAGCGTATCACGCAGTTGATGTAGTTGACATCGTGGCAGTAATTCTATTGATAATTTAGTTAAGCAAGTTTCTTTTTTTTGTTGTCCGCTCTGTAATGTAATCGGGTGCGTACGTATTCGTCTAGGACTTACGCGAATTGCGCCTGCGGAGTTTGATCAAACGGCCTATGGTGGAAGCGTAGTAATGGTAGTCGTACCGATTACAGTGGCGGCGAGTCGGAATAAGATTGCAAGTACTTAATTTAAATTTCACCTTGTCAGACGCTGCTGTGCTGGCGTTTACTATTTACTTAATTATAATTAATTGATTATTTTTTTTTTTCCTTTTTCTCAATATACAACTCACACCCACATTTCTTTTTTTACCCGATAGTTCAGGTCGGCTCGAGAAGTGCTTTAGGTCCAAGCACTTCCCACCACCGTTTTGCCGGAGGACCTTGGCGCCCAATTAGAGATTAAGTTACGTATCGTTTTCCCCTGATTCAGGCCAAACCTAATCAACCCTCGGCCCCTGAGCGTAACAATAGCCGGCACCAATTGCCACCAGCTGGCCCTGAATCGGATTCGACCTTTTGGTTAAAAATCGTGTGGCAAACCACTATTTTCAGAAATCAAATTACAACTACTTTATATATCCACAGATATTAGAGACTATCCAGACATATAAATCCATCACCAAGTTAGATAAATTCGATCTATATCCAACATTACCAAATATAGACCGGAGTTTTGTAAAGACAAATGATTTAGGTATTAATATACCATCAATAATGTTTTTGTTTATACGATTTCCGAGGTAGTAAACAGGTTTTTTCCGGAAAAAAACTATTAAAGTTAGTCATCGAAACATCAATAACATGTTTATATATGCACTAATGATAATTACTGACCTTAGCAAAAACTTGTGTTATATTCAGCATGAATAAAATTTATTGTTGCTATGTAATGTAGGGGGGACTGAAACGTAAGTAGCCATTAGCTGGATGGACCTTAATAACAATACTTCCTTAGCTTACGTTCGGCAAGTAAAAACGAAGAATTACACTTTACTTTATAACGAAATAACCGAACTATTTTAGACAAAACCAAGACGACATTGATCAGCAGTAAATTAATTACGTTTACGGTTTTGAACTGAAGATTAATTTACTGGAAATTGGTCAATTTGGGTATTTCTAAAAGATCAGATTCCTTAAAATACCTTCATGAATTGCTATAAGTTAACTAAAAACGAAACTTTGTATGCATAGGTGGACTACGAAAATAACATAGAATTCCTAATTTCGGTACCACGTTAAATCTACATGTATTTTATTCAAGATTAAAGACATGTAAAAGGGCTATGTAGATCAAGATTTGTAATATTATGAGAATTCTATTTTATGTAGGGGAAAGTAAGTACAAGAAATCCTGTATCTAGCGCCAGCCATTCAACTCCAATCACATCAGATGCATTCAAGAGCATTAAAAAGAGTATATTGTTCTCTGAAGGAACCAAAGATGTGGACTACTTTACCATAACAACAGTGGTAAAGTAGCCATAAACACAGACGCCAGTCGGAGTGCGGTTAAAGATTTAAAGGTATTTACTGGATACGTTGTGAAAATTGGTAGAGACGTATCTTGGAAATGCAGTAAACAAAGATTAATTACGTTGTCTAGAATGGAAGCCAACCTCATCAGTTTTTGTGATCGAAGTCGTGAATTTAAATGGACACAAGACTATCTTGAAGAATTTCAAATGAGTAATTCTGTCAAAATCCACTAAGGGGAAGGTGATAATTACAAAAATTACAAAGAAGCTAACTGGCGAATTGTTCTTTTAAATACTGACAAATTAAGTGAACTGTTGTGAAGAACGTGTTCCACAAGAAACATTTCTGTGTACATTTCATGATCTACCTGTTTATTAGATATAATAATATTTTTCTTCACAAGTTGTTTTTGTACATTGAAAATTGGTTCGCGAGCAGATTGTGGACTAATAAAGAATTGTTCACTAGGGCTTCGTTTTTAAATATCTTTTAATAAACAACTTCAACCCATCTAACAAGGTATAATACAAATTTGTGTGTTAATATTATGTATATTAATTTTGGAGTCTTTGCTCCAGGCCTTTTCCCGCAGAAGGAGGAAGGAAGGTGCGCTATACGAAATTAGACAGGTGTTATTAAAAGATTTTTAATTGTTCGAAAATCGATTAACTTGTCGTTCGGTTGACACACACCTTAATCATTTTGGTTATTTTGCTCAAACTCAAAATTTTAATAGAATCAAGGGGCGATCAATCTTGTGTGGCGAATATAATGCCGTGCTTTATTATTGTACGGTGGCGCTCAACTAAATCATATTAAGATGTTGGATGTCACATCACAATAGATCAAAGATAAAATATGTTTGCTAAACAAACCTTACTGTGTGAAGTATAATGTAAACGTGTGTATGTGTGTGTGACTAATTAACGTATTCACACCACACAAAGGACGGAAGGTGTGAGCTTGTAGGCACAGTCTCTTGTAACATCGTAAAATAGTACGTAAACGTGCTGAAAGCCGGCTAATGAATATTTTAAATTGCTACCTCGTAAATAACAAGCAAAAGATCCGGATTTGTTCATCAAAATTATTCAATCCGCATCGATCCCAGTGTTTGAAAAGTTTAAAACAATGATGAGCCTTTCAATCGGAAACAGAATATGAAACGAGTGGAAGAGGCTGGAGCTTTATGGGAGCCCATTTCCGTGAAATTAGAGAATATCAGTTTTTTCGACTCATGCTGCAATGATGCATCTTTTTTTAATAACGTTCTGATTTTCGATTATCAGTGGATTTGTTCATAAGTTCATAAGATTGCGGATTTGGATCTATACGCCTCTTGACTTAACTGCTAGGAGACACTTCAGAATTCATACATTCGCAAGTTTAACATTCTGTCTATAAATATCCATTTTTTCCGTTCCAAATATTTTACTCAATGGCTTAAATTTTCTTTTGTATCCGTCTCTCTTAGGGTTGGTAAATATATGTACGAATTTGTTTACTGACACGAACGACATCATCTTTTTTTGGTGACAGTTTTTCCTAAAAGCATTCTGCGTAGTTCGAACTCCTTATGATTGCAGATTGTATATCGTCTATAAATAAAGTTCAGACAGTGTTATAAGTGCCGATAGAGTACTCCTCCCAATACTAACGGAGCTAAATCTTTTTGTAATTACTTTCTTTTTGTCTATTCTTTCTTTCTTTCTTTCTTTCTTTCTTTCTAATAAATTTATACGACTACTAATCCTGGACTTATTACAGTAAAGTTTCTGTATCTTCCCCAATGTTATTATCTGATAAATCCCCTAAATATCCAACTCGTCTGGCTCAGTATGAGCTTATTTGTTTATCAAAACAACTACTTTCATTTTATGAACTTTTCCCGTTTTAGTTTATCTCGCTAGCATGTATTTAATTTATGGATTTGTTTTTCTGTTTATTTTTGTATAATTTCATGGCTTCATAATTCATATTTGGTCTTGACACTATTTTTTTTTCTGAATAGAAATCACATTTTTGTAAGTATGTATTATAAAATTGTTATAATAAAATATGCATATTCTGTTCATACTTTCTATGATACGAGTTATCGTACAAAGTGAGTATCATGTTTTTAATATTGGCAAGATATTAGCATGAATGCATTTAATTAGAATGATTAAAATTACATCATTCATGTCGTCTACAAAGCAATGACGTGACCGCAAAAACTATGATAAATACACCTAATTACCAGATTTGTCATATCTGCATTAGCGCTTCCAAGTTGTAATGTCCCTTAATCCTTTTTGTCGGACTTGGAGCAGATACACAACGCTCGTGGCGTAGGCTGGTCTTGGAAGCGTTTTGTATACCTAAACTGTCGACTCTCACAATCATATAATGTCCACTTTGTCCACTTGCATTGGAAGACACTTACTTCATCCTAGTAAAAGATTATGCTCTAACCCATAGGAAAAAGCCAGTGCATAAAATTTCCTGTACTTGTAGTTCATGAATCCGCTGATGTTTTACCACAATTACTTAATAAAAATCTTTGTGGAAAATTTACCACGTGTTTGCACGTAACTGATTTGGCTTATTGATGGAACAAGTACATCGTGGCTGAGTGGGTTTGAATGCCATCCTCGTCGACATTTTTTTAACTTCTGCAGGTTATCATAAGATAAATAAAATTTCACAAGAAGCTCGTGTTGTGGGACTGTACGTCAATGTGGAGGGAAGTTCTGTCTAAATAACCCTAGAACAATTTTAGTCAGTGGTATAGGTTAAACAGGAAGTACGAAAATTCGCTGGAAGGAGAGTTCAGAGATCTGAATTGGGAACACGATCTGCTATTAACAAGATATATGTGTATTTAATTAATGAAGATCAAATACGAATAATAATTACTGTTTGAGTCATTATATTTTAATCAGTGTGATAGTATGTGAGATAATGAAGTGTTTTCCTATGAAATGATGGAGTTTTTGTGATTACAGATCTGTAGAAGATGAAGGGTACCTTCACACATTTAATCAACGGTTTTTTTAATATACAGGGTGGGTATTATAGTAACGGAACCCTGACCAAATTTCAATGCAACACAAAATACAGATCTCATATGTAACTCACTTTGTTTTATTTTTCTAAAATGTACAACCATAGTTACCTAGTAGTTAATTTTGACTTTTGCAATAATTCTGTTTGTTAATTTTGAGCTCAGGTAAGTTTTTAGACTTTGCGATAAGATGAGGGTTAAATACACGAACGATGAAAAGTTTGATATGATCTTGATTTTTGGAGAATGCGGAAAAATTGCCGTTGCAGCAGCAAATGTCTACGAAAGAAGATATCCCGATAGGCGACATCCATCCGACCAAATCTTGAGATATTTAGAAAAAATGTTAAGACGGAATTGGCCGTAGCTTATGAGCCAAAGATTTATAATAGCACGACAGGTAGCAATATGTCAATCTTTCGTTTTAAAATTTTAGGAGGGAATAAGTTTCACCCTTACCATGTGACATTAGTACAAGATCTAAAAGAAGAAGACTTTCTCAGAAGAATACAATTTTGCAATTTTATGCAACATCAACTCGAGTTGGACAACAATTTTTTATTTAAAGTTTTGTTCAGCGATGAAGCAAGATTTGGCATTAACGGGGTTGTTAATCCTCACAACTGTCACTATTACTCCCAAAATAACCCACACTGGATCAGAACAGCTCATTTTCAAAATGTTTATTCCATAAATGTGTGGGCTGGTATTATTGCAGATTACGTAATTGGCCCATAGTTCTTCGAAGGCAACTTAACAGGACACAGGTATCGACAATTTTTGGAAAATGATTTTTCGGGGTTATTAGAAAATGTTTCTCTCAACCTCCGACAAGAGCTGTGGTTTCAATAGGACGGGGCATCACCTCATTATCACAGAGTTGTTAGGAACTATCTTGATGAGATGTTTGCAAATAAGTGGATTGGCAGAGGCAGTGTGAATGCATGGCCTCCTTGTAGTCCCGACTTAATACCTTTAGATTTCTTCCTCTGGGGGGTTATAAAAGAACAAGTTTACCTAAGACCTCGTCGTAATTATGAAGGTTTAAAAACCAGAATTAGAAATGTATGTGCTGCAATAACTCCTGAAACACTTGCCCGCGTCCGGTTGTTTTGCTTAAATAGCATCGAAATGTATGTTCCGCAGGAAAGAAGGTATTTTGAACAGTAGTTGCGCTAGTTAAATTTATTTAATTGTTCAATTTATTTGTTATATTTCTTTGAATTAATATGTTGGTGTTTTTTTAATATTTTATTTGTGAAATTTTGATTGACGTCTTTCAGAAACAGTGACAACTAGTAAGGAGAGTACCTACGTTGTGTTTATTTTGGAATCTAACAATAACTGATAGATGTATGTTGTATTGCATTGAAAATTGGTCAGGGTCCCGTTATTATAATAATCACCCTGTATATGTTTCTGTTTTCTTTCCTAGCTTCTTCACAGATGGTGGAATCTAAGTATGATTAATTGTTCAAATTATTCATCTAGTCAAACATCGAAGCATTGTTAGAAATTTCAGTAAGAAACTCATGAATTTATGAATTTGCTGACAACTTTGTCCTCAAAAAAAATATATGTATAAATGATGTTTCAGAAATTTATCCTGCGTATGTTTTTTCTTCTGCGATACTAGTTTTGCTTTTATTTGTAACGAATGGCTTATATAATTTTCCTGAAATTTTGTAAACACGGTAACATTATGATTAGTATTTGCCTTTGAAATATCAACATTAATATGATTACTTCCATTAAAAGATTTTCTTAAAGAATACGCCCCGAGAATTTAATATTTCCAGTAGCAAAACCCCAAGATCAATCAGAATCTAACTCATTTCCGGAGCCATACAATTCAATAGAACCGATGATTATGTGTTAACTTCCTACGCCACTAAGTTTTGATTTATATCTACACATATAATAGTATTAATTTTTCAGCTTTTATTTTTGAGAGTTTTACACCGGCTTTATGTATCTCGTACGCACAACCATGTATTGTTCAGAGTCGTTTGTGTAAACTTTACCGCCGCCAACTGAAGCCTGAAAAGTAACTCTACTAAGCCAGCATGGTATCAGAGGGCGAGACAACTTTTAATCCTACGCTGTTTACTAAATTAGTGGAAATAAAGTTTATATCTTCAGTTGTAATTCATCGACAGCGTTAAACTTCCGTGAAACAATAAAGGTTGTTGTGCTTACAGTAGCTCATACACAGAGCGCCCGCTGAATGCTCCAACTCAGTAATTAATTGTTTGAATTTACGGTAAACTTGTCCGCCAACAACGCTTCCTAGTGCACTAGCACTAACTTAGTATCGTCTCCGCTGTACAAGTGTTACTTAATTTCGAACTAATGATATCGACGTAAATTGTGTTATCAACTTGGTCCGCGAATCGCATGCAATGAATAGACTATTTGCGAAACAGCAACGCGCGCCCAGAAATAATATTGACACTTGTAATTGTCAATACGAGGCAACTCTGGTAATTGGATTACAATCGCAAGCCGTAATTTAACGGATACATTAATCCTGAGAAAACAACGTTTACGTAAACAAGAAAAATGATGTTGAACGATTGAAACATCTATGCGGTTAGATTGTTATCGGGAAAGATAATAGCGCATTGTTCTTCGTCGTAATGGCTTGATCTTGACGTACAAAAAATTCACCGACTCCTTTGTGACTTATACGTGCTCATATTTTAGGCCTGTAATGAAAATTCTTTCACCAACGGCGACTTATTTTCAAAGATTTACGTTTGTTTCGCGTTGTGAGGGTTCATTTAGGTTTGTGTTATTAGATGTCGGACAAAGCAGAATACACAATACATGTCTTCTGAAATTACATTATAATAAATAGTACACATTTTTGTAGAATGTACTTGGTGTTCAAGCACTTTCAACTATAGAAACTCACATGTATTGTATGAGGACTTAGTGATAAACTCCTGGCCTACCATAGAGGGAGAAGCCGCCATACCATGAAACTAAATTTTATTTAGTGGTGTCAATCACCTCTTCATTTGTCGAATATCTCTTTCCTTTTAAGTGTTTTTTTCAGTATGGGAAAGAGATAATAATCAGAAGGGGCTAAATCTGCCGCATATGGGGGATGGTCAACCAACTCAACGTGTAGTTCGTTAAGTTTTTATAAGGCAGTCAGACCGGGGCATTGTCTTACAGAAGGAGCACACCTTTTGAGATTTTTCCGCGACGTTTCTCGATAACTTTTTTTCGCAATTTGGTCTATAATGAAGAATAATATGACCCCGTCACAGTTTTGCCAGCTTCTAAGAATTATACCACCCTTGTCTTAAAAAGTCGATGCGACACCTTTTTTGCAAATTTCTAAGTCTTGAATTTCTTTGGGCAAGGAGACCCTCTATGTTTCCATTCTTTTGTCTCTGGATCATAGTGATGGATCCATGTTTCATCCATTGTTATAATTCGATTCAAAAAGTTGGATCAATCCTCTTCAAAATGATTGCAAATCATTTTGGAGATTGTCACGCTTTGGCACTTTTGATTCGCATTCAGGCATCTAGGAATCCACTTTGCAGATAATTTTCTCATGCCTAATTCGTGATGCACAATATGGAAAATACGTTCATAAGGTTATGTACGGCATCAATATTTTCTGGAGTAGACACACAAACGGGTCTTCCGGCACGGTGTTCATCTTTTACCTCTGTTCTACCCCTTTTGAACTCTGCAGCTCAGTTCTTTACAGTGGTATATGAAGGACATTTATGCTTCAGTGTATTCAGCATGTCGGGATAATTTTTTTGCTAGACGAACCTTTAAAAAAAAAAAAAACAGATCTGCACTCTATTTTATCAAAACTGCAATTTTTGCCTGACATGGTTTTTTCTGTTCAGTTCAGTTCCACTTTATATATCCTGAGGGTAACTAAAGGAGGTATTGTAATGATACCTATGACGTTTTATGACCCTGAAAGTACGACAAAATAAATCTTTCGTTTCTGTCTGTCTGTCGTCCGTCTGTTTGTCTTCTGTCTGCCTCGATCTTTATTAGACATATAATCTCGGCTTGTCAAATTTCATGTGATTTAAGAATATCGAGTCGATGGTAAAAGGCTAACCAAAATTGGTCTAAGTATCCCCACCGATAATTTGATCCTATATCTACTGTACTCGTGGTTTATGAATCCGTCTTGATTTTTATCACAATTACTTTACAAACATCTTTCTTGTGCAATATTTACCACGTGTTTCATATAGCCGATGTCTCGTTCGTGCATCAAGTACATCGTGGGTGAGTTGGTTAAGTGGCGGATTATCGTCGGACCTGTTCTCTGCTGCCTCTGTGGGTCGAATCTCATCTTTATCGACATTTTTATTTTACACTTGACTGGTATTATCTATATTTTTTTACTTATACGGATTATCATAAAAGAAACAAAATTGTGCATAATCAAATTTTATAATTTTTCGAAAAAATTGGACTTGTTCGATTCTATTTAAGGGGGGAGGGAAGTTCTGTTTAAATAACTATAGACAAATTTTTAATGATATAAAAGAATTATGGATTCCCTTCTGCCCTTACGTGTGTAGGGATAATTAAATTAACAAAACAAATATCCAAACAATTTCATTAGTTTTTCCGCCATCTATTGATCGACTCTCCTGTTAAAATGTTATTTTTCCGAACAGATTGTTACTTTCCGGCCTCCCGCCGTGTTGTTACCTTGCGAAAAACTGACGTTTGTTAGGAATTATTTCAGTTAAAAAATAAAAAGTAAAAAACTGCTAAAAATAGCAAATGTAGGGAGTTTTGTGTTTTATTTTGGTACATAAAATTTTTTTTTGACATTGAATGTTTTATCTCACTGTGATGGTGCTTCTCACTTGTCTCGTGCCACACTAACAAGGTCGTATGCTTCGTATACTCGTATGTACCATATATCATTTAGTGACCTTTGCCGCTGTTTGCTACTATAGGTGCCTGGACATCATTCTGTAATATAACGGTATGTGTTCGGATATGACGTTGATTTTTTTATAGTTCGAACTATTAAACAAATAATCTGTGTAACACAAAAATTAAAGTCGAAGTTACTAGAGTAGACAGAGGTTTAAACGCAAGAAATGATTTCGAGAATTAGAGCTAAAGCTTTAAAACTGACGCCTTGGAACGCTCGGCCAACCTGACTACATTTTGTTTTATTGGACATTAAATTTATAAATCGGCGAAACAAAACAACTGTCAGGTGTGGGATTTGAGCCCACGCTTTCTTTAGAGAATCGGGCTCTATACCAACGTCTTAGACCGTGCGGCCTGACTACACTTAATTCTCTTTTTATAAATTTGTACACTCCTATTACGCTATATGAGGGGATAGTAGGGATATACGGGAACGGGTCAGGTCAACCGAGCACAAAGCAATGTCAAAAATAAAAAGTAGTGGGGGCTTCTAGCTCAGGTCAAATGAGGTCAAATTGAGCTAGGAGCCCCTCTATATAACCACTAGTAGAGAGCACGAAACAGCACAACACAACAATATCATCAATCAAATTGGACAATATATACCGCGTTGACTTGATTGAAAATGGCCATTATTCAACAATTAAGGTTTTGACTGTGAGTAGAAGAGGTGTGAAGGAGAAGAGAAGGTTTTGGGAATTGGAGAAAGTGAAGGAAGCCCAGTGTCATCGATGCCTGTACTGACGCGACATACTGTAAGTACCGAGTTGGGTCCTGCACGATACCGTTCGCCACCCCCGAAATTTTACGCGTGTTAAGCTGAATACCGATAACCACTCGTCGCGTTATCGCCGTTATATCACCACTTCAGCGTCGCCGCCTCCCCAGGATTTGAAGCAGACCCATCCAGTGAGGAGGTCCAAGAACGACGGTGAGGGGATTTTATGTCTTTGTGTTTCCTGTTGGCTTTTTGTTAACCGGCAAGCAAACCGCTCATGAGACCTCAGGAGATCCGTTTCTCTGACTTCGAGTACTCCCAGTACTCGTTTCGTCGCAATATAAGACTGAACCAAAAACTCAACTAGATTGTTGAGGATTACACACCAATCATGTACAAAAACGTAGTGAAGGTAATATACCAAGACGTTTAGGCACATTTGAAGAAAACAAGGCTATCAAAAACGGGTGTTCATTTTTTCATAAAACAGTTGGTAGACAGTAAAACGAAAGTCTATAATAATTGCCTTAGGGCAAGTGATTTGGAATAGCGAAAACAATGGACACGAATTAGTGGGGAACAAAAAGGGAAATGGTCAAACACAAAAATCAATTTTGAGAAAAGAAATGCTAAGAAGTCGTCAAATATTTAGTAAGTGCAAGATCACAAGAATCTTCGAAATTGATAAAAAACTCAAGTACCAGTTAAATACATCCATTTCTACAGCGTTTTAGCTTTCTTAAGAATTTTAGTCAGACGATAGCTTACCATTTTCTAAATTTCGGGAAACAATGAAAAAGGATTAGGTACATTAAACCACCTACTATATCTATTCTGTTAGACCTGCATAGTAACAAGGTAAGTTGCGCAAAAAATAGGAACAACCTTAAGACAAGGCAGGGTATCAAAATATAGATAACCAATTGTCGACGAAAATACTTACTGGAACTCCATCACGATTTTTTTGTTTTTTTTTTTAATTAAATTGTGTAATACAAGTTTGTTTTTAAACTATTTCATTGTGGAATACTGCTACACGTGTGCACAGTACCTTTACGAGGTGAAAGGACTTACCTGTTGAAACCATATTGCAAACTTCATGTAAAAAATAAGTAAAATAAATCTTAAAACTGTTGAAAAATAAGATTTTAAGAGAACTTTGTGGTTACACAACTTAAAATTAGTATTTCCTAGATTTCACACAAGTACCTTCGGCAAGTGCTGTTAATATCGGCAAAGAATCAAACAAAATCAATTGATAACATGTTAATTAAGGAGAATTGAATTGTTGCGGTAAGTCACAACTGAATGAACACGTTATAAAAGTCTAATCAAAAATCGATTTAAAATATGTGGCGTAAACGTGAGTAAAAATAATAAATTTTAAGTCCTTTGGTGTTAGCAAAAAATCATTGTTAATAGCGGATTTGTTCTATTGAACAAACGTGAGAAAGAAAAGTACAAATAGTATGAGACGAATCATTAAATACCTAAAGAAAGCATGAAAAATAGTTTTAATATAATACAGAGAACCTTTCTTCGCACTATTATTTACGTTAGCATGGTTATCGTTGTTATCAATACCTGTAATTGTAACCACAATGGGACTCGACGTTATTGTAAACTTGGAATGAAAGTTGAAGTAAATATGTCACTACGTTGGTGTATTTTTAACGACTTATATTTATTTTCAGACTTGTTGATATAAACTATTAACAGGGTTCTGGCTTTTAAATAATAGTTCGCATTTTTACTGTATTTTTTTTTGTTACGTGTTACGGAAACGCATTAATCTTTATTTTATACTCTCTACATGTTCCCGTGTGGTTTTAAATCCACATTTATATACAGAAAAAACATCCAACATAATTAAAAAATATTTTATAGCTTGTTAATTATCCCTGTATGTAAATATTCATTTAAAAATGTTGAAATGCAAAAGCATATTGTTTATTATAAAACCTTTGTAGTTTGTTGAAAAATTAAAGCGACGATTTTTCGCTTGTAGCACTGATTAAATTCTGCAGTAATTAATTATTACTTTCAAATATTTACTGCACTGGAACTGTGCTGCGCTGAAAAAACATAAACAGGCCTTAATTAAACATTGCATTGTTGGGACATCGTTTACTGAACTTGTTACTTTCCGGTGCGCTATTTTTCGTTGCATTTGTGGCTTTGCAAAACACAATTGTACTCTTATTTTTTTACTAAAAAAATGAAAAAAAGACAAATGATGGTTGCTTTCGGGGTGCTAGCGTTGAAATCAGGGTAGGTGTCATTCTATATACCGTGTATCTTAGCCCGGTTCCCTAGACAATAACTCCTCGACTCGGTAAAAGTTATATTCAATTATATGTTGAGAAGTCGACCACAGGCCAACAATGTTTTTGTTGTTTTCAGTTCTGGAGGCTTAAGAAATTGAAACTTGCGTAAAAAATGGCCACGTTTTAAGCAAGAGCTTCAAATGGTGCAAGAATTTGTAAAAGCCACGTTTTAATTTGGTTTCGTTTTTTTATTATTTATTTTATAGTTTTTTTGATAATTTTGCTTGATTTATGTTAAAAACATTAACCTTATTAATACCGAACTTAATTACCTCCACAGCAGTTGTTTTAAAGTCTGTTCTGTGTTCTAAGTATCTTGTTTGTAGCATATGCTCTTGCATATGACAAATTAATTATATAATGGCCTTTCAAATAGCAATTATGTTGACAACAGTACTTGAAGAATTTCATAGATATGCGCAAAAGCTTTCGTGCAGATGAAAATGCAAGCTTTATATGCATGTGATGCGCTGCAAGTCTCGTTTAAAATTAACAGGTTGCGCCTCACATAGCGCCAATAATTTTATTTTTATGAACTTGTGTCTTACTGCCATGTATAATTTAGTGGACTTCAGTACGCTGGGCGCGCAAGGATAAAAATGTATCAATGTTGATAACGTATTCGCACAGGAGGTCTATAAAAGGCCGGAAGTGAAATATCGCGGCAATTGTGTAAAAGCCCGCCGGTAATATTCATGTAGTTGAGAGCAGCTTTAAAGGGTATGTTGCACAAAGGGTCCATATCGAAAAGATCACTAACTTGAGGGTTCTTGGGCATACGTGTCAATGTCTCGACTTCATTGTTCTAGCGCATGGCTATAAATACTTACTTGTAGTGCTCGTAAATGAGGTGGCAGTTGCCAACACCCCGCATTACAATTATATGGAAGCTATAAAAGTATACGGCTTGGCTTATAACAAAAGTTTGCTATGTCTTATCAATTCAGTGTAGTAGGTATTAACTGCCGCATGCGCGGTTTAGATGAATTTGCGATCATAAAATTTACAAAGTTAAACTTATCAGGTATAAAATTGCATTTTAAAAATGCAGGAGGATCACTTCCCTTGCGTATATTTTTTCCGGAGATATATCTTACTTATTAATTGCCCATAAAAAGTTGACAACGAGGTTTGGGAAGCGAAATCAAAGTTGTTCTGCAAAGTCAAATAATCCCCTAAGTTTTATGACCCCATAACTTGCTGTTACGTTTCATGTTGCGGGTATTTACTAATAATTTATTATCTCCGAATAGCTAGCTGTTCGTTCAAGTATGGATTTTTTAAAATGAAAATTAGCTTGTTGGGAACAAGAACGGAGTGATAGACCGATGTAACTGTGATAATTCATTCCACAAGATAAATGAATAAAACGAGCATCAACGTTGCGTCATAACAACATCCCAAAGGATTTCGTAAACAAAGAAATTTAATATATGTATACAGCGTTAAAATAACTTTTGCGAGTAAAAAATGTTGCGGCATTGTTTTCATTCACTCTGTCTTTGTCACGCTTTATAAAATTCATTATTTAGGGAAACTGGGACGTATAGTGATTTTCGCTCGAAAACATAAAGTCCCCTACACTTTGGTAATTGTGTTTTTATACTTAGCGGAACCTTTCTGTTAACACATGCCGATTTGATTCAATTTTAGTTGGAATTAATATTCGAGCAGCGGGGATATGAATTATATATAAATTTTTAGGTTTTCGTTATTAATTCATTGCGGTTTCACCGAAATGGGAACATCTCTTTAAAACAGTATGCTAGAAAAATACCTCGATTCCTTGAAAAAACGCGCTGAGATGAAAATAAGCCATTGTCCAAGAGTTAAACTCTAAAAAGCTGTCAACCGTAATCAGGGTTTCTGTTTATTTTATAAATATCAGTCTTTTGTGAGAGTGTTTTTTTCTAAGATTATCTCCAAGTCTTTTTTGCCATAACACATATTTAAAAGCCTCGTCTTTTGTCGGATTAATCGTGATTTGTCCGTCACGAGGTCGATCTTGCGAAAAGCAACATTTTGACGGGCGAGAGTTCAGCAAGCAGCATTTCTGCTGATGCCAAGAATGTTCGGATAACGAGATTGGTTCCCAATTACTTTCGAGAATTTTTAAAACTTGCTTAAAACGTTTAAAGCTGCGAATTTATGGACGTCGTAAACCTGTATTGTTCTGTTTTTACTCCTAGTTAAGGGGATGAAATAAAGCTCTCGCTATAAATTGTAACAATTCGATTTTCTAATGCGGGAAATGACAGTATTAGACGGCGCTAATTCCCACGGGATCCACCGCTTGTAAATAATAAAAAAGCGTGTGATTTCTTTGGCTTTTTTTTGATAGCACAAATCAGAGCTGGCAACAAAGTAATCAACATAAACGAGACTTGAATAAAACAACGCGTGGCGCTCCGACAGCAATATGTCGATGACATGGGTATCGATGAGTCGTGGTGGATTGGGGTAAATAACGAATCAACCCCTCGAGGCGTTGAAGTCGTCGTAGGGGACTGCTGTCGGAGGGCTACACAGAAATCTTTAGTGCTTTCCGTCGCTGCTGAAGCCGTAGTTCTGCCTCTTAAATGTCCTTCCTTCTTTTCATAATCGGAATGATGAGAGTAAGGCTTTCGTGCCCATCGTGTCCCTTGAATCCTTTATGGTCATCTTCATAATGCCCTCGAGCAGAGTGCCCTTCGTGCCGCGGTGATCATCATGATATCCGCTCTTGGTAGCCACCCTTCTTGTAGAGACCACCTAATCTCCATGGACGTCTACATATTTAGAACGCTAGCAGCCACCCTTGCAGTAATCATTGTGATCCTAAGGTAATCATACTTACGACGGTATCCAGTTCATATAGTTTGTTGTTGTGGCTTTCTCCCATAACTAGGTGGTCACTGTGATAAATGGGTTTTTCTTGATATTTTCGTGATGACTACATTGTTATTTTATTGAACGATTCGGTGTTCTTTCAACTTTTTAATTCTTTGTGATACGTTTTTGTTTGTGCAGTACATTGTAGTGCCCCAAAACTCAGTTCTAGGACCTCTGTTGTTTGTTTATGCTGTAATTCTCGCCAAGATACCAATTAGTTCTATGTCCTAAAGTTGACAACCATCATTGTAACCCACGTCTACATATAGAATTGATTAACCTAAGAAGTAACACTCAGTGCACATACACCTCAATAACCTGATAAGCTTAAATTAACATCCTATACATTGTAAACTAACTAAATAATTCCTTGTAAACCTGACGATCGAAATAATTATTTAAAGTGATATAGCTCCGATTTCTATAAATAAAGATGCCAAGAAGATAGAACCTTGATAGCTATTTTATTAATACAGTTGGACCAAAATGCATCTAAACACATTATTCACCAACCTGTGAACAGGAGATTTGTCTTGCACAGAATTTTCGTCTTGTCAGATTATTATCATTAATTTAAAAGTTCGACTTGAAAATGCAACGACCAACGACAAACTTCCAAAAATCCATTTCATCGTGTTTTTATTGCTCTCTCGGTATAATGAATACCGAGAGAATTACGACCTGCGTCAATGTTTTTGTTAAATTTAAACTGTTTCTTTTTATTTTTCAGTGCATTCACTAGTATTCAATTTTATTATTCAAAAGAAAATCGTGTAATGGCATGATAATAGTATAATAATAACATTAATAATAATAATACTTATTGCTTGTGCTTCGTTATTCATTGTCTATGATTCATCAGAAATTGAAACATCTGTCAGACTAAATCTGTGTAAAAAAGACAACTCAGAGTTTATTAAAAATTACCATGATGTAAGGTCTTTTTATGTAGATTTATGTGCACAATCTACAATCTTTTGTAAGATCCCTTGCAATATAAAACACCTAAACCACCTCAAATTCTGTCGGAGCAATTAGATTTGTCGATCTTAGAACACTTCGTTGGATGCGGGTTCAGCCAACATTCTTAGCTCATACCAAAAATTGTCACATAATATCTGGACGGGGATGGGATACATAGAATAAAATTAAAAAGTCTGTGTTATTTCTTATGTTTTTTTGGTAACACAAATCAGAACAGGCAACAAAGTAATCAACATGAACGAGATTTGGATATAACAACGCGTGGCGCTCCAACAGCAATATGTGGATGACCTGAATACCGATGAGTCGTACTGGATAGGGGTAAATAACGAATCAACCCCTCGAAGTGCTGAAGTCGTCGTATGGGACTGCTGTTGGAACGTTACGTAGGAATCTTTAGTGCTTTCCTCCGCTGCTGAAACCGTACTCCTTGCCTCCTGAATGACCTCCCTTCTTTCCGTAGTCGGAGTGATGAGAGTGATGGCTTTCGTGCCCTCCGTGTCCCTTGAATCCTTTATGGTCATCTTCGTAGTGTCCCTTGTCGGAGTGTCCCTTCTTTCCGTAATGATCATCATGGTATCCGCTCTTGTGGCTGCCTCCCTTCTTGTGATGACCAGATTTGCCTCCGTGGTGTCCGTGGAAGTCGCCGTATTTGGAGTGATGTCCACCTTTGTGGTAGTCATCGTAGAATTTATGCTCCTTGTGGTAGTCATCCTTGTGCGACTTGTGGTGGAATCCAGTGGTCTTTTGCCCCTTCTTGTGTCCCTTCTTCTCTCCGAATTTCCCTCCTTTGTGGCTTTTGCCGGCTGCGTGATGTTCACTGTGGTGACCTCCCTCCTCGTGGTGTCCCTTGTGATGCCCACCTTTTTCGCTGTGGTGTCCGGCTTTGTATTCTTTGCCGTGTTTACCGTGACCCCCTTTGTCGTGGTGATGGGACGATTTGTATCCTTTATCGCCCTTGTGTCCGTGGCTCGAGTGATGGTCACCGTGGTGAGAAGACCCACCGCCTTCTTCGTGACTGCTGGAGTGACCGTGCCCTCCGTGGCCGCCGCCGCCGCCGCCACCGCCTCCGTGACCGCCGTGTCCGGTGGCCGCGACCTCTAGGTCTTGACTAGCCAACGCTGTCGCGTCGTCATCCTCTTCCTTGATGACGCGGCCCGAAACGAAGGCACTGACCAGGCAAACGCCCAGACACAGAACTATCAATTTCATGTTACTCACTTGGAGGAGATGGATCTACTGGGGTTTCAATGGTTCCGTCAACTATTTATAGTGGGGCTCTTTCCTCACTGTTGTTGCTTTAATTTCATGTTTTCCGCAACATTAGGTTAGAGTGTTTTTATAAAATAACGTTGATTTGGTGTAATACGGTTTTTGTGGGTTTTATTTAGATTTCATCTTTATGTAATGGGCTTTCTCCGACGGTATTGCAGTTTGATGCTTGATTGAACTTTGTTTAATAAATTGTGTAACAGAGTGTCGCGAAAAGTGGGCCATTAAAAAAATCGCTGGTTTGACGTTTTTTGCTGGCGGTTTTTTGCGAGCTGTTTAATTTATTAGATCGAGGAATTCCTAGCCGCTGCTCTTTTGTACTAGTGATGGATTTAATTAAATAAGAAAATCATTCTCCTAGTTAATTCCGACGAAATTGACTTGATTAAAATCGAACTATACCGTTATCGCACAAGTTTTATTTGATGAAACCGAAAATACGTTAACTTTTCTTGTGGAGCAACTTGGGTTCGATAATTAAAATCTGCTCTGAAGGAAGCTTGCGAATATTAAAAATTTTAAATAGCTTAAGGAAAATGTCGGTAATATATGAGATATTCAATGGCGTTGCACCACATTTTTGTAAGAAAGCATCGAAATTAATTTTATGCATAAAGTTTGTACATTAATACTTGTACTCGAAATAACGAAAGAGAATTTAGCTTTAAATAAGCTCATCATTAATTCAGCAAAGTATCAACATGAAAAATTATAAAAATCGATTCAACATCTTAAAAATATTATTCTACAAGTAGTAAAAAGTACGTCTAAAATTGGGTACAATAGTTTTAAAAGAATTTTAATTTTCTGACGTACATTTGCTCCCAGTGAAAGTTATAACTTTGAAAATTTGCAGTCCAATCCAGCGAATGGCTACTGTCATGTTTTTTCTCATTGAACACTGGTTTTACTTTCCGAGGGTAAGCTAAGGAAGTATTGAATTGAGTCCATCGGGCGGCTCGCTACTTTTCTATTTTCTCGACGTTTCATGACCGTTAGAATACGAAAACATAGGTCTCTCGTTACTGTCTGTCTGTCTATCGTTTGCCTTCTGTCCACGCATGTGTCGATTTTTGTTAGACAGGTAATCTTCTAAACTGATTGTCGTCAAATTTTGTGCGTAGATATCTAGATTTTTGGAAAAAAAATCAAAATTGTGTAACAATATTTTGCAATTTAACTTTGAAACTGCCAAATCGATTGCTATCAAATCTTGTAAACGTTTCAAGGTTATCGTAATGATGGTAGATTGTTAATCAAAATTTATTCGTTTATCCACTTCCAAAATTGATGACGTCATCTTGAAATTTTGGTAAATAAATTCTCTTGGAAATATGCAAAATATTATAACTCTATACTTGTGGTTTATCAACGCACTCAGTTTTTAGAATTATTTATACAGGGTGATTCAGAAAAAATAATGAATGAGTCAATTTATTTTATTGATTAAATTAGGACTTGCAGAACCGAATATTTTGAAATCGTGTAGACCTTTTTAATTAATTGTAAGCATGGTAAATTTTTAATCAAAATATGTGTATATCTATTTATTCCACAAAAAATTGATGCTGAATAAATCTAAAATGTGCAACATATGATGAGTACATATATGCACTTGTGATTTATCGCTGCATTGCAGTGGCGTAGATTTATAATTTTGAAAAAGTTTGTTATGAAACTGGACACTCTGAACTTAATTTTCTTATGATAATAATCTAAAGCATTAAAATAACAATAGGAATGGACTTTCCTCTCAAAATATGTTCGTAGCTCTTTTATTACGAAGTACTCGATTTGTTTTAAAATTGGTCTTCCAGTTAGTGTTTGAACGGGATACAACTCATAGTTTCATAGTGCCTGTTTTATTATATTTACGTTAATTTCAACCTACAATTCTGTACGGAAATGAGACATCGGTTTCAACTCAAACAGAGGAACAAAAGTTCGAAGTCTCAGAGAGGAAAATACTGAGAAGTCAAAGCGGCAAGAATAAGATGAATGGGAAAGGCTAGGGGATCAAAGAACAGTGAAATAAATGATGAAGATAGATATGCAGAGCACCCAAAAAAGGACAGACTGAGGAAGAGAAGGTGAGATACAAAATTGGAATGACACTGTCAGGCTGTAGGTTTAGAAGGAATGTCATAACAATAGTTTCGAAGATCACTTATTAAATACTTAAAGAGAGGTGGAGAAAATGATGACAGACGACGGAGCGATACACGGCAAAGGAGGTACTGATTTTATTACAATATCTCGTTTCAGAGTTGATCAAAAGTAAAAGTAGTCAGTATTACTGAAGAATTTTGAACAAAAAATGTTGCCCTTTCTTAACGCTTGGACAAATTCCGATCTAATTTCTCAGAAATCCTGTATTGTGTAATATGTAATTTAGCTTTATATAGCAATGTGGCAGAGTGCTTTTATTATATGAATTCATATAGGGTATTATTCGTATTCGAGACTGTCCTCTGGGAAGGGACCTCACATGGCGCTCCTAAATACGCTGCTGACGATATTAATTAGAAAATTTTCCCGGCCCGACCCTACTGAGTACCTTATGACAATTAATCTAAAAGGGATGAGCCTTAAGTTGAACATAAAAAGAACACAAGTGTCTGCTGTTTTGCTAACGGTAAAAAGGTTAATTAATCTCTTTTAGCATGCAAACCACATTATTCTTTTACCCTTTTAATGCAGTCCGACCCTGTCGGGCGCTGCGGTGCTATTTTACGACTTTAACGAAGCATGTCATGACAACATTTCCATATAAAACGCGGCTCTGAAGCATCGCGGGGAAAGTTCGACGCGATGGATGCCATTTAGCAACTGTCGCCCGCGCTATTCCAGCGAAATTATTCTTCATATACTGTGGCGTCTCATTAAGGAGGGTCTACGGGGACCCAGCCCCTACATCATCAACATATTATTACTCACAGACGTCAGTCAAGCCGCGATTAAACAATTTTTATCCGACTTTCTTATCTGAAGTACGCAACCACCGCGAATGTCTCAACGAGCCCAAAGAGCTCTTCGCGTGCCTCCGTTGCCTCTTTTTGGTTCACGCCATCAGATTATCAACAGATATCTACACGGTTTCCCGTATTTCTGTGCTGGTGCTGAATTGCTTGCTTATGTGCTGCTAGAGAAAACGTCGACGACTCCGAATCACCTACTTATTACCTCAGGTTTATTCCGATGTTTACTTCATTATTTTGTCTACATTATTTCCGGTTCCAGGACCGTATCAGTGCCTTCCTCGCGGATAACGAAGGTCTTGCAGGAACTCGAGCGATTAGAAGACATAATGAGGCGAAGATGTATCGGTTATCGATTTGGAGATTGTAGAAGTTTGTACTCTGGAAAATGAACCAAAACACCGCGTTAGCAGTTTCTCAATTTCGGTGATCACCTAATCAGACTGGAAAATGAGAAATATGTTCTTTGTGAACGTTTCAATCGGAAAATTTTTCTGATCATTTTATTCATATTTAGGTAAGTACTTAGTTGGGGCATAACAAGGTTCTGCCTCAAGGTGCAAAATGGTTGAAGCATAGAATTGTTATGTTATGAATATGGATTAGACGTTTGAACTACAACAGTGTTACGCATATAGAAATTCATTGGATTTTACGTGGTAAACAAACTTTTGTTTCTTTATGACGGCATTACTTTCCACGCTATAACTGGTTTATTAATGTTAATTATTTGATAAACAAATTTTGATGTTCATTCCTAAAATATATAAAATATTGTGTAAAAGATATATAATCTCCGAAACTACCAGATTGATTGTTGTCAAATTTTATATGAAATGTATGTTAAAAATATCGTATAGATGGAGAAGCGCTAACCAAAATTTATCTAATCATGCCCACCGTTAATCTAATGATGTGACCTCAAAATTGTGCGTGGTAAATGCTGTTTAATTTTATTAAAGTTTTGTAGTAAAATAAGCGAAACGTTCATCAAAATTATTTTGACAAGTCTGTACAACAATGCATACTGCATTTTAATACCGTATTAAACGAAGACTCATTTTAGTAAAATGTGGTTTTCTGGTTAGACAGATTTGCGCGGTTAATGTTCCGAACTTTTTAATAATGGAGCTATAGCTTTATGACATGGATGGTTTGCCTTTTTTTGTGCTAAAGTTTCTTCCTAGTGCAGCTACAACAGTTGGTTTATTTGCACGGTGGCTCATTTCAGTAATTTATTTGATCCACCTTGTGGTGGCCCTCAAGCCAGCCGTTTAGTCCTTAATTATTTTCACAGTTTATTAGTGACACTGCGTCTTATTCTTTCATATTTTTGGTTGCCTGAATATCGTTTAGCATAAAATAAATATAAAAATTACAATTCATTTCCAATTCTTCACACTGAAATGTACGTTTGACAATTATTATGTTCCCCCCACAATTCGTGGTGAAAATTTTCGTGTGTAACATTTCTAACAAATGTTATAACTGTTGTCGTCACGTGGATTAAATGAGCTTTTTTACTCCCTGTTAAATGAATATCAAGTGTCAATAATTTACAGTGCTATTTGTAAAGACCCATTATCCTGAATTATTACAGCAATAACAGAGAGTTACGATCGTTCCACATTTTAATAAACGCGACTTCATTGAGTCAGTTCCTCTTAAATGTCGCAAAGTTTTTTGTTCAGTATTTGGGAATAAATTTACAATTTCATTTCATAAATTTAATATAACTGTGGATCGGTTGTATTGTTTTGTATCGTGTTTTTCTCTTGATGATTAATGTAGGATAATGGCACTCAGTATAATATATATAAAATTTTATTTAATTATACATAATTTATATGCAACTGTTTTTCTAGTTTTTATTTATCGTTTTGTGTATTTGATTACTCGTTAGAAAAAATCATAATCTGTTTCATCGTGGGAGTATGGTTTCCTTTAAGTTTTATTGAGTGAAGTGACCTAATTATTGAACACTTCTAGTTTTATACGGGATTTTGCTTGTATTTTTATTGCCTGAGCGTAAACTAAGAAAGTTTTGTGATTTCGTCTAGTCAATTTATGTTTTTTCGACTTTTCTTGAGCCCTAGAGCATGAAAAAATTGGTCTCCCGTTTTCGCCTGTGTCTATGTCTGTCGTCTCTTGACAGATAAGTAAATTTCGACAATATTAGACATTTGTAAGCTAACTGAATTTTGCATAAAATGTACAAGATTTTACCCTCATTCTTAACCCCAGACATGTGAATTTCTGGAAAATAATTCAATCTTACAATTTATCTTAGAAACTAAATATAAAATCTAGTATTTTACAGTTTCATCCATTTTTAAGGTTATCCTGAACAAGGCATTGTCTAAATCAAAAACGACTTCAATTAAAATTTTTCGGAAATTCTGGGAACACAACATGTTATTAGTATTACAGCTACAAATCAAAATTGGGCTATGGGTCAGTTGCGCGCCACGGTCAGAAAATCTGCAGGTGATCCTGATGCCACCGGGCAATAGTCAGAAAAATGTGCATTCAATTTTAAAGCTTAATACCATTAACAGTTGTTGCCTGTTTTAGTAGTTTACGTGGGTGTTAGTCACATTAAAATAAGTAAGTACTCCAACAAATTTTGTACCCATAGAATATCCAATAAAAAATAAAACAGTTATTTGAGAAATTACTTATTGCTACTAGACTTGCGACGAAACTCATGGAACTATAATGTAGGAGGCTTCGTATTACCTAGGTACCTGTAGGCAATGACAACCGTTAGACCTCCCACATCGGATAAACTAACCGCGGCGTGCAAGTGACCCACACTCCTAAAATTGCTATCTTTGTTCCCTTTGAAATGTTGGTAACATAAAATTTATAACAGTAACTGATATTTAATGAAAATGAAATCTTGAATGCCATGTCGCCTACAAGATTCCCGCCAAGTAAATGAAAATGGAGTCTGTAACTCGGCATCTAAAAGAAAAATCGAAAGTTGATATTAATTTAGATGAAGCCTAATGTCTACTTTTGAGTAGCTTGAGTAATACAAGCTTTGGCTTGTATTCAAATTTATTTCGACGGCTTTAAAACAAATTAAGTTTTTCTTCTTAGGGGCTCTTAATTTTCGCAGTAATCGCTGAATATGCATAACGCGATAGTGCCGGTTAAAGTAGTTTAATGCCGGTAGTAACCATGTTATGGTGCGGTTGCAGCAGAGTTTATTATAAATTTTAGGATATGTATGATAATGAATTACTTACAAATTGAAAAATTCTGTAACGAACTGTTTTCAAACAAGGTTTTTATGTGGTGTGAGGACGTGGTAGTGTTTGCGGCAGACTTTGAAATGTGGTGGTACAATTAATAATTGGGTTTTGCCGCTGAAAATGGTCGCGTAACGCCGTTACAGAACACAAATTAGCGCTTCCGAGAAAGCTCAGATATTAATCCGTTAATGTTGACTGTTGAATAGATGGATCCTGAAGTGTTTAATGCTGGGCTATTATTAATGCAAAGAGGATTATATTAAATATATAAGGACCACCTCTTAGTGCTGTCATGTTAACGACAATGATAATGATAGAGCTTACTTTTATTATTGGCTTTATGATATAGCGTATTATATATGAGTTTAGTGCTAGAATTCAAAGCTCCTTTCATAATAGATTGGATGGATCTTCTGATGAAAGTTAAAAGCAACCCAATTATTTATGAGCGCTTTTGATACCAACATTACGGACTTGTTCGAGGTTGTCGCGCAATGCAAGCTTTTTAATTTAATGCCGAAATTAAATTATTCCTGTTTTTATAACGGCGAAATGGCATTCGAAAAATAATTAATCATATGACCGCCCGCCTATAGTTTGATTGAGTAATGTGACACCGGACGCGATTTGTATTCGTCATAAAATCGATGATTTTATTTAGTTCCGTTCCGAATTGTTTACTGAATAAAATCAAATATTCCATTCCATAATGACAATCCGATGTGGGTTCGGAGGCAAATTGAAAATAGCAAAAAACTGTTACACTGGGACGATTTCAAGAAACTAAACCAAAAATCAATATGCGTTTAAAATCGTAAACATTTACTTTGTCGCTGGTCTCTTTCAGTTTAGAGTTCGCCTTGGAAACGACCCACAACGATCTCCAGAGATCGTCTTTCAATCTGCCGTTCTGAATACATAACTAGACCCAATAAGCTTCGCTTTTACTAAAGATGAAATCATTCGAGTATGTGCACCATTTAAACCACTAAAAGTCGGGAGCATAGGAATCTTTCAAGGAATGGATTATAAGCAATTATTACCAATCGAAACGTCAACAAGAAAAAAAACTAAATGTGCGTATGAAGGTAACCATTTTATTAGCGTATCTTTGGAGAATTACACAACACTCCTAATTAATTAATAGTAACACTCGGATGTTTTGACTAAAATAATAGCTGGAACGCTACACTCGCTATAAGAGTGTGGGCGTAGATGAAAATAACACTTAGATGTTAATTATTGTTGTAATATAGGAGTACAATTTATCACCGGTTAAAACCGTGTGTGTTGATGTTTGCGCTATTTTTTATGAAATTCAAATTATTAAATTGTCAAATTTTATTTTGTCTTGGAAAAAATATATTTATTATGTAAATTTGAGGATGAAGTCAGAAATTTGATAATAAAATTTTTGTTAGACACCTGCAGGGTTTACTTGAATTTTTGAGGAACACAAAAACTAATACAGGATTTCTATAAACGATTATAGGGTACATTTAGGGTAGAAGCAGGTGATGGAAGCGTGCCGCCTATCACTTTATATGTATTTTACTAAATGCCAAAGGACGCACAATAAATATTACACGCATCTGTATAACTCGTTGCCTAAATGCTTCATATCTTATGTTATTACAAAATAAACTTACAATAAAAATAAACAATTTTATTGTGGTTAAACATCTCAGTAAATGTTCTGTAACATCCTTTCGTCGATGCTTTAGCAATACTTTATTTGCAATCCTACTTACTACGACTACTTCTACTACTCTTTAGAAATATGTTCATTGCACCCGTGACAGATAAATGTAACATTATGTTTCATATGCATTTTACATTCGTTATAATTATTTTATGCAGCAAAATATCGACGATCATGTTGTTGCCATTCTATTCTCCGTCGTTAATCAACTTCCAAAATATTCGACCATGTTCGTCCGGTGCGCAGTGACGAAAAGTGCCAATCTAAATCGAATAACAAATTACAGCACACCTGCAGTGTTAATTGCGTTTCATGAATTAGATTATCTGCCTTTGGAGAACCTTGTTAGATAGAAAAACACTATTAACACACAACTAACAGCCTGCAGATTTAACGAGTTGTTATTAGTTGCTTGAAATGCTTCCTTTTTCAGAAATACCTGCAGTATTTACAGTAATTGAAAAGGAGACGTTATCAAGTGATAAAATTTAATCCTTTAATATCGTTTACGATGGAAGTTCAGCAAGGCTCAATAAAATCTAAAGTGAAGTTCCACTTAAAATAATATTTCCTTTGTTAAGTAGCTATGTGAAAATTCACTTTAGTTAAGCAAATTAGACGTCACGACGATCAAGTATATTTTCCTTAGTACTGGTAAAACTGTGACGCTCTTTGTGAGATTTTTACAAAGTTTGTTCGTTAAATGCGTAGAAAAATTCGGTCAAAAACTAATTTTAGTGGTGTTTTATCTAATAAAAAGTTGGTTATGAAAGACGTGTAAGAAAAAGCCGTAAAAATTTTTTACTTCGCAAGCGTATCTAAGCTAAGGAAATATTGTACATATATAATAAGAGTATATCCGGTGACGTTCCACGACCTCTAGAGTTTGAAAAAATAGGTTTCCCGTTTCCATCAGTCTGTCTGTCGTCAGTGTCGAATTATATTAGATAAATAATCTCACGTTTAGATATATGTATAACCAAAATTTGTTTGATCATCCCAGTTTTGTTAAAAAAATTATATCATATTATATCCTAGTGAGAGAGTCAAAAGGATCACACAAATAGAAAGATTTCATTGTTGGTTAAAAAATTAAAATGTGTCAGAATAAAAAATTGTCTAATGAAATACTAGACTTGTTATACACAAAAAGCAAACCAGTGAACAATTTTGAAAGTAAGAAAACCTATAAATGAAGTGTGCCGTCCTAGATATCTCATAAGTAAGATTTTAATCCTAATTTGTTTTTAATATTTTCAATATTTGTATTTATGTACTAGCTAAGGCCATTATAACGATAAGAAGGAATAAAATGTGAATATTTTTAAAATTGTTTTCAGAAGATAACAAAACCAACAAGAGTATTATACAGGATGAGTCACTCCAAAGTAGATAGTTACTTCGATTTTTTACTGACACATGGACATATTAGAAGAATGAGGAATTATTTTAAGCGTAGGTTCCATCACTTGGCAGAATAAAATTAAATCCTCATCTCAGAGTAAATAAAATAAGCCAATGACATTCAAAAACAGAGGTGGGTGGGGTTAGTTTTACTTTTTTGTCTATATTAACGACTCTTACAGAGTGTTCCATTTGAAAAAAATTAATATCGATATTTGAAAATTGTCAACTTAAAGTTTTTTTTATAAACACTTCGTGGCGTAAATTTTGTAAATCGAAAGAATTCTATAATTATTAAGCACGCTGGTTGTAGAATAAACGGAGGCGGCATATAAAAAGTATGAATTTGTGTTAAGACAAAATGAAATTTGATTATTTATTTATCGACCACATTAAGGAAAACGTAAGGAGATGGTAAAGGTTATTTTCGTAGAATCTGCACCTATTAGAAAATTTGGGAACAAATGATAGTAGAAGGGAATTTCAATTTTCGAAATAATTGGGTTAGTATTGTTTCCTTACCCGAGCACACCGTAGTATTAAAATTGCAGTAGAACAGATCTTCTGAATATTTGATCTTAGGTTCATAATTGACGAGTCGATCCGCTGTCAATCTTTTCTGGAAGTTTCACCACCGTAATTGATTTTCTTGTGTGAGTAATAAAAATCAAACATTTCATAAAAGGTTGTTATGTAATCTTTTAATCCTGAAAACGTGATCTTCGTAAATTTACCATGACTGTTTTGGAAAGGATATGCCTATAAGCTGTTTTAAACAGTTTGGATAAATATAATTAAATTTAAGTAAGTAGTTATTAATTCCGGTTCAAAACAGAACTGTAGTATATTTCGAGCCCCACTGAATAGTTAAAGATCATGTTGGATGTAGGATGGTATTCGTTTATAATTAATAAAAAAAGAATTATCGATGGGTACTTGCTAACTGAAAACTATTTATCATATGTTGAAATTTCGTCCGACTCGGAAGGATCAAAAATTAGGATCAATATTTGTCTTATATGGTCAGAGCGAATGGTACTCCAAGTTGAAAATAAAGAACCCCTTGGAAAGCTTGTGTTTATTCCTTGACTGCTTGAGTAACTGTAGTTCTTAAGACTGTTCTTTTGATTGCTAGCATGTTTTTAAAGAAAATTGTTAAAATTGAATTTGTGTTGCAAGTAAATTTAATTGTTTACGAAGACTTTTTTCGCCAGAAACGTTTATTTGTATGGAAGTTCCTTTATAATGGTTTTATTTAGCTGTCTGACTCGACATCGTCAATGTCGCCAGAATAAAGTTCCGCGCGAAGCACTGTGCATAATCATTTTAAAATTACGAATTTCTGTCGAAACAGCGCTCTGTCTATTACAACTTTCCGCATAGTAATGTGTAGTTAGTTAAAAAGTTTAGATTGATTCAAAAATTTCACGGTATACGACGAAAATGTGTCCATTGCCATAGTTGAATTAGCTGACTTTATCTTGAGTCTCTGGAGAAATGTCGTTCTCACTAATTAATGGACCACACCATATACGACAAGATAGCTTAATTGTTAAATACGACGGCGGTGTCAGTCAAATATCAGCGTAAACTTAATTTAAAAGTTTTACCTTAGGTGTTGGTTGGCAACTTTACTTGCAGAAAATGTGACACTTCGTAAGCATACTTTGCGCTCGCATTAAAAACAATTTAACTCCTCAAGCTCCAGAACAACATCTAATTCGTAACTGGATGCTCACGAATTCTTCTCTGATCGTTCTTAACAGGAAAGTTCATGAGATAAAATCACCAAGACAACTCCTTTTCTCTTTACGTTTCCCTCATTATTACCAGAAAGTTTCATTAAAATATTTTCATGATATACTTTGATATTAACTGTTTCATTATTTTATTTCGCCGAACGTAATTTTCTACGTTTGTTGTTGGGAAATTGAGAGCATTGTATAATTAAAAAGGTAATGTATGAAAGTTTTCCAGGCCGGAGTAATTGCATTTTCAAATGGATAGCTCTCGGTTTTAGCGCAAAGAACTTTAAATCAGAGCAAATTTAAAAAGTACCCAGTTTTAAATTACGTCGTAACTAAAATCACTTTTTTAAACGCGAACAAAGCTAAATTGAACATTTATTATTTCTGAACGATCTTTTAAGAAGCAATTGATTGTGCGCCATCATTTGAAAGAATTGAGGCGACTATTTATTATAGTGGCACATCTGCGCAAATGGGTTTCGACACATTATTGTCCGTCTTCAAGATTTACGAGTAACAAAAATATTAAAGTCTGTGTAAAATTCATCAAATCAGTAATCGATACTGCTAAAGACTAATATAACACAATGCTGCAGTGACAATTTAGTTTCAACATATAGAATTATTTTTGGAGCAAAGCGTTAGCTTAATTTAAATAACAAAATCTGGGTTTATTTTTTAACCTAATACAAAAAAGTCAAACGGAGATCATAATATTTTTACTCTAACGTAGTCGTGTTATTTTAAAAAATGACATGACGGTAATTGAAACAAAAAATATGCAAAAATATGCAAACTATTAGTAATAAAATCGGTATGCAAATTCCATATATTCCGGCCGCTGTTCATTACACTCGAATTTGTATAACCTGGTAAGCTGTTTTATAATTGAAATCATGCTGGCACATTTATTTATGTTTGTTCTTGATCTAAGGGAAAACCTGGTGCGAAAAATAATTATGAGCTTGTATCATTATTATTTAAAAACACCCTTACTTTCGAAGCTGCTTTGACAAAGCGCAGATAAATTATGGATAGGGGTTGTGTCGTTTATTTTCGCTAAAAATACACGCCATAATTTAAGTGGTGGTGCTCTTATCGAGAGTATATCGTGTTTTACACGGCGTCTACCAATATTAAATTTCAGTTTCGGTTGATGTGGTTTAAATCTTGGGGGTCTGATTTTCTACACCGTAGTAAAAGTGAGTCGTTATGGTATATTTGTCACACAAAATGTTTGAAACGGTTTTCAGACGCGGTTTCTCATTGTTATCGTTAAAGGTTTATTTGCCAACATAGTGTGTCTAAAAAGTTGGGATAGATTCGAAAATGTGATGAATGAAAATGATTACAAATCGGTGTTTTTATGTGCGCTGAGTAATTAAAAGATTCTGATTGATTTATTTTATCCAACGTAACAAATCGATGTGAAAAAATACGTTAATGTAATACTAATTTTTAATGGGTGCGGTAAGAAAATATCGTTACTAGCAAATCAATTTTTGTTGACTCGGAGTCAAACAGGTGATTATTATTCATTATAATTTTATCGTGCATTTTTGGGTGACTCAATAGGTAATAAAAATATGTAAATCTTGGTGTTAAACGCATGCTGTACACAATTTTACTGTCACCCAAACCAGGGTGTCGTAAAATCTTTGATGCTTCCGAAAATACGAGGGGTATTCAGAAAAGAACTGATATCACAGTTATTAATGTTTCTGTGTAATAAAAACTATATCATTGAATTTACAATATTTGCAGTATACACAAGTTCGCGACCACTAGTCCACTTCGTGAGTAAATATATGAAACGAGAATGATTTAACTGTGTATCATACAGAATTTTCCAAATAGACTTCGTAAAGCTGCACATCAATAAAAATTTATAGGTAGTTCTGTCTTCCTTTTGCATTAATAAAAACTTTAAAGAACAGGAATCGAAACTACCTTCCCGAATACCCCTCGTATTTCTTCGAGAATCTACATTCGTGCTAATATAAAGTCAACGTCGTTCTGCAACTAAAAAACCTATTTATGTTTAAATTGGCAAGCTATAAAAAAGTTTTTAACTGCTAAAGTTTACGAATTGGATAATATCAGTAATATAGAATCGATTATCTATCAAAAATGTTTCCGATGGTAGATATGCTACATGTAATTTAATCGAATAGTTCTAGTAACAAGAACTAATCAAAAATTGATAATTTCCCTAGATCTACCGCTACCCTTTGTTTGAAGATTATTACCAAATGACGAACCTGTTTATTGATTTTGTATACGTGATTTGACTTTATCATACGTGATTGATATACGAAGACAGCCGTCTGTATTGTATGATTGGTATTAGTTACATATTTTGTGGTAAATCCGTATCAAAGATTCCTGTGTGCTGGGTTTTGTTGTTCCTAAACTGTCCATCAAAACAAACGTATAACGTGATTTATTAATGTAGATTTTGCGCTTTTTCTGACGCTATATGTAGATTTGTAGCAGTCTTTCGAAACTGATCAGAATATTTTCAATGCGAACGATAAAAAAAAAATTGTCGTATTTTTAGAGTGAACTTGCGGGAAAAATTTCAGTTTTTTTTTTTGAATAGAAATGTCACCCGATGTTAAATTTTAAACAGGATTTGAATTATTCCTTTCAAAATATGCTGTTTCAGTTTTGGCTGGGGTCAAGAAGTGGAAACTTCGGATGTAAACCGCTAAAGGCTAGCCCTGAATGTAATCATCCACTTTATGTATGAGAAGGCTTGAGATTAACTTAACTGAATCTTGCAAAGTTGTTTACTTATGCAAATGAAGAGGTTATAATAGTAAGTAGTAAAACTTACGAATTATATATATGTACTCTTTGCCTATCTCGAAACTCTCGGACCCTTCAATTCAGATTTAGTATGTAAATACTTTCAAAACATTCCGAGCTTAACTCAAGTGAGAAAATAGAATTTATAGATTAAAATTGAAGGGTTGAGGTTCCAACGCGTTTGTACGTCCGAATTAATGAAAACCGGTAACCTTTAATCCAATTAATGAATTTCCATTTAATTATTTTTACTTTCCTGTTGTGTTATTTGTTTGCGAAAAATGACTGCATTTAACAACACACATAAGGAAAATTATACACCAGTAAAATTTTAATCCATTAAAAAATCGAACATTCGTAATTCGCCCTACGAAGCGCAAGCTTTTTAACCTTAATTACACAAATAACCAGTGTGAAATTAAGCTGTCATTTTTGTCGCTATAGTTGCATTAATGGAATGTCTGATTTTAATAATCACTTGAATAATCGCACCCGTCTTTCATACCTGGGATATTTCGCTGCATAATTAATGTTATCACAACCGCAGCGATGTGCAGTGGTTTTTGGATTTTGAATACATTTTGGTGCACATTGGCAGCTAGCTCTGTTCTGCTTCAGCGGAGCTGAACGTTGTTTTACTGATAAACTGTGAACCTTGTCACAATGACACCACATCCGATTTGGTGTCGGTTTAAAGGAAAGTAGGTTCGATCGAACACCCACAGCACCTGAACATATTTGAAAAGAAAACACTCGGAAGCGCAGATATTGGCTTTGTATTTTTTTCTTGACGGTGGACGAGATGCATTCCGTTTGAATAATTTTCCTCTTGCAAGAAACTTGACGTACGGTTTTATTTTATCATAATTTTGTTTTGATTTTGGTCTTAGCCGGTTTCTTTACGGATTTGTGCATTGCAATGCATCTTACATATGTATATTCCGTGTACGAGTAATTGTCCCAAGAGTGCTCACTTGATTTATTATATAATATAAGATATAAATCAACAACATATAGGACATTTTTATTAGTAGAAGGTTTTTTGAGATGACATCATCAATTTTCGGGTAGAATAAATAAAGATCTCCACAAAAACTTCACTATTCAATGTGAATTTTGAATGAATAATTATGATTGCTACTTCGAAGCGTAGGCTTGAGACTTCTTGTTTTAAGTCGGAACGCATTCAGAATTTTCAAAATAATATCTAGATTAAGACGTGAAAATTTGGGAACGTAACTTTCCGTTATATTTATGGTGTCAACACATCTCCATATTTCAAGTATTCCCAGTGGTATTGATTCCAGTGTCTTTGTGGGGTATTCAATACATTTACAGAATGTAATATCTCCATTGTTAACCGAGTAATTGCTACGAAATTTCATTATCATTTATAGAAATTTCGGAACTTGGTTTTCACCACTGTTTTCAGCTAACAAAGATTATGCATTACGTGGAAATATTATCGATTTCTTTGTTCAAATTGAGATACAGCAAAAACAGCTTCTCCGGCACAATATTTCCCAAGAAATGTATACAGTTCTGTAAGCTGAAAACAGTGGTGAAAACTGCGTTACGAAATTTCCCTAAAAATATATTGAGATATTGATTTTTAAAGATGTGATGAAAAATAAAAAAAAACTGCCGTCGTGTTATGTAGCGAAAGACATGGAAGGTTATACATATTTAAAATTTCATAACAATAAGCCTGATAACATAATGGAGACATTCTGAAAATATACTGACAATCCCATGAGACAAAGGTAGAGACTTCTCTTAACAGCAATTCACCACTCCAAATTTCTTTTATAATTTCAACATTACATAATTTTCTTTTTTTTTTTTTGATTTTTGGGTAAGTGTATTAATAATAATATTGTTTTTGTAACTAATCATCTCTGATGACAGTAAATACCGAAGCATGTTACTCTCTGTCTATAATAAAAAAATAATTTTTTTTATGTCGACTTTCGTTTTACCGTTTATATAAATAATATGAAATATGACCATTTTGAATCAAAGATCTATTGGTTTCATAAAAATTAAAATAATGATAAAAAATGATGTGCATATATAAACCACAAGTACAGGAGTACATATATTATTTTTTAAGATTTAAATAACATCTCCCACGTAAAGATTTGAGGTAACGTCACTAAATTGGTGGTGGGGGTGATTCTCTAAATTTTAGTTAACGTTTTACCAACGATCTACACGATATCCATCCCTGCCATACATATAACATTTCTCAAGAATTAATAGAATAGTTTCGGATATTATTTGTATAATAAAACAGCCTATAGACAGATGATGGATGGGCGCAGACAGACGACAGATAAATGGCATTCTCTAGGGGTTATGAAACGTCAAGAAAACACGATAGAATTTCTCAGCATCAAACTTCCTTGAAACTTTGGTAACACACTAACACGGACTTGACAATTATTACGAAGCCTGTAAAATGTGTCTATCCCTCCGAGAATATTAATGGCGTCATCTCAAAAAATTATCAAATGAAGATTTATTAAAAAATATCTGTGGAATGTTATTTGTGCTTTGGTAATTAATTTTTTTTTTTAACTTTTTGAACAAATGCCATTTGTTTTGTTGAGTAAATCAAAAACGATTTAAACTCATTGTTCTCCAATTCTAGGAATACACAGAATTAATATAGTTATCTCTACCGAAAAAGTGATAACACAAAATTTTATATAGAAAGTTTTACTTAAAACCTGTTTTACAACCATACGCTTTATAGATTATGTATGTATGTAATGATGACAGAAAGTGACCCAATGGGATAGCATTTTCATCTGCAATTTTTTGTTAGCGTAAGCAGAATTTTTCGTACAGGTCTTACATGCAACAAGGGTGCATTTTAAGTCACAAGGTGGTAAAATAGCCAGGGCCGTACTCAGGTTGACTCTAAACACATATGTTTGGTGTGAAGGTGTTGACAAGAGAAGATGGCAGGTTAGGGTCAACTTGGCTATAAAAATAGTGTAAAAACTTCGATAAATACCACGGTATATTCCTGGGCACTGAGGGCGTTCTCAAGTGGCAGGGTTGTCCTGGCTGTTGACCAACTAGTGGTGGCGGTGGAGGTAATCGGATGCAATAGAGAATACTTTGACAGGTTAGATCAACCTAGTGTGTGGAGGAAACATAGTGACGCGCGATATTCTCGTTGATATACGTTGAACTGACTCCAACAATGCAATATCCCTCTGCAAAACAGGCGCCCATATGGTGTTGATGAACTTCAATACGGGTCTCACAAATGTTTTATAACTTAGCAAACAGAATAGGGCTAGCCTTGGAAAATCTTTTACTGAGAAGGAATAACATTGTCTTAGCTTTTTTAACGATCTTTGCTACTTGACACGACTAGGATAGATTATACGTTAGTAAAATGCCTAGGTCTCTGGAACAATCCGATTTAGCTAATACCCAGTCCCGGGACCATTTCAATATGTCACCAAGACCACCCTTGAGAATCATATTATTACTACTTATGTTATACTTACAACTTTATGTCGTTTGCATACATGGCAAACGGCGACTTCATAACATTTTTCCAATCAGCAGTATCAAGCAAGAAAAGCAGAGGGCCCAAAACTGCACCCTGGGGAACTCCACTTAATACCTGTACCGGCTAACTCAGAGATGTTCCCACTTTAACTTGGAATGTGCGGTTTAAAAGAAATTCCTCAATCCATGCTAACGGATTACCTCTTATGCCGAGATGTCTCAGTTTCAGCAACAAGCGATATCCCGGAACCCTATCAAACGCCTTAGAGAAGTCAAGATATCAAACATAGATTGTGTTTCCCATATCCAGTTCTTTAGTCCACTCGGACAAGCAACAGAGAAGATTTGTCTGTATAGATTCCCTGGCAGAAATTCATATTGCTCCGATGGGATTAAACAATTAGGGGAAGAGGGCCCAAAGCGGGCACCATAAGGAAAAATATTAAAAAAAGTAGTTTATGGATAATCTAGATCCTTTAAATTTTTATATTATAATGCTTGATTTAACCCTTTTCAATGATGCATAACTAAAATTGAAGAAAGTTTATTAAAAAAAAAGTTAGAAGCAGATAACTAAATCTTTACAACTGCCCGCTTTGCCCTACGGGGAGGCCTAAAGCGGGCATTCAGCTAGGGCAAACCAGGCAATGGTTAAGGTTGGCGTCTGGTTCGGTTTCGCTCTATACTAAATACATTGAAAACATTGTCCGGGTGTCCGGAATTGCATTTTAGAAATACTGAAGTCTGCAACCAAACCAGAAGTTAAGTAAGCTCATTTTAATAGATTTTGACTTTTCGAGAGTTATTTACCTCAGTCTTGAATTTTTTTAGGATTATAAATGGTATCAAAAGAAAGCTGACACTTTTCCCCAGAGGACCTTCTATCTCAAAATGCAAACCTCTTCAGCACTTCGTCAAAAAATGCATCAATGTGCCGATTAAAGTGTGATGTAAAAGTTACTCAACTTTATAATTTTTTTTTTGTAAAAACTGTAGACTAGATATGAATATAAATATGAAGGTCCCCTGGATTGACGTTTGGTAATTCGAAATATAATTTTTTTAAAGCGATATATGTCGTATTTTTCTTTTTGGTTTTTTCACTTCTTAGACTTCGTTTTATCTTCAGCAAGTTCTTCTTTTATAATTTGTTTCACAGACTCCACATTGCCTTTGTTCTTCTTTTCGAAACAACTATTGATATTTAGTAAATACACTAGAAGGACAAACCGGACAAGTGCCCGCTTTGCCCTGCCCGCTTTGCCCATTTCGACAATTAAAATTGCAAACAACATCTAAACTCAAAATGATGCGACAAGTGGCAGTTAACTGCTACCTTATGGTAGCCGAATAAACACAAATTGATTAACGAATTTCATTCTTAGCTTAAAAATCACAAACATAGAAAAAACAGATGTGACACACTTCGCAATATTTTTCAAAATCATGTGAAAATTATTTATTTATTACAGCACATAATTGGGTACTCTCAGGAGGCCCGGACGACTGATGTGAAGTATGCGGGGGGGGATGCACTATGTCCGCGCGGTTAGGGCGCACCATCTTTTGAAACGCCAAAACTAAAGAGAGTGCCCGCTTTAGGCTCTATGCCCGCTTTAGGCCCCCTTCCCCTATCTAACAGAAATTTAACCACTTGATAATAAATTACTGACTCCATAACTTTGACAACAATTGAAGTGAGACTAATCGGAATCGGTCTGTAATTGCTTACATCAAATTTGTCCCCATTCTTGAAAATGGGTGGAACGATGGCCGCACGCCAATCCAGTGGCAAATATCCTGAAAGGAGTGACTGCTTTACTAACAAACTGATTGGTTTACTGAGAACTTCTGCATATTTCCTCAAAACTAATGGTGAAATCTGATCAGGACCTGGAGACTTAGTCACTATTACTTTATTAACTTCTCATTTTCATAAAAGGAGAAGATGGCAAGAACCCTCCAAGAAGTGGAGTTGTGTGACGACGCTATTAAGAATGGTCCTTATGCATCGGTACGTACGCTATACGGCCTTGCCTTTGACGACGGTAGTCGGTTGAACAGAAAGAAGCTGTGTCAATGGACGGGTTTCCCTTTTGAGATCGCATCAGATGACTTCAATGAGAAAGTCGATGAGGTAGTGCAGAATTTTACGATCGCAGAACTTTGTGGAGTCGGCCTTCTACTGGGGTTGAATTGTGCAGGTACTCACCAAGAAGTGGCCGAGAGAATTTGTTCAGTGTTGACTGATTTTGATCTGTTTACACAAGAAAGAGTTGTTCAAGAACAAGAGAGTGAAGACGAGGACGACGAAGATGATCCGGTAGACAGTGATGATGGTCGAGCAGGCGCGGCAGCAGTCCCTACGTTCACCATGTCTTTCAGAGACATCGAAGATTCCGTACGCACTTTTAATGGTGACGACAATTATGCAATCGAGACTTGGGTCGCAGACTTTGAAGACATCGCTAAACTTATGAAGTGGTCGGAACTGCAACGACTAGTTTTTGCGAAGAAATCATTAACTGGGCTTGCTAAGTTATTTATCCAAAGTCAGAGGAATTTGGGTACATGGAAGGACTTGAAACGCAGGTTATTGAGTGAATTTTCCAAGAAGGTGAGCACTGCTGAACTGCATCGCATGCTGAATAATAGAAAAATGAAAAAAGAAGAATCTCTCCAGGAATACTTGTTGAAGATGCGTGAACTCGCTTCAAAGGGTTAAATTGAAGAGGAGTCAGTAATCGAATATGTCATTCAAGGTATCAACGATGATCCTGAACACAAATTTTTGTTGTATGAAGCTAAAACTTATGTCGACTTAAAGAAAAAAATTGAAGTTTATGAGAAGATTAGAAAGACCCGTACACCTTCGACTCAATCTGTTGGTCAACGTTTCCGAAAGCATAACGAAAACAAAGGAACTTATTCTCCGGGGTCTGTAGGAGCGAAGGGCAGTAGTAAACCCCCTCCAAATCAGAACATAATTAGAAGATGCTATAATTGTAATGGTGTGGGCCATTTCGCCTCAAATTGTCCAATTCCGGTGAGGGAAAAGGGTTCCTGTTACAATTGCGGTTCAAAGGAACATCAGAAGAGGAATTGTCCAGGGAAGAAAAAGGAAGACAACACCACCAATGTGATATCAACCGAGACACAAGATCCCTATATGGTAAACGTTAAGATTAATGTTAAAGATGATTGTCAAACCGAATGTAGCTATAATTTGAATTCATTAATCAATACAGGTAGCCCAATTTCAGTTGTAAAAGTTCGGTATGTCACCGAAAATAATTTCAATGAAGGTCTAAATCCAAATTTAAATTTCGTGGGTGTGAATGGATCGAAGCTTGATATTTTGGGTATTTTTAACACGGAAGTATTTGTTAATGAAACTGTTTTACCCATAAAATTCTATGTAGTTCCTAATAGCACCATGTCCTTTAACGCTATATTAGGTAGAGATTTTCTTAATACCAAGGGTTTCACGTTTACGTTAGGAGATCATTTAAAAATTATTTCAAACGAATTTGAGAAAGTAAATAACTTTGACGAAATTTTACATGTCGATTTTAAGGTAGGTGAAGAAATAAAAAGTGACAAAGAAGTACAGATCAATCCTTGTTTAGATTATGATAAAAAAGTGGAAGTTTTGGAAGTGTATGATAATTTTTATTTATGTAATGACTCGCCAAAGATTGATTGTAATTACGAAATGAACATTTGTGTTAAGAATAATCAACCAATCTCTTTTAGACCACGGCGTTTATCCTTTTCTGAAAAAGAAAAATTACAAAACATGTTAGATGATCTATTAGAACGAGGCATTATTAGACCTAGTAGCTCTGATTACTGTAGTCCAATTGTACTGGTAAGAAAAAAGACAGGTGATTTAAGGCTTTGCGTTGATTATCGCGAATTAAACAAAATTACTATTAAAGACAACTTTCCTACTCCTTTGATAGAAGACAATCTGGATCGACTTCGAAACAAAAGATATTTTACGACCCTTGATCTTAAGGATGGTTTCCATCATGTTCGTGTAGCAGAATCGTCGATTAAATTTACTAGTTTTATCACACCTTTAGGGCAATTTGAATATCTTAGAATGCCTTTTGGGTTAACTAATGCCCCAAGAGTTTTTAACAGATTTATTAATTTAGTTTTCAATAAATTAATTCGAGCAAACAAAATTATTTTGTACTTAGACGACATTCTAATAGCGACCAACAGTTACGAAGAACATTTAGATATTTTGAAAGAAGTATTTGGTGCAGCCTCCCAACACAATTTGCTTTTTCGAATTGATAAATGTGCTTTTCTTATGTTTGAAATTTCTTATTTAGGATATCTAGTAAACAATGATGGCATCAGACCTGATCCGAAAAATGTCGAAGCAATTTTGCAGTATCCAATTCCTACAAATGCTAAGGAAGTTCATAGGTTTGTTGGTATTGCTAGTTATTTTCGAAAATTTATAAATGGGTTTTCCGTCCTTACAAAACCTTTATATGACTTGTTAAAAAAGAATGTTGAGTTTCGGTTTGGTGAAAAAGAACTTGAATCCTTTGAACAAGTAAAAAATCAATTAGCTTCTTATCCTCTTTTAGCTGTGTATGATCCGCATACCCAAACAGAGTTACACTGCGATGCATGCACATCTGGGTTTGGAGCTATTTTACTTCAAAAACAGTCGTCGGGAAAGTTTCATCCTGTTTTTTATTTCAGTCGTAGGACGACCGAAACCGAATCTAAATATCACAGCTTTGAATTGGAATGTTTAGCCGCTATTTATGCTATTAAACGATTTCATATATATCTCTTCGGTATAGATTTTACGGTTGTCACAGACTGTGATAGTTTTAGGCTTACTCTGAATAAAAAAGATATTAGTGTTCGAATTTCTAGGTGGGCACTATTCTTACAAAATTATGACTACGAATTGCAACATCGTCCAGGAACACGGATGATCCATGTTGATGCTTTAAGTCGAGCCAACAATATTTTAGTACTAGAGGAAAATACACTGGAACAAAATTTAGCTATTTCTCAAAATTTAGATTCGAGTATTCAAAAGGTTAAGTCTGAACTCGAAATCCGCGAAAGTACAAAATTTGAACTTAGGAATGGACTAGTGTATAGAAAGAGCAAAGGAAAGCTTTTATTTTACGTTCCTTCGTTGATGGAAAGTCAGATCTTAACTATGTGTCATGATAATTTCGGTCACGTTGGCGTGGACAAAACTATGGAGTATCTAAAACGCAGCTATTGGTTTCCTAGTATTAAAGAAAAAGTGAAAAATCATGTTCGAAATTGTTTGAAATGTATCACCTTTTCACCAATTGGTGGCGCTGTGCCGAGTGAGTTACACAATATCCCTAAGGGAAATAAACCCTTCGTCACCATACATATTGACCATTATGGTCCATTAGAAAAAACCTCGACAGGTAAAAGATATATTTTTGAGATCATTGATTGTTTCACTAAATTCGTAAAACTGTATGCAGTCAAGAGCACCAAAACTTGTGAAGTAATCAATCAGTTAGAAAATTATTTTAGGCACTATAGTGTACCATTACGTATTGTATCCGATCGGGGATCCTGTTTTACCTCTAATGAGTTCGAAAAGTTTGTTCAAGAACATATGATTCAGCATATTAAAGTCGCGACGGGGTCACCAAAATCAAACGGTCAGATCGAAAGAATCAATCGAGACTTAACACCAATGTTTCAAAATTGGCTATTTTAACAAACAAGTGGGAGAAAGCTTTGGGAACAGTTGAATTTGCTATTAACAATTCGTTTTGTAGATCCACTGGTAATTCTCCATCCGTTTTATTGTTCGGTATTAGTCAAAACGATCCTAGCGATCCTTTAAGAAATTCATTGGGCGCTGAAGCTGAAAAAGAAGATGACTTAGCCGAGGTTCGAGAAAAGGCTCAATCTCAGAATGAAAAGTTACAAGCATACAATAAGCGCATGTATGACCAAAAACATAGACCTCCTAAACCGTACAATGTCGGTGATTATGTGATGATAAAAAACATAGATGTTACACCAGGTATTAATAAAAAACTTTTACCTAGGTATCGTAGTCCCTACGAAATCAAGAAGTCATTAGGCAATGATCGTTATTGGATTACAGACGTTGAAGGTTTCCAAGTAACGCAAATCCCATTTGAGGGAGTATGTTGTCCTGAGAATATGAAGCTTTGGCTTCAATAAGTTACAAAGAGATTAGTTTCATTTGTTCATTATTTCATAATGTTGTGTTTCTTAGTTTTGTTTCCACCTCGTTCTAGTATTGACGCTAACATGTTCGTCTTTTAAGCCGTCTTTTAAGCGATTGGGTTTTCTAATCCATCTCTAATACCCTTATGATTTTTATGTGTCCTAATTACTTATGTGATTTATGTACTTTAGATACTTATGTGCGTCTTATCATTATGTTATTTAGGCGTTATATTATGTATTGGATTTATGTGACTTATGTTTTTAACATTTTATGTTTCACTAACTTATGATGTTTGTGTGACTGAAGTTTTAAGCACCTTATGTTTTCTGTCACTTATTATGTTACGTACCTTATGTTTTACTTTGTGTAACTTATGATGTTTGTGTGACTGAAGTTTTAAGCACCTTATGTTTTCTGTCACTTATTATGTTATGTACCTTATGTTTTACTTTGTGTATATGATCGGGACGATCATAATGTCAGGATTGGCCGAATTGTGGTCACCTACATTTAAAATTTCAAATTTGGCGCTACAACTAGATGGCAGCAGTGAGGAGGAAGCAGTACGGGACACGACGGTATCAAAACAGAATTTTAATAAAACCGCTCGTTCGAAGATTAAAAATTAGTTTTACTAAAAAACCGACTACACTTGGTTGTATTCCTACATGATCGATGGTGTCACCTTAAACAGATCTTAAAAGATCAAAGATTTAGGTATCATTTTTGATGAATCTTTTACATGTGTGGACCATATTAACGACGCAGTACAAATGCATTCAAATCACACGGCTTTATATGCCGAAATTGCAGAGATTTTTGGAATATAAAAACCATTATCCGTGTTTATTATTCATTAGTAAGATCTAAATTGGAACACGACAGTCTTATCTGGTACCCAATATATAATGTTCACGTAAATAATACAGTATTGAGGCAGTGCAAAGGAAATTCTTGAAATGTATTAGTTTTTTAGAAGATGGTGTTTATATTTTAAGGGGTATAAACAACTCAATTTTACTTTCTAGATTTAATTTGAGTTCTTTGTCTACACGTAAGATATCATTTAGTATTAATTCAGCGAATATTAAATAATAAAATTGATTGCTGTTGGTTATTATCTAAATTAAATTTTCTTGTCCCAAGAATAAATTCACGATTACAGCACTCATTGTATTATGATTCCGATAGAACCAACACACTTGCAAGATCACCAATTACGATCATGTCGCATAATTATAATAGAATATCGAATGAATTTGATTTTTATTTTCACTCACAGAAATATTTTAAAATATGTTACTGTTGTGTTCGGTTTATAATAGATATGCATTTTATTTTGTTATAGCTTGTTTAGTTTTTATATATAGAATTTTACTTATGTTGTACCTTTATACTTTATTTTGTTATTATAATTTTCCTGTAATTGGGCTTGTCCCTTTGGAGAATAAACTTTATTATTATTATTATGAGTCTGAGATACTGGAAAAATTGTTATTTATGGATTTTAAGGTCGCGCATGATTCTGTAAACAGGGAAAAAGCAATGGAAGCATTTTAGGAACTAGATGTCCCAGGAAAAATAATAAGGCTGGTATGATGACACTAAGCAATACCATATGTGCAGTAAGGCTTGGTGGCCAATTGTCGGAAACACTTGAGGTAAAAAATGTGGAATAAACAGAACAGGAACCCTGTTTAGGAAAAGTCATTAATGCTTAGCGTACGCTTTCCAGAGTTACGAAACGATAATTTACGGTTGCAAGACATGGACGCTGAACAAAAACTGAAAAGAAAAATTGGAAATAGGAGAAAGAAGAATATTACGTAGGATCTTCGGAGGGAAAAACAAATGAAAAAATATATGAACTTTACAATAAATCCAAGGATTACAAATACAATACGAAAACGACGAAATCGAGAATATTGGTCGGAAATTACGAGAAGGAAAAAGAAAGAGAGGAAGACCACGAGGGAAATGGAAATAAGCGATTATGGAAGATGTGAAGGAAATGGGAATTAGTAAATGAGAGACCACCGCGACGGACAGGAAGAGGTGGAAAACGGTCGTACCGAAATGGGTCTCAACGGCCTGCTAACGATTCATACATATTGAATACTTACTTGTTAATCCTTTTAAAATGTGTAAATTGTACAAAATATGAACAAACTAAAATTCCTATTATTATGGAGCAAGTTAAGTCTTACTACGTATTTTAAAATAATAGAGCCAATTATAACCCATAAAAACTTATCAGTTTTTGCAGTTATATGTAAGTGTCAAACATTGAATAGTGTTGGTATAGTTCATAAATAAACTACAAAAAAAGCAAGTTATAATAAATCATACGTTACGCTTTGTGTAGAAAGGTTAAGCACACTTTTACCCTGTCGATAATTTAAAGTACGATAATATTTGTGCACTAAATTGATTGATAACAAACGTTAATTATGCGTTCTCTGGTTTATTGTAATGCAAATCATAACATATTACGTACAATGATTCATTAATTCTGGAGCCCGTATATTGAATTCCTTAACACAGTTTGATTTCCGATTTCCCATTGGAGATATGAATAATGTGTTCATTATATAATAAATAAATTTTCAATAAAGATTTTAGGTGATGTCAACAATTTTTCAGTAGGGATAAATAAGTAAATTTTGTTTTTTTAGTATAGTTTTCGACCTTACAGTTTTTTGAGAAGGTTTTTAATATACACACATACACTCTCTGACAATCTCATACACTTGATCACTGCATTTACCGAATTGTTTAAAAGCGGCCACAGTGACATTAAGTATTTTATTTATCGCCTTAGAAGTAAAACGAAATAACTGTTATTTATTAACCCAAGTATCAGTTTTACAGCAATAGTTTATAACGGCCAAGTATCTATGTGCCGCGAATTACTTTCTGTAAATTACGAGTACAGAAGTTTCTGATTTATTACTACGTTTGTTTTGTTTCCTACTGTATGTGTATTGTTTTAAAACGTTTTGTACGAGTTTTGCTTTTCAGTTTTTGTTTCCGTTTATCCAGAGTAATCTGTAAAGTTATCTATACATCAATAAACAGAAAGACCTTCTAAATAACCGTATTTGGTCCATTATACCAATTTAACTTTGAATTGCCTCAAAATATACGAACTATCTCTTTTATTTAAGTTACTATATGATTTTGCAATGTAATTATGAGAATAAAATTTATAATAAGTATTAAACTGTTGTTTTTTTTACAGTTTTGTGTTACAGCAGTCTAGTTTATGTTAGAGTGATCAAAAGCGAACTCATGTTTTAAAGTTTAAAAAATAATTTAAAATTTTGCAGCGGAGTTTGCCACTTTTCACTGTAATGTCAATACGGTTGTTTCCAAGTCAACTAGTTCTAGTATTGATCATTAAGCTGACAGCAATATTGCATTGAACTTGGGTTAAATTACCCAACAGATACACGAATTCCGTTTAGCACATATACAGGCGCCTGTTAAGTCCGTAATTAAAACAACATTAATATATTCTGCACATTATGGAATACAGCTTGCAAACCGTCAATAGACAATTGATTCAGAGTTGCAGCTCTATTTATACTTGTTAAGTTCTTACTTCTTCAGTGCTATCACCATTCTAATAATAATAATTGAAATAATAATGGAGCTAAATACCGTAGATTTACAGAGAAAGTTGATGGGGAATACCAATACGGACGAGAATCACTCGAGTGAAAGCTTTAATAATGATCTGTATTTTGTATTGAATAGTCGGTTATGATATAGGAATAAATCATTCGAGCTTTGTCTAAAATTGGAGAGATTATTGGTGCTTGTGAAAGTACAGCTCATGCATTACTAAAATTACCGCATGATTATTAAAATCTTATTATCAATAATTATATGTACTTATATTGTTCCAAATTTTACACATAATACTATTACACAGCATTTTGATTTGAAGCTTTTTACAATTAATTTTATAATTCAACTGATATATTTCTTATTGCTTAGTTTTAATGTAATTTGCGTACCAACTTTGTGTTCGTTCTGTTAAAAAGCTCTTGTTGCTGCAACACATCCTCATTTCGTAATCTGAACAGGTAATGCTGGAACGAAGTTTGAACTTACGCAAAAATAAATTACGACTGTTATTTGCCGCTGCATTTTACGCTTTTTTAATATGTGTTTCCGGACCGAAATAAAGATAAATTCGCTGAATAGACTGAATTTTATGATTTTAGAAAAATTCAGACCTGAATGCTTAGCAACCTGTCGCCGAAATTCTATTTCTCTTTAAATCTTGTTAAACGTGAAGTTTTTTCCGATGTCTTTCTCCCACTCCCGAATGAATGTTTTCACTTACAATAGAGTATTGTCTTCGGTCAATTCATTTTGCAGTCTCTAAGTAGACTACGAATGCGACGAGTCACTCCTGAACTGAAAGATATTCGATAAATGAATTTTTGTTTTGGTTTGCGCGTTTTCGTGTGCCAGTGTATTTTTAGTGTGTTATTACGTTAATCACATGACAGTTGGTGTACAATGACGTCTTTCTGTACATTTATTTGTATTATTACACCTGTCTATTTATCGGTAACGGAAATAATTGGTACCAAGATTCATTTATTTGTGCATCAGTGTTTAAAATTCCAGGGTACAGATACCGGTAACACGCCAACGTAATAACATCCCACACAAACAGCTCGTTTCGGCTTTAAAATACCAACATGTTCCCTAAAGTGTCTTTTTTTAATAATGCTCCTCTGTGTAAATTACTGAACAGGAAACCGTTTAATCAATGCCTTACAATTTACAATTTTAATGAATCTTTCGCAGCTACAATTCTTGCTTTATCTTCATTTAAAAAGTTAGTTCTGCTACCTTACTGAGTTAATATTTGGGTATATATGTTTGTAATGCTTCAGACATTTTATATCCAAATTTAAATGAAAGAAAAAGATTTATTTACGTAACGCCGATTATTTTCTCAGTGTTCTAAAAAGTCAGAAAGTGCGTGGTAATGTAGCCGTGTTAATTACGCTTTGAGTAAGCTACAGTTCGTCAGCAACGTAATTGATTCACTCAACAAATCTTAAATAAATTATTAGTGACATTTTCCATAATTTAAGTGTTATCGACGATTAACCGGAAATGTCGATTTAATCGTTAGTTCAGAATTTATTAAATTAGACGATTAATTATTATTGTTTTTTAAAAAGTTTATCAACAGTTTTAAGTCAAGTCTTGTATTAAGGCCAAATTTAAAGGAAACATACAGTTGGCCGGTCTATGCTTCCACTCAAATCATCCGATGACGTCACGTCGCAAGGTAGAGATGCGCAGCGTCATTCTAGAGACACTTTTAATACTACGTAACAGACTAGAATGCCACTTAACTTTTCTTATTGAACGCTTTGTATAGAAAAGGTAATACAATCTTTTTGTTATACTTTAATTTTTCAGTTCAGATTTACTACTATAAAATGAAAACAAAAGTTTGTCTTTGAAGCAATTAAAATATGGCATTTTTTTATTAAATATTAGGACTAATTACAATTTTTTTACGGGACGACGTCATTAACTTTCTAGAGGCGATGAATAAATAAATTTTAGTTGAATAAAATAAATAATAGACCGTAAAATTTATGTCCAAATTAAAAATAACAATTAAAAATCAAAAATTGTTATTCTAGTAAGTAGAGTTGTTATTACAATCTAGCGACATAACCAACTATTTTGTAGTGAATTGTTTCCATCGTTAAATAAAATACAGTTTTTCTGTACTTGGTGATACAGAAATTGTTGGTTACTGCTTATTAGAGTTCGTTCCTTAAAAACGATATTGTTTATAGATTCATTGTTATGATCTGCTAAAATCGAATACTTATAATTCGTTCTTTCGAGATTTATGATTGCAATATCCACCTGTTGGCAGAAACCGACGTTAGTCGAATAAAACGCACTCCCACGAAAATTGGCCCATAGAGACATGTCACAAATATTTGAAAAAAGCGGATAAAGAAATCAAGAGAGTTCGATGGTGTATTGTTATACATGATCGATGTAGCATTTTCAGCAGAATGTACAATATTTGTAATAAAAGTCGTATTAAAGATAAACGCAACTTACCCACTACATGTATACACCTTGTTTTCTCCTTTAAAATAACAACGAAAAGTAATTGTTGCGTTAAAAACGGGGTAATAATGAATTACTTTCCAAGCATAAGCTAAGGAGTGTTGTAATAGGTTCCACATGGCGAACGAGCGCTTTCAAGTTTTCTAGACGTTTCAGGACTTCAAGAGAATGAACAAATGGGCCTTTCGTCTGTGTCAATTTTTATTAGACAGATAATCTTTGAAACAACTTTCTGCCAAATTTTATACATATATGTTATTAAATATCTTATAAATTAATGACATCAGAATTTGGCATAGGAAATTCTATTTAAATTTTATAACATAACGTATTCCTCTGCTTGTGGATAATGAATCTGCCTAAGAATTAACAAAATATATACATAGGGGTTATCGTACAATAAATAGAGAGAACGAAGTTTCGTCTAAATAACCTACGACTAATTTTTTGAAGCGCCATATTGAGGATTTCCCGCCTTTGAAAAGTTGTCGGAGGACATCAAATTGGTACAAAGAGTGTCTTACCTGTGAATGAAAATGTAATGCATTAGAACGTATAACAAGTTCCAACATATTTTCCTCCACATGGATTACAGATTCTGTTCATTGCAGATCCGTTTATTACATTTTTTGTGAAACTGTTTTGAACTGTGTTCTCAAATCGTAGTTCTGATATGAAAGTAAATAAAATTATACGATGACGTTTAATTAAATCCGAATCTGATAAACATTTGTAGATACACAAACTTCACAGTTTTCTTCTATTGTTGTAAATTAATTAAGTTCTTCTAATTAGTAGTACGAGTTTAAAAATTACGAACGTCAGTTCATGAAGTAAGTTATAATTAATAAATAGCACGCAGATCGTTTATAGATAATTTTCGCTGGCCGCGAATACTGTTTTTAAATCGAGTTGGGGTGTTGTTAATTAAATCCGTATTTCCAAACTTAATTTGTCCTGGTAAGAATCGATACTGAATTGCCGTAACATTTATCTTCCCATTTTGATCTCGCCTTGTGACCCATTGAAATAAATGTCGCCGGCATAAGGCTGTGTAAGAAGCAAACCGTCTGTATCGTCGTAAAAGCAACGTCTATGTGGACGTGCCCTAATCTATGTCCCGTACGTATCTTTCTTGTCAATTACTTTGGCAACATCCAGCTATGGCTGTTGTTTGTCTTCGGTTAGTTCCAAACAGACGTTACAAATTTCACGTCAAAAGTAGTTTGCTTTTTGTGGCTTGTAGCAGGGTAAAAAATTTACTGGATTCATTTATGGGTTATGGTCCGTTGAAGATTTCCGAGTTTCGCTAGATTGCACACTTTCTGGCTTGTCACTGTATTGAATCATTAAATGTCGGAAAAGTGCAAATGTTTGTTTTATTGGTTACACTAAAAGTTAGTCTCTTGGGAAATAACGTCGATGGTGTTATAATACGAGAAACGGCAGAGTTCGTTTGTTATGGAGTAGTGCTGTTCGAAATCAGGTGATTATGAGTTCATTAGAAGTGGAGGTGGAGGCATGATTATCATTATAATAATGGGGTTAGTTCGAGCGAGGGTATTGAGGATATTATCTTGTTGAAATATGGTAGGTAATTTTCGTATATACATAAGAAATTGCCAGATACCAATTTCCGTTGCGAGCTTTCTTCATCAACCATTGACGAATCATATTAGCTCACGCAGCTTTAGTGTTTACTGTATAGCGTAAATAATGTGGCATTATGACAATGTTTCGTAGTTACACAACCACATTTCTTACGGAAATACGGCAAATATCGGAGCTTTATTGTTATTTCAGACCATGGGAGGTATATTGCAGATTTTCGTTTAAGCTGTGTTACATCTATTACGTAATTTATCAGTGACATGTAGTAGATAAAATACACATTTTTTAAGCCGCATTAAAAACAATAAAATCTTTCATCGTCATTAATTACTCTTATTTGCGTCATAAAATGCAATTTTAGATGATTAGATTTAGATTTTTAAATTTATTTGGCCACCGTCTGAAAAATGTCGATGACGTCACCCTAACAAATTATTAAATTAACTGCATTGAAATCTGCGGTGTTGATCTTGCTATTCGTGTTCTTTTATTTTTTTAGAATTGCATAACAGAACGTCAATAAAGCGCGATTTCGAATGCATGAGGTGTGGTGATTTTTAGTTTTGTAAATTTAGTGTGCAACGTTAATCTGAATTTCGGCGAGTTTTTAGTGCGAAAGTGCTATATTGTATTGCAAATTTCACTTAACGGGGTCATGAAAAGTACTGAATGAAATGTCAAACCGTCGAAAAAACAGAAAGTAATTCGAGTTTATTGCACGTCAAACGCACCAAATCCATTCCGAATAAGGATTTTTTTGCGTGCTGTAAACGAAATTCATTTGCTATTCGTTTCTTTTCGAGAAATTATAGTGAAATGACACTATTGGAATTTTTTATAAATCATGTGTTGTTGTTCCATATAAATTTGTGCATCCAAAATTTCATAAATTAATGTCGTACGTGGTATGTTATGTTTACAAATTGTTTCGAAATTTTACGAAAAATTTTCGTTCACAAAATTAAAATTCTGCGGTTGCGACCTAGAATAAAATATTTGACCTAATTTGTTATTTTCATTTATTGATTAGCGATGGCGTGTTTTATGAAATTTATTCCGGAACAATGTAAAACGTAATTGTTTTTTGTATGGGTTATTACATTAATCTAGTAATAGTAACACAAACGTTATAACGTACGTTTACATTTTTCTATGTGTTTTGGAGATATAGATAATGATAACTATAATTTGGTATGTTGTTTTAGCTGGAACATTTTTCCCATGACATGTTAACTACACGTTATATTAACTTTTATTTTTCATGGAGAATTTGCATGGCTGATTTCCGTAATTTAGTAAAAGAGAGGTATTTGTCTCAGCAAATACCGTTAATTAGCGCATTTAAACATATAACGAGTGATTAAAAAGCTTCCTGATTAGAGTGAGTCGTGGACATGTTCCATGTCTTTGGTTTAAACGGCAAATGTCTGTAAATGAGGTTATATATACTACATTTTCTCTTTTGATTTTGGCAGAATTGTTTGACGTTTGCAGTTTTAATTAAACTCGATTCTGAAAACATTTTAATCACCCGTTACGTACATAATAAATATTGCTGGAATTAAATTTTGCGTCACTACTCTTTTTTTATCAATTCATTGTTGAATTTGAAGCTCCCCAGATTAAAGTCTGTAAGGTCTAAAGTAAAATATGTTTTTAAGATTATCACGCTAAACATTGACGTCACGTGACCATAAAACGTGGGACAGCGCTTAATATTGTTTCGACCCAAACGGGAAATTAAAAATGAATTTGTTATTTCATATTAAACAAACAGTTATTTTTGTTTTTGTGTTATCATTTGTGACGGTTTCGTTAGCAAGTGTTTTACAATTAAAATGTCGTTTTTAATTATTATTGTTTGTTTAAAACTTGTTCTAATAATGTATGTATTTCAATCATGATTGTTGAAAAATGGGGCTAGGGGACTGACAAAGTCTGTAGACACTGTGGTAAATAACTTTTTAAGGGAATATCCCTGTCTATATCACACCAGTCTCCAATTATTAACAAATAGGGAGGTTAAACAGTGTTCAGGATTGTTTTCCAACGCAGCGCAGTAAATATAAATCAACAGTAAATTTAGTTTTTCTGGAGCTGTGTCTGTGTTTATTCATCATTACACCATTTTATGGAAACTTTAAAATAACAAGAATAATGAAACACGGGTACGTAGTGGATAATTTTAGCTTTATCTTGGCAGCGCGGTGATCAAAGAGGTTACAAATAAATTTGTATTTGGAAGTTAGAAATATCTTACCCTGCTATTTACAGACATCCCTTTGACCTATTTTAGTTGCGTTTCGCACAGTTACGTTGGTTTTATTTTAAAACATTATCACATTTCCTGCATATGCAAAAACGGCTTCCCCGATCAGGTGTACGCAGATGTTTCATTATTTTAGGTTTCATTTTATAATTAGAAATTTAATACTGAAGGGTTGCCATACGTAGCTTAGTACGCATGAACGGGTCTACAATATTACATGTTAATCGTTTTGACATTTTAATCCTGCATTCGTTCAAGCGATTTTACCAGGCAGTTCTGTGAAAAAGAACGAGGGAAGGAATATGCCGTGTTCTGTATTATTTGGTTTTTATGTATCGATCGATTTTATAATAAAATAATTGCGTTCAGTTATGCGTAAAAAATGTCTTTTTTAATTAAGTTGTATTTTCAATATTAAAAATTAATAAAAAAGCATTTTTGGAAATATTAAAGAAATCACTGATATTAATGTTATTGAAATGTTTTATATACGAAGACTATTAGTTACAAGTTCTAAATTCTCTCTGAAACAGTCAACAAAAAATTTGTCTTTCTTGCTAGGAAAAAGATCTTTATGTAAGTTCTGAATGTTAACTGCGTAAATACTTATATAACATCAATATAATCTCAAAAGAGGCGTAGGTTTAACCTTTGAGTTGTAACAAAAGTCTTTTATGTAATACTAATAAAGCACAGTTGTATTTCATCGCTGCGGTTCGCCCTGATTTTATGATCATACGAAACTTTTAAACAAAATGGGATTGTTTTGTGGTTAGATAGAGTTCTGTTCCAAGTTGTTCCATTTGTATATCTACTTGTGTGGGTTGTTATTAAAAGAAGCTTTTTAGTGTAATAACGATTGCGGTCGTGTAATTCTTTTATATTTATAATGTGTAATTTTCATCTAACCATGATTTCCTGCTTAATTAAAAACTAGAGTAGTAATGTTGAAATGTAAAGTTTCATTTATACATGTAAAAGCTGCGTAAGTGTCTAGGATATCAAAAACATTTATTCACCCATTAAATTTTAAATGTGAAAATGTGCGACGATATTTGTGAACAATTACACCACGTCACCTATATTTTGCAAATTTGATGCTTCATTAAAATTTATTGGAAATGGTTTAACGGGTGCGATTCATAAATATAGAATACATCATATCATCTTATGAAAAAAAAACACAAAGCTCCAGAAGACGTTTTCATCTAAGACGGACATCATCTACGTGTAGAAAATCAGTTTGCAACTTTTTAACTATAAGTATTCATACTTTCAAAATGGTAGAGCACTTTTCAATAAAAAAAATCTGTAAATGCGTTTCGTCACAACTGTAAAGTGTAAAAAATTCGTTCGATTCTGTTTTTAAGATTGCACAAATTTTGTAAGGGTTCACGACGACTGGATAAAGCTTGAACACTTTTATGGATAATACCACTTCCCAATGCTGCATAATAGTGACTTTTAACAGATCGATGAATCCACCTTTTACATGTTTTCAGTTCATAAAGTGAAACATTTCTTAAAATAATCATTGTTGAAACCTAATGGATCTAAAAAAGCATCTCACTGCAATATGCCAAACAGGCAACATTTTTAACGTTATTAAGTTTGGTAGCTATTATTTCAACTATAATTTTGAAAAATATTATTTTGTAAGCTGTTTAAAAAAATACCATACATAACAACGTGAATGTGGAAATCATGGCAGGGGGCATAAAACTTAAAAAACGCCCATGGCCATTATGGCCCATCTAATATATATATCTTCTTCAAGGTATAAAAAATTTAAATTTGGAATTAAATATGCACACTTCACACAAATTGGTGTTTTTGTTTTTGTATTTCATTTTTCAAAATATCTATGTTTCGTTGCAAATTCTGTTCTAACTCTACTTTCATTCCCAAGGCGCCAGTAAGCAATAATTCACTTCTACATCGTTCATTTTCCATTTTCTAATCTTTGTAGTCGGTTTTTAGTAAAACTAATTTTTAATCTTCGAACGAGCGGTTTTATTAAAATTCTGTTTAGATACCGTCGTGTCCCGTACTGCTTCCTCCTCACTGCTGCCATCTAGTTGTAGCGCCAAATTTGAAATTTTAAATGTAGGTGACCACATCTTAAACATTCTCATTTTTCTCTGTCAGCATTCTGAAGAGAAATGGACTTAACACGCACCCCTGTGTTAAAACTCGATGACTTTCAAGTGACTCGAACTCTTCGGGTTTTATTCTCTATCAAGTACATTAATATAGATTTTTACGTCTCTTCTCTTCAAAGTTTTCCATGCTTCCTCTCTCTGATTTCATCAAAGACCTTTTCCATACCTCTGGGTTTTCGTGTGCACTATTCACTTACTTGTTTGAGCGCAAATATTGGATTTTGAGTTCTTCCTTTTTCCTGAGTCTATGTACATATATTGTATCTGATACTGATCTGTCAAACTGCCCTGTTTTGTGCAACTCGGCTCGTAGTACCAGTATTTTCTGTGATCCGGTTGATACGACCATGTATGATTTTGATGATTACCGAATTGTACTTTAATATTGCTCGAAGGACCTTTGTTTTGTTGTGTTTGAAATAATAGACAGCGTGCAGCTTCGATGTTTAATAGAGGACGGTTACAGAAGTACTGGTATGTACTACGAGCCGAGTTGCACAAAACATTGGTCCTTCGAGCCGGATTGCACAAAACATGCCCTCTAATTTTTTGTTCCATCATTCTTCCTAAATTTTTAGTGTTAGCATAGGACAATCTTTTGTGTCCACTTTTGATGATGTATTTTCTCCACTTTTTTCTGTAAATTAGTAATTTCTGGAGTTATATCGTCTTCTCCCGGTCTTTCCTAATTTTAATTAAAGATTATCATTCTTGAATGCTCGCTTTGTAATTACTTCTGTATCATGTTCTTCGTGTTCATCCTTTCATTGTTGTTTTGTTTCATCTTCTTTGACTTCGCTAGTTTTAATCACCCAATTGAAGTGTTTTTTTCGATCATTTCATTATTTCGTGTTCACGGTCTTTGCCTTTTATATTTTTATTTCCTGAGCGTAGGCTAAAGAGGTATAATAATCCGGTCTATCGGGCGACTTGTCACTTTAATATTTTCGCGATGTTTTATATTCCTACTATATAAAAAAAGTGGTCTCCTGTTTCAGTCTGTCTGTTTGTCTGTCTGTCTGTCTGTCTGTCTGTCGTCTGTGTCCATTTTTATTAGACAAATATTCTCCGAAACGACCCGAGCGATCGTTGTCAAATTTTGTACGTATATTAGGCATATCGTATAGATGGTAATACATATACTAACAAAAATTTTGTTAATCCTTCCCACCAATATTTTGTTGACGTGACTTCAAAGGATTCTACTTTAAACTGATTTACGTGCTATACAATAAGATAACTCTTACACTTGTGGTGCACGAATTCCTTTTGACTTTTTTCCCTAAACGTCAAAATTTTGACAAAGAAATTGACAAAATATAGTAACTGTTTACCACTAATATAGGATATAAGTCCCCATAGGGCAGTGGTTGTGGGTTTGCGGTTGTACGATTAATGCCAAACTCTTGCACTGGTGATACCGTGCAACTAGTATTGTCTAAGTTGAAGACGTCATCCAAAATTTGTTATAGAAAAATTCAGTTGAAACATACGCATAGCATGATCCTTTGTTTTAACACAGTTAAAGACAGCCGCTGATGCTTAGTATCTGAAGGTGCTAAGCGTCGCGTTAGGAAGTATCAACATAAACACTCGAACTTAAGCGAGGCATTTTTTCCCGTTCTGCTTTATATATACTTACATGGTCTGCACTCGTGCGGATCGCGTTCCCTTGGAATTTGCGCCTCCACTGCTCAGGTGCTGTGGGGGTTATTTATGCCACTGATTTTTACTTTATAGAGGTTATCACAAAAAAAAAAAAAAAAAACTAAAGATCAAATTGCATAATTTTTCAAAGAAGCGGAATTTATTGTTGGAGTGTACTTGTGTGTAAAGTATTGTTTGACTATGCCTAAATCTTTCGGTTATTTTGCTTCAAAATACCCTCCAGGAATTAAAGCTTGTCTAATGACCTTGGCTTCTTGTCTGGGTTCTTCATATGTTACGTTGAATGGGTGATTGAAATCGGCGTGAGTGAAACTCAACAATTTATTTCTTAGTAACTCAAATTTGCACACCGATTATGTACGAAATCATTCGGCGCAATTTGACTGAATTCATTTACTGGACTCGCCGACTGAATTGGCTGAATAATAATCGTCCCCGAAGGTGGCCTCTATTAAAGCCATATTTCCCTTCTTGAAGTTCCGCAGTCGAAGTCTTTTTGGATTGCCGATCGCGTTTTCTGCTTCTAGGCTTTTCTCCGACCGCCGTCACCGACAATGAGTCATTATCGCCGTACCTACTAGAACCCATAGGCGTTGTACCGCGGGGCGGCGTATGGGTTTCTTTTGTAACAATATGTTTTTCGTGTTTAGTCTCCACGTTTTCTTTGTTCTCGTTACTCTATACCCGGTATATTATCTTTTTTATACTATCGTGTTCTCTTTATTTCTTTGTTTGTGATTAAAAATAGAATTATGTGAAAAAAAATGGTCCAAAGAGTTTAGACAAAATTTCCCTCGCTCTCAGAACCGTTACTCCATGTATGTATGTATGTTAAAATATGATTTTTTGTATTTTTAGGAGCTTCTTCTGGAGTTTATTTTTCTTAATTCATGAATGTATCATCTATTAATCACCCATACTCCCATTCGAACGCATTATGTTATAGAAATACATCTCTTGTATTTCTAGTGAGTTTGCCCTTTGGAAAATGTTCCAATCAACCTTTCAGCAAGAACACGTATGTCAATACCGACACGTGCAATGTAATACTAATAATAAAAAATGGGGTGCACAGTTCTTGATTTAGTCAATAAAAGTTGGAAACGCCGCCGGGGATACAACCGCGGGTCGGCGAAGCAGAGTGCCCCTCGACAGGGCTATGAATTAGATTTACGCAGCTACATATTATGTGATTATAGAAGAAGAAACTTTAAATAATACAGCTGCAAATAATAAACAAAAACAGATGGATTCATAAAGTACAGGAATATATTATTTTAGAAAATTGAAATGGGGTTTTACTAAGCAAAAATTTAGGGTGACGTCATTACAGTGTGTGTGGGAATGATACGAGAAATTAGGTTAGTGTTTTGCGATATTCCGAATATGTACTTACAAAATTTGACAGCAATCTGTCCTGTAGTTTTGGAAATTATTTGTGTTATAAAAATTGATAGGTCTTGTTTCGTACTCTCGGGGTCATGAAACGTCCAGAAATCATGAAAATAGCTGTTCGTCAGAATCCTATTTCAATATTTCCTTAGCTTATGCTCAGGAAGTGAAAAAAAATATAAATGAATAAAAGCGACCGTGAAATGTTCTGGTAATGGTAACCATAAACTGGAAAGCGTTTGCTGACATATTGATTTATTATTATTTGTTAATCTTAATGCAATATCCAGAAACTTGGATCAATACCATGTCTTGTAACGTGTAACTAACATAATGTTAAAACATTACCAAGTGCCAAAAAAATCCATTTTCCATGTTCTACTTTATTGTGATATGTTCAAAGGGCTTATTCTTAGTGTGGGTGATGTTTAATTTACGTGATGGAACAAGTTGTGTACTAAAATTTTACTTTAAATACATAATATAAATGGCAGCACTACATTCCGCAACAATCCGCAATAATGTCGTCAGCGCTCATAAATATAAAAATTGTTGGACACAAATTGTTCAAAATGAAGTCTACGACTTGAGCGCTCCGCCCTCTAAAAACCAAGATGTGCGTGCCGGAGAGAGTGTGGTAGATTTGAGGCAAATAATAGACCTTGTAGAATGACAAATTCATGATGGTAACCGAGCACATTCTGTAGTACTTAGTGGTGACAGATCACCTTATGCGTCTAACAGGGCTTCTACATAACCGCGTAGCCGCACATAGATCTGTCAAGCGTCTCTGTGGTATTCCACCCGACGTCCCTCTGCAGACGTCGAGTCGCCCGGGAGGTATTTATTTCATCCCTCTGTTTACTTTGGGCGCATGCTAAAGTCATCAACGCACAGGCGATGAACGAAAACACTTCCCACGTGTAAACTTATGATTAAGTTGTAAAATTCAGCCAAGAAGTAAACATGATTCCGGAGCTCTGCCGCCCGTCGCGGTTTATCGCGACAGGACCGTATTTACCGATTGGGTCATAAAGAGCTGGGATGGTGTAGGTACTCGGGGCGGATCCGAGGCATCTTGAATGAACGTTATTACAACATTCTTTACGAGAAATAATACTTGTAGAATTCTTTCATTTAAAAAGTTCGGGGTCCGCTGTCTTCATCGTGTAGTTTATCAAACATTTAATTTTAGATTCAGGCTGAAATGGGAAATTCTTGTCTAGGTATAATATTTATTCATTGTTTCGGTAATAACTTTCTGCAACGACTGAAAATGTTGCGAAAACGAGACGTTCAATACTCCCATCGAACATTTTCCGTACCAATGATGAAAACAATACCTTGATCGTTCAGTGTTAATTTGAGGACATTTTTTATTGACTTCATTTTATTCAAATTGGTGTTGTTTTGAGTGAGTGTTTTACGCTTTTCTATGTGTGGTTTTGGACCCCAAATATCGTTGTAGATGCATCAATATAATGTATAGGTATGTATGTCTGAATAACCAAATAGATCATCAGGACGAATCGTAAAGTACACAGCCAACTGGAATGAACAAACAGTAATCGTCTGTTTGTGTGATATGGTGTATATTTATATCATAACTGGGCACATCAGAATGAATGAATGTTCTCCAGTATTGTAGAAAAATGGATGTTTTGTAAATGTGGCATAAAGTAACATTTTACAATGTGGAAACACAATAAGTTATTATTAGTACTACTATTATTCATAAATCAAAGGAAATGACACTTCCTGCAATAGAGTCTACAATTTGTACAGTATTTAGCTCATTCAATCTGGACAAAGAGTGATAAATTTAGGTTAGAGAGAAACAATAATTTGTTGTTGATTGAAATCGTAACATCTGTAATTATGAATGTTGGAGTTATTTGTAGTTACATCAGTAAATGCGTTGGCCTTAAAACTAAGTTTGCGAAATCTACAAGTCTAAACAAGAAAAATTCTCCAAAGGAAATTTGAGTCACCATACATTTTCACAAAGAATTTAAAAAGACGCTAACTGTCGTAATGAATCAACCCGTCAAATCAACTTTATTGGTGTGACAGGTATGAATGCTGATTCCACGTTGAGATATTCTCTAAATATCAAACAGTGTATTAGAAAACTGGTGGAAGATTTTTTCGACATAATTCTCCTCGCCTCTGAAGTACAATACAACTTATCCAACTTTTTCGAAGATTTATAAAATTATAAGTTAGAATAAAGATATGTGTGTAGGAAAGTAACGCTGCAAACAGGTAGCGTAGAGATTTTCTTAATACAAAAAAATCGAAGTATAGTTCAACTGATTCAACTTTTCGAAAAATTATAAAAGTAAAATAACTCTTATAATTTAAAATAGAGATACGTCTAGATTGCAAATGAATTAGTAATAGTGTAAGGAAAAAAATTAATATATCAGAGATCGAACGCCGGACCCTCCAGATGTGATTGCCACTAAGCCGTAGCCACTGTTTATGGTAGGTATTATGTTCTTAAATAACAGCATTGGAACGAGAAATCTCGTATAATAAAGATCATAACAATAAGACGCAAAATCAAGGCAAATTCATCAACCACAAATACAGGAGTTTGTTATTTCATAAAATTTATACGACATATTCAGTAGAATCACTGAAAATGCATACTAATAAAATTTTATGACACAATCAGGATTATTTGGTTAACAATGCCGAGCCGGATTTTGGCATTAAGATCCTTATGAACTTATAAACGGCGCCACGTGCCTATAGAATTCCCGTGAAAGGGCGGATTCTGTTCCAGACTTGCATTCAGTTAAAATATTTAACAACAGACAGAATGACTAATTTTATCAAATATAATTTAATAAAGTCGTCTGATTTTTTTCAACAAAATTTGTTGCACAAATTACCGAGTAGTTATTGCTACAAAAATCCTGCGAGGTTTTATTGGTTACAAATACAGCGTGTGCTGCTTATTAGTATATATTTTCAGTGATCGTACTATACTAAGCAAAATGTTGAGATGACGTCACCAAATTATTGCTGAAGATGATTACACAAACTTTGTGTTGATACATACAAAACTTGACAACAATTGATGCGGTAGTTTCGGAGATTATGTGCCTAATAATAATTGGCACAGACGATAGGCAGACAAACAGACAGACAGATGGAAACGGGAGACCACTTTTTCCTATCCTTGGCGTCATGAAACGCCGAGAAAATATGACATAACTCGTCGCCCGATGAACTATGTTACAATACTTCCTTCGTTTACGCTCTGGAAGTAAAAATATATTTTATATTTTAGGTATAAGATCCATTTTTATCACACGAGTTCAAGTTTGTCAAACGACCCGCCTGTGGCGAGTTTTTACAAAGAACCTTATATTATATTTTTTTATAATATTTTTTCTGCCGAGGAAATTCAACGTCTTTATTTAAAAAAAAATCATCAAAATTCTAGAAATTTATTTCTATCGTTCCTTTTGCTTCTCGATTATAAGCCAGTGAATCATTTTAATAAGGCATATTTTGACCAAAGGCCAATTTCATTTTTTTTAATCCTTTCATAGCGTCTGGAGTATAATCCCATTTCCATCTGTTTGTCATTTTTGTGTCGTGTGACATTTATTGACGGTTTTAATGACAAGTAATTTCTGAAACAACCGGGCAAATTATGGTGAAATTTGAGAGACATTTTAAAAATGTGTAAATGGTAAAATACTGACTGAAATTTGTCTGTTTTTCCCCTATAAAATTGTAATGAAGTCATCTTAAAATTTTGCTGAATAAATTTGCTCCTCTGTTAATAAATCTAAATCTTGTATCGCTAATCAGGTTTTTGTTTATTTGATAACATCGTCTCAAAATCTGGCAAAGTCAATTTTATTTGAAACATCCACAAAATCATTCTTGTCTACATATGTAGTTGAATCATATACTTTTATTTTTAGAACAGTATTTACGAAAAATTAATGAATAAAGCAAGTAATTAATTTTATAAATTAAAAAAAACGCTTTATTTCATTTTCTTGAATTTCCAAAAAATTTTTTTTCGTCTAGGGTGAAAATTCTACACGGATTCACACACCACAAGTGCAGGAGTATCTTATTTTATAGAATTTAAAAACACCTTTTATTATAAATTTTGGAGATGACGGCATCCCATTGGTCGTGGTGATGATTAATCATATTTTACTTACATGGTATTCTTAATATACATACATAAAATTTGACAACAATCGGTTCAGGATTTTCGGAGATTACTTGTCTAATAAAAATGGATACAGACAGCAGACAGACAGACAGACAGACAGACAGACAGATAGACAGACCGACGGACCGACGGACAGACGGACAGACGGACGGAAACGGGAGACCACTTTTTTCGTACAATCAAATTTAATAATTTACTTACCTAAGAAACGGGAATTCTTCTATCTAAAGATTTTTTTTAAGTTTTACATAAAAGTAATTACCTCATGATGAATATAATTTCTTATAATTTCTTCGTAAATTCAACTACACTGTGGTTATGAACTAGATATTAAAATATTTTTTCACGTTGCTCAGCTATTTTGTATTGTATTCCTACAACACTGTTTTTTCATCGACCTCTTTATTCTTAGCTTGCTCCCCTAAAATGCCAGACTAGGACAATTGCAACACAGTTCATTATTTTCCAACGCAAAACACGAACTGTGCTTAATTCAGTCGTTAAATGCGTTGCTGAAACGTAAACCGTGTTGCTGTAGGATCAGCTACAATTCCGGGTAAATTTCAATGGGTCTTTTTTGATCACAAATTGCTGTAACATTAGCTAAATCTAAAAATCCTCTTAGATTCAAATTGCTTCCCAAAATTTCCTTCCCCCATAAAATATCTTTTCAACACGTGCTAGCGATTGACAGAAAATTTAAAAAGTTGTCTCTAGAATTTTGTGCACAACACATCATGTATATTATATGTTGTGTAGTCCTATGCATAAATATGTTTTAGTGTTTGTAATTAAAATCTCCAAGTCGAAAATTTTGCACTAATTTTTATCCATATGTCCTCTCCACATTAAATTTGTTATTTTGTCAATCTAAGATATCGATAAGTAAAACTTATCGTCAAACTTTTCAACTTTTACCAGGGCCTAATCGAGGCATATGGCTGGTAATTTTGTTCTTATACTCAAGTGTTGAGCTTTCAGATTAGCTTTAGATTTCCCTGCTACTAATGCATGCGGTTAGCTCAAATTAAGAGAAGATCTAATAACTGGTAAAATAATCGAAAAATTAAAATTCATGGCGCGTTCGGTTAGTTTGACATTAATTTCAACCATGGTTTATTGTGTTTGGAGAAAAATAAACAAATAATTATAATTAAAAATTCACAAAATTGCATTTCAGTTCAGCTCTGTGGATTTTCAATTTTGTGAAGTTCTCCTTTTAAAATTGCTATAATTTCGTACAGCTGTGTGTGTATGTACATCGCCGGAAATTGCTAACGACAAAAGTAGCTATCGACACTTGCAAATCGACCAGCGTATCAGAGCTTAATGAACTGACACGCAAAGAAAGCCGTTTTTAATCAAATGTACCAGAATAGTTGCTACGGCTGCAGTGTTGGAGAACCATTATGAGAACCGAACTTACGAGAGTTCATATTCACACTGCACTAATAAAATTTGTTGTTGATATGATTGGAAATCAACAAATGTCAAAAAATGCAGTAATATTATGCCGAAAAGTTAAATTTTATCATAAAAAGCTCCATGACGAAAAGTGTTTATTTTGGTAACGTTATAAAATTTAATTATCGTGGCGTTTCTGGTTAAAGTACAGCAACACAGTATGCTGTTGTTGAAAACTGATGCTCAGTTCGCTTTAGATGGGGGTTTTGTTACGTAATACGATGTAAATTTCTTTACACTCGGGAGGTCATAAGACATAAGTGAAGAAAGCGAAATGAAACAGTGCTTGTGTTATAACTAACGTTCTCGTGATGATACCATACGTTAATAATTGTGCGTTAAAAGTCGGTAATTTGAGTGATTTTCTTGTGCGTATTTAATTTAATGAACTCTTGCGAATTTACAGCGACTCTCCAAAAGTTTGAAGTACGCTCCTGTCGGCGAAGGAAACGAATAACGAAATCTGTCTCAAAGTAATTAATTTTCGCTACTGCGAACTAATATTTGTTTACTGGAATCTGTCGGAATCACCGAATTTTATAAATAAATAACCAGTTTAACCCGCGTGATTATGCTTTCCCTCGAGGAATATGTAAATAATCATGCTTTCTCCTGTTTACAAGGACCATTAATTTATAGGGACAGAGAAAATTAATTTAAATTGTCTCCGATCTGAAACAAAAGCGATAATTTTCCCTCAAACTTTCGTTTGTGAATGCGAAATAAAATTATCTCTGCAATAAATTAGGAGATGGTCGGGAAAATTATCACCGCCACCGAAGCCGAGCGTAACTATTCTAAATTCCGTAACAACGTCTGAATTTTGCAATTAGATATTACAATAAATTCGAATATAATTTGATCAAAACCTGAAGATGGTATAACGGCAAAACAGAGCGCCTCCGAATTAATCACGACACAATACGCAGAATTTCCCTTACTACGTTCACAATTAACAGAGCAAAGCAATGCATCTCTTGGATTTATTAGCCGCTGCGAGCAAAATTGAATAAAGAGAGTTGGATAATTAGTGACTTCTGTGTGGGAGAAGGACCTTTCGGAATGTATAATTAGAACATGGCCTATAAATTATGTAAAGGAACAGAGGAATTACAATCGGTACATGTACAGAGCTCTGTCAGTCACGGAGAAAAGGAGCTTATACTTGAAGGAGACAAGTTGTTGCGAGAAATTATTCGCTCTTTGGGCGGCTTACAGTTTAATTCGGCTGGCGCGACGTCACTTACATCCAACATGGGTTTTAAATAAATTGAAAGCGATTTAAAACCAGGCCCAGAACTAATTTTGTCCAACTTACAATTGCGACTTCTATTATCGGTATTCAATTACCGATTCTATTATCAATTATTGCTGCTATTGAACCCTTTACGGTGAGGACTCTTGATTAGCGCTTGACCACTATTGATAATAATTTAAACTATCACTATATTTTAAAGACCAATAATGATAATAACTATGATAATACTTTACTACCTCACTGCTAACACAGTATATTTTATTCTCCGAGCGTAAGCTAGGGAGAAATTTATTGTTAATAGGGTCCGTCCTCGACGTTTATAGCTTGTAGGATATGAAACAGTGGGTCTTCCGTTTCCGATTGACCGTAGTGTGTCGTATACTTAGTTGTCGTATTTCTCTGAAATTCCTGCACTGTTGTAGATATGTCATGATGTCATCTCAAAATTTGGGTGTGCTCCATACTAATGGATTTTTTAGAATTATTTTATTATTATTATTATTGATATCAAAGAAAGATTACACGATTACAAGTTCGAAACTTACAAAATTCAAATGTTCCATTTAAAAAACACAAGAAAAATTTGAATTAGTTAGAAATAAATATAAGCGTTGTTTAATTTTTACTTCTCCAGCGTCAGCTAAGGAAGCACAGTAATGGAGTCCATTTGGCGACTTTTTAGCTTCATATTTTCTCCACGTTTCATGAGGCTTGGAGTCCGAAAAAAACGGGCATCATTCTGCGTTGTGTTTTGAAATGGCGGAATGTGTTCTGATGCAAAGTGGTGAACCGCAAAGGTGAAAGAGTGACCTTGAATTAACGACACTAAAATATGGCGGGAATAATTTTACTAATTTCTTTCTTGTTTTTTTTCCAGCTCGTTCTTTTCAAGTGCAAGATTACCAATTTCGATCACATAAACAAACCTTGTTCTTAAAGTTACACAGTACTCTAGTTTGCAGCTTCTTATCTAAGGGAAATGGAAGTCAATCCCCAAATCATTATGGTGGCGTGGTGGTACATTTTTATATTTGGCAGTTGACAAAAAAAAAAGATTTAACTGTCATCGAACTGTTTCTTGGCGCTAACCACAGCTCCGTACAACCAAGGCCGCGGTGCCCCCCCCCCACAAGCGTCCGCTGGCGCCTGAGGCAGCTGCTTCAAGATTTGTTCCGCAACTATACTCCATCCACCACGTGACACACGACACTGGTTACCCCCAGCAAAGTTTCCTTTACGAGCAGGACACCTTCCGCATATCTCCCGTTGGTGGAGCCCGGTATGCGAATAAACAGTCATACGAATAACAGTAAAAATCTGTCAATCTAGACTTGGCCGAATTAATGAAACAAGAGTACAACATGAATTGAATTCCCAACACATAAATACACGTGTTAAATGTGGTCAAAAACACAAAATATCGTTCGATACATACATCGCTTTGAGAGGTACGCCCGAGTTTAAACGTTCCAAAAGTGGAGTCATAGACATAAAACATAACACAAAATCATCATAAAATCTCATTTTCTCGTTCGAATACCCGACGACGTTTATTTCACTGATTATTTCCAAAGCGACTCAATATTTAAAATCTAAATCTTGAATACGGTCAATTACTTTGTTAGAATTCCAAATCTGTTTAATTTAAATAATTCAAGATCCCCTGCGACGTTTCACAATTTAGAATATTATAAAATATTGCATCGAAACATTTTTGGCATAATATTGATGTATTTTTTTTTTTTAATATAAGAAAATAAAATGTATAATTTGTACAAATGTTATGAAATTGAATAACAATTTAAACAATTTTGAATGTACTCCGAGAGATCCACCAGCTACTCAAATTAACGCTTGTCTAAACAATAAATGATGCAATGTGTCGAATTTCTGAACGTCGCGTCTCGTCGCCGCCACAATACGTAAAATCGAATTATTAATTAAAAATCATCGTAAACCTTACTTACATATGGGGGGTACCGATGGTGTCCCTTTAATCTACTGCCAATTTGCCCTTCGGTTGAATTTCACAAATAAAATGAAACGTGTAAGTCTTAAACACATGACTTCCTCACTATGGACTTGCATCCTCATACTCATACTATGTACTACCGATTGAATGAATCCGAATCTACAGTAGGCAATGAAAACTCCCCACCGCTCCTCAAGAAAAAAGGCACTACAAAAAAATGTCATTCGTTTGGCACTAAATTTAACTTGAACCGGGACACTACAGTATTAATATAAACACTTGAAGTTAAGCTTGCTATTACTGCTTACAGGACATTTTTCCCCTTGGTTATCTCAGTATTTACTTTAAGTATATTTTACACTGGCCATACTTTTTTATACCTGTATTAAGAAAAGTTGACTAAAAAGTTGTAAAACAAAATTTAAAGGGTCTACTTTAAAATGCTGATACTGTACATTTTTTAGATACATATAACTATGCTTTATGTTTTATGACCATTGGAATATACAGCGTTCTTTTGGCCATTTTATTATTATTAGACAGCTAATCTCCAGACCGATTGTTCTGAAATTTTATATACGTATATTTAAAGAACAATATGTACGTAGGTGATGAAACGCTAACCAATATTTGTATGATTATCCGTGCCCACCAAGAATTTGATGAAGTAATCTAAAATTTTTGCATAGTAAAATAGCTATTTGTATATACTTCGTATATCTGTGTTTCATGAATTCGCCTTGTTTTTCTTGCTTCTAGTTTTTTTTTTGAAAAAAATTTATTTGTTTAACTCCCCAAAAACGGTATATAACTATACTTTGGACATATACATAAATATAATGAGTTTATACTTGTGCTTTATCAATATACATTCACATTTTTTAGAATTGCGTATACAGTGTGATTGGATCAAGAACGGCTTACCTCATTTTCTCAAAACTTTGGGAATAAGTAAGTCATTATTTTTGACATTAGATTATGCTTGCGGAAACTGATGTATCCTTGTTAAAAATATGATGACGTCACACAAATTTTGAATGAATCTCACTTAAAACACATGTATGACATGCTTCTTTATATATTGTTTAACAGTCGACACATTTCTTTAGTTTAACTTAAAGCGGTTATCACAAAAAATATAAAATTCGCAAAATTAAACTTATATTTAGGGAACGGAATTTGTTTGATTATACTTCATGGGTGACGGAAGTTCTGTTTAAAAAAGTATGGGTCATTTTTTCATAAATACCCTTCATCTGTAGAAATAAATTATTAATTTATCAATCGATCCTTGATTGTAGTGTCCGATATGTTAATAGTCACTTCCGCTTAATACACTCGTAAATATTTTATATCAATAAGTAAACTAAAAGCTTGCGAAGTAATTTAAAAAACCACCAAATAAATTTACACTTCCTGTCAAGGTATAGCCGGTTTATTTTGATAGCGACAAAAAGCCAATATCACAAGACTAAATCAATAGGAATTGGCAACCACGCGCCAAATGTTACCTTACGAAAACAAAGTGTACAATTGTTTAACGCCGCCAAAAATATATAAAAACATAGAACTTTTGTGTATCTCTTTTATATGAAACATCTGTATAGGTGAAAACCTGTATATTAGAATAAGTCAAAAGAATTCTTTCAATAATCTGTAAGGAAGTGAGCTTTTGGCAGACAAGTAAGCGATGAGAAGAAGTGTATAATTATTTAGTTTTTTCCATTTTTAGATATGTAGTTGGTGGCAGGAAATTAAAGCCGAATATTTTCGTCAGCTTTAACTATTAGAGATCCGTTTCTCCGACCAGAGTACCCCAACGCGCGAACAACCACCCTCTTAGAAGGCGCCAATCACGTAGCATGAAAGCGACACTCGTCGGTCTAGGACACGGCACTGAAGTCCATAACAAAATGTATATTGGGACACCTATATACAATTATTATATTATGCAGCTCATAAAACATTGCAGCACAAAATGTAATTATGATGTTAATAAAACAATGTAATATATTTTATCAAACTGGACCTTTATTTAATTACCTAATTATATTTAAACAAACTGACAATAGTTTACAGTTTAATAATTTCAAGAGTACAAATATTTCTTGACGCTGGTGACGGTTCTTTAATAAAAGCTGCAGGGCTGCAGGAGTGTCCTACTTTTAGAAAATATTAATGCCTTTCATTACTTACCTTTGCAGTTGGTAAACAGCACTACGACATCGCTTATTAATATTAGCTTGTCTGTACTTCAGCATCTATGTGGGCTAAAAACTAAGGTCGAACTGACCAGTCATAACCAAGTTTTCTATAAATGTTAGATGTCTACAATATTCGTGATCCAGGAGTTTTTTGATGTTCTAAATAGAAACGGCTTCTCACATATATTATTTAACACACTGTATTAATTTAAAAAAAAGCGCGTGTGTTCATGTTATACACGCAATCACAATCACACAAAACGTGTAGTCTAGGTATTATTTAACGTGTTTCTCCGGTAAAATATAAAGTGATAACTAAAGTGTATTATTAAATTTAACTCAACCGATAAGGTAGTAACTTTGCGAAGACATTATTTAAAGTGATGCAGATACCGACCACTCGGTAGCAATTGAAGTGAAATCATTTGCTTGTAAAGTTCTCGATAGTTAAATAATACTTTATAGCAATTCGAATTTCGATAGCATTTGCTGCTAATCCAAATAATATTTTTAGCGACTAACGTTATCGGCAGTTTAGTTGGCATTAACCATCGAACAGTTCGACAGATTTTAATCCATTGTGCCATTATTGCAACTATAGCTGGTAAAAACTGTCAAATAATTCAACGTTTTCCTTCGATAATGCCCATCATTGCACTGACCTATATAAGGAGCCGCAACTCGGTATGGAAAGAAAAATTGCTGAAAATGTTTCATATCTCATGTCGAGCACGCAATCTCACCAAGTCAAGCTTCAAGTTCGCTGACTGTTTCATAATTTCCTCCTTCTGCTTCCGCACCAACGATCTGTCACTTGACTTCGGCGTTACAAAAATTAAATAAAAACACCGCGTACTGATATGAAAAATTATATTACACTTGCGAAATCTTCTGCAAAGTTATGAAGTTTGTTTAATGATATACACGTTTAGTAAAACCGGCGTTTCGGTCAAATTGTTAAAATGGAGTAGTCTTTTGATATCTGTGGGAGCGAAATAAGCCTGAGGGTGTTCTTTGTTGTTTACTTGAGGTGTCTACGTGAATTCATTTATCTCATTGTTTCTGTGAACATACGTCGTTATCGTTCACGTTAAATAGGTGCAACACCACGAGTTTACTGAGTTTCATGTTACAATTTACAGTGAGAAGCACATGCAGTGGTCAAGTGGAGTTTACAATATTTTTTCAAACTCGAAAACGAGCTCCTCAAAATCGAACATATTATTGTATTTCAGAACTTTGTAAATACTACTTTTTTTGGTTCATTATTATTTTTTATCGTCAGATCGAGCTTTGGAATCCTCTTGGCAATAACTTTTCTCATATAACTAACTTATCTGTAAAAATAATGTTGAGGATCAGTGTGAACAAGGCAAATAAAAAACTGTTTTTGTTAGTGATTACAGCATGTACTCACAACAAAGATAATAAGTAAAGTTCATTTATTTACGAACTTTTTTAGTTATTTCCACGGCATTTTTCACCCTGATAATCATTATTTTTTGCTAAAGCGTGATTCAACCTTGTTATAATGTATTTACATGGTTGTAACAAGGTAATTGACGTTCAAGTACATAAAAAACTATGTACCTGATATTTATTTATGTAGAGTGGTGATGAAGTAAGTGGCACTAAACCATCAAAATCCCGACACAAAAAAGTTCGAACTTAATTACTAAACGAGTTGTATTTTTTCTGTGGCGTAGTTTATAAGCTTACTATAAATAGTTGTATGTAATTGAAAGCAAAGTAAAATATGCTAGATATTTTGAAAAACAAACTCACTACGCAACCCCAATTGATTAATTTGAAACAAATAAGCATTTATTTTTGACTTGACTTTTTTGAATTATGAGAAATCTTGTTTTTTTTTAAAGCATAGAACATACTTTATTTATGAAAATGAGCAAAGCAAATATGGTGGCTAGAAACGTTCCAATTTAGCGAAACGTTCTGAATATTATTTTGGGTTATTATGATGATGGTTATTTTATTATTATTAAATATAGGCGGGTGCAACATTACTGTATTTGCAAATTTTCGAGATAATAGGGTGAATCGTTCTTGATTTGATGAATAAATAAATGTGGTCTTAGAAATTCAACATTTTTACGGATCAACCACGGAGTTCACCACACGTCAGAGCTTTTAGACTAAAAAATCAAGACGAATTCATAAACCACAAGTATATGAGTGTTATTTTATAAAATTTAAATGGCATTTAGTAAAAAAAAATCGAGGGGACGTTATCAAATTGTTGGTGCTGATGATTAACCAAATTTTGGTTGGCGTTTTATCGTCTACATGATATATAAATTTAATAACACTCGGTTCAATAGGTTCGGAGATTATCGATTAGATAGACAGACAGACAGACAGACATACGAAAACGGGGACCTACCTATGGTCTAAAATTGTTTAGAGAGAACTTCCCTCTCGCCTGAAACACAGTGCGTTACTAATTTATCTCAATAAATTATATTTTGTTAAGATAGAATCTTAAAATAAACTAGTTGTACATATTATACATTTTAATTGAGGTTTAAATTGGTTGACATTAATTAATATTTTCAATAAATAAAATATTTTTTGAAAAGAAACCCAAACGAACACAAGAATAAAAAACCAACATTGAATAATACAGTGTTAACATTGTATGTGATGTATTGATTGTTGGAAATTACAGTTAATAATATAATGTGATAAATTAATTATTACTCTGGTTTCATAAATATTAATTTGGAAATAATTTATATCCACGTTATATTTATTAATATGTATAGATAATTTTGAATAAAAAAATGTATCAAAATAGGATTATTGTATTGAGGTTTAAACTTTTCATTAAATGTACTTGCCTATAAAACAGATTTAAATTTTACATCATGTGGTACTACTTTTGTATTAAATAATACTAATTATTATTTCTGTTTTGGTAAGTCACTAGTACAGGTTGTCCAGATCCTAAAAAATGAAACTGTTTCTTTTTATATTGCAAGCTCCTGGTGACGAATATAAAAAAAATATATTTATGTTGTACATATTTATTAAAATTCACAGAACAATGACATAATCCCTACTTTAAGTTAAGTTTTAGACTAAACAAATTAAACTTAAGTAAATCTTAATTGGAATTCTCGTGCAGCTCTGGTTCAGAAAATTCTCACAAAAAGAGAGCAGCAATGAAAAAGTCATCTTTGAAGGTTGCTCAAGGAAATTGAATTAAAATCGCCCCCGGCTTGATATTTTCTTTGAGAAGTGTATTCTTTGACCAAGAAAGTCTTTTGACATAAGCTGTTTGTTTAAAAAAGTAAGGAATTTCAGAAAAAGTGGACTTTTGCGTAATCCGTTCGAGCCGGTTCTGGTTGTTGTTAAACTCGGCCTCTTCCTAATGATATTTAACACTAGACTACCCGCTCTGGAATAACCGCCATTCGCTTAAAACTGGCTTGTTAAATTACTGCTCAATGAAACGTAATGTGAATTTCTGTATTTGAAATTCATTCGTCGGTCAATATTTAGATACTGAAATTAGATATCTGTAGAAACTTTGTTTCGGTAGCAGCAGACAGAGCGGGTCTTTAATATTGTTATCGTTCCGTGAGCTTGCGTTCGCCCTCTTTCATCGAGATAAAGAGCACAAGATAACGCTAACAAATATTTTAACACGGCACTCGATTGTATCTAAAACACTTCCTAAATGTGGCATTTGTTGCCTTTTTCGGCCTAAAACAATATTAATGAAACGAGTCCAAACTGGAAAATTGGATACCAAACTCAATTACGATGACTCCATTCAAGTGCGAAATGTCATAACACACCGAGCCGAGTAGCAAATTGACTTCGTTTGTACGCGAGTGTTCATAAAGGAGTCTGCCAGAATTTAAGACAATGTAAACGTCATAAATAAAATACTTAATATTCTCTGAGCTGCTAAATAAATTGTCCCATGAAAGAAGGTCTAATTAAAGGAATGCAAATTCTGCTGCAGCCACTTGCAGACGCTCCAAGAAGCTTTTAACCCAAATCTTATACGTGACGCCACTGAAGTGGAAATGTATCACAGCGTGGCTAAAATAAGGGCTCGCAAGGAGAGGGGATAAAAACTTTACACATGCATTTTCTTTTCGTAATAATGTCTTGTATTTTATATTCCCCAGACGCCAGTTAACCTGCGTTTTATGCTTTCTTTGTTCCTTTTCTTGCTCAATCACGATGGTCCTTCGGAGAGACAGATGGTACAAATGTTATAAAGATGCGTCTCCTTTTTAACTTCCCTCATAGGGAAGTTATTACAATGAAGTAAAACTGTCGATGTGGAGATTCCAACGGAACTACACGTTTTGAAGATGCTCAAAGTAGTTTTATATGGTTCTTAGCGATGTGTCAGGACGTCTGGTGTATATAAGAATGTTTCCCCAGAGATTACTCGAGAAGGCTTGATGTAATATGATGGAAAATAAATATAGTAGCTAGCCAGTTAAAAGACAGTGTTCACAAGCGCAAAATCATCTTCAAGGAAAGGTAAGACTGGTCGATAACTTTGGTAAGTTTCTAAAGATGCCGTATAGTCATTTGTATACTACGAATTTTATCGTTAGCGTCATTCGCGACTATATATAGTCAAATTGATATTAAGTGACATTATATGAATGAATTATAATAGGTTAGTCAGATCTTTTGAGGAACTTGTAGCGTTTGCGGCAACTTGGAAAGTGTACCAGATTGTTATTGAAGTAGGAAGAAATTTCCCTCTAAAATTTTTGTGGAAGTTGAATTTTAATTTTACGATTATAAGCCTGTCTTTACACGATTTATTTCCATACAGCGGTTGCACCGCTAAGCAGGTAACAAAGAAAGATGTAAAGGGAGGAATTTTTAATTAGAGTACAACGGATCCGTGCTGATGATACTGCGTTATCTGTAACAATTTAATAACTTCCAGATTGGATTGGAGATGGTGGAGAGCGGCCGTTGCACGGAGATTCCAGATAATATAGTAGGTACAATTGATATAATCGAGCCCTTGTGAGATAATTTTAGTACATAATAACAAGTAGGGGCTGCTAATTGAGAGAGAGTATTAAATTATCAGCATCTTGTCGACTATAAACTTCCCCGACTTGTGCACCTTGAGAGAATTGTTGGACCGTGTTGTATTCGTTTGTCTTTGTTAGTCGGTATCTAAACGTTTGATGTAATTGTTGTTTGACCTATATAGAACTCAATACAGCGTTGATTGACCATCGGGTCAACAAATAACCGAAGCTTTTAAATCAAGTGTATCACTTACCTAAGTGAACATCATTGGAGAAATAACAATCCGCGGAGAACACTGACAGCTCTAGAGATTGATTGATGCCCACTCTTAGTCGTATGTTATTTTTTGCTAAACACCTTTTGTAAAGAAAACAGAAGACTGAATAAAATTAGATTTACAAAGGAAAGTAAACAATTATTCAAAGATGGTAGAGTTCATCAAATTTAACTATTGCGAAATATTCGGTGACACACTCAGTTAAGAATAAATTTGTTGTATCTATGCAATACAGCGCAAAAAATCAACAATGTACGAATAAATAGCCTGATTGATGATTTTACTCGAATGAAGAATTCACATCATGTAAAATGGAAAACGATTGATTACAGTTTCCGCGCCGAAGCTTTCACTCAAATACCAATAATGTTGTGTACCAATTGTAGTCAAAGTGTATCTGTATATTTAAAGAGATGTTTGGTCATTTTTTGCTTTGGTGTATACGTAATAATGCAACGTATTTGTAACCAATGAACGTATTTTTTGACTTACATTTGTCAGCACGGTTCACTTACAGTTTTATTATTGATTCTTAATAACTTTGATGATTAACTTTTTGCTAGTGATTGTTCTCGGTTGTTTGACTTATTATTCATTAACATAGTTTTTTTTGTTTACATTATGTTTGTAATGAAGTAAATATTAGACTATTTTAAGAAATTACAAGGTATACATGATTATGGTGCATTCAGTTGGTTGTTATGATTAAATGGGCAGGTTTATAACCTTATTAAAACTAAGTAAAATGTTTACTAGACGTTTTTTGTCATTTCTACGTACGACGCTGTGATTATTCGTCCAGAAGTTTTTTGATGTTTATATTAACTACAAATGCTTTATTCGTAAATCGATGAATTAAAACCATTTCGAAATTTTTGAATAATTTCTGAATATGTAGTGCGTTTGACCGCTCTATTCAGAAATTATTCTGCTCACAAAAAGTTACTACTCTTATCATGAATTTTTGAATGATGTGAGATGTGATTGTACTTAAGTAACGTGTCACTTTATATTCTATAACATCTGTAAGAAATGACGTGTGCAAGCATTTATTGATATTATGTAAAAGCACAAATATATTATTATTATTATTATTATTATTTGACCGCGGTAAAAAATATTGGAAAATACACCTGAGAGGCAAAGGTCAGTTGCGCGCTGCGGTCAGAAAAAGTTGTATATAATGTTAAGGATTGATACGTTAAAGATAAAGAGTTATTGCATGTTGTAATGGTTTATGTGAGTAGAAGAAATAATTTATATATTCAGAGATACACGTATACAAATACGCGTACAGTATTTATGAGTACAGAGCTGAAAGAATTTTTTAATATTTTTAAGTTTTACATGGATAAATTCATCCTGCACTTACAAAATAAAACAATTGCATGTAAAAACACCTTTTACAAAAGTAAATCTTTTTATTTTGGTGTTTTTATACATATTAAATAAATCACTAATATATCTGGTATACCGTGTGTCTGGAAAATGGCGGATTAACTCTCTCCAAATCCTTCTCACATTTTCGTGGAGTTAAAATGATTTTAAAATTGGTTTTTTGCTACGTTTAACAACTGAACAACACATTCATTATCACAATTACTAGTAATAAAACTTTTAGTTAATATTTCTCTCGCCCAAGACCAGGTTTAATTACCATTTCAGTTAGAATGTACAAGGATATGGTTGTGTTGTTTTTGTAATAATTTGGTTAAATTCCATTTGACAACAATGTTTGCTTGATATAAAGCGAAGGTACAAATCAGCAAAAATCTAGTAAGCAGTTAAAAATGTTTGACCTATCAAAAATTGTCAAAAGTTTTCAAAACCCTACGTTTAAAATGTTCGCAGTTAATTTTAGGTCCCCTGGTGTTTTATTTTCGGATAAATTTAAAGGAATCTGGTGTCTTGTTGCTGGATGAACTCGAAAAATTCCTCTGAGCTTTTAGTGTTATATGCCATAGTGTTTTTTTTTTTTTAATTCGGAAGACTCGTGGGACCCATGGTCTATTATTTTGGGCGCCCATAGAGATTTTTTTTATAAATTATTTAAAACAGTTTTGAGGAACTTTGGTGTTATGTTATGCAGTCTTATCTTAGCAGGTACTAGCCCCGCCCACCCACCTTCTCTTTTCTTAGAGGCTATGTGATTTGCCAAAATCAGTTTTATCTTAGCAGGGACTAGCCCCGCCCGCTCACCTTCTTTTTTCATAGAGGGTATCTCATTTGCCAAAATCAATCTTATCTCAGCAGGTACTAACACCGCCCACCCACCCTCTCTTTTCTTCGAGAATGTCATTTGCCAAAATCAGTTTTATCTTAGTTAGTACTGAGGACGATCTTTTACAAAAAATAATTAAAATTTGAAAACATGAGCTTACTTATACATATACACAAGGTAGGAACTCTAAACATCTTTTCCAGTGTTTGGTTGGTTATGCTTTAACGAATCTTTCTTTTGTTGGTTTTGTTTATAATTTATACAAGTTTTATTAAATGTTTCTTTGGGTTTAATTATTATTAATGAAAAAGAACAGTTTGTTTTATTAATAATAATTCACAACCATTAATGACTACTGGTTTTCATGGTTATTGTCCTAAAGAAAATCAATTTTTTTATTTTTTTTTCGGGACTTTCGAAACCCCCGTACATAACATACTGAAGAGTTAATCCACCATTTTCCAGACATCCGGGATATTACGAAAAATTTAAATCACAAACGCAGAAAACAATCGTCATTTTTTTTTTTTTTTTTTTTGTTCCTGTGCTGCCAAATTTTCCGTGGAACCGATGGAACTGTAATGTAGAAGGATAAAAGGATTGTACCGATTTCTTCTTATCAGCTATGTACCTCTAGGACTCTAGGCAATAATAAACCTTATATGATATTGACCTTTTTGGGAATTAGATCAGCAAAAGGGGGTAAACTGGCCGTCTCGTGCAAGTGGCCAACACCCGAAAAGTATAAAGTACATTTTTACTGAATTGTGTAAAAACTTTTTCTATTCTTTGGTGAATGAAGAAATAAATGGAATTAAGAAATTGTTTTCTCTAACAGTCGTCTTTAAAAACAGAAGATTCAAAGATTTCTGTTTTGAGCTTGAACTTAATAGTCCTGTTTATAACACCCGGTGAAATTATTCCATCTTCATTTTGCAAGGAGTTTGGTCTTATATTTTTCCTCCTTTAAAGAATAAAAACTTGAGATTTCCGGAGTTTTCATTTCAGACAGTTACGCGAGTCAGCGAAATCTATTACTTCTATTAGTATCCTTTTGAATAGTAGTCAAATTCTTGTTTTGATCACCAGTTTAGCTAAAACGGTATTTCCATTGTTATTTTTTTGTATGTGATTTTTATAGCACTGCTTTCGTGGATTGGAATATTCATAAATTCCTCGTTCCTCTCATTCGTGAACATGGTGAAAATATCGTCCACGTACTTTAATTATAGCTGCATTAGCTCGTAGGTTATGAAAAAAGACAATGAGTTGTCCATTTTTATTCTTAATGGATTGTAAACCACGTTTTAAGCGTTATTCTTTATTAAAACAGAAATTAATTTCCTTAGCTGGTTTTGACCTTTATAATTAACTGACAAAAACAACCTGGCTAACTGTATTATTGCTTTTAGAACGCTTAAAGATTAACACCCGAGACTTGCTAGACATCTGTACCGTATCAAACATTGCTACAGTGGCGGAAAAATCTAAATTACAGCGGTGCCAAAAAAAGGCCAAGCTGTGACAGCGGTGCGAAGGGCGTCCTCTCGTGAAAGTCTACTTTTCCTAACTCGTACCACCATGGATTTTAAACCCTCGCGTGCCTGAGCCTTAGTTCTATCCTCGCAAATAAGATTAGGGTTAAAAATCCGGCATTGCAGATAAACATTCACGTGAAAAACGACAAAGAGAGAAAAGCTGTCAATCGAAGTGTGTGGCGTTAATAACTCATAAATTTTGGCGGTAGCAACACGAGTATTTTAGTGACAAGAAGGAAAGATAAGTAAAATTAAATTGTGTCACACTCTGTCAACAAGTTTAAACAACAAAGAATTTACATAATGTTAAACTATGCATTAATCATCCAGAAACTCTGTCACGTGTTTTATATGAATATGTCCATGAAAATCTGCACATGAACGGTGAATTTACAAGCATTAATTAAAAATACCACGTGTTGATGAAATCAGTCAGTTCCACACATTTCAAATTAGAAAATCTATGATGTAATGAATTACATTCGTTGGGGGAGATTGTGGTGTCGAATGCGATTCTTTTTGTTTAAGCAATATGACGTTTCTTGACGAATCCATTCGAAAAAATTATTCCTTTGCAAGTCGAAATAGAGATTAAAAGTGGGACCAACTGAAGTAATCAATGTTTCACATAATTACGTAGTGATTATCAAAATTATGGGTTTGCAGGAGGCCACCATTTTACACAATCAACCTTAATATACTTAAGTCTAAATAGTAAAAGTCATGTGTCTTTTTGGTCGACAACGTTTTTCTAATTGAATTTTTCCGTTTTTCAGGTCCAAAGTTAAACAAACACCCGACTTGACTGAGAATCCCAGTGTGCATTTCACTCGAGTAGGGTGTAAAATCTTGTGGAATAAAATAGCATTAAATTTATGATGTTTTTTCAAAGGAAGAGAACTGTTGTTAGTTACATTATTAATGTAAAAATTTCTAGATCGTATTACAACAGAAAACACCTTCGTTTTTTAGGTTACACTTCATCACTTTCCATATAGCTCACCTACTTCTATCAGATGTCAGTTTGTTGTCCACGCAACGGTGATTTGAAAGTTAAAGAGGGTGATGACTCTCGAAGAGCACTCTGCTCTCTGTCGAATATTTCGGTGACTTTGTGTCTGAAACCCGGATGATCATTAAAAACTACTTGCATTTTACCAGTCTATAGGTTCTGGAAAGACGGTCTCGTGTTCGAACTGTTGTCACGTCTCGTTTATTTGTGCGCCCTTTAAAGTCTCCTGACTGCAGGAAGAAAAGTGTCGTAATGGCATTTTTCAATAGTATGTGGTGCATAATCGTAAATCTCGAAAACATGGATGGTTTATTTACATTCATTGCCAAGTTGGGGAAAATATGTAGCTCCGCCGTTTTAACAGCTGAACTGTATTTTATGCGTGTGCATAAATAACGGACTACTTTAATATTAAAGCTAGAACATGATTTATGTATACTGGAAAGTTTGTGATGTTCGGTTGGAAAATTTGCATCAAGTAGTTACTTATTTAAATCACTTGCAACACTTTGCCCTTTCTTGTCGACTGGTTTTATAAAAATTCCTTTCTGTTGTGAGTAAACTCAAGTGTCGTCTCTCGTTCTACATTGTCACATCACAATGAAATTTATTAGGTGTACGTTTTACTGACGTTGATTTTGAAATGGCGGCGAAATTAGTCTTGATTTGATGTGACTATAATGCCACATAAAATTTTATGGAATAGTATAAAAAAAGTATTGAATATTGATGCCTGTGTGGCCTCCTATCTCAATTACCGGCAGTGAAGCCGATGCTATTACAGGGACATAAAGCTCTGGAGAGGGAATAATGCAAATTCTGATGCGGTAGGCTTTGCTACTTTGTTACATAAACGATGTTGCTTTTCAAGCTTATTCAGCGGTTCTTTCAGAAGGTGCAGCGGGGATAATGAGGTTTATTCTTTCTAAGAAAAGCACCAGACTCATGTTACTTTCTCGCTTTATTTAGTTCCGCGCTTAAATGTCGTTGCTGTTACGCTACGCCAATGTTTATGCATGCAGAAAACTTCTGAAAATTAAAGCTTGAACGATTAGTCTTTAGGAAGCCATTAACTCGATGATGGCGTAACACGTTGAAAGAACGTTGCATTCGGGAGAACTTCTAAATAATTATTTCATTTTAGTCTGTCTGGCTTCTTTGCGAAAAATAAAGAAACGAACTGATTTGCTGCGTAAGTACTTCAGACTCCCTGAGAGTAACTTTGACTCGAATTCAAGAATTTTTTATCTTTTTGTTGCATCCTATTGGGAAAGTTGAGCGAGCGTATCAATGTGTAAATTGGAAAACGAATACGATGAAAGAAAAATGTAACTTCAAAAAAGTTGCAAGAGAAATAAGTGTTTTAAAATAAGTTGCCTTTGAGGAAACCGCTTGATGGGTATCAGGTATGCATGTTGGAGGTAATAAGTTCTCTTTAAAGCTTCTATCGAATAGGAGCCCGAGTCTTCTCCAAAGGTAACGATTTTTAATGCACGCGCTTTCATACAGCAGGCATTTTTATAGAACGAAAGTACTAACGATCCTAATTAATAATTTTATTCCACAGATTTTCAGATTTGATTTTTCTGTTTGCTGAGATGTAATGCAGCAAAAAGCTACCAACTCTTATTCCCTTTGTTACAAAATAACAAACTTTGAGAACTTGCTAATTTAAATTCCAACTCTCAAGATTTTGTAACGTGGCCCACCTGTTTCGCACAAGGAAGTTTCAACTGACTTTTATTACTGATGTTAATACAAAGAGTGTATCACCGAGCTCCTAATAGTTAGTAGACCCCTCATCCCACAATTCAATGCTTAGATAAATACGCATCCGACCGTTACAGCCTCTCTATACAAACTGTTATACTCAGTTAACGTACGGATGTTGATTTCGAATTTCAAACAATAATTATGTTATGCACAAACACATTTAGTTTTAGGCAGGAAGCAGACCCACAACTTGATTTTAATTAACGTGGAACAAGATATTTGGAAAGGACCAAGTATACCAGTCTACCGACACTGAAATATGAAAGTGTTGTTCAACTCATTCAATAGAAGCCTATCTCAGTGCTTCCAAGTATCTGGTTTCTCATTTGCGAAAATGGGAACTGCTAATCAACAGATACTATATTTTTCGTCTTATTTGTTATTATGTTCTTGAATAATTAATAACATAGCCCTTTACGACAAATTACAGTATTTAAAGCTTACTTTGCTGTTGTGTTTTTTACTTTCCGAGTGTTAGCCAAGGAAGTATTGTAATTAATAGGGTTCATTCGTCGAACGAATACTTTTACGGTTACTGGACGTTTCATGGCCCCTAGAGACTGAAAAAGTTGGACTGCCGTTTCCTTCTCTCCATCGTCTGACTGTCTGTCTGTCATGTCAATATTTATTAGACAGAAAAGCCTTTTACGAATTTTTCTGCAAGTACATGGTGTCCATATTTTTCAAATTCTTATATGCGCTAATACGTGAGTAATATAATACTAAAAAACATGTTATTTGCTGGTTTTTGAATACAGTAGATTTAAGGAAACTACATCGTTATAAAGAATATAAGAATATACCTTCCCAAAGATTATCTATGTGTATTCAATAGTGTACCTATCCGTATACATTGGAGTAGGTTTCCATGCATTTCATATCGTAATTTTTTGCGAATGCAGTTCAATTCTCCGAATGTCATAAATAATCGCAATAAAACTCAAACGAATATTAAACTGGATGTAACAAAGCAAACTTTCCAAACAAACCAAGTGGGTTTGCTTGCATTTCCTCAATATATTGTTGATTTTATAGCGTATTGTTAAGCACAGAGCTTACCCGCAGATACCAAAATATCTCTCACATATTGAACCGAGCACTCGGATTTGAAACCAGATGAAGTGAAACAAAGCAAGTTAATAACACGTTTCTAAGAAGTCTCCCGATTGTAATCATTTAATTGTTAACATTTGCTGCAATCATTACGGTAACTGATCATAAAATATTAAATCCCAGCGTTTAATTTCAGCGGAGCTTTTAAATATTCAACATTCCCTTTTATGTCGTAAAATATTCATTGCGTTTAAACTATAATCTTATTAGTCTGGATATTTTTAATCCAGCAGGAAGCAACCTGCGCTCGGCTTGAATTGGCCCTTGTGAATATTGCATTGCATTTGTTGTAATTTTTCCGTAGCAAGCCGAGCTTGTGAAATTGCAGTCCATAGACGACAATTTCTGTCTTTGCGTCATTTTAAATTATTTACAAGCGTTGCAGACGAAGCGAAAGACGTTAGCTAGTGAAAAGCTACGGAAGCTTCTGCACTACTTCATTTCCTCCCGCAATCAAAACCACTTTTGATAACTTGGCGGAGTGGTCTAAAATCGGATCGTACGTTCACCCGCATTGCTTTTTCATTGACAGATTTTACACAAAATAAATAAACTCTGTGGGTTTTTTGGACGCCACGAGCCACAAATACGCTCTAGTCGGCGAAATCAAAACGTGGAAATGCGTTCATTGCACAATTTCGAATGTCAAACAGTGTGGTTAATTATACATTTTTTTTTAATGGTGATGAAAAACGTGCACAATTTGGTGTGTGTATTTTCCTGCACCATCTTTGAACTACTTTCTTGTGTCGGGGGAGGTGTTGAAGTGGGTCCAAAATTGGCAAAGTGAGTATTTTGTTTGTTCGAATTCAGTTCGATATTATGGAGTGGCTGCTATTACTTGCAGCGAATTTTTCAGTCTGGCAGAAAGTTTGTTTTCAGTGCGGGATAAAACGCCTGTGATGTTTTCATTTAGCTCTTAGTTAAATATTTAAGTCAAATACAATTAAGCTCTTTAAAAATACATGTCACTGCAACAAACTAAATTAAAAATAAAAAAGTTGGTAACAAAGAGGGTTCGCGAATTAAAATAATTTTATTACAAATTTTGTCTCCGTTTAGAGGTTCAGCTATGTTTTAATTTATATCCTTGAAGGAAACCTTGTCTAATTTGAACCAATTTTAAGTTTTTATTTTTTAAAATAAAATTGAAAAAGGGAGCTAAAATGGATGCCTTGTCTTAAATATTTTGTAATAAAAAATTGTCTGAAATTATTTAGACAGAACTTTCTTCGTTCTTGAAGTACAGGCGAATAGAACAGAAAAATTACCAAATTAAATATTGCAAATTTATTTTTTTACGATAACCCTTATAAGTTAAAACAAAGATACGTATGGACTGTTAAAGTGCAGGTCAAGTGAGTTTTTGCACATCAAAATTTTGTGAAGAAGTTATCAATTTTTTCTCATTAATTTTTTTGTCTTCTGAGTAAGTAATTCTGAAAAATATAAGTGCATTCATAAGCCACAAGTTATAGATTCATAATATTTGACATATTTTATATAGGATTTATTCGGAAAAATTTTGATTTTTTGGGTGGAGAAAAAAGGATAAATTTTGAATAACGACTCACAGTTTTTTTCTCTGAAAAACTAAATTTGTTTGATTGCACTTCAGAGGCGGAGTTCTTTCCAATAAGGTGAGACCAATTTTTTAGTAAGTTGTTTAATTATGTATTTTTATAAAGCAGCTTTTTGGGTTCTTTTAAAAACTGGTGATCGGTATTGAAACTGTTTAGTTAGAGGTGCGTCAGTTCATTAGAATACGAATATTTACTTATAGAGAAGTTGCTTTCATAATTGGCACAAATTTCTGTAAAAAAATATTTTCAAAAGTATTTCAGATAGAGTCAAGATATTAAAACAAATTCGTTTGTAAAGACCGAAGTTTAAGGTGTAACACATAACTTAGTTTTTTTAAGTGAAACATCCTATATATTTTTACATATTTTCATTTGCTTCATCTTACGCTTTCTATTCACAGTTTGATTTTGAAATTTCGATGCGACGTTGCCACGTTATTCCAATTTTTTTGAAATTTTTTGGTACTGGAAGGGTTCACAAAAAATCCCAATAGCAGCGTTATTTTGAAAGTCTGTTTTACAATATTTTGTGGAAGGGTAAATTAAGGTACACGCTTTCTTGTGGTATCAACTAAATCAAATTTTAGTATGAAGAGTGTTGATACAAAAATCTAAAACTTTACAATTTTCAAATATGTATCGATATTTCAGTTTTTTCAAATAGAACACTATATTTTATTACTGTATCTTGCTCTATTTTTTGTATCTTTCTTAATCTCTCCACGAAATATTATAAGACCGATTTTAAAAATGACTCTATTGCGATTTTTTTTGTGAACCCCTCTGTTGCTAAAGAAATTCAAGAAAATTGGAATAACGTGGCAACGTCGCATCATCATTTTAAAAATAAACTGTGGGTGTAAAGCTTAAGAAAACGTCAATCGTGTAAAAATGTATAGGGTGTTTCATTAAAAAAAAAAACCTAAGTAGTATGTTAAAAATAATAATAATAGGTTTTATTTGCCCAACAGACACAAGATTGATATAGAGATAGAAATCTTACATTGATAACTAATGGTAAAAAAATGAATAGAAAAAATAATTAAAACTAATAATAATAAAACTATTAAAATAATTTTCAACCTCAACCTCAAGAACAGAACACTCTATAGTTAAAAATAATTCCAAGTATAGTCCTCACAGAACGGTACAACTTTTGGCTTTTGTTCTATTTCTAATAATAATTAACGAGATACTGAGCAACGCGCGTTTGTTTAATGACACACCCTGTACATATATGCTTAATTTGATATTAGAATTTGTGTCTTTACGAAAATGTGTACACCGTTACACAACAAAGCGGAAATCCAAGAGTCCACTTACCATAGTATTCTGTCAGATATAACATTTTAAACATGTTTTTGAGATTTTGTTTTAGGTCCAGAATGGAGAAAGGATTATTATAGTAGAATTCTTTTAATTTTGGCAAGGTGTTGTAAAATTGTATGTATCTGAGTTTGTCTTCGGCCGACACACTGCATTACGCAGGTATAGTTTCACCCCTAAAATACGAACAAGTGCGGACATTGATTATTTGCATGTGTTGGACGAAGACAGAAATAGAAACAAACCAGACGTCATAATTGGTACAGCTTTACAACACCTTGCCAAAATTAAAAGAATTCTTTTGTTATACCGCTGTTAACATTCTTTTTTATAAGTATAGTCAAGAATTGCTTGCTTTTTATACTGTTGCATACATGGAGGATTTAATTAGGATCTACTTATGTCTTGCGCGTAGTACTGACAATATATCAAAAAGTGTATAAAGTCGATTTTGTTTTATATTAATTCGAGCATAAATATTTGTTGTCCTAATTACTAGTAACTAATAAAATTTATAGAAATTATGGTTATATTTTGCAAATTTTAACTCAAAAAAGGTAGTCTTTCACTTCTATCGGTAATTAAGTATACGTATCGCAATACACCCCTTTTTCATTTTAATTGAAATGTTATTTAAAAGAGAAAGTGGTTCTCGCTGAAAAGCAGTTCGTGGGGTGAAACGAAAGCAAGAACTGTGCAATTCACTAGTTGAAAAGGAATCGTTTCAGTCTGATTATAAGATCGTTACCAAGGTTTATTGACGTTCTAATTTTGATGTATCATGATTTTGTCATCAGTTTTTAATTTTTAACGGGACCGGAATTTTAAAAGTAGGTATTTATTTTAGGTTAAAGAGAACGAGTTTATTCATTGTAAACGGTTTTGTTATTTTCACTTCCCGCGTGTAAGCGACTTTCAGGTTTCTCGATGTTTCATGACCCCTAGAGCGCGAAAAATGTGGTCTCCCATTTCCGTCTGTCTGTCGTCTGTGTCGATTAAAACTACCGGATCGATTGTTGTCAAATTGTATATGCATTTTAGAATATTATGTGACTTTCATTTGCAGAGGTGGTTACAAAAAATTAAACTTTATGATTTTTAAACAAGGTAAAAGAAATTTAATGGAAAAACTTTCATATTTTAAAAACTCATAAGGTTGGCATCATCGACGTGACTAAAAAGTGTTTCGTATTTTTCATTAAATAATGTTTTAAGAAACTATGAATGTAATATGATAGTTTGAAATAAACTAGCATGTAAATATTATATGTAATACATGCATTTAGTTGTTACAAATTTTGCCAGTTTGTATATAATAAACACCTCGGAGTGAGGACCGATTAGATTAGTGTTAGATGAAAAATTCTGTACATTTGCTTAACAATAAAATGTCTTTTAACACCCGTGTGGAAATAGTTATTTTTACTACTAGTCCACAAAGTGGGTTTTTGTGATTCCGAGTAAAATTGCAAACCGTGGTAACGGCTGGAACGTGCACAATGTGAACATTGAGATACAAAAGTGATACAAACGATTTTTTGTCTACCTACTTGTATAGCAATTTGTTAAATAAATTTATTTTGTGTAGCAACCCAACTAGGAAAATAGGTTTTCCAGTAACATATTCAAGACATCAACCATTCTTTGCAGCACCTTAGTGACTTCACAACCAAGACAATCGTAGATAATACAGTGATGAATTATTTTTGGCAATTTTGTTTGCTATGTCGTTAAGAATAAAAACATCAAGCAAAAAATTTTGTGTGCGTACTTCCAACAAATCTTGTATACTACTTTGAGTGAAGCTGGTGCAAAGATTATACTGAGACGTACAGTTTTACTCAGTAGAAACAATCTCGCCAATAGTATTAGTCAGGTGAATTTAAAAACAGATTCTTTATCCTTAATGCACAAACCTTTCGAAACTCCAGCCAAGGGAAAACGGTCCGTCATCAAAAATTAACGTGACACCGAAAACCTCCAGCATAAAATTTCAAACCGATTTGAACCTCCCTAATTGAAATAAAGAACAACTAGTCCAAACTAATAATTGTTGGTTTAATGTGCGGAATAAACAGGGATCTGATAAGCTAACACGTGTTGGCTGTGTCGCTGTCGATTTGGCTCAGACATACACCGCTCTTTCTCCCTCCAGCCTCGCACATTGCGAAAGAAAGAGAGCTTGATGAGGGATGAGTCACGCTCACGCACCCCCGCATTGCCGGCGAGGGTGACACGAACGTTCTCTTCGAATGGTCAGGCGTGTCGAGTGCGTGCTACAAATGCTGTCTAGATTAGTAACCAGGTCGATGATAGCAGCTGGTGGAACACCTGGTCACCCTGACCTTGCGCCATCAGACACTGCCATCGTCAGCTCATAAAACATCGACGGAATCGCTCGTAAAATCGATGCATCATTCAGGGGCGGCTGATTCGGGATTGTTCAGCAAAAGTTCAAAAACGAGTTCGGAAATATTTAACCTTATTTTTAACTTCCTTGATGGAGGAGTTACTGAATTGGGTGAGATTTTCAAGAAGGGGATCTTCACAAAGTTTCACGTTTTGGGGTTTCCTGGGCACGTTTAAGTGTGTTTGGTTTACGTCATTGTCTTGAGGTATTTTATTTTTTTATACAAGATCCTGTTTGTTCAATTAGTACTTAATGGAAGAAATGTGCTACAAGAAGAGGTAAAGTAAAAAAGTGCACCATAAATAGTTGGATCAAACAAAAAGTATTTCTATCTAGTAATCCTGTCCTTCTTCTCAAAGTGGCCATGGTTTTATTAATTTAAAAAATAAAACTAACTCATGAAACAAATTTATTCCCGTTAAACATCAGAGTAAATGTTGAAAATGTTCAACATTTTGTTCAAGGCAGGCACCTGTTCACGCTTTCTTTAATTTCAAAAATGTGCTGTAACATCCTTTTGTCAATACTTTGGACCCATTGAGGAGATTGTGTCGAAGAGGTTTGTGGATTCTGCTCAAGTCATCTCAAATCACCAACAACATTCTTAGATACTGAAGGTCTTCCAGGAGATTTCTCTTTGTCGACACTGCCAGTTCGAACAAATCTGTTGATTACATCTCTAATGTGAGCCTATAACAATGTTTCTTGAATTATCAAATCGCGGTATTTGGCCAAATATTCTTGCTTATAAGCCGTTACAAAATACACCATTTTCAACAGAATAAACCATTTTCACGGTCTTCGCTTCCTACCACAAAAATAAAATTTTCGTACGCAAGCACCAAGAATTTTGAAAACGACTTTTTTGTTGTTTTGACTTTGGATCAACGAGAATTATTGTACACACTTGGAAAAGGTAGAAGTAATAAAAACGATGAGTTTAAATGACAATACAAATGACATTAATGATATGACATAATGAGGCGTAAATTCAGCGAATCGAGAATTTTAAAATTAATGGTCAACTAAGCTCTTAGAATCATTTATAAAAATCCTGAATGTCTAGTAGATAAGTTTCAGATAATTCAGTACAACTACAAATTTAAATAACGCATCATGCAGTCACAAAAAAACTATTACTAAACTTTAAACTTTGATGTAAATATTCGTAAGATCATACCTAAGAGATGGAAATATATTTTTTTTACTTCGTGGACATTAATGTTGTTTCTAAATGGGGTATAAAATAAAGTGTAAATTTTACAAAATAACATACGCTTTCTTCTAGTGTTGGTTTATAAATCCGTTTTGAGTTTGTCCCCTAGACGTCCAGATTTTTTATTAGAGAAGAGTGAACGTCTAGATATTATTATTGCAAAATTTTGCAAAAAAACTTAAGCTGTGTTCTAGTTGTCTACTTTGTGGTAAATTTGAAAAATTTCCGCGAATATGCAGAATTATGTTTTCACGGGATTTTGGAAGTAATTTCCATTTTTTATTAACGCTATCAACAAGGTAATGTTATTTATGACTAGATATTTAAAACTTGGATACCCATCATCTCACTTTCATGAGTTATAAAATTTTATGTTTCGCTGGCTATTTTTAAGTATTGTTCGAAAAATATGACAAAAAATTAACCGGTTTTAGATATGCTTTTAATCCGTCAAAGTGAAGATTTATTTTCCCTTTGTGCTTAGGTTCCATGTATCAGGTCACAAAGTTTGGCGATTGTTCTTCAAATATATTTTGTTTCAAATGACGACGAGCCTTTATTATGTTTAAATTCTTAAAAAAATGTATTAAATACATCGTCTCTATAAACAAGAATATCATAGAAAAGTATTGTAATCGAATCCTCGGGTGACTGGATACTTTCATGGTCTCTCGACGTTTCATGACTGCTAGAGTACGAAAAAATTTTGTTATGGGGAAACTCATTTGAAACATACGGATAACATGCTTCTTTACCTGTAATTTGACAATTCACATTGAATTTTATCATTTTTCCACTGTACTTCAGGGGCGGGGAAAGTTCTGTTTAAATATACTTAGACCAATTTTTTATGATCTTGTACAACATACAATAAAGCTGGAGATTCTCTGTTACAGTATTATCGGTGTCTCAAGGATAAAACTTAAGTTATTTATCTTTTCTTTCATCTGTAAGTGATATTTTTTCCAAACTGAAGTTTAAGATACAGTCGGTAAATAAGTAGATACAATCTATATGAAGCAAAGTGTGTATAGATGTACGACAATAAATTGTATCATTATTATTATTAATATTATTAATATGTGCAGTTCCTGCTTCGAATGGGTAAAAGCATCGAGTTCATTGACTCTACAAATCCACAATGTAAAAGACACCAATTTATCGGAATTTTTGATCTTTCAGTAAGCAATTTAATTTCTCGAGGTAATTGGTGGGTGTTACAGTGCGTTTAGAATGCCGGTGTTTGTACCTTTGAAAATAAGCTCGAATTTTAAACGCCTAGCTCTTCCTTAAAGCGCTGGAATTTCGCTTTCGGTTTCTTGTTTGTAATGTTTATATTACAGGAAGTTATATGTAGGTGTATGTACATGGTCTTTATTTTTCTCATTTTCAAGCGTGGGTTAATTAAAACAAGTTTCCGTAACACCGCAAAATATCAGAACACTGTCGACGCTAACCATCTTGGATGAAACTAAACTAAACTGACAGTTTGTAGTCGATTTTTTGCGGTGCTACGTGGAAAATAATATGTTTGAATTAGTATCAACCTCCGGGGGATCAAAAAAAAAAGTTATGAAATATGCTCACGGCAGATTCAGTACACTATTACATTGTTTCAAAATTTCGAAAGAGATTAGTTATTGCATTCCGTAATGAATTAGTCATTACCTTCCCTCATTTAATACACGAATTCGTTAGCTAAAAGCGTTTGTATATATCGGATGTTTCGATTTGGTTTAACACACGAAATCTCGCCTGTTATGGGTTTGTTGGAGATACTCGTATCAGCGTGTGAATACTGAATTATTTGGTACACCCTTTGTTGTAGAATATAAAAAAATATAAATATGGCGTCACAAAAGATTATATCAAAAAAATTATGGATTATTTTGTTGTTATTTTTCTTGTTTCCTCGTTTGGTAAACAAGAAAGCATTCTTGAGAGGTAGGTTTTTTTTACACTTCAGTGTATGATTATGCTATGCTCATAATAACATATACTACCTTTCTAAAGAGATTGCATTTTCAAGTATTGTTAAAATTTCTTTCATCTACAAATATCTAACTTTTTGTGACATTTATGAACCAAATTGAAATTAAAGAGCTCATTTGTCAAATCGTAACTACTGCTATAGTCAGGTGGCTTTTTTCAGTTTTAAATTTAAATAAATTCCAACAATACCTCATTGAAGTGTATTTATTTAGCATGACGTAGGAAGCAAGGTAGCAATTTGCTTCTAGTGGGTAACTATAGGTATGTGATTTACAATCCGTGTTATTTATAAAACGTGGTGACGCCACTGTCCCTTCTCGGTAATCGATTTCCCCGTAAATGCCGTTATTACACAAGGGCGTTGTTTTTGATTTGAGATTAAATTAAGTGGTCAGCAGATGTTTATAGGCGGCTCTCGTGTTATGAAGTCATTTTCCTGCAGGACGTCTGAGCCACAAATCAAACGCTGGGTTTCATTTAATTCTCTTTCTGCACCGAAACCATCGAATTCGCTTTTATTAAGGCAATAAATACGATAATTTTTGGCGAAGGCGCCGGTACGTCCCTGCCGAACCGTATTGTATTTGTCTGCAATCGCGAAAACATTTTTAAGATCACAGAGTAAACGCTGATTTGATTTACAGCGTCGGAAGTTTATTGAATTAGAATTTAATTTCTTAACAGTCTTGACTGTGTTCAGCGAAATGGTTTCGCTAATGTAGAAAAAACAAGCATAAAGTCCAAATTTATTGTTTTTTCGCGAGGTTGTAAAGAGGGCAAAACAGGAACATAAATGAGCCATATTTTTTAAACTAGCGAAGCTAGAATTTCGCTACAATAAATTTCGGGCGATTTACCGCAAAAGTTTAAACCGTGTTTTTGTTGTTTGTTCTTATAAAAGTCGAGATAAAAAAACTTCTGAGGTATTATTTCTAATTGTATCCAACTTTTTATCAAATTACTTGGAAAGAGAAGGAAAGTGCCGTCATCAATTACAATTTGCTTTGCTAAATTTTCTTTTACACAGAGAGTCAGAAATTTTTTCAAGTTTAACTATTTATCCGCTCTTTCGAAGATTAATTAAAGAAACGTTGTTAAGAGTTGAAAAAGCCTAGACAGTTTGAAACCTTTGTTTTTCAGAGGGATTTTTCTCTTAACTTTAATCGGTTCTAGCGTTGGAAACCAAACAACCCTCGCTAGTCTGCAGTTTAATAGTTTATCAAACTTTAGTTCACACTAAAGTTAAAAGTAAGTAATTTGTAAGTATTGCAAGTATTTTGCGGCTTCCAAGTTTAATCTGAGAGGGTCAATATAATCGATCATTTTTTAAGCCTTTTTGACTTCTCTTAGTCGTGCTTGGATTTATATGTATTGGCAGCGTTAGCAAATAATTCAATAAAAAACAAGAGTAAAACGTTTGAGAACCATCGTGGAATTGCATTTTGTGTTGCAGACTAGCGAGTTACAAGATTAGTTTCAGTGGCTTTCTACATGTTTTTATACTTTATATATTCAGGCGTTTGTTTCTGTAGCATTTTTTCTTCTTGAGCGTAATCTAAGGTAGTATTATGATAGGATCATGCTTTATCGACATTTCGTGACCACTAGAGTATGAAAAAGTAGGTCTTACGTTTCTGTCTGTCTGTCGTCTGTGTCAATTTTGATTAGACGCATAATTTCCGAAACTGCTAAATCAATTGTTATCAAATTTTGTATGTATGTTAGGAATAAACCACCGGATTTGTTTTATTGTACTTCAGGGGCGAGGGAAGGACTGCCTAAATAAATAACCTTTTATGAATAGTTTTGTTTCTTACAGCGATCCTACTTTTCATACTGGTTATGAGGGGACTAAAACAGCGTTTACGGTTTTTTGCCGTTTAGTATCAATTTTAGTTTATCCCTTTTGTAATATTAAGGAAAGAACTAGAGCGAAAATCATAGCTGAGACTGTGCCGATATTCTCAGTAAAAGTGCGATGGTGCAAAAAATGCTTGTTTTCCTTTTATGGCGGTTTAATGGAGACTTGTGAAAAGAACAGACCTTTGAGAGTTAGATTAATATTGTCTATATTCAATCTCAAGTGTCGGCAACGAGCTTAAATTTGGAAAAGCTTAAAAAAGTGATTGATAAGCACGCTTTGTAATGGTTTTAGCGGTATCAAAATTTATCTAGAAAACAAAGCGCTTCGTTTATGTCGAAAATTCTGTAATGATCATGTTATTCAGCGTTATCAGAATACAGTGTTTATTTAATACGGGAATTTGCAGGAGGTTAATTTACTTTGTACAAAAGCTAATAGCAATGTGCGACCGCTTTAGAATTATGCGATATGCAAAAATCGTTTGTGTTAGCTTTTGGTAATAGTGGTTGTAACGAGTTTGTTACATACAACTTTATATGCAGTAAAAACAGCAATACAAGTTTTCTTATCCGAACAATGCCCTTTCAAAAGAGCAGAGTTTACGTTTTCACTTGCGTTACTTTTTCCCCCAAACGACGTCTAACGGCTGTTATAAAAACTGGATCTATCTCGAAGTAAATTGAAATAACTAATTTGATGTTATTACGTTTTATAAGAGTGAAGCCATCCACGATAAACGAATTTCTATTTTCCCTCCTATATTTCTGTTTTCTGTTCTATAAAGATAAAAGTGGATTTAAAAAAGTATGGTTCAGAGTTGATATGAATAGACGCAACAGTGGCATTTATTGAGTTTTTTTGCGGTTTTGTGATCATTTCCAATTCATGATTCTGACAGCAGGGGCAAGTAGTAAAGTGCTGACTATCGGTATGTTGGGTGTTCATATTCCACAGCACTCTACTTTATGTGGTTTAATCGAGCATATAATGGCCGTCCCTTGCTGACCACCCTAACTCGTTGTGCGCCACTTGCATGGATGCTGAAGTGGATAATATGCACAGTTTTACTAGCTATTAATGCCCAGAACAGGATTTTGATAGCAAGTCCAGCGGCGTCTTAAGTTTCATTAAGTGTGTGCAGAGTCTTCAAATGGATCTTTGATAGCAGGACTTTTGCATTGGTCAAATAATTTCAAACAATTAATTTCACGACATGCTGCATTTATCGCTTCAAAGATACAACTTTTGTTACTTACAACTGTGGGGTTTGTTGATTAGTCACGATTGTCAATTTTTCTTCTTATATTGTTCTGGCGGAAACAAACTCAGTGTTTGTGGTGGAAACACACCTTATGATACAGTAAATACAGAATTGTATTGTAAAAACAAACAAAAAGCTGAAAATCGAAGTGAAAACGTGAGTTTGCCACATACAAATTTTTACTGTTCATTAGATTTGGTTTGAATACAGGAAATAATTTTTTGCGAAAACTAGCAGGAATTTTGTAATGTTTTGCACACATCGGTGTGTTCACAGGTGACAAAATTTGCGGTTCTCTTTGTAGAAAAAAATTCTTTTTGCGCCACAATAATAACTAGCATGTTTGTTGTTTTATTTACTCGTTTGAATTCAAACAGAAAGGTCGTGGGTCACTATGAGTTAAAGGATTAGGCAAAATATCGAGAAACAGATCCACAATGTATGCTAACCACAAAATACATTGTTTACGGTACCGACCAATCACTTTTGTTTGCTTACCTCCCTTGTTGATTGTCACTTTCAGATGAATTTCCTGAACTGATGTCGGTTGTTGTAGAAACAATAAAATAACGAGTTATGATTTATACGCGTCATGGCAGTCTGAATGGCGGTATGTACATACATTTTTCGCAGGTTTTTTTTTACGTACCAAAATTTATCGACATGCGTATCCGTGGGTCACGTAACATAATTTACAGTCTTTTATTGTTTAAATAAATCTTTCATTAATAATAAACTGACTGCCAAAATTGCAAGGCACTGTAAAATATATAAAGATATCTATTAAAATTTCCGTCATCGAAAAATTGTATTATGTTTTAATTGAAAAATTTCTTAAGAATGGCTACCGCTATTCACAGCTGTGGGTTTTGCTTGAACAGCCAAACAACAATAGCGTGCAATACAATTTATTAATATCTCAATTACATTTACATTTTTGCATGAGAAATCGCCAAAATAAAAGCAGAGTTTTAATTTTAACTGTATTTAAAAACAAATTCTTGTTTACTATCTACTTAAAAAAATTATTTTCAGACTTTACAAACATAGTTTTATGCCAGACTTAATTATTTAGGATTTCCAGCTGATTAATAAATACAAGTCTAATAAATATTTTAAATTTTTTTGCAGCGCTCTTAACATCCACATTCTTATTAAAAATAAAAAAAATACCTTGCACAGAGAAGTAGGACATCCCCAAATAATGAACTTATGAGAACATGTAAGAATTGCGACTATGTATATATGTATATGAAATTTATTAAATAAAATAGTCTTCTTCCTCCAACAACGAAAAAAGATTTTCTAACTTCAAAACCACTTACATATCCAATTATTTTTCTGTATACTTGTAGTCGCTTAAAAAACGTTGTGTGCATCTCGATCAGGGAACTTTTTCGGCCTCATCTGATTTATAAATTCAGAACTTCTTTATGACTTTATTGCTACACAAATACTTAACTAGGAGTATTTTGTACATCCAGTCCGCATCACTGATTTTTGATAAGTCTTTAATAGTCGGAAATAGAAAAATAATACCGGGTTAGTCAGGCAAATATCTTGAGATTCTCTGTAACTGTGACGTAATTGTCATTAAGAAGTGAGTTATCTGCTGCATATTTTTGTAAAAAGCAAATTTTTCCAAGTTTTCAGTTAGAAGACCTACTTTAAGATAAAAGTCAGAATACGTACGCCTTGTTGCAGGAATAAATGAAGTAAATAATGTGTATAATGTAATAAGGCGAATCCTGTAAAGGCGAGAAAAAAATGTTTGGGAATAGGCGAAATTCGCACTCTTGGTTCTGAGTCGTCGGGGAGTTCTATGATCGTTTCTTAATTTTTTGTTATGAATGTTTTGGGATTTTACACTATTATTTTTTTAATGGTAATGTTGGTAACCAAATTATTTATTTGACGTGGTGTTGCCTATATTCTTTCATTTACAGAATCACGTATTGTCAAAAGCCTACTTTCTGGCTTCGTGATACCAATGACTACTTCACCAAGCAACAGCTAAGTGGTTTGTTTAAACAGCAAAATCACTCTTGACTGGCCAAAATTTTTACAGTACTAAGAACACCTTCAAAATATTACCACTTGAAAACGTAATAAAGTTTTATTTATGCTCAAAGATAAGTTATTTTTATAAAATTAAATATAGAGTAGCAGTTAAGACTTTTGGAATTAAATCGGAGATTATGCATTGTTACATCATAAGTGTATAGTCTTACATGGGCAGTTACTTCTACAATATCGTTAATGAAGAATATAAAAAGGACAGGTCCCAAAACTGAATCTGGAGCACTGTTCATGGGACTGCTGTTTATTCTCGGATGCCATATCCGTTCCAGTGTATATAACAAAATTCAGTACTTAAATTTTCAACAGCTGTTATAATGGATCAAGTTTTCAAAATCTTAATGTTGGTTAGTGTCTTGAATGTATTCGTTTTCAAGAAAATACGCTACTCTTTTGTATAAAATACATTTTAGTATTTTTGCAAATGGACTTAGAAAAGATCAGTCGATAATTTTTGTGAAATTTTGGGTCTACATTTTGTGCCAGCTTATCGGGAACATGGTTGTGCATGTTACATATACGTCAGTGGGGCCGCCAACCCTCCAAGGGGTTTTAAGAGGGAGTATCTATTGTATCCAGTACCAGACCTGGTTTCTTCGGGACCGGAAAACCGAATTGGTAAGCGTTACCTCCGTATGGGAGACATGAGAGGAGCGGTATGACCTGCGAACAAAGGCCTCGCCTGCTCCAAGGTAACTCCCACTTTCGCGTGGTATAGGCTGCTTTTACAGACGGTAATTCTATCAAAGGCATACCAAAGTCTTCATTTCCTCATAACAGGGTTGAGAATTTGGTATTGCATTGGTATCCGGCTGGTGAATGGCTGTGTGACGGCTAAGAATAGGATGTTGAGTGGGTGGAGGGATATTTCTATCCTAACCTACCATGAGGAACTTTTAACGGCCCCAGGAAAATAGCAAGCTGGTTACCAAGCCAGCCCCGCCTGTATTCGGGCGTCAGGGAGTCCTTTTCGGACGGCCTGAACCTATGGTGTCAACTAAGGTCCGGTCCTTCGAACTGTCTAGGCTTAAACTCTGAAGGTTGTGAATTAGGCTTACCTGAATGGGGGGCGAGGACACAGTTGAAGCTCCTAAGGGGGGTACCCTGTAGGTGAAACCTTTGGAGGCAAAGTCCGTATATATTATGTAAAGCTTCTTCTCTAATAAATCTACCTAGTACGGTACCAGTACACCCCGTACTCAGTACTCGTAAATGTGGATCCGAGAGGTGTTGTGTTCTGAGGAGACTCTCCCTGTTGGGGAGCAATTCGAGTTGTATGATGAATAGAACAAGTTAACTCATCAGTTGTGGGGTTTGGCAACCACCAGCGAGTTAACTCACCCTTTCCACTTATTTCAAAAGGCCTGCAGACCGATATTTATTTCGTATCTAACAAGCCAGCCAACCCCATCTTCTTTAGTACGGATTGGGTAGCGAGCACCGGGAAGCCACGACACCCGAGGCTTATGGCGAAGGCTCACTAGTACCTACTTGTCCCAGTTGCCCTTGCAGTGTTGATCCACTTTGGTGTTGGACTCGAGGGGGTAGTAAAAAGCTTCTTGATAGTGGTTGCTTTGGCAAACCTTGGAGCCTTCGGGTAAGTAAGATGAGAGGGACGACTCCCACGATTTTCATGTATCCACAATAAAACACAAACGGAAGCTCGGCGGAGGTCAACAAAAACTTTCAGTTCCGTGTTCAAGGAACACAATTTGGTATTGGATAATCCTTCAGTCGTTTCCAAAAAATTTCGCAAGATGAGCAAATCAAGTTCTCAAATATGTATCAATGAAAAGCAATGGGAATATGACTTTCATGTCAATGTCATTTGCCCACAATTTTTTGAAACGACGGTACCGCACTGGTACTCGGCTCGTGAGAAGCTCTGGGGCCGATAAGAGTACTTCTAAGCTAAGCGGTTACGCGCTCTGGTGAAGTTCTACCTTCTAGGGAGCTATTCGGGCACTATGATGACTAGAGCGTGAGGTATCTACCACCGAGTTATTCGCTCTTTTCACTTCAAAAGGTTGCAGATCGAAATTTATTTCTCATATAACAAACTGAACAAACAGGCCAACTTCACCTCTTGTGGTTCAGACTGGATAGCAAGCATTGGGAAGCCCCGAAGGCCATTGGGGAGCATGGGTGACCCACAGAGCATATGGTAAAGGGGCTCTGGCGAGGGTTTAGTGGTACTTACTTGCTTCGGGGTTGGTCTCCAAGTCCCATCAGAGTGGTGCCGTCTTTCGTTGTTGACCCCCGTTGGGTTCGAGGGAGTAGTGAAAAGCTTACTTACTTCAGGGAAACCTAAGAGCGTACGGGAGGGCAAGGTGGGAGTTTGGACTTCCAAGGAACTTCATGTATATCCAGTACTATTTCTGCAATACATGTTTTTATCGATAGTTTTTCATTTATTCCGTCTTGTGACAATTTTACTCGTTACAAATCATTAATTTCTTTCTAGATCTAAATTTCGTTATATTAGTTTTATTAGTAGTTTCTATGGGTTTCTGCTCGGTTCTTTTCTCCAGATTTTTATTTGTAATTTTTCTTGGGCATCGGTTGGTGAAGGTTTGTTTTTTAGGGCACTTTTTTCCCTGGTCTCGAAGTTTCTTTTGGATGCTTTTTATAGTGGCGGCTCGTAACCTGTTGAAATGGGGGGGACACAATTTGATTGATGAGTTAAATTGAAGATATAAAACAGGTTGTTATTACCAATTAATAGACGAAATTGTGTGACGGAAATAAATACAAAAATACATTCAATAAAAATAAAAAAGGATTTCTCCACATACTTTTTTGCCTTCGGTCAAAATTTTACGTTCATGGCATCTAAAAGTTCATTTTGGACAGTTTTAAGCGTTCCTTTAAAAACCGTCGCTTCTTTCAAATGATCTGATAAAGTCCAATTCAGCCATAAAATCAATCAGACCTCGAAATATACCTGGATTTTGTGATTCCCTACTTTCGTTATGTCCACGTAAAGCAAATTCATATGCACATATTTATTAATCGGCGTAATATATGGCAATTTTTGTCGACCCTTGCGTTATGTGTCCGAATATTATTAATATAAGCGGTGGGTAGTTGTTTCTGAATGTCTGCATTACCGAGAAGATTATCCAAGAATATTTAACATACGTGTTCGCGCAGAATGAAAATTAAAATCCGCAATATTAACTCAATCCTGGCCGAGCACTGTCGGAACGGGACCGCCAGTCCAGGTGAATCAAGCTGCTAGGACGTGAGGGTTCCATGGCAGCGGTGTAAACAAAACGTCTAAATCAGCCATGATTCGTCTCTGTTCCCCGCTTTTATCAGCATTTCATGACAAATAACATATCATATATCCAAGACACACATCTTTAGATGTAAGTGGATGTAAGTTTTGATACATTTTATACAAGTGAAGCGAGATAAAAAAATTAGTTTTGATAGTTATGACACAAATTTCCGGATAATTTTTTAAATAATGAAAATTACTATTTTGCTATGTCCAGTGTGTTTGTAGACGTTATAATTTTGGGCGGGGCACGTGCCCTTGTGCCCCCCGGCAGCAGCCGCTCCTGGCTTTTTATGAGTGCGTTGAGGAATCTGATTTTCGTTTATAATATAATTTATTTGGTCGATCACACTTTTTTCATTACATATAACAAGCATTTTGAACTGTGGGTTATTCTAGCATTTATCTCTGCTTCTAAGTCTCATCAACAATTATTCAGAATGCTTTGCTGATATCAAAACTTTGGTGGCAAATTTTGTAATTCTTCACCTTCAAAGGAAATCCCCATTTTTCGTTCTAGATTTATTTTTGTTATTTTAGTTTTTGCTTTATGTATGCATATTTTTATACAGAGTCCTATTTTTACCTTTTTTGGATATTTTTCAATTTATTCCCGCCCAATCGGCGAATGGCTGCTTTCATCTTTTCTCGACGTTGTATGACCACTAGAGTATGAACAAATGGGTCTCCCGTTATCCCCGTCTGTCATCTGTCGTCTATCTGTCTGTCTGTCAGTCTCTTTATCTGTCGTTTATGTCGATTTTTATTAGACAGGACCGTTTGTTGTAGATTTTTATTTGTGTGTTAGAAAAATTTGACGACGATATATACTTCTATACTTGTAGTTTATGAATTCGCCCTGAGTTTTTATCGTAAACATCTAGGTTTTCTAAAAAATCACGATTTTATGCTAGCGTTTTATAAGAATATAGTAAGAGTTCAGAGCTTAGTAGATCAGAGTGCGGGCTACCGTCTTTTTTCCGTACACTACGGTTGGTGGTATCTACATTGTTGAATTTGTTTATTGTACTTCAGGGGCAGTGTACTGGTATTTGGAATAAAAGGGGAGACAACACGCACAGTTTCCTGGTTTCACATTCGATTTTAGTTTCTTTTATTAGTCAGTAGTGAAGTATGTGGGTAGTAAAATTCTCATTAAACATTTCAGTTAGTATGTTCTGTTTGTTTGGAATTTTTGGAATTCCATATTGTTCCAAGTATTTTTCACATCCTTCCGCGGTCCACAGAATCAACGGTGTACTTAAAGTCTATAAAACTGATCTACATCTCGTGCTACTATTCTATTGATTGCTTATTGATTATTCTGAATGCTGTAATATGTTCTACTTACGATCTATTACTTTTAGATCCAGCATGATTAACTTTTTTTGTATTTTTTTTAATACTTGGTTCCCATATTTTTTTCTCACGTAGTCCATTTCTCATTACGAAAAATATGTTCAAATATGAAAAGAGTCACCAATTAATGTTTCCATGCAAGAACGAATCTTTAAATAAAATGATGTTCATTAAACTAAAAAATGCTCATGACAGGTTTACACACTAGTCTTAACTATTGGCTAATGGCTATGTCTTAATGTTGCTTACAAATTTACGAACCTGTAATATTTTACTTGCATATAATTCTCTCCCAAGTACAAGATTCTCTTTCCATATGGTAAGCATACCATCCCAGCCCACTCAGAGTTGCGTGGGTTCTATCCTAGTACGCAATTCGTCCGTTTTCATTTTGTTGTCAATTGACAAAGCGAAGCTATCATTTTAATTATTTGTATCTGTGCTAATATAAAGCGCTTTTTGTAATTTCGGCCATTGGCCCCAAATTATCATATTCAGAAAAGCTCGAGGCATTCCAATTGTAGCAGTGATTAGTGCCAACAGCTGCATATCATGAGAAGCGCTGGGTTAGAATTGGAATTGCTAGCTGCGATCGATTTTGTCATGCACCTTCTTTTGTACTGAACTACAGATAGTGGTTTCGAAGTAATTTGATCGATCATCTAATGCAGTTTTGCTGTCTAAAAGTTGATCTCGGAAATAGCAGTTCACGTATAAGAAAATTAATTGTTAATTGGTGATACAATGGATATGAAACATTCCCCTTGAAATCTCCTGTGCTTAAGAATTTAGTTCGATAGTGAAGCGTTATTTCGGCGACGGCGACGACCAGACCTGAAATACTCTGAACAAGATTTTAATAGCAAACACCAACATCATCTTAAGTTTTATTAAGTGCGTACAGATAAGTGGCTGAGTTTAACCGGGTCTTGATATCGAGAGTTCCATATCGATTAAACAAGTTGAGAAGCAGGCACGGCGACGCACAAAAATACAAATAACACGCACACTACCGATCTATAAAAATATGAAGGGAACATATGATGACACGGTTATTGTATGGCAATCGCTGGTTATCACAGTTTCTGAGCCAAAGACCGACAGTATTTTGTCCCACTGCAGTGATTTGTCAACGCCAAGAAGGAATTCATTACATAGCATCGTAGCGGAAGCCCGGAGGGGCGTAATATGTGATACGATATTGTGATCACGTGAGTCGCTTTGAATAATTATTGTTACATTGTCTACCACTAACGACAGGGGTTTTAATTTCGATTTTAATATCAGTCTGAACCTCGGAAAAGTTAAGCCTATCTACGCCGGTGCTAAATTATTTAAATTGGAGCTATGACAAGAAAATCAATTAAAAGAAAGGAGAAGAACGGTAATTCATGAAATTTATTGCGTCCACGAGGAAATTTGAAAGAATGCTTCAAGATATTATAAACGTATTCAAACCCTCGATGGAAAGTTTTGTTTGTCTTTAAAAATACCGCATCCTACGCTCGCTAAAGGTTTTTTTGGGCGAAGTTGGTGTTTTGGCTTTAGGAACTTTTTACAGAAACTTTCACTTTCGTATCAATGCTTTCCAAATCAATATTTAAAAAATATTGATTCTGGAAGCAACATTGTTCTCAGCTTCAATAACGTCTGGAATCCTGTTTTGGGGCGGCGTTGCCATTTGTTGAAAGATACTTTTGGGGGTTTAAGTCATGATAATTCCCGTTGTTATCGTATTTGCAAGAATAAATCCGTCAGATAACTTTAAACGGAAATTATAATCGCGGCTTCTTTACAAGTGTCTTTTCTAAGTCAAGCGTCTCGGTCTTATCGAGCAAGTATATATTTTTATTTGTTTATTTAATTTTTACTTTTGTTCATATCTCTTCGCTTGTAGTTATCTCATTTACGAAAAGTGTTTCTAGATAAGAAAAGCTTGCACTTATTCCAAGCCAGTTGATTTTAGTTCCTGCAGCTATTTCAATTCTTTGTCATCCCATTTCATGCATTTTGTTTCCTTTTGTTAATTCCTATTCTCATTTATCGTGCCTTGTTTCTTAACCGCATTATTATTTCCTTCAGTTCTCGTCGGTTTTTGGTTACGAAGGTTGTGTCATCAGCAAAACCAAACATCCTTGCGTATTACGACACAGCAGTCCTATTCTGTTTATTTTGCGCTTCCTTATTATTTTTTCTAATCCAGATTAAATAAGATTGGCGACAGCGGATTCCCTGCCGTAGTTTGTTTCCTTCAACTAGCGATATTGATTTTTCAGGGTATATCTTTACGTTTCTGATCTCAAGAGAATTCAGACAAAAATTACCGCTGATTTTCCCTTTTGCATTGAAAATAGGAAAGCAGTAAAAGTCGAGAGGCTTACTGCTTTCTTTCTGTTTGTTTTAATTTCGTGTTTTCTAGATATTTCACACCTCGTAGGATACCAAAATGTAGGTTTTTCGTCGTTTTCGAATCTTATTCTACTTGTCTGCGGAAAAAACATTTATCCTTTGAAATCAATTGATTACTGATGGTGAGTTTTTGAATATTATTTTTCTAATAATTTAATAATTAATATATAACACAATTCATAAATAATTGTATTGTAAATGCTAATGCTTTCTTTGTGCTAGGAACATGTTTCATCATTCTAACAGACACAAATGTTATGTTAATTTATATTATTTCATCCCGTTTCATCCTGTGTCACTTTCAAGTTGTTCACTGAATCAGGTTTATCTGTTAATAAAAAAGTACTCCTTCCCATCTAAAATCTACCCGTAATAAGTTTATTAAATAAGAGTCATTATTGTTCAAAAAAAACACACTACTGTGTTAGGTTTAAAGTATTAGCTCCAAAATTTCCGTGATCAAACCAGGAGGTTTTGATTCTTCTCAACTATATTCTGTCTAAGTGTGTAGGGATTATGGAAACCTGCACTGAGAAGGAGGAGCAGTTTAATACCTCTCGACAATACTTTTGCTTGCCATAGTAACTTTCGACAATTACTTCATAGATCTTTCTTTAGCAAATAGTTTATTAGATACAAGGAAGAAAATAAAAAGAAATTTATATTTTAACACGAGAAAAATATTAAATATCTGTTTAATTTTTTCAGACTAAAAACCTTAAATAATAATAATATTGTGTCTATCTACTCCATTTTAGCGACGAGTTTGATCGCGCGGTCTGCAATAGTAGTCCATTTTTAGAGTTGCCCCATATTTTCAGTAAAATTTGCCTTTTTTTGTTGAATATGGAAATTGTCTTCATTGATGTGTTCTTTTCTACATATTTCAATACACGGAGCAACAATTTATGTAATTTAGTATTTAAATAAAAATAAATAAATAAATACAAATTTATGTAGGTATTTGTTTAACAGGATAATTGCATTTACAGGACAAATTAATTGCAGCTCGGGTAAGTTTTAGGATGAATTGCTGGTTGCATTTAGTGCAACAAATGGCGCCTAATTCAACCTTGCCTGTCGTCTACCGTTCCAGCTTAATATAAAAAATAACATCAACAAACTTTTTATAAGGTCATTCGCTTTTTATAAAAAAATCGCCGGAAGCGGTTCGTTCTACACACTTGAACTAATCTGATAATAATGGAGTTTATAAAACATGTTTTTTTAATGTATTAATATTAAAACCAGAATAATGTTCACGAGAACGGTGATATTTTTTGAAAATAATTACATTTTAAAAGTCAGTATCTACATAGAGCATGATTTTTTTTCTAAACTTCCAAGAACACAATATATGTATGTGTGCTAATCTTAGGTGTGTGCGCAGACACATACCTAGTTTATTTATTTATTTATTTTACTGCAATCATCAATCAAGTCACAATAGTTGAAAAGGGAATAAAAAAACAGCTATTTTGTTTTGAAATATTTAATGTTTGGAGTCGATTGATGTGTATGTATGTAGTTACAGAAAATATAATATTTCATACTAAATGCTAGTTGTAGGTGAAAAGTGAACAAGTGCATTTATATATTTTTTACCCTTATTTATGTTTGTTTTACGTTTTACGTTTCACAGTTCGTCACAAAAAAAAACGTAGGACTTCGCGTCATTCAGTTTGTTGGCCATTTTATTTGACATATAATGTGAAAAAAATATGCTTCTATACTTGTGATTTACTAGTCCTCCCCTATTTTCAAACTTATGTGGGTTTTTGGAAAAATTGCGAAAATGTTCAAAGTTTTTAGAGTTTGCATTAGAAACCACAGAACCAATTGTTCTGAAAGTTTATACATACTTTAAGGTTATCGTGAACCTGGTAATGGCAAATTAGAACCCATTTGTTCATATTCCTTCCAAAAACTGATGACGTCATCACAGCATTTTGTTAAGTACATCTGGATTGAAATTTATAGTGTGGCATTGACCTTTGACTTGTGTTTTAAGAGTGTATTAATCAATACATTTTAGAGCTGTACATATAGAACTCAAAAAATTAATAAGTGAAGGAATAAAATCTAAAACATACAGCGTATGCTGCCCCTATTTCTATTTTAACGTGTATTGGTTGCCATAAAAAGATAAAATTTCTGTCGAAATAACGGTGGCCTAATTTTTTTCGTATCCACTTTGAATAGTCAATAATCCGTGAATTTATTCGGAGTACTTGTGTGTATTTTGAGCAAGAGTGTACACTTATTTCAAGAGCTGACCACCCTTCAATTTGTGGCGATAAATCTCGACCGCGACTAATATTTCTTTCATAGCATGATGGAAATAAAAGTCCATAAGTTACGAAACCAATTATCTGTGAAATATCGAAACGGTCGGTAAATTGGTGTCCAGCTGGCGAGTTGTGCTGGTCATTGAACATACTGTTTCATTTCGATTCCACGGATGAAAACGAGACCATTCCAACTAAGAACAAGCCCCCAGAGGCTGATGTGCGATTTTAAAATTACATTACCGCACTAATGGTCGCGTTGAAATCAATGGACGTAAATAATTGATTAAGAAAGAGAGCGGTACTGCAAAATACATATTTGCCGTTTCTCGTGAAAGAAACGAACAATGCCGCATTAAGACACGCCACGAGCTGTCGGCAAAGAACGCTGTGATAGATTGTTGACGCAGGATACAATAGTTGATGAACCATATTCATTTTGTTCCTAAGACCGCCCCTGGTGATTACACCCCCACCCTCCCTTTCTTTCCACAACTCCTCCTTGATGTCGTTATCGTCAAATAACATCGTACGGCTTCTCGCTCAAAATGAACTTGAAGGGCTGCTGTGTAATTTTTGTGTATCATTTCGTTTCATCGATCCGTTAACATTCAAAATATCAATTTACAGCCCAAGGTTGGCTCTTTTGCAAAAACATCCGCAGAATTTACCTAATTTAGATACCGAATTGTTCATGAGAAGATCAGAGGGTAGCGGTTGCAATTATTTCTGGCAATTTTACCTATTTAATCGTCATTATTGTCCTTTCCGCCTTTGTGTTGCTACATTTGTGTTTTATTTGGGTCTGATGGGCTCATTTATTTTGTTTTTTCTTACGTAAAATTCAAAAAGACACGACTGTGTGGGTACTTATGTGTCTTATCCAAAGATAACTTAACTTAGATTGCTTTCAGACTGATAGTAGAAAATTTACTATTGTGTAACTCGATTAATATTTTATCGATCTGCATTTCTTCCAAATCTCAACCAGTAATACACGCTACATATTTTCTTAGAACTTAGCTACTCCAAGAATTTTGTGTTTGTTTTCTCACGTCACAGATTTTCCAGATTTGAAAAAAAGGTCTTTTAACGCCTCGTTCTTAATCTTCCACACGTGCACTAGCCAACAATATATCACTTACTGATGAACATGTTGACAGCCGTAGGTTTTTTATCGTGGGTAGTCATAGTAAGTAAAGTCGTCTTTTTCGACCTGAATTAATTGCTGCTTTGAGTAAAACTAAAAATAAGTTATGTTTAATAGGGGCTTATTTGTTTAGGGATATTATGGCCACCAAATATTTAGACCGTTGTAATACCTCTTTTTCAACACCTGATAACTCACAGTGCACACTATCCGGTTTATGTCCAATAAATCATTCGGCACTAATCTTTAATAATTTATTATTGAACTGCAACTGGAACATTAAAAAGTGTATAAAGAACCGATGCATGTGTTAAACAGCGTTTACAAAACACAAGGAGATACGTGGCTGTAGATATAAAAAATAAAAAATGTTTTCTGTGGTCTATTGACGCTTTTGTTATTCTCGAACTACTAATTTAATAGTTGTGAAATTTTAGATATGTATTATGTAGATAATAATAATATGACTATTCCCAGCAAAAATTTGATCACGTCAACTAATTTTTCAACCCCCTCCGAAAATTGGCAAAAAAATTGCAAGCGTATCTTCTTTTATGAAATTTAAAAAACTTCTTAACGTTTAACCATCTTCCTAATATACGTACAAAAAATGACAACAATCGGTCCAGTGGTTTCGGAGATTACTTGTCTAATAAAAATAGATACAGATACCAGACAGACAGACGGTAACGGAAGACCACTTTTTTCGTACTCTTGATGTCATGACATGTTGAGAAAATATGAAAGTGGCAATTCGGCCGATGGACTCGATTACTATACTTTCTTAGTTTACCCTCGGGAAGTACAAATGATAAACCACAGCAATGGACTCAAAATGATTTGGACATTTTAGATGGGGTATACCAGAGAAAATTTGGCAGTGAAGATCAAGTTTCATTACGGTTTATCATGCTTAGGATAACCCTAAAACTTTTGCGAGATTCCGAATCGTTCAGAGTTTGCGACTTCCAAAGCTAAAGTGTAAAATGTTATATAATTTTGATTTTTCGTACAAAGATCTGGATCTCAGGGGTAAAAACTCAACACGGATTCATAAATCACACATTTTTGAGGGGGATATTCGGTTTTGTAATTTCAAATTTAATTTGTAAAATGTTGCTATAGAAATTTAATTTTTTTCGAAAAACTCGGATGTGTAGGCGAAAAACCGATTCATAAACCACAAGTGCAGAGTATGTTATTTTATCAACTTTAAATAACATTTATACGGCAAAATTCTGTGATGACGTCATTAATTTTTTTGGGAGGGGATAAAGTTTTACCACGGTTTGGGTAATCGTAAACCGTCTGCAATATCTCAGAATATTTGGTTTCGCAGTTTCGATATTAAATTGCAAAATGTAATAAAATTTTGACTTTTTTTCGAAGATCTGAACGTCTGGGGTAAAACTCAACATGGATTCATAAACTACAAGTGCAAGGGTATGTTATTTATAAAATTTGAGTAACACTTACCATAGTAAATTTTGAAGATCTCATCGTTGGTGGTGGTGATGAGACAAATTTTGGTTAGCGTTTTACTATCTACACAATATTCAAAACATACATGTAAAATTTGACAACAATCGATCCAGTAGTTTCGGGGATTATCTGTCTAATAAAAATCCGGACCATCTGGGCAAACCAACAGAGAGAGGGAAACAGTGACCCGTCTTTTCGTACTCTAGACGCCATGAAAGGTCCAGACAACATGAGACTAACCAGTCACCCGGTGGATTCGATTACAATACTTCCTTAGCTTACGCTCGGGAAGTTAAAAGAATCGGCGTGACCGAACTGCGGTGACATTTTTAGTTAGAGGTTAAGCTGTCTCTCTTTAATCAGGTTCCTAAGAGACGGATACAATTATTTAATACTCAAAATTCTGAATCAAGAACTACTACTACTAAAATGTAGGAGTATTTGGTTTTCTTCAAAATTTAAATTTAAAGCACTAAATGATGTTTCTCCTTTTCTTAGGATTTATTCAGTTGCTTTAAGAACAACACTAGAAGTACTAGAACCCCCTGAACCCCTACAGTTCGAGAAAGAACCGCAATTCGGTCTGTACCTAATATTTCAACTAACTGATGACAAACTAATTCGACTAATTTGATTAAATTAAGGCTATTTGAAAGAAGTAAGCCCGATTCGAAAAATAAGTAAATAATTATTTTAAGGGAATCAGAAGGAGGAATAGAAATGAAGGGGTTGGAAACGTCAAAAAATAGAAGGAAGGAACCTGGAGGAATTATTATTTGTTTCTATTTTTATCACGCTTTTATTAGCTTGGGTTGTATGTATGTATGTATGTAACGGAATCTTTGAGCTTAATTTTCATCGGTTTCTAAAAGTCTGATCATCTTGAAACTTTGCACACGTCTCAAGGATCGATGACAATGCAATAATTTGATAACAGTTTCCCATTATCCTTATTAGGACCGCCAGGATTTATAAACTCTTTTATGGATCCTGTGTAGTGGAGTAAAAGAGATAAAGCTAGCGCGCGATCTGCGCATGCCTGTAGTATCTGGTTTACTCTTCGTTGTAATTATAGTCTTGATTAAAATACAAATAACGGATATTAAATGAAAAAAACAAGAACGGACTTTTAATTAACTAAACGTGTGCAAAAATGGCTGATCGCATCTTAATTGTGTCAGTATATACCACGGTTATCTCTCTCCGTGTCGATTATACCGATCTATACCGATTATTTCTGTTTCAAGGACAATTTCTGCATAGCTTTGGTTTTACAGTCGGTAAAGAAGGAATTAATTATAATTAAAACATATCTAATCATGAATTCTCACCAACTTAAATAAAGATAACAAATTTTGATTCAGAAATACAAACATGGAGGAAAATTAACTATTTGGGGGGTAAAACTAACCACAATGATGAATTGTGTCCCGTTGGTCCGTAAGGGCGATTGATTTCGAACTAATTCCTGTTGATCGATCATACGGAGACCACTGAGTGGTTCTTTCTAGAAAAATCTAAATAAGTAATTAATTCCCCAATTTATGAATTTGTCGCAGACTAAAAAATGAAAAATAAATAATAGTTTAAAAAACTAAAAAAACACGCTTTTATTGCTAATCGAACTAAAAACTAGAAAATAATTTTTAATGACAGAGTTTAATATTACAGTAGTAGAAGATCAAACAATCAATCATAATAAATCACCTCAAATTAAAATTATAATAAAATTTAAGTTATTAACAGAATAATTCAATTCAGAGTAAAAAGCGTGGGGTGCATTTTACTGCGGTTCATAACTATCCTCTCATAGATAGTTGCCAATATGATGATTGTAATATTTAAAATATCAAGCACCCCACGCTTTTTACTCTGAATTGAATTATTCTGTTAATAACTTAAATTTTATTATAATTTTAATTTGAGGTGATTTATTATGATTGATTGTTTGATCTTCTACTACTGTAATATTAAACTCTGTCATTAAAAATTATTTTCTAGTTTTTAGTTCGATTAGCAATAAAAGCGTGTTTTTTTAGTTTTTTAAACTATTATTTTTTGACTAGGTCAGGTCAAGTCATTTTTATTGTATTCCACACAGTTAACATTTACGCTGGTAGAGTGCTCGGTTTGCATGTGAAAGGCTCTGGATTCGTTCTCCGGTAAATCAAGAACGATTCACCTTATTTTATCTAAAATTTGAGATTATGGCTATTACATAATCGGTATTAGTTTGAAACTGCACCTATTCAAATTCATATACGTATCCTTGCTAAGGTGTTGATCACGTCACTTGAAATATACGCATAGCATGCTTCTTTACCTGTAGTTTAACAACCCACACACATCATTTTAACTTACGTAGGGGTTTTAAAAAAAATAAAGTTCCCAAAATTACATGTTATAATTTTTTTGAGAACAGTAGACCCGAGGCGAGGAAAGTTCTGTCAAAGTGAATTTACACCAATTCTTACGCACAATTGTCAGTGTGCTAAAAAGTCGATCACATCGGGCTTTTTTTATTGCAAAAGATATGTAAAGTTTTAGTATTTCATCTCAGGCCATTTATTTAAGAATAACGAAGAAACTTTACAGACGATTTTTTTTTACTGAATAAGACAAAACATATTGCTTATAAGACTTGGGAATATATTTGCTAACAGAATAGATAATTATTTCTTCTGTTAGAGCTACTCTGGGGCAGTCTATAGTGGATAATCTAAAAAAATATAAAATCATCAATACTAATTTTAACAGTTATTACCAAATACCAAAAAATTGCGGAGTGTAAAAATTAATGTGCAAATCTGCCAAATATGACAAGATTTATTCCGTCCATTTTTCTGCATAAGACAAATACAGTTGTCAGAAAATGTCAGATTTGTATCAGAAAGCGTTCTACGTGTTCTGTGGTTCAAAAATATTTCATCAAAGCACATTATGCTCCATTTCGAGGTGAACATTTTTACAAAATGCATTCCATTACATTAAAGCGAGTAATTGTAAACTATAACGAGATTCTGTTTTATTTAACGACTGCATAGAAGTTTCAGTTTGAAGCGAAAATTAGATTTATCTATTTTCTGGTAAGTTCAAGCAGGAAATTAATGCCTCTGTGTTTCTAAACTAGAGATAACTAACGCATTGCTGTAGCAATTAACCCACAGTAATATCGTTGAAGCGTAGTTACTTTTTGTTAAGTACCAACAAAGTGTATAATAAGTCAATATCCTTGTTGCTAATGGAAAATGACAAACTGAAACTTCACTACATTATTATCCTTAATAACATTTTCGACCCTATTAATTATTTTTGTGCTGGTTCACTGTCGCTGAAAGAATACGTTTTCCTTTAGCTTTGAAGTCTCGGTATAATTGTTTACAAAGACACTAGTTTGCGAGAATTTCATATTTATTAACGGCAGGAACCCAGCTGAGAAATGGAATTGGTATTAATCAGATTTAATTTATGTCTCTGGGTAATCCTAAAAGCCTATTACTGAACGAAACTAATGTATTCTTGTCCAGATGTACCACGTTAATGTCATCATCCCACTGTGTAACACCATGTGTAAATGTTGCCATCAGAATTTCATTTACTTGTTCTGATAACTATCTTCTAATTACATTTTCGCAGACGTTATTTAATGGAATAATCTGCCATTGCCACGTGTACATAATTAATTACTTTTTGCCCGTATTTATTTAGTCAGCTTGTCGGCTTTTGTGCGGTGATCACTGATCAGAAAATGAGGGTTAGCGGGTAACGTTTCAGTGTATTTATCAATGAAAGTAACAGCCGCAAAGAAAGGGAGCCGGGCCAAAGTAGCTAAAATACCTAATTAATCGTGACTCGAGTCGGGAAACATATACACGGATTTTGCAACAATATGCAAATATACAGGTTGTTTCATAATTATATGTCGCTTGGTGATCGATCGTAAAATTATGCCCACTTTCTTGATGTTTTATGAGTTTTATAGCTTGAAAAATGGTTGAGTCATTAACAAAAACTTCCCTTGCCTCTGAAGCGCAACAAATACTTCGTGCATCATTGCTCCGACCGTTAAAAAGTGGCTTCATCGTTATGGCAAGAAATGGAGTAAAATTATTGGTCCTTCAATTAATATTGTAGTACACCGTTTTAGAAGGATCCTTAAAATTCATTCCGTATTCCAAACAGTTTTTCAGTTTTTGCCATTTCGACAATTCTAATGAAAGTTTGCAAATGTCAGAAGTTTTTAAATGAAAAGTTCCACGGAACGAATGATAAACTCTCGTATATTTTTAATCGAAAAGGACTGAGTCACTCGGTTTCAAAATCTTTATTGATAGTATTTCTTCCTAGGAAATACAAGGCAATAATCTCAAACTTTTTAAAACTTGTTGACTTTTATTGTGCGTCATCGTATTAGACAAATTTTATCACATAAAATACTAAGGAAGCACATTTTAATGAATAAATTTTAGTGAAGCCTATTAAAAAATTAGAAATATGGGAAACAAATTTGAATCGGTATAGGCAGGAAAGCTTGAAATGTGTAAAATATGTCAAAATTAATTAGCACCCTTTTGATTACCTCAGTCGTTTTGACTGTCATCATTAGTAATAATAATCGACATGGTATATTTCAAGTGTCTGTGAAAACTCCAGTCGTAAAGAAAGCGAACCGCGCCAAAAATAGTTAAATGTACATAATTATTATTGTATAAGAAGTTATAATTTATGGTTTCCTTCATGGAAGTTTGGCGCTACCGCACAAAATATTAATGATTCTGAAGATAAATTGTTGGAAACACGCACTTAAATAATTATTTATAAGTTCACCGTGTGTGAAGAAAAACATTACGTGAAACTGTATCACAATACGGCAATAATTGGCGTCGCTGACCCGAAAAATGACTTGCAGCTAGTGACCCGAAGAGGGTTGAAATCTTAAAGCCGCCTTGAGCCGGAAGGGCCGTCAATAGTTCTGTTATCAGACCACCCGTCTTTTTCACAAGTCTCAAATAAATGAAATCCTTGTATGAACACAATGATTCGACAGTATGTCTCGCCTTTTCGGCTCCTTCGCCTAACATTTTGACAACTTCCGTCGACCGACCTCTCAACAAACAACAATTATTTCGTCTTTTTCTGAAAAACGGGGTTTCTCATAACTATTGATTCGGTTTCCAATGGGAGGTAATAAATTTTTAAGGCTTGATGTGGAAACTCGTTGTGAAGCGTAACTTTGATCCTTGTTTTATATAGATGAGATTCCTGGAATTAAAAGCTGCTGAACGCACTAATGAAGCCGTACATAAAAAAGCTCTTCATACAAGTGGATAAATATGAGAGCCGTTGGTCTGTAAGATAGGGCAATGTAATTATTTTTACAAGCGGCAGGTAAATTGGGGTCGCAGTTTTTTTTCATAATTGTTTAAATTAGTGAGTTTAACGTGAAAGCTCGCTTTGTAGCTTCAATGCATGTTTAGATGTCAATTGCCAGTTAAATGAAACAATTTTTGTAACTACGAAATTAAACAGATGAGGTTAATTTTATGGCTATTAGTGAGAAAAAAATTGCCGTTTTAGACACTGGATCTCCATTCGTTACTGACCAGCATCCTAAAAAATATGTTGGAACTCGATAAGACCTAACAGCACTTTCATACTCGTCGAGAACACAGCTGCTAATATCACAGACGCAGAAAAATTTTATTTATTTTGGAAATTCGACTGTGGCAGAACATCTACTTTTTCCTCAGTAACTGGTTAGTATCGAGTATGTGGACTTAATTTTTTTAACGTTTACAACTGCCTAAATTACGATCGGTGGATGATGAAAACATAAATATCTGTAAGGAGTGTCACCATCCGGCCCTAAGTGACCCTATATGCGGGTCAGCAACAAAGGCAGACAACCACATCAAAGGAGCGGCAATTCGGTGGTATTTTATTATTATAAGAAAATACTGTGGGGTGCTCGTAAGTTCTTTTTTCTTGTGGTGCACAAATACTTTTGATGTATTCGCGGAAAAATATGTTGCATATTATATACACATGAATACAATATAATATGTAATAATAATTTGCGGTTACTTCGAGACACATTGCATATCCATCATTCGAGCTGAATTATTGGTTGCCAACCTATTAAGCATAAAACACCGAAAAAAAAACTTAATAAAAGTGAGTTGTGATTGACATTTGTGACAAGCGACGAGTAAATCACTAATCATCACAACGAAGCGGCAAAATTCGCGATATTTCAAAGCCAACTTCATGAACGATCTTTTGTCACCGCCTTGTATAATATATTGCGTGTAGTATATGTGAAGGTTTGTCATATGGCAAAATAAATATTTATTTTATTTTGATTGGGTTGAATATTTTTAATAAAATTTGTTGTCTATGTAACTAAAAGCGGGTTTAACCAGGTGTGAAGGGTCCGAAACTCCGTAATTCCAAAAAATCAAATAAAGCCTACTGAAAAAATTCGACTGAAAAACAGCAATAGGAATAAAGAAAAATTAATGATTTTAGCATTATTTGATCAAAAGTGCAGTTGTATTTTTAGACAATGTCGATATGTTTTTATTACTATCGTCTATAATCAGTAGTACATAGAGTGTGTTGAACTAGATTATGCAAATTATGTGCAAATTAATTCAGAGCTTTTTTCGAGTGTCCATATATAACTTGGCAGTTGAATTATTTATGATTTATTATTACGAAGTTGGCATTTGCATCATTGTTAGATAAAGTTAAATCCGTATTTATTTTAGTTAATTGTTGTTTTTCCAGTGAAAGTTAGTGTGAATTGTATAATAAAAAAATCTCATACAAATTTTTCATTTAAATACCTAGTGCATTGTGTGAAATTCTCTGACCGTTTATTTGCTGCACCCAGAGTAAATTTGTATAACTCGACCCAAAGTAGCAAATAATGGTTAAACATTTGCATGTGTAACTTTCATATTGTCGAATGATAAGTTTGTATAGCGTAATAAAAGTCACTTCGATAATAACGCAACTCACAAATAAATCAGGGCGCTCCATATCAATTCAATCATCAAATTACTTCCAAACCACTACCCATATATGAAACAATTTCGACAACGAAGAATAACAAAAGAGATTATTTAGGATCCCATAAAACTGATCGTAACCAGAGTCGGTTTTCGGGGTACCCAAATCACGAAATAGCGTCATCATACTCGTTAAGATTTTTATAGGACAAATTTTTAAATTCATAAAATGGTTTTATATACCCTTGGAATTACCAGGTCTGACCCTGGACCCACCATTTTCAGCGGAAATATCACAAGTCTTTTAGTAATTTTGACGCGAAATCTACGATAGGTCCCAGATTTTGTTCATATTAAGTGTGATACCAGTATGTGGTAAAAGCTAAGTTTGATGGTCAGTTGGACAGTAGTCGAAAATATATTTAAAGATGTGAAAGTGACCACAAAGGAATGAATGAATAACAGTATGCTACCTGCCACATAGGTACAGGGTTATATGTAGTAATGTAAACGTTAATTGTTAGAACAAATATTGATTTTTCTCGCCACATAGAACGATAACTTGTTAGACAAAAGAAAAGTATTTAATCGTAAAGGGAAAATAAAGCCTTTGTGTCATTTTCGTGCTTTAATGATTGTCTATCGAGGGCTTTTAATGTTCTGCTGCGGTGGAATATAGCGAAACTTATTTGAGTTGGGGACAATAAAAATTGATTTTATGAATAAACTGTCATAGGAATGTAGGTTATAGTCTTCATACAACTCGAACAAACATACTACACTACGAGCTTTATAGCTTTTTATAAAACCGGAGAAAAACTTCAGACACTACCGAAACACAACATCATGGTTAGAAGGTAATCTTAAAAGTTTCGGAAGAAATTTCAATATTCTACAGTTTCACTACAAGCAAATTGAAAACCGTCGATACCGGCAATATATTTCGGTAATGTTTCCGATCTGCTTCGTAGGAATAACGTTTTATCGTCAGTGCTTAATTATCTCTTTATTTGAGAATTGGACAGCAGACATTATTACCGTTGTGCTGGAAAATTTATTACCTGTTATTTAATTTCTGTTTTATTTCCTCCTTAACGTTTATGATGATATGATTATAGCATGATGATATTTACTCGATGGGGAAACATAAACTTGAATATCTGGAGAGCGTAAGAAAGAGAGAGAATTTCCAGAATATTACGGACAGCTCTGGTTAACGCAGAGAAGGGTTTCAACGACCGATTGGGGTACTGGTTTGCTTCAGAACAGAGATTTGCCCGAGATTTGCAGAAACTTTAATTTTTGGTTTTTCTATATTTAAAAACAAGCCAGCAGGCATCCGTGCAGATCTTGCTTATTTAATAATGCCCGGGTGGGTGGGACGATAAATTAATGATACGGTTATTCTAATTAATAAATATTTTAGTGGTAAATAAGAGTGCATATCATTATCATTAGCGATTTATTCTGGTGTGAATTATTTATACACCCGTCTAATAATAGCTTCGTTTAAAAATTAATGAACACAAATATCGATATGTATGTTTTGACGTAACTGAGTTAGATCCGCAAGGTTGTAATTAAAGTCTGGGATATTATTTTTAACTTTTGGCTTTAATAAAAAAAAAGTTTGATATAAATTGTATTTCTGACAAAAGGTTTCATCATGTGGAATTAATTTGATGAATATAATATGTTCTGTCAAATTAAAACATTTTAAATGGCAGAATAAAATTTTCATTTTGACAAAATCTGGAAACTACTGGCATTGAAACACCATTCGGTTAATTGTTATTTTAAACACAATATATGTGTATTGTATATTTACTGGTTTTCTTTATTTCAGGTGAGCCAAAAGGGTTATCTGTGAGTGTATCCAGTTTTGTACTGGTAAGTATAATAACGTTAATAACACTACTGTTTAACGTATGAAAACATCAGTTCTGTTATTCAGAGTTAACGAAGCGTTTTTTTCAGGCTAATACTACAACTGGGAATTTTGATTTTAGATTAGTGATTACCTACCTTTCATTGAAATGCAAATCAACCGAGTTTTCAATCCCCGTGGAAAGTATTTGTTTCGTCTCTCTGTTATTAGATCGACCACTAAGCCGTGAAAAAACTGAATATTTCCAACCATGAACCGTGCCTGCGCTATTATTTGACAGAATAGTCGATACCATTTTGGCGTTGGCTTAAATTTGTTTCCATTCGAACTTTTTTACCGAAATAGTGCTGCAGTTACTACGGTTTACGACCCCACAGTGCCTCACAAATTTTACGAATTAAATTCCTCTTTTTTTAATTAGATATGAATTGTTAACTATAAACCTCACATTGCGGTAACAAATTACAAGTAGTTACCATTCAGTCCCTGTGTAAAGGAAAACCGCTATTGATTTTTGTTTGTTCGCTTTTCTTTTAGATTTCGCAAATGAGAGACGCTAGAAATAAACAGTTTTCATCAGCCGATTCTATTTTTCAGTTCACGACATTGACGATGATTTCTTTTGAAACTTTCAGTCAACCACAAGATACAAAATGTCTTAATGAATTAATTTTATTTACGAGGAAACGTCTTATGTGTCAAAGTAATAATGAGTTGATAGTTATAAGCTAATTAACTTTTATTTTTAATTAACTTTGATAAATAACTGAGGAAAACTGATTCAAAAGATGACAAGGCGGTAGGAAGCGAGAAACAATTCCAGGAGTCGAGAGAGTTTTCTTGAAACTCATCTTCATTTCACTTTGATGTCTGTATTTCTATCTTTAAAAATAATTTTGATTAAATAAAACTAAAAGTATACATGAACGTTTTAAGTATCTCTTGTTTTTAGATCAATTATTTATTCATATTCATCCACTTTGATGATTTTTTAAATTTATTTTTGTATTTGATAAAGAAACAAAGATAGAGGTAATGTGGGTAAACTGAGTGTTTGAGAATGAATTGAAAATATATTGAAATAATTTCCTAAAAAAATACATCAATGATTTAAAAGTTATACGCGTCACAAATAAATGCAAAATCTCGTAAAATAAATCAAAAAGGATGATTTATTCGAGCGTTTAGTAATAAATTATTCATTTCTAAATTGCTGGCCGACTTTAATTTTATTAGTAGTTTCCATATTTAGCGAGCATCCGTAAAGCGTATAACAAGTTTGACAAATCCTGCAGCAATAAAAATTGTCACATAGGTCAAAAGTAATTTGTAAAATTTTATAACTTGGCTCTTCCGATCTCTGAACTCTCTTGTGCTTGAATGGGGTGACACAACTCCAATTCCCTCCCCCGACTTACGATTATGCTTGGTAGGGTTAGGTAATTCTTGTACGAATTGCACTTACGCACACTACCGCGCTTACGACGAGCGGATCATACAGAGAGCCGCAATTCCACTGCAGCCGAGACGAGAGGATTAAGCGGATTAACAGGACTTATGAATAGCACTTACTACAGTCACTCCCGTGATCACGCCGAGTGACACAATTCCCTCTACGACGAGGGGATCACACACCGCATTTCCGCTCCACCCAAAACCGATTTGGTACTTGGAAGTGATTGTATAATAAAAGAACGAAAAAATTTGTGATTTCTACGGAATTTCCTCTTCCAAATGTGTTTCAAATTACGTAAACTTCTGAATTACTTTTTCAATAAATTTGGCTACAGGTTGAGTTTTTATTTGGTTGATAAGTGTGCTAGTGTATTAAGTTTCAGGGAATACATTAGTCGCAACAGAAAAAACTTCATTACAAAAAAAATTGAAAACACTTCTAATGGCACTTACGTTAGATAGATAATGACGCCGGCAGCTAATGATCGATTACCATTTATAGAAACCTCGGATTTGATTGATTAGTTCAGGGTAGCTGCATTTAACGAGACGAACGTCAAGGGTGTTACTAAAAATAAATCTATAGCTTTTTAACAGTACTAAAACAATAATTTTGAAACTGAAATATGAAAGTGTTATATATATAAACTTTTCTTGTTTTTCTAATAGATGTAGCAATTGTTGTACATACCATCATGTACGGAGAATATTTTGTGAAAATAAATTTTCCAAAATCGGTTTAAATTTGGTAACTATTCATTGGTTAGTGGTTGAATGAAAAACGCTGACTTATTGTGGGGGAACTTGCTGTATAAATTAAGTGTAGGTATGTTAATAAGCCCATGGGACAGAGAGTATATCTAACATTATTCAAGTTTCATTGCAGGGGTTGTTGCCATAAATTTTGCTGATTCATTTAGGAAGGTGGGTAGTGAAAATCACAGCGAACTAGTGTATACAAAGATGGCGAGTTTATTGGCCAGCAACCTAATCCTTCGCCTAACTATCTAGACGATGCTGATGAGCTGATGCAATTTTCATGTTAATTTAAATAGAATGTGTCACCAGTAGAACAAAAGCCCCAGATAAGGTAGCGTGTTCATTGTGTTGCGCTCGGTTTACCGTTTCGTCCCTTTTCCTAGTAGAGTAAGCCGGGCGAGGGCGGCGGAACTTTGGCCAGGTGGCGGCGGCCGACAGATGTCTTCAAGTAACAGATGCTCCTATACGCCACACTGTTTATAAATAATTGACGTTGGGTAGGTGTTGACACTAATTCTTATTTGTCGATGACACTGATACTTTATCTGTGAACTTTCAACACGACCCAGATCGTGCTCTAAAATTAATGGACTGTCTACGTGTGTGGTGATGCGGATGTAAAAATTAAAATTTTATCCACTCTTTTTGGAGCATTAAGGTAATTGAGAAATCGATGAGCAATGGAGCACTCCGGATCAGACAATTAATTACGTAATGGATTACAAGCGATTTGTTACAGGTTTTTTTGGGGGTTAAAAATTAAAAGGTCTCGAATTACCGATATTTAGGTAACCGACGATTTAAGAAAAAAAACAGCATTTTTAAAAATAAATTTGTAATTTAATCAACATTTGATACGTTTGCGATTTTTTAGGACAATTAATTCGAAAATGCTACCACACCACTGAAAATAAAATGAGTAGTTATTTTTAGATTGTTCTGATAGCATTTCGATAAATAATTGCACTGTCTGTCTGAATAAAAAGTATTTTCTGTTTCTATTGTGTGGTCGAGTAAAACCATTTCAGTGGGTTATTTTAGTAATAAGAAATACCAATGTAGAAACACAATTTAATAAAAACTGTGAAAGCATCTGTTGTCATACAAGTATTTACTAAAATATATTTTTGCCTTTTCATTGCAAAGGAATTTTTTTCTCATTCTTTTCGTTCAGGTATAAACAACGTTAAACGTGACGAAAATGTTTCGAGGTTTCCTTGACGTCAGAAGAAATCATTTATCGTTTCCTACACAGAGTATTTAAGTATTTCAGTTGAAAATAAACTGTTTCTTTTAAGGACTTTATTCTTCGTGATAATAATGTTGCTAATGAATTTTCATTTGTTTCGTAGCAATCATATTTCGTTCCATTATTTTTAGTAATTTTTAGATTACAATGGCATCTTTGTGCTAACTAGAAGCTTCATTATTCGTAGACTATCATTTTCTGTTCCTTTTATATACAATTGGAGTATAATAATTTGGTTTATTGAAGTCGTTGCTCCTTTTTATTTTCTGAGCGATAGCTATAGCATTGTGCTGTAGGAAGTATGGAACGTATGTGTTCATTCAGGTCGTGATAATATTTTGTTAAAGCGAAAATGACGAATTTATGTAGCCGAGGAATATAATTACTATTTTATTTACAAAAATAATTATTGTTTTATCACTGTATTAATTACATGTATGACCCAGTTAATTGATTACGTGTAAACATATTTTCTATTTATATTATTTAAAGGAACGTGTATGCAATTTGAATGAACAGATCTCTAATAAAGTCATTTGGATAAAATATCTCATTTTGTTTTTCCTTGACATGTCATGGCATTTCACAGACACGAAAGTGTCAGATTTTATTAATGAACAATCCTCGAACCCACGAAACCAATTACCTTAAAATGGTAATTTAAGTGTTCAGTCTTCTCACTCACCTCTTCGAATAATTTGATGACGCTAGAGTAACTCAAAATTGTGTCCTAAAATTAATTTTTATATTAAAGATCAGAAAACAGGTAGTCTCGCAATTTTGGTAAGTCACCAATATTAAGGATTATATGGCGTTAATTAAATATACTCCTTCTAGAAAACTGTTGGCGCTGCCTCAAGAGTATGTATTATTAAATAAATATTTAAAGGAAAAGCCCGCATGGTGCTTAAAAATTTGGTTTTATTTTTATAAATACTTTTTTACAATATTTAGAAGGAGATAATCAATAAAGCGATTTTGTTTAATTAAATCCATCACTTTACTTAAAGGACTTTCATCGACATCTAAAGTGATTTATATCATCGATTAACTCAGAAACGATAATGTTGTTTTGGGTACAGAAAATTAATAGTTCCTTGGTCATAAAAAAGGTGATAAGTAAATCAATCTTTTAGCAAATATGGTGTCGACATTTATTAATCTCAAAAAATAAAAAAAAATTTCCAGAGATTTTACATTTTAATGAAGACTCTATATAAAGAACCTCTTTAAAATTTTAGTAGAATATTTGCATTGAATTCTGCATTACAAAATCTTAATGACACTATATCATTGTAGTACTATTACTCAAACCTGATAAATCCATTACTCTCAAATTTTGGTGTATACTGAAATAGTCATCAAGTTTGGAAAGCACTAATCGATGTTCAATTATTCATCAGTCGTTTACTCCTCTTTTATTATCCACCACAATGGGATGTTTAGTTTGGGGGTTTAATTATATGTGATTATTATGTTATTTATATGCTCCAGAAAGCTGCTGACGTCTCAAAAAACTGATGTTTAATGATTGCTCCGGCTGTTAGTTTCTGTTTTTTAGAACTCATGTAAATATATTTATTTTTATCATTTATTGCAAGCAGAAAGTACTTTAAAGTATTGTATTTGAACGGTTGTAGATTGTCGCAATTCAAATTTAAATCATGACCGGAAGAAAAAGACATGGCAAGTAACTAAATATGGACAACCTAAAAACCACACACATCCTTTAAGTGTCGAGTGCCAGTTTTGACAATTTCCTTTGCCATTAGAAATATTTATTCGAGTAAAAATAAGAGAAATTTTAGGGATGCGTATACAGTGTGCCCGTATTTCCGCGAAGAGGTCTTTGGAAAATGTAAATATTGTCCATTACTTTCTCCTTGGTGTTCAGGGCGCGGGCAATATTTAAATAAGGAAGAAGGGGAGCCTCTGCGCCGTAATTCAGTATCTAATAAATATTTTTAACAGGTGCCATTAAATTAAAAAGTACACCTTTCTTTAATTTAATGGAAGTTTTGTTCGGAAGCTCGCTGAACGAGGAAACTTAACCAAGTTTTGATTTAATTAAAGATGTGTAAAGTTTGGAAGCTCACTGAAAACCTTATAAATATAAAAGATGGAAGTTTCAAACTAATACTGTGTTTCATATTCATAATTTTTCTGTTTTTCATTTTCGTTTTCAGAGTAAAATCTCTGACGACTGAAAGTTAGTAGGCAACCGGTAATTTGAGAACAAGCCGGAAACTTGCTGTACACGTCCAATCCCGGATAAAAATATTCGCTGATGATGCATTCACGTGATGGTTTAATAAAGTAGCAATACAGGAAACAATTAAACTGAAATGCTCCATCCGGGACCAACAAGTTTATCGATTTGCGGCATACTGCGGGACTAGTTAATTGCATTCTATTGTATTTTGTATTTGAGCAACCAAGATAAATAAAAATTACAGAGACAGCAGACCGGGCATGCCCTTTTGTTGCTTTACGGGAAACGTTGTTGCAATACTTACCACTTATCGCCACAAAGAAGGCTAATTGCTCAGAACGTTACATTGGTGGTGCTTTTACTATTTATCATCGACTTCGTATGGCTAAAACATTATTGATGTTGATGTGTGTTAATCGCATTGTCCGTTGGTTTTTATTAAACGTGAAAAAATATCGCATGTGGTGGTCAGGGCATTTTAAAAGTGTGATTAAAACAGAGGAATTGGTGTTGTGGTGTTTTTAAAACAGTAGTTAGTTAAATTAATTAGATAAATAAATCATCTAAGTTGGTGGAAGTGATGTCATTTCTACGCATATTTTTACATGACGGGTGTAGTATCAGGTCATTGTGACGGAAGGCTAATTTTACTTTTGTTGATGTTTCACAGCTTGTAGAACACGAAAATGTTGGTGTTCTGTTTTTGGTTGCATGTCCCTTGTCGCGACTTGTTTATCTGTTGCCAATTGGAATTACAGTGATCTGTAGTATACATATTCATTTAATTTTTAGTTGATTAAAAACAATATATCAGCATAAAATATGATATGTTGAAAAGGATGACAGTTCGAACATATGCTAAAATAACAAACTGCTTGTGAAACAGATCGTGTTGATTGTGGAATAAAGTGTGACTGCTTTATTTCATTCAACTGTCATTTTTTCTGTTTATAAATCTTATTTTTTTAACAACTGAATTTGAAACAAATGTAGCGTTGATTATCAATGTAATCACAATTTAATGGTCTCTCAAAATCCATTAAAAATATACGCTATAATTTAAAAAACATACATTTGCGTCACGACGCCAACGACATATGTGCGTCATATTTGCAATGCTTTTCCCTTCAAGCTAAAAGCACCGACATTGACAGAATTTCAAGACCTTTATCCGTTCTCAACATATAGGGCCGCAGATTTATTAACTGATTGTGAAGTTCAAATCACTTTAGCAAGTGTCAATATAATATTTTTTACACAAAAAGGGAATTTTACACAATTGAACTTCATTACAAAATATTTGAATATTTCAACAGGATATTAAATTATCTTCCAATACCTACAATTCACTAGTTGTGAAAAAGATTAATGTAATATAAAAAAAAAATATTTACCAGAATATATTACATAATATCAGAAAGTTAAACAACAACTTAATAGTTAGTGTCAATTGATAAAAAATAATATGTAACCAATAACTTGAACAACAAATCAATAATATTTTGTACGGTTGTGAATGCAAAGGACAATATTTAATGTAATATATATTAAAATCAATTAAATAAAATCAATTGAAAATAATGCTCTAAGGTTATTTAGATAGAACTTCCTTCACTCCTGAACTACACTACAACAGAGCCAGTTTTATCGAAAAATTTAAAAATTTGGTTTTACGAAGTGCATTTTAGGCATTATTTTTTCCGCAAATTTTTGCAATGTCATTAATCTCTTTTTGGGGAGATAAACGGATAATTTTTTATCAACGATTTACTTTGCTTGCATAAAAAAAACGTTTGCAAGATTTCAAAGTATTCGGTTTTGCAATTTCAAAGTTAATTTCTAAAATAGTTAAATTTAATTTTTTTTCCTCCCAAAATCTGGATTGAGGGTGAAAAGGAGTGTGTTATTTTATATATTTATATTTTATAAAGTTTAAATAATATTGCAATGAGTTAAATTTTGGCGGACCGGAGGCAGCGATAAGGATCCCAGGGGCAGGGATTATTTCGTCGCGCCGAAGCTTCGAGAACAACATTCAGTGTGATGAGAGTGTGTGAAGAGAGTTGTGAGAAGAGTGAAAAGGAGTTTTGGAAGTCAAAGGAGAGCTCCTACAGTAGTCTACGACACCATCCCAAACCGTACCGTACCGTAAAACCCGTTCCGTTATAACTGCCGCTACCGATAAGAGCTAATAACCACAACCACTGCCGCCGCTCAACCACCCTTTTCGGCGTACCGTTACCGTTCAATCCCCGTTTCTGCGTCGCAGCGCCCGAGGATCCGAAGTAGTCCCGTCCAGCCAGAATTCCGGTTCTTGTGCGATAGATTTAAACTTCAAGCGGGGTATTACCTATTTCTGTCTGTTCCGTTTCTCTGTCAAGTCGGCCCAAGGCGTGGCACTGACGTACGCCACAACCTTCTCTAGATATCGGCAAAATAGAACAGCTACTGTCACCGTTACCACCAACCCTAGAGTTTCGTGGGAAAATTTACCATGTAACATTTTTGGTAGGGATAATCAGACAAATTTTGGTTAGCTCCACACGATTTTCTTAACATACATATAGAATTTGAGAACCATTGGTCTAGTAATTTCGGAGATTATTTGTTTAATCGTCATGGACAGAAGACAGAAAAACAGACAGACGGAAATGGGAGAAATATTTTTTCATACTTTTGGTATCATGAAACGTCGAGAAAACATAATAGTATCAATTCACTGGACGAACTCTAGTAAAATATTTCCTTAGCGTACGGTCGCGAAGTATAATTAAATAAAAAAAAAATAGCGATAACTTATTTATCAAAACATGCTAATTTCGGAGATGTCAACACTTAACACAACCCTATTTGTGGACTACTAAATCATGTCATGTCATGAGTTTTAAAGTTATTTGTTTCGCACCAAATTAGGTATAAGTTCACATAGAATTTGAGGTTTTTATTACAAAGCGTGCTTGTATTGAAATAAAGAGATCAAATTGTAAAACCGTAAAAATGTAACGTGCTTGACAGTAGGCGCCAGAATTAAACCGGAAAATTACAAGTATATTTTTTTTATTTTGGCGGGAAGACATTCAAAGATTCAGAAGAAGAACAAAGCGTCGAAAAAAACGAGAATTGCGAAAGTTTCGCTTAGCAAGTCTCACATAGCTATAGATTTGTTCACAAAAAAAAAACTTTAATAAATACGGAATTTTCGATGGTACACCTGCCTGATGACAAAACTCCGAGTCAAATGCATGTATTAAGATTGCTAAAACAAGAACTTAAAGATAATGAAACTAAGGGAGAGTTAGAGTTAAATAGTTAAAGGTGTGGCCCAAATTGTAATGTCTTTCAGATTTCCCTGAATCAGTTATTCGAGGTTATAGTATTTTTAGAACTGGCTTACTATATATTAAAATCGGAACGGTTGGGTATTCGTGGTGATCTCTTGTAGACTTGGATAGAGTCATACATATTTTAGTAACCGAAAATTTTGTTTTCGTATTGGTAATTATACTTCAGAAGTGGTAGATGTTATGAGCGGAGATCGCAAGAATCGTTCCTTGGCCTGTTGTTATTTGTAATTTATCTGGCCGATTTGCCCCAACATGTCCTGCGCATCCTTTCTTCATTTACTGATGACTGAAGAGCGGATTTAAATGCACAAAATGTTTTGAAATGTGCACAATTTTTACTAGATATGCACGGTTTTATGCACATATGCAATTTATCTCCAGCGAGCAAAGTCGTACTTTAAATCTCTCAATCGCATAGGCGCATTGTCTTGATGAAGCATGTTTTTCTTTTTGTAAACCTGGTCCTTTTTCCCGATTTTTTTATGGAATTTAGTAGATTAGCATAATATTCTCCCGTTATTATTTTAGCTTTTTCGAGGTAATTAATAAGTAAAATTCCTTTAGCGTCCCAAAAAACCGATGCCATAACCTTTCCGGCTGATGGAATGGGCTTTGCCTTCTTTGGCACTGGATAACCAGCTTCTGTCCCTTGTTTAGATTGTCGTTTTGATTCTGGCGTAAAATGGTGAACCTAAGTTTCATCCAATTTTCGCACAAAATCAAATTTTTTAACTGTTAGAAATGTTCCGCGTAAAAAATCGCGGCGTTTAATCCCATCGGGTAATAACGGGTTCATATGGCAGTGGAGTACATATTGTATACATATTGGCACCCTTAAAGGTGACTTAATAAATATTTTTTTTAACATTACTTATTAACGAATTTAGAGTTCCTTAATTTCCTTAACAACTCTATTTAATCTGTGCAGCAAACATATAGCGTGAATCAAATTAGGGTATAAAAGTCTTAAGAAGTTGATTTTAACTATACAGGGTGATTTCGAAATATGTGCAAGAAAATGAGGAATAGCTCACAATAAGATTATGGCTCCCGTGTAAATTTCACATTTCTAAGTGGCAGCAATGTCTGAAAAAAATTAGTGTGTCGTGATCTACATAATTACTACAATGAAGGGCACATAGCAACGAGGCTTAAGAACCACAAAAACGGTGCACTGATAAGGAAGGTGCAAAACGACGATGTCATGAACTTGCGCTTGGTGTGTTTGGTTGTGTTTGACAATGGTGAATTTTACCAATTCTGGGCGTCTTGATATTTATGGCCGCGAATTGTTTATCCAACGCTTTCCAAATCGTGCAATCCGTGTGCGCGAACATTTGCGTCGGTGGTACAGCATTTCCAAGATCATGGTACATTCGAACTTCAAACTCACGATCGTGGCCTTAGTAGGACCGAAAGAATACTGCAGGCTGAAGAACAAATTTTGGAACGCGTCGAACAAGAGCCCCACATCATCACTCGCCGACTTGCAGCTGAAGTTGGAGTTTCACAGTTTGTAGTGCAACATTAAAAGAACAAGGCCACATCCATACCATGTGCAAAAAGTGCAAGGTTTCGAGCCCTCTGATTGTCCACGTTGTGTAATTTACTGCACATGGTTGTTCCCGCAGTGTCGTCTAAGTTGTTCTTATTTTTGTTCCAATAAACAATGTAAAATCTTTGTGGCAAGGACCAAACATCCGTCAGAATGAAAAGTCGATCATCATGAAGCATTTCAACATTTCGCACTGACCTTTAACGATGAATGAATCAATGAATGAATGATAAGCAGCAAAAAGTCGGTTTTACTTTTAATTGAAACTGAAAGTGTTTACGTCGTTTTTATTCGAACGTTTTTCCAGCTCTGTTTACAAGGGGGCTCAGTGACTTGGTGTGGAGTGTGGCTCATGGAGTTTTGCCCCATTCGATTTTTAATTTGATTTTTCTATATTTCGACACTACTAAGGTAGGGGAGGCCGTGGTTAAAATTATTGCATATGTTTCGCAGTCACCCTGTATATGCCCCTGCATGGGACAGTATAACTAAGATCTTTTCTGTCGGAACAACATCAGGAAGACAGAAAAACAGTGATGAAGGATTCATCAACAAATCTTAACTCACTCAGATCGTTAGTTTTTTCTATTTGTTTGCATGCAAATAAATAAGATTTACTACTTTATCACCTAAAAAACCTAACAGTAGATTGACAGTATAACGCCCGCAAGCATCAGAAGTTTCTGCTCCTACAAAATAGATAAATTGGTCTTTTATAATTTCTTTAATACTAGTATTAGCCTGATTGTGAATATCTGGCAGATAATTTTTTCTCAGCGTACTTTCATTGGGTATAACATTTTTACAATATTTTTCTAAAGACGCTTTGAAACAACTGACACCAAAATATATGGAATCCCTCTAATCATCACACACAAGTAGAGCTTAATAGAATTTTCAGTTGGTGCACAAATTCGTTTCTCCCATTTAATGAGCATAAGAGTGCTGTACTTCATTTAGGAAAAATAGTCCTCGCCTTGCAAATCTATTGATTCAGGAAGACACTGTCACCTGCTTTCATCAATCTGTTTACTCAATACTTACAATATGCAAACCAGGGGCCTGGAATCTGTTCAGAGGTTAGCTACTCGTATACCTTACGTCTTCCTTTGTTCCAGCTATAAAGCTCGACTCTAAAGTTACATCTACTCTTGACGTACGAGAAGTGACTTAATTTTGTTGATAAACCCAAAGTTGTGTAAATAACGTAAGTAGTTGAAACAAGAATATTGTTTACGAGTGGATGATCGTCGGTTCATTCTTCTTCATCATTTATTTGTGGGGTTTGAAGAACAGCCGCCGGCGACGCATATACATCTTTACGGCTCTATTCTCTGGAATTAGAGACTAACGAATGGTAGGGTTATCCCACAAAAAAGAAAACATACATAATCAACGAACTGTCGTGGGAGTGGTAATTAAGTCATATTTTACCTAATTGTATTAAAAATTACAGCGGAACAAACATTTGCTTTTGTTTCCTTTGCGGTAAATGCCGCCACGGCTTATGCTGTCCGCCTGTTGCGGCAAAAGAAGGCTAATTGTTGAGAGCGTGACGTCGGTGGTGTTTTTACTATCCTGTATTTTCTATCCGTAATAATGTTTTCCTTTTTCGTTAATTTTGTCCCGAATAAACTATAAATGCGGATGCCTTTTGTTTAACCATCCAGCAACAAAAACGGCGTAACGTGACAAAACGGCAGATATCTCTTTGTTTCATTTCCCTTACCAGAACGTGTTTTATTGAAGGCAATTATTTCAACAACTGAAATGGTTGCTCGGTTTAAACGACAGTTTATATTACCCTTCTCGTTTCGACAAGTGAAATGGGCTTGACGTCATCATCTCAAATACGTTCAAATTTTATCTTTATGAAATAATTTCATCTAGGACGGCATTTATTATGTGTTGCCGTCTGCTGCATGCAGCATAGAGGCCACTGTTTATTCGGTCCAATGATCACAATAAAACCGGGAAAATCGTGGATGGCATCTCTGCCGCTTTTCGCTGCAACTATTCTTAATCAAGACAGGAAAATACTTTAATAAAAAGGATTTTTATTACCTTGTTGCTCTAGTTTTGGATTTTTGCTATCTTCGAAATTGAACAAGTTAAGGGCATTTTAAGTATTTTGTTGTGGTCCACATTCATCTTTTTTTTTTATCATTTGATATAAATTTGATACTGAACATTAGTTCAAGTAGTTCTGTGATCACCATTAGGAATGTCGTAAAAATTGTGTACGGGGTGTCAGTAATAGGGGCCATTGTAATGATCAGTTTCATTCATGAAAGAATTCTAATTCGGTGTTTACGCTGGCATAAAATTAGTTAAATAGTATCAAATTGCAAGCGTAAAATATCAGCTTTACACAATGCTTTCAAATTAGCCAACTATGACGAGTGGTCTTTTGTATTCAGAGGTACCAACTATTGAATAAACGTTTCGTCGAGTTGCGTTTGTTAAAATTCACTTTCGCTTTATGTTACAGTATTATCTCGTAATTTAAGTTTAATTCGAAAGAGAAACATGCGACGCTATTAATTTATATTTAATTACTTAATATTTACATAAAGCAGTGTTTTTGTGGTATGTTGAATTAACATAAGTAAATTTGAATAGTAATGAATCGTCTACTGAGTTGATTTTGATGAAATACAGGTTTGCAAGAGATTAGCAGAAGAATTGTTTTATAATACAGTGGAACGGATGAGAATTATTATTTGAAGCTTTAGAAGTTACCCGTTGGAGAAATATTGGAAGATCTGCCAAGAATAAACTTGGCAGATATTTAAACGACAAGAATTTCCGATGGAAATAGAAAGGATTGAAATTGTGTGTGCTGTTCAAATTTATATTAATATTAAAGTATTTGATCTATCAAAAAACTAGACAGAATTTTCTCAATTGCTGTCAGTTCTCAGAGTAAGCACCCATAGTCATAACCTTAGTTTCATTTCGACCAAAGGAATCACCAATAAATAACATACATATAATGTATAAGCTTGTACAATATATGGAGTCTGGAAAAAAATGCAAAACAAAATTTCACAGTGAAATACAAAGATTATTTGTTGTGATGATACTTTTAAACTAAAAAATTAATTAAAATTACTTCCTACGTGATATGAGACGAAACAAATCCGCAGTAGGTGGTTGGGCAATAACAGTAGACATATGATTAAATTGTTTAAAGCAACAAAAGCAAATTATGCATCTGATCGAGTGTTTACACTTTGAACAATAAATTCCAAAAATAGTCAAGAGTAAACAGTTTATAAAATTTTATTAGCTCTGATGTTACTAAAAACACAGACGAAGTCAATTAATCTGAACTTGTTTCGTATTTTTAATGTGTGATTTACATTGTTTCGTTTTAAGTCATCATGTGGCTATAAAGTTTATGTGATTTCTTCGTAATGAAGTAGATTAATACATTAAAGCTGTACAGTGGGAATGACCATTTTTATTTCCCGAGCGCGAGATAAGTAGTACTGTAATAGGACACGAAGTCGAATTTTTTCGATGTTAGGAAAATTTTGAATTTTTTCTCAAAAATCTTATGTCTAGGATAAAATTCAACACGTATTCGTAGAAAACGCATGCAGGAATATTTAATTTTACAAAATTTAAAGAACATTTATTCGGAAAAATTGTAAAATGACATCTGTAACTGCGCTTACCATAACCTTTTTTTGCAAGATTTCAGAGCATTCGATTTTGCAGTTTTAAAGTTAAATTGCAAAATGTTATTACGATTTTCATTTTTTTTTTCATACTCTGGACGTCTAGGGTAAAAACTCAACACGGATTCATAAACTACACGTGGAAGAGTATATTAAGTAGTTTATGAATTTTAAATAGTATTTACTATTGTAAAAGTTGGAGATGACTGACATCATATCATGGTGGGGATGATCAGACATTGTGGCTGGCGTTTTATATTCTACACGGCATTCTTAATATGCATAGAAAATTTGACAACAATCGGTCCCGTAGTTTAGAAGATTCCCTGCTAATTAAAATCGATAGGGGTCATGAAACGTCGAGGAAATATAAAAGTATCCATTCGGCCGATGAACTCGAGGGAATGAAAAAGGGAGTAAAGAATAAAGAAAGGTTTGATGATAGATGTGAAACTATGATAAAATAAAAAGAAAATGCAGAAGTTATTAAAAAAAGTACAACACTAATGAAACAGAAAGGAACAAAATGGATAATGCGAATACATGGAGAAATAAAACAGGAAAACAGTGTTAGCAGTTATTGAAACCAACAATGGGAGAAATATTTCAACAACTTATTACAAAACGAAAACATAGAAATATACATGGACAATGCTGAATTGGCGACACAAATTCACAGCGAATATAGAGGGATACAATACAAAAATAGCTAATCTAATACCAAATGAAGTAGGAGGATATAATCAATGGAATAATAAAGTACGGAGGGACAGAAATGGGCCGGAAATTTTACTGCCTTATAGAAAAAATATGGTAAGCAGAAACTATCCCCAGAAAATGGGAAGCCAGAGCAATATTATTAATTTTGAAAAAAAGGGAATCCAAAGAATTTCTCAAACAACAGACGGATTATTTTATTGAACTTTGAATACAAGCTTTTAACAAGCTTATTAATAAATACAAGATTACTGTAGCACTAGGATGTACATCACAAATTAAAAACAAATACTTGTTATCTGCTTAAAATGTTGAACTTTTTATAGTTTCTGAAGGAAAGCGTTTAAAATTAACACAAAATTAATGTTTTACTTCCAGAAGATTGGTAATATTGGTCAGGGCTAAATGTACTTAGATGATTTATTTAAAAATATAATTCATTCCTTCGTAGTACATGCTGCTTTAATGTCGTCATGAAAATGTCACTGGCTTTTCTTTACTTGCATAATAACCGTATATTGCATACGATGTGAACTAATTTGAATGAAAAGTAATTATAATAATTTTTACATAAATTTTGTACTGTCAAAGCAAACAAGTTGCATGTAGCTCGTGTGAAACTGGCAATTTTGATATTGCCGTTACATTAATGTTAAACAATCGATCTAGGTGGATAAATGTGATTCTCTAGCATAATATTAATAATTTTAGTTTAACAGTTTTTACATAAATAGTTCCCTCGTAAAGTGTCTAGTTTCCATACTTCTCTAAGAATTGAGAGTACAATTAAATTTTGCAAAAAAAATATAAATTTCATTTTGTTCAAAGTTTGGATTTTGCTAGTTTTTTTAGCAACAGATTACTTGTGTAAATGTTCTTTCTAAAAAAAACACTCATTTCATTGGTTTGTTGTGTATGTTGTAGAAAAAGTATTGTCTGTACTATAGTGCTTATGACATTCTCCACAAATTGTTCAGCTCCGTTTCCAGTATCTAATAAGCTATGACTTCTGTGTAACTCTGACGGCTAGCGTCGCGTCAAAAAACCTGATTAAAAAATACTTCTCGTAATTATCATAAGTAATAGAACAATATATGAAAAGTATTTTACAACTTGAACCACTTTATTTCAAATTTTACAAAGTCTGTCTCATTTCATAATAATTTCGATGAATTCCAGACGTACCCAGTTGTTTTCAACAAATTCGAGCAATTCGCAGAACTATTCAATTTAGTTAAAACTTTTATTTAGAATATGTGTAAACCAGAAAGTAATTTTATCCATGTGTTACGTGCTGCCATGGTTTTAATCGAACTATAAATTTAATGATAATTAAAAATGTCTTTTCACATGTTTTGTACAACACAAGGGTACCGAACTAATTTTATGATGTTATAAAACAATGTAACTTTGAATAATCGACGAAGTGCTTTGTCAAACGTGACATTGATTCCTGCCGAACCATTCGAGAATATATATCAGGAGTAATATGTTTTAATGCGTTGAACTATAAAAAATATTAAAGCTCTGTGTTCGACATAGATGAATGCGAATTTTCCTTAAATAATAAATAAAATGAATGGGATTCGATTAGAGGGCGTCTAAGGGAAGATATATTGAGCATATATCTTACAAATCTATGTGACATGATGGCGTATATCAGAGAGTACTATAAATTCATCCTTTTTTTCCCTTGTTGAAGTTTGAACTGAGATTTTCATATGCAGTGATATTTCTTCATATTTACATATCTCATAAACCGGCGTGTGATATACGGGGTGAGATATTTCAAGCGATAGCGTTCATCCAAAACGAGGACGTAAGCGCTCGGTGTGCCGAGGAACATCTTCCATATCGTGTTCCTGTGGGATACGGAAATTTAATTGATGCCACGACAGAGTGCAGAATGCAACACCAACTTGTCAGTTAATCCCTCGGGACGATTATTCAATGACGGCGGAGTAATACCTTCGCCAACACGCTCGTAAGTCACCAGGAGCCGCTAAGCCACTTTTTTGGGCGACTTTGTTGAAATGTTTGTTCATTACAAGGATTTGTCCTTTCGCTTATAATAAGAAATGTTTGTGTGTCATCCTCCGCGTAGATTACTTTGGGACTCTAATTTATGACACGGCTTTTCACCATAAGAGCAAGGAGCGTATATTTATAATAACATCGCTCACGAAAGTTGAATTAGGCACGATGAGTTATGGACAAAATGGTTTTCGGGGGCGGAAATGTTGTTTTTACGGCGCCCGTAGCAATAATAGCGACAATCGAAGATTTATTTTTTCTTTAAAATATTTTCTCTGACGTTCATATGTAGGTTAATGCGAAATCAATTGGATTTAAATTTATAGGAGTATTTTTTTTTCTAACGGGTTTTTTTCAACAGTCTTCTTAAAAACGGGTAAGTAGGTAATTATTTATTTAGATTTAATCCTAAATTATCTTTATGACCACATAAAGGAGCTACTTTGTACTCAAACGCCTTTCCAGCATTATGCTATAAGTATAAACCATACAGGATGTTTTTAGACAAAAGTGAGCCATGCAATTTTTTCTTCACGTTGGATAAACTGAGTCATTGACAAGTGATTTTTAAGTTTTTAAATATTTGTTAATTAAAACAAATTTGTAGGTCAGTCGCACAGTTGTAGAGAAAATTGTTGTCCCCAAAGACGAAAATTTGAAAATCTAATCTTTGGATGTTTAACCGCAATAATTTTGTTTCATTTTATTGCAATGAATTACTTTTAATTTAATAAAATATGAAGTATTTGACAACCAGTTATACAGATGCGGCGTGTGGTATTTGCTGTGAGTCTTTTGGCATTTAGTAAAGTCCATATAAAGTGAGAGGAGGCACGTTTCCATGACCTACTTCGAACCTTCAATCATTTATAAAAATTCTCTATTTACATGGCTATTAAATTTAATGTTCAACATGTCGAGGAGACGATAAACTAAACAAATGTGTATTTCTATTTTTTTCAGTCCACTTAGGGCAAGTGCGTATTAAATATCACAAAAAATTTTTTAATTGCGTAGTCGTTGTTGAATGAATATTTTGAAAACTTCAGCACTTTCGTTATTAAATTTGCCGTGTTTGTACCGGCTGTGTGGGATTCTATTCCTCTGGCAATCGCCCCCGTATTAACGGGGGAAGCTGAGTTTAATGACAAGTTCTGCACCACACAAAAATAGACTCCAGAGTATTGTCGTGGTTGCCACATTTGCGCATTGTTATCCTGCACGGTTTGGGGGAATTTGGAGGTTAGCTGCATAGTTGCAATTTTAGTCCTGCTCTTCCTTTTGTCCAACGGGAAAAATTCCTCCAATGTGTGTAGAGGCTTATACGTTGTGTTATTGTGGGAAAAGAACGTCGCCATAAACTTGGCTGGAATCGTCCAAATCGCAAGGAAAGCTAGAGCCAAATTGACTAGGGAGGTGTTCCAGACGAGGAGTCTCCGAGCTGGATAAATTATTTACGTTATCGTCGTTTCCGGTGTTTGTGTTAGCCGGAATTTCAGTGTCGTTTCTTATAGAACTAGTTACATAAATTGTTTAATTAATTTTAAGAAATTACTACACCTTTATGACATCTTATAATTTTTATTTAAAGTTTGTATATGGTTGAAATGTTAAATTTCGTAGTTGATGATTTTTGCTATTTACTTTTATTTGTTTTCACCTTGTGCCATCTTCTGCATCGATCGTTTTGTCTTCAACCTGAAAAAGCGAATTGGACCACTCCTTTTGATTAAGAACTAGTGCTGTGATACGAGCTCGTTTTTGTCCTATGATGTCATAAATTTTGTTGATCACGTATAGACGGTCACGATGGGATGAAGTTAAATGGAAGGAGCTTTGGTTGTTGTTGATGTGAACTGTCAAGTTGAGTGACAGATTCTTTACTATTATTTTTTAATATATTATAATGACGTGTTTTCGAATTTGTTGATTTATTGATTACCTGTGGGATTTTCTTAGCAACTTGCTGGCGCCCTTTGAATGTCCAAAGTGATTTACACCATTTCACTGAAAATCGTTTTCTCATTTCTTTTACCTGCATAATATCGTTTAAAGTAAAACGTCCACAGTTGGACACTTCATACTATCATCAGTCAATAACTGTGTGGAAATCAATTAATCTTTCGTAGTTTCAGGACGCTAACCCAGCACACCTACGAAACTCTTATCAGGAGTGCTTTGTAATGACGTTTGTGGTTTGAGTTTTCTATACATTTTAAAATATTCTGGTGGAGTCTTCAAGTAGGTTAATGCGAAATCAATTGCGTCAAGTCAGAGAATTCTTTCACCTTTTGTGATTACCCCGGTTTAAACCAGGAACTTTGTAATGAATCTGTCATTATTTCGCAATTTATCTAAACTTGCGTTGACCGTGTTCAATATTGTAGGGAAACTGTGGAAGCCCGAGGGATTGAGATCACTTTGGCTTCTGTTCGTTCAAGTATTGGATTTATTCGCAAAATCGCCCTGGGTATTTTTAACTTGGATTTAGGCTTTTCGATTGCTTTAGAAATGGACTGGACCGCCGAATTCAACTAAAAGACAATTGTTTTTGTACCGGATTACTTGCAAATGTTCACCACGAATCATTCACTATTATTGGTCGTACTTCATCAAAACAGCCACTAATCCATTAAGTTGTTCCACACTAAACATCGCATCACCGAATCACATCATTATCATCATTACGACTTTCCTGAAATAAACCGACTGTTGTGAGTTCGTTGTTTGATCTTGTTCATTGAGCGAACGGCTTACTAATTAATCCTTTGTAATTAAAAGTTATTCGGCGAATATTAATTTAGCATTTTTAGAAAGCCTGATGACACCTTTCTGAATTGCTTACATCAAACAAGAGAAATTGCTCGAGAACAAGAGTTTAATCGGAAATAATCATCAACTCGAGCGTCTAATGTTCTGCCTGCATTACATTGATTTGACGGGATATAAGAGCAAATTTTCTTGCGATTTTCTGCGCAGATATTATTTTCTTTGGCTGCGTCATATTTTTTGCTCCATTTTTTTAATACACGTATGCTTACTAAATTTGAATATTACCTTTAACATGAAGTCATGGGTAAATCGGAGAACTCGTAATAATTTGATCAGAATTGTAGAATTTATTTTAGAGGTTTTAGTTTTTGATGAGCCAAGAACGTGAGACGGAAACAAATTTTTCATAAAAAGTGGAATTTTGGTAATGTTTCATTCATTGTTACTTAAATACATAGGTATTATATTAATTTGATTTTGTGCTGTTGACCGAAAGAACATTGTTGCAATTTCCAATAAATCTACAAAAAAATTTTAAGATGCATTAGACGAATTTTGGTTAGCGTTTTACGATCTATATGATACTCATAACTAACACCCATATCAAATTTGACAATAATCGGTCCGGTAGTTTAGGAAAAGTCTGTCTAAATAAAGATCTACACAGACCGCGCCGGACGCCCGGTAGACAAGCAGACGGAAGCGAGATATCTATTTGCTCGTGTTCCAGGGATCATGCAACGTCGAGAAAACATGAAAGTAACCATTGGCCGGATTTAGAATGAATTTTGAAAATATGTGGTACTCTACAGAAGTACTTGATTTTTTTTGTTAAAATACAACTTTTTTTAAATAAAATTTCAAGAACGGGAAATTTGAAATGTGGATACTATTTGTACATTTATATTTAACTATCGCGGCATGTCCAGATTTCCATTTACACGTGAGATATTGGTGTAAAAAAACACATTCTTCCCTTTGGAATATAAATAACGTATTTGGGGTAATATAACGCAATTTATTTACTTTTGTGAGTATATATTTCCAAAGAGGAGAAATAAGATTTTCAATAATTCCGATTTGCGCGATATTTATGTAACAAATAAAACGTGTCAAATGGAAATGTATATAAATTCTTGTTTTATTATCAGGGAAATAGAAACTATAAATTACTTCGAGAAAACAATGAAATCCTCTCAGCCCCAGTAGCCTTTATGTTATATGATTTGGCATATATTTACCAATGCGCCAACATCAAGCACAGGATTTTCGAGGGACCTATGAAATTTATATATTTATATCGTTGCACGATGATAAAAACTAGTTCTTTTTATAGTTTTAATTTAGTTGGTGTAAACCAGCAGTGTTTCATTTGGATAAAAGAATAGATATTTATTTTATTGTATGCATATTTGTGAATGTTATGTTATATATTTTAATATATATTTGAAAGTTGTATTATTCTTTCGCTTTCAGCATACCCCTTTATTTTTTTCAATTTCTTTTCTTCTAAATGGTTATCCTTGTTTTAGGTGCAAATATCTTATCCAGACTTGGTTTATTTCCTAATTTCCCACAAGAACCAAGGTTCTATTATTCTTACTTATAGTTTAATTTGACGCTTATAATTCATAAAATCTTGAGGAGTAGCTCAAGGGAACAGGCGTCATTTTTGTAATGAATTTAAGACTGATTAAGCTTTAGGACGGATTTTGTCAAAGGTGTATACTGTCGTCAATAAACTTAATTTTAAGGATTTTTGAAAAAAGTCATGGGATCTATTTTTGATGTTCCTGTAATCTCATTGTTTTTATTTGGTCCCATGCATTGTAAAATTCTTTTTTTAATTAAAGCTTTCACGTATCGAAATGCCCTAGGATTTTATACTTTGTGTTTTTATAGTTATCATAATCAAATATATGTAAAAAAAGCTTCTTAGACCTACGGGAGTATAAGATTTAATAGAAAATAGTTAAATTGTTTGTCGAAATAATTTGGGTTTTTAGAGTGCATAATTTTTTTGAGTCATGTTGTTCATTAAAGATTAACGAATTAAGTAAATTTGGTATTAGTGTTAATTTTGGTGGATGCGCCGGGACAGAATACATACACCATCAAGTGTTAATTTAAATAGCAAATTCACAAAGTAAATTCCATTAAGTTCGTTGGCAATAAAAAGAAATTGTGGCATAAAATATTATAGAGCAAATAAAATCAGCACAATTTGAAGTGTCGTGTCGAGTTAATTTTTAATGGAAAATTTACGATCTAGTTAACAAATTGTTATCAAATTCACAAAAGTATAATTTTCATCATGTAGGTATAAAACGTTAAAAATGTTGCTTAAACCAGCTGATGTGAATATCTAGATTCCTAATAATGAGCACGCAACAAGATTAACAAGAAATACCATTTCCATGTTATTTTGTGATCACAAGAGAGCTGATGGTGGAAATAGTTGGTAAAAAAGAGAATATAGAAGCGAGGTCAAAAAGCTCACGCTATGCGACGGTCACGCGTTAGTAATATACACTAGAAGATTAATACATGCCAGTGGGTCATAATTTAATCCCTGTAGAGTACAAAAACTGTCTAATTTAATAAGTGGTTGCGACAAACATTTCCTCACCGTTATCAAGCGGTCGACTTGGGAAATACTCTTTGCTCATGTATATAGTTCGAAATTTGTAGTAATTACGCAGTGTCGTGCCTCAGGGGATTTATGGTGATGGATTTTTGGCAGGAGAGAAGAGCACAAATTACGTTGACAGTAGCCAGGGCCGTAAACACTGATAAATTCGGGTCATATCCGCTAAAATAATCAGTGACAAGTGCTGTTAAAAGTGAAATAAATCCCAGTTACCATCAGTAGCTAAGCCAATTAAGCTCGTACCTGGTCGAAGCTCGCCTGGGTAAAATAATAATAACGACTGCTATTTGTAACGCAATGAAATATTCACCTCGGAAAATTAGAGCGTAAATCAACCACTCAGTGTTTAAATATTAAGGTTTTGGTCTTGCAGACACCTGCACTACGATGATAATAGAACACTACGGTTTGTTTTATTGGCCATCAATGTCGCGCCGCAGATAAGCCTTTATGCCGAATAGGAAGTTGTTACTTTATGCCGCCGTAAATTTACCATCATGGCATGCGAATTAACAGGAAATTCGTCAAATTTGTGGCGTCGCGCAGACATTTGTTACCTCTAAAGTCAAAAAACACTCGTAACATATAACCCACATAATATATGTAATGTATTAAAATGGATCATCACAAAAATCTTCAATCAAATTATACCTTGTGTTTATTTATTATTAGTTCATATAATAAAGTTGTTGCTATAATAGTTGAAGTAATAGTGATAAGTTTTTTAATAGGCATGTACCTGATTCCACCGTCTATTTTGCTTGCGATAAATTTTAAGTAAAAATATCATATAAGGAGATTTTTTTATTAAAAAAAAATGTCTCAAATCATGTACACTATTCAATCACTTAGCGTACGCTAAGGAAATTTTGTAATAGGGTCCACTCGGCAAATGATTCGGTACTTCAATGTTTTCTCGACGTTTCCGTCTATCTGACTGACGTCTGTGTATCTCTTAGACAGACAATCTCCGAAACTACTGGTTCGATTGTTATCAAATTTTATATGTTTTGAGGAACATCCCCTACAATGTGATGTCGTTACCTCAAAATTTTGCATAGTGAATATTATTTAAATTGTAGAAAATTACATATTCCTACGCTTGTACTTTTTGAATCCGCTTTGATATTTTACATTTGACATCCAGAGTTTGGGACTAAAATTTAGGTTTTCAGTTTTCATCTGTCTGTCATCTGGGATGTGTTGGCGATTTTCTTAAACAGATAATTTCCAAAACTACCAAGCGGATAGTTTAAAAATATAGCATATATAATAAAATCCGCACTATAATTTGTCTGGCCACCCCGTCCAAAGATTTTATGACGTGATTTTGAAAATTATGCTGAGTATATGCTATTTAAAATGTTTGAAATAATATGCATCCATACCTGTGTTTCCTATTTTTATTATGCAGGTTTTTGGAAAAATCAGAATTATATAACACATTTAAATTTAACTTGGAGACTATAGAAACTACAAAATCGATTGCTGTGAAATTTTGGACACTCTTTAATATAAATTGATAATCTCAAAATTTTGTCAAATAAATCTTGTTTGTAAATTTATAGTGGGTAATTATGATGAGATTCAAGGCGGATTTATAAACCACGACTACATGAGTATTTTATTTTATGAAATTAGATAACCTCGACCACGCAAAATAATGAGGGGACGTCATCAATTGTTGGTGGGGATAATTTGGTAAATTTTTTGTTGGTTTTTTATCATCAACACGATATTCCTAAAATATACAGATGTTCAAAAAATGGTCACCAACTCAACGATACATGATCAAGTTCACAAGTTTGACTTCGGAAAAAATCATTAAAAAAAACTTTACGTTAATTTGATGTTCACTTACAAAAACCAAATATCGATTTAGATAGATAGATCAATCAACGTGAAAATGTTGCCAATGTTGTCAAATTCATCCTAAACAATATTTAGTTTTTTCTAATGTTATAGAATGAAGAAATCCGTGGATAAAAGCAAGATACCTCCAAAATTGTTTTGAATAATGAATGTCCGATCTATTTCAGATACTCAACACAAAGTAGTTAATTAAAACATGGTGAAATTTGGAAGAAAAAAATTTGGAGAGCTTGAAGGTAGGCAGAGAAAAATGTTGTGCCTCGGTGGGACTCGAACCCACGTCTCTTTGCTTTCCGGGCAAGTATGCTAACCGCTACACCACGAGACGACTTATCTTTCTCTGCTTACCAACGTGTTATTGTGCCGCCACAAGCTATATTTTCTGCATTGGACAAATCATTATTTCTTTGCTCCATAAATCATCCTGAACAACGTGTCATAGGGTTGGTGCACAATTTTTTGATCACCCTGTATATATATTTTTTCATTTTAATATACCGGGGACCCGGTTTACTATTCTTCTCTGATTCCAGGATTATTTGAAAATGTGAAAGTTTGAAATTTGGAAAAGTAAATTAACGTGAAAGGTCGTTTATTTTTGGCGTTGGATCATCTTTAATTTTTCCGGAAATTACTTCGACTTTTAATTCAAACAGAAATTGTGCGTTAAATATAATATTTTTTTTACGTTTTTCATTGTAATAGAGTACGAAAAAATTGGTCACCCGTTTCCTTCTGGCTATCTATCGTTAATCTGTGTCGATATTCATTAGACAGAAATATCTCCGCAACTACTGGACAGATTGTTGTCAAATTTTATATACAGGGTGAGTCACTAACCGCGTGGTTCTGGATATCTCATAAATTATGAGAGATAGAAAAAAGTCAGTGGCCAAAATTGTACGGTTTTTTGAGAACTACACTGAAAACATTATTTTCAATAATACAGTGTTGTATTGTTTTACAAAATTTAGGTTATACCTTATACATATTAAACCACAGTTTACTTTTGAAATTCCGATGTGGCGTTGCCACGTTATTCCAATTTTCTTCTTTTTGGCAATGGAAAGGTTCACAAAAAATCGCAATAAAATTATTTTCAAAATATGTAATCAAATATTTTGTGGAAAGATAAATAAAAGTACGAGCTATGTTAAGGTATTAACTAAATTAATTTTTAATATACGGGGTGTTCATAAAAAATTCTAATAGTTTACAATTTTACATTTCCAATTTTCAGTGTTTTCAGATGGAACACCCTGTATTTTATTACTCTACCTTACTTTGCTTTTTGTCCTCATTCTCCTAATATTTCGTCGTGTTTCTTAAAAAAGTAAAAAGTTACAGTAACTATGAACTTTCAATATAGAAAATTCGCAGCGAAAGAGAACAAAAATTAAAATATGATGCAGTATGTACTAAAATATACGGTGTTTTTTTGAAAAAACTGAAATACCGATAATTGAAATTGTAATAATTAAAACATTTTTTATAAATACTCTGCTCTTCGCATCGTAATCTCAAAAATAATCTTTAATAAGCCTTAGAAGAGGTCAATTAAAATATGTACATAAATATATATAAGGTGTCTCATTTAGAAAAACTAAATTGTGTGTTACACCTTAAAACATAACAGTGTGTATAGTTAGAAATAATTTTATAGTATAGTCCTCAAAAAGTCGTACAACTCTGGTCTTTGACTTTTTTTCTATTTCTAATAATTAAGGAGATATGGAGGAGCGCGTGCTTAGTGACTCACCCTGTACATCTTGTAGATGATTAAATGCTAACGAAAATTGCCTAATCTTTCCCATCAACACTTTGACGATGTAACTTCAACATTGTGCGTAGTAATTGTTATCGAAAATTTATAAAATTACAAATTCTGTACTTGTGGTTTATGAATCCGCCTTGAGTTTTTTCCATAAACATCCAGATTTTCCCCAAAATATAAATATTTAGCACCTGTAGAAATTAAATTGCGACATTCCACTTTTTCCATAGTAATATTTTAATCATTTCAAAAAACAAAATATTGAAAGTTATCATCTTCAATATTTTGCGTGGTCAATGCAATTTAAATTTTATAAAATAACATACTCCTCTGTTTATGGTTTCTGAGTCCACCTTGAGTTCTAACCCCATGCATGCAGATTTTCACCAAAAAACATTTTATATTACAAGAGGAGTCGCTATATTTTGCTCTTACGGTGTTGTCGATATACAGAGAGATTGAAAAAGAAATTAGTCAAAGTTGGCCATGCACGGAAAGCCGTTTGTCTTAGTTTAAAATAATTTTTTATTAAACGCCACGGTGACAAAAGTAATTTGCAGTGTTAACAAACGAAATTAAAGCTTTTTTTGTTAGAATCTTACTTCAGAAATGAGACAAAATTAGAAAACTGTGAATGACAATATTCGTATATGGCTAGTTTTCAAGAATTTGTGCAAAATTTTGTGTTTTAAAAGTGGCTGTCATAATTCTAATTTTAAATTGTCAATTTCACCTTTAATAAAAAAATTTAAATTACGACAAACTGCTTGAATTTCTTTTTCGATCTCTCTGTATTTTTAGAATGTAATATCTCCATTATTAAGACACTTATTGTTATGAACTTTTAAATCGTAACTTGTCCACAACTTTCACTATATAATCGCGATTAAAGTTGTTTTTAAATAGTTTATTAGGTATCATATATTTTTTAAATTTTGATGAAATTTGGCATCACATATTTTAAAAATCAATATGTCAATTATTTATGGTAATTTTGGAACGCGGTCCTTACCACTGTTTTCAGCTTGCAAAACTTTAGAAATCAGATCTATTTTCGACTTTATTTATTTGAACTGAAATGTAGTAAAAATAAATGTTTATGAGGTTCTCAGACACAGATTTTTTGGATGTGTATCGTTTCTAACAAAAAAAGTCGGCAATATATCTGGTACGATTTCCGCAGTTTTGTAAGCTGAAAATCGTGTTCAAAACTGTGTTCCGAAATTTCCTTTAATAATTGAGATATTGATTTTTAAGTATCCGGTATGTAAAAATTTCACTAAAATTAAACAAAAAAGTATGATCACAAACTGTTTTTAACAAAACAGCTCTTGCGTTATATAAAGAAGGGTGGCGCGAGCTAAAACGCGGGAATCGTGAGTTCGATCTCCGCATGAAGTTCGTTGTTTGCTACATTATGACCGGTATTATCTATATATGTGTTGTTTTTTTTTTAATAACTGGGATTGTATTTCAGGGCGAAGGAAGTTCTGTTTAATAACATTCGACGAATTTTCTCGAATTGTTAATGATAATGAGACATCGAGGAACGCGCGTTTAGTGATCTATCTGTTAGGCGGTTATGTATTAAATTTGGTTTGAAGTGTGTATGACAAGGTATTTTTTAGTTTCACTGTAATTATTACTTTAACGTTTATGTTGAAGTTGATTTTAATCAGTTGAGTGAGGGTAATCGCCTATTTCGTTCATATCTAGTCAAATGGAAGTAAGAAGCCACACTTTCTGTATTGTAGAAAAGAATAGAAAAGTAGATAATGGAACAACGTTGTGAACATTTTAGTAAATACTGAGCCTTTGTTGAAATAACAAAAATGTGGCGTCCAAATTATATGTTGTTGAGTCTGCCTAATTCCGCTCTTATTATCACATCCGCAAGAGAATTTTCTCTTCCTCACAAAAAATTGTTAAAAGTTTGGGTGAAATATGTTTTTAGGGCGAGTCCATCCTGTCTTGTTTTCATATTAATCTACGCATATGAAAGATACATTACTTAATGGATGCCTAAGCCTGATAATGCGAGTTAGCGTTTTACTTCAACTTGGAAGTAAAGGTGCTGATGATAAGATATTTATTACCAGTCAGAAAAGAGGATTATTAGCAAGATGCTTTTTGCCATTTCTCAGAGTTCAGCGACAGGCGTCTTTTTGTTCCCCGAATCCGTGTTCTATTGATTAACTTTGTACTTCCATGCAACAAAAAGTTCGAAACTCGCATTATGTTTTTCTTTTATACTCAAACAACCTTTTTTTTTATTCGTTCCAGAAAGAAAGTACGCGCGTAAATATCTTTCGCTTATTCCCATTGCTAATTACGCGTTTTATTATAAAACTTTCCGCTTGCGCGCAGGTGCGTGCCTGAAAATTTCGTAACGTTCTATAAAAATTTTCTAATAGAAATGCGTGTGGTGCAACCCTCTGGTGCGAGAACATCAAATTCCAAATTGGATGTTGTGTCGCTAAGCGACGTGACATCTTGGCAACAGATTTTTTACACTGCAATACCGCATTACCTAAGCTCCTTAATTTTCCAAGTGTCTGTGAGGGAAGGTGAATTTATGTTGAAATTGGAAAGTCTGAGCTTTTCACTTAGAAAATGGCCTCTGGCATTTTAATTAGGTATTACGCAAAAAGTTTGCCCGTCCAATTCTGGCACATTTGCGTAAACAAATAATTTCGTCCTAAGTTTAATAAGTTATTTAATATTCACGACATAATATCGTTACAGCAAGATCGGTGCAGCCACCCTTGTTTATTTTTCGCTCCGAATCTAGAAATAAGGGTCGTTCTTTGTGTCTTTCGCTGATGACTGATACTTCTTTCATTTTCTCTTAAAGGCGACCAAATTTTTACTCCAAATTAAGGTTTCGGCATTGTTACGTTCTTAATTATTTTGCTATTGAAATATTATTCAACGAAATGGCTGAAAATTCAACGAATCTCGAGGGGTTTCCTTGTATGTTTTACTATTCCATACCAAAGTTAAGATTTAACAAATGTTCGTATGTGGATAGTTAAAAGCACAAGAATTTTGTATGCATGTAGAGTGCTGAGATAGAATAGTATTCTAGAGTACGGAAACTGTTAAACCTATTTAATATTTCAAATGTGAACAGTAATTAACTTCGTAACTTTTCCTCTATTTCAACGAATGCCAGCAGGTTTCTCATTTCTCCTTTTTCTTAGCGGGTTGTCAATCGCTCTTTCGTGATTTTATTAAACTCATATTTCTGAAACTACTCAATCGATTGCTTCAAAATTTTAAATATTCGATAAGATAAGAAGTAGGGCTTATCTCAAAATGTCAAAATTTATCAACTGTCAATTTGATAAGGAGCAAGTTCAGATCGTGACTAAAAACAGTGTGGCTAACTACAGCCCGTGGCTTAGGTGGTTGTTTAGTCATGTCCGTATCTAAAGCCTAAGTCAGTGCCGTCAAGAAGACAACTTTAAAATGACATTTTTTTATAACGTTGCTGCCTGAGAAAGCTTGTCTATTTCTTAAGAATAGGAAATATAATTTCTACCTTCCTTAGACCTCTGTTTTGATACAATAGTATGAGAAATCGTGACAACAATTGATCGCCTGATATTGTGATTGTCTACTTAAGACTCTTACAAACAACATGTGTTGCAAAGTTTGCGTAAACTTGCAGAGTGACGAGAATGGGAATTTATTTTTCAACATAAACTTGTTCATTTCTGCCAAACAAAAATACCATTAGGGTTTTGTATTATTTTACATGGCAATAACACGTAGTTCGAGTGATTAGCGTACGTAATTGTACTGCATATTGGCCCTCGAGTAATAATTACACTGCATAGTGGCAAAAAATATTGCAACAGTTACACAGTTTGCACTTAGAATATTATTTTTAGTTTTTATGGTGTCACAGTTGTCAGTATACATGGTGTTTGACGCTAAATTCTAGAATAAGTTTATCACATTTGCAAGCTTCAAAGAATAAAGGAAATTTAGACAAGCGCATTTGATCTTTTTATAGTCAGCAGTAGAAACCAAAATGTACTTTCGTTCTTGCCGAATATGTTTACTCCTGTTTAGCTTTTGAGGATTTTCGCTTTACATCACTTCTTGCTTTTTTTTATTTTTTTTTCCCGGAAAAAGATGCATAAAACCGTTCACTCATGCTTATTATTTCTATTAAGGCTGCATAGAGCTAAAATACCACTTTATTTTGACATAATATTAATAGTGCACTTTATTCAATTGCCAGCCCCATTGATGTATAATGTAACACATTAAACGCTTGCTCCATTCTAACCGTAATTAGAGCGCTGATTGCGTTAAACAGATGTGATTAGCAATAAATACCGTCGTTATTAAAGTAGAATGTTGACAACAGACAAATTTTGTGGAAAATATTTCAACATCTGAACCAAATTAAAGACTGAAACTTAAAAATAGGAAGTGTCGCGGGTTTGATCCTCTCATGGGCCACTTGTTTTTTTTTTTTCACACTGACTGGTATTACCAATTTTTTTTAAGCAGGATTCGTTTTGTGGTACTTTTGGAGCGAGAGAAGTTTTGTCTAATGGCATTAGGCAAATAATAATAACGTAATAATACATGCTAAATACTTGATTTTGATGCACTGGTCAACAAGGATTTTCTTCCATTCGCAGTGAATATCACCATTTATCGCTCTGTACTACTTAAGTGGGTAACATTTATTGCTGAAGTCATTTTGCTAGAACAGTTTCCGTTTTCCAGGAAATAACTCTGGAAACTACTAGATTTATTAAAATTAAACTTTGATCGTTATAACTTCACAAAAACGTGTAAAATTTATTTTGATTAATTTATGATAAGTAATATATTTAATTGAGTTTACAGCAATTGCTGGAATAATTGGCTCCCAGTTGCTATATATAAATTGATTCAGTATTTCAGACACTCCAGTAAGAACTTTCGATGAAACATTCACACTCTTGTATCATTCTCACATTTAGGTCTTCAATTGTATCCTCTGATTGTTTAAAAATAGTGTTTTTCAAACACGGGAACAAATAGTCGTCTCGGAGAAATCGCACACCAAACTCTCAAGCGTATGCTAAGGAAGTTATTGTAATCGAGTCCATTGGACGACTGGCTACTTTCATTGTTTTTGGACGTTTCGTAATGCCTAGAGTACGAAAAAATATGACTTTTCGTACTCGTTTCCGTCTCTGTGTGTTTTTTCCTTATTTTACAGATAATCTCCGAAACTATTGTATCGATTGTTGTTAAATTTTATATGTGTATTAGGAATATAGTGTAATAAAACGCTAATCAAAATTTCGTTAATGATTTCACCAACAATAGGATAATGTCATCACCAAAATTTATAGTAGTAAATGTTATTTCAATTTTATAAAAGAAGATACTCCTTTCTGCGTTTGTGGTTTATGAATCCATTGTGCGTTTTTATCCTAGACAACTCGATTTTTGTGAAAAAAAACACATTTTAAAATTTAACATTGAAATTGTAAAATCGAATGTGCTATGAAATCTTGCTAATATTCTAAGCACGGTAAATTTTAATCAAAATTTGTTCATTTTTTTTTACAAAAAACGAGTGTGCTTGAGGAGACAAATTCCAGGAAATTTCATTTATTTTTCGGTAAGTGATGCTTGTAATCTGAACGGTCTAATAGTCGAATTCTGTCGAATTATAAACATAAACAGTCGAAGTTAAGCATATACTAAGGAGTTGAGAATATTTATATTTTTCTCGTCGGTTTTCTGCTTTAAATATATTCCATTCTATGGCTGTCTTATTGATTTACGTCACTGGTTTTTACTTTATAGAAGTTTATCACAAAACGAAAATCCCAAAATCAAATTTGATAATTTTTCAAAACGGGATTTGGACTATATTTCAAGGCCTACAGAAGTTCTGTCAAAATAATCTCCAACCATTTTTTGTGGATGTAATGGCGTTTCTTCAAAATAATAAGGATTTCATGGACTCTACATCCCTATATTTTGCAAGTTTACATACCCTCACAGATGAGAAAAAAAAAATTATACCGAGATCATTTATCATTTTTTATCGTTTGATGAATCTAGTTACAGTAAATCATCCTATTTTCGTAATCAGGAGGTTTAGGTTCTTGAAAGATAAGCATTTTGTAGGAAAACAACATCAGGACTTATTTAATAATTTTCTGACAAGCTGAATAGGACAAATCAACTTGTTGCGAAAACCTTCTTAAAAATGTGTAGAGGTTATCATCCATAACCTGTCAGCTTCGGGAGTTCGTTTTGTTACTGTGCGACTTCCTGATTTTCTCTTAATAAAAAAAAAAAATAAATAAATGGCTTGTGAAACAGAAAAAATATGTATGTACAGAATACAGATGTGTAATTATTTACAAGCTCATTAAACATGGGTGAAAAATCATTATTGGAACAGAACTTAACAAATTCATCGCAACTATAAAAACAGTGAGATAACAAAATATCCTTAATGACAGCCTTAAATTTACTAAGTTTAATAAGATGTGTTCAGGTAAAACATTTAACAGTTTAATACAATTAAAATTTACGTCATTTCCTGGGGTTAATCCAACCGACAGTTGGAAATGATAAATTTTAATTTACTGCAATTGTAATGATGAGAGTCAGAATTTTTATGATAAATCTCTAGCTTACCGTGACCATACAATAAAATATTAAGGATGTAGATGCAGAGCAGAATATTTAACTGTTGAAATAGTGCTTTACAGTAAACTTTTTGAGCACTAATGTTGAGCCTCGATCCCACTGCTCTTTTCTGGATGCTAAAAATGCGAATAGCATGACTACAGTTTCCCCATAATATTATTCCGTAACTAATAACATTCCAGAAGTTCGAGTGATAAAATGTGATGGTAGCGCTGAGTGTGCAGTATAGAGAAAGTTTTCTTAGTTGAAACACTATCGAATTTAATTTTTTTGAAAGAAAGTCGATGTGGGCTCACCAGTTTAATTTGCTGTCGAGCATGAAACCAAGATATCTAACTGAGTTTACAGTATCCAGGTCCTCTTTAAGAGAAAATATTATTATACAATGTTTTGTTTTGATTTATGATGAATTTGGAAGCCTCTATAACATCATTCTATAACACATTCAACAGACTCTTGTTTTTTTGCAATTAATTCAAGAGAATTTGCTTTGCTTATGTTGGTTATAATTGTATCATCTGCAAACAAAGTGGTGTTTTCATACTTAAAGATCATTAATGTAAATTAAGAAAATTGGGCCAAGGATTGAACTCTGTGGGATTCCGAAATCAATTTTTGAAATACTCGACGTATTATTTTGTTCAACTACTACTTGCAATCTGTTGAATAGATAAGATATCAAAAAAGAATTCAATTTACCTCTCACGCCGTAATATTCAAATTTAACCAACAATATATCCTGATTTTGCGGTGTCAAAAGCTTTTCTTAGGTCTAACAGTGAAACTTATGTGACCTCACGTCTATTAAAGCTGTTTAAAAAGTTTTCAACCATGTTTAAAGTTGATATTTAGTATAGTGGATTGGTTTTTCCGGAAACCGTACTGCTCAGGTGCAAATAATTTATTTGTCCCAAAAAAATTAACTAGTTCAAAAATTTTTGATAGTATCCAGGTTGTTTGTATCACCTTTTTTGAGTAGTGAGATTACTTTACTAAATTTTAAACAACTAGGAACGACGGATTCATCAATGCACTTATTAATTAGAAACGATAATGGCTTTGCTAATAGAGAAGCTATATGCTTTACAGCTTTTACATTTACATCATAAATAAACCATTGGACGACTTTAAATGTAGGTGCATTTAAAGATTTCATTTTTGTCTATGGGTAAGAAAAAGGTGGAATTATGGTGATGTGATTTACGGTTTTTCAATAATCAGAGTTTGCTTAAATTGAAGAGTCAAAGCAAGATGGAAGAGATCGTCGTGCATTTAGAAAATGTTGATTGAAGTCGTCAGCAGTGAAGCTGTGATTTGTTTTTCTATCATAGGAATGCAACTCATCTTTAATAATTTTCCAAACGGCCTTACCTTTGTTGGGATTATTTAGTACAGTTTAGTTGTGGGAAGCTGGCACATTTATGGGCTTCATTCTCAATCACATTAAGTGTATATAAATTAAAGGAATTTATTATGTCATTAAAGGTACTTTTGAGGTTACTTTTAACAAGAAAATCAATATTAAAGTCACCGACTAAAATGACTCGAGAATTATATTGCTTACGTATGTGCTCTTAAAAGTTCAACTAATTTGTTCAGAAAACTTTCAATGTCTCCGAAAGGGCGAACGGTAGATACAAATGCATATGATATTCAGGTCGACACATAAGGCTGCAGCAATTTCACATGTTGGCTCAATACAGAAACGTTTTACGTCAATTTCAGTGGTAAGGGTCCCTTTTCTTGTGAATATATCCAATCCACCATAGATGGAATTTACTCTACAAAAGATGGATAATACATGAAAGTTTTTGAAATTATATAATAAGCCTTCTGTACTAAAAAGCCAGTGGTCACTGACGGAAAATATGTAACTATCGCTTTCTTCCAGGAATAGTTCCAAGTTCACACATTTTATTACGAAAGAACTGAATGTTTTTGTGACATAAAATCAGGAATTTTTTGTCCGCAGGCCAGTTCGACTGATCGTAAAGTGTATTTTTTACATTTACATCTACATCGACACCAACTTTGAATGGTGCGTTGAATCCTACAGTGTTCAGTTTTTCTACTATACAAAGGTAATTTGATAAGTTCTGAGCCTACCATAGAAGAAAAAACAATTTGAAAATCAAAATATTTTTTTATTCAACGTAGTCCCCTTTCAAAGCTATACATTTGTTGCAGAGATCCTGCAACTTTTCTAACTCTCTTAAAAATTATTCTCCCTGCTCTCAAACCAAGTCTCCACGACCTCTATTATCTCGTCGTTTGAAGAAAATTTGTGGCCTTTTAAGTTTTTTTTTAATTGAGGAAACAGATAATAATCCGAGTGTTTTGAACGCCAAATCATGAATTGTATTCATTGCAATGCGCGATTTGTGTGTGGGAGCATTGTCCTGTAAAAACAGAACCACTTTGGAAAATTTTTTGTCCCTCGTTTTCACAATTTTTTCGTGCAGCGTTGTTAATAGGCTTGAGTAGTATGGATTTGCTTTTTTCTAGATAATCAACCATAATTACGGCAAGCGAATCCCAAAAAACTGAAGCGAATACTCTTCCGGCAGATTTTTTGCACCCGAAATTTCTTGGATACCAGAATGTCTCCATTCCATGGACTTGTTGGTTTGTTTCTGGGTCGTAGAAATACAGCCAGGTTTCGTTCATGGTAATAAGATGGTTTAAAAAGTCAAGGTGTTCATGAAAAAGGACACAACAAGAGCGCGAATTTGCCGCTCTTGCTCGCTGTTGATCGGCATTCAAGCATTTTGGAATTCATTTTGCGAAAATCGGCGTGAATGATGTGATGCACACGTTCAAAGGAAATCTTTAGTGTCTCAGATATCTGTTTTATAGAAATTAGAGGATCTGACAAAATCATATCGTGCACTGCGTCAACATTTTCAGGAGTGGATAACGAAATCGGTCTTTCTGGTTTATCGTCATCTTTAACCGAAACTTTTCCCCGTTTGAAAGCAGCAACCCAATTTTTTACAGTGGCGTAAGAAGGACAAACTGCACCCAGTGTTTTAGACATACCACCATAAATTTCTTTACCTGTTAATCCCTTTAAACACAGGTACTTAATAATCGATCTGTATTCATAGCAATGCTTGAAGTCAAATTTGACATTTGAAATTATCGTTTCCATGGAGACATTAAGTTGGGACTCTGCACTATCTTCGGAAATCTCTTCCACACTGACAGTAATATTACAAACACTGTTGTTTTGGCTTGTGTTTGTCATTATTACTAAAATGGGTATTTTAGAACTGAGAGCGTGCGCACCGTGTCGCTGTCGAGTCACACTAAATAATCTTATCACATAATTGAGTGTCCTAAGGAAGCTAGCTTTAAGAGCGCAGTAACACCAGAAAATTTTTCACGAAATTCCCTGAAAATAGGGCGGGCTTCATACACCCATTTTCTTGGTGGACATTACGGAAGTAAAACTCAAGCATGATCTAAAGATGTAGCCTTAAAAACACTGTTTTTTGTTGAAAATTGGAAAAACAAAAAACGAAACGAAATTGCAATAATAAAAACAAACCACAATTTACGTTGTTAGTCCGCGAGATTATAGGCATGCCACTATAACATAAGTAATTTGATGATATAATGGGCAGCGAAAACTAGATCACAAATCAAAAAAATCACAGACTAAATTATGTAACAAGTTCCATAAACTCTTTAGGCACGAGTTTATTTAGGCTCGAACGAAGCGTATGTTTAAAAAATGGATCTCTGGACAAGTTCATAAACATGTTAGATGCTATGCCTTTTTGTGACACATCAAATTAAAGGTATAATTATTCAAGTTTCGAAAGAACGCGGACAAAACGTTTTCCGAAAACGAATCTGTTGCCTTAATTACAGTTGCTGTTTCTACTGCCTAATTAATTAATTTCCGGTGGAGTGCCTATGAAAATATCTGCGTTTTCGGTAATGTTATTTGAGCGATGACCGAAACCTTTTCGAAATGACAAGTGATAGATAGGAACAAATGTCACTATTCGAAACTAACTAGATTTCAGTTTGTTTTTAGCCAAGCCTTGTTTAATGAATATGCAAACTGCCGAACGCACTCACGCACTGTGACTAATGAACCCGAAACACATCTTCGGCCCGTGTTTAAAGAGTCTGAAATCACGGATTATGAAGCTACTCTGAAAATTTTTGTTAAAATGGGAGAAGAAAAAATATTTTTTGACATATTAATATCAGTTGCTGCGTCTAAAATATTTATCGTGAAAGTTTGCTTAAAGTGTGTATAAAGCAAAGACAACCTTCCAAAACGTCGTGTAAAAGGAAATAGAACATATTATTTACCTAACATCTTACAACTTGCCCAAAAATGTATTTTATTTGCAAAAAAACCCAGTTGGTCAGATTGTTGGGATTGTTTTAAAGAATTGCAATATGCCTTTTCATAGACAAACAAAAAGTTGAGAATTGTTGACCAATGCTTTGCGGTTTTGTGCAGATAATAACTAAATATACTTATAATGCTAGAAAGCGGTAAAAGTGTCGAAGAATTTAGTAATCAGCTCTCACACCAATCTATTTTCTGCGACATCTTCAAATGAAGCTCCTTACAGGTTGCCTTTCAAATGACAAGGACACAGCACGTCGGTGAGAATTCATTATAACCTCTCTTGTTTCTCCGTATCTCAAAAATTCTTTCCGGCACATTTGCGTAAACAAATAATTTTGTCCTAAGTTTAATAAGTTATTTAATATTCACAACATAATATCGTTACGGAAAGATTGGTGCAGCCGCCCTTGTTTATTTTTCGCTCCGAGTCTAGAAATAAGAGTGGTTCTTTGTACATTTTCGCTTAAATTCCTCGCCGTGCCTAAAACCACAAAAGCATTTGCTAATTTGCATTTTTACATTTATTGTATTTTCTGCACGACTAATTGTGTAAATCATGTAAATCCGCCCGTTAATTACCCGTACTTGTATTGTGCTCACTACGCTCTCACTAAACAAATAAAAAGAAGCAGGGCGCCGAGCGTAACACCGGCACAAAACCGGAAGATGTGACTCCCAGAGCGGAAGTTGCACAGTCATTTAAGCATCCCCTCGATATAAACAAATCAAATATCTATCGGTTTAATTGACGCTGAGCCACCCTAGAGAGTTATTAGCTGCCGTTACGCCTAATTTTCCAACAGTAAATAAACCACAGCTCAAATATTTTTCCACACTTTTTTATGAAGCTTATTTTCGTAATTATAACATTGCAGCATGAATTTTAATTGGAATTTTTAACCCACTCACTTGGATGAGGTCAGGTTCTTTTCATAATTTACGAAACATATATGTTCCTAAAAGTTCTAGCACGGGATTAAAATGTTTCACAGCGTTTTTAATTAAAATAATATTCTTAGTTTTAAATTCGTTCCATAAATATATCGTTGTTTTAACCTATTGGGTTTTTTTTGGGCATACATTGGTTTAAAAAATTAACGGGATGCAAACTTTTCAAAATTAATAATTGGAGTTTTTCTTTGGCTGGAAGATGACATAACACGGAAATTGTCATCCTCAAAGAGAAATATGAAAATCTCAATTAACTCTGGAAATAAATACTTTGGAAATCTTCGACAAGCTTGGGGAGTTGTGGGGATATCTTTGAGCCGTTTGGGAATCTTCAACAAGGACCAGGAGATATTCGGGAGTTGTCGCCAGACGTACTTTACTCGCGGATGAGTCGCTGCCTTTGACATGATCCAATGGATAAATACCTTTCGTTTTCCCTCATTCTGAGACACAAAACTCGGGGGTGAAAATCAACAAATTCCCAGTGTAATTCTGGAAGGGTTTACTAAGTAAGAGTTTGTCGAACTACATGACGTCCAGTGCCTACCGTAAACTCTAAGCGACTGACTACTCGTGCCTGTCCAAGATTATTAGGTGGAGTTTATAATTAGTTAGTGTAAACTCCCGGAAAATTTACATTTTTTTGTTCGAGTAATTCGCTGCTTCACGATCACTTGAATATTTTAGGGTGTGAAAGTATGAATAAAAAAAATGTTGCCTTAAAAAAATACTCTAATAACTTAAGTGATTTCACATTTGAGCAGATTTCAACAATCGCAACAATTGGATTTTGACAGTTGGAAAAGTTGTTTTGAACTTTTCGGGACGTTGAAATCCCTCGAAAACGGACTTTGGAGTTTTCAAGAATAATATACAACTAAAAGGAAGAAATACATATTTAAGTTTATTATTATTTCCTTTGTTGTTCTGTCTCTGTAGAACGACTATTATTTTTCTACAAGTAGTAGTGCTGTAAGTCGAACTTTTGACTAACTCTCAAAGGCAAGTTTATTAGTTGTTTTAAAGTAGTGGATAACAAGGATTATAGAAATGTTTATGTTTCCTTTTCTCAAAGTCAACCAACATATCTGTGACGTTCGATAAATTGAAAAAGTTTCGAGACTCTAACTTAAACATAGTTGAAAATGCTTATACAAGGTGATTGCGAAGTACATGCAAAAAAAATGGGGAATAGCTCACCATACGATTATGTCACTGTGTAAATTTCATGGTCCTAAGTGGTAGTAGTGTCTAAAAAAAATATTTGAAATTAAATATCAGTTGTTATACGCGCCGCTGGTAAAATTTTCGTGACCTACATAATTATTACAATGAATGGGACAGAGCGACTCGGATTAAGAAGCAAAAAGGTGACTTTATCAGGCACTTTTTTAATCGCAACGTAAAAAAGACGAAAAGGGCCAGTCAACATCGAGCAATCAAGTTCTGTCTTTAGCTTTGCATATTCGAGTTATCGGCAAAGAGTAATTACTGCGATTTCACTGAGAGGTAAATTTACTGTATGATTTATTTTTGTGTTAAGTTTCTTTCTGTTATTTAAGTCTGCATATTCTTGTATTATTATACTGCAGTATTTTATCCGCGAGTAACGAATTAAGTAGACTCGTTGACTTATTTCAGATTCAAAATCTACCGTGGCGGCAATGTCCATAAACACTAAAATCAATATTGATCTATGCTTAGGTGTACAATGTAATTAGCTGTATTCAGAATTTTCGCAAATTAAACAAGATCTGCATGTACAGTTTGCATCAACTGCATGAAATATGCCAACACTAATCTACACCATAGGGAATAGCGATAACTTTAGTTTGACAGTTGGTGATTAGATTCAATTTTCTACGTGATGTGACGTTATTGCACTTCATGAATTGACTTAAATTTAATGTTATTTGTAACTTCGATTTGAACCAATTTTTAGAAGGTCTAATTAAAAATTTACAAATATCTTTTGGGTGCACCAACCGGTATTGTTATTAATTTCCCAGCGTCTCTCGTTATGCACCCTTTCTGTAACTTGCTCTAGTGTTCACGCTAATGCAATTATTTTTTAATGTTTATTAATTTATGCTGGAGACAGTTTTCTCATTTGTAATGATTACATTTTCTCTGAGATAAACGTCACAAAATTTACCTTTTATTTCTCTCATAAATGTTTCAGTTGAGGTGGCGCTTTCAAAATTACACCCACTTTGTAATAATTAGGGATATCTTGGCATAAACCTCGGTTCTAAGACATGGGGGTGGAAACGCAGGTCGGCTTAACATATAACCTTATTAGTCACGAATTATGAACCCTGAGTTTAGATCATAATCCTGCAACAGATTGATTAATTGTCGTCGTGACCCATTACTGGTTTTCGGTGGTGGTTCAGTTCATTATAATGTAGACGTAAAAGACATACGTACATTCAGCTCTAGAACGGAATGACGCAGTTTTTTCAGTAAATTGGACGTACGCATTTTGAAAATTTATATCAAATACACAGGTGGAATAAATGAGGATCTTTACTTTTGTATTTCTCGCTTTAATTCTCTGTGTTTGAACGCTCGAAATTGCAGTGTAATAATTATTCGTTTAAGGTGAGGGCAATTGACGATCTCATTTAATGCTTTCGAATGCTCTGCTCGGAAGTATTACTTATAAGAACGGCAAGATATAATAACCATCTAAATAGAATTATCTTCTTTGTCAGTATTTAATTAATTGACTTGAAGTACGGCTTTGTGTTGTCTCATTGTTTAATACCAGTTTAATTGCCTAATGCAATGTAAAGGTTAATTTATTGGAATATGATAGGTATCCACCCCTAATCAACAAAAGCGACGTAATTTTTTTTTTTTAAGGAACGATATATTTGGTTTACAATTGCTCACTGAGATTACTGTTTTTATTACATTGAGAGACTTTTCTATTTCGTAAGTTTAATTACTTATATATTATTATTATTATTATTATTATGCTTATAACTTCATTATTCCCCAACTCTAGCAGTTGCGTCATCGAAGTATGTAATTCCCTGATGAACCTGACAAATGAGAAACTCACAATACAGAGTGTAGTTTAGTTTCATTAATCATCTGTTTTCTTTCAAGTCAATCCATAAAAAACGACTACAGTTGACTACAGTTTTATAGTTTGTAGAAACTTGTAACTTGTATTTTATTGCTTCGTAATTATTTCTAATTAGCACTAGTTGTGGTCAATAGGTATTACGGGTCATTTTTAGTCTAGTCAAACTTTAAACTGACGGCTCTCTCGTATTTTCAGCCCTTGACTCACCCATCAAGAGTTAACCAGAACCATTAGCCGTTTTCCTGCTGAAGCTGTCCTTTTTATCAATTTATTTCAGATCATCCGATAAATTGTTAAAACTTCGTAGGGAATTTGTCGAAAGCTTTTATTATGAATATTTGTGTGGGTGGAAAACAAAAGATCCGGCATGTGTTGTTTGTTCACAGCTTTGAAAAGGTGTTGGTCCAATTTAATTTCACAAAAGAATGGTTAATGTGTATTGTGATAAAAGTTTAGAGGCAGTGAAATGTGAAGAATCAAATAAAAACATTATGTCGTTTCTCGCTTACCCAATGAAAACGTAAAAACCATTGAGAATTGTAAATAAGCAGTGATAAATCTATTTTCCGACAAATAAAAGCAATTCAAATAAATTGAAATATTATGTATGGTTTCTAAAGCATTTTCGGTGGAATTGTATGCTATATTAATATTGATTATTATTGATGTTAGAACGTCCCCGATCTTACAAAGTTCACTTGAATGTCACTTGAAAAAAATAGGGTTATCTCGAATCGTTCTTTTATATCGATAAATAGCTTTAAATTAATAGTGATCGCGACGAAAATTATTATGTATAGAATAGAATAATAACAATTGTTATGCTTTTTCTAATTCAAATTTTTTCTTAAAAACTCATGAGTGCAGAACGTTTGTCTTCCCTTCCATGCTGACAGTGACGAATGGTTTGTTTCTTTATACTAAAACTTTGTTGTTTTCTTTGCTTTATTATTCCTTTCTACGTTATCTTTAACGGGCTTTATATTTATTATCATCAACAAAATAGTTGCAGTGGAACGCTCCAAATTTTGAAAGTGATAATTCATGTCATTGGAACATACGTGGCCCTCATTTCTATAAGTAATTATTCATAAAATTATGGATGCAAAAGCCATTGTTTTAATTACCCCAAACACATAATCGTGCAGTTCGCTTATTTTCAGTTTGCATAAACGTAATTAATAATATCAGTCTGTTGATACTTACTGTCAACATGTCAACAATATCTGTTGTTGGGAATTTATCAATATTCAATCAATATTGGCGTTTTGTTGCTCCCGTTAATTGGATTTGATGTGTTGCGGAATTTCTGGATTTCGGATTATTTTTGTCGAACATGAGCCATGAATTATTAACGCTTTGACTCCCGCTGAAACTTATTGAAAAGCAAAGGCATGTTTCTCGATCAAGTGCCAAAGCAGACCATTTGTTGTTTATGACACTTGCTTGGCTCAATATTGCCTGTAAAATGTTTGGAAAAAAATTTTCGCACCTTGATGCCCATTTTGGGATTTTATATGATTCCTTTACTGTGCGGGATAAGAGGTTTATTTCACGTCGCTGAAATCTTTAGTAGCTCAGGTTGCGTGACTGCGGGGATCATGGAAGCACAACATTTATACCACCAATTCAAGATGATTTCGTGGATAATTATGGAAGGCGCTTCGGAAGATCGTCAGTAAGTAATAAAATTCCAATCTCGTCGCAGTTGGGGCTTTATTTTTAGGAAATTTCAGCAGAGATCAAAATGCAAAGAATAAAAATAAATCCAAATGCGGCTATCGGCCTTAAGCTGAATTTCGAAGCGACGGAGCGTAGTCCAGTATCTGAATCCTCTCTAATCCCTTTCTGCCGTTTAACAAATCCGATCACACTTCCGGTAACTCGCAGTATTGCTTCCGGTCGCTATTGGATGCGCCATCCTCAAACTCAATCAATCTGCTATTACGGAATTTCGGGTCTTTCCACGAGATATTAAATAAATTATTTAGCCCACACCTTAAAGTTAACACCCCACGTCGAATTACGAACCCTTGTATGTGAGGGAGCTGTTGATGTGTTAGACGCAGAGACGTGGAAGTTACACAACCAAAACATATCTACGGAACACGTAAATTGCTACTTGGTTTTAATATCTCAATTAATCTATTAATTTATTTGTGTTGCTAGATATAATACATAGTGTGTTTCTGCAAAGTGGTAATTATTGCAGTTTTATGATATCTCTTTTCTTTTATCTTTGACATTGTTGCGCCCTTCGCTTTGTCTGGATCCAGACTTCTAGATGGATATAATTTTTTTCTGTGTTAGCTGTTTTATTTAAATATTGATTCGTTTGCGTTATCCACACACCACAAGAAAGCTTTAAATCCAATTAATTTAAGTCAACAATTTCTATTTGTTCGAACTAACATTTCAGTTTTATTAAATTTTAGAGTTGCTTTACGTGATTTGATTTAATCTAAGTCTGGGAAAGTTCGTAATGGCAAGCTATAGAGTTTTATTACCAAATCTTTATGGTGACAAATAACCCAGCTTAGATAACACTCTTAATGACCATATGGACAGTTGTAAATGTACAGTAGACTTCATTTGTGTGTTGTCAACTGGTGTTTGAGAAAAACCACTTTATCTCTCTGTTGTAGCACTAGTAGTCATTGTAAAAAATAATGGCAACCAAGCGTCGGCAGTTTTTACTTTCTTACGTAAACCAATTTTCTTTTTCTCTTAGACGTCAAGTGTATTTTTACGAACTGAAGTGGTTTAGTCACGCTGAAAAATAAAATTAACAGCGATTTTGTTATTTCGGGACCTTCATCTACACATTTTCATTACTAAAGAGGAAAATAAAACAAAACACTTTCGTTTTCATATTTGTTTTTAAAATCAGCATCTAATACTGAACTTTTTTAAACAGCGTTGGGAAAAGTGTAAATATTTAAAACTTGTCAAACATTTTACAACACAATTCGGAACAAAATAGCTTTTAAATATTTAATTTAGATATTATTTGTTAGAAAACTAATAATTATCTGCTTTACAAAAATTTGGGTGGATTCCATGAAGCATAATTAGTGAGCTGCGTTTTATACAGGGTTTCTATAAATGATTATAAGGTCGCAGTATGTCATGTCACCGTGCCGCCTCTCAGATTTGAACTGTACTAAATGCCCAAGGACGCATGGCAAAGAGCACACGCATATGTATAAGTGCCTAAATTATCCTCAAAGAAGAAATAAAACTAATTAATTACAATAAAAAGAAACAAATTTATTGTGGTTAAACATCACAGTAAATGTAGAAAACACATATTCACTCTTTTTAATTAAAAAATTTTGTCAAAAAAAAATGTTTGCGGATTCTCCTCAAGGCGTCTCAAATCATCAACAACTTCCTCAGATACTGAAATCTTCCATGAGATTTTTCTTTGTTGACACTGCCAGTTCGAACAAATCTGTTGATTACATCTCTAATGTGAGCCTCTAACGATGTTTCTTGAAATATTAAAATCACGGTATTTGGCCAAATTATTCTTGTTTACAAGCGGTTGCAGAATACACAAACTCTTCGTTTACGAAGTCCCATTGCGATAACAAGACATAACAACGAAAATGTCTTGTTCAACAGAATAAACCATTTTCACAGTCTTCGCTTCCTAGCACAGAAACAAAATTTTCGTACGCAACCACCAAGAGTTTTGACAATGACTGTTTTGCTGTTTTGAGCTTAGATCAACGAGAATCACTATAATTCACACTTGAAAAACGTTAAAACAATAAAAAAGACGACTTTAAAAGACAAATGGTAAAAGTCCTGTATAACATTAATTAACAATTTTGTACTATTTCTCAAGCGTTAACTAAACAGTGTGTAATAAGGTCCATCTGACGAACGGCTACTTTTATGTTTTTTCGATGTTTCATGACCCTTAGGTATGAAAAGATAGGTCACCCGTTTCCGTCAACCATCTGCCGTCTGTTGCCTGTGTCGATTTTTATTAGACAGATAATCTCCAAAACTAAAGGACTGATATTTGTCAAATTTTATATATGCATTAGGAATATCGTGTAGATGGTAAAGCGGTAATCAAACTTTACCTCATCATTCCTACCAACACAGTAATGGCCGTCAGCTTAATATTTTGTTTAGTAAACGCCATTTAAATTTTATAAAATAGTATACCCCTGTACTTGTGGTTTATGAAGCCGCCTTGAAATGTTCCGTAGGCATCCAGATGTTTCGAAAGAACATCAAAATTTTATGAAAACCTTTTACACTAACCTAAAAGGAACAGTGACGAACCACTAATCGAAATTTGTTTGTTCGTCCCTACCAACAATTTAATGATGTTATCTCACAATGTTGCTAGATAAATCCTACTGAAATTTAATGCACTAATATGTTTCTTCTACACTGTAGTTTATGAATCGTACGTATGCTTTACCTTTTAAATATTTACACTATTATAAATTGAAATTGAAATTTTGAAAATTTATCTTAGAAAACATGAATCCGAATGGATATCTCCCAGTATAGCTTTGTTAAATATATTCATATCTTTTAAACTTAAACAAAAATTTTACCCCTTTCTCGAAACCATGCTTTTGGAAAAAAAATTAAATTAAAAATTATCTTCATTTTCGTTGCGCTCTATTTACTCGTACAAAAAATAGAGAAAAAGTAGCTTGATTTAATTTTCTTTTTCCCTTGATAGACTTTATCAAAAATTTCCTTCCCATTTTACTATTAAAAAGTTACAACAAAAATTAGAGAATAAACTCTTTTGGTAGTATTTAATCGGTTACATTCCGGAAAGCGCTAATTTTACGTTTTCTCAGCATTTCGTGATTCCTAGATTATGAAAAATAAGATTTTCCGTTTCCGTCTCTGTGTCGTCTGCCGTCTGTCTGCGTTGATTTTTATGAGAGAGAAAATCTTCGAAACAAGCAGAATAATTATTGTGAATTTTTTTGTAAGTATTTGCCGAATGTCGTGTAGATTGTAAAGCGCTAATCAAAATAGTAATCTTCCTCACCAATAATTTAATGACGTCATCTTGGCAAATGTCATTTAAAAATAACATTCGTGTACTTGTAGTTTATGAATCCGTTTTGAGTTTTTACCCGAAGCATCCAGATTTTTATAAAAAAAATTAATTTAAATAATAACATTTTATTCCATAAGAGCTACCTAAATGTTACGGGTAGATGATGTAGTGATGCCCCAATGGTCATGAAGGTTGCCGGTTTGATCTCCTGATAGGCCCTTTTTTTATGAGGGTTGTCATAAAGTAAAAGAAAAATTAAATCAGATTGTATAATTTTTCGAAGAAGTTAGCTTTGTTGAACTCATTGAAACGGAAAGTTCTGTCTAAATAATCTAGGAGCAATTTAAAAAAACAACTGGATGCGTTTGATGGTACTTCGAGGGGCGTGGGAAGTTAACATAAGAGCAATATGTTAATATACAGGGTGTTCAGAAATGACGCACCAACTCAACGATACATGATTAACTTCACAAGTCGAAGTTCGAGAAAAATCATTTAAAAAAACTTTACGTCAATTTGACGTCCACTTACACATTCAAACAAAATATCGATTTATATAGATAGATAGATCAAAAAACAAGATGCCTCCAAAATTACTCTCTATAATGAAAGTCCAGTCGATTTCAGATACCGAACACAAAGTAGTGATTTAAAATATGGTGAAATTTCGAAAAAAAATTTTTTTTTGAAAGGCTATATCTTCTACCTTTGGACAAAAGAATTTTTAAATTATTTTTTCTCTGCTCCATTGATGTTTCGCACAACGGGTCATACTTGGTGCGCTATTTTTTGAACACCCTGTATAACTAAATTATGATATGGTTTAAAAATGTGTGCAAACATTTTTAAAATTAAGGCTGCGTTTATCAAAACGAATAAAGTTAAATGACAACTTTTTAGAAGATTTTGAAAATTTGAAGTTGTTCTTTTTATTTCTTGTATGAAATTTTAAATTCAGGATCGTTTTTATTATTTTTTTTATACAAAAGGTAAAATTTCGACAGTAATATTTAGTTTGACAGCTGCTGTATTTAACGATACTATACAGTGGAATTTTGTTTTTCTGCTGTAGTTGGCCATGACCTGTACATCAGCAGTGCATCTGAAACGAGTGAAGTAAGTGTCATGGCCAACTCGAGCACATTTTTAAAAAGTCACCTCCAGAAAATATTGGAATGATCCAGTATTATCTGAAGTTCCTTTTCCTGCTTCACGGGAATTTTAGATAACCCATGCGCTGATTTTGCAGCTCGCTGGAGTGTTTTTTATTTCTTATCCGAGTTCGCATCTAACATGAAAACCTTGCTACAAACAACCAATTGTAATTTTAATTTATACAAATTAGAAAGTCACGCATATGAAAAAGTATAACAATCTGATACACTCCAAGTCTTGTTAATTTTATCGTCTGCGTTTAAAGATTGCGGTAATTGTCGTGTTGAATGTTGTGTAGCTAATGCAGCATTTTAGAAATACCTACCCCGACTTTAGCATTACTCGGTGTTAACGTTGTATAGTATTTATGTTATTTGTTGGGCGAAGGTGCACAATTAAGCAATAATAAGCTCGTACAAGTTGTAGTTACATTAAGTGAGCCTCCAACTTTCCTTGATAACTACAAGTTGCTATAAATACATGCATGTTTCACTGTCAGCTATGTGAAGTGAAAAGGAAACGCGCGCTTGTAGTTGCGTGTATATCCAGGACGAAATGCAATCTTCCAGAGCCAGGATGGAATTTTTGCTACTGGTCGTGATCTATGGCAGCGGAAGGAGGGACAAGGTGGGGTGTCTTCAGTATTTTGTGAATTAAGACGGCGACAACAGTTTTTTGAGGAAGGGAAAATCGATTTGACACGAGAACAACAACTTTGTTCGGGAGATTTTATGTGAGCAACAGACAATAAAAACTGCCATTGCTCCGGTTAACTACCGATCAGGACTTTTAATTAAGGAGAAGTATCAGTTTGTAAACAATTATTTCTTTGCTGAAAAATATTTCACCAATTACAGGGTGTTAAAATATTTTAGGAGAGACAAAGAAAGATGCGTGGTTTGTACCCTGCATTAAAATACATCCTGTATATGAAAACATGAGAAAGTTTGTGTTCGTCCTTGTTATAAGTGTTATTAATTCATACGTTTTAGAATCATCACTTATAAAGTGATGTGAAACTTTCGATGTTGAAAGGCTGTGTCTAAATCCGTACGTAAATCTTGTGTGAGTTGTGTTATCTCAGCATTTACTTTATGTTTTTGCTCATCGTGAATAGTTTTTTCATGTTTTGAAGCAGAAGAGTTTCAAAGTTATATTAATTGGGGTGTTTATGCCATTAAGATTAGGGGTAATTAGAGCAATCAATTATCTTTGGGGTAATTACATGCGGCCTAAGTGTATTAGTTATGTACTCTGGGATAATAGTGGTAGTAGCAAGTGTAATGTAGCAAACATTATTATTAATGGCGCATATTTTATGATGTTCATTTATATAATTGAGCAATTATTTTAATTGATAAATTATCGACAAGTTGTTGATTATCGAAATGCTTTTGCCGGTTTTTCGTTGAAATTGCGTGAGGGATTATATAGGGTGGTAGGTGGAGTATTAATTCGGTTTCTCTTGGTTGGTGAGTAGTAATTTCTAGCGCAAAGTACGTAAGGTCGAAGGTGAAGCTTAGGAATGATCAATCCAATCCACTTTCAATTAACTCGGATTACTTGTTATCCAATCAGTAGTGGGCAGAATAACAGAGCTCCCTTGGTGATGCTAACTTCTACTTTGTTGGGAGAAAGCTTACTGAGACGAAAACTCGAAAATTTACTCCGTCCCTTCACCGATATTGTTGTCGATGAAATGTTTCTGGTATTTACTAGCATTCGGTATGTATTTTGATTTATGTACACTGCGGGGATAAATCATACGGAATGTCTGCAAGTCGTGTTTACTCAGTAAACAGATAAATCAGATGAGTTAACATACATGACCAATAATGTCGCTTGCATATTTTCGTTGATAAATTACATAGATCATAATTAAAATAGGCAATATCATAAAGTTTCGTCCCATTTTAAAATCGTTTGTCAAAATGTCCATGCATGAACAATATTAATTCGGTGTCAATTTCATCAGATAACATAAATTACTTCCATTCTGATGATCCGCTCAGAATAATTCAGGTTTGTCTAACTCACATCGCTGTAAATTTGTGTAATAGCCATGAAACAGAATTGAGGGCCCACATATGTATTGCTTTGGCGCGTAAACGTTCTAATGTGTTTAGATCGATTTTCTAATCTAAAATTGAAACTCGCCAACATCAATAAAGATAAAAAGTTGTTTTCCGTTAGATTGTAAATTATTGTTATTCTTTATTGTCAGCGGGAAATTGTTTCAGGGATGTTTTTCAGTGGTCAATTAATCGAAAAATGTAATTAATTTAGATGTTTATGTATGTTCAGAGCGCTGCATTGTTTGTGATTCAAAAAATGTGAAGTACGTTAATTCGTGTAACGTTTTTATCCGATTTTACATTTTGGACTGAATCCTGATGAAAATAAAAGTACTCAGTTGGTGAATATTGCTTAGGAACAGATAAACGGTCAATACTACTAACCTTCCCAGTATTCTTCGAGAAAGGAGAGGTACCGTTCTCTTCACTTTAGAATTTACTGTTCTTCTTGTCCCTTGTTTCTCTTACGAAAGTGCGCGGAAACGTCGAAACCCGAAAAACGTTTTCTGTTATTAGCTATGGCCTTGAAAGCCTTCGTTTTGTCAAAAAATATATGAAAGAGTTACAAGGTTAAAAACACTTAAAATCGCTTAACGTAGCTGTGTATACTATTCTTCTGTCACAGAAATTACAAGGTTTTATTGCTAACAGATTAAGTTAACTTCAACTTCTAACATTTCATTTTCTATCTTAGTAACTTGAATAAATTGTCCTTTACTAACCTATAATAGGAATTACAAATATATGTTGATTTAGTTTCAACACATTACTTTCAAGTCTGGAGTTCTAGAAGGATCAGAGATCCACCCGTTACTATATTGAGCTAATATGAAGGACATTGCTGAGATTGCTAATCATTTTCTATTGGACATTAACTGGTACTTTGAAACTTGAAGTATTATTTTTATAAGAAGTGCGAAATTAATTCGTTGACGAATCAGTTGATAAAAGTAGAAATCTTGTTTGATAATGATCATAGCTGGAGTAACTACGTACAGGAAATTGATGAAATTTACAATTCTGTTACGTTTTATAATAAAGTTAAACTTCTGTGCCTTTATTAATTCAAACTTGAAGTTGGGTATTTAAATAGTGACAATTTTACGCATACCAAGGAGTCGGTATAGAACTTTTTAACACAGCAAAATCACTGCTTGATTGAATTTGTAACTCGAAATTAAGTTGCATAATAATAGATTCTCTTAAACAATATATTATAATTGCTGCCAACATCGACGATATTGTTCGAATTTTCGATCATAACTAGAACACTAGCAGGAACAAAAGAGTTAACGTATCTATTCTTGGTCTAGCAGAAGTATGAATCGACGTAAAATTGTCATTGAAAAGAGATTCATATTCAAGTTCTGAAGCCAATGTTCGTTCACGCAGATTCAAGAGAACTGATCTTTCATTGCCTTTAGGAAATATCTCTTTCATCTTATTATGGATTGATTGAACATTCATAAATAAACCAATTTTATTTGACGCTTGATAATACTGAAATGATACATCATTGTCTAAATTAATTAGATTATTATCGGTTAGAGGATCTTCTTTTGAATTGATTTATTGACATAATTTTACACGTGCCAGAACTTTTGATAATAATCAATTAAAGTTCATAAAATGTTCTGAGATGGAGTTATCAAACTTTATAGAGAAAAATGTGTTAATTTTGATATGTAATTCTAATCGTCTGTTTTGCCAGAATTTTATGAAAACTGGTTAAATATTAATGAAGTAAATAATTTATCCATATACCTATAGCTCTAAAAATATTGCTCCAAAAGGCTCGTAAAGTCCAATAACAAACCCCGCCTTTATTTGTGATAACCGCTGCACATTAACAAAAAAGTAGCTTAGCTTTTGAATTAAATAAATATTATTCATACTTTAATCACCCCTATTCCGCTAGTGTCGTTAGTTCGAAAGCATTATGTTACGAAAAGTCGCTCTGTTAACTTGTTTATATTTGATATGGCGCGGAGTGTGGGGAAATCGGGTGACCGGTCTAACAATTGCTCTAAAACTATACGACATCCAACGCTATTGACGATTCAAGAGATCAAGATAATTGTAACCAGTCTAATGTTGACTGGTCCTCTGTACATTTAGCAACAAATGTTGACAACGCCTGCAACGTTTCTACAGGGTTGCCATTGCCACAACATCAAAATTTCTCAAATATTTGTCCAAAACACTGCTTTACTAATAATTATTACCAGGGTTAGGCACAGCAGAAGTGATGTGTGTGATAAATTTGGCTGGCGACTGTGCGGTCTCAACCTCAGTGACGTTTAATGCAATTCAGGGTTTATTTAATCAAAATCATCATGAAAATTGTGATGTTGAACAGTCATTTCTAATTTTTAAAGCATTTTAATACCTAGGACAACTCGTATAACTGAGGAACACCTAGAAAAAATAGTCATTAATACTAAGAATTCCCGAAGTTGTAGGCCACGACTGCAATAGCGCTGGCGATCGGACGGCAATGAGCATCACCTCCGCGATGCCGAAGTCTGATTTTTACTCTAAAATCAAACTCCCTCATATCATTTCTTGTTACAAAATCAACCTTCATTGCAATGCTTTTAAATGGATTATGCTACCAACGAAAACGTTCGGTACTTGTTTACGACGCAAGGTCGCGTAAGCTAACAACAATTGGGATATGGATAACGGACTCACCCTGTTCTTCCACTCTTCCTGCACCATCTCCAAAACAACCTCGAGGCGCCTGGACCTGACTAAACTTCTACCAAATAAGCCAGGTCGAAGGCGGCTGGATCTGTACAACCACAACGACCGGACCGACGAAGGATAGTCTGATAGCCAGAGCGAATGAACTTCTTTTGTTCGAACCGTTATTTTAAAAAAATGTTGATAGGTTAGAGGGCGGCCAATGCGGGGGTGGGGTTGCACGGGGTGGTGGTAGTTTAGCTAGGCAAATAAGAGCAGAAGGGTAGAAAGGAATTGCTGTTTGCCTAACGCCCGCCGACAATAAACATATGGTACCTTGCAGTACCGTAATTAATTTAAACATTGTCTGAAATTAAAATCCGCTGCTCGTAAAAGGTACAAAAAGTATCCCTGTGTATATGGCTACGTGATAATTAAACGGTACCGTGCAATGTGCAAAAATATTCTTGATGAGTCCTAACAAAAGTTATATTAGACACGCAGAAAACTATCGGTAGGGACCCTACAAAAATTTGGCCTTTCCTGCGTAGCATTACTATGCAATTTCGTAGAAGTATTTGAAGCGATTATTTATAAACAAATGTTTTCTGTACTTCGACATTCAATATCCCCAGTAGTATATAGTGGGGCTCCTAGCTCAAGAAATTTGAGCAGGAGCCCCATTACTTTTTATCGAGCGTTTGTCATCGTCTTGTCCGCGGTTGACCTGACCCCTTGTTCGATTGGGTTCAGGTAATGTCGTGCACAGCGGTCACTGACCTGAGGAAAGGACGATGACAAACGCTGGATGAAAAGTAATATACTATATAATTACTATCCCCACATCAACATGGTTTTGTAGAAAAACGCTCCAGCATTACCAGTTTAGCTAGCTTTACGCAATCCGTATTTGAAGGTGTAGATGAAAAAGTCAAGTTGATCTTAAAGAGTTTGATAGAATAGATCGTTTTGTATTGTTTGATAAACTAAAATTATTTGGATTTTCGGAATCACTTCTACTTTTGTCAAAATCTTATTAATTATTATCTTCGAGGCAGAACAAATTTTGCCAGTTGTAGAAATTACAGCTCTTAAACTTTTACTCCTAATTGAGTCGTACCACGCGGCTTCAATCTGGGTCCGCTGCTCTGCCTGTTGTTTATTAATGACTTGCCAGATATCATCTTCAATGAAAAATTATTATTTGTGGATGACTTCAAAATATTCTACAGGATCGACCGAGTTTAAATGATTGTTTACTATTACAAAATGGTCTACATTTTTACATATAATCATGTTGTTAGTGTCTCTGGCGGGCAATCTGTTTCGCCCCTCTCTACCCGTAAGGGCGAGAGTCAGAGCCACCTTCCCTTAGCACAGGGTAGCTAAGATTCATTATTCATTCATTCTTAAAGCGCCCAACATCAGTCACTCCATATTCATTTTGGGGACCTAACGGTCATATTCTATCCTAGAATACTTATTACTATTTGTTAAATAAAATTCGGAAAGGACTGTTCGATGTTCTTATTCATATTTGCACAAATCAACACATGCTCTATCTTAAATTATCTACCTTTCACTTTAGATAAGTGCAAACAAATAATGATACAATAAAAATCCTTTGACATCCTCGAAACGAATTAACAGTTGCTTCAGAAATATGAATGCATTGATAAAGGGCAATGTTATGCCTGCATTTCTTGCCACTTTTCCAGTTTGAAAATGTTACGAAAATTATTTCAGCAAGGTATGTCAATTCGGACACGTGCAGTGTAATACTAATAATGAAATATTAGGCTGTGGCATTTTTGTGCTTTGATTAATGCAAAAATAGTATAGTACAAAAGTTTAGATTTTTTTTGCGAAAATTTGGGTGTCTAGGGGAACAACTCAAGTGGATTCGTATACCACAAGTGCAGGAGTATATTATCGTATAACATTTAAATCATTTCAGTATAGAATCTTTTGAGATGAAGTTATCAAATTCTTGTTGGGGATGACTAGCCAAATTTTGGTTAGTGATCATGATACTCCTAGTATACATACAAAATTTGACAAAAATCGGTGCAGCAGTTTCGAAGATGAGTATCTAAACAATTGACACAGACAATAGGCGCAAACGGGGGACCAGGTGTTTCGTACTCTAGGGGTCAGGACACGTCGAGAAAATATGAAAGTTTCAAGTCGTCCGATAGACCCGATTACAATACTCCCCCGTTTGTCTTTGAGAGGTAAAAAAAATGTATCCCATGGATTAATCGAACCTGCTATCTTCGCGTTAGTAATTCAACATTTCTAGCGATAAGTATTTCCTTCATGAAATAACCTTACTTAAGAAATCGTGCCATGTTTTAGAGATAATTTATAAAATAAATTCTCACCACATACAACAAAGAGACAGGTGACAGACAGACGGAAACGGGAATTTGGATGAGCAGTGAAACGCCAGGGAAATTTGGAAGTAGAGATTCGTCAAAATACCCTTGAGAAAGAAAAACCTGATATGCCTTTGATTTTATCAAAGTCTAACTTTATAGTAGGCAACTATGTTCAGAGTTTCAAATAATATTGTGAAAGTTTGATTTAAACAATTTAAGAAAATTCGTACATTTGTAGTAGCAGTTTAACAAAAGTTATCAAGATATTTTACTAAATATGAAAGAACAATAATAATAATACGAAGTAACATTAGCAAACCCTTATTATTGCGCTCTGGCTCAACGTCAGTACAAATTTACTATTTTTACTTTTCTCTGATTCTAGCAATTACGTAGTATCTGTGTTTTAATCTGTTTCCTGTATTTAAGTAAACGCTTCTTGATGATTTAAAGTGATTATAGCTATGATTAAAAAACAATGGAGGGAGAAACGGAATGAGCTCGCAATCGTTGGCGTGTTATACGTGGGAATAATTGTTTAACAAGAATTCTTTCGCATAACTGTCCCTTTATAGATGTGTTACTCAGCAATTCCTTTTTGCAAAACTGAAGTAAGGAATTTCTTGTTGTGCCACCCCAATTGGCAAGTCAGATCACGACACCCAAATCGTGTAGGTTGCCGATTAATAACGCCAGGACTCCAATGGAATGTAAGCTACCCTTTCTTAGCAAAAAGCTGCGTTTAACACGCAAGGCGATTTAAAGTTTTCCTATCGCACTATTGCAGACAGCAGCAGGCAAATTTCTCCTCGATCTTTTCTTTAAATTCGTGATGTGAAATAAAATAAGACATAAATGGAGTCTGAGCTGAAAAGTGTACAGGCAATCTGCAGCAAAGTTTTCCCAACGATGATATAGGTTTTCCCAAATGAAGTTGACGCGAGGACTTTTTGTGATTTTTCTGTCACCGAGCGGTCGCCGGGTTTAATTCCCGTGACGGGTTTAGCGAAGTAAATAAATTGGAGTTGAAAACGTATCACCTATTAATCAAGCGTAATTTTAATTGTCTGTGGAAATTGCAAAATGTGTGGAAACCGAGCAGTTAGTTCGGTTTAACGGCATTGTAAAATCAAGAAAGATTTAAAATTCCCGTGAGCACAGACGCGTAGATCCAAACGGGTTTTGCAGCTGTTTTTCCTTGATTGATTCCACTACATTCTCGCAAAAATTAAACTCATACATAAAATATTGATTCATCCGGATACGCATCAGCGATAAAATGAAAATCTAAATAATACAGTCGCTTACGTGTGTAGGATTAATGACCTTTTTAGCTTTTTAAAAGGTTAAAGGTTGTATAAATATTTGTAGATGCATATATAAAATGGTCGCTCGGAAATTATTTTTGCCACAAACAGTTTATAATCTCATTTTTGAATTACATTCGACCAATATTGACGATAAATATCAGGCATACTTTGAAATGTTTTTTGAATATTTAAATGCAATGCAGCAAATAACTTTTATTGGAGCAATTTAATTAATAAATAATCTAAATGATCAGTTGCATTTTTAAAATGATTAGCACTTTTGTTGCTCGGCAAAAGCATTGTTTACAGAATGTTTTATGTACTCATATGTGGCCATTGCAAAACACAGCACCAGTTTTATTGATATTTTTACGAGTAATAACAGTTCATTAACTTGTAACAAGCACTAATATTTGAAAAAGGTTCTTGGGTGTGTCTAGATTTTTATGTTAATTATAAGCAACAAGAAATTGAATTAAGTATTGTGGAAAATAAGTACAGAGATATAGTTAATAATAATGATTTAAATGTTAATGATGTTAAATAATATACAGATAAATAAATGCCTTGTAAATGTATTACCAAATTAAACTTAATTTGTAGTCTACAAAAGCAGAAAATAGTTCTGGGTTAATTAGCACCCTATTTATTCTTTTTGATGAAGACATGATAGTGTGGAAAGTTTTTTGATAAGCTGAAAGTACTTAAATGGTTCAAAGAGTTTCAATATCCGATAAGAGTGTATAATCCAAAGTGTCAAAAGTAATGCAGAAATCAAAGAGTACTCGTACGAATAATGTTGATTGTCTTTATCCAAAGATTTCGACAATCATCCATTACAACTGATGGAGCAATGTTTTTATGCTGTAGCCTTTACGACAATCAGATTAAGATATTTTGAAATACAGTATATTCATCGATGTGTTTTTAAATCAGATGTCTCTCAAAACGTTTTCAAATTAATGATTTTAGGCAGTGGACGTATTAATCCAGTTTTCCAGGATTGTGAGTTATACACTATCTACTTCGATGCAATTAGCAAATGTTTACCTATTACTGGTTGACGTAACCAGTTGCATCGGATTTAAGTTAAGGAATAGTTTCACCAATTTAGTCTACCGTAGTGAGCATAAATTCAAAGGAGATTAATCAACATATTGACTCAAAACAGTCACTCAACGAATTAAAAACGGATAGAAAGTAATTATTTATATTGTCTGGGTCAGAATTGGAGTTTTTGTTTGGCTGTTTATTTTATGTTTTAATATTAAATTTTCTTAAAAGAGTTCAAATATTTTTTCTTCGTGCATTAAATACGTTGGTTTTTTCTCTTCTGGCAGCTAACAAGGTAAGGTATTTTCCATTCTTATATGTATGTGATGTTCTTTCACCATTTTCATAGAAACTCAGTGTATTTACACAACAGAAGTATTAATACACTCATTTTTTTGATTTGTGATTTAGTTCCCCAAGAATTTGTTGACAGACCAAACTCGACCAAAAGTAGGTCGTAACTTGACACTTTAAGTTAAAAAAGTTCTAAAATTATAATCAATAACAACAATGTAGTCACAAACGTAAGTATCGTCTGAACAAATCAGATAATGTCAATTCTAGACCTATAAAGTTGATTAGAGTTAAGTTCGTGTTAATAACCCGAAATTTATCCATCTGCTGAATGGCTACTTTCGTGTTTTTCGACTTTTTATGTCATCAAGAGTACGAAAAAATAGGCCGCTGATTTACGTTTGCCTGTCTGACTGTGTGAATTTTATTGAACAGATAATCTCCGCAACGAGTGAATTCATTATTGTCAAATTTTATGTATGTGATTTAAGGATATCTGTAGATGTCTAATCAGTTCCACCAATAATCACTATGCAACAAATTAAAAAAAAATAAAATTCACAGAATGCACAGTATGTAGTTAAAATTTCTTACCTCAAACTCAATTGAGGATTATACTTGAAAGAATCGTATCACATCAGGTTTCAAAATGAAAAGCGTTTATTGAATTTTTTGAAATCATACAAAATTAATAAAACAAAACTTTATTTTTCATTGAAAAAGGTCTTTTTTGTCGAACGATTGACATTCCTATTGTAGCCAGATCTCGCAGTATCCCTCTGAAGACACCAACAGAAGTCTGCAAGCATGGGTGGATACATAAAAGCGATATTTTTACGATTAAATGCAATCAAGTGTCCCAAAAAGTACGAAAAACAAAACACCCGTTATCTATATTTTGTGATGTGATATGAGGATAAAACATTTTTTTCTTTAGTATATGGAGTATAGCTACCCAACCTATCACATCAGGTTTCAAAATGAAAAGTGTTTATTGAATTTTTTGAAATCATACAAAATTAATAAAACAATACTTCATTTTTCATTGAAAAAGGTATTTTTTTTCGAACGATTGGCATTCCTATTGTAGCCAGATCTCGCAGTATTCCTCTGAAGACACCAACAGAAGTCTGCAAACATGGGTGGATACATAAAAGCGATATTTTTACGATTAAATGCAATCAAGTGTCCCATTAAGTAAGAAAAACAAAACACCCGTTATCTATGTTTTGTGATGTGATATGACTATAAAACATTTTTTTCTTTAGTATATGGAGTATACCCAACCTCAAACACTATCTGAACTTTCTGTGAATTTTTTAGTGTTGCATAGTGTAATTTGATAGCGTTCCTTCATCATTTTGCGTAGTAAAAGTTATTTAAATTTTATAGAATAATATACCTCTGCGCTTGTGGTTTATGAATCCGCTTTGAATTTTGCCCCAATTACTTTATATTTTTTTTGTGGAATATTTTCAACGTGTTTCATATAGCCGATATCTCTATCACTGGTGCATGAAAATAATAATAATAATGTAATCACAAAAATTAGGTATCGACTGAACAAAAGTAAATAATGGCAATCCTAGGCTCATAGTTTTTATTGCATATCAAATTTGATCAATATACTTATGTTTAGTTGTCGTGGTAGTATTTAGTAAAAGTTATTTTATGTTGAAATGTAAGTCCAATTCCATACCTATGTTTTTGCAGAACAAAAATTGGTGTCCCAACCTGATTAATTTACTAAATCTGTAAAATATCAGATTGTACAAATATGTACAAAATCGAATGCTTTAAAATATTGGAGATGTTTTAAAGTTGTCATAAGCCTGGTAAATTTTTGATCAAAATGTATTTGCTCATCCTCAATAAAAAAATTATCACCTCAAAATTTTGCTGAACAAATCCTACCTTAAATGTGCAAAGTATGATGAGTCTATACTTGCGATTTATTACTGCATTAATATTTTTTGGATTTGCTTATACAGGGTGTCTTAAAAAAATTAATGATTGCAATGTATTCTATTGTTTAAATCAAGAATTGCAAAACTGAATGCTTTGAAAGTTTTTGTAAGCATGGTAAGTTTTTAATCAAAATGTAGCTGTTTCTCAGCCCCAAATAATAATTGAATACGTTACCTCAAAATTTTGCCCAATAAAACACATCTAAAATGTGCAAAATATGATGAGTATATACTTGTAATTTATCATTGCATTCATATTTTTTAGATTTGCTTATACAGGGTGACTTAAAAAATTAATAAATCAGTTAATTTATTTTATTAAATAAATCAAAACTGAATGGTTTGAAATCTTGCACACGTTTCATTGTAAGCATGGTGAATTGTTAATCAAAATAAATCTGTTTAATCCGCCAAAAAATTGATGACATCATCTCAAAATTTTGCCGAATAAATTCTACTCAAAATGTGTAAAATATAATGAGTTTTTATTTGTGGTTCATCATTGCATTCATATTTTTTACTTCCCGAGCGTAAGCAAAGGAAGTATTGTAATCGAGTCCCTCGGCCGACTCTCTGCTTTTACGTTTTCTCAATCTTTCATGACCCCTAGAAGATGAAGAAATAGGTCTCCCATTTCCGGCGCTCCATTAAAGAAAAGCCTGGAAGCGGTCCACCGGAAGACGCGGGCAGTCTCCAGAACAACCTCGAAAGCGGCGTTGGCGATCCTTCTAGAAGAAGCGTGAAATTTTGTCTAATAATACAAGACTATTTTATTTTCTTATCTGTAGCAATGATGTAAAATCATTAATTCGGGTGTTCTACCTTTTAAAATTTTGATACTCTCACGATTGCCTTACTATACTGCGCCGATAAATTAATACTAAAACTGAATTATTTATAAGAAACATTTTATTTTCCCGGCGCCTCCACCACTTTTCTGCAAATTTTTAAAATCCTCAAATAGATCTGGAAAAATACATATTTTATAGAACATTTTCAAAGGAAAACTAATCTACGATTGTTTTCGCCTTATCTATACCTACAATGGAAAACACTAATTTTTACACAAGGCAATAAAATGATAAAAAATTCCAAAAATTCGTGTTTATTTTTTCCTTCAAATTTAAACTTGTCTTATTGTATTGGTATTAGGATATTTACAGGATAGTATTATTATTTTAAATATATATTATTAAGGGTGGAAATTTTTAAAAAATTCCCGACAAATTTATATCAAAATTTTTACGTTCTCGGCGGCTCCATCATTTTTGTGCAAATATTTAAAATCCCCAAATTGATCTGGTAAATAACATATCTTATTGAAAATTTACCCAGGAAAACTAATCTACGATTGTTTTCGCTTTATCTCTATATGCAATGGAAATAAATTAGTTTCTACACAAAGCAATAAAATGGTCAAAATGTTTCCAAAAACATATTTTGACTTTTTATTATCAAAAATAATCACAATTGAGATCGGGTGGGTGGGCGGGGTTTATATTTTGCCTTTTTACTTCCCACAAGCAAAGGAAGTATTGTAATCGAGTCCGTCGGCCGACTCTCTACTTTTACGTTTTCTCGATCTTTCGGTCTGTCTGTCCGTCTGTCCGTCTGTCCGTCTGTCTGCCGTCCCCGATTTTTATTAACAGATAATCTCCGAAGTACTCGACCGATTGTTGTGAAATTTTGTACTTATATTAAGAATATGATGTAGATGGTAAAACGCTAACCAAAATTTGTCTAATCATCCCCACCACTAATGCGATGACGTCACTTCAAAATAGTACATAGTAAATGGGCTATAAATTGAATAAAATAACATAATCCTATACATGTAGTTTATCATTTCGAATTGAGTTTTTATCCGAATCGTCCAGATTTTTGGGAAAAAAATCAAAATTATGAAACAACATTTTGCAATTTAATTTTGAATCTGGAAAACCGAATGCTTTGAAATCTAGCAGATGGTTTACATTTATGATAAGCATGATAAATTTTTAATCAAAATATATTTACTTATCCCCTCCAAAAAATTGATGACGTCACCTCAAAATTTCGCTGAATAAATGTGCATAATATGATGAGTCTGTAGTTGTGATTTATCATTCCTTTCATATTTTTTGGATTTGCATATACAGGTGACCCACAAAATTAATGAATGGGTAAATTTATTTTACCGATTTACTCAGGAAAACTGAATGCTTTGAAATCTACTGCGAAAAAAAACATAAGAGGTATGTAGTCGTCACGTTTCCGACAGCGAAGGAAGTGCTGTCTAAACTCTTTAGACCAATTTTTATTGATCAAATTAAGAACGAGTCACCCCATTTTCCCGAAAATGTGAAAATACAAACGTCTTTGTTTAATAAGAATTATAATAATGATATTTAGAACATTTTTGTAGATTGTAGCTTCCTACTTAATAGTTTTGATCCTCTGTTTTGAGGGGACGAACTCATTCAAATCAAACTAACGTCTACGTGACATTCTTTCGATGTATAAACATAAACACTTTCAAGTTGTTTTTCTGGAGTCTGTCGGGCAATTTGGTACTTCCATATTTTTTCGATGTTTCATAATCCCTAGACAAGGCCGTAGTTAGGGTAGGCTAGGGGATTACGTTGGTCACTAGCAACGGAGTTGTTTACTAAATGAAAAATTGTGTGACAGGTGCAATATTACAAAATGTGCGACGAAAACTTGCCGGAACGTGTTTTGGAAGTGCTGCAAAAGCTGTGGAAGGAATAATTCCAGTGAAATCGAAATCTGTTTACGAAAAAGAATATTCCCGCTTCATTTAATGGACAAACGACAATTCAGTAAAGACCGTAAATGAAACCGTTCTGCTTGCTTATTTTCAAGAGCTAACTGCGGATTTTTCTCCGAATTCGTTGTGGACTAAATTTTTTATGCTAAGGAAAGAATTAATGGTTAAAAAAGTGGTGAATAGTGCTAAAAAGTTTTCCCAATTGGAGGCCTATTTAAAGCAACGCTCAAAAGGCTACCAACCAAAAAAATCAAAGGTACTAACACGGAAACAGGTCTTAACGTTCCTTGAAAACGCTTCAGATGAATCTTTTCTGATGATTAAAGTCACTTTGGTGATGGGTGTGTTTGGAGCGTGTAGAAGGGATGAGCTTGTAAAAATGAAGCGCAGCGATGTTCGTGATATGGGTGAACACATACTCGTCAATATACCAGCTTCGAAAAATGATAAACCAAGAAGCTTCATGGTCATTGAGGACAACGAAATGGATGCTTTGCGGTTGATTCGCACCTACATATCTCGTCGACCATTACATGAGACAAATGACAGATTTTTTTATGCCTACGTGGGGGTCGATGTACTGGACAACCTGTGGGTAAGAATACTATAGGGGCTATTACCATCCAAGATCGCCACATTTTTGGGTTTGCCAGATGCTAAAAGCTACACTGGTCATTGCCTGCGACGAACTGCTGCGACATTACATGCCGATGCTGGAGGAAGCGTATTAAATTTGAAGCAACTAGGAGGTTGGAACAGTTCCACAGTGGCAGAAGGATACGTGGATGATAGCGAATGTTCCAAACGGAAGAATGCTCGTTTAGTTTGTGGCGTAAACAAGTCAGTTGACATCAAAACGTCAAGTCAATTTTCAAGTGTTACAGATTCCAAAGGTGTTAATTTTTCAGGTCACTTTACTAATTGTACTTTTGAAATAAAGCAAAAAGAATAAATGTATATAAAGTACGTTATTGTTCCATTTTTATCATTACTCTTACTATAATTTCTGAATATTGAAAAATAACGCCCTAGGGCCTATTAATTTCAAAAATAACGCCCTAGACCGTTATTTACATTGTAACGCGTATTAAATAAAGGTTGTTATTGAAAAATAATAATAAAGGATGACATAAAAGTTTTAATTAACCAAATCTGAATTACAACATCGAAAATGAAAATAAAATGTACTGTTTTAGTCAATAAACGGAAGTCAGAGCAATAAAAAAGTTTGGACCGTCGGCATTGTGATTCGTAGAAAACATCTTTTAGTTTAGTTTCTGTTTCACTCTCATGTTTACAGGTTGATAAGTGTTATCGCTATTTGTCGTAATTTACAAGTATCATAAATGATTTTCAGTTCAGTCCTCAGTCGCAGCTTTGTTATTATATACGGCAGACATGTTTAAATTGTTTCGTTATTTTATTGATTATAAATCACTATTTCACAATAACAATAATACAGTACTTTTATTATTAGTATTACAATGCATCCATACACATTGATGCGTCCTTGCAAAAATGTGGATGACATAAACACAAACTTTTTAATAGAAAAACTGGCTTGTAACAAGCGGTTAGTACGTTTCTTTACCTGTACTCAAACATTAGATACTTATTTTTATTTTACCTTATAAATTGTTGCCATAAAAAATAAAATTCCCAAAATCAAATCTTTTAATTCTTCGAAAGAGCTGGATTTGACAAGCTGCACTTTATGGGCGAGGGAAGTTCTGTCGAAATAATCTTCAACCAATTTTTGTTTTATTTTTTGCATTGTACAATATTTGATAATTCCATCATAATCACAATAATAGAATATTACGTTTGCATGAGCAATCATCTGAGAGGTTTAAAATTTTATTGACAAGCAGATATATTGTACCTTTCGTTTCATAGTTTCCATTGATTTTGTCATTTTAGTGTGACAAACAACGTCCAGCATTTACTGAGTTTTGAATATTTTATACTATTTACATTAAATTATGGACTTATTGTTTAGACAACTTATGACTGGTTGCATATTTGTACGTTATTAAAAAATGTGTGGCATGAACACTGTTCTACGATTGCCTTTTTCATAAGTTCCACGCAATGTTTACGACTTTAATATTCTTAAAAGAGAAAACACAAAATACTGGAATATCAAATGCCTGTTTCGGGAAGTTCATAATTGTTTAATATTTTCAAAGATGCTCTAGGAGCTACAAAGAATGGTTATAGTTATTCTCTCAGGGCTTCGTCTCCTAGAATGTTGCCACTCGAAGCGCATCTGAGAGCAGATTATGAATAATTGATAAAGAAAATGATTCAATTTCTTTACGGAATTCTAAGCGGTGCAGGAGTGTAATATCAATTTCCCCGTAAAGAAAGCGCTATTATGCGTACCTATAAATTTTAACAGATATTTTCTTCTTCGTTTTTGCGCTTTCTTTGTGCTAGAACTAAAAAACTCATTTAAGTAGACATACCTACTTATTTAACCTCTGTAATATTTAGTTTTCTCGTGATTAATACGCTGTATTTAATTTTAAAATGGAGCTTCAGATTCTAACACAAAGAAGTGTTCCGAGGCTTTTATTGAAGACTGATTTATTATTTAAATTAATAAAATGCTGAATAAATTTTGTGTAAATGAATTTGCGTAGTTGTAATGTACCATGATTTTTTTGCTTTATGAAACTTCCCGAGAGTTAATTAATTAAGAGAAGTGGAAAATACGAAAATGTAGTTTTTGTAAGCAACTCTGCATCGTAAGATTGCCGTAAAACCGATAAAACGCTAACCGAAGTTTGTTAATTTATCCTATCTACAAAACTAACGACTTCAAAATTTTATCAAGTAAATTTATTTTGAAGCGTACATGACAACATGTGACAACATGTTTTCTTACCTGTTATCGTCATTTATTGATTTTTCACCAAATAGTTGATGATGTCATGCTAAAAACATATTAGATACTTTCATGTCTTTTCGGCGTTTCATGACTCGTAAAGTATGAAAACATATTCTCCGAAACTACAGGACCGATTGTTGTCAAATTTCAAACAATAATTTAAAATGTGCGATAAGTAATAAATTAATGATAATAATGAAATTTAAAACGATTTGTTAAAAGAGATGTAAAAAATACAGCATGATTTGCGACGTCCGAATGAAAATTTCCGAATTGTTTGCTACTAACAGATATTTCATTAGGCTTGAATAAATTGAATTTTTGCCGGTGTAATTATTACTGCATATCGACAGCTGTTTGTCCGTCTGTTGTTATGTCCAATAAACATACAAAATCGGTGTCGGTCGTATTGCCTTCATGCACCATCAAAATTAAATTTTTCATATTGGAAGTCGGCACAAAAACAACCGTTATTTATACTCATTGTTTCTATAATTTCCAGCACCGCCCTGAAAAATAATACATTGCCGCGGGCATTTACATTTTAACGAGAGGATTCAGGGATTACATAAATAGAATCCAAACAGCATCTTTAAGAGTGAACGCCCACTTTAGTCAGCATCGTCTCCGGTGTGTTTAGGATATTATTCAGTTTCTTGAATTTGAAACAGGAATTAATCCAAGCGGGTTTAATCTCTGGAAGTGCGATCGAGTTATCTCAAGCTAAAACCTGTTCCCTTGTTTGTCGTTACAGTTGCTATACGCTTAAGTGAGCAGACATGGCATTAAAACACCTAGCATTTAGAGATAACATGTTCAATGGACATTGTACAACTCCCTCCAAACTCCTTAATAATATCAATAAATCTGATCAAAGTTTGTAGCCGCTCTGAAATATGAGAGGCTTTTACTGATCTATTATCCTTTTGTGGATGTTGCAGCTATTAAGCAGCTTCTGAAGCTTTGAAAAGTGTTCCGCACAGGAGATTACACGCATTCCACATCGTCTGGGCTCAAGAGGAAGAAAGTCCAAACAACTAAATTCCACGCGGTTTAAACTAGTATGCTAGTTGTATTTTTTGCTTTTCTGCGGGTTGCAATGCTGTTTGAGCTTACGCTTCTCGGGTGGATTTAACTTGGGTCGAGAATATGTAGATCTATGAGTGATGCGAAAAGAATTTCGTTATACATTACGCAAAACTAATCAAAATATGTCGATAATGCATGTTGGTTGTTGATCGGGATGTAAAGTATTTACCTCAGATTTTATTTTAACTATAGAAAACAGGACTTCTGGCTCTTTGGTAACGGTTTGCATTAACTAAAATAGGATTTCTCTTCTTGTTATAACAAACTAATTGAATAGCCATTGGAAAACTAAATTAACACTGGACCAAATTGCATTAATTAGTCAATAGTAATATAATTTTGCCTAACTAAATATCACTAAAATGTTGTGTTGGTTTTTATCTGTTATTATTAATTATTTATGGTCGAATAATCAGTTAATGTCCAGAATAATATTTATGCATTATTTGGTTGACTGAAATCCACGGCCGAAGAACTTCACCGAGACAAAAAGTAATGCTAACATTCTATTTCCATTTGTTTTCATAATTTCATTTTTCATGTGATAAGATGTGTTACTATAAAACTAGTGTTAAGAAATAATTCACGCAAAAAACAGTAAGTCGTTTTTTCGTGGAACAGTTAACGGAATAGTCCCCGTGCACACAATAGTTTATTAAAGATTTAGAATCAGCGTAGTGATAATTTATGATTATAATTTTTTGGTAACAAAGATTTTATCGTTTAAATGTTGTGTTGCGTGACAAACAGATAATTTCTTAATAAAACTGCTTTATAACTCAGTATTGGAATTAGATGTAAAAGTGTTAAAAAATATATGAAATTCATATTTTGATCGGTTCGTCATCATTTATTGTTAATCAGAAGGTGAATATTGGCCGATGTTTTTTTACTTTCCAAGCGTGCGCTAAGAAAGTATTGTAATATAGTCTATCCAGCAAATGATTGCTTTAATTTTTTGTCGACGTTTTATGACACCTAGAGTACGAAACAATAGATTTGCCGTCTGTCTGTGGCTTATTTCTCAGTCAGTCTGTCTGTCTGTCTGTCTGCCTGTCTGTCTGTCTGTCTGTGAGATCGTCTATGTGTCCAAATTTGTTTAATAATGCCTAATTATATAAAAAAACGTACTCCCACATTTATGATTTATGATTTCGCCTTGATTCTTAAACAAAAATGTTGCTAGTTTTATTTTTTTTTATAATATCCCTTATAAGTTAAAACAAAAATATGTAATGTTCTTGTAAAGTAATTAAACAATTTAATCATCAAAGGTGCAACTAAAGTGAAAAGCATTTATAACTACTCGTAATTTAAGACAAATAGCGATAACGCTTGCCGCGATTACTGTACACATGACAGTGACGTTTTCTAGAAACTGCAATAAATGAATCACAATGCGATGGTTCAGAGTTTTTTTTTTGCTTCGACTTCCGCTTATTAAATAAACTATTGCATTTAATTTTGATTTTCGATGTTGTAATTCACATTTGGATAATTGTAATGTGTCTAAGTCTAGTGGGGGTCAGTCTCCTCTGGCCTTTTTCCTCTAGCTACGACTCTGTCTAGGGGTCATGGAACGTTGAGAAAATATGAAAATATCAAGTCGCCCGATGGACTCGATTACTATACTTCCTTAGCTTATACTTAGTAATTAAAAATGGTCTCTCAGCAATAATAACAACCTCAAGATCGGAAGTATGTCACGAAATTAGTTTTGGTTTGAATGAGTTTGTCGCCTCAAAACAGAGGATCAAAATTATTAATCGAGCCACAATCGAACAAATTGTTCTGTTATTATTATTATAATTCACACATTTTCGAGAAAATCGGGTGAATCTTTTTTTATTTGATCCATAAAAAATTATAGTGTTTAATTTTATTAAATTTATTTTATTTCATCAAAAGAAAATTGTAATCGAGTCCGTCGGCTGATCCCCTACTTTTACGTTTTCTTGACTTTTCATGCTTCCATTCGAAAATGCTGGATATCTTTCATTGTACTTCAGAAGCGAGGGAAGTTCTGTGGAAACAATTTTCGGCCAATTTTTTTGAGTCACCCTGCATAAGCAATTGTAAAAATATGATGATAGTGATCAATGGAAAAAATTGTCAGATTTTGCACATTCTCGTTAGGATTTATTCGGCAAAATTTTGGCATGACGTCATCATTTTTTGAAGGGATAAACAGTATAACATAACTAAATAAAAATTTACCATGTTTGCGATAACTTTGAGACATCTTCCAGACTTCAAAGTATTCGATTCTGATCTAATCCATAAAGTAAATCGACTCATTCATGAATTTTTTGAGTCCTTTTGATTAAGAAACTCTTAAATGATGATAAATCACAAGTATAGACTCATTATAGTTTGTACATTTTCGCTGGGATGTATTAAGCAAAATTTGATAATGATGTCATTGTACTTTTGAGGCGTGACCCATATGGAAGTAACTAGTCAACTGAATGGACTCGATTACAATACTTCCCTAAATTACGCTCGGGAAGTACAAATAAAAATAAAAATCGCAAAGTAAAATTTTATAATTTTCACAAAAGGTAACATATTCATCTTTGACTGTATTGTAGGGATGAGGGAAATTCTCTCTAAATAAATAACCTTAAACCAGTTTTTTTCTACAGTGTATAAAATATTGCAAAGGACGCAATAACTGCGTTCGTCTTGGAATATAGACGACCGTTCAAGCTTAATTTATCCGAACAAATTGGCACCGCTTTTATTAACTTGCCTTTACATCAACGAACCAATTTTTGCAAAATTAAACCCCAAAAGTAGCAAATTGCGCTGCCTGTAAATCTGGCAGTTTTTCCAAGTGTCTTTGTTAGGAATTGAAATGAACACCTTGTAAATTTGAATTTTCTTGGGGATTTATGCCCTGGAGGCAGCGTAATTGCAACTGTGTTCTGTAGTACGCAAACTTATCCAATATAGTCGAAACTCAGCTTCCTGCCTATATAACTGGAGGCGTTCTTTTCCGGCGCTCTAGATTGATTTTTTCTTGAGAAGTTGGGCAGTGTATGTCGTCATGTTTGGAAGACAAGAGATAGTTTAAGAAGCGATGGGTGCGTGCAAAGCGCAAGTAATCCGGGGTTACAAAGTCATTCAACTTTTTAGTGCCGGGCCAGTTGGCAGCGAGGGATGATTACAACAACTCCACCCCCACTATCTCACACCCTCCTCGCCGAGATTACAGGCCTTTATCCCGCAGCACCCGGCCGTTACACCATACGTTACTCTGCTTATTATATGATAGAGATATATGGCATCCGCATGATTGGGGTACTGTTTGCGCGATTCCACTTCAGATGAAAGAAAACCTAGTCTGAGCACCAAATTAGAGGCGTAATAGCGAGCTGGAGGCAGTAGCGGAGCTAAGGGGGACGCGAACACCGTTTCTTCTGAACGGAAATCATTCGCAATAATAACTAATAAAATGTCTAGTTTTTAGCTTTTTTTATACTAGCTTCTTATTTTAATTTATAGGTATTAAACCATTTTATGGCACGACGGTAAAGCAACTAGATGGACTAGGAAGGCGCGAAAGCTTTTGAAAGATATTGCCAAGAGGAAAATTATTACAGAATTTTATAGTAATTTTTACTTACAGTAGTAATATATATATCAAAAATAGACATCTGTTGGGGTAAAGTTAATAACAACTGTTCCTCACACCTTTATTTAAGTTTTATTATGTACTTACAAGCATTAATGTTTGCTCATTTTTAGAAATTTAATGATAACGATTTGGTCTTTACTGTACAGTACAGATGCTACCAATAATTAGCTTAATTGCTTGTTTCTTTACTTACTATTTCAAATTTTCCAAAGCTTTAATTATGGGTAGTCGTAACGCTCGAAACCTGACGTTTGGTTTAAGGCGAATTGAAAATTACGCAAAGAAGTCACGTTCATTGACACCAGAATGTTTTACTCTATTTCAACGTTTTCATTCTTCATTAGAATTTACGTTGGCGTTTATAAGAGAGACGTTGCCAGAAATTTGTAAGAATTCATCAGCGGTTGGATTATTTTTCAAAAAATGAATATATTTAAAGAATCCAGTTTCGAATTTGGACTATCGAGTATCGTTTGTTATCTTTGAAGTAACCCACTGCATAAATTAACGCAAAATGACAGGTTTACTAAAAATTTTACTCATTGGTGCGAAAAATAAGATCATTGTAAAATAATAATTTTTGACCACCTCAGTGGTTAAGACAGACATTTATTAGATGAGGTGTGTTCGTAATATACAAGTGCTCTTCACTTTCCATAAGAATCAATATTCTGAATTAAAGATTTCTGAAATTCAAATGAAACAAAATTTCTCATTTTTAATAACCGAGGGTAAGCCGGCTATCGCTAATAAGGTCAGTTTGGCAAACTTAATTTCGTGTTGTCGGGATATTTTATACGCTGGCGATTTTATTAGACAGATAATTACCGACTCCCACCAACAAGTTATGACGTCATCTCAAAAATTCCTAAAATAAATCTTATTTCAATTTTGTAAAATAACATATTTTTATATATGTACCTACTTGTGTTTTATTAATCCGTCCTTATATTTACTTTCCAAGCGTAAGCTAAGAAAATATTGTAATCAAGTCCATCGGGCGACTCGCTACTTTTATGCTTTCTCAACGTTTCATAACCCCTAAAATACGAAAACATGGGTTTAATATTCCAAAGTACCGGACCGATTGTTGACAAATTTTATATACGATGACATCATCTCCAAAATTTACAATAGTAAATATTGTTTAAATTTTATAAAATAGCATACTTCTCCACTTGTAGCTCATAAATCATTTTAATTATTAAAATTAATTAAATTAAAATTTTATAACATTTTATAATTTAACTTTTAAATTGCAAAACCGAATACCCTGAAACGTTACGAACGTTTTAAAATTATCAGAAACAAATTGTTAATCAAATTTATCCGTTTACGACCCCCTTAAAAACTGATGACGTCATCTGAAAATTTTGCCAAATAAATCTTATCTAAAATATGCAAAAAGTGATAAGTCTATACTCGTGATTTATCACTTCATTCATATTTTTTAGAATTGTTTATATAAGTGACTCAAAAACAATTAATAAGTGAGCTATTTTATTCATCAAATCAGAAACTGCAAAAACCGAGGCCTTTGAAATCTTGTAGATGTTTTCAAGTTATCGTGAACATGGTAAATTTGTAATTGAAACATATCTCTTTATCCCCTCCAACAAATTGACGACGTCATCCCAAAATTAATTTTGCCTAGTAAATTCTATTAAAGATGTGCAAAATATGATAAGTCTATTCACGTGATTTAGAGTCTATACGAGTGATTTATCTTTTGATTCATATTTTTTAGAATTGCTTGTGCAGGGTGACTCAACAAAATTTACGAATGATTCAATTTATTTTATTGATTAAACCAGGAACGGCCCACTCTATTTTCCCGAAAATTTGTTAATGCAATACTGTTATTATTGGTATTACACTGCAAAAATGTTGATGACGTCATCACGACATTTTGTAAAGGAAAAATCATTAGAAACATACGCTTAGCATGTTTTTTTACATTCACTTTAACAATACTTACATACCTTTCGTCGTTTTCAAAACTCTTGGTGGTTGCGTATGAAAATTTTGTTATTCACAATCAGTCAGTAACATCTTTTCTGAGTTCTGAAAGGTTAGAAAGTCAGCGATTCCACGATACATTCTTCGGTGAGTCGGAAAAGCGTTAAAGCGGTGAGTAATGAATGATGCGTAAGCGGTCAGAAATGACCCACTTTCTGCGCCACTGTCACTGTCAAATTGTGAAATGAAAGTCATAGTTATGTTGACAACTGAATGACATAATTGACATATGCCGTCGTTAAAAGTTTTGTGCGACATTCTGTGACTGATGCTTCATTTTTCTGCAGATTCCCGCAACTCTGGAGGAGTAAATTCTCTTTCACCTTTTATCTGTTAACAAACTGAGAAAGTGCAAATTTGGTTACAAATTTGTTGTGATTTTTATTAACCAATTTAACCAAATGTCAATCGTCCAGCGCGTACTAAGTGTTAATATTTTACTGAAATAAACCGCACGTATTATTATGGAGGCAGGTTATTGATTATTGTATTGTTGCTTGTATTATTAAATGATTGTGAATAAAATAGTATACAAACCTCGGCAAAAGTATCATTCCTGTCGAGAATAGTTCTCTCGACAGGAATGACATACAATCTGTCTCGGTATGTAATATACTATTTTGGGCTAGGAAGCGAAGACTTAAAATGATTTATTCTGTTGAACAGGACACTTTCATTGTTATGCCTTGTTATCTCAATGGGACTTCGTAAACGAAGAGGTTGTGTATTTTGTAATCGCTTGTAAGCAAAAATATCTGGCCAAATACCGTGATTTGATAATTCAAGAAACATGATTGGAGACTCAATAGCGATGTAATCAAGAGATTTATTCGAAATGACAGTGTCAACAAAGAGAAATCTCATGGAAGATCTCCAGTATCTGAGGAAGTTCATGATTTGAGACGACTTGTCAAGATTTCCTCAGCAGTCAGGAGTTCCTGTTGCAACATGAAATTGAACAATGGGCATTGACAAAAGGGTTATAGAATGTATATGAAATTAAAAAAAAAGTGAAAATTTTCAAGTTGAACAAAATGGTGAACAGTTTCAACATTTACTGTGATGTTTAAGAGCAATAAATTTGTTTCTTTTTATTATAACGATTTAGTTTTATTTTTTAAAAAGATATGAAGCATTTAGGCAATCAATTGTACAGATGCGTGTGGTGATCGTCTTACGTTTTTTTTCTTTGAGTGTCCTGATACAAGGAATAAGATGGCAACTCAGGTCCAGATTTCAACTTCGATTTTTCGCGGGGAAGTCATTTTTTTTTCTAATATTTGAAAATAAGCGTGGATCATACATTTACAGATTCTTGACCCTGGAGTTATTTATGATACAATAGAACTATGTTCATACACATTACAGGAAGTAAACATTTTCATGAAAATGCCTGTGGCACCGGTAAAAAATATTTTTTTATGCGTTTATTAATGGAATTCTCGAAGTAGCTCTTAATGAAATTCTATATTTTAATAAGCTTAGGTTTTTCTTTCAGTATGCTGATACAGGAAACAAAATGCCTATCTAAATATAGTACAAATAAGTTAGATAAAAAACCAGTTTCGCATCAATTCGAAGAAATTCTATTTTGTGCACAAAAGTGAATTATTCTCTATTATTTGAAAATGTACAAAGGAAATAAGTCGAATTTCTTGATTCTGAGAACATTCCGATACAACAGGGCTCCTTACTAATCGACTTATATAATTTAAACTATTTTCGATAAAAATGGTGGAGGCGCCGGGAAAATGTTTTATTTTTTTTTTATTGCTGGAATTTCGTAAATATACTCGTATCTTACATGAAACGACATAATGTGATGAAATTATTATTTCCTTTGATAACCTTAATACAGGTTAACAACATATATTCTTTTTTTACTTCAAATATTTCGAGTAGTATTTAACATAAAATCATACTCCTCTATATCGAGATAGATTAGATTGTACGAGTTTAAACCCAAATAACGTCCTCCATGAGAAACGATTTGTGTAATTTGAATTTTGGTCATAAAACCTCGTTTTTTTTATTTCATGAAATGTGGGAAAAAGAAATACGGATGATTTTAAATAATTGTTCTCAGAAACTTGATTTGTTTCATTTTACTTTCATTTTTTTTAAGATTAACTTTAAATCATTTAAGTGCTCACATCTTGTGAGCAGATAACTCGCATTTCCGGAAAAGGTTTCTGTTAAAAAAGGGGGGATATGCACACAATAATTTTATTTTTTATCCAAGAAATTTAAATTCAGAAATGTAGCCCATACATATATGATAAGCTAAAGTACAACGTGGTGACACTTCGAATTTTGAAGCTTTTAGATATCGAAAACTTGGGAGAATGTTTTCTTTCTATGTCCTACATTTCTGTAAGATGTAGGTACGCCACTGGCGGGAGCTAAGTTTTTACGACTTCTCTTCGAATAATAGTCTTGTAAAAGGGCAAATTTCAAGTGTCAATATCCGGCAAATTTGAAATTTCATCCAGATGAAATAAGGGGCAAATTTTTATTAAAATCAGTGGAGGCTATTATAATATTTATTGGATTTCACCCTTGATTCATTGAGTTTACAATAACCTGAATAATTTATTTCAATATTTCCTTACGGCGAAGCTATTCGTCCCGATTGGACTCCTCGAAATGCAATAGACGCTCGGAAGATATTATCTCTGTCGTAATATCCTTCAAGTCTCGAAAACGTCCCATAAGGATTGATGATAAGTGAATAGGTGATCGCACCAAAGTTAAAGTAGTTGGGAATTCCGTCTTGAGTCGCCACCTAGACGTGACGGTGCCACATTTGACTTCGACAATGTTCTTATGCACGTCACGTCCAGCGTCACGCCGGGTCAACGTTGAAAGAGGCTCAAGGATGCCTCAATTTGTACGCAGTGCAATTCACCCCTCTCTTCCTGTTCACCTTAAATGTAATATTTCCGAGGATCTCCTGGCAAATTGAATATTATATATCTTGATATTCTGACACGACTGGAAATTTAACGACGTTCGATGGCTTTGTACAAGAATGTTTACTGCACCTGTCACATCACATGCCGCACTCATTTCTTTTAACACGTTCTGAACACTACACAGGATGCAATCGCAGTGCTCGTTCGTTCGATGATGCAGAGTCAAATGACTCCACAAATTCTCAATTTATAGCTTGTACTAGCAATTGGAGCATAACAGTATTACGCGTGTGGACCGCTGAAGCGTAACAACATTATGCATATAGATGCTTGAGGCATAGCAATGTCTTATGCATGTGAACAGTGATCCCAGTGCATTATTTCGTTATCGATAGAATCCACTTGATCACGTAGTTCGCTTGTTACAGCAGTGGAATAATACCGTCGCAACATCAGGCTTGGCACAAAATGCCAACGCGTTTTTCTAACAAGATTACCATCGTTTTATCATCATATATTGTTAGTCTTACAAAGGTCTTACTTTTTCGAAATTCCTGATGATGCTAAAAACGCTTCGGCATTTTGGGTCTAGCTCGTTGTTTTCACTGTATTTAATTGACGTAAATAACATCAGTAGTATCCAGTGGATTATAAACGGTAAACAAAAAAACATACATTAGAATAGTTCTAAGATAGGGATACATTTTATAAAAGTATTGATATCTTTGAAACAATAACAAATACTAAAGTATGAAGAATATCTACAACAAAGTAAGATACACCAAAGAAGGAACAAATTTTATACAGGTTCCGAACCAAATAAAAATTGTTTCTGAATCAAAGGAATTGGACGAATTTCAACTGAATTTTGTTCAAATTTTCTGCGTCAAATTTATACCTTAGGGATCAAATAACACTACCATAGTCCTCTAGCAACGACCTACCAAAGGCTACTAATAAAACTGTTAAGACTCTAGTACTGGAGACCGTAATTCTTTTAATATTTACATTCTATGTACCTAGTTGTCTTTAGAAAATTTTGTAAACAGCTTTAAATCATCTACAGGGCTTCTATAAATGATTATAGGTCGAAGTAGGTCATGGAAGCATGCCGTCTATCACTTTATGGGGATTTTACTAAATTTCGAATGACTCAGGACAAATAACACACGCATCTGTATAATTGGTTGCCTCAATTTTTATAGCTTATTAAAAAATAAAATTAATTTAAGTCTACGAATGTCCCATTGCGATAAAAAGACATAATAATGAGTGTCTTGTTGAACAGAATAAACCATTTTCACGGTCTTCGCTTCCTAGCACAAAAACAAAATTGTAGTACGCAAGCACCAAGAGTTTTGAAAACGACGGGTTTCTTTTTTTGAGCTTGAATCAACGAGAATTACTGTAATTCACACTTGAGAACAACAAACCCAATGACTTTTAAACTTTAAACCTACAGGCTACAATTGACATTAATGACAAGAGACAATGAGGCATATATTGAGCGCAGCGGGAATTTTAAATCCATGGCCAACCACGCCCGTAGAATTTATGAAATTTATGAAAACCGTGAAACAATAGCAGCCCAAGGTGTAAGCCCTGAGGCACCTCCGAAGTTAATATGGCCAATTTAATAACTGTAGCCATGACAGTAGTGTCCCAAGATTTCGAGAATTTCTGAACTTGTGAAAAAACAATTCAATACAAACAGTTAAGTCACTGTATTTGGTACTGGTTTTTATCAATATGTTGTGGAACATCTTGACCTCACTATGATTAAAATGTCTTAGTAAGCAAAGACTAGCTATAATATCACAGAGACAAAAACAACTTTGTTAGTGCTGAAAGCTTACTTGTAGCCAACTCTTGGTTAAAACCATCAAGCTACCAAATTGAAAGAAAAACGAAGACAGTGAGTGTTTCCTTGTGCAAAAAGGCTTCTATTGAATGTTAATGTTATAATGTAACTAAGGACAATAAAACTGTTACTTTGTGCCAAAAGCGTTTATACCTAGAATATAACCGCGTGCGAACGAAGGGTCCTTATTGATAAATTTCAACAAACTTTCAAAAATGACGATACGTAAACAATTCTTTCGGAACATGCAGTAAAATTTATATCCTGTTATTTTACCAAGGTTGTAAAGTTAGCCAAAAATCGTAAATTAGATACGTTGATGTTTTTAATGGGTTTGGTATTTTGAATTGGTTGCCATTTTAGTAATTTTACGTGATTCTGAGTTAAGGATTATTAGTTCTTAGTTCCCGAACGTAAGCTGAGGAAGTATTGTAATTGACCTCTAGTGTACCAAAAAATAGATCTTTTCGTTTCCGTCTGTCTGTCTGCCGTCTGCGGGCTGTCCACGTCTTTGTCGATTTTTATTAGATACAATATAATCTACGAAACTATTGACCGATTGTTTTCAAATTTTGTATGTATATTAGCAATATTGGGTAGATGGTCAGTCAAATGCTAACCAAATTTGTGTGATCGTTGCCCCCAACAATGATGTGTAATTCCATGTGGTTTATGAATCCGTATGAAGTTTTTACCATAGGTATATAAATTTTTGGAAAAAAAAGTCAAAATGTATAACATTTTACAATTTAACTTTGAAATTGGAAAACCGAATGCTCTGAAATCTTATAACTTTAAGGTTATAGGAAGCACGGATCGTTAATCAAAATTTATCCGTTCACCCCCACCCTATCCATGACGTCTTCTTACAAATTTTCCGAATAAATCTCATTTAAATTAATTTTATAAAATAACATATTCCTGCTTGTGTTATTTATGAATCCATCTTGAGTTCTTATCGTAGACTTCCAAATTTTTAGGAAAAAAATCAAAATTGTGTGACAACATTTTGCTATTTAACTTTGAAACCGCAAAACCCAATGCTCTAAAATCTTGCAAACGCCTTATTGTTATCGTAAGCATGGTAAATCGTTAACTAAAACTTGTTTACTCCCTCCCAAAAAAAATTTGATGACGTCACCTCAAAATTTTACCGAATACATTTAACACAGTTTGCATTCATATTTTTTAGAATTGCTTATTCATGGTGATTCAAAAATATTAATGAATGCAAAAATTTTGATGACGTCATCAATAATTTTTATATGGAAAAACTCACTAGAAATATATTCATAGGATGCGTCTTTACCTGCACTTTAATAATTCACGTATTAATTTTAGTTCATAAGGGTCATCATAAAAAAATAAAATTCTCAAAGATATTTTTTTTTTAATTTTTCGAAGTTGTATTTGTTCCATTGTACTTTAGGGGCGATGAAAGTTCTGTCGAAATAACCTTCGACCAATTTTTTATTCCTTGGGAGTAAGCGCTAAAGTAAAAAAAAAAGTATTGTTGAGGGTCCATCCGACGAATGTCTACTTTGATGTTTTCTCGACGCTTCATGACTTCTAGAGTACGTAAAAGTAGATCTCGCGTTTTCGTTTACAGAACAGATTGTTGTGCAATTTTATTAGTATATACAGTATGTCCCCGGATTGAGTTCACAAGAGGAAAAAAAACTGTATTTTCTCTTTTACAAAAAAATGACATTGGAATAACATTTTTTGCTTAATTCAAACGAATAAATCTGCAATTAAATTTTTAATATTATCAGGCTGTGTCCTTAAAATCGAAAAAAACTAAAAGTAACGAAGAACTTAGAAATATGAAAAAATTAATTTTAAGAATACAGACCCTGAATATTGAAGTCTTATTTGCAGATTTATTCGTTATGAATTAAGCAAAAAATGTTATTCGTATGTAATTTTTTTGTAAAATAGAAAATACAGTTTTTTTTCCTCTTGTCCTTAATCCGGGGACATACTGTATATATTAGTAGTATAGCGTTGATGATTAAATTATAACCAAATTTTGCCTAACCATCCCTACCAACAATTTGATGATTTCAACTCAAAATTTTGCGCAATATAACCCATATAACTTTGATAAAATAGTGTACTCTTGAACTTGTGGTTTATGAATTTGTTTTGATTTTGTTTGTTATTATTATAATCTTTATTATTCAATATTTTTAGCTCTACATCTGGCGGGGTTCGATCTCCGATATATCCAGTTTTTTTCTTTTCTTGCACTGTGACTAGTTACTTGTACTTTAGAAGTCCACATATATTTCTACTTTAATTATAACTGTCCTGGATTCTGAGTGTAGCCAACGGGCACTTAGGCTTCGCCTTTATGCCCATTGTGCTCCCCTTTGTTTGTCAGGATGTCTTCCTATCCTATTTGTAAAGCCACAATATATTATTATAATAATTCTAAGGGTTATTTAATTTTATAATTTTTCAAAAAAGCTGAATTCATTGAATTACAATTTTTTTTTTGTATTAAGAAATCTTATTTTGCCTTTCTAATTACAGCATGGCTAAAAATTTTAAGCAAGGTATTAAACAGATAGGAACAATCATAAATTGTAACCGTCGGCCTTCTCCGCTTGCTGTTCTGAGGTTATGGTTTCTTGGAAAAATGCGTTGTGTCAATTCTACAGCAGAGGAGCAGTTGACAATCCACTGTTTTCTTTGCTATTTCAATGTGCATGGCTGTTGTGACTTACACTTTATTAAAAAAAAAAAATGCAAATAGTTTCCCTACACAGATATTTTCTTTTTTCACTTGTAGGAGTTGAGTTACCATAGAAAAAATGAAATTTTATGAATTGCCGAAAAAGTTGGGTACACTGTAGGACTGTACTTCAGAGACGATGAAAGTTATTTTGTTATTGTTAGTTCCCTTTATATAACTATACAAGTTCAGCAAACTGACCTTAATCGATCTTGAAGTATACTAATTTTTCAAATTAAACATTTTTCAAAATTTTGGAAAGTTACTCCAACAGTATGAAGAAACACTAGCGGTCATTTGATTCTTGTCTTTCATTCTTATTCAAGAACTGCTAGATATTTTAAACAAAGAAGACAAGAACGAGGAACTTTTTCTTTCGAGACAATCTGATGTCTAACAATAACAATAAATTATAATTCGATGTATTCAGGACTGATACGAAATATCTAATACATTTCACTGCACTAATGCTGACTTCTGCCTTCATCCTTAATGGAAGTTGATAAATCTCAACCTTTTTTCTTTTTTTTTTAACCAACAAATTCCTTGCTGATCCTCTAGCCAGACGTCCAGCGATGTGTAATGGTTTCCATGTCTGTATAGTAAAGTAAAAAGATTTGTCCGTTCATTCATCAAGGAGTTCGAAAACGTTTTAAAGAACTGAGCCTACAAAACTTTGTCGGTAATTCGATGGATAAATTGGGCCAAAGGAAGTCTAGATGATTTATGAAATCAGCTTCAAAGTTTGTCACTAAAAATAAATTGGACAAAACATGGTCAATATTTAAAGTCAAGTGTTTTTAAAATAATTACAGATTTAAATTAATATTGTTTGAAATGACAACTGTCAGTTTCTATAAGTTTGTGAATTTAGTAACTTTAGTGTATATATCTCATGGTAGGATATTTTGTATAATTGGACAAAATTATTGATTGTGAAGGAGGCTTTTAGAGAAATAATTTGCGTATGTGTGTGTATGCAAGGGGATTTGCAAGAATTATTGTTGGCCATAATTGTGTTTGTGTAAGTTTTCCCAAAGCTCTAAATTTAGGACCGCACGTCTTAAGCATCATCATTTACTGCCAAACAGTGTATAACTGCGACATTGCATAATGTACATATTTTGGATACATAAGGGAGTCAAGTGAAGCATGACACTCATAAAAACTATAAATAATTAGTGCGAAATTAAAAGTTTTATTTTCGACTAGTTACAGTTGTAGGTATTAATATGAACTCATTAAACATTTATCATACTTTCGTCGTTTGAAAAAAAGTCCCTATAAATGTTATTTTATTTTTTAGACAAGAGAATTTGGTAAATAAAAATAAATCACCTGGAAACTAGGGTGGGATACAAACAGATTAGTAATTTTTTATATGTAATTTGAAGAATTTGCCTGAATGTTTGTAATTTGTGTGTAACAACCGTTTAGCAAAAACCACAACAAACGTAGCAAAATCCAATGCGTTTTATCAGATTAAACTATAGATCAAAGCTCGTTAGGTGCCTGTTCGTGGTTAAATGTTAGCGTCGATATTGGTTTGCCTATGATTCTTGTTTCCAGTATCCCTTCAAAAATAGAAAGTTGTCAGTTGTTCTGATGAAAGAATGCTGTTGATACGGGTTTTGTTAGGATTCCAGATTTTAATACGCGCAACACGGGGCACAAACATATGATTATAAGTTGTACATTTTTTTTATTATTAAACTGTTTCGAAATAACGTAGAAAGATATATTAACTTGTGGAACAAAGAATAGACATCCTACATGTAACAAAACTCGTGTGTGGAACGTTTTATAAATATGAACATGTCATTGTTGAATTTTATTGCCGCTTTCCGTAATAATTATAGCAGTGTTCATATCTAGTAAATACGAATTCAAGTTAATTGCCACAAAAGAATTTCATTTGGTGATGGACACAATAAAATGCTCATTTCGGGGCTTTGATATATACCTGTGAGGCGATTTTTTTTACACAAAAATAAAAATTTGTCGAAGTTTATTTCAACAGAACTTCCCGCGGAAGTCCAACAAATCCCGCTTCTTGGAAAAATTGGAAACCAAATTTTATCATCGTTTTACCATCTAAATGATATTCCTTAATACACATAAAAATTTGACAAGAATCGGTGCAGTAGTTTCGAAGATTACGTGTCTAAGAAAAATCGACGCAGACACCAGACAGACAGACAGACAGACAGACAGACAGATGGAAACGGGAAACTATACTTTTTTCCCACTCTAGGGGTCATGAAACGTCGAAAAACTTGGTTCGATGAACTCGACTACTATACTTCCTTAGCTTACTTACGCTCAGGAGATAATAAAACTAAGATTGAACTTCATTTGAGTTTTGTTGTTAAATTTATCGTATAAAATATTCGTTTTTTTTCTTAGGTATTTTTAGTCTCTTGTTATCACAATTTTATGTTACTAGTAAGTGTCATAAGTTAAAGTAAAATTTCCTCTTAATTAGTTTATGTAGAAGTTTTCTCTTTCACACTGCAGATATACCAAGCAGGTTCTCAACTAAAAACTGATTTTAAGAAGTAAACGTTGAGTAAGTCAGAAGCAACATTATTATAATGAATGTTTATTTTATGCATTTGGCAGTGATATCAGCAAATATGTCGGAAAAACAATCTACATCCAACAATGATTGAATAGTTGAAACGTGTATTCTGAACTCCATTTGCTAAAAATAACGGCATAGATTGTAGTGTACAACATGAATTGTTTTGCAAATTACATTTTTGTGTCAACGTAAAACAGGTATCCTCCAGGGGTTTGCACACAAGAACACCATTACGTTGCATGTTTCGTACAGCAATTAGTAAGTTCTGCATTGTATTTTGCTTACTTTATTTTTATTGATTCATATATACACCAGTTTTCATTGGCTATTTTTGGTGTATGTAATTAGACAGTCGCTTCAATGTCATATATCATGGAATAAGAAATACAACCATTAGAGTAGGTGAATTGGGGGAAGGTAAGAATCAAGTAATAAAGTAAAACCTATAATCTAGTCTTTTTCACAGATCGTACGTACATTGATTTTTATTTGTAGAGCGTAAATAATCAAGTCTATCGGGCGAGTTGCCAGTTTCCATGCTTTCTGGACGTTTCATGACCCCTAGAGTATGAAAAAAGTGATCTCTCGTTTCCGTTTGTCTGGCGCCTGTGTTGATTTTTATTAGGCACGTAATCTCTGAAACTACTGGACCAATTGTTGTCAATTTTTGTATGTGTATTGAGAATATGATATGGATGGCCAAAGGTTAACTAAAATTCAGCTAATCATCCCTACCAACAACTTGATGACGGCATCTCAAAGAATTTTATCTTACAACGATTTAAATGTTATTCACCAACACACTGCTTTACTTGCAATGTACGAAACCGCTTTGAGTTTTTTCCCCAAACTAGAGAAAATTTAGACAATTTTGGCAAAATTGTTATTAGTGCTGCGGGGGTGTTAGTTATGCCGCTAGTTTTTCACATAAACGGAAATCGCAAAATCAAATTTTGTACATTGTTAAGAAAAGGGGATTTGTCCGATTATTCTACAAGGGCGAGGGAACTTCCGTCGAATATTTTATAAAATAGCATTTCTTTAAGTAGTTTGATCACCGTTGACTTGATCACCAGTCTGAAGTGAAATTGTATGTAGTTTTTCAGTAGATATAGAAAAGAGACAATAAATAATTAGGTGGTGAAGCATGCTTAAGTGATGTTTAGTTTGCGGATAAACCTTGTATGAAGAAAGACCATAAACAAGTATAATAATTATTACGTTTTTATTTTGTGAGTTAACTTCGTTTTAGTCGAGGAACGAGCAAATGGATTTTTTATTCAAATTCATTCTAAAGCGTCACCAAAATATGAAATACTAAATTGAAGATTTACGCTTCGCGCACCTCCACAAAAATTGTGTATAAATATATCGAGTGACGATGCAGAGGGCGGTGTGTGCAGCTTGTTAGGAATTTTATCCGTTCGCCTTATCGAAAATATGTCTTGATACAAAATGGGGCAGTCTTAGGGTTGTGTATCGCCAGGGGAATCGGTATTTGATCGTCAATAGACTCGAACTACGATACATCACCTCCCTCGGTGACAATCCTCGCCTCTATCCCCGTCTATCAGATCCCAATTTAGCCGAATCCCCAAGCAATCAACAGATGACACTGGTTGCCTTCGGGAATTACATAACATCTTTTTATTAATCGATTTTGTTTGGATTACAGCCCTGGGAATCGTCTTGTATTGTTAGATATTATCTGGAAATCGCATTTTCTTTATGAAAGGGAAGAACCGCCGAGAGTGAAAAGAGCGCCTGAATAATTGGAATAATTCAGCGTGGTGATGTAGAAATGAGCAGTGGCGTGTTCAAGTAGTGCATCAGGGGAGCAATGTTTCACATAATCAAAAAGACCGTCCGTTTATTTGGCATTAAATTGAATGCGCTCATGTATTTATAAGGACCCAAAACGAAATTCCCGGCCCGAGTTATAAATATAAATGACACAGCAGTCCCACAGAGCTCTGCAAGGGATCATTTGCAAAACAAATTAAAGAGTTAACATGATGCAGCACTTTACGGATTAAGGCTGTCCAGTAATGGAGCTGAAACCTGTGATGTCAGCACTGCCGCCGTCATCTTTAATCAGTTTGTTTTCTGCTCCGGTTGGACGGTTTCCCTTACTTTAATAACGGCTGAGGCAGTATCGGTTTTTCTCCTCTTTACAAATATGAAGACGTCTCGTCGCATATTTTTCATAGACAATCCTTGAATTTTTTATTCATATTTTTCTTTCAACTCCGCAAAATATTTTTCTGCGGTGGCAACATCTCGACTTCATTGCACAGACACAAACAACTCGACGATAAATCCCCTCTGGCTTGAATGGCCTTTTAATAATTTCTAATAGCGCCCTGTAATAAATCATCGGGGTATTTCAGCCGTTTCAGGAAGTGCGCCTGTGGTTACTATTGTTTAATACTCTTTGACGTATGATTCAGTTATGTCCTGTGAGTCAGGACTATGACAAACTCGACTGGTATGAAGGGTGACCTCCCTTGCATAGGGGTCGCATCAGATAAGTTTACTAGAACGAACATGAAGTTAAATGTGACAGTCCGATTAAAACGCCCTATGGCATTTTAATATTGTATTTCGCCTGCTCGACTGCGGACCGTAGCACCGCGTTGCTCCCGCAAGATAACTCTTTACCTTTTTGTTTCCACATTAAAGCAACTTGTTCGATTAACAGTAGTTTTCCGATTGCTCATGAACAAAGCAAATGGCAGCGAATGCCCTAGATTGCCACTACCGATTTACGTATTGCGGGGTATTTGTCTCAAAACTTTATGGAAATTGAGGCTAAGTCGAGGTAAATTGTAGGGTGGAACCTTAAAAGTCAAGTGAACAAAGCAGTGCATTCGCCGAAATCATTTATACAGATGTATGCATCGAGAAACATATTGAATCGAAAGCTTTACATTTATCTTGAGCTGAATACGAAGTATGTGCTCACCCTCCATCAGTCTTCGTTCTGTTTTATTATCATTGGAAAGAGAAACAATGAATACAATAAGTTAGCCAATAAAATCTGCAGTCTCCCATAAAAAAGGATTTGTTTGAGTAAAGATTACTCCACACGTTCCTCACGTTTAAGAAGAGATTTTTGTGGAAAAATAGTCTTCGAGGATATAAATACTGCTGCTTAGACACGTCGCCTTTGTTTGTGCATCTATAGACCCGTTCGTCCGAAACATCAAGTTTTGCATTATTCAGTACAAACTGCATGTTTTATGTCCGGTTTGTTGTTTTAAATCTGTGCAAATTTAAGGTTTCTAATAACGAACTCGTTCCTTGTGAAATTTCGTACAACGAACGGTTTGCTTTATCCGCGTTTGCTTACTTTGTGTGCGGTGAGTGACTGTTTACCTTTTCAGCAGCATAAAGTTTAATTTTAAGTATTTTGTTAAATGTAGTCTTTTACGCCAGATTTTTCTCTTATTTCGCCATCAGAATTTCACTGTTATTGTCGTGATTTTGTATTTAGTGTGTGGCGGTAATTAGTGACTTATAAGGCTTTGTAAACTCAGAAAAATTATGTTAAAAGCAAACTTGTGAATTCTGTTTGTTACAGTAAGCCATGCTATGGAAAAATTCAAAGCGGATTCGTACACCACACATATAGGAGTATATTGTTGTATAACAGTTAAATCAAATAAATATAGAATACTTTAAAAACGTCATCAAATTGGTGGTGGGGATGATTATCAAAATTTTAATTAGCATTTCACCATCTACATGATATTTCTAATGTACATACAAAATTTGACAACAATCGGTCCAGCGCTTTCGTGTCTAATAAAAATGTATACAGACACCAGAGAGACAGATAGAGAGACTACGTTTTTCGTACTGTAAGGATCATGAAAGGTCGAAAAAATGTCAAAGTATCAATTCGTCAGATGGACTCGATGACTATACTTCCTTAGCTTAAGATAGGGAAAGTAAAAATGAAACTGAGTTAACCAGTAATAATTGTTGCTAAGCGAAAAATCTTTCAGTATATTCAAAAAAATGCAAATATGTATTACAAATTATCTACCGGATCACTTTTTTAACTCTGAACACGTGGAAATAAGTGTGGGCTTAAACCCGAAGTTCAGCTTTGGAAGTATACAGTCAATGTTACCTCAAACTACTTGATTAAAAAAAAATAAATGAAAAAAAAACACTAAATGCCAACTTGTTTGAATTATTATCGTGACATATTGTACAAAAATGTAAACAATACTGGAAGTGAAGAAAAAAATTGAAATTTCTTATACTTTTATGCATAAGAAGACCCAAATCTACCTTAATATCATTTCAACTATTATTAACCACCAACATTGTCTAGGAGTTTTTTGTTGCCAAAGATGTGCGATCAAAAAAACTGAAGTTGCGATGATTTTCATTCAAAACACGTTGTTTTTATTTATTTTCTTTTTAACATTTTTTCATGAGATTTCAAATTTGAAAGTGTTTTTTTTTTCTATTAACTTACCAGTGTAAAAACAAGCCCTAGACGACTTTTATTTGGTACCAACTTGATTCAACAGGTGATGGTTTTTTAATTTTTGAATCAACAGTACTTGAATTTTTTGTTCTACAAAATTTATTTAGTAAAAATAAAAAAAAGCATTTTTGAGTTGAGCACAATTTCAGTTTTTTTTTTTTTCAAATTTACTAATACTATTTTAGAACTAGTATCTATTTTTGTTGGAAAGACATTAAATTTCAAAAACTGCATCAAATACATATTATGCTTGTTTTTCTGCAAATTTGTAGCTCTAACGGATTATCGTCTTGTATCGAGAGAACAATAAAAATACGATCAAAGACCACCATGCATTTTTACTTCCCGAGCATAAGCTAAGAAAGTATAGTAATCGAGTCCATCTGACGAATTGCTACTTCCACATTTTCTCGATGTTACATGGTCCCCAGAGTACGAAAAATGTAATCGCTCGTTTCCGTCTGTCTGTCTGTCTGTTTGTCTATTTGTCTGATGTTTGTTTCCGTTTTAATTGGAGACGTAATCTCCGAAACTGCTGGACCGATTCTTGCCAAATTTTTTATATAATTTATTTATATATTAGGAATATCATGTCGATGGCAAAACACTAACCAAAATTTTTCTAATCATCCCCACCAACAACGTGATGATATCCCCCCAAAATTTTTCATAGTAGGTAGGGTTTAAATTTTATAGAATAACATACTGGTTGTTAAAAATAAACAGCTAAACAGATTTACGAATTTAACTCGTTGCTGTGGAAATAGATTTGCAATTTAACACCCTTTAAATTTAACAAGTTTTTACAGAATTACACCCCTAGACTCAACCTTTCTTTATAAACGCATTCATATTTTGGAGCAATTGTTAATTCGTTTCCTGTCTTGGTCCCTTCAGACGAAATATACACAAGTGTGTTTTCGAAACATAATGCGCTCGAATGCGAAGTGACAGGGTATGCGTAATTAAAGTATAATACATTAATGAATTCAGAAAACAAGCTCTACAAAAATCTGAAAAAGATCTATAGAGTATCATTAAAAAAAAGTTGAGGATCTTGGACAAAAACAAAAATATAGAACAATTTTTTAAGATTTGTCTTAGATATAACTGTTATGTTATCAGATTACCATGAGTTTGACAGACTGAATTGAAGATGTAAGGATCAAAGACAAACTTTGAAAAATCCATGGCTCGATGATCCTGTTTTTTATTGTTGCTTTGGTACGCACAACACTGCATGTACAATTTAAAAAAAATGTATTACTGTTCTTCATTCCATGTATTTTCAATGGGTAATGTTTTTTGAGCACTTTTTTTTTTGCACAGTACAAACAACCAGCTCGCTACATAATGAATGTGTTTAAAAATTGAATAATTACAGTATAAATGCCAGTAAATTAATTATTTATTGACATAAATAAATAGATAGTACAAATTCAAAACAAGAATTAATTTACTATAAATAATAAATTAGCAAAATATCAATTAAAACAATTATAACTCACATATCTAAATCATTAATAGTGGTCACCTATTTACACCGGGTATCTCAATTTATTTGTTTCATTTGAATATCTCAGTTATTATTACGATTAACTAATACAAATAAGTTTAAAACGGATACAGTATTAGTGTTACATTGTATTTTGTTTCTTCGGAAATGATATTACAGTGGAATAGACAAATTGGGACACCTGTTCATATAGGGTGTTTACTAATAATGCGACAAAAATCCACGTAGTTATTTCTTGGATTATTTTAACATTTATTTTGTCCTGACTGATATTCTGAAAGACATTAAAAAAAACAGGACACTTTTCAAGTTTATTTTGTCAACAAATTCTTGGGTGACTAGATCAGAAATTAAAAAAAAGAACACTCGGTATATAATAGTCTTACTTTGCTTTTAATTAACGTCCTTGATCTTTTAAGCCCACCGAAGCGACATGGTTTTCTATAATCCTCAAGTTTAAGAAAAATTTTTAATTAGTTTTCGTGTACCACCAGCGCAGAGAAAAATATTTTAGTGCTGGTGGCTATGTGAAGTTACAGCGCACCATTAGCAGAAGCTTAAACATCTATAAATAGAATAAATAAAGAGAAGTGGGATAGGGAGGTCGGTAAATATCTTAAAAGGAATGTAGAGATAGTTTTTTATACACTGTAATTCTCGGAAAATACCCTAGCGGTATGTTTTTAAGCGTTTAGAAAGTACTTTTAATGCACAACACCCCTATAGACAGAAGAGTAGAAAGCCATCAATCATACCTACTTATTCAGTAAGTACATACATTATGTAATCAGTTTTATAAACGCATCTTAGTCCCGAGTCTATTTAATCACGAGCGGGGCGGAGCGTTAATGAATACGAAAACAGCCGAACACACTGAAGACGTGACTAATGAGCCCGAACGCACCTTCGACTTTTGTTTAATGGGTCCAAAGACACGGATTATAACACTGTGATTAAACGTTTAAACATTTATATACGCTAAACAAGGTTTGAGATACGGGAATAGAAAAAGAAAAAATAATTCAACAACAATACGAAATTATTGAAAATAGTTGGGTTAAAGTGGTGTCAAAGCTCTGAATGGAATGCAGTGTGCTTTCTGCTACTTAAGATGTTACAGGTTGTTGTAATGATCCAAAGTAAAGAGTTTCGAAGGTGTGGTCACCTAAATACTAAGAGGCTTCTTGGTGTGTTTGTGTAATTAGAGCTCAAACGAATTGTTCTCTTCCACGTTGCTGCATGCTTGTTTGCGTTAAAGCATTTTGTGTGTTGAGATTATGAAATACGAAAAATCGGTACGAAACGGAACCGGGAAAAGTAATGATAATGAGGCTTATTTCAACCGGAAAAAATTAAGAATATAAACAAGAAAAGTGCTTCGGGAAATATACAATCGAAGCGATTGATCGCTACCAGAAGATTATATTGAGAATGTTTATTGTTACAAAGAATCTGAAGACGGACTCCGTTAACAAGCAGCTATTGTTTTTGTAATAACAGCTTGAACTTGCTATTCAGTATTATGTAGAGATGTTGTTGAACTGTGATATTATTCTGCAACTTATTTACATAAATGTCATGAAGTCAGTCCTACGATTTTCATGTTTCTACAATGGGCATTTTTTTTTCAATAACTAACTTTAAAATTCACTTAAATTTTGCTTTGAAGCTTACCATAAGTACTCGGGAATTTATTGTTTAGTGCATTTGATTTATTTTTTGTAAATGTTTATTTTACTTTATCTAGAGTATAGATGTATGATAATGTGTTATACGATGGTTTCGTGCACGCTATTAATTAAACATGATTTTTGGGCGGGATTTTGTCCCAGTTTGTAAATTCTATAGGATGCAAATCGCCTTCGAATTGAAGCTCGGAACGATAGGGACCGTGTAGAAGATTTCCAACAAGAAGATTAAAGGCAACTGGTCCCTTCTTTACGTAACTCTATTTTCAGCATGAATATATCCTACTCAATGCTTGATCTGTCTCGTAACCCCCGTTCCCTAAATAAATGTTTGCACTAATAACCATCACACGGGTATTTGTTTTATGTTATTCAAGGCATTTGCCATGAAACCGGGAATGGTAGTGTTCAAATAAATTTAACAGCATTAGTAATAAAAAAGTCTCGAGTTTTTTTTTAAGAAATAGATCGCACTGGGGCGGGAATTGCGCATTGGAGTGTGAATAAAGATAAAGAATAAATAAAGTCAAAATAAATGTAAAGCAAGAGACATGACGTTTTCACAAAGGAGATTTGATTTGGTTTCATTTACTTTCTTGGCGATATCTGCCACAAAAGCTCAGAGCTTCCACTTAAACTAGTTGTCGTTCAAAGACTTCCTTCTTTCTGTGATGTATACGCGATTTTTCTGAAAGTTCATTTAACAGAGTACGTTTCAACTTGTTGAAACAAGGCTTCATTTATTCAAGTGTTCTTGTCTATCTTGTTTAAATTTGAGTTAACAACGAGCGTACACGAACTAGATTTTTTGTGTAAATTATTACCGTCTTGACGAACCGGTACACCAGCTACATTTAAAAATTTACACAGTGTGATTGAAAAAGTACGCCCAGGACATCGTATTTACACTTTAACGAAGGTTTTAATAAATAACTCGACAGCACGTTTTGATTTTGTCCAGGTGCATTTGATGTCAAAAGAATTGGCTTAAAACTGTTTAATACTATAGAGCGACATCAAATGCTGCCGCTTAGTAAATTATGCATATGAGAGTGTGTTCTCCAACCTTTGCTTTTTCATTAATGTAAAAATGCCCCGGTTTGTTCGCAAAGCTTTTGACTTCAAAAATCGTCGTGTTCCAGCTTATTACACTCGTTTCTTAAAAAAATGTACCTACATTGGGAAGTGCAAACCGTACGTTTTTATAAAAAAAGCGACGCAAAGGAAAATCATAATACGTCTGAAAGTACATAACTGAAATGCGAAAATCTAATTTACCACATTCACCTACTCATATATTATTCGCGTAGATACAATACAATATTTTGAGTTCGAGCTCTGCTACTGAAGTGTTTTCACTCAATATAAATTCGACTCAAACGTAGTTAATGAATCTCCAGCAATCGTGTGGGAGTTAATGGAAGTTACCAATATTACGCTACAGCTTTGATAACTTCTATCGTTGGTCAACTACTTCATAGAACGCTTGGTTGATCATTTCAAACTATTGCTATTCACAACAGATATTTATCTCTTTCTATTAATATTTTGTGCAGTCGGGTTGACACATAAACCACATTATGTCAAATTCTGTTTTACATGGCTCAGCTTCAAAAAAGGTCTTCATAAACTATGTAAAGTAAAAATATTGATGAAATCCTTCGGTTTCAAGTTTATTAAATTTTTTTCTTTGTCATCAAGTTTTGGCTTACTTCCCTTATAAACTGGTCGTAAAATAATAATAATCATCAGTTCTGACATTTCACTATCTATTAGGTCTCGATGTATATATTCCTGTCAGTTTTATCATTATTCAGCAATTTCACATTTTGAATTAACCATCGTTGTTTTTCAACGTTACGTCAAAGCCACTTTATAATTAACAAAATCGACACATGAACATTTTATGACGGTTTTGATGTTTGAATTTATTATTCTGAACTGACCCAACTGGACAGTATTTAAAGCATATCGTCAATTTCGCTTAAAATTTTATTTAGCTAAAAGCATTTGTTTTAATTATCTTTGAAATGAATACACTATGATTTATCTAAATAAATCAAAAAGTGAGATAAATTTGATTATTATTATTATTAAAAAAATATATTAAAAATTTGACGAACAAGTTCGAGATCCATATGACATTTGCACAGGTAAAATTATTAATGAATTTTTACATCTTGTATGATTGTCGCTTAGAAGTATCAAAACCATTAATTTTGAAACAAATCTCTCTTTACTCCATTATGTCATAGTCATTTCCGATGGATTGGCTAAATATAAAATCGATAATGATGGTTTAATGTGACTTCATCAAGTGAGTCAAATTTAATCTTGGTAATTTAATAATAATAATCAAAGGGAATTTTGATTTTCCATTAAATCATATTGAATAAATAGTTAACGACTAATTACAATACATTTATAAATGTATTCTCTACTGTGGAAATGAAAAATAAACTTCGCGAATTCTCAGATATTCATTACGCAATTAATTCGCTGCTATTTTGTGTTTGTTGTTTTACTCTTACTGCAAAAAAGAAATTATAGTGGAATTTACAACATAAAGCAATGGCTTAAGATCTTTTGCTTTGACATTTAAATGAAATATGATTTAAATTTACAAAGCACCTAATTAACAATTTAGATTTAATTTCAGATTTTTCACAGAGTAATTCACACGAGATTTGTATCATTACATTAAATAATAGGGTGGATTAATAATTGCGTGTTAATGATTTTTGTACTTATTATTTATTAATATTACATGCATTCAACAAAATACCAAAAATTAGGTTATCTACACAGAAGGAACATACATTTACATTTCGATACGCACAAATAAAAAAAGTATCCAATTTTTTTGTAATGTGCTAGGAACACAATCAAAGAACCCCTATTTTTTAAAATTAAAATAGCGGGGGAGTATTAAAGGACAGTTAAGATTTTTACATATTTTCGGTTAGAATTTCTTGCGATGTTTTTGCAAAAATGTGGATGCCGAGGATAAAAACTCAGGCGAATTCATAAACCACAAGTACAAGAGTACGAGAACGAGCGCGATTCAACAAATTTTGGTTGTGTTTTACCATCTACATATAAAATTTGGCAACAGTCGGTCAAATAGTTTCGGGTAATATCTGTTTAATAAAAATAGACACACAGACAGACGACAGGCAGACCGAACAAAATCGGAGACCTACTTTTTATATTCTAGATATCATGAAACGTCATGAAAACATGAAAACAGTCTAATGCATCCTAGCTTACCTCCAGGAAATAAAAAGAATACAAGATTAAATTGAAATATTTATGTTCAACTTGATTATAACTCTATTCTAGTTGACTAATCAGGTGTTATTCTTTTAGGTGCACTCTCCTTGCACTTGGTGGAACTTCGTATACCAAGCCCAGTGGTAAGGAACCAGAATGCCCGCCTTGAGTGCCACTTCGACCTGGACGATGAGACCCTGTATTCCGTCAAGTGGTATAAGGACGGCAATGAGTTCTATCGTTACGTACCCCGTGACATGCCACCTGCTCAAGTCTTCCCTCTTCCGGGCGTCACGGTCGATGTAAGATCTTTACACATTGTATTACTTCTGGATCAATACCCTGCAATTTACGACGTGGACTTATTGTGTTCTCATTTTTCTTTTTATTTAAAAGCAGAGCCGGACTAGATTCCGAGATAACGTTGTTAGTATGACCATACAGCTCAAAATAGATATTTTTTCTGAATCAGTATGCACGGATGTTTAATATTTTTTTAAAAATATTAATGTCCCAATTTTTGAAATTTCCCAGGGGCAGTCAAAGAAGTTTCAAATATGTGTGTAAATATGGTCTAGTAGGTCGCATTGTATGAATATTGTTTGAACCGTGAAAATGTCAGAATCACAAATGAATGTTCAGTAACGGCTGTTGCATCCTAATTGTAAACGTATATCGTCGTGTAACTCTGGTCAGTCGACAAATAATGGCGTTTGACTCTGTACGGAGAATCGATCTGCATTTTTTTGCATTCAAAAACAGTGTTCACACCGTAGAAATAACTGTGTTGCTGGTGCAAAGAATCAAAGAAAATCAAGATTCAAAGTAGTACAACAAGGTGGCCATAAAAGTATTTTTCTCTGTACGAAATGGTGAATTTCCGTCTCATCCTATATATTGATATCCATGTAGCCATCGGTTATGGTTGTGTCGTTCAAAGCTGAACGCAATTTACAGGAATGGAAAATAAATAAATTCAGTTGCAAGACGCCACCTATCCGAAATTTACAAATTTATATGCATTGGCATTACATAAGTCAAAGACCAGATATCATATATCAATATTGGCAATCAAATCCTTTTTTTTGTTTTAGCTACTAGCCCGCACTAGAGGGCACAGTGTTGCTTGTAAAATACAATCAAAGACATGTGGTGGAAGTCAGCAATCAATCCCCCTCGTATCAAAATTTTTTAGGCAGAAATCCGACTCCGGCCCTGCACAAAGCATTTCAAGGAGGATTTCAGGCGAATAAAATCGCGCTGAATCAGTAATTGTCTTATTTCATGCTGTAGCGTGCTGGCCACTGTCAATACGCATACCCCTCTAAGCCCGTAAAGTTTGTATAAAGCACGGCCGATTTTTTATACAGAGAATTGATTTGTCAAAAACGTGTCCTTAATCTGAAAAAAGCATTTTTATTTGCTTGCCAGACGTGAACTACGCTCTAGGTGAAAATATGTTTTTGGTGTCGTTTTTGTGAATGCGTTTAACCTGTGTGTTTGTTTAGAATAAGTGGAGAGGGTTGAATTGGAAATTTTAATGATCATGTTTTTGAATATACACGTATCTTGTTTTACACTTTTTCCGTGGCGAAAATAAATCACACACGGTAATGTTCTCAGTATCAGGTTTCATTGTTAGTTTCATGTTACACCTGCAGCGTTTATCATACTCAGGTATCTGCAGTTCCGTCGCAAATAATAATCTTTGCTGCAGTACTTACGACTCAAGGTTTTGCAGTTGCTGGTATCAAAGTTTATAACAACATGGATAACAATGACTAGGTTTGATTTTATTGATTTTCGCTTTAATTAATTTGTGCTCAAGTTTTTAATTGTAATTGTAAATTCTTAATGTGAAACTGACAATGCAATGAAGTAGCGACGGTGGTAACATGTATGTTACTTAAATATTTAACATTTAAAGCCAAATGTATGCAATTATAAAATTTACAATAAATAAATGTTTAATGCATGGTCCATTGTCATTAAAAAATTATATAACACTTTTTGTTATCATTTTGTATTTATGTATTTAATTAGCATGGGAAGTACTTCCTGTTTTCCGATATTTTCCGACCCTATGATATGACATCTATTCATAAACATTAGTTTAAAAGATTCTTGGGGCAGGGACAAATAAAGTTCAGCTAACGATTTGATAATACCTACATATATATTTATGATTTATCGGCTGACAGATCTGCGTGGGTTTTTTTAAACCTGCGCTTACAGCTCGGTCACTATGACCAATAATAATCGACCCCGATTAATACGTAACAAACCATCAAACCTACTATACTTACGACTAATCCAAACAAAGATACATCGGAAAATTTAATAACTATTTAATACTTAATTATAAACGCTTATATTTCAAAAAGAATATCAAAAAAAAAAAAAAGAAAAAAGAACAGAATTAGAAGATGAAAGTGAATGGCCCTGCACATGCATAAACAGAAGCAAAACTATAAATTAGGTCAACATAAGGGTTGACCCAAGACTATGTAAGAGTAAATAGGTATATAAATGAAAAAGTAACTTCTGTCTAATGAATTTCAACTCAAAAACGAGATTAGCGGATCAACTTAATCAATACTAAAGTCCAAATTCAAAGTCACCGGTGAGGGTTTGATCCTATCCGCCTCAAACGTTGCTTCAAACGGTACTTGGATTGTCTGAAAACAACATGAGGTCCACGGTATTAAAGTAATAATTTTTTGTTGATCCTAGGGGTTACATTTGTGTTAATAATCAAAACATAATCGCCTTAATTGTAACCTTTGGGGGGTATATCTCGCCTCAAATTTTTCTTTATTTTTTCCTTGGTTGTAAACAACATTGTGGTGTATCATTTATTAAGAATTGAAATGATGACTTCTATTGGTACCCGTAGCGACCAACAATAATTGATTTTCCGGCACAAGAAACTACGGAAAATTAGCTGAAGACCAGGAGTGGCTGATCGTACGTTACGAAATAAATAAGTAAAACAAGTTTGCACACCCTTTATAAATCCGTCTCTTGTGGTGTCTTCTTAAGAACTTTATATATTTGCAGATAAAGAATAGCTTTTTATTTGTATATACCGTGCGTTAAATTAACAGATTCTGACTGTCTTTGATACATTCAGCATTCAGCCGCGTTGGTGTTTGAAACGTCAAACTTACAAATTTTTTGAAAATAAAAGTGCAAATGGTGTTCTCTGTGGAACATAATGATTGAGTCCTACCTCAGAAATGGAGTTGCCATTGAAAGTGCTGTTTTACAAGAATTCCAACAAACGTTGTTAGAAACACTGTGCGCGTATTTCGTGAAACAGGTAGTGTCCACCACAAAAAAGGGGTTGGACGACCAACATTGTGTACCAATGAAGACATGGAAGATGTTGAAGAACCCATGGAAAATAATCCATCAACTTCGTTGAGGCATCTGTTGCAAGAAGTTGGACTTTCCGTGGGTATCTGCCATAAAATTGTGAAAAAAAAGTTCCAGTTTTTCCCGTACGAACTTCATGCCTATCACTGGCCTACTGCAGATGGTTTCTTAAACAACTCATTGATGATAACTTGCTGGATTTAACATTCTTTTCTGTTGTGTCAATTTGGATCACAATTGTGAAATTTTGTTTTATAGGTAATATGAGATGTTGGAATGCTGAAAATCCACATGTCTTTCGTGAAACACCACTCTATCCTATTAAAATCTCTGTGTGGTGCGCAATGTATCATTGGAACCAAATTCTTCTCATCTGATGTTTGTCTGTTCTGAGGCAAATAGTTCAAAACTTTTTTTTGTCCAAATGTATCAAACACGTTGTTTTATTGTTCGACCTGTTTCTCTTATGTATGCTGTGTTGCAGGCCTGACATTGTAACTTATATACCCATTTTTCTTCTCCTTTTTTCTCTAATTTTTCAATTTTACCAGTATTTATTTTATTGTCACGTGTTATGTTTTCTCATAATTCTGCATTATATTTCCTGTATACAATAGTGCGGTGTTTCTTTATATTTGTTCTGGCGCGGAGTGCAGGGAAATTGGGTGAACGGTCAAACAATTGCTCCAAAACTTTAACTACATTAAAGAAACGTAAGGCCTTGCCTGCTTCTAGTGAATTTTCCACTTTTCTCATTGGAAAATGTTACAATCAACGATTTAACAAAGACACGTATGTCAGTTCGGACACGTGCAGTACTACTAATAAAAATTTGGTTAATATCATTATTTAGAGAGAAATTCCAACGCCTCTGACGAACAGGCTAACAAATACAGATTCTTTGAAAAATTATAAAATATCATTCTGCGAATTCTATCTAATTTATGATAATCCTTGCAAGTTAAAATAAAGAGATACGTGGACTGGTAAAGTGCAAGTAAGGAAGCGTGCTGTGGGTATTTTTCAAGTGAATTTGTCATTAACAAAATTTTGTGATGACTACGTCAACATTTTAACAAGGATAGATGTATCAATTTGAATAGATGCAGTACAATATTTACTGAGGAGACACACAAAACAAAACAATTTATTATTTTTTTCACAACCGCACTTCCACAAAAATTTACTATGCTTGTTAAGTCTATTAAAATACCTATGACAGCATTTCCTTTTGTCATGAACACTTAAAATTTTTACCGTCGTGACATAGAGGACGAAACCCATAAATGAGTTACTGCTGGTGGGCACTGTCGGAACAGGACCCGATTCCATCGCAATACCGTGACTAGACGCACGGTTTCCATGGCAACGGTGTAAACAAAACGTCTAAATCAGCCATGATTTGGTCTTTAGATGTAAGTGGATGTAAGTTTTGATATACTTTATACAAGTGGAGCGAGATATTTAGAAATTAATTTTGAAAAATTAGTTTTGATTAAGTATGACACAAATTTCTGCATAATTTTTTAAATATTGAAAATTACTATTTTGCCATGTCCAGTGTATTTGTAGACGTTGTAATTTTGGGGGGAGACGTACCTTTGTGCCCCTGGTACCAGTCGCCCCTAGTATTTTACATATTTTGGGTAGGATTTGTTCGATAAAAATTTTGAGATGACGTTATTAACATTTTGGTAACGGTAAACGGATACATTTTGATCAACGATTTACCATGCTTATGATAATGTTAAAACGTTTGCAAGAATTCAGAGCTATCGATTTCGAAGTTTCAAAATTAGTAAATTGCAAAATGTGATTATGCAATTTTGATTTTTTTTCCAAAAATTTGGATATCTACGGTAAAAACTCAACACGAATTCGTAAACAACAAGAGCTGGAATATCTTATTATATAAAATTGAAATAAGGTAGGCGAATATTGTAAATTTTCGTTGGCGTTTTATTATCCACACGACATTCCTAGCATGCATGTAAAATTTGACCATAATCTGTTATCTATTTAATATAAATCGACACAAATAGACGACAGACAGACAAACGGGCAGACAGACAGACGACAAACAGACAAACAAGCAGACAGACAGACGACAGACAGACAGACAGACGACAGACGACAAACGACAAGCCAATTTGTAGATTTATCTATATGGTGGGACGATATTTAATGAAAAATTATTTTATTTAGAGAAGATGAAATGTTGCGAAGACCTATAGTTTTTCATTTTTGTCGTGCCAATCAAAATTTGATGAGTCAAAAGTTCCTGAAGAAATTAAAAATGTATGGAAAGTAATTTAAACATGCGATGTATATATTAGAATAATTATGTTAATTACCGAAAAACGTGACGCTCAGGACAACAAATTAGCATCAAATGTTAATAACAAAACAAACAGGAGAAAACAAATACAAGGGTAGTGTATGGCCAGACGTTTCGATAGAAATAGATGTTTGTTAATTAATTAGACTCGTTTCCCAACAACCTAACAGACTTTTATTTTAAGGGTTTAATTCTAAAGGTAAATAGGGAGTTAATTTAATTTAATTAATCAGAAGTATGTCAAAACTGAAAAAAAAATGTGTGGTAACCTACATTCATTCCCGATATTGATTGTAACTTATTTCTGGAGTTATTTATAGGCACGTAATCTATTCCAGTTATCTAATCTCGTTACCGTCCTGTTAATGTAATTATCATAAAGACAGACCAATTTGTCGAAGTGCCAGATTTAGTTCTACTAATAAGATTATAATAAGACCGGAATCTGTCTCGACCTTAATTGCCTGTCTTGAGGAAAAATTTGAACTCATTTTATTTATGAAAGCGAGCAGGAAGAAAACAGAAAATAAAAACGTACCTATGCCATGAAGCGAAACTTGTGTTTCATCTGCGTATATTAAGAACCGTAATTTCTCATATTTATGGACGATTTTTTGTTATTTAGCGTTGCATTATCATATTTTGTGCGGAAGTTGCAGGCAGACGAAGACATAAATCAAAATTTAGTACAACGACACGCAAGAAAACACCTCGCCGCCGTAGATAACGAATTCTTGAAATGATTCATTTCCATATAATTAGAATATCCAGCCAATAGTGCAGCCCGGATGAAAAATTACATTAAACAAAGCGTAAGCATAATGAGATGTCTCTTGGATAGGATAGGAAATTGAAAACCGACACCAACTAAGAAATTTCCTGGTGGTGTTTACGCAAAAAATTAAATCGCAAATCTTTTAAATAGGATATTCTTCGCTCCTCCGAGCAGCATTATGATAACACGAGGTTGTTAGAGAGAAATACTGCCTTAATATCTTAGCCTTGCTTGGTGGGCTTGGATAACAATGCATCATATTCATAACGCTCTTCGCGTTGTAAGCACATTACAACCGGCTGTAATGGGCAAGTTCTATTGATATTACCGCTGTTCTAGCTAATGCTGATATTACTGCACTCGGCAATTCCACTTCATGTTCCTTCATGTCGGTGATATTATGTTGTTATCGATGCATTGCCCTCGCGCAGTCACAGTTCACGACGTTCCACGCCGTATTCGAAAATTTTATCTTTGAATGGAAATCGTCGCAAGGTCAAATTGGATTTTTATATTGAAGCGATTATAAGATTTTCTGCGCGAAATTCACGACATGAATAAAAATTAGGATCCGGAGCGCCTTTTTTGGTTAAGTTTCCAAAGGTCCTGATGAATAGTTCCAATAAACGGGTAATGGGTTATTGATGCGATTTGATTTCTGACAATTACTTTACCCTAAAAATTGAACGGAGATCTTAGGAAAACCTGAACCCTTTGGGGAATCTTCTTACAGCTTCTACCACTTCGAATTTACCTTTGTTTATTAAGACCGTTTTTTATGATGAGATTTCAAACTTGTTGTAAATTTCTGAAACAAGGTAATTAATTGCCTTGAGAATTTCGTTTGATATACTTTTTTTCATAAGTTATTTTTTTTTTTAACAGTAAGTTTGACTGAGTTTCTAAGAAAGTTTTACTTCCGGAGCAGTAAAGTAAGTAAGTTCAGTATTGTAAAAAATTCCATCCATAGAGGCTACTTTAATATTTTCTTGTCGTTTCCTGATCCTAGAAAATGATAAAATAGGCTTCAGTTTCCGTTTATCGTCTGGGTGAATATTTATTAGTCAGATGTCTGATTATTATTGGCAAAAATTATAGGTATTTTAGAAATATCGTGTAGATGACGTCATCTCTAAATTGTATATAGTAAATAGGTTTTAATTTGTATAAAATAACATACTCCTAGACGTGTAGTTTATACACAGGTGTTGAGTTTTTACTCAAGCCATCAAAATTTTTGGGAAAAGAAAATCAAAATCATATAAGAACACTAGCTGACCCGGCCACGCGTTGCTGTGGCTAAAGTTTTTGTTATATTACATTATAGTAAACAATCTAAGAGGAACAATAAGAGAACATCAGTCACGGAGTCCACTATGCTTTTTCACACAGATGGTATTTGTAAAAAAATATGGTGATCTCCTTATTTGACTTTCTACTACTATAACCCTTTAGTACAATGAAATTATTTACGAACAAAGACGAAACTGTTGATGTTGGTATACAAATTCACTGGATTGAGATTTGAAGGGGAAGTACGTTGAACACAATTAATTAAAATGTTCTTACACTTGATAAATTTCAATGCCTGACAATATTGACATACTTTATCCATTCCACCGGTAGCAATTTTTGAATGCGCTGAGTAGTTTAATATCTGGTGCATATTCAAAGGCAAGCCGAACGAATGATGCACGTGTTAATGAGCGGCTGATCCGTTGCCTTTGTCGATCTAGTACTCGTACTGTAGCTATGTTTCGTTCTCGTGCCGCTCTTGTTCTCGTAATATTCTGTTGCCGACGTTCGTCACGCTGTTCTTGAGATTCTTGTGCACGACTTTCTGCAGTCCTGATTCTTTCAGCTGCATTTCTTGTTTCGATTTGTTCTGGTAATTGCTGAGCTCTTTCAACACGTTTGCGTCGTGACCCTTTGCTGCTCGCGTTGTTGAGGTTAGATTTTTTCGGTGGCATTTGACTGACAATAATAATTTAATCGTTTAAATATTAGAAACCCAGTCGAAAGGTATCGACATCTGTTAGAATCATTTGGAGTTAACAGATAATTGTGACTGTCAAATAATAGCAGACAAATAATTAGCAATAAATTAAAATTGCGACTATAATTTGAGATTTAAACTATCCTATCCCTCAAGTTGGATCGAACTGCACATGGTGTGCGAATTTTATTATAATCGGTTAAGTGGTTTAGGAGTCCATTGAGGACCAACATTGTGACACGAGATTTATATATATTAAGATATGCAATTTCATTTTGAATTTTCAAATTCGAATATTTTGAAATTTTGCCCATGTTTTGAAGTTATCGTAAACACAGTAAATTTTAATCAAAACAGATCTGTTTATCCCCCTCAAAAAAAAATTGCCTAATAGATCCTAGCGAAAACGTGCAAAAACCAAAAACAATTGGCCAAAATTCTGAATCAGCCTCAATTAGTTAAGAAACGTTATAATTTCGATTTAACTGCGTTGATTTTGTCTTAAAACTTTTTTCTATTAAATTTTATGATCGCAAAATGAACTAAAACAAGAAATTCATTAGAATACACAATATAAAAACTTCAATATTCAAAAAAAAAAGAAAAACCAACGAAAACAAAGTAATAATCACCCTACTTACAAGAAACATATACATTGTGTTACGAAAGAAGCCCTTACGCCGCCCCGGTACGACGCCTATGGGTTCTAGTACGTATGTACGGTGATGGATAACTCATCGGCCGGCGGTTCGCTGACGAAAAATCTGGAAACGGAAGTCGCGATGAGCAACCCAGAAAAACCTCGAAGCGGCGTTCTCGATCCATCGAGAGGAACGTATAGATTTAATAGAGACCACCGTCGGGAATGATTATTATTGAATCGACTGGTGGAGTCCAGCGAATGTGGAGAATCCAGCCAAGTTGCAATTAAGAGTAAATTTGACTGCGTTTTTTATGGCCTGACGGAACCTCGAAATTTTACATGGTAAATGCCGTTTAAATTTTATGAAATAGCATACTTCTGTACTTGTGATTTATGAATCCGCCTGGAATTTTTACCCATGATCTTCGTAATAAATCCCTATGTATTTAATTTTGATCCATGCATTTTTTACTTATTTTAGTGAAATCCGTGATCCCGTGAATATTCGACAAATAAAACAATGCTGTTTATTCAGTAGGACCCGTTTGTCAATAATTGTTGTCATTGACGATTTTGCTGCATGTAGTTATGCTGAATTGAACGCCCAGATTATTAAACATCCGTGTTTGAATGGAAAAAAATAATTGCCAGGAACCATTATAGTTTAAAATCGATTGAATATCACAGTACAGCGTAATGGTTGTCTCAGCAATTACTTGCACGAGGAACAATTGTAAAATAGAACCTAATTAACGTCCATCAAAACGGAGTCTAGTTATTTCAGACGGTCTGTTTAATTGTTATAATTTAAATTCGTGCACTTATTTATTTCTTTGGAGTGTTTTAGTACGGAAATTTTAATTAGACACAGCATGAAATTCTACAAATATAATAAAAATATTTAGAAAGTGTTCAAATTGTATTGTAACTAATAATATTATATCCAGATGTATATAATACTTAAATTTTTATATCTCTTATATTCATTGCGTTTGTTGTATATTAAAAAGGCTCACGCAGAGTGAGACAGGATTTAAAACTGGAGTATGTTGCTTAATTAACTTGAATAAAATCGGTAAACCCCAACAACGCACTGACCCTTAATACTTTCAACTCAACTTTTTATTTTTGTTCTCCATTGTATTATGCAATTCCGTAAACATGGTGTTTGGAGAAATTTATGTAAATTACAGAACTTTTCTACAGTATAACCAGGCTTCATGCGATGTAAGTGTTTAATGAGTTGGCGAGTAACGACTTATAAAAATTTCAGCTTCATTTTAATGATATTTTTAAAATACGTGTAACGTAAATGTATATAGCCTGTGTGGGAGTATGTGGGGCTAAATATAAATTTTATAGACGAAAATTGTGCAAATCAGGATGGTGCTTTGAATATAAAATTTTAAAATTGGGTTATTATCTTTTTAGTTGTTGGGGCGTAAAAATGTTACGTTTAGACAGAACTGCCTTTAAAAGACACTGTTTTTTTTTGCCTACAACCTCCATCTAGAGACGGCATTGAATCGATAAAATTCATTTATAATTTTGTAGGTTGTTTAGATGTAAAAGTGCTATGAAATAAAATCGCTGACTTCAATCAACAAGTGTAATTAAGGGATAAAAAAATGTAGGGCAAAAGGGTAATCGTGTTCAGCGAACTGCATCCTGTTATCATTCGTTTGTTAACCCGAGACCCATTTATAACTTGTTTTACATAATTGTCGTTACATAATAACTCGTCCCATTATAGTCAATCATGACAGTTACCATTATTTTTTCTCTATACTGATAATATAGAGCGCGCTTCATTTAAAATCTTTCCACATTTTTAACTTTATAAATCTAACAATTGTAAATATTCCAAGCAATGTTGTCTTCTATATAGTGTTTTATATAAAAGTATAAAATTAATATCTGTAGATCTTTTTTACCCACATTTAAGTTGAACGCCTTATGAAATTCCGAATCTCTTCTTAAACTTATCTCGTGGCAAAAACTACAGTGCTGCGGTTTGATTGTTAAGATGCTTCGAGCGGCGGCTCCATCGATTTTGAGCCCATTAGACGGGAAATATCGCGAATATTAAGAGAAGGGTCTGTGAATTTTTTACCTATCCGTAGCTTTTAGTGAGTGACGTTCGGATATATAATGTTATAAATGCAGGCTGTAGTATTACAACATGACGCAATCAATTTTCTCAGTAGACTACCTTACAAGAAAGGAGTGATGTATCACCTAGGGGTTTCAAGGGGCCAGACTATTGACAGAAATTGGAAATAGATTGAATATCGACCTTTTATCAGACAGCTCGGGCATTACATATTCCGAGAGCTTTTATCAAAGTTATCAGTTAAATTGGTTGTTTAACCGAACGACTTTAAAATAAACTTTGCTGTTGACTGCGGAAAGTTTTGATATTTTGCCATTCCTCTATTTCAGATTCACAACTCCAGCGAAAACGTTGTAGTTTTGTCTTCCGTTCAACTCTCTACCAGCGGTGTTTACAGATGCGAGGTCTCTGGAGAGGCTCCCTCCTTTCAAACCGTCACCGAACATGGGGAGATGATGGTCGTAGGTAAGCCAACAGCTTCATTTGTACCTTGTTTGTAATTATCTTGAGCACATTTCTACGCCACACGAGCAACTGAATCGCGTATGTTTCAGTTTTTGTTATCTGAACGTTTCCTGAAACAGGGTTTAACAGGAGCTAAGTGGGCTTTTTTGGCGATGCGGAGAATTTCGGGTAATTTAGGAAAATATGCGGCTTTAACTGATAAATCATGTAGTGCGTCAAATGTGAAACGATGAATATTTGTTCAGACTTTTTGTGTGCTAGAAGAGCTTTATTTTCGGACCAATGCAAAAATTGGAAAATCAACCGACAATCCAAAAACAGCTTTTTCACGTAAGCTATTTTACCATAATGAATGTGGCGTGGCTTGCTATTTCCAAAACCGCTTCCTTTTAAAAATATAAATTAGGGCTAAAATGGGTTTATGATTTTCGAGTGTATTTGCATTTTATATATAAACGATCATAGATTTACTTTTTACCTCCCAAGCGTAAGCGAAGGAAGTACCTATTGTAATTGAGTCCGTCGACCGAATTTCTACTTTTACGTTTTCTCAACCTTTTATGGCCCCTACAGTACGAAGAAATAGGTTTCCCGTTTCCGTCTGTCCGTTTGTCTGTCGTCTCGGATTTTTTTAAATGGTGAGAAATATCAATGGTTAAATGGTTTAGAAATTTTATTTCTGGTTGTATACTTGAACTTTTTAGGCTCCCAATTTCCTGTGAATAATCGTACGTTATATATTATATAAGTAAATTTATATAATCGTTTCGTTCCTGAAGCGGAAGATTTTTGAAATAATTAATATCTCGAAAAATTCCTTTCATCAACTGTGGAAAAATTGTTGGAATTATCGAAAAACTGAAACCTCAAGTACCTTCTACAGTGTACAAGAAAATGTCTTTGGGTAACTTTAGAAGTGTACCCGGAAAGCGGCCAAAAAATTTGATCCAGAAGGATATTAAAAAAATTAAATTTTTGAAATGTTATCTAAAATCCACAAAAAAATCTGAAACATAGATTCCGAATCAACATTTTCTGCAATATTCAGTTCGAAATTGAAATATTTTAAATATCTAGAAAATGTCAGATTTCATTATCGATTCTGGAACAATTTTTAGAACTTTCGAAAAACTAGGGTCGCAAATAACAATCTACAAGAAAATGTCCGTGGGTAATTTTTGCAAGATGCTAGGAAAACTGTCAAAAGTTTCAATTTTTGGTATAGTTTTGAAAATTGCATTCTATCCTATAAGATTTTATTGACGATAACGAGACGGTGAGAAATATTTATGGCTAACACCAGTTCACTCGAATTTGTCTGAGAACATTTGGTAGGTAGTTGTACTCATAAAATAATGGTCATTTCTGTTCATGAGTAGCGATGGTCCCTGCCCGGACCTGGATTATTCTGGTTTTTAACATCTGGGGATTACCGGCACGCGACAACTTAAGTTCTAAATACCTCTTGCTATTGTACTACTGTCCGTCTCGTTATTGCCAATAAAATTTTCTGAAATATTCGGTTTGAAAGTGAGGCTTCTGAAATATCTCAAAAAATGTAATATGTTATCTATTAATTCTAGAAATTTTCGAAAAGTTGAAGCCGAAAATAATTTCTACAGGGTCCCGTTTTACACTCAAAATCACCACTGGGTGGTCTTAACTGTGTAATTGTATTTTTTACGTTCAGAGCGCAAGTATTATAATAGGGTTAATCCGGACAATGGCCACTTTCATATTTTGTTTCATGACGCCTACAGTGCGAAAAAATATCTCTCCTGTTTCTGTCTGTCTGCGTCGATTTTTATTAGACAGATAATCTCCGAAACTACTGGACTTCCTGTTGTAAAATTGTATACGTAATTGTGTAGATAGTAAAAAGGTTAACCAAAATTTGTATAATCATCCTCAGCAACAATTTGATGACGTCCCCCCAAATTTTTGTACATTAAACATTGTTTAAATTTTATAAAATAATCTATTGCTATACTTGTGGTTTATGCATCCGCCTCAATTTTTAGCATGTTTCATTGAAAATTAAAATTTTATAATTTTTCAAAGAAGCGGGATTTGTTGCACTGTACTTCAGAGGTGAGAGAATGTTTTGTCGAAATAACCTTCGACCAATTTTTTGTTCGACTTACTTTTGCTGTATTTTTCTTGGCATTACAGTTTACTGTATGTTATTTTAAGGATTAAGACTATTAAGTATTTTCAGAAAATATGTGTAATATGACTCAAATACAACATTCCTGAAAAAATATGTTTTTGAAAAGGTACTTTGTGGTTGTGTATGTAAAGAAAAATTGTATAAACTTTTCAGGACTTATTCTTAAAAGTGAATTAACTATAGAATAGATACATATATACATTTTTGTAAATTATAAAAATAGAAATTAGCTCAATTATATTTTGGTGATCTGGTTGTAATGGCTTCCATAGTTCAGAAACAACATTTCATTTCTGATTTAGGGAAACCGTTTAGAATTGCTTAATATATATCACTCGAATTTAATATTTGTTAGTAAAACAGCTAATAGTTAATATAATTTTTAAATTTGATTTTCGACTTTTTTGCGGGTTTGTAATTCGATAACTTTTTTTATTTTCAATGCGAAGAACCTGACAAATATTTAACTGTCCTGAATTATCACATCAATATTGTAAAACTACAGATATAACTACCCCAATGACTTTTTTTAGTTCTTGAAACACTCAAAAGCTGAAGAATCTTGTGTGGTAATTGATTTAGGTTCCATTTGGCAAATATTTAAAAGCTAACGAGAAATATCTCAACTGAGTGTTCTCCAATTCGCAAGAGGAATATAAAAAAAATTATAAAAGTAGGTTGATAATAGCGAATTTATTATTCATGCAGAAGGAGGAAAGTGTGTATATAGTACTTTATTTTTTGCCCTATGATTTGTTTATGTCTTTTTATTTCAACGTAAACTTGTAATTTACGTCAAATGAAAACATGTCTACGCTATAATAATGCTCCATTTTTTGTGAAAGTTTTTGTTTGTCTCTGTCAGTAGGACTAATATCATTTCAAAGTGAGTTGCTAGTTATTTCCTTTCATTTTTACTTCCCGAGCGTAAGCAAAGGAAGTATTGTAATCGAGTCCGTCGGCCGACTCTCTACTTTTACGTTTTCTCGATCTTTCATGACCCCTAGAAGACGAAGAAATAGGTCTCCCATTTCCGTCTGTCTGTCCGTCTGTCCGTCTGTCCGTCTGTCCGTCTGTCCGTCCGTCTGTCCGTCTGTCCGTCTGTCCGTCCGTCTGTCCGTCTGTCCGTCTGTCCGTCCGTCTGTCCGTCTGTCCGTCCGTCTGTCCGTCTGTTGTCCCGGATTTTTATTAGACAGATAATCTCCGAAAGTACTCGACCGATTGTTGTGAAATTTTGTACTTATATTAAGAATATCATGTAGATGGTAAAACGCTAACCAAAATTTGTCTAATCATCCCCACCACTAATGCGATGACGTCACTTCAAAATTGTACATAGTAAATGGGTTTTCAATTGTATAAAATAACATAGTCCTACACATGTAGTTTACAACTCCGAATCGACTTTTCACCCGAAACGTCCAGATTTTTGGAAAAAAAATCAAAATTATAAAACAACATTTTGAAATTTAATTTTTAATCTGCTAACCAGAATGCTTTGAAATGTTGCAGATGTTTTAAGGCTATAAAGAGCATCATAAATCTTTAGTCAAAAAATATTTGCTTACCCCCTCCAAAAACTTGATGACGTCAGCTCAAAAGTTTGTGGAATAAATCATATCTAAAATGTACAAAATATGATGAGTCTGTACTTGTGATCTATCACTCCATTCATATTTTTTGGATTTGCATATACAGGGTGACTCAAAAAAATTAATGAATGCGTAAATATATTTTATTGATTTAATCAGGAACTACAAAACCGAATGCTCTGAAATCTTGCAGATGTTTTAAGGTCATAAAGAGCATAATAAATGTTTAGTCAAAATATATTTGCTTATCCCCTCCAAAAACTTGATGACGTCAGCTCGAAAGTTTGCCGAATAAATCTTATCTAAACTGTACAAAATATGATGAGTCTGTACTTGTAATTTATCACTCCATTCATATTTTTTGGATTTGCATATACAGGGTGACTCAAAAAAATTAATGAATGCGTAAATTTATTTTTTCGATTTAATCATGAACTGCAAAACCGAATGCTTTGAAATCTTGCAGATGTTTTAAGGTTATAAAGAGCATAATAAATGTTTAGTCAAAATACATTTGCTTATCCCCTCCAAAAAATTGATGACGTCAGCTCGAAAGTTTGCCGAATAAATCATATCTAAAATGTACAAAATATGATGAGTCTGTACTTGTGATCTATCACTCCATTCATATTTTTTGGATTTGCATATACAGGGTGACTCAAAAAAATTAATGAATGCGTAAATTTATTTTACTGATTTACTCAGAAACAACAAAACCGAATTCTTTGAAATCCACTGCGAAAAAAAAAACATAATAGGCATGCAGTCGTCACGTTTCCGACAGCGAGGGAAGTACTGTCGAAACTCTTTAGACCAATTTTTAATATTTAATGTTTGTTGTTACTCCTGCAACTGTAGCTGAAAATGTCTAAGAATTTCTATATACCGAATCGGTGCGGGCATTCATGCACTTGAACCTCCAGTCGGAATGATTAGTCTTCATGTGGCTAACTAAATAGTACAAAAAAAGGTGAGTTTTTCCTTGAAATTCACGCATATCCAGTGACTTTCAATTGAAGTTTAGGTTTAAAACACGAAGATCTTCGCATTACAGACTCAGTTTTAGGGGAGAAAATATTGAGAGAACAATAATTGTTTATCTATATTTTTAGTTACAGCTCATCGTACTGTCCTGAAGTTCTGGTAATGTAGTGATATTGTGTATCTGATATTTAGAATCATTCAAAGCATCCGACTACTAGGTTTTAACAAGCAGCTAAAATAAAGAGAGCAGTTACAGATGTGTTCCTAATACCACTGGAGACACCTAGAATTAAAAGCCTAATCCCCATATAATCTTTATTTTATTGACACATATAATACGTACTAGTACTCTAAAGAAGCTGGATCATGTTTACGTGTATGTGTCAAACGCTTTTTCGCTTCACAGAAATAGAATTATTTTGTGCACGAAGTATGAATATATAGATAGAAAAAGGTACGGGTTAAACGTAGTTTCCTAACTTCGAACGTTTAATATCGGGCATGCATTGACTCTCAAAAAGCACGAATCAGCCAAAAAATAATCCTCGGATTAACTTTTTTTTTGCATTAGTCTAGACCATTCTAACCTATTACATTTGCGGTTTTTATTTGCACTTTTGTAGTTTCGTAAACTTTTAGAGCTTGAATATGTAAAATAGACCATTAATCTGAAGAAAAATAGAAAACAAATAAAGTAGTTTAAGGAGAGCGCTTAAATTAGTCGACGGGGAAGCGACGAGGCCTTGTCTCGATTGGTTTAGCTCTCAGCCGCGCAGTAATTACATTTAAGAAAATTGGTGCTCCTACTCCGGAACCGGAGTGGTACAGAATGGCTCCGGAAATAAGCTAACATTCCAGGATTGGGAAATGTCCCGAAGGAATAACCAGCCCTGTTGTTAGGCCTCCGCCGCTATCGGCATTTTAACAATAAATGAATTCCCGATTTCTTTATTGAAATTGTTGATTCTTTATTGAAAACTTATTACGGCGCCTTTTTAAAGGTTTGGAACGATTTCCTCCGTAATGATTAAGACTAAATAAGACTCAAACGAACTATGAATTTCAATTTGTGGCATTATGTAGTGAAGATGAAATCTTCGCTCGTTTATTTATAAAGATACGGACGATAACTTCATCCAAAACTCTTAACTTGCGCTATAATTTGTGCAAACTTTACGAAACACTGTATTAGAAACTGCTGAAAATCTAAACATCTAGAAAATGGCAAATGCCATTTGAATAGAATACCTGCCAGATAGTTTCTAAACAGATCGAAAGTTTAAATTTTTAAATAACACTTTCAACATCGCACTGAGGAACTTCGTGCGAAGTGAAGTACAATTGGGTATTGAAATTGAACTCTGTTTGTGATCTGGAACTCATGCTTGCATAACTTCAGAGATTCTCCCGTCACATTACAAAGGCTCGTTTACGTGATGTCGCTGAAAGCCGTCCAAAAGTCAGGTATCAACTCTATTGTCATTTACATATTTCCGAATTATTAAATTTAATTTTCCACATTTCCACTAAATGTGATTCCTGATCGAATTTTTTTATCGATGGAGAAAATTGTCTACGTTGCAGCGGTCGCTATCTTTACCACAAATCACAGTTTTTGTGTCAAAATTATGCGCTATTTCAATGGGATCATCAAAATTTTATGTATTTTAAGTTTCTCGTTATTCCACAGAGAATCCTGCTGCAGCGGATAAAATACACCAAAGGTAGTTTCAGAAATGTGTATTCATTTTTAAATGCAGACGACTGCTCATATTTTCTTTTCTAGTCGTTAAGACTCGTTAGATATCATCAGACTGTAAACAAAAATCATTATTTCTAACGTGTAAAACATCACACTGTGTTTCAATATTTCAGACCGGATTCTCATTGTGAAGGTGGCGTGGATACATAACCGCAACTGCGTGTACCGCGAAATGAGTTTGAGTTACTGTCGCAATTAAAACAACGTACCTAATATTAATTAGTACTGCTGTTGGAAACTACAGACTATTTTCTAAATTCCCGCTACCATTTGGGAACTATATGATGTTTGCGGTAATAAAGACGTTTATGGATTTGTTTATGTTTATAGCTTAGGTAAACAAAATTATAATATCACGTCGTTTCACAGAGGTCGAAACATTTTTTACATTGCGGTGAAAACTACATGAATAGACTTGTGTGAACGACTCTTTCGTTTAGTTTTTTCAAAGTTTCTTTTTTACTCTGCATAACTGGAACTAAACACTTGTTATTTTTTTAATTTTATAAAAATGAGAGATAAAATCACTGATAAAAATAACGAGTGATTTAAGCTTTAAAAAATGTTAGGCTTGGATGTCGTCATTATCACTCCGGCAATGTGGTTTAATCTCCAACATGCTAAAGTCATTGCAAGGATGTCTCGATTAGAAATTATGTTGATTGCTCCATATTACAACTAAATACGAAAAAGTTTTTTCTAAAGATCATAAAGTTTCTTCACATTGCAGTAGTTTTTTGGTATTAGATCCAGGTATAGACTGTGTATGATTAGCGGTGTTAGCACACAATGATGTCATAGCCACTTCTAACCCCTCAACTTTGAATCGTTACACCTATAGATATTGTTAACATGTTTCTACCATTACTAGCGTAAATTTTCTTCCAAATAGGTACCATGTCTTCGAGTAACCGATAATAGTCCCTCTAATCCGGTGATAAACTCGTAAAGGGACGGTGTAAACCTTTTCGAATGACTAGCAGTGCGTTCCAGTCTCACGAGACATGGGTATGGTGGCCGATGACACTTCTTCCATGACGGTGATGAACCTGATGAACTGTAGAGTAGACCCCGGCTGCGCGTAGGAATAACGAGACAGCGTTTATATAATTACCTATTTTGTAATTTTAACATCGATCTTGCAGTATTAATTAACTATACACTCAAACATATCCTTAATATTAACATTGGACGTGCGTAGATAAATCTTTGGTATGAGATTATTTACAATAAGTCATTCAGATTTGCTAGGATTTTTTTTTTAAATTGATCGTAAAATGGAGAAGTCCCATATTGCAAAGATAAATTTAAGACCGACAGTCGAGTGGTGGACACATACGGATAAAATCTTTATAGAAATATATTTCACAGCGTCCATCGTACATATTGGCAGAATTTAGATTTTTTAAACTATAAACGATGGATTTACAGAAAATGTGACAAATTACAAGTTTAATTTTCTCGCCACTTGATAAGTATATCAGTTGCTATTAAGGTGATTAATATTGCTAAATATTATGAACGAATTTTGTTTAAAAGCATTCTGTTTATAACTGGAAATAAATGATGGTGATGTAGAAGTTACACGCAAGTAAGCGCTTAAGTGAAAATTCTGAATAGCATATATATGCGGAAAATATAAGAATAACGTCATTGTGGCTATGTATAAGGAGCAATTCTGAATCAAACCTGTTAAAATTTAAAGGTTATTAAAAAATAAACAGCCAATCAGATTTACGAATTTAACTCGTTGTACATAAATATAACAACAATTTATTCTAATATGTGCTATTAAATGTTACATCTGTTATCAAATTTGCTGAAAAATTTGACGATGTGGAACCGGTAAGGCTGAAAATAGGCGTGAGGTCTGAAGACACATTTTACAATGTCCATAATAGAATATAGTAACACAATTAGGTATACCCCAAAACATATTTTGATTGAATAATTATATTAAAAATTTTAAATAATAACAGACGCTAGCCACATCATAAAATTAGTACGTGTGTGTATGTGCTTGTTAAACCCATAACTGAATAGAGTCCATTGTGAAACTTACAGCGCGTTAATAATACATTTATCAAACTGGATATTATTTGTGTAAATGATTTTAGGTCGGTAAAACCTAAAGAATTGAGTGCAGATCGTGATACTAATTACTCCTATTTGATTGTGTGACCGAATTTTTATACATTCGAACGTTTTATTCTGGTTTTTATTGTTTTCTTTAGTTGCAATCATTTTTGACCCAACTCTTGTGTAATCGTAATTATGTCTTTAACAGGCTTGTTAAACATATGTAATTTGCAGATCCTCAAGGATAGATCAATTAGTCTCGTTTCTCTGCACCATCTTGAGTTCTAGCTTAGGATACTGTTAGAATAAAAATAAGTTCTAAAAAATTAATGTTCTGTTTCATAGTTTTTGTAAATGATTATAGAGTCGAAGTAAGTCATGGAAACGTGCCGCCTCTCACTTTATATGGACTTTACTAAATACTCAAGGACTCTCGACGAATACCACACTCATCTATATAAATGGTTGCCTAAATCCTTCATATCTTATTTAAAAATAAAACTAAGTAATTCATTACAATAAAAACAAATAAATTTATTGCGGCTAAACTTCACAGTAATTGTTAAAAATGATCAGCATTTTGTCCAAGGCATATGTTCACTCTCCTTGTAATTTCAAAAATGTTCTGTAACATCCTCTCGTCAATCCTTTGAACCCATTGTTCAGTTTCATATTGCAAGAGGAACTCCTCACTGCTGAGGAAATCTTGTCTCAAATCATCAACAACTTCCTCAGATACTGAAGATCTTCCAGGAAATTTCCCTTTGTTGACACTGCCAGTTCGAACAAATCTGTTGATTACATCGCTAGTGTGAGCTCAAACTAAAAAACGTTAAAACAATAAAAACAATGAATTTAAATGACAGGTTACAGATGACATTAATGACATGTGCGAATTGTCATAATGAGGCATAATTTCAGCGAAGCGGGATTTTTGAAATCCATGGCCAACTACGCCCTAAGAATCATTTGTAAAAACCCTGTATAACACATAGAAAACTGGCGTCCGAGTTTTATGTTACCGCAGTGGTGTAACTAACATTGAGACAATTAAGTACTGCATAAGTGGCGTCTGCTTAGGCTTAGACAAGCGGTTTTACTAAACTCGAAACAAAACGATTATGAAATTTTGTTTCTGTGATTGTTTTTTTTTTTTTTTTTTTGATTTGTGATCTAGTTTTCGCTGCCTATTATGTCAACAAATTACGTACGTGGTCTCTTACAACATTAGCTTGTGTTGTGGTAGGTTGCTTATAATTTCGCGGCTTAGCACAGCAAGTGAATGGTAAATGTCTTACTTGTTTTTGAAAAATTTCCTCGTGTCAGTTGAGTCGTCCACTACGTTTTTAATGAGTTTCGCAAAAAATGTTGATTTGATCTCTATCACGAGGTTCTTAACGGAGAGCTTTGAAAGTAGTTCTTAAGAGTATCCTCTGGATAGATGCACACCATAAGTTTTAAAATGAATAAATTTAAAGCGTCGCTGAACATGTTATAAGTTATTTAAATAAGACTTGTAATGAGGAAACCAGATGATCGCTGCGTATTGAAGTTTAATTCTTACCAATGAAATCAGCAATTGTTCTAAGAATTCAACATCACTTAGTATCAAAAATTACTCCCATATCTTTCACACTCGATTGCCTGATTAAAGGATGATTACCTAATTTGGACTGGAAATTAAAGATTTCACTAGATAGTTTAAATGACAATAAATAGCATTTCTTATAGTTGAAACTAAGAAGATTCGTCGAGATTCTGTATGTTTATATATTTTTTGGTCATCAGCATATAATAACGTATATGAATGAAGATTTTTTTACAATAGGATTGATAAAAATAGTAAACAGAAACGATCCAACTACAGATTCCTGTAGTATGTCTGAGCTAGCTTCAAAATTAGGCGAATAAAAACTACAATATTCGACAAAAGACCTGCCACGTAAGTAGCTTCTAAAAAATTTACATAATTTCTATGAAAACTCAAACTCGGCAAGTTTTTGAATTAAAATATTGTATTCCAGTCGGTTGGACACTTTGGATATGCCTATATGACGTCGGTTTGGATGCCATTATCTAGATTGCGTAATGGTCAACAAGTTAGTACGTGGGAGTGACCTCGAACAAAACCATGTTGATTTTCCAGTATAACATTTTTACACTGATAATATAAATCGTCGACTAAAATCATTCCAAAAATTTTGGCGAAGTTATTCAGAATAGAAATCGGTCGATAATTTTCGACAACTGTACCATCACCATTATTCAGTAAGGCAACAATCTTGGATGTCTTCCATCTATCAGGGAACTTTCAAGAAGACAGGACTAAATTAAAAAGAAATGTTAATAGTTCGGTCAATACAGATTCACAGTTTTTTATAACAAATGTTGATATAGAATCAGCTCCGTTTGTAAACTTGCAACACCAAAGCAATGATTATTATTTAACGTTAAAAATACTGCGACGAAACTCCGGTGAATGGACGGCGTCGGTGACGGTCCGGAGTTTCGCCGATTTCGTGTAGGGGTGGCGTGCCTCGCTGCCAAGCCTCTGGCCGACTAGTGCCGCTGAAAAGTAACGCGTCAGGCCGACCTGGGCTTCAGCGGTCACCTTCATGCCACCGGGGGTGGGGAGGGAGCACCGGGGTGGCTTTAAAGCCGGAGACACGGATCTCCAGGTGGTCTGGTGAATGCATGATGCATGGAGTGTATATACAGTATACAGTCATAGAAAGCTCAGATGCGCAATTAATATCATGTTGCTGAAACAAAAATTCGCAGTTGTAAGATAAAAATACTTACATTGTATAGATGTGGAAAATTGGCCTTCTGGATATTAAAACGTTCTCCAGCATTCTAAACCAGCGGTCTTCAAACTGTGTTCCGCGGAACCCTGGGGTTCCGCGCCCCTATTTCTGGGGTTCCGCGTAAGGTTCCAGCTACTAAACAATTTAAATTCCAAAAGTCCAAGAAAAATGTAAAGGGAAATAAAAAAAATTGGTCTAAAGAGTTTAGACAGTACTTCCCTCGCTGTCGGAAACTTGACGACTGCATGCCTATTGTGTTTTTTTTCTCATTACATTTTTGTAGTGGGAATTTAAAAAAAAATTGCGATGACGTCATCAACATTTTTGCAAGGACACGTATATCAGTTGGGATAGATGTAGTGTAATACTAAGAATAAAATTATTATATTCTCAAATTTTCGGGAAAATGAATTGGGTCGTTTGAATATTGATTTGTAATAATCAATAAAATAACGAAACAATTTACTCACGTATACCTACGTATCAGAGGCAACTGAAAATCGTGTATGTATAAACATTGTTAATTTAAGATGACAGGCGTAACAGCATACGTGAGAGCCAAACACAGAAACTGTAAACAAAACGACCGTCGGTTTTATTGCTTCGACTTCCGCTTATTATATAAAACATTGGGTTTTATTTTAATTCTTGACGGTGAAATTCACAATTGGTTGATTATAAACATGTCTATTTCACATTCGCGGAATCAAGTGAACGCATAAAACAAATGCAGGTCTGTAATGTTAAAGTCGATGTAAATAAGCGTGCTACCCTTATGTTTCAACCGAGTTTTTCCTTTAACAAATTTTGTGTCTACCAAATTGGGTTGGTTGGGGTGTAATACTAATAATAAGTGTTGCCTTTAATTTAATCAATAAAATAAATTGACTTCATTAATTTTTTTGAACCACCTCTTAAGAAAATCTAAAAAATATGAATGGAATGATAAATCACAAGTACAAACTCATCATATTTTTTGCATTTTAGATAGGATTTATTCAGCAAAATTTAAGGGTGACGTCATCAATTTTTTTAGGAGGGATGAACAAATACATTTTGAACAAAAGTTTACCATGCTTATAATAACTTTAAAATATTCCCAAGATTTCAAAGCATTCGGTTTTGTAATTCCTGATTAAATCGATAAAATAAATTCACGCCTTCATTAATTTTTTTGAGTCACCCTGCATATGCAAATCCAAAAATATGAATGGAATGATAAATCACAAGTACAGACTCATCATATTTTGTACATTTTAGATACGATTTATTCGGAAAACTTTTGAGCTGACGTCATCAGTTTTTTGTAGAAGATAACCAAATATATTTTGACTAAAAATTTATTATGCTCTTTATAACCTTAAAACATCTGCAAGATTTCAAAGCATTCGGTTTTGTAGTTCCTGATTAAATCAATAAAATAAATTTACGCATTCATTAATTTTTTTGAGTCACTCTGTATATGCAAATCCAAAAAATATGAATGGAGTGATAAATGACAAGTACAGGCTCATCATATTTTGTACATTTTAGATATGATTTATTCGGCAAACTTTCGAGCTGACGTCATCAAGTTTTTGGAGGGGATAAGCAAATATACTTTGACTAAACATTTATTATGCTCTTTATGACCTTAAAACATCTGCAAGATTTCAGAGCATTCGGTTTTGTAGTTCCTGATTAAATCAATAAAATATATTTACGCATTCATTAATTTTTTTGAGTCACCCTGTATATGCAAATCCAAAAAATATTAATGGAGTGATAGTTCACAAGTACAGACTCATCATATTTTGTACATTTTAGATATGATTTATTCCACAAACTTTTGAGCTGACGTCATCAAGTTTTTGGAGGGGATAAGCAAATATTTTTTGACTAAAGATTTATGATGCTCTTTATAGCCTTAAAACATCTGCAACATTTCAAAGCATTCTGGTTAGCAGATTAAAAATTAAATTTCAAAATGTTGTTTTATAATTTTGATTTTTTTTCCAAAAATCTGGACGTTTCGGGTGAAAAGTCGATTCAGAGTTGTAAACTACATGTGTAGGACTATGTTATTTTATACAATTGAAAACCCATTTACTATGTACAATTTTGAAGTGACGTCATCGCTTTAGTGGTGGGGATGATTCGATAAATTTTGGTTAGCGTTTTACCATCTACATGATATTCTTAATATAAGTACAAAATTTCACAACAATCGGTCGAGTACTTTCGGAGATTATCTGTCTAATAAAAATCCGTGACAACAGACGGACAGACGGACAGACGGACGGACAGACGGACAGACGGACAGACGGACAGACAGACGGAAATGGGAGACCTATTTCTTCGTCTTCTAGGGGTCATGAAAGATCGAGAAAACGTAAAAGTAGAGAGTCGGCCGACGGACTCGATTACAATACTTCCTTTGCTTACGCTCGGGAAGTAAAAATGAAAAACATTTTATCAGTAAAATGTAAAATTAAATTAATGTTTCTACAACGAAATAGTTTTTAATGTAGAAGAAAAAACACTACTACTTCCGTTTATAAAACCTTCCGCGGAATTTCGCAGAAATGCAGTTTCAAAGAAGACAAAACAAATGAGATATATATATAAATTTACGTAAAAGATGTATTAATATTAATCAATATAAAATTAATAAAATATGTGTGTTTATTACAATATCAACTGTAACTAAATGTAAAAAGAGTTGCGGACATTAAAAAAACACTTTTTTTTTCTATATAATACCTATGGGTTCCCAAAAATAATAACACAACTCAAATGGTTCCACTACTCAAGAAAGTTTGAAGACCGCTGTTCTAAACTAACATCGTAGATGATTTCACCCTGTCAAAACCCAGTTCCCAGGTCAGGGAAGGATGGTGTCGATCCTTAGGCTCTAGAGAATCTGTTGCTCATAGAACGTGATCGATAGCGCGATTTATTGTTACGTATACTGTTATGTCGTGATAGAAAATTAAGAAAATCTAAAAATGTTTTCAAAAAATCACCCGGTATATTCCCGAAAAATTAGCGTTGTAGGCACAGGTGGCTTCACAAAAGTAACCACATAAAAAAAGTGGTGCCCGAGCTTTGTGTCACCAGCTATTTTCAGGTGAAATTGAGACAATATTAACAAGTTTGTTAGTTCTATCGAGGAATTCCAGCCACCAGAACCAAGTAATGAACCTTTGACGATAATTATGTAATGAATTGTTTCAGCAGTACTGAAAAAAAATGCATAACTTAAATTTCTTAGCCTTAATAATCCTTTATTGATAAAATACGGTGTAGTGTTACATGTAGCCTCGTGAAGCACTGAAACTAAAATTAACGAAGTTTCCTTACATGCTTCCATACATGTACCGGAATTAAGTTTCGAAATTTTACCAGCACTCATTAGATTATCAAAACTGCAGTATATAAACTTGGTTTAAATAATATTTGAGTGCTGCTAACTAATATTTAACGGATCATTATCGAATCGTAGTCTTCTTAGATTTCTTAGAGGTTGATAATAATAATTAATTATTGTACTTTTGGATGTTTAAGTTGTTTAAAAAAAAATGACCTTGTGTGATATTTTAAAGATAAAACAAGTAGCAAGTTTTTTAGATTTTGTTTTATCACATGAATTTTCTGGATACAATTTTATAATCTAATTATTCTTGTAAACTCTTTTTAACTCTATATTTGACTAAAAGAATTGTTTCCGTTGAAAACCTGAAAGTACATAATTCAACGTATTTGCTCATGTGGTGCGTACTTTGAAACCTTTATATGAAGTCTAGCGTCGATTTTTACAACCGTGTTGGTAAATCGACTGTGTGTTTACTAAACTTTGTTGCCTAACCTCGTTGTTGAAGGTTTTCACTTCCGCCTCTATCCTAAATATGCGAGAATCTCAAACACCCTTGAGCGAGCTATGGTCAATCAATGGTCAGCACGTCCGATCAGTCTTACAAGCTGAAGTTAACAGCCACAGATTTTCGTGTTTTTTTTTTTTTTTATTTCCGTAAACTGATCGAGATAACATTCCTATAAATATCAACAAGAAACATTTTTTTTTTGATGTTTTGATCTTCTTCAGTTCTTCGGCGATTAAATTGTATGGTATTCAGTGGTCGAGCTTTAATCCTTTTTGTATATTTTTAGGAAGGCTTGTGAAATAAACATGTTTTTCTTTTGTGTTGATAGCGACACCTGTACATTCGTATAACTCCATATTAATCCATTCCTAAAATTTATTTAGCTGATACTGCGGTCGCCCGGATATTGTTCCATTTTTATTTTTGTATCAGGATTTGCACTGCCGCTCCGTTTTTCACATGTTTGCTTTTTTTTAACATCGATATCTACTGCCGCTCTACGCAGCATGTTACATCTGTTCATACGACATACAGTAGCGGCCACATTATTTTACCATCAGTATGCTAAAATAATTGAAGTCGAACAGGAGTTTTTGAAACGTTTTCGTTTTAAGCGGACAAACATGAACTCGGTTATTCAAATTAATTTCACGCAACCCTTTAGGTTTGTGCTTTATCTATAAAGTGTCCTCGTTAAAGACATTGCGTCAATTTAAATATTCGTTCCGCTAAGCCCAAAAGAGGAGCATCATTTTGACGCACCGCTGCGGCCTAAATTGAGAACAAATTTGTTTGTTCTGTGAATAATTGCTCTCATTTTGTCTAATTTCTCTTTAAAAGGGTTAAAACGTTCCGGCATTATAGTGAAAGCACATTTATAACTGGAACGGCCCTGTTCTGGAACTATTATTTCAATATAATTATCGTTCGAACGCTGCTCCGAAATAGTGTCGAGTCGGTCATTACATTTTCATTTAGAGCGAACGGGACCCGGAGGATGCAATTTAAAAAAATCCGATCCGGATGAAAAACCGTCCCGTAATTACTCACTGCCAAAACAACGCTAAGCTGAGCTGTGTCTTATGTTAATCTGGCATAATCCTGTCTGGTTGGTTCATGCTCTCCTGCCAGGACGGGGCCATTATTCACGCAGCTCAAGGCTATGTTCCCTTATTAATGTCGGGACTTGACTAACGTGTGCGCTCAGCCCTTTCGTCATCTGTCATACTTCGCCAAACTTTAGGGAGCGCCGCACTTAATTATTTATAAATACCAAATAGGTGCCTCGTTACAATAAAAGCCTCTCGCGAAAATTATGCAGCGCAGCTGGCGAACGACGCGGCGCGAAGGCGATGACAACGAGACAATTTTATTAAAAGGGGAGCTGAAGTCACTGGATAGCCCCATCGTCGTACCTTAAAATCTGCCCAAACAGCAAAAAAATAAGACACTAAGTATTATTACTGGGATGTCTTTACACAGAAAACATCAGTGCTTCTAAAATCAGGATTTGTGGGTGCCTTTTTCAAAAGTGACCTCCGAACATCACGCATTTTGCTGAAGTTTATGAAATAATATATCTCGTTGGGGATATTCAAAATTCTCAATGTATAAGAGTAAAAAAGAAAATGGTCTCTCAGCATAACTTGAAGTGTTTATGTTTATACATCGGAAGAATGTTACGTGTTACAAATATAGTAATAATAAACAAAATCAAGATAAGATTCGTAAAACATAAGTACAGGAGTAGCTAAAATCGGTAATGTTAAGTATGCAAACAGGCATACAGACATACAGACAGACAGACAGACAGACAGCCAGGCAGACAACGGGAGACCAATTTCTTCGTACTCTAGGGGTCATGAACTCCATTACAGTACTTCCTTAGCTTATGCCCGGGAAGTAAAAATGGAAAAAGTTATTTAGATTTATAATTTTAAGTTCTGGTTGCCACTTTGTATGTCAGGAAATTCTCTAATTTTGTCACATATTGTACATACAACCGGTGTCATTTTCTTTTTAATCATAAGCTCTATTTGTCCTGTTATTCGTAATAAGTACTGACAGTGTGACAGTTAATGTGGCGGCATGTGCAAAGTAGTGTTGCCGGCACTACTTAATTAAAATTAATAAATGGCTTACAAGGTTTTCGTGTATTTGATATCAACCTCACTACACCCGAAGGGAAGTTTGCAACTTAAATCGACATTAGCATGAATAACACATGTTTATCCTCAGCTGCAGCAAGCATCTATGAGACTAGAAAAAAGTGGGAACGAAGTTTGCTTTAATTTTTAATAAGCAGGTCGCCCTCTCATGCGAATCATAATATCCCAACAATAAAATGGTCCTTTATTAATAAGTACACGGTAATTTAGTGATATCAAGGCGTATTTTTGTTCTATTTGTCAATTCGCGGATGAACAAAGACACGGCTTTGCACATTTCTCATTAATAAGTGATAATGTTGTGTTGTAACTTGTAACTGTTTGTTTGAGTTAGAAATAGGTCATATTTTACCGACACCTATTCCAATCTATTATACAGTGTTCAGAGTTTGGAGCAATTACTTTTTAGGTAATTATTTATAATTACCCAAGCTTTACAAAGGGAATTAATTGCTTGAAACATTACTTGTTTTACATGTATGTAAAATAAAACATAAACGTTATATTCAAAATTAGGTTTTAATAACAGCTGCCAGTCAAAACTCTCGTCTGCAAATGCATCCGCTAAATGGAATGTTAACCATCCTCTTCACGACACAGTGAATAGAATGCTGATGCTGTATTTATTAAATATGTCTTTCATACAAGTACTCTAATTTAAAAGTTTTGTGAAATCTTTTCAAACGTCTAGCGTTTTGGCAACTCCTTTAATATTGAGTGTGAACACTAAAAAAAAAAACATCAAGAAATTCAGGTTGCGTGGCGACTGAGCTTAGAAAAATTTGCTTATAAACTGGCTTTTCGTAGATTTAACGATGGTATTATATGGTATAGCAAAATTAAGGATCATTTTCTTGTAGCGATGACAATATTTTTGTGTATAGTAAACAAACGCGAATTATAGCACATTACAGAGGCACAGGAAGTGTATGGTTTTAACGTTTACTATACCAGGTGTCTGAAATTTTATTAGCAGGTAGTGATCACGTATTAGTCACAACGTAACAGTATTTTTTGTTGTTGTTTGTAGTTTATAACGGGTGTACAATAAAATGCTGGTGGTATATAATTTGCTTACGGATTTTTTAGAGTGTAGAAAAAATAACGTCAAAAACAACGGTTAGAGAAAATCCATTGTGTAAAATATCAGAATTTTTACTCCTTCTATTATAAGTATAAATCATAGATTCCACAAGGGTCTAACTTAGACCCTCTGCTATTCTTATTATTCAACAATGATATTACCGTCTTAAAAAAGACTTATTAATGATCTTATTCTGTATCAGGATATGATTATTATCAAATACTGATGAGTAGATTCTTTTTCGTATCTTTGGGAAAACGACGTAATTTAATACTCCTAGTAGTGAAATTTCTGTTCAAACTTTTGCACAATCAATTTGATAGTATTTGGTCAATGTCCAAAATTGCCTTTTACATACTACGATTGAATTAAAATCTCTTTTACAACTGATTTTTTCAACAATGTTAGCCGTATTCGTGATATTAACATAGATCCGGTACAAAAGATATTATCTTCTGTAGCTAAATTGGATCATCTAAGTTATATTTTCTGCGACTGGAGGGCAATCCGTTGAAAATAGAGTAGTATTGTTATTATTTATTATTTCAGGGTGCCGCATAAATCGAATTTTTTATATGTGATCACAAGAAGAAATCGCAGAAAGTGAGATTATCTGATCTAGGCGGTCACTTGTTTAGTGTAGTATTATTAATAATAATCGTATTGTCATAAAATTCAGCCAAAAAATTTAGTGTAGCTCTAGTTGTACGAGCAGTAGCACTATCCTGTTGGGAGTTGATTTTAAAATAGAGTTAAAATCTCGTCTGGTTTATCTTATTGTTAAAACACTAAGAAACTCTTTACCATAAAAAAATGGGACCAATAATTCTGCGTTGACTAATCGCATCCCAAACGCCGACTTTCTAAGGATATTAGGACGACTCAGTTAAAGTGTGCTTAACGTTTTTTCGAAATGATCATTCATTTAAAATAATTTGAAACCATTGACAGTATTGAACTCTTTGAGGAAATCTGCTGATCGTAATTCATCTACAGATGTGAGACGATAGGTAAATACTTAAATAAAGATCTCTTCTTAGAATCGTATACACTTACCAACAGACAAATCAAGTTGTTCTGATTAATGACGGATAGAAGCACCCGGGGTTTCACTAATTCATTCTAGTATTTCTGCAACAAGTTCTGGAGTTCGATTCTTTGTCGAAACTGTGTATATTCTATGGCAAAGTTAGTCAATTTTTGCAAAGTTTCGATAGTTAAACATTACCATGAATACTTGGTGTTGTTTAGTTCTTTTCAGAACTAGTAGGTTTAAGCTAGAAGAATTATCAGGCGAACAAAGCAAAATTTAAAATAACAATAAACCGCGAAAAATTGATACGTAAATCTAGGAAATGTTGTCAAGTCGAATGTCAATTATCTGTAAACCCGACGGCATTTAAGATAGTAAGGATGAAACCATCCATGCTCCAAAGTATATTCGATTGCCTACTCCGAAAATAATTACCTTGTTCTCAAAAATATTCTTATTGTACACCCGTTATAATTACGATACAATATACTGTGGTTGTTGTTGTTTTAACTGTATAATTTAATGTATTGTTTTTATTGGATTTACGAAATGTAAACATGTAAGCGTAGATTGTATGGAAAGTAAGTTAAATTTGACTTTGTTATTGATCTTGGCGTTTACCTCATATCGTTATATTTATTATAACTACTGATTATTATCTTTATACATAGAACTTCGTTGTCCCAAAACTCAGATAATAATCGACATTCTCAGACAAAATAATCAAACAAGAGCTGTCAAAATTATTTTCAGCATTATTATTGTCTTCGGGGTCACATTTTTATTATGACTAGTACAACTGTGTAAACTGTAATAGTCATAGCACTTTAGTTTGATTTAACATAATATCTATCATTTGTTCATAATTGTCTTGTTATTTAACTTCTAGAAGTATTTATTTCTGATTGCTATAGTGCCTTTCACTTCAAATTACACTTCACAGATTATTGCTCTTTATCGCCATTGACCAAAGTTGCAAGAGATAAACCATAAAACTGCAGCTGAAAATAACACTTACTGCACTTGCATCAGTAAAGGCAATAAAATGATGACATTATTCTTTGTCGGTGATAAAAACTGCAAATAAAAACAGAGGTGAACAGAGATATAAAACATTACATTTATGTAAGTGTATAAATATCTAGATATTTTATTTACTGAATCAAGTAATTAAAGTGGCTGCTAAGAGCAGCTTGAGCTCGCGGCTGTTTTGCGTCATATCTGAAAATATGAAATAAGGGTCACCAGCTTCTGAAGCGTAACAACTGATTTATTTGTAATGCCTTATTTTGCACAAGAATATTTCTTAAAATTACTACGTTAAATGATATTTGTTTAATCTCTGTTGTTAACTGCTCAAATCTAGTTTTACCTACTGTTAATTATTTACGTTTTCCCGGCGCATTCACCATTTGCGTATACGTACCATTATATTTGTGTAAGTTGCGACCATAAAAAACGTCCTCAAGTTGGTTCTAGATTATCAAGTTGTTTTTTCATTGTCTCCTACTTATAACGAGGAATGAGAAATTAAAAGTCCAATGCCAATTAGTGAACAGTCTCTGTTGGACGTTAGAACCCACTTACTGTTGGCGGAAACTCATGGACCATGATTGCAACACTCCTTTGGACTATGGAACTTGTACTTTTTATTTTGAGTGGAGCTACTTTGAAACGACGACTTGAAAAACCTTGTTTGTCTCTGCTATCTTTCTTTTCAAGAAATACATTTTTAATCAGACGAAACTGAATGAAGCTAGTTTTTGAGGTGAAAAATGTAAATGGGAAATACTCAGTTTAATTAAGAATGCAAAATTATTTCTTCGTTTTTGAACACTTTTTACTGGACTAAAAGGTAGACAGCGTTCTATTGAATTTTATATGACGAAACGTAATGAGAAAAGTAAACTTGCCAGGACAGAATTGTAGTTAAAAATGCAGTAGTTGTTAATACAAAGAGTCATAAATAAATACAAATATTAAAACTCTCATTTGTCACTTATTTGTCATTTGTCACCATTACATATTTTAACCATCAACACCCATGCAATAAGTTGTTTGAAACAAACCTATAAAATGCCACAAAGCGCTACGTTCATTTATTACAATTTTTACTAGAACTCTGCCGGAAAAATACACCCCTCATTCGATGGTCATAGTAAAATGAAAGTGTTCCGCTATTTTAACCAACATATCGATCGCAATAAAATTAGCGTCAAATGTCGCGTTTTATAGCGGAAGTTATTAATCGTAGATAGGTAATATGTTTCCATTGTAACAACGCTGGTCCGGCTATAATAGGTCAAATTGGACTAGCATGTTGAATTGAGCATTGTTTGACGCTAGCTAAATTTTTTCTGCTGTATAAATATGATTGGCGCATATATCCAAAAATAATGACACAAAATGTGTTCCTTGATTTTTTAAAAATGGAAACTATAGGACACATAATGTAATTGAACATACATAAAACAAATATAGAAACTCTTACGTGCGTTTATAAGGTTACATGAAAATGTTCGTTCGAGTCGAATGTGGTATTTCCAATATGTGCATGCGTTTTGAATAGGGGCGGACAGCATTGTAGTATCTCACAAACATATTTACAACAGGAAAATATTTTTTCATCCTATTTTGATGTCACTGGAAAATTGTAAATATCTGACTATTGAATTCAGGACTGCAGACAACAATACCTCTACTTGCAAGACATTCGGATTCAATTGCAGCGTAACTACTAGAATATTTCAACATCAAATGTGGAATTTATTGAGAATCACGTGTTTTTTTTGTGATGATGTACTTTTTCATAGGAGTGTACATGTTATTGTCGTATTTTGATTTAAATTCCTGAATTTACTACCGTCGCCGTCGCTTTGTTGTGAAAGGCCAGGCAACTTACGATGTTTAGGCAGCGAACTTGCAAAACTGTGCAACTAAGGAGTTTGCGTATAGGTCGCTTATAATAAAGGCAATAAATTTAAAGGGCCCATTTTGTATTTAATCTCATTTTGACGTGTGTGAGGTTTCTATTTAGTTATAGAACCTTGTAAACTGTTACCATGTCATTAATTCAGTCCCATACTGTACGTGTCAAAATCAATGAAGTTTCTAAAGATCCCATAACTTAGCTACGTTGGAAGCGTACAAATTATTTAACGCCTGTAGAGTATTAAGGACGGCAACACAAACGACATAATTTATTATTTATCCATTAAGGATATATTCTTTGTCGGATTGTCTTGATAATAAGCGAATTCCTGAGACATTAGGACCTTAACATTGTTTCAGCTTCATAAAGATAAAAGCTTAACTCTGATCACGTTTTAAAACGAATGCGTATCCGCGTTGAAACGATTCCTTGATGTGCAAAAGAGGATAATTTTTGCAACGGAACAATTTTAGGCAAATTTATCGCGTACGACATTACGAGAAACATTTCGAAATTTAAATAGTTCATTATAAAGGTTCTGTATTTGCATCGTCTACCGAAATGAGTTGCGTAAAATCGCGCTAACCTTGTTATGTTTTACTTTATGGCTCTTCACTTTCCGACTCCACAAAAAATTTAAATCCTTTTAATTTTTATGATTTTAAAATGCAAAGCGAACAGTGAATTAATCATATCTTAAATGTCGAAGACTTTTTATAGCGAATTGACATTTTATGAGGAATCAAATTTTACAGTTTTATCGAGCCAAAAATACACATAATTAGCTATAACAAATGAAATAATACCATGCAGCACCGGATTCATAGATGTTAATCTTGTCAGTATAATATCTACTAGAGTAATTATCGTTTCAAAAAATACACGTATTTTCGTAATAAGAACGACTAATAAAGACAATAGTTCTAAATAAAATCTGAACCAATATTTTTCAAAATTAAATGTAGATAATCAACATAAATGATATATTAAATAGACAACAAGTTTTGTAAACGCCTCTCACGAGTTTATTTGAGCACGAGCGAAGCGAAAAATTAAAAAATGAGTGTCCAGAAAAGTTTATAAACGTGTTGTAGTTGCTTCGCATATATTTTTTGTTAGTTTCAAATTTCCCATTATAGTTTACATTTGCATTAGTTTTTGTTAATAAAAAAAGTCGACGGACTAGAGATTTGAGACCACTTTGGGTTAATAAATTATGTACGTAAATATCAGATGCAACAGCACTCCTTACTACTAAATATTACAGAGTTAGTTCACTTCTGCTCGTTTTAAACAACGTTCTTTCTATTTCCGCATCATATGCATTTACAAAATCTTTCAGTTCGCCAAAATATTTACAGTCGCTTTTCTCTCTGACCTTTATTGTTGATTCCTATTGTACTGGCTTGGAAATACGAGTTTTGTTGGAAAAAGGTATTTACATTTTTTAGGACATCAGTTCTGCTATTATTAGCCTCGAGAAGGCGATGGAGTTTTTGCCTCGTCCATGTAAATTGTTGTTCTGAATAAATAATTATCAAGACAATAATTGACTCGCGCTATTTTTTTTTTATGGATCAGTTACTAAAATTCTCTTCGTCTTTTGGAGTAACGCTGAAATTTGAAAACATTTATTTTTTGTGTTTTCATGTCCCTAGCGTAATCTAAGGAAGTATTGTATAGGATCCATCCCACGAATAAGTACGTTAATATTTTCTCGACCTATCAGGACCTCTAGAGCATGGAAAAATAGGGTCAACATTTCCGTTAGCCTGTCGTCTGTTTTGTGTCTGTTAGACAATTTTTGAAACTATTGGATTGATTCTTGTGAATTTTTTTATGTACGTTACGAATATCGTGTAAATGGTAAAACGCCAACCAAAATTTGTCTAATCATGTCCACGAATAATTTGATGACGTCCATAAAAGTGTTTTTAGTAAAGACCATTTAAATTGTATAACATAACATACTTCTGTTCTTGTAGTTTAAGAATTTACCTTGATTTTGTTTACTTGCATCTTGTTTTTATCAGCGACTTTGTGTAGTTTTTTTTTATAGTGAAACGAATCTGGGACAGTAGGTTATATAAGGCCGGCATTATTACCTTTCAAAATTAAACTTCGTTTGTGATTTCTAACAGTTAAAAAAGTTGGCTTTTCTTATAAAATTTAACCACTTGATACTGAGCCACGGGTATTGCAATAATGTTATTGTTATGTATTCCTGTCCTGTATCCTTGAAATCTAAATTTACAAGCTGATATGAAATATACATATACGCTATTGAGAAATATTTCAGTAAGTGGCGATTAGATATACAAGTGATAAAATTCCATCAAACAAAAGTAGAACATTTTTCAGAACGTTTGTTTCAAGGAATGTCTCGATGTCTTTATTGTATGAGAAGCTGGGCAGCATTGAAAATCACAGCATTTCAGAGATTCTAATGAAATATTTAGAAGATCGTGTCCCTTCTCGGAGTCAGTCGTTAAATATTAATACAGCTAGATATGTTAGGAGGGAAAAATCCAGCTTGCATTGCGTTGGTTTTTCAGAAGCAGCATATTGATTCGACGATAAGGTGGCAGTGAACAATACTTCACCCTCTACACCTTACATGCTCCATTTGCTTCCTTCAATAACCTTAAACTTCTGCTATTTTAGGTAGCGACCTAATGCTTAGCCAAATTTTATCTGTTTTATCGGAGCGATAGTAACTCACATTTATGCAGTTCGGTCGGCGCTCCTCTACCGTCTTGTTAAACCATTATTAAAGTGGAGAAAGAAGAAAACAATAAATCGCTTGCGTTGTTAAGTGGAGTTTGGAAGGCGGGAAGGTTTGCTAAGAAATCAAACGTTTTGGTTCCAACTTTGCGCTTTTCCTACATCGGATTATTCAATTATTCTAAAAGGATGGTTCATCCGCAATTCAATCTCTGTGGTTTTTTACCTGCCTTACTTCTTCTTATCCGTTGCTTCCGTTATCTAACTTTTATCTTTGGAAGAGAGTTGAATAAGTGAGAGAGCTCGGCGCGTAAACTTTCAACCGCTCGCCTCACTGTATCTTTATACTGGAAGATTAAATAAAGGAGAGAAACAATGTCGTTGCGACTTTCTCAGAAATTCTTTTAATGGCCTCCGATGCTAGAATCCAGAGAAGTTTTTGGGGATCCGAGTCCTAAAATTTACTTCATTGTTGAACACATTTATAAAGTGGTCATTGTTTTTAAGCTCCTCAGACTCCGAACTTGAGTAGTTATTGAGGATCTGATACGCAAAACATCGATCTGGAAGCCAACTCACTAGTCCAATTTCGTCGAGTAATTGCATTGCAAATCGCAGCATGCAAACTCTGCACCACGTAGTCATTACCGGAATAATCGATCCTTACCCCATCTACTCGACGGAGAACGTTTTGCAGTAAACACCCATTTTTACATATATATGTGGAGAATACTATTTATAATTTAAATATTTGGTGAAAATTTACGATTTTAACGATTTGGCGCCTGTAGCTTCTGGTAAGAGCTGTGTGCTCGACGATGTATAATACTTATTACTTAGAAGTTTAACAATTTTTTGATATCAAGTCACTAGCTGTCCGACATAGACATAAAAATAAACTTCAGTAGAAGTTCTATAATTATTAAACCACTTCATTAGTGTTTTAGTAAAAGTTTTAAAAACTGATTGCACCAGGACAACTTAAATTGCAACCGAACGTTAGCATCAGTCTTTAAAACAATCGTTTAACCACAATATGAAATAGGTTCTAGTGACTGCGCAGGTTTCATTTTTATGACTTGTAAAATAGTAAAAGGGATAACTGCGGTAGAAAACGCGCAATAAGTGGCAATAATTTTTGAAGCAATATCGATGCAAAAATCATGACAGACCCTTCACACTCGCGTTTGCCGCTGCCCCAAAATACCAGCGACTTCCGTTTACTAGATTTCCACGGTGTGGCGGAATAAAAAAGTCGTGAATGCATTATATTGGCTAGCTGTTTTTACGCCTCTGAAATTTGCATTACGGGAATTAAAAGGTGGACAGATCCATTCATAAAGTTTGCTAGCTCCGTAAAACAAGCGCGAGAATTTTTGAATAAAACGAACATCTGATTTTTTTATCCACTTTGCATGTTGTGTTGGCATAAAACATTAACGATTTTCATGAAAGCAAGCTGGTATTGTTGCACTATGTGTAGACTTGCTGCTATTGTTCAAATATTAATGAGAAGCTCATTATATGAAACCCAATCGTCTACCGATTTTATGTAGCGGTGTTAGACCATAGAACTAATTTAAATTAACACTGAGCGTAGTTATCCTTGTAAAAAGAGAGGTATTTCTAAGGAGGGGGGTTAGTTAAAATGGTTTTGTTCTACCTATTTTTTTTTAACTTGTAGCAAACCAGACTTGAAGGTCTCACAAACTTATCTCTAATCTTGAAAGAAATTAGTAAGTTTTTGCCTCATTAAATCTGCTGAAGGTACAAAGTTTGTTTTGGTGTATTACAAAAACTGTAGACTTTCACGAGTATAAAACAATTGCGGTAAACTAAATGAACGAATATAACTTGGAACTTTAACAATCTCGTCTTAAATGGAGAAATGTTTACTACATTTACCTATTTTTTAACGACAAAATGTATTACTAATCATTTGCTTTTCAGTTGACAGAAACATGGTTGGCATTTATATAAACAAACCTATATTTTGTCACACTGTAAAGCTTTTCTATGAAGGGTGTCGGGGCAAGGGAAACAGATCCCATAGAGGGTCGTTACCAAAGACTCCGTACCGTAAGTACCCAGTTGGATACTACAGGCAATTGGCTCGTGGCTCCCGAAGGATCCTACTGTTCTAACCGTCACCGTACCTTTTTTGTACACGCCAGTGCGTTAAACCGTACACCGATAAGAGCTGATAAGCACCGCCCGTCGCCACCGCTACCGTATGGCCCGTTTCATCGTCGCCGCCTCCCCAGGATCCGAAGTAACCAGAGAGGCCACAGGATAACATTCAGAGATTTCCTGTTCTTTTTATTTGTCGAATATTCTTTTGTAAATATTAGTTGCTTTTATTTAGTTTCTTCCGCCTGTCCATTTGTAGTTGGTGGAGATCCATTTCTCTGGCTAGAGTACCCCAGGTAGTCCCTCCACGGTGAAGGAGTTGGCGCCAGAAAAATCGCCGTATCTATTCTATCTATCAGTATTCTACTATTTTACGGTGTAGTAATACATCTGAATTGCTTGGCACTAACGCTACACAAGTACTTTTTATATATTTCATGCTGTTGGGTAATAAACTTATTATTATTATTATTATGTTATGAAAAACTTCTCTAATACAACTTTAAGTATAGAATAAAAGTTACAAGTACGCTGTCAACTACAATTGTGAACACTAATTAATAAACAGGTGGCAAATACAAGATACATAAATGGTTTCTCTGTTACAGAACTGCTACTTCTCGTATGATGTTAACAATTAACCAATGGATGACGTAATTTCATCTTAATAACGTATATAACTATATTTTTTTGTAAACTCTCCAGCTGAACAATATTCTCAACTCAATCCCCAATTTATCATAACCTCTTCTGAACATTTCTAGGAAATCAGCGTCTATGAAATCAACGGATTACTTTGCACCGAGAACGTTATATCAAGCACCTGGAAAATATCTCCAACAAAACGAAAAATCCTCGTCGTTTTATGTGGAAAAATGCTGCTCCTTTAACAGGTGCAGATATCAAGCTATTGCCTCTTAAAAAGCATTGCCGGATTTATCTTTCTAATTTAAGTTCAAAACAAACAACTGAAGATATCTTACAAGCATTAAAAGAAGCTAATAAGTAAGGCTCAATTTAAAGTGGAGTCATTTAGATAGAAACCCACCTCAAGTGTGTTCACAATCACGGTTTCACTTAGGTGTAAAGTGACAATAACTAATCTTGTTCTCTCGTAAAAGTGGAATAAAAATTGTATCTAGACTTTTAAACACAGGGATCATTTATTAGAGATTCATGTAAGGGATTTCGGTAGAATCTTTAAGGCATATTAATACAAAAAAAAATGAAAAAATTAACGAATCAGCAACAATGAACGAATTATAAAATGAAGTTATTTTTTTTTTTTTATTATTTTCATAATATCCGCCAATTTTATTTGTGCTCTTATTTGGGTCATTCAACATATAATATTGAAATTCAATGAGGTTTTCACAAAATCAAAGCCTTTAATTTTTCTTTTGAGAAATCCACATTGTATTTGCCCTCTAAAAAAGTTATGTTTCGAATTAGCAAACTTGAGTCCTGAGCACCTCCTAATTTATACTCATGTCTAGTGTGCAGTTTTTAATAAAAAAATATATAAACTTGACCAATTTTTAGACCACTTTAAACGGGTAGTTTTAGTGCCAAACATAAGTCTCCGGTCGGCTTCTGTTCCCGACGCTTTAGTACTTCGTGTGTCAGTTATCCATCCACAAGAGGGATAATATTATTAATATTTCCCAGTTTTTTATTTCCACCGATGGTACATTATCACATAAAGTTCTCGTTTCGAATTCAATCTAAATTTTCAAACCAGGAAATTGTGGTCCTTGCCTACTGTATTCTACCTAAGTGTTTATGGGATTATAGAAACCCGCAAACATGAGGTCGAGAAGCCTAATACTCTCATTTCTTGCTACTGATAATATTTTTGCGTACGATAGTATGCATAATTGGATAAACATATGTTTGGTCCATCCAGGTACACTAAGGAGAGGGGTTCACTCCACCCACCACTCTTTACTTTTGAAAATAGATGTACACATTTTTTAAATTCGAGAATAAACTGTCATAAAGTAAAGTCGTGTCTCACTGAGGCTATATTAATAGCTTCATTTTGTCATCCGTTGTGACTAATCATAATTATTAATAATTAATAATAATCCATTGTGACCATGCCTTCGAGGCGACATTTTCGTTAGGTCACCCATTTATGATACGGTACCTATGTATCGTTTCCTCTCCTAAAATGTTATGAAGTGCAAGCATTCTTTATCTGCGTATAGTGCATCGGATGAAGATAGAAACAGAAACATAGGTTGTACCAGATAAAAAAAAGGTCGAAAGTTATTTCGACAGAACTTCCCACGCACCGAAAGTACAATGAAACATTCAGCATTTTCCAGTTGGGTTTTTACTTTACACAATTTGGTGATGACACGTCTATGAACTTGGATTGGTGCAGTGTCGTACTTGCTAAGATGAGACTGATTGTAGCAAATTACATATAGAAAATAGAGGGCGGGTGGGCGGGGCTAGTATTTATTAAAATAAGATTGATTTTGGAATGAACACAGGAACGAAGATAGGGTGGGTGGGTGGTCCTATTACTTGCTTAGAGATTCTGCATGAAAAAGTTAAACTTATCCCCGCCCACCCTCCCATTCTCTCACTTTTTTTCTTCAGAGATAAGAAATAAATGTTATAGCAAATAAGTAGTACAACAAAAAAATTACGATTAACGCTTTTTACTTCCCGAGCGTAAGTAAAGTCTGTCGGCCGACTCTCTACTTTTACGTTTTCTCGATCTTTCATGACCCCTAGAAGACGAAGAAATAGGTCTCCCATTTCCGTCTGTCTGTCCGCCTGTCCGGCCGTCTGTCCGTCTGTCTGCCGTCCCGGATTTTTATTAGACAGATAATCTCCGAAAGTAATTTAATTTTGAATCTGCTAATCCGAATGTTTTGAAATGTTGCAGATGTTTTAAGGCTATAAAGAGCATCATAAATCTTTACTCAAAATATATTTGGTTATCCCCTCCAAAAACTTGATGACGTCAGCTCAAAAGTTTGCCAAATAAATCCTATGTAAAATGTACAAAATATGATGAGTCTGTGCTTGTGATATATCACTCCATTAATATTTTTTGGATTTGCATATACAGGCTGACTCAAAAAAATTAATGAATGCGTAAATTTATTTTACTGATTTACTCAGGAACTACAAAACCGAATGCTTTGAAATCTTGAAGGTGTTTTAAAGTTATCATAAGCATGTTAAGTTTTTGATCAAAATGTATTTGCTCATCCCCCCTAAAAAATTTATGACGTCACCACAAAATTTTGCCGAATAAATCCTATCTAAAATGTACAAGATATGGTGAGTCTCTGCTTGTCATTTATCATTCCATTGAAATTTTTTCGATTTCCATATACAGGGTGACTCAAAAAAATTAATAAATGCGTGAATTTATTTTATTGAGTTAATCAGGAACTACAAAACCGAATGCTTTGAAATCTTGCAGATGTTTTAAGGTTATAAAGAGCATAATAAATGTTTAGTCAAAATATGTTTGCTTATCCCCTCCAAAAAATTGATGACGTCAGCTCGAAAGTTTGCCGAATAAATCCTGTCTAAACTGTACAAAATATGATGAGTCTGTACTTGTAATTTATCACTCCATTCATATTTTTTGGATTTGCATATACAGGGTGACCCAAAAAAATTAATGAATGCGTAAATTTATTTTACTGATTTACTCAGGAACTACAAAACCGAATGCTTTGAAATCTTGAAGGTGTTTTAAAGTTATCATAAGCATGGTAAGTTTTTGATAAAAATGTATTTGCTCATCCCCCCTAGAAAATTTATGACGTCACCACAAAATTTTGCTAAATAAATCCTATCTAAAATGTACAAAATATGATGAGTCTTTTCTTGTGATTTATCATTCCATTCATAGTTTTTGGATTTGCATATACAGGGTGACCCAAAAAAATTAATGAATGGGTAAATGTATTTTATTGATTTAATCAGGAACTCCAGAACCGAATGTTTTGAAATATTGCAAATGTTTTAAGGTTATAAAGAGCATAATAAATTTGTAGTCAAAATATATTTGGTTATCTTCTACAAAACACTGATGACGTCAGCTCAAAAGTTTACCGAATAAATCCTATCTAGAATATACAAAATATGATGAGTCTGTACTTGTAATTTATCATTCCATTCATATTTTTTGAATTTGCATATACCGGGTGACTCAAAAAAAAAAAAGAAATCTACTGCAAAAAAAAAACATAATAGACATGCAGTCGTCACGTTTCCGACAGCGAGGGAAGTACTATCTAAACTCTTTAGACCAATTTTTTTAACAGCCTACGTTCTATTAGTTCCCATTCTCACTTTATAAATGAACATATAATTCACCCCGCCCACCCACCCAGCCTCCATTTCAATGATTCATTGTGTCTAGTCCGAATAAATGGTGGACCTCAATTGAAGAGAGACAAAATCGTTAGAATGAGAACTTTGTGTATGGGCGGGGCAAGTATCTGCTAAGATAAGATTGATTTTGGTAAACGACATACCCTCTAAGAAAATAAAGGGTGGGTGGTAGCGGCTAGTACTTGATAAGATAAGACTGATTGTGGCAAACGCCATACCCTCTAAAAAAATAGAGGATGAGTGGGCGGGGCTACTCTTGTTAAGATAATATTGATTTTGGTAACTGTGTAATATAAATATTAAGAGCAATGACTGAAATGAAGAGGGAGTGGGTGGGCGGGACTATTGCTTGCTTATAAAAGCTTGTGTAGGAAAAAGTTAAACTTAGCCCCGCCAACCCACCCGTTCTCTAATTTTTTTATATTATAGATATACTTTGCTTATAATAACTTTAAAGCGTCTGCAAGATTTCAAAGTATACAGTGTTTCAATTCTTGATTTACTCAATAAAATAAATTGATTCAGACATTAATATTTTAGACACCCTGTATAAGTAAATAAAAAATAATGAATGGAATGATACATTGCAAGTATAGTATATAGTATATTTATTTAACAAAATTTTGAGCTGACGTAGTCAATTTTTTGGAGGAGATAAGTAAATATAATTTGATTACAAATTTATCATGCTTATTATAACTTTAAAGCATCTCCAAGATTTCAAAGCATTCGATTTTGCAGATTCAAAATTAAATTGCAAAATATTGTTTTATAACCTTGATTTTTTTCCGAAAAATCCAGACGTTTCGGATAAAAACTCAACACGGGGTCATAAACTACATGTTATTTTATACAGTTTAAAACCCATTTACTATGTACAGTTTTGAATTGAGGTCATCACGTTATTGGCGGGGATGATTAGACAACTTTTGGTAAGCGTTTTACCATCTGCATGATATTCCTAATATAAATGCAAAATTTGACAACAATTGGCCCAGTACTTTCGGAGATTATCTGTCTAATGAAAATCCGGGACCGCAGACAGACGGACAGATACACAGATAGACAGACGGACAGACACACAGATAGACAGACGGACAGACACACAGATAGACAGACGGACAGACACACAGATAGACAGACGGACAGACACACAGATAGACAGACGGGCAGACACAGATAGACCGACGGACAGACACACAGATAGACCGACGGACAGACAGACGAAAACGGGAGACCTATTTCTCCGTACTCTAGGGGGTGAAAGGTCGAGAGAACGTAAAAGTAGAAAGTCGGCCGGAGGACTTGATTAATACTTCCTTTGCTTACTCTCAAGAAGTAAAAATCCATATTTTTTCTTCTATTGTGGACCACATTTGTCCGCGATTTCTTGTTTTCTGTTAATTTTGAATAAGTACAACTTAAACAAAGAGTCCCTTCAAACTACTATATATTGAAAAAGATTTAAAGAAGTACAAAATGCAGTAGAAAAATCTGAACTCTAAATGCACTTGCTCTTAATTTATGCAAATTATTTTAATAACATTTTTACCCTATCACAATCATTTAAATTTACTCAGATTCACAAGTAAATGACATTTTTTAGTTTCGTTTATGATTTCGAAATTACTACTTACATATAGTAAAATCTATGACTGTGGGAAAAGAAACAATTAATTAATCATATTTATTTTACCCTCTTTTCTACATATTTCATCGATAATAATGTAGCGAAGTAATGGTGATTCAAGAACAACCTCGAAAGCGGCGTTGGTGATCCTTCTAGAAGAAGCGTGAAATTTTGTCTAATAATACAAGACTATTTTTTACTTGTCTGTAACAATGATGTAAAATCATTAATTCGGGTGTTGTACCTTATGATACCCTCACGATTGCCTTACTATACTTCGCCGATAAATTAATACTAAAATTGAATTATTTATATGAAACATTTTATTTTCCCTCCACCATTTTCCTGCATATTTTTAAAATCCCCAAATAGATCTGGAAAAATACATATTTTATAGAAAATTTTCACAGGAAAACTAATCTACGATTGTTTTCGCCTTATCTATACCTACAATGGAAAAAACTAATTTTTACACAAGGCAATAAAATGATCAAAAATTTCCAAAAATTCGTGTTTATTTTTTCCTTCAAATTTAAACTTGTCTTGTTATATTGTGTTGGTATTAGGATATTTAGGGTGGAAATTCATAAAAAACTCCCGACATAAATTTATATCGAAATTTTTATTTTCCCGGCGCCTCCATCATTTTTGTGTAAATATTTAAAATCCCCAAATTGATCTGGAAAATAACATATTTTATAGAAAATTTTCCCAGGAAAACGAATCTACGATTGTTTTCGCTTTATCTATATATACAATGGAAATAAATTATTTTCTAGACAGAGCAATAAAATGGTCAAAATGTTTCCAAAAACATATTCTGACTTTTTATTATCAAAAATAATCACAATTGAGAGGGGCGGGGTTTATATTTTGCGTTTTTTTTTTCTTAATATACATAACCATCTTTTCACAACAAGAAACTTAAATCATGGTTAAAATGATACATTTTTTTCCTTATACAAATTTTTCATTTTATACATGTTTTAAATTTCAAGTTGTGAAAAGAAGTCTGCACATATTAAAGCAAAAAGGCAAAATGTAAGCCCGCCTACCCGCCCTATCTCAATTGTCATGAGTTTTTCTTATTCGCCCTAAAGCAAGGGGACGGAGCTTAACTGCAAAATACTTATTCCTTTACAAGAAATTAAAAATATGTTTTTGAGTATCGTGTTGGTCAAAGAGCTCTATGTATATTAAGAAAAAAACTAAAATATAAACCCCGCCCACCCACCCCATCTCTATTGTGAGGTTTTTTAGTCTTAGAAACTTAAAACACGTTTAAAATTGTAATTTTTTCGTAGGGAAATATGGATTTTTCAATTAAGTTCCGCTCCTGTGGTTCTCGACGATTAAAAAATATTATCACAATTGAAATAGGATGGGTGGGCGGGGCATATATTTTGTCTCTTTTCTTAAGATGTGTAGTTGTCTTTTTAGAACAAGAAACTTAAAACATGCTTAAAATGGTAAATTCTTCTAGATAAATATGGATCTTGCAATTAAGCCTCGCCCTTCGATCTGACAATTCATCACAATGAAAAATTCATCACAATTGACAATTGAGAACGGGGCGGGTATGTGTGGGGCCTAATCTTTGGCTGTATTTTTTTCTTAATATACATAGCATTCTTTGAACAACACGATACTCAAAAACATGTTTTTAATTGCTTGTAGAGAAATACAGATTTTGCAATTAAGCTCCGTGCGTTTGGCTCACGACGAATGAAAAAATGATCACAATTGAGATAGGGCGGGTGGGCGGGGCTTATATTTTGTCTTTTGTTTCTTAATATACATAGCCATCTTTTCACAACAAGAAACTTAAAACATAGTTAAAATGGTACATTTTTGGACAGAAATATGGATTTTGCAATTATGGGGCGGAGCCTAATCACAAAATCGATGTTTTCTTATACAAATTTTACACTTAAACATGTGTTTCATGCTGTTAGAAGAAGTCTACACATATTAAAACAAAAAGTTTTGCGAACGGATTATAGGTGAGGACTCCAGTGATGAAGAGGTATAATTTTAAAATAAATATTTGAAATATTTGTAGTGGGTACTTTATTTCCTTTTTTGTATGTCACTGCAGAGACTGAAAAACCATTCGCTAGTTTACACTTCAATAACAACATGAAAAATCTGACTCTGACTAGCAGCTACTAGAGAGTACATACTCAAGCCATAAGTCTTGTTGGTTATCCATCTTCCGTTCCATCGTACCGAGAGCATTATCAATCACAAAGTTTTATGTAATAGTATAAATGACACAAACGGAGTTTACATTTTAAACTGAAATATAATGTTATGGTCCGCGATCACCTGTCCATATTTGGCGGATTAAGCAAAAGTCAGTGTTACCGTATCAAATCTGCCGAAGTGTTAGCCGTGGTAGGGGTTAACCTAAATAAATAAAGCCAAATGTACAATAACACTTCTCAAAGAAAGTCGTTGTGAGACATTCGCAGCGTACCTGTAAGGATGGTAATGACACAGTCTCAGTCTGTCTCGAACTTCTCTCGTATAATGCAAAATAATGAAGATGTCTACCGAGTTTTTGCTTATTGGCCTAGCAGCCCTTAAATAGATGTGTCTACATGCATATTATATGAAGTGGGAAACTAATGTAATCAATTTTATGGCACTCTCGTGGCAACGTTAGTCGAAGTGACACTTTCAATAGATCAAAATGATGCTTCGCTCTTTTAAAGGGACGACAGAATAAAAAAAATTAAAATTTAGACAAACATTTAACGCTCAATTTTCAACTTCTTCCTAAATTCAAATATTTATGGTCAATACGATTTCTACTTTTTTAAAAACAAGATGTACTGGATGTTTTCGTGAAACAAATATGTTATTTACGTGTAAATAACGTAAACGCTTGCGCGTAGATTGCGTATCCAACACTGCATCTACTTCCAAATTCACTCTTTTTTAATCGCAAAACCTATCGATCTAGTTGCCACGGCAGGCGGCAAGTCTTCCGCTTATAAATCATTGCTTCCTAATGTTCGGCCCATTCTGTGTTAGTTAATATTAAGGCAGTTTAAAGCTAAATGGTATATACACTTAACTGTAAGATATGGCTGTACTCCGATTATCCGCTCTCATTCATACGCCTTTGCTTAACTAAATACCACTTTCATAACACTCTTCGGTAATTTGTTAATCCACGGGGAACACATTGAAACAAGTCGATCCTGTCAATTATAATTACCAACTTCATTGAAGTTTAGCGCTTACGTGCATTAATAATTGGGTCAACCTATCGATTTCAGTGATTTCACGCCAAATCAACTTTCCTGGCAGTCGAGGTATGTAAATCAAATTCTTGCCTGACATACTGGAAGCTTTGACGTATAAACAGGTTTCCTTCAAGTTGATATCGTCTATGAAATTCATTTTTATGTGCAACCGTACAATGTAATGAATGAATTTATTTTACGATTACTTTTTATGTTATGCCGAGAAATACGTGTTTGCATAACATGGAATAACGTTGTTTTTCTTCCGAACCGAGGAAAATTTCGAAATAATGAAAACAAGTTTTCTAATAAATACATGTTTCTACAACATCAGTCAGAGGGTTTTGTTTTTCTCATTCCATGTATTTCACGTTATTATCTGCACTGAAAAACTGTTTCAAGTAAAACAGAAACGTTTATTGCGTTATAAAGAAGGGAGAAATTAATGATAAGTGTTTCGAAACATCTGCGACATTTTACCATAACACGAAATATTACACGCCGCAAAGGAAAAAGTTTAGACACTGAACAAGCACTGACCATTACTAAGTATCAAAAGTTGGACGAGTGAGGTTCACTCGACGTCTGTTTATTGTTATTATTTTTTCATTAATGGAGTAAATAATAAATGACCCATTCATAGCAAGAATATTATGAAATTGTCTGAAATAAGAGCAAAAACGATGATTGATAAATGATGATAATTTACAAAAAATGTTTGCTCTTTTTTATGCAATAAATTGCAGTAAATTCTGTTATGCTTATACAGTATTGATAAAATTCCCTCCAAAATTCGTAATTCCGTAACTGACGTTTTCTTCAAAATTTTTAAAAGTGACACTTTTGACAGAAAAATTTATTTTCAACAGTGACGTCATCAACTATTTTCTTTAATGGTGGATTTTCATAGATCTTTTTATTAGTTAAATGCGAGTAAAAAGGTGGTACTTTAAATTTCAAAATAGTACACACAAAAATGCGTACATGATAAAATGAAAGCCCCAACTACTTAGGTAGTAATGAAAAGGAATTCTTATCGAAAAACATGTCATGTCTTCACCGGCTATCTAATATCTAAACCAAAAGTGACTACTTTGAAAATGTGTAAAATGCAAATAATAATTGTTGGGTAATTCACAGTTCCGTTTTTCATAAAAAAAATCATTTTGTATTTATGAAAACTTTATTACTTAATTATGACTTCACCTGATGTGACCTGACCTGACTTGACTTGACTAGACCTGACTTGACCTGACTTTACCTGACTTCATCTGATCACTCTATTGTGTCAAATAAACAAATTTTACACAATGTGAATGTTAATAATAAATAAAAGCCAAAAAGTATATCTCAAACATGGTATTGGTCGGCCTACATCACCTACTCACAATTCTCTTGCTGGCCGTTATGGAAATAAGACTCAAGTATGAATTTCATATGATTTTCGGAGAACATTTTTTTCTAGATCAAAATTCTGCTTTTATGCCAAAACGTGCCTGGATAGTTTTGATCACTCTCGGATAAAGATGTAGCTTTAAAAAAGGCGCATTTTGGTCGAAATTTGGAAAAAACGTAAGCGAAAAAAAAAATTGCGAAAATGAAAACAGTTGCCAAAACAGTTAGGAAAAAGTTGTATCCCATTCAACCCACTGAGTAACACCCATTTTGATTTTCAAAATTGAGTTTTAAATTTGATTTAGTTGAACATTTTTTTTTTTTATTTTTAAAGTAACTATAAGCTATAAGTAATCAGTTGAAATTTAAAACCGCTAAAATTGTGTTCATTAGTTTATAGCTGTTTGAAAACAAAAGACTAATAGAAACAAATTTATGCGTAAATAAATATATATTAATTAATGGGTCATGAAATATTTGTAATTAATTAATACAAAACCCTCATGTTTAAATATTGTACTAACTAATTTTAATTGTAAATGAAACTGATACCTATCGATGCGACAATTCTATATTTGGAATTTGAATTTTCACACCAAATGTTACTCTGTAAACGATGAAATAATGTGTTCCAGAACTTAAAACTACAATGCTCAGATATTGACACTTTTTAATGAAGAACAACAGCTTGGAAGGAAAAAAATATAGATTATAAATATAATTTCAGCAAAAATCGTAAGTAATTTTTGAAGATATTAGTTGTCTAAAATAACCCGAGTAAGTAAATTTTCCGAATATCCTTTATGCAAGAATATTAGCGAATACGTCATGAATTACTTAAAGGGGGATAGACCTGTGGTTTCTTATTCTATGACTTGTAGAGATTTTGCAATTACACACTCGGTTAAATTATCCATTTAAAATATTCCGTGTAGTTATACATCAAGGGGTATGTTCAAAAACACTCAATTCCGTTTTTTTATGAGTAGATAAATCAACATTTTAAAGAGTGTTATTGCATGTTTTTCTTGTACGGTTGATTTACATCAATTATTACACATTTCCATATTAGCAAAGGTTTGATTTTAAAATTAGATAATATTAATGTTTCTTTAAACATAATATTTTATGGTTTGCGAATTTCTGAAGTGTTTTTAAAGCGGATGCACTGGTAATAATTTACAAAATTTAGATTTTTCGTTCAATAATTGTGCCGAAAATAAGTTTATCTCGCGAATTGATAGAACTTTTTTTTTCTGACAAAGTTGTATACTTTATGTAACATGTTTTCGTGAAAAGCGTCAATATTTTATAAAAGTTCTGGTATTATTTTGGATTATAATTGATAAAATCAGCAAAGAAAAGTTCACTTTGGTAGCGAATCAACACATACGAATTATAAATAACATTGCTCTGACTTCAAAGAATCCAAATGTACGGTATTTTTAAGAATTCAAGTTCATTGCATTTAGTTCTACTTGATTATAACATATCACGCGAAAAAGACCGTTAAGAGTGTTTCTTTGCTTCCTAAATATGGCATCATTTAATTCAAGTAATTTTATCATATCACACCAGATATCTATGGGTACTTCAGTAAAAAAGTATTTTAAATACACAGTGTATTTTTAGATTTAGGTGACCGGTTTCGATGTTTTTTAATACTAACATCATCCGGCGAGCTATAACCATGCCTAGAGCTCTTTTTGATCCTGTTTTGTCGCCTCTTATTCAACAGTTAAAAATAAATTTTTTTTTCAAAGTTGTCTAAATTCGAATTTTACTCCCCTTAGCAATATTGACAAAACATACATATAAATGTATGAAAAAACTTTATGTATTTAAGTACTACACTATGTAGCCTCCAATGACCCTATACAATGTAAATGGTAGTCGTAATTAGTAACATTGTCAATAAACGTTAAGCCCTGTAAAGTAAAAATTAAAAATTTGTTCGGATATTCCAGTTTGAAGTTACAATAAGCCTTCAAACAAGCTTAACTCGCTTCATTTATTATCAAATCGATATTGTCAAACCCTATAGGCATACAACAATAGTGGTTTATGTAATAATGTTGGAAGTCTAAGAACGTAAACCGCCGCCTATACACCTACTGAAATATTTTATGAAATTTAGACATTGTTTCTTGCCTATCTAGTTAATTTATTTTTAATAAAGTTCAGTCGATACTGCGATATTATTAAAATGTCATCAGTGACATGCATTCAACCATTTCTTGTCCCCGCCTTGTGTCATGCTTTCACGGAAAATATTTATTAACTCTGGGTTAGTACGTTCAAGCCAACACGCCCCCAAAAACGTTATTATTGGAAAGAATTTTCCCAGAAACGCTCTGCCAAAATTCGTATTTTTGAATAAATTGAAGATATTTACCAATCAGTTGCATGTGTTTAAATAATCGCTGTTATCGTACAATTTGTTTAATAAAATACGAGTATCTCGGGACGAATTCACCGGTGACAGTTCGCCCGAATGTAGGTTTTAGCACAAAGGTTCATAAAGAATATTCAATTTCGCATTTGAAATCTATTTGAACGAATATAATGGCAGGGACGTCGCATGAGGTCCTCTGGCATATACACAATTCACCATTTTATACTTGACTGAAATAAATTATTTCTGTATACTGCTTAAACGCATTTTCATTTCTAACATCTCTGTCAAAATTTTATTTACACAACGTACAAAAGGCGGCTTTTAGAGAAGTTTTGCGGAAGGGTCTTGATTGTTTCTAAAAATAAAATAAAACCACGAAATAACAGACACTCCAGTAACATCCAAAAATGCTGTCAATGTTAAAAAAAGAAAAAATATGCTTTCATATTTTTGTAATTTGTCTAGTCAATTTGAGTCATAAATGTGGGATAACATACCCAAGACAAAACTAAACAAAGGAAGTGTACAAAATTTATCGTTTCGTGTTACTGCGTGAAGTCTTATATCTTGTTTAATATAAGATCTAAACGAGAGATTTTCGTTCTAATAAGGGTTCCATGTCCTCCAAATAAAAAAAATCCTCACAGACGCTCACAGTCACTATTGACATAATTTCGTATTTACGACAAGTAGTAAACATTATGTGCATTGTTAGAAGACAATGAGTAGGTCGTAAAAGAAGTCATTTATAGGGTCACAACGGAATAAGTACTAATTTTCGACCTCCATATGTTAAATAATGAAAGATACAGAAGGGAAGAGGAAAATTTTATTTAAATTTTTTAGCCTTATTTATTGTTTTAATATTACGGCGTTATGGTTGTACTAAAGAAAATAGCTACGATGTTAGCAGCTACTTAGAGAATTTACAATGTTCGGAAATAAGCGAAAACTAAGTATAAAAAGTAACGCTAACAAAAAATTAATCGATAAGAGAACGTTCGATTTTGTAAACATTATAGACAATGTAGTGACCTAAAGCGGTATTAGATGAATAATTAAAGATAGCTAAGGAAACTTGTTTTACACTTTCCAGAATATTCATGTTTCTAAATTTAACTTTATTTATTATTTTAGCTAAAACGTCCACATATTTATTTATTGCTATAAAAGCTGGCTTCAGTGTTTAGCTGCCTCTAACTGGTGCTAAATTGTCAGCTGCCAATGCTCGCCTAACAAACTGAAATGTTCTGAACTTCACACTTTCATGATTTCGAAATTCCTGTTCGCGGAACTATTAGGAAATGCACTTAACTACCATGCAGATTGTGATTTGCTTTTATCCTTATTTTAGTTTAATCTTTAAAAATATGAACATGAAAAACCTGTTAGCACTTTTTCTTTCATTTCATGCGAGTGTTGCGGCCGAGGACACTCAAGTATCATATAGAATCATTTTTGTGCTTAATTCGTTGTATTTTTACCTCTTCATTCGGTTGTCGTTTTTCTGGCCCCAGTTCTTTTATCATTGGTGTGTATACGTTATAGTTTTTTTTCTTTTTGTGGAGCCCAATGAAACATTCATCTACTAGTGATTTCCAGGCAGTTTCATTATTAAGTGCCCACACCATTTCAAATCTACACGCCCAATTTTGTCAGTAATATTGTCTCCGTGACTTCCATTCAATTTCTCACTTCCACAGTGTTACGTGTTGTAATCTTGATACTCTTGCACCGCGTTGCACGTAATCCATTTTCAAAGCGTTCAGTCATCGGTTCACATTTACGTTAATTGCTTCGATTTCCTTCCTTAAAGGGAAAATCCGACCATGGTTTGTCCATCTTGTCTCTCTTTTAAACATTTATCTGTTAAAGTGGAAATACCATGAAAAGAACAAGTTGAGCCAGCACAAATTGTCACTTGAAGGCGTATCCTTCGCCGTCTGAAATGAGTGCATTGTAAAAAAAATATTTTCTTAGATATATTTTTTGTTAGATTCTGATGCTTGTTTAACGGATTTTAGGTTATACCAGGAAGGAATCAGAAAGTAGTGTGACCAGTACAGTTTCCTCCCCATAAATTCGCAAATGGACCCTCTCGAATCTTCCACGTCTACAGAGTCGTTGATTTTTATGTGCGCTAATTTGTCATATTCCTTAACTCATATATATTTTAACCACAAATTGAAGATAATTTCCAAATTATGCTAAGATAGTGTCATATAAATGTAGATGTCGTCATTTTGTGATTGTTTGCTCTAGCCTGGTCTTGTTGCTGCAGATTCGACCGAAGGTGTTAGATGTTCATTGTTTACTTTCTGTACACAGCTAGGAGATATTTTATTCACTGTTATTATTATTAATAGTTATAAATAACTGAGTAAGCTTTTTACTTTGAATATATGTCTTGTACATTTCACCAAGACTAGTGTAGTCTGTAAAACAGCTTTCCAAATTCGATGTTGCACACCTATCTGGCCCAAGCCCCACCGGATAGTCCAACATTTTTCCTAGTCAACCGGAACCCAGAAGTAACTGATGGACAGTTCTCACGAAATTGAAGCTGGGCAGGAGCGGGCTCGGTCTCATCCAGCCACGCTTATTGTGTAACAAAAGCCAAAAAATTACCTTCATATACTGGTACCCTGTTTTCTTCAAAACTCTATTTCCAGTCCTATGAGTTGCGCTCCACTTGCAAATTAAATATAAATATGTACATGTCTACCTATATATTTTGCCTTAACTTATTTTGATGATTACTAAGTTTGACAATTCTTTTACAACGTTGATATATGTAACAATTCCTTCGTGCAGGTCTTGAATCGCCGCCAACGTATATAAATCCATCCTTAATTTGCCTGAAGCTTCCTAAGTAAAGTTCGTGTGGCACTCTTGTGTCGTAGATCTTTTCTCAATAAATGGAGCTACGTGTTGTAATTCTTCTTCTCTTGTTTTTTTTTTCTTTCGTTTCTGTAGATTGAAGAATTAACTACATAAAAGCGTTCTATAAGAAAACCTTTTTGCACTAGTTGAGACGTTTAATTAATTCAATATATTTGTAACGTGAAATATACACCCGCTTAATTTTTATTTTTATACTGTTTACTTGTATTTTATATTTCCCAGGGGTAAGTTAGGGAAGTATTATAACAGCGTTCTTTTGGTGAACGTTTAATAAAGTTCATGTACTTCTAAGGTAGCTCCTAGATTCCTAGAATATCAAAGAGTGTGTCTCCCGTTTTCATATGTGTATTTGTTTGTTGGTGATTAATGATTATTATATTATACAATCAGACAAATTTTGAGTGTATTTTATGATTATCATGTACATATATGTTTAAGTGGTCATCAAAATTTAGATTTTTGGAAAAAATGCGGAATTGTTCAAGAAAAATTTGAAAATTTATTTGCCATAGCAGTCCTATCAAAATATTATCCTAATTTACTCATATTTTTAACCATATAAAGATGTAGCAGATTATTCGCAAAGAAATAGGTCTAAAGCTATTTAGACATTACTTCCTTAATTATTAAAAATAATTTTGCGAATGTTATTTATTTTTTTTATGACAATACCTCTAGTTAAAATAAAGATGTGTGCGGGCTCTTAAGATGCAGATAAAAAAGAGTGCTGTGCAGTAGGGTAAATAACAAACCCGCAACAACAAACAAAAAAGTAGACTAAAATTGTTAACTACACTACAATAAAAGAGGAAAACATTCTGAATATTGTTTTAGGTAAGTAGTTATCATTGTGATAAATCTAAATTAATTATTATTAAATATAGTCGGGCGCAACATTATCGTGTACTAAAGTTTTCGAGAGAATAGGTGCAGTAATGTAATAATGCAATTAGGATTTTTTTTTTGAATATCTGATTGCCTTGGTGTAAAAAAAGAGGACGATTCATGAACCTTAAGTATAGGAGTATGTTATTATATAAAAATTTAAATGGCGTCTACTAAAAAAGAAATTCAGGGGATGTCATCAATTGTTGGTGGAGATCTACACAATATTAATAACATATATGCAAAATTTGCCAACAATTTATTATTATTATAAGTTAACAAAAAATTGGGCAAGAAAAATTAATTTCTATGAGCCCAACGTTATAATAGTCTTTATCGGGTGATATGTATAAAATAGGTAGACAGATTTTTGTTCAACATTGAAAAAGAATTGTATCGATTTCTTTCTTAAAAGATGACAGAGTCTGTGCAGTGACAGCAGAAGAAGGTAAACCATTCCATGCGTCGAAGGATCCATTTGCAAAAAAGTTTTGGCGGCATTTTATCTGAACACTTTGCTTAGCTAGCTTAAACGCATGACCTCTTAGCCTTACGTCGCGGTCCAAAGGTAACATATAAGAAAGATCGCAATTAAAATTTGCGTGAAGTATACGATACATATAAATTGAGTCACCTCTATTACGACGATCTGCAAGACTTAGGATACCTAGGTTAGAGAGTCGTTCTTCGTAAGATGGACGGTGGTAGCCATAAGGAATTCTCGTTGCTAATCTCTGAACGGATTCAATAAGGTTGAGATCTTTGATCCAATCTACACTCCAGACTATGCATCCATATTCAAAAAGTGGACGAGAATATTGACAGAAAAGGCGAACAAATGCGAATGGGGATAGTGTTTTAAAGGCCTTTGAGATTAGAAATAGCATTGATCTTGCTTTCTTACATATTGAAATTATATGTAGTGACCACGACATATCATGAGAGATAGTGACACCTAAATCACAATAAGAATCCGAACTGGTTAAAATTACAGAATTAATGGTATAATTCAATTTAGGATTATTCTTTCCCAAGTGTAGGACCAAGCATTTAGTCTCATTTAGTGTCAACTGCCAACTAGCGCACCAGAGGGAGATCTGATCGAGATCGTTTTGCAACCGTGCATAATCGGAAAGTGGATTACCATATAATTTACTGTCGTCCGCAAAAGAAGAAATTTTGCATTTAACGTGCAGAGGAAGGTCGGCAACATAAATTAGAAATAGTAATGGTCCAAGGACGGAACCTTGTGGGACCCCACTAGAAACCGCAGTAAACTCTGAGAAATGATCCCCAACACGTACACAAAATTTACTTTATCAAATGCTTTCGAGAAATCTAAATATATGACATCAATCGGATGATTATTGTTGAGAGCAAGGGTCCAATCATTAATGCAGATTAAAAGATTAGTAACGACTGATCTGCCTGGCATAAATCCATGTTGCGTTTTAGGTATTATATTATGTTGAGCGCAAAATCTATACATGTTAGTAACAATTATGCGTTCCATAATTTTATTAACAATAGGGCTTAAACTAATGGGTCTATAATTATTAACGTCAAGTTTATCACCTTTCTTAAATATAGGAGTGACTGAAGCGGTTTTCCAAACATCTGGCAAACAACCCTCATTAAAAGATTTTTGCATGATTAAAGACAGAGGTAATGACAAGGATCGAGAGCAACTCTTAAGTAGTAGCGGCGAGAGAAGATCAAGCCCTGGAGATGTTGATATTTTTATCTTATTCAAGAGATCTTCAACCGTTTTGGAATCAAAGATTATTGAAGTAAGCGAGTAATTCTCATAGATAAAATGTTAGGGTAACTCACAGACTTGGAAATACTGGTGTAAGATTTGGTAAATGCTTCAACAAACATATTAGCAATGAGGGCCTTATCATCTGTAACCTTTCCATCATTCGTTGTAAGTATAGGATGAGAAACTTTGGAACTTAAAGACGATCTAACATATTTAAAAAAATTGTTTTTGTTATATTATATGAGATTTTCCTCGTATGTTTTTTTTTTATTAAAGATCATTTTAGATAATTCATTGGAAAATGCTCTGTGAGCTCTGTAATCGCCTATGGAGCCAGTTCTTTTAAACTTGTGCCATAATTTGCGTTTAACTTTAATGAGATTGAAAACAGGATCATCAATCCAAGGTTTAACAGGGTTGTAGGTAAATGGTTTTAGCTTACTGTTGGAAGTAACAGAGGAATTAATGATACCAACAAAATACCACCAGCAATGAGGAAGAGTCTGTTGTGAGAACGAAGTCTCCCAGTTTACCGCATTTTATCTCGCTCCACTTTAGGAAAATGTATCACTCGTTTATACCCAATCACTTTCTGTTTATTGCTATAGCTGATGGTCTTTAACGACAACATGATCAGATTTACCAATGGGAGGATCAAAATCGAGAGTGGAAATCAAATTGGGATCACTAGTTAGTAATAAATCAAGAGTTGAGGGAGTATCTCAGTCTCTGTGTCTAGTAGGTCTGTCTATAAGTTGAGATAAATTGTTATTATGAAGAAATTCAATAAATTTAGAAGGACCTACAGAATCCGGACAGGTACCAGTATCCCATTTAATCATAGGGAAGTTGAAGTCTCCAAATATGAAATGATTATGACAATTTGACTGTAATAATTCATTATGGATGTTATTATATAAAATGGCGTCATCTTCAGCAGTAGCGTATTTGGGACGATAGACACAGATGATTACAAAGGACAGGGTAGAAGATTTGCATAATATCGATAATGCTTCAGTAGTAGGCGTGGAAATATTAACAGTTGACACCAAAAAAGACGAGATAATATAATTATTCAAACAGGCACAAACACCACCACCATTATAATCTGCGCGATCTGCCCTGTAAATAGTATACCCAGGAATGGTTATAATTGGATCAGTATAATCAAGATGAAGCCACGTTTCGGAGATTAGAATTATTGAAGGTTTAGAAAGTTGAATATATGCTAGAATTCGTTATATTTAGCTGGAAGAGAACAAAGATTAGTATAAGTACGTGTCAATTTAGTAACACTAGCAGCAGTTAGTTTTTTGGAATATTAATAATTTTGGGAACACCTTGATGAATTTGATAGTGATATTGTTTTAACATTTTTCCTGACGACTCTTCAGTTCAGTTCTCAAAGATTTAAAGTAAGATAATTGTTTTGGGGTTTTATCATCTGATAATTGCAATTTAGAGAACTCCGTATTGGATAAACATGTCACCCTCTTTATCAGAATGGTTCTAGCCACTTGCGAGTTGGTAAACATTATTTTTAAAGCTCTAGGCTTCTTAGCTGACGTGGAGAAATTGCCCATCCTGCTAAAAGAGGCGACGGTAAGTAGATCGATGGCAAAACAGTCTAATAGTCTGGAAACAACTGCCTTGTCAAGCTCGGTGTTGTCTGTATCAGTGATACCATAGATAATAATGTTATTGGATCTGGGAGCTTGTTCCACAGCTTCACTTATGACATAATCTGTTGAAGAAGCTAAGTCAGCACTAAAAGGAGAAGCCCTCACATCCCGATTAAATGATTCCAATGTGTCAATGACACCATCAACACGTACCGAAAGGTCTTTATTGGCCGACTGAAGGTCAGCAATTGATTTTTCATCGGCAGTCAGTTGCTCAGTATGAGTTTGTAAAATTTTTGTTTGCGCTACAAGTGTTGCATTGCATTTAGCAACATCATTAGATAGTGCCATTTGAGGAGTTTTTAAAGTGGAAACTTCCTTGCATAATTGCTGAATCTTATTCATGATAGCATGGAAATGAGTAGTATTTAACGGCTCAGGTGTTGAGGTCTGCGAATTCTTATCTCCAGAACCACTATCGGAGCACTTCTTACAAAGCCATGAGGAGTTACCATCAGTAAATCTTTGGAAATCAAATTTTGCGATGTTGGCACAGGCCGCGTGAAAGATTTTTTTACAAGCAAAACATGTTATACGCGCCTCCCGAGATCCAAATTTTCTACTACAACTTAAGCAGTTATCAGCCATTGCAAGGAAACAAAAAGAAACAAAGCAAACAATAAGCCGTGCTAGCAAAAATTACAGCAATAGATCTAACGTAATACAACGTACTATAAACTACACGTCCCTCGTATATGGTGTTAGAAAAACGGCTATATAGGCTATCAGCTTAGCGCAAGCAATGAAACTGATAGTGGAAGGTAAAAAGCCTCAAGCCTGAGGACAATAAACACAACCGATCTAAACAATGCACTTATCTTGAGCAAAATGGAAAGCGTAGTAACTTCAACAGACCATCCAGACCACGATAGTATATTTCTTCAAGAAATTTGATTAATTATCGTAATTGGGTGGCAATTTCTGTCTAATAAAAATTATTAGACTAATAAAATTATCTGTCTAATAAAAATCGATACAGATAACAGACAGTGACGTGAAAGTAGCTAGTGGCCCCAGGGATCCTATTGGAATTCTTCCTTAACTTACGCTTCGGAAATAAATAAAAGTGATACAACAAAATCTTGTAATTTATCATAAACACCATTCAATCAATTGCACTGAAACTTGGGACATGTTTTGTGATTCTATGAGCTGCTTGATAGATCGTTACGTTTCTCTATTCCTACCAAAATTTTCTATTCCTACGAAAATTTTGAAGACCTACCCTCAAAAGTTTGCTGAGTAAATCCTTAATGTTTATAAAGATAATTTAAAATGTCGATTCGTGTAGTTTATTGCCGAACCACATTTTTTTCGTAACATTTTTGACCAAAAAACTAACTTTATGTGACAAAAAACCTCGACGGGTTTTTTTCTTCTAAGCGATACACAAATAAAATCTAAACTCATCACACTAATTTTTCTTGAATGCACAGAGTAAGTCACTAAGTGCGCGATACTTGATATCTCATTAACTATTAGGGATAGAAAAAAGGGTCTGAGACCAAAGTTGTACGGTTCTTTGAGGACTATGTTCGGAAATGATTTTTAACTAGAAGAATGTTATGTATTTAAGTCGTAACACATAACTTAGTTCTTTTAAACGAGTCACTACATATTTTTATATATTCTCATTAGCCTCTTTCTGAGCATTGTAAACATAGTTTACTTTTGAAATTCCGATACGACGTTGCCACGTTATTTCAATTTACTTAAATTTTTGTGGCAATGGAAGAGTTCAGAAAAAATTTCAATAGAGTTACTTTTAAAGTCTGTTTTACAATATTTTGTGGAGGGATAAATAGAGGTACGTATTTTGTTATGTTGTCAGTTAAATAAAAATTTAATATATTGAGTGTATGAGTGTTAAAAAAATCTATACTTTAAATATCGATATTTCAGTTTTTTCAAATGAAGCACCCTGTATTTTATTCTTGTATCTTACTCTATTTTATTCTTATTGTCCTAATACGTCGACGTGTCTCTTAAAAAAGTAAAAAGTCGCACTAACCATCAACTTTAGATGTAAAAAACACTTATTTAAAAATAGAATAAGACGCACTAACAAAATAGATGTTCCGTTTGATAAAACTGGAATTACGTTATTTGAAAATTTTGATAATTAAAAAATATATAACACTCTGTACAAGAAAATTTAATTTCATTTATACCACAACAAAGCGGGTACCTTTATTTATCTCATGGATTTCTTTTGTTGGGATGGTTAGTCTTTTATGTATATGTATACATGTAAATCATCTTGATGTGTATATAAATAACGTAATGCCACGTATTCGGAACCATGATAAAAATTTGACAAAAATTAAAAAAATTAAGAAAAACTTACGTTTTTGTCTAGGGTTTAATCGCTTGGTTAAATGTTTAAATGGTTATTAACTACACCACCAGTTTTTCATGTGGAGTCAAGTAATCTTCTCTTGCCACAATAGCGCTTTTCCTGTACTTATCCAAATTTGACATAAAATTAATATTAAAAGAACAATAATTCATAACTAGCCCCCGCACTCATGCGTGTAAATTCTTGGAGCTTTAGTACATTAGTCAACGGAGCTGAGCGAGGTCATTCGCATTATTTAGCTCGCAGGCTACAGTGAAATGTTGTCACTTCAAGTTTTTCGCCGAAAAAATGCAAATACCACAGTTGTGCTTTAGATACTTCTTCATCTGTTTAGTGGTTTATAGACGGTCTTTTGTTTCCCCATACTTGTCTTGTGTGGGTTTAAGGCAAATTTTCAGAACAATAATCGCCAACGTAAATTCCTGGCCTTCATGTTCACAGGCCAAGGTCCATAAAGCGATGTTGCTCTGTTTTGTCGAGTCATTACCTTTAACGTTTTTTCTGTAAAAATAAATTCTTTTCAGCTCTATTTTGTTTCTTAAAATAGTTGTGTATATTATTTGTAAAATACCAGATTACACTTAAGCAAAAAAAGGTAATGGCATTTCCGACTGTTTTTAGTGAGGAGAAAAAAATGTCGGTGCTTACCGGTGACCAGAAGTGGATAAAAACAAATGTGAAATTAATATAAAGTAAGATTAATGATGGAAATAAGTCAAAATGTTCGTGTCGCCACGATCGCATGCCGGTATAGTTATTTTTATAGGAATAAGCTTGCCACATTAAGAAAAAAATATAGAAATTTGCAGTTATGCTATGCCGCCACACGCCGCCTCACTTAAGATTATCATTTATTCCCTCTATATGTAAACTTGCAAACCTAATGTTGTTTATATAATATTCGAGCCTCCTTGAGCAAACCTCGCCGAAATTCCCCTTAAAGGTTCCCTCTTCCACTAACTAACCCAATAAATCTACTTTTAAAATCACCAGCCACCTCGAAAACGCAGCCCATTCCAAGCACACTCGCGTCGTCCCAGCCGTCGGCGTAAAACTTTATTAAAACTATCGGGTCGTGGTCCGCACCATTAAGGCGTTCTTTCTGTTCGCAGCATTACCAGAAGAGGGTCCTCGAATATCAGGTGGCCGTCCCCGCTATCAAGTTGGCGATACGGTCCGTGTGAATTGCACATCGGGCCGGTCAAAACCTGCCGCCAATTTGAAATGGATGATCAATGGAGAGCCGGCCGATCCCAAGTTCCTGAAGCCGCAGAAGAAGATCATAACAGGGCGCGAGGGCCTCGAAACAACCATCCTGGGCCTCGAATTCGTGGTGCGTCATAAGCACTTCAAGCGTGGGGATATGAAGCTCAAGTGTGTCGCGTCCATCGAAAGCGTTTACTCACGCAGCAATGAAGAGAGCGTCGAAGGAGAGCGGCCGCAGAGAGCTTCGGTCTTGGAAAGTCGCGGCACGGTGGCTCCGGCTGGTTCCAGAGCTGATAGAGTGCAAGGTATAGCAACTACCGATAGAGTAGAAGCGAATTTAAAATAAGAGATTTTGACGTTTTATGCATTTTGATATTCAGCTTTGCAAATTATATCTCAAAAAATTCGCTTTGATATACTCTTACAGCAGAAAAAAGAAGAGTAGAGCACAGCTTATAGATTTTTGATATACTAATTTTCATAGATGACTTACTTAATGGTGAAGAATTTGCTACAACTGTCGCTTAGCCCACTTTCTATGCTTTTTGATAAATCTGGACTGGAATTACATTTCTTTCTATCGTTTTTTGTGCATTTTTTTTCACTGGGACACCCAGATCAGGTAGTCCCTAATCTAATTTGTTTACTCGGGAGACAATTTTTGACTGTTTTATCAATTTTGCTGATATTTTTAATTCCAGTAATATTGATATCAACGATCCATGTCTGTTTTTAATTTGGTGATAGTTTTGCATCTTTAGTTTGACTTGTAAAATGAGAGGGCAATTACTGTTTTGGCAACTTTTCAAGGAAATTTCAAGCTTTAGATTTTGTTGCCGCATTTTTACAAACCGAGAGCAAAAATGCATCCAGTTAACAGCTATTCCTTACAAATAATACAAAACAATGCGAATTAAACAAAACTAGAAAACCTACAGGGTGTGAGAGTTCATTTCGAATCATTATCTAGTAACAACTTCTAGTGTGATAAAACCTTCAGGTGAAACAATTTATGCGGGTAATTTAAGGAAACAGTGGAGTTTAAATCCGGAGTAATTAGCGAGTATGTTTTGCAAGCTATCAATTCATTCCCAGATGTGAAGATACGGCCTTTAAGCGCATGTGTAAAGTATCCGTATAAAACCAGAATCTGAAGGCCAACCTTTAAAAATTGATCACGGTTATGAGTTATGACAGTTTGGCTTATGTACTTAACACCAGTGCAAGGAACCACTAAACCTTTCCAGTTAAATCATATCATAATATGCACTGTGTCACAACGGTCTGTCTGTGGGGGATTATTCGTTCTCTATGAAACGAAGCTAAAAATATTTGATACAGTTTGATAAAACTCATTTAGGGTTACAATTTAAAATTATTTTCAATATCACAGCTCAGCTTTGAAAATCACAATACTGCATTTTCCCAAGTATAACATTTTACATATTTTTATTGACTTAGATTGCTTTTTAAAAAAGAAACCGATTATATTATATATCAAGTTTTCAATATATATTTTTTTGTAATAGATAAGCTCCAAGGTGTTAAAAATACAGGTGCCTTATTTAGAAATCACCAGATCAGCATAAACAAGTTTGAACCAAAACTTTCTAAAACTCCTATCTTTACAAATGGCGAAGTTGGAGAATTTCAAATATTATAATATTGTCCTTAACAATGCAAATATATTGATGAAAAAAACACCCTCGCATGGTTTTCTTCCTTTTTTTATGAATGGGTGTTCCATTAAAAAAAAATATATAACTGTCGTCTGTAACCCTTAAAGCCACCAGCCTATTCATTTGAAAATAATACTTAAATTATAGATTCTAGCCGTAAATACCAAAAATTCATAATATCTCGTCGCTCTATACAAGTGTCCCAAATAAAATTTCGCCGCCTATATCTTGAAAAGGAATAAATATATTGAAATTTTATAAACGCCATTGTCTTTGACTTGCAAGGTGAAACTTAATTTGGTATGCGAAGTTGTTTTTTTTTAATTGCAACATATATAGAGTGATTAAAAACCGGCGCACTAACTTAATGGTACAGTTAACTTCGAGAAAAATCATTAAAAATTCCTTTGATAAATTTGACGTTTGCTTACGATTTATAATAGACAGATTACAAAAAAAAAATAAAAATTAGCCACCCTTTCTCAGTAATTTTTAAGTTTTTGTAATATTATAAAAAGAAAAAACTATGGATAATATTTCCAAAAATTATTTTGAACAATGAAAATTAGATCGATTTCATGTATCTACTCAACACTAACTAGTACGATATGGTCAAATATTTCGAAGAAAAATTAAACTTTGAGGTCCTATTATTTCTACATTGGGGTCCAATGACTTTTTAAATTATTTTTTCTTAGCTCAAAAACAGTGATACAACCTATCCTAGGGTTAGTGGACAGTGGACCAGTTTTGTAACACCCTGTACATTTTTAATGGATCATCTACTACTTGAAAATTTCTCACTTTTAATTTAATTTTTAATTCTAAAAACATGAAAATTAGATTCATAATAGAGGCCCTACTCGATAGCCAGCTCGCAGTCCAGATTTAAGATCCTTACATATTTTTTTGTGGCGTCTGATTTAGAAGATTAAAAAATAAATTGGGAAGATTTGGCTCTTTTTAACTCGTCATACGTTATTATATAATAATCTCGAATTAATAAGAAGTTTTATGTTTATTGTGAAGGACGATGGTTCTAATATATGCTTAAATGACCTTTTTGCCACAGATTTACTCATTTTTGGTGAAATTATGCTTTATTTCACTAAACTTTAATTTCTAATTCCCGAGAGTAAGCTAAGGAAGTATCGTAATCGAGTATGTCGGACGAGTTGCCACTGTAATGTTTTTCGGCGTTTAATGATCCCTGGAATACGAAAAAATAGGTCGCCCGTTTCCGTCTGTCTGTTTGTCTGTCCATCCGTCTATCTGAATTTTAATTATATAGGTAATCTCCGAAACTGCTGCGGTTTGTCCCATCATGTCGAAAATATAAAAATACAGTTATGTCCCGTTCGCTTATATTTAATAATAATAAAATAATAATTGTCATAAGATCAGCTGGTTACCCAAAACAGTATCCGAAACATTTTGCTCCATTGTGGCTTAATTAATCGATCCTCTCTTGTGTTCGAAAGAGACAAATGCTTGTTGTTTGAACGTGCCAATAGTCAAATTCTTGCGAAGTACTTATAAAGATAAATACTCGAAGATAAGCATATTACTGAGACTACATTTTTCCCGTCATATGTATGTTTTAAATATTTTTTATATTGTCCGCATTTGTACGGACTCCTCCCCTTTGAAATTTGCAAAATCTATACGTTGTAATTAAAAAAAAAACATGGCTTGGCGTCGCACCGACATAAGAATGGCGTTTAATGAATTTTAATATATCTAACTGTTAACTAAGATATTGTAACGAAGCGAATTTTCGCGGACAGGAAACCAAGACGCGTACGGAAAGCCGGGGGTAAATCCGCGATCGCCGCGTCAACGCCGCCGGAAAAAGGGGATTCCTTCTTGAAGCCTTGACGGATTTCGAAGTGTCTGACCCGGTGCTGTGGCTATTTTTCAAGATGTAGTTTGTAAAAAGTGCAGAGCCCCTGTAAGAACCGATCGTAAGTACCGTTTGAGTACCGTTTTCGAATCGCCGCCCCCGAGCGAAAAAACCCGTGCCGCCGTCACCTTTTTTTTTCGTTACCGCAAGAAACCGAAACCGTCGAGCATGCGTCGTTTTCCATCGCCGCGCTTCCTTCTCAGGTCGCAGTACCGCCCCCGCGCGATTTTTTTTGCCGTGTACCTGTAGGGAATAAAAACCCGATTATTGTTTCAAATTTTCCTCCGTTTTATTTCTTGTTTCCTCGGGCGCTCACCAGATCACCTGGAGATACGTGTCTTCGGCTTTACAGCAACCCCGGTGCTCCCTCCCTCTCTCCGGAGAGGGGGATCTGGCGCCCGAGCACCGCGGGTCCCGATCGAAGGCTGCACCCCCGTTGGCGTGTAGGTGACCACATAAGCCCAGGTCGGGCAGACGTGTTTCTATTCAGCAGCACTAGTCGGCTCACGGCTTAACACCGAGGCACGCCACCCCCACACTTGATCGGCGAAATTCCGGACCGTCATCGTCGCAATAAGAGGTCTCCTAATTTTATCTGCCACACTCTGTATATTTAACATTTGAACAATATAAAATTTTCCTGGTTGTTTGTGAATCGTTGCCTTTCCTTGTTAACTATTAAAAATTATTAACCATCCTGAGATTTCCTTGTTTCCACTACGGGAAATGTGTTACTTCTAACGATTTTAGTAGATTTAAGAGAAGTTTGTTCAAATAAATGCAAAAATAACACAGGATGCGTAAACCAAGCATTAACGAACTACAAACTTCAATGCATCTGTAAATGTATAATAAAAAGTGTCAAAAAATTGTTGAAAAGTGATACACGAAGAACTTTGAATACACAACAGTGGAAATCTGTTAATATGAGAAGGCCAACATTATGTTGTGTCTGTTATTTGCTACAAATTTCTTCTGAGTTTTTTGATTTTGCCAAATATTTGTTTAAAACTTTAGTAAAATCCTTTTTATCGTAAATCCTCTCAAGTGCAACGTTCTCTTACAAGCAGTTTTCCTAATCATTAGATTAGGCTCGCTGCAGTCAGTGTTCTCATATCTCTTTGTTTACTATTTTTCTAATCTCACTATATTGTTTTTTCGATGGTGATGCCCCAGATTTCTTTCGTAAGTATTCATTCAAGTCACCAACTACGTTTATTATTCGGGACCCATTTCTGAGAACTGTAGGATTTCATACTTTTTATAATCTCAACTTCCAAACTGCTTTGTACTCTTCTACAAATTTTTCGTGCAGCATTGAAGTGAAAGTTTTACTGTTTTACTTAAATATCTCTCATTGTCAATTTCTGATTTTTTTAGCGGTAGTTCTTGGTATTGATTCTATTGACAATTGGTTGTTTTTTGTTTTTATTCACTTTATGGTGGTTGAATTCTGACCACCTAACTTAGATCAACACTATTATGTTTAGGTTTTTGGAATCTCATTATCATTACCGGAAGTTGTAAAAATTCTGGACTGTAGACGTCATCCTTGTGTTGCACCTTAGGCTATGAATATATTTATTGTTGTCTTCGGTCGTCATGAATGAGATATGAGCATTTTGTCACAAGCTACAAATTAAATTTTGTTGAGTTATTTTTTCAAATATCCAAACTCCATTTTCCTGCTCAGAAACTGGAATTCATTTTTGTAGATTTGTGTTGTTTACTTTTGATGCATTTTTACGGCTTACATTTTTGTTTGTGTTTTTTACACTATTACATTTACATTTTTAATGAGAGTCATCATTTAGTGAATATACAGTTATTTAGGTTTTCTCTCTAAAATTGTTATTTTTGTTATTAGTTTTCTTAGTTCTGAAAATTGATAAATAAATTTGAATACCACCTTTAAAAAGAACAAGGCTGATTTGAACAATACATACAAACTTTTCAACCAGCAAGTCCGATGAAGACAGATGTGGATCCTAAAAAGTAGGAACACAAGCACGATCATATTTCTTACTTGCTGGTTGCAGAGACGTTTTCATGTCAAAAAAAGTCTCCTAGGGCTTCAAAGAAAACTTTACTTCCGCTCATTTATTTCTTTGATTTTGGAGAACATTGATTATGAACATACTTGTTAAAAGTTTTCTCGTTGAAAAGAGAGGTTAAACTTTTTAAACGCTGGAAGAATCTGGATGATAATATGCTATCGAACTTCCTTTCAAACATTGTTTACAACTACGTAATTATTGGCATAGTTATCATTTTTGTTAAGTGGCGATCAAGTCTAAGAGAACCGCAACTTTGCAAGGACAAAAATCCTGTTTCTAGTGGCTGTTATAAGTAGAGAGCGGAAAATATGCAGCAAAATTTTGGGAAATATGATCATATGATATGCATCAAATTTATGCAAATATGCTGTAACTTTCTGAATATATGCAGAGATATGCAGTTGCATATGCTTCAAAAGTAAAAAAAAAAACGTAATAACCAAACTAAATTTATTTAGAAATTACAAAAACAGGTTTCCCGAGCTTACGTTTTATTACAAAAAATACATAAATAAAATGTTTATAGTTAAATTAATTTGAGTTATCTTCGACATATTGACGCACCTAAATTGCTTTAAATGCTTTCAATGCAAACTTGCAATGAAAAATAACAAGGTAACGTTCCTTCGACCACCATTAAACATACTATTAATACACTTATCGAACAAAAATATTGGGAATGAACGGTATTTCCAAAAGTAATTATCTAGAGCCCGAATTTACCTAGAAGGATGAATTAACACCCAGTAGTTTCTCCAAACTACCATAAAACCCAAACCTTTCCGAGGTAGTTGAAGCTCAGGACAATATTTGCAACATGATTAATGAAATCTCGTCTTTCTAGATAAATGCCAATAGAATGGCCAATTTTTTTTTTTTAATTAGCACAAAAATTGATAAAAATGCAAAATATGCACCCGTTACATGAAATATGCAGCAGAAGGCAAATATATGCAAATATGCAATTTTTTTATAGCTATATTCATTTCTAGCTAGCATGATTCGTGCACATATTAAATATCAAGACTTATATGCAAAAAATAACGAATATGCAAATTTCATAAAATCCGCTCTCTAGTTATAAGAAATGAAGGTGTGAAATGGACGTAAAAATTAACTTTTATCGAAATGGTTTGAGGTATGCTGAAAAAGGAGACTATTTATTATTATCAATTTAATAGCCCAAAATATTGTTATATTTAATTTTTGCACTCTTTTAACCTGAGAGCAGACAGTATTTAAAACTGTCTGCTTTAGTTTTGATAAATTTTTATTACTCTGCGTTATTAAATTGGTTTCATGTTTCACCAATGTGTGTACTTCATGCGGTGTTGCAAAAACAAAAATTGAAGAAAACGTCTATCCAAACAAACAACAAACAAAAAACATCGCAAAAACTCAATAACGCTACAGTTGATTATACTCTTGAAAAAATTTATTTTATTTTATCGCGGTAAACCCTCTCCGATGACACCATATGAACCTTTTCACATCAAACGCAGCACTGACAACTTGCGTCCCACAGCATTTACTTTGATTGAGCTTTGAAACTAACTGAGTGCACGCCATAAATTTTTCGCTCGTATTTTATAATTTCATGATCAGATTATCGATCTACCTGCATGAGGACGAAATTCACAGAAACATGTTTTATTGGAAACGGGCCAAAAGTATTCATAAATAAATTTCCTGCACTGCACCAACCGCTTTCTTCAAAATTTACGACATGCACGAGGATCTAAAAGAGGGGAAAGGATGACATCCTTACACTCTTGCGATACTATCAACACACGTGTTCGTCGTCGCCAGGACAATGTTATCAACGCAGGATAATACGAGTCGGCTCGTAATTCTTGCTCTGTGACGTGATTCTTTCTGGTGCGGCTTTTACACCTCAATCGTGCACACTTATCGCGAAATAAAAATTTAGATGTTCATTCAGGAAAAGCGGGAAATGGATGAGGCTAACGAGGATTTTATTTACTGAAAAAATCACTTCACAAGAGAGTTTTTATAGTTTCTGGTTTCAAAGTGTCAAAAACACTAGGGGTTTAATTTGTCGGGTTTAAACGTTCATGGAATCTCTAAGTGGTCACATTTGAATTTAGGTATTCTTGGTTGGGTGCGCTATAATTTAGAAATACATATTTAATACAAATTGTACTGAAGCGTGGAAAATAATAGCATTGTATATGTTTACTTGGTTCATGTTTTTGTTAATTTATGAATTTTTTGTTATTATGACTCAAGGTCGCTATGTTTTTGTGGATAAAAAATTCATACCTACCATTTCGATGGAAGTGAATTACGTTTAAGTTTTTTTTTTGTTTTACAATCTTTGTATTCCTTAATACATTCATAAAATTTATATCAGATTAGATTTACGTGAAAATAGGGCTATTTTCCTTAAGATACAACGTACTTCTGTACTTGTGGTTTATGAAGTCGCCTTGATTTGTTACTCTAGGATTTCAGGAAAAAATTCAAATCCGTAAAACCAAGGTTGGGAATCCTATCCCGTCGCGTGTTCGGTGGGTCCCCCCATGGACTGCTTTAATTTTTTTTATACTGTGGTTGGAATTGTCTATATACGTTTTTTTTTTTTTTCTAAAACACTAGATTTGTTTCATTGTACTTCAAGAACGAGGAAAATTCTGTCTAACAAGATAGGACGAATACGATCTAATGTATAGCTCGATATTAAGATAGCAGTATAACATTCATTGAAAACGCTTAACAATTCGTTTCAGTTCTTCTGATTTCTGGAAAAATTAGTATAATCTTATCACTGTTATCAGCAAAGTTAGGCATAGCCGAAGTGATGGGGAATCAATCAGACAAATATTAAATACGACGGCGCGACGTTGTACAATAAATTTGGTTGGCCGACTGTGCACTCTCATCCTCAGTGGCGTTTGATGCAGTTCAGGGTTTATTTGATCAAGATTATCACGAAAACTGTGATATTGAACAGTCATTTTTAATTTTTAAAACAATTTTAACATCTAGGAGAACTCGTATTATAACTGCGGAAAACCTAGAAAAAGTATTAATTCTTATTAAAAATACCCGAAGATGTAGGCCACTGCAATAGCGCTGGCGATCGGTCGGCAATGAGTATCACTTGCGCTATACCGAAGACTGCTTATCAGTTTTATTACTTTTGTATTTATTTACTTCTGTGTTAACACTCGCGTCAAAAATATGTCATAACAGCCATTTGTTAAATATATCATAACAACTCTGCGCCATACCAACCTAATCTATCCCTTTTTATATTTTACACATTCATCGCTATTTCATTAATTACTAGAAAAAAAGTCGAAGATAAAAATTGTACGAGTCAGTTTTTACGGACAACTTATTATTTTTTTTACTGAAACACAATTTTTACATATTTTGATGATCTCTTCTTAGGCAATTTTCTTGCGATGGAAAGGTTTGCAAAAAAATCGCAGTAAAGTCATTTTTAAAATCTGTGGAGAGAAATAAAGGTACGCACTTTACTGTAGTACCAATTCAATCAAATTTTAAGATACAGGGTGTTTATGAGAAACTTCTAAAACTGTACAATTTTCAAATATCTATATTTCAGTTTTTTCATATTTTACCCTTTTTTTCCTAATATGCTCGTACGTAGTCTTATTTTCACAATAAGAAACATAAAACATGACCACAATGGTAAATTTTTGTAGAGAAATTAGAATTTTATAATTAGGCCCCTCGGTTTGACAACGAATGAAAAATTGGTCACAATTGAGATCAAAGCGGGTATAGGTTGAGCTTACGCTTTGGCTCTCTCTATTACTTAATCCATATAGTTTTCTTTGAACAACACGATAACTTTATTTTTTTAATTTTCGTCCCCCGGCTCACGACAAATAAAAAAAATCATTCCAATTGAGAAAGGGCGGGTGGGTGGGGCTTCAATTTTGCCATTTTTATTTCCCGAACGTAAGCCAAAGAAGTATTGTAATCGAGTCCGTCAACCGATTCTCTACTTTTACGTTTTCTCGACCTTTCATGACCCCTACAATACGAAGAACTGGGTCCCCGATCTCGTCTGTCTGTCCGTCTGTCCAATTGTCCGTCTATCAGCCGTTTCGAATTTTTATTAGACAGATAAACTCTGAATGTGCTGGGCCAATTGTTGTCAAGTTTGTATTTACATTAGGAACAGCATGTAGATGGTAATACGCTAACCAAAATTTGTCCTTGTCATCCTTATCAATAATGTGATGACATCACTTCAAAATTGGACATAGTAAATGGGTTTTAAATTGTAAAAAAATCACATAGTCATACACACGTAGTTTTTAACTCCGTGTTGAGTTTTACCCGAAACATCTAGATTTTTGGAAAAAAGTCAAAATTACAGAAGAACATTTTGCAGTTTAATTTTGTATCTGAAAAACCGAACGTTTTGGAATCTTGCAGATGTTTTAAAGTTATGATACGGATGATAAATTTTTAATGAAAAAGTTGATAACGCAATCTCAAAATTTTGCTAAATAAATGATCAATCTATACTTGTAATTTATCATTGCATTAATATTTTTTAGATTTGCTTATACAGGGTGAATTAAACAAATTAATGAATCAGTAATTTTATTGAATAAATCAAGAATTGCCAAACTGAATACTTTGAAATTTTGCAGACATTTTAAAGTTATTGTAGGCATGGTAAATTGTTAATCAAAATATATCTGTTTATGGCCCCCAAAAAATAAATTCAACCCAAAATGTAATGTGTGTTCACCTATGATTTGTCATTGCCTTCACTTTTTTTAGATTTGCTTAGACAGGTGGCTCAAAAAAAAAATTAGTGAATGAGTCAGTTTATTTTATTTAATAAATCAGGAATGGCTCACTCCCTTTTCTCAGAAAATTTTGAGAATACAATACTGTAGTATTACACTGCATCAATCCAAGTTGATATACGTGTCCTTGAAAAAATGTTGATGACGTCAAAAGGTCAACACAAAAATTCTGGATAGGTTTCATTGTACTTCAGGAGCGACCAAGTTTTTTCTTAATGTAGGTAGTCTTTCTTTCACAACAAGACATTTAAAACATCTTCAAAGTGGTAATTTTTTTTAGGAAAATATCAATTGCTTTTTTTTGAGATCCCTTCCGTTGTTAAAAAATTTTGGGAAAATTGAAATAACATGGCAACGTCGCATCGGAATTTCCAAAATAAGGTTTAGTTATAAAGCCTAGGAAGAGGCTAAGCAGAATATGGGCAAAATATATACGGTATTTAATTTAAACAATCCAAGTTGTGTGTTACGCCGTAAAAACGGAATATTCTTTATGGTTAAAAACAATTTTAGGCTATAGTCCTCAAATAACCCTACAAGTTTAGCCTCTAATAATAATTATGAGATATTGTGGACTGCGCTCAGCGACTCACCCTGTAAATTTTGCTCCCTTATGACTTGCAAACATATTTTAAGTTTCAAAAATTAGAAACCTTTTCCACTTTTGGGATAGACAATATTTAATTTAAGTAAAAATAAAAATCAAACCAGAGTAAGGTGAAGTAATAAATTACAGGTTGTTCTACATTAAAACATTGAGAAATGAGTAAAGTTTCTGTATACTAAGTTCAGTCTCCTTGATACTACAACAAAGCGCATATCTTTAGTTATTTATCTATAAATACTGTGACACGAATGTAGTCACGAATTTTTTTTGTTCTCAAAAAATTCAAGATAATTGGAATAAGTTGGCAATGTCTTAACAGAAGTTCAAAAATATGATATGGTTGTAAAGCCTTTTAAACGGACTGGTAGATTATCTAAAAAATATACAGGGTGTTTTCTTTGAACAAGTCAAGTGTTACATTGTTCTTCAAAAACCGAATATTTTTCAGCTGGAAAATAATTTTACTCTATCCTTGTCAAAGAACTCCACAGCTTATAGTTAATATAATATCAAGAGTGCGCACTTTCTGATCCCCGGGTATGTTATATATACAGATCTTTTGCTTATTTAGTTTCTCGTTCTGTTACTCTAAAAATTGTAGAAATTTTGCAGAACAATGCACAAAATTATTAAATATTAACATTTATATTAGTCGTCCAGAAGCGGCAAGCGAAAATTATCACCTTGACAGGATTACTTCTGAGTTTCAGTGTTAGTCGAAGAGTGGTGCTATTTAATTTTTTATATTACTTTAGATAAGATTATTAATACGTGTCTGCAGTACACAATGTATCAAAGAGTCACAGAAATTCTTTCCAAAGGAATCTGGGGAGCCATTTTCATTAATTAATCATAAACTTACAAGGTAGAGAGCCTCCCAGTACGCTTTAACAAATTAACAGCTTTTTTCTTCCAAAGATCCAGTTTCACTTTAATTATTTACTACGCGGTTGAATAACTTGGAGATAATAAATCAATACAGAAGAAACTTCAGAAATAAAATTTGTTAATTACTTAAAATATCCTCTAAATGAGCCTTTCATTTTGTTATTCTGTTTGCAATAAAGAGAAAATATCGACTTCCATGTACAACAGATTTTTCAAATACGTAACGCGTTTAGTAACCATTTGAGATTTACTATATGAAAATTATTGCACTATTTTACAACAAGGTTTTTATATATTATACTAAGACGTACTATGGTTTTATATTATGCTTGGGATGACAAATGTGGCAAAACCAATATAGAAATAGACCGATATTATGTTTGTATCTTTCAGTTTTAAGTTATAAAAAATTAATTGAAGTATTTTTTTTGCAGCTGCAGGAAGTCGGAAAGCATTTCTTCCTCACGTTTCCCTCGTCGCGATGTGTTGTTTTTTACTCGCATTATCTCCAAGGTAATTGTGTTCTCTCTATCAGCTTTTCGCTAATAACAGATATTCGTGGAAGCCAAAGACACCTGTGTGAAGTGATATCAGTTATACTGTTGCTTTTTACATTCCTTTAAAACTGCTATATTTGTTTTGTTAAAGTTTCTGTTCTATGTATAATGTAGTTTCGTATGGCACTAATTTGAGGAAAGAAATAAGTTTACATTATTATTTTGGATCTATGTTAAAAGTGTAACCATTTACTCTTGTACATAATCTAACTAATAAATGTTTCCAACAATCAAATCATTCTTCTAGTCGTTATCATTTCGGGCATCGAACAGGCCATTTTTATCCATAATATTAAGCATCATATAGACTAATGTAAATTTAAACGCTTCATTCCCTCAAAAAAAAGAAAAAACTTAGTTTGTTACTGAATCATCGAGGCGAATTGAGCATTTAAATATTGTCAGCACAGACTGTCACTGTATTGATAAATTTCTCCTTATGATCAATATAATATCATGTTATCATTTCTGAATACCAAATTTTAAGGCTAGTCTGTTTGTAAAAAATACGTTTATAATTTTAGGGAAGATTGTAAAAAAACTTATCTCGAAGTGTTATGTGCATATCAGGAAGACACATTAGCGCTTAAGGTTTAACTTTGATAATGCACTTATTTGAAATCCAAGTCCTGAATGAATATTTGTGGCAAGGTAAGTTTTGGAAAAAAATTATTTACTTGGAAATATTAGTTCCTACCGTTTGCAATATTTTTCATATCGCTGCAGTCTCGCAAAATTTATCTTGCCAGTACTTCATGTCACATTACTTTAAAATAAATCCCTGTGATGAAAAAGTTGTAAGGTTGACGACGAGGTCAATTGATGGTTAATTAGTGCGAGTCGAACGACCGAACTGTCATTCGTTCGACTATAACTAAATTAAATTTATATGTAGCGAAAAATAATTTTAAATATTGTGTAATTATAACTCTGAGAATTAACTAAATGTATATATAACGCATGAGTATTGCTGTAACAGTGTTATTGAATTCGAACCGAGAATTGATCGGGGACGATTTTCCGCGGTTCCAGTTCAAATCCTAACAGTTTAAAAATTACACTTATATGTATTTTATTTTGGAAAAAATAAAAACGGATTATGATATGCAAGGGTTTTAATGGCTAAATATCCAATCAACAAGAGAGTCGGGTGGTGCGTGCCGGATTTAGCAAACACCTCCCTAAATTAAAAATGTGTAACACAAACAAAAATGGGTTATACGGGGAATTATAAAGTAATCCCGGTCTCCATTATCAGGAGGACTTTATCTTAGGTTCGTTATCCCTGATACAAACGCGACCTCTCTGTCTTGATGAGACGGGCCGATCCACGAGGAATACCAAAACACTACTTGAAAATCCACAAACACACGAGTCTCTAGATTAAATTCACCCTGGAGTTTTCTTGTCGATTCGTCTCTTAGTTTCCCGTCATCATGTCGAAAATGTCGTTATCTTCACACTAGAGGATCCGTTGATAGAATAGGAACGACTTAAGGTGTGTATCCAGAATTCATTCATTTCCTGTATCGACACACATCAACTTATATTAAACTAAGCGTGGCAAATTTTATTTTGTTTTTCTCTCTTCTCGTTCTCCGCGCCGCAGTTAGAAATTGTTTCAAAAATAACTCGAATAATTTTGTTTGATCTCCTAGCCGCCCGGCGGTTTTGCGGTTGTTGTTCGCCTAGGACTTTATCATCGCAACTTTTTATTCCTTTCTTCTTTGATGGTTTTATCTTGGTCTGTGGAAACATTCATTTATCAAAGAAACAATGCCGATGTAATAAGGACTGCTCTGTTTGTGAACCGCCATTGTTCACGTTCACGTCGACCTTGTTATCATTGCGGTCTAACCGTGTCGGTTTTCACCACTTACACTCCATTTCATTTATTTCACTCTTACACAATTCACCCTAACCGACCTAAATAAATGCGCTAATCTAAAAGGCTGACAGAGGATCAACTCGATGACCATTTTTACAATTATATAACCTACTTCGGAAGCCGCATAAAAACTACAAAAATTCTGCAAGCTCTTCCGTGAATAATTCGACAGTAAGTAATGAACCCGGAACAATGCAGACGACACCATCGTTAGTATCCTGAAAGCAGATGCAATCAGATTCCTTCGGGCATTCAGGATACTCATTAAGTTTGTTTTACCAAGCAAGAACGACCGCATGAAAAGCTCTCTTATTAGAGGTCACTATCATATCTACATGTCAAATTATTCCGCAGAAACAATTAGGCACCCGAAAGAGGAAAACACAAAAGGTAAGTGTATCATTTGTCGAACCTTCGGCAGCTATTTTATTGCGGTTTAACACGCTATTATTTTGATATGCACGAAAGGACTTAGAATATCGTTGGCAGTCACAATTACCCCATATTTTAAACGCACTTTGATAATATTATCGTTCGTATAATTGTCGCTCGTTATAATTTTTGGCTTTCGCTTCTGTGTGCGAGATTCGAATTTATGTTTACCGTCTATTATTAGCTTTACAACACCACGCTGAAATAAAATTTATTTAACCAAACTTGACTCGAACGCGATCACCCTAAGGTTAAAAAGGTAATATTTACATTTTCGGCTATGGGTAAACAAGCGGTTCGCATAGCAAAACAACGCGTTGTGAAACAGTAATTTTCGATCTCTCCTTCCCAATATTGATTCTGCGAAAGTTCTCTGCGCCACAAACTATTTTCAGAGAAACCGGTACACTGTTACATTTTCTACAGAAATTGTGCATAAATTCAAGCTTAATATAACTTTATAAAGTCACTTACGAACTCGATAAATTTTCACAGCTAAAAGGGTACTTGTAACTGTTTTAAACCATTCAGTTTTCTTTAATAGTGGATATTGTAAATACGTCGCTTAAGAGTTTACTCAGCAGAATATTTACAAACCACCAGAGGCGTAACCTAACCTCTAGAACAGGGAAAGCAATCAGTATTTTTAATAATAATTGTAATTAAAACAAATAAAACATCTTTCACAAATAAACTACCTTCTTAAGAATATCAAGTAATGGTTGTGGTGTTAGGACCGACGAATAATGTTCAGTGGAAGTAAAGAATATATAACTATTTTTTTCCTTCAAACGACTACGTTGCTTGTATTTTGCATCAAAGGTTAACATAGCTTGCTTAACTAAAATTGACTGAAAATATTTTGCTAAAGTTTATATTGTTTGCTCTCGTTATTAGCCTAAAGTGGTCCTTGTTCATTACGTTAAATCGAATTTGTGTCATGTTTTGGTATCAAACCGGAGGTGCTTGCTTTTGTTTATAACTCAAACACACATTCCCGTTTCGTGAATGTTTTCATATGTTCATCAGGAAATGTTGCTAAATTATTTTATGTTCCCACTGATCCTCTCAGAGTCTTTTCAGGCGAAGGATAATTATTATTAACAAAAATTCTGATTATTCACATGATCTGGTAGGGCTTACTGATTTTTTATTACAATGTAATACGAAAATGGGTAGCTTTAATCCAGGTTTCCCGTGAATTTTAGAACTAATTTAATTACATTTACGGTGTACTGGAAAAAAATAGGCATTTTTAACATTAAAATGTAGGTGTTAGACCGGTTACAGATTATCTGTTTTTTTTTTTTTAGAATTCCATTGTTTTTTACCTGAATTATATTAGGAAAGTTTGTGCTTAACATTTTTTGATAATAATTCATCATTTTTTCCTTATGAACGTATTTTTTCACATGCAATTCGAATCACTTTTTTAGCTGTTTATTGTTGAAAATTTTTCTTCATTATAGTAACAAGACCTTAACAAACTTTTCTAAAGCTGAGTGAAAGAAGAACCTAATATCTGTTTTGTAAATTTATTTCAGACATATAATGAGTGCTAAAGTTAACTGTGTGCTTTGTAAGATCTCGCCAACTCCAATGATGTAAGTAACTACCAACTTGATATTTCTCCAATGTCGAAAACCAGTGTTTCAGCTATTGTTAGTAGCTGTAACATTTATGTTAAACGAAGTATTTATATGTCCAACATTATAGCTTGCAATAACACAAGTTTGTTTATTAACCTGTTTGTAATTTTTACTTTTCGTACGCTGAGATGTATTGTATTTTTTAATTATATTCTCCCGGCGCATCCACCATATTTATATCACACGATATAAATTAGAATTAAGTTTTTTTATTTACTGGGTAGCTGTTTTAGTATTTGTGTGTAATGTATGTCGAGTCGTTGAAAATTTTGGCCACGGTTTTTGATTAACAGATTTACATTCGTTATCTCCAACAAAGTGAGCTATATTAAAATATTCCCCTTTTTTAATTCTTTGGTTTTTTCATAAAACCTCAATCGGAAATTTTGCGTTGTAAATGTCATTTCATGCTGTTAATGTCTTTAGAGATTGGCGCAAACTTCGCTAATGTCAACGTGACAATTATTCCCACTATTTCTGGCACTTTGCTATAACTGTTCCGAGAACTGAAGTAGATACCAGTCGATGTATTAATGTCACCAATAGATCAATCAATCTTGACGCATGAATTCTTCATGATTCCTAGAAATTGAAAAAATTGGTCGTTACCATCTGTCCGTCTGTCTTGTTTTCAATGGTTTGTCGTTAGTGTAATTTTTTATTAGAGTGTGTGAACCCAAACATCCCGCCATACTTAAGACATGTTTACGAAATTTTAAAACCCGCGAAAAATTCAAAATTTGGCCTTGCGTTTGTATCGTGAATAGAAATCCTATGTTCTGTGTGGAGGAACAGGAAGTCGAGAAATTAGCAAACGTGCTGTAGAGGACATTGTAACAAGAGCGGTGTTGGATATACCCGTCCTAGTCTTGATGGTTTTACTTTGTTGACACGTATGGCGCCATACACCATATCCCTATGCCTAGAAAACCTGCCGCATATTATACGCTCTGTCCCATCTCTGCAAACTATTACTAAAGTGCTCGTTTCATGCGGACGTGGGTCTCCCTATGAAGTTTACAATTAACAATCCATTAGACCAATGAGAAAAAAACATCAACTTTGACTAGACACCGTGTATTCTGGGTTCGCTACGTGATCTTGTGCTTTTATATAAATAAAAGTTCAAATCCTATATTTCTCGAACGCACGTACACTGTCAAGAATTTTAAACAACAAAGAATGTACACTTTATCAAATTATGCATTAATCCAAGATGTTGGTTAAATAAAAAATGTTTACACAGGTTATATCGTCGTGGACCGAAAGCAAAATCTATTCACATACAAACAAAGCACGATACGATTAAAATCAAAATAATCATTTCGGAATAAATGTTCAAATTCATCTCTAAGAATTTATTATACCTGTAAGAAAATATTAAAACTGGTATTTTCAAATCCACTATTATTTTGTTAATTTAATTGACGAAAATATTTCCTCTCAAAATGGAACAGTATTTAGAAATGTGTTATAGGATAATAACTTAAATAAAAGCATCCGAAATTTTTAGATACATTTATTAATTCAAAATAGTTGCGCCTGAGTAAGTGAATTTCCTGTCACGTGTGTGTTATATTACATTTACATTACAGTTAAATAATTTAATTACACTAATTAGACTCACTGAGTGGGAGTGTGGTGCCGAATGCGATTCATTTTATGCAAACAATTGTCCTTTTACGAAATTACAAAATACAAATTTTAACACGTGTTTACACTCACCACAAAAAACAACGAGTGGAGTCGAGACTCTGCCACGTCTTACAAATTCCTTTTTCTCTACCGCTACGAAGCCGAGGGTGACATTCGTCTACACATGGTTGCCCACGTTATTGAATTAATTGAATTAAAATGTGATTTTTCATCTTTTTTATTTTTCAAGTGTAACTTCGTGGGAGTGTTTTTTTCTTTCCAAGCCCGAAATTTATATTGCAAATTCAGGACACCACAAGAGACTCTCCGACACTACCAAACCGAGCGTTGGCCAATTCTATATATGGGTTTTAGGAATATCGTGTAAATTTTACAAAATTATTCTTTTTTTTACTCCTGTACCTGTGTTTTTTTTTGCAGAAAAGTCCACATTTTTTAATGTGTGTAGCTTATAGGGGTTACCATAAAAAATTAAATTTTGTAAAATCAAATGTTAATAACTGTTCGAAGTTGGATTTTTTGGACTGTTTGTCATGGGGTAGGGACTTTTGTCTAAATAACTGTAGGGCGGATGTTCACACAAATTCGAGTAAATGCTAGAAAAAAATCACCAAATTTAACAATTTCAAAATGTTGCGGGCCTCGTGAATTTCATAAGCAAGTTTTTGTCCACAAGTAACTACGAAAGGTGTTTTAATTACAAAAATTTGCACACCTTCAAAAAAATTTTGACATTAATGCAGTACTTCGTGTGCTTCAGAGGCAAGGGAAGTTGTCTATTTTTACGTTTTCTCGACCTTTCATGACCCCTAGAGTACGAAGAAATAAGTCTCCCATTTCCGTCTGTCTGTCCGTCTACGTCTGCCGTCCCGGATTTTTATTAAACAGATAATTTCCGAAAATACTGGACCGATTGTTGTCAAATTTTGTATTTATATTAAGAAAATCATGTAGAAGGTAAAACGCTAACCAAAATTTGTCTAATCATCCCCGTCAACAATGTGATGCCGTCACTTCAAAATTGTACATAGTAAATGGGTTTTAAATTGAATAAAATAACGTAGTCCTACACATGTAATTTATGATACCATGGTGATTTTTCACCCGAAACGTCCAATTTTTGGAAAAAAAATCAGGCTTATAAAATATTTTGCAATTTAATTTTGAATCTACAGAACGGATTGCTTTGAAATCTTGCAGATGCTTTAAAGTTATGACAAGCATGATAAATTTTTAATTAAAATATTGTTACGTTGTACGGGTGATTGAAATTGGCGTGGGTAAAAACGCAACAATTTATTTCTTAATAACTGGAATATGAACGACTAACTATTACAGCGACTATGTATAAACTATTTCTGGCGTAACTTGGCTGGTTCTTCTTAACATTCGCTGGACTCGTGGTTCGACTGAATAATGGTTTCTGACTGTGGCCCCTATTTAAATCCCTGTGTATGGATCCCGAACGCCTGTTATAGGTTTTTCCTAGACCTCGCGATCGAGACTTCCGCTAGCCGACTCCAGACTTTATGCGAACGCCGCGTTTGCGTTCGATGAGTCATCACCGGCGTACGACCAGAAAGCTCTCGACGGCCATAGGTGTCGTACCGGGGTGGCGTAAAGTTGTGTTTCGTAACAATATACTTGCTTATCCCCTCCAAAAAATTGATGACTTCAGCTCAAAATTTTGGCGAATAAATCTTATCTAAAATGTCCAAAGTATGATGAGTATAGACTTGTGATTTATCATTGTATTAATATTTTTTAGATTTACTTATACAGGGTCTAAAAAATTAATGACTGACTCAATTTATTTTATTGATTAAATCAAGAATTGCAGATCTGAATACTTTGAAATCTTTCAGACGTTTTAAAGTTATTGTAAGCATGGTAAATTTGTTAATCAAAATTTATCTGTTTATTTCCCCCAAAAAATTGATCATCTCAAAATTTTGCGGAATAAATTCTACCCAAAATGTACAAACTATGATGAGTTCTTACTTGTGATTTATCATTGCATTGATATTTTTTAGATTTGCTTAAACAGGTGGCTCAAAAAAAATCAATGAGTCAATTTATTTTATTGATGAAATCAGGAACGACTCACTCCATTTTCCCGGAAAAATTTGGGAATGCGATACTGTTATTTTTAGTATTACACTGCACCAATCCAAGATGATATACGTGTCTTTGCAAAAACGTTGATGACGTCATCACAAAATTGAATTAAGAAAAAACTGAACTGGAAAATGGTGGTTATGTTTCATGTACTTCAGGAGCGAGGGAAGTTCTGTCGAAACAGCTTTCCACCAATTTTTTTATTATTGTACAATATTTTACTTCTGTTTAACGATGCAACATTGTAAATACATGATACGAGTATAAGTATTTGTGTTTACTGAAGTGGAACAGAAGTGATATAGTGAAATATTTGTAAACAGGATTATCGCAAAATTTCACGCATATGTACTTTATTAGACAGGTTGAGGCATAAAAATTCCACAAACGCCATTGATTTTAACTTCAAGGGGAACCATACTCTGATTTAAAACTGATATCAATTATTTTTGGCGTTTTTGTCATTAGGATAACATTAACATATTATTCTTGTACTCTGTACTAGAAGATGATGAAACATGAAATAAAGATAAGTGTGTTTCGTTGTGACATTTAGAACTAAATACTCTGTAAACATCCATCATTGGACCGACTGTACCACTTTAAAAAACATCTGTTGACATCGACACGCCGACCCATAGATCCATCGTACGTACAGTGTGTCAAGTTGTGAATTTCCATTCAAGCTAAAAGTATGCGATTACGAAATTTCAATATTTCAATCCCTTCTCGAGATTTATGTTGGCGGATATTCATATGTGTTTGTGTAACATTCCGTTCACAGAAATTTGTGCGAATCTACTATAACTGAACTTGCTAATTCATGTCATCGTTAAATATCTGTAACAGCTTTGGTTAGTGCATAACGAGTATTTAAAATAAAGTTTAAATTGTCTTCCCCCATGTATTTAGCGATGTTATAGAAAGGGAGTACTTTATAATGAGGCAACTGTAACCGTATCTAAAACTAAACATTGTCAATTAGCAAATAATAATACGCTGTTGTAATTAAGTACAGAATAGGTTTGAACACGACTAAATTAATTCAAACTAATTATATATTATAATTAACTGCTTTTAGCGAAAAGTGTACGGTTATTATAATATTTAATGTATTCAGCAGTTCGCCACTTGAATAGTACGAATATAGTTATATTAATTTCTTATATTTGTTTGTAATATGTATTAAATGCAAAATTCATTTCATTCTAGCGATTTTGTATTCATAATAAACTAATTATATAAATGGCGCTGCAGTCGGTTTAACCCGCTCACGCCCTTCTACTCGATTAGGACTGCTATTATTAGTACTGTTATTTCTTTACTTCACTGACTACGCAGTTTGTTGTCTGCATTATAAGCGTCATTATTATTTGCGATGCTAGTCTAGAATGTTTCTAGTCTTGTTCAAATGCAGCTGACTACACACATTGCAAGCTGTTAACTTCAAAGCTAGTTCTACATTTCCAAATTTCCTGAAAGCTTTCATAGAGAATCTTTACATTATACATGGATTACAACACCTCCGCGTTCGCCAAATTTCTGATGCCTAAGGAGTGACCGACAAATCAAACACGGCAATAAAACGGATACAGTTCTGTGCATTTTGTCGAGTCAGCAAACTCAGGAAATCTCAATTCCGGAAAGGTGTTATATTGCAGTTTCCTTCTCTACACCGAAAGAACATTTTTTGAAATGTTTCTAGCGTAGTATATTTGTTAATAGAATTTTATATTGAATAATACATATTTCAAGCTTATTAATATTTATATTCTCTCTCTCTCCCTCTCTTCTTATTATTTTACTGGACATTATGCTCTTGCAAAGCCGATTATAGTCGAACGTAATATGTACTGCATTGACTAATATTATGATTAGTTATCATAGGAATAGAAGATTGGCTTAAAGCGTGGAATAGACAATTAGGAGGCCTGAATCCTCTGTGAATGTTTTGGCTAACCATGCATTCAGGTTGCGTATAATACTGACGCAATATTGGGTAAACGGCTTAAAGTTATTTGATATACAAAATATTTTCTGTTTTTTCATGGTCCATACAATTGTATTTTAGAACATAATTATGTTCGAAGAATTTTTGTAATCCCGTCTTAAAAGTTAAGAGAGTGTTGATCTGTGTTATAAAAATTGGTTATGTTATACTGTTCTGTGTTGACAATTAAGCTAAATAAATGAAAATTAGAAAAAGTCTATAGACTTCTTTACAGTCAACTTATTAATACGCCTAAGCTTATTCTATCTTTTTCCAGTTAACATTAACCATCTAAACTAATCCTATAAATAATACCTACAAATATAGTATTGAAAATGCTTTAAGTACTTCGATAAATGAAAAATAATGAAACACTGAGTGAAGGGCATGAAGTAAAGTGCTTACAAAAACAAGTACTAGGTCCAAATACCAAGATATCAGACTACTTCAAGTAACACAGTGAAAAGAAACAGCTCTGGTTAACACACTATATATTTTTACTGATTTAAAATTCATAATAATAATAGTAATCTCTTTATTTCCAACAGATAATGTTCACCCAATTACAGGAAAAAACTAGAACTAATTAAGAATGTAGGTTAGGTCTTAATAAGAAACAATAAAAAAATAGACAAGTTATGTTAGGTTCAAAGTTTTTTGATTAAGAGTTTTCGAGATATTTTCATTTTTATCTAAAACAATGTTACATTGAAAAATTTTTAAGCCGAAAAAAAATTTGCAGAAAACGTTTTATTTCCTTCTATTATTCGAACAGGACAGCTATTTAGTACAATGTAATCTGTGAGTTTAATTCTACGTTCATTTTCTTTTAATACCAATTTTGTGAATTTTTGGAAAGACCAAGATAACTACTTAATTTTCCGTCCCAGCGCTCTTAAGTATGTAGCGCAATGATTGATATTTTTTCATCTGTTAGTTCGTATTTCTTTCCTTGTGCCATTTTCTTAGCTTGGTTTCACTCTTTCTCTTGTATGTACCTGTGTTTATGTAAATTTATTTACGTCAGAATTCTCGAAATATGACGAAGATACGAGACTACTAGGTGCCGATTTTATGACAGGGGGGGGGGGTTCTTCGTCGTGTAATAGGGGTTGCTCGGGCTCCAGCTGCCTTTCCGGAGAGGTAACACCTGGTACTCTAGCCGGAGAAACGGATCTCCAGTAGGCCTCGTGAGCGGTCGCGACAGAAGTAAGTCTTATTGCCTACGAGGCATAACAAATAAAGTAAGCAAATTATCGGACGAAAATTAACGGACACACAAAAAGAACCAAAATCCTTACCAGGATCGTCCTATGACCTCCCCTGCGGCGGCTCCTCGTTATACGGAGCTGCTTCGGGTTCTGAGGAAGCGGTGATGCTGAAACGGGGATCGGACGGTGACGGTATGCCACGCCACTTGTATAAAAAGGTACGGTGGTGGTTATAGATTTTTCAGGGGCCACAACCGATTACATGCAGTGCCCAACGGGGTACTTACGGTGGGGTTATTTCCCTCCTGACTATTTCCTCGGAGCTCTTTCCTCGCACAGACGCTGGGATGACTCTCCCTCTTCGCTCTTCCGACTCGCTGCTTCACCATAGTCGAAAATTTCTAAAATTCCGTTACTGCATCGGCGCGGCGCGGCTGTCACGGAAACTAACCCCCTGCTCCGGTATCATTACTGTGGCTTTCAGTCCGCGAAAATTTGCTTCATTACCGTAATTAATTGTGCGAATGTTGATAAATTCGACAATCATCGATTTCAGACGCAGTCTTTACATACGATTGAGCCGATTACAATGCAAAATTACTTCAATAGCAAATGATGTTCGGATCATTAAAGCTTATTAAGAAAGGCTCGCTTGAAGCTCATTCTTCAACCTTGAAGAATCACACAGAATTAATCAAACTATGTATATTCTGAAACTAGTGAAGACTTTAAAAATGTCTAGTGATTTTGAAACAATCAAGGAGGCATTCCTAACAACGCATATTTTGACTTCTTTAACTATTCGCTATGTTGTGTCCATATCAACAACATTTAATGATCTTCAAGCAAATAGATCTGCTTTATAGAAGAAAAAAAAACTTTAATTTGCGATGGTGCAGCTGCTTGATAATCAAACTTCTTCTGAAAGAAGTGTATTAAGACAAGAACTTAAGATCTGCAAACGAACGGAATACAAGACATAGTAGCTAAATACCAAGGGTTCTTCTTTAACTAAGTATATTAACACTAGTTCCCTTTGCGGTAAATATAATGAATTTCTTTGTTTCGTAACATCCTAGAACGTAAAAACCAAATGCCAGAACTGTATCATACTTGGAGAATTTCACTAGGTATATTGATTGCAAAATTGGTGCTTATCTAGATTCGTATTTTTTTTTGCCTTTGTACACAATAATAATAATTAAAGCATTTGACAGAAAAACCAACCAGGTTTTGAGAAGGACTTCATCCAACTATACTTGATCAGCTTATGATCAATAATCCTCACGTTGTGAGTAGCCTTGATGTTAATTAAGTTCTTTTAATTGTCATACTAAACATAATAATATTGAGTATAAGCAACTGATAATTTTTTCTGAAGTAGTTATTATGTAATGATGTTGAGAGAACAAACTGGAAGTATCTTTTTATAATAAGAATGCCTTTTATTGTTGAGATTACTTTGTAAATTTAGTCAAATCTTCTCGTGAAGCTCAACCTTATCTCAAAAATTATGTACGCAATCTTAAAAAGTGTCAATGGATTACATATTTTCAACTTAAATATGTATAAAACATAGACTGTGGAAAAATTTAAAAGAGCTCGGTCCCCAGTTGATATAGATAATTTTCTAACCTGTAGAAAAAAATAATAATAAAAGAAAATGAACTTGATCGACTAGTTAATCAAAAAAATAAAAACAAAGTTTTCAAGTAGTTTTTCTTGCTCATAGAGCTATGGAGGGAAATATCGCTGATAACAAGTCCCTTGTGGCAACTGGTAGCGTCCGCTCCCAATATATTTTGGTCTTCTCTCAGTAAAAATAGAGGAGTCTCATGAAAAAGTGATTTTTCATGAAGAAAAAGTACTGACTTTATTACCTTCAATCGGTATCGTATTTTTTCATCATCCCAAATTATAGTTTTTTGATGCTGATATATTACCTCAGATTGGAGAACTGCCTCCGCCTCTCCTTCTTTTAAAAAAGGCTGTAAACTAGATTCTACAAATTATCGACTCATTAGTCTTACAGCTATAGTTCTTAAATTTATGGAACGTATTACTGCTAACCATAAGAATTTACCTTCTTTCATAATATGATTCCAATGGAAGAACATGGATTTTTACCGGGAAGGTCGGTTATAACTAGCTTGTTGGCGTGTATCAGCGATTGGAGTTAAGTTCTGGACAGTGGTAATCTTATCGATGTTTTTTATCTGGACTTTTGCAAGACTTCTGATAAAGTTTGCCACAGTAGTTAATTATGAAACTGGGACCTTTCGGTATTTATAATGATCTCTTGAGTAGGAGAGAGTCATATGTTGATAATCGAAAATTTTGCATCCGTATTGGTAATTATACTACAGAACAAGTGGATTTTATTGTGCTGTTCCACAAGGATCGACCTTTGGTCCGTTGTTATTTCCATTGTATGTAATTATTCCACCACAATATGTCCTGTGCAACATTTTTTAAATTGCTGATGACACGAAAGAATATGGAAAACCTCTAACCGAAGATCATCTAATACAAGATCTTAACAGAATTTTTAATTAGTGAATCATTTACCTTTAAGTGAGGATAAGTTTGTTGTGCTTCATTTAGGAAAAAAATAATCTCATATTCCATATTAGGTATGTTAATTCAAGAGCCCTTAGATGGTTTTCGGTAATAACCATCGTGATCGTGGTGTTACCATTTGACATGACTTGTCCTGGTGTACACATATCTCGACATTTTGCAACAGAGCTATAGCATTTGCCAAAATTAAAATACTACCAGCACCGCATTTTACCTTGGAAATACAAGCGACAACCCCGTAGTAATAAATCCTAAGTTTGACATGGGGGGAAAATCTAGATTTTAACTAATTTATAGTCTGTTGCAGATTTTAGAAGAGTTTTGACATTTCAAAACGTTTTAAAAGAGATAGTGAACTCAAATTCTACAACCGTTAATATAACTGACTCAATTTGTTTGTGCTTGCGTGTTTCTGGATGAAAATTTTGACGTTCGTTGAAGTTTCAACGGTATAATATGAAAATGAACTCTGGAGTTGTTTTTTTTTATTTTGGCAAAAACTATAGGACCGCATGATTTGTGATAGTTGAGTACGTTTTTTATTTTTCAGGTTTTTCTTTCAGTCCTTTTTTTTTTTTTTTTTGTTCGCTTGTTATTTTATTTGCTCCACTATCAAATTAGGTATCAGTACCTTGTTGCTGTTCACAATGAAAAATTGTTCACCGCCATTGTTTTAACATTGATCCTTAACCATGGGTTACTTCGTGCTCTTTTTTAAAAGTTAAAATCACGGAGCGACAATAAGAATCTTTGAATCTTTGAAACAATTTTGTTATTTCCGAAAAAAATTTAATCCCTACAAAATTAGTCCGTTGAGACAGCCTAACTACATTTGGGAGAGACAGAGATATACTTTTCATTGTCTGCGTGCTAAACTGTTTTAGCAGCCATTAAAGAGAATTTGTTGCAGTTGTTTAAAGTTAAATTGTTGTATTGATTACGTGCATCTGGTCTGTAGAAGGAATGGGCGACTAGAAGCTTTTAACCATTTTTGTACTAATTTATTTTCGTATTGATCTTTTTTTTAGCTTCGTTCCCATAAAACTGTAAGTGTGATAGACGAGGGTTATTGTCTCTTCTATTATCGCTGAAAAGCTCAAATTTTATATATTTTTTCCAGCAGATTATTCGTTATTTATTACACACAAACCTTTTCAATTAATTAATTTATTACTCCACTACAAATTAAATTTTTGGACAAATCTTGGTTAAGTGTTTGCAGTGTTGCTTTCTTTTAATAATAAAAAAAAAAGAGGAAAAAATGTGCTTTTGAAATAAATTTGGAGAGTTTTACCTAATAAAAGCCGCACATGGCTCGAGATGTAGGATCTGAGAAAACTGCTACATGATATAAGGGCGGTAATGGACTCTAAAAGGAATCATTGTGGCATTTTATAGCACTCGCACAGTTCGCGGTGAGTCTGAGGTATCGACGGAACTGTAGCAGGTATTGGCTGTATGTCAAGCTTGTCACGAACAGAACTACTAACGTTTCTTGTCCGAGTTTGTACTGTTTACTGTAACTTCGTGCATCAATATTGGCAGTATCGAGTCAATTTTCTCAAAGGACTTTTGTTAGGAAAGAGGTTGAAATGTTCTTATAAAGTTCACAATCGCATTACAGCGTTGTTTGAATTAGCCGAAGCGTGTATTATACATCGTCAGTATTAGAGCAATTGGGTGATTGTAACTCCACTTAAATAGCGAATACGTATTGTATGCAATTGATGCAACATGCGCTCAACAACGTGTAATTGTGTTAAATTGCCTCATAAAGCAGAGTTTGCAAGAAAAATGTCATCGCTGGCTGCATGCACATTTTCCCAAACTAGGTAGGTATTTTCAATTACCTAATTAGAAAGTTTTAACAAGTTTTAAAAGCAATTTTGCCGGTTTTGAAAAGATATTATTCATTTAGGGGTGAGCAAGGAAGCGCTATTAACTTAGGGAAAAATTCATTAATTATTAAAAGTAAACTGTTCACATAACTGGTCGGACAGTTTTTCGCTAAATTAACTCCGGGTTAAATCTATCCTCACTCTTTGCGCTGTTTGCATGCATCAGATAAATCGATCTCTTGTTACTTGGAACGATAACCAGTTTAAATGTAACATTTGCGTTTGACATGGCGTCGGTTGAAAATATCCGCCAATTTCAGAATCGTAACGTCAGCCATAAAATCAAAATATTGGCTGACCAATGTGGGAAAACAGTCTTAAATTTTGTTTGGAAGCTGTAATATATTTTTGCTGGGTAAAGTTCTCTAATGAAATTGGAATCTTTCGCTGCGATATATGTCCCTGGACGTATAGATCTCCTTTTATACAAACCAAATCAATTCCTCTGTCTTTAATCACTTTTCGGAATTATAGAATTCAGCTGGAATTTGGGGTATTGTGTCGGCTGTTGCGGTCATGCTTAGAAGACGAAAGCAAACAAGGACCTGTAACGAGGTCTGATCAAAGCATAGCAAACTGAATTTGACTGCCGGATCAAGTCTGGGCAATGCACAAACATTGCTCTGTAATTTAATTATCGCCTGCTTTGATTCACCTACGTAAATTATCCTTTCCTTTTTCTAGCTGGTTTCGAAGGAAACCCATTTGATAAATAGGCCGTGTCGCTCTGTCTGAAATTGGTTTAAAACTTGTTGCTGAATATTTATTTACTTTGAGCGATGTAAATGATTGAAAATTAATTAACTGACATCTACAGACAACTCAGGTGTAGGCACAAACTTAAGGTGTTTATTTTTCGATTTCACGTAAATTAAGTTGTTACGAGGTGATTGCCAACCTCCTGCTAACTGCCACATTTATTAAAAGACGAGACCTAAATTTAACAGAGCTGACCCAGAAGTTTCAACGTTCGAAATTATGTCGTCTAATTAATTTCGAAACTACGGATATTTTGAAAATATTTAGTCTCGTTTAATTAGGAAGTGCTGTTTCAAACAAATTTAATATAAATTTTTGTGACAGTGAATGATATGTCGTTTGGTTGTCATAGTTTGCCTTATAGAAGTCAGAGAAGACTTTTATTGACTTGCCTCGGTCTATTGGTGATAAGTAAGTGCCTGCTGATTCAGGGGTCGTGAAGTATGTAAGCAAACGAGGTGCTTTGTCGTCGACAAATGAGAGATGAGAAGGTAAACAAATCGACATATATTAGGTATATAGGTTACGTTCGTGATAATGCTAAATCATGCGAAAGACGAAGAAAACGGATATTGGAAGGTAACAAATGATTGTACCGGAATGAAATCGGATTGGATTTTGCTGTTCTAGTAAAGGTAGTTGGACAGGAAGTTATACGAAAGTAAAATTTAAAACGATAATGAAGATGCTCTTCTGCGGAATTAACACAGTATGAAAGGAAATAAGGACCTACCTAATAAAAAAACTGTATTTTGAAGTTGACTGGGTAAAAAGACTGAATATTAAAATTTGTTAGTTTATATAACTCCCACGTATATTAAAATGCAAATTATTGATTAGGCTCGCAGCGCAAAAAATAGTGTATTATATATAGATTGAAACTGGATTAATTATTAAAATTCGAGTTTAATTAAAAACCGACTTTTTGCTTGCAACCTCATAGCATGATTCTTATTCATAGTATTCAGTATCGAAATTTGCATTTTCATCAATTTATAATTAGTGAGTGGATGATGAATACGTGACGCAAAACATTATTTCATTTTATAAACTTTAGTTAAAAATCGATATCGAAATAAAAATGAAATATCCTTCACATTAGCATTGTTACTAATTGAAGGAAGTTAGTTTTCTGTTGATGCAGCGTAATATTATAACAATGAGAAGTCATTTGCTATAATGTTTCTTAAAAGCCAAGTTTGTCAACATCATAAAATACGTGCATCGATTTGAAGTGCAAACTCTGCTTTCATGTTATGTCATCGTAGAATCGTATGTGTAATTTCTCCAAGTAATCTGATGGAATGGCGGAACACCATTATGTTCGCCAAATTTCCACCGTTTTAACTACGTGGTGTCCTCTACTCACTTCCCTCTTATTACTTATCATTGAAATGAAATATAATTGTATGAAACAAGAATAAAACGTAGTCGACCCAAATTATCGTGGAAACAGGGGTGGACGGAAACTGCTGAACCAGCGCGGGAAAAAGTTAGACCGGTGCTTGAAAGGCCGAAATTTTACTTCTTTTAGAACCACATAAAATTTGGATTCAGGTTACTGGTCCCTCTGTAAAATTCTCGATTTCCAGATGGTTTCGTCATCCCCTGTCCGTGATGTCTTGTCTTTGAAGTTATTTGAAAAAATCTCGGGAACCTCTTGTGTTTAGTTTTTGAAGTATAAAGAATCAAAGAGTCTGGAGGATCCCCTGCAGGTTTTGTCTTTGAAGTAATTTGAAAGAATATCGGTGATCCTTCTGTGTATTATTTTTGATGTAATATGAAAGAATTTCGGAGAACCTTGAGTTTTGTTTTTGAAGTAGTTTGAAAAAATCTCGAGGGGCCCGTGTTTTATTATTCAAGTATGTAGTTTCAAAGAATCAAAGAAACTCAGGAACCCCCTCTGGCAATTGTTTTTGAAGTAATTTGAAAGAATCTCGGGGACCCCTTTTGTTTTGTTTGTGAAGTAGTTTCAAAGACTTTCGCGGATTCTTTTGTTGTTGAAATAATTTGAAAGAATTTTGGAGTCCCATTATCAAAGGCGAATGGGAGCTGCTGAACCAGCACGGGAAAAATTTAGACCGGTGCTTGAAAGGCCGAAATTTTATTTCATTTAACAGAATATCAAATTTGGATTCGGTCTCCGGTGCTCTAGTGTTGCACGACTACTGGAATTTTGGAAAATTCCCGGTTTCCAGATGGTCTCTGCTCGTCATGACTTGTCTTTGAAGTCATTTGAAAAAATGTCGGAGATCTTTTTGTTTTTGAAGTAATTTGAAGAAAGTCTCGGGAGCCTCTTGTGTTTTGTTTTTGAAGTACGTAGTTTGAAAAAATCAAAGAATCTCGGGGACCCCCTGCGAGTTTTATTTTTGAAATTGAAACAATATCGGTGATCCTTCTGTGTATTATTTTTGCAGTAATTTGAAAGAATATCAAGGGATCCCTTGTACTTATTTTGATTTTGAAGCAGTTTGAAAGAATCTCGGGGACCCTTTATGTCTGGTTTTTGAAGTAGTTTGAAAGAATCTCGGTGATCCCTTGTCTTGTTTTTAAAGTAACTTGAAGGAATTTCAAGGACTCCACATATCTTGTCTTTGAAGTAATTTGAAAGAATCTTGGAGTCCAGCCATCAGGGACGAATGGGATCTGCTGAACCAGGGCGGGAAAAATTTAGACCGGCGCGACGCTTGAAAGGCCGAAATTTTATTTCATTTAAAAGCATATAAAATTTGTTCCATCCACCCTAGTAGATATTTGCAGCGAGTTATATAGAACACCAAAAAATTGAAAAGAATAATGAGTGGAGATCTACCACTTGTTCTTTTTTCCTTTTGCTTGTTTTCAATAAAGACAAATTTTCAACTGCAGTTGCAATTTGTCATTTTATTGTACCTTCTTCAATGACACATGACATTGTACGTTCATATCACAGCTTGTAGAATACGAACATGTTAGTCTCCTGTTCTCATCAGTCTGTCCTTTGTTTTGTGACCATTTTATTGGAAAATTTAATCTCCGCAACTGCACTAGACTACTATAAAATTTAAGTGAACTCTACATGTAAAATGTGGAGGTAAAAAGTCAACGAAAATTTGTGTTTTCATCCCCACAATAAATGACGTGATGTCAAAATTGTCCAAAAAAAAAATATCTTTTGGAATTCATATGATAACATGCTTCCTTATCCCTTTATTCTAAGACCAAATTTGCTCTGGAAATACCCCTAAATATCTTAGTAACAAGGTCGTTATGCACGATGGGTCATTAACCATGCGCTTCTTGATATTTCATTAATTGTTAAAAATAGGAAACAATGTCAAATATTAAAGTTATAAGATTCGTTCTGCAATATCTATTAAAATGTTGTCAACTACATTAAAAAGTTTGGTTTTTGGGCTTTTTTTTAATCGAATACTTCACATCCTGTTAGCGTGTTGTGATTTCTATAAAATTCAGTATTAATATACACAGTTTTGATAAAAAAATTCTAAAATATTATAATTTTCAAACAACGTTATTTCAGTTTTCTGGAATAGAAGCTGTGGACATTTCATTTTTATGTCTTGCTGTGTTTTTTGTTCGGTTTCTTTCGATATAAAACATATAAAACATATTCTTAAAAAGGAAAATTGGTAGAAACGATCCGTTTTAGATATAAAAAAGGCTATTTCAACAGAATTTCCCGCGCCCTAAAGTAAAAAAAATCGCAGCTTCTTGGAAAAATTATGTAATTTCATTTTGTAAATTCTATTTTGTCTTATCTATAACCTAAAATAAAGCAAAGCTATGAGTTGAACTGCAGATAAAATTTTGTTATGAATTCATCGACATTGTAACAAAGACACTGAGATCAGTTGGAAAAGGTGTAGTTTAATACTAATAGCACCAGTACTGTATTCAAATTTTCTATAAAATACGATGGAGCATTTTTTATTTAATCAATAAAAAAGACTGCGGCCCGGCATTGATCCGCGGACCTTTCATCTACGAAGCGGGCACGTTACCTCTAAGACTACCGCATTATATTCTAATAACACAGCGGATTAAACAATAAAAAATATAATAATGGACAGAATCGAAGTACATTCATGAACCACAGTACAGATGTATGTTATTTTATAAAATTTAAACCGCTTTTACTGAAAGAGCAAACCTTTACTTATGTATCCATAAAATATTGCAGCACAGATGTAAAAATTATCCAATTGCGAACTATAAATAAGTACATTGTAAAAAAAATTCAGAAATATTGAAATAATGTCGCAAAATAGCATAAGAATATCAAAAATAAAATAAGCTTGTAAAAACTGAGAGGCTCCGTGAAAAGATATATACAGAGTGCCCCAGCTAAAACACCGCGCTCTTATATCTTGAAAACGCATAGAAATATAGAAATTCTTTAAACGCCACTGTTTTTAGTTTGAAAGGAAAATCGTAATTTAGGGGACTACGAATTAAACGTATTTTTTTAAAATTAAGTTATCAAAAAGAAGACGAACAAAAAATTTTGTTTAAATTTACTTGTAAATATAGAACTAATTGCCGTAATAATTTTCTCTATGAGTTTGTAGGCCAATCGTTTAACAGGTGTAGGAAATACTGAAAGTAAATCTCGAAATTGGAAAAAAGTTAAAAACACAAATGGCGGGTTCAATTTATTGCGTCAAATATTTCAGACTGACAGAATAGTGCAAATTGTTGCATAAGTTAAGAAAAAAATTAATTTCGCATTCACAAATTCTAAACGTCATAAAGTTTATTCAAATTTCAATGTGAATAGTATTAATATTTACCCATTGACAGCGGGCTTAAAAAGCTAGCTATTCAACTTTTCACCTGTTTCTACAAAATACAATAATTATTTTTGGATGAATGATTTATTGGTTTTAGTTTTCATACTCGGGTCTACCATTTCGGTAACGAGACGATTAAAAAGAGGCCAATTAATATTTTAATTCTCTGTTTTTACTGTGAGTGTTTTGACCACGTTGTGAAAATAATTTGACAGCACAACTGACGATTATGTATCCAATTTCATTGTTATATTTTTGGAACATCTTTATGATTTCCTTTCTTCATCACTAAGTAGCTAATTCCACATAGTTTTTGTGTACGAGATTGCCCATAAAGCCCCAATAAAACTTAAAAAACGTGGAGGAGATGAGAAAGTCACTTCTCTTTAAAAGTCGGTGACGCGTTACAGTTTTCATACATTGCTTTCGTAAAATCCACATAAGTTGATGGTTTCTTTTGTGCTCTCGGAAATTACTAATTTAAAATACGAAAATATTGACAGGTGAATCTGAACTCTGTCAAATCTCTCCTAGACAATGCCGTGTAAACTTGGTCTGCTAATGCATTATTTCTCGGCCCACGTTCACGGTCTCAAGAGGGCAGGTCCGCTGCCTTTGTTTCCTTTATACAGCAATTCTCTTTTCATATCTTCTTTCATACATCTTCTAAGATATTTTGTAGGGCAAGCAACCTGACATTTAGGGGTACGTTTCTTTTATTTATTTTGCAATAAAATTTCTCTTAAATTTTTAATTCCTACAACGAATTTCCATGCAAATCTCTCTCTTCACTCAGTCGCGCTCTCCGGTTTGAGTCAATTTTGAAAATTACGTAACCCTTGTTTACGAGCGCGGACACAAAGAGAAATTCAGAAGTAATATTTTTATTTGGAAACGCAGCTCTAATATTTTTAATTCCTGTAATTTTTTGAAAGCCGGAAATCTGCATAAATTAAAATACACAGTCCGGAAATAATAGCTTTTGTGGAGAAGAATATTTCATCGTGAGGGAACAATGGATTTTTCGCGTTTTCGCCATTATTCCGAAAAAAAATCGAAGATATTCTACTATTGAAATTCGTCTTGACGTAGAGGGTCGACGCAATTAATGGAAAAAATGGATATTAATTAAACAGGGGCACTTCTGCGGAGAAAGTCTTAAGGACATAACTTTTGATCCCAGTGTAGATTATCTCAGTCGTTACGGTTGTCCAAGTGTCCTCGGTTCAACGCCAACTATGTCAGAGTCTCTAAACCCGGACATAAGCTTTCCAACTGAAACTTGCGACCTACATTGTTTGTAGTTCTCAACTCATGCTTACTTCTGATCTCACAATCTATTTGTGTGAGCCACTTATGTTTCATTTTAATCTCAGAATTACAAATTAGTTCGCCCCTCTAGGCAAGAATTCGAAATCTGCCCCAACTCTCGACGCATTATTTGCTTCTTAAAATTTCCTTCAGATTAATGAAATGATGTAGCAGAACGTCAGATGAGTCGAGCAAACGAGGTGTTCGCCAATTGACACATTTGAAATGAGGATTGGAGACAGGATGATATGAAAGCTAAAAGGAGAATTGACAAGGAGGTAAATTTAATCTTCGTCTTGTGTGTTCTTGAATTACAAAGTAGTCCTTCAATTGTTATCTTGCCATTTTATATCCCTCTGATTAGGGTGTCGCCCTAACCTCGGCAAACAAATCACGTTTTTGTCTCCAACAAATGGGGTAGGTAGTGTTTATTAAATCGTTTCGTGGATATCCGGAGAGCGGCCACATTAACTTTTCTCCTTTAAAGTTGGATGTGAAGTTTTGAAAAGGTATAAGTTATTGCGACTTCATAGATTTTCAGCTAACTGGTAATAAATCAACAGTGAGCTTGCTTTCGACAGCAGTTGTGCTATGGGTTTACCGCTGCATAAATTAGTAATTCCAAGTCTAACACAAGACGCGCTCCGATACTCATTCGATTCGCAAATAACTCCAAAAACCCGTATCTCAATCCCGGGATCAATACAAATATTAAACTTATCAACAAACTGCTTAGAAATGCATGCCATTTTGTTTGTATGCGGGCTATTTGCTCAATCAGCCGGATTTAGGATTTGGTTTTATCTCCTTTTTATCTTTCCAACTTTCAGAAGCTCAAGGCGGAGTGCTTCTGAAACATTTATCAGCTTCCTAATTTTTTGCATTGCTCCGGTGTTTGCCAAATTTTATTTAATCCTAACGTTATCCACCCCGTGATTTATCGCAAATCCACTTGCCGTCCTAATGAATTATCCTTGATACGCGTCAACACTATAAATAATGCTCTGTTGATATTAAAATGGATTCCAACTTTATTTTGCAAGTGAAATGGTGTAAGTTGCCGTGTGTCCGGGACACAAGATAAATCGAGCAAGGCGTAATAATGATATATGGGAGTGATCACGCCCACAGGATATTTCCAACCTTACGTGTCCGATTTGTTCTGATTTGCCTTCTCAATTATTCACTTTTCGCAAATTCCTTTTGAATTTCCATACGGCTTAGCTCCTCCTTAAAACCACTGCAAAACGTTCTTCGAATTTCGTTGCAAAATTTCCAAAGTAAATGCACGCCGAATAATGAAATAACAAAACTTTAGAACTAATTGTTGTGAGAAATAACACCACTTTACCGACTTCTCTAATTGATTTCGTTAAATTAACACGACGTGGTATTGTAAAGAGTTTTTTTGTGCGGCTCCAAACTTCCCGCCATCGTCAAAGTTATGTTTTCCGAGTATTAATACGAAGAAAAGTTGGAGAAAATTGTCTAACTGCAACCAATTAAATAAATAAAACACTTAAATAGATCTAGTCCAGAGAATAGTTGGCGAGAGAACGATGTAATAAAACGGACCAAGAAAAACACCAGCAGCTCGGTTGTAAACTTTCATTACTCCAAGCCGGAAAAAACTCAGGAGCTTTTCCTACGCCACATATTTTAAATTAATTTTCCACCACAACATCCACCACCTGAATCTATCCGTCTTAAATAAAAGGATATTAGCGCTTAAGCGGGATATGAGTTTTACCGAAAACTGCAAATTCGGCTTAACTTACGAACAGATGACACCCTGCTTTTATATTTCGTTGCGCTAAAACTGTAGATAAGCATCCCGCCACGAAAATAAGTGACTAGTTTTTCATAACTGAAAATAGAATGTTTCGTGCGAAACTCGATCAATTTTGTACATTTTGCAATCTAATACTGTCACGCGATATCGTAAATTAATCCTAATACGCAAAATAATTTGTACCGTACGTAATGTCGTACAAGCATTTAAATAACGTTTTTTTCCACAATAATGTCGTTTAAGTATTTTGCCCGTCGATATTTTACAGTCTGTGGGAAAAATATGCAAAGCGTTGAAAAATACTATACCTTGCGGGATCTCATTATTACAAACCGGTTTTGGTAAAGGTCACTTTCCGCGGTGTGGTGACGTGTGACATCCTCGGCAACGAACTACCTTTGGCTCCTACCGTTTGCATCGCCAAATATGTGTACGTGTCATGCATAAAAATTGGAATTTATTGTTTTATATTCCTCGGCATCTTTGTGAAAATTCACTCTTACAGTAATAAAAATTCTGCCTTGAAATAAAAAATTTGTCGAGTAAACATGAACTAGACTAACCCATTTAATTAAATGTACTCTAAAGCAAAAACTCTTGTTTACCAATATTAATACTGTACGTAAGTATTACAAACTGTTCGTAGGTTGATTCATGTTTGTGTTAACGAAATTATTTTAAATCAGTTTATAGCAAAAAGAGCGAAAAAAACTTGGATATCATAAAACAAACAAGGATGAGAATTAAAAGTAACCACACAAAAAGATTATATCAAATTGAGCCGGGGGTAGCGCCAGTAGAACCCGCAACTTCGTAATTTAGAAAATTCCTCAGAAGGAATGTAATAAAATTTATATAAAGCAAGCAAGTAGTTATCTGAACACTAGGTTACAAGAACAAATGTACAAGACACTTTTATAGGTCAGTTTTTCATAGTAACGAGATAACAGCATTTACTATAAATAAATAAACATCTTTTTCTGAGGTGCATACGGTGCTTTGGAATTTATTTAATTTAAATCTAAAGTAAACGAATAAATGTCACGTATGCGCTTGAAATATTTTGTGCAAAGAACGTTTTAAAAGAAAAAAAAAACAGTTTTTGTACCAGTTTTATAGGTAATTGTCTAATTTATCGTTGTTGACATACGGTGTGAGGTTAATTAAATTATAATTAGTATAGATATTTTTAAATATGAAAATGTTGACAATGTCTGAACGAAATAGTCAGACATTGTTTTATTACTCCCACATTTACAAAACAGACTCACCCATCTCTTAGCTGAGAGATGTCGGTTTATTTCATTATAATTATACTCTTCATAAATCGTACACTTGGATAATGATTGGGTGACGATTGCCTCCAAAAAAGGAACCGATACAGGTGGTCGTCATTTTTACAAATTCATTCTTTCCATAGAAAAACACCGTTATACATGCGTCCAGATAAACATCTATGGCCTTACTTATATCTTAAGAACGGATAAAAATATTGAAATTCTGCAAACGCCATTATTTTTAGCTAGAAAGGGGATGTTTAATTTAATACAATGCACATATGTACTAACACTTTATTTTACTAACAGTTAGTAATCTCTGTTTCAAAAAACAATTATTTAATTCTATGTTCAAATTGTCGCCCGTAACACTGAACACAAAGTTTCTTAATAGTTCGGGACTAATAGCGATTAACACAGTATCAGGAATACAAATATATCTATTGTTTTTTAATCTTGTAAATCATGCAAATACACCAAATTTTTATGCATCACCAGAGACATATAATTCTACGTAAGTAAGTAGTAATTTTTGGACTGCTAGCTGAACATCCAGAAGGACCCCTGTTTTTATAACTAATGTTTTTAGAATTAAAACATTAGTCGAAGTTGTGAAAAATGAAAAAATCTGGTTTTGTGATTTTTGTTTTTGATAACCTTTTTAAAGTAAAAACTAGTGGTGTAAATAATGACAAACTGCAAGGGAAGATGGTCCGCAAAAGTACCGACAACATGAAATGTATTTAAAGTGTATGCTCAGTACATGCTTAACTTCGACTGTTTACTTCGAAAAAATTGAACTATTACCACGTTCAGATAACAAAGTATGCACTTGTGTTGACAGAAACTGAAATTTAATAAATTTAAAACGTAGAAAGAAATAAGTCGACGCCATTATGTGGATACTTGTACTAAAGTCTGTTTATATATTTAGATACGATCGTATCATCTTCAGAGCCACATACATATATGAAATAGGAAAAATTGAGTCAAAAACAGAAAATTTGTGAACACTTGCCATTAGAGAACCATAGAATTTACAATATGTATTTTATGGATAACAGGTAATGACTACCTGCACCCTAGTTACGTCAAAGAACAAGTAGAGCATACAACTATAACAGGGTTATGACAACGAGGGGGCATCCGTTGAGTAAGGTTGGAAAATACCTCTAGAAACGGGTACCATCTAGCGGTTGATATGGTACCAAAATAATTATATAAATCGCATATTCAATACATATCTTACAAAATTATTATGAGAAATATTTTTTTGTAACTGAAGGGTAGAGCACAAACTGACAAGAAATAAGAAATTCAGAAAGAGTCAGAGAAAAGGGAGGACAAAATGGAAATTTTGAAACAGTTGAAACAACTTGTTTGTTTTTCCTGTTTAATATATGAACTCTGAAGATGATACGATTGTGTCGAAACAGGTAAGTAGACTTTAGTAAAAGTATGTGGCGTTGACTCATTTTTTTTTCAACGTTTTAAATTTATTAAAGCCATGACCACTTCGGAAAGAAGAACGGAATTACTGAATTTAAACTGAAATTTGATTGACTTTGCCTCCTCAAAACAGAAGAGAGGCCTAATCAATGAATCAAGCTACAATAGAGCAAAACGTCCCGAATGTTATTTTTGTAGTTGTTGCGAAAATTTTTCGTTTTGCAATTTCAAAGTTAAGTTGTTGGATATCTAGGTTAAAAACTCAACACGGATTCATAAATCACAAGCGCAAATGTAACTTAATTTACAAAGTTTAAATAACATTTACTATTGTAAATTTTGGGAATGGCATCAATCCATTGTTGGTGCACGTAATCAGAAATTCTGGTTATGTTCCTAACATATAATCTTTCTGATAAAAATTGACACATACAGACAAGTGATAAATGATAGAGGGGTGGAAATGCAGGACGTACTATTTCGTATTCAATGAGTCATGAAACTTTGAGAAAACATGAAAGTAGCCATTCTTCGGGTGGACCCTATTACAATATTCCTTAATTTATTATTAATATCACTAATGATTATGTTGGTCTATTGATCAGTAGCTAAATTAAATCACCCAGATAAGTACTGTTAAACAAATTCAAAAGTATAAGTAATAATGTATTGATTGCGCAAAGAAACTAAGGGGAAGATACAAAAAAAGACAAAGAAAAAGAAGGCTCGGATAATATGCAAAATGCATATTTTTGCATATTCTACATGTTTAATTATTGTTTTGCATTTATTGCACATTTTAATATTAAGTGCATTTTTATGCATATTTTAAAATTGCTGCTACATTTTTCGTGGCAATTGGTAAAAATCTTAATTTTAATGTAATTTTAATACAGTTGGTTATTGGCGGTATGCAGGTAAATAAATACTGACCTTTTCTAGTAATGCGGACGGGTTTTTCCAAGACTTGATTTATGAAGGGAAATCTCTTGGAAGACTTTCAGTATTTGATGAACTTGTTGCTGATTTGAGACGACTCGAACAGAATTTGCAAACATCTTTGACAAGATTATCTCAGCAGTCAGGAGTTCCCGTTGCAACATGAAATTAATAATTAAAATTGATAATAAATTTGTTTTTTTTATTGTAATGAATTAGTTTTATTTTTTGATAAGATATGAAGTATTTAGGCAACCAGTTATACAGATGCGTGTGGTATTTGTCCTGAGTGCTTGGGCATTAATAAAATCCGCATAAAGTAATAGGAGGCACACTTCCATGACCCTATAATCATTTATGGAAATCTTGTACGTAAATTATGAAAATATAAATGGTAATACTGCCTCTAGACCATCTGACACCAATTAAACTTGTAAATTTTCCCAGGCAGCAAAGAAATATTGTGGTAGTCCCAGATTTATGACGTAACAGTTTAATAGCAGTCTTGCATATCTGTTTCTATGACAGTATGTGGCAAATGGATATATCTGTTCATGTAGATAATTTAAATTGTTTATAGTTAAAACTACTAAATATACACATATTGCTCGGTCTCCGTGAACTTATTTAATATCCACGAATTTTATACTGGTTAGGTAGGACTACACTGACGGCAACATATGGGGAGAGCATTGTTTGTGTTTACACCTTTGAATATTTTTCTTTGTTTTGTGCGGTATCTCCACCATATATCTATCCTCATTGCTTCGCCAGGGGATCCCCAACGCAACAACGTTAGATGGGTCTCGATAATTGTCACTAACGCACTCAATACGTATATTTTTGGTACTTTGAGCGCCATAGCATAAACCTCGCAGATGTTTCTATCGCACCTTCATTTCATAGCAACTTTCGTTGTAGAAGCTTCACACCTATAGTCATTGAGCTCAGTGGGGTGCGATTTTGTTTCTCGATCGAAATGATAAATTATCACATGCGATAAATGTCATTGCGTAGCTTTTAAATGCAAAAGTTTGCATTTATTCTTTGCATATAAGCTTATTAAATGCTCAAAAGTTAACAATTACCTTAATTTTAAGAACTTATAACTCAGAATTACGATTTTGAACTTCTATTTTGACATACATTTCGAGGTTATGTCTCCAAAATTTATCACTTCACCCAGAGCTATCGAGAAAATATCACTCCATGAAGACTTGATTTCCAGACAGAATCGAGAAATGTGACAGAAATGTAGCATCTCAACCAATCAGCAAACGAGATGTTAATACTATCGAGTTTTTTTCGATCGAGAAACAAAATCGCACCCCTGGTATTTGTCAGCTCTCTACCTAATTATTCGTACAGCACTTACACATATTAAGTATTCTATAACATTATAATCCTAATTTCATGATTTTTGATAATACCATAAAAAATATACGTTTCGACTTAAAAAAATATAAAGTTTCCCCTTTCAAACTAAGAAGAATGGCGTTTGTAGAATCTAAATATTTCATTCGTTCTCAATATGTAAGGGAGCGGAACTTGTATTCGGGATATTGCATGTACATACAAATACATGATAATTTTTACATTTTCAAACAAACGCATCTCTTTCAGCGAATAAATTTAGTGCGTACTTAATTACCAGCAACCTCAGGGTTGTACTCCAAACGTCGCTACATATTGCTTCTTTAAAGTTTCAGGAAAACTCTATAGTATTAATTGCAGGATAACTTAAAACTTATTATTAAAAAAGCTGTTGAAGATATTTTCTAGTCTCAAGTTTATTGTGATTTTGGGTACTTGTGCTTGTGCCATCCAACACATCCTTGTTTTGCAATTCAAGAGGAAATGCAAATCTGACACTTAATTTCCCAGTCGTTCACATTACTAAATAACGTGCTTGATATAAGAGTATTTTTCTATTCTGGTTTCAATAATTAAAAAAATAACTAAATTTGATTACTTATTATTAGAACATTCAGTTAAGTTTATCATTTTTTAAAGAATTACTGCAACGGTTTGCGTTCTAAGATAATAATAATTTTAAAAGAATATAATATTACAAACCAAAAACAAGTTCACAATTAATAAATGAAATACAACTAAATAAGAAGAATACAAAATACAAAATTACTACAAAAATGAGTGCGCATCAGGTAAAGGTTTGATGCTGTTCTGAATGAAAAATGTCAGATTTCCTTTCATATATCATTTATAAGCCAAAAATTCGCAACTGAGGTAAATAATTCTCGAAACCGTGTTCTAAAATCAATCGAGAAATCGGCCATTTCAGAGAAATGACAAGCTGTGATGGAGTAGGCTATTCGAGTTGGCTCAGTTAATTCGAAATATTTTTTAAAGCCACATATTTCGTATTTTTAAAATCCAACTCCCGTTTCTCACGTATTTAAGATAGGACGAAACTAGACCAGACGCGCCCCTTGAACCATTTTCGTTATGGGGTTAGGGTGAAACTGAGAAGGGACATCCACTTTTAACCTAGACAGGAGATGCTTCAACATGTATTTGTCGTTTCAAATCAGCTCCGTTTTTAATCTGGTTAGAATTCGCTTATATTTATCTGACTTGGAAATGAAGTTGAACACTTCAACGCAGTGTGCTGTCGAAGAAACGCTCACCATATAATCGAATCTAGTCGGAACCTTAAGATCTGATTGTTTCGCCCTTTATTGTCCGACATGGTTTTACTTTTCGTGTCACGACGTGTAAAACAACAAAGATCCAACAACGGAAATTAAAATGGTTGCGAAAAAGCAACAGTGAATATGATTGAACCATCAAGGAATTGGGAAGTTGCTTTTGATGCTGTTTAATGTTTTGCTAGAGGGAATAATGTGTGAGCTGATCTACCAAACTATTTATTTTAATTCGAGTGTACACGGTGTACATTCTTTACTGAATTATTTTTGATCATGTCGCTACAAGGTAATTCAAATAAGTTTAATAGCATAAAACACAAACAGGATCGAAGTTTAGTTTTAATCGTGTTTCCCTCAGGCTTTTGATGGACAAAAAATATGTATGTTCATGCGCTATAAGATACAGGTCTAGACGGAAGATATTTATTTGCTAACGTGGGCAACGACCCTTTTGACCTCTAAAACGTAAAAATTATATATATGGCTTTCAAATTGTAATGTACATTGCAACAATAAAGTTTAAAAAATACTCTCTCGCGTTGTGTGCTTTTAATTCCTTAACATTTATTAACCTTAAAATATGATACATATTCAAATAAAAAAGGGTGCTTCGTGCTTGTAGTTAACGTTTTAGGAGTCGTTTTACATGTTGACTTTACAACACTTGACGACATTTTACATACAAACTATATCTCTGAGATAGCAGCAGTTTAATGGCGGGAGATGCAAAGAAGTAAAAATGATGCCGGCTATCAAAGCTCCTAAAATCCGTTATTTAGTTTCATTGCCGCGAAAGTAAAAAAGGTTTGTGTGTGTATATGCAGCATAGCGCATTGAGCGATTTCAATTAAAACCGACCGACTGTCTGGCACAGAATTGTGCTCTCCAAGGCACTGGTCCACATGGGAGCGTTGAGCGTCACAAAAGCAGACCAATACCGAATTGGTTCTGGTTCAGAGGCGAGGAGTTGGGTGTAAATGACTTCATGCATTTTCAAAATTTCTGTAGAGGTTTACGGCAGTCTGGGAATAAACTAAATCGTACGATGCGTGTGGGTCAGTAATTTAACACAGACAATTTTTTTTGTAATATTATATTTTCATGCGAAATATTTTTTTAAATTCGCATTTGTAAAGATAAGCTTTGGGAATTTATTTAGCCATTTTTTTCTGGCGAAGGGATAGCTTACATAGGATTCTATATCAACATACACAAAAGTGTACTTAGTCCCATATTTCTAAATGTTGCTATTCATCGTTTCGTTGTGTTTAAAATTGAATGACCCCTATGTCGAATCTTGTAAAAATATAGAAACAAAGTATGTGAGGACGAACATTAGCTCAATATATAAAACCGATATCTGGATTTCAGATTTGTGGATAGTTAGAAATCCCTGAGCTTTCAATAATTTTTGCTTCCCGAGCGAGTTCATCGGACGACTCCCAATTCTTATATTTTTTCGACCTTTCATGACCCCTAGAGTACGAAGATATAGGTCTCTCGTTTCCGTCTGCCTGTCTGTCTGGCTATCTGTCTGTCTGCCATCTGTCTGTCTGTATTATTGTTAGACAGATAATCTCCGAAACTACTTGACCGATTCTTGTCCAATTTTGTATGTATATTAGGAATTAACTAACTAAAGTTTGGCTAATCACCCCCACCAACAATTTGATGACGTCCGCTGATTATATTGTATAAATAACATTACCGATTTTGTATGAAATAATACACTCCTGTACTTCTGGTCTACGAATCTTATTGTGATTATGTTAAATGTTATTATATTTGTTTATTGTTTAATCTGACTTGTTCGTTACGAACATAGTGCGCAAGCTTATTACATGTGATTGATAAAATTTCCGCTGCACAGACAGGGATGAAACTAGCGGGCGGCATACCTTTTTTTCATTAGATAAAATAAATTTGATAAAATTCATCACTCTTTCATTTTTTTTTTTGACCAAATTAAAAACAAGTCACCCTACTTTCTCGAAAATTTGAGAATATAATAATGATAAAATAAGGATTATAAACGATGATTATTTTATCTGTTCACGCCTGAATACTTAGGCAACACATATACATAGCATAATCAACTTTGATCAATATATTAATCTTTTTAAATTAGCAGTGATAGTCACTAAATGCAACAACACAAAAATCACACAATGTCGTAATGATAACAAAAACGTCAAGCTACTAATAATGGCAAAATTTAAAGAAAATAGAACGCAATTTATTCCAACATTAAACGAATAAACTTAAAATAAAATAAATAAATAAATAGATATCCTATAATAAGTACTCAAACTGTCCGCTTTACTCTTCCTCACAGAGCGCTGACGTTGATAGGGCCACTTCGAAGTTTTTTTTAATAGATTGATCACTTGCTAAAATATAAGTCAATTTTTGTCTTATGGTAAATAAAATAAGCCAATGAATTTCAAATACGGAAGTGGGTGGAGTCAGTTTTACGTTTTTTGTCTACGTTCCACTGTTTTTCAACATAAAATCCCTTTTCGTCCAATAAAACGGGTGATAAAAAAAACGGGGTGGGCGGGCGGGGCCACTTTGAAGTTTTTTTTATTATATTTGACGATTTGCCAAAATAGAATTCAGTTTTCATCTTAACGTAATAAGCTAATGAAATTCTAAAGCGGAAGTGGGTGGGGTTAGTTTCACCTTTTTATTTGGTGTAAATTCCACTGTTTATCAATAAAAGATCCACTTTTCAGCCAATGAAACGAGTGATTAAAAAGAAAACGGGGTGGGTGGGCGGGGTCACTTTGGAATTTTTTAATTAGATTAGCCACTACAAAATAAAATTTGATTTTTATTTCAAAGGGAATAAAATAAACCAATTAAATTCAAAATTGAAGGTGGGTAGGGTTAGGTTTACATTTTTTGTTAAGATTCCACTAATTATCAATATAAAATCCACTTTTGGTCCAATAAAATGAGCGATCCAACAGAAAACGGGGTGGGTGGGTGTCTCCAGTTTGAATTTGAAGTTTATAGGCTTTGAAAATATTCGAAGGGATTCTATAACGTCTTCCAGTGTGTTGTTAGCCTTCAATCTTTGAAATTTGCGTGAAAAGGAACATTTCGAATTAATTATGAAGAACTCGTAGAAATTTTAACGATACTAGAAGTGTCATGGAATAGTCAGGGCTCTGAAGACTAAAAATGGACCGATATTTGACAGCTAAAATAAATAATCACCCTGTAATAATAATAATAGTAGTGAGAACATTTTGTTCGACTGAGGCTTATTAATAATTTTAGCCCTGTGTTTTGAGACGATAAACTCATTCAAATCAAACAATTTTCTACCTGACATTCTTGCGATGTGTAAACATAAACAATTCAAGTTAGGCATGTTTATTTTATTTTATTCAATGTTGCTGAGAGGCCATTTTCCCGTGGGTTATCTGCTGTATATATATTTTACATTGTCCGTACTTGTGCGGCGTCCAGCCAGAGGCAGATTTATAGGGATATTGTGATGCTAAATTGATAGAAAAATACAATTTATTTGTTTTTAATTTGGTTATTACAAAAAACAATTTGGCCTTCGCCTGAGCATTTGTTAAAAATGTAAAACTGGTGACTTCTGGTCGTTCCAGTAATTTATGACTTGCAGTCAGTTAGTCACCTACATAAAGAGCTACCACTATTGCCCGACGGTATTAGGTATTAAATAATATGTCTGAGTGCAAATAATGTCTCAGTGGAAGCCAAAAAAGAAAACTTAAGTTTCAACATGTCGAAAAGTCTTTTTTTTTTTACTCCTCAGCCCTCTATTTTCTTCTTTTTTTTGCACATCTATAAAAGTTTTGAAAATATGTAAATTAAATCTTCTAATCAAGTCCTACTCATAATAGGAAAAAAAGGGGTCCCAAACAAATAGTATTATTAAGTTGCCAAGAATCTAAATCTCGCGTCAGTTTTTGTTAAGTTTTGGTCATACTCCAGAGTCTTGAGAATTTTAATTTCCTTAATACACCTCGGACCAATTATGGTTGTCGTGTATGCATCATTGATTGCAGCTTGTATATTATTAGTTGCCTACTTAATAGATGTGGCGGCAGATTTTCGCTTTGCGACCAGAGACCAAAGACAAATCTTCCGAAAAGCCATGAGTCATATGGATGTTACACAAGTTGTCATAAAGTTTTTATTATTCCGCTTTTATACGTGTTAAAATTTGAATTTTATTTATTAAAATTTCATGGTAAATATAATTATTTCTTGAATTTCCATAATTTTAAAATTGCTTTTTTCGTTCTTTATCACATCATATTTCAAAAACTGTATAAAGTTTTGTCATAGTTTTTTGACTGTAATATAACCAAAAATACTGATTCTAACAGTGTAACATTTACTGTACAAGTGTTTTTTAAATTTTTACCAAAGAAATGTTTTCCTTACTTGCACAAAAATGAAATTTTTGAAATTTTCTATATGCGAAGTTTTTTTTTTTTTAAATCCATCAGCGGCAAAGTTCTAGATAAAAAAGTATTTGACAACGATATTTGTTTTTGAGGTGGAAGCTGTAGCACCCCCACCTTATTCACCCCACCCCGCCACCCTAGAATAAGGTATGGCGAAAGTAAGCGCGACGGGGTGGGGTGAACGGGGTGGGGGTGCTACAACTTGTATATAAGGGCGAAAGTAATCCACGACGCTTAGTCTTAATGTTGACGTCATAGCGGTAACATACCAGACACTTTTATCACCACAAGACTGTAAGTATACTTTTTGTTTATTTACATAACTTGTTTCTAATTCTTGTTTTTTTTTTCAGATATTTCCAAGCCATGGCTCTACAAAGAAGCTCATCACCAACCCGCACTGTGGAGACTTTCCCAGAAGAGGAACTTGATTCCACCTGCAGGGAATACAGGAATTTCGTCAAAAAATTCGAGAAGCCCGAGGATGTGACGAAAATAATGACCGTCAGAGGAGTTGGAAGGAGGCAGCTCCCAGGAATTATTTCTGGGAATTTGAGGATCAGACAGACACTAACCGGGAGACATCGACCACAGGAGTAACCTGTTGTATGTTATATTTGTTTTGACTAGATATTTGATATATTCATTTTGTTTGTACATATATATTGTTATTTTGTTTTATAAATTTTGTGTTATTATGTATATATATTATTATATCGTTATAAATTAAATTATTTAACCATCATTATTGTGTATCATTTTCCTTAATGCTCTTACTCAGTAACGAAATTCTTTGAAATTATTTATATATATATAAGAAGTTGATACATATATGTAGAGAGCGGATTTTATGAAATTTGCATATTCGTTATATTTTGCATATAAGTCTTGATATTTAATATGTGAACGAATCATGCTAATTAAAAATGAATACAGCTATAAAAAATTGCATATTTGCATATATTTGCCTTCTGCTGCATATTTCACGGAACGGGTGCATATTTTGCATTTTTATCAATTTTTCTGCTAAATTGAAAAAAAATTATTGTCATTCTATCGGCATTTATCTAGATAGACGAAATTTTATTAATCATATTGCAAAGATTGTCCTGAGCTTCAAATAATTAGGAAAATTTGGGTTTTATGGTAGTTTGGAGGCCCCAATGGGTGCTAAGCCATCCTTCTAAGTAAATTCGCGCCCCAATTACTTTTGGAAATACCATTCGTTCCCAACATTTTTGTTCGTTAGTTAAGTGTAATAATGGTATGTGTAGTGGTGGTCGAAGTGACGTTATACTATACTCTTAGTTTTCATCGTGAGTTTGCATTGAAAGCATTTAAAGGGATACAGGTGCATCAATATGTCAAAGATAACTCAAATTAATTTATGGATTAAACCTTTTCCTGAACTTATTCTTCAAGAACGAACAGTGTTTTGTCGCGCCTGCTCTAAACCGGTAAGTATTTTTATATCTGTGGACTTAGTACGCAGTTTTTCGATTTACCAATACATATACTTTAGAATCACCGGAAAAACTTTTTGTTAGAAAATTTCGAAAAATATTTAAAAATAAATTGTTACCAAAATAATAATGAAATAGTGGATTACTACTATTTTTTAATTTGCTCTGTTTATATTTATTGTTTAGTATAAAAATATTATCTTTAAAACCGTGATTTATGTGTTAGTGAGATGTAATTAAACATTTTGCAATGTGATTTATGTATTTTTTTGTAATAAAATAAATAAATTTAGTTCGCTTATTAGGCTTTTTTTTTAATTATTAGATGCATATGCAACTGCATATCTCTGCATATATTAAGAAAGTTACTGCATATTTGCATTAATTTGGTGCATATCATATGATCATATTTCTCAAAATTTTGCTGCATATTTTCCGCTCTCTAGCCATGACTGTCTTTGATCGTGTTTTGTATTGCTATCTTGATAATTTCCGTTCAGCTAAGTTATCAGTTTATTACCACCGGCGGTACAAAGTTTTAATCAAGGCATGAAGGGGATCATTACAATTTGAATGATCCTTATGTGGCGGCACAATAATACGAAGTAGAAAGCGAGGAAAAATAAGCTCCTTCGTAGTCTAGTGGTAAGGGCACCCGCCCGGCAAGCGGTAAACGTGCGGTTCGATTCCCAGCGGAGAAGCAACATTTTTCCTCGCTTACCTACATTGGTGACCACCGGCAGGCAGCACGCACGCAACATCCTTCTGCTACCGCCCTGTGCCCGCTGAGTTTGGGGTCCGCAGCATCGCCAGGGTTCGAAGGACGAACGTAAGAGTAGCAGGGGCGACGCCAGCAACTATCTCCTTCGCACACCAGCACGACCGCGCTGTGTCGCTGGGGGGGAGTACTGTGGCGTAGTTTAGTGGTAAGGGCACCCGCCCGGCAAGCGGTAAACGTGCGGCTGGATTCCCACCGGAGAAGCAACATTTTTTTTCTCTTACCTACACTTATTTTAAGATTAGACCATGTTTAAACAAAATATTTGTTTAGACGTTTATGTGTTTTTCTGTTTTTCTTTCTGATGTTTTTCTATTAATATCTTGGACAAAACTTATTTAAAGCAGTTACTAAAACTGGACACCTATATATAACATAATCCTTCACTTGCCCGTCGGTTGTAGGTCCTGTACTCTTTCACACCGTGGCACAATTTTTTCCTTTTTCCTCCACCAGAATTTGTAGGAAACTTGCCCTAGAATGTTAATATTTTGTTTGTAAGATATTTTGATTAGATGTTTAAAGTTTGCGATTCATTGAAGCTCAGTTTTCCTTTTTATTAATTTCATTTTTTCATCGTCTAGCTCCATTCGGAAGCTAGGCTCATTGTCAATATCCGGCTCACTTGTCTTAGAATCACTTTGATAGTACGGATTATTTGTAGACAGTTTTTAGAATTAACCCTTATGGATGAACTGCGCTGTCACTGCAGTCTATTCTTTTCTTAAAAACGCCCCTCTTTAAATGCACGTATTAGTTATTTATTTGTGTTGTTAACTAGTTAAAAACACATTTGATAAGTTCAAATTCAGCTGGCAAGGGATATTATTACAGGTAGTGAGCATTTCGAGAAAGCATCACTCCTCCTTAGGGAATCTTCTCATTCATCCAACACGTTTAAGGTTCAATTAAAATTTCAGGGCAACTGGTTTGTTAGCTTCAGAGATTACCTGTTTAATAAAATCACCACCAGACAGACAACAGACGGACGGAAAAGGGAAACCTGTGAAACTCTAAGAAAACATGAAATTACCTTAGACATGCGTCAACATGACCCTTTCACAATACGTCCCTTAACTCGCTTTGGAAGCAAACTTCATTAGTTAGTTTCATTGCTACGGAGTCAGTAAAAGGTTTGTGTCTATTTAGTGTCCATGCATTGCAGACCGTACTGTGCAATCTCAATTAAAAGCAAGCGATCGCCTAGCGCAAAAATGTGTTCTCTAGAGGCTTTGCTTCCACGTAGGACCGTCGGACGTCACAGAAGCGAACAGTATTAAATGAACATAAAGAGTATCGAGCAATACACCTTAATCCCGTCCGTAATCCAGAACCCGAAGATAGTGTGATGCCAGAGCGACGGTACAGTGGCGACGAGCACGTCCTGTACACAAACACTGCCAAAGCTCTGGTAATTGCATTTGGCTATTCACACAGCCCTAGGGCGAGGCTGTAATCGAGGGACGGAGCTGTCTTAATTGATCCTACAATGCGGTAGCGCTCCAACAAACAGCCCCTCTCGGTCGTCGGTGCACTCTTCGCTCTTGCTTACTATTCCAGGGACGTACCGGCTACCCACACCTCGGAAAACAATTGTCCAAAGATGTGCTCAAAGGAAGACGCGCCCTTTGATCTTACTTTATTTCCACTCGTCCTTCCTCAATATCGTGCCGAGTTGCGCTCACAGCGACCACTGACGAACCTCAAATCTCGAGAATAATATTTATTTTAGCTAAGCTATCAAATATTGTCTGATGTTCCGCGATAAATAATATTTAATCACAGATGCAGGAAATACTTCATGTGAATCACTCTTATTTGGAAGAAGGATGATTAGAGGCACAATTAACTTTGTAACGATCAATTTTTGTGGTTGTCTTCCTTAAAACAAAATTATATTAAATTTGTGTACTTATTTTAAATCGGTGACTGAAATTATAAAGCTCGGATAATATGCAAAATGCATATTTTTGCATATTCTGCATATTTAACTAGTTGTTTGCAATTATTGCATATTTTAATGTGAAGTGCATTTTTATGCATATTTTAAAATTTTTGCTGCATTTTCCATGGTAATTGGCGAAAAGCTTAATTTTGATATAATTTTAATAAAATCGTATTAATTCTTTCTGATGCTGCGTCATATATGGTCAAAGCGGGAACCCACTTAAAAGTATTTTATCCAAATTTGATACATTGCACTTGACTCGCCCACGGTGTAAACAGAATAGCGGCAGAAGTACGAAATCAATTTCCATTAGTAAATGAATTAATTAATAATATCAAAAAAGGCTCTTTTCAGACTACAAGTATAAAGATACACTACCAGATGTACCATAGACTCCTAAACCTGTCATTACACATGAGGTACATGGCTTGACGCAGCTTTATTTTATTTCAAATATTCCTGTGAGTTGAAAGAAATCATGTCAAAATTTGATGATAGTTCATCTGCAGCAGTCAAGGAAGCTAAATTAAATCAGAACTCAAGTTTAATAAATAACAACTACGAACTAATTAGTGTAATATTAACAAAATTAGAAATCAAAAAGTACCCCTAAGTGAATCCGTACAACTAATAGAAAATTAAAAAAATACATCAATAAAGTACAAGGTCCTATTGCTCAAACAGTCTCAAAACAACTAGATGAAGTCCTTAGTAAAAATGGCGGTTTTACCAGACTAACTAATGTGGCAAAAGTTTTAGATGGACAGTTTTCAGATGAGGTAAATATACACCCTCAAATTCTGTTGTCCCTTAATAATGCCCCAATAAAATCGAAGACGTTCATTTAAAATGGAGAATCTAGAAAAACATCTTATAATAAACGTAAATAATAAATTAATAATATTTTTCAAGAGAGTAACTAGTTCTATATAGAATACACCGATATAGTTAGTTTTAATTTTTTAATGTGTAGTTTATGTCTAAATATGTATTATCTAAGTTATAATATAAGTGTTGTAAGAAATTATAGAAATAAAATATGAATGTGCAAATAAAGTTATTTTTCTTGCATATTTTGCATTTTCTTGCGTATTTTAGCAATGTTTGGCATATAATGCCAATTTTTTTTGCATATATGTATATGCGCATATTTTCATGTTTCTTTCTGTAGATAAGTCCGAGCTTTAGAAATTACACTTTTAAAGGGTTTGTAATAAGTCAGTGTTTTCTTTTAATGTCACTGGTGGCGATACGAATTATTATTAAATTGCGAAATTGGAAAATGCTAACGGACTTTCGTCGTAAACAGATCTTAAAATTATGACATGAAAAACTGGTGGGTAGATTAAATTTAAATGACCAGTAAATTTCCCGTTAACGTGTGTCTGTCTGTCTGTCTGTCTGTCTGTCTGTCTGTCGTCTGTCGGTCTCGGTTTTTATTAGACCGATAATCTCCGAAACTACTGGACCTATTGCTGTCAAATATAGTTTAGCGTTGTCTTGTACACGGTAAAACGCTAACCAAAATTTGTCTGATCATCTCCACCAACAATGTGATGATGTCACTTCAAAATTTTTAACATACACAGATGCGTGTAGTTTATGCAGTCGTCTTGAGTTTTTACGGTGACATCTCACTCCATTCACTCACGATATGTTCTTCACACTTTCGGTATACAGGGACATTTTTTTAACTCTGAACATAGACCGTAAATGGCCTATGTTCAGTTTTAAAAAACACACAACAATGCATTGGTAACTATGCAACCAACATTACGCATACTCGCTCCATACCGCATTGATTTTGAAATTTTTTTAAAACTGACGCTGTTTTTGAAACGTCAAATTATTTCATTTGATAAAAAATGTATTCCACAAAAGAAAAGCTTCAAATAATTCACTGGTATCACGCTGGTAATAGCATACGTAATATAGGCGATCTTTTCTCAGTGAGTTACCCAGATAGATCAATACCTTCAGTGGGAACAATTTGCAACATTTTTGCAAAATTTAATAACACAGGGTGTGTGGCCCAGGCACACCACAAAAGATATCGGCTTTGCTGTGTCCTCACTGAAGAAAATAAATTGAATATTTTGTGCTATGCGGAAGAAAATCCCATGTCTTCTTTAAGAATGACGGCAAATTATTTTGATATTTCTCCCTCATCAGTTAGAAAGGTTTTGAAAGAATTCAAGTACAAACCTTATAAATTTACGAACCACCAACAACTTTCTGAAGACGATAAAATTAAAAGAACAGATTTTTGTGAAACACTGTTCAATTTATTAAATGAAAATGAAGAAATTTTACACAAAATACTTTTTACAGATGAAGCGTCGTTTTCAATAAATGAGGAAGTGAATTCACAAAATTAACAAATATATAATTTCAATAATTTTCACATGTTCGTTAATCGTGTTTACTTGAGTCTGCTTGAATGTTGAATGATACTAATGACAGCACAATGACAGTTTGCAAGTTGGAACACCATTTTGTAATAAATCGTAGTTATGCAACCAATACTACACGTATTGATGTGTGTTTTTTAAAACTGAACATAGGCCTTTACGGTCTATGTTCAGAGTTAAAAAAATGTCCCTGTATAAGGTACCTAAGCCAAATGTTGCCACCCTAAGTTTTAAATGTCTTTGGAAAATTAACTTTTAGAACCTGAAATGCTTCAGTTTATGCATTTGACGTAGGAATTAATCATTAAATAAAAACTTTTCTTTCAAAACAACATCTATACACGAAGCTTATGAAAGTCATTCTGTTCAATACGCTCGAATTACAAACGTAAAATCAACAAATTTCAGATAATGGTTTTTACTGAAGAGCAAGATAATTTTATTATTTTCATAAAAACAAGAAAATACAAACATGTTTTGAATACAGCGCTAAAATCCAGAAATAATATCGAATTCAATTTGAGCATGGAAATGAAAACTTATAAAATAATAGGTCTTACAATTTTGTGATTAACACGACTTATATTTCATATATATGTTAATGTTATTCAGTTACCTCTGATCTTATTATTTAACCCGGTCGTAATATTTTTTTTATGTTTATCAATTGTGAACATGTCTAAGTAAAGTAGAGTCCGCTAAATGGCGACGATTGATTTTTTTTGTTCATTCGAAGCCACTACTAAACAGTTTAGAATAATGGTAATGATAATAATTTACATCCTTGACCTCCTTTCTGATTGCTTGTTTGAAAGAAACAAAGATTCTACTAATCAAATGGGGGGCTTTCAATAAGCTGTTTTGAAACCAGAAAGTTCATTATTTGGAAAACTCTATATTACATGGGTAGTCGTGGAGGCAGTTTAAGGTTCCTTTTTGTCTAGTGTACAGTTTTTCTTTTATTTATGAAATATATACAGGTTTACGATAAAGTGATTCATAAAAAGCGCAAAATTTTGATCGAATTAGTTGATAAAGTTTATTTTCTTACATATGAAAATGTAGCTTGGTGTAGGGGTAGCAAAACAAAAAAAAAATGGAGAAAACCAATAACAAACGAAGTAAACATGATATGAACATGAAACAAAATAAAATCCAAATAACTAAAAATTAAAACAAAAATCTGTCAAAGAGAATCGCTTTTGTCAGTTTCTTAAGTTGGCTTAATAAAATAAAGAATACTCACTTTTTGGCTGTATGTAAACCAGTAATTGTGACTCGTAAATAAATATGTTTTTGTGTTTGTCTCTACTTCTGTCAGTCGCATAATAATGGCTCGTTTAACCGAACAAGGACGCATAGAAATCCTAATGATGGTAGATTATGGCGATATGCTCCGACGCCATGAAGAAGTGTGTGCCTTGTTCAACAAAGTACATTTTGAACGACCTCCAATCGCTAGAAGCACAGGTAGTACAATTTTTGCAAAATTTAATCAAATAGGAAACGTGAGAGATGTTCCAAGATGTAGAAGACCACAAATAAATGATAACATCAAGTTGAATCTCTTGTTATCATTGAAAGACAACCCCCTTGTAACAACGACGCAAATGAGTTTACAAGAAAATGTCAGCCAGTGGTTTGTGGTAAAGTTTAAAACAAGGAGAAACTACATGCATATATTTTTCAACTCATCCATGAACTATCAGATGATGATCCTGACAGACCACTGGAATTTTGTTAAAGCTTCATGAGACATTGTGACCACATTCTCAATTTTTTTAAATAGTGACGTATTTTCGGATGAAGCAACATTTTACTTAAATGGTACCGTAAATCGACACAATTGTCGTCACTAGGCTTGAGAACGACCTCATTGGGTTCACGCGGCACACACCCAACGTCTTCAAAAAATTAATATTTGGGTGGGAATAAATAAACAGAAAATTCATTGGCCCCTGCTTTTTCACGGAAATTTAACAGCAGCTCGATATTTAGATCATCTTAGAACCGCAGTGCTTCTAGATCTAACTCTCTACTTTTCCTGATCTAGATAATCCACAAAATTTAGATCGCAAGATTTGGTTCCAACAAGATGGGACACCACCATATTATAGCTTAAATGTAAGGGATTTTTTGGATATTAATTTGATGGAAGGTAGATTAGAAGGCATGAACCAGTAGAATGACCACCTAGGTCTTCGGATTTGACACCCCTTGATTTTTTTAATGGGGACATTTAAAAAGTCGTTTTTACATTAACAGACCCAATAATTTAGAAGACTTACGAGTTCTTCATGAAATGATTCGTATAAGTCCCCAAAGTATCGAAAATTTCCTCGATCAGGTCTACTATCGTCTGGGTTTGTGTCAGATAGTGAATGGGGAACAGTTTGAACAATTTCTATAGTATAAATTTTTACTGCAACGTTTCGTTCTGTTTATTTAATATGTATCATTAAAATCAAGTTTATTTTGTTTGTTATTAATTTTCTCAAGTTTTTTGTTATGCAGGTCCTACATCAAACTACATTTTCATATGCAGGAACATAGGCAGTTTGAAATATAATTCACTTGAATTAAGTAAAATTGAATATATTAGATTTCGCACATAATATTACACTAACATCATATTGAAAACAGTTATACTCATTCAAGTTAAGCACGAAAGTTAAATGATTGTGTTCATGCATACAGAGGAATGCCAAAATATCAGATTCTATTCATTTGATTAGAATTAAAGAGATTTAAGTATTTATTCTTATTAATCTTATTACTCTTTTACGCAATTGTTTATGTATAAATTCAAACTGAATCTGATTTGGTTTACAAAGTTTTATTAAGGTAATTTAGGCATTGAGCGTTAAATTGTTAATTCTTCAAAGTTCTGTTTGTTTGTTGAAAAACGAACATCTGAAAATATGTTTCTTACCCTTTCGTGGAGATTACAGTAGTTGATTACAATTATTATTGTCGCTACACAACCGGTTTGTATCTTGTTTACATCTGATTTAAAACTTTACTGACGCAATAAAGGAAAAACATTTTCAGCCGTTGAAAAGCTTTTTTTGATTTTGTATCCTCATTTATTGTTTCCATTTCATTAATCGTATTCTCCATCCATGAATAATTTCCGAAAGTAAAATCCTATGGATGTGCCGTTGTCTCTAGATTTGTGTGTCCGTCTGCCTGGTGGCCAGAATTAATAATAATTTATAAAGAATTTAAACCAAACAAAAAATAGGGTGACGTTTGTAACTGACTACTATAGATAGATAGACGTCCTAACAGCGAAAACCTTTTTCTCAAAGTCAGATCAATACAAAATGTAAAAATTTTAAAGGAAGTCACGTAAACAGACAGACGTTCGTTAATGTAACTGTTTTAGAAAGTTATAGTTGCAAATTTATGAAATCAATTCTTCAAGTGTTTGTGACTATGTTACTGCCCAAGCAGTAGACTGTCGTCTAATTCACGTCAATTTTTGGTCATAACTCGTCGGCGACGTCATTCGCCCAAAAAATCACGTGATAATGACGAGATTTTTATGACTTACTTCTGACGTCAAGTAATGACGTCAAAAGGCCGTCCTTTCTTGGTCATTTTTTTAATAGATTATATGATCAGTTAGATGTGGATCGTCGTATTCTTTAAAAAGTGGCCTTCATAATGCTTAATTATCTTTAGAGCAAAAAAGAACAACGGCTTTATTAGAAATACACCAAAGACAAATTTTTTCATCTAATAATTTATAATAACATAATTATTTCTGAAAACTTGTTTATTCTCTGGAAGTGTTATTCTGTAAGTACCTGCTTGGCAAATTATAAATAGAACATCCGGGGTTGAGCGTATAATAGTGAAAAGACCCCACGCCACAAACAAAATCATAAAAATTCCTTGCCCATTGTCCCTAAAACGGGACAAGGTTTTGAAGAATTCCTTCGTCGAATTTTGATTTTATAAAGACGTTTATAAAGTGATGGTGGTTACCAAAAAAATTAGAGAGTGATTTAATATTTAGTTTTATTAAATTTATTTCATCTAATGAAAAAATAATGCTCAACTGCCGTATTTACCATACAGTACATCAGATGTTTGAGGCGTGCATTCGGACTTTCCCTTTTTTCGGTATTTATGTTTATTGCACTTCACAGTGAAGCATCCCAATATTTCCAGTTGGTTCTCAACCACCGAAACTTTCTCGTGTATCCGTTACTCACTTCATTTTTAACGCAGTTTTGTGAAAATTTCTGCCATTCAGTGTGAGGTGTGAGTTATACTTATTTACACTAGGTAAGTTAATATCTAATAAAGTAATCATTTTAATTTTTACGTGTTTCTGTTGTTTTTGATAACAGTACGTAGATAACAAAAGCAGGTTTTTTAAGAAAGACCACCATTAATCACTGAAGACACTCCCACTGATTATGAAGACCTTACGGTGATTGTTTTTGAAAATGAGGCGCCATAAAAAAAGGTATATTACTCCAATTTTTATGTACTAATGCTAATGAACATAGTTTTATTCTAGATTTGAAACAAATACAAAACACATATGCGAAACGAAAGAAATGCTAAAGGAAACGAGTGAAAAAATCTCCAACATGGAAACGTCATCAAATCTGACAACTGAAAAAGAAAACAAAAATAGAAGTTATGCCGCCAAGACCACACCTAAACAAATTTTGACGAATTACAAGATTAGCTTTGCCTATTAGAATAAGCAGATTTCTTTGTAAGTTAAAAAAATACAATGAATTCATATATACCTATAACATAATATTGGATATTACAGCCTGTTATTGAAAGGTACGTACAAAATAAAATCGCCAATTGGTCTCGAAGTATAGGTGCTAAAAGTTAAAAAAAGTTCAGGTAAAAGTGTTCTACTTTTAGAGATAAAAATTATTAAAATTTATGTCCACATTCGTTGTACGCCTCTGGTAAAAAGACCATCTTTCGTTTCTATAGCAACATTTAGTCTTGACAAAAGTTTTATTGGTACAGTTGCTAGGATTTACTTAAATAAATTAATTTTACCTATTTATCCTTCAGTAGCGTCTAAAAAGGTTGGATAAGGATTAATTTTGCCCTTATAATTTTGATAACACAAAATAAGTTTTTCCGACTTCTTAGACTTCGCCAAGAACTGTCCATTTTTTTGTACGTACCTTTCAATAACACCCTGTATATATAGGTAGATGCCTGTAATACTACGATACTTTTTGCTAACTTACTAAACATGGCACATTTCGCTTCATTGTAAAAAGTATTGACAACGAGATTTTCTTGATAGGCTATAAGTTTTTGTCAATGCAACCATTTTACGATTATCCGTTAGATTCAAGTAAATTTAGCATTTTTAAAATGCAGAATTTGTCTTCTGCTTTAAGCTGTAATCCCTTAAATTTAATAATAATTTGGCTATTATTGCCCATAGACGAAAAAATGATTGCATTTCCATTAATTCATGCACTCTAACGGGTTTTTCTTTTCAGTGCAATAAATTGAGGCAAACTTAAAAAACTTAGGTTATTAATATGATTGTTAAAACAGAATTAATTCTTAACGGTACTTTTTTGTGTGTTGGGGACAGTCAAGTCGTCGTGAATTAGAAAGTTTTACAATGTATTTTCAAAGCAAGTAACTTCAACAATGCGATTCAATTGTCTTTTCAATTTATTCTAGTTTTTTTTTTAATATTTTTTGTAAATAGATTTGTTTGTGATTTTAAGACTGATTTATAGTTTATTATAGTTTTCTTTTAATATTCTTTGTAACTAAATAGATTTCTTTGTGTTTTTAAAACTGATTTTTCTTTAAATAGCATATTTTATTGCAACGTTTATTTTTGATTATATATTGTACAATATCCTTTTTTTTGTTTATACTAATTATACTCGTAATTACCTGTATGTAGATTTGTTTGTGTTCTTAGGAGTGGTTTATCTTTAATTTGTTTAATTGACATATATTTTTTATTTGTTTATTGAAGTTTATTGTTGGTTGTACAGAATTGTAGTAAATTTATTTTTTTTACACTAATTTGTTTTAACTTTAATTAATATATATTTTGCTTTGGTGTTTACCTGGTGATTATAACGAATTATAATATTTTATTTAAGGTAAATTATATAAAAATATAAAATTATTTCAGCGTTTTATTTATTGCATATTTTTTTCAAAAAATCAAAATATAAAAAACGTCTTAAAATGGACAATAAATGCCGTCTCTAAGACGTCAGTACATCACGTCAATAGTTCGTTATAAAATGACGACTCTAAGTCGTCAGTACATCACGTCAATAGTTCGTCAGAAAATGACGTCATCTGGACGAGACATTTGACCGTCATTGGTACGTCAATATCACGTGAAATCTTTGGTCACTATGACGTAATTGATGACCATTTATTCACGTGAAAAAGACGACATCATGTTGCCTGGGTGCATTTGCGAGATCACTGACACTAAATTGTTTCGTCTCAGATTCCTATAAAATACGTACAACGAAATTAAGGAGGTAATTTTGTCAAGTCTTTTCAAAAAGCGAATTTACAATACTGTTAAGTTAATATTTCCACTGCTGTTTTCTTAATACCGTCGTAGAAAGCTGCACTCCCAGCGAATACCGTGAAGCCTTGAACCTCTGGAAAGAAGAAGATATTTATGTTAGCTAACCCACCAAATATTGTCTAATCTCCTGCGATAAACAATATTTTAACACGGATTTATATTTTCATTTGACCCGATATAAAACTTATCTGCTTTACAGTTTTCGGAGTTTGGGGAGGTTATTTTTAAGCAATATATCACAAAGATGATATTCAAAAACCTGTAACTTACTTGAACCGTCAGCGTTGGAAACTTTCACCTAGCTAAGTAAGATATATCGGATTTTAAAGGAGAGTTTTTTATTATACTTCCCTTACATATCCTAATAAATTCATTTTGATATATAGCTAGAATCTATGCATCAAGTATAAAATCCCTCTTTATAGAGGTAGTAAGTTATTAAAACCAAACCAACAAGTAAGCACGGAAAGTTACTAAATCGGGTTGCATACTTCCTTTTATATTCTTGTCGGGCCTCACGTGCTGTACACAACACAGGTATGGTTTCATTTCAACGTAAAAATATCCTATGAAGAATTGTGTCAATCAACAGTCAGCAAAAAATATAAATGTGTCTATAGTATTCAAAAATTAAGAGTTAAGCCGCAGTTTATTAAAAAAGAGCATTAATTCGTATAGCTTATGTGTCGATTTAATTAATTCATGTTTAACATGAAATCTGTAAAGTATAAATCTCAGCTTTTTATGCCTCTGATAAATACACTGCGTTTCAAATAAAATGCACCACCTAGAAGGAGTAGGCCTAGAATGTTGAAATTTGGTGGAGAAGACTGTTGCATATAGATAAACATTTGATGAAAATTTGAATTAAAAACTACAACTTGTTTAGATAATATACTGGGTGTTATTCGATTTTTATTAATTTTTTGATTATGTTTTAAAGACACTTGAGTAAGAGTCTTTTGCAGTTTGACTTGACATTTGTCATGATTGTGCTTGCAAAAATGCTAGTAGTTCGCACACGAGGTAATTTTCAACAGATAACACCTATTGAAAGAGGGCGAATTATTGGGTTCCATGAGGCTGGTTTACCATTTCGGGAAATCACCAGAAGGCTAGGCCCAACGCATTCTACGATATTAAGAACAAGTTTAGTCGTATATTTATTTTGGGAACCAGGACGAAAACACTCATAATATCACATTTCCTATACGTATTCTCGCAGAAAATTTTGGCATTTTGGACTCGAAGTTCATTTGTCGTTACCAAAATTAAGAATGAAACCGGTAAATGACAAAATGAATAATTATTAGAAGACTGCTACCTGAAGAGTTAAATAAGTGAGAATTAAGAAAAGTTTAAGCCGGATGCGGCCTGTTCAATTCCAATAAACAAAACACTCCAGTTCTGATTTTAATTATTGGTAAAGATTGTACTGAAATTTCTTGGTATTTGTTAAATAAATGTAAAATTTGAAAATTTTACAGAAATATGCATGAATATCTTTGTGTCCTCGTTGAAGGACCTTTGGCATTCCTGCCGAGGAAGAAGTTTCGGGTCTCGGAGAAGTTCGTTTCTTGCTTCTTGTAGCTTGGTCTTCAGTTCCATAAGCTGGGTATCGTGAAGTTTTAGTTTATCTGTCAGGTTTGTCACACAAACGTTGTTGGCATTCTGGTTTTCGAGAGGCGGTTGTGACGTGGATACAGCCCAGAACTGAAAATAGTGACGTTCAGGTATTTCTGAATATCTTATACTCACTCCGGGGTTGTCAGAATTTCTTACAATTGTGCTGTTGAGACGAGTATTCTCGACGGCATTGTTTAATTGATGATTATTGAAAAATACTGTCGGGATTTAAACATTTACGAAGTGTATATTTTATTTAGTATCTGGAATGCATGACATAAATATTATAATACGCCCGACGACCTTGGTAAGAAGAAATTAAATATTCCATTTATTGTGATGGATGCAGAAAATAATTCGGGAAATGGTTTTATTTAATATTGTTACTTCAACTAAAATAACAAAATCCAAGAAAAATTATGCAATGACTAATCTCACTTGGTTCTTAAAAAAATGTAAACACTAAACGCATATAAACATAGTGTAAAGTTTTTAACCTGATGGTATTCTATTTTATTTCGGATTGTTTTTCTTAACAACAACTAACGGGTGACTAATTAAAAATCTGCCAAGAGGGCAAGGTCCTATTTTATTGTTTTTCTCCGTTGTCCTGTCAATGTCAAACTCAGTTTAAGTTTGCACATAGCCGACTAGTATAAAGATTAGAGATGGGCGATGTTTAACGATGATGGTGAAACATCGATGTTTTGATTTCGATGTACGATGTTTTAACATCGAATTTGCCGTCTTCCTACCATCGATGAAACATCGATATTTTCAGAAACATCGAAATACGACATCCATCTAGAATTTTGGCCTTGGGCACACGAAATCGTGAATCTCACTAATGACATACATTACCAAATATGAAAAATGTTCTTGTTTATCATGTAATTAAAAAATAACATCCAATAATAATCTATATGACAATATTATATCCCAAACATCGATATTTACAAACATCGATGTTTTGACGTCGATGATTTTTGACCATCGATGGACCATTTTCGATGTTACATCGATTGTTAGTACTGCCCGCGGTACATAATAGTGGTTTTCTCGTTATTCCATCTAATCCATTGTAGGGTTTTCCGGTTTTCCCAAAAATGGATTTTAAAATTGTATGTTAAATCGTTTCAAATGATTGCTGGCAGCACTGTACCAATAATTCATTATTTGCTTAAATTCTTAAATCTGCTACGTTTTCGGAATTCGATACGCTTCTTATTGTCAGATTGAAAAAAATGGCGGCTATTTCACGTAACTACACTCTGCCTTGGGATAATCTCACAATATACATAATTGATGTATGTGCATACATCAGCTAGATTTTCAATATATGTATAGAACAAATATATTTATTTTTTTATCAACCTCTCTCCAACCGACACCTATGAATAACGGACACTTTCTGAGCCACCAAAGCTGTCCGTTGTAGGGAGGTTTTGCTGTATCAGGGTTTGTAAACTCGCAAAATATGAGCATATGGAGTGCAGAAAATGCTCGCTATTTTTAAGATTTGCCATTACACCCACTAAAAATTGGAGTTTCGTGTGCCATTTCTGGAAGACGAATATTTGGGGCCATTTTCTTCAAGGAGTCTGTTGCAGCTGCAAGATATCAGAACGTGCTGCAAGAATTCATTGATCAGCTTGATCCTGCAGAACTGCAGAATGGATATTTTCAGCATGACGGCACAACAGCTCATACAGCTCAAAAAATTTGAACTTTGTAAGGGTATTTTAAGACGATGGTTTAATTAGCTCCCACACAGATCACATTTACCCACCTCGATCACCTGATTTAACACCATTAGATTATTTCTTGTTCCAAACTTTAAAGAACACTATTTTTAAACAATCAGTACATTCTATTCTAGAGTGAGAATCTTACAATAGAATATGCGATTATGCGAATATGAAACGCCGACTCAATTTATGTATCGAAATTGGGGGCCAAGACTTCCAGCAGTTGTTGTAAACTCAATTTAATATGACAGTTATCATACATTAATTATTTTAAATCTAACGAGGATTTAATTTTCGTTGACATAACATAACCTAGCTTTCTAAGTTCAGCCAGAGACAACCCAATTCAGGTTACGTTGTGACATTGTAAATTCATCACAATAATGCACAATTTTAGGAAAATATTGCTAAGTTCATTCAAATTTAATATTTTATTTAATTAAACTTGATCTATCAGCAAATTCCTAGGTAACTAGATCGCCAATCAAAAAAATCACCCGGTAAAATATATTTGGATATGGTTGTTTTAGCAATTCATCGATCTTAAAAGTGTCTATATCAGAATCATCAATAAATTATGATTTTTTTTTATTTGCTTTAGCCTATATGATAAGAGACAGAAATTCTTAAAAGTGAGATGAGCTTCTTCTAGCTGCAAGAGTTTAAGTAGGTAATACAAATTACCATATTTATTTATCCTGCCGATGCCGGTTCTTGGTGAATTGGAGTTAGATCAACTTAAACTAAAAGAAGGAATATAAAACTCGGCCAAAATGGTTCTTCAGATTGCAAAATTTACTTTTTAGAAGTGTACCAAAAATAATGTAAAGGTAAAGTTAAAACAAACTGATACCTTATCCTCAACATACAACAGCCAAGGTATAGTACAAAAATAATACATAGATATATATTTAGAACCTGGAAGGCACAACATATTAGATTTTGTCGACCGTCGAAATTTAGACTTTGGTAAGAAGAAATTAAATATTGTATGAATTTATCATGTGATGGTTGCAGAAAATAATTCGAAATCTGGTTTTATTTAGTTATTTAAAATAGAAAAAATCGCCAAGAAGAATTATCCAATCAATAAACCTAACTTCGTTCTTAAAAAAATAATGTAAACGTTAAACACATAGTAACAGCTGTAAACCGTTTAATCTGATGACATTCTTTTGCATTTCGGATTGCTCTTCTTACAAACTGGTAAGCTTTATGTAACATTTTCCGGTATCGATGTTTTAGTAATTCATTAGTTTTAATGTTGTTTATATCAACAACACCAATAAATTATAGAACTTTTCTTAATTTATTGTTGAGTTTTTACGTATCTGCGTGATGGTTTTATGTGGGTTTCAAAATTTCATTTGTAGAAATGGCTCACAAATAATGTAAAGGCAAAGTTAAACCAAACTGATACAATATTTTCGATATAAAACCTTAGATCATATAATAAATAGATACCACCATGCCGTGTTCTTTCCCTAGGACAGCCTGTGACGACATCCTCCTGTCACACATCTCTCTCGTGCATGGAGGGATTACAATGAAGCTATCCTTGCCTGATCACTATTTGAATTTTGCGCGCCTAGATTTTAGGAAGTATGTCTAAACTAACTTCGGAAGAAAGATGTTGACAGCTTGATTTTATAAATAATTCACAGTAGATAACGAAAGGAATAGTAAATTATTGGGCAGCAATTGTGATCCTTTATGACTACATCACTTAAAATAGGATCTTTGTTCTAAATTCTAAAATTGTTTTTTGTACAACAACTCAAAAGAGAGGTTAAAAGAAACATCTCTCAAAAGCGATTTGTTGCGCTGGTGCGGTACAAGGATGGAAGTGAAATAGACATATACAGATGAAATGCATATAACAAAGATGAAGATGTGGTGATCACACAAGGATAGCATTATACTACTCCCCTTGACGCAGAAAACGACAACAGATAGCTTCATGTCTAGTTACAGCTTTCAGTTTGAGTATTGGTATCTATTTATTATATGATCTAAGTATAAAACGGCTAAAGTACAACTCAAAAGAACTAAAAAATATCAAAAAGCTTTATTTATATCAAAGTGGTAAAGTGATAAAGATACATTTTGAAAACATCCTAGATCTCTCAATCTACAGACCGGATCATCATTCGAACTTGCTTCAGACTGTACGTATCTCCATGAAATGAATTCCAGTGGATGTTTTGGTGATTTTTACTTTGACCTAGGGCGGCATACAGGCCCGTAAGTTGATTGTGGTAGCACTTATGATACCACCACGCGCCCTCTGCAGGAAACAACAATAAATTAGAGTAAAAACTGTGGTCACCTACATTTGAAATTTCAAATTTGGCGCTACAACTAGATGGCAGCAGTGAGGAGGAGGCAGTACGGGACACGACGGTATCTAAACAGAATAATAAACCGCTCGTTCGAAGAGTAAAGATTAGTTTTACTAAAAAACCGACTACAATTTCAGGAGTGGGATGAACGACCTTAACATCGGAATGACCAATGTCCGATTTGTGTTTGTAAAGTGCTGATTCATGGAATAGTTACACGGATAAATGGTAGAAGAGTCAAGCACGTGGGAAATGTGAGGTTATGTCAACTCATCGCGTTTTCATAAAAGGAGAAGATGGCAAGAACCCTCCAAGAAGTGGAGTTGTGTGACGACGCTATTAAGAATGGTCCTTATGCATCGGTACGTACGCTATACGGCCTTGCCTTTGACGACGGTAGTCGGTTGAACAGAAAGAAGCTGTGTCAATGGACGGGTTTCCCTTTTGAGATCGCATCAGATGACTTCAATGAGAAAGTGGATGAGGTAGTGCAGAATTTTAAGATCGCAGAACTTTGTGGAGTCGGCCTTCTACTGGGGTTGAATTGTGCAGGTACTCATCAAGAAGTGGCCGAGAGAATTTGTTCAGTGTTGACTGGTTTTGATCTGTTTACACAAGAAAGAGTTGTTCAAGAACAAGAGAGTGAAGACGAGGACGACGAAGATCATCCGGTAGACAGTGATGATGGTCGAGCAGGCGCGGCAGCAGTCCTTACGTTCACCATGTCTTTCAGAGACATCGAAGATTCCGTACGCACTTTTAGTGGTGATGACAATTATGCAATCGAGACTTGGGTCGCAGACTTTGAAGACATCGCTAAACTTATGAAGTGGTCGGAACTGCAACGACTAGTTTTTGCGAAGAAATCATTAACTGGGCTTGCTAAGTTATTTATCCAAAGTCAGAGGAATTTGGGTACATGGAAGGACTTGAAACGCAGGTTATTGAGTGAATTTTCCAAGAAGGTGAGCACTGCTGAACTGCATCGCATGCTGAATAATAGAAAAATGAAAAAAGAAGAATCTCTCCAGGAATACTTGTTGAAGATGCGTGAACTCGCTTCAAAGGGTCAAATTGAAGAGGAGTCAGTAATCGAATATGTCATTCAAGGTATCAACGATGATCCTGAACACAAATTTTTGTTGTATGAAGCTAAAACTTATGTCGACTTAAAGAAAAAAATTGAAGTTTATGAGAAGATTAGAAAGACCCGTACACCTTCGACTCAATCTGTTGGTCAACGTTTCCGAAAGCATAACGAAAACAAAGGAACTTATTCTCCGGGGTCTATAGGAGCGAAGGGCAGTAGTAAACCCCCTCCAAATCAGAACATAATTAGAAGATGCTATAATTGTAATGGTGTGGGCCATTTCGCCTCAAATTGTCCAATTCCGGTGAGGGAAAAGGGTTCCTGTTACAATTGCGGTTCAAAGGAACATCAGAAGAGGAATTGTCCAGGGAAGAAAAAGGAAGACAACACCACCAATGTGATATCAACCGAGACACAAGATCCCTATATGGTAAACGTTAAGATTAATGTTAAAGATGATTGTCAAACCGAATGTAGCTATAATTTGAATTCATTAATCGATACAGGTAGCCCAATTTCAGTTGTAAAAGTTCGGTATGTCACCGAAAATAATTTCAATGAAGGTCTAAATCCAAATTTAAATTTCGTGGGTGTGAATGGATCGAAGCTTGATATTTTGGGTATTTTTAACACGGAAGTATTTGTTAATGAAACTGTTTTACCCATAAAATTCTATGTAGTTCCTAATAGCACCATGTCCTTTAACGCTATATTAGGTAGAGATTTTCTCAATACCAAGGGTTTCACGTTTACGTTAGGAGATCATTTAAAAATTATTTCAAACGAATTTGAGAAAGTAAATAACTTTGACGAAATTTTACATGTCGATTTTAAGGTAGGTGAAGAAATAAAAAGTAACAAAGAAGTACAGATCAATCCTTGTTTAGATTACGATAAAAAAGTGGAAGTTTTGGAAGTGTATGATAATTTTTATTTATGTAATGACTCGCCAAAGATTGATTGTAATTACGAAATGAACATTTGTGTTAAGAATAATGAACCAATCTCTTTTAGACCACGGCGTTTATCCTTTTCTGAAAAAGAAAAATTACAAAACATGTTAGATGATCTATTAGAACGAGGCATTATTAGACCTAGTAGCTCTGATTACTGTAGTCCAATTGTACTGGTAAGAAAAAAGACAGGTGATTTAAGGCTTTGCGTTGATTATCGCGAATTAAACAAAATTACTATTAAAGACAACTTTCCTACTCCTTTGATAGAAGACAATCTGGATCGACTTCGAAACAAAAGATATTTTACGACCCTTGATCTTAAGGATGGTTTCCATCATGTTCGTGTAGCAGAATCGTCGATTAAATTTACTAGTTTTATCACACCTTTAGGGCAATTTGAATATCTTAGAATGCCTTTTGGGTTAACTAATGCCCCAAGAGTTTTTAACAGATTTATTAATTTAGTTTTCAATAAATTAATTCGAGCAAACAAAATTATTTTGTACTTAGACGACATTCTAATAGCGACCAACAGTTACGAAGAACATTTAGATATTTTGAAAGAAGTATTTGGTGCAGCCTCCCAACACAATTTGCTTTTTCGAATTGATAAATGTGCTTTTCTTATGTTTGAAATTTCTTATTTAGGATATCTAGTAAACAATGATGGCATCAGACCTGATCCGAAAAATGTCGAAGCAATTTTGCAGTATCCAATTCCTACAAATGCTAAGGAAGTTCATAGGTTTGTTGGTATTGCTAGTTATTTTCGAAAATTTATAAATGGGTTTTCCGTCCTTACAAAACCTTTATATGACTTGTTAAAAAAGAATGTTGAGTTTCGGTTTGGTGAAAAAGAACTTGAATCATTTGAACAAGTAAAAAATCAATTAGCTTCTTATCCTCTTTTAGCTGTGTATGATCCGCATACCCAAACAGAGTTGCACTGCGATGCATGCACATCTGGGTTTGGAGCTATTTTACTTCAAAAACAGTCGTCGGGAAAGTTTCATCCTGTTTTTTATTTCAGTCGTAGGACGACCGAAACCGAATCTAAATATCACAACTTTGAATTGGAATGTTTAGCCGCTATTTATGCTATTAAACGATTTCATATATATCTCTTCGGTATACATTTTACGATTGTCACAGACTGTGATAGTTTTAGGCTTACTCTGAATAAAAAAGATATTAATGTTCGAATTTCTAGGTGGGCACTATTCTTACAAAATTATGACTACGAATTGCAACATCGTCCAGGAACACGGATGATCCATGTTGATGCTTTAAGTCGAGCCAACAATATTTTAGTACTAGAGGAAAATACACTGGAACAAAATTTAGCTATTTCTCAAAATTTAGATTCGAGTATTCAAAAGGTTAAGTCTGAACTCGAAATCCGCGAAAGTACAAAATTTGAACTTAGGAATGGACTAGTGTATAGAAATAGCAAAGGAAAGCTTTTATTTTACGTTCCTTCGTTGATGGAAAGTCAGATCTTAACTATGTGTCATGATAATTTCGGTCACGTTGGCGTGGACAAAACTATGGAGTATCTAAAACGCAGCTATTGGTTTCCTAGTATTAAAGAAAAAGTGAAAAATCATGTTCGAAATTGTTTGAAATGTATCACCTTTTCACCAATTGGTGGCGCTGTGCCGAGTGAGTTACACAATATCCCTAAAGGAAATAAACCCTTTGTCACCATACATATTGACCATTATGGTCCATTAGAAAAAACTTCGACAGGTAAAAGATATATTTTTGAGATCATTGATTGTTTCACTAAATTCGTAAAACTGTATGCAGTCAAGAGCACCAAAACTTGTGAAGTAATCAATCAGTTAGAAAATTATTTTAGGCACTATAGTGTACCATTACGTATTGTATCCGATCGGGGATCCTGTTTTACCTCTAATGAGTTCGAAAAGTTTGTTCAAGAACATATGATTCAGCATATTAAAGTCGCGACGGGGTCACCAAAATCAAACGGTCAGATCGAAAGAATCAATCGAGACTTAACACCAATGTTGTCAAAATTGGCTATTTTAACAAACAAGTGGGAGAAAGCTTTGGGAAGAGTTGAATTTGCTATTAACAATTCGTTTTGTAGATCCACTGGTAATTCTCCATCCGTTTTATTGTTCGGTATTAGTCAAAACGATCCTAGCGATCCTTTAAGAAATGTATTGGGCGCTGAAGCTGAAAAAGAAGATGACTTAGCCGAGGTTCGAGAAAAGGCTCAGTCTCAGAATGAAAAGTTACAAGCATACAATAAGCGCATGTATGACCAAAAACATAGACCTCCTAAACCGTACAATGTCGGTGATTATGTGATGATAAAAAACATAGATGTTACACCAGGTATTAATAAAAAACTTTTACCTAGGTATCGTGGTCCCTACGAAATCAAGAAGTCATTAGGCAATGATCGTTATTGGATTACAGACGTTGAAGGTTTCCAAGTAACGCAAACCCCATTTGAGGGAGTATGTTGTCCTGAGAATATGAAGCTTTGGCTTCAATAAGTTACAAAGAGATTAGTTTCATTTGTTCATTATTTCATAATGTTGTGTTTCTAAGTTTTGTTTCCACCTCGTTCTAGTTTTGACGCTAACATGTTCGTCTTTTAAGCCGTCTTTTAAGCGATTGGGTTTTCTAATTCATCTCTAATACCCTTATAATTTTTATGTGTCCTAATTACTTATGTGATTTATGTACTTTAGATACTTATGTGCGTCTTATCATTATGTTATTTAGGCGTTATATTATGTATTGGATTTATGTGACTTATGTTTTTAACATTTTATGTTTCACTAACTTATGATGTTTGTGTGACTGAAGTTTTAAGCACCTTATGTTTTCTGTCACTTATTATGTTATGTACCTTATGTTTTACTTTGTGTATATGATCGGGACGATCATAATGTCAGGATTGGCCGAATTGTGGTCACCTACATTTGAAATTTCAAATTTGGCGCTACAACTAGATGGCAGCAGTGAGGAGGAGGCAGTACGGGACACGACGGTATCTAAACAGAATAATAAACCGCTCGTTCGAAGAGTAAAAATTAGTTTTACTAAAAAACCGACTACAAAACAAACTTTATTTTTAATATTGGCTGCTGGCTTTTGATTGAAAATTAAAAACTGAAACTTCATTTTTCATTTGTTTGTTAATATATTCTGCTGGACGTTTCGGCAAGGCGTCCCTTGCCTTTATCAACCTATCGGTTACAAAATCAGAAGTGAGGTTATGTATATTTGTTTCAATTACAATTCGTCCGTGAATTCCACGAGTACATGAAATCAATTTAACAACATGATAATACAGAATTTAAACGTTGTTATAATAAAATTAAAATTACTCCCTTTTTAAACATTAAAACATATTTAAAAAAGATTAGTTAAGGTTAATTAGATAGAACTTCCATCGGAATTGAAATACAGTACTACATATGCCGCTTTTTCGGAAAATAATTAAATTATGGCCAGTCGCTGGGTTTGTCGCAAGATATTTTCAACACATTTGTCTCCCTTGTTAACAGACTTGCTGATGTAAAATTTTAAATATAACGGCTATATAGATGGAACCTGTCAGAATACTTCCTTATTTTACACTTCGGGAGTAAAAAACTTACTCAATCTAACAGCGCAGTTTCCATCATCCGTATCCTGGTCTCTATCTGTGGTTGTAAATTTCATATTTACATGTTGTGAAAAAGAATCTCCAGCGTCTCCGTCAAATTTTCCCATCGCCTTAATTTGGTACCCTACGTTTTCATTCCCAATGATAAACTTGTCATACCGTGCGTAGACTTTCTTCAAATCCCAATCCACAAGCTCGAACAACACCTCATTCAGTTTACTATCTATATATGTATCAAAAAAATTAAAACTAAACATACACAAAACCCACAACTCGCCTGTTAAATGATGCAAATATTCCAACCCCAACCAAAACTCCCCCGAAGGATCACCAAACCCGGTCTTGTATTCCGTCCAGTTTCGGAAAAAATCCACCGAGCCATCGAATCTATTAAGAACGTAAGTCCAGCCGCCCCCTCTTGTTGTCAAGTCGCACCGTGCCCAGAACTCCTCCGGAGAATATATAGGTTTAATTTTGTACAAACTGGAATCTTTGTGACCTCGTTGCAGGACCTCTCGGCAGTCCTGGGGAGGAAGAAGCTTCTGTTCTCGGAGAAGTTCGTTTCTTGTTTCTTGTAGCTGGGTCTTCAGTTCCATAAGTTGGGCATCGTGAAGTTTTAGTTTGTCTTTCAGGTCTGTCACGCAAACGTTGTTGACATTTTGTTGGTTGGAAGGCGGTTGTGACGTGGAGACAACCCAGAACTAAACATAGTTTAGGTTTAGGTGTTTTTATTTAGGTATTTTATACTTACTCCAGGGTTGTCAGAATTTCGGGCAATTGTGCTGTTGATCACAAAAAGTGCGAAAATTAAGACGAGTGTTCTCGGCGGCATTGTTTAACTAATGGTTATGGAACACTGGTGTGCTGTGCAGCTTTAAATACTTATGAAGTGTATATTTTATTTAGAATCTGGAATGCACAACATAAATATTGTGGTATTCCAGACGACCATCTAAATTTAGACTTTGGTAAGAAGAAATTAAATATTGTATCAATTTATCGTGTGATGGTTGCTGAAATTAATTCCGGATCTGGTTTTATTTAGATACTTAAAGTAGAAAAAATCACCAGAAAGTATTATGCAATGAAGAAACCTAACTTCGTTTTTAAAAAAAAAATAACATAAACATTAAACGCATCGCAATGAACTGTAAAGTGTTTAATCTGATGACATTAGTTTGCATTTCGGATTGCTCTTCTTAGCAACTAGTAGGCTTTGTGTTACATGTTAGAGTATCGTTCTTTTAGTAATTCACCGGTTTTAATGTTGTTTATATCAACAACACCCATAAGTTCTAAAATATTTTTTTATTTAGTAGTGAGTTTTCAGGCATTTGCTTAATGCTTTTGTCTGGTTTACTTTAGATTATGTTAATAAATGAAAATTTTTGGAAGTGAAATCAGCACATGCTACTTACAGCAATTTAATACAAAGTTTTATATTTTTGTTCAGCTTATCGTTTCTTGGCAGATTTAGCAGGAGCTACTAGGGATGATTCACATTTTTATTATTTGGGTCAGTTGGACTTAAACTGAAAGAAAGAACATTAAACCTCGCGTAAAAGTATTCTCGATGTCTGAAAATTTTTTAGCTCCCACACAGATCATATCTACGCACCTCGATCATCTGATTTAACACCTTTAGATTATTTCCTGTTACAGACTTTGAAAAACGCTATTTTTAAATAATTAGTGGATTCGACTGAAGAGTGAGAATCTTACAAGTGTTTCGCCGGAAATTCTTACTCGAGTTTTTACAAACATGAAACGCAGATTCAATTTATGTACCGAAGTTGGGGGCCAACACTTTCATCAGTTGTAAATTCCCTTAAATATGTCAACTATAGCAAAGTCATTTAATAGATAGTTCTCTATTAACTAACCTTGAACTATAGTAAATAAATTATCCAATGAGGGTTTAAATTTTGTTGACTTAACATAACCTAGCTTTCGAAGTTCAATAATGAATAAAGTTAAGAACAAATTGCTAAATTCATTCATATTTTATTATTATTTTTTTTTTAATAAAAACCGTGTTAAGTTACGACCTACTTTTCGGTCGAATTTGATTTGTCAGCAAATTCCTGGGTAACTAGATCACAAATCAAAAAATCACGCGGTAAAATATATTTGGAAATAGTTGTTTTAGCAATTCATCATCATCAATGCATCATCAATAAATTATGAAACGTTTTTTTGGTGTGCTTTAACTTATGTTAACAGACAGAAATTGTTGAAAGTGAGATGAGGTCATTTACGTGCAACAGTTTAAATAATGCAAATTTGCACATTTTTTATTGACTCTAAATATGGTTGCACAGAATTATAATAACAACAAATTACATTTTATTGTTCTACTTTACGAGCGTTAACAAAGGAAGTATTGTGTTCGAATCCATCGGGCGACTTGCTACTTTCGTGTTTCATCTGTCTGTCTTTACTGTCAATTTTTATAAGACAGATAATCTTTAGATTCTTTTTTTTTTTAATCAATTTAGGGAAAGAAAAAGTTAAGTAAGTGCAGTTAGGTAACATTACCGCATAAATCTAATTGTCACGCATGTTTCGATGTCATGAATAAACTCGATACAATATTCAGTGACTATTAATTTCGTTAAGTTGGTAGATTTTTTGTGATATAAATAAGTAATTTTTGTGTCGTCGCAAACTATTACTCTTTTGCGTTCCTTTCTGCATACCTTAAATCGATACCATAATGCGTTTAATAAAATGTGTATGGAAAAAAGCTGTTAGTGTGTAAGCTAGCTTCTAGCGGCGCCGCTATACGTAAACAGACTTTATGGATACATAAAATGTTCCCCATGTGAATATATAGTCCCTTTAACTTTGCACGAATCTACTTGCTTTTATATAAATCAAGACATTGCGAAACCATTTCGCCCCTCCAGAGGAGTGTTTCTGTTAAAAGCCAACTAAACAATTTAAATTTTGTAAGATGGTGGAAATTTTTCGGCGAATATGTTAACATAAATCTCTTTTTGTGAGATAAAATCGTTGCATGTGGTTGGAACAGTTTGCAATGTGCCTTTATGGGGGTATATTAAGGTGATTTATTTTGCACATTGTATTGACTAATGGGCTTTTTTGCGAAGTCTCTTAGAGTCGGCTGAAACAATCGGGGTATATCGGAATATATCATGTGCGACTACAAGAAAAGATTTATTGGATGATACATAAGTGATGAAGAATTCAATCAGAATGGTCGAATGGACAACCTGATTCCGGACGGAAGTTGAGGATCAGATTTCGTGACCCTTGGCGCTCCATTTGACGATTTGCCAAAGAAAAGACTTCAAGAAATGATGGATAGCAGAATTCATAAGGGATGCGGTTGGAATATAATAAGCCACTTGCGTCGAAGACCTCGTGATACTAGACCGCCCTCCTTGTCGGTAATCTCATCACAGGAGCTCCGATATACATTTGACAGATGATGGTTTATTTCATACAAGGCGAAACTTGTTTACAACGTATATACCGTTTGATCCCCATGTATTTTAATGGAAACATCGATCAGAGTTCAACATTTCTAGATGGACCTTGTTTTCAAGATAACTATACCTACTACTATATAAAATGATATCGTAGTTTATTAGAGTGCATGTATTGTTAAGTAGATTTGTGGGGTCACAAATTGAACTAATAATTATTGGCACGCTATAAATAAATTAATAAGACTGCCATCGAACACCAAAGTTATTATAAGGAAAATAATGTGTCATTATTTTCTCTTACTTTAAAATACTAATGCTGCTATTGACCTAGTTTCGCTGTTTATGAGACTCACACAAATGAATTTCGTTGCTTTGTCTAGATTCATTCTTGATCTAAAAATGGATCTGTATCGAACGTTCAATTAAATTTCGCTTTAAAGAAGATTTGAATCGAAATGCGTGTGTACAAATAATATACAAAGATCAATTACGTTTGTATAAAAACAGCGTTACTTATAGCAGAAAAAGAAAAGGCCCCTAATTTCTATTTTATTTCCAAAGTATGCTTAAGTTTTATATCCTGTAAATTTCAAATAGTTAAAAAACTATTCTTTCCATCATTTGTGTTGCTAAATGATAAATTTTACATTTCTAAGGCAAGTCACTTGAACGCTAGAGTTTTTTAAGACATCCTTTTTTATCTCCTTAAGGGTTGAATTTCTGGAAATATCTTTTTCGGGAGTGAATATTTATGTCGTAAAGCAAAGCCATTTCTCAAACTTTCCATTTTGAAGGCCACTAGTTTTGGAAATGTATAATTCGCTACCTTTCTTCGCCCTAAGGGTTGAATTTGGGTATTCCGTTCTTAGTGAGTTGTAATAAGGGTACGCTATTTGTAAAAAATTTCAGGATTACAGGGCTCTTGAGGGTTGACTGGAGAATCCTCTTCTTAGCGTGAAGGGAACTAAATTTCACGTTTCTGAATCCAGGACGTCGATTAGCCATTTTCTTTTTCAATACTTACCTTGAATGATTTAGTACAGGCTACAGTTGAGTATTTTCATTAAAATATAAAGCATTGGTTATAAATAATACTAATATGTAAGTTTTTACTAGCTAGTAATTGATTTTCACTAGGCGGTTAATTTTGGTGCTGCTAATATCTGTCACTGAAAGTAAGGATGTAATTGTTTCATTAAAATAAAATTTCCGTTAATAACGCGTTTTCAAAATAATTATGTACAAGTTTTCCTTAGCACCATTTAATGAATTTTTGATAAGAGGCTTGATAAAGACTTCCTAAGTTGCTCGAAACTAGTTGGTTAATGACTACTTTCGCGGTTTCGACACTAAAAGGCAGCGTATATTACACGAACTCGTTAAGAATCTGATATAATAAATCTGTACCGAAGAACTGAACAAATAATAATTTTGTAATATGTACTTAGTTATAAACAGTTTTATTTCTTTTAAGTTCTTTACAATAAAATCGTACTTTGTACTAATATAAAGAACAAGCTCTATATTTACTCTAGATCTGTTTTAAAAATTTCAAGATATCATCAAACACATAAAGAGTAAATTTTATTATATTTAATTAATTAATTGATGTATTTACTTACACAACCTTTGCATAACGTTTATGTGTTGCTGCAAAAATTACTGTATTATTGATATTTTCACTCAGATGAATGGATAATCTTGTTTATTCGCAAATTAAACAAAACCTGGAGAGACGCTTATCTCTATTCGGTTTATCGCTCGCGAGGGTACAAAAAAGGGGACGGTGGCGGTTTTGCACGGTACGTGACTAAGGGGCGGAGAATACTAACGTGCAGAGCCCAACTCGGTACTTATGGGTCGGTACGTGGTCGGTGGTACTTGCACCTGCAGCTTCTCACTTCTTTCGGAAAAACACTCGCAAGACTCTCGTCGCACCTCTTCTCACAATCATAGGTGCAGTGTAATATTAATAATAATAGTACTTTATTCTCAAATTTTTTGGAAAATGGAATTAACCGTTCTTGATTTAATTGATAAAAAAAAAGCTGTGGCTCGGCGTTGATCCTCGGATCTCTTACCTCCGAAGCCGGTGCGCTACGACTAGACTACCGCCGTGGTTATAGAACTTCGTACGATCTGTCTAAAAAATAAGACAGACTAAATATAAAAAATGTAGTAGCAATAAACAAAATTAAGGTAGAAATACAACTACAGAAGTATGTTATTTTATAAAATTTAAATAGGTTTCACTAAAAATATTTTACGGAGCTGTTATCAAATTGTTCGTAGAGGTCCTTAGAAAAATTAGTTGGCGTTTTACTATCTATATGATACCCCAAAAAAATGTGTAAAATTCAACAACAATTGGTCCAATAGTTTCGGAGAACATCTGCATTTAATAAATATGACACAGACGGCAGCAAACGTTGAGGAAAGATGAAATTAACCGGTGCTGGATTAGAATATATCCGGAGCGTAAGTTAAATGTACCGAATATACAAATTTTGATACATGATGCAGCCTAAATGTTGAAAGTTGTAGTACGTTTTTGCTCGGAAATTTATGTCATCCGGAAAAACCAGATTGCATTATTAACACATTACTCAAAATGATTTGAGAAATGATGCTTTGTTGTTGTTATTGTGCAAACGTCTTCTCATCTGCACATTTTGTTATCTAACTCGGTAGTACTGCACCGGTACTACTTCCATGCATAACCTGAATAACCTACTTTTTACTCTAGTTGGTGCTGCGCTACATACTTTTCAGTTGCACAGCAAGAAATATTTCTTTAAACGTCTACCTTGTTAGATAAAGAAATGTTCATATGAGAAGACGTTTGCACAATTAAACAGATCAAACGATTTTATGATGTTCGACCTTAATTGTGCTAGTTTTCTCAGCTGCACATTCGGTCCCACCCAACCTAACGTGCAAGAACAGCCCTTGGATCCATATATTGTTGCACGCTCACTGTAAACTTAATGAAGCGTAGCGCAAACTACAGTCAAAAATAGGAGAATATCGCGGTTATTTAGAGGACGTGATTAGTTTAAAAATTTGTGCCTGGTGTTGTACTACCTAATTAGAACAAGAAATGTTCAGATGAGAAGACTAGCACAATTAAGGTCGAACATCATAAAATCGTTTGACTGGTTTAATTGTTAGTAGACAATTGAGGGAAATATAATATTTAGGTTTAAGGGCATTTGATGGTTGTTTGTACATATTTTCTCACCATTGCATTACCTAGAAAATACAGGAAAGCATGTTTTATCTTTCGTTCAAGCATCTAGAATCTGTCAAATATTGTTGTTAAGCATGGGTAATAAATAAATAAATAAATAAATGAATGAATGAATGAATGAATGAATGAATGAATGAATGAGTGAGTGAGTGAGTGAGTGAGTGGTGAGTGAGTGAGTGAGTGAGTGAGTGAGTGAGTGAGTGAGTGAGTGAGTGAGTGAGTGAGTGAGTGAGTGAGTGAGTGAGTGAGTGAGTGAGTGAGTGAGTGAGTGAGTGAGTGAGTGAGTGAGTGAGTGAGTGAGTGAGTGAGTGAGTGAGTGAGTGAGTGAGTGAGTGAGTGACTGAGTGAATGAATGAACGAACGAACGAACGAACGAACGAACGAACGAACGAACGAACGAACGAACGAACGAACGAACGAACGAACGAACGAACGAACGAACGAACGAACGAACGAACGAACGAACGAACGAACGAACGAACGAACGAACGAACGAACGAACGAACGAACGAACGAACGAACGAACGAACGAACGAACGAACGAACGAACGAACGAACGAACGAACGAACGAACGAACGAACGAACGAACGAACGAACGAACGAACGAACGAACGAACGAACGAACGAACGAACGAACGAACGAACGAACGAACGAACGAACGAACGAACGAACGAACGAACGAACGAACGAACGAACGAACGAACGAACGAACGAACGAACGAACGAACGAACGAACGAACGAACGAACGAACGAACGAACGAACGAACGAACGAACGAACGAACGAACGAACGAACGAACGAACGAACGAACGAACGAACGAACGAATGAATGAATAAATGAATAAATAAATAAATAAAGAAATAAATACCTTTTACTGTCAACACCTAATAACAAATTACAGGACAAAAATAAGAAACTACATAATAATCGAAAGGAAAAACGAAAAAACAGGAAATTTAAAAACAAAACTAAAAAAGTAACTCTGAAACAGAATATTTGCTAAATAACTGATAACAAAACAAAATGACGCTTTATGAGATGAAGATATCTTACTAATTTATTACTACACTTGCACATTCTTACTATGGAAAAGTGTCATTACACATTTGTTCTTGCAATTAGAATAAGGAAGGTGGAAACATTTCTTGAACAAATCTCAGGGATATTGAAATATGTATATCACTGATAAAATAGGGGGACCACCTTTACGATTTTTTATTAAATTCGTCAGATACTTCAGAAACAAATGCCGTCTCTTCTATGGAAGAGGCATCATCATATATCTGCGGAATATCTTGTCCATACTAATTCCCCGTTCAGGGTAATTAAGCTTGTAAGATAAGTTGTCAGTTGTAATAAACAAATTAGACATGCATATTCTAATTTACTAAGGATAAGGACATATGCAAAGAAGAGAGATTTGATAGAATCGATGTACTTAATGTACTTAGAGGTACTCATTATGAATCCTAACATTTTATTTGCAGCATTTCCAAGTTCTTCTATATGTAGATTAAACCTAATCAAAATTACACCTGCGTCTTTTATATTATTTTTTCCCCTAAAATAGTGCGGCCAATTTTATGTGGTGAAATGATCTGCGTGTGATTACGGGAAAAAGAAGTAGGTTTATTTAGGTTTAGAGGGAGTTTGTTGGCGATGCTCCAATCAAATGTGATGTTTAGGTTGACTTGTAACATTTGAACATCTTTCATAGAGGAAATAATGGGATACATCTTAAGATCATATTCGAGTTCTAGCAGCGAACAAGTTAAGTACTCAAGTAATTCATTAATATATATGAAGAATAAAAGAGGTCCCAGATTTGACCCTTGAAAGACTCAATGGAAATTTATTCACCAGAATTGAAACTATTCATTTATTCTGTTTAAAAGATAATATTAGGGAGGATTTAGAAGCGGACTTAGGAAACCAAATTTACTAAAATCCACATATATCACGTCTACTTGCATCCATTGTCATCATGGATAATAAAACCAGAGTTAGGCAAAGCCGAAGTGATGAGGAATCAATCAGGGCAACATTAAAAACGACGGCGCGACGTTAGGCAATAAATTTGGCTGGCCAATTTCAGTAGCGTTTGATGTAATTCAGGGTTTATCTGATCAAGATCATCATGAAAGTTGTGGTGTTGAACAGTCATTTTTAATTTTTAAAGCATTTTAGCATTTAGGAGAACTCGTATAATTGAGGAAAACCTAGAAAAAGTAGTAATTGTTATTAAGAATTCCCGAAGTTGTAGGCCACGACTGCAATAGCGCTGGCGATCGGACGGCAATGAGCATCTCTTCCGGGATGCCGAAGTCTGGAACTAACTAACAAATTGGTTGCGAAAACATGTTGGTGTAAAGAAAGGTATGGCTTGACATTAGCATAAAGAACTTTGTACGGACATTTGTTCCATAACTTTAACGAGTTCGAAAAAATAGAAATTGGACTGTAATATTATAATATGTGTGGATTTCCTCTCTTGAGTATAGGTGTAACCCTATCTGTTTTCCATCGATTTGGAAAAATTGCTGAGTGCAGAGACGGATTGATTATCATGAAGGGGCTTGGCAAGGACAGATCTACAGTCCCGAACCAAAAAACTTGGTATTGCATCCTCACCGGTTGTTGTTTAGATCATCTTCTGAAATAGATTTGATTGTAAAGAAAGTTTGAGTATTAGATGCCGAGTTCGGAACTGTAGAAAAAACACTCATAAAATTCTTTGTAAAAGCATTCGCTAGTCCTCCTGGTTATTAATTATCCTTTAAATGGCTAGAAAACTGTGAGGTATCTCATTTACAGTGCATGATTGTAGACATTCCCAGCATCTGGCAAATATTTAGTATAAGCCTCAGATATATGACCTTTAGTCAGAGCCCCTAAACTTTTGAATTCAATTCTTTGTTTTTACTCATCTCTTCCTGTAGAAGATTTCTAATCGTATGTAGCACTTTGTTTGTGGCGAACATTTGAGTCCAATATTTGGTATACAGGTTCATAAAAATTCTTGAAAACCAGATTTACTTCGTTAAGTTCATTAAGAGACCTCCACAACACTTGGCTCAGCCCAGGGTATAGATCTACAAAATTTGCACGCTTGAAATAATCCGATAAGAAGTGATCTGCAGAAGATTGCTGTTGTACGGTTCTATTCAATAAAAAAGCGTACAACATTTTTCGAGTATTGTAAACGTTCTTGTCAGTGACAATTTAGTGACACGTCTCAGGTTATTTGAAATCACAATTTTACTTTTATTTTGTCTTAAGTCTTGGAATGACAATGTTACATGCAACGATAAGGGTAAAATATTTGTATAAGAGAACTTACATGCAATTGGAGTTATTAGTTTTTTGAAATTGATGATATAATTCTAGGGATGCCTGTACGAAATTTAATATACAGGGTGTTAGGGAATGCTTGCAACAAAATTTGAAGGTAGGCTCCTGAAGAAGAGAACAACAAAAAATGCTAGTAACACTTTTTTCAAAGGTTAATAGTTTTTTCTAAAAAGCGTATCGAAAAATCAGTCCCCACATTTTGAGAACTGCCGACGTTGTCTTTTTTTTTCTAAGGTAGTTGTGAAAATTCTGGAACTAAGATGATTATTTCCTTAGAAACGATTAAATCTAATTTGTCAAAAATTGACAAAAATGTCACATTTACATCAAGACAATAAACACCTTTGAGTTTTAAAATGTTTGATTCGGACGTTTAACGAAATAGACGCGGTTCCGACACGCTAATAAGGGTACCAACGCGGTTGTTAACGGAAATTTCAGAAAACACCACAAACGGCCTCTGAAAACCTGCAGTGATACCAGAAAGAGGGGGTTTTGCGTTTTTCCCCTGAAAAAAATCCCGAAGGAAAACACTAGAAAGATTAGGAAAATCTATCTTTCAGCAGTGTGGTAAATGAAATGTTGAAATAGTTCGTCAACTCAAGCGCAATAGCGCTCCCAGTTGATCTAATACTACGGCAAAAAGGGACAACTCATGGCACCCAACCTCGTGATAAAACTTTTCATCCTCCTCACTACCCTTCGACTTGATTAGTACAGACCCCTGTTGTTCGATCTTGAAAAAAGCGGCTATGATTATTAACTGTTTGATGAACAAATGAGGACGCTCCACCCAAGATTCGGAGGAGTCTGTAGGACCTAAGTTCGTCGGTCCATATAACGGACAACTAACTCCGCTTGTTGATCGTTCGTATACCACTCGTTATGAAAATTGCAACAAAATAATTTGCCGCTTGTAGGTAAAAATCCGAACTTACACAATGTACAACAAGATGAGCAAACAATCCCGGCGCAAGCCGTGTACGCGAAAGTGGACCGTAGCAAGGAACACTTACTACTGAAATGACAGAAAAACTCATTTTATACGCACTTTCATTTGCCCTTTGTACGATAACTGTCGGGTTTCCTGCCAATTCCCTCATCTTAAACTGTGTTTAGTATCCTCTTTGCAATGGAAGTGATTTCATTATTGATAATAAAAAGGTACCCTTAGAGTACCGAAATCATAGAACGCTTAAGGTATTTTCTTAGTTACTTCTTAATGGTTAACCATATACTAAATGTTTTTGTTTTTAAGAATTTTTTTAATATTAGGAAATAAAAAAAGATCCTAGAAATAGTCTAAGCAGTTGAAATATTCTCAAAAATCAGGTAAAAATTGGTGTTAAACACTGCTTAGCACTCCAACGTCCAACATTATCTTTTTATTTTTCGATTGTCCAGCAGTTATCTTTTCTTAATAAATTTATATTCTACTTTTGCTTTGCGGAAAAAGGTAGAATACATAGTTTATCAACAAATACAAGAAAGGTATTGTATAAGTTAAAAACTTTGTTCAAAATCTTCCAACGATTTTAAAATTTAAGCCAATTTGTTAAATACAATTTTCAACACAAAGAAAAATAACCTTTAATTATAATAAACAAACAAAACGAATAAGCGAAAATAAAAAACAAAAAACGCAAAAACAAAACAAGAAAATTAAAGCAGATGTTGGAAGTGAGCACCATTTGCACGAATACAAGCTTCTGCTCTCCTGAGTAATGAGTTACTGACTATTTAATTCTTCGGGATCGTTTCGAATCCGTTCTGCGCCCATCATAACTCTTGCTTCTAAATCTTCTAAATTATTAACTGGAGTTCGATAAACAATTGATTTCATATAACCCCATAAGTAGTAATCACAACTGTTAAGATCGGGAGAACGGGGTGGCCAAGCGATGGGTCCACCTCTTCCAATCCATCTCTCACCATAAACATTCGTCAGGAATTGTCGCACTTGTAAACTAAAATGCGTAGGAGCACCATCGTGCATAAAGTACATCCTTCGTCGAATGTCTAAAGGTACATCTTCCAATAACAATGGCAAATGTGTTTATAAAAAATGAAAGTAATTGTCTCCGTTCAGTCTTTCTGGTAGAACATATGGTCCTATCATTTGATTACCTATTATTCCGGCCCAAATGTTTAATGAAAAACGTTGTCGAAAGTGCGTCTCGTAAATCGCGTGAGGATTGGCATCTGCCCAGCGGTGAGTATGATGAAAATTAAGTATTCCATCCCTAGTAAAACAGCATTCATCTGTCATCAGTATGGAAGAAAGAAATCCGGGAGTTTCATTATTGCTGTTCACTATCCATCGGCAAAAGTTTTGTCTAGGAATGAAATTGTTCGGACTTAAACTCTGGACCCGCTGGAGGTGGTACGGGTACAAAAGAGATTCTCGTAGCGTTCTCCACACCGTCCAGTGACTAACACCTGCTTCTCGAGCAATTTCACGCGTACTAGCTGACGGGTCTTCTTCAACACGATTGATAATGTGCTCTTCAATGTTGACCATATCTGGATCTCGACCTCGTCCAATCTCCTGATTTTTAGGTAAAACTGATCCTGTCTCCCGCAACCTTCTATCCACGGCTGAAAAGGTTTCGCGATACGGTTGTCGACGCCCAGGAAAACGTTCAGCATACCGTCTTGCTGCAGCTCTAGCATTGCCTCCACATTCCCCATAAACAAAATTCATGTCTACATATTCTTCTATGCTGTATTCTGGCATTTTTTCTCAATGAGTATTACTGACAATGACAGTTATAAATCTAACAATAATATTTGAAACAATTTGAACAATGTTAGTGTATCTCGGTAACTAAGCAAAGATGTTTTTTTTTAACGATTCCCTTGACAGATAGAAAGCAGATTGCCATTCCTAATTCGTTGCTAAGTAACAATAGAAATTTTAATAATGGAACGTATTATTGAAAAATTGGCCTCCATGCAGTTCCAAAACGGTGTGATACTTATTTTTAAGGCGATTTAAAAGAAAAACTATACATTTTTGAAAAAAGTTGTACATAGATTTTAGATTCCTTTTTTTGTAATGCCTTTGCTCTGAAAGTTTGTTGCAAGCATTTCCTAACACCCTGTATTTAGTTAAGTTAGTTTCACCTTGTTGAAAACGCCTAGATATTTCGACACGAAGATCTTCTAATTGTTTTTGCTCATAACTTGTTTTATCACTACTTAAGGCTACAGTTTTGAAGGAAGAATTTTTTGATAGGAAATCACTCGTAAAAGGTTGCGGTTTATTATGAGTTTTGCTACCAATTTTTTGGGTATTGTGATGGCAGCATGGACGTACTATGGACGTAATGGCATCGAAAATTTTCGTACACAGTCATCGCTAATATTAATATTTTCCTAAAGCCCATATAGAATTAAATTATTCATACGAGCCACTCAATCTTTTAACACTGCGAGATCCACAACTGTTAATATTGTTAATTTTAGTCGAAAGATTTTCAACGGTTGTCTTACAATTCTCTAAATTTAAACCGAAATTTTGGCTTTGGTCGCTAATTTGGCCAATTTTTGATTCTATTTATTTAATACTTAGTTTGGGAATGCACATCAATCAATCAACGCCTTCAATAGAATTGCTTATATTAGATTTAAGTTCCTGAAATTTCACATCCAGATCGGTCAACAACTTCGAATGAGCATCGCGAAGAGAAAAAATAATATCCCCTGACAGAGAAAGCTGTGAGGGAGTTATATCACTTAGTTTAACCATAATTAAGTCGAAGTGGTGAGTGGTAAGATAGTGACCTACATCAGATTTATGCGGAGCGGAATCGGAACGAACCCACTTCTCATTGTCAGTTTTGGTGCTAATATTTGGCAGGGCTGCTGGTTCCAGGGGGTACAAGTGCGTAAATTTGTGTCATAGTATATATAAAACTAATTTTTTATCTCGCCCCACTTGTATAAATTGTATTAAAACTTACATTAAAGATGTTGTGTCATGGATATATGATGTGTTATTGCTGATGAAGTGCTGCTAAAAGCGAAGAGGGACACCAAATCATGGCTGATTTAAAAGTTTTGTTTACACCGTTGCCATGGAAACCGTGCGTCTAGTCGCGGTATTGGGCTGCAATCGGGTCCTGTTCCGACAGTGACCACCAGCAGTAACTCAACTGCAGGTTTTAATTTTCATTTTGCGCGGGTGAAGTTTGATTTTAAATAAATATAATGAATTCCGTTGAATATTTAATAAAATATCGGCCTCTGCGTCACGACGGTAAAATTTTACTGAAAAATTTAGGGTGAGCCGCCCCCGATTCATTAATAAAAAATTGGTCTAAAGAGTTTAGACAGTACTTCCCTCGCTGTCGGGAACGTGACGACTACAAGCCTATTATGTCTTTTTTCGTATTACATTTTTGTAATTCTTGATTTAATCAATAAAATTAATTGACTCAGTCATTAAATTATTTCAGACACCCTGTATAAACAAATCTAAAAAATATTAATGCGGTGATAAATCACAAGTATAGACTCATCACTCATCATTCTTTACACATTTAAGCATTTTTTCAGCAAAATTTTGCGGTGGCGTCATCAAATTTTTAAGGGGGATGAGTATCAAAATTTTACCATGCTTATGATAATTTTAAAACATGTCCAAGATTTCAAAGCATTCGGTTTTGTAGTTCCTGATTAAATCAATAAAATTAATTCACGCATTCATTAATTTTTTTGAGTCACCCTGTATATGCAAATCCAAAAAATATGAATGGAATGATAAATCACAACTACAGACTCATCATATTTTGCACATTTAAGATACGATTTATTAGCAAAATTTTGAGGTGACGTCATCAATTTTTTAGAGAGGATGAGCAAATACATTTTGACTATAAATTTATAATGCCCGTGATAACAGACGAACAGACGGACAGACGGACAGACGGACAGACGGACAAACGGACAGACAGACGGAAACGGAAGACCTATTTCTTCGTCCTCTAGGGGCCATGAAAGGCCGAGAAAACGTAAAAGTAGAGAGTTGACCGACGGACTCGATTACAATACTTCCTTTGCTTACGCTCGGGAAGCAAAAAGTATTAAAACTTCCACTTAGACGTGAATGAGGTTTAGTTGGCAATAACGCATGGTCAGATTAATCATTAATCCAAGTGTGATAACAGAGTAGAAGACGTGATAGTGGCCGGATTGTTAGTTGTCACCAAATCCCATAATAAAGAGAAAACCTGTTCTAAATTGACTAGGTACCTCAACTGGTTAAGTTAATTTGTTCAAATTTAAAAATTCAAGAAAATAGTAATTAAGTGAGTTAGAAAAAAATATCTAAAAAGGTTCATTTAAGGGATTTTAAAATTAAAGTTAAAGTTGCCAATTATTATTAGAATATTAAGATTTCGATATACGAGGCAGAATTTAGTGAAAAAACCCTGAACAATCGTGAGTAATTGAAGAATAAATTATAGAGAAAAAAGGAGAAGAGCAATACTATGTATAGGAGATTTGACCTGAAGTGTTCATACTTGCGATAAAATTGATTAATATGATTATAGAATGTACATGTATTTGTATATTGGATGTCCAAGATTACATAAAAAACTTCTTAAAATATTCAAACGAGAGTGATTTGTGGATCCCATACCTACCATAGATATGTTCAAAAAGTTTGCGACACTGTAATGGATTATCCTAACACGTATTCTATTTTCATTAAAATACCAGCACACTACAATTAACTGGATCATTGATAGTGAATTAAGACGTAAGAATGTGGCCCAATCGAAGGAATGTGTAGGGGATAGCAGTGAAATAAAGAGGAAAGTACTGCCGACGTTTATCGCTTTTACCTTAAATTGAAATATCATATTATTTTAAAAAATTGTTATGTATGTGGTAACCTCAGTCATATACTTTCACTCATTACCTTAAATAAAATTAATTCTTGGTTAAGGCGATTACTCTTAGGAACGTTTTCCATTTACATAAAATAATATAACTAAAGAAACAATGATTTCATAAGTAGTTGTTCGATTTTCGCTTTGGTGTAGTGTACTCATATTTGATGAAGTCAGGAAGGTTACGACATAACTATCGTTCCTTTGTTTAACATAAATTATCTAGAAACATTGAGGCATTTACTAATTCTCTAGGGTGATAGCTTAATCCGCTTCGTGTAGATATTCTGTCGCTCATTCTATAGCGGAATTAGCTGTTATAAGCCCGCCTCGTTTTATAAATTTTTAAAGAGGTCTTTTTAACAAGGTTTCGTTATTGAAGATACCGGGTAGCGCACGTGTAAATTACTTCGTTTGCATATTATATTGGAAATTGCCTTGGATGTCTTTTAATTAAAAATAAAATAGTTCGTGGTGCCCCCTGTTTACGTTTCATCAGACTTGATTTAAAGATATTGGGGTGTTACTCATTAACGCCCCGTTAATTTCCTGACGCATCCTACTAACTTTTAACCAGCGACTTCGAAAGGTTTCGACCGAGCGTGAAGCTCGGAAAGTTCATCTCGTATCTAGTTAAAAGACGTTAATCGTTGCTTTGTTGTCTGATGTATCTGGTTCGATTGTGCATAGTTGGAAGATTTTTTGCTTTTACTAGAATGGTGGATCAAGTAAGAAGTTTGAATTCCACAGCAAGGCTTTTTGCTTCTCACCAGTGGCGACCGGTGAAGTTTTGGATCGAAGACGAAACCAGATATTATTTAGCATCTGACAAAATTTTTATTCAGTTCGAAAGTGAAATTTTCGATTAAATCTATCTACCAAATTTCTTTTACACTATGTTCTTCCACTTAAAAATCATATGTAATGGTGGCTCATAATTTATTGAAAACATTTTTATAAACGATTTAAGTCACTCCACGTGATTCTTGTTTGCGACAAAAGGTGGAAAAATAACATCAGTTTGATAGTTAGTTCAATCTTTAGGAAAGTTAATTTTAAGGTTGGGAAGTTAGTGTTGTAAACGAAAAAAAAATGTTGCCCATTTTAAGCCTTCTTTTCTATATTCCTTGTGCATATTTTTTCCACTTTACTGCCGTAACAGACATAAAACATGAAATATCAGATAGTTTTTTACATTTTACTTCTTCTCTAAAACATCGTGACATAAAAACTCGGTCTCCTTGTGAACCGTTGCTGCTGGAAGACGAATATCAATAATAAAGACCGATTTTTTAAATTTTAAAGGAAGGTTTTTATGAACTCATGACTTTATCAATAAAAATCGCTCTTTGGAGGCATTCATTTAAGCGTATAAGCCAGGAGGTAGCAAGACAGATAGACGTCTTGACAGCGTCAGTAATACTGACGTTCACATTATGAATCATACTGACAGAGAGGATTTAGCTAGCAACCCTATTACAACAACTCCGGAGAAGAATACCGCAAACCACCCACAAAACAGCCAAATATTCGGATTCGTTAGCTAGATAAGACCAATAAAATTAAATCTTTTAATCATCTACTAAGTTGTTCGCACTAAAAACCTAACCCCAGGGATTGCTGTAAATCGGGATTTGCTAGTCCTAATTGTTTAATTTTCGCTGAAAGGAAACGGCACTATTAAGACGAAAAAATTGGTTTGCACTCTTATTGAGTTTTCCACTAGAGATAGGCAATTAAGTGCGGATTGCCTCATCATCGATTTGAAAGGCATGACTGAACCATTCCCCACGTTTTGTTTTCTGCCGGAACTAATATACGCCCTGACTGTCAATGAAACGGAAACATAATTCTTTTCCCCCCATCCTACTAATTCGAAGTTTATTTAAAATTTATTTGGTGAAATGTGTGTATGGCTATTAATTTTTAAATTCTTAATCAAAACGCACTACGTTTCTGTTTTATTCACTTTTAGCAGAGCACATGTTGTCGAAATTAGACCGTCATGTGCATGCTCCGTTGCAACAAAATAAACCGCATTCCACCTAACTAATATATGTCAGTAATGCATTTTTCATGTTCTTTTCTGATTTAATTCCGAAAGCGTACTCTAGCTTAAATATGTGCAATGGAATTTTTAAATAGACTTGTCTGCTCTAATAACAAATAATTGGATATTTTCAAGCAAAGTGAAATCCACATTATTACCTAAATAGACTGGTCGGTTTTTTTAATCAGACAGGGCAAAAACCCCAGACTGCTATGAATGTGCATTTATGAATATGTAAAACATTTGTAAAATGTTATTTTAATGGATCTATTAATATAATGCAGTGCAATGGACAGTTTTGGAAATAATTTATGACTGAATTTTCAACACCTATATTTGTTGGACCGATACGTAATTTTACATTAAACTTATGAAATGTATATTTTTCGCTAATGAGAAGCTCTATAAAAAAAAATTATACATTTTTGTAAGCTGCTGGATCTTCTTGAATTTATAGGAAGTGCTACCGTGGAGTTTTTGTCATCCACCAGTTTGAATTGATTTAATGTTTTTCTTTTTTTGTATTTGTTACGTTGAGGAAATATCTGACTCTGTCCTTGAGATATGAAAGCTCAGAAATTCATATTATAGCCTAAAGTTTTAAATTTGTCCAGTTTATTTATTATCTACGATAGCTACATAACTCAAATTCTTACTGCTATCTAATTATCTCAAAAAGTTATCAATAATCTTTTTAAAACCGATCCAAGCTTCCTATTTAACTGTAGTCTCTGTTGTTTCAAAGTCCGTATCCTGTTAACTTCGGAACATATGACTCTATTTTTTTGTGTTTCAAAGTTGACGAATAAATAAAAGAAAACTAGCTAAATGTGTGGATATTGTCAACGTTTAGACAAAAAAAAGATTGAATTTCTGTTGAGGCCAACGTTAAAAAGAACTGTCGTCATTAAAAAATATTAAAAATTTACTTATTTGACACGTTGTACACAAATATATTAAGTTGTAAGTGACATTTGAAAGAGAATGGCTTTTACTTCTGAAACTTCTATACAGGATGATCAAAAAATGTCGCACTAACTCAACGGCATTATTAACTTTGCAAAATAGATCTTTTGTGACGAAAAATTAAATTGTAGATTTGGGCCCAAGGTTGTTTTAATTTGTTTTTTCTTTGTTCAAAAAATAGTCCTTAATAATTTGTCATAGAGTTACTGTGTCGTTTCTTGTGCAACTTGTATTTCAGTTGTACGAGTAAAGGATTTATTTTTCCTTCCCTGTGACAGTTTGTAACATCTTTTAATATTAAAAATATTCGTGAAATTACAGTTCATTAGTTGCAATTCAAGCTAAAATTACAAGGTACGTACTCTTGTATGAAATGAAATTACATATCAACATATAATGTTATTCCATATGAAATTTTGCCAACAGTTTTTTTACTAAATTCGAACATGCCCTCGCAGGATCTAAAATTCATTACTGAACTGACATGTTGGATTATCTCTACTCTGAAATAGCGTTACAAAAATGAATTACATCTAAAATGTTATTTCAGTTTTGTATTTATATTGTATATTATGTATATTACAAAACAAAGTCAGTTTTAATTAATTATTTACAAGTAGAGTGTTTATTAACATTGGCCCTCACAACGTTGTACTATTTTTGTTGTTCACTAAACTTTGATTAACGACTTGTACGTATGTCCAGTCGTAAAACGTTGGAATTGAAAAATATGTTTTTATTTTGTCAGCATTTAAAATTTAAATAAAAATGTATCAAGTTTTTTTTTATCAGAACACTTTGTATGTTTTTTTTTTGGGAGTAGACAAATCAAAATTAGTATTGGAAATAGCAACAGCCAGGATTTTACATTGTAAAATATTTAGAAAAATTGAAATAATAATTAAATAGGTCAAACGATTTTATGTGTACTAGTCTTCTCATCCGAACATTTTTTTATCTAACTACTACTTCCACGCACAACTTTTTAAACTATTCATGCAACAATATTTGGAAGGGCTGTTCTTGCACGTTAGAGTTTGACCTGTTTAATTGTGCAAACGTCTTCTCATCTGAACATTTCTTGATCTAACTAGGTAGACGTTTAAATAAACTGAAAAGTATGTATGCATATGCAGAAAAAACTAATAAGCGTATATAATATTTGTGAAATGGTGGACTGCAGAATGGAGGTTGAAAAGGTTGTGTCAGAGACCAGAAGTCATAGGTAAAACCTAGCAAAAGTTTTGGGCCTAGATGTCCATCCTGCAGCCTGGCGAATAGTATCTAGGACAGGGCCTCTGCAGGCGGCGGCGGAAGTGTTGCCGTGACGAGTGGAATATGTTGTATATATATTTGTGTCAATTCCCGCTGCTTCTAGAGCTTGTTTTATCCACCTACCTCATGTATTCACCAAAGCGCGTGTATACGGAAAATAATAAAAAGGTAATCTTCCTTGTCTCTTAAAATCTCAGATAGAGGGAAACATTTCTATGTAATAAACATCTTGTCGAATTGTGTTAGAGTGAGTGAGCAGGTGGTCCTGTCACCACAGTAACTCGGGAAGAAGCTCCTCAGGGACTGTCATGATTTTGTTGTAATTCTAGTTATTAGCTTGTAGTGCCAACACTTTTTGTGTTTCAAAAGTTTTGAGATATAGCCTCCCATGTTTTACTGCCAACAAATTGACACCAAGGTGCCTATAACCCGTGCAAATTTTGCCCCCTAAGCAGGTATGGTGGGAGTCGTGATTGTGGAGGCACTTTCGCTAACGGTATTTTATAACTTCTAATCTACTCCAAGATCGCATTGTCACTAGTGATCTTTCCCATGCGTTTTTATACATACTTAGTCTTCCTGTAATAGCCTGCCTACCTACCTCTAACGGCGAGAAGGCCTCGTGCGAGACGCGCTGTTTGTCTCGTGCTGCGAGACGGGGATTTTCTGTTTAACTATTCCCTTGACGTCTGCGTCCAGGTGGCCGCCCTTGTTCTTTGCTCTACAGGAGGTCTAGCAGGGTAAGCTGGACCCACTTTTAGCTCCTTTCCCACTTTATCGATTGCTTTGGCTTGCTGAATAATTTCACCCAAGTTACTCCCAAATAAAAATTCCTGGGGAGGCACCTGTGAAAGAAGTTCTTTTACCTGCTTAGATAAAAAGGAAAAAAAATAGTGTCGGCGAAGTTGGAAGTTTGCATAAACTGCATCGGCAATTAACTTGGTTTTTGATCTCAGGTGATAGCGGGCTCTCAAAAATTCTGATGAATGTTTGTGCATCTAGACCTAGACTTACAAGCAGCTGGCTTTGTGCTACTATAATCCTTCCTGACATTGGACGGAGGAGCAATGGCGGCAACCTCAGGGTTTAACTGGAAGACTTTTAATCCAGATGAGAGGTTGCGGGAGCTGAAACTTAGTTAACAGCTCTGATTTCACACCTCAGGGGCCACACCGTGCTCCAAAAAATGAGACCATCGGTTGTCCAGTTGTGGTGGTATGATGATCTGGCATTGTAAGGGAGTGGTAGGATCCTGGCCCAAAACCGCGAGGAATTCCTTAGGTAATTCCTCGGGTACTAATAGTGATAATGCCGGCGAAACACTTCCCTGAGGGGCGTTGACCTGGTCATGCTGGGGTGCCGGAGTCCAATCAGGAGATTGCGCTGCTCGACGGCGTCGACTGGTACTCTGTTCCGAGGCTGAATGGTCAAGTTCGCTGCGGCGATAATGGCGATGGCGGTCGGTGATCAGCTGTTCTAACGCCTTTACGTGTCGTAACAACTCACCGTCTTCTCACGACCCTGACGAAAACCACCGTTTGTGGCCTTTTTGGCGTTTTTCTTTTCCCATTGTGCTAAATAAGAGGTATTAGAAACCTAAAAGGGAATGATTAATAGTACCTGAAAAGTGTCTACAAGCGGGAACATGGTACGTGGAAGCGCACAAATGCAATAATGAAGCGCAGCGCCAACTAAAGTCAAAAATAGGAGGCGAGATCGCGGTTATTCAGAGGACGTGATTAGTTTAAAAATTTGTGGATGGAAGTAGTACCGGTATGGTACTACCTAGGAAGATAAAGAAATGTTCAGGTGAGAAGACGTTTACACAATTATTGATATAACGTTGCAATTTTGACAATGATTAATTTTATCATTCCATGATGGGATGTCGCCACAAAAAAGTTAAATCCATTCAAGAATACCTCTTCAACCAATCCAGTTTGCGTAAATATAATGTCAAATGAGGCGGAGTTCCATCTTGTTGGAGTTGGCGTTAGAACATCAATTGTGTCTGGAAACAGAGTCGCAGTAGCGGACACCATTTCATTTCTTAATATATTCAGATGAAAGTGATAATTTAAATCTTGTATTACACCCCAATACGAATAATTTCTGAATCTAGTTTTTATTCTGTATCCAAAAATAAAAAAATATGCGGGATCTTTATGTATCCGTAAATTCGTTTGTTCTAATCACACAAGTATGCGAATGTTGTTTAATTATTTCTCAGCAAATTCTAAATATTTTATATTTGTTGGTGAGATTTTACCAGTACTGTTGTTTGAGAAAATGAACAGGTCAGCCGTATCATTACATTACTATTTGATTTAATGAGTAGAGGAAACCAACTATACTTTAACAGATGCTCATGACCTAAATTCTTCAGTGCTGGAAGTCTTTGACAAAGCTTTTTTCATTGGTGTTTGCTTGAACAAACTTCTAAAGTGTTCTTTCTTGAAAAATTACACAAACAATTCTTTTGTAATTTTATTCTTATTTTTACTAAAATGTTAACAAAGCATTTTTACCGAGAGATACCGAAGAACATAACGGAACCTACGTAACTACCTGTTTCTGGTAAACTGTTACGCTAAAATAAATTCAGCAAATTTTATAAACAAAATTGTTAAATACAAGTATCGGAAATTCCGTTCTAAAAAATATTTCATTAAAAAAGTTCATTCCATAAATTCCATTTTGGTGGAGGCGCCGGGTCATATTGCTTAAACTGTTGCATCTAAGAGAAAACATGATATGTATCCACATGTGTGTAATTTTGAAGATTTGTTGAAACAACAAATTAATGTTCAGGTTGTTGTCGTTACATAAAAATCCCGAATAAACAATAAATAACAAAATATTAAAAGTATTCACTGACACTGTTCATATATTACATATGAAGTTTAAAGTTATTATTTTATTTAAAAACAGTTAGTTATTTGTAATATTTATACGATTATTTTACAACATTTTATTATTTTAAATAGCGTTTCATTTATTTAATTTGATTATTGAATTTATATTTATTTATTTTTTACGCTCGTAGCACTAGCTATCAGTAGCATGTTTTTGTGGAGAAACATTTTCGGATGGGTACCGGTGTTGATACGACAAAAGCCTGTTTAGAGGAAGGTGGTGGCAAAGCAAAAACTAGGTATAAACTTGTTATTATTTAATGGTCGGGTATTTGGGCGGCCGTTATTTCTTATTGGAAAGGCGATCCATCGACTCAGTATGGATGGAATTAATTGAATGGGGTTGGATATAACAATCGATTAAACTTAGCATTCATTGATATTACTCAGGTCCCATTAGCTGACATGCCAGATGTAAAAACCCGCTGAATATTTCACGATCCAGGTCGGTGTGAATGTAAATCTGTTCCAGATGTAAATGAAATCCGTCGCTTGAGACTTCAACTACGATTCCTTCGGGAAATGTAACAGATCAGTGTCGACTCTAACGGAGTCCGCATTATTTTTGTCATTTTTCTTGTGAATATTCGCCACTAAATCGTTTTATTATTATTATATCCACAGGGACTTCATTTTTTTGTATTTTAAAACGAGCGCTGTCATTATTCAACCGGGTGGTGCGATTCATACGAAAAAACCGCTATAATAATTACAAGCTATCTAACCATCCGATATCCTCTTTGAATTATAAACACTTTTTACGAGTAGGCAGATTAAAAGTGGAGAGGAGTATTCGATCAGTATTCAGAGGCAACTCTGAAAATTCCCAGCGCATACTGAACACTCGAATGAACTTCGAGTTGTCGCCGAATCTACAAAATTGATGTTAAATTTTGATTTCTATACATAGTTATTGCATGATTACTGAATGCTTTGTTGAGATGCTGAATCCGACAAAATATCTCTGCACAGTTCGATAAACATATTAGTTTTATTTACGATTTTTCTATGCATGGGTTGGCTCTCAGCCGTATTATTTTATCGCTTTAAAATTTGTTTTATATCCGTCATTGTTGTAATCGGCTTCCAGAGGCAACATTTTATCACTGGAAAACTAATAAGTGGCTTTATTCTACTTGCTGGATCGAGAATATTAGTCTTTCTAACGCAGCGTAAATAAGTTATTTCGCTATAAAATTAAATTAATATTGTTGGCAAATACTTCTAGCGTGAAACTGTTACTTTAAGGAAAAGAAATTGACCAGATTTGTCAAGACGATAAGCGCAGAGATGAAAATATAATAAATATTTGTAGTAATCATAGCAAAAGTATATATAAAACACAGCAGTGTGTACGATTCAGCTAAGGGCAGAAATTTTGTAATAATTCTTGTCTCCAACAACTAAGATTTTATTTTTATCCTTCTACGTTTCTCTAGAAGTTCATATAACAAGCCTTGAAAAATATCCAGGTTTTTTTGTAATCCCTCTTCAAATCAGTCAGTGAAATTCCCAACTTGCCAAAGTCACTAAATCATGCGCATTAACTTTTAAAATGAAAAATTTTCTTAAAATATGGCTTGACTATTGTCCTCGTCTGCGTTGGGTGTATGAACAAGAGAAAACACCGAACTTTCCTCTTGAGTAGTGATATCCCTTTTATTAATTCCTTATCCTAATAATAATTAAAAAGTTCATCGCTACGAAATTTACCTTTTATCTAAGAAAAACTAATACTTAATTGGCACGCAGTGCTTTGTTGTTTCGAACTTTCTCGCTCAGTGTCGCAAAATTTTACATCACACCACCCATTAAAAGTTTCGCCCCGAAGTTCCTTAGTGGGTTTATTTAAAATACTTGCAAAAAAACCAGAGGTGGTCGTTCTTGCGAACGCTTTGTAATATTCTTAATTATGCATTCAATGTTTTAATTAGATCAAACTGCGGTCGAGGCGAGAGTTTTGATTACATTAGCTTGAAGAACGCGTTTGTTCTTAGTGATACGAAAAGTGTGCAGAGGCTATATTGCTTTCGTTTTGCATGTTGTATATACAAGAATGCTAATGTAAATGCCGCATTGCCGTTTACAGAAATATTTATGCCATCTTTGAGTAAGAAATGAACTGTCTGGAAATTATTTCTATGGAATGTACGTTATTCACGCTGATTATATAGTTGAGGTTTACGACGCAAAATTGTAGCGTTAAATTTAATGACTCTTAAGTACGGTGTTTTGGATAGATGGTGTAAAACTTAGAAGGGTTGTTTAATAAAGTATATTAGTTGAGAGAACAATTATTATCTTTCTCCACTTCCAATACGCTTCCCAATTTTTTCAGGGTGCAATTTTTTTCTACAATGTTTATTTTTTTTTTATTCCACGATAGCAAAACACTGGAGTGATAATGTTGATTAACTACCACCGATTCACAAGCAAGTAGGACGTTTTTTTTTTAATTTTTTACTACAGTATTTATCTCTGACAGCTGTTGCTTTGGAAGGAATTTTAATGGTTTATAATAATAATTAGATGTAACATGCTGTCTTAAAACCGGTAGCTCAAAAAAATGACGGTTAGGTTCAAGCTCGCTTTCGATACTATTTTAAGTACACACCGAAAAACAAACATTGGGTGGTATGAATAAAACTGAGTAGATGCTCATACTCGAAGTACGAAGTACCTACTTGTGTATTAGAGAGTATTTGCTCTTATATACCTTAGAACTAATTTCTACGTGACATTCTTCCAGTGTATAAACATAAACACTTTCAAGTTATTTTTCTTAACTGGCATAAGCAAAGGACCTACAATAATGGAATTTATCGGGAAATTTGATGATTTCATGTTTTCTCGATATTTCATAACCCCTAGACAAGGCCGTAGTAAGGGGGAGGCCAGGGGATGCTGAGCCTCCCGTAGATCTAGACATGTTATGAATAATTAACCAAATGTGACTAGAACATCGAAAATCAAAATAAAATAGAGTATTTTATTTAATAAGCGGAAGTCAGAGCATTAAAAATGTCTGGACCGTCGGCATTGTGATCCGGTTATTGCAATTCATAGAAAACTTATTTTAGTTTAGTTTCTCTGTTTCATACTTACGTCTATAGGCTGATAAGCGTTATCGCTATTTGTCTAAAATTACGTTATTTGTTTCGTTAATTTATTCAATATAAATCACTATTGAAGATGACTCACTCCACATTCGTTGAGTTAAGTTGCTCTTTTCTAATAGATACTAATAGAAAATAGTAATCTTTATGGTTGCAAGTCAATTGATATAAATATATAATCGGGAATGGAATTCTTGAATGAATTTGTTTTTACTTTTTGAAATCGATAGAATAGTGAGTGGGAGGTCGCTCTGAACAAATTACTTTATGCGGGTATTCAAGCTCATTCAGAATATAATTGACCCAATTTGAACTATACGTGTAATGTGTTTTTTCACTGGTACAATACCAATGGAATGGAGATACTTGTCTATAGGCTCCCTTAGAATGGTCCACATTTTAATTCGTTTGTCGTTAAGTAAAAGTTATCAAAAATAATTCTTCGTCCCACAATACTAGCGAGAAAGCGCAGAAAATTAAACTGCACCCAATTTCTGTAGCTGCATAAGTTATCAGAAACTTGACGCAACGTTAACCATTCCTCTGAAGCGTTTGACATTCCGTCCATCGTTTTACACAAACACACTCTGGGACTAATCATGAAGATATACTTCGCCCAGACCTGATTTCGTTTTATGACACTGCAGTATCAACTACTACAAGTATTATGATTTGACTTCTGTACCACAACAACGGAGTTGTAAATCATGCAGCAGGTACGGCGAGAGGTCGGGCGAGCGTCATCGAACAGGACCGGGTTAGGCCACTAGCTTTTTCATTACAGCAGTCTTCGGCATAGCGGAAGTGATGCCCATTGCCGTCCGATCGCCAGCGCTATTGCAGTCGTGGCCTACAACTTCGGGAATTCTTAATAAATAATAACAATTACTACTTTTTCGCGATGAAAAGACTGTTCAACATTAAAATTTTCGTGATAATCTTGATCAAACAAAGCCTGAACAGCATCAAACGCCACTGAGGATGAGAGTGCACAGTCGGCCAGCCAAATTTATCGCCTGACGTCGCACCGTCCTATTTACTATTTGTCTGATTGATTCCCCATCACTTCGGCTATGCCTAGCTCTCTTCATTACACACTAGAATTAGCATAAAAAAATCGAAAACCGTATTAATATTTTTACTTAAATAAAATTTTGTTTAATTAAAATCGCTGTCAAACAGAATATTTTGTATCTCATAATGTTATCTCAACAAGTAACCAAGTACAAAATATACAGCCCTGTTTGATGGTGTTGGCATCCTTGTTTATGACTGTCCCATCACCGGCAGTAGTAATCTATTGTTAAGGAACTTAACTTTTACACACTGGAGTACTAGCATAAAACCGAATTAGAACTTGGGAAAATTTACCTGCAGATTTTGTTTAGACTGAACACCGGGAAACCAATTCAATGTTTGCAAACGTAAAACTTTTGCTCTCTCTGTTTAAATTAGTTGAATCCTATGTGTCTATCAAATTAGATTTTAGGAATATGAATTTAAAAAAATTACTGTTCACTCTGGAACACCGCAAAGGTTGATTTTGGGAGTTATTTTGTTGTTTATTTACATCACCAATTTAGACAAAACATCTATCGCGTGATCAGAATTGGCTGAATCTGTTGGCAATCTTGAATTTTTGGATGAAATTGGTATGATGATATTTTGTACAGTTTCTGGTTGTCAGCTGTCAAGATTGACAAATTGTTGACATTTTTAATTTACACAAAATATTCAAAACATAACCTAACTTTATCGCATGTCACGATTAACATATTTGTCACATATGTTAATCGTGACATACATACTTCCGTTACTTGTTTAAAAAGTAATGCCACTAGACTCAGTCATGTCTGATCACGTGGTACTTTAATAAAACCACACAAATCACATGATTGTAGTACTAATAATGTTGTCTTAATCACAATCAACACTTTTTATAACTGTGAAGTGTCTTTGTCTGATGGCCATCGTGCTCCGAAATGGATGAGCCAATTTCAGTAGGTTTTTTCTTATTGAAAGCTGGTTTAATCGGAATGGTTCTTAGCCACGCTTGATGATAATAATCACTGCAGCCATTTCATCATCTCACAACACAGTTGGTGTAGAAATCAGCTCAGTTTCGGGCGAAGGTGGGGATAATGCGATACTTGACCAATTTCAGACTGTTCATTGTTTTATGACAGTTTTTAAATATTATCGCTTGTTGTGATCCGGGTATCACATTCGACTGAAGGCTTACTTTTCGAAATCGTATTGATAATAGGGTAAATGTGTACAAGAGTGCGAATATGTATAAGAGTACGCACTGATGATTTCTGCTTATTAGTGCCATCTGGGTAAGATGAAGTTATACCATTAAGAATTTAATGCTAAACCTGAGATAAAGGTGCAAAAGTGACCTGAATATAGTTTATAGTTTGGTCGTACTGATGATTTTATGTTCACACGTTGTGTGGATGTAATTTTTATCGCTCATAGTTTTAGTTTTTTGTAAGGTACGTACCAGTTCTTTTATTTTACAGTAATAATTTTCATTAGCTGTAACTTTTAAGGTCTCGTTATACACTAACAGTTTTATACTTTCTATCCATCAAAAACATTTAACTTTGAAAACATTAGGTTATGTACAAATGTACAAGAGTGCGCAGCGAGGTATTGTGCAAGAGTGCGTCTTGGAGATACATATCATACGATAATGAATTATTTAACTCTACTACTTTGTGCTGCTTCTCAAGTTGTGTGGTGGTGGTTATGGTGATTTTTTTTTATTTTTACTTCCTGAGTGTGTTGTAATCGAATCCGTCGACCGACTCTTTATTTTTCGTTTTCTCCACTTTTCAAGACCCCTGGAGTACGAAGAAATAGGTCTCCCGTTTTATGTGTAGTCTATAGTCACTTATTCCCATTTATTTTCACCTTAGAAACAAATATTTTTTCATAAAATGTAATGCGCACTCATAAGCTTTGAAATGCGCACTCTTGTGCAATGAACTGTCTAAGAGTGCGCAATTACACATCTTGACAAAAATTGAAATTACTCTTAAAATATAGTGGTCTTGGGACGTACAATTAAATATTTCTGATCTCTAAACATGTATATGACGAACCCATATCATAAAATTTGTCTATCCAAAAAAATTAAAAAGTTGTTGACAGTTTTACACTAAGTGCGTACTCTTGTACACATTTACCCTATATGTATATAAAGAATTTAAGACTTTAAGACTTTAAGGACATTGAGTGTCTTTTTATTTGATAATCCACTTATGTGCATGTGTTGTGTGGTCCCCTTTCTCACAGACCCACAGATTTGCATACTAAATGTATCAATTGTTTATTGAGTTTTTCCTTTCCGAGCACAAGAGGAGGGCTACTTGCTATCATCCCCACCAAGAATTTGCTGACGTCATCTAAAAAGATTCTGTATTAAAATGATTTAAATGTTGTACATTAATAGACTTCTATACTTGTGGTGTACGAATCCGTTTTGAGTTTTCTCCCTAGACGTCGAAATTTTCGCCTTCTAAACCGAAGGTCTCGCGTTTGAAGCGTTGACTGGGTGGTTAATTTTTTAATTTAAACTGTCACTGTATATTTTTTGTTGATTAAAATAAGAATGGTTCACCCTATTTTTAATTAATCAAATCTCAAGAACGGTACCCGCCCGTGTTTGGTTACTACTTATTAGTATTACGCTGTTCGTGTCAGAATTGACATACGTGTCCATGCTGAAATAATGTTGATCGGAACATTTCTAAATGGGAAAACTCGCTAGAAATGCTCATGCCTTGCCCTTTTTAATATTTCAAAAATAAATGGTATTCGCTCTTCTCATAATTAAACAATCCGCTTCAACACACCACAAAGTCGAATTTTGCCTCTGTAGTGTACGCAAAACTAATGCCGTTTAATATGTAGGCTGTCCGTAAAGCATGCATAAGCGGTAGGTATGTGTTGAAAAATAATAAAATTGTGGCTGGCCTCATTTTCCGCACTTGCAGCAGTGACAGACAATAATATTTCAGCGCACAACACGTGCGATTGCGGTGCACTTTGTACTACAGCATTAATACTAAAAAGCAGAATATTCAAAATTAGGCTGCTGATTGTTTGTGATAAATCTATGTGTGCATTACGTATTTATATAAACTTTCACAGAAAAGAATGTATGCATTAAGCGTTTCTGCATTTGCACGTGGCAAGTCGGCGTTTTTGTGGTCGTCATAATTTGATTTCGATAATTTGGGACACGCGTAATTTATCGCAATTTTTGTCTACTTAAATTTAAGTGAAGATAATGACAAAATGTATTTTTTCTAGAAAAAAATAGTAAGTTAGTTTACTGATATTCTCGAAGTTAGGAAGTTGTTCCGAACAACTTTACGTAAATTACGCGAATTTAGGCACAGTGATATAATATTTGTAACAAAAGTTATGGAAAACTTGATAGTGATATTTTACCGTCGAAACGTTGTAAAGGAAGTGAAATGAATCACATACAACAGAAGATAAAGCAAATCTTTTCCGAAATAATTGCTATTTTATTAATCAAATACAAATTAGACTTTCTGGTGTAGAAAAATTGGACATTTTTTTTAAATTTCATTTTTTGCGAAACAATTTCCTATGTGAACTCCGAAAAACGCAAGCAGGGCTATATAATTTATTCAATGTTTAGATATTGAAGCATCCTAAAGGCAACTGCACTCCAGACCAAATATAAACAAGTGTGTTTTCGTAACATAACGCGTTCGGTTCATGGACAGTGGCGGAGTATGATAATGAATTCAGTTTGTCAAAACACATTTATAGGATATCATGTAGTTTCTTACATTGTGGCTTGTATTACTTATCTATATTTGTTTTAATGTATAGAAGTTATTAAAAATAACAGTTACCAAAATCATTTTTTTTTTAATTTTGCGAAGAAGCGGGATTTGTTAAACTGTAATTTGGGGGCGAAATAACCTTCGAAAAAATTGTTTCAACATGTTTTTCTTGCTAACTGCTTGCATTGACGTTGAGAAATATTCGCCAAGATATGAAAGGGGTGTCAGGGTGAACATTATAACTACTTTGATTTGTTCATTTAGTTATAGTTGTATCTTTACAATCTACCTGATTATATATATCCTTCAACTGTGTTAGCTCTTTGCTTATAGGTAAGGTGGTAGTTTTATCAACCAAAATAACTTAACTATGTTCATATTGTTCGGGTTTATGCATATATTCGGTCTACTGATTAATACGTTAGTTTGATAGTTGAGTCTGTACCCGTTGGCCAAGTTATAATAATAATAGTAATCGTCAAACTTTGAAGTTGAGTTCAAAATTAGTTCAGAATGCATTGAAATTATTGTAAGTTACAAATGTTGGGTCTGACAATTTAGTTTTCTTGTCTTGTTTTAAATGTAGCAAATAAAGTTTAGCCACTAGGCACAATCAAGTCGGACAGTATTGTCGATAGTGTCAAGTTCAGAACTTAAATCGTGGTGAACAAGAATTAGGTATGTCATACAATACTGTAGACTGTAGCTATATATAAATATTTTATTAATTAACTGCCTGGAGTGTTTCTGCTGGTAAGAACACACTAAATCTCTAATTAATTTTGAAACAGTTGTACTCGAATCATCACTATTATATTTATTATATCTATTATACAACTGAGTTAACAAATGAAAGAACGTAGTTACTTAATTATAGTTAAATAATTAGGTTTTCCTGACATATACGACGCCATTTAACTTATAATATTTGTATTTTATTACCTACAGATATTCTTCTCTGTAATTTTTCCGTAGTATTATTAGCTTCGAAGAATATTATATTTTTTACTGCTTACATCAGCTAGAAAGTTCACGTTTAACTGTTCTTTGTTTGTTGAATTCCGACACCCATTACTAAACTTGACACTGAGGAGCTAATTCTAACTCTGAATAACGTAACACCAAAGAGGTGAAAGCGTTATGTCACTTTATTTTTAACTCGTTCCCTCAAAGTTAATGGACAAGACAAACGCTTATCTTACTTCTGTGCGTTATTTGGGCTAAACCTTTTGTTTTTTCTTTCTTTAATGCTGCACTTCAGCTTCAACAATTCACAAATTGTCTGAATTTTTACATCCGAGCTCTTACAATGTAATTGTAAATTTTCATGTGTACTAAAACTTTCAAAAACTATTTCATTTGTGTAAGTTTTAGTTTCTAATTCTTTATAAAATACTATTGACAGATGTGGAAACCACAGTGTCTCAGAATTATGTGTAAGAAATCTTTTAAGTTTGAAAGACTTTTGTGTCGTACGTATTACGAAGTTAAAAGTAATTTTATTTGCAGAGCAAGGAGCGGGGCATATGTGAAGATTATCTTATCGCGATCGGTAAAAAAATACCCGAGTGCGAAAGAAAAAGAGCTTAAATGGGAAAAGAAAGCTTGAAGTTTTAGAGGTTTCTAATTCGTTGAACTGTAGACACGCATCTAATAAAATCATATATGTACTTGAGGTTCTAGAGCTCCCTGTAAAACTTTTAATCCTAGATATTAACAGCAGTGTGGTGCTTTCAAAATGTGATCGGATTCGTTTAACCATCGAATCTAAAACAGTCGGTGATTCAACATTTCACAATACAAAAATTTTAATAGACGCAGACGGTAGCTGTCATAATATATAGATTGGCTTTTATATGTTGTCACATTTTTCCACCAAAGAACCACTAGTGGGTTATTTCAGTCAGAATTTATGACACAGTGGTGGAAAATGTATTCACATACAATATTTTGGTATGCAAAAACTAATCCAACTAAACTGCTTTTAGTACTTTTGTTTACAAAAGTCTCTCTTTTGTGTATTATTTAATGTACTGTTATCATGTTATCAATAAGAGATAAAAGGCAGGGTTGGGATAATTAGTAGATTATAGATGCTTTTACAATTATTATTACCGTTTGTTGGGGGCTGAGCAAAATTATTTTCTCGGTAATCGTTTGCGTGTTGTAATCGCCACGCTTACATCACGATACGTACAACGCAGGTTCATTATTGCGAAGGAAATGTTAATAGACATCAAAATATTCTTCTATATTTCACCATCGTATTCGTATTATCGCTCTCATTTGAGTGGAAAAGCCTTTAGGCACGGAGATCATAATAATAATTATATAGCAAGAGTAAATTAGAACATAATACTCCATTTATTTGGTAGTTAGCTTTTACTAAAACATTTATATTATGACGCAATTATAAAACATTTTCTAGGGCTGAAAGTCGACCCTCTAATCTCAAGTTTAACCATTATAATTCCGAAACACTGCACTTCATTCTGGCAAGTTAACAAAGTGCAAAGTTACGCAATCAAACTGGGATCGTATTGCTCGCTGCGGATGCCTGAGAGAAAAGCCCTGTTCTCATTTACTTGACCTCATTAACTCGACTCATATTTTTGCTGCTTTATTAATATTTACCATACACAATGCTACCGCGCGAATCCCACAGTTATTACCTGAGCAGGCATGTCACTTGGTGGATTTAAAAAGTCGTCGCCATAAACCCGACTTGAGACAAGAGGGCTTCATCGAAATAAAAGTGTTTATCCGACTCTGTCCCGTAAAGCATAATCTTGTTGGGTGAAGAAGCGAGAGCGTCAGACATACGAGTCACGTACCATACTGTCACCCCGATCTGATTGGTGTATTGAGGCTGTGGACAACTAGGTTAGCCGACGGAAACAGTCCTGCCCGTTACACCACCTCCCTCGGGAAGCCAAAGTGGAATGAACCGACTATCCGGACGACGTTGCATTATACATAGCCTCAAAGTACGTCTTGAATGCATCTAGCCTGGTTAGTACTACTGCATTTATTTTACGTGGAAATTCATAATGACGTGTTCGTTGTCTTAAACTACTCCAACCGAAAAATACGATACAACACAAAGTGGGACTATGAGGCGTCTTACTAAAAATTTTATAGAGAATATTTTTAAAAAGTATGCTCTTAAAGATCATCATAAGTGTGATGCTTATATCTTCAGTTTATCTAGATGTATTAACGGTACAAAAACCGTTCAGTTTGACAGTACAATTAGTCGCTGCATTGGCACTAAACGGAATACGTTATTATCCCCGCACCATCGAAATATTTTAACATAGTGTAATATTCTTGAACTAAGCTGACAATGCAGAACAATTAACATGTCCAAGTTCATTAGTAACACGTTGGTTCCTCTGACTTTGTGTACAATACGGTTTTTCCTGTTATGTTCTTGGCAAATGTTACCAGATGTGGATAAAAATATTTTTCTACAGACTCGAAATGACCGCTTTTTTTTTCGTCCTGGATTCTTCATTTACGATAATTACAACGTGTTCTACCCAGGAAATGTTGCCGTTAATACTGATGCTATTGTTCTCTTATTTCCCCGTTTTGGATGGCGCAATATTCATTTCTTTTAACTTGTTTGATCTTTTAAGTAGTTGCCATTTTGTTAATATTTTTTTATCAAAGTTTCTGCCAACTCGAATTTTGTTGGCATGATATGAAAAGTTTTTTTCCAGTATTATTCTAAAAATAATGTAATGAATCATTTTCAGATTTTATTAAAAAGGCAGATTCGAGGGTCCCCTGAAATTTTTGAACTTTATGTTTACAAAACTGCAGTCGGTTGGAAATACTCGCAGTCATTAATATGAGATAGCAATTTTTATGGAAAGTTTTTAGCGTTTTCCATCCGATTAAAGCAATATTTTCAACACAGCAGTTGATCAGCACCGACGTTATTGTGTGAGAAACATTATGGCTACAATTCATTATAGAAGACGTTTAAATCATTTTAGAGTTTAATAGATTCCTAAGAACGTATTGCACAGAAAATTCTAGGGTCATCTGACAATAGAATGTATTGAATTTGTGACCTGATATTACAACCACTGTGTATCAGTAATAAAGACTAGAAAAAAGTAGTTTACCTAAATTTAATCTTTCAAGCATCCCACAAATTACTAAAAAAATTCGTAATGTGATTCCGGTAATTTTTTCTCAACCTACTAAGAAAGATTTTAGCAATACACACAGTTGGACTTTGAATAGAAAAGTTGCAATAAAATTTAATACCTGTGTTGGAAATAATGTGCTACCTTTTGGACAAAAGGTATCGAAATAAAGTATGAATTGTAATTTCTAATTAAAATATTTCTTTTCGTCAAACATTCATGACAACATCTAAAAAGAATCTGTAACAAATATTGTTGTATGTTTGGTTAAATTTTATTTATTATATGATATTGGAGTAAAATAACCCCTAGAAGGCGTTGCATTTGTGCATTGCTAATATTTTTACGTCTCGAATGTAAGCTAGAGGTCCACCCAACGAATGGCCACTTTCATGTTTTGTCCACGTTCCATGAGCCTAGAGTAGGAAAAAGTAGGTCGCCCGTTCCCGTCTGTCCGTCGTATGTAGTCTGTGTCGATTTTTAATAGACAGATAATTTCAGAAACTACTGCACCGCTTGTTGTTAAATTTCATATGTATGTTATGAATGTTGTGAAAATGATAAAACACTAGCCAAAATTTGTCTGATCATCCCCACCCACAATGTGAAGACGTCCCCTCAAAGTTTTTCATGGTAATTAGGAATTAAATTTTATAAAATTAGATACGACTCTACTTGTGGTTTATGAATTCGCTTTGACTACTCGAGGCGTCCAAATTTTCGCAAAAAAATCGAAATTTTATAGCCAGTCTTTATACTAATAACTCGCCCAAGAATATTTGTTAACTCATTGCTTATAGTTTCGCACATGTAACATGAAGGTCGCGCACGTTCTATTTTTGTAATATGAAGTTTTTTGCTTCTTCCCCTATTACTGTTATTATCTATATTTATTTTATGTACAGAGGTTATCATAAAATTTCGCAAAATCAAAAATTTTTTCGAAGCAGCACTGATTTATCGGTTTGTACTTCAAGGCCGAGGGAAGTTCTGCCGAGATAACCTTCAACCAATGTTTTAGATTTTAGAATTGCTAACTTTCTTGATTTGTTGCGTATTTGTCTTCAGGGTACATAATTTTCTACAGGAAAAACGTAAAATCGAGTTGCTACTGTAGCTAGGTAGTTATTTTTTACTCCCCAAGCGTATATTAGAGTCCATTTGACACTTCTGCTTCTAATTTCTTGTTTTTTACGCGTTTTAGGAATTGTACAATGCGAAACTGCCTGTCTTCCATTTCCCACTAAAATTTGACACCGTCATTTGAAAAATTTGTTAGGTAAACCCTAGTTAAGTTTTAGAAAATATATTACTTTAATATTTGCCTTATATTATTGGACAGAACTTTTTTTGCTGATGAAGTACATTCACACAAATTCAGTATTTTAGAAAAAATAAAATTTTCCATGAGGGGATCGAACTTTCAACGGGATCGAAGTCGTGTCCTTCGTGTTATTAGCACAATGTTCTAACTAACTGAGCTTTCATTCATTACGTTCCTCTTACACTTGTATAAAAGATTGTTTATTTTTTGGGAAAATATGGATGCCTAGGGTAAAAAGTTTATTTCGACAGAATTTTCCTTGTCTCTGAAGTACAATACAACATACCCAGCTTTTCCGAAAAATTATAAAATTTGATTTTGCGAATTTCATTTTTTTTTATGAGAACCCCTAGAAGCTAAAATAAAGACATGTATGTAATGTTAAAATAAATGTAAAGATGCTATGGGTATGTTTCTAATGAGTGTATTAAAGGATAAACTGTCGTCATCACAAAATTTTGTGATGACGACATGGATATCAATTTGGATAGATACAGTGTAAAACTTATAGTAACAGTGTTGTATTCACAAATTTTCAGAAAATGGAGTGACCCGTTTCTGGTTTAATCAATAAAATAAATTGACTCATTTATTAATTTTTTTGAGTCACCCGGGCTAAGTAATTCTAAAAAACATAAATTCAGTGATAAATCACAAGTATAGATTTATCATATTATGTTGCCACATTTTCGATAGGATTTATTTGACAAAATTTTGAGATGATTAATTTTTTGGAAGGGATAAACCGATATATTTTGTTATTATTATTTTATTTGTATTTTTTGAGAAAACAGATAATCTAACTAAGAAGATATATTTTGGTTATCAATTTACTATGCTTAGGATAACTAAAACGTCTACAAGATTTTAAAGCCTTCGGTTTTGCAATTCCTGATTTAATAAATGTAAAAGAAATTGACTTATTCATTAATTTTTTTTAAACACCCTGTATAAGCAATTCTAAAAACTTTTATTGGAGTGATAAATCACAAGTACTTATCATATTTTCCACAAGTTAGGTAGGAGTTATTTGACAAAATTTTGGAGTGACGTCATCAATTTTTTGGGAGGAATTAACGAATGAAGATTTATCGTCATTACGATAATTTTAAAACGTTTGCAAAATTTGAGAGCACTCGGTTTTGCAGTTTCAAAGTTAAATTGCAAAATGTTGTTCACAACTTTGATTTGTTTTTCAAAATATCTGGATGTGTAGGGTAAAATCTCAACACGAATTCAGACAGAACAAGTGCAAGAATATCTTATTTTATAAAATAAAAAAAATATACATATCATTGTAAATTTTGGAGATGATGTCATGTCGTTAGTAGTGGGAATGATAAGATCAATTTTGGTGAGTATTTTACCATCTTCGTGACATTCCTAATGTACATATAAAATTTGACATCAATCGGTCTAGTATTTTCGAGATTATCCGTCTAATAAAAATCCGGACAGACGGCAGACAGACAGACAGACAGACATAAACGGGAGACGTATTTCTTCGTACTCTAGAGGTCATGATAGGTCGAGAAAACATAAAAGTAGGTGTCGGCCAATGGATTCTATTACAATACTTTCTCAGCTTACGCTCAGGAACTAAAAATCAAAATGGATTCATAAACCACACAAGTTATTTTATAAAATTTAAATGGTCGTTATCATTTAAAATTTTGGGATGTTGTCATCAAATTGTTGGTGGAAATAATCAGATAAATTTTGGTTATTATATATTGGTATTCCTAACATAGTTATGAAATTTGACAACAGTGGGGCTGGTAGTTTCGGAGACTATCTGTCCAACAAAAATCGACACACAACAGGCAGAGAACACAGAGATAACAGGCAGACGACCGACAGACAGTAGAGAGACTGAAACGAGAGATATATTTTTTCTTACCTTAAGCGTTTTAAAACGTCGAAAAAACATGAAAGTATCCATTTACCGCTGGAACCCATTGGAATACTTTCTTTGCGTACGCTCGATATAAATAAAAAATGTGCAAGAAAATTTGAAAATTAATCTTATTTAAAATTTTTAAATGGTTTAAGGTTATTGTAAACATAGTAAACAGAACAAAATATATCTACTTATCCTCGGTGAAAACTTGATGACGTCATTTCAAAATTTTGACAACTAAATTATATCTAAAATATGTAAAATATTAAGTATTTAGTTTATTAACCTACGTATATTTTCCGTATGTTGTTTCTGAAATAAATTTTGAAAACTGTGACCTGCTTGTCACATAACTTTTGTGAATTAATAACCTTTAAACTGAGTTTGACATCGAAATGACAATTGTCTCGAAGAACACGATCACAAACACTACGACATACGGAAAAAACAATAAAATTTAGGAGTCAGCCTTGACCAGATTTTTAATTATACACTCGTTACAATATACCTATATTGTCCCGCATAATCCTAAAAGACAACAAAATTTACTGAATCAGTTTTTATAATTTTTCTAAAACTTTAGGTTTAGGTGATTTAGGTGCTGCAATATTTTTATCTACACAATTTGCAAGCCATTTTTTAATTATCGTATTGAATACAATTTCAAACATATTAGGTACAAAAAAGTTTGTAAGATTATCATTCCTCCTCTTTTCAAGATTTACCAATTTAATTACGTTTTAATACCTATAAGGTAATATTAAAGAACTGAAGTAGGTAGTAAGTAAATATTTCCGAAATACAACTTCGCATAACTGTTCAAATTTTAGGGCTACTGGTGTGTGCGTTGAAAAACGTCAGAGAAAGATAAAATAACAAAAAATAAGTCTCGTAATTGGGAAAACATAATTAGTCACTTTTTATTCAAGAAAATGACATTTCTACGTTAATAAATGCCAACTAGAGTAGATTTATTTTTGGTAATAACAGTTTAAATACAGTATGGACATTTTTAAAAACTTTATAGTCCTGCTCTCCTACTTTATGGATACATAAATTATCCCCGGTGACCTAATTAGGCGAGGAGACAAATAATCAGTAACACTGTTCATATTTCATGCCAACATTTCCAGCTCTCCTCTCCAGCTAAAAGTCAAACCATGAAAGACCCTTTAATGGAAACAATGCTTCCGTGCACTATAGTCACGTATATATTTACCCACATTTCCATCGTTATTGCCTATTATCTCTTGCTCCTTTACCTGTAACCCTTTGAAACGAAGAATAACTTCATTTCGTTAGGACTTAATGCCTTTTTAGTATACCCATTTGCATAGCAGGGCAACTGAAATATTCTTTTCAGGGCAATTTAAGCGGTCACTGTTGAATCACGACTTTTAAACTTTGAAATTAGATGTTTATACAAGGAAATGGAGCCAGAAATTGGAACTGCATTTTACGGCCGATTCTGTTTGATGTATTGGGACATAGAAGTCTTAACATAAATTTCACCTTCGTTTCTTCTTACGACTGTGCTTCTCCAGTTACTAGAGGTAATCCAATAATACTTTTTCAAACGGGATGATTAGAAAATTTTACAGAAAGCGATGTTGCAGGCTTCGATACAAATATAACATACTGCCTTTCACGTTTAGTTATTTGCGGCAAGCCTGCTCTATAATAACTTATTAAATTCTCTATTCTTTCTTGATGCAAATCTGTTTATGACGTTATACAATAATAGCGAAGAAAAACATATCAGAAAAGAGCTCCTTTTTGATAAATACCTATTCGTCCTAGCTAGACTCTTGTTTTCAACAATTAATTTAGAGCTGTTGGGTTTGTTACGAGAAAAAGTCGTCTAGTAACCTTTGAAAGTTAACGTTAAAAATTATGTTGACATTTCCAGACAAACAAGTGGCAAATATTGTATTGTATAATACAAACTTCATTATTTTAAAAATAAATTTCGTGGCTTACCAGACAACTTTTTTCAATTGACCAGTAAAGTGAATGACGCGCGAAATTTGAACTCAGTTCATAACACGAGACCCGAATTTCAGTTCCCCGTGTAATCCTTATGGGTGAAATCGAGGCGTCATTTTAACGCTTAAATTCTACCATTAAAGTAATTTTCTTATATATACCACTACTTGTACCATTAAGACTGATATTTTTACTATTGATCTTGATACCAACCACGAACGGAACCGGTGGTATTTAATAAATATTTGAATTCAACTTTTACCACTACATTTGCCTCGAACGTATGTCGCACAGTGGTTCATACTGTCATTGACTTCCCCCTCCACATAAATGGCTTTGATGTTCACATGCTAGAGATACGGCAGTGAATTTAAAATAATACTTAAAGGAGATCTCATATTTGCAAATGTTTTCAATCAATTGCCAAATTTTGATTTAAGAATCATCATCAATCCCAAGCTTTTTTCTTTTCACACTTTTTGGTAGAAAATGAAAAACTTAGCATTCGTGATTAAACCTTTTATGTACAAGTAAAAATCACTTTCATTTTAGTACGAATTGGGTCTGAAACACCCATTTAAAAAAAATCACAATTTAAAGACCAATTTATTTCAAAACAAAAAAAAATATTCTACAATAAAAAATTGCACCGCCTAATGCAAACTCTGATTCACTTTTGGTGAAAAACTGACCCACAAACTGTTATATTAATGGACCATTTAAATAGTCCTCGGACACTAATAGTTCTTCGACACTGTGAAGTAGATTTTCTTCAGATCTTTCTGGTTCAGGGCCCAATAGCCAAAGCAGTGCTTCGCTCCCATAGTTTGTCGTAAGCTTTCATAAAGTTGTACCTCAACATTAGCTGTGTTTAGGTTGACTTGGGGATTAAAAGAATTTTCAGAGATCACAGCTCTGACCTCGGCTGATTCACTTTTCTTCAGATGTACGTCCCAAGAACGCAAATTATTGGTCCAAAATACATTATAACGCCCGTGTAGGGCAGGTGTAGCCATATGGTGACATACAAATGCACCCGTTGTGGTTTCACATGTTGCCTCTCTTAAGGAATATCTATGCAAAATAAAACAAAATACCTCATAATTGTACTTGATACAGAATTTATCAATATACATTAACTTACCATTGGCTATTTCGCATTCTAACTCGAATAAACTCTTCAAGCACATTTAATTCAGTATACCAAGTGACTTTCACTGCATTATTTGACTGCAAAGAATTTTCTCCGTTCACAATGCATTTCCGATCGTCAACAAAAAAAAAAAAAAACTGGTAATTGCCCCTATTGTTAACACATGTCTTTCTGTCATTATTAATAACAAATACAATAAAACCAGTCCACAGACATATACAACCTAATGTGAACCAATATCACAGAACTAATATATCATCCAAAAATTGTGATTATGATTGTTGTGATGAAAATACGAAATCAACTGTCATATTTTGGGGATTTTCACGATCTAAACGTCACTAGCCCTCCAAAATATTCGCGTTCCTTTTCTGTTCGGCGTGTTGCTGGATTTTCCGTTTCACTCATGCGCAAGGCATTAGAAACGATGTACGTTACTTTGATGAACAACGTTGTTTTTAATTTGCGATATTTCTTTAACACAAGCTTTTTATATAGTTAAACCTTTAGTAACAGGAAGATAATTGTACAGTCTTTATCGCTTGTAGCATGAACTAGTTAAGATTTCTACCTGTGCGGTGTATTTTGTCTGTAAAATCAAGCTCCCATAAGAAACCCATAGTAGAATTTTTGAATTATGAACTGCCGCGCATTCTAAATTCTAACCTTACTTTACTGGTCAATTGTATTTTTCATTTTAGCCAGCGTACATCAAATTTATAGTTTAGTGAGTGAAATTAAATTTCCCAAAATTTGATTGGCTAACTATTATTGAGTTGATTTAAGTTTAATTGTAATAGTAATTTAGACGGAAAAGTTTTTTGCTTTATTACTTTTTTAGAGAACAAATTCATAATAAATTAAAACGATAGGTGCCTGGTGGATTTGGTAATAAAAGGGGAGCCATCCCTATTCATGTTAATAAACTTCGTTCATAATGCGCACATAAAATCGGCAATGGGTCTATACAAAATGCATGAAATAAAGCTTATCATACTCGGGAACCCCGAGAATAAACAAGATTAAAGGAACTTAGAAAATATTTATTGACAATCACAAAAGCAATATTGTAGCCAAGTACACAGAACCTCTGTTAGTTCAATTACAGCAGTAGCCGTCTGCCTTCTTTGTACATACTCTAAAATATACATTTTTACAGCAGCAACAAATATTACACATAAATGCACGAATAAGGAACAAGAATTACATTTGCTTTGTTCTAAAAGAGTTTTAGCTTTGTAACAACAATAGTTGAATTGTAAATTTAAGCAACTCAATTTCTTCCTCCCTGAAAGTACAACTAATACCAGTATGACGTCATCATCTTTTTAGGTATAGTCGGGGAACTCTAAAGTGGTAGAGCTGCTTTTTAAAACCAGGGTAGGATTACCACAGAGCAGTAACTTTTGTTAAATAATGTTTAGGTGTATGTATTTTTTAAAAGTCAAAATTTTCATCAATTATTTTTAGGAAAGATCCACAATAAATAAAACTGTACGTAGATAAATAATTCAATAATAATACTTCTAAAACGAAGTTAGAAGTTAATGTTTTTAATACAATTCTATGATGATTTTTAAAGTTAACTCTTCCACTTTAAATTTCCTCGACTGTCAGGTTAAGAATTTAATTAATTAATGTGCTTGTTGTAGTAATTCTTACAAATCCTCCATGCCATTTCATTCGGGTTGGATTGACAATGGTATGGGGGTAATCTAAAATTTTCATGACCATTCTTATCAACGTTTGGTCTATCAAATAACCCTTTTGTGTATTTGTCCTAAACGGTTTAAGTAATACCCGCAATTGTTTTTCCGAACATTTTTGTTCAAATTCAGTATTTTAAGTAGCCATTCTTGCATTAGACTGTTTTTATTAGAAAATGTTGGTGGCTTGTCCAGATGAAGTGAATCATGTGGCGCGTTGGTCATAACCACCACACATTTTTTTTTCAACTAAGCCAATGGAGGAATAAGTTGATTAACCACTTAATTTTAAAAAAGTGTCCCGTCTATTGCTTTGTGAAAATGTCCATCATTGTTTTTCGAATTTAATAAAAAGTTACAACGATCTAAAAACCCATATTGACTTCCTGCGTGTACATTTGTAAATCTTGATCCTTCACTTTTAATTTCGGTGGTATCTGACAGTTTTGCATTTCAGGAAACGTTTCACGCCGAAACCAAATAGTTTTATTCAACGAAATCCAGGGGAATTTAAAGATCTGAGCAATTTTCGAGTTTCAGCATTTTTTTAGCGATTTACACAAAACTAACCAATAAGAAGAAATTTTTACTGTGATGTTTAACCACGATAAATTTGTTGAATGAATTAGTTTTATTTTTTAATAAGATGTGAAGCATTTAGGTATTTGTCGTGAGTCCTTGGGCATTTAGTAAAATCCAAAAGTGAGAGGCGGCACGTTTCCATGACCTACTTCGACCCTAGAATCATTTATAGAAACCCTGTATAAATGAAACGACACGGCAACAGTTAGGTTTGTTATTGACAAAGGCCTTTAATGTCCAGATATGTATATTAAATGTGAAACTACAGATACATATTTTATCCGGTAAGTTAAGGTCAATATCACGGTGATCCTCAAGGTTTTATTACTACTTGGGATTACTTTTTAAATCTGATTCGGGAACCTAACGACGACGTGATACAGGACAATTTGGGTTAATCCAAGTTTTGTCGAAGTACACGAATTTTAATGCTCACAAGAATTTGGAATTGGAGGTGTTTTCTAAAAAAATGTAATTTTTGTTGCAACATATTTTTGTTGGCACAAAATTTTGCGACCGTTTAGCTTCTTATGTTTGTAACCCATCGATTTGAGAATTTCGTACAAGATTGTTCGTGCCCCTTTAAATTCCAAATGTTTTCGCGAATCATCCAAAAGTGTATCTGTTGTAAAGTATTAATTTTTTCCATTGTTTGGCCAATTTAGTCCTTACAGGTCTTATCTAAATACATAACTGGAAAAAGTGTCAGTGGATTTTCGCTTGCCAGAAGATAATGTTTTCAAATTTTCAAGTTTGGTGACGACAATTTTCTCTGCAGTGGCGCGACTAACCTAAATTTTTTTAATTAACACATATTTCAAAACTTTGGAAGTCACAGAAAATATTACTATTCTCATCATTAACTCTTTACCCTAGGGGTGGGGACCATCTTTTTTCATTTGCAGTTAGCATCTTTTTATTGAAATTTTAATAATTGGAGTCAGAAATGTTGCAACTTAATAATATGATTTCTAATAACAATAAATGTGGCAAATCAATCCCACGTGGTGACAGACAAACCGTTTTGTAATTGAATCAGTTTTTCCAAAGTGAAAAAAAAAAAATTCGAGGCTAAATTTCGTTTAAAAACATCGTGATCGGTTTATACGTAGCACCTGTTCTAAATTCAGTTATAAACTTCGTGTCCTATTAAATGGATCTAGCGCTAAAATAGTGTCTGTTAATTCTTTATAAGGTAATTAGAGAACAAGTGACCTTTAGAACTACGCTCCTCTCATTATTGCCCGTATAAAGCATAAGTGTATTATATTCATGTTACCATTTTACAGTGTTATAAACGAGCATGAACAGAATTTCGGAGCTTTTTCGTACATTATGAGGGTAAAATCAAGTATTGCAGCCACCGACATTGCACAGTTAATCTGTATAATAAGACCCTTTGTCAGTGTCACTCTTTCTAAAGGGGTGTGCCTAAGTGGAAAAAGGTTGCCACATGCGCAGGGGTGGCGAATTGAGCTTGATACTTTCAAATTAAATACATCACTTAAAAAGAAAATTACTGCAACGGCAGCCGAAAGTAAATTTTCCGGAGTGGAATTTCTTGAGGCAATAATTTCTAATTAACAGTACCATTACGGCATAAAGAGTGGAATAAATAGGCTGCATCAGACGAAAACTCGACGCTTGTGCATCTGTCCCCTTGGTGGCCGTTTCCGTTAGCGCTTGATTTTATGCTCGGTTTAGTTGTTGTTCTTCTGCATGCACACATTCATATTCATGCGCCCTCGGAGCACGGCTGTGTTCTTTGAGAACTTCTCGTCGCAACAACCCACACTTCCTCATTATTCACAATTATCTGCAGTCAAATGCAATAGGAGATAAATTTCGAAGTGATTTTCATTTTTCACTCGTGTCAGTGTCGAGGTTTCAATAAAAAAGGGTCGCGGTGCGCTCACTCTAGCGAAGGAACATCGAACTAAGCCGGCAGACTTCATGCGCCACGATGCTTAATCCACGGATTTATTCTCTTAGGTTATCTGGGCCGTATATCTCTCCCGAGGACCGCGGTCTGCCGAGGCATACTAATAGTAAACCTACAGATTGTACTGATAAATAGATACCACAGCCAATGTTCGCTATTTATGGCCGGATTCACACTAACCCGACCGATTTGCAAATGCAAGACGTTGTCGCCTATCTCTTGTACAAGGGATTTGCTTAGAATGTGGAAAAAAATCTGTACAAGAACGGACTCTGACGAGTGCGTTTCAGCAAACATACCTGTTCAGAGGTCCTTCTTCTGTGCCAGTTCTACACGATGTTAAGAACTGAAAGAGATATTTTAAATTGTGTGTTAACCTGTTCTTTTCGGACTTCTTCTATTTCATAAGCACTGACCAGTGCCATGGAAATAATTATATTTTTGATTTCCCTTCAGAACAAGATTGATTGCTGAAGAAAGAATTTTATTTTTGTTTATGTAAGCGATACTCAGTTTTATTACAGGATAAATTGGGTATAAATAATAGTAACCTAATGTACGATAGCAAATAATAACTTTAAATTAAGCAATTAATTAATGCATTAAAAATATCTTTGGGGTTTTTTATTAATTTAGTATTTTTGCATGGAACAGAGGAATTAATACTGTTGTATAATTTTTTACCAGAAGCTTTTCCAGTACAAAATAATGAAAAATCACAGTTATTTCTGATTGATACAAAAGCTAATTCCAGCACATTCACAATCACAGATAATTAAATTGTCATGGAATGTAATGAAATGTGTCAGGTACAGTAAGATAGAAAAGCCTGTTAAACTAATAAAGCGAGAATAAAACAGACCATCAAATTATAAAAAAAATCACTTACTGCATTCCTTTTCTATTGGCGAAGCGCACTGAGAGACTACAGTACAATAAAACATGCAAGGAAACTCTAAACAAATGTGACTTGTTTTTGGAATTAAAGCTAGAATAATCAAGCTTAAGAGTTTGCAAGAAACATTCTAAGAATTAAGTTTGTTAACGTCACGTTAGTTCCCAGCAAACTACTAATTACGGTGGAAACAAAATATAAGAGTTTTTATTTTATTTTTACCAATAAAACTGTCACTTTTTGGCCAGGAGACAAGTTTATGACACTTGTTGGTTTAAACATAACAGATGCTGCTATATGTAGGGACGAGTTCTCTTTTTTTATCGTGTTTGTAGTATTCTTGTATGCGGCTCCGGCAGTATAATTCTTGAGAATAATTTGATATAATAAAATTTTGTAAACTTCATTGTTATTAGCTCAAAGCTCTTTACCACTTTTTTAAATAGCACTTTAAATTTGTTATGATGAATTTTGTAAAAAACACTAAGCTCTTAGCCAGATAATTTCCCCTAATTTTTAGTTATGGACGCCGCAAGGATTAGGTGTATCAATTGAAATATACTGAATTTTCACTAATATGCCTTATTTCATTTGTACGGCTATGAGTGAGATAAAATTGTGTATATATGACAGTAATACAAGTTTTTTAAAATTTTATTGTGGAGTAAATTCTTTTAAAATATAGTGAGGAACACTAAAACAAGGGTTGAATCACCCTTTTCATCAGTCATTTCGGTGTCTAAATCAAGTGGAAAAAAATATTAGTTGCAAATTAAAAAACATATATTTTCTCTATGTTATATGCTAAGATTTTTATATGTAGAAAAAAATGTTCTGCATTAGTTCAGATCTGAAACAGTTACGACAAGTTCTGTGAAAAATATTCTTATCCAGAAATGTTCTTGCTATTTTTGAGGTTTTCTACTTTCCTTCAGAACACAATCATAAATCTATAGCAATTTAAAATATACAGCCATAAATAACTAATGCATATAAATATTAGTATACGCTTTAATTTAAAAGAATCAAACTTTTTGAAAAAATGTTCGCTGTTTCAAAATTACCATACATCTAAAAAAGTTAAATACATATTTCAGTACTAAAATAGTTCAGTGACAAAATAGCTGCTGACAAAACACTCTCGTCAAAATAGCCCAGTCTGATTTTTTTTTAGATAAAAAAGAAATTATTAATTTTGATGTCACAAAATTCAGCTGTTTTAAGGATGTACTATTTGGTTCTTATTTATTTACAGAAATGTACACAATTTGTTCATTTAAAACAATAGAGAGGTCAGGTCAGGTCAAGACAGGTTAGGCCAACTCAGGTCTATGCGAGGAGGTAGATAGGAATGTGTGAGAAGAAGAGTACAAGAATGTAACGAAATGGATGGCCGGAGGAATGAAAGGTATCTCTATCCCGAGAATGGGCCTTCACAGTGTACGAATCTGGTGGTGGACGGACAGGTGCGAGCCTTCACTCTTGACGAGCTGTAGGAGGCAGCTGGGAAGGCGAAGAAGAGCAAGGCACCAGGTCCCGACAGAATACCACCAGAAATATGTAAGCTTTATGCCAAAGAATTGGATAAACAATGTCTGGAGGTGCCTGTAAAAAGGGCAATTCTCCAAGGAATGGAAGCTGGCAAGACTGGTGTTGATCGAGAAAGAAAGAAAGGAGGGAAAGAAAGAGAAATATAGGCCCATCTGCCTGCTGAATGGGATGATCAAGCTGTATGAGGGAATGTTGACCGATAGACTGAGAAAAGACGTCGGAGGCTCAGGGACTCAGCGGAGACACAGTATGGATTTAGGGCCGGTCGATCGACGATCGACGCCATGATGGACGCATGTGAATGCGCTAGAAGAGCGAATATGGGTACATGCGGTACCCGGCTGTGTTGTGTGATGGTGACTGAGGACGTCCGGAATTAGTTCAATACGGTATTATGGACGGGGATTCTGGAACGTTTGGTTAGGATGGGGGTGGAATCGAACCTCGTGAATGTTGGGCGGTCCTACCTGAGGGATAGAGTGGTTCAAATGGAGATGGTTGGTCCTGGGGCCGCTATTATGGAACATCTTCTATGATGAGGTATTAAGAATGGAGGTATCTGATGGGTTGAAGCTCATCCGGTACGCGGAAGATCTGGCGGATAGTGATAGGAAAGAATGAGGAGGACTTGAGAGAAAGGACCAACGAGGCACTGCGGCTCATGGATGGAGGCCAATGGTCTCTCAGTTGCACCCGATAAGAGTGAAGCGATGCTGTTGGTAGAAAGAAGGACGATACGAGAGATGAGTGTACGTACAGAAGGTAGAGCAATTGAGAGCCAGGAAGCGGTGGGTTACCTTGGGATGGAAAATGGTTGTGGGTCCCCGGGCCGACTGCTACCCACTCTAGGTGGACCCAGGGCGAGTAAAAGGAGAGTACTATGTAGCGTTGTCCATGGGATTTTGTTGTATGGAGCAGAGGCATGGATTGATGGATACCGCAAACAGAAGTATCGGCAGATGCTTCTAGGTATCCAGAGAACCATGGTTCTGCGGGTATGTTATGCGTATCGTAGGGTGTCCGGGGAGGCACTATGCGTGCTTGCTGGGGTCCCTCCGCTGGATCTGCTGGCGGAAGAACGTCTCTGTGAAAGGAAGAGAAGGAAGAATGAGAGGGAGGCAGACGCGGAAAGCCGCCTAGGCAAGGCGGCTAATTCCGAACTTAGCTGAATAGATCAGCAGGGGACACGAGGAGGTAAACTACTACACCTGCTAGGTGCTCACTGAACATGGGAGTTTTGGGGCCTATTTCAAAAGGATAGGCAAGATTGACTGTGCAGTTTGCTGACACTGCAAGGAAGGGATGGTAAAAAACGTGGAACACGCGATTTTTGGAGGTGACAGATGGGGGGGGGGGGGCGTGAGAGAAGAATGTAAAATGGAAGTGGGTAAAAGAGTGAAAGTAGATAATATGAAAAGAAAGAATGAAGAGGGATGGATGGCAATAGAAAGGATGCTAGTGACCATAATGAAAAGAAAATGGGAGTACGAGAAAGAGAGAGAGAGAAAAAGGGAAGAAGTAGAAGGGTGAGTGAGTGAATGAGAATAAGAAGGGAGAGATCACAAGCAAATCAAGGAGAAAAAAAAACGATACAGGTACGAGAAAAAAAAGGAATGATGGATGAATGGACCAAAAAAGGATAGAAACAAGAAAAGTAAGGAAGTGAAGGAGGAAAAAGAGTAGAAGAATAGGATAGAGAAAGAAGAAGAAAGTGACGACCGACCACCCCCCTGAATTACTGCTAACGCTGTTCGGGGAAGGGGTTTTAGCCCGTAAAACTACTGGCACTACTAGGGACGGTCGAATCTAAGTCTCTGGTGCCCATGAGGGTTTCCGCTTTCACCGAAGTAAGATCAGGTTAGATCAGGTCAACTTAGGTCAGGTCAGATGGTGTGATGGGTGAATTTGAAATGACTGCCGGAGTTCCGCAGGGGTCGGTCCTGGGGCCGCTCCTGTGGAACATATTTGATGACGAGGTTTTAAGAATGGTCGGGTACGCGGATGATCTGGCGGTGATTGTGATAGGCAAGAGTAAAGAGGACCTGAGAGAACGGACTGAAGAAGCATTGCGGCTCGTGGGTGCATGGATGGGGGACAACGGTCTCTCAATTGCACCCGATAAAAGCGAACCGGTGCTCTTGGTAGGGAGGAGAACGATACGTGAAATGAGTGTGTGTATGGAAGGTAGAATGATCGAGACCCGGGAAGCGGTGAGGTACCTTGGGGTGGAATTTCAACGAAACCTCAGGGTGGCTGAGCAAGTGGAACGGGTGGTACTGAAGGCCAAGATGGTTGTGGGTGCCCTGGGCCGACTGCTACCCAATGTAGGTGGACCCAGGGCGAGCAAAAGAAGAGCGTTAGGCAGTGTCGTCCATGGGATCTTGTATGGGGCGGAGGTGTGGATCGATGGATACCTCATACAGAAGTATCGACAGATGCTTCTGGGTTTCCAGAGAAACATGCTTCTGCGAGTATGTTGTGCGTACCGCACGGTGTCCGGGGAGGCAAAAATGAAAGGGTGAGGGAGTCGAGTTCGGCTCCCTCAGTAGCATGTAAGGGGAAGGCGAGAAAGGATTTGATGCAAGCGTGGTGTGAAAGGTGGAGGCAGACGGAGAAGGCCGCCTGGACAAGGCGGCTAATCCCGAACCTCGCTGAATGGGTCGGCAGGGGGCACGGGGAGGTTAACCACTACACCTCCCAAGTGCCCATTGGTCACAGGAGTTTTGGGGCCTATCTGAAAAGGATAGGCAAGACTGAATGTTCAGCTTGTTGGTATTGCGAGGAAGGAGTGGAAGAAGATGTAGAGCATGCGATTTTTGATTGTGACAGATGGGCGAGGGTGAGAGAAGAATGTGAAATGGAACTTGGCATGAGGGTGGATGCTGATAATATGATTGACAAGATGTTAGAGAATAATGAAGAGGGATCGATAGCAATAGAAAGGATGTTAATTACGATAATGAAAGAGAAATGTGACTATGAGAGAAAGAGAGAAAGGAGAGAGGAGGTGAGAGGTGAGTGAATGGAAAAAAGGGAAAGAAAAAAAAAGGGGCCAGACAAAAAGAAACAAATTACAAAGAAAAGAGAAGTGTGACAAGAAAGAGGATGAAAATAATTGGGAATGATAAGGAAGACAAGGAATACAAAAAAAGAGGATAGGCAACAATTAATGAAGACAGAAAGACAGGGTAAATAGGAAAGCTAAGAAAAAAATAAGATGAAGAAGTCACAACGAAGAAGAAAGAAACGACCAACCACCCCCTTGAAGTAATGCTAACGCGGTTTCGAGGGGGTAGAAGAACAGCTGGTCGAGGAAGGGGTTTTAGCCGGTAAGAGTCCAGGCACTACCAGGGATGATCGAACTTAAGTCCCTGGTGCCCATCAGGGTTTCCCCTTCCATTGAAAAAAAAAAGGTCAGGTCAGATCAGATTAAGTCAGGTCAGGTCAGGTCAGGTCACGTCACGTCACGTTACGTCACGTTAGGTCAGGTCAGGTCAAGGCTATGTTATGCATACAATATACTTTTTTACTTCCCGAGTGTAAGCTAAGGAACTATTGTAATCCAGTCCATTGAACGACTTGCTACTTTTATGTTTCGTCCCCTAGAATACTAAAACTTATATTTCTCGTTTTAGTCTGTTTGTTTGCCGTCAGTTTTCTGTTATCCGTCTGTGTCTGTGTCGATTTTTGTTAGACAGATAATCTTCTAAACTACAATAGGAATATCGTGTAGCTGGTAAAAGGTTAAACAAAATTTGTCTTATCATGCTCAAAAACGACTTTATAAAATAACATACTCCTCTACTTGTAGTTTATGAGTCTGTGTTGAGTTTTTACCCTAGACATCCACATTTCAAAAAATATCAAAATTACATCACAGTTTACAATGCTATAACAAAATCGAATGCTCTGTAACATTGCAGACTTTTAAGGTTATCAGAAACATGGTAAATCGTTAATCAAAATTTAGGAGTTCTCTACCGCTGAAACACTGATTATGTCTTCTAAAATTGGTCGCAAAATCAAATTTTGTGATTTTTCAAAAAATCTGGTTTTATTGTATTTTCGGGGAGAGGAAAGTTCTGTCGAAATAACCCTCAATCAATTCTTTTTATAAAAAACCAAACTGTGTTGCTTTTATACAGCGTGTTATTGAAAGGCACGTACAAAATAAAATCGGCAATTGGTCTCGAAGTATGGGTGCCAAAAGTAAAAAAAAGTTCAGGTAAAAGTGTTCTCCTTTCAGAGATAAAAATTATTAAAATTTATGTCCAAATTCGTTGTACGCCTCTGATAAAAAGATCATCTTTCGTTTCTATGCCAACATTTAGAATTGACAAAAGTTTTATTCTTACAGTTGCTACGATTTACTAAAATAAATTAATTTTACCTATTTATACTTCAATAGCGTCTAAAAAGGTTGGATAAGGGTTAATTTTACCCTTATAATTTTGATAACACAAAATAAGTTTTTCAAACTTCTTAGATTTCGCGAATAACTGTCAATTTTGTTGTCCATACCTTTCAATAACACCCTGTATTATTGTAACATGTCCCAAAATTTTAATATATTTTTGCGAAAATGTGAATATCTAGCCTAAAAAATTAAGGCAGATTCATAAACTACAAGTTCATGAGTGTGTTATTTAATAAATAAAATATCAATAGCATTTACCATACAAAACTTTGTGGTACCATCATCAAAATGTTGGTGGGGACGATTAGATATGTTAGCGTTTTACGATAAACACTATATTCCCAAAATATATATCTATAAAACTTGAGAAGAATCAGTTTAGCATATCGACACAGACGAGAGACAGACAGAAACGGGAGATCCATTATTGCATATTTTAGAGGTAATGAAATGTCTAGAAAACATGCAAGTAGCCATTCGCTGGACGGGCCCTATTATAATATATACTTCCTTAGCTTACGTTCGGTAAGTATAAAAAATTAAGGAACATTTACACTAAAAGCACTAATAATAGTTAAGTACTTAAAATTTGACTACCTGTTGAAACCTAATTTTACTTGTATCAAAATTGTGAAATTAAAACTTGTATTGTGAGTAAACAGAGATATTTTTTTAGTTTTGAATATATGAAAGTTAGTATATGCAGTTTTAAAAAACACTCATCTGTGCGTTGGAAATATGCAACCAATGCTACTTTATTTAAAAAATAAAAAACTAATAAATATCAGTTTGTATTAATATTGTCGTAAAATATTTTAGAAAAATGTAAAATGTGTCGAATATAAATACCTCGAAACGACTACAACAAATTATGTTTTAACTGAGAAAAAGAAGTTGAATATCGTTTGCTGTATAGAAGAAAAATGTCTTCTAATTTAATTTCAACTACTTTCTATAAAAACAGGTCTGCATTTTTTACGTAACTTTGGTGACACGCATTTAGAGTTAAAAAAGCTCCTGATATAATGCTTTAACGACATTTGATTTAAATATTGCTTTATAATTACACTGTAACATCATCAAATTATTCTTCACATATGCCTATACTAACTATAGAGACAGAATGAAAAAAAAACACCAAGCCGTGGCCAAGTTGACAACCTTAACATATTGGTAGTCTTAATTTTAAAAACAAAGCTTTGTGTTTAAAGTTTTAGACTTCGTGCCAAGGACATATTTCCGTTTTTAAAGAGGATTTACAATTTCACAAGGTAAGGAACATTCTGAAGCTAAATTGGACAGTTGTATTAAGCACACCCACATTAGCTTCATAATCTGCATTGTTGGACACACCTTGCAACTCTAGACTATTATTAAACAACTTCCGTAAACACAAGTGACTTCATTCAGTAGTGTTTGAATTCAACTAATAGAGTCATGCACCTACTGGAATTCTAAGTAGACTATTAACCGTGACAGATTATCTCTAATGGTTAGCTGTTTTTCTCAAACAAATACGTCTTGATACTCTTCTATATTGTACTAGTGCAAATAAATAATCACACATATCGTACCTTTCCCATTGTTAAAATTTTTATTATAATGTCTGGTGTGGTTTTTTGTTTGGTAGCAGTTCGTAATTAATATTTTAAGTTTCACATCTGCGACGTTTGCAGCAAAAACTTTGCACTTAAACTGTTAATAAATACTGGGCAAAGTGCAGATAGTGGAGTTTAATTTGGAAGAAGAAATTTCTTTAGGTAAAAATTAATTAGTAATTGCGTGTAGAAGTTCCTTTGTAGTCTGAAGTTAGTCGACTCGCTCGAGTTTTAAAGTCGCTGTTGTCTCAGCTGGATGTTTTTGTGTTTGTTCCTTTTTTAACCGTAGTATGTGCCAGGAGAATGAATAAACTGGGCATTCTACGTGCGTAGTATTCTTTGTTTAGGGATGATCGAATAAAAAATGTAACAATTTGGGGCGGCCTGGACGAGTAGATTTAACGAGAGGTCTCAGGTATGGCGGAAGAGCGACCGCAGGAAGAGTGGTATCCAGGATAACACAGCTGTTTTATGAGGCAGCTAATTGGGATTCATTACGCCGGCCAGGGTCCTGCGGGTTCGGTGCATTTGGCGATTACACGCGACTTATTCATCTCACTAACTGTGATTTATAAACTTTATTAGGGTAGCTTTTGAATTGGAGAACTGCTCGTTTCTAAGGATAATTTATAGCCCTATACCTGCCTCCTGCTTCATATTTAATATTCAACCATCTCCGTATGCCCTTTTCATTATGTCGACTCGAATTCCACGGCATCGAATTTTTCTTAAGTTTTCGTCAAATGGTCGTCACGCGCTAAGAGATCGAATTAAAGGATTCCAGGCCCTTTGTTTAAAACTGAGAGGAGCGAGAATCATGCTTTATTTCCAAGAGCTTCTTGTTTCCCAGAGGATAAAGTTTTTTAGTGCAGTTCTAAAGTTAGCGGCAGAGACTACACCAAAAAATGAGGATCGTGACAAAGAAATTGAGATGAAATGAGACGGAATCTTGAGATTCACTAAGGCGTCAACTTTCGCAATTATGTGGATGAATTACAAAAACAGCCCCGTATAAATCAGGATTTGCTTTAAATTAACGCGGGAAAAACGCGGACGAACTTGCCGCTTTAATTAAAACCCCCTCTCTATCGTGGCAATAAAGCCGACAAATGTGATCTGAGGTATCAAGAATTAGCATGGGATAGTCCATATGTAAAGATAATCCCTTGTGTAATCCCTCTATCTAACCCGGCACGCGTAGATAAGGCAGACACTCTGTTATAGTTTCTGGGCGACATGAAGATATCTTGGCCAAATATGCACTACGCGCTCCCGCAAACTGTCTTAATCGTAATTGGCATCCGACAGTTTTGCGTTTCAGGAAACTTTTCATGCCGAAACTAAATGGTTTTATTCGACGAAATCCTGGGGAATTTAAAGATCTGAGCAACTTTCGAGTTTCAGCATTTTTTTAGCGATTTACTCAAAACTAACCAATAAGAAGCAACTCCACCAAACTTCCAAAATCAATCAGTTATTGCTCGGCATTGACACATTTACATTTACTTTTTCATCATATAAAGTTTATTTCTACGGAAGTAAGCATGTACTGAAATACAGATAGGTATATTAACAAAACACTTTTATAATTAATTAATAGACACACTTTATAGGGAAAAATACAGGATTTTTATACATGATTCTAAGAGGGCAGTTGGCTATGGATTTTAAAAATCCAGGTTCGGTAAAATTATGCCTCATTATGACAGTTCTCACACTCGTCATTAACGTCATTGTTCACCTGTCATTCGAAGCCATCGTTTTTATTGTTTTAACGTTTTTCAAGTGTGAATTACAGTAATACTGGTTGATCCAAGCTTAAATGAACAAAATAACCGTTTTCAAAATTCTTTGCGCTTGCGTAAGAAAATTTTTGTTTTTATGCCAGGAAGCGAAATCGTGAAAATTGTTTATTCTGTTGAATAAGACACTTTCATTGTTCTGTCTTATTATGTCAGTGGGGGAGTGGGTGTTTTATCTGAACAAATGCCGTGATTTGATAATTCAAGAAAGATCATTAGAGGCTCACATTAGAGATGTAATCAACAGATTTGTTCGTACTGGCAGTGGCAACAAAGGGAAATCCCCTGGAAGACCTTCAGTCTCTTAGCAGGAGTTCCTGTTGCAACATGAAATTGAACAGTGGGTCTAAAGAATTGACGAAAAGTTGTTACAGAACATCTTTGAAATTAAAAAGAGGGTGAACATGTGCCTTGAACAAAATGGTGAAGATTTTCAACATTTACTGTGATGTTTAACCGCAATAAATTTGTTTAATGAATTATTTTTATTTTTAAAATGATGTGAAGATTTAGGCAAGCAATTATACAGATGCGTGTGGTATTTGTCGCGAGTCCTTTGGCATGTAGTAAATTCCAAAAATGAGAGGCGATACCTTTCCATAACCTATAATCATTTATAGAAACCCTGTATAAATGAAATTATACAATAACAGTTAGGACTTTCATGTACAGATGTGCTAATAAAAAGTAATATCGGCATATATTTTTAGAACTGAAAAACTTTTTTACTTCACAAGCGTAAGATAGGAAAGTATTGTAATAGGGTTCATTTTAATTTTATGATCTTTCGACATTTTATAACCCCTAGAGTATGAAAAAATAGGTCGCACGTTTCCATCTGTTGTATATTTGCGATTTTATTAGACAAGTTATATCCGAAACTACCGACCTAATTGTTGTGGAAGTGTATTTTAAGAATTTCGTGTAGATGGTAAGACGCCAATCAAAATTATTCAGTTCCCACAAACCATTTGATGACGTCATCGTAAATCCTACTAAAGATTTATAAAATAACATACTTCTGTTCTTGTGGTTTATAAATCCGCCTTTAATTTTATAGACTTATTAGACACGCATTTTTTTTATAAATATGCCGCTCTGCCCTGTCTACAATATGAAGAAAATATTAGAATTTTGTTGCTTTGCATTATCACGTATGAAATCTAAAAAATATTAAGTTATTTAATTATAAGAAGATAATCTCTATGATGCCACGTGTTTCCCTTTGAACCTAAAATAATTTTCTCACAGTGGATGAAATATTTTAGCTGAACTTTTGCTATAGTTATAATTATTGCTTTAAAATTTGAAAACATTGAACATTCTCGATGTGATTTACGGTCCGGTTCAGCCATATTTTATAGTGCCAGATCGCTATCCTTTATTAAAATTGCTGCTGTTATATAACGTTTTATTAATTTTTACACTTTTTAACAAAACTAAAATGAAACGTGCACAATACCAATTTGATTTCTTTGATTTTGGGGTTTCTATCAAAATGGAAATGTTTTCGGATTCGTTAACGAAGTTGGTCTTGTAGATACCGCTCGCGATCAACCTTAGTCGAAATTAGGTAACATGATTCAGGATTACCTAATAATCTGTTAGCTATTTCTTGCCTGGATGCGGCCGTCCATGAAACCATCTTCGAACATTGAGAAATTCCATCCGCCATGTTGTTAAAATTTTAACGGAAAAGCGTGTCCTGTGTATTATGATTCAGTGTTCGAGCTTGAGAAAAATGATGACTATTTCAGGGATCTTACATATAAAATTTATTTTTCTCCGTATTAACCATTTTCTGTTGCTAGTATCCATAAAAGTGTCAGCGATTTATTACACCGAGTGAACGAATAGCTATATAATTTCTGCAATACGACAACGAATCTCCATTGTACGGTATTTTTTGTTTCAATAATTTTCACTGTGTGTGACGTTTCTAAATCTTCTAGATTAACTAATGCTGTGTAGCTTAATGTATGTGCTCGGCGTACCCGCGTAATTCCAGATATTAGAACTTACCACAAGTACATTGAATTGAACAGATTTATGGCATTTATATGTACTTAGTGCATACGATTCGATGTGAGCAGTTTTTAAAAGTTCATAAATATGTACGTTTAAAAGATGTTCGATCGTTAGGTCAGTAACCTTTCGACTTTATTTCAGAAGTGAAATTAATTTGAAGACTTTGAAAGTATTCATATTGTTTTTATCGTGTAATGTAATTTTAACCAGGAAACATTGCCCTGTGATATTTGCTAAGACAAATGCCAAAATATGCCAGCAGCATTGTTTCTGAAAAAGAATTGAAATGTTTCTATCAAATCAGAAATTTAATTAGTTTTTCTGCTTCCTGGCATGTGTGGAATAGAAGGCAACTTTAATTCTACAATTTTCACGTGATTTACATTTTAGCTAAAACTGCATCCTTTTCAACACCATTGCAATATTTCATTTACTTCATCATCTATTTGAAATGTACAATATTTTACAATAAACTTTGGACGTAAATACCGCAATTGGTTTAATTTATTATTATCATAGTGTATGCAGCGGAGCGTTCAACTGTATGACAAAAGCAGATATTTCAAAATATAACTAACACATTGTCATTGACACAATAATGTATAGAGAATAATTTGCCATACGTTTCACGTTTTTCTTCTATCTGCTTCGGTGAACTTGCCCTGTCTAAAATTGTATTGTTGTTATTAAACTAATTATTCGTTTTATAAAAATGTAACTAGAAAATGCACATGAAGAACATTTTGGTTACATTTTTAGTTGCTTTAAAACTTCATCTATCTCTCCGTTAAAATGAAATTGTCACATTAACCATGTTCTTTAATTTTCATTATAGTTTGACATAGTTAGCTTAATAAAAGTGTGCGGTTTCATGTCCTGTTTTATAGGTCACAAATAACGTATCTGCAGACGGCTAAAAACCATGCGGAACATAGTATGAATGTCACCCTGTTATTATTTACCTACCTCAAAGTCGAATTCGGGGCAATTAAGTATTTAATGTTGATCACGTTTAATCGCTGTTAAGTTTAGTTGTATCAAATTTAGAATTTTAAATTACAAGGAAGTAGCTTTATTTTTCCAGACAGGCAGTTCTTAATTATTATGTCACTTTAGTGAAGTATATATTTAACACGAACGTTACTAAGCCTTATGGCGTTGTAACACGCCATTAACTTTAGCGATTAGTCCTTTTTCTCCTGCTTGCAAGAATCTTATTTATTCATAATATGTAGGGCTCGGGGTTTTAATAAAGTTATCGCGTCAATGCGTATCTGAAACAGTGATCGACAAGGTTTTTTACATTGACAATAAGTTGAAATTTTACAATCTTTTTTAATGTACAATTTTTAAAGATTTGTGTAAAAATGACAGAATACTGAATAGTACAATGCGGTTCTGTTACGTGATTTCACAGAGACTAAAAATATTAACGTGAAATCGTTCAGTATATAAGACCAGCAGAATTAGTGGTTCAAGCATTAAGTGGATACGAGCAATCTTATTTGGATTTACGTCATTGCAGACTATTTATGGAACGCATCGTAGGCAAATCACTATAGTGAATGTGACGATTAAGTATTATGTATGCATTTCGTACCTTATTCTATCCACTTAGACAAAATATTTTAAATTATGAAATTCGGTTCGGTGTTAACGAGCGTTACTTTGTCTACGCTCATGTATCTTCGATGTTTCAGAACCCCTAGAATATGAGAAAGTAGACCTCCCGTTTCCATCTGAGTCTCTGTGATTTGCTAGCGATGTTATTAGACAAATAAATAATCTTCGAAACTACTGGACAGTCAGTTGTAAAATTTCATGTATATGACAAGACACTAACCAAAATATATCTAATCATTCCCACTAATAATTTGATGACCTCATTTGCATAGTATATGTTGTTTAAATTTCATAAAGTAACATACCTCTATACTTGTAGTTTATGACTTTTTATTCTAGACATCGAGATGTTTGAAAAAAAGTTAAATTTTTTTGTTTATTCGCTACAAAAATTTAATGACCTCATCTGAAAAAAATTGCCAAACGTATCTTTTCTTTTTAAATGTTTAATGTCACATCAACCATGAAGGGTTATTAGTGGCGGTACAATACTACATAAGTATAACATAATGACCAATCTTAAGAGTAACTGCGAAAGGCCAGCTGTTGAGAGGAACTGCGAAAGATTTTCTACAGATGGGATATCGCCTAGGGCTTCGGTAAGTGTTCATGGCAGTGACCATTGGATGCGGTTTTGATGAAATGTTGTACAGTGGAGGAGAATATGTTCCACTGTGAGCACTGAGTTGCATTTCGTACACTGAGGCAGGGCCTCATCGACGAACAGATGGGCATGAGTTACTCTGCAATGCCCGAGCCGGAGTCGCATGATTAGGACTTAGCTCTGGCGGGTGCTAGATAAAATATTGTAACGCTGGGCTGGATTTTGTGGAGATGGGAGGGTTGTGCGTCCCATTTGCGTTGCTACAAAGAGACTCTTAATATGGGTAGGTGGAACAGCAAGAAGGGGTTTTGAATGGACTGAAAGTATCGCGTCCTTGGCTAGGCTGTCTGCCGTGTCATTGCCCGTTATGTCCATATGAGAGGGGACTTAGCAGAAGTGAATTTCTGACACACAACGCCTTGAAGGGTTGCAGCGCGCTCATGGAGTCCGTGAAAAGGACGAAGTGGAATTCTTGCAGATAGGCGATGTGGTCAAGGGCTTCCAGGACAGAGCATAATTTCCCAGTCAATGCGCTGCTGTATATTTGCTAAATAATGTAAGCTAGAAACCGATGGCATTCGAAACGCGCTCAACATGAGTCTAAGAGCAGTGTTCTGAGTTGTGCAAATAGGGGCATAGTTGATCCTTGATTATCATTTTGTAAACTTGGAGTAGTGTCACGGCATCAACTCCTCATCTCTGATGGGCTAAGACCTTTAAGAGGTCACGCGGTTTGGAACAGGTTCGTTTGAGAAAATTTATGTGTGGCTTCCATGTCAAATGTTGGTCGAAATTTAAACCTAAGAATTTATTTTCTTCTACATGCTCTAGGTTGTCATTTCCCCGTTTTAAAGTTGGTTTCTCTTGAACTTGTCGTTTATTGAACAACATAAACTTAAATTTAGTAGTTCAAAATTTGAGGCCAGTGGTTGTTGACTATTCTTCCAGATCTTGTAGGGAGCTCTGCATAGGGCTACGCACAGAGACTAGGTCTTTCCTTTTAGTGACTATCATCAGATCATCGGCGAAGACGTGAGCTTTAATTAGTGGACAATTTTTTTTGGAAGATATTATTGATTGCTCTTTTGCCTTATCCTTAACCCTGCTCGTGAAGATACCACTTACGGAAACGTGCGAAACGATGTTGTTAATGCGAACAGTGCCATTACGGTTTGAATGAAGGTATTGATATAGTGAGCAATATTGTCCTTAAATTCAGGTTTGACCAGGCTTGTAAGGATGTTATCCCTCCAGGTCATATCGTACGCTTTCTCGATGTCGAAGAAAATCGCTAATACTTTTTGCTTGTTTGCGAATGCTGTGGATATCTCTGACTCTAGATAAGCGATGCTGTTCATTGTGCATTTGTACTATCGAAAGCCGCTCTGGCATGGATGTAAGAGTCCCTCTTTTTCGAGATACCAACGAAGGCGACGATTCACAATTTTTTCAAGCAATTTATAGGTGCTGCTAGTCAACGATATTGGACAATAGGAGTTTACATCACTTTTGGACTTTTACGGTTTCACGAACGTTAGTATAATCGCTTGGGACCAGATATGTGGAAACTGACGACTTTTCCAGACTAGATTGAAAATTTTCAACAGAATCTGCTTTCCAAGTGGAGAATGATATTTTTAGGAAGAGAATAGGGATGTTATTAGGGATTGAAGAGGAATTTCGAATGGTAGCTAATGCTTCATCTAATTTTAGGAATGAGAAAGCGGCGATTATAGGATGAGTTTCCAGATCGTCTAATACAAGTGGCTGAGATTTAATCTGTTTTTTTTCAGTTGGCGAAAACTCGGGTAGTAATTTGAGTCTTTTCTCTGCTTAGTGTAGTGTCATAACGCATTCTAGGAGTTAGCGTAGATACGAAGGTATTCCGGTAAGATTTTTTGCTTTACTTCGTAAAAATTAAAATGTATATTTATATCCTATCTAAAATGTGCAAAATATTATGAGTTTAGACAATTAATTGATTTTATTCTTCTTTTTTCTGTGAGTGTTTAAGACTAAATAAATTATTACTGTTTCTTTTTTTAATATGAGTTTATTCTTGTAGTTACTTAATCAATGCATTTATAATTTTTGACCCTATTGTACAAACATTTTAGGAATATAGTATTGTTATTATTAGGATTACACTGCTCTTACAGAAATTGTTATACGCGTCCGTGCTAAAATATTGTTGATGACGTCATCACGAAATTCTAGAGAAACTCACTTGAAATATACGCATGGCACACTTCTTTACATGTACTTTAACAGTCGAACATGTCTTTATCTTAACTTATAAAACTTATTTAAGACAACACAAATTGGGAAGGCAATTCTCTTAATAGTTTAAAAAAATCCTCTTCCAAATCATATAGCACAAATAAATTTAAGAAAATCTTTTGGTATTTCGGGAACATCAAGTCCAACCGCATAACTGGAGGACTACAATCACCCGTTTTGCGTTAATTTTTTATTACTCGCGTGTAAACTAAAAACGTGTTGTAATGGTCTGTGTAACGAATGGTCAATTTAATGGATTCTCCAGGTTTTACGACTTACATAATACGAAAATGTCGATTTCTGGTTCTCGTTTGTCTGTTCGCGATTATATTAAACGCGTAACCTTTAAAACTACTCGACCAAGTACGAATTTTGACTCCATTGTTATCCTGCAGATGCTTAAATGTTGACCACATGTGTTTGTTCATCCCACGAACAATTTAATGACACCGTCTTTATTAATACGCCGTCTTTTCTTTTCTTACATATATAGATTTTTTGCAAAAAAATTGAATACTGAAATTTGAAAATTTGTTTCAGAAAATTGTTACGAAGCGAATTTTTGACGGATCGCAAGCTGCGGCGAGAGTACCGATAAACGAGCAATTTCGTGAAAACCGCGCCGCGCCATCTCGGAAAAGGGGAGACTCGAAAGAACTATCACTTGTATGAGCATCGTCTCGAATGTGCGAGGCAGGTTCCTATGCGTTTCTTTTACGTTTTTGCAACCTGTACCGTCATAACCGTCACCGTTACTGTTTTGTGTACACCGCCGCTGCGTGATCCTTATCGGGTTCTCGTATCCGTACCGCCACCTTTTCGGCGTCGCCGCCGTTGCAGGATCATCCAGCGAGAAGGCCCCTTCAGAGAGAAGACCACAGGACGATTTTGAGCGGACATTAAAGGCAAAATATTTTTAAGTTTATCTATTGTATTACTTGTATCTAGCGCTGCAGCTTACGAGACCTCTGGAGATTCGTTTCTCCGGATAGTGTACCTCAGGTGCTTCCTCAGAGAGCTGGCGCCCGAATAACAGCCCCTGTAGAGGGCACCAATCCCCGTGGTCAAAATAGGCGTTCCTTTATATCCCGTGAAAGTTGGAATGTGGTTAGCAGTATTACGTCGAAAAATAATCGGGCCAACATTTTTTCATAATACCATTAATGGACAACGTTACAAGCAACAACTGTTGGAACCGCTTTTAGAACAGGTGCATCCGGAGGAATTTGAAGGTGGTTTCTTCTAACAAGATGGAGCTACAGCTCATACTACTCAAGAAAATTAAGGATTTCTTGAAATTTTTTTCTCTGGCCGAGTTGTGAGAAGAGATACTTCGCCAGTCAGGTCCCCAGATCTTACTCCACTGGATTTTTCAATTTCTGTATTCATCACATTTGTATGCAGCATATTTTTAAGAACCCGAAACTTCGTGTGCTTTTATGTATTCAGCAAAATTGTGATCACTTCGAACGTTTACTGTAAAATTGACAATAACAACTTTCGTCCGTTTTCATAGCCAAAATAAAATGTTTTTATTTGCAAATGTTTTTCTTTGTCTTGTGTCTAGTTGCGACATGCGCAATCAGAAATAAAATAATATCCACTACAAATTGGTCAGTCTTACTACAAATACAGAATTTGTCTCGACGTCATCTTGGTTTAATTCATAATCATAATGACGTAACCAACAAGATTTACTACCACTGTCTGAAAAATAATGTATAATTTAAGAATAATTTTGAGATTCATAATTTATAGAACACGGAAATGTAGGTTTCTCATGTCCATTTATACTTTGTCGTTTGTTTTCCAAAATGTATCTACATAACGTTATTTATACGTTTGTTTATGTAAATCTTATATTTTTTTCCTTAGAGTTAAAACATTTAACCAAAATATCAAATTTACGTATAGGAATTTTTACTAAAATTTGGTATAATATATATTCACAAAAAACTACATAACACATTTCTTTCAAATTTTGTTAGGATAATCACACTGAGATAATATTTATCTACTTGAGTAAGTTGGTGACGTCATCGCAAAAAATCGTTAAATGAGTATTTATTTAAAAATATTTGATATTGCTAATGTTTTCGATTTGAGTAGCAAAAAAGAATGATGATGTTGCGGTACATAGCCACCGGAATAACATAAACGATAATTACATAATTAACTACGAATATACAAGATACGAATAAGTTATTAGACCTACATATGTTAAGGTAGAATGAGTTGTTTGCGTTATTAGTTGTTTGTAAACCAAAGTAATTGGGAAGTATTTTGTACAGCACAAATTTAATAATAAATATGTTTGTGTAAAATATCGCCCACCATAAACCATTATCCATTTGATTTTTCTCGTTGTTTTGTTTGACATCATATACAGCATTTTTTATTTAATCTCGAGTAGGTGGTATTATATCACGATTATTTATTATGCGTCCCATAACACGTTTTCAATAAAAATTTAATTAAAACCCAAATCCTCTCGGTGCCGGATATCTCAATCTATTATAATGCATCATAAATAACAAGCAAAAATTCCACTACTTCAGTAGAAGTTTTAAGCCGTGATATTTCCGAGCGACCGTTTCATCGTCTACGAGCTTTATTTATAAGGAATCCTTTGCAATGTAAATGGCGCTTCTCCGACGTTAAATATATAGCTTAACTCAATTATCCCGACTCATGAGTTTTGTGTTAGTTTCAATAAAGACACAATCCAAATCTCAACGTCTACACACTGATAACAGGAGGATTTCCATTTGTTTGCAGAAAGTCGTTATAAAGTCAGTGGCGGAACGTAATAAAATCCCACTCTTGATTGTATGTAATATGTTTATACAAACTAAGATTTAGTATGCAGAGGGCGAATGGAACAAGTTTGCTTGTAATTTATTCTTGCACGACTTTCAGTATTGTGTGTAGCTTCTCGGATCTTAGCTGCCCGTTTCTTGTTTACTGCAATTAGTCTAGCGGAGGATTTGAATAATAATTCATCCAGTGTTTGACACATGAGTGCACCTCCATTGTTAGCTCTGTCTTTTACTCGGTGCTTTCCCGCTGTTTTTGCTCGACAAGTCCAAATTTTCGACCAATTAAAACTTGTCCATCTCGCGCAACTTCTGCGGGAATGAATAAATTAGCAGCTCCTTTCAGAATCAGATAAAAATGGCAGAGATAAGTTATTGATAGAGGATGGAAAGCGTGCGCCGCGTCTGTGAGAAGCCACCTTTTAACCTGAAACGTGAGATCGAGCTTCAAAAGCAGACTTTAAATAATGCATAAATCTGGATAATTTGCCGGAATCAAATGCCATCTTTTTTCAACAATCAATTACGTCCGACTGAGCGATTTCTTTTTCTCTTCTCCACTTTCTTATGAATATTGGCGGATTATAAATCGATTTATTTTATAAATTATGCGATCCGGCTTCCAGCATGTTTTACAAAGAGGAACTGGGATTTATTGCGTGCGGTTTTAAATAAACGGCTTATTCGAATGTCGTTTAATAAACTCTAATGAGATTTGGCAAGGGATGCTAATAAAAAAATTAAATAACTTGATCCGTTTAATACTTTTCTGAAAAGATCAAACTTGTGACTGGAATTTAATCAAAAGCACTTTTATTCACTTAATGTAAAATATGGCTCCTAATTAATACAACTTTTTAATTTATTATTTAAGCCTGTTGCCACGGTGCGTAGCATTAAGTACTTACCCACAAATACAACTAATCTACTGCTATCGCGAGCATAACTCACCTGTGTCTGTCAGGTTTACTACTTAGTTTCCGTGGAACGAATAGGACACAATGCCAAGAGAAGAATGTGATAGTTAATTAAACAAATGTAACTGTTACGATTTCCCCACTATTAGTGTTATTACAACTATAAATTTTGGGAAGCATAATAGGAATTTTATATAGGTACAAATCACTATTCACATTTTTAAAGGTTTTCTTCTTTATTTTGAGGTAAACCTGGCACTTATCCAAGCTCTAGTGCAACGACAATTTTATTTAACGCTTATAATTATACTTTGTCATTTGGGCATCAGCCAGAATTGGTCCTGAGTTTTTGTTCTCCACGTCTTAGAACGATTTTTAAAGGTTACCTCTGTGATTATGGCCTTTGACCTGCCAAATGGCTTTTGCGGTGTCCAATACGCATATAGAACTGCTTGAAAATGCGTAAACTGTGGATTTTGAATACCCTACTCAGAGATTTACAGCTCGGTAGAGAACGAAAATGCCACCTCCGTCTGTTTGTGGTTCGCACTCTCTTCACTGGAAATACAGAGATTTTATAAATGATTGTAAAAGCGTAATTAGCCATGGATTTCAAAAATGCCGCTTCGCTGAAACTATGCCTAATTATGAAGTTTTCACTTGTCATTAATGTCATTTCTAATTTGGCATTTAAAGTCATCGTTTTTATTGTTCCAACGTTTTTCAAGTGTGAATTGCAGTAATTCACGTTGATACAGCCTAAAAACAACAAAACAGACGTTTTCAAAACTCTTGGTATTGCATACGAAAATTTTGTTTTTGTGCTGGGAAGCGAAGATCGTGAAAATGATTTATTCTGTTGAATCAGTTTTATTTCATTTATGATCGCAATGCGACATTCGTAATCGAAGAGTGAGTGTATTCTCTAACCGCTTGTAAGCAAGGATATCTGGCCAAATACCCCGATTTGCTAATTCAGGAAATATCGTTAGAGACTCACATTAGATATGTAATCAACAGATTTGTCGAACTTGCAGTATAAATAAAGGGAAATCTGCTGGAAAACATTCAGTACGACTCGAACAAAATCCGAAAACATTTTTAACAAGATTGTCGCAGCAGTCAGGAGTTGCTGTTGCAAGAGGAAATTGAATAATGAGTCCAAAGCATTGACGAACGGATGTTACAGAGCATTTTTGAAATTAAAAAGACAGTCAACATGTACCTTAAACAAAATGGTGAACATTTTCAATATTTGCTATGTTTAACCAAAAAAATTTTTTTTATTGTACTGAAGTAGTTTTATTTCTTAATAAGACATGAAGCATTTAGGCAACCAGTTATACAGATGCGTGCGGTATTTGTCGTAAGTATTTGGGTATTTAATAAAGTCCATATAAAGTGATAGGCGGCACGGATTCATAACTTACTTTGACTCTGTATATTAGTTAAATGATGTATGGAGCTAAAATGTGACTACTTTGCAGTGTTAAATGTATCTTAAGAGTATATCAAAAAGTCAAAAATTAATCAAAATATGTGTATTAATTTCGTATAAAAATTTTAACATATATTACGAAATAATAAATTAGTACTTCATTATGTGCTTATTGCAGTAGGATTTACAAAACCCCCACGCCATTTCAATGAGGTTGTATTATCAAAGGAATGGGGGTAACCTAAAGACCTCATGGGCATCTTCCCCTAATGTACCTTTATTTTTTCGAAAAATCTTCATCAAATTCAATACTGTAACCAACCACTCTTGCATTTGATTTTCTGCTGGGAGGAATAGTGTGGCTCCCGCCTTTCTCGCCGTTAGGCTTTAAGGCCCACTCAAGAAGACAAAACCACTATTAAGAAGCTTTTCACTACTCCCTGTCCTGCAGGTCGTCACAAAGGTTCGGCATTCCCCAGTGGAGCTTGGGGCCCGTCCCGAGGTACCAAGCTTTGTTAATTCGAAGGGGCACCTCGGCCAGATAGATACTGGTGAACCCTCTCCATTGCCCCGTTACCTTGCTTGCTATGCATCGTCCGGGCTACTAGATGTCCATTGCTAGCTACCCAGTTCGTACCTTAGGAGGTGAGGTTGGCTGACTTGATTGGGTACGGAATAAATTCTCCACACCAACTGCTGAGTTGACTCGCCCTAGACAACTTACTACCCGCATAACTCCTCACAGGTCGAAATTTTTCACGTTTTCACGTACCAGTTCCGGTTGGAGCATGTCTCGGGTTAAGGGGAATGTCCAATGCTCTGCAAAAGGCTCTTGAGTTCGACGGGTACTAGTAAACCTGGCTAGTGCTGCCTTCGAAACTAAGTAAGCTTCGCGTCCGTGACCTCGCGTAACAGATGCGTTAGTTGACCGATTATATAAGCTTTCAACTTCAAGTCGAATCGGCACACCCAGGTCTCCCTGAAGGCTATCAACGCCCTCTCGCCTCCCATACGGGTAAGGCTACATTCAAAACCTTCCGGGCTTAGGGCCCATCCAGTTCGAAAGGACATATTTACATTTGTACAGAAATTTTAAATGTATGCACTACGTGTTTTTGGGGGAACGGTTGTTCCCACAAAGCTGCAATTACCCAATTTTGAAAAAGTGATTCGCCCATCGTTTTGTGGTAATCTCTCTCGATATTTTTCGAATTCAATAAAACTCAATTAATGATCAACGTTTTGCGTTTCTTTTTTGATAACTACGTGTACTATCAAATGCTTCTAGGAACCCGTTCGATATTCGGATTGAATAAGAACCATCTAGTGATAAAAATTTTAACAGTGAGAATAAACCATCTGCTGTTGAGTACTGACGGTACCCGAATGTGCACAGAAGCCACAGAATACTTTGAAATATTGTCAAAATTTCAGTTATATTATAAAATACTAGAAGAATTGATGCTTGGGGCTCCTCTTGCATGGATTTCGCAATTAGGACACATAATTTTTAGCCCCGTTGCTTCCCCCCCCCCCCGTGAACCCGACTAACTTAAAAACTGACAGGGCTCCCACAAGAATTTTTACCCCTTATTTTAACCTCTTATGGGTGGAATTTTCAAAAATGCTTTCTTAGTGGGTGCTTATAACATAAAAGGAACCTACCGACTAAACTTCATGTTTCTAGCTTCAGCAGTTTAGGCTCTGCATTGATGAATCAATCATTCAGTCTATCAGTCATAAAATCTGTTTTAGGTTCCACACTCTGTGCATATTTTATGCACAAAAGAAATCACGAAATCATAAATCTGTCACATAAATACGGTTAAAGCACAAATGATTAATCTTTATTTAAGCTCAGCATAACTAGAAGACCTGACAATAGTCACTTTTATTACACTAATCGTAAAAAAAAATCCCTCGCTCTTGAAGTATAGTTCAACAAATCTCGCTTGTCTGAAAAATTATAAAATTAAATTTTACGATTTTTGCTTTGTGATAACCTCTATAAAGTAAGCCCCTGCGTCGCGGGGGCGTAAAATCCAAGGGAGCGCTGTCAGCACAATTACCGACAATGTGAAACATATTTAAAGCAGGTAAATAACGGGAAAAACTCTATTCTCAATTTCTCAATGTACGCTTAACTTCAACTGTTTATGTTTATATTTCGAAAGAATTCGAATATTAGCACGTTCAGTGGCGACACGAGTATTAAAAGGAAATGAAAAATAGAGGAGAGGACTAACTAATTAAGCACAAAACTATTTAATTACCAAAAAACCCGATAGCTAGCATAAAAATTAATAAATTTGATGAACATTTATTCGGCCACTTTGTAAGATGGAGTCATCACTTTTTGGGTGGGCGCATAAACGAACAAATTTTGATTAACGTTACTTTCAATAAATTTAAAATGTTTGCAATAAAATTTTTATTTTGTGCCAAAAGTCTGAATGTCTAAGGAAAAAGTCATATTATTTTATAAAATTAAAGAACATGGCGAAACTGCAAGATGACGTCATCTTTTTTTGGGGAATACATTTTGATTAACGATTTATCAGGCTTCCCATAACCTCAAAGTGTTTGCAAAATTTCTAAGCATTTGGTTTTGTAGTTTCAGAGTTCAATTGTAAAATGTTTTTTAAAAAAAATTGGGTGTTTAGGGTAAACACAAATTTAGAGATGACGTCACGTGGGGATGATTAGTAAAATTTTGGGTGGTGTTTGACCATCTACACGATGTTCCTAAGATATGGATAAAATTTGATAAAAAGATATCGGTCCAATAGTTTTTGAGACTAGCTCTCAATCCAGGGTCATGATGGCTCGATTACAATATTTTCTTAGCTTACGCTCAGAAGATAAAAAACAGAAAAAACTAGACATCATTGGACAATTACAACATATTACTTTATAAATAATTCAAAGTCTGCGTCAAATGCCTGCAAATGAAGTGTAACTAGGTAATTTTATTTTGGGAGGTTTATCTGAAAAAAAATTTAAAAGCGATATTTTTTCTACAGAAGTGTAATGTAATTGTGCTAATAGTAATATAGTAGCACAAAAGTGCCTGTATTTGTAATAAGTGTAGATGAAAATTGAAAATCTTGGAGGTATAAAAACTGACCGAATCTGTCCCCAGAGAAAATTACCATGGTGAGAAAATTCACATGTTTGGGTAGTTTTGTCTCTTGTTTACATATGACAGAAAAAGACAGATGTTCCTGCAAGGAATTTAGAAGAAAATTTGTATGAATCTTAACTTTTGCCAGTAGCTACTAGGTTCGTATGAGTACACATCTAGACGTAGAACGGAATATAAAATTTTTAATAAAATGTGCAACATTTCTTCCGTCGGTGGAGTCTGAATTTCTCTACTGTATACATTTTATTTTCCACGTCGAAGGCAATAAACACCATTTAATTTTATTACAGTATGTGTAGTTATTTTGTAACATAGAACCATTTAATAAATTCGTAGTTTTATTGCTTCCAATATTTTAATATTTCATTACATTCAGAATTAAATATAAAGTAATATTCACTGAACAAATAATTAAAATCAATAACTAACCACAAGTTACCGATCATAGAGACTACACATATTACAGTGCACAAAAGCCATCACGAGATTAAAATTTATCAAGACATATTTGCAGGTACTATATAATTTTAAATTGAATTTTTGCGACTCGAAGTGGATTATAAGAACAATTGGTGTTGATCAATCACACAAAATCTCTCACAGCAACATTCGGGTACTATGGGAATCCAAAATAGTCGTTTTTGAAATTTCAAGACTTCCTCCGCGAACTTCAGAAAATGGTTTCATTTAAATCTTTCTGTATTGCGTTGCCAATTATAATTAATTAATGATGCGGAAGAGATCCTGAAGGCAGCAGAGCACATCCCACAAATGTTATTATTATTATGTTGTGACTTGGGGCAAGAAACTGTTTGCATTAACAGCAGTTATTTAATTTTACAAACTTAACATTTTTAAAATTCTTTACCTTTTGGGCTATTTTAAGACGCAGACTTGTAAAAAAATTGAATTGTTGGAATTTGTCACAAGAAGAAATAAAGAAAATTCTGAAGTTCCGACACGTGATGATTTCGGAAGGGATGCACTTGAAGTATTTTCACAGTTCGTCATAGAAACTCGCATAGCGAGATGCTGTAGCGTGCAATTGCCTTTCAGCTATTTTCAGGAAGGTGTAACGATTCCGGAAACCCAACCGGCTGAATAAGTTATGGACCTTGTTTTCCTAAACCTGAAGGTCAATATTCGTACTGTAGATTTAATAACTCCAGATTTTCTCAAAATGTGAAAACAAAAAAGCAATATTTAGCCATAATTATGCCTGTCAGTTGCTTGTCGTTGACAAATTTAAATATGGCAGTAGTGTGATTGGATTGGAAATGGCTGAAAGAATAACGTAATTAAGACCTGAAATTCTCCAAGGACAAGGCAAAATTTATACACTAGCAACCTGTCACGATATAACTGGCTGTTAGTTTTTCTATAGTTCGTAAGTCATCCTCATCTCCTCCAATAAATCTGTAAACCGCAGAAGTTCGTGGAAAAAATTTCAAATACGGCCGATTTGCACCTTTAAACTAAAATGGTTGTTATTACTCATGGCAAAATTGTGTAAAGATATCACGGGCATCACTTCCAGTCCCGACTAGGTTGGGTGAGGGAGGAGAACGCATTACTCACGGCATTCTGGAGATGACAGCACTTGGTTGACATGATATCGAGCTTCTTATGCTTTCTGGATATTTATTACCACTGTTCGACCGGCCGTAATTCACGCCAAATTATTGCGAACTAATACGCCGTTACTGCCCAAGGAATGGGCCTTTTATTGAAAACGTAGCTCCTATAAAAACGGTTGTTGCCAGGTTATTTTAATTACACCATAAGAATAAAATTTAACGGTTTAAATGTTTCAGGGGGTATTTCCGCTGACCTTAAAACGACTTTGTGGCAAACAGCTGATATAATTTCATTTTCAAAGGGTGCCTTCATGAAAATCTGAGCTTCATTTTGCTTATGAAAATAACAATTTACGAGAAGATTATAAAGCAAAGTAAATTAATGTCTACTTCATTATGTCTCAGACGAAATTATGATACACTTTAAATGATTTTTTTAAAGATGTCTTAAACCTTCTCGGTTTACGTGCTTCCCGCTATATTTTAAGCCACTTTTTCTATAAGCGTGAATTCGATTTCTTGATTGATACCGTTATTTGTTTTATCTCATAATATAATCTCATTTCGACCAGTCTGTCATTTAATTACAGAGTTTCCGTGACCGACTTGATTGGTAACGCCAACCCCAAACCAAGGCCAAATCGTTGGGGTGTACATTCCAAGTAGTTAATAAAAGCGACACGACACCGTTCACAGCTAAACCAATTCTAGCTGTTTTATTAACTTATAAACAATTTCATTTAAATTTCATCGGAAACATAAAAATTGCGATGAAGTCGTTAAAAAGACGATAATTTTGTAATTCACAAACTTGTAAGTACAAGTTAAAAACTGGTATCGATTCACTGATTTTTAATACAAGTTCGTCCATTTCCACCAGTGAAATATAAATCAGCCGATAAAGCTACAATTTTGTTTGTAGAGTATAATAAGTAATAATTATAATTACATATTACCGAAATTATCATACCTTACATACTAAAACATTGAGTGGTAGTTTTAGATTGTAGTTTCTAATTTTTACTTCGGGCTATATATTTGTGTTATTTGTACAATAAATAGCAGTGAAGCCTCATAATCAACAATGGCAAAATCAAGTATTAATTAAACTAGCTGTTCAGTTTTTATTTGTTGTGTTTATTCGAAATAAATTGTTGGTAATTGTTCAATTATTCATATAAAACTTTTTGAAAAACACGATGACAGTATTTCGACTGGAAATAAAATCTATATTGTATTAATTTTTATTGAATCTTATTTGACTGTAATATGACGTAGTTTTGTTTTTCAAATTGCACTGCTGAGTGTTTAATAGTGTTTTAGTTTCTTAGTTTCCGAACTTACAAAAAAATGGTTTCCCCATTCCGTCTGTCTCTCATCTGTGTCAACTTTTGTTAAATAGACAATCTCCGGAACTACTGGCCCGTTTGTTGTCAAATTTTGTACGTACAATCAGAATACCATGTAGAATGTAGATGGTAAAACGCTAACCAAATTTGCCTGATCACCCCTGCCAAGAACTTGATGACGTCATCTCAAAAGATTCTACATTAAAATGGTTTGAATGTTATACAATAATATGCTCCTACACTTGTGGTGTACGAATCCGCTTTGAGTTTTTCCCCTTTTTTAAAAATAACATTCTTCTGTACTTATTCTTTATGAATCCGTCTTCAGATTTTCCCAAGGTATTAAAATTTTCGCAAAAAATTCGAAATTGGGCGGTAATCTCTTACACCAATATATGCGGAGGTCCTACAACGTTATTTGCTACGTTATAGCGTAATATTCGGGTCCGGAGGTGAAAATTGCTCAGGTTCATATTTGTCGTGCGCTCTTGGGCATTTAGTAAGGTCCAAACTGAGAGGCGGCACGTGTTCATCAACTACTTCGATCCTAGAATCATTTATAGAAACCCTGTGTTAATTCCGTTAACAAACTTAATACATAAATAAATTCATAAGCCAAAATATATTTCCAGATGTTCTTAAACTATCAAAGGTAATTCCCTTGCATAAAAGGAGAAATAACAAACCTACTGAATTATAGGTAAAATTTTAACATCTTCTGAAGATAAAGAGTATGCTTTGGTAACTGTGTTACCACCAGATATTATTAAACAAATTAACGTTCTATGGTTTTACAAATACTGCCGTTCCCTTGCTTAAATCGCATTTGAGTGGCCCCAAACAGTGTGTCTGTTTGAACAACATGAATTCTTCTTTACAAAATAGACATCATGGCGTCTCTCAGCAATCCACGTTGGGGCCTTTGTTACTCAATTTATTCAGAAATGACTTACCTTTTATAAATCAAGAGTATTCTACAGTTATTCACGCACACGATACCACGTTTGTGAATACAAATTCGAACCTAATGCTAGTACAACACTGCGATCATAAAATAAAGCAGCATATTGAAAACTGGGTTTCAAGTAAAAAATTACTAATAAATTCTGACAAAAAAACGAGGGTGGCTGGTACCAGGGGGCACAAGGGCACGTATCCCCCAAAATTACAACGTCAACAAACACTTTGGATAAAGCAAAATATTAATTTTCTATATTTGAAAAATTATCCCAAAATTTGTGTCATAATTATCAAAACAAATTTTTTTTATCACGCTCTATTGGTATAAAATGTATCAAAACTTACATCTAAAGATGTTGTGTCAGGAATATATGATACGCTGCTGAAGTGCTGATGAAAGCGGAGACCATGCCTCATTTAGACGATTTGTGTACTCCGTTGCTATGGAAACCGTGCATCTAGTCGCTGTTTTCAGCTGGAACCGGGTCCTGCTTGAAGCAGTAACTCAGTTGGTGGATTACATTTTCATTCTGCGCGATTCAGTTGAATGTTTAATAAAAAATCGTCCTCTGTCTTACGACGCGACGGTAAAATTTTAGTGAGAAATTTAAGGAGAGCCACCTACGATTTACTAATAAAAAAAAGTGTTCATGACAAAACAAGGGATTTGCATAGATATTTAAATAGACATAACAAGCATGGTAAATTTTTGTGGATGTGCGGCTGTGAAAAAAATAATAATTGTTTTGTTTTGTGTGTCTCCTCAGTAATGATTTAAAACCAAAGGTATGTGGACAAGTACTTTTTTACTTTTCTTGAATCTGTTTTTGTATTTTTCAGTCATACAATTTCGTCTATTAATTGGTAATAACAGCCTGTATTATATATTCATATTTAACTCATTATTCAAATTGTGTCCCCCCCATTTCAAAAGGTCACGAGCCCCAACTGCAAAGCAAATAATTTAATCTGCTCCCGTAAACCATTTGAAATAAATAATAACATTTTGAGACTGTTAGAGATAGAAATTGACTTTAACATGACATGGGAAAATCAAATAAATAGTCTTCTGAAAAAAAAAAATCGAAAATTGTTTTGATTCTGTGACAAATTCTTAAACTGTACTTATTTGAAAAATATGTTTTAATGATCTACTACGCCTACATTGAAGCAATTTAAATTACAGAATTGTCCTGTGAGGTCATTCTGCACATTTACCAAAATTGTTTGCTTTTCAAAGAAGGTATACGCACAGTCTTCCTTGTAGAAATGATTGCTGTCCGGTTTTTATTAAAATTCGTATTTTTACGGTACCCATTTTATAAATCTTATAATGCTTATTACTCGTATTCGCGAAAATTATGTATGAAACCAAATCTCGTAATCAGTTTAGGCAAGAGTTTTTTTTAGAATAAATAAATCTCGAACAGTGGATTATTTGAGCATTAAATTTTATAACAAGTTGTCAGCTTCAGCTAAGGAGCTTAGATATTTATGTTGTTTTCAAAATGAAAATTAAAACGATGCTGACAAACTCCCCATTTAACAGTTTCGAATATTTTTCATAATTATAATTTCTCATAAAAATAAAAAAAAAATGTGAAATATGATTTGATGTACTTATTCTCGTTTAAACGACTTATGTAAACAAGTATGTATTAACATCATAGTATATTATTATTATTAATAATTTTATTAAGTACATGCATTTATATTTTTCGAACAATTGTTAATCCGGTTCCCAAGATGGGTTGACGATAAGGACATTCCAGGGTTGTAGACCAAATATAAACAACTTTGTTTTTGTAACATAATGCTTTGGAAAGTTAGCAAGTAGTGGGGTATGGGTGATTAAAGTGTGATACATATAATGAATTCGGAAAAACAAGGTCTACAAGAATGTCTAAAAAAATATAATATTATTGATAGTTTACCGTATTTTTTTTTATTGATAACATCTCAAGCACGGTACAACCCAGTGTTTTATTATTAGTATTACAGTGCCCGTGTCGGAATTGATATACGTGTCCTTCCTGAAATAATGCTGATCAGAACATTTTCAAATGGGAAAATCGGTAGAAATACAGGTATAACACTTTTGTATCGTTTTATTGTTTCCAAAATTTAATTTTTTGCAAAAAAATATTAATGTGTACCCCTGAAAACCTATGCACGATATTTAGATATTAGAGGATGCCTCATCAACTTCTCAACTCATAAGCCGTTTACTAGGGCACTCTAAACCAAATATATATAAACAAGTATGTTTTTGTAATATAATGTGTTGGAATCGTAGACAGTGGCGGGATATGGGTGATCAAAGTATGGTACATTAATTAATTCAGAAAACCAAGTCTACAAGAATTCTAAGAAATATCTGATGTCAATAGAAAAAGTCTGGATATCGTAGACAAACCAAAAAAAAATATAGGTTTGTCTGTCACTGTCACTGGTATTATTAATGTATTTTAACTTTAATGTTGAAATCGATTTTTTTATTTAAGGGGCGTGAGAACTGCTGTTTATTTCGACATGGAGCATTTAAAACTATTACCACTTTCATTTTTATTGACGTCTTCAAAACAAACTGAAATTGGCACCGTTAGAACAAATTTAAATTCGAACAGAATTAACCTTCACCGATTTACTTTAATTTTTTAAAACTTGAACATAAATAACTAATAAATTTTATAACATAAATGTCTGTTCTATTTGGTTTATCAAATAATTATAATCTTTGAATATAAGTACGTAATGAAGCTTGTTTCAAACAACATTTGAATGATTTAGGCCAGTAAAATTTTGTGTGGGTAAGGGAAACTTCGACTTCTTTAACTTTTTGGGCATTAAACATGCACAATTTTTGAACGTACAACGTAAACTTGATTTAACATTTAACAATAATAATTTATGACGTTGAAGCAAGTTTATTGCCCCTTCGAATTTGTTTCGAGAAACTGCCGTTTCGAAGTAAAACTTGAAATATTTTACTAAACATAAGGGAAAAGTAGAATTCGTTATTAATTTTTTTCAGCGGCTAATAAAATTTGTTGCTACAAATTTCGTGAACTAGAATATAAATAACTTTACATTAAACCATAACAGGTCGTCTAAGTTTTCACCAAGGGATAACAAATTTACAGTCTAATATATAATTAAGTATTTCTAAATAAAATGTTCTATCATTCTTCGAGCAGATATCTGAAACTTCGAGGATGTTGGAAACTTTCAATTAAATATTTAGGGAACAAACTTTTAAACACTTGAACTTAAAAATTTTCTTTTAAGAATTGCAAGTAGCAAAAAACTACGAAATTATACATAGCAGAATTAATCTTGCAATATAATAGTTCAGCTATCAAGCTATATTTTTTTTATTTATTTAGTTCTTAGCGTAAGAGCTTAAACCATTTAAAAGTTATTTGAAGACATTATCTGCAGCCTATGATTTTCCAAGTACATGAATTTTGTAATGAGAAAGTTTTGGGTTGCACATACTTCGTAAATATGCTGGTGGAATTTCGGTTCTTAATTACTGTGCATTTGTACATAATTTAGAAGCAAGGTCGCAGAAAGTATAATCATACAGGAAAGCACAACTTGTTGACTGTTTGTTTGGAAAATTTTGTTTATGTGTGTAATTTGTACATTTGTTTTTTTTAACTAAGTTAACGATAGAGCAAAGTTCATTTCTAAGTACACACATTTATGGCGTTAATGGTGGAGGCGCCGGGAAAATATCGAAGCATGACAACGTTAAATATTCTCTTTCTATAAATTTCTAATAGTAAGAAGGTAATAAAATTTGTAGCTTGTTAAGAGGTGATTTAAAATTTATTCTATAAGAGAGCTCAAAGAGTGCAATTTTTGTAAAATCCTTCAGAGTTTTCTACAAGTTTCCGCATAAAACCAATAAGTTGCCTAGTTAATGAAAAACAACATGAAAGTTGAAACAGTTTAAGCTTTTTTATATGTTCTGCTTTTATAGAAACAGTTTTAATTTTTTTATGCGAAATATATATATTTCATTTAAAAATAGTTTAAAGTAAAATTCTTTCAAATTTCTAATGAAGTTACTTGCAACAGTGTCAGTGCAGTTGCCCTGACTACAGCAGAACAGCATATACAAAATGCAGAAATAAAATATTCATATAAAGACGTAGGTGCTACCCGTGCCTCTTTTTCAACGGTTGTTCTTACACGACAAAGACATTTTTCAATTTTCCATACTTACAAAACAAAGAGTCAACGCGGCATTCTTTGCAAACTGTCTACGTTCTTACTTTTAAATTTATCGTTAGCTGGAGTGCTCTAACATGCTCAGCTAGCAGCGATATTAAATATTCATCTTAATTTAGTAGGGAACAAGTTGACAATAAGAGAAACTAGTACCGACGTACCCGTAAATTGCCACGTTTAAATTTTAGTGTTGGTTTTACAGTCTTTTATGTGGTTGATTTTAATCAACCAAGTCGACAAGTGTCGTGTCGTTGTAGGAATAATTTGTAGTTGCGTCCGGCGGTTCGTGCGACAATCCCCATGATCAATCATAACTTTCGAGAATGAAATGAGTAATTGCAAGTCTCGTTAAAAGCGACTGGATTTACTTTAAGTAGGCACTTGCGTGTTCTACTGCCTACCTGTATAAAGCTTGGGTTTATTGAATAAACATCCGAGTTATTATACTGTGGAGGTTATCTGATTAGATTTTGATAACGCACCAATGAATGAGTGATGCATGAGGGAAATGAAAGTTTCTTACGTAACGCGCTCACTTACGGCTACAGGAACAGATCTTGTCTAAAATTTGCCCAAACATCTATTTTGATCTTTTATCGCTGAATACTTATGCGTTCACTTTTTTTTAAGTAAGTAGAAAGCAGTTTATATAAGAATTTTAAAACGCACATATTGTGTATCTCAAGTTATACAGGGTGCCGCATCCAAGTCTGGATATAGGGAATTAACATGCGAATTGGTTTTTATTTTATAATATCTCCCCAGATCACTTTGAAGCTATTATTGAGTGATGCCTTTGTGGGGGTCGAAGAGGGCTATCGGCCAGTATTTTTTTCAAATAGTTGCATCGCGCTCATACACTGTAAAAAGGTTTTAAAAATGGTATTTTGAAATTTGCGCCCGATCCGCGAAATGTTCCGTCGTACTGTCGAAGTTCGGCGATCGCGTCTTTCCAATACCCATAACCATGCAAAATCCAAATGTCAAAGCGAAATTAGAAATTATTCTCATCAGAAATCAACGAACAACTCAAACTGAATTATTTTATCCAGTGTGATGATTATTGTAGGACAAATTAAACGGAATAAATGCACAAATTGATCCATTCATTCGTCATAGTGCGCGACCCCGTCAAACGAGCCATTTCGAACTACACTCAGACCGTATCCGAAAAGCCCGAGATGAAGACTTCGAGCAGCTGGTCTTCCTCAAAACCCCATCAAAGCCCATCGGCAGTATTGTGACATTTTCTGGGAGCCATCAAGCTAGGAATGTACTCGCGCTGCCTCACTCAGTAATCACTGAACGACTCAAATTGAATTATTTTATCCAATATGACGATTATTGTAGGTCAATTTAAACGGAATAAATGCACAAACCGCACAAAATATTTTATTAGGTTATGTTGCTGGTGCTGGTCGAGTCTTTATTACTAAAATCTCATTAAAATGCCATGTTCTACTGCGATTAGATGAAAAATCGAGGGCTCGCTTTTCTTATTGTGTGATGATAAGATTTACCATCATAACAGCTGGCGCTTTTGAAGAGGACCTTTTAATGAACCATTTAGATAACTACAAATAACAAAACGTAACAATTGTTGATGAATTAAGTAATGAAATATTGTACGAATCTGGAGAAGTATTGCACTATTTTCAAGAATTGCTCAAAAACACTGCTCTCAGCAGCTGTACAGTAAGTAAGCCGATCTTCAAAACTCCTACGCGTGTTGATCAGCATTTTAGTTGAAATCTGAAGACAATATTGCTGGATTGCTTGTTTCAGCGCTTCTCTGTTTGTATAGCTTGTCTGAATGCAGATGGTCGTGAAGAAATCTCCAAAGAAAAAATTTCTCAGGGGTTTAGATCTGGAGATTTGGTCCTGGATGTAAAAGACCTGCTGCAGATGCCACACCCTTCGAGTCCCAGGAAGTATTTGCTGAGCTAGCATATTATCCTACTTCTGAGCATTCAATCCGGATTCGATGAAAAAAGGTGCAATGACATGATGTCCTAGAAACCCCAGTCATACACTGACAATTGCACGCCATTGATAACGAAGGTCATGGACCACGTGAGGGTTGTGTAATGCTCAAATTTGATCGTTCTGACGATTATAACTTCCCTTAAGACCAAATGAACGTCAGTAAAACAAATGTTCCTCAAAAACTCTCCATCAGCCTAGATTCTCTCAAGCGTTCCTTCGTAAAACTCTATATGTGAGAAGTAGTCCTCAGGCTTCAATTTTTTGTCATGATGCTTTTTGAAATTCTTCTATCTCATCTGTTTAAGATTCCTAGAAAACGTCGTGCCCACCTGATTTTATGTAATTTTTATCACCTTTGAAAATAAATGTAACTTTATTTTGCGAAATATTATTTTTATTTTTGTTGTTGTTAACACAATAAACAAATAAAACAGTAATACAAAAGTTTCTGAATCCCAAAACACATTCGTAATAGAGAAAAATACTTTAAAATGTTGATGAGTCAATGTTCTACATTTCTCTCTCAAAAATTTCCTGTAATGAAGATGCTTCCTGGAGGCAAAAAATCCATCCCTGCTTAACGAATGTAAAATCAATTGACTTCCAATCTTTACTGATTCCAAAAAAAAGGGTGAAATCTATCCAAATTACCTACTAATTAAATTAACCGTTGAAGAACATGCAGGCCCCCGCTTTTTCATTTAATCGTAGTTGAACATAGCATAACCTAAAAAAATATTTTGTGCAGTTTGTACATTTATTCCGTTTAAATTGGCCTGCAATAAATCATCACACTGGATAAAATAATTCAGTTTGACTTGTTCGTTGATTTCTGATGAGAATAATTTCTAATTTCGTTTTGACATTTGGATTTTGCATCGTTATTGGAAAGACGCGATCGCCGAACTTCGACAGTACGACGGAACACTTCGCGACAATTCGGATCGGGCGCGAATTTCAAAATACGATTTTTAAAACCTTTTTACAGTGTATGAGCGCGATGCAACGATTTGAAAAAAATACTGGCCGATAGCCCTCTCTGACCCCCACAAAGGCGTCACTGAATAATAGCTTTAAAGTGATCTGGGGAGATATTATAAAATAAAAACCAATTGCCATGTTAATTCCCTATATCCAGACTTGGATGCTGCACCCTGTATATCTGTCTGCCTTTTTCTAAGATAAATTGTAAAATGTACAATTTTTATTACCAAATTCTGGTTAGCGTTTTACCATCTACGTGATATTCCTAATGTACATACGAAATTTGACAACAATCGGTCAGTAGTTTCCAGGATTTCTTCGTGCTCTAGGGATCATGAAAGGTCGAAAAATCATAAGAGTAGGGAGTCGGCCGGTGGACTCGATTACAATGCTACGTAAGCTTACGCTGGGGAAGTAATAATTTGAATGAACATATATCAGATAGCTTAAACATTCGGCAAAGTGATCGCTTCCCAATATTTCTTCAGCTTACGCTCAGGAGTCAGTTAAAAATCAATAATTCAGTGCATACTTTGCGCGATAAGTTGCTACAAAAAGATAAAATTCTGTCAATACCATTTCCGGCAACATTGTTTTGCGCTAATGAGGTTTAAGTACACAAGCATTTGTTTATTGTAGTTGGTTGAGGACTAAAGCACTCCAGGATAATGAGCATTTTAAATTAAATCAAACTGTTTATCTAAACAAGATCTGTGGGAAATTATTTGAACAAAACTATATTTTATCGTTGTAGAAATTTTGTCATAGTTTATTCAACAATAGCACGAAATGTCTTTTAAGTCAATGTAGAGATTAAAATCAAATAAATTCGTCGTTTTACTTATTTTTACCGGAAGTAGAGCAGCTAAAACTAAATATTATTTGTTTGTTGTAAACGCAGGCAAGTGATGAAAAGTTCAATTTAGCTTTTAGTGCAACACAAAAATAATAATTTTAACGGCTAATGACCGTAATTTATATATATTCGTGTCATTCCTGTATCAACAGCGTTACAAATGAAATGCTACCCAATACGTCATGTCGTGACGACATCAATAATAAAGAATTACATAAGCAGGTTGTGTTTACTGATCGCTTAAAGAAATTGATATTGTTGTTTTTATTGGACGTGAAAGAGGTAAAAACGAAAATATCCCGGAGCTATGATGGATGTGGAGTGGTAAGACGGGAAACGTAAAAATCAGAATAGGCAATTTGGAATGGTCTTAAGCGTCCATATTTCGCACGTAGTCCTGTATATGTATGAGTTATGGTGGAGGTCGCCACGTCCCAACTATATTTTATTTGTTATCGGATTCGAGTTCGTGACGCTTTTCCCAAATGTCTGTTTGCGGTTTTCATCGAATTACACATACTTTATATATTTAAATCTTTAAATAAACACGTTGTGTCTGCCAGCGCATAATATTAGTACCAAATCAGCGAAGAGGAATCCACGAAACTTGCCCTAGCATCAAGAACCCGCAATAATTTCCATCACCGTGCAAACATGGGGGAAATTTATTTTTCCTCAAACGATCTTTTTAATCGAAGCTGCAAATTGAATATTGTGCCGGGCTTAATGGTTTTTTATTAAATTTAGCAATCGATCTGCCTGAAACTTTTATTATCACGAAAAGTTTAAACATCTTAAAAGTTCTAAATTAATTAACATTCTTGTTATCTATCTAACGGCTCGGAATGGAGAATCGGTTTCTTGTGGTCGGGTAAACTTACTACCTCTACTTTAAACTTCTAGGGCAGCTCGCTCCAAAACAATCAGAATTATTTCATTAAAATTACCTTAGCAGTAATTGTAGTTCATTAATTTCTTTTCTTCATCAATCAAGAGTTAAATTGAAATCCACCAACCGATGACACAGGCAAATCACCCGAACGTGCTATCTGCAGCACAGTGATAAATGATGATTATTATTCATCGGTTTATGTACTACGAGTAAAATCATAAGATGTAATAATACAAAAGATACATTTACATCTTGATAATAACCTCGGTACAAAAGAGAAGCGTATGCTATGTTAAAAAATAAAACATGAATAATTATCTCGGATTTTTTCGACTTTACATAAAAGCCTATTTTTAAGAACGAATTTATTAAAAAAGTGGATTCTTTGTATTACCTGTAATTTTATTCTTTCAACATATTGCATTACATCATAAGCTCTGGCGTTTCAAAGCTCATCCTAGACTGCATATATTCATATTTATTTCTTCTATTTCATCTCTAATGTCCTATATTAAAACCCAGCAGCTTCGTATTTGAAATATTCTTTCTGACAAAATTGTTTCTCTCAGGACAGTCTTACTATATAGTATATAGCAAACTTCTTTTTAAAATATTCCTGCCGCTGATTTATATCACTATTTTCTTAATTTATCACTATATTTATTTATGTATTTATTATTCATATCACACTGGTACAATCTGATTTTGCCGACTTGCCATCGTGCAAAAAAAAGTTGCCTGCAGAAATAACAAGATGTAAAAAAGTTGTATAAGGTAAGTTTACTAAATAACAAATTTTCATCTAGATAACATTGTAGATAAACTAATCTAACTAATTTCCACAACACTGCTTGAGAATATAATGTTACAATTTTTTATCGTGCTTATTATACATAATACATTTCAATTTTCATTCTTTAACTAATCGTTCACTTAACTTTCAGGAATCTTTACTTTTATCACTGGACACAATTCGCAATTTATCTCAACAATATTAGTTACAGTTGTTCGATCTTGAATTTTATCTAGATTTACTTCAATGTGAAAATTTAATAAAATGGATAAGAACGATTCTGGAATGGAAAACTCACTTGTCATACGTGTTTTAGAACACGTACTTTTACCGAAAAAACATTTTTCCGTAAAAATCTACATCAATGTTTTCTCAGACTTTTAGAAACGTTAAAGACCTTAGATATAAAAGATCAAATTGGTTGGTTTAGTGGTTTTAAAAACTAACTGTTTAAACCTTCTTTAAACTAAACAAACACGGACAATATTTCATTTCATTTAGCACTATGCATAACATTATTGTTAGAGTATCTCCAAAATTTTTGGAAACTAATCAATAAATAAAACATGTTCATATATGTTTTTTAACATTATTTTGATATAAAGGTTTCACTAAATTAAAATTTACAACTAAAGTACAAGTCATACGGACGTTACGTCACAATTTTTCAAATTATTAAGAAGAGATTAAAAACTGGGTTTTTGACCTAATTTTCATCTCTTTAATTAAAAGTTCAAAATGTCACAAATTGTCAAAATCAAATGGATAACGTGTTATTAAACATAAACATAAAAATTTTGGAAAAAAATTAACAAGAGGAATTTACCTAACCTTATCATAAACTATAACATCCTTAAATGGACTAAACAGATTGCAGGGGTGAGACCTGACAGAAACCTTTAATACTATCAGTCATCAAATTCTATTTCAGAAACGTGTATGGGGTGAGAAACCCCTCTTACAACTCACCAAATCATATCTAAGCGGAAGTATACAGCGTGTAATAGATTACTACAGGGGACGGAAATTTAAAAATTCCCTATAAATAAAGGAATCCCGCAAGGGTCTATTCTGAGCCGCTTCTGCTTAATATATGCAAGTCATCTTCTTCAATATAGTCACTCTTTCTTAAACGCAATTTATTGATGATACCAATATTATTATTAGTGAAGTGTCTTGTGCAGACCTAGAAAATTATATAATTAGAAAATTTATTAAGTTATATATAAAACTGGTCTAGATTAAGACATCTGCATCTTAACAAAAATATTAAAATTCAAGTGTAAATCCGATACAGATTTTGATATTTTAAGAGAAAACCAAAATGTCCCACAGCTACGAATAAGACACAATTTTTAGGATTGAGGATCGATATAAAACTTGGTTGTGGAGAAATATATTACCATTCGAAATTTCAAAATATTGGTTTGCTCTGAAAAGTTGCAGTGATGGCTACAGGGGATATATGGAAGATGTATTAGGGGTATTTTTTGTTATAAGAAAACAGATATCTTCAAACCATATTTCTTTGAGAAAAAATTATTAACTTTAGCGGGGGTATATAAAGGCGTTCCAGATAAAACTCTTCATGTCATTAAAATGGAGAGGGATATTTAAATTCTGTAAAAGCTTATTTTATTAATATTTTTATGAATAAAAATAAATAAAATAATAAATAGAAAAAAATTGAATTTGAGTGAAATAATTAGTAAAATGCCATGCAAAACAGGGAATTTAAAACATATAAAAAAAAGAAATTAAAACATGTTTTAGTAAAAAATAATTAGCATTATATACAAGACAGTATTAGTAAAACAATGCTATGACTATACTTGTCTTTGTATTAGTCATAATTGTATTAATTTTGATATTTTTATAATCATTGCGACGAAATTCCGGCGACGGTTTAGAATTTCGCCGATAACGCATAGGGGTGGCGTGCCTCGGTGCCAAGCCTTGGGCCGACTAGTGTCGCTAAGAAATGAAACACGTCTGGCCGACCTAGACCTATGAGGACACCTTCACGCCACCGACTGTGGCGCCTTCGGTCGGGAGCCGCGGTGCTCGGGCGCCAACTCTCTCCGGGGAACAACAAGTAATAAAATAAAACGGAGGAAATTCTAAAGAATAGTCGGGCTTTATTTCCTGCCACCAGCTAGACGACTAAAATTATATTACCGCTACAATAAACTTAAATAATTACAAATCGGTTTTGTAAAATAAACAAAAAGAATAAAATGTCCGGCATGGTAGTTCCCTCCTTGAAGGCGACTTCCTTCGGGACGGGGTCCTCCTGGTCCTGGGAGCGGCGACCCTAGAACGGGAAATCGCGTGGGGGTTTCAAAAACGGTACGCAGACAGACAGAAAAGGCACTTACGGTGGTCGGTTTTCACTTCTAACAAAAACTCCTTCACATCGTTCGTTTTCCGAAAGCGTCGGCGCGGCGATCGCGGATTTCCGCCCGAAAATTCGCTTCGTTACTTCGTTGGCTAATAGTTTCACCAATCACCGTTAATGCCTAACATTAAATATGTTATACTCGTACGCATTTATTACTATCACAAATCTATACATTATTGTGCGTACTTACGTACCAACTTTTAATATTCCACAAAAATGGCATAAGTGATAAAAAAAATAATGCCCTTTAGGACATAAAACCAGTTAATAAATACAAATTAGAAATAGTTCTTTGGTGGATATTGACTGTGGCTATGCATTATTACCACAAACAATATCAATACATTAAGACGAGATTTGAACTAACGACAGACAACCAAGTAAGCTTCCCAAATGATGTTTATCTATTCTTGCAAGTATATTGTAAGCACAGTTTAGTTTAATGTTCGCTTTACTATGTTCCAGTTTTTGTGAGAACAAAAACGACAAGCCAGTACACTGGGGAACTGTTGCCAGTGTAACAATAGACTAAAATAATAAACGAAAATCTAAAGAACAGGCGAGGATTCAACTCATTCGTATTTACCATTATGCAAAAAACAAAAAGAACATAACTTAACTTCTAAGTTTGCTAGATCGTGCCTAGCATTGTTTTCAAGCTTAACGTTTATAGTTTGTTTATCTTGAGAAGCTGACATTTTATTAATTCAACTCTTGCTAATTTATAAAATCATACATCAACTCTACTGCTTTGATAAAATTAAATTGTCAGCGCTCTTCGTTGAGATGCAGTCTCAAAATTCACTTGCTTATTTGGTAAAAGTGGAACATAAATTTATAAGGAATATAGTTATTAAATGATCACTGATTTTTGTCATCGATTTCATTCAAAAAAATTGTAGATAAATTGTAGTAAAAATTATTTGGGTGCAATGTGTAGGCTTGAACGTCATCATCAAATACTATTCTGTGTGGGTCCCCACCAACCAAAAACTTGTTTTTAATTTTTAAATTTCGTTACTGAATAAGTAATACTTCAAAAATTACTTTGGGAGGCTCAAAAGTAAATGTTACTTTCAAACTTACTTTGTTACACATAAAAAGGTATGTCTGGTCTAACATTGCATAGGCGCTTGAAAAGATATAGAAATGACAGTACTGCATGCATTGAAGTATTATTGGGATGTAGCATTGTATTGAATTAGGAAACAACGTTTTATTAGTTGCCAATTTAATAGCTACTAGTCGCTGCATATGGGAACGATATTTGTTGATTGTTCAAAGTTTCTGCTTCAACTGTTCTAGGTATGTTAAACGTTCAGAATTTCACGTTCGAGTTGGTGCACAGAATAATGAAATATTTCAAGAGTTATACTGTTACAATATAATGAATTTGTATAATATTTATTTTTTATATTTGTTTTATTTATTAATATAACTACTTGTCTGTTATGCTTCAAAAATGGAACACTGTGTATAGGCTACTCAAAGAACTATACAGATTTAGTCAAATTACTCACTTTTCTTTTATTAAGAACCACTTGTCCTCCACCTCCGCCGGTAAACTTCGACTTCAAGCATAATACAAAGAACGTACTAATTTTCGAGAATCACCATGGTAAGCATAGAATTCAAGAAATGTAGACGATCCTATTTGATATTAAACGCCGAAGACGGCAGCGTGGGAGTGATTAATTCGCTATCTTCATACAAGACGAGCGTATTAAACTTCAAAAACTTTTTTCTAATTAGTGCAAAGATAATTTCTTTTTTATTTGCAATTAATCACATCTTCGAACTCCTGAAACTAAATTACTCTTGCTACTTAGAATTCCTCCTTACCGAATTTATGAAAATTAACTTCAACCACCAAAAAAATAAATTAATGAGAAAACAACTGAATATTCATAAATAATAATGAGCTTTCTCGTCAAAATTTCTTTTCAGTCTAATTATGCACTTTATTTTTGTCGTTCTCCGTCCTTAATTGATACATGAATATGTATGAACCTGAACTTCGCTACTGGGAAATTTATTTCCTTGGGATTAAAACAATAAAAAAAAATATGTACGTTTGATAACTGTTTCGCAGCTCCATCTAGCCGTTAAGCACCGCGCTAGCCTCCGCAATCCCGAGTTTTCGTTAGGGGTGATATTCCCCTACAGATTTCCCTCGCGAGATGGCTCTTCGTACGTCGGACATTCCTTCCTGCTAGAAGTTTTCTAAGCAAAGGTTACACAAAAATCGACAGTATCCTAGAAATTAAATTTCAATAACAGAGAGCATACATTTACCCTCCAGCTGTTAAAAGTTGTTGAATTATGTAATGTAACTAATGGAACACCACAATTCTGAGTGTTAACTCACAGATGGTGTTAATGGAGTTGTGCTTTATTTACGCCTTGAGCGGTGAAAATTTTAGAAGTGTGATCTAATCTAGTGGTCGGATTTGGAAGCGGAAATGGAAGAGCGACACCGGAATAATCCGGGCTTACTTTTTGAATGGTTGCATCTACTCTTCCATATTCGAAATATGTTATGAGTCTGGAAGTTTGACGGATGATTTGATGTGGAAACTTAGAATACGGTTATCGATCAATGTTCGGAAACCTTACGGCAATTTATTTAGACTTGGCACGTGTATTGTTATGCTAAACAGCCCGTAAGTGAAATAATTTCCACTGTCGAGTCATCTTGAGGAGGAATTTTCCTCCAGTTATAGATATTGCAGAATATCGCAATACTTTCTCCTCACGTTTGATCAGATACTCCTTTTAAATTTTTAACTTCCCTGCTGGGGAAGTTGTTATAACAAGGTAGGATTTTCGATGCACAGATTTCAATACCATCATTTATATCATCTTGAGTTCTCCTGAATTACGTTAATTTGTTTTAACGCTGAGTTAACTTTATCTATTTCTAACTAAATTTAACTGAATACACAAGATTCAGTCTTCATAAATGTTTAGAAACTACATATAAGGGCAAAAAATTGATGTAGGCGTCTCCAATCAAACTGTTCACAGAACTGTCTAACTATTAATTAGTAGGAATACGAACGTCACAAAGAGGAATTTAGTGTGTATTCAAGAATTACTGGTTCTGATTTTTAACGAAAGCAAGATATATGACAGTGTTTCCCGTTATTATTAGCGTTTAGTCACAGTGAACGAATATGTGAACAAAGGGAGGTAAATTACAAAGATTGAAAAACGTTATAATATCTCTTTAAATTCTTTAAGCATTTAAAAAACGTATTACGTTGCTTTATCTGTGAAATTTTTATTTCAAAGTTATGAAAAATCGCATTGGTGTGACAGTTGCTTTAATATTTGACTACGTTTTTATAAATACTACGTACACAAAAAAATTCTTTGTAGATTGTTCTTGCAAACAGCTTGAGTCTCACAGCATTTTATTTTTATTTAAAAGTTTTGAAACTGGAAGTGACAATAATAATAATTTAAGACTGTAGTTAATAAACTTTCATACACATTGGAGACTAACTAAAGAAAAACGCATATTATTTGTATTTATTTGAGAAGAAGTAAAGTTTTGTTGTGATCGGCGTCAACTCCTAATTCTTATTAACTGCGATTCAAGAGCTATGTGGGTTTAGTTTTTCGCAGTAAATTATAATCAGTAATGAACCATCACCCAAAGTTTTAACTTCTTTTCAGCTGCAGTATTTTTACCGTCCACTGAAAATGTTACAAATAGCATTTTCTCTTTCCTAAGCAACTAAAACATTGGGTGGTGTTACACCGATAATTTAAAGTAGCACTCACAGATAAAGCAAGAAAAAGTGACCAGAAAAATTCAAATAAAAGATTTCTGAGTCTATAATAGCAAAGATACATTATTAAGTATTGTAAGAATATTTTTTTGTACGGACGTAAACATTGTTTATGCTCTTGTATTTGTTGTAACACAACGAGCAATAAAAGCCTCTAAACATGGAAAATTTGTTTTATTCAGATTTATTGTTTGTAGATATGAGTGTGGTTTATAAATTGAACACCTCACTTTTTTTAATTTGAGTTATTCATGCAAAATCGAATACAATGGAATATTAGGTAGATTTTTACGTTTAAGCTAAACTTTTTTAAGCGTCAATTTGAAACATAAAGCAATAATTTGTTTTGGTTGATACTACAGTTGTTAGGATAAATTATGTCCACGGGCGCTACAAAGTGCGTTTTTCTCTTTTAGTTGTAAATCAGAACTTTTTAATCTATTCCATAGTTGGTACAAAAATATGAAATATCAGAAGATCTGCCTATTTTGAAACCTCTTGTAGTACAAGGCCTACTCAAGCAACTGAACACAGTGTGTTAAAATTTATTATAAGTTACTCACTCACTGCGTATATATAGATATGAAGCGATTTTCAGTTTTTCGCATGTTGAACTTCACAACACGCCCACACAAAAAGTAAAATCTATCAACCAATTAAGTAGGATAAATCTCGCGTCTTCAAAAAATTATTAAATTTTGTTTTGGGAAATTTGATTTTTTACTGATGGATCACAGTGTAACAAAAGGGTTGTTATTTGATTTGGATTTTTTTGCGAAAATCTGAATACCTAGGCAGATTCATAAAGCATGTACAAGAGTATAGTAAAATAACTGCGTGTTACACAATCTTAAACATTGGTTTTTAATAGAAAAATATAAATCAAAATGAAGGGCTGTTTATTACTTAGTATTTATTTTGGGCTTTACAAGGTCCTTAACCCGACTTTTTTCGATCGTTTTTCGTTTGAAAACAACTTAATTTAAATTAAACGACATCCCTCACGATCCTCGAGGACTGTATTTTCGGATAATACTTGAACGGTTTCATTAAAAAAATGTACATTAGATTTATTATTACCCTTTATTTACCTTCATACACTCACGTTTGCTAACAAAAGCTAATGTTATTATCTCGTTTAAGGTTGTTAAACACTGAAATTAGATGAGCAGATCAGAGCTTTAAAATGTGTACGCAATTAATTACCATGACTTGAATTAATGAAGCGTCAGTTTATGAAAAGAAATCTACTTTAGTTAACATTCCATCTTCCCCATTTGATGTAAGAAAATCAAATTACAATATTTACAAATTACGTTGCAAAGTATCGACAATAACTATTCCGTCAAATTTATTTTATTCTATACAAAATAAGTGTATAGCTTTCCAGTGTCTAATACTTAGTTCCTTTGGTAAACAATAAAATTTTTAAGGAACGTTGGGAAAATTATGTCATTGACAGCGATATTTTTTTAACGTTTATAGTAAAAATTACAGCAGTTTCAAATTTTTCGCATGTTGAACGTCACAACACTCCCTCACAAAAAGTAAAATCTATCAGGAATAAAGTCACCTAACGAAGTAGGACAGCCCTGCTTCTTCGAAAAATTATGAAATTGGGTTTTAGGAGATTTGCTTTTTTACGAATAAGGTATAATTTAAAACATTTTGGTGCTACTTTTACAATAATTTATTCAAAAGCTCTTTTTTTCTCAAGGCAAATTTTATAAGTTACAGAGAGCGATATATTTTTTTACTTTAATCTTCATAATATAACATAACAGAGGTGTTTTTTACGAGTTTTGAAAATTTTAATAACACTAAATATTGAAGAAAAACAGTAAAATCTCGTTTCCTTCAGCTTAACAATTGTTTTTTTGTGTTTATTGAACATTACAAATCGATATCCTGTCTGTTTTATTGATATTGTGTTCGTACAAAGCTGCAGGTGATGATGTAATTTATTAATGAATCGCCTTCTATTAATATCCGGATAAATTGTTTAAAGTAAATCGCATCATTGCGGAAGTTAACACGGTGTTGATTTTCGGTCGATATTGGTATCAAAATAAATTGTGTGGGTGTCGATGAATAGTGCACGCAATGGCCATTTGGCGTCTGCCGTTGACATAACATTGACAGATGAGCGCCCATCTCCTGACGAAGCCCATTATTCAACCATACAAATTATCCCTCTGCGTACCCAAAGAAAAATTTCCTCCGCGATAATTCAAATTATCAAAACAAATTCAATTAGGATTTAATGGGTTTATTCGTTCTCGCTCAAACACGTTACATATTTAAGCCGTTCGATAAACGCGGGTGCCATAAATATTCTTTAGTTCAAATGAGAGCTTAATGCATTTACTATTCTCTGAGCTTGGATGTGCTCCAAAAACCACGATAGATATTGGACATCTCTGTCGAACCTAATCACTCCAACCTAACTTAATTTGTTCTGCTTTGGCTGCGAAATAAATGAATCCTTTATTTAAAATTGATGCAGCAAAAAATTATTTTTATAACACTGTGCAAGGGCACATATTGGCTGCGGTGACTGTCGATTCTGAAATTGGTCATTCAAGTGCCGATATTACACGAATATGCTAATACGGCCCATGGAGATTCGACTTGATTGCTACATTTACATAGTTAACTGAACAAGGCCCCAACAGACTTATATAGGCGCAGGAACTGATTGCCATTTTTGAGTGAACCTGTTATAAAGTCGAATTGTTTCATCGAAACATCAGGGATCATAAATTATGGCAGCATTTCGATACGTGTGTTCAATAAAGCAATTACTGTATATTTGAATTAATATTATCGTGTAAGCCGTCCGAAACATCAGTGCTGGCATGTTTTTAGCAGATTTTAAAATTTATCTGGATTAAAACCCGAAAAAGGCCATTGTTATAATCGAAATGTATGTTTATTAATTCAGTTATGTATAAAACGAACTGAACCCATTTAATAAACAAAAAATTATTTTATTGATAATGTCCAAATCCTGTTTAACCAACTAGAAGATTTGCGACTCACTGCGTTGTGGTAAAATTTTACGATGAGTATCATAATTGGTGAACGTATAAAATGTCAGGTCTCTCGTTACACCTTATAATTTACAGGTGCAATTTTGACCAGAGTCTCAATGCCCAAGTCAATAAACATAATGTTCTATAAAATCTAAAGTGAGGCTTTTAATTTTATAGCTGACATAATTTATTTCTTATAACAAAAATAAATTGTGTTGGGGTTCACATGAACGTTATTGACTTTTTTCGCTCTTTATGAGAGAAACGAATCATGGGAATATAGACATTTAAAATTTGTTAACTTTTTTCCGAGCGTAAATTATACTCTTTAAATTAAGTACTGCCACAGATCAACAACGAAAACCAAATTGTTAAAAAGCGTTGACACACCTTTGACTTTAAACGCTATTATAGCTACAATAAATACTTAATTATAACTATTGGGTTGTAATAATTCCCTCGGCTTCATTTAATGCACGGACACATTAACAATATTTCAGTTGTTTTTCTCTTGGGCCAATTTGTGCCTAATCACGATCCTTTTGTATGTATATAAATTCCGCTATTCCATTAAAACGCTCGTCTAAATTTCTTTTAAAACGAAACGTGTGAATTTTATTTTCTGCTTCTTGATTCGTCTCGCTTTTCTTCCGGGGGGAAAATTAAGACAGAAATTATTCTTTGACCCAAGTAAAATAAATGAGTAAAAGAATAATTTAGGCCAAATTTTATTTCGTGGGAGCTTAAATTAAAAAAATAATTTGCCACGCTAAAATTAACCGAGTTGAGAATCAAGCGACGAGATATTTTTATCTTATGTTTTCACAACACTGATGGAGTTTCAGATTTTCTCCAACACTTTTGACTGATAGCATTTATAAATTGGTGTTTGTAGTAGGTAACTGATTCGTTTTTGTAGGTATAGCAAGTGGTGTGTAAAATAAGCTAGCAAAAAACCGATTAAAGCGGTTTATTCATGACTGAGATCACATGAGTATGATATAACTCACGTTTTAACAGAAAATGTATGGCACGGTACATCTTTCTGTAGATTCTTTCACAAGAATCTGATCGATTTTATTATGGTTGTGATGTCATCAAAAAAATTACTCGACCCTGCTTAATGTTATATACTCTTTGAAATTAAATTTTTGCCAGTTCTAATTAAAAATGTTCACATTCTTGCCATTACTTTTTTAATAAGTAATTTGCTTTGTTGTAAAAGAACTTGTGCACCCAATTGAAAAAATAAGTGGTAACAAAATTTTATAAGGACTTGAAGATCATTTGTGATCATATAGAGGTCTAATAAAATAAAGTGGACCGACAGATGGACAGAAAAAGATAACTGGCGAACAATCCTATTATCGCTATTTTGTCGTTTGTCGATCCGCCTGCAATCCTCCCTAGATAACCGTGAAAGTTAGTAAAATAGAAAATATCGATGCCGCACAGATTTAATAAGAATTTTTTTAATGTTCAAGAACATTTTCTAACGTTTTCAGCCATGTTGATTGAATTAATCCTAGAAATTTAGTTTAGTTGATATCGTAAGACATGCCGCTTCAAAATTTAATATTTCTTTACTGTGAAGTAACAATTTTTTAATCTACTAAGGTAGGTGTAATCGATTAGTATGCATTTATGAAACAAAAAGCTAAAACAAAGTTCTACAGTATGCGTCTGTGAACACATTTCTCTATTTTTTGACAACGTGTCACAACACAAGTCATTCGCAAAATTATTTTGAGGATTTTGGTGTGTTGATTTTAACTTTTAACCTTCACCAGTTGGTATAAAACCTACGACAAATTGATTAAACAAATCGTTAAAACGCTGTTCTGCTTGCAGTTTTACGAACTGTCTATAGAAAAAGAAAGCGGAAACAGTAAAAAAAACTAGACACGAAACCTTTCAACATTGGAATTTCCTCCCCAGGGTAAAAGCTTTAATACCTGAAATGGAAAAGATTTGGCGAATATTTTATTCAGTACAAAATTACTGACAGACTACTGGCAACACATGACGAAAACGGAAAGTAAATTTCTACCATTATAAATGTATGGAAAAAAACCTCTTACATGCACATCTGACGTTTGTTCTAAATATTTACATATCGTTACTGAACTTTAAAACAAAACTTGCAAGGTTGGCGAATTTAAGTGTCCAAAATGAAAGAGCAAATTAGTGGATAAAATATTGATGAGAAAGCAGTAAGTTTAGTTACAAAGCAACTAACAAATATTTTATGTTCGTAACGTAATTCTCCTTATCGTAAACAGAAAACTTTTCAAGGATTACGTGTCTTTGTCGTGACGATTATTAATGAATGAAAATTATTTTTTTTTTGTCGTGGTTGGTAATTAGTTCATTAAACATAATAATGTATTTAAAAGTTTTTGAAAAAGTTTAACCAGGATGCCTGAATCTTGAACGTAAAAAACATCAATACATTATTCACAAGTCTCCGAAGAATTAAGACACTATTAATAAACTCATCGTGCTGACCGAACTCATAAATTATTATTAAGTATAAAGACGCTCATGAGGAAGAGAAGGAAAACCTAATGGATCGAACGTTCGATCCAACATTAAAGCTGCCACAAACATAAAATTGTGTTGGTTATATTGAAATACGAGTTCGAGAGAAGCGTTTTGTTCTAGTTTTGCCTGATGGATTATAACCGAAAAATGAGAAAGTCGACGAAAAGCTAACAACACAGAAAATGTGCAAATTTCGTCGCTCCACATTTGATGTTTCTTTACTACAGCGTGGCATTTAAAATACTTAGATCGTTGAATTCGAAACACTGAAAAAAAGCAACTTTATCGTGAAATATTTTTAAATAAATCGTAAAATAATATTCCAACTGCTGGGGTTTTAATATTGCCAGTTTTCAGTTCTGGGTGTGCTGAATCATTTTTTTTTTTCGATAAACAAAAACCAAGCAGAGAACGCTAATAAGATTTTATTGATAATTATGAAAAAATTGTTCTAAAAGAAAAAGTGGAGCAGGTTCCTATCAATATTACTGGTTTCAATTTGAGCAAAATATTCAAACGATAAAACATTAAAAAACCTTTTTAGCATTCAGTTAAAGAGGCACAAATGTAATAAATTATTCTCGCTGTCAATTTTTCTATAAATGCGTACAATTGCATTACAATGCACTGTTTTTTTTTAAATTTATTAACTACTTTTTAGTTCACAACATTAAGCACACAACTTTAAAGTATTATTGCCGTTATAAATTATTCACAGAATTTTCATTTTTAATAAATGAATAATAATTAGGTATGCGCTTTTTATGATTAATGTTCAAAAATTCAACGAACGTTTTATATTTAATTTACGTATTTTTTATTGTTTTTAATAGATAGGGCACGTTTATAAAATACCGAATCATTACCATAAAAATTTAAAAATATTTAGAAAAAATATGGAACAAGTTAAACAATGTTTTACATATCCTGGATTGTAAAAGCAAATTTTAAATTATCTGGCTGAAACAAATTCATTTAGGGATTCAGAATGTTATAAAACTAAAAAATTTAGAATTGCTATTTGAATGTTAACACCGACACAATGCACAATTTCGCTGATAACCTGACAGTAGTATAAGATTAATTTATTAAATGGTCCGCTTAAATTTGCCTAGAATTTTTTCAGATGACGACAAATTTAAATGAATAATGGCACATCGAACGTAACACGGAATCCGTAAAGCTGAAAGCTTTGCTTTCCTAGGCAGCTTTGTTCGTAAAAAAACAGCTTCGGATACTGTGGACTTTCCATGTTTCTGGTATTTGTGTGACAATAATTTTCCCTGGACATTACGATTAAATATGCAAATTTAAATTTTCCCAAGAAAATTCAGTTGAATAAATGGGTTTAAAAAATGGTGCTGCTCTAAATGTGGCAGTGTGATTATGAACTGCTATTGCTATAGTTTCCAGTGACGATGTAATTCTCGGTTGCGGTGTCATACTTTATAATTATAAATAATCATTTTAATAATGTAATCGCTTGTCAGATTCTATTGCAAAATATTGCGGACTTTAAACTTTATACTTTACTGTTAACAAAGCTAAACTACTGTAATAATAAATAAAGATTTAGAGCTTTAAAGAAATAATAGTAATTAATGTAGAAAATGCATATGAAATCTACACATGTGTATTCATTTACTAGATTACTCGATAAAAGTCTTTAAAGGTTTCATTTTTTTTTTCATAATGATCCCTGCACAATATTCAACAGTTAGCTAGCTCAGCTTCACTGAATTATTTTCACTGAAGTGTGAAAACTCATTATCAGCTTAATTTGTCGTGGAAATTAACAGGGTAAAGGAGAACAATCGAACAGAGTTACTAACACTAGTTAATAACGTAAAAATAAAAACATTCCCACTTGTCATAACACTAATACTCGTATTTTGAACTCTCATTTAACACATTATCTCAACTAACCCTGTCATATTTACAAACACTTCCGTCGACTCTGCCTTGAGCATAAAAAATTTCATACATAAACATGTCGCATTCTGTGTTGCAAAAATGTCGTATCTTCACTTTTTTAATAATAAATACTCGTGCATTGTACTTTGTTTATTGCATAAACCAAGTTATTAAAGCAGTTTGTTACAAAGTTTATAAGCCCGATGTTCGGTATCAACCATTTGCATAACAAGCTTTCCCAAGCAGCTCCCTATTCATTTAAAATAATGTAAATGACCGCAAATAATACACGACAGGCGGAAAAATTTTGCACATACAGTATAAATTTGTGAAAAGCGGAAGTCTGAAACACATTATTATATGTAATATTGAACTCGAGAACCACGAAATAATTCACGAAGCAAACTGTTGGGTTGGTGCAGGAAATTTTGAACGCTTGGGGGGAAATTAAGTCAAATCAATGTTAGATAATCGAAACAGTTTAATAGTTGTTTAGAACACCTGTTATTGGATTGCTTTACTCATACAAATTTTGTTTTTATTTGATTACTTTTCACGCTACCGAGGTTTGTGGTGCTAGTAATAGAATAGTAGAAGTTTGTATGTTATGAAATCAGTGTCTAGGTCATCGCTTCGTAAACTCAAACTAAGCTTCAGTCGTAAGCTCTAATGGAAGTCGTTTTGCTTGCTCTGGTAAATAACAAGATCTCAAAGTGCGAGCTAATATGGCCTGAACAACGTTGTAGAAAATTGCAAATGTGGAAATAGGAATTTTATTAAGTTCATATAACTCCTTTACAATTTAACTTTCAGTAAAAATAAAGCTGCGCTATTAATATTCCAACGTTTCGTGCAGTTCATTTAACAAATGAACAAATATTGCACAGCGGGCAAAAGTTTCTACCAAATAATTTTAAACATTAATTATTTGCTTATTTACGAATAAATTAACATTAACTGTAACTAATTAACTAAAATCCATTTATTAACATATTAAAAACTAATTCCTGGAATAAATACACCTGATATGTGCGCAACACCGAATTGAACTAACAAAATTCAGTTCAGCTTCAGTCTAAATGAAAAGGTGCATTTTAAATTTTTATTTTTAGTTATTTTTTTAAGTTTTCGGCATTTTTACATTATTTAAAAGTTACTCAACATAAAATTTGCCTGAAACTGTATCGATACACATTCCAAGAATTAATTTTTCATAATCCATACATATTTAATAGCTATTATTCAAGACATTTATTGGATAAGTTTTGGTGATCGTATAGTAGAACATAAATTACGTCTGCTGACATCACTTCCGTAAACTAGATAATAGTTGCTTACGCTACAAGTGTGTTAAAATCATTATTACTTACGAGTGTGAAGTTTGCTTACAACGAGGCGCTAACCGAGCTGTATAACCCCGCAAGCATGATAATAATTTGTTAGCCTACATACTCAATTTCATCTACAACTTTGTAATTTGTTTCAAATTACGAGTATCTTAAATAAATGAAGAAACTTTTTATTTAACGAACCATCCCTAACCAAAATGATTGCGACATAAAAATTGATCAAAGTGGGTTTGTAAAAATTCACTGGATTTGTTAGCAAAGGTTTAATATTTGAGTGCTGTCAATGAGAAAGTGTGGGTCAAACGCTAAGGAACCTAATTATAATTTCGCTCAAAAACATAATGCCTTTTTTATTGAATTCGCCCTCGCACACAAAACCAAGAAAAATATTATATTACGAAACTTTTCTTTAGATGTTGAAAATGCAAAATGTTTTAGGAAAGTTTGGAAATGAAACCGTTAGATAGGGGTATTTTTTAGCAAACCTCGTAAAGCCAATTTTACAAAGCAGGTCTTAACCTTTACGTTTAGGGCCGGCTAAGTAAAATTTAGAAATGAATATTTACTGAGGACGCTGTGTACATCAAGTGAAATTTAATCTGTTGCAATTTACTCATATTGGATTTCACCTCATTTTTCCCTACTAAGTTACCTGATAAAATTTTTAAATAAACACGTCCTGAAAGTTTCGTGCTAATAAATGTAGAGTCAGTAAATTAAGTTAGCCTTAGGTATTACCGGCCATGGAAACTTTTTATATTTGACAAACAAAATATCCGTAAACGAATCTTCGCCCACAGGCTTGTTTATAAATAAAATAAACCTTATTAAATCATGGAAGCAGAAGTAATTATTATAATTACTCACGAACGTTCGAAGCATCGACTAAGACCTATATAATTAGTCAATCTAAGCCAAATGTAGAAAATGAACAACTTCAGTGACACTGGAGATTTTTCACAATTTTAAATACTTCTTGTATTTCATTTATGAACAACCGCAAACATTATTGCAACATTAATTTACAGCAGAGTTTACTGTTTGTTTTCGTGGAATTTAATCTTTGGATTAAATTTTTGTGTGAAATTGTAAGGAACCACGCAGTTACTTTATTTTTAAACGCACATAATTTCCATAATGTATAATATTTAACCGAAAGTACGCAGAATTTCAGAATTATAAATTGTTATTATATTTTTGTAAAAATTGTGAATGAAAGTATTTTAAATTAAGGGAGCAAAATATGTTTTCCGCCTTGTACAACAAAGTTTCTTTGTGGGCAAAACCGCAAAATATGCCTTGCTTGTTGTACTTTACAATAATGTTAAAGTATTAGGATATTATATAGAGAGCAAGACGAGATCCACGGATTTTAAGGTAGGTATAGACAAAATAATCATCCAGTGTGTTTCAAAATCATCAGAAACCCAGCTGTAAGGTAATTTACCTAAATTTAAATACCATTTTACTGGATTTCATTCGCTTGTTTTCCTGTTGGAGATCATTTTCTTGTTATAACTTGTTTATTTATCAAAATGCCTCTAGAAAACTAGCTAACTCTGGCGCACAGTTGTATTCTCCAGGCTAAACGCTTAGGTTGCATGGCATGTGTTGTGCAATAACTTACCCATGGCCTATTACTTGTAGGTTAAAATTAGCGAATATTAATTAAGGATTAAAGATACCCAGCCGCCCCCAAAGCTTCACTGATACTGATAAGTTTTTAGTGTTAACATCATAACGAGGACTGGAACAATAGACTCAAACAATGATAACCGAAAAATTTGTGAAAAGTCTGTTGGAATTCTTCTCACTTCACGATTTTCGAGAATTCATGAACGATTCGCTGTTGTTTTACGACATGACTTAAATATATTAAGTACTTTCGTTAATTTGAAAAAATTAATCGTCAAATAAGGTTTACAGGACGAATTTCTCAGGACAACAATGTTCATTTTCTTTAAAAGCAATGCCTTTCGCCTTTACTTCCGAAGTTTGTTTGAGAGCTGCACTCTGCTGTGAATCCTCATTATCCATATTGCACCGTTTGTCTGCCACATCTAAAAACTTACACAAGCAGGCTTTTCCGTGGATTATCCTGTTGACGGTTTTTCCTGTGTCTGAAATGTTTGTTCTTTTATAATATCGACCTCTTGAATTTCATCGCAGCTTTATAACCTAATCCATTAAATACGAAACATTTTCTGTTTATGGTGATTACGCGTTGTTATTGCTGATGAAATGAAAACAAATGTTTGCATTCCTGATTTTATAAAAGTATTCGAAAACACACTGGGGAGTTAATTAATTTGATGGTCTAGAGATTATATCAAAATAAACAAAAAAGTGACTTTAACAATGGATTGCGGGTAGTTAATAAAGTCAATATACAAGTTGGTCTTTTCAGATAAAAGATTGAATGGGGGAGAAAGCGTCAGAAAAACACTGCGCAAAAGTCAACAATGATAAATTCAATAAGGAGAAAGGAAAGTATTTGAGAACTCAAGGTGAAAGTAGAGATTTCTGCTATTATCAGTAATAACAAAAACGGAGAAGATCAATATAAACGAAGAAACTGAAAGTAAAAGCAAGCGATTTTAAAAGGCTGATTTTAAAAGAGCACTTCTGTAGTCGAAATGGAAGCATCCATTTAATCAGAATTAAATCTGAAATCCATTAACTATTAATGTAAATGTAAATTAATTTTTATTTGCTTTTAATTTTGCGGCATTTTAATTTAGTAATAATTTTCATAACAGTTTACAACACTTCAATCGCATTTATATATAATTATTTCATTTCCACACACACCAGCTGAAACATAGTCCGACATTCGAAATATTGAATCAACACATCAAATAATAGGTACATCAAAAATCATAATGTGGCTTTGTTTATTTTCTGTTATAAAATAAAAAATTACGACTACTTAAAAATGTAGCAAAAGTTTATTTGCAGAGAAAATTAGAAAGCGACTAATTTTCGAAGGGAACAAAAAATTTACAAACTCTTTTATTACACATTCACAAAACAACACGTCGATAAAATTTACAGCCGTGAAGGTATCCTTTAGTTACTGCAGTTGGAAACTGCTATATAATTAACAGGGTAATGCTACATTGTTTTAAACGGTTTATGTTTCCCTTCGGCTTGCTTGTTTTATTTTACTTATTATTTGATGTATGTAACAAAACTTGTCATGTCACAATTAGTTTTAACTATCTATGGGAACGTATGTACATACATTGTATCTGACACTTAATATGAAGTGATTACAAATATTTGTATTTTCATCTCAAAAAAAAAAATCCGCATAATACAATAGTGTCAACAAAATAATGATAAAACATTATTATATAAAAGCTACTAATAACTGTGTCTCTTAGATATAAATATAATATTTTCCTGCATTATCATTAGAAGCATTGCAGACTTTTTCGAAATTTTATTAGATTTAGAAACGACAAAACATTAACTCAAATTTATTTATTCATATCTTCTGTAAAGTTGTAGGTCTTATTTCCAAAAATTTTAAATAAACATTTATGAAAAATATGCTCTCAAACTCGGTTATGTAGAGAAACTGTGTAGTAGAAATGAGTGAAGTTCTGCCAAACTAACTTTATACATTCTTGGTTGGCGTTTGAAATATTTAGTTACCAGCTGGTTCAATTAAATTTGGTAAATTATGTAGCTTTTATACAAGTCTTCTAAAGTAGCATTTAAAATTATAACATAATGCATTTTATAGCATTATTGCATCGCAATAATCCATGTACGAGATGAAAACTTTAGTTTCATGTGCAGTATTTGCCAAGAGCACAATTTAACTTATTAAAATTGCATTATTATTAAATAACAACGGAGGCTTTAAAAACTGATTTACAGTGAGTGTTCATAGACGTGCCTATGAAAAGCATGTTGTTAACTAACCCTTGATGCCAGAAAAGAGCGTTTATTCATTTCCAGAGATTATCGAGCGTTTAACTTCTCTAATTCGATAATTCAATTTTCTGCACGCTTTCCATATTGTAAACAGGGAAAAGAGCTTTCAGACGAGGGTATCTTGGTGTTATTATTGCTCGACTGAATGTTTTTAAGTGTCATCTGAACCGAGAATTGGAAGTTAGTCGTTCGAATCGGAATATTAATTGTGCAAACGATACCTCTAATTTTTAAACTCAACTTCGGATATTGTGCTTTTTTCGGTTTATTTGCAATGGAGAACTGACCAACGGGGTTTATGGCTTTTAAAGAGCAGAAAGAGGTTACGCTAAATTTAATCCTTTCCGTTGTATACCTCTGCTCTGAAAATGTTAATTTAAAATTTATACACACTCACCATCGGATGAAAAATCTAAATGCATCAGCCACTCGTCAAAAATGTTAAGCGGAACAGAGTGTGAATGAGGGAAATTAAGTCTGAGTTATTCGAATGAGGAAGAGCGAAATTTTCCCTCTTTCGTTTAGCGCGATTAAATTCTTAGTTAACATAAGGACAAATTTGATTAAACGCTATTGTAGATAGCGCTTACGCACTTAACGATAATAATAAGTCTGAATCTTTCAAACACTTTAGCTTAATAAACGCTCGTTAACAACGATTCCCGTTATTACTATTATTACGGCAAAAACACTGTAAATGAAATTAATTAAGAGCCAATAATGCCGGTCCTGGAGATTCGAAACTACAGATTTCAGGTAAAATTGCCAGCAACATCATAAGGGATATTTCCGTCTCTTTCTATCCTTGACTCGCTTTTGTACTTGCGTTAAATAGCGTTGCCATCAAGTGTAACTGAAAAAGTTTTCATCGGTTGTTTTATTCAAAGAACATTATTTATTCAGACAACATATCAGTGGCTGACTGCTTTTCACCACAAAACATGGTGTAAATTTGTTTACAAGCCATCAGTTATTATACAAAAAAGTCGTTAACTAAATAGTAGCTTTGACCAGTGTTTGATTTTATGTTTTCTTGAGATTTGGCAGCTTTTTGATTACTACAAAAAATTTCTTTAGATTTTAAAATTGTAACTAAACACAGTAACTAAAATTTTCTCAGCACTTATTCCAGAAAGTGGCATTTTAAATAAGATCTCAACGTCTACGATATGGTATTTTTGTGGAGCGGCGCAATATTTAATAATTTCTTTAACTTTTTCGATACGCCTTACACTAGCAGCACTACATTAAAAACATAATATCGTTAAATAGAATTTATAGGACGTGGAACTATATTTTACCGACAAGAGCAGAAACAGGCGGTGTTCGCACAAGCAAACTGCAGAAGTTTAACTTGCATGTAAAATTTGCTTAAATATGCATGATACAATGGATCAGGGATGTTGACGAGACGACTTCAAGTTATTTTGTTGCATAGATAAAATCTCACGAGCTGATTATTTTTCCAAACTTTATTCATACTTAAGACAGAATAACAAGGAGCACTTAAATTTAAGCCTAACTAAACAGAATAGGTGTAGGCTTCCAACTGAAACAAACAGAAGCCTATTTGGTAATTAGTTTTAACAATATAATTCTGCAAACTGAAATGTGGTCACCTACATTTAAAATTTCAAATTTGGCGCTACAACTAGATGGCAGCAGTGAGGAGGAAGCAGTACGGGACACGACGGTATCTAAACAGAATTTCAATAAACCGCTCGTTCGAAGAGTAAAAATTAGTTTTACTAAAAAACCGACTACAATTTCAGGTGTGGGATGAACGACCTTAACATCGGAATGACCAATGTCCGATTTGTGTTTGTAAAGTGCTGATTCATGGAATAGTTACACGGATAAATGGTAGAAGAGTCAAGCACGTGGGAAATGTGAGGTTATGTCAACTCATCGCGTTTTCATAAAAGGAGAAGATGGCAAGAACCCTCCAAGAAGTGGAGTTGTGTGACGACGCTATTAAGAATGGTCCTTATGCATCGGTACGTACGCTATACGGCCTTGCCTTTGACGACGGTAGTCGGTTGAACAGAAAGAAGCTGTGTCAATGGACGGGTTTCCCTTTTGAGATCGCATCAGATGACTTCAGTGAGAAAGTGGATGAGGTAGTGCAGAATTTTACGATCGCAGAACTTTGTGGAGTCGGCCTTCTACTGGGGTTGAATTGTGCAGGTACTCACCAAGAAGTGGCCGAGAGAATTTGTTCAGTGTTGACTGATTTTGATCTGTTTACACAAGAAAGAGTTGTTCAAGAACAAGAGAGTGAAGACGAGGACGACGAAGATGATCCGGTAGACAGTGATGATGGTCGAGCAGGCGCGGCAGCAGTCCCTACGTTCACCATGTCTTTCAGAGACATCGAAGATTCCGTACGCACTTTTAGTGGTGATGACAATTATGCAATCGAGACTTGGGTCGCAGACTTTGAAGACATCGCTAAACTTATGAAGTGGTCGGAACTGCAACGACTAGTTTTTGCAAAGAAATCATTAACTGGGCTTGCTAAGTTATTTATCCAAAGTCAGAGGAATTTGGGTACATGGAAGGACTTGAAACGCAGGTTATTGAGTGAATTTTCCAAGAAGGTGAGCACTGCTGAACTGCATCGCATGCTGAATAATAGAAAAATGAAAAAAGAAGAATCTCTCCAGGAATACTTGTTGAAGATGCGTGAACTCGCTTCAAAGGGTCAAATTGAAGAGGAGTCAGTAATCGAATATGTCATTCAAGGTATCAACGATGATCCTGAACACAAATTTTTGTTGTATGAAGCTAAAACTTATGTCGACTTAAAGAAAAAAATTGAAGTTTATGAGAAGATTAGAAAGATCCGTACACCTTCGACTCAATCTGTTGGTCAACGTTTCCGAAAGCATAACGAAAACAAAGGAACTTATTCTCCGGGGTCTGTAGGAGCGAAGGGCAGTAGTAAACCCCCTCCAAATCAGAACATAATTAGAAGATGCTATAATTGTAATGGTGTGGGCCATTTCGCCTCAAATTGTCCAATTCCGGTGAGGGAAAAGGGTTCCTGTTACAATTGCGGTTCAAAGGAACATCAGAAGAGGAATTGTCCAGGGAAGAAAAAGGAAGACAACACCACCAATGTGATATCAACCGAGACACAAGATCCCTATATGGTAAACGTTAAGATTAATGTTAAAGATGATTGTCAAACCGAATGTAGCTATAAATTGAATTCATTAATCGATACAGGTAGCCCAATTTCAGTTGTAAAAGTTCGGTATGTCACCGAAAATAATTTCAATGAAGGTCTAAATCCAAATTTAAATTTCGTGGGTGTGAATGGATCGAAGCTTGATATTTTGGGTATTTTTAACACGGAAGTATTTGTTAATGAAACTGTTTTACCCATAAAATTCTATGTAGTTCCTAATAGCACCATGTCCTTTAACGCTATATTAGGTAGAGATTTTCTCAATACCAAGGGTTTCACGTTTACGTTAGGAGATCATTTAAAAATTATTTCAAACGAATTTGAGAAAGTAAATAACTTTGACGAAATTTTACATGTCGATTTTAAGGTAGGTGAAGAAATAAAAAGTGACAAAGAAGTACAGATCAATCCTTGTTTAGATTATGATAAAAAAGTGGAAGTTTTGGAAGTGTATGATAATTTTTATTTATGTAATGACTCGCCAAAGATTGATTGTAATTACGAAATGAACATTTGTGTTAAGAATAATCAACCAATCTCTTTTAGACCACGGCGTTTATCCTTTTCTGAAAAAGAAAAATTACAAAACATGTTAGATGATCTATTAGAACGAGGCATTATTAGACCTAGTAGCTCTGATTACTGTAGTCCAATTGTACTGGTAAGAAAAAAGACAGGTGATTTAAGGCTTTGCGTTGATTATCGCGAATTAAACAAAATTACTATTAAAGACAACTTTCCTACTCCTTTGATAGAAAACAATCTGGATCGACTTCGAAACAAAAGATATTTTACGACCCTTGATCTTAAGGATGGTTTCCATCATGTTCATGTAGCAGAATCGTCGATTAAATTTACTAGTTTTATCACACCTTTAGGGCAATTTGAATATTTTAGAATGCCTTTTGGGTTAACTAATGCCCCAAGAGTTTTTAACAGATTTATTAATTTAGTTTTCAATAAATTAATTCGAGCAAACAAAATTATTTTGTACTTAGACGACATTTTAATAGCGACCAACAGTTACGAAGAACATTTAGATATTTTGAAAGAAGTATTTGGTGCAGCCTCCCAACACAATTTGCTTTTTCGAATTGATAAATGTGCTTTTCTTATGTTTGAAATTTCTTATTTAGGATATCTAGTAAACAATGATGGCATCAGACCTGATCCGAAAAATGTCGAAGCAATTTTGCAATATCCAATTCCTACAAATGCTAAGGAAGTTCATAGGTTTGTTGGTATTGCTAGTTATTTTCGAAAATTTATAAATGGGTTTTCCGTCCTTACAAAACCTTTATATGACTTGTTAAAAAAGAATGTTGAGTTTCGGTTTGGTGAAAAAGAACTTGAATCATTTGAACAAGTAAAAAATCAATTAGCTTCTTATCCTCTTTTAGCTGTGTATGATCCGCATACCCAAACAGAGTTGCACTGCGATGCATGCACATCTGGGTTTGGAGCTATTTTACTTCAAAAACAGTCGTCGGGAAAGTTTCATCCTGTTTTTTATTTTAGTCGTAGGACGACCGAAACCGAATCTAAATATCACAGCTTTGAATTGGAATGTTTAGCCGCTATTTATGCTATTAAACGATTTCATATATATCTCTTCGGTATACATTTTACGATTGTCACAGACTGTGATAGTTTTAGGCTTACTCTGAATAAAAAAGATATTAATGTTCGAATTTCTAGGTGGGCACTATTTCTACAAAATTATGACTACGAATTGCAACATCGTCCAGGAACACGGATGATCCATGTTGATGCTTTAAGTCGAGCCAACAATATTTTAGTACTAGAGGAAAATACACTGGAACAAAATTTAGCTATTTCTCAAAATTTAGATTCGAGTATTCAAAAGGTTAAGTCTGAACTCGAAATCCGCGAAAGTACAAAATTTGAACTTAGGAATGGACTAGTGTATAGAAAGAGCAAAGGAAAGCTTTTATTTTACGTTCCTTCGTTGATGGAAAGTCAGATCTTAACTATGTGTCATGATAATTTCGGTCACGTTGGCGTGGACAAAACTATGGAGTATCTAAAACGCAGCTATTGGTTTCCTAGTATTAAAGAAAAAGTGAAAAATCATGTTCGAAATTGTTTGAAATGTATCACCTTTTCACCAATTGGTGGCGCTGTGCCGAGTGAGTTACACAATATCCCTAAGGGAAATAAACCCTTTGTCACCATACATATTGACCATTATGGTCCATTAGAAAAAACTTCGACAGGTAAAAGATATATTTTTGAGATCATTGATTGTTTCACTAAATTCGTAAAACTGTATGCAGTCAAGAGCACCAAAACTTGTGAAGTAATCAATCAGTTAGAAAATTATTTTAGGCACTATAGTGTACCATTACGTATTGTATCCGATCGGGGATCCTGTTTTACCTCTAATGAGTTCGAAAAGTTTGTTCAAGAACATATGATTCAGCATATTAAAGTCGCGACGGGGTCACCAAAATCAAACGGTCAGATCGAAAGAATCAATCGAGACTTAACACCAATGTTGTCAAAATTGGCTATTTTAACAAACAAGTGGGAGAAAGCTTTGGGAAGAGTTGAATTTGCTATTAACAATTCGTTTTGTAGATCCACTGGTAATTCTCCATCCGTTTTATTGTTCGGTATTAGTCAAAACGATCCTAGCGATCCTTTAAGAAATGTATTGGGCGCTGAAGCTGAAAAAGAAGATGACTTAGCCGAGGTTCGAGAAAAGGCTCAGTCTCAGAATGAAAAGTTACAAGCATACAATAAGCGCATGTATGACCAAAAACATAGACCTCCTAAACCGTACAATGTCGGTGATTATGTGATGATAAAAAACATAGATGTTACACCAGGTATTAATAAAAAACTTTTACCTAGGTATCGTGGTCCCTACGAAATCAAGAAGTCATTAGGCAATGATCGTTATTGGATTACAGACGTTGAAGGTTTCCAAGTAACGCAAATCCCATTTGAGGGAGTATGTTGTCCTGAGAATATGAAGCTTTGGCTTCAATAAGTTACAAAGAGATTAGTTTCATTTGTTCATTATTTCATAATGTTGTGTTTCTTAGTTTTGTTTCCACCTCGTTCTAGTTTTGACGCTAACATGTTCGTCTTTTAAGCCGTCTTTTAAGCGATTGGGTTTTCTAATCCATCTCTAATACCCTTATGATTTTTATGTGTCCTAATTACTTATGTGATTTATGTACTTTAGATACTTATGTGCGTCTTATCATTATGTTATTTAGGCATTATATTATGTATTGGATTTATGTGACTTATGTTTTTAACATTTTATGTTTCACTAACTTATGATGTTTGTGTGACTGAAGTTTAAGCACCTTATGTTTTCTGTCACTTATTATGTTACGTACCTTATGTTTTACTTTGTGTAACTTATGATGTTTGTGTGACTGAAGTTTAAGCACCTTATGTTTTCTGTCACTTATTATGTTATGTACCTTATGTTTTACTTTGTGTATATGATCGGGACGATCATAATGTCAGGATTGGCCGAATTGTGGTCACCTACATTTAAAATTTCAAATTTGGCGCTACAACTAGATGGCAGCAGTGAGGAGGAAGCAGTACGGGACACGACGGTATCTAAACAGAATTTTAATAAACCGCTCGTTCGAAGAGTAAAAATTAGTTTTACTAAAAAACCGACTACAGAAACAACTTTTTTTATGAATAATAATAACGTTGAATACTCACTGAATGCCGTCAGCAACATAAAACCTACACACACACATGACAAAAAGTTTAATAGTTCTCTCATGTGAATTCAGTTTCAAATGTACTTGTAACTTTGTTGGAACTACTCTTATTAACAAAAAAACCTAATTTAATTTTGCTCTACTATTACAACTGGGGGGGTTACTATTGAAAAAACATTAATACAAATTTGGTTCAAAATATTTTAAACATTGAATACAGGTTTCACTTTTCAATTAAATTACAAAAATCTGATGTAAATACGTAGACATATATTACATATTAGTGGGTAATTAATGATCCTTTCAAAAGATAAAAAAAAAAACACATCAAAGTGCTTGGAGCTGTTGGTCCTCCTATGTGCTTCAGGGATTTTTCGATGTATAGCTGAAGGCTGCTGTTTATAAAAGACCTACTAGGAATACACGGTTAGATCACCTAGTACTATACTATTTAGAATTGCCCAAGACACGCAGTAATAACATCGCGTGAACACCAAACATAGCGTTGCTATTGGTTAGACAGCATGTGTCTGTAAGCCTCAGCAGATTCAATAGTGCGTAAGCATGGACTATACATGCGTCTGCATCTGTTGGATGGTTCTACAGGATTTTTATAAATGATTCTCAGGGCCTAGTTGGCCATGGATTTCAAAAATCCCGCTTCGCTGAAATTATGCCTCATTACCACAGTACTCACTTGTCATTACTGTCATTTGTACCCTGTCATTTAAAGTCATCATTTTTATTATTTTAACATTTTTCAAGTGTGAGTTACAGTAATTCTCGTTGATCCCAGCTCAAAACAACAAAATAGTCGTTTTAGAAACTCTTAGTGCGTGTGTACAAAAATTTTTCTTTTTCTGTTAAGAAGCGAAGACCGATGGAAAATGGGTCTATTCTGTAGCCGTTTGTAAGCAAGACCTGCCCAAAAACCGTGATTTGATAATTCAAGAAACATCGACAGAGGTAATCAACAGATTTGTTTGAACTGACAGTGTCGACAAAGAGAAATCCCCTGGAACACCTTCAGTATCTGAGGAAGTTGTTGATGATTTGAGACGACTTGAGCACAATCCTCAAACATCTTTGACAGTCAGGAGTTCCTGTTGCAACATGAAATTGAACAATGGGTCCAAAGTACTGGCGAAAGGTTGTTACAGAAAAAAATTTAAATTACAATTGTGAACAGGTGTCTTGAACAGATTGGGAGCAATTTTAATATTTAGTTATTATATTTATTTACTTTTCATTTAATGTACAAGAAGGCAACAAGATAATTTACACAAGAATGACGAGGCAGCGTCGCGTCAATTTCATGAGTTGGTAAATTTTTGTTTACGTTTGAGTGGTAGACAAAATTTTATTTTATAATACTTTTGTCGTTTTTTTAATATTTAAAAATAATAAAATTCCACAACCTTTCAAAGCAGTATTTGGCTGTGGATTTTACATAGCAATCATTGTTTATTATTTTCCACGTCAAAATTTTTATAAAAACGCTTCTTCATTTACAAGAAGTAGGATTGGAAGTAAAACTTTTTCAATAATTAAAACTTTGTTTTATTAATATGACATTTAGTGAATCAGCGAATATTAAAGTAAATATTTTCATTTCTACTTCCACTTCGGTTTCCATGGTTATAAAAAATGACTGAACTATGGTAAAAAAGACATAAGAGTGGGTAAAATTATATCTTTCTTTCACCAAAAATTGTCAGTGAAAGAGAAAAATAACTATAAATATAAAACAAATTTGTTTAATTAATTATTAGTTTTATTTTTTAATAAGATAGATATTAAGCATTTAGGCGACCAGTTATACAGATACGTGTGGTAGTTGTCGTGTGTCCTTGGGTATTTAGTAAAGTGTAAAACTGAGAGGCGGCATGTTTTCATGACCAACTTCGACCCTATAATCATCTATAGAAACCCTGTAGTAGTGAACTAGTAAACAGTGCAAGAATGAAGTTCTGTGTTTCGGTAACCACCTGGCACTATAGAGATTGATCTGCTCGTCGATGCTACTGCTTATCTTTCGTGTCGAAGAGTGACTAGATGTTTTGATTGTAATATAATAATTCCGCGAGCAGTAAATGAAACACTCATCTTAAGTTGAATTCATTTTGCCAATAGAACTCTCTGAAAAAAAAATGTTTGCAGTTTCTTTACTGTTTTCTTTTTCAAAACTTTGTCGTTGGTTAACTTAATTAGTTTTTGACTGATACAAAACTACCTTTGAAACTGTCTTTGACTGGAAGTCAACAAATCTAAACGGCATGTGAAAGTATGATGATAAGATCTAAAATCAATGTTCTTTGAATTTGTCTGCAATCATGTAAGAGCATCTAGAGAAGATTCGTGAAAATCTCCAAAAATAAAAAAATAGGTGGTTTCCATGAGATGAACATCAATAACAATTGATAGTTGATAATTACTATCTTTTCGAAAAGTGATTCAATGAGGTTAGTGGTGATATGTAAAGCAATAATTATTGAGTAGTTGGAATTCACCGATCTGTTGGAGTTTTATTTGTTTTGGTCAGACCAAGAGAAACAGTTTGTTGTTAACTTTATGGATTCCAAAATATACTATCTCTGACTTCTTCGTTTGTGCACTGAATAACTACGTGTCGTAGCTGACAATAAATTTGGTTTTTTATAGACAAAAAACTGTATTCTTAACGTTACCATAGTTTAATGATCGTTGAAGATAGAAGCTCGGGAATTCAGTTACCTAACTAATCGTTCGGCAAACTTTGGTTTTTTATCATTTTTGCGACATCATCTTTACTGAATGCCGTTTTCACCATTTTCTTTCCTGTTCTTCAATTCAAATGTACATGTAAGTCTTGTAGAACATTAGTAACTATCCTTTGTAGCGGAACTTCCAAAGCGCTCCGCTAGTACCCTCTCGAGGGCGCTGTCCTCGGCAGCGCGAGTACCAACCCCACCCTGGCCAGCCTCGCCCTATTGGTGGGTCAGTACGCAGGCTTCCCCCACGCATCTCAACCCTGCCTATATAAGGGCCAACGCGGCAATTTTTCAGGGAGATGGAACTCCACCATCTCCACCTTAAGGGCTGCACCGTCTCGGTCCCCTTCTGGTGATCACCAATTCTACACCGTTTTCGGTCTCCTGCGCCGCTTCGTGATCTTCATCACAGGGCTGCACCGTTTTCGGTCCCCTGCACCACGTCGACTCCTTGATATCACCAGGGCTGCATCGTTTTCGGTTCCCTGCGTCGCTTCGAGATCTTCATCACAAGGCTGCATCGCTTTCGGTCCCCTGCGCCGCTTCGACGACGTCATCTCCAGGGCTGCACTGATCCAGGTCCCCTGCACCGCTTCGGCGTTCAGGGCTGCACTGACCAGTGGCGGCTCGTCAGGGGAGGCAGGGGAGGCAGTGCCTCCCCTGGAAAAATTGACTATTAGTTTTTGTTTTAATATCTGTTAATTTCAAATATATTTTAAAGATATAGTAAATAACTTTTATAGAATACTGTGATTTATTAAAACGCATCTTGGTAACATATTTTGAAGTACGCGCTTCCGATGATGATCAGCGCTTATTCCTGTCGGAAGCAAGCGCTGATCATCATCGTGTAGGCCAGCTTCAGACAGAGGCATGCCTCAGATAGACGGATATCTTCAGTACGATTAGTCAGTGCTACTAATATGTTTTTGAGAAAGACAATAGTCATCAGTGCTTTATCAAAGCGTAAGCGGAGGCACCAACGCCTACCGTCCTTAAGCCAATCAGATCGAATTTTTTAATCTCACGGTGAAACTGCACAATGCTGAACAGGGATGCTGAATGCATTTAGTGTGCATTTAGTTGTGCATGAATTAGACGCGAGGAAAGGTGTTCACTGCCAAGGTTATGTATTAAAACTTTTAAGTTAACTTAAAAACAGTAGGACAATGAAAATGTCAGTTTTGCAATGCTGATAGGAACATAAGAATCTCTAATCTCCAGAATTTATTATAAAGTTTAAATATTTAAGCACGGTTTTCTTACGACGAACAATTGTATGTCAAAGATTTTGAACCTCTCATCCAGATTTGAGCAGAACTTTATTAATTAATTGATTAATATATTTAAATCAGCCCTAGATCACATGAATTAATATTAATGCTAATAAAGCAAATTCTGTAGTCTTTACACCTTTTCGTTGGTTTGTGTGAAGCAATTAAATGTTTTTTATTCGAGAAGTGTACCCATATCGAGATATATTCCTGACTCACAGTTATTTGTATTGTTTTCATAAAAACGAATAAACAATCTGTCTTTTAACAAAAGTAAATGCGAACATGTTAATTAATACCTGCTCATTTTGAAACGAAAATGTTGCCTCACCTAGCGAAAAGACCACGAGCCGCTACTGGCACTGACTATGTCCCCTGCGCCTCATTACCGATGTCTTCATCAGGGTCGTACTCTCCAGATCTCCTGTATCACCGCCACCATCCCCGACGAGATTGCCACCCCTTCGAAAATCCATGCTCATACTTTGGAAAGTATTATTTGTATATATCAATAAAACACTGAGCTACCACACCTTGATTGTTCGGTCAATTTCGGTGTCGCAAGACAGTTGCTTATTTTAGCTTCAATATTTTTACTTTTTTAAATCATTTATTTCTTCTTTTCCAAGAATAACCTCGTTTTCCAAATATATAATAAATTATAACATTTCAACTGTTTCTCTAATTGATAAATAATAATAATAAAATACATGTACCATCAGAGAAGGCGAGATTAGAGGTAACAGTCTAATTTTATTTCTTTTTTTGTTAGCTGTTTGATGCGACAAATTTCTTAGACATTATAGCCTGATAAGGAATAACGACCGTTTATTTTTAAATCAGAGCTGGAGTATTATTTATTTCCATCACGACTGCTCACGAGACCCCTGGAGATCTGTTTTTCTGGTTTAGAGTACACCGAGGTGTTCCCTCCCCGAAGAGGCAGCTGGAGCCCGAGCAACCGCCTCGGTAGAAGACACTGCCCCGTGGCGTGAAAGCGGCCTCACATAATATCAAATAAGGTAAAGATAAAGGAAAAATATACAGTTTTGCGGAAGTTGAAAGACTGGTTTACTCACAAGAAAGCCAGATATAAATCAGGAAATAAGAACAAGGCTAGCAGCAGGAACTTGATGTCTTTCGCCCAGTGCTAATATATGGTCGTGAGACGTAGACGCTTCCAAAGACTCAACAGAAAGGGATAAACAAATGGGAAGGGAAAATACTTTGAAAAATTTATGGTGGTTAAACGATAGGAGGAGAATGGCGGATAAAAACAAATAAAGAAATATATAATTTATATCAAGAAAAGTAAAGTTCTAACCACACAGTCGGTTGGATAGGGCGAAAAGTCAGATCAAGGATGATATGGAGAAAGGAGGTTGAGGAAGGTCTAGGAATATTCGCAGGGACAGGGGCCTAAAGTATGTAATTTAAAAAGTTTTGAACTTAGAACAGTCTTTCTCAACATTTTCTGTTGCATGCCCCCCTTATCTAATACCAATTTTTGTCGGTGCTATAGTTTACAAAAACTTTTGACTTTCAAGACAGTTTCAAACTTTTTGTGAATATCAAGTTAATTCGAAAAATAAATAATAATAAGTTGGTTGAGACTGATGTCGTTGATTTCAACATTTTCACGTTAAATTTGGAATACTTTGAAATATTCTGTGTCTTTAATACGCTTTTCTTTTATTTTCATAAAATAATTCTTTGTTGTATTTGAAATTCTCTCGCCCCCATCTGAATATTTGCCCCCCCCATGACTTAGAACTATAAACCATCCAGTTTTTTCACTGATTTTCTATAACTATAGTTATAAGAAAAGATATCATGCTATTTCAGAAAAAAATCCATGCCACTACATATGAGTTCATCATACAAATGGCTTCCAAAGGTTTGTCAACAAAGTATTACAGTATATTATTTGCTCTTTTTTAATTTACTACGAGTGAAACGTTTTTTGTTTTGTATATGCATTTAATTATGAACTTGTAAATTCAAACACGTTCAGAAAAGCAAATTAGACAGATTTGTCGACGAGATAGGAAATTAATCCAGAGTTTACGATTAAAAAAAAACAAAAAACAACAAATTGTATTTGTTTATTTATTTTAGGTTTTTGTGGTCGCCAAATGTACGTTTATAATTTCATAACCATCGGTATTTGGTGTAGAGTTATTAGTCAGTCGTCGAACGTTTTAACGGAGCAGGGTGTGAATAAGGCAAATTAAGTCTGAGTTACTCGAATGGAGACGAGCGAAAATTTCCTTGTTTCCTTTAGCGCGATTAAATTTTGAGTTGAACATGAAGGCAAACTTGATTAACCTCTTGTATTGAATAGATACATACATAATCAAGAGACAACAAGAACCAAAGAAGAAGGCGGCCACCGCTAACTCGATTATGAATACAAACTTGTAAGAAACACGTAAAGCGGCATTCATTTGCATTTTGTTATTTTAGCCACAGAGATTGCCTCACCAACTTAATATCATACTTTAAATTAATTTTCTTCTTAATTAAAACGTCAAAGTCCCCAAAAACCATAATTGATTCTAAATATTTACCATTCCGTCTCTCGTCCAACTGCCGCTTTTTTTGTTTATCAACATCTGTTGAACTTATTTCGTTCATCAATATTGAAATGTAAATAGCCGGTTTTTGACCGCCGATGATTAATCGAATGACGCAATTGTGTGGCTGCTATAAACTTTCGTGGCGAGTTTTTCCCGTCTCATTTCCAGCAATGTTGAGCCGTGTCATGGCGTTCATCTGCACCTAGAACAGCGTGTAATTAAGGCGTTGGAAATGTTTACGCGCCTTCACGTTAACCTTATTCTGCTTGATTGCAAGGTAAGAGGTTAGACGTTCACGAAAAAGGGTTTTATTAAAACGCTTTTCGTTCTCTTTAATAGCCTCTCAAGAATAGGAAATTTATTTATTAATTAGAAGACCTCTCGTCTGGCTTCTGAAAACGTTGATTATACGAATTACATCCTGACCTAGTCTCTTCATCCCTTTCATTCGGACAAAATAGTCTCTTTATGGTAATTTTTTCCGACAATTGACTACTGTCACCAGCGCCAGCCCATAAAGGCCACGTATCGAGCTTTTTTCTCCAAATGCTCGTCACATTTAACTAAAGCTAAGTGTGTTGTATTTTCGCCAACCCGTGCGCAACAACCACAAGTTGTATATTTAATAATTACACAAATTTAAGAAAAATATTCATGACATATACAACACGCTAAACATGCATGTCGTGTTCCCATCCGAATGTCCCAATTCTCTAATTTCATTTACTGTATGATTTAAAATTTGGAACGTTTACTTGAAATAAAACCATCTAACTTATCAGTTTGCCATCAGCTTCGAGGATCTCGCACAAAATCTAGTTAAATTATTCTCCTGATTGCCTTTTGTGCCGCACAAGCTCTACGTTGGCGAGGTAGTTGCACTTTTCTATTGACTGAGGAAATATTCTCTGATGTCCTTCCAATTTCAGTCTAGTGTCTTAGAGTCTATTACTGTCTTTGGACTTCTCGTTACGAAGGAAAATATCAGAACTGATGTGTGTTTCCACATCCTGAACTTAGAGGTTCTTGATTCTAAGGGTTATTTCCAATATGAACAAACCACATTATTTTCAAAAATATTTTGATACTTTCCAGTGTTATCTTTAGATATATTAGGTTCATATTCTTTTCGCAATGGTAATTCATTTGTACATAAAAGTGTTAGACAGTAACTAAAACCGAAGGTTGACAGAGTTACAGATCTAAATGGAACGACGTCCCGTTTAGCACGACGTGTTTTAATTATAACTATAACTAAATAATCCAGTGAACCCTGTTCAAAGTCAAATATATTTTTACTTCCCAAGTGTGAGCTATCGGGTAATCTTTTTAAAAATCTGCTCTAGTTGGCCATGACGATTAGGTCAGCCGTTTCAGTTGCATTGCTGACGTACGCGTTATGGCTAACTAGAGCAGAAATTTAAAAAATTACACGGTATTAGTTTAACTATACTCTTTAAAAGACAACCGTCAGATTTACGTCAGTTATGCTTAATAAAGACATAACAGTAAATTTTACAACCAAGATTGTAGCATTTTTGTAATCACGCTGATTCTAACCACATCAAGCAAGAACATCAAAACGTTTTCAAACAATAGAAATGTGCAATAAACGCGTCATTGCAAAGTTATCCGGTCGCAGAATGCAATCAGAGAAGTTAGGATTACGTAAACGTAATATAAAACTTGCCTTGCATCGAAACAACTGCTCCAGATTATGACTTTTTTTCAATAGCGATTAACAAACTTCCATCATTTCATTCCATGTACGAAGTAACTTGCACTTTAAAGCTGGAGGCAGTTTGTACTCTGAAATTTACCTAACCTGTGTATTGATTTTTTAATGTAATTGCCACCGCGTTATTCAAGAGTGGTGATAAATTCTATAAGTTCAATAGTTCGACATTTTTCAGGCTGTGTATACCTTGAATGTCATCTCTCCTACTACCTGTTTAAAACAAACGCAACCTGCCACTCAAAGTTCATTCTACCAAGCTGTCACAAAACTATCCGCAAACCCAGTAAAACTATAGTTAGATACGGAAGTATTTTAAATAAGTACCACAGTTTGGTTTAATTTCAGTCTAACGGAGTGGTTACGATGTACTTAGGAACAAATTGTGTCCATCGCATACCTACTTGACGTCACTGTTTGTTGTTGTAAATCTGTTCAGAAGCAGCGACAACGTGGTTGAATTCTCAAGACATTTTATGTAATTTTTAGTTTTATTAATTTCGGACTTCTATAGTTATTAGAAATTTTGTGAATATGGTAATGTGAGAAATTACAATAAAGAAAATAGCTTGTGGCTACATATGGAAAGCACCAGGATCACACAGGGCGTTCGTTTTTCCAGAATACGGGTAGTTCGATGTTTTTGGTGTGTTATTCTTCAGAAAACCCGCATTGCTTTGCTACAGTAGATATTTGCGCTAACTTACTTTTCAAGCTGGGTAGCTAGACTGAAAAAACAACGCCAATAATAATTCGCTTGAAGAAAATAATCCCGCTGGTTTCTAGGCATCCAGTCTAAATGACTCCAAGGAGGTGAAAAATCTCAACGAGTTTTTGTTACCGGGGAAGCTGTATTCAGGAATAGAAAAACATAGGGTTTTATTCAGTACGAAAAAAGTACACCCGGAATCAACAACACTGTTTCGTGGATCATTGTCACAGACAACGATTACAAAATAGAAGTAATCTCTCCAAGAGAAAATGAAAACTCTTCTTTGTTTAAATTTTCTGTACGAATTTTCACTGCCTTCAAGAACAGCATATCCATGGAATGTGCGTAAAAATGTCCTTCAAAAGAAATCGACACATACTCGTTTGAAAGTCGAACAAAAAAAAAAGAGAAATGTCAGACACACAATAAATCGGTAGCGTTACATACTCGCAATATTAAAAAACGCATTTCAAAAGTACATTTCTTTTTTTAACTAAAGAATGTCACTTGAATATTTATTTATCGGAATTGCAACGAGACTTTAAATAACTGCGCAGGAATTGATCTACAGGAACGACGAACTGAAATATAATTACTGGATCAAACGGACTTACCTGTGATGTTCGATCGTAATCACATGAAGCTCCTCGTTCCGAGCAGATCAGTTCTAGTCAGACCCTACCTTTGTATGCCTTACGCAAATTTCATACAAACGCTATTTGCACCTCAGTGGTTGTTACAATATTTCCTTTAAACTTTGTTAAGAGAAAATAACGAGAACTTGGTACGACGGGTAGGGCCGGCTGCGAAACTTTTTTAACATATTTTAAGTGTATTACACTGGGACGACAAGTTTCATGTAATTAGGATCGAACTTCACAGGTAAGGGTTGATCGAGTAAGTGGTTTGTCTAACTTTAGGCTTAGGAAAATTATGTACTTAGCAAAATAGCAGCGACTGTAAGACAGCGTGATTAATGTCGATATCACAAGTTAAATTATGTTTTAATTACATCGTTCAATAATTGTTCACAGTGTTAGGGCACAATAAAAGTGTCTCTAATAAATAGTCATTAAAAATATGGATTCACGTATTCGGTGATTATGTTGGTGATTTTAGCTGTATGAGCTATTAAGTTATATATTTGATCCATATTTACTACATAATGGTTAACAAGTGAAGTTGAAATAAAGTAATAATGTGTTTTATTATGAGGGCTTCTTCTAAAAGTAAACGTTAAGGTGTTTTAAATTACATTTCTAACTATTTGAATTGAAATATCTTTCAAAGCAAAACTTTACGTACCTTTAAAAAAATAGCTAAAAGAAAAATGGAAACATCAGATGAATAACACATTTTTTTGACAAACCTGTTAAATAAAACCGTCAGTATATTCTCTAATTAGGATTACACAGTCCCACGCAAATTAGGAATCGCTTTAAGCAATATTATTTTACACAGAGACACGTTGTAACCGTGTAATGTGCTTGTTTCATTTCAGTTACCTCATTGTCTGTCTGAATAATAAAATTTCCAATTCCGTTTTTTGAACAAACATTTAGAAACCTGCACAATTTTCAGAATTCCGTTTGTAAACATTTTGTTGTTTTTATAATAATGTGCAAGAAAAGACATTTTTAAACTTGCGTAAGGTTTAGAGGTCTTTAACTCCACAACTGTGAGCACTATGCAGATATACATACATTACCTAAATATGTTGACTAATCTCATGGCACTCGTTTACACAACATAGCGGCAGTATACTATTTATGGTACCAAGCATAGGTTAAACCACGATACAAGTGTATGTAAGTGTATCGTGGGTTAAACCTAAAAACGCAACATTTTTTCTTTTTTATTTGGAAATCATACTTCAGATTTTTATATTCAAGAAGAGTTTAAAATGATGGAAATATATTTAATTTACTAATAAAGTAGGAGTATAGTTTATTTATAATATTTTGATATGTCGTAATATGCAATTTCAATTCGCAAGATTTATTAATTGCTACATAATCATACGATATATGACAATAATTAGAATCTATCTACAGAATATTGACCTTGTAATGAATAGTTCTTAGTTAACGACCTACATTGTTGTTGTGTATTACTATAAGCGAGTTACATGAGTGTATTGTGATTATAATTAACCTTCTTGCAACATATTGTGTTAGAAAATAAGGGTAATTTTCGGTCAAAATGTTAATCTAAAACGTAGTAGAAGAAGTCAATTTTAAATTTTGAAAGCATATCGATAGCTTTAATTCAATTGTCTCATAAATGAAACTTTAATAATATAGCAAAATGTAAGTTTTATATCAACGAACTTAACTTTCTAAATGCAACATTTGCTGTAATATATAAAAATAAAAGTCGTATGTATGAACCAATTGGAATCCTGTAATAATTGGAAAGGTAAGAACTTAACCTATGTGCTAGACAAAGACAGTATTAAAATAGTAAGTTCTTTAACCTCTGCTTGGTACCAGTGTCGAAACTTCAAAAAAATTTGCAACTTAATGAAAAACATCAGAATCGCCATAATGTAAACAAAAATACATATATACCGCCGGAAAGAAAGAAAGAAGGACACACATATATTTCTCTTTCAAAAATTCATTAATTTTCACACATGTAAGATCCAGTCACGTAAATGGTACAAACTGCAAGCGACATCTTTGCAATAAATAGCAAATTTGTAAATATAAATGGCAAATATGTATATAATTTTACGTAGGTAGCCCCAAAATCCGCTTCTCAGCCTTAAAAAGTCAGACGAGTTTTGTTATGAGGATAATCAGTAAGTTTGAAATTCAGACGTGATCTTGGAATAGACGTTTCGTTTTATATAGGGTGAATATAAATGTTCATCGCGGAGGCTATCACTATACATCAAGATATTGAAGTATCATTTGAAATAAGGGATCCGGGATTGTGAACATTTTACGCTATCCGCGAAGTAAAAATTTGGCGTTTGCCGTGTTTCTAACTACCAAAATTCATCACGAAAACGGAGCGCAGAACGCAGCCAGCCCGGATGATCGAAGATTGTATTACCTTTTGCATATTTTCGTTCACATTTTTCGCAAAACAATTTTTAAAAGTTGATCGATGAATTTTATACTTTGCAACTAAGTCGAGATTACTTTACGTGGAATATTGTTATTAAAATTAACTTAAAATAGTTTTTAAATTACCGGTTGAATAGCGATGTCTATATTGTTAACTTTAAAGTACTGTCAGCTTTCAAAGCAGTGCAGTGTTTTGTTTCGGATAATAAAACTTTCAACAGCGTCTCAAGTTTTAAGAAAATTCCAATGGGGTTAATGGGAAAGGTAACTAAAGAAAACACAAAAATGCAAGTTTTCGGTTCAGTCACGTCTCTAATGTGGAGCTTCATACTCCAAGCGGTAGAAGTGGCAGATTTACAACTTAATTAATAAAGGTGTTCCAGGACGCAGCCTCACTCTTTGTTGAATGATTCAAGGGAAATAGTTCTCGGACCGCAGTATGACTTCACACAATAGGCTTTCCGTGGTCAAATTTGTTAATAATGGACTAGTACCTAGCACAAATTGTGATAATCTTTTTTCCCTGTGATAATCTCATACATTTATTAAAGCAAAGTTATGTGTATATCACAGGACTACTCATGCATGTGCAGGACAACTCTCCTCGCACTTCATTACAGAACTTGAGTTAGTGACTGTGGCGTGGAACAGGCAACTATAAAGCTCGGAAAGCCTCACGAAAGCACAAAAGCTCGTGTGGGTTTCCTGTATTTCCCCGCCTTACTTGCAAAAGTATTTAGTTTTGATTGATTAAAAAATTATGTCTATATGACCATGCTTTACCTTATATTATCTTGAACAAAAATACACAAACTTCAAACTTTCACAAACTTGACATGTTCAAGGTTTTCATGTATCACGTTCGTTTATAAATCTAAGCAACTGAAGTTCGAAATACTTATGTATTATGTAAAAAAATCAATACATATTTTTTGTTACTACATATCTCACAAGTCAAGAATTTACCATTATAAAATCCATCATACAAACTCTCTAACTATTTAGTACATTTTAAAACTACGATATGCATTAGACTACAGAATAAATTCTGCTTGAAGTTATTTGTTGGAAATTTGCACTGAAGTATGAACATATTTTAGGTGGAGTAACTTATAACTTTGATGTGTCAGATCGTATTTGCAGAGTTTTAATGAGTTGGCGTTTGCTTAAAATTAGTTTCCGCTACTTTGAATTTTAAAATTTTGGATAAAACTACAGATTTAGCCTGAAAAATTACCAACTTTGTCTACACAGTTTTGCTTTTCATGTTACGACAATGCGTGTGTATGCAAGGATATTTTATTATTCAGTAAGGGTTCTGCTTTTGTCTCTTTATACATAAACAAATTAGATAGTATTACAATTTTTGGTAGAAAATTTAAGTTTGTTATCTGTGTGTTTATCAAAGAAGGAAGTTTCGTGTTATTCTTCGGAATTCATCTGGAATCTTACGGTTTTTTTATCAAATACGTTTTTTGGCAGTTAGACAAGTAATGCCAAACACTAAGTTTAATTGTTCATGTTTTGTACTTCCCGACTGTACTAAGTACTTTCCCGTTTTGTCGACGTTTCATGATCTTAAGAGTACGAAAAAATAGGTTTATTGCCCATATAATCTCCGAAACTCCCAAACCGATTGTTGTAAGATTTTGTATGTATTGTATCATTAGGAATATCGTGTAGATGATAAAGTGTAATTTTTGCAATAGTATAAAGTTATTTAAATTTCATAAAATAACATACCGCTCCACCTGTAGTTTATGAATCCATGTTGAGTTTTTATCCTAGGCATCTAAATGTTTGGAAAAAATCTAAATTGTATAACTACATTTTACAATTTAACTTTGAAATTGGAAAGCCCATGCTTTGAAATCTTGCAAACGTTTCACGCATTCATATTTTTTAGAATACTTTATAGAAGGTGACTCAAAAAATGAATGAATGAGGCGAGATGGTTTATGGCCAATGCTATTTTCCCGCAAATGTAAGGATACAGTACGTACTGTTATTGATAATATTACACTCCACTTATTCAAATTGATATGCTTACGTGTCCTTGCTAAAATTTTGATGACGTTATCAAAATGTTTATATAGAAAATCTCACTAGAATCAAGTGCATATGTTACAATTTTTGTCTGTACTTTAACAATCCACATGTATGTGTCTTAATTTTAGCTCATGGGACTCATCATCAAAAAAAATTCTCAAAGTTTCCTTATTAATTCCATAATCTCAAATATTGTGATGTGTTTTACCATGAACTTATACGGAAAGGTCCGTTTTAAATTCAACATTATTGATTTTATAAAAAAAAAAACAAAACACTCTCGTCGGAAAGAATAATTTTGTTGCGCTGCGAGTGCCATTAGCGTTACTTAAAAGTTACATCGATTGGGTTTCTCAGCATATAGGATTAAGGTATTATCTGATATTTCTTTCCATATTCTTTCCAAACCAAAAATTGCAAAATCCTAACCTGACTTAAATACGAATCACTAAAATACTTAATAATGTCTGTGCGTATTTGCTAACAGATTTTAAGATCGTTAATTACATACCCATATCATTTGATTTATTGCTGTAAATTACAGATGAGGGTTGAGCACATTTTTTTGTCTATTTTTCATTTCATGTGAACTTTCTTGTTCATTAATTTTCTTGTATGTTGCGATTCTTTTTTTGCCTCTTATTTAATTTTTGGAGCTTTATTTAAAGTTCTGCTTAGTTTTTAAGACTTTTACTAAGTGTCTAGACTAAACTTGTGAACTAAAATCATCGATTTTTTTGGTCTTAATATGATTAACATTTAATAGAGAGACCAATAATGGTGTAATTTTGTGATCCGATCCAAGTGATGATTTTGGGTAGCGTTGCGTAACTCGCATTATCACTACGTCGGAACTCAAACTGGATCACATTTTATTTTTTGTTTTAGACCACTTGTAAATCGAGAATTCGTCATCTGCTTAATATTGTTTCTTATTACTTAATTTCTAGAAAACTATTATCTAAAGTGGTAATAGAGAATGAACTTAAGTTTAAGCTGCATTTTCCAAATCCATTTATTTCAAAACTCGATTATTATTCATAAGGTGGTAAAGCCAATTGGTTAATTAATTAATTGCTTCAATAATTAATATACTGATTCCCAAAGTTTGGAAGTGGGTTGTTTGTTTCGTAACTTCTCCTTTTTTAAGTGGTTCTGTTCTCCATCTTGAATTGTTGAATCAAACCGGCGTGGAACAATGGATTATCGAAGAATACATTCTGCTGTCAGACGTTAGTGAGAAACAGAAAATTATTAGTTTGAAGATTTATAATTTGTAAATAAGGTAGGTGGACGACATTTTAGTCAAGCAAAATTAATATTCAAAAACTCATGATTATTTTAAACAATCAATTAACTTCACATCACGTACAAAGGGCAATATTCTGCCATGTATTTTCAAAACTCATGCTACTCTTTGTAGTATTGACTTTCATAGCCATCTGTAGAAAAATATTATAACTATAAATTTTTTGCTCATTAAGCTGGTCACGTTTTCTCTAAATGATGAAAGGTACACTAAGGATTTCATAATTAGAAAGATGAATGATGTAGGTGTAACGATTTTAGTAAGGATTGTGGACAAACTTACGTACAGTCACAAGTTTAAGCCACGTTCTCCCACTCGCCTTGAAACCTTGGGTTTAAATTATATATTTGTAAATAGGAGTTCGATCACCATTACCGTTGTACATAGATTTATGAGACGAATACGTTGAGAATCAACACCAAATTCACATATTTTAATAGCAATAATTATTATGGGCTTAAAAAAGCCTTCGAAAAATTTGCAAACCAAAAGTAAAAAATTGCGATGAAATAAATTATTAAATTAGATAATCAAAACTCAAGCATTACCAGAATAAAACCAAGGATTATAATTCCTGTCCCGCTCCTCATAGAAAATACCCCCAGTTTTCACCAGAATAAAGTGTTGCGTCAGTTATTCAATAGTACCACCTGCAGGACTCACTGTTACCAGAAATAAAGTGAGGCGAATTTCCCACTTTTCGAATTAAAGAAAATGTTGAAAATTAGGATAAAGTGCGGCCTTAGATCTAAATGGCCACACTAATTAAGTTCGAGAACCAACCACTCTTCCCTAACTGTTGTTCGATATATGTGTATTCTATTGTAAATAATTGTGATAGGCAAATAATTTTAATGGGAAATTGTAAATCGACTACAATTGGGTGTCCTGTTGGGATAATTCGATAAACAACGAGAAGACAATTCATTTCAGCACACGTTTTGCTAAAGTTCATGAGCAAGTGTGTCAACAATGTTTTGAGTCAAATCCACCCTCAGGGATCTTTAACATCTCACTGGTTTTCTTTGTGAACCCTCCTGAATGTTGAGTCGACTGCAGCTTTTGCAGAGTAGCAAAATTGTAATGTTTTAGAATTTTTGTCAATTTTCTGGTCGGGATTGTAGTGGCCACTGTGGTCATAAATATCAAATTTCTCTTTTACAAAATTTAATTATATTATCACCGTAGCAGGTGAACTGTTTGTTTCTAATTTAGATTAAAATGTGTGTTCAATAAAGAAGGATGACCGATTTTGTCGATCGGTAGACTTTCTTTTTGCGGACTTTGCCGCTAATCCTTTTGGGACTTATAAAACATTAGTGTTTAAAAGACAGTGAGTGCGCCTCTCGAGCAGCGAAAAGAAGTTTCAAAGGTAAGAGAATTCCCAGTTTTCTGCGTTGTGCGATTAGCATTTCTCCGATAAACGACCTTGAAAAATTCACGTAACCAATTTAATGCAATTTAATTTAATTTAATTTTAAAACAAATCTTATTATTCTGATTTGCTCATGCGCCAGCTTTGCTAGGCTGGTTTCAAGTGCTTTCCTCAGGTATTTAAAAATTATAACAATACTGTCATAAAGTGATTGTACGCTTGGAAGGATATACAGAACTCGACACAGGTAGCAGCTTTGCAGCTTAATTAATAAAGTTGTTCTAGTAGCAGTCTCCGCCTTTTTGAATGATCCTCGTACAGCACAAACGATTCTCGTAGCACAGCGGAGATTCACACAACAACGAATTTATGTTTTAAATGTTACGGTAGTATTATTTTGCTGGTAAGTTGATATGTACATAAATGAAAATTTCTCTGTAGTTGAGAATTAATGAAACGTTTCACTCACTTTTTTATTCTTTTCATGGTAATTTTTCTCAGCAATTGACTACCAGTATGAGGGTTCTAAAAAGTTCACGTATCGCGTTTTTTCTCAGAGACACTCGTCACATTTAATTAAAGCAAAGTTTTGTGTATATCCCGAGATAACTCATATATGTGCACGAAAGAGCAGGATAACTCTGTGCTCTCTCCTCGCACTTCATTACAGAGCTTGAGCTGGCGACTGTGGCCGGGAATAGGCAACTATAAAGCTCGGAAAGCTTCAGGAAAGCACAAAAGCTCATGTAGGCCTCCTGTATCTCGCCTCGCCTTAGCTCCAGACAACTTTAGTGCTGATTTATGAAAAACATTGGCCCTATATTGTTCACAAGATAATAGCCGCGATGCTTCACTCTAATGGAAAGATACCTTTGACAAAAATACCCGGATTCGACAAACTCCAGAGGTCATTAACAAAACTGACGTATATATCTGATATGTGTCGGACCGTGCTCTCGTGCGTCTACAAAGTTTTAACGGGACCCGGCACCTCCACCAAAGTAGTTCCAACCACTCCGAATTTTATTTAAATTATTTATGATATTCCGTAACTTTACAGGAGAATCATGAAGATAACTGTTTTATTCGTCCCGATAAAAGTAACGCCGCTCTTTCTGAAACAACAAAATTTATGCAGCCGTTTTAAAAATGTATTAAAAATTTGTTTATATCTCTACATACGATATACGTTATCGAAATATCCCGAATCTAAGATAATAATCCAGCGGACCGGCGTAGTGACGCCTTCCGACCCGGCGCCAAGGGGCGTCGGTCGTCACAGTTATACGGATCAGTCTAGCGAAAGCGCTGCGCTTAATACCATATCGCGTCGAGCTTGTGTAAAAAACAATTTAAATTCCACAAACAATCCCGTAAAATTTGTGAAACTGTAGAAAAACGAGATCACGATGTGAGTATGTCAGTAGTTGTTGCATCCGTAGTAAAAACCCAAAGTGTCCTCACTTCGAAACTACAAAAAAAATTAGATAAATCGCTTATGGATATTCAATTTCGGTCGATGGGTACAAAAAATGTCGAAAATAATTTCGACCCGTTTGATGAATTTTTGCGCGGCGCGAGGAATTTCTAGTGACTGTAAACAACTTTTGTATGGTTTTTCGCAGGATGCGAAGATGTAATTTCTTGATAGATTATACATTCTCGACAACAATGGACTATGCGGTAATAATTTAGCCATTATAAAAACATCAAAGCTGTTTTAGACGCGCTTGAGGAATATTAATGAATTACACAAAAAAGCAAATAGGTGCGTAATTTCGACGGTTAAATGAAGTGGAAACTGAGGAGGGAGGAGAAAATGTACTGAAATTTTAATTTTTTGTTCGTGACCGATTTGTTTTTCTGATTCGTTCTAATTCGATTTCTTCAGTCCACTGAGTCTATGAAGCAGCCGTGCCGTATATTGCATTTTTATTGCAGGAAATGAGAGTTAGGGAACTCCGCTCTTAAGTGCGAATATTAAAGCAACAAAAGTGTCGCGCTTCTTTATTCGACGGCGAAAGAAAGCGGTCCGTGTGTTCCGACAATTGCTGGAATTGATTGAATTTTGTTTGATTTTGCTGTGTTGTTTGCGTAAAGCGGTTTAAACTTTGGACTTGCTGGCAGCTAATTGAGGAGGAGATTGGCAGTTTGGACGTTTCGGTGATAATGGGCGGAAAATCATCGGGATAATTTCGCAGGGTGACGGCAAATGGATGGATGTTAAGGAGTATTGGAGTAATTCCTACTTGGACATGTAAATTTAGAGAGTCATTTAAAGTTTGAAGGATTCCGCTGTTGATAAGTCGAGCTAATCACGAACATTCAAATTCAACCGGTAAACTTTACCAGTTGTGTTGATGGGGTCGGACGGGTGAATTAGAAGTTCTCTGAAGTGGTAAGAAAAGGAAAGATGGCTGGAACAGTCAGAATATCAAGCCGGAATGTGTGTGCCGCGATTGCTAATGGGGGTCAGATATGTAGCCTAAACTCCAACTTTTCGCAACTTGAACATACATTTTTAACCAACTACGAATGGTTCGCCGCTTTCAGTTCCACCAGATGTAACTCTAAGTAATAGCCACGAATGAGCTGACCGTTAATAATTAAATCGCTGTTTTTCCTTCATTTGGCCTCCAAATATTAAATTAAACTCTCTTCAGACCAACTATTTAACCAAATTTGTTGAACTCTTTTACGGATTTGCTTCGTCACACAGCAAACGAACCTTTTCTTTGCTTTCTTAATAATTCATCCCGCATCGATCCATCATTGTGACTCCACCTACCACATATTCTATTTAAAACAAAAAATTCGATAACAGGCTGACGGACTCCCCTCGAAAAACGGTCCACTCATTTTCATATCAATGTAAATAAGACAAAAGCAAAATTGTGTTAGACGAAAAGACTAGAAAAAATTACCTCCGCACAAAGTCGTTCCAAAGCGATTTTTTTCCAAACTCGTACCTCGCATTAAGGAAAAGGGATATAATCAGAGCCCGTCAGAGAACATTTACCCAAAATGATGAGATAAAGCAGGAAAATTCAAGTCAGGAATGACACAGGAAATACATTTCTGACAGATCTCTCACTTCGTACTTTACGCTTTGCCAGAAGAACACATGATAATTTTCGCTCTTTCAGCAAAACCCACCGTCTACGCCAGACATTAACAGTTGATCATAGTTTACGCTTAACCCCCAAAACAAACATTTTGCGTAATCCTCTTTAGGGTCAACCGGGCTTTGTCTTTTTAAGGTTGACTTTGTTTGCAGAACAATAAAGATATTTTTTGTAGACGAGGTCTTATTAGAACGTTATTTTTTACTCGTAAGCAAAGATTGGACCGTCATTATGATAGCGCTGTTTCCACAACATTCTACAAAAAAGAGGCTGTCTCGAAAGGATGTGAGAAATGTGTTTATGCTTTTATGAGCCCAAATTTCTGTTACACCTAATATGCAAAGTTCTAGAATGAGGGCATACATTGTGCAAGTTTTATGCGTTCATATAATAGTGCACAGTTTAAAATAGAACGTTTTTTGCTGGGCCTGCACTTCTTACGCTGTTTTTAATATTTTATGAAATAAAATTTTTATGTAAAAAGAACACGCAAGATCAAAAGCTACACTTGATTCGTGATGGCAACTAACATCACACGGTGTATGAATTTCTCATTAAAGTTCTAAACAGTTAAATGTACTTTGGAAAACATTGCGGGAATTCTAATATCGAGTGTTCTTTTGTAGACTTCATGAATTTGAAGCAGAGTAAACTGCTAGAAATTCTCATGTGATACAGTTTGAAACTAGATTTATCTTTAGGGATGGTATTATCCAGTTGAGTAACTTGACGTGTTGAGTATCCTAATGATCTAACTAAAACTATTTATACATTTTACAAATATTAGTATAATTAGTATACTGTTTCCAGGGAAAAGAGATTAAAATGAATTTTCAGCATAGATATAGACTTGTTTTAAATAAATTTTCAAAATATTGTATACCGAAAAATCAACAAAAAAAAAACACGATCAAAGACAGCCGTAAAAATTTCAAATTGACGTTAATGTGACAACAGGAAAACTCTGTCAAAGACAAATTTTCAAAAATCCACCCCTGTCTTTTTTCGTGTTAATAAAAATGAAATAATAGGAGTAATTAATAAAATCAACTTTTTGTTTCATTTTTGTTTTAATTTTATTAATTTTTTAATAGAAACAGTAAAATAACTAGTTTACATAGGTAACTTGATTTAATTATGCAAATATTGGCATTCGTTTTGACAACCACGACCTTTGTCTCCCTGCTAATATATTTAATTTTTTATTTGTTAGAAAAAGCACGTTATTTTTGGTAGGCATCGATTTTTCGAAATGTCGATGCTTTCGGATAGCCGTTAAATTATTTAATCCAAGATGACGATCGCTGTTTGTTAAAAAAATGGTGTCGTGGGGATAATAACTTGTTGGAGTCATTGTTCGTAACAGTGTAACTGACCATAAATATTTAGTAAATCTATTTAAGATCAAACATTACAAAAGTAAATTATAACGAAAATACGTCGTCAAATTGGCATCCGATGACAATTTAAATTATCAAATCCACAATAACCTTCTTAGTATTTTTTGTTTTTGTGGCATTAAGAAATCTTTAACACGAAGTAAAATATTGCTAGCAAAATTAAATTAAACTTTGAGACACTTAATAAATAGTGGAGGAAATACATTTTCAAGGAAACAAAAAAAATAAAGCCAGTTTTGCTTGAATGTTAAGAATATAAATCATGCGTAATTTATATTTTGCGTAGATCTTTTTCGGGGCATAAATGGTGGATGTTACCGTTCTTTATATTTAACACAACGAAGAGTGTCATTTATACTTTTTACACAAAAAATACGACGAGAGAAACGTTGCTATATTTCGTGTAGTCACGATTTCATGGACATTCATACCGAGCATGCCTTAGTGTGATTGCAGCTATTTATAACACTTTGTATCGTGGAGTTCTTCAAATTAAAACGCAGAATTACTTGCTTATTAATCGTCCTGTTGGATGAAAGTTAGCGCTGTTTAATAACTATCCAAGCCAATATCCAGTACATTTTGATATTTTATTCAAAGTTATGGATCGGAGAAGTCACTCTCATTTTACGACGATGTTGGAACGTTAAAGTTGTGCGCAACTATCAATACTTGTCACTGCAAAATTAATCAGCCATCGTGAAAATATACCCAGCTAACACAAAAATGAAACTAGTCCAGAGTAATTGGAAGATAGTTTGTCCTGAGACGTGATATTGGAATGTTAAATAATTGTATCAACAAATAAAATTTATGTTGAGTACTTTACATTTTCAAGTGAATAATTTTATTACAACAGCCGTAGATCAGATTCCTTTTTAATGGTAATTTCTCAGCGAGTTTTTTCTGTTACATTGTTCCATTGAATCGATCGCAAAATGCTGATTTGCAATCTTGCGCCTTAAGTTTCATAATTTGAAGCAGTAGCTTAAAATGAAAGGCAAAATGACACATTTTGATTAATTACTTCTTTTCAAGAAACACTCGATCTTTGAAAGTTGTGGTCCTCGAATCACTCCTTTTACTTTCAGACTGGTCATTGATTACATTATTAGCTGTCAAAATTAGTACATTAATAATGCTTTATCATTTTATAAACAACTCCTAATTGATTTTATTCTGCAAGTTGCTTGTTCAAACACTGAACTGTAATTGGGTAAAAACAAGGCTAAGTTGTGTTAGTTAGCGATTACTAGGACGAAATGGAGTGTCAGGCATTTTACAAAATTTGATAAAGGGAGAATAAATTGATCAAACTGATCGTGTAATTTAATTTTACAATGAAAATCTCTCCATTAACACTGCGTTAAAAATAAATGCTGAAATTCTCAAACAGAACCTTGTCCCAAACCTTAACGTTTTATTACGCCATAAAGACGACTGTTCTTTTATGTGGGATGCCCAGTGTTGATGTTAAAGGTCCTTAAGTTGCCACCACAAAAATTTAATTAAAGTAAAATTTACATTTCAGCTAAAATTTATAGCGGCACGCGGCAATAATTCTTATTGTTGAAGAACTTTATAGAACTGTTAATTACCCGTATGAACTAACACTATAATATCACTACTCGGTAGTTACTCGGTTATTGGTGTGTCCATCAAATCGCAGTAAATTTAATACTTATTCAGTCTGCAATATACTCGTATCTAATATTAAATTGGTATAAAAAAAACAAATATATTTTTAATTATTACACAAAAATTTTCATATCGAGTTTTTAGTCATCTTTTGGAATCTTGTAGGTTTAAACGTGTTCGTTTTGTTTTGAAGAAAAACAGCGACAAAGTGTTTACAAATAAAAGTCTGCTGCACTACGGACATTGTGGTTACATACACATTGCGTAAAATGACAAAGATTAAATTTTAATTAAAATTTTAATTTTTAATTTCCTTGATATTGACCTATTTGATCTGTGTTACTATCATGTGAAATATGCTTTTCAATTATTTGGATATCCATAAATCATTAATTCCAGGCGGATTGATTCGTTTTGTAGTTGTCAAGAAAATATGTTATTAGCGTAAAATTATTTTTTCATAGTTATTGGTTGCGTGATCGGGACTTGAAGTCGTGAAGCTTGACTTATTAAATTATTCAGATCCGATGTGTTTCCATATTACAGTATACAATAAAGAATGCAGTATATATACATTTAATCTATTTAACAGAAAAGATTGTGTTTATTGATAGGGATAACGATAGGTGGTAAAAGTTTGATTTAAAGATATGTTGAATACTTTATGTAGTATGTTGAAACTGTTATAGCGGCAGTCACACCAGGGCCCCTGGCCTCAAGCTCTTCAAGTTTATGCAATTTTTTGGCGCTCAACAAACACAAACAGCTGTATACAAAACAATAGCACAACAAAGTTTATTCACTATTTTTTTGGTAAATATGATTTTAAAAAACAAAAATTTTTTTAGTCGAAAAACAAAAATATATTCTAAAAAATAAAAAAGGGGTGGTTCTTTTCAACAAAAACTTTACTTTGAAATTGGATTTAACTTTTAAACAATTTTGAGTCACTTGACATAGAACACGTGCATACAAAATTCTACAGTTGCCGCGAAAAAATTTCAGACGTCAATGTCATTCAGTCGTCAGATAGTGTAAAGCAACCTTTAGATGTTTCTAACCTAAATATTTGACAGTCATTTTTAACTTTTACATTTGACACTTACATGAATGTAGCTGTAGCGCATCTGTAGCGTAAGCTGGAATTTTGAAAGTTTGACATTCCAGCTGTCCGAAATAATGACAATAAAGCATAGACTACATTAAAATTTTTGACATGACAGAAAAGTGATGTTTGAAATTTTTTGTCGGAAACTGTATTTAACAGTTTAGACATGTTCTCGTAAGTCGTATTAGCGTAGTATAATTAAATATTCAAGAATTTGCAGAGTATTTGTCTTTTTTTGATACAATGCAACGTTTTTATATGCGTATTTTGTGTATGAGTTACCATTTTTTAGACCTTTTAAAAAATTAAATACGATAGTTTACACACAGTTTCTACATTTAAGGAACCTTCTTTATCTTTAAATCAAAACAAATACCGGATGCATTTTAAGGCGTATTTTTTAGAAAGGTTTTTTGATTTTTAATTAAACTAATTCTTAATAGTTCGAGGTGGAGTAATTTCTTAGATAAATTTAACTTAATAAGAATAGAAAAGATTGCTTTAAGACAGGTGACGTATATATTATAATATAGTTACTGTTATTATCGGCACGTGGAATAAAATCTCACTGCTGCAATCGCTCATTTGCAGTAAGATGTGTTTTACGCCGAGTAGTGGAGATGTTTTGATCTGGTCCACAAGGACGTCGACAGTGCGTCTCACTAGGAGTGTTTCCGGCTGCTAATACTACTTCAAATAATAACACTCAATACCTTTTTTAATTTTTCAACCACAAGACCACATTATATTGATATAGTCCAAAAGGCAAATACATTTGTAATCAAAGTATGGCACTGAGTCCGGACCTTGGTTATTACACACCGTATTAAGCACATATCATTCTCAAATATTTGTTTGTTTATTGTCAAAGCACAGATGTTTTAAAGTTTCGATTACTTAGGAGTTTCACCTGTGTTTAATTTAGCGAGCAGACTTTGAATGCTGTCTATTTAAAACAGTAATTTCAGTTAATTTCAAGTTAAATACGAACGCCTTGCTTGTCGTCTGGTCTAATCACAACTAAATCAAAGTTCTACCAGCCTTCAATATTGCGTAATGCAAGTTGGTAATGAAAGTTTAATTATCGCTTGATCATATGTGAAGGACATTATGCAAGCAGCCAACAATCTTGTGTAAATAGTAAGCAATCTTGCAAGTAGATTAAAATTTCAGTTCCATCTTGTTGAGGACTCAGTAAGGTGACTAGGCTTTAATAATGAGAATTAATTTTCAGATAAGTCGTTCCAGGCCCATTGTATCTAAATGAAATTCTAAAATTTAGCTGACGAAAAATAACAAGGTCCAAGGAGATTCCTTAAGCCATGTCAAAAACGAGATTGGCCTTAATTTCAGTATGGTGGAGGGGTTTGTGAAAAATCACGTTGTCGGAAATTACATTTCTTGTCTGTTTGAATAATGCAATCTGTTAACGCAGCACCGTGACATCAAGGGTGAGAAGATTAAATCAAAATTTAACAACCACCTTATAAAGCGGTGAAGACGTTTATGAATATAGACTGCCTCGTAATGACGACAGTGTTATCAAAATTAGTCTAATCATGGCTCGAAAACCACGTTCAGCACAGTTTGATTAAAATTGTTCGGATTCGGGTGTACGCAACAATAAATCGCGTCATAGATTCCCCTTGGTGCAATCAATAATTTGGCTCCTGCAACTTTTCCACGTGTTTACCTATTATTGAATTAGTTCAGAAGAGGGCACATTTACTGCCAACATAATCCAATAATTTTGTCCGTGGGGAGACCAATTTAATTTCGTCACGGTTGGCGACTTATTTAAACAAAAAATTATCGACACAACAACACAACACACTTACTGAGATTAATAAATCATGACAGAATAATGAATGGCATTTAAATAATTATGTGTTAATTTCGTAAATCGGGTGAAATGTTAAGGTTATTGAACACATAAATAATTCCGGCTCGTTGTTTAGTCATGCATTCCCATTTACCAGTTGACGCAGCGTAGACGTGGGAATTTTTCTTTTTAACCCAAGTTTTATGAAACGCTGGAAGCTGAAATTAGGGCGAGCAAAAACTTTGGTAATTTAAAAAGCCATAAAAAGTACAATTAATCTAAGCATCTCTCCTAAATTATTTACTAGTTATACAAAACGGGAATCCGAAGTTGTTTGACAAAAAGTGACGTGAATTACACGTGGTTCCATCAGAAACTCCACTGAGGGAGCAAATTACCAGGAAGGGGAGGAGGAACGCGTATCTTTTTGTTTGGAAGATGAATAGCAGTAAATCTTAGCCACTAGACATGAAGGATGACTTGAACTCTCGAAGGGAGAAATGTGACGTGAGGTGGGAGTAAGAGGAAGATATTAGCCTGATTATATCTCTTATTCTTCTCTTCACAACTTCAGCGAATATATTTGATGATCGGCACAAAGTTCGAAGTTGTATTTCTATCTGTTTATAATAAAAAGTACTTTTCGTGTTTTTTTCGGGGTGTTCTCTTTAATTTGGCCCATTAAGACACATGAAGCTGTCGCTATTAAATTTGGCTTATCTACGGGGACTTTTTCAAGTTTACTGACTTGTAGGCCTTTTAATTCCATTCGCAAAACATGCTAAAGAAAAACTGGTAGCCAGGGATTACTAAGGAGAAGGAATAATTTTCTGCGATTCCCAGAGAAAACAAACAAATGGAACGACGATAATACCATTTCCTGTTTGAAATCACAAGCGATGGAATTGCAACGTTCAAGGGAATGCCTGTATCATTTACATAATTCGATGAAATATTTTTTCGTTCGTATACACCCTCAGCATCACAAGTGCAACTCTTTTACGGTTAGTATCGTGCAACTGTGTAGTGACCAGCGATTTTAGATAACGATCTTTATAGAACCATTTAGAGAGAAGGCTATTTTCTATGAAGATTTCTGGACTATCAGATTTAATCGTTTCTTGTTACAAGAAGGATTTTTATGTGCACCGAGAATTTTCCCTTCGTGTTTTCCGAAAGAAATACTTAAAATTCCGTTCACGCTATTGCTATAATGAAATCCACGTCGCACTTAACTCGAACTTTTATGTAAGTAAATACAACCGGAACTCACTAATGAGAGTGAATATGCAAAATAAGAGCATTTCTCCTACCTACTGTTTCTCTCGTATTTACACTTCTTTCGAAATTTAATTTAACACCACGTTGAATTTTAACATCCAATATTTCAGATGACAGTTTGGCTAATTTTAAAAATACATTTCACGGCTTTCTGAGCTTATCCACTGTTCTCGTCTTAAACTGATTACTTGTTCGAATTATTTATTTTAATCTGAGGGATTTTGAATAAATGGCCTCCAGTGAAAACTGTGCTTTGATAAACTGTGCGTGTCAAGGCGAATTACTGGGGTGAACTGCTCTAATTAGTCGAGTTTTAATTACATAATATGAGAAAACACAGTGCGCATATGGTTAAGGTGTTATCTAAAGCACTTGTTCATTTAGTTTATACCAGAGATATGTCAAGCCGGTAGCAGAATGCGCTGTTAAAATTTTTTCATTAGCGAAAAGAAAAATTACTAAGAGAAAAATTTGTAAAATGTGAGGGGATGAGCAGAGATAAATAAAGCAGACAATCTGTCTTTGTTGAGAGAGAATCAAAGTAAAGTAATGTACTGTGACAACAGAGCTACTGACCCTTGCTAGACATGATGTAGCTCCAGTCTTCTCTTGTCACACCATTATCAGACATTAGCCGCAAATGATAAGCTGTTGAACTTTACTCGTTCATCTTTCTCCGGTTCTTGACGAATTATGGCCGGATCTTCCTTTCTATTTATTTTATTCCGCACAACTACCCTTAATAATTATTAAAACCCGACATTTCCTTAATTGTTATGTTAATGCAGACTGAAACAATGCCAGAAATAAATTTCGCTTTTTATTGCTGCATGGCACCACCGAGCTAATAATTTACTAATTGCGGTGGCACTTGAATGTCGTAGCATATTTAACCGGAAAAAAATTGAGGCGAAACAAAGGACTTTGGCAAAATGGCGTCTTGACAAATACCACCGACTTGGAATAATGATCGATAAGTTCGTTCCTGAAGGAGCTGGCGAGGTAAAACTCGCTGCCATTAATCGACCATTAGATTCGCATCACTGCCGATGCAGATCGCTACGACTTCTTTGCCAATACAAAATATTTCCAGCAATTTAAAAGAAACTAAATTTAATTAAACTCTTTCAAGATTAAAGGTCTGCTCTCGGGGAGATTTAATCTTGGAAGAATTGCAAAATGTGTTTTTTGTTGTACGCTAACCTCGGACTAACATTAATAAGAGATTCAAGGAAATGTGTCTTCGTGGAGGATATAATTTAATTTCCATTACAACAAATTCTTTTCCGGAAACTTGCACATCCGCTCAAGATTTTTTTTACACGAACTTTGTGGAGAAACAATTTGAAAACGAAATAAATGTTTTACATTCTGGGGACGATAAAATTTACGACGGGATTACCATGTAGAAGTTTATCTATTCAACTGACCATAAATTGCAATTCCCTCGACTTGGAGATAGCCCTTCAAATATATCGCAATTTAACGGCCTAAACAGAGTAATTTGAACATGTCAATACACCATAATGTATAATTTAACCCTTACCTAAATACGATCACTTTTGTTTCACAAATATTATACAGACCATTCTATGATGATTGGGAAATATTTGTACTGAAATGTTACAGCGGAACGCTGCGTTAAAACGTTGAGATTAACTAGATTTTTGTTCGTTATATTTAGGTTCTAGTTCCCTTGCAACTACGACCGAATGTATGGATCAAACTGGCTTTAGTTTGTACTAGAAAATTACCAGCACTGAAATCCTAAACGTCAGCAGTTAAAGTAGATTTATATATGTAATCTATATTTACAAATGATAGACCATTACCACGTAAATACATTCCCGTTTCACGTTGTAATTGGAACTGATACGTAACAGTTAGATAATTTGTGATTAAATACGAAACTCTATTTTGTCTTCTTTTTTTTTGGGAATGATTTTCCGTAACACAGTTTTTAGTTTAGAATGCAGGCAAAAAGCCTCCAAGATCAAACGGAGCTTGTGAGTGATTAATAAACATTACAGTATTGTTCATGATATCAAAAATTTTCACCTGACATCATAAAGTTAAGAACTAAACTCAAAAATAATTAAATTACTAAAAAATTGGTTGCAGTTTATTTCGAAAGAACTTCTTTCTCGCTTGAAGTAAAAAAAATCAAATTCCGCTTTTTTAAAAAATTATAAAATTTTATTTTACGATTTTCGTTTTTTGATAACCTTTACAAAATAAAAAACAAAAAAATGTATATATTATCATTTCTCAGTACATGCTTAACTTCGACTATTTATGTTTATACTTCGAAAGAATTCGACTAATAGCACGTTCAGATCACAAGCATCAGCGCTAAAAGAAAATGAATTTGGTTTGATTTTGTCTTCTCAACGCAAAACGGAGGACTGATTAATTAATTAACCATACTCAGTTTTGTTTCCAATAACACTCTTGAATTTGAAAAAAAGTATTCGGCAAAATTTTAAGATAACGGAGAAATTTCTATTAACCATGCTTTCAATAACCTTCAGATTTCACAGCGTTTTTAATTTTTTTCCAAGAATCTGGATATTTCTGGTAAAAATTCAACACTGATTCATAAACCACATGTGCATGATTATCTTATTTTATAAAATTGAAATAACATTTATTAATGTAAATTTTGGGAATGACATCATCTAAATTTTGTTTAGCGTTCTACCATCTACACAATATTCCCCAAACACATATTGAAACGATCAATCCAGTAGTTTCGGAGATTATTAGACAGAAAGAGAATACTTACTATTTCGTACACTAAGGGTCATGAAACGTCGAAAAAACGTAAAGGTAGATAGTCTTACAATGAACTCAATTATGTAGCTTAGGTACGCTTAGGAAGTAAAAAATGATAAATACTCCTTAAAATCTATGAAATAATGGCTATGTTTCAAAGACGAAGGACAACAGTTAGTAGTCTTACACTTTTATAGATCGGATTTTTTTCCATAAAATCTCTTAATATAGTATATTTTCCGGTGTTAATTAAGGCTAAAAATAAGGACTAATACATTTTATTGGGAATTTTCAAAAACTAGTTTGTACTGAAGTAAGAATATATATTACTTCAATTAGTCAGAAGATAATATCAGAATAGGGATCGAAAATTAGATTTTTTTGTATTGTATGAAGTTTAATTAAAAGCTACTTTGTCTCACGTTTGTTTTTCAACATTTTTAAATATCTGTGTAATTTATCGACATAATATCAATATGACGATGGACTGATGCTTTTTGCTTGTGGAACATAAACGAAGGAAATATTGTAATGCGGCCCATCCGACGAATCGCCTTTCAGGTTTTCTCGATATTTTAGGTCCCATATAGTACGAAAACGTAGGCCAGCCGTTTCCGTCTCTCTGTCGTTTGTCTCTCTGTGTGTCTATCTGTCTGTCTGTCTGTCTTGTCGTCTGTCCTAATTTTTATTCGGCAGATAATCTCCGAAACTTCTTCGATTGTTGTCAAATTTTATATGTATGGTAGGAACATCGTATAGACACTCACCAAAAATTGTCTAATTATCCTCACCAAAAATGGGATAACATCATTTCAAAAATTTACAATATAAATAGTAGTATTATTTTAATTTTATACAATAAGATATTCTTACTTTCGTGGCTCTAGAATTAGTATTGAGTTTTTCCCTTAACATCCATATTTTTGAAAAAAAAAAATTGAATTAGACTACGACATTTTACAGTTCAACTTTGAAATTCCAAACTCGAATGCTCTGAAATGTGCGGACATTTTAAGGTGATCTTAAACTTAATAAATTGTTAATCAAAATTTATCTTTTTCAACTCCCTCCCCCAAAATGATCACGTCATCTTACAATTTTGGAAAATAAATATTACCTAAATTTCTACCATATTCCATAGACTTGCAGATTTTAGGAAACAAATTGGTCGAAAGTTATTTCGACAGAACTTTCCTCGCTCCTGAATTACAACGAAACATCCAAACTTTTTCGAGTTTTTTCTTTACACAATTTTGTGATGACGTCATCAACATTTTTGCAAGGACACGTATGTGAACTTGGATTGGTGCAGTGTAATATTAAAAATAACAGTATTGTATTTCCAAAATTTTCTGGGAAAATGGAATAAGCCGTTCCTGATTGAATCAATCAAATAAATTGGCTCATTCATAAATTTTTTTAACCCAACAAGTAAAAACTCATCATATTTATTTTGCACAACTTGGGTGGAATGTATTCAGCAAAATATTGAAATGACGTCATCCATTTTTAGGAGGGAATAAACATATATTTTGATTAACAATTTGCAATGCTGACGATAACTTTAAAATATCTGCAAGATTTCAAAGTATTCAGTTTTGGAATTCTTGATTTGTTCAATAAAATAAATTGACTGATTCATTAATGTTTTGTGAGTCACTCTGTATAAGCACCATTAAAACCCATTTACTACGTACAATTTTGAACTGACATCATCACATTATTGGTGAGGATGTCTAAACAAATATTGGTTAGCGTTCTACTATCTACATGATATTCCTAATATACGAGTAAATATAACATTTGTAAACAATCGGCCCCGTACTTTCAAAGATTATCTGTCTAATAAAAATCCGGGACACCAGACAGACGGACAGACGGACAGACAGACAGACGGAAACAGGAGACCTATTTCTTCGTACTCTATGGGTCATGAAAGGTCGAGAAAATGTAAAAGTACGCCCGGGAAGTAAAAATCACAAAAGCCCAATGCTCTTAAATCTTCCCCAAAAAAATCTGCTGAATAATTTCTATCTAAAACACCCAAAATATTCTTCACTTGTGGTTTTTTAGTACCACTTATACAGGTAACACACAGAAATTTTAAGAAATAACCGATCAATTTTTTGATAAATTAATATTGTAGTCATTAGTCACCAATATATCTCACTTGCAGAGCACAACCCTATACAAATTAGGAAATCGACTACTTAAAAATTTTAGTACTTATTCACGAAAAATATCGTCAATTATAATATAACAAGTGATATGATTATTATCGATAATATTTCGAGTGAAACCGAGCTGCAGATTCAACGAGTGCGAAGCACGAGTTGAATGTGCTGCTTCGGTTTCACGAGCCATATCTTCGATTATTAATCATATCACGAGTTATATTCAACATGAGAATATAATAAATGAACACATTTTTTGATAATAGAATTGATTTCGTCATTTTGAGCTTGCCCCCAACGTTGGCAAGCCATAAAAGACAAAAAAATTTATGAAATTCTAAAATTTGTCAATTTGACAGTTTTTAAATTTAGGTAGCAACAGACCACAATAAGGCAATAAAATTATTATCGCTGTGATAGACATGTAACTAAGGGCATGAACAAATTCTATTGGAAGAAATGAGGTCATGTGATACATGAATTATATTCTCAAAATAATAAAGCCAAACACCAAGTGATTTTTCAAATTTCTGCTCTAGTTATCCATGACGCTTACGTCAATAGCGAAATGTAATGCACAACTTGAACTTCAAGGGTGCATTTTGTATTGGCTGAATGTCTACTGTCATTTCGAAAAAGTTAGGTTTCTCAAGATTTTTTATTTATAACAGTTTAAATCATGAATACCACACTTTATAATAATTGTTGGAAATGTTGACCCTCAGTCTCTAGACTTAAACTGAGTCTACGTTTCATATTTTCGAACACTCGGACAAGAATCCTTTGGTGTAATTTATTCAAAATATTTTCGAATTCGGGCTTTTAAGTCATCAATGGTATGCGCAGGTTGTTTCAAGATGATGTTTTTTAACGTCGGGAACATGAAATAATCCAAGGGTACTAAATTTAGTGATCGAGGTGGATAGATGTGTTCAATGTAGGAATTAATCAAACGGTCATAAAATTCCCTCAGGATGGAATTAGTCAAAAATTCTTGCGGCATTTTCTGATATTGTGCAGCTGTATTTGACTCTTCAAAGAAAATGGGTCTATACAACGTCTCCTTGAAACAGCAACCCATACTGGTGTTTTGTCTGCATGTAAAAGCATTTCTTGAAAATTTTAAATTAATTACGGTTACTCGTTTAACATCATTTCGTTTTCTTTAAATTTTTCTTTTAATTTTTGTTTGTTATTTTCAGCTTTAAAGCTATAAACTTGTGTTTATATTCATGCAAAATTATGTTTAAGTTTAATATTTGTTATGGTTGACCTAGTTGTGTTATAAAGATGTCGTATGTAGGCCAAAGATAGAAGTAATTTTCTCCCAAAACATCTACCTAATTAAATTTGTGACGAAATATACTTGTGGAGAACGACACTTCTGCTAGTTAGTTAAATTCATGGCTCCACTTAGAGTCTTAGAACTTTCATTAAGATTTAATTTTATTAGTATCTATAAGAATAGTACCGTACACTGGTTAAGAAAGCTAAAGAATCCAGTGATTTTCTATCGATTTAGTGAAAATCCTTGGTGAAAATAACTGAAGCACAGTAGTCGTCGTTTTAGAGCCCATTTTAATTTAAATTAGCTAATCAATTCACTGCGCTTCATATATAAATTTCCTGGAATCAGCTTCAGGTAAACATTTGGATAAGCTCCGAAAACGCTTTGGTAACTTGTGTAGGTATTCAGAAAAACAACTTCTATCCGAATATGTCTGCGTGTGCATATATTCAGCTAATGTCACTCAGAGTGTAATTTCCAGTTAATGCCGCCCTTTAAACGTAGCTAAAATATTTGATAACCCCAAAGTGTGTTTAAAGTTTTGATGAACTGTAATCAATTTAAGGTTAAATTGCTTCAGTCTTAAATTGCTTTGGTAAACAATTTTAATTGCACTGCTTTACCGCTCACAATACGCCCGATAAAATCGTTCAGCTTAGTCAACCTTCGTTTTGTGCAATTTTTTAGTTCAAAATCCATTTCATATTGTTTCTCCCACAGCACGTTTTTATGCCCGTTTAATATTCTATAAGGTAGCGTACTCGGTCTACGTTTGTTCGAATGACCCGCTCGGATTGCCCTGCAAACGTCTTATTAAAATTTAATATATTCTGTTATGAAAGTGGGAACAGAATGCCAAGCTCCACAAAAAACCGCCTAACCTAAGTAAAAGAAGATATAAAAATTGAAAAGAAATCTTTAATGCCCAACTTTTGCCTTGCCTGAAATATCACTTTTGAATTATTTATGTATGCATATTTGCAGCATTAGCGAGGGTAATTACGAAGGACTAGGTGAAGTGGCTTCCCTGGCTGGCATGTGTGACTGCGTAGCTGCAGGTGACAGGTGAATGGGAAATTCAGTGTTAATATTTCAAATTTATAATTGAAAACCGCTCTAATCAAATGCGTTTCATGGCACCGCTGACACAATAGTTAGCCTGGTATCGTTTTTCACTTCCGCAAAAACTCGCCTGTCCAATTTCGAGAGCTTTTTAAACCGGAGTCTTTGTTTCACAAATAAAATACGAAAAACGATTGCTTTTAATCACTTCAAAGTTAAAACCTTAATAACTTTGAGGGGATAGCGTTTGTTGATATAAAAGCAATTGAATTTTTCGGAGGGGCGTTAGTCAGATCTATTTTGGTGACAAAAAGTCGCTGGAAAAACTTTTAATACGGTTTGATTTTCCTCCATCAGAGCAAATACCGTACACCTGCATACACGTAAACTAGTTGTATCACATTGTTTGACGGTGTAAAAAATACACAGACGTTAATTAAAAAAAATTCTGGAAACAAATATGTGCTGGAAAATTGTTGTGATGCAGGCGCGCCAATACTGTAAGTCGATATTTGAGTGTTGACTCAAAAAATTTTATCCACAACTTCTGTTTGCCGTAAACATTTTAAAAGCAGCGATTATTGATTTACAATTTGGATTAATTTTTGGTGTTAAAGACGTATCTTCGTATTTTCGAGGATTTTATTACAACTAATTGAAATAACTGACATTTTACATATGTAAAAATTTACTTGAACAAAGACAGAAAATGTGAAAACAAAGAACGGTGACACGATTGAGCTTAATTTCCGGTATTAATATAAAGCAGGTTCTTCGCATCCGTCACGAGACTAAAAACTGTGAACACAAGTCACACAATAGACTTTTATTGAGTGCAATGTCGTTTCATAAGATTATTGGTTTTTGGCAGTCAATCACCTGTCGTTTTCCTTTTCTTTTTAATAATACTACGATTAGCTTTCTGCGCATGAAAAATAAATAACTTTTCCGGAAATAAATCTTTGATTTTACCTACACGCGCGAGGGTGTTTACATTTTTAAAAAACGTTGCCACTAATCTGTAAGAGTTATAGTTCGTACTTCTGTCAAGAGCAACTATTTTATTTATCGCATTTTGAAATTTCCTGGACAAAAAACAAAACTTAGGAAACTTACAGTGGACTGTCCGTCCTAAGTTCGTCGAGCAAATCAAGTTCTAAGTCTGGCTGACCTCTTGAAGGTGAAAGTTAGATCCAAACCTCGATCTTAACTGGCTCATCTCTTAGGAGAAATTAATTATTGTTAGTCAAAAGTCTATAACTTTGTTAGTGTTTGTTGGTGATCTTCAGGTTTAAGGGGTGAATTTGGGTAATAATTTTCAATTCAAAGTCTTGCACTGTAATTTTCACAGTTACTATGTTTTTAATAAGTAATATATTAGCCGAATACTTTAAGTTTATTTGAACTTCTAAACACGTAAAGTAGGATACTTGCCGAGGAACTTATATGCAACATGTAATACACTAAGAAATAAAATGAATGGGCAAAACTACAATGAAAAATGTTTGTGCTGCTTCATATGTTAGGAAATTTTAGTAGCGTTCTAAAATATTTGAAAGCACTGTTTCGGGCACTCCAGAAAATATTACATTCATGCGAGAAATAAAACTTCAACAAGTGTGATTTTTCCAATTCATATTTAGTTACTGAAATGTAATGTTTATATTTATGGTTGCTGTGAGTGTGAAGGTAATGTTTTCGTTTTATTTATTTTCCGTTGATTTGAAATCGGTACGCACACACAAATAAAGCTCACTGATTGATTATAATGTCCACTTACCGATCTAAAATTAATAACTGCACTTTTAAATTATCCTTAACAACTTAGTTTCTTGTATGAAAATGAAAAATTCATTACTCGATATTTGTTAAAATATTCAGAGTCAGTTTTTTAATAATGAAACAAAAATACCTGTTATTTACTGTCATTTTATTAAATTGACAGAATTTCATGAAGTAATTCGCTTTTGAGAGAAGAATGACCTCTGTAGATACGGTATTTCAGACTGATAAATATAATGAATTTTTAAAGAACATCAAAGAAATTAATTTAGATAGGTATCTAATGCGACATTCTGTGTACACAAAAACAAAGAGGATTGTAGAATTTAATTAATATTTAAAAATGATATGAATGATTTTTATGCTTTACTGGAATCTCAAAGTGATTCCAGTTTTGTATTTCTGTATTAAATTACAATGAAAATTATTCAGGCACAATAATTCTTCAAGCTTTCATTATCGATAAAGCTCTTAAATTGAAAAATATTTTGTAGCGGAGTACAAACAAATATACCAGGGTTAATAATCCGTCTAACGTTGTAATTAGGTCACAGCAGAGAACTTACTCATAATTACAGAAAGACCTAGACACTTTGCGTACACATCAATCATAACATATTACCTAGAATTCTTAAACGAACGTCAGAAGTGGAAGACTAGGTTGAACTCTTTCAACTAAAATTGCTTTAGGCTTGTACTGACAAAGATATCTTTTTTCACGCGACGGAAAGTGTCACAATTCACCTCTTTTTTAAGCATTATCTTCCCCGAACAACACTTTTTGTGTAGTATTTTTTAAAATTTCGTTCATTCGCTTTGTTCCCGCCCACCAATTTTTTTATTTCGGCGTTCTGTGCAGTGTGCACGCTTCACTAAATTCATAAATTCCGAAAGTTAAACTGCGTATTCATAAAATAAAAACTCATTTAAGAATCGCGACTTTTACAGGGAAATAAAGTAAAACCATAAAAAAGTTGAGTTAGACTTGAATTTATGTTAATGGTGTTTCTTACTGTTGCCGAGGGAAACTTCACAGGGAAACAAATGTTACAGCAACCAATAAAAAAATTAGTTCCCTTCGAGGCTTAATGATGGCCGTTTTCAATTATCAACTGGTATTTGCAGTGAGCGATGCCGCATTAGCTGGAGTTATTTGTAAACGAAAGTCCTAAGGGAAGTTGAATGTTTAGTTAATTCAACATTTTACTGTAAAAGTATTGATCCTTAGAGTATACTGTATTTTAACTCCATTAACCAACCTAAATACCTTCTTATCCTAAAATGGACTTATACACTTATTTAAGATATTGATGTTCAGTCTAGACCACTTAGAAGTATTTAGTGATTTAAATTTCTTCCGACTTTCGTATTAATTTTTTAACTACTTGCAGCATTGCAACGAATTACTAGAATTGATCGTTTTTTGTTTTTCGAATGCTGACTAAAGGACGTATTTTAATATAATTTAAGTAGACGTACATGTAGTTTCATGATGTCTTGACGTTTCATACATTATAGAATAAGAAAAGCTAGGCTTTCTATTTCCGCTTTCTTGTGTTGGTATTGATGATACTTAATTTTTGTTGTAAATATTCCCAACATATACATATATATAAAATTTGACAACAAACGGTCTGGTATTTGCAGACATTATTTATGTCATAAAAATCGACACAGACGACAGACAGAAAGACAAAGAGACGGACGGTATGCTGGAGGTGGAAGGATATGCTTTAAAAATTATCGCAAAATACTAAACAGCTTTTTGTCCGATCATGAGTTTACATTTTAAATATTAACTTCAAATAAGCAGAGAATTATGAACAATATTAAGAAAATTTTTAAAGTCTAGTATGAAAAACGTTATTTAAAATGTATACAACGTCAGGTCTTTTAGAGGAAAAAAATCTCTAGAAGTTTTCTCCACATTTTTCACGCCATTATTAGTGAAGCTTAAAAATTCAAGTGTGCAATAAGCTCTCATGCAACCGTGCGTCAAATTTAAAGTTAGTGACATACGACGTACAAAATTTTATGTGAAACTTAGCTCAATTAAACTATAAAGTTTTCACTATGTACCTGCTGCACTCCAGTGTGTACTAACCCTCTTTATAACGTTCGGGAAAGGAAGATTGTGCATTTGAGAAGTTTCTGAGATTTCAGGAAGAACGTCATATACAACTTTGGTTTACACATTTGCATAATGGCATGATAAATGTGATGAAACACTTTTGCCACATAATAAAAATAAGAACAAGCGAGTTATATATTTACGACACAAGGCATTTTTCTTGAATCCAAATATTCCTCGCTTGGCTGCATTTTAAACATCTTATGCGGTAGAAACTGGGACCGAGGAAATGGACATAATAAAATACAAAAAAAATCGCTTTAATACCGTTCCATTCAAATATTGTTTTATACAAGGATAAGGGAAGTTTAAATTTGGCCGATTATTTGTGTCTTCATGGAGCTGCTTTTATTGTTATATATGGGAATGAAAAATAAAATGGAAGCAATACTTCGTCATCTAGCAATAAACGTAAAATGTTCTTTAATGTAACTTCTTAAAGAATTCTGATATTTTTGTCCAATTATACTTAAATTGCAATTAAATATAAGGAATCTAATAGGATGTCGAAATTGAACTATTTCGAACAAAAGTCAGTTTAAAAATTACTTACATGCTCGTACTGAGATGTTTAGATACGTGAAAATCAATAGTAGAAACTCTCAAGAATTTGCTTTGTTTGTAAAGTGATAAATCTAACATTAGGAACTACAAACCGGTTATAATTATTTGTAACTTCGTAGCAATTTTAGGAAGAGCCGGTATTGTTTCGTCAAAGTTCATTCAACTAAAACTAATTTAATTCTGCTCAGTTTTATAAGATACTTCAGACTGTAATCGTCAATTGACGTCAGTTATTTATGCCTTCAATAGAATTGATTATAGCTTGCTGTGGGAGTTAATGGAGTCTTTTATTTTTTCTGGCTTGTTGTATCCATTGTTAAGATCTGCTTAAGATAATAACTAGTTACCCATTTTCTAAACTTCATTATTTTATAAACTATTTTTTTTTGTGGAAGTTTTGAAAGAAAGGTATTTAAAATTCAATATAAGTAATTCTTACTTTAAACATTAACGATTAAATCAGAGTAATGAGCTTTCAGCCAAACAAAGAGCTCATTTAGATACTTATTACGTATAGTATCAATGTCTAAAAAAATGTTAGTTATTTCTTTAAAACTAACATTATGTTTCAATTAAGCATGCTGAAAGTTTAAACCAGACCAAGCGAAGATAATGTAACGTTTATGCACAATTACGGTGTTATGTATACAGAAACGTCAGCTTTTGCAAGAGAAATGTACTATTAACGTGGAAACTAAGAGGAAATGCAAGAAGTTTACTGAAAGAAAAAGTGGAATTATTTACACACCCCCATCTGAATTTTCCTGCATACATTTCAGCACGTATCTTTCAGTAACGGTTAATTTATCAATGTTGGATTTGAATCGTCAACTATTTCCGGACTCAAATATTACAGCGTGGAAACACACTGCAAAACTTCACGAAATTGTTTAGAAAATTTTAGGGAAATTAAGTTCACCCTTTCTGAGATAATCAATAAAATGAATCGGTTTGCGGTAGTTCTAAACAGCGGTAATGCCCTTGTTGCAGCGAAGTGGACAGTTAATTTAGCTTTCAGAGCCTTCTGGTGGTGTACAGATTTGCAATTTCGCGGATCCCGGTTCGTACTAAAATCGGACCTTGACAAATTCACATATAAATTTGCAACCAGATGCCCGGATTCGACGAAATTTCTTCAAAAGCCACTCGAGAATCAGCTGTGTAAAAAATTGATAATAAGTGGGCTTTGTGTAATAATATGGACGTTCCTAAGATTCAAATCCACTTTACAATCCGGATCTAATCCGGATTTGAAAATAATCCGGGTTGAGTGAACACCACGACAGTCATTCTGAGAGTAGTCTGAGAACCTCATTATAAATTTTAGACGCAAAATGGTGTTTCGGGCTTCCTTTTGCTACCTTTTATAGCTGTTGAGTCATATTTTACTCATATTATTATAAAAAAATTACCTAGCTATATTTGGTTTAGTCAAAATTTGGTTTAATTACTCAATTCTCACATTTACCTGGGTAGCCAGTTTTGCAGTCATCCAGAAACTTGCATAAAAATGGGAAAATTTTTACTTCTAGATTCCTTTCTGTTTAGCTTAATATTGTCGTCTCTATAAAAAGAATAATAATACAAGGTCGCTTTGATACCCCTCCATTCAAATATTGTTTCCTCCCGAGATAAGGGCAGTTTAAATTGGGCCGATCATTTGTGTTTTGATGGGGTAATTTGTTATTACATAAATGTCCACGTAAAGAGCAAAGTGGAAGCAATGCTTCATCATCTAGTAATGACCGTGCAACGTTCTTTGTTGAAAGTTCTTGGTGGGCTCTGATAATTCTTATTGAGGCCTGTATAAACGAGGGTAGGCATTGTGTTTGCTAAAAGGGCCAACATTCCCTTGTTAGTGTGGCCATCAGCGTCCGACGGCAATCGCTTAAAAGGGGCAGTTCTTAGCCCGACCGGCCAGACCATAAAGTAGGAACTGCCTCGTTAGAAACGTTCAAAACTTCGTCTGGACGCCCAAGATTCAGTTACGCTTCCTTATTTAACCCTACCGTATGTCTTTATTACGAAATTTATATCGCCCATAGCGATTGATTGTCGCATTTGAATGTGAATCATCGCATCAAGCCGGCTACGCTGTATCCCGAAATGCTTCAAACAAAATAGATTAGGAAGGCACTTGATATCCCATCAACTTAAATGTATTGCTTTATCAGTGATGCTTTCGAGCTAAATCGCCCCGATAAGGCACGAGAACGGCTCAAAAAGCCGCTTTTTAATCACCTTTACATCCGGTTTAAGGGTTCATTATGATCAATAGAATGTCGACTTAACTTGAGCAATTACTCCTTGATTGTCAATTAACTCGCCGAAGTAATTGTTTGAAGGCATGAGACATGTTCGCAAACGTGTCTGTGACACAGTGATTTCGACGTTCGAGAAAATGAAAGAAATTGTATTAGCACTTACTTCAAGGAGCGCTGCTAATTAAGAACGTGTATCTTTTCAGCGAATCCTTGAAAGGCAGATTTAATTATAAATTCGTTAGTATATACTTTACGTGAGGTCATTAGACGGTGGAATAGAAGCATCAAAGATTATATTGCACTTGCTGATGTCAGTGAAGATGTAATATTGGACTATCTTAACCTCCAAAGTAATTCTTACGTGCTATAGACGTATATTATGCGAGCATCATATCAGTGATTTCTCGGAGGATTACAGCAATTTCCTATCATTTACAACCTCACGTGGCGCCACAAAATTTAGCTTAAAGTACAGATAAAACATAAATCAAGTAGGCCGTGAAAATTGATTAAAGTGTCACCTACAATCCACCAGTTAGCGTGGTACAGACTAATAGTGTGTGTAGTTTATAATGTAGAACACGATGATAGGCAAACATTTGTTTATAATAACATTATATGAGTGTATTTCAAACTTAACACTGCGTTTTGGCGTATAGAACTAGCACTGAGATAATCGTAGCAATACAGTAGGTAATAATAATAATAATATTTATAAGTAACCAGTAAACCGAGGTCCGATTACAAAATTACACAGTACAACATGCGTAAAAAAAACTTAACAAAATATATTAAGAAATTATGAAATAATTTGTTACACAGTTTTTAACATGCGCTTGGCTGAAAATGAAATATTTGTAAATTTTTGTCACATTTGCATATTATATCCATATCGTGTACATTGGTGAATGTAGATATTGATTCGTATGTCTGGTGTGCTGAAAGGTCAACAAATATTATATATTTAATACTTTGTAGCTTTTGCTTGCCAAACTACTTTGAAAGTGATCAAATTTGACAAAAAAATCTCGAGTCACGAATATCTCCAATGTTTTGCTTCGGTTAAATAAACACTCGTAAATGATCTTTTCGTATAGGATCATTTAACAGTGGCCTAGTTACAGTGACGAAAAAAATTAATTGGCAAAAACTGGTGAATAAATAGTTCGCAAGATTAAATAAGAATTGAGTTTCTAAGTGGAAAGCAAATTCTTGGTCACTTTGGCGTCAAAATTCGTGTTACTGTTTTTTGTTTACCCTATTTGCTGTTTCACTAACTTAGGAAGTTTCCCATTTATATTTGAGCCATTTAATAGATGGTGAAAAATTTTAGTGAAACCGAGACGGTGTCTGTCTCGATATTTATCCCTACCTAAATTATTACTACAAGGCGTTGATAAATGTTTCTTAGACCCAGTGACTTGTGAAATTTAATATATTGCAGATTTGCCACTTCTTAGTAATGGTGGACATTTTTAAAGTTTTAATTAATGTAGTTAATATGTCATCTGTCAGAATGGTTAGAAGTTGTCACTGTACACACTCCGAAAGAGGTGGAACAAATGAGTGCCCACTTCCATTTTAGAGTCATTTATGAAAGTCATGTATTATTTATATTATGATTGCTCTGGAAATAGTACACAATGAAATATATTGATGAAGCTGATGACAAAATGAAATGATACTACTACCTACTTATTACTCGTTTATATCTGTAATTTTGTTCTATTACTATGAGCCTGGCTCAACTATCGATCACACGTCACTTTTTTGTCCAAAATTATCCGATTAACACGATTAGACCGTCAAAAAACTTTGCAAATAATATGACGTGTTCATATTAAAATCAAACTTATTGTGAACCTCGTGAATCAACTTTTGAGATAACATAACCTCAAGTATTTGTGAGTATATTGTAGGTAAACTGAAGAAAAAAAATTAGTCGAAGGTTATTTCGACAGGACTTCAAAATTAACACATCTCGCTTTTTTAAAAAATTAAAAAATATAATTTTGCGAACTGTTACATTATAACAAATATAGATAGTACACTTTGTCATTAAGGTTATATCTATCTATTTGAAAATGTTCCGATCAACAGTATTTTAGCAAGGACACGTTTGTCAATTCCGACACGTCCACTGTAATATTAATAATAAAACATTGGCGTGTACTTTTCTGGAAATTTGATCAATAAAAAAAAATAGAATAAACCATTCTTGATTTAATCAATAGAAAATATAGATAATAGGAGCACCAGTTTATGATAAAAAAATTGGTCTAAAGAGTTTAGACAGTACTTCCCTCGCTGTCGGAAACTTGACGACTGCATGCCTATTGTGTTTTTTTTCTCATTACATTTTTGAACAAAAGTTTACCATGCTTATAATAACTTTAAAATATTCCCAAAATTTCAAAGCATTCGGTTTTGTAATTCCTGATTAAATCGATAAAATAAATTCACGCCTTCATTAATTTTTTTGAGTCACCCTGCATATGCAAATCCAAAAATATGATTGGAATGATAAATCACAAGTACAAACTCATCATATTTTGTACATTTTAGATACGATTTATTCGGCAAACTTTTGAGCTGACGTCATCAGTTTTTTTGTAGAAGATAACCAAATATATTTTGACTAAAAATTTATTATGCTCTTTATAACCTTAAAACATCTGCAAGATTTCAAAGCATTCGGTTTTGTAGTTCCTGATTAAATCAATAAAATAAATTTACGCATTCATTAATTTTTTTGAGTCACCCTGTATATGCAAATCGAAAAAATTTGAATGGAATGATAAATCACAAGAAGAGACTCACCATATTTTGTACATTTTAGATAGGATTTTTTCAGCAAAATTTTGTGGTGGCATCATAATTTTTTTAGGGGGGACGACCAAATACGTTTTGATCAAAAATTTACCATGCTTATGATAATTTTAAAATATCTTGATTTCGAAGCACTCGGTTTTGTAGTTCCTGAGTAAATCAGTAAAATAAATTTACGCTTTCATTTATTTTCTTGAATCACCCTGTATATGCAAATCCAAAAAATATGAATGGAGTGATAGATCACAAGTACAGACTGATCATATTTTGTACATTTTAGATATGATTTATTCGGCAAATTTTCGAGCTGACGTCATCAAGTTTTTGGAGGGGATAAGCAAATATATTTTGACTAAACATTTATTATGCTCTTTATAACCTTAAAACATCTGCAAGATGTCAGAGCATTCCGTTTTGTAGTTCCTGATTAAATCAATAAAATATATTTACGCATTCATTAATTTTTTTGAGTCACTCTGTATATGCAAATCCAAAAAATATGAATGGAGTGATAAATGACAAGTACAGGCTCATCATATTTTGTACATTTTAGATATGATTTATTCGGCAAACTTTCGAGCTGACGTCATCAAGTTTTTGGAGGGGATAAGCAAATATATTTTGACTAAATATTTATTATGCTCTTTATGACCTTAAAACATCTGCAAGATTTCAGAGCATTCGGTTTTGTAGTTCCTGATTAAATCAATAAAATATATTTACGCATTCATTAATTTTTTTGAGTCACCCTGTATATGCAAATCCAAAAAATATGAATGGAGTGATAGATCACAAGTACAGACTCATCATATTTTGTACATTTTAGATATGATTTATTCCACAAACTTTTGAGCTGACGTCATCAAGTTTTTGGAGGGGATAAGCAAATATTATATATAAATAATAGTAGTTCCTGACCGGTGCGGTGCGGTCGTGTGGTAATGCTGTCTGTGATTTAGTAATTTTCACAAAGATATTATTAACAATTTAATTTTATTTGGAGCCAGTGTGGGGTGTAGTGGTGTGGACCATCGGGACAGCGTTGTGATATCGGGGGTGACCCCTGTTTGGGGTGGTATATGGTTCATTTTTGGATTTCTGGTGATTCCGAGTGAGACGTTATCTTATCAGCTTTTCTTTTTGTCTAATAGTTCTTATTACTGTGCGCTCGCAACCTTGCCCTATCGAGGGGACAGCGTGAGCGCAGTGCTGTTAACTTGGTGCGGTGTTCATTAATAATACTCTAAAACACGAAACTCTCATTTTTATTTTTTTTTAATAAGTATGGCTCTTAAATGTGCAAAGTGTAATCGGACAGTCAATACACGTACTGAGAACCATGTTACTTGTCATAGGGACTGTAAGGGTAGTTTTCATTTAGTATGTGCTGGTATCTCTGAAGAGACTTACGACGGCTTAGTTGAGTCGGGAAATGTTGAATCATAGACGTGTACCGCATGTTCTTCAAAATTTTTGGAGGCTAAAGCAGCTGTTAATAAAAACCCCTCTGTTTCTTCGCTGAATACCTACATTTCGACTGATCAGTTAAAAAATATGATGAATAATATAGTAAAGGAACATGTAGATAACATTTCGCAGCTATTTATCGAGCATATTGGTGCTTTAACTCTTAGAGTTACTGAACTTGAGACAAAAATTAGCGATTTAACCAGTGAAAACATTATTCTTAAGTCAAAATTTGAGAAACTTAATTTAACGTTGAAGAGTGGTAAAAATTCTGATATACAAATATCTAAGGGGGTAAATAAGGATGAATTAAATGCCAAATTATCGTATGCCGAGTCCTTGGTAAAAAAGTCTCAGAAAACTGTAATTGTGCAGCCTAAAGATAAAACTCAGTCGGTTTCAAAGACTAAATCAGATGTATTAAACGTAATAGATCCTCTTAATTCTTCTTTAGATATTATTGGGAGAGTAAAACCACTCAAGGATGGGGGACTGCTGCTTGGGTGTGAAAATACTAAATCGTTCAAACAAATTGCTAAAGGTAAGTTTGCTGATGACTATGAAATTCGTGAAGTTAAAAGTATAAGACCAACAATTAGAATAACTGGTTTTTCAGATGATATTGATGAGGAGAACTTCTTGTTATACCTTAAAAAACAAAATGAGTCTATTTTTGATGTTAATTCGAGTGTTAATTTGTTAAAACTGAGCTGTACAAAAAGAAATAATACTGTATATCAAGCCTTAATTGAAGTCGATTTGTACACATATAAAAGAGCATTGGGCGTGGGTCACTGTCTTATTGGTCTCGATGGTTGTTCCATCTATGATGCTGTCGAAGTAACTAGGTGTTACAATTGCAACAACTACGGTCATGCATCGAAAAATTGTAAAAATAAAACTAGCTGCCCAAAATGTGCCGGAGAGCATAAACTTGTTGATTGTCGGTCTGATAGTTTTAAATGTTGTAACTGCTCCAAATATTTAGAAAGTTTAGCGACAGATGAATTTGAAGTTTCTGATGTTACGTATGATCATGCGGCTTGGGACTATAAACAATGCACGTTATTTAGAAAAACCATGGATAAAATCAAGTGCGACATTTTCGGCTCCGCCATATAGCAATCATTGGAGGATCCCACTTTATTAGGTACCGTTTCAACTAATAATAATTCTACTGCTTCAATCACTTTACTATCTTCGTTATCAATCTATTACCAAAATGCCCGAGGTATAAACTCAAAACTAGTCGAACTTTTCAATTCTTTACTAACTTGTAATTTTGAGCTCATAATTCTCACTGAAACGTGGCTTACTGATTCTGTGGCTAATTCAGAATTTTGTCCTGACAATTTTGAAATATACAGATCTGATCGTAAATTTAATAAAACTACTCTTACCAGAGGTGGTGGGGTTTTGATAGCAATGCGCAAATATTTCTCTGTTTTGCAGATTGATCTGTCCCCGCATGGTTTTGATGAGTTGCATTTAATTGACATTGTGGGGGTAAAACTTACATATAGATATGTCTCTTTCTACTTTTTTGTAATTTATGTTCCGCCCAAGTCATCTGTTGATGATTATATCTCATTATTTAATTTGCTCGGTAATCTTGCTGATTTATGGAATGATCGTGTGGTTATCATAGGTGACTTTAACATTGCTGAATATCATATTGGTTTAGAGAACAATATTGTTGGTAATAACAAGTTGTCTGCCCTAAGTACTTTTTTAAATCTTAATAACTATTGTCAGTTTAATACTATTATGAACACTAATGGCAGACTTTTAGATTTGATTCTTTCTAACTATGAGTGCTCTGTTAATGGTTGTCATGATTATCTTTTGCCAGAAGACAGTCATCATCCTTCTCTGGTAATTACCATAGATACTCATCAAGGAAAAAGTAAGATTTTAGGTAATTCTGAAATATTAGTTAAACGGTGGAACTTTCGGAAAGCTGATTATCCTAACCTTTATCACCATCTTGGGCAAATTAATTGGTCGTTTTTAAATGGAGTTAATGATCCGAATACTGCATGTACTTTATTCTACAATAAACTTATTAACATCCTTGATATTTATGTGCCCAAGACTCGTAACATTCGTCATAGCCCCTTCCCGCCTTGGTTCACATTTGACATTATTAATAAAATCAAATTTAAATGGAAACTTTGGTCTAGGTATAAACGAAGTAAAAGTTTAGAGGATCTTTTGAATTTCAAATCTGTACGTTCCGAAATAAAACGTGATGTCAAAATTGCCTATCGTGATTACATCTGCGATTTGGAAAATAACATAAAAGCCAATCCTAATAAATTCTGGACACATATAAGCAGACTTAAAAAACAAGGGGGTATACCGTCCCAAATGAGTTATAATAACAAGGTACTCTGTAATCCTGCAGATATAGTAAATGCATTTGCAACCCATTTTAGTTCACGTTACACTGACTGTAAAGCCACAAATTTGAATGAATTCGTATGTGAGTCTTACAATGATCTTATACAATTCAACACGATAAGTGAAGCAGATGTGTTTAAAGCGCTAAAAAAAATTAAGTGTAACTTAACGAGTGGTCACGATAATATTCCGGGTTTTTTATTATCTGATTGTGCTTCGGTGCTTTCTCATCCCTTATCAGTCATCTTTAATTTAATAATAAATTCTGCCATCTTTCCCGATATCTGGAAACATTCTATTATTTCTCCAATTTTTAAGAAAGGGAGTAGAAATACAATTGAGAATTACAGGCCCATTTCGCTAATTTGTAACTTTGCCAAAGTTTTTGAATTTGTTTTACATAAATTTTTGTTATTTAATGTTCGTAGTAAAATATCTGATTGTCAACATGGATTTGTAAGTAACCGTTCCACCATATCTAAACTCTGTGTATTCACACAGTTTGTTTCAGAAAGCTTTGATGCTATGCTTCAGGTTGACGTGGCCTATACTGATTTTTCCAAGGCCTTCGACAAACTTAATCATGATGTTTTGCTGGTTAAATTAAGTAATTTTGGGTTTTCTGCTTCATTACTTTCATTGTTTAAATCGTATTTATCCAATAGGACTCAGTGCGTTAAATATAATGGTCATGTGTCAGATAGTATTTCTGTCTTGTCTGGAGTGCCTCAGGGTTCGGTTCTTGGACCTCTTTTGTTCGTGATTTACATAAATGACATCGCAAAGAGTATTAGTTCAAACATTCTTATGTACGCGGATGATTTAAAAATTTTTAGAACTGTTTCGAGTATTAATGTTATTGTTATTGATGTTACAAGATGATCTGCAAAAATTTCAATGTTGGAGCAATTGTAACTTTCTCCCGGTAAATTTTGACAAATGCTTTATTATGTCATTTACTAACAAAAATATCCAAACCTTGTATCCCTATGATCTCAATAACACCATTTTGACTAGAGTTGATTCTTTCTGTGATTTGGGAGTCACTTTTGATTCCAAACTCTCTTTTGTAAATCACATAAATAATATATGTGCCAATGCTCTCAAATCACTCGGTTTTATACTAAGATGTGGCAGTAGTTTTAGTGACTTTGATTGTTTGAAAATTTTATATTTTGCTTATGTGCGATCCAAGCTTGAATATGCAAGTGTTGTTTGGTCTCCATTTTCTCGGATTCATATAGACACATTGGAGAAGATTCAACGACGTTTTTTGAAGTACTTAGCTTTTAGGGCGGATGGTGTTTATCCACCAAGGGGTCGTCCCATATTACTCTTTTAAATAAATTTGGGTTTAGAGATTTACATTGCAGACGGACTATTGCATCGTTGAATTTTTTAAAAAAGTTGGTTCATTTTCATATTGATTGTCCGGATCTTTTGAGTCGATTATATTTGCTTGTCCCCAGATTGTCATCTCGTTCTCATGATTGCTTCTATTTGCCTACTCCTCGCTTAAACGTTGTAAAACACTCACCTATATACGAGATGTGTACTTTATACAATTCGGAACAGAATGCATTTGATATATTTAAATAGATAGGTTTTTTTTCTTTGTATATGTAGCTACATTCAGTCTGTTTAACTTTGCCTTCGTGGGTTCAGCTGTTGGTCATATATTTTGCTAAGGTGGTCAGTAATTGGGCTATTGCCTGTTGACCATCACTGACATAATAATAATAATAATAATAATAATAATAAATATTTTTTGACTAAAGATTTATGATGCTCTTTATAGCCTTAAAACATCTGCAACATTTCAAAGCATTCTGGTTAGCAGATTAAAAATTAAATTTCAAAATGTTGTTTTATAATTTTGATTTTTTTTCCAAAAATCTGGACGTTTCGGGTGAAAAGTCGATTCAGAGTTGTAAACTACATGTGTAGGACTATGTTATTTTATACAATTGAAAACCCATTTACTATGTACAATTTTGAAGTGACGTCATCGCATTAGTGGTGGGGATGATTAGACAAATTTTGGTTAGGGTTTTACCATCTACATGATATTCTTAATATAAGTACAAAATTTCACAACAATCGGTCGAGTACTTTCGGAGATTATCTGTCTAATAAAAATCCGGGACAACAGACGGACAGACGGACAGACGGACGGACAGACGGACAGACGGACAGACAGACGGAAATGGGAGACCTATTTCTTCGTCTTCTAGGGGTCATGAAAGATCGAGAAAACGTAAAAGTAGAGAGTCGGCCGACGGACTCGATTACAATACTTCCTTTGCTTACGCTCGGGAAGTAAAAAGTCACCCAGTCAGCGCTTCGAAGGCCAGACTTTCGGGTTAGAAACACTGCTATGGAGGCGTAATTAGACTGCCACTTATACAAGCATTAAAGGTAATCATACAATTTCGATTAATTTTTGCGAAAATTTGGATGTCTAAGAATTCGTACACCACAAGTGTTGGAGTGGATTATTGTATAACATTTAAATCATTTTAATATAGACACTTTTGAGAGGACGTCATCAAATTCTTGGTGGGGATGATTAGCCAAATTTTGGTGAGCGTTTTACAATCCACATGATATTCCTATAATACATAAAACAATTGATACTGACTACTGACAGGCGGAAACGGGGGACCACTTTTTTTCAACTCTAGGAATCGTGAAACGTCCAGAAAATATGAACGTGGCAAGTCGTCCGATGGACTCAATTACAGTACTTCCTTCGCTTACGCCCGAGAACTACAATGAAAAAATTTGTATAATGTTGTTGCTTTAAGACATAATTTAATATTTGAAAGTATTAATACTCATAAATTTAGTCTTCAAAAAAATTAGGGAAGTCGATGGTTGTGTTTACATTTTTGTTCGATTATGTTTGATTCTTGCTCTCGTATATTAATTACAAAATAAAGTCAATTGTTTTAGAAACTTTACAATTTTCTCTTAACATTCAAAAACCATAACCTTATAAGACCGTGAACATTGCTCACAAATTTCTAAAATCTAAAAATATACTTCATTGTCTTTACTAAGATGAATCTACATTGTTATTCTGAATATTCAGGTTGCTATAATTTAAGTAATTTAAATTCAAACTGGAAGTGGTTTTGTATGAGTATTCATAAAACTATGTCAAGGTATTAATCTTGTTTCAAAATTTAGACGCAACGATACATATAGATCGTCAAGATTTTGATGAATTTTTGATAATTCTGTTTTCAGGCTATCAATAACTTTCGCCCCCTTTTTTTTGATTTTTTCAAAAGAATATTCGAAAATAGATAAAAACTATAAATGACTTAGAAATGAGCTCCATTGAAATATGAAATAAAAATGTTGAATAGCGCTGTGTGACAACATGGGACAGAAAACAGAAAGGAGCATAGCAAAAGGAAATTAAAACTTATGAATTTGCTGAACTTTGTACAACGTTTGAGCGAAGATAAATAAAATACGTTATTTCTCATTGTTGTAAAGTACTCTTTAATAGTATTATTTGCATCACTTTTATAACAAGTTTAATATGTTTACCATATTTGCTTGTCTGCTTACTGGCCTTTCCCAAGGAGTCTGATGGAAATCCTGTCTATGTAAATAAAGTTCTCCTCGAACTTTACGGAAAACTGTCTCATATTTCAAATACATTCTTAAAATAGTGTCTCCAGAAATTTTGCAGATCATTTTATTTATAAATAACGCCAAGAATTCGATTTCACACAACTAGTTAATTCACGTTCCAAAGAATCATAATTCCACGTTAATTTTGTTACATTATAGCTTGATTTAATTTTTTTGTGAGGTGTTAACTTAAAACAGCGGGTGCAAATATCGTATTACATGACTGTGGAGTGTTAATGTTTTGTAAACTGGGTTTAACATTTATTCGTTTAGCACTAACACAAATACAGGGAAATTTACTTTTTCCTTTCCTACGGTAGGTAATTGTCGAAATAATGCAGGCGAGATATTCATACATAATTTTCCTATTAACCTACTACAAGATTGTTTGATTTTCACATAATATGGTGTAGAGTTGGTGTGAAGAGACTGCCCTAAAACCAGAACATTTTGTATACTTTGTGCTACAGTTCAAACAAAATTTTAGCAACTACAAAGCAGCGAAATTTTAATTTCTTTTTTGCAAAATAGTAGTTACTGTGCGTGACCAGAGAAAATTCCTACCAAAGAATAATGGGTTGTGTAGGTGCTGTTATCGGCACTCATTTTTTAAAGCAGCTTAACCATTTTTAAATTTACAGATTTACATACAGTGCAACTGCATCCTTGATTTCATTTCCAATAGCAGAGTTCGTTTATGGAAGGTTAAAAGGTACATTAAACCCCACGTGTGTTGCATGTAAATATGCTTAATTTAAGAATATGCGATTATCTAACCCCCCATTCACCTTTATATACATCTAGGAACTTCATTCGAGTTTTTTTTTGTACTGAAAAGCTAGTTCTTTGGTGAACGGGATATTTATTCAACATTAACTCAATCTCAAACTCCGATCTAAATTAAGAAATTTCAAAAGATGATGTTGATTTTACAACATCATATACTCTTATGAATAGTGGCAGTTTTATGGAATTTCATCTTACCTCTAGTAGACGGTTACTTTTACATGGAATACATATAAACAGTCCTACCATCTATCAGTCTCAATTAAAAGTGAAATTAACCTAAAATAGATTAATTATAAACCTGTATGCCTAAGGTTTAACACAAAATTTTTGTTTTTTTTTTTAATTTTGTAATAATAGAAAGCAATCAATAATATACTTGTAATAAATATCAAGTAGCCTTTGAATTGTTTGTCATTTTTGTCAAATAATTTACAAAATAAAAAAAAGTCAAAAAATTGTTTTTCCATACCTCACAATATTTTCTTATGCCATTTCAAGTAAGATGTATAGAAACAGCGTCTTGCAATATAAGTGCAAAATAAAGTAAATAAAAATGGAGCTTTAAAAACACTATATATGCATGTTTAATAAAACTTTACATGATCGTTAACCAAAAACGTATATCCTTGGTATACCTTACCCCACAATTTATATTCTAAACATAATATTACTGTACTGTAAGTTTTACAGCGTCTTTAAATTAGGTTTAAGTAAATTTCTCATAAACCATTTTTTCTACTCCCCCGTATATGATGCCATTTTAAGTTGTTATCTAGAGGGGCTGAAGTTAGCCGCGATCTTTGTAGACACGGCCTGAAGTAGCTTCTTGTCAAATTAACAGTTAGTAAATTGTTTCAACAGCATGTTTGATTTTATTTTTAAATAATAGTAGCAAACCTTTATGATATTCATGATGTTATGGTACTCTAATTTTTCGATAATTATGGTTTTAATTTGAAGTCGTAGAAAAAGCATAGTACGTAACAAACCTCTGTTTTTTAAACACTCGTTCTGCCTGTACTTAAACTCGTGTCTAAAGAGGCGTTTATAAAACTTTTAACATAATATAAGTACTATCGTGCTGTATGTTTTTAACCAATAATAAATTTTTATGTGGATTATAAAAAAGGATTGTACAGAACGAATTAATAAGCATGCGCATTTTGAGAATTCATTTATTATTATAAATGTAAAAAAATAGAGACCAAATTTGTAGAACACTTTAAATATTGCAAAACCCTATTGAGATTTTTTGGGAACTTTTACAATATATAAAATTTGGAAAACATTTACATAATTTTACAACGTCGCATGGAAATAAAAACGAGGTTTAAGTTGTGCCTCGAATATAGAACACTTTGTATAGCTTAAAAAAAATTATTTTATCCGTACATTGAGATATCAAGAAGCGCGCATTTATTGATTCACGTTCATATTAAAAACCGAGATTTTTAAAACAAAATTAAACAGTTCTGAAGTATATTAAGTATATGATTAATTTTCCGCTTACCTTCGAGGAACAGTAATTTAAATTAATGGTATAGGAGGACAATCTTCATGAAGGCAAAATTAAAATGAAAACTATACATTATCGTTTTTTTGTGTTGTCATGACATTTAATCTTATTTTAAATATTGAACTCTAGAAATATAAAACAGCACAACATACAATTTTAGAACTGTGATGAAGTAATAATCACGTAAACGATATTTGAACCGTTTATTATTATTTTTTTTTAATGATACGCTTTTAACCACTGTATGGCAGACATATTAACATAACCATTTTCTTCCTGGAAAGCTATACTTACCTTCTTATATACGCAAAAATAGAAAAAAAAACAGCTTATTGGAACAAAATTTGGAGCCTCTGTTTTTCAGAACCTGTAAAGCCTTTTCTAGGTATCCATTATCATTTTCTGCCAGTTGTTACATAATTCGACAAATAGGTTAATATTTTTATTCATATAATAATTGCTGAAATCATCTTGATTATGCAACACCAGTAAAAAAAATCCACTACTTCTCATGAACATAAAGCTGCCACGCTTTTAGCTGAAAATCTGGTTTAGAAGTAGACGTAAGCGGCATAAATCAAGCGTAAGGAAAAACGACGAAATATAAATTAAGGATGACGCTCGGGGGCGGTAACTAAATTGACGTTGTTGAGGTCGTCTTGAGCATCGGCCAAAGTTGCTATCCGACACAGTTTTTACCACATGTTGATATGTTACACTAATACGAGTGAACACGCGATGTGTGGAAAATGCTTGGGAAAGTTTATTTGGGATTGCAAGATTGCACAGCACGATGTCTTCGCTGTAATGCACATGCCATGAACAAAATGATGAGTGGGGTATTTTAAATGGCCCTCTTTTAAATAATTCAGTACATCAAGTTCCTGCTTTGATCACGTCATTAAAAAAATGTTAATATGCAAATTATTTGTTTGTACGCTGAGTTGAAAGCACGCTACAATTGGCAATAATATTTTCAAACAAAACAGATTCTTTTATTGAACAAAAAAGCTAATGAAAAATACAATATCTAGTTAGTGTCTAACTTTATGTACATATATATCAGTAGCAAGGCATAATTTGAAAACAAACAAGTCTGAATTAGCATTTCATTATAAAGTTGGGAATATCTGGGCTTTTGGCGTTTTAATCGTTGAACATTTTTTCGTATGCAAACAGTTTCGTACTATGCTTATTAATAGTCAGCAATTTGGCGGTTTACGCCGTTAAGCTACTAATGTTAAGTGTTTCTTTTATTTCTCCTTCCGTTTCGTTCAGCTTCATTTAGTATAATCAAAATAACATTATACTTTCCTTGTAAGGTACGTTAGAGCTTTTACCTTTTCAATAAAAAAGTCCGAAAGGAGGAACGCAAAGAAAGACCAAGAAAAGAAATTTATTTTCTAACATGCCCCTAATGACCGTGTATTTATTCTAGCAGTTGTCTGAAGGGTGCTTGCCTAAAGTTCATTCAATAATACTACCTATTTTCCAATTCCTTTCGAGTTTCGAACATGGATAATATATCCCCAGTCGACAGTCTAAATTCCTTGTTAATGTGGTTTCGTAAATCTTCCAATAAACGGTGCTGGATTTTGTATAAAGATCTGACTACCATAGCTGAGGGTAATTAAATTTATCAGGACAACATTAGTCAGATACGATTTAATTCACTGTTTCCGGGAACACTAAAGAAATTATTTACGTGCATACAAACATAAATCATCTGAATCAAACGATTAGAGGAATGAACTGTTTTGCTAACTTTTCTCTCGCTGAACCCGTTTTATATTTTACGGCTTATTTAAATACTGATAAAAATTTAAAAAACAGACAAAATAAGTGTATCATGTTTTTTAACTAAATCAAATGCAAATTACAATAAATAAAGTAACAGGAAGTTTTTGACTTTTGGCGGAGGCGCCGGGAAAATGCACGTTATTGTGAAACTAAAACTTCTAATTGTCAAGTTTACTTCCAACTAAATTTCATTGCAACTATGCGTTCAATTTTCATTCTTAAGCGCACTTAAATGTCATTTCTAGTCAGGAAACAGCAGCTTATACAAAACACTTCACTGCAACCGAACGTATCTATAAAATAAAGGATTCCTCGCAGGTTCCTTTGAAATCTAACTTACACGTTCTTTAAAGAATTGGAATTTGTGACCAATTTTATTGTGTTGATCTTGTGTTTAAAACATCTACGCACACCTTTAACTGTGACTTTGTTTCTTTGCATCTCTTACGGTTTGGTATATTTATTTTCTGAAGTTTTGACGGTATCGACTTTATATGAATGAGATAAGGAAAGTTCAAAGCTGTGAAATACAACAAAGGATACGCATAGATATCTCTTCATTCGAATAAACAAATTGTTCCGATCCTACATACTTTGAAATACGTGTCGCTTATACATAATACGGAAGAGTTTGCATCGTTTAAAGTTTTGTATATTTGATGAAGTAGAAAGACTATAGAAAGGGCATGCAATAAATCGATTCATTCTAGAACACTTTTTTAAACAATTCTTAATTCTATTAACGTAGGATTAATGAAGATTAATAACTAGAATAGTCAACGATTTCGTTTCAGTGCACAGTATGATCTGATTGTGTACACATAGGTTTAACAAACCGTTTTTTCCATTTGAATAATTCATTACAATTTTTGATAAAATTGTGTTCCGTTATTAAACAAGCTGATGCAAAGTAAATATTAAACTGAAAATGTTTTTATTTATTGGACGGTTCAGTTTTGTCATGGAAATATTTCACTGCGTTAATATTTTTCAACACAGGTGCCTAAATTCAGTTTCAGCTTCATGTCCACAAGTTGAACAGATTTGTTTCTTATAAGTTATTATACTATATTAGGCAGTTTACATGAATTTAAAAAAAAATCTATATGGCAATCTACATTTTACTAATAAACATGAACAGAGAATATTGACGGGATAGCAAATTGCTTCGTTAAAAATAAATGCTCCAATGGAATTTTGTTGACGATGGTAATATTGACAGTGATAATGTTTAATACTGGAAACCTATTAGTGAGTCAAAACACAGCTTCAAATTAACTTTTATAGTTACAGTTAACATTTGCACTGACTGACGGCAAGGTGACTACCAAAAACAAAAACGCAATCTCTATCTCATAATGAGAATTAATAATAACTTAAAATGTACAATAATGTTGTTAGATTTTACAGGGAATAACAATCGATATAAAAATAAAAGAACGAATGTTGTGTCTGCCAGACCGATTTCTAAAAAAATTAATTTGAAATTTTAATTTACAAATTTGTGCTGTTTTAATAGCAAACTTCATCAGGATTGATTTTACGATTTTGCATATAAGGTACAGTAATTGTTTGCTAAGTGTAAATTATGAAAGCAAAATAGCGTCAAATTGTGACCTTGATTAAAAAATCGTGTTAATTAAACGACGTGACATGCAGCATTCACTGCCAAATTTATATTGTATTAGTTCAATACACATTAAAAGTAAACTTTAACATTAATCGAAGACAGCATAGGTTTCACCTACGTAAGTAAATCTCTTAGTTTACATAAAGTAGAGATATCCAAACCCTACAAATACCTTCAAGTGGTAAGGATTTTGTTGTAGACATCTTGAACCCTTCTCCACAAGTTATCCTGACAGTTTACTTCTCCTACGTAAACAATACCCTTTTAATGGTCCCACAGACGCGACTGGACTTATCTTACTTAATTCGTGTGTTAGAACTTTAAGTCGTTGTTTTAGCGACTCACCTTCACTTTGTCTGTAAGAGGTATTCGTATGCTAGTGGTTAAAAATATAGGAGCTTTATAAGCTTAGTAGTTAGGTAGAATGCGACCCAAAAAGTTCTAATGACGCTTTTATGGCTGCTTTTAGCCGAGAATTCTACATGTGTGTTGTAGCATTTTTATAATAATTTTCTCAAGAAACCCGTGTAATACCGGCGGATTTTAGACTTTAGCAATTATCGTAAAAGTAAATATCATAAAACATGGACGACTTTCATTTTTAGCGTTTCACATTGTCTTAAAATTAGTCGGTTTTTAATAAACTTGCTTGCGTTGGAACTTACGGTATCAGCACTCTATCTTTTGTCTTATATATTGTACCCAAAGCCTAATTGTAATTGCTAAAAACTTGCGAAACGGTGCTCCGCTTGGATAGATTAAGAAAGTTCCAAACTGTTTAAGAACAAACCGCAACCCTAATTGAGGGACTTGTTGAGAATTGTTAGATCCTGGCGATAATTAATTCAATGTTAATGTTTCGGTATTTGAACAACAGATTGACTGTAGACAATGCGATACATATTTTACGAATCCGTGTGTAATATTTCACGATCACAATTATAGATTCAGCTAATTCATCACAATTGACGTATTCGTTTTGTAACCGAGAATGTGTGTTCTGGCTTGTTGGGAATAATTAGAAACTCGAGTAACATTGTGAATTCCTAACACACAACTCTTTGAAAATCGGTTTTGTTAGGAATCCGAAACTTCCTAGTACGCAACAACACAAAGAAAGTTTTTGGTACTTAAAGCTGGTTCAGTGATTAAATACACTTGGCTTTGTTCAAGGGAAAAGTAAAGTTCTTTAGAAATTCTAAAGAATCTTAACTGTCAGATACTTGTTTTCTTTGCGACTGTGTGCCGCTGTTAGTAAATTTGTTTTTCAAAATTATATGCTAATTGAACCAATCTGTAACATTTTGCCAATTGCTAAATGAATTTATTTTCTTTTGCTCACTTCAAGCGGAAAGTAATCCACTCAGCGCGTGAACTTTTCCCCTAAACCTAAACTTATTCCCGGCGAAATTTTGTTTAAGATTTTATTATTATTTCGCACTTTCCGCTGTGATTAGAATTAATAACAAAACGCTCGAACACTCTGCCAGCTTAAAACAAGTTAAGAATGACGCCGCAACCAACACACTAGTTCAGATTGTGTCATCTAGCAAATTAAGCTCTTGTTTTGGAACACGTGTCTCTGACAAGGTTATTACAATCCTGATTTAAACACACGACCCCTTGGACGAGCTGGATTTTGCATGGACGCAGATAAACCACATTTACATACAGTTGTTATACTTTCGAACAGCTTTCTCTCATACCTTCATCACGCATTGCAAACTATCACACTTTGAACAACCATCATATTTTTTTTCATGCATTTAACATGAGCACTGATTTATAATACCCCACCCAGCTAATCAATAAACTATTTTTCTAACTGTAAGTTTTATAAAAGCGCTAGTTGTTCTGAAATTGTTTTATTTAATTTGGTTCTACATTTAAAGTGGCGCCAATGACTGAGGATCAGCCATAAATTTCCCGGCATAACATTTTGCTTGCCATGTTATTCAATTTCAGCAGGAGCGAAGTGCTTTTCGGTTGTACAAACCACTCATAAATAAAATCCCGAATAGTTTTGGGCGAAAGATTGGTTTTCCCCAAAATATATTCGAAAATAAAACATATTTTATTAAAAAATATTTTGAGGTTGCTCGGGGATCGAATTTTCACAGAACACTCACGTAAATTCAGCCCCTTATAATGGAGTGTAAATAATGCATTACTAATCTAATTATACTCATTAGTAAGCACTGTAGTTAAAAATGAAAGATTATGGCGTTTTAAATTTCACAGGGCATTTCATATTACAAAATATACCCAAAAACGTGTACAGCCTGTATTATCGACCCTATAATACAGGCTGTCCAAAGCTTATTATATCTGGAAAATTATTAAATATTGGAAAATTCTGTAAACGTTATTGTTTTTAGCTTTAGGGTAACGGCGTCAACATTCCTTACTCTATTCTTTTTGTTTTTCTTAATATATGTATACATGTTGGTGAAAATTCAAAAATCAGACATTTACGATAAGACAGCAAATCGGAGTATATTTGTACCTGCACATCTGTTTCCACGACAATATTATATATGGCAACTAGATATACATGTTTATATAGAGATTTTATATTATTTACAGTTAAAACTAAAACATGTATAACTTTTTTATTAATTTCAATAAGAAGGTTTGCGTCGGGACAGCACATATTTATAACGTACTAAATTAAGCTTCCCCTTTCAAGATAAAAACAATGATGTTTACAAAATTTCAATATTTATGGCAGTTTCCAAGGTATAGTGCCGCAGAGTTTTATCTGGGACACACTATAGAAAGTAAATTAGTAGCTACAAAACCTCTCAACAAAATTTATTTGCTAACGTAAATAGAGGCAGCATTTCCGAAAATGGAAACTTCGCTTTAATTAAATTGTGCTGTTTTTTAAAATGTTCGATAAATAAATATTACGTCTTTATAGGAGTAACATCTACATTAGTTTACATAAAAACTCCACGGTGAGCGCTTTAAAATTTGTTTCTTAGCAACGACTAAAATAAATTTTATTATAGAAATCCGGTGCGAAAGTTTTTTCCGTTCAGCAATTCTTAATTTACATGACAACAGCTTTCCAAGCATTGTTGAAAAGAAATTTTTAATTTGTACTTATTTGAAATTTCTCCTCGACATCTGATATAAATCTTGTGTTTTTGTGTTTAGACATAAAATCTTTTTAAAAAAGCAAACAAACATTTTTGTTTTATTTTCTGCAGAAGTGAAAATGCTATGATAAAGTTCATGCAAATTCTACACAGCATATAATTGATCAATTTGTTGAAATAAAATTGAAAAAATTGTATTGTCAACAATAAAAAAAAAGTAAAACGCTTTAGAGAGATGAATATTTAAAATAATAAACTAACGGCTAAATCCATGTATTTTTTCCAAATACGGTACATATTTAAATCTAAAGAGACGCAAATGTAATATTTTATTTAATGTATACCGTAAAACAGTAAACTAAATTTTTATTTATGTATATATTCCGTGAAAACTTCGTCCATCAACAAGTTTAAATTTTTTAAACCTTCCTTTATTTTTTCAAATGTGTGCGACCACAATACATTAAACCTGACCAAAAACAGTACGAAAAAGAGCTCTTCATTATTAAATTAATTTTAACGGAAGCATTTCGCTTTGTGAAAGGTCAAACAGTATTTACGGCACTTGTGTGCATTCGCTTTAAAAAGCAAGTTACTGACGTGGTAAGTGACACTCCATTAACGAAGTAAAATTTTAAAACGACGCTGTGATGCGTAAATTAAACGATAAAAATCTCGCATCAGAACAAAAAGTTTTCTAGACGGTGTTGCGAATTAATAATTGAAAACTACTAGCAGGGAAGACAGAGTCGATCATTGCTCATTTGATAAATAAATGCTGACACACTTAATGTCCTCGGAATTATATCCCGGAATAAACCAACAGGTGGACAGCAGAATCAATAAAACCCTACAATATTAAAATAGAATTGCATGTTTTTCAATATTACCTATAAACGGTTTTGCGTCATGATGCATATATGTTCTAATTAAACGAAGTAGTTTTTTAGTTGGAAATAACCCTATAAATAAATATTAAAAAAAAACAACATGCTATTTTACTACAGGGTGCGTAGGACAGATAGGACACGAACTACACCAAGAAACCGTTTTCGTACAATTTACAGGAAGCTGCCGAAATAAAATATAAGTTAAATTACAAAATTCCTATTTTTCATCTCTGGATTATGTCCAGGCAATACTTCCTTTTGTTTTCACTGAATAGAAGCCCGTGAACCGTGGTGCATTAAATGCAACGCTAAACCGACAAGTAAATGCTTTTAGGACCTAAGTTATTTTAAACATAATGTCAACATTAACTGTCATTACTCTTTATATTATTTAGTTTCGAGCAACTTTTTGCAGTGAGAGAAAATGAAATTGTGATGAAAATATCTAAACTTAAAATTCTGTAATTACGTATTATATCTGCCGACATCTCACGCTATTCGCTCTTTAAATCGCAATAAATTGTATAGTTTAAAAAAAATACTGCGTATCAAAGCTGACTTAAATAAAAGAATTCGTGATTAAAACATATTGGTTAAAATACGTGACGAATTATACATCGTTCTCACGCCAGCGCATAAAACGGGCTTTTTAAACAATAAATACCAGGTTTTTAAAAGTGTTTTTACACACGCAAACAAAGGAACCTACAGAGTTTTTTATTGATATTTAAGTTCCTGCAATATTTCAGTCGAGTTCCATCAAATAAATCCTGCAAAAACACAAAATAAAAACACATCTTGCGGAAAGCTTGGTTCTTGTTACAGGAGCATTTAATAACATTACAGCTTCCATCTGTGTTAGCAAATAATTCTAAGTTTCTTTGAAGATCTGAGAAGGTTAGAGACTGTCCATTGCTTTGATTAAACTTACTGTTTTGTAGAAGTGACAGCGTCTTTGCATGGTTTGTTTAACTTTATTGCTCCGGTCTTGTTTCACAGGGTAGATATGTAAGAGGAGTGTGGGAACAGAGGCACACTTTTTTCAGAACTGTGTATCTTTGCGAAATTTAAAAAAGTATGGTTAGTGTTCTTATGAACGAAGTTGATTAATACTAATTGTTTAAAATGTAAAATAATTATATTCTACCTTATGCTGAGTTTACAACTCTTTGAGTTTCCCGACTGAACCTTGTATGAACCGAACCATGTCGCCATTATCCTGTTTACTGTCATTCTTAATTATTTTTATCTTTCTCCTGATATTGTTTGATACTAATCTTAATGTATAATGTTTTCGTTCCTCGCATACTTTAGTTCCAATACTAACAACAATTAGGATCAAAAGAAAGGAAATTAAGAGATTTTTTTTATTTTACTGAAAGGCTACAGTTGAAAGACACTAAGGGCTTTATTGTTTGAAGATGTATTTTCACTGTCACAAATTGGAGTACGTTCTTATTCAAAAATGTGTCTTTCCAAAACAATAATTAATCTTATTTTGTTGTTGTCCTTTAAAGCATTAAATTTTCTTCAAATTTTCTCTTCAAATGGAAGTTAAGCAAAGGCAAAATGATTTTAGGCGCTTTGGTAAAAAATTGATTTCATTCCTGAAATCCAGCAGACTACAAATAAAGGTTGAATTATTTATGTAGACCTTTTGTAACGAAAAAACAGAAAATAATAAAATAATTTCACCTTAATATAGCCACTCAAAGAATTAGTGAGTAGAGAAAGCTTGCTACCGTGTCATGTTGATTAAATTTTAAAGCATACATTCCGACCCATTCAAAATCCTACAAAAGAGAATATTAAAATATTATGTATCCACTTAATCTAGGGACCTGGAACATCAAGCTTATAATACTCAAAGAATTTTGTTCAAGATTTTGTCTTGTTTATCAAGTTTGTCATGATAAATTAAAGAGATTTTTGAATAATTCACGCTGAAATTGTATGTTTTATTAAATACGATTTTATTTGTTATGAATTTCAAAGTTAACCGACTATGTACTTTAAAATTTACGCGTGCATTAAGGTGATTCTAGTACATGACGTCTTGTGGTTGCTTGAGGTGTGCAGCGTCTGTTGTTTAATAGTTCTTCCTACTTTTAATTTTTGTGTAAACCGTTTAACCAAGGAAAACAGTAATTCTGAAGTATTTTGTATGACGTAAACACGGATTTAGTGATCACAGAGCATTAACTAAATTTGATTTATTCATACGTTCCAGAGTATGTTTATTGCAAATACTCCCTGTGATGCGATATTCCTTCTGCTTCAGCAATATTCTTTTATTTTTAGAATTGCTTACACAGAATGTTTTAAAGTAAATGTTTGAACCGATGTAGTTTATTGATTATCTCAAGCCTTTCATCTTGCTCCTCTACAATTCTAGCAAGAAAATAACGTTACGGTGCTAAGTTATACTGTACACATTAACATTAAAATAGTTATCCTGGTTCAAATTTATAACGTAATCTTAAAGAATTGTTAAATAAATCTGCAAAGAAAATACGACCTGGAAAGCATATATTTTTGTTCCCGACAGATGGTAATAGCTTTATTGATTTTTTCTTGTGTGCGGATTATGTGTGTTCTAAAATGTCTTTTCATCCAATGAAGAAACAGTCAAAATGCTGCCAACAATGCTCCAGACATATCATTAACTGGTTAACTGTTTCGAACCTTAGTGAAAGGATTCTTTCAACGCTAAAACGTGATTCGCATAGCAATATCGTCATTTGATCTAATTGTTCCCCTTGGAACGTATTGATTTTAGAAATTACGTTTTACGATTTTTGTGCTCGTGCTTTTTCATCAAACGTCAGCATTTTAAACTTTGTTACGTAAAATTATCACTGAAATTCAAAGTGTCTTTTCCATAATCAAGTTTTACAAGGGAATTAATTGTAGTTAAAAGCTTGCTGGATCAAGTCTGCAGATGTAGCTTACAACGTAAGGAGCTTAACAATACCCTCAATTGTGTGGATCTTGTGGTTTCCGGTACGATTCAGGAGTTGAGAGAAACGCCATATGTAGCTGTAATATAGTTCAATTTACGCGACACTTGCGCTGAAAACTTTTACAAGGGATGAGCCGTGTTTGCCAACATGGGCAATTAAAATAGCAAAAACTGCACCGACCACCGTGGATAAATGTTCGCATATATACACGTGCAGAAAAATTTGTCAGAGTTGTTTGTTTGCCATGGGAAAACGTATTTCGTTGTGATCCGTGTTCGCTTCCCAAGAGAATCATGCAAAGGGAATTGGGCGGTGTTCTATTGCCACGCTTAAATTGAAAACCAAGAAGAAATTTCACATTTCCTTCTGCGATTATGTAGCTTTGTGAATAACATATGTGATCATTGATCAGCAATATGAAAAAGAGGGGTTGCAAAAAGTTTTTGTTGATATCGTGCTCACTGGCGTATTTAGCTTGATAGACGGCCCAAGGCTGGGATGTTTTGACATATCTTACGTTTTTACTTGTTTATGTTTTATCAACTCAACGAACACAATTCTATTTCGAATAAAAGTTTAATATCAGTCGGGGTAAATGTCGCTAATTTTTAAGAAAATAAGTGAGAAGCTCGCAAACTTCTTAACAAACACGTACGCAGTTCTGTCGGAACATTTTATTATTCACTAAGTACAAGAACATTTGGGGTACAGAATTACGTGTTAAACATATAATAGTGATGTTTGTTGTTCACATAAACAACGTAACTGACCCCTTGTGTGCTGTATTTCTGTTATTTTAGAAAAGCATTGTGCTTAATTCCCATAAAGTGTGTGTTTTCTAACTGTTTCATTGCATAGACAGAATAGACACTACATGCTCGGAAAATGTTAGACATGTAACTATAAAATGAATGAGTACATGAAGGAGTGAAGGGGAATTAAGCACAAATGAACTTGTTGTAGTAAAATAAAACTGTTACTGATTTACAACTACTGACTGAAATAAAGTAAACGGTATACTGAAAAACACTATTTCACAAGACATAAGAAAGTTATCAATCTTTTTTTTTAAAAGCACCCTTTTTAAAACAAAATTACTTACAATAAAAGTTACATCAAATGGGGTGCATTCAAATCATCGTTACCGCCCATACATTTTGCAGTAACAACATAACCACCGGTGCTGGGCACAATTTCAATCTCCCCAAGGCTATAACGAGTGATAGCTTCAATTATTATTAATCGTAACATGGGTTAAGCGTATGAGAGAATGTAATGACAGTCATTACCTTTTAACACATAACGTGCAATAAGCGCACTACCCGAAACAATACGCTTTCCAGCTGTTTTTATCACGTAAACGTTATTTTTTTATACAAAATGTATACACTTTCGAAAGGCCAAAAATAAATTTTAAAAAATGATAAAATGTTAAGCAGTCCTGAGTACCCTGCTACTTACATCTTAATCATTACTTAGTTCAGGGTCACGCTGCCTCTGCAAAATCACCACCAGCATCTGCATCGAGCATGCTGCCTCTCTTTCTAAGAAATTTATAATTTATTAACAAAATAATTTAGCTAATTTCACAAATTTGCGTTTCTTGAACATCGTGATATCCATTTTGGCCATTTCATTCATACTTATTTTACTTTGTGGTTTCTGATTTTCTCCTATTTAAAGCAGATAATCTTATCTAGAACACCTACCTACATTGAAACCGGTCCCATTCTTTTCAAAACAGGTCATTAGTCATCTTTGAGAATTTCTCTTTCTTGCTGCGAAAAGAGACAGTAGTTATATGTTACCGTTTCTGGCTCATTTTGACCTCATTTGACCTGAACAGAACCTCCATCATTTTTTTGTTGAGTAATTTGAGCTACAGAGTTGTGCCATTTCTAGCTCAAATTGATACAGAGTTGTGTCATTTCTAGCTCAAGTCGATACAGAGTTGTGCGGTTTTTATCTCAAGTCAAATTGGTAGACAAAAAATGAAGCCCCTTCTGGCTCGGTTCAAATGAGGTCAAAGTGGGCCAGAAGCTTCATCATATAACTTATGGAGACAGGCAGCGGAAGTGTGAGTGAAACAGACAGCAGTAACGCTGTTCAGTTCTTACTATGTTTATTTCTCTCTTGTTTAAATTGATATCAACGCAACATTAAATTTTTATTTATCTGTTGTGGTCTTAGTGGAAACCTTCTTCTAAGAAAGGTCTTTTTATTCGAAACGTTTGAGAATTAGGACAATTTTCTTCAATTTGTAACGCATAATCACTGAAAAACGACTCCCTACCTAAAAACCTTAACCGATATTACAGTGTTAATTAATGATTATGGAGAGTTAACAACGTTTTGGCAAGACAATTGTATTATATAATAAAAAATTTCCGATACTAAATTTCAAAATAGCTTTTAATACAGTGTCAACACGGTGTGCTTTTGTTTTGATGTTTATTCATTGGATATACCGTTAATTTAAACGTAATTATATCTGTGATATAACAAAAGTACAAAATATATGTTTGACCCAAATGTATTCAATTAATATGTAATTGTTGTCGAGGTTCAACTGTGCAGATGAATATTCCACAAACCACACAATTAATTTATAAACGATATTTTCTATACAAACCGAGTATGAAAGCAAAAGCGTAGCTAATCCATGTAATTTTTCTGTTGGTTTCACAGAAAGAAAACTTTTTGGTTTGGAAACATAGGTAATTTCCCAAAGAAGTAATTCACATTATGTCCGTGGATATTAGTCTGTCGATGTTAAAAATCTTCAGTTAGCTGGAGCAATTTAATTAAAGTCAAACAATATGGAACAGAGACTTAGAATTCTCCGTGATACTAATTCCTGAAATATTTGAAATTGTATGAGCGATCTCAATTTTACCCGAAACCCTCCACAACTTATCCTAATCCAGTTAATCCTCATTCGCTACCTGTCCTATTTAAATCAATACTTATACTAGCGTTTGCGATGCATAATCCAGAAAACTGAATCAGAGCTATAGCTCCTGTAATCTAATCAGAGGTTAGAAAGACATGTCGGAAAGTAATCGTTGTTACTACTTTCTCTGGCATGAGAAATTACTGTTTCTAGACTGAAGTCGAGAGCAACAATACTCACTGAATTATTATTACTGTAATATAGACGTGTAAACATGTCTATTTATAAAGCTGATGTATTAATAATTGCACAAACTGCGGTCATGACGCTTCCCTCCCTTTATCTTTATTCATAACAGTTGGTTGTAAATTGTTGGTTACCATTTTATGCGTACAATTTCCCTTGGTTATAGTCCCGTTGTTAAAATTACTGTCAAGTAAGTGCCTAGTTTTGCACAAGACACGGCACTATACAAAACTAATTTATAACTTCTTACATCTTAATTCATAACATCACAGAAAGTTATGAAGCTTTTGGTATTTACTAGAAATTAAAACAGTTAGCAACTAGAAACTACAAACTCCGGGCGTAGAAATTTGTCTTTTTTGCGATTTGGAAAGTAAAGAAAGTTTAGATATTTTACAACATGGTAATACAGAAAGGCGACTATATTTAAATTTTGCTTGAGTGAGTTTTCATTAAACATGCACTGCTTTCGAAACTTGCAAATATTTTAACAAAAACGTAATTATAATCTGTATGAAAATGCAGCATCTACAGCGATGTTTTTTGTTCGCAGGTTGAATGGACGGTCGATACGAATTGAACTGGTTTGTTGACCCTGACTGAATGAGATGCAGCATGTCTTGGGGGTGGAGCAGCGCACTTGTGATTCTCATATTGGTGATGAAGTTGTGTAGTGCTTGTCCGGTTTCCTGTTCGTGTAAGTGGAAGAACGGTAAGCAGACTGTCGAGTGCATCAATAAGGACCTCTTCGTCATTCCCGAAGGTATGGATTCGAGTACACAAGTGCTCCAGTTTTGCGGGAACAATCTGCAAACACTGCACGGAGACAAGTTTCTCAAGATGGATTTAATTAATTTACAAAGGATATATCTGTGTCGATGTCGCATTACAAGCATAGATGACCGAACGTTTAGGGGCCTAACAAACCTTGTTGAATTGGATTTGTCTGGCAACTTGCTCGAGACTGTGCCGACCGAGACGTTCCTCGACTGCCCTTCCCTAATGAGGCTCACACTTAATGCTAATCCTATAAAGACGTTACGGAGGGCCGCATTTAACCATCTGTCTTTCTTAAACACCATAGAGCTTAGCGATTGCGAAATATCAAACGTCGAAGAGGGAGCGTTCCAGGGTCTATATAGTCTCGAGTGGTTGCACCTGAACAGGAACAAAATGACTACATTACAAGGCACCAGCTACTTACCGGAGTCTTTGAAGGGAGTCCAACTTCAAGAAAATCCGTGGGAGTGCGACTGCCACATACTTGAACTTCACGCTTGGTTGAGAGCTTTCACTATGCCACATTCTGTCGAGCCCCTCTGTAATGGACCAAGTCGGTTGCGGGGTCGCACAATTAAATCCGTGCCTGTGGGAGAGCTCGCATGCTTACCTGAAGTTTCCCCGACAATGTTCTATTTAGAGATTGGAGAAGGCAAAAATGTGTCGCTATTGTGTCAAGTGAAGGCAGTTCCGGAGGCACGGATATCCTGGACGTTTCAGGGCCAATTGTTGCAGAACGACAGCATGATTGCGCCAGGTGTGCATCTTTTATATTTCATCGAGGAGGGAGCCGTCGAGAAACGCAGCGAGTTGTTTATTTACAATTCCAACACCGACGATAACGGGACATTCATATGTAATGCCGAAAACGCTGCAGGCTTGGTGCAGGCAAATTTTACCATCCGAATTATCGTGAAACACGACCCTCCTGCAGTAACGAACGAGCTCCCTTTCGAGTTCGTATTAATTACAATGTCGGCAGCGGCCATATCCGTTCTGCTTTTGTTACTGGTGGTAATATTATCCGTAATAAGGTGCCACAGGAACGCGCGCTTAAAAAAGAAGCGCAACAATTCCAAGGTCGCCCTCAGCAACTCCACCAAAGACAATCTGCTCCAAGACAGCATCGACGACTATTCCGAGAGCTACAAAGAGTCGGCCGGAATGAAGCTGGTTAGCCACGAAGAGGAGACGATGCTCTACAACGCCCAACCCAGCGAGGAGCTCTTAAGAGCCGTATCGCCGGTCGCAACCTCTAATCTGGCGAGCAGCCCCTCGTCCCTCAGACGCTATCAGTTGGAGCAGAACCCTGACCTCATTAACGGCACCGAGAGCGTCGGCAGATTCAGAGAATGCGAAACTTACCACACGCCCCTAAAGAAGCATCTCGTGGACTTTAAAGGGAACGACCGTGATTTATACGTGTACGCTCCAGACGTTCATCTTAATCCCGTTGGATTGCTGAATCCTGGAGACGCTCGATCACAACACTTTAATGGAAATTGCTATAAGACGCTCCCGTACAATAGGGCCAATAAACGATCAAGCGCCGCCAATCCGCTGGGCAGATACTCCAGAGAAGCCGAGTTCCTCTCGCGAACTATGCAGCATCCGGCGTCTTACGAACATTACAGTGCAGACGTACGCTACACGGCTGACGGGTATCCGGTACGAACGACCCCTTCGTACGTACCCTCGCCCAAGGCCGACGGTAACGCGGAACCGTGCTGTTCCACTACAACCACAATCAACTGGCCGTCGTGTGTTCCATCGGGTTTCGTTAAAAATGACAATACCGTTAAGAGTGTCGGTGCTCAAACGCAGACTGATGAGACAAACACCAACGTCACCAACAAACCCTTAAGCAGTTCGGTGAAAGTCCAGGAGACATTAACTGAAAGTCTGGATGAGGGTTATGAAGGCGAAACTTTAGAGAATAACGCCAACTCGTGTCAAAATTAATCATCTTTTAAGACTTTACTAAGTGGAGGTGCACTACATTGTGATAACAACTCGAAGATATTTTTTTAATGTTTAACCGACTGTAGTAATCTCACAATTATTTATTTCTAAGTGGGGTAGTTAGCGCTGTCATCTTTTTTATCTATCTACAGAGCTTCTTACATAATTACATCTTTGGCTTAAATTTTAAATAATAATTTGACAAAGGAGCTTCTTTATGTTAATGGCTTCGAATCTATGAAATTAATATATTTTTCATATCGATGATGCTGGCTATAGTTCGCATTTTCTACACAGAAAATTGCGGCCAAGTTCACTGGACTTCAAAATTGTTATTTTTAACTTAACATATCGGTTCTCAGGTAAGGTGATTTAGCTTCATATAAAAGGAAGGATGTTTGTTTTAGCGCTCACAGTATCGACAGGGATTTGATAAAATCCCATGTATACATTTTCAACCTTTTATGCCATATATTTTTTATCTTTTTATCTTTCCTTATATGTAGCATTAATGTTTTAAATGACTAATTTTGTAATTTCTACTAAAGTTTTTGGTCATACTGAATTTGGAGATGATGATAGAATATTGATATATTTCTGTGGTAAATGTTTTAAGAAAGTGTTGTAACAGTTGTAAATAGACATAAATTAAAGTTCTATAAACAAATAAATTATTTCAATAAAATCTCAGTTCTTGATCACCAACCTAGAAAGTTATAAAATTAGATTACTGAAAATTGAAGACATCACAGTTTAATCTCTGGTTGAGCAACTTACTGACATATAAAATATCCCAAATATAGGAACTTTAACTGGATTTTTCAATCTGATAATTTGGTTTAATGTAATTACCAAATTTAAAAGATAAACGTACTATAATTTCAGGAACATGTGAAAATTTATTATATCTTCTGTTATTTTTTTTTTATATAGGAGTAGCTTCTTTTTAAGAGTGACAACACAAACAATACATTAATACATTCTAAGGCCATTTTATTAACATTTTTATGTTCTTGATTCACAACGCAGATTAAACTTTGCTCTGAAGTAATGAAACATATTTTAATTAAAAATTACAAAACAAATACTCCTAAAATATAATTTGTGCAAGTAAAACACTATAAATCGTTTCAGAGAAATTATTTGATTAATAAACTTTATCATAGAAATCAGAACATTTGGCGGTAGCGTGGGAAGTGCCTTTAGCGCTGTTTAACACGGAAGTATCTGTTAGCCCACTAGTTGTCCACAGGCATGGACTAAATTAATAACAATCGATAAACAAGAGACGTTCTCTTATTTCACTGTCTAATATAACCAACAAAATTTAACGATCAAAGCAAAAAGTGACACCCTTGGATGATCATTTCCTTTTAATAAACTAGATAGAAATTCCAGAAATTGCATTTTTGCGTTGTATTTATTTTGAAAGTACTGAGCTTAGTTCTTATTAAGTAAGTCATCAAAACGGAAGGAATAAACTTTCGCTGAGTTTTGGTGAGACGGGTATGCTATATTTCATTCATTTCGCCCACTCCGTAAGTTCTGCTTTGTCGGTAAGATTTGACTACCCGTTTATTTTGCTTGTAAAATAACAAAGAAGGCTCCCTTATCTCGTTATTACTTATTATTATTATAATTTCAGCTAATTTGTTGTATGAGTTTTTGGTATCACACAAAGTTTGTTTAAGTAATAAAGAAATTTTGAAGCTAATTTTCTAAATTAAACATAAACATTTTACACCCACTCAGCTGGAAATAAATGATGTATCCTCCATTCCACGAATGAAAAACAGGTTGCTAATATTGTTTCTGGTAAAAATCTTACATTAAGCTGTAGTCAGCTGGTACTTATATTCGCTCCACTGAACAACAAAATTTTAAATAAGTAACTGACGAAAGCTTATCCGTTGTCACTCACCGAACTTTAAAATTAAACAGCGTTTGACTTCTTAGACATAACAAATTAGCACGAGACACAGATCTGTTTCAAATATTAATTTCTGATTTATTTATTATTCTTGTGTTCGCTTTCGTCTCAAAGTAAATTGCGAGAAAGGTACAGCAAATTAAATCGTAGCGTCAAAAGCAATAAGTTTATGTAACTGGAAGTCTCTACAAGTTTCCTTTAACATAATTTCATATCTACGTTCAGCATTTAATAATATGAAAGCATTCAAGCATTTATAATAATTACAGTTGGAGAAATTAGATCAATTTTATTGTAAAGTTGCTGCGAAACAACTTCAAAACGCGATATTATAATTTTAGCATCATATTCTCATAAATCATAACCAAATGTTGTTCTCTTTACCTTTCTAAATGAATTCTGCCGTCGCTAGACTCGAACAGAAGCGGAGTGGCTGTGGGAAATTCTGTACTCTAAAGACGACAGAAATATCTTTTGTACTTTTATTAATGTTAAAAGGATAGTTTTCAGTTTATCGTGGTTGTAAACCACTGTAAAGCTTTATAGTTACTCAAGGTAGAACGGCAGAAATGATGTAGAATATTTATGTCGTATTTCCCGGACCGCATCAATAAACATCACTCACACAATAAAGCAATGAAATAATAAACTAAATATTTTTTAGAAATCTTAAAATAATCGTTTTCATTTATATTTTGAATATTTGTCCATTGAAGTTTGCGGTATAAATCAAAGGCCGACGTTAAAGTATGAACTACAAGGCAAGCTAACTATGAAAGGGTTTTATGCATATTTTAAAATTATCACGTTTTTTTGAACATGAATTTTCCATTAATGGTACAATGTTTACTACTTGTTTAATTACCTTGCTGTAGGAAAATTGTTGAATAATCATTTTTCGCACAAGAGTTATTAGTTTACGTTATAATGCAGTGTGAAAGAAAGTGCTTTAATTTGTGAGTGCCATTACTACTCTCACCCACAATTTATTTAAATAGTTATTTTTTACAAATTTGAAGTAAATTGTTTTACGCGAAATGTACACTAGACAGTCTAAAAGCTCTGTAACAGTGGTTCTGCCTATTGTTAGATGAAATAATACAAAAGATTTATTGTTTATTGGGTCAAGTTTTATTAAAGGCGTTTGTATTAACTGCCTAAAATACGATGTTAGTTTTATTACTTGTTGTTCAAGATCGTTGCAAAGCATTGTTTCATTATGTTATGATTTAACCTCGTAACATGTAATTATTTTTGCTGGTAATTTGACATCAAAGTACAAAGCCCTCATTATGTTATGTAACAAGATAGGAAAGTGCACTCAGATGCAAGTGTAAGTATAAAGAACCAGCAAACGTCTGTAATACAAAACTTGATAAATTAATCAACATTCTGTACCTGAAACATGAAACAAAATTGAACGAAATCCACCTTCTATCAGAATTTTATTATAATTTTAGTGATGATGAGAGTAAAATGAGTAGAAGGCACTCCATGGCTAAATTGCGAGTTGACTTACATCTTACAAAAATATGGAAAGTCATCTCCATCAGGACACTTAATTACTTTACACCGGTTGTAGTGGCTAACCCGGTTGGACAACCAACTGGCGCAAAACCCGAGTAGGTTGTCCGCCTTAAACATAAACGTCAATATTAACGATTAAAGTAAGTAGTAATAATCAATATTCGTGGCACCGTTATTGCCACCAATGTAAACTTCTTTTGATAACATACAACATTCAGTGGTCTGTTTTAATATCGTTGCTTATGTTGTCCTTCTGATTAATTAGCTCTTATTTGTTATTTCGATTAAACAAACCTCTTCCATTTTCACAAGATAATAATTCACAAGTGCAAAGTAATCACCAGTTGTTGATGAAATTTGCCTTTGGAATATATTAACTAATTAAATTAAGAACTGTTTGATCCTCTAATTTTAGTCTGCATCCATCTCACCAAAATTAAGACTGTAAAAGTAACAATTCCATTTCTTAAACGAAAAATGTTCATTCCACCCAGACGGATTCATATATTAACATTACAATGTTTATTCATCATGTGACATGGTATGAAGAGACAATTTTGCTTTTTGAATGACTCGCTAAATATTAACTCGATAAGCACAGACATTATAAACATTATATCGAACGAATCTCTCCCTATTCCACGCAAGTGTTCGTTTTATACATACAAATGTATGATGAAACGAATTTTACTTAATTTTTTTTACTTGTAGACTGCACATTTTTAATATTCAACCTTAGACTAGGTTGATTTCTTATTCTATAAAAAAGACATGCTTTATTTAAGACTTGAAACAGTACGTTTTTTATATTGGTGTTGGTTTCTAGCTCCTATCTCCAGCAAGTGTAAACTACAACGCGTGACACCATCGTTTTCTCATTCCAATTTATTTATCCTCCAGAACTCAGATGTTGGTCACAGAAAATAAAATCGTTTTCAGCAAGTCCTTAGATAATGTAAAATAAATGGTGTAGTTCACAAAGATTCATTTATTATTACTGCAGCCAAATTATTGGATTAAGGAATAACAAATGTTAAAGTGGTCTGGAAGATAGTAAAATTGTCATTATAACTAATTACGATAGCTATGAAAGCATTTATTAATAACATTTAGTGCGGAAATAATCAAATTCGTATCTATCATTAGTTACTGGAACCATTAATATGCAACTAATGTAACATTAATTGACGGCAAATGTTTACGAATGAATAACAACTAGTTTGTTTACGTGCCACTGTAAATGCCGTGCATCTTCCTGCTCTAAACGATGAAATATTAATTAAAAAGGGTCTGCAGTTCACAAGAATTTAGTGTTTTATTTGGAAGTTCCTTAAATAGTTTAAAAAAGATGACAGTCGAAGGGGATAGTACAAATTTTGGAAGTTCCTTTTATTTTGTAGAATTTTCTATCTAAACTAGCAATTCATAATCACGATCCCTCGTAGAATTGAGACTAACATAGAATGATACTACGTAATTGCCGAAAATTAGAAAACTACTAATTTAAGAACCAATGTAATTTTAAGTGTTGTATTACTTTTGTACATATACTGTACGTAACCCAGAATAAATTTGTTGTATTAATATTAAAGTGGTTATCTGTGTTTCGTTATTTATGGCTACAATGTTGCTCATTCAGAGCGTGTCTGTTTGATAAGTTGATAAATTGGGGTTTCCAATTGTCCAACTTTATAAAAGGGGGCGTGATCTCTGTGAAATATTGCCTCTTTAGTCAGCTGCACACCATTTTCCACACACTAAATCGCCCTTCAGGTGTTGCAAATCAAACAATTACAGCTGGAGCGAGGTTGCATGCAATAAAGAATTCCAAGTTTGACTTCAGTAAACAGACGTGATTGTGAAAAAGTGATACACGTCTTGCTAAAATATTAGGTAAGAAGAGTTCTATGACCAGAAATTTAACTCATACGTCGTCGGAAAATTGTCATTTTGTTGCAAAAGTCGCTGTGGAGGTTTATTAAACTTTGGCGCTGTGTTTTACTTTTTTTCAGGAAATCAACATATAATACAACTACGTCTACTGGTTTTTCAGCTTTGAAATATCCTTTTGCTTCTCTTGTAGCTTCATATACGTAACTTTTAACGTCATCTGTGCGGGCTGCTCAACATATAATTAAATTAAGCTTTTATCGTACACCTTTGTGATCACTAATAATGCATTGATTTGCTAAACTATGTAATTGACTTTAAAAATCAAGTGGACTCGAATTTGTTTTTACAAAATTCTAAATATTTCAGAATATTTTTCAAAATTAAACAAAGCAATTGGAAAAGACAGAGTGTTCGTACAAAAAAATTCTAATGGAAATTAAGCTACCAGGTAATTTTAGCAATTTCTAAAAAGTTAGTAAATTAAATGACAGATTTATGTTATCGCACAATAATGAATCTGTTAACTTTTTTTTTGTCGTGTTGAATCAATATTTATGCGCCTTTAAAGCGTTAAATGCAAAAAATAATCCTTCTAAAGGGAAAACGTGTCCCCAGCGATCGTTTCTGTGACGGAAAGTTACGAAATTACTTAATAAAATAGAAGTTTTCGTATCGTAATTCAGTTACATTAAAAATAAATTAGTATAGACGTGGAATTTTAAGGCCTTTAAACAGAGTTTAGAATTCCCTTTGTCAAATAATCTAGTACGCGAAAATACAGCAAAAACTTGGGAGAGCGGCAACGAAAAACTTCATTTATATTCTGAGTGAATGTTATTGTTACAAAGTGGCTGAAATGTTTTCACCACAAACCACGAAATAGCAAGGGTCGCTAAGTTTCGAACAAGTTTCAGCAGTAAAGCAATTAATCTTTAAGTTTCTATGATATTATTGCTGTAATTGCTCTGGTTACGGCTTTCATCAACAACACAAGAAACGAACGATATCGCTAAATTGTCTAAATTATGGAGAAACTCACGCTACTGTGGAAATCTGTGTTGGATTCTTTTAATTGAGCTCGTGAATAAAAGATGATGGATAAGAGCGTCTTTAAGGGTATTGGATGTGGATTCGTATGGGTTTTCTGAGGCGGGCTCACAGCGACAGAGTGGTTTTCAGTAATTACTGTTGTAAGAATGTAACCCGTTCTGGTAAGCGCCTCGGGCGTTGTATCGATCCAACGAACTAGACTTGTGAAGATAAAGCTGACTTGTGTTCGCTCGCAGAACACATAATAGCTGCCTATATAGCAGATTATAACTGCTGTGCATGATTCCTATTGTTTGTATTTTCTAGCAATTATGTAATAAGCATTGTTAACTTTATTACAAAAATAAAAGCTGCTTTTTCTGTTATCGATAACTTCTGCTTAAAGTCAAGTTCGGATCTAAAGATGCTTTGATTTCAGATTTTCGGGATCAGCACTTGAAGAGATAAATCTGTCAGATAACAGGCTGACTAAATTTCACAACTTATACCGGAGAATTAAGCTGAAAATACATCGTATTTTGAAAATATGAAAACAAAAATATAACCGAAACATTAAAAAAAAATGTTGAAAAGATTTCAAAAAGTACATGATAACCGGTTGACAGTTGTGAAAGACTTTTACGGCAATTGTCAGAACCACAACTTATAGTCAAAAACTAACAATACTCTATGCGACCAACACGCTTAGTTTCAACAGTTTCAACTGAAATGAACTATTTTGATTAGATCTTCCAATATATACGAGCTTCGGAAAAGTTACAATACTATGACCTTCGTGCATCGTCGTTTAGATAGCATTTTAGGAGCTAGAGAGAAGTTTAAATATCCTTTTATTATTATCGAACTTTTCGAAGCATGTCGATGTTATTAAACTTTATCCAGCGATACAGGGGATTTTTTCTTCAAGTCTTTTGTACATTTTCCATAATAATTAGTGCACACTAAACATCAAAAATAAAAACTTTTTGATGCATCCAACGACACAACGATAAAAAGAGCACTCCGATGTTTAGGATGTTTTTAGACAAAAGTCAGCCATGGAATTTTTTTCTTCACGTTGGGTAAACTGATTCATTAAGAAAACTTCTGTCAGTGCGTGAGAGTAACGTTCACTTCAGGCTGATTTGTCCCATTTATTGTTATTTCGAAATTACACTATCAAGTTCCAACATTTCTGAATTCCATCATTAAAATTTTAAATGCCGAAAATTATTTTGTTACAACAAAAAATGTATATAAGAAGGTAGTCCCCAACTCAACATTTACAATTCTACACGCAGGAGGTCAATTTAGGTTTTTAAATGGTTGCAACTTTTTATTAAATCGTCGCCTGTGAACTTGTTTGACTCTATGCGTTCAGAAGCGATTTAGTTGATTTGGTCTATAATTTCTGCGGGAAATTGAACGGGTGATCAAAAAGTTTTCACATTAGAGTTGGTCATGGAAATATTTCTCATTGTCTTTGATTAAACTGTAAATATCAAAAAATCAATTTCGTTAATTACACATGAGGTTATGCATGACATTTGCAGTTTGATCAAAGACATGACAAATATTTCCATGGCCAACTCTAATCTGAAAACTTTTTGATCATTCATTATAATGATTCATGAATAAGTGAACATTTTTAGTACACATTTAGATGGTTCTATTTATAAATATGAAATATCATATGTCACATTTTTCACTCAACTTTAACATTTTTTTTTCAACTAAGAGTTAATTCTTTAATTGTGTTTTATACCAGCAAAACGTCTTAAATTAACAATATTGTTGACTTCTACGATAATAATCCAAAGGATTTTTTTTTTTGGGAAAATCTAGTTATTTTTATGTTTTGGAAACCTTATCTTCTACTTTGTATGGATTTTTAAATGTTTTTTTAGGTACAAATTTTTGTGTTTATTTTCGATACATTGTATGTTAGTAACACCGAGAAAAAAAAAATTGAAAAATTAAAATTATCGAAAAATTGAAAAATCGAAAACCTGAGACAATTTTTTGTTGTCTTAGTTTTGAGATTTTTCAGTTTTTAGATTCTTCAATTTTTCTCGATTTTCCAATTTTTCCATATTTCGACTTTTCGATTTCTCAATTTTTCACTTTTTCAAAGTCTGGATTTTCTGCTTTTTCGCTTTCTTTGATATTTCAATTTCTCGATTTTTCAATTCTTCAATTTTTCTAGATTTTTACTATTGAATTCTTAAAATATTACATTTTTCGATTTCTCGATTCCTCAATTTTTCTATTTTTCAGTTCTTCAATATTTCTGTCTTAATTTTTCTAATTTTTAAATGTTAGATTTTTCGGTTTTTTGATGTTTCGACTTCTCCATTTCTGGATTTTTCGGCTTCTTAGTTTTTGATTTTTCGCTTTTTCAATTTTTCGATTTTTAAAATTTTAGATTTTTCAGCTTTTCATTTTTGAAATTTAAATTCTTTTATTTTTTGTTAGTTTCAAATTTTCAATGTTTCAATTTTTAATTTTTGGATTTTTCGATTTTGAAGTACATATTTCTTCCCAGGTTCAAAAAATTTGAAAATCTAAAATTTAAAAACTGAAAAATCGAAAATCTAAAATTTAAAAAATCGAAAAATCGAAAGATCGGAAAACTGGAAAATCGAAAAACAGAAAATCCGAACAGCAAAAAATCGAAAAACTGAGAAATCGAAAAATCAAAAGATCGAAAAATCGAAAAATCTGAAAACGGAAAAATAAAAAACGTAAAAATGAAAAATTATAAATTGAAGAACTGATAAATCGAGAAAGTGAACAATTAAACTTCAGAAACATCCAAATCTCGATAAATCGGGAAATCACAAAACCCAAAAATTTAAAAAACGAAAAATTAAAGAATGGAATATTTGAAAAAACGAAAAATTGAAAAACAGAAAATCTAAAACCGGGAAATCGAAAAATCGAAAGATTAAGAAATCGAAACCACTGAAAAATTCGAAAAATTGACAAGTTGAAATATCGAAGAATTGAAATGAAACATCTAAAATTTAAAAATTGAAAAAGTAAAACAATCGACACATCAAAAAATCCAGAAGTCAAAAATCGAAATGTCGAAAAATCGAAATAATAAAAAATCCCAAAACTGAAATATCGAAAACATTTACAAAATTGAAAAATTGAGAAATCAAAAAGTCAAAAAAGTGAAGCCGAAAAAATCAAAACCTTAAAAAATTGAAAAATCAAAAAGTAAAAAATTGAAAAATTGAACAATTGAAGAAATGAAAAAACAGAAAATTTATAATAGTCAAATTTGAAAAATTGAAAAATCTAAAAACTTATTTAAAAATCGTAACATTGAAGATGAGAAAAATTGGAAAAACGTAAAACAGGAAAATTTAGAATTCGAAAAATTAAAAATTGTAAACTCGGAAAATTTAATAATAAATAAACCAAAAAATCCCGAAACTGAAATTTCGAAAAATTGAAAAATGAAAGAAAATCTGAAAAATCCCAAAACTGAAATATCCAAAAAACTGGGAAATTAAAAAATTGAAAAATTGAGAAATCCAAAAAATCAAGAAAGTGAAGTGGAAAAATCGAAACCTTAAAAAATAAAAAAAAAAATGAAAAATCAAAAACCAGAAAACAACAAAAAATTGAAGAACTGAAAAACTGAAAAATCGAAACAGTCGATAGTCAAGAAATGGAAAATTCAAAACATCAATTAATTGGAAAAGCGTTTATAATAGCTAAAAATTGAAAAATCTAAATATTTAAAAATCGTAAAATTGAAGAGGAGAAAAACTGAAAAAATGTAAAATTAAAACGTCTGAAAATTAAGAAATCGAGAAATTGAAAAATTAAGAAATTATAAAATACAAAAATTAAATAACAAATAAACTGAAAAATTCCAAAACAAAAATTTGGAAAAATCGAGAATTAAAAAGTTGAAAAAGCTACAAATCAAAAAACCGAAAAATCGAAAAATCTCAATGTCTAGGATAAAAATTCAAGGTGGATTCCTAAACCACAAATTCAGGACTATGTTACATTTTAACATTTAAAGTACTTGTCAAATTATTTTATTCTATTATATGATGCATGTACATAACTGAATAATTTGTTTTCAAGTAACATGCCGCTCTTTTTTATCTATATGTTCAACAAATGCGATGTAATTATTTATATGATTGTAATACTCACTAATAAGGTAACCCAGTTGTTAAGAGCTTTGAAATGTAAATTCTGTCATTCGCGAACATTATGTACTAAATCGTTAAGATGTTATTCAATCAATTCAATTTTGTTCTTATTTGTAAAATTAATTCTAGCACGAAATCAAAATAAGATTTATGATTGGACCCTATTATTTCGCTGAACATTATTAACACAAAAAGAAGTCAACGAATGAACGAATATTATTGAAAGCCGTTTAAGGTTGTTGCGTTATTGCTAAAAATTTTATTAAAAAAAAATTAAAAAGTCATGCAAGGTAATCCCTAACGTTTCCAAAAGATAAAAATAACTACACTTTTCCGAGAAAAATCTATTGCATGATAATGATTCCAACAGTATTGTTAATTTGCGGAATTTTGCTAGTACCAAACATAATTAAAGAATTATTTCTTAATTAAACAAAAAATAGTTGCATATCAATAATTGACACATGTACCTACAAAAATGTTCACTTATTCGTTGTAAAATTCGATCAAGCAAGTCGTCCTCGTATAAATTACGGTCGAAACCGGTTAGGATGTGTCTTCTAGTAAAAAACGTCAAATGCAAGAATGGTTGCTTAATCATGCTATTGAATTTGAAAAAAGTTTTCGAAAAAACAACTGTGGGAATTAATTAATGATTATATTGACTATGCTTATTAAGTACTGAAATAATAACACTAGTTTACAAATTTAAACGTTTTTTCGTATCCAAAAATAAAAAAATATTTTTTACTTCTAAATTACTTACTGATAACAAATCCAAAAACGGATTATCCTTATCACGTCAGGTTTTTTCATAAATCAAAAATAATGAACTTTGCTCTTACCTTCACGTTAGTGTCAAACTGATTCATGTTAATACATCATTGTCACATAAAAAATGTCTTCGAGATCGTGCAAAGTAAGTGCAAATCAGTTTTGTTACGTTTATGGTAAAATTATAGTACCTAAAGCAAGACCTGTTCAAATATGCTTAAAACGAAGGTATCAAGGATTTTGGGACGAAAATGTGTTACTGTTGGTCTATTATAAGGGAAACTGTCAGTACTGTCTATAAAAAAAAGCTACTGTTTACAATTTTTAATTTTCAGTCATAATGTTTATAATGTATACTGGGTGTTGGTTTTATTTGATACAACCCCTGTAACTTCTTTATTCTTAAAGATAAACCTGTATTTCTTTGAGCAAATTTGTATCATTTTAAAAGATCTTTGTGGGGCCAACCTCACATTTTTATTATCACTTTCCGTAGAAAAATCAAAAGCAACCAATTATTCTAAAATCAATACTTGAAAAATTTTAAATAAAACATTGATGACAATCTAGTAGCTTGAAAAATTGACACTCATGTTATTTATTTACGTAAATGATCTTTTAAAATGATACAAATTTGCTCAAAGAACTATATGTTCATATATACAGGGTTAGTCACGAGAGAATTACTTCTGAAAATTATTTTTACGCAACCCAAAATACGAATACCATGTACCATTTGATACTAACTGAATTTAAAATGAAATGCTTAATCCATGATTGCTTTGAGTTTGGCAATCTCATTTTGACAATTGTGGAAAAGGAGGTTACGCGAGTGTCCATGGTGGTACCGCAGTCAGTCGAAAATCTCCTCCGGCGCCGCTAATAAATTTGTCAGTGTGCCTCTTGATCTTTTGCAACCGATTAATCACGAGAAAATTATTTCTAAAAATTCCTTTTACGGCATTTTATTCAAAGGTTACAACACAAACTCAAACAAGTAAGTAAATAATTTAACTACTAATCTGTTGAAAATGTTGGGCATTTTGGGGGGATGCTACGGCTTTTTTGTAAATGGATGGCCGAAGAAGTCCAGAGGTTGCAGATTTGCGCTTCGAAGAGGCTCTAGGTGACGCAGAGATGGCGAATTAACACATGCACATTAGCGGCGAACAACATTGGTAGAGCACTTACGGCTTCAGTATAGCCCAGATTGATCTGACTGTATGTCGTCGATCCAATGAGGCTCTAGAGGCGAGTCAACGATGAAAAAAAATGTTAAAAATTAATTAACGTCAAAGTGACACTGCCAAAGTCAAAGCAATCATGGATTAGGCATTTCATTTTAAATTTAGATAATATCAAGTAGTACAGGGTATTAGTATTTTGGGTTGCGTAAAAATAATTTTCAGAAGTAATTCTCTCGTGACTAACCCTGTATTTAAAAATAAAAATGTTAAAAGAGTTGTATAAAAGAAAAAAAAAAACGGGGTATGTTTATATAAATATCTCAAAAACCTGACGTGATAGATTTTTTCTGCTTTCAGATTTGAATTTCCCGAACCCAAATCCTTTAGATTCAGCTATTTTTGTCTTTGAATATAAAACCTTGTAAACTAGTGTAATTGTTTACTTCGGTGCTTATTGGAAGAGAAATTATAAAGTGTGAAATTACTAGCAACAGTGTTACAGTTTTTGTCAAATTTTCTAACCTTACAATAACTTAACCTAATATGATCAGTTTACTTTTTCATTAGAGATTTTTGCATACACAAAATTTGTTGCCAATAAAATTACTAGATTTACATGGCCCACCTTTATCTAAAAACATCCTGAACGATATATATTTGCAAGTGTTTTTTGTGTGTGGTTCGAGACATAACCAATTCCATATATTACATCAGTATGAATAACAATTTCATTGTAATAGGTCTCATAAAGCATCGGCGTGTGCCAAGAAACCAACCCATAAATAAAATACTTGTGAATTCTGATTTATTAGGGATTGAAGGAGGCAATATGGCGGATGTCTTTACGTCTGACTGATTTTAATACTATTTTATAGCCATTTATAATCTCCTACAAATATTCCACATGCTGTATTACGTAAATCTGAAATCATGCTGTAAAATTTATAATTTGTGACTTGTGAAATACGCCATATAAACGTTAGATATATCTCTAGGAGTTCCTGCAAACACAATTTTGAATCTATGCGTGACGGTTAAATTAAAATTTCTACAGCGAGAGAGAAATAGATTAAAAGTTTAAAAAATATCGACACACGCTTTCTGAAACACGACCAACAACGGCCACAAATTTTGTTGCTCATTCTTTTTGAAATTATTACCATTTTAGCCCGGTTTATTGAGTACCTTTGATTCCAAACATTTAGATATTTTTTTTACCGTCCAAAATTTTTCACAACAGCTTTTAGAATAAAAATTGATAATAATTATTTAACGATGTCACCACTTGCTAAAAACAAATTTGTGTAAATTACTTCACACAACTAAGGGGCAATCAACAACACACGTCCTCAAGCTGGCACTGAAGGAGTTATATTTCTCACTATCTTCCACTCAGAACGCGAAGTGAAAATGACATCTAAAAGTCCAGCGCCAACTAGAAGAGGCTTAATTTTTTGCATTTTACATTTGTTTATAGCAATTCTGGTACGTAATATTTGCATTACTAATGTCTACAATAGTTGAAGACAAATTATTGTACCGCCACACTTAACACGAAGTAAATTAATAAATCCCAGTGGATAGTACATATTAGATATGAGTTTTGATGTTCGCTGGAGAATTTTCCTTTTCATTTGGAAATTTATTTACACCTATGTTCATTGGTCACTTATATGGATTTGTAATCACATACCCGGGAAAGTGCATACAACCCTTTATCTCAACCTCAGATCCCAGTCGGATAATAACCATAGATTTTGTCAGTAATATTTTTAGCACAGGTGCTTACACTGCTGTAATAGTGTTTAAAAAGACACTTTTCCATGGTATAGTAAAACTCATTTATTAATAGTTGAGTCCACACTCGTAAAAATTTAGTGAGATAATCAAACAGTTGCACAGTTGTAGAAGCCCAGATTTTATAAGCGTAAATTTACAGATCTGTGCTATGTGTGGGAGTAGATGCCGAAGTGTTCGTCAAACTTGTCTCGAGGAGTAGTTTTAATAATAAAATCTTATTTTGAAAGAAATCCGGCTGCATTACAGCGGAAAAGCAACGTGTCGGATTCTCGTTTCCGCTAAGAAATTTTCCATTATCAGTTTGAGAATGTGGGAAAAGGGTGAAAGCCATTTCCAGACTTACGTGCACGAAGGGCCGAGACCGTGATCTGCAAAAGCACGTTCGTATAATAACATTTTTATTAGTGGCCGTGGTAGTGGAGATGACATTAAGTTCGCCGTAAACTCAGCAGGGATGACAGTGGCGACCTCCGTAATCTTCCCTGATAAATGATCTTCGCTTTGATATTTATGGAATTGATGCAGTTTATTATGTCAGCAATGGAACATACACCCATAAAATGTTTATTGTTTTCCTTGTACCATACCTCTATCCCCGGGAATAGTCTTTCAGCCAATAGCGACGGACCATATGCGATTATTAAAAGTCAAATTGAGGCCAATGGAACGGCCTACTGGCAACCACGTGACCGTTCAACATCTCCATTAAGTCACATAGCCCGGTGGTGGTGTCTTCGCTAGGTGTACGATACGTGATCCAGAATAATTACCTCGATTCACCTGACCCCAAAGACATTAACAGCCCGCCGTTTCCCAGATTTGATATGAAGGTATTAAAGCCATATCCTCTATAAATGTCACTTCGAATACGTGCGCTTGTTCTTGAGATATTGTTGCAATTTGTAGTGGGAACCTGATTTGACGTTCTATTACCGCCTAATAAATATATATAGAGTTGGAACTGATTATTCTATTACGCTCCGAAAGTTTCCGACAAAGGAAATCACACGTCAAGAACTAATCAAATTTTATGGAACATTTATATTTACATAAATAAAGATGGCATGCGACACTTTATACTTTAAATTGTAACCACAAATCAAATTTGTCCTATAATGTAGTGTAGCAGTTTTATTAAAATCACTAAAAATTTCATATCCCGGCGCATCCACCATAATTGCTAATAATTACACTTTACGTCAGTGACAGTGGTGCTTAACTAAATTAAAGCATTATTCTAAACAAATACCGCTACATTTCATTGTAAATAAATAAAAGAAGTCTTATGACTAGTAAATGTTGGGTAAAAATAAGGTAATTTATTAACAAACAGCTGTAAAAGACTCTTAATGACATTAGATGGGATAGAGCAAGCCAACGCTTTCTCCAACAAAATTGACATCATTCGAACAACTAAACTCAGATTGTGTGTATCGTCTCCTCGCTGTAGCTCCTCTTTTGACCCACGTTTCATGAAGATGAGCGGAGACAAATTGGACTTAGGAATAGCATTCACGTTAAAGAAATTTTCAGCTAAGACCATTGTTACCGACTGCTAGAATTTGGATGATAGGAATTTATGACATGGCTCTTTGTACCCACATAAAGTGAAGGTACCATTTAAGCTTTTTTAGTTAGTGTCATGTAACCTGAATACTTTACATTTTCAGCCAATAGCTTAAATGGAGTTAGAATTTATTTAATTTAGAGGAAAGTTACGCATGCGCAGTGGATCTCAATAACCAAGAATTTCTCCTGTTTTCCCAACTGTTGTTTTAATATAATAGAAGAACTTTAGCATAAACTATAGATTTCGTGGTATTGCTTTACTTTTCTGCTTCAAGTAAAACTGGATTAGTAAGCTGTAAAAGTTTCAAACTTTGCTTTATCTATCAACTTTATTACCTTTTCGTATATAAAAACACTGACCTGGTAACTGCTGCAGTTTAATAGTAAATACCTTATCATGAAGTTTTGTCGATGTTGCTGTACCATGGATTCATAAAAATGTCATGTTTCAAATTAAGATATTAAATTATGAAAGATGTATGCTTCCAGACAAATACGAAGGAAATACAAATTTAAGGAAAAGTTGGATGAGGAAATGATTTCTTGACATCTTTATTTACTGTAACAAACCCGAGAACTGTTGCAGTAAATACTTGAATACGAGGCACGCATACTTAATTAAAATGGTATGCGCATCGGAGATTATTGATGCGAACAAGAAGACGGCACGCCACAAGAAACAATAGAGCAGATTTGGCATACAGGTAAACAACATCTTCTAATATACGTAACAAGAGGATCTATTGTTTAGCTGAATCAAATAACATACACTGTATTTTAAACTGGCATGAAAGAGTTAATTGCCATTTTGGAAAAAATACTTCTTAAAGAAACTTGTAGCAAACTGTGTAAATTTTGGATAACATACTGAAAAAAAAAATAATAATTAAACGAATTTATACAGTTAATACCTGTCTAATGTGTTTTGCACAAAAGTAATGTGTCAGCGTTGTTGGTCAAATCGCCACGATTTTTGTACAAATATGGAAATAGGTTTACAATTTATTCCTCCTAATATATTTAAGTTTGTCGGCATCTTAATAAAAAATTCTTGGAGCAAAGAAATCAAAAAGGTTTACCATTAAGAGACCCGGTTCTTGGTAAATTCTGAGTTAAATAAATAAATAAATTTGATTACATTTTAAGCATTTCAAAAGCAAAATTTGGTAAAGTATATTTTGGCTATGTAACCAAAATTTTCTTGCTGAATTTTTTAAGATTAAAACAGTTAAAATTCTTTGAATAAAAAGAGGAGAGGATGGAAAAAGATGACGAACAACTTGTTGATTACAGGAATGCAGATGAACACTAAAAATAATGGAGAATTGAAACATGCAATGAGAGACTTCTTAAATGTCAATGCGAATGTGAATGAGGAAGTAGAAACCACACAAAAAAAATAATGAAAATATGTGTATAATCGAACTGAGCAACTTTGATGCAAAAATGGAAGTTATAAAAACCGAAGGAAAAGTATATAATCTTAAACCGAAAAGAATTTACATAAATAGTGAATTAAGCAAAAATAAGGGAAAAATACTGAAAATAAGGAACAATGAAAAGGCAGAAAAGGGTTATTTTAAATGTAGTTAAGATCGGCTAACACACCGTAATAATTAATGACAAATAATGGAAATGTAATAAATAATAACCGGAACAAAAGATTGGAAGAAGTTGACAGCGGCATTGGGAGCTGCCGGGGGTGGCGCCTTCAGTCAAGAGCGGCGGTCGCTCGGGCACCAGCTCCGTCTCCGGGGGAGAGAGTGCCGGGGTTGCTCTCAAGCCGGAGACACGGATCTCAGGTGGTGAGCGCCCGCGAAAACAAAATAATAAAATAAAACGGTAAAAAATATTTTACACAATAAATAGGGTTTATTCCCTGCCACCAGCTACACGGCTAAGATAATAAATCTTACGGCTAAGTTTTAAATAACTACAAAACAAATTAAATACAAAGAATTAAACGTCCGACACGGTCGTTCCTCCTGGGCGGCGACTTCTTGCAGGACGGGCTACTATTGGACTTGGGGGCGGCGACGTTGAACCTGGAAATCGCGCGAAAACGGTACGGCGACCCGGGAGGGGAGCGCTGTGGCAGTAAATGACGCGTGCACAACGGTTTCGACTTATGCCGGTGACGACAAAAAAACTCGGTGACGGTGGTACGGTTTTTCGCTCGGGGGCGGCAATTCAAAAACCGGTATACAAACGGGCAGACGACCCGAAAGATACTTACTTATAAAAACATAAAATAGAAAAGCAATAAAAGATCTCAAAGTTATGAAAGGCCTCGAAATAAATAGTGACCACTATCTATCCGTGGTCAAAGTAAGACAGCATGCAAAAGAAAGGAGTGGAATAATGGCAATGGAGGAGATGAAACTATAGGATCTTATAAGCTCATCAATGAGAGAAAGCGAATAAACACAACATAGCAGTAAATAATGAGACAGAAAGCATCAAATATGAAAAAAAAAGAAAACAAGTACAAAAAAAATTGGAAATATTCAAGAAGATTTTGTCATATTGTGTAAAAAAAGGATGTGAGTGATATCGGAAAACTTATAAAAACAAACAAACTGCATGGTGAACAGAATCAGATAACATCAAGTATGGAACTAAATACAAAGATAAAACTTGAAAATAACAAAACAGTGTAGCCTGATCTAGCAAGACCGGTGTGGGTCCCAACAATAATTGACATGTTTATAAACAAACCTACAGATTGCTCTTACCTTTTTTGAAGAAAGTTTACTTTGTATCGAAGTCGACACCAGATCACAGAATTCATTAGTCAGTGAACCGCAAAGAGGAGTTGTCAACGAAAGGAAGAAAACTACCGGGTAATTTCGACCAGACTTTTTTATTTTTCCATTAATCAGAAGTTAGAACTTAAATTAAAAGAAAGAAAACAAACTTAAACTAAACAAATAAATGAACACTCTAACAATTTTGAAAAAAAAGGAAAGTTAGCACAACTCTAAACGGTAACTATACTTTATGACAAAATTTTGCAGCCAAGTCGTACTTTCCTGATCAGAGGGAATACTTCTACCTCCTTCGGGGTTTTTTTCTGTCAGAAACTTTTTCTCACCATTTGGCCTAAAAATAGAACGGGTTGTCTGTCGGCTCATTCGTCCAATCCATAAGGTTCTACAGATCGGCCAACAAATGTCGGCAACATGTTGACGGAGTGGTGACAACATATTTGTTCAATACAGCTACTTGTATCTGGATACATGTTGTCAACAGTGTTGTTGTCGAAACCAAAACCAATTGCCCGTCCAGACCAAACTCAGTCTTGATTTAAAAATGGAAGAAATTGTTGCTGCTGGTGCTAGTGCTGCTTTTATCATAATATCTGTGAATGCCCGAAAACGAGAAAGGAGATGGTGACAGAAGAGTTTTTAAAGAATAGAACAAGCCATGACGACAATTTGATGTCCGAGTTACTTCTGAACGATGGTAGCTCGTTCCGCAATTTAGTAAGAGTAACAAAATTTGAAATGGAAAACAGGGATACAAACAACAGTTAACAAATTCCTGTGATATCATGCCGCTCGATGTTGTCATGTATCTCGTCAATAATATCAAGCAACATGTTGCCAATGTTTTATTGCCCGGTCTGTACGTAGTACGTACCTATAGAAACATCCTTCCCGTACAATATAATTACAAACACCAAACAGAAAAATATACATAATTTACAAGGGGTAGGTACTCTACGGCCTTTGAAAACAATGAGATTTTGCTATGCTCGAACCCTAATAAAGATTATCCCAGTTTGGACCTTGCTGGCTAATTTCTTCAGCTCGGGTGCGAGGTGACAATGTAAAACACGCCTCTCTAAATTTCTTTCGTCTAACACTTGTCTTCTTCCTTAATCATCACACCTATAATTAAAGACAATTCACCATCAAAGCCTGACATATCTGGTGCTTAATGGTTTTCTATCAAGCGTTTCAAGTTTATACCTTTAAACAACAGGATTCCACGTTATTTCTCGGTCTTATTGTATAGACCGCATCAAACCGAAAATATGCACGGTTCGTAGGGTTTTAAGAAACAATGGGATGTTTTGGACGTGCTACAGCAGTATCAAATCATGAACGATACAAAAACCAAAGGAAAAACTGAGAAACAGCACAATACATCAAGACTTATTCTATAGAGTACAACAAAATCTCAAAATCAGCAGAACACGAAACGCAATAGGAATAAAAAATGCTCAGCGAGGAACTTTGGCAGCCAGAAAACAAGAAATAAAGAAACGCCAGAATGGTTTAAAAATTTTTTAAACTTACGAAACAATGCAGGAGTAACACAACAAGAGAAGATAAGAACAGTGATAACACAAAAGAGGCTTACTAGGAGGAAACAACATTAGAAGAGGTACGGACAGTCATGATAAAATCATATCTGATGTAATGAAATACATGAATCAAAGTGAGCCAGTAAGTAAGGCTGGAACCTAACCCTGATATCGACAATACACAAAAGAGAGAACAATAAGGCTTGCAATAATTTACAGGGGGATAAATTTTTTTAGCATAGCAACAAAAGGATGTGAGAAAATAAAATAAATTATAAATAAAACATTGGCAATGGGATGAACAGTAAACCTATATGGTTATCAGTGGTCTAGATAACACCCCCGCAGCCCATGTTGTGCAGGGACACAAATCAAGGTATATTCGTAAACCAGAAATACGGAAGTATATTATTTCATACAATTTAGATAATGTTATTTACGCAATATAATGAGCGGACATTACCAAATTGTTGGCCAAATTTTGGATAGCACTCTACCATCTACATGATATTCCTAATATATGTACGTACAAAATTTTACAACAATCAGTCCAGTAGTTTCGGAGACTATCTGTCTAATAAAAATCGACACAGACGACATACAGACGAAAACAGGAGACCACTTTTTTCGTATTTTGGGTACCTAAACAGGAAACCATAACTAAGAACAGGTGTTTCAGAAGTAAAACTTTAGGATATTTTGGCTATCTGACCGAAATTTCGCTTAAACCTCCTTTCATATGTATTATGAAGCAAAGTATTTCTAAACTCATCTTTACTGTTTCTGTTTGCATTTCGTTCATGAAAAATGTGTCATTTTAAGTTAATCGTATGAAAAGTCATCAAAAAACGATAAATATTTACGCCTCTAGCGATAGTGATCCAAACGATGAGCAATTTATGTGCTTTGTCGTACGCTTGGGAGTACAGATACGCAAAGATCATCTTAATTATTGGGACAACCAAGAATTTTACTGCAGCTTCAGACTATCAAAAGAATCTCTAACAACTTTGTTACATTTAATTCATGACGCCAGAGCATTCCAAAAGCTCGTATAAAATATACAAATTCAGACTAATGTTAAGATGATTAATGGGTTTATTATTTCATAAATCACGCTCTTATTTCAATGGAAATGTTGTTAATAAAACTCAGATTTTTTGCGATAGACAGTTTTTTAATTGTGCTTGTGGATTTTGGAGCTGTTGACAAAGTTAATGGAATATAAAAAAATAGCAATAGCAAATTTGCGCATTAAATTTTCTGTAAGAAAAGACGAAATTTCTTCTGTGTTCAGTGCAAACTGAAATTCAGAACATATTCAGGTGGAGAAAACGCTGAAATTGTTACCAGTACCCAGCCGTAAGGGAAACCTATAAGTAATAAAATCAATATAAAGAGATTTTTGTTTGCAACGACAATATTTGTAAGCATAAAATATGTTTCCTTTTTTCATGTTTACCAACAGCAAAATGCTTTACATTTTTAATAATTTTTTTATGACAATTTTGTTTTCAAACTCAGTGTCGACAACCCTCTCCGGTAAAAAAAATTATATGGAGGGACAAATTTTTTTGTTACCATATGAAAGCTTCCAAGTTTTTTATATGCGTAGCACTGAAAATAAAAATTTTACGATTTTCCGATCATTTAGTGCCTTTTTACTAGTAAGTAAGCAAGGAAAGGTAAAAAAATCTCTTTAGCTGCATGCGGGGATTAGTCTATCAAGTTTATTCAGAAATTAATTAATAGAAGTTAAAGACAAAATATAATTTGAGAAACATGAGAACATAACTTTTAATCCTACCGTTAAGTCAAGTAGAACATTAAAATTGCAAAGTCATCTGTGCAAAAGGGAATTAAGCTTTTGCATCAGTAATCAGTAATTAAATATTTTATGCGATAAATAATTGATAAGGCTTCTCAAATAAGACAATATCTAGAATGCATGATGTGGAAAATATGCTGCATTTAATTCAGTTCAGTCATTTAATGAGTACTCGTGTTGCAATTAGAGATGTACACTTTTGTCAAAAACAGCTACGTATTAATGTTTGTACTTTACTTAACTGACTCCAGTTGGTAAAATAAACTGCGCAATTAGAAAATTACTCGAAGAAAAAATAATTAGAACATAGTTTGGTCATATTTCTTAATTACATCTCGTAATTTACTGGTAATTAATATGAAACCTAGTGGAAAGGGCAAGATGAAATCGTTTTTAAAATTTTCAATTATTTTTGTCACGTTTCTATTTCCCTTAAACCATTGTCTTAAATAATACATACGAAAAGCACAGAATTTATGGTTTAATAAAAGTAAACGGGGCGATTTATTTTTAAAAGCGCAAAACTGATGTTGATGTTTTTAAAGCTGAGATTTCTTGCGTCTTCATTGCTTATAAAACGGCTTCGTTGAATTGAAATTGTATCTACAACAGAAAAAGATATTTGGAATGTGTATTTTTATTGCGTATCCCGGCGCATCCACCATATATGAAGACACCATTAATACTTCATTTTCGCATAAAGATTTAAAGTACTGAGTGTTTACACGTACAACAGTAAATTGTGATGAATTGTATTAGACATAAACTATGTATGTAACGATTAGTGTATTTCAAACATATGCAAAATATGCCCCCAATGTAAGGACGAAACACACATGACCACTCGTTATAATGCAGTTTCTGCAGACTTTTTGCTCCAGAAGTCTTCGCGTTTACAACAGAACAGCTTTGTCAGTTATTTGGATTATCAGCATTATTCGAAGTCGGAACAGCTTGCCGTTCTTTGTTGGTGGTTGGTCTTGTTAAACCTTTGTCATGATCGAGTTTTTAAACTAAATGTTTCAGAGTTTTCAGAGTTTGAGAGTTGTTGTGTATAAAACTAGTGATATTTAGTCTTCGAGTAGTGTATTTTGTGAAATCGAGGACAACAGCTACATGAATAATAATAATGGAAGCTCACATCCAACTTCCGTTTACATAACAAAAATATGTCTAAAATAATATGTGTCGGTTAAATTAGAAAAAATTGCAGCATTTTAGACTAATTAATAATGACTCAACATATTTTCAAATAAGGTAAGGCACAAAAGCTACCCATATTTTCAAATAAATATGAAACGTACCAACAATTTAAAAGTGACTATTATTATCGAATGGGTAGGTTGTTACGCAAACACAATCTAAACCAAATAACCAAGTTATAACTTTATAGTTAGTTCTAAGCAACTGCCTGGCGGCTGTTGGTTACTAATTCAGAATTCATAAAATATCAATTTTTAAATCGTAAATATATACTCTCGTCAACAAAGTTAGAGAACACCCCAAAATTTGTAGTAGTGTTCGTATAATACAATGAAATGTACAAAACAAAGCCATCCTCGATAACTCCTAGAGCATAGCATTGGACGATCATATTCATACAAAATAACTGTATCAGGAAAATAAAGATAAAATCTACGAAACAAAACGTCCGCCTTTGCTCAGTTTGTATGACAAGTTTGTTTTTGAAAATCGTTTTAAAAATTATAAAAGTAAAAGAAAACTAAGTAATTTTAAACTAAATTGCCAAATCTTGTTTAAACTATTTAGGAACATATTATTTATTTAATCTTTATAGTTTAAAGTCATTGTCTCATATGGTTATTAAGCATTACGTGTAAAAAAATATATCATACAATTTTACTTTAAAAATGGAGTTTTTACTTTGCAGCGGCAATAATTTTTATCTACTTTAAAACCTAGGGTTATTAAAATTATCTTTTAGCCTTATAGCGATGTTTCAACTAATAAAAAAGCTTTTGCCTTTAAAAATAAGATAAAATCTATTTTGGCATTATTAGCCACTAAACAACAAAAGAGTACGAATTTAGTTTGAAATAAAAGAATAGAGTGTAAATATATCGCAACCGTCTATATTCTCGCTCAGTTGCCACTAAATTACATTTATGTTAAACCTTATCAAAATTTATTGTGCGCACTTGTTTTATTACCGGAATTAAACCACTACCGAATCTTAATTGCCATTTTAATTGTAACTAACGTAACAAATAAGCAAATTTGTTACAATATTTAAACTTTTTAAAATACGTATTTTGAGAATCGCATGACCTGTTGTACTATAGAAGCTCGATTTACGTTAGCAAGATGAAAATACAAACAGAAAGAAGAAAACACTTTACAATAACTGGTTGCTCTTGAAAGATTCAGCAGGTGCTGTGTATTCTCAGTCAAGTAAGTAATATTTAAACAAATAGCTTAATATTTCTGTTGTTTCCGAAGTGCCACAATTTTTGGTATACTTCATATCAATGACAAGTAGATTGACTGTAGAAGACGAAACACATGTACAGCTGCTGCGTTTGTATATTTAACAAACAAAGTAGAGCTTTAACTCTAATTAGCTAATTGCATAAACATGTGGATAAATACTTATATTTTTGCTGTTACTTGATTAATTTAATATTATCTCATTTCTGATCTATATTTATTTTAAGAAATTTAAATAACATCTACGATGCAAGATTTTGAGGTGACGTCAGTACATTGTTAGTGGGGAGGATTAGACAAATTTTGGTTAGCCTATTACCATCTACACGGTATTCATAAAATATAAACAAAATTTGACAACAATCGGTCCAGCAGTTTCGAGATCTAATGAATATTGATTCAGAGGATAATTAAAAGTTTTTCAGAGTACTTATTTGATCTAGAGATACTTCGCTAGTCTTCTTAGTTATTCTTCATGTCCAGTTTAATAGTCTCAGTTACAGTAAGTACAAGTTTTTATTACGGATCCACTAGATTGAACTTAGACATGAAAATGCGGTTATCCCGTAAACGCTGGCGTTACAAGTTTATCTTGTGTTTACGGCACACAAGATCAACTTTCCAGCGGTGAGAAAATATCTCACTCTACACACATAGTTTGTTTTAAAAACAAATTGGTTTGTACATCTTGTGTACTTGCACAAAACGTCAAAAATAATAGAAAAATAGAAAACTCATTTGTCTGTTACGGCATTTGAATGTAAATTTAAGAGCTGTTGTTTCCACTTCCGCTTATTCCAGACACTACATTTCGACGCTCCAGGCTTGTGCTTTGCCTCACGCAGTATTACGCTAACACACCAAAGTGAAACCACGTAGTTCAGAGGTTGAGAATATTTTTTTTTAGCTAACTAGAATCATCAAGTTATGCACTGCCGACAACAGTTGTTACTGGTGATATAGAGGGGATGCTGTCTCACAGTAACTTACATTTATTCGTATGAGATGAATCGAACCTTTCAAAATCGCCCCAGTGTTAATATTTTATTTTTTTAACGACATTTACTTGTTTATCAAGTAACACCCGCAACCCTAATCTAATCAGTACAATTTTTTATTGGCGGGTAACTACTTTTTGAGATTTCTTTAATTATTACATAATGTAAAAAACTTTTTCTGTTTAGACTCTTTTTATTACCACAGAATTACACAATTTGTTTGTACGGATCCCCAGACAAAAACAAATTTATATAATTCCATGTTATACAACCAAAATTATTAGTATTACGAAATCCAACTCCGTACATTTAAAAAAGTACCATTATTTATGTTTCCTTGCTGTGACGACCATCTTTTATACGGTAAATTACTCTCAGCTTACGTCGAATCACATTAGTGCCTTAATACAGCAGTTCTGAATTCTGAAATAATTAACGTAAGTTGTGTAAGCATTTTCCGGCAAACTGAAGATATATTAAACCGTCATTTGTTTTTTGTTGCATGTGTTCCTTCTATATAAAGCAGACCTCAATAAACAAATTTGCATTTTCATGCATTTTAAAATGCATTTTGAGATAGGTTAAGCCACTAGTTGACTAGCCATGTTTTACATATAAAAACTCTGAGATTAGCCGTTAATAAAAAATAGCACTTCGAAGCCTTTTAGATAAATGTATAAAAAATTGAGATGCTTTTATTGGAAATGTTTTCTTCCAAGTTCAAGTTTAGCATTCACTTTAAAATCACAAATACTTTAATAATAAAAAACTGAGAGCAATTTTTTTCACCTGCTTTCAGGGTGCTTTTTTCTAAGAAATTGTATAATATTCTTGACTTATTTATATCGGTTTAAAGCAGCAGTACCATTTGGAAAAATTCGGCGTCATCATAACACTGAAGGCACATGTGTTACGTCTACTACTTCCTGAGATTGGTATGAATTTAATTAAATTTTTAAAACATACGTCCGAAAATTAAGTATTTGACTAAAAATTAAATCTAATTTCATTTGTTTGTAACATTTTCACTCCCCTAATCTCTTTTACGTAAGCTTTTTCAATGTATATCCAATTTGCTCTTTAAAAAAATATAACGGGGTCATCGTTCTATTGATTATTATCTGTAGGGCAGTTTTTCTCATCTGAATATTTAAATCATTTAACGACCCAGAACAGAGTTGATAGACACCCTTAAAATTGCCCTAGGCTACAATTTAAACGGCAAACAGTTCTTTCAAAATATTCCACATTTTTTCCTAATGTTATAAAATATATTCTACTATTCCATAATTCCGACAATAAAGTTAATTGTGAACACGTTTTACTGTAAATATTGTCTGTTATTTAAATCTATATTTCAGTGAAGGTTTATTGACAGTTAAATAAAATGCACACAATTTTTGTTTATGAATATTTACAAACAGTATAGGAGTAAAATTGGTAAAAATCATAGCTGCTCAATATTATCAACAAGCAGATGTTTCATTATTAAGAGAGTTTTGCATGTGTTTTTTGGAGATTACGTAACAATGGGGCTCTTAAAGTTACAGGTATTTAGAGTTCAAAGGCCTACGCAGCTATTGTCTGGCTTGCCCTTAAATTCGGTTATGACGACAGTTATAATAAACTATTATATTGTAGCCCAATAACTAAAATATCGCGGAAGCATCAGTTTATAGAAAATGGAAATTGTACTTGAAGTACCCAATTAGACAAATTGAAGTTCTGGAAGTTGAGTCGTAAATAAGGCCACTAAGCTTATCTCATAGTAGATCAAATATTGACTTAAAACACGTAAGTTCTCGAACTTCTAAAAGTTACAATATCACAATGTTGGAAACCACTTTGTAAGAATTTAAAATCTGTCAAAAATAATATATTGTAAGGACGCCCCTCCAAAGTTATATCGGCGATAAGTTAAAGTTTACTTTTAAATTTCCAAGAGGACACTTAGGTATTTTTATTTGCTTTGTTTGTCGTAAAGATATGGAGAAAATTTAGAAAGTTTAATGTGTAAGAACGGAATAAAGTAGGATCGTCTTAAAGCAATACCCGCTTTTTCTCCTTGTCTTCTTGTGCCGTTTATCACCTTCTTATCAAGTCGTTCTACCTCGCTATAATCTTTATCATCGCTCATCGGGGTGCTCAGCCGTTGAGGGATTGGATCTCCCCCGTGACCGGCAGTCTAATTCGATATCCTCCCTCCTGCAGACTTTATAAACTCACATGCACCCATAATCATCAGTGTCGCTTGAGAAGACTTCCATTACCACCATTAACAGTCTGTTTTAGTTGCCTTTTCCGCTCGGCTGTAATTTTTAATATTCAATTTCGCTGCGATGCGTAAAGCGACAGCTTATCCCTCTCTGAAATAGTTTTTCTTTGGAACATCTGTCTGTGACAGTGAGAAGTCGAGGATTAATTATCTGCTCTCTTATCCCGCTCTCGACTTCTTGTTTTCCTAATCAGATATCTCTCTATTTCTACTCTCATCAAGATTGCTTAAAACTTCTATTCTGCTACTACATGAAGCAATGAAAAGCGCTTTAGTCCCCACGACTTGGAATTTCCTCGCCAAATAAAACACTGAATGTACCTGAAAGACAAGGGTAAGTTTTGAATTGCTTATTATGTGGGCTGGATTTCTTAAAGATAACGAAATACGCAGCTACCTTTAATTTATAGCAACTTTTAATAAATTACTTAATAGAAAAATCGTTTTCCGTAGCTGCAAGCTACTTTTCGCATCAAAAAATATATTTCAGTTCAAAGCACTTTATAAAACCTTAACAGGAATTTAACTTTGTTAGCTTCCTTATTTCTTCACAGAATTACTTTATAGACTTTCTGGTTGAGTTGAAATTTGTTTCATCCTCAAGTATCTAAATCAGATTAAGTGAGTAGTTGCGAAGATAGAATAAAATTTGTGTCATCTATACATTAGAAACGCGTCTTTGCTTAGATTTTAACTTCCTAACAGTAAGGTAAGTCCGTCTGTTTGTCTGTCTGTCTGTTTGTCTGTTTGTCATCTGTATCAATTTATATTAGACACATAATCTCCGAAAACTACCAGACTGATTGCTGTCAAACTTTGTGAGTACGTTAAGAAGGTGGTAAAACAGTGACCAGAATTTGTTTAATCATTCCAACTACCAATGCGATGACGCCATCTCGAAAATTTACTACAATAATTTTTTTAATTCTATAAAATAATACACTCCTGCACTCGTTAATGTATGAGTCCGTGTTAAGTTTCGACCCCAGACATCCAGATTTTACTTTGAAACTGCAAAACTAAATGCTCTGAAATCTTGCAAACGTTTTAAAGTTATCGTAATTAGGGAAAATCGTATTCAAAATTTAACCGTCTATCCCTTCCTAAAAAATTGATGACGTCATATCAAAATTTTGCCGAATAAATCTTCTCTGAAATATACAAAATATTATGGCTCTGTACTTGTGGTTATCAATGCACTCATAGTTTTTAAAATTACGTATACAGGGTAACTCAAAAAAATCAATGAATTTATTTTATTAATTAAATCAACAATTACTCAATTCATTGTTACAATTTTTCCATTACATAATTTTCGAAAAATCTGGATTTATCTTGCTGTACTTCAGGAGCTAGGAAAGTTCTGTCGAAATAAACTTAAAGCAATTTTTAAGACAAGAGAGAAGAATGATATGTAACGGAACCAAATAGTTTGTATGCAATTTTAGCTAATAACTATTTTATATAAATAACTCTATTATACATTTTATATATAAAATTAATACATAAATAAATGGTACTTCTTAAGATAAAACTGATTTTTGAGAATGATACACCCTCTAAGAAAAGAGTGGGCGAGTGGGCGGAGCTAGTTCTTTCTAAGATGAGACTGACTTGGCGAATGATATATCCTCCAAGATAATAGAGGGCGGGTGGGCGGGGCTAGTACTTGCTAAGGTAAGACTCATTTTGGTTGAATGACATATCTTCTGAAAAAATAAAGGGCGGGTGGGTGGTGTTAGTACTTACTAAGATAAGACTATTTGGCGAATGATTAACCTCGAAGAAAATAAAGGGTGGGCGGGGCTAGTACTTGCTAAGAAAAGACCTATTTCGGCGAATGACATATCGTCTAAGTAAATAAAGGGCGGGTGGGCGGGGTTAGTAGATAAATAATAAAACATTATTTTGTTTACGTCTAAAATTTCATTAAATTTAAAACACATGAGCGTCAGTAATCATGAAGCAAATACTGGTGGTGTGGTTATTCGCAAATATTTGTTTTATTATTTTAAGCATATACTAATATTTAAGATAATTGAATAATAAATACAGTAAATGAATTTTTACTTAATGCTTATAAATTAAAACAAAAATTACTTTACACAAAATTTTTAAATCAGAAATTTCTTGTATCTACTTAATTAAAACAAATAAGAATTTGTTTATGAACAAAATAAATCGTTAAAAAATTGTTCTACATTTAAAAATTTTAATTAAAATTTGTTCAGAAATTACAGACAAATTTTTAGCACAATATAACCGCTATTTAGGAGTATAAATTATTGAACGAAAATTTGAAAATCAGCTTTCTTTATAAAGCGTTGTTTGTACAAGAAAGCGTGGATGACGAAATAGATAGATTAAAAAAATGCTGTTAAAATATAACATAGTAAACCGTCTAATGATAAATTCGCCATTTGCGTGCTTTTTCTTAATTCTTTTGTCAAATTTATTGAATCTTCCAGTTCAGTCTTAATTGCCTGTAATGTAAATAAATATTAAAAAGATAAAATGGTGGTGAATTAACCAGTAGTGGGCCAAAATTACCTCGTATAATCGCATGCACACTGCTTCAGTCGTCATAGTCCAATTTGCATAATGTTAACATGTTATGTTGCCACCTGTCGACGGGTGCACCGAATTGCAACTTTAGTTTAGTGTATATTATACTGTATACACTTCTTGTTTATAATTTTCGCTATAGTTATAGAACAAATTATAAATGTAGACCCTTAAGACAACCTCTTGAGTACAAAATTGTTTACTTTACATCTTAAATCAGTACTTATTTATTATTAACGGTTACCAGATAGCTGGTGTACTTTGATGTAATCCTCTCAGAGTGCAAGGCAAAATAGAGAACCTAGATTTCGTGCTGTTGTTTTGAAGTAATCTGCCTAATAGTAACATACAATATGCGGTCTGATACCCTTAGGACGCCAGCGAGTTGTCAGAAAACTGTTACTAGCCTTGTACCACTAACCAGCACATTCTCAATCAATTAACAGGAAACGAAAGAACAAAGAAAAATAGAGCAAACCATAATATTGCCCGTATTAGCATTCAGTAAAGTGTAGGACGTGTTTTCGCTGCCGGCGCTAGTTCGCGGTTTTCGCTCCAGCGCCCGTTGTGAAATCCAGCACCGGTAACTGATACGGCAGCTAAATCCAGCAAGAAAAATTGTGCAGTGACGGTGCCGGTTCTTATCATAAATCGATATTGGTTTGGATTACAACAATCGTCGACATAAAATTAAATATCATCTTCTCTTTGTATACATTTCTATATCTTTGTGAACAAATAATCATAATTAAAAAAAAAAAGAAAAAGGATTCTGCAGTGATTTTAGGGATATTTGGTAAGTACGGGCCTAAATACTTAAAACTTATTGTACTGAAGAATTCTGAATCCCTGCCATCGATCTCTACAACCCAACAAAGATTTACTGAAAATTCTCCAGAGGCATAATAGTTTTGGACGTTCTTCCACTAACATTTTGATTTATGTGCTGGAACAGCAACAAAAATCGAGCTTTGCGTTGAATTTTTTACAAAATGTGGTTTACTAACAAGCGGCATCGAAAATCGTTCAAGGTTCTGACAGATATCGGAGGAAAGCGCACGCGCAAGTTCATCTTCAGTCGTCCTTGACTTGATCAATTCAGTTTGTGTTGTGCATTAAGAACAGATTTATATTTTTAGCCGCACTTGACACAAATCTTGATGAAACTAAATTTTACGATGACGTAATCAAATTGTTGGTGGGGATTATCAAACAAATTTTGTTTAGCGTTTTACTATCAACACGATATTCCCAAAAAACGTATACAATTTCAGGACAATCAGTCCTGTAGTTTGGGAGATTTCTGTCTAATAAAATCTATACAGATGACAGACACACGACAGACAAACGGATTCACAGAAACATGTCAGTCTTTTTCCAGATGCTTGACAATATAACCTTTTATTACTATGCGTACACAGTGTATAACTACTACACTATAACTCAATATAGTTACTTTAGAGATTAATCTCCAATGGATGATCTAACTAGGCACTTACACGCAGAATTCTTGGAAAAACTTATCAGATACCACGGGACCCGCACAACGTAAGGAAGGAAACAACGTCAATAGCAGAATCTCGCGTAAATTGCGACACTCTTCTACACACTTGGTCGTCACCTACGACTTCCACCTTTCCGGCACACAGAGCTGTTCAAAGTACTCAAAAAAAGTACTTGAAGTACCAAGTACAAAGTACTACTTGAAATAGTGTTCAAGTAAAGTACCAAGTACTTACTTTCAGCAAGAGTATTTCAAGTATCAAGTACTTTTCAGATGTACTTGAAGTACAAGCCAAGTACATTACTTCAAGTACTTACGAGTACTTGAAGTACTGGAGGTATACTTCAAGTACTTACAAATACTTGAAGTACTGAAAATGCTTCAAGTACTTTCTAATTATTTGAAATACTGTAGAATTAGATAACTTTTCCTGTTTTTTTAAAAAAGCTTAATATATTTTAGAACTGAATTTTTTAATACTCAGAATTTAAGTATACAATAATACATATTTCGCCACATAAAAAATTGCATAAGCATCAACTTAAATGCAGAATGGTAGCTCACTTATTAATAATACTATGTTATTTATAAACAATATTCTCTTGAAATACTTTTACATCTTTCTGTTGACACAATGCCTTCGACAAAATTAACGTCTATTTCTAATTTAAAATTTAAAATAAAATACATGACGGCGTTGTCTATGTATGCTTACTATTAATTTATAACAAAAACATCGGCGCTGTATGGTATTTTCTCAGGCTTCTGTTGCCTTTTTTTAATATTTTGAATTTTGGTTCACCACCAAAACGTTCTGATTTTTTAATAAAGTTGTGTTAAAAATATATGAATTTTATGAACCGGTTCCGTGTTTAAGTTTGTGGGCAGTTTACAGCACCCTTAATCATTACCCACTGTGAAAGTGCACAGGGCCGGATTTCTGAAAGTGAAATTTTTCAGAAAAAAATTTTAAGAGCAGTGCGATACATATACATGCTCGTGACATAAAAATGTTTAAGTCACTATGTTGCATTTTCAAAAAAAATGTATGAATTTTTTAAATAAAAAATAAAATGCCTAAAACGAGAGTCCATTTTCAGCGAAAACTATAACTCTTGAAAAATATCAAGGTGATCAAAGTAATTAGTCGTTTTTTACTTTTGCGGTTACCAAAAATGCTGAGAATTTTCTTGGAATGAATGCCCCATATTCCTGAATATATCGATCTACCACTTACGTATTTACTATTCTAAAAAATTATTAAATTAACCTAAATACTACAGTGACTAAATAGTAAACACTAATCACTACAATGTTTGTCTAACTAAGTATGCAACTTTACACTGACAAATCACAAATAATAGGTTCGTAATGCTGTTCCGTCCATTTATACAAAATTTTGTTCCTCTAATGCCACAATACTTTCAAAATTTTCCGTTACATTTACGATTGGCTTATTGTTTATTTTTACCTGAAAACCCAAAGAAGATGACATAAGTAACTGATAACTACAATGACTTCAGGGAATGCCTAACAACGGCTTTTGCGAAAATTCAGGTAAATATGTACTAAATTTATTATTGTTAAAATATTTCGTAGGGGTGTATTTATCTAGGCAATTATACTAACTAATCGCGAATTTCATTAACTTTGTATTTTTTTTATAATGTGAATATGTGTTTTGTTCCATTTACGGAAGGGGCCACTGACCCTTTTGGGTATCTTTACCTGATATTGTAAATACAAATGTAAATTCAGTACTTCTGTAACCGTCCTGTATTTAAATATCGAAACCGAACGCTGTCTATTATTTCGCACACAACAAAACAAAGGTCCTTCGAGCAATATCAAAGTACAATTCGGTACTCATCAAAACCATACAATCATGGTCGTATCAACTGGATTACAAAAAACATTGGTACTACGAGCCGAGTTTCACAAAACATATTTCATTTTGAACAATATTGGGTTTATGTAATAAGCGATGCAATGCAAAACGTAAAGTTGTTGTACGGTAATAAATAAAATCCGCACAGGCACAGGAAAGATAAATGACACTAATTAGTGTGACTTTTAAAATCATTGTTTTTCTGCATTACGTCTTTTTAAATTGTTGGTGTTCAAATAATTCACACAATTTAACAGATTATTTGAAACTGTAATGTGAGAAAATATAAGTAGTAATAACAAACTAAGTTTATATGGCTGAACCATGTATAAACAAAAAAGAAAATTTGGTAAAAAACGAGTGTCTAACATGATAAAGAAAATTAAACTGCAAAATATTTAACATAAAATTGTGTTTAAATTCTAGGAGGGAGAGGCAAATATGAAAGTCTGTACCTGCCATCAGCTATTGCTATTATAATAAAAGGGATAATCCCCTGCCGAGTTCTCCGCCCTGACCAGGCTTCTTACAGACAAATACACGGCGGGGTTAAGAAACTAATGAAAGAAGAAATATCTTTTTGAACGAGTATTGAATCATTTCTCAAATATTTTCAAATCCGACCTTGCACTTTAGCAGGTACGTCAACAAACCCGATTCCCTTTGGGGTACCGGGAAGGTACTGAAAAACTACCCGCAAAGTTAAGTTCCAGACCAAAATACAAAAAAGACAAAATTCATATATTCACAACTTTACATCGCTGAAAATTTTACATCCACTCTCAAATGACATATTTATGACATTAATTTTCTTACCTACCTATCTATCGGCATTATGCAAGTACCTATGAAATGTACGTCATATTGTGGATAAGATATCCACAATCACAGATCAAAATATAACCTCACAGGAAACAAACACGATTTTACTATAAAAATACATCTAATCAAATAATTGAATTAATAACTTCAAGTATTTAACAGACCCTATTTTGAGATGTGAAAACTTCGTAAAATAGAGACTAAAGTATTTGAAATTTCCACTTTCATACTTCAAGTAATTCAAGAGTATTTAAAATACTGAGTGAAGTACTTGGAGTAAAGTACTTGGCAAAATCAAGTACTAAACTCAAGTACATTTTAGAAATACTTCAAGTACCAAGTACCAAGTACCTAAATATAAAAGTACTTCAAGTAAAGTACTTGAAGTACTTAAAGTACTTGAAGTATTACTTCAAGTACTTTTACTTGAAGTACTGAACAGCTCTGCCGGCACATGCTATAAAAATTAGATTTTAAATTAAAAATATATCCGAATGTTTACACCCCGGCGATTTGTTTTGTATGAATGAACTTCAGCAAACTCGGCTTGTGGAAAATTACAAATAAACGTGAGCATGTTCTTAGTCTTGTAAGGTATAGAACAACATAACTGGAGCTTGCGGTCCAAGGACAAGCTCTTTTGTCTACAATTCTATATTCGTGGCCAAACATCACAACTCAAATCCAACACGAGGTGTCTTTAACCAGAGTCGGGAAAGTAATATGTGCCCTTTAAGAGAGGTTGAGAGAGTTGTTCTAAGACTAAATATGTGAAAGTGAAAATAAGCTTTTACTTCGTATACCAAATTAATTGTGGTATAGCAACGCGTCCTCACGAAGTCATTATTTATTTTTAAATAGTAATTCTGTTTGGATACGTATCTTTTAAAAGATAAAAAGAAACGAAATAATACAGTCGGCTTTAAACTCATTTTTTATACTTTGGTTTCATAATTATAATTGTTTGAAGATTTATCTCATTTACTACTAAATGCAGCAGCCTTTCAATATCGTATCAAATAACAAAGCAAAAGATGAAGTTCAACTTCGAAATTAAATAAGTCTCGTTTCTAATACAACATTCATACAAAATCAAAAACCTCGTCTCCGGGCTTTTGCCAGACATTATTTTTAAAACTATATAAAATTAAAATAGCTAGCTTCATATTTTTTAATAGTTTTTATAAATATGTATGCCTACTTTCATACATATGCAAACCTACCTGACAACAATGTTTCTTCGTATAAAAATTGTGCATTATGTTTTATGTTACATACAATTTTTTAATTACTTCTTCTGGCTCGCGCTCGCTTTAGATATTGGCAGCAAAAACGGTGCCACATATTTTGCGGTTATTGGTTAACGCGTTTATGAGATATTTTTGTTTCAAAAGGATTGTTTGTGCCCGGGTGGTTCCCTCACGCTTGTACAATAAATATCACATATACCACCAGATAAATACTTTTAACTATGTATCTGAAAATATGGTCGAACCTTATTTAAAAAAAAAACATGCATAAAAACCACCAATTCTCAACTTGTAAATCAGTATAGATACGTTTAATAACTTTCCGTTTTTCACGCAGTTTCCTGAACACTTTTTATGTTTAATTATCTCGAATTATTCTCACAAAATAAAGCCCATTTTCTAAAAGGACGTTTCTCCCCAAACTCGGCAGACTTCTTCGGGTTTTCATTCAAATTATTTAGCTTAAAATTCGGCTACTTTGCGACCATACAAAATGACCACCGAACGAACATGGCACAGAATGTTAAGTTAATAATTTGAATAAAAACCTGAATAAGCCCGCCGGCTTAGAGAAGAAACGTTTAAAAGGAGGCGTGTTTCATTTTGTTAGATACCACAAGGAAATTAATTAAAAAAAGAATTTTACGGTAGCCATTGTTTTAAAAAACTGACTACGAGTTGTATTAGTAATAATTATGTTTTATACACAACAGAGATAAATAAAACCGTACGTAAACATTTTTCATTTAAAAAAAAATCTTGAATAATCTGATTTTGAGTTGTTTAAGTCTCTTGATTACTTAATATAAAAAGCGATAAAAAAACTTGTCATATCTGTCGTTTCGATTTTCGTATTACGTTCAGCTGTTAGTGTTTTCAAGTTTACATCACATCACAGGCATACGTTTAATGACAAAACAAGTAACTAGTAGGTTTGTTTATGGTAACTTTTTTACCAATTAGTACCATTAAAATTTCATATGTGTGTGATTGGCGTCAATACCAGCAACATAGCGCTCTATTATGTAAAGAACCCTGTGGATATTTACTAGTACGAAACAAAACGATTTGTAATGGGTGCAGATCTGTATATTATCCAGGATGTGTTGAAATGATGAAAAATTTAAAATTGTAAGTATGACGTAGATAGCTCCGGCAACGAAAAAAGAAAGACATCAGATTTACACTATAAGTGAAAGTATTTTGTGGGAAAATGCAGACTTAAAAGAACTTAATAATGACTCACGAAAGGAAACTGACGACCTAAAGGAAGGAAAATCTTAATATAAAAGTCGATATTGAAGAAATGTTATTGCACAACATACATAACACCAATAAAATCCAGACTTTGTAACTGTCTATTAAATTCAAAGTTAGTTTTAGCGAAAAACACTACTGTATGATTCAGTATGTCTCACAAATGAAATCATTAATAAATATATATGTATAGAATAGTACGAGAGATGAGACACTGATTAACAAAATATTATTTTGCGACTGAAAATTAATTAGATGCGGAACATCAAAAGCAAAAATTACACACTATTGCTCCTTCCCTAAGCAAAAAAAGGAAAAATCTAAATTACTAGACCCAGTAATAATACCACAAAATGTCAACAGTAAAGTGGGATTTATAAACCTGCTGTTAACGTTGAAGTTTCCCTGGAAGTTGCTATTCCCGCTGATGCGTTTAGAGCTGAAAATTGTCATTTATACACTCCATTGCCAAGTTGCCGTTGATAGTAACTTTGATATTCAACTTTTGCCGTATATAAAGGAGTTGTAGAAGAAAAGTGGAACATTTAAGTTGATTACTACAAAAATTGACCATTTTAGACATGTTTTAAGTTTCTTGTTGTTGAAATAAGTCTACACGTATTAAGGAAAAAAAAGCAAAATGTAGGCCCGCCCACCCGCCCTATCTGAATTGTGATGATTTTTTTTATTCGTCGTGAGCCATGGGAGCGGAGCTTAACTGCAAAATCATTATTTCTCTACGAGAAATTAAGAACATGTTTTTGGGTATCGTGTTGTTCAAAGAATACTATGCATATTAAGAAAAAAATAAAGCCAAAGATTAGGCCGCACCCATAACCGCCCCGATCCCAATTCACAATTATGATGAATTTTTCATTAGTTGTCAGACTGAGGAGTAGGCCTTAATTGCAAGATTCATACTAGCCTACAAGAATTTACTATGCTAAACATGTTTTAAGTTTCTTGTTCTGAAAAGACGACCACGTATATTAAGAAAAAAGACAAAATATAAGCACCGCCCACCCGCCCTATCTCAATTGTGATGATTTTTTTTTTATCATCGAGCGTCAAAGTATCGGAATTTAATTGCAAAATCCTTATTATTTCTCTACAAGGAATTACTATCTAAGACATGTTTTTGAGTATCTTGTTATACAAAGAATACTATGTATATTAAGAAAAAATTAAAGCCAAAGATTAAGCCCCACCTATATCTGCCCTAATCTAAATAGTAATGAAGTTTTCATTCGTTGGCAAACCTAGGGGCGGAGCCTAATTGCAAAATCTATATTTTCAATTTCTAAGAATAAAAAAAATCATCACAATTGAGATCGGGTGGGTGGTCGGGCTTATATTTTACGTTTTTATTTAATATGTGTAGACTTCTTTTCACAACATGAAACTTAAAACAATTTTAAAATGGAAAATTTCTATAAGGAAATATCGATTTTGCAATTAGGCTCCACCCCATAATTGTAAAATCCATATCTCCTTTCAAAAATGTACCATTTTAAATTGTATTAAGTTTCTTGTTGTGAAAAGATGGCTATGTATATTAAGTAAAAAAGGCAAGAATTAATCCCGGCCACCCCCCTTATCTCAATTCTGATGATTTTTTTTATTCGTCGTACACCGAGGGGCGGAGCGCAATTGTAAAATCCTTATTTTTTACGAAAAATTACCATATGAAATAATATGTTCTTAAGTAATCGTGTTATACAAAGAAAACTAAAATTTATTAATTAAATGAGAAGATATTTTAGGATTCTTGTTGTGATAAGATGACTACACATACATATTAAGTAAAAATTGGTCTAGAGAGTTTAGACAGCACTTCCCTCGCTTTCAGAACCGTGTCTTTATGTCTATCACAGATTCTTCTCATTAGAGTTCTGTGACGGGATATTTCAATAAATTCGCTTTCACTCTGGAAGTCTCGGCTCGTTCGTAATTTGTTTTGAATCACTTGACAGATTCATTAATTTTTTTGAGTCACCTATATAAGCAGATCTAAAAAATATGAATGTAATGATAAATTATAACTATAGTCTGATCATATTTTGCACATTTTCGAAAGGATTTATTCGGCAAAATAAATTGGCTCAGTCATTGTTTTTTTGAGACATCCCGTATAAACAAATCCAAAAAATTTTAATGTAGTGATAAATCACAAGTATTGTCATACTTTGCACATTTAAGACAGGATATATTCAGCGAAATTTTGAGGTAACGTCATAATTTTTTTAGGGAAGATGAACAAATACATTTTGACTAACCATTTACCATGCTTATGATAACTTTAAAACATCTCCAAAATTTGACAGCATTAGGTTCTATAGTCCTTGAGTAAATATTGTATATGCAAATTCAAAAAATTTGAATGGAATGATAAATCTCAAGAAGAGACTCACCATATTTTGTATATTTTAGATACGATTTATTCAGCAAAATTTTTTGGTGATGTCATAAATATTTTAGGGGGGACGACCAAATACGTTTTGATCAAAAATTTACCACGCTTATGATAACTTTAAAACATCTTCTAAAAAAGTGTTTATCTGACGTTTAAAATCGGAGTTTCCTGGGATACTAAGAAATGGTTGTATAATCTGGAAACGTGGCCAAGAAACGTAAAGGTGTCTAGATCTAATTTTCGGAAATCGCTTTTTCGTGAGCCCCGAATTGCCAATTTACCTTCTCAGTACATGAAGCTGGCGCCCGAGCAACCGTCCCCGTAGAAGGCGGCAACCTTGTGGCGTGAAAATGTGGCCTCTTCGTCTAGACCGATCAGATCGGATACTGGCGAAAACCCCATCATCACCTTCACCACTCACAAGATTCAGTACCAATTTCTAAAATCGACAGTAACACCAGATACCATTTTAGAATTAACATCATAAGCTCGTAACTGTTTCGAACGACATGTTTGATTACATATGTCTCGAACTACTTCTTACAAAACTGGAACGATACGGATTTGATAGCCACAGTAATGAGCCAAAGACATCATATCTGAAGTTTAGAACACAAAGAGTTCTAATCCCGCAAAGATCGATTCTTGATCCGAGTGTCTCAGCTAAAACTTCGCAGCCAATGTCTTAACAACGAATACACATGTTGAAATTCTGTTAACTCTGTACACATAAAACGCCTGGAAGTAAACATAATAAATTTTTCGAGATACATCAACGCGATACACATAATAGAACAATAATATAGTTTCCAAATTTCATAAACTCTCAAAAATTCAAACACATGCTTCCCATAGTGAACTAGACAATTATATCAATCAATATTTGAAAAATAAAATTAAAAGCATTTCTCATAAATAAGGCCTTTTATAATATTCAGCATTTTATGGATAATAATGTTTGCGAACGACATTAAGAGTGCTTTGTTATTTTTTTAGAATGAATATGTACCTTAAGGGTATACAATATGTATATTGTATCTTATATGATCAGTTTATTGAGGTTTCTTTAACGAATATAAATACGTTTTCGTATTATAGACGAGAAACTCGAAATAAATACTTATAAACCAATTATTATTATTGGGATTTCTTTATTGAATTTTTACCTGATTTGTAGATATAGTATGCTGTATAGGATAGCAAAGTAATTTCTTGGAACTGCTAACAAGGAACGATCACTGAAATCTGTGACAGGAATAATTTTCTACATCCTTTTCTTCGGCATAACATTTTTATTCACTGAAATTGTGTATTTGTTGACGTTTAATTCCAATATTTGCGGTATATGCTTTCTTAGCAATGCGACGATTTAAGATTTTTCCGTTCCAAAAATCGACAATCACGTTTTCTATCAACAAAGACCACATTATTGTTATTATTATCATTACTGGTGACGCATAAGCAAGCGTATCAGATAAATTTGTCGACAAAAAATAAAACAGTGAAAAGCCTGTGCCAAAGAGACTTAAATATTTTTTATATACATATTAGATTTCTCGTCCCTCCACTTCTTGTTTTGTTAATGAGATGTCTCTCTAATTCCACTCTTATCAAGATTGCTTAAAACAAAACTTCTATTCTGCTACTACACAAGGCATTGAAAGCGTCTCGGTCCCCACGACTCGGAAATTCCTCGCCAAATAAAAGACTGAACGTACCTGAAAGACAACGTTTAAGTTTTGAGAATGCTTTATCATAAAATCTTCTAGGATTTTGATCCCGTCACATAAATCTAAATTCAGCGTACATCGATGGCACATTACTGACACGTACCTATTTCAAGGCAACAAATGCCATAATGCAGGACGTTTGCCATAAAAACTGCTTGTATGCAGGGAGACGATCTCGGTTTTAACTTTTATTTATACTTTTTCCTTGGAATAAACATGAAGTTGCCTCATAAAAAGCCCCCATTAAACGCGATGCATTATAAATCAAATTATAGTCATTAATTCTAGGCACACTTTGGGGAATTTTATTCCGTATTAAATTCAGAAGCTTATTATAATAATCCATAGGTTAAGTACAAGCGCCATGTGTCGGAGACAATGTCAACAGCTATTTGCAAAATGGTGTTGACAGTACAGCCATCGATCTCTGAATTACCTCTGACCCGATATGTGAGAAATTATGGCAGTATCCACGGAAAATCCCAGATGCTGATAATGTTGGAAGTTGCAGTGCATGTTTTGTTACGTAACCATGGGGTTTCATCATTAGAGTTCACTCTAATTAATTGTCGAACTAATTGTTGAATAATGTATTTAGCATTAATTAACGTTACATACAATATGCAATAATTCATAATTAATTACGTATTCCATCTACAGAAATGCAATTTGTGTATTTATTAGTTTGGATAGCCACAAGTAAATACGATAAAAAACGGCAAAGGCGCGCTTTGCTTTTAATGGGTTTATTTAGATGCAGATTAAGAAAATCTCGGTTTGTGACAATGAAAGATACTACAATTACAGATTATCCAAGCTACCGATTTTCATTTGTTCTTTTTTTGTATGAATACAAAGGATGTATATTGGATTTCGTTAGATTTGCTTCGGATTTACTTTTAATTTTATTGTTGAACGCGCTGATATGTTATCTACCAGGCGAAAATTTACAACTTCTTAATTTTTTGTTTAAAAAATGTAGTTGCATTAAACAGTATAGTGATTACTTAGTAGTTACGTATATGATAAGAATCGTAATGCCAATTACTTTGGTACTAGTTGTGAAGATTATCAGACGAAATCAACTTTATCAGCTAGCTTAAATTAAGAAAAAGTTATTATTTTTTAAAGCAAAAAATCCCAGTTGCAGTTTATTTACAAAAAAAACAAACAAAAAAAACACGCAAACAGTCATTTGAGTTTTCAAGTCTGATAATTTTTCGTTACATCGGGAGATATTTCAGAATTAAATCTGATACAACTTGTTCGAAAATATCTTGTAATGAATTCAATCTACACTGACCATGGTCGGTTTTTTGTCTCATAATAAATGTACGAAGCAACCAGTTAGAATACAGTCTTTTGGGAATTTGCCAAAAATTATTTATACTTTTTTGAAACTTGCTCATTCAGAGAAATACACTGGACATTGTTTCAGGAGGACTCCGGGGCAGCTCTTCTTGCATTGAAAGAGTAATAGTTTTTGGAGGAAACAGTGTTCAAATTCAAAATATAGAAACCAGTTAATGAAAACAATGTAACATTTTCGATAGCGGTGCATGTTTCCAGGAATATCGATTGTTGAATTGTTGAATTGTAAAAACTGTACTTTTAATATTTACCAATAAGTTGTTGTTAAGCACTTAGAAAACTGCCTGATTTTGTCTCCTCAAAAGATTATTATTTAAGCTAAATGGAGCAAAACGTTCGTCTATTATTATTATAATTCTTATTTCATCATTATTAAATATAAACAGGCCCAGCATTATGGTATTCTTAAAGTTTCAAGAAAATAAGGTGAGTCGTTCTTGAGTTGAATAAAAAAAATGTGACCCTTGAGTCAATCAAACCAGAGATTTTCGTGTTGGTAATTTAACATCTTGACTGCTCAGCTACCCAAATCTCCATACAACCGTGTTGTTAAACTGGTATAAAATATGATGATTCAAATTTGACATTTTTGCGAAAATGTGGAGGCCTGAAGTAAAAAATTCAAGGCGGATTCATAAATTACAAGTAGAAAAGTATGTTACTGTAAAGTACGTTTACACAAAAAAATTCTGGAGAAGTTATCAAATTGTTGGTGGCGATGATTAACCAAATTTCGGTTAGCGTTTCACCATCTACATGGTGAATTCCAAATAACCATACAAAATTTGACATCCAGCGATAGTTTCGGGGACAGACGGCAAAGGCAGACAGACAGAAACGAAACGAGTGACCCATTTTTTCATACTGTACGAGCCATGAAACGTCGAAAAAAGATAGAAGTATTCATTCGCCCGATTGACCCTAGTATACAATACATCCTTCGTAGATGAAATTTATGTCATTTTGGAGTAGCTTTTTTGACGTATTCTTATAGCAAGAATGGTAACTAAAAAATTCTAAGTCAGGGTCATTTTGCGATTTAATGTCTAGTATCTGCTGGCATATAATCATTTCATCTCAAAAAGCATAATATCGATTATTTTATGAGTTATCTATCACGCTCTGTGCAACGAGATATGTACGATATTCTATTTGGTTTCAAAATCACAGTGAAAATGTATTAAAAAAATGTCTAAGCCTGAAATTACTAAAACGTAAAAACGTTTTTCTGTGTATAATAAATGATATGTTCAAAGTTCAAATGCATGTAACATTTTACTTTTTTGTTACTTTTTGGGCATTGGCTAGTAGAAATATTTTTTTAAATTTTTATTTCCTGAGCATATAAGCTAAGGAAGTATTGTAATAGGGCCCACCGGATGGATGGCTGCTTTCATGTTGTCTCGACGTTTCATGACTCCTATAATACGAAAAAAGAGGTCTCCCGTCTTCGTCTGTCTGTCTGTTTCTCTGTCTGTCTCCCGTCTGCATCGATTTTTCTTAGCCAGATAATCTCGGGAACTACCGGAACGATTGTTGCCAAGTTTTATGTTTGTTACGAAACATCGTTTAGATGGTGAAACGCTAAACAAACTTCGTCTAGTCATCCCTACCAACGGTGTCATGACGTCAAATAATAACAATACATATAGTTTAAGAATCTGTCTTGATTTTTTGTCCTAGGCATCCAGTTTTTTCGAAAAATTAATGAATGAATCAATTTACTTTATTGATTAAATTAAGAACGGCTCACTACATTTTCCCGAAACTTAATATAAGTATTGTACAGCAGCTACCCAAATTGATGACCTCATCACAAAATTTTGTTGTGGAAAAACTTGAAACACTCACTAGCATGCTTCTTTACCTACCATTAATCAAACGCATGTGTTTTATTAATTCATGCTGTTGTGTAAAATTAACGTTTGACATTTGACAGACTTGCTGAAAAGCGATAATTTTATTATACGAAAAAGTGAGGTTAAGTTGCACTTTTCGGCGTTGCCAGCTCTCCTCCATTAAATTTTAGGTTTTTTCTAGATATATTTAACAATTTTTATAAAAAATTAAGGTCACTTTAAGGACTTTTTCACACGAACACTCGACATCATCACAAAAAATTGGTCGAAGTTATTTCCACAGAATCAAATATTATAATTTTTCAAAAAAGTTAGATTCTTGTACTGTACTTCAGAGGTGAGGAAAGTTAAGTCTACACAATTTTTGACCATTTTTTTTAATGAATATGTTCTCTACGTCCACAACTTGGAACGTGCGAACATATTTTGTCTACCATTTCCGTCTGTCGGTCCATTAGTCTATATGTCTGTTTATTATATAGATATTCTAAAGTACTATAGTGCTAATTTTATTTTATATAATTTAAAATAAAATTACGTGTAGATAATTAAAGCACGAATGAAAAATCATACTATGCGTACATTTCAAGTGAGTCTTCCTTAATAAAATTTTATGCTGACATCATCAACTTTTTTTAAGAACAAGTATATCAGTTTGGATAGATACACTGTAATACTATTAACAACAGTGGGTTATTAGATTTTTTTATTTATTCCATAAAGTATATATTTTTTAACCACGTTTACAGTGACATAAAAACATCTGAAACATTTTAGAGTAACGACTCAAGTTAAATTAAAGACGTAAAATTTTGTTTTTTGTTTTTCAAAATATATAAACGTCTAAGAAAAAAATATAGGAATTAATTAATAAACTAGAAGTATAGCCTATATTGTTTTATAAAATTTTATTAAGATTTACCAGACAGACAGACGGAAACAGGAAACTTAGTTTTCATACACTAGGAGTTATGAAACTTCAATAAAACCCATAATTAATCATTTGTTCAATGGACCTTTGTTTGAGCTCGGGGAATAAAAATCTTACAAAAAATCTTTGCGAAATAGGCATCGTTCTATTCTCTCACATGATTTGCTTATGACTCAACTTATTCTTCATGAAAAATATAGGCCGATATGGACCGGGTATTGGTCATATTTCAGAGAACGAAGGAGGCATGTCTAAACTCTTTAGACCAATTTTTTATTGAGTTGCCAATAAATGAATTTTAACTCCTACAGTGATCCGAATGTTCCGTAAATATTGACTCTAAAAATTGCATCGGTTAGTATCAAAGTAACTAAGCAATCAATTGACCGTCGACGTCCTAAAATGTCCAATCTGTCGCCAGAGGGACTATAAACATCGTAATGTATTCATCGGGTGTGTGTGTACAAAGATCGAGTACTTCTAAAAAACCGCCTTTTTCTACATGCAGAAAGTAATGTTTTACACATTAGTTGTAACATCTCTTTAATATTCATTATGTAGCAATTACCCGGTACAATTAAATAAAGTTGAGAACACAGATTTCAACGTGCAATTACTTTTTTATTTCAGCACTGTTCTTTTTATTTCTAATTTCAAAACAAATTCAATTAATTAAGGAAAAATTAATCCGCGCCATAAAAACCTACACCGTTATCCCGACATAATTTATCCTAATTAGATTTATGTCTTTGGTAAAACGTAAATTTAATTGAAACAATTACTTTAAAAACGGCAAATCAATAAAACGAAAATCCTAATAGCCGTTTCAAGTTCACGTAAAATGGTAGTATTTCAAGCTGAAAGCTTCTATCCAGTACAAATGACCCGAGAGGTCAAAGTTGAAAAAAAAAAGAAAGCTAAGACTATGTCGTATATATTACTTACGACCCATCGTATAAAAAAGCCATCTGTACTTGTACGTTAACAAATAAAATACTTTTGACCCGCTCTATTACCTCCAACCATTTTAGAAAATGCCCAACACTTTAGAACACGTGACTGGAAAGACGACTGCGCTAGCAACAACAGCAACGTGAGGTTTAACGCCTAATTAAAAGAAAGCTCAGTCGCTGTTCTAATAATAATTATATAATAGTAATTTTGTTCCGTGCGTGATTTTGTTCTTAGAATGTATGACACGCTCAAACTAAACGTCAAAGGCGTTACTTGACTCTATTTGCAAGTCATTTTCTTAGAACACGCAGAGTAAATAGCATTACGCTTTAATTTCAACAGCATTTACCTTATAGATTCCTGATTCGTTGTAAAGTACGGTAATTTATTCATCTATAGGAAATATGAATGTTACACACTGCCAAAACTTTCTAATCAACTCAGCAAAATTATTGCATCTGACGTGAATCACATTTTCCCAAAATCAAAATCTTACCGAACTATGTATGCGTATTGATCGAAAGCTCTGTAACGACATTTATAAAATTGTTAAGCTCGACAAGACATGCTTTTTTTATCTCATTATTCCTAATTACGCAAATTTTTCTTTTATACAGAAGACTTTTGATGTGTCTTTAAATTAAATATATGAAAGGAAAATATAAAAAATGTATTAAGTTTATTCGAGTATTACCGATGCGCTCTGAAGTTTCGATATCAAAAGATTCAAAGTAGGGGGTGAGGTGTTTCGTGATGTTTATTGCAGAAAAATACCTACACGTATTAGAAATATTTTTAGAAGATTTTTTTTCTGAAAGTTTAAAACGGCGTACTAAATATAGCAGCATATTATAATGAAACAATTTTCTATTTATTTAATTAACTTGTGTAACTATTTGTATTTTATAAAGAGATAAATCAGCTTTCCCTTAGAAGGTCACTGTGGATTGTTTTGTTTTAAAAATATATATTTGATCTGTGACTCCATGACTTGTGGTGGTTGAGGCTGTAATAAATGTTTTTAATAAACATAAGTATTTTACATGAAATTTTGCACTGAAATATAAATGTAGACTGCTTTGACATGAGATTGCACCAACATCAGAGAAATATGAGAACAAAGATTTCATGGAATGCAGTATTGTAAATTCTGAACAATGTTCTTGGTCTTAATCAAAACAGGATGAATTTAATTAATATATTTTCAATTTGTTATTTTAGGGAATATTTCCTAATTTCTTACACGCTCTATAGCGAAGCCCAGTGAACGTATTTAAAAAAATAATCGGACAATATTTATTTCGCAGAAGTTTTCTCGGATTTTTTAACAATTTAGATAAGAGGTCCATATGACGGATATATAATTTTATCTTTGATCGGTGGTCTACGGCTTCAAAATATGAAATAGTAGGTGGCCTGTTTCATTTGTTTGTCGTCTCCAAAACTACTAGACTGATTTGTTGATTTTTTTTATTTTAAAAATATCGTGTAAGTTCTCAGCAAAAATTCGATTACGTCGTTCCAACTATTGCTAAGTCAATTGCATTCAATATGTGCTATATATGTAATATAACGTTGTTTTACTTCTCTGGATTTAAATTGTATGAAACAACATAGTCCTATACTTGTAGTATATCAATCCGTGTATCGTATCATTTTGCAATATAATTCTGAATCTAAAATAAAACCTCAAAAATTTGCTTGATAAAACCCATTTAAAATGTGCAAAATATGATGAGTCTGTACTTGTGAATCTTGTGATTTATCATTTCATTCATATTTTTTACAATTGTTTATACAGGGTGACTCAAAACAAGTAACGGCTGAGTTAATTTATTTTATTGATTAAATCAGAAACTGCAAAACCGAATGCTTTGAAACCTTCAAAGTGTTTTAAAGTTATCGTAAGTATGGTAAATGTTTAATCAAACTATATCTGTTTATCCCTTCCCCCCTCCAAAAATTGATGACGTAGTCTCAAAAGAGAGGGAGAGACAAAGAGAGAGAGAGAGAGAGAGAGAGGGAGAGAGAGGGGGGAAAGCTGCGACTAAGTTGTGCCCGTTGCAGACGTACACCGCTTAATGCTTAGCTACAAAAAAAATTTTTATGAAATTAAATTAAACGTTCTGAATCAATCAATGCAGCAGCAGCGGCACCAGAGCGCTATAAGAGTGTGAAGATCGAACTATTTCAATTATTTCATTCTAGAGCACAGTCGAAATACCCATAGGAGGGCGTTGTGGCGCGAGCGGAGTTTGGGGCTCCTGGTTGTGGCTGTTCTCCTACCCACGACGGTGATTCTATCTATCTCAAGCACTGCCGCATAGCACTTCTCAATTACGGACATGCCGTACGAGCAGGCCGTTAGGGTCGCAAATCGTGTTTGGGTCTCGAATATTGGGCCAAGTCGATAACGTCACGTCAACTCGACCGCCCCTGACTTTTATTAAAGCCTGCATGCTTATGTTGATGGCGCGATAAATCCCGCCCGTTCGACTAGGAACGGCGCACTACGCTTCCACGTGTTTCTGTGTTACTTAACCTCAATTCCATTTTAAATGTTCAATTTCCATGACCCTGGTATGAAACTACAACAGAACCAGTGTCAAAGTTTCAAAGAGCAATAAACAACGCTTAAATTAGCCATAGACCTCGTGATTTTTTTTTAAACAGCAAAAAATTCTTATCTGAGATTAAAATTGGACAGCAGACAATTTATAATGGAAGCATCAATCAACAAAATATTTACAAAACAAACAAACTAGCAAAGATTTATAAAAACAAAAAGATCTGGTGTGAAATAAAACTTGTGCAGATAAAAATATTACGTGAGGTTAGAAACTGCAGAACATGAAAGTTGACGTTCAATTTAAATTATACCACAAAGAAAATTACTGAAGTTAAAATTGTGAGAGGTGAAAAATTCCAAAGCTAACAAAATTACATGAGTAATATTTTATGTCCATTCGAGTCATTGGTTCAATTTTAAAAGTGAAGTTATTTAGCTGCATTGTGAGCCATCGTTTTACATTCCCCCAAACAAACACAAAAAAACATAACATTAAAAAAAATACGTCAAAATTATGTATCCCAGAAATCCGATCAATCTTCGCGTTGTGCAAATAATGGTCTAAATCAAAGAAATAAAATGCACGTCCATAATGTTGTTAATTTGTTCAACGAGATTTTACAGTTCAAACATGTGCTCGGTTTGAAAATACTCTTTCAACATGGTCGCTTAAATTATGCCACACTTTATCAATGATTTAAACAAAGAGTTTACATTATGTTAAATTATACCGCACTTTATCAACGATTCAAACAAAAAGTTTACATTATGTTAAATTATGCAACACTTTATCAGTGATTCAAACAAAGAGTTTACATTATGTTAAATGATACCTTGATCCAAGTAATTAGTTAGTTAAAACCATTAGCTTTGAGAGTTTATATCGTGGACTGTCCTCAACTTATCTCAAACAAAACACATGATAAATAAACAACACAAAATATATCCCGCGTTGCGAGGAAAGCTCCTCAGTGATGTAATTATCCACGTTGCAAGATAATATGTCTCGGTGATGTGATGATATGATGATAATAACGGCGATAACTGCCTAAAGAGAGAAATCTTTAATGCCCCCCGTACCTCAGTCCACGATATTATGAATTCTACCGCACTTCCTACGGTCTTTTTCCATAGTGGGGCAACGTTAGGTTAATTTAACTGCCGTAAATAAACTATTATCAATCTTGTGTGAAGAACTAAGAAGTGTTATAATGTAACCCTTAAGTATAAGCATCCAGAAACTTCATAATTCTTAATTAAGACAAACAAAATTAAACGAGTCCTGACTAAGTGAATTTCATGAAATCTCCTAGCAAGTGTTTAACTAAACAAATTCCTGAGTGTTAAATTGTGTTAGAACTAGTTAACGATTAAACTCCTAACATGAACTGTGAATTTATGAACAACAATATCAGAGTCGGTCACTTATTTCCTCTCGGAAAAAAAACGCGTTGGGGAAACTGTGGCGTCGTCGTTGTTACGATTAATTCCCGTTAAACAAAGGCTTTCTCCTTTTTATTGACTAAAAACCAACTAAACTTAACCTCGCCACGTGGTTACAAGTAGAACAAACACACCAAAAGTGAAGCCTACTTCCCTACCAAGCCGCCATCTTCTACCAACCCTCTAAGTAAAATTCGAAGCAGAACTACCCACTATCTAAAAATCGTTAACGTGCACATGGTTGTCTATGTTTAACGATTTTTTTGATTGTATTTTTTCTGTCAAATTCAGATTATTTAAATGTGATTTCGCGTCGCTATGCTATACTTATGCCTAATTTTTTATACATGTGAACTTGACGCATGCTTTCTTTCAAATATATACACCGAGTGGCAAAAAATCGGCCATTCTGATATATTTCGCAAAACCACTTATAAAATTATATTTTAACTAGTGATTGTATTTATTTATCTCTTTTTTAGTTAATTTGTACATCCTGCGTCAACAGTGTTCCACAGTTCTTTAAATAAAATAACAATCACTAGTTAAATTAAAAATTGTTTAAAGCTATTTTGCGAAATATTTCAGGGTGGCCGTTTTTTTTTTGTCGGTTAGAATATATGGCTATATTTGGTTTAATTAGGTTTTTAGTAGAATTAATCGAGATTCACTTGCTCCATTTCCCGTGTAGAAAATTTGATGACACTCCCACTTGACCTTGACACAGTCGCATAATTTTCCAATTTTCCGGCTATTTTTCAAATAAGCCGTTGAGAAAAGACACGGTGACTTAGTAGAGAGCGTCTATTAAATTAGTATGCTGCAGCAATTTACGCATAAAGCCGCATAACTGCTGAAATTTGGCAGACACCCAATTTTATGCAACGAAATTTTGTAATATACGTAGCTTGAATTTGTTGCACAATGTATGTGAAATCTATCAACAGTTGGAAACCGTGGCGGGCGAAGTCAAATTGTCTAACGTGTAGTTTCCGAACGGGAAGCCCGTTAATGGTAACGTACTTGTGAGAAGAAATCTGGAAGTTTGATAGACATGGTCAAATTGTGCAAAAAGAAGATATAAATCATTGTCAGGTTGGTAATGGAAGGAACGTGTGGAAATAGATGTGATTTATCATATCTATATCAGGTTTGTATGCGAGTACCTCAGCTGTGGTCTAACACGAAGTTAGATGCCTTATTGGTAAACATTATTCAGCACGTAGTATAGCAGACCACATTTGAATTGCGCTAGAGCTTTCCAGTTAAATTAAACCACTGGAGACTCCTAGTTATTTTTTATGGGTCACTGAATACTTAATCAACTGTGAGATTTGTACGGATTTTATTTCTTTATTTTCGAATAGTGTTAATGGGAACTTTAATCAAATCAACTGCGACGATTTCCGGCAAGGCTTATTTGCAGCTTTGCGAGGATTAATCGCCGAATTAATTACGGACTTTGATAAGGCACTGTTAAATGCGTAAAGGGATATTTTTTAAATTCACGCCAGAAATTTCCTTATCTTTATTATTAAACGAGAACTTTAAAGTTTTAAAAAATTCTAAATTTTTATCTACCAATTTCAAACTTCATTTTCTCACTTGAATATTAATACAGAATGATAAAACTTTCACTGTTATGTTCGATCGCGAACCCACAAACGTCAATAGAAAGGGCGCTGCTCAGAGCCGGCTCTGAGCATTTATAAATGGCGAAACTTCCAACGCTGTAGGTGCGGGTTTAATACTTCAATTATTTTTAGTCAGGGCTTTTTTAATCCGTCAGTTATAAAAAGTTGCTTCAACAGATGAAATGCTGCGCATTAATAATAATGAAATTCATCAATCTCCAATAATAATATTTGCTAAAATACCTGCAGCAGTCAGTAATAATTGATTTCCACTCTTTCTATGATTCAGTTTTAAATATTTAATAGACGTTTCTAAAATTAAAGTCGATTAAACTAGTACACGCGGTGATACGAGAATAAAGTTTTTTGACGAGGCGTTAACCGAGTTATAGATCATTCCAGAACTACATTTTAAAAATTGCTTTATTTATATATTTTTTAGCTTAAAACCAGAAACGTGAAAACAATACGTTAATAAGTAAACAGCACACTAACTTGTCCTTGAAGTTGCTGGGAGCAATGTTACAATAGAACATCATTATAAAGTCTGACGAACAAGCACTATAAAAAATATATTGTGGGGGTTGCAAAAATATTTCTCTATTGTCGGTGCTACCTTGCTAACAAGCAGACATACCGTCTCATTAGTTACAATACTTTTAGTAATTTGAATATAATTTCTACCCGTATTAAAATATATTTAATTAGTTACATTTCGTAAATAGAACTTGCGAAAAGACTTTTTTTCAAAGCGTCGCGAAAAGGGTGTTCTTTCCAATAAATAAAATAATAAATGTAGTACAAAATGAAGATGAGTGGATTCTATATCTTTGCTACTAATGGTGTTAATTCCAGACTAATTGTATTACAGTAAAAGCGGACACATTTTTTTTGTACTTTACATTAACTGTTAACTACCTATAAAATACAAGTTAAAATTGTGAATGTTTTATAGGAGTGTGTAAATACCCTACCGTTTCGAAATTATAGGTATAATAAGAAAAGGATACGATAATACGGATCGTATGTCTACGTTTTCGCCGTATCCGCTTCACTAGCGATTCTATTGACATTTCTTTCTCATGCAAATGATTTTTATGTGAAGAAACATCGTAGTTCAAGAAAACGACATCGAAAGTTTAGAGAAATATTAAATCGAACATTGGGCTTTCCTTGCCGTTTAGTAAACTTACCTCCAGCTTGTTAGCAATAACTATACATAAAAGAACATGGTGCACAGTAGACAGTAATTGCCACTTTAAGGTTCGTCAAAAAGTGCTTTGCTAGCACATTTACGTGCTCTTGTGTTTGATCAACTAATGTATACAAGCGAATCGGTAAAATGCACTTATTTGAAGAAAACAAATAAAATTGAAACAGTCAGCGGTATTGGATTGCTATTACACGGGCCTCAGAACCTTGCTGTTTTTTGATATGCGAAAGGATAAATCGTTTTATAACTACTACAAAACGCTGACTCACTCTTTGCAGGAGAAACTCGCCACGAACGGAGCACAAAAAACATTGCCATCCCAAAATTTGCTTGGAATTTTTATGTTTTTAATTTTTTTATTCCAAGGGTTAAATCTAATTAGTGGACATCGTAAAAGTACAAAAGCTTAAAGTTGATTAAAGTTTCCTTTCTGTAACACGAACACAGGTGTTCTTTTAAGGCGATTTTCCGGCATTATTTGTCTTAATAGATGTGCCGTGTTGACAATAACGATTGCGTAATAAGAAAAAATTCCTTCAGAACGGCACGTAGATCAGTAAAAGTAAACTAAAGCTATTAGCTTCCTGGTCTTTTGCCACGCGCTTCGTAATAATGATGTACTTGCTACATAAGTGACGGCCTTTGTACGCTTCTCGCATACCTTCATAACCTCATTTGATTTTAACTATTGTGAAAGCCGAGAGCAGTCCCTTGTCAGCAGATTCTCTTCATTAGTTCATTTCGTGTATTTTTCGCATTCCTCACTTAAAATGAACGTAAATGTATTCAGGACCGCGCTTTTCTTCTTCGTGTAATTTTGTGAAAATAATCTTGACTCGTCGGGTTTAAAAAAGCCACTTAAAAAGAATTACTTAATCCAAAAGACAAACTAGGAATCACAATTAAAACCACGGGTAACAGGTCCTTTAATATACAAACTGTCAAGCCATATTTAGCATGCGGACTATTTTTCTACACTCTTAACGCAACTTTAACACATTCGTTGTAGAAGACTGGCTCTTATTACAGACAAAAGATTTAAGCGACTGAAAATAAAAAGAGTGGCTGTGAATATCGACACAAACCTTGATGAAGAGAGAAGGTAGATTTTCGGAATTGGTTTGACCTCCAGACTTAACAACCACCAGTGGCATGCTACACTTCATTAGCAATATAATACCACGCAGTTAGGAACAGCAATTACTGCAATTTATTTTTAATTATGTAGAATCGAGAACGTCAGAAAAAATCCTTCGGTAGGATTTCAGACATTTTTGAGGGGTCGACACGTAGATTTCCAAGAAAAAATTGTAGCAAAAGTTTACAAGACAAAGAAAGCAAGACATCGTTCATTAAAAGTGATTACTTTCCTTTATATTTTATTATAAAACTATTAACACTCACTGTGTTTACCGTTGTATTTATCCAGTGAAAACTGGATTTCCGATGAGCTCTACCAATATGAAATCCGATCAAAACAGTAATAGATATAATACAACACAATACCGCTATTATTCTAATTGGGAATGTGTGCACTGTATTTCATGTTAGTTAATTAAGTATTCACGGAATTAATTTACTTTATGTATCCTTGTTTTTTCACGCTATGGTATCCTTCAGGTATATTTAATTAATTTTGTGTCAAAGCCTTGTGTTGCGTCGCCTGAGGAAGAGTCTGTGATTTTTTTATCATTGTTCGATACTCTGTTTTGTTTGCTTTATCTATAAACGTAATTCTTAACCATTCTTTTCTTTAAGCAAAGTAATATTATAGAATATGCCTTCCATCTCGTTCTTCAGTTTTCATTACTGAATTGCTTTTGCTACGTGTTCATAACATAAAATTAGAAAATTATTTATTATTGCTGTCTTGCTGTTTAATGAGAAAAATGTTTAACTTTAGCACTGTCGGAATTGTATGTGGGTCATTTCAGAAATTGTCGGAAAATGTTGGACGCAAATATTTTGGAATCTGCTCAAAATTTAAATATTTATTTAATGTGTGTGCCAAATAGTTTTGCTTTAGTTGCAAAGTTTTCGACATTTAAGATGAAATACTGTTTCACGTTTTTGGAGTTTTAACTCCTTTCTTTTCGTATTCTAGAACACGTATACAACGCGCGCCGAAATAGGATGTCGATTTCGAACTACGAGCTAACGTTTTTCCGTACCGACATCCGACACCGACACCACTCTGAACTGAGTCTGAACATACGCATGTAACGCCGCCCTATAGAAAGAGAGAGAGATAAACTGGTGTGAATATGTAGGTAAGCGAAGACAAACACGTCGGAGGTCACCAATGTAGGTAAGCGAAGACAAAATGTTTGCTGCTCCGGTGCGGAATCGAACCACACATATCCCGTTTGCCGGTTAGATGCCTTCACCACTAGGCTACTGAGCCACTGATCTTTACTTCGCTTACCCAGCTATTATTGTGCCGCCACAAATGTAATCATGACGCGCTGGATCGCTGGGACTCAGTAGCGGGTGATAATCACTGAATTTAATCGTCACTTATTCCATAGACACAATTAATTAATAAAACTGCTAAGTAAATGAGAACGGGAATTAACAGCAGACTGCTAAACGAAGTGCAGGCCGTAACTGCAATGAATTCCCATTCCGTACAAGCCTTACCGAGTTTGTTATTGTTTTACTGTGTATATACATATTTTTTCATGATACCATTATTGTGACAATGGATAGTAATGAAAATAAACCACTAGAAACTGAGAAAAGTCACAACAAATTTAAATGAGTAATGTTGATTTTTTTGTATGTATCTGCAAATACTTTGATTAGAGAATTTGATAATAAGCTTTCTACTATAGAAATGATTAAATAATATCCTTTATATGAGTACCTAAAATAAACTATTTAATAAAATATGTTCCTTTGACTGTTCTAACGAGTAAATTAAGTACAATAATCGATGCCGTTTTCACACGCTTTATTACTAATTTAAGAACTGATATTTATATCACTAATTTTAGTCACCATAAGCCACAAATAGCTATATTAAATGATAGGGATAAAGATACCGAAGGCGATAACGCTATAAGGGAACAGTAATTTGTATTTTAATTGAATAAATTATAAATACTGCTCTAGCATTTGGAAATATTTACTTGTTACTTCAGTTTTTTTGTAAAATATTATTATAACAATATTTCTTCTATATGATAAATAAATAAGAAAGTGTATTTTATAATAAACAACAATTGACAATTCATGGATATTTACTTTAATTAACCGAATCATCAACATTAAGCATCATTTTGTCAAAAAATACAAATGCGACATATTTTTGGTTTTTATTATTTTTTAAGAGAAAATTAATGATTTCACCGCGTATACGTGTTTAACTTATATAAATTGACAACGCAGAGTTAAAGCTCCATCCGTGCGTCCCTAGGTCGACGCACTCTTTTTTTTCAAATTTTATATGGATTATTTTTCAGATGGAGAACATTATTATACTTTTTAATTTAAAAATAGATTCTTAATTTTTTTTCTTCTGCAACCTGTCAACATTCATATAGCACAGTGATGTGTTTATCTTCCAGGTGTGAGTTGTTTAAAAATACATGTTTTTGTTAAAACTATCAAACAACTTGTAGTGTTACGCACAAATTAATTTAAAAATGGTTTGAAAATACAAAGTGCTCCACCTTACCGCAGTTTGTTGTTTAAAAAATCTGTAACAGCATATTTCTTATACAGCCATTTTAATTTTTACTCCTGAACGTAAGGGAAGGAAGTATTGTAATCGACAGATGTTTTCTCGACGTTTCGTGACCCCTAGACTTCGAAATTATAAAACAAATAACCAAAATTTGGCAAATCATCACCGTCAAGGATTTGATGACGTCATCTCAAAAGATTGTATATTGAAATGATTTAAATATTATATGACAATATACTCCTACAATTGTGGTGTATGAATCCGTCTTGAGTTTTTCCCTAGACACCCAAATTTCCACAAAAGATCCAAATGTTATGATACTGGTATAACCGGCAATCTAACTACATCTCCGTAGTAGTATTGAGTTCGCATCCGGCTTCTAACCGGAAGGTCTCGAAGCTCTAACTGGGTGGCTTATTTTTTTATTTTCGACTGTTATTATGTATATTTTTTTATTGATTAAATCTCAAGAACGGTACACCCCAGTGTTTTCTTATTATTATAACAGCTGCACGTGTCTAAATTGACATACGTGTCATTTAAAAAAAAACACTAGAAAAGCAGGCACAACCTTTCCCTTTATCAGTGCATTCATATTTTTGAAGGAATTGTTAATCTACCATTTCCTAAGGACACCTGCAGACCAAACCAAATATACATACTGTCATTAAAAAAAAAGTTGGATGTCGTAGACAAACACACAAAAAATGTATATGTTGTCAAAACACAAAAATCAAATTTATTACTTTTTCAAAGAAGAGGGATTTGTTGAACTATACTTAAAGAGCGTGGGAAGTGTTCCCGGAACCTACCAATTTTTCAAAAAGACACAAATTTATTAATGCGACTAAACATCTAAAAATAAAATAAACAAAAATCGTTGGTGAAATTTAAATATAAGTTATCATTTATTCGCAGTTTTCCAGAAATACAACGTTCACTGATTTAGCAAGCTCACAAAAAGCTGCAGAATCAAAACAAAATGTGGCGTAACGTAGGATACTGGAGAAAAAACATCTTTCTGCACCATGTATTTATTTTTTGTTATTTTGTTTATATTTACGTGACTATAAGGTCACCGTCAAGTATTATTTCGTGGAAATATATCGAAAATAATTCTGTATCTGTAAGTTTATTAAATAAAGATATTTTTTTCTTGTTACATTTTAGTATACTTATGTACATTAAACATGAGACCTTTTTTTTGACATACCGATAGCAATTTCATAATCAAATTATTTACTTTAACTGAAATATTCATTGCAATAATCCCTTTATGATGTACGAAAGTGAAAATAAGCGAATGTAATTTATCGTGTGTCGGGGTAGATAATTGATCTGAAAAGCGATTGATTCTGTCAGTTGTTGGTAAAACAAATGTACAATCGCCGCTGGATCCAAAGGGAATCTAAATTCAGAATTAATTCACTAAACGGTGTCTAAATTTTTTAAGTTTAATTCAAAAATTGTGAAATAACACAGAGAAAAACTAAATGCAGCAATCCAAAATTTCGATTGGTTAATTTTCCCTCCCTTTTGCCCTAAAGCGTTTTCTACATTGTGGTGTGGACGTTTGCTTTGAGTTTTTTGATTAAATTAGCCGTGGGAACACCTTAAGGAAAGTTTACTCGAGAACCTTAGTGGAACGGACTGAACTGTTTGCTTTTCCATAATATCAAGAACATTTCGGAAAATAACACCGTGTAACTCTGTAACTTGTTCCTCCTAGGTCAGGTCCAATAATTCAGTTAATATCTAATATTTAAAATTATGGAAAAATTGTTTATCGATTTTCGTAAAAGTACATGTTCTGGAATTATTTGGTTTCTGATAATTAGTTAGATTACAATATCAATTAATAAGCCAATAAAAGCAATTTTGTATTAAACATTTCCATTTCAGAGGAATGTAAAGCCGATATGCATTTAACAGTAGTAAATTAGTTATATTACTTAATTAAAAATTGATGACGGTAGAATTAGACATACAATTTCGAAATTATTACAATACGACAAAATTATCACACATATTATATATTACCACAGTAAAATTATAGCAACGATTAAACTAAAAGCCTATTTTCAAACTAATTTTGAAATTATTTTCAGAGGCAACGGTAGAAAAATAAAGAAATTAAAGAATAATGGCATGGATATAATATATACACTACGCTAAAAATTCTTGCCTGAACGTTATCACACTGTAACAGGTAATAAATCGTTTAAGATAAAAAATAATTGCTGAAATTAGATTCATTTTTCAGACTGCGTGTGTGACTGTCAAATGTAAATTTAGCACATTCTAGTTTAATTCACGGAATTTGTAAAAACTCTAAACTATAAATTTTGTTTAATCAAGTCCTTGCACATGGTAAGAACAGGAGAAATTTATACGTTGCACTCAAATTACGTTGGCGTACACAATTACAGACTCTGTACAGGGATTGTTTATATCAGTGAAAGAAATAATTACGGGTTGCGAGTACAGCTTAGATCTCATCCCGAATTAATTTCGAACGTTCTCGTAAAACATGAGAAAGACACTGAATAATTGTTGAAAACTGTTCTTCAAATGAAATGAAAATACTTTGTCAAGTATTTAATAGTAGAAAAAACAGTCCAGCAGTAATTGCTCGAGAAGAATATTGCTTTTTTAACTATTAATGTTGCAAAGTTTTAACTAATATTTCCTTGCTTTGTAAAATTAAATAGTGATATGTGTCACTTATGCACGTAGGTATATCAAAACAAGCGGACGTAATTTATTCAGGTCATATATAATAGTAGATAATTTATTGATGTTTCTGTCTACACAAAAATAAAGAAAAAAATATTTTTTTCTACAAAGCCTAATACTTGATAAAACCCTATTTATCCAACAGACAAATTAAAACTTTCCACCAGAATTGCATTGGTCTGTGTTAGTACACTTTTTGTTTTATTTTGTTTCATTTACAAATTGAAAGCAAAATTAACAAGTACACGTTGACATGAAATCTGAATTAAAAATACCTCTCTGAGTACAGTCAACATTGACATTGTTACCAATTACTGAAAAACCCTTCAGACTGTTGTGTCAATTAAGATCTTTAAATCTACCCTACATCTACCAGCTTTCACTCACGTGATTAATTTTTTTCTTTTTTAATGACTGTTTCGAATAAACCGTCAATTAAGATATGAAATTGTACGAAGGAGAAATGAGTTTGTCAGAACTAGTGGGGAGCTAGCTGACGAGTGCGGTTCTTCCTGTCCAATCACGGTTGCCAATAAATCACTCCTGGAGACGGATGTTCCAGGCCGCGTCCTAATTCCGCGGGTTTTGATGAGCTTCCGATATGCTCCCAATCTTCTATAAATTACCATTTTGGTAAGCGCATCTGCCAGCCGCATTCTCTCATAATCATTTTTGCCGGCCATGCATCAGAAATTCGTTCCACCTCTGATGGAATTTTAAATACGGACAAATCGTCAATTTATTAACAAGATTAAAACTGATTCGGACGAGCTTAATGTGACTTTATTTAAATTACTCCATGACCCTTTTGACAAGCTGAATCGTCAAACTTGTACCTGTTTGTCGAACCGGATCCGTGCAACTAATCATGGAGGTATCAAATGACATATTTCATTTGTTACAAAAGTTGCAATTTATCAGAAATAGCGTAAAAGTTTCCAGCAATCTGTTATAATTGCCATAAAAATCTAGCCGTAAAAGTTAAATGGTTCATTTGGACTAGTTTCCAAGCGTGAAGTAAGTATTCTAACATTTAATGTTACATATTTTTACATCTCCATACCAAAAATACTAGTTATATCCTAGTCTCATACTCACATGAAAAGGAAAGAGTGGGGGATATGGCAAACATCTGCATTGAAGACTCTATCCCTCTAGTTTCCACACTGGTTTATGAAAAGTTCAGTTATAGAACACAATCAGGAGATGATACTGGATAATTGTCCGTTGAATTGAACATCTTCAATTTTATAGTCATCTGGTGAACTTCTTTCTTGAAGAGTTCTCCAAGTTGGCTTAAACTTTACGGAAATGGAACAGTTGCAAAAAAGGAAAAAATTATATCTAGTGAAACCAATAATTCATAGTTGTCAAAACAACAGGTTAAGATAAGTCGAAAAAGATAATCTGGTAACACTTTGATTTTCCCCATTAATCATGTAAATTTAAAAATTGGGTTATAAGAAACTCGGCCTAGAATTTATCTACACCCCGGAACCGATAATTCAATGCTTTGTGGGTAACAGAAGGACAAAATGGGGAGAACAAAAGTTTGCGATATTCAGAAAAACTGGAGGCAGCTTCTGAGATAATTAAAGTAATTCGGCAGTTACACAAAAATTAAAAAAAAAATGATGTCATCTGAAATATGACGTCATCAATTTTTTGGACGGGATGGATGAATACATTGTGGTGGTGTTTTATTCCATCACGTTCGTGATAACTCAATTACCTACGTTTAAAATTTTAAAATTAGTCTTATTATTTATTCAATTTGTACTTTAATAAAATATGATACGAAATATTCATTAAAATCGCCCCTTACAACATTTCATTTAGGTATAGCTTTGAAACCAAAAAACACTCTCACAAAAATAACTTTACTCAAAGCTAATTGGTATAATTGCAATGAAAGCTTTCGATGTAGTAACATAACCCTATAGAAAGCTCGCGTTTTTTATACTTAGGTAAAAAAAAATGAACAAAAAACTTCGAGTGGCAGAATTTTGTGACTAAACGTATTTACATATTTATGATAAGTTGATTTAATGACGGCAAAATGGGTGATTTAAAACCAGATTTACACCACAGATCGTTATTGGTACATCCCCGGAGCTAATTTAATTTTTGGTGGCTGGTTCTGACTGTCTCGTGCCGTCGTTTCAGCCTTGAATTATTGTATAAAATAACCGTTAGTAGTGTTGTTTAATGCAGTTGCCAAGTAAGTAGAAAACCGCAGTAGAGGCGATAATGAATACTAATTTCGTCTTTATAATTCTCAACCAAGTTCTAACTGAGCTGCGTTAAGTTGATAGTCTTCATTAAAACAAAAGCATTCATCAGGTTCCCCACAATAAATTTTATTATGATTGAACGTAATTTTGCGAGACTATGAGAAGTACATCCGTGCATAGATCGCTCTGGCTTAATACTATTAATTACATATTTATTAAATGAAGAACTATTCTAGAAGCTCACAACATTGCTGTTTATATACAAAGCGCCTGAGAGAAATTCCGGTTTTACTAACTAATAAATATGTCCCGTGATATTTAGGACCACAAAGCCGACACTACTGTTGTCCTGTATGTCTAACTTTAATGATACTGTAATTAGTTTAATTCTGAAATTACATTATGACAATAAATCTGAAATAACGTGGAACAGTTGTATTGTTTCTAGCACATAAATTGCGGTTGAAAGTTCTCTGACGTTGCGTAAATAAATTTTGTTATAACGTAAAAAACCACTAAATTGAAATACCTAACTCCGGAGCTGATCCGAATTGAACACAAACTATTCTAATTAGAAAGGAGTTAACGTGTCGATGGAACAAATCCATATCCCTCATTTGTTTTCAACCCTCCACCGATCTAATGATTTATTAACGAGCTAATGAAGTCCGGACTTAATTTCAATAACTTTAATTAAAATTATCTATCAACGTCCCCGAAATTAATAATAATTCTTGCAGTGATTTAAAAGGCGAATATTCGCGGAAGATAAATTGTTATTTTAATATGAAACTCTAAATGCAGCTATGTAATTATGAGTCGGCTTAAATTCTTTAATAAACTCTACGGATGTTTCAACGACAGTGACAGATTATTCGAAAGTAAGATCATATTTCTTTTCAGCGATTGGATCTTCCGTGAAAAAAATCCCGCCGTTCCAGTTAAAAAACTTCTATAAATAGCTACGGAAAATAACGATATTTTTCTGTAGTTATTTATATAATATTGGTAATATACAGGGTGCTGAAAAAGTGGCGTACCAACTCTTTGACATCTTGTTGAGGACTGTTTATAGAACAGAAAATATAATTTTAAAAATTCTTTGGCCCAATTATTTGGTGGTAGGTGCTATTGATGGCACTCACATACAAATTGAATCACCAGGTATAAGATTCATATAGAAGTATCTATGTAAGCGGCTATCACTTTATGCTTATTGGGCATGTTTATTAAGGTGGTGAATAGGCAGAAGTGTTGCGCAAAAGGAAGGACTATTTTTCAATAAATGTGACGCAACAATATATAATAACTCAAACATAAGACGGGATTTTGAAAGAAGAATTTACCAAAATTGTATCATTTTAGGTAAGCTTTAGTGGTTTTATAGACAATTGTGTAATTCTATTGCTTTGTTTTGTTGTATAGGTGACAGTGGTTACCCTGTGCGTCGTTATTTTTTGACACAACTTTTAAATCCCCAAACACAAGGGGAACAACTCTATAATGAAGCTCACATTAGAACTCGAAATGTTATACAGGGTTTCTAGAAATGATTATAGGGTCGCAGTAGGTCATGTGAACGTGCCGCCTCTCAGATTTGAACTGTACTAAATGCCGAAGGACGCACGACAAAGACCACACGCATCTGTACAACTGGTGCTTCATATATTACTAAAAAATAAAACTAATGCATCACAATAAAAACAAACAAATTTGTTGCGGTTAGAAACCACATTAAATGTTGCAAATGTTCACCATTTTGGTCACTCTCTTTTTAATTTCAAAAATGTTCTGTAATCCTTTCGTCAATACCCATTGTTCAATTTCATGTAGCAACAGGAACTCCTGACTGCTGAGGAAATTTTGTCAAAGGCGTTTGAGGATTCTGCTCAAGTCGTCTCAAATCATTAACAATTTCCTCAGATAGTGAAGGTCTTCCACGAGATTTCTCTTTGTTGACACTGTGAGTGCGAACAAATCTGTTGATGACACCTTTAATGTGAGCCTCTAACGATGTTTCTTCAATTATTAAATCACGATATTAGGCCAGATATTCTTGCATACAAGCGGTTACAGAATACAAGCACTCTTAGTTTCCGAAATTTCATTGCAATAACAAGACATAACAATGAAAACAGCAATTAATGGTCAGGAGAGAAGGGAAGCAGAACACGAATTTAGGAGCACTTATAAAGCAAACTTTTTTACGAGGGAAAACTATTTTATTACTGTTCCATATATTCTTTCTTAAGGACAAATTCTATTTACCTCCTTTCCATCTTCCTCTTCCGTTCTTCGAGTTGAATTTTCATTTCTTCAAGTTGAACGTCCACTAACTGCAATTTTTTCGTGGTACTGACTTCGAGGTAAAGGATGGTATTGTCTTGAAGTTGACGATTTTGCAAACTAAAATATTTAAAGAAAAATTATCGAAATAAACACAAAAATTTAGAACTAACATCTTCTGGGTTTACCTGCTCGTTAAATTGAATTTCATTGTCATCTCCATCATCATCCGGCAGAAGCTACAATTACAAACACATTTTAAATAAACATGTAAATCAACAAAAAATCGTTAATCATGAACTGCTACTTATATTAAGGACTTCTTAGGGCATTGTAAGCATTGCTCAAATTTTGGTGTTGCTTACATTTTAAGTAACGTTGGTGCAAACAAGTATCGTAAACTGTGACCGTCGGCCGTCCCTTTCCAGTTCTGAGATTATGGTTTCTTAGAATAATACTATATTAAAGTAAAATCTAGTCCTCGATAGCAGTTGACGCGTTAACAATCCACTGTTTTCTTTAATATTTTGATGTGTATGCTTGTTGTGAGTGACATTTTATCAGATTATATAAATTTTGTAAAAAGTTGGATAACTTGTAATGTACAATTGATGACTAATTTTAGCTTTTCTTGATGTTTCACACTTCATAGAATAGGAAAATGGTTGCCATGGATCTTGGACCACTCTGTTTCTTCGAATAACGAATATTGTGAAATCACGGACAGGCAGAAAGACATTCCAAAAATATATGATCTACTTGGAAATTTTTAATATGTTAAACCACTATTTAGACTCAGTCGACTTGCCTTTTTTTAAAAAATCTTTATGTTACTTCAAAATATTTATGTCTACATAAATCTTCACTTCTTTACATTCTTTACTGGAGTTTAATACTCCATCACTGTTTTTACCTTTATTAAATTTTGTCGCAAATAATGTTTGGATAATGAAATTTAATGGTGGCTCGTCAGAGTGTCGAGAATACTAGTTATTTTGTCACATAAAACTAATAAAAGTTAAACAAACATACAGCCACATAGATAAAATTTTATGAAAACTGTGGACTACCTTTTTTTGCACTATTGTTAATTGAATTTTTAATAATTAGCCTTTCCGGTTAAAATTATCTTAGTGTAACCTAGTGCTCTACACCGAGCGACGATCTAGTAAAATTTTCCATAAATATATTTTTAATTACTCTAGCTGGTTTCATTGGATACTGTTTTGTGGTGCACACGTGAAAACTGTTCGAAGAAACGAAGTGTATATGTTACAGCTAATATCCGAAATACTTTATTATGCATAATAACTAGACACTTTAGGAATTATGCGTAATAACTAAACTTGTCAGTTATTATGCATAATAACCGGAAAGATTAGGAATTATGCGTAATAACTGAAACTTTCAGTAAATGGGTTTTAAATTATATAAAATAACATAGTCCTACACATGTAGTTTACGACTCCGAATTGAGTTTTTACCCGAAACGTCCAGATTTTTGGAAAAAAAATCAAAAATATAAAGCAACATTTTGCAATTAAATTTTACATCTGCAAAACCGAATGCTTTGAAATCTTGCAGATGGTTTCCAGTTATGATAAGCATGGTAAATTTTTAGTCAAAATATATTTACTTGTCCCGTCCAAAAAATTGATGACGTCAGCTCAAAAGTTTGCCAAATAAATTCTATCTAAAATGTACAAACTATGAACAGTTCCATTCATATTTTTTTTGATTTGCATATACAGGGTGACTCAAAAAATTAATGAATGCGTGAATTTATTTTATTGATTTAATCAGGAACTACAAAACAGAATACCTTAAAATCTTGAAGATATTTTAAAGTTATCATAGGCATTGTAAATTTTGCTGAATAAATCCTATTTCAAATGTGCAAAATATGATGAAACTGTATTTGTGATTTATCATTCCATTCATATTTTTTGGATTTGCATATACAAGGTGAATCTAAAAAATTAATGAGTGCGTGAATTTATTTTATTAATTAAACCGATTATTTTGAAATTTTGGAGATGTTTTAAATTTATCATAAGTATGGTAAGATTTTTAATCAAAATATATTTGCTTTCTAAAATTGATGACGTCACCTTAAAATTTAACCGAACAAATCCTATCCTAAATGTGTAAAGAATGATGACTCTATACTTGTGATTTATCACTGCATTAATATTTTTTAGATTTGCTTATACGGGGTGTCTCAATCAATTAATTTTATGGATTAAATCAAGAATTACAAAGTAAATCTGTTTAATTCCCCCACAAAATTGATGACGTTATCTCAAAATTTTGCCGAATAAATTCTACCCAAAATTATGTCGATTGTAGCTTACTAGATAATTGTTTCCATCCTCTGTTTTGAGGGGACGAACTCATTCAAATCAAACTAATTTCTACGTGACATTTTTTCGATGCATAAACATAAACACTTTCAAGTTGTTTTTCTTATCAAGGATAACCTAAGGACGTTCAGTAATGGAGTCCATTGGGCAATTTGTTACTTTCAAATTTTCTCGACATTTCATAACCCTTAGACAAGGCCGTAGCTAGGGGGAGGTTAGGGGATGCTCCCCTAGATCTAGACAAGTTATAATTAACCAAATGTGAATTACAGCATCCAAAAACCGAATAAAATGTAGTGTTTTATTCAATAAACGGAAATCAGAGCAATAAAAAAGTCTGGTCCGTCGGCATTGTCATCCGGTTATTCCAATTCGTGGAAAACATGTTTTAGTTTAGTTTATGTTTCACCGTCACGTCTACAGGTTGATAAGTGTTATGGCTATTTGTCTTAAATTACAAGTACTATACAGGATGTTCCTTTTATCTGTTCACGCCTGACAATTTTTGTATAGGCGACATATTATACACCCCAGAGACGACTTCGTGTTTTAATAAGCAATCATAGGAATCACAAAAAAATGACAAAGATGTCAATGGCAAATAATGATAAAATTGAAAAAATTAATACTTACTCAATTTTTATTTTAAAATGTCCCGCTACCAAAATGTAATACGAAAAAAACATAATAGGCATGCAGTCGTCACGTTTCCGACAGCGAGGGAAGTACTGTCTAAACTCTTTAGACCAATTTTTTTTTTAAATCAACTGTACATGTGATATGTAGGGGAAAGCGAGGCAGGGTGGGTAGCTTTTTTGAAAATATTATGCATAATTCCTGTTCCTCTATTAGTTATTATCAGTATTGCCTAAACGTTTGCGTTATTATGCATAATAACTGAAAAGTTCAGTTATTATGCATAATAACTGAAAAGTTCAGTTATTACGCATAATTCCTAATCTTTCCGGTTATTATGCATAATAACTTACAAGTTTAGTTATTACGCATAATTCCTAAAATATCTAGTTATTATGCATAATAACGGATTTCGGATATTAGCTGTAACATATACAAATATAAAAATTAGGAACCCTAAACATGGCATTTGAACGTTTTTTCGATTTTCATCTTGCAGCAAATCAAATATAATTCGATTTTACTAGAAAATCTCTTTTTGAAACAAGAATGCACTTTTCAATCTGTTTGTAGAAACATCGTTCTCATCCTTATTCGAACAGTGACTCTATAGATCGATTGCCACTTTTAGATCCGACTCGTCGACTCTCGTCTTTCGGCATTTACAGAGTACATTCAATCTTCCTCGTTATACTCACTGATTCTATTATATTTCAAGCACAGCATCCACGAAACTATGGAAACAATTTGTATTGGAGTTGTAAGTTGGTAAGTTTGAAAATAGTTGTGTCAGCAAACTTTATTTTTCAAATCAAGCAAGAAAATCACAAAGATTAGAAAATTCATAAGGAATACTTCTCACATAAACTTAAGAGTGACAGGATTAATCGCTGCAGCGTTTTCGGATCTTAGCAACTTTGCGCATTGAATCACGGACAGTTTTTTGATGCTTATAAGGTTGACACATACAATTAATATCGTTACGAAGCATCATCCGTCAGGCTCTATATTAATTGATCCCAGGGATTAGGTACTAGAGTTCTTAGAATTTAACAAAACAAAAAATTTGTTTATTGCCCCTTTCGGAAAGTTGATGACGTCATCTCAAAAGCAGGAATTAAATAAATAATTTTTAGTAAATAGTGCGGAAGTGTTACAGCTAGTTAATGATTTAATCTGAAACACAAACAATGTTATGAAATTAAGATTTAAAATTACACAGACAAGATTAATTTATTTAGACATCTTAAGTAACTGAAAAAAATAAAACGTTGCAACGAGAACACTAGTGATTGTTGACATATCATAAATTATTTCTGGTTCTTTTAGTTCCCAGCAGTAGATGAAAAATGAAGTAGAATTGAAATTTTCGGACGTAAGCGAAGAATAATAGACTGTGTTCAGAATGTGTTCTCGAAAGTTCGTTCTTGTGCAATCTGATGCATTCTGTGTTGACCTTTAATTAAGTGGTTATGATAGAAGTGATTTCATGTGGTGGTTTTGTATTCCACTGAAAACTACTGCGCAAACAATTGCTGCACGTTCCGTAGAAACTACACAAAAGAAAACCACACTCGAATTGTCACATAAAGAGGTTGCAGTTTGAAATCGGCTTGACCATGCAAGTTTCTGAATACACGTGAAACTCAAACGTATGTTTAAATACAACTCTTTAGTAGAATCGTAGTTTGTATAGCCTATTTTATGGTCTAGCTTATTGGATTACCAACAAAATCATTTAAAGGCAACTTAAATGGAAGGCTAATTCCAACCCGAACAACCAATTTCATTTCGCCCATCTTCAAATCCTAATCTAGCTATTACCGGTGCGTGAAACACATTTCTTGTTGACACCATTAAAGCTAACCTGTAACGAGCGTTCGGGAAATCTCACCACTATCGATACATTCCTGTTGGGTTTTCTTATTTTACACCAATATTCTCCTAAAAATTGAGATATTTCTTTACTATCTGTGAAATCGAAAATTCCGTTGGAAGCGTCTCGGAGAAACGAATTCGCAATGTTCACTATAGTTATAGAACAAAATTTAAAGCATGTCCGATTCAACGTTTACCCTCGTTAGGGGTATTCACAGATCTCATTGCCTAAATTTATATCAAATAAACTCATCATCAAGGTGGAAACGGACTACCCGGGAAGAAAATTTCTCAGGTAAACAACTCATTAGGATAATTATTATATTCATTAATTCGTGGCGCGTCAGAATTACACTGGAAGAGAATTGGGTAAAGAGAATTAGCGTGCGTTTTCTCTAAAGGAAGATTCTTTGTCACTTAATAAAACAAACGGCAAATCTACTATAACGAAGATTTATTTTATATTCAAATATAAAAGGAAACATTTTACTGCTGAGTTGAAAATTTTTCTTGACAATCTGAGAATTTATATCCCTTTTTCTCGTATGTGCTACCCATGCATGATGTGAGTCATATATTATTCAGAGATTCCCTTACCTTCCGCTTGCTTAAAATATCATTGAATAACATCTAAAACGTTGCTATAATGTTATATATCGCACATCTACAAGACATTGCGTTCGATCAAAAATTAAGTCGGAAAAAAAGGAAACAAAACAGCGATAATCCTCCAGGTTTTTTATATCATGCCGCGGGTTACGCTCAGAATTTTTTCCAGTGTGAATCAACTCTGGGATGAACAATTTCGTCCCATAGGGATCCCTTTGCCATATGGAATACTTGAATACTTGACCACCACACAAAGCAATCGAATTTAGGTTGCGCCGTATCACGTTTTATTGCAAAAGGGGAAACAAAAGGGTAAAAACTATATACGCCACGTTGGCAATTGTTAAGATTTAATCGTTAATTACAAAATTCTATAGAACGCTATGTGCGGGACGCCTTTATGAAATACCACTAAAAGCCGAAGTAACTGTACATTACGAAACAAGCGATGCAGCCAAACAAAGTCTTTCGGAAAGGAATGTTATTAAAAAACTCTTGCCTAGTTATTTGGTAATTGTGGCATTCCGTCGACGTTACAGCGTCTACTTATCTAGGTTCTTTTATGCGTAGGATAAATCTTGTCAAGTTTCTTTTAAAATAAATTTACGCAAAAAGAGACACCATGCCTGGTTATAAATTATAAGTTGGTTGGCTATAACAAATAAATAAAAAAATGAAATGTACTGAAATACATGTGCATGTCAAGCATATTCCCTCTTCTCTAGACCCTGATTTATTAAGTTTCTCCACCAGCGCCTTACTTCACATTCGGATTTTATTTTTTACGCCTTCCTTACAAAAACTCCAGTTCTTCTTCAGAATACTTAATGGAATATGTATAGTACACTGTATCGTAACGATTTGTTTACAACTTACTTCAACAACAAAAAAAAAACTGACGCTGGTTGTGACAACATGTGGTTAACCGACACGTGTTACCTAACGATAACATTGAGAAAAAATTAGCTCGCGAGCTGCTATTAAGTCATTTAAATGGGTAGTAGATCTTACATGCGACTAGAATTTATACTTTTTTCTGGACCCAGACGCAAAGAACTAGACAATGTTTTATTATTAGCAAATGTTCATAAAGAAAACGCAAACTATGACGTTTCGTTATCCCCTAGAATACGTCCTAGTTTCATAAATATTACTGTAACTGCAGTCTTACGATTAGTCATAATCTGTGCGTAATAACACAAGATTCACGGTTGTAAGTGTTGAATTATGAGGCGCAGCAGTGAATAGGAGTCACATAATCCAAGAAGAAACGTATTTCAAATGAACCTATTATTCAGTAAGAGTAAAAAGGTTCATTTATATCCACACTAGTGAACTGTGTCAGAGACCATCAAACTTAAAAATACTAAAATCAATGAAAAAGGAGATTTGAAATTAGTGTATTTGTCCCTGAATATGTTTGGCGAAACAAAATGACAACATAGTCACTAACAGTGTTGCCATTATTCGGACGTTTAAAGGCTTCTGAGACGTCTCATTTCTCTTTTTTAAAGTAAAGTATAATGCCAAAAGTGTTGATTCTGCTAAACCACTATTTCGGTAAATTTAAATTTTTTGGTTTCGTTGTTTAAGATTTTCCTATACCACGTTACAGTTTCTTAGGAAGGTGTTACAACTTCAATACCATAACCATAAACCACAAAATAAAAACTGACTTTGAGAGTGTTAGACCCATTAACGATTGATTTATATGGAATACATCCTCATAATGCGTTCATGATCTTTTTCGACCGCACTAAACCATGGAAATCTGGTGACTAGGTTGGTAATCAACAACCGACATTCTTTATATCGATTTGGGTTGCCACCTATTTAAGGTTGTGAACCTATTTAAGGTTGTGAATTATGTCAGAAACCTAACCATTATGCCAGCCAAAATATTGTTGCAAAATAAATTCATACGCCGCCCCAATACAACGCCAATGGGCCGTCGAGAACTTTCTAGTATATACGGAGATCATGACTCATCGCCGATGACAGCGGCCGGCGTTCGCTAAAGAAAAGCCTGGAAGCGGAAGTCGCGTCGGGCAACCCACAAAAAGCTCGAAGCGGCGCTCTTGATTCATCGAGAGGAACGCATGCGTTTAAATAGAGGCCACCGTCGGGAACGATTATTCTTCAGTTAACAAGTCGAGTCCAGCCAAGTTACGCCGGAATTATTTGGTACATAACCAGTGTGTAAGCAGTCATGTAAATTCGGGTTATTAAGAAATAAATTGTTGAGTTTTACCCACGGCTATTTTATTCACCGATCAACGTAACAATATCATCAAAAATATTATTGTTAAACTAATTCTTAATTAAACATTCGGAACTTTTTCATTATTCTTCTTCATTATTTGAAATTATTATAGAGTGTGATTTTTTTGCTTTGTGATTTAGTTTTCGCTGCCCCTTATCACACCAAATATCGTTCGTTCTCTCTTACATATTAGAACATACAACTTATGTTGTGGTTAAAAACGTAAATTGTACTTTTTTTTCATTTTCGCAAATTCGTTCGCTTATTATTTTTCAACTTTTCGACAAAAACAATATTTTTTAACGCTGCATCTTTATTTGAATCAAAACTATCCAGGTATGTTTTGGCACAAAAGTAAAATTTTGTTTAAAAAAATGTCCTCAGAAGATCATAAGACATTCATGCTTGACTCTTACTTCCGTAATGCCCAGCAAGTGATAAGTGAATGGATGCATAAAGCCCGACTTTAGTAATTATTAATTTAACTAGTGATCGTTATTTTATTAAAGAACCACTCACTATTGACACACATGTTGTGCAAATAAGCAAAAAAAAAGACATAAACGCAGAATTAAATTTCATTTAACAAAATAACAGAAACAGAGCAACTACGATATTTTCTTAATTAAAACAATAAAGGAGGGTGTTATTGTTAACAGTGTTTTTCATCATTTGATTATAAGTTTAGCAGTTAATAAACGTTTTCACCAAAAAACAATGCCGTTAACTCTTACAAACGTCTCTCACATTGTCGCTCTCTTTCTGTTATTTCATTAAATTTAATTTAATTCTGCGTTTATTTGTCTTATTTTTTTGGTAATTTATACATCACGTGCCATTAGTGAATAGTTATTTAATAAAATAACGATCACTAGTTCAATTAATAATAATTGTTAAAGTTTGGTTTTGCGAAATTTTTCAGGGTGGCCGATTTTTTTTGCCGGTCAGTGTATGATAAAATTATTTCGTAAGATTGGTAACATTATGAGGAAATCAGGAAGTCGCAGATTAACAAAACAAAGTTTCGAGGCTGTTAAAAATATCCCACAAGTATGGATCATAAGCCCCATACATCTTTTCAAAACCTTCGTAGTCATATTCAATTGGTCAGAAAAGTGTTCAAAAAGACCTGATGTTGTTTCCCAAAAATTCAGGTCTTTCAAGAACTTAAGCTACCTGGTTTTAAAAAGAGAATGAATTAAGGTAGTTTAATCAAACAACAAACAATGATCTCGATACAACATTTTTTAGTGATGAGGGTATGTAAACTCACAAAATCTGAAGGCATGGAGTGCAAAAAATCCTCATCATTTTGAAGAAACGCCATTAAATCCACAAAAAATGGGAGTTTGATGTACCATTTCTCGAAAACGGCTATTTGGGCCGATTTTCTTCTACAAGTCAATTACAACTGCGAGATAACAGAACCTGCTGCAGAAATTTATTGACCAACTTGTTCCTAAAGAATTGCAGAATGGAAATTATCGTTTAATTAGCTCCCACACAGATCATATCTATCCACCTTGATCACCTGATTTAACACCTTTAGGTTACTTCTTGTTCCAGACTTTGCAGAACACTGCTTTTGAACAATCACAAAAGTCAGAACCATAGTTAGTCACAGCCAAAGTGATGGGGAATCAATCAAACAAATATTAAAAACAACGGCGCTACGTCAGGCGATAAATTTGGCTGGCCAACTGTGCAGTCTCAACCTCAGTGGCGTTTGATGCAATTCAGGGTTTATGTGATCAAGATCATCACGAAAATTGTGATGTTGAACAGTCATTTTTAATTTTTAAAGTATTTGAACATGTAGGAGAATTCGTATAACTGAGGAAAACCTAGAAAAAGTAGTAATTGTTTTTAAGAATTCCCAAAGTTGTAGGCCACATCTGCAATAGCGCTGGCGATCGGCATCACTTCCGCGATGCCGAAGTCTGCTTATCATAAAAATAAGTCAATTTAAATCCAACGAGGGTTTAACATTCTTGTGGAATAAGATAACCTAACTTTCTAATTTGAGCCACACAAGTCATATTCAGGTTATGCAAAATTGTGAATTCATTACAATAATGCACACTTTTAAGAACAAAGTGAAATATGTACTATTCGGCCGAATTTGTTCTGTTAACAAATTCTTGGTTATATAACAAATCAAGAAAATCACCCGATATTAAATGATACTGATGCATTGACGCAAAAGAACTTTACACAAAATTTCCTTTAATATCAGATTCCTCCAAAGAAACTGAACAAAGGAAGGAACAGCAAACGATGTAAAGACATCATGTTGTTCTTCACTTTATAGACACCCTTGACAACACTAGGTACCTATATTATCACACTTCACATATTTTATCATCTACAACATTTTTGATCATTGAATATAAAAAAAAAATGCAAAGACCAATTATTTTTGTTTAATAAGGTATATGAATATAGGTTAAATTCTCCTTTCTCAAAATTTGTTATATACATGTGTTAGAAAAGGACCTTCATTATAACCATTTAGTACACCAAACGCTCAGCAAAACTTTTAAAAAGCGAACAGAGCCAAAAGAAAATTTGCAAAGGACTCAAAGAAGCATTTTGTAAAAAATAATGGAACATTTCGAGTTTTATCTAAGTTTATGTAACCTTTATTGTTTCACGCATTAACTAAATACCTCTATGGAGAGACCACGCTATCACGAGTTCCAAAGAAAAAAATTCGGACGTTTTTATAAAAAAATTTGGCCAATTATGTAAACTCCAGTGGGGACTTTTTTATATGAACACCAAATCCAAAAAAAAGAGTAAACATTCAGAGGGATTTCACAATGAAATAAAATGAAAAATAAATAACACCACAACAGTAGGAAACAAAAAATCGACAGTCATATAAAATAAGTTAAAAAAAACCCATGCCGCTTGATACAATTTAAAACTTTACAACTTTATTACAAAAACAACACACGGCAAACTAAACAGAATCTGTATATTTGAACCAAATACGGAATTTTAACTTGTGCTGCCGGTAAATTGTTGTTTTTGCGGAATAATGACTACATCAACGTGGACAAAACAGCGGAAAAATAGCCCGACATTGTAATATTAAATCGTCATGACCTCTTCAAGTTCAACACAAACAGTGCAATTTTTTTGTTCTTTTCGACCGACGCAACAAAAGGTGGGTGTTCACTTTGGACAAAAAACATTTATTGCCCACTAAATATTACAGCTGAATATTATGATGCTTTAACAAAGACCATGTGTCTTGCGGTAAACAATGAAGGTCCTTTCCAGTCCGTTTTATAGCAGTTATATTAGTTTTACATTATACAGCCACACGGATCATGTGTTCACACCGAAGGGACGGTCTGCACATACTGCGAACCCTTTGAAGTTACCAACTTTTATTGAAATGGAATCGTGTTCGTTAAAACTGAAGAATCGTATTAATTTATCCAAAATATATTACAAGGAATTCGTTCTGTTTTTTGGTCTATTTTTCCAATGTAAACTACTAGTTGTCAGTTTTTTTAACATTATTTTAATTTGTGTCCAATTTGGCCTCGTTTTATGCGGGATGACGACGTTAAAGACCCTTTGAAATCTAAGTCTATAGACAACCATTTTATACGACATTTATTACAAGCTTGTTTAACATTTCTAGGTTGAGTGCAAACCTAAAGTGTAACTTTTAACATGTGGAAACACAATTGGATTAAATAATGCGTTTTAATGTTACAAGTGGTTGAATTTCAGGCACACTTGAAACTAACTAGTTTAACTGAATTAATCAACTAACAATAATTAATTTAGAAAGTTTTAGACGAGTGTTACTTTTATATCATTTGAACGCCAGTTCACACTGAACTTTGTAGTTGTGGATATTCCATTTGAAATGAACACGCGTTTCCGCCAGTTTTCAGCAATAGACAAGTAATTTAAATGTTGTTTCAGGTTTTCGTTTTTTTTTAATCGAATGGCATTGTAGAAGTATTTGTACAAAATAGCGTTACTACTGTTATTTAAATGGAATTCAAAAAACAGCTGTATGAATTTCAAAACATGCAAAATACTAATTATGACAATATAACATCATATAAAACTAAACACTAAAACTAAAATTCTATGTATTGTATTAGGTTGTCCTATAATATCTGTAATTAGATGAAAAATAGCAATGGAATTAAGTTTGTACGACGAGGCGACGCCCGAGTTCAAAATTAGTCGAGTCCATGAAAGATATTTTGTTTACTAAATGCACGTTTTTTTTTGTATTATGCCTCTTACTAATTAAATAATTTCACAAAAATAACATAGGAATGAAAATTGTGTTTTTTTTTTGTTTTCTACCTTGTAAATTATCATTTTGAAATAAAACAGAATTCATTACTTCTGAACAAAGCGCTTCGTTTTACAGCAAAAAAGAGTATTTTATTAACGTAATTAATTTTAACAGCATGCCTAAACCAGACGTGAATATACATTTTAGCAAAAACATTCATTGATTTTATTGACGAAAGCAAGTATATTCCTTTCTAGCAAAAAAAAAAACAGAAACAACGATTTATTCAGTTTTCGAACTTGTTGTTTCCTTTTATATTGTCTACTGCTGTTGTTTAGCCAACTTTAAACAATAAATATAGTTGTTTGGTGTTTTATTGCAAGTTTAAAATAGTCTCACGCAATTTGATGTCTTCGTTCAATCAATCATCTGAATGATCGAAATTATAACTTATTATTTACCTGTTCCAATATATTACGAGTCGTGTCTGAAGGAAACTGTCATCTATTCCTGATATCCATCACTAATAACGTGGGCGGCGAAGATATTTTCGAGCTGTTTATTCCTAAACAAGCAGAAACCTTTCACTCTAGAGTATGGAAAGCAGTTCCTCGGCCGCTTTTAGAGGACACTAAATAATAGCCCCCATTTGACTTCCGGACATGTGGGATTCTTGCCGTTCATCTTCCTGTTATTGAACTCATGTTAACTTGTGAAATGTTTCGTTATTTATCGTGAGCCTTCTAGATAAGCCGCAAATTCAAAATTTCAGATATAGGTATTCACCTTGGAAAGGATTTTTTGCAGTTTGCGGGTAATGTGTTTATCGTGGCGCGTTTTCTCGAGGTAACTTAGTAAACCTAAAAGCAAGTAAACTAACAACAATCATGTTTTGGATTTATGTCGTGAATTATATTTGTCCCAAGATTACATTACCATTATCTCGGAAGCCGCAAGGAAGAGGGATGGCGCACAAGAAGGGTTTGGGGATATATCGTATCGCTCCACGGACGTTATTGCTCTCCAAGCTTTAAAGAGTCTTATCTACTCCAACCTAGATGCATTGTCACATGATTCAGGTTTTTACTTACCGAGAAATACTTCTTAAAAAGGTATAAAACTTTCATTTTTATTTTATTGATAGTCGTTATTCTGAGTGCCCCACTTCAGAAATGGCTCCGTGGGAATAAAAACTAGTCTTTTAAGAATAAACGGAAGTGGTTTATTGAATTTTATTACAAAAACGTCAACATCAACGTTTACTTTCTCTTTTCAAGTATCTACAACGTGGCACCACAGGTATCTACAATACATGCTAATGGGGAGTTACGCTATTTGCCCTCCTGTGGTTTACTAAACAAATTAATATTACCAACTCCCACATGTGTGCTTCTCTACGAGTACAAATTTAACATATACAAACAGTCTATATCATCTTGGAGTAGGTTGATACTACAAATTTTCATGCTTCAACAAAACGATTATTAGAGTCGAATTTTATTAGCAAATGATTATCGAATTAACACGATTCCGTGTTAGCGCAAACAAATATCAATTTATAATTAACCATTTTAGTACGCTATAATTGCGTAAAAATCTTCTCTAGATATCGTTAAAAGCATTACCGCGTTACCTAAACCCTCAAACGGATTCGCAGTTATTGGGAAGTAAATTAGATTAAGATATTTGGAGGAAGTTTGATGTTTAGCCAGTTATAAATTCGAAATTAAATTTTACAAAGCCTACCTTAGCGATACTCTTTCCGCCAAACTTCCCCCGGTGTGGTTCCTTATAACATAATAAGAAAAACAAACTAACTTCGAAAACCATATAAACGAGTTACAACTTCAAAATATTTAAAAATAAACAAATGCCGTTAACATAACGAGTTCGAAAGTTTCCTAATTACGCAAGTCCTCAAGCTACGTCCCTTTTGGAACATTTAACAATAAATTCAATAGTGCTTGAACGATAAATTATTTATTGCCATTTCGATGAGCCCCGAATCGAATGAGTCCAGCACCCTTTTCTAAGGATCCTTTCAATCAGCCCTCAGATTAAAGTATTTGGCTATTTAAAGTTTCAAAATTGGCTTGAATAAAAAGGTATTCATGAGTTTTCGCCACTTTAACTTTCCCTCTCGTCGTATTTTTCAGTCGGTCCTGAAGGTTTAATTTTTCAACGGGATATTCGCAACGCTGTAATTTTCTGCTCATTTACTCAATGTACCACATTTTCAAATGTTACGGCGTAATAAAATTTATTGTTTTATGCATAATTTAAGCTCTTTGTTGTAGCGATTCATGGGAAATTTTATGGGTGGCAATTATTATCATTGGATTTTGGGAACCGTGGTGAACAGAGTTTTTAATATTCAAACTTTTGTCACATAAAGTGTTTCAACGATGCGAGAAGTGTAAGATAAAGACTTAAAGATATTGGAACGCGATTTTTATGGAGTCATAGAGGTTCAGTAATGGTGCTTTAAACTAGGAAGTTACTACTTCAGACGGTTACATACAATTTAAGTTTGAATCATGCACAGGATGATAAACGTATTTTTCCAAATTTAATACCATTAGAGTACGACCATTTGCGACACTGGTTTTAAAAACATTGCAGATAAAAGAAAATGATGTGGCTCTTAAACTGCATCATATATTTGAAATTCAGTTAAAAATGTATAACTTAAACAACTGCACTACTTTTATGTTGCTGATGTAAGTTTCGGTAGCGTAAGACATTAAAAAAAATCTACAGATCCTGTAGATACTTGAAAACTAAAATGACTTCCTTTTTCATAGTTCTAGAAAAGATTCACCACTTTATAATTATTCAATAACTCTTTGAAAGTGCATTAATTGGTCAATATTATGATATGGGCATTTTTTAACGTTGTATAAATATTAACAGTCAAAAAAAAAAATAAAATTAATATTTTCAAAAATTCTGTACATTACTTACTATAACTTTCTTTACATTTACATATTTTATATGTTAATAACTTGCGGTGTGAAGGTTTTGAAGAAATATCACGATACACATAATAAAATCTATTACTAAATGAGGAAGATATATGCTGAGAATTTTAGTTAGATCTCAGAAACAGTTAAATTTTCTATAGAATTCTACCAAAATAGCGTAACCTAATTTATACATTATAGGAGACATTATGCTATTACTAGATATATGCAGTAAAATTCTCTGTCCACTCTATTTTGGTGTAATAGAATACCACTGAAGTATACAATTGATGCTAAATTTCATTACCAGTGTAAAGTGATTTGTGGAAAGTGTGTCTACTAGGGAAGCTTGTCTTTAAATTGTACAAACCACCAACAAAAAGGAAAATATGTGCTATAATATAATAATAAAAAAATTTAAATAAACACAACTAAACGAGTTTTCCAATCTATATTGTAATCTTTAAAGTCTTTGTTCGAAAAGTGTGATTAAACAAAATCCTGTCGAATTATATTAAGCAAGTCCCCTTTTAAACATTGCTTAGGAAAGGTCGCCAATAAAAAAATATGTTTTGCAGAGTCGCTCAAAATTTTCACAGAAGCGTTCCTAATTTTGTCCTTTTTTTAAGTGGACAACCAAATTAACAACTTTTTATATATTTAAAATGCAAAATAATACTTCCTCGTTTTACAAAGAAACGAAATGGGGAGCAACACTGTGAAATTATTATTTCTTTTGTTGTTGTCTACATTTTAAAATTTTGCAAACAAAGAATAAACAACAGTGATGCAACTGAACATATACTTCAAATCAAAAACTAATTAAAAAAAAATCGATCTCGATTATTACAATTTACAATTAATAAAAATAAGCAAATGCTAATTATTTTCTTCTATTTATTGCGTTCTCTAATTTTTTGTTGCAGTTTTGGCGCGTACATTGTAACTTGTAAAATTATGATCACGTACCTCTCCCACTTCTATACTACAACTTACATCAACACGTACTTCCTCATACAAAAATAGTTAATAAATCTTTGTGTGACATTTTTCGTCGGCGTAAACATCCCCACTTTTCATTTTTATGCGTACATTGTAACACTAAGTAAAAATTACTTAGTAAAATTTTCTCACGACGTCATCAGTTTCCTGAAGACGATAAATAAATATCTTTCTCTTATATTATCATTTTTCCGATCTACTTGGTACATGCACAAGTTTTAAGATTTCTTATGGCAGCAATTTCCGAAATTATGTACATAATAAATTTCAAATCAACAGATGACGCGAGAAGCGAAAACCTATCTACCTTTTCTATGAACTACAAGAAATTCACAAAAGGATGCTCTACAATGCTGCCTTTGTCCATTTTCCAAGAAGCAAAAATTAGATTAACCTTCTTTGGTGAACCTAATTACTGTAAAAAATTTGCAGACTCACATGCTATGAAATCTGCAGAACTTTATGTAAAATAACAAAAGTTTAAGGTGAACAGTTTTATTTGCACACATGCTACATGACGCTATAAGTTTCTGGTTTTTGTGGCCTCGGAGCAACCGGAAGTGAACAAACAATGTGCCTGTTTTGTGTCTAGAGCTGAACGTGCACTTTAGTATAACGAAAATTAAAAGACTAAACCATTCTTCGAAGAACACATTTATGCTCTACTTAAATTGATTGAAACAGTTTCCTCTATTTTTTAAAAAGTTGATGTTGAATAAACCTCACTATATTTAACAAATTTCGAATTTTGTGTTTCAACAAAACAATATTTTTTACGTTAAAAAAAACTGACACGTTTTGGTACTTTGCATACGTTGTTGTTGAAATTGAATGAAATTTAATCAGCCAATGTTTAAAATTAACGCACTGCTAATAAAATTCGACACTAATAGTGACTCTTGTTGAAAAACGAAAGTCTTGCAATTTGATAATTTATTGCATGTAATGAAAAAAGTTTTGAAACGTCAAATCACATAGAAAGATATTGCTTAACTAATACAAAAACGATTTGCCGTTTAAAAACTTTCGTAAAAATTCCTAATTCTTTTTCATCTACTTACTTAGTGATAAGTAATATGTACAGCCGGACTAATCGCATTGTTGAGGATAATAAAAAAAATCTCGCTAAATGAAATAAATGTTACCCTGTGATTGAGTTTTCCTATCTGTGTTAGATCCCTTTCTACGCGTGAAGAGTGAAAGAAAAATATTTAATAAAGACACTATACAACAGATGGTTCTCCCTCGTAACCTTCATCCGGACTTTCAGTTAAAGCTTCATTGGCAGAATTGTTTCGCGAGCTGATTGCATTTGAATCAATCTTAGTCTGATCGTCGGCGTCTTCCGTTTGTGCACTAACGCACCGCTTGATAATCGCCCCCGGTGGTAATCTGGCCGCATCATGGAACATGTCGTTCGGATTGTTGTTAACCATGTGGAGGTTAGCGGGAACACAAGTCGGCCACTGCACCGAACAGCATGGAAGCGATGATGGGGCGACGTCATTTGACGGCACTGGATAGCCATCAGCCGTGTAACGGACGTCAGTATGGTAATGATCGTAAAGGGATGACGAGATGGAAGCTCTGGCGAGAAATTCCGCTTCCTGGGAGTATCTGCTCCTGGAATTAGCAGACTGTCGTTTGAGCCTATTGCACGGCAGCGTTCGGTAGAAGCTGGCTGATTGATCGGGTACTTTGGGTAATCCGTAATCGATGGGGTACCCTTCGGCGTCCACCCATCGTACATCCATCGTGCACCCATCGTAAATCTCCGGGCGCAAGCAGGCGTCGCGACGGCACTCCATCCCGTTAATGAGGTCGGGATTTTGCTCCAGCTGATAACGCCCCAATGACGTGGGGCTGCCGACCTGATTAGCGGTGACAACCGGGCGATCATCGCGGGGTTGCGCGTCGTAAAGCGTCATTTCCTCATCAGAATTGGCCTTGAGTGGATTAGGCTCGGCAGCTTCCTCGCCTTTCAGGGTCTGCTGGCATTGCATTGTAACATCTTTGGCCTTGTTTCTTTTTTCGTGTCGTTTCCATCGCCGACATCGCACAATCAATACCACGATAACAGAGATTATGACGAGTCCTAGGGCGACGGCCCCTATCGCGGCAGCCAGGAGATACTCGAACGGAAATGAGACGATAATTACTATCGGATCTTCTTTAATAATTATCTTGATTGTAAAATTCGATTGCGATGTTCCAGCGGCGTTTTCGGCATTACAGATAAATGTACCATTGTCTTCGGAGTTGGCGTTATAGATGAACAGTTCGCTGCGCTTGTTCTCCGCGCCCTCCTCCACGAAGTAAATCAAGTGTATTCCCGGGGCGACGATGGTATTGTTCTGCAGGATCTGCCCCCGGAACCACCACGAGACTGACGCTTCCGGTACAGAATGCACGTGACACTGCAGAGATACGTTCTTCCCTTCGGCCAGTTCCAGATAAAATGTTGTGGGCGATACGTCTGGTAGGCAGGCGAGCTCCGAAACGGGTATCGATTTGATGGCGCGGTTTGCGAGCCGGGGAGGACCACGGCAAGTCGGCTCCACGGCGATGGGAACGTTGGAGTTTTTCAGCCAGACGTGAAGATCTTTGATGTGACAATCGCACTCCCAGGGATTCCCTCGGAGCTCCACTCCCTTTAGATTCGGCGGAAGTGTTTCGGGACCGCGTATTGTTTTCAGCTTGTTGTCGTCCAGAAGGAGCCACTCGAGGCTGTGGAGGCCCTGGAAAGCGCCCTCTTCTATTTCGACTAGCTTGCAGTTGTCGAGTTCGAGGGTGTTGAGGAACGACAGATGATTGAAAGCCAACCTTTCTAAAACTGTTAGGGGGTTCGAGCTCAACGTTAATCTCATTAATGAAGGACAGTCCATAAATGAGCTCGTCGGCACGGTCTCCAACAAATTCCGTGATAAATCCAGCTCCACCAAGTTTGTTAAACCCTTGAAAGTTTTCTCGTTTATTATTTTTATTTGACAATTCGACAAATAAATTCTTTGCAAGTTAATCAGTTGTTTGTTGCTGAATAGTTCGTCGGCAAGATTGCTCATAAAGTTTCCGGAAAAATCCAGCACTTGAGTGCCGGGGTCTAGTCCATCAGGAATATCCAACAAACCTTTCCCGTTACAGATCACTGTCTGCTTCCCATTTTTCCATTTGCAGGAACAAGAAACCGGACAGGCCGTTGCAATTTTCACGAGAATTCCGGCAACAACTAATGCCGGCCAATAAACGAACATCATCTTCCATTCCTTGATCCTGAAACAATGATTCATGGTCAGTGTTTAGGCGATGATGAGGAAAATTCAAATGCGATCGCGAAAGTGGGTCGAATTTAATAATTTTTTTTCTGCTCTTGCCCTAACAATGGCTCCGAATTGATCGAAGCTGACCGGCGTAGGGGAGCATTTCCAATTCAAACGATGTCTGGTTCAATGAATAGCCACACAACAGAGAGTGATTGCGTTTGGCCACGTTTTTTACATTTTACATTTATTTTCGTTTGTTTAGTGTCTACACGAACCTCACAAGCAAAATTTGTACTGCTCCTTGCTCACGTCTCTAAATTGTGGAGGAGCACGAACGACTTACCTGCGTTAGAAATATAATTTGTCCATAGAAAGGTAGATAATTTTAACTTTATTAAGCAAAAGGAGCACGAAGTGTGACGTTTTAAGCTTTTGGTGAGACACACAGATACATCAGTGCTTAAAATAATGGCTCAGCCGTTCATTACACGGGATTAAGGAGCTGCAGAGGATTTGAAACGGGAGTTTTCCCCGTTTTACATAACGTATTAAATATTTCTTGTTCCACGTAATTACTTTATCAAGTGCAAATGCGCTGCGCAAACTTGGACACAACAGATGTCGACAGAGAGAAAAATGTGCGATGTGCGGAAAATACGACACAAATAATAATAAAACTTTCACAGAAGCAAAAATCCGTTCTAATAATCCTACCGAGATTTGAAGAGATTATGACCTCGTGCTCATCTAATAGGGTAAAAGGATTAGCGACAAAATTCTTTCGAAACTTTAAGATGTTGTAACTTGAAACTTTACCGCAACGACAAAATTTTTGTATCAACTCTAAAACTTCCACGATAATAAATTAAAATTAATCAGATTCAAATCCACTTTTGATCGTTCCGTTTTCTCATTACTTCCCGTGCATTCTTCGAGCGAATAATAGACCGAAAATAGCACAATATGGTGCCGAAACTTTTTATCAAGAAGTGAAGAGGTTAAAGTTATTCATCAATCTTTCCTGAACAGAGATCATTGATTTAATTCGACTTCGGTCAGAACCATTTCCGGCAAAATTTATGGCACTAAACCACTTCATTTCTAGGTTTGAATTAACAGTAGAAACACGTCACATAATGATTGGCGTAATGTCGAATGTATCGAGTTTCAAGAATAAAACCGAATGACGGTTCAAACTTGTGGAAACCTGCTCATCAAATATTCACAATAACTGCTGTAGAACCAGGTAGAAAAGACCCAATCTAGCCTTGTAAAGCAGAGCTCTACGTTACGTTGTCGTGACCGACACAGAGACCCCACAAAAATTTGATAGGATAAATCACATTTTCACACAGTGGCTGATAGGAAACCTTTTGTGTCACGTTATATAGTGCGGTGGCGCAAAATAAGAAATCTGCCTACCTTTCACGTCAGAGATATTATTATTATTGGCGTTTTACACACAGACACATACCTAAAAAACGCGTGTTTTCTTTTTCATTAACGATTTTAAAGGTTTACGATCTTTGTCTGAACGCAATCTTTTACGTATATCCAAACAAAGTGCTTGCTTCCTTATTGTTATTTGAGAAAGATAGAAACAAATTTTTACTTTTGTTTGTTTAAACCGCTGCCATGAGATGTAGATTGACCGTTTCTCTCGTTCCGGAACCGTTGGCTAGTCACTTTTCCCTTAGGCGATATTTAAAAAAGTTCAGCGTCCTTTATGGTAACGTGGGGTAAGTATATTAGGTCTCCAGTGATCACCACATACAAATTGCATATTCATGGAAAAATTATCCACAAATTTGTTCGTAGTAATAAATATCTATAAAGAAATAATGCGGAAGCTCTAATTCTTTATAATAGTTCCTCATAATATGTTCTTTATTAGTAATAAAGTACCTACACTCCCAAATCATAAAGCTTGACCTCAAATTTTAAGGGGTTTCGACAATAAGGAAAATTAAGTACAGTTAATATTTCAAAGTCCTAAGAGAATTACAAGCAATTTTTATATAATAATGATAACATAACATCAATTAAATTTTCTGCGTCTATCCTACTAAACTAAAGTAAGATGTATGCAAAATTATACCTCCGTTACGGTATTTTTTGTGCTCCGTTAATATACTTTGATTTCTTCCAGCTGCTAAATAGCATTCTTGAAAAATTAAAATTGTGAATGGATTCTACCAATTATCTCGATAATGTCAAAACCAGTTAACCAGGTCAGACGATTTTATGATATTCGACCTTGATGTTATTAGTCTTTTCATCCGAACACTCTACTTTATTTAACTAGGTAGTAGTACACGGTACTCATTTGCACACACCCCCAACCTATCAATTTTCATTAAATTTAAAATAAATCTGCAACAATATTTGAAGGCCTTTTCATCCGTTTTGCAAAATTGGGAACGGAGTGTTTGAATGAGAAAACTAGCACAATGAATTTCGAACGTCATAGCATCGTTTGACCTGTTTTATTATGCTACGTCTTCTCATCCGTACACTATTTTTTAATTAACTAGGTAGATATTTAGACATAATGTTGTTGCAGATGTGAAAATATAGGGTGTCTGATGCGCTATGCGGACTCTGGGGCGACCCTGACCCCATGTAACGCAATTGCGGTCAATGATCCGAATCAACTGTTTCAACTTTTAATCATTTAAACAGCGTACGGTTTGAATCTGAATGAATCAATCGGTCGGAGATGAGAAACGATATAGTTTGAGATATTTTATTTTACACATTTGTTCAAGAAACGTGAATAACACCTAAAAATGAAATTATTATATTTATGGACAAGTTGGAGCGACCTCTGGTGACAAATAAGAGATGAGATTGTTGTTCAGCGGATGTGGTAACTTTAAAAATTTTGCGTGGAAACGAGTACGTTGCCTACTACCTAGTTAAAGAAGAGTGTTCGGATAAGAAGACGCAGCACAATTCTGTACAAATTTGATAGATCAATAATAATTTAATCATCAATGCTACACTGTAAATATTAAAACTTTTGCTTCAAAAAAAAATTAAAACAACCCAAAAAATATTGGATAAATCTTCTAAAGCTTTAACAATAACGATGCTCACCTGAAGATATACTCGTAAAGAACCCGATAAATTATGAACGCAGGAGTTGAGGGACAACTTATTAGATAGAGATAATAAATAATTGGTCTAGGATTATTTAGACAGACCTTTCCTCGACGCTCAAACAACATATCCCGCTTCTTTAAAAATTACAGAACAGTATATTTCTTGTGATAAAACTAAAAAGAATCCGATGTGTGCTTCAATTGCTCTACCTTTGGGTTACAAGTCAGGGACGGAAATATTTACTCATAGTCTTTAAGGGATATTTGTTGCGCTTCAAAGGGCTAAGAAAATACAATAAAATCACTATTTTTCTTATAGCCACAAAATGTACACGCAAATTACATATCCTCGGTCGAAGCTTGACGGTGGGCACATGGTGAACAGGGACGGATTAGCTTCATTCCGTAACAAATTTAACAGAGGTATCTGTAAGGGTTGCCTACAATAATAGAACATTAACTAAATTTTATATGCACGTAGCACCTGCAATTGACTTTCAACATCATGGCACGCTTCTATCTCAGCATTTAGCCAAGTGAATCATTAACGATCAGCTAAATATAACACTGCAACTCTGTGATGGATTGATGAACATCTCTACGGAAAAGGTTGTTCAACTATTGTTGATCTGAATGACACTAACAGGGCCAGAAAATTTTATTAATACACAAAAGTAGTATTACGATATTGATTACAGTGTGGATCAATATTTTTTTGTTTTGTTGTCAATTTTCAGCTTGAATTTGGAACAAATCAAGTAAAAATCGTTTTTCACTTAACCGCAAATTGTGACAGCTTCCTTGTCATAAATGCCAGTTATGTGTAATATAATTTATACAAAACGAGTATAAATATAAATATAAATGGTGTTCCGTTTTCAAAAATAAATTTACAACAAATTATCACGATAGGAGTAATTTACTCTACATTGTGAATAAAATATTATCATTAGATAAAAAATACATATGTAGCACTCATACAAACGAGTGTATTCTATTCTGTCCCAAATAGCTTATTTTTATGTTTCTTGTCGTAATAAAAACAGTTTGTATTTATAACGATATTTTTGAGATCTGCTCTTTTCTATGTATCTGCAGTAGCTTATTAAGTAATAAAAAATATGTAGTGACTTAAAAAGGCTGCATTAGAACAGCGTACACGATTTTGTTCAATAAAACACGTCTCTTGACAATAGTGAGAAGGAAATCCTTCATAAATTGAATCAATTTCGACCGTGATCGGAATTCCTTCGACACTTTTCTTAAAGCAGTCTTACCGGTAATATTTCTTCGTTTTTATTACCCATTTAAATAATTTAAGAGTTAAGTAATTTTAACGTTCATCAAAAGTGCGATCGTAACAATTGAAAAGAAATCTGTAGAAAGAAAATTGAGAGACCCATCTGATTTTATTGGATGCAATAAAACTAAGCATTGTTTTCGAAACAATGAAAGAAACGGGATAATATGGGCCTGCGCCAAACTTTTTCCAAAATTTATTCTATTTGTAAATCAGAAAATCCTAAGGGACAAACGAGTCCACTTTAGAATGCAAACAAGACCCTAACTTTCTCTCCTTTTTATTTCAAACCGCGCCGACTCCAATTTCGCACATAGGCCCAAGGGGAAATGTTGACGAGACGCTATCAAATATAAAATATTGCGGAGATACTGCTACAACAAGAACACTTTTCATTTCGTTATTTTTCGCAATTGAATCATGAAAATTTTTCATGAGTCAATATGCCGGTATTTGCGGATGTGGTTATGGCCATTCAAATCGGTTCTGTATAGATTTCTTTCCGATGCCCCATCACGACAGGAAATGGCGCGAACGTGTTGCTGCAATTAAATAAAATTGGAGCTAGATTTGCCGACATTGTATCGGCAACTCCGGAGAGGACATTTTTACCCTTTTTTTATTGAAAGTAAAGTGATATACGGGTATAAAGCTATAAAACTTGCCTTAGTGCTGGGCATAAAAGTTGAGTTTAGTCGTGTGGTAGTTGGGGTTCTCTATCATCCCACACAACGCTCGCTCGCCTTTCTAATTAGTTGTTTGCTAAACCTCTTTTCTACTAGAGCGGTCGAGTTTTTCTACTCTTTCAAACGCGCTATCGACTATCGTCATGTTCCTGCCGTGAAAGGTTTAATTTAAAGCTCATTATTGAATTTTTGTGTAGGAGAGATAAAGTCCCAACTAATTTAAGTTTGGGACACGGGATGTTCATACCAGCATTCAGACAGCGTTTATGCTAACATTGCAGACAACACAATTGTCGACGATGTTTTTGCATTTTTTTTTATACCGTCTGTTCCATATCAACGACAAAATCATTTTAGAAGTAGTACCTGGTGGCAAATACGGGACTTGTTATCTGAGTCTTGTTCTCAACCACTTTAGCTTGTCTTTGATAACCACAAAATGAGGAAATTCGGAACTAAATTAATAGTTGGATGCGGGAAAAATGACTAGATTTTTTTCCAAAGAATGCTTAATACTTATTATTTTTTCGATGTTTCGCTGTCTTTAGAATACGAAAGGTCAGTCTTCTATTTTTATCTGACTGTTGTCTGTCCGTTGACGATTTTAGCAATCACAAAATCTTCAAAACTAGTGTGCTTTATGATTATCGAGTAGATGGTAAATAACTAACTAAAATTTGCCTGTTTGCCCGCTCCAAAAATCTGATGACGTCATCTCAAAATTTTGCTGAGTAGATGTCGGATATAATTCATACTATAACATCTCCATCTATGGTGTAATAACGTATTAATATTTTTAATTTTAGGCTTACGGATTGTTGCAAGAAAAACAAAATTTTTAGAGTGAAAATTTACAACTGGCGTTAAAATCTACGTATTTTTTTTTTATTTTAATAGTACGTTAACCCTTATTTGATAATTACATGACGTAAATCGATCAAAATTTACTTTTAGCATTCTCTTGTTCTACGAACAGTGTTACTCTGTAAATACCATAAAATGAACGCCGTTATAATGTACGGGACGTAGCTGAGTGGTAAAGCGTTCGATCCCCAGCTTCAACATTTTTTTTTTATTATCGCGGAACCAGTTCATTTAGCCTCTCTGAAACACTCAGAGCAGAATGATGTTGACAGTGTTCTATTATGTATATTAAAATCGGATCCGCATTTTTGCTAACCTGGAACTATATCTAAAAATCCGGTTTTAAAAAAAATCCAGATCAAAGTTTTTTCCGCTACCGGAGTATATTCGCTAATCTAAAACCCAATCGGATCTGCATAATAGACCCGGATGAAATCTGAATAGAGATCCGGATTTATAATAGGGGTTTTTTAAAACTGAATACCCGGATTAGATCTAGATCAGCGTTCAGCACCTAGAATCGTAATGACCTGATCCGTGAAGGCAAAAGGCAGAAAAATCAAGAATTCGGATCCAGTTCTGGATTCAGATGAATGCACAAATTATAAATTTGACTCCTGATCCGATCCGGATTAGACCCCGTTTTTGAAAAAAAAATCCTGATTTCATGAACATCATATTATAAAATGAGTACGTTTATCATAACTTATCATTACTTAGTTTTTAGAAAGGATATTACACTGATCCTTAATTCCTCAAACTACAGACGATTAGATTTAGACAAACATATTTGCATAAAAATCTGATAAATGGCCTGAGATCAAGATGACGACAGTGTTTCAAAATACTAATGTGGGGTTTATATTTAAAAAATTTAGAAGCTTCGGCGAAATAATTTTTTCTTTAACTTTGTTATAAACATACAGAGTAGCCTCAAAAATCGTATCTTTTATTTTTGTTTTTCACTGTAAACTATTTTAATCAAACAAAAATTAAAATTCCCTAATCACATCTGTGTTGTAATGGAAATTAAAGTAAATAATTTGTTGTTATTACATATTTATGCGTAGTTTGTCCAAGTTCAGGGCAGTTATTATGTCTTGACATATTTTGAAATTTTTCTATATTAAAAATCGACACTCGCTTACAGATTTTTTTTTAAACTCCTTCATAACTATTTTTTTTTTGTTCTAGAACCAAAACTTTTGCTGAAAATATACAGGGTGAGTCACTAAACGCGCGTTTCTCGACATTTCGTTAAAATCATTATAAATAACAAAAGCCAAAGACTAAAGTTACACAATTTTTTAAAGACCATACAGTAATACAATCGAGTACAGAAGGTTTGTTATTTCTATAACAATATACATACATTATAATAGGATCTGTTTGGAGAATGGCCACTTTCATATTTTCTCGTTTTCACGTTTCATGACACTAGAGCGTGAACAAATAGGTATCCGGATTCGATCTGTTTATCTGTCTTTATTAGAGATAGATACCGGACTATCGTCAAATTTTATATACAGAGTGAGTCACTAAGCTCTCGCTCGTCGAAATCTCATTACCTAATTATTAGAAATAGAAAAAATGAAAGACCAAATTTGCACGGTTCTTTGAAAAGCATATACTCAAATTACTTTCAACGATACAGGGTGTTGTGTTTTAAGGCGTAACACATAACTTAGTTGCCTCAAACCCTGTATATTTTGTCATATTCTGATTAATCTCTTCTTAGACTTCAAAACAGTGTTTTTTTTAATTCCATTGCCAAGTTTTCAAATAGAATTTCCTTACTGCACCTTATTCTGTTCCTTTGTTCTCTTTTTTTTCTATATTTGAAATTGAAAATTATTGCGAATTGTTACTTTTGGAGGAGACGCACCGACACGTGCTGAAAAAAAGAGCACCAAAAAGAGAGTAAGATGTAATAATGAAATACAGGGTAATTTATTTGAAAAAACCTGAACTATCGGTATTTAAAAATTGGAACGTTTTAGATGTTTTTTATAAACACTCTGTATATTAAAATTTCATCTCATACTATAACAAAGTGCGCATCTCTGTTTTGTTCTTCTCTTCAGTTCTAAAAAATAACACTATTACCTCTTTTTGTGTGAATTTTTGTATTGCTAAAAAAATTCAAAAAAAATCCCATTGGAATTTCAAAAATGAACTGTGGTCATAAAGCCTATCAAGAAACTAATGAGAATGGGTACAAATTAAGAGATAAAAAATCTAAGACCAAAGTACGGTCCTTTAAGGAGGACTGTACTCTAAAATTACTTTTAACTATGCAGTTTGTTCTGTTTTTAAACTGTAACACGACTTGTTTTTTTTAAACAAAACTCCCTATATATATTTTCACATTCTCATTAGCCCCTCCCTAAGCTTTCTAACTAAAGTTTATTTTTGAAATGCCTACTAATGCGACGTTGCCACGTTATTCCAATTTTCTTGAAATTTTTTGTTAATGGAAGGGTTCACAAAAAAAAATTGCAATAGAGTTATTTTTAAAGTATGTCTTAGAATATCTTATGAAAGGATAAATAAAGGTACCCGCTTTGTTGTGGTGTCAATTAGATCAATTTTCTTGTACAGTGTTTAGAAAAATGTATAAAACCTTAAAATTTTCAAATAACGATATTTCAGTTTTTTCAAATAGAACACCCTATATTTTATTATTGCATATTCCTCTATCGTTTGTTCTCATTCTTGTAATATGTCGATGTGTCTCTTAATAAGTAGCAGTAATAGAATATAGGATGTTCTAATTGAAAGGGCTGAAATATCAATATTTGAAAATTGTAAAAAAAAAAATTATAAACACTCTGCTGCGATTTTTTTGTGAATCCTTCCATTGCAAGAAATTTGGAATACCCTGGCAACGTCGCATCAGTATCAAAAAAATAAATCGTAGTTGTAAAGATTGGGAACAGCCCAATCAAAATATGTAAGAACATATAGGATGTTTCATTTAATAAAACGAAATTCTGTTACGCCTTAATTATAAAACACTCTGTATAGTTAAAGATAATTTTAGAGGGTAGTTCTGAAAGAATTGTCTTTTTCTTCTATTTCTAGTAATTAATAAGATATTGAGAACCGCGCTTACTGACTCACCCTGTATTACCTCTATATTAAAAAAAAGCTAAGTTTTGTGCTATGGTTCGAAAATAAAACACTCTATATAGTCGAAAATAATTTTAATCTATGTTGCTCAAAGAACCGTACAAGTTTATTCTCTGACTTTTTCTCCATTTCTAATAATAATAATTAATGAGTAGGTATATCTGTAATGTTTTTTGTTTAATGTACTACGTCTCTAGGTGGTCTAAATGAGTGACATATTAATTTTCAACGATTTTTAAAATTATGGAAAACATTTTGCGTTCGCTAAACTTCATGCTACATCAGACGTGGTGACAGCTTTTACATGAAGTATAACAAGGACAGTTTTTTTTTAAACTCACGTGATAGACGTAACTCGAAAATAATGCTGCACAAATATGTCGTTATAACCTAGAACGGCTTTTTTTTCTCGAGAAAAGTTAAATCGTTACAGAAAAATTCCCATTAGAAGTTTTCGCTTGGACGTCTGTGTATACATACAATGAAATTTTCTACCTCTAATAGCCACGCTTTTTTTTCTGCTAGAGCGACACAGCTCTTTCAGTGGTTTCAAATGCGGTGCTAAGGAAGTGCCGTGGAAGGTTTAATTTAAAGCTCATTATTGAATTTTTGCGTAGAAGAGATAAAGTCTCTTGGAGTCCCAACTAATTTAAGTTTTGGACACAGGATGTCCCTATTGGCATTCAAACGAGCGTTTATTGCACTTCCGATACCGAAGTTGGACCATGCGATCTTGATGCGATATATCATTAACGATTGCTGAAGACCACACCCTACGCAATTTCGTCCATTGTTACGACGATTGTTGTGGCAATGTTTGGTGTCGAACAGTTTGCTTGACACAGCAAACAGATTAATTTATTCAGCACTCCAGCGACCTATCGCCAAAACGGTTATTGTAAACTAACGCCTAATCGACCGTGTACCGAACTGGTCATGCTCGCTCAGTGATGCTACCTGCAGAAGTTAATTTACGGCTCTGGAAGTTCGGAAAATTTTTCAATTAAAAATCGACAAGCGAAGAATTTCAGACGGACTGTTTCGTTTTATTTCGGTGCACAATTAACCAGCAGGAATCCCTTAGCCCATTTAACCTGAAAATGCTGAGAATGCTTTACGGAAAGTACGGACAAGTGAGTGACGTTCAAACTCGAATGTTTGCGATCGTTGATTGATCGATGGTTACTCAGATGTTTCGTGAAAAGGGTTCATTGTAGAACACCGCTTTTTGCTTGATCGATATCTGAACACTAAATGAAATAATTATCACTTTACTAGAAAACCACATCAATGCCTTGCTTCGCCCTTTGGTCTTTCCGGGAATTTAACCGGAGCGAAACTATTTGACCGGACCTTTTCGTTTGTATTGAACTCATTACTCGAAGCGTAGTGGACATGTCTATAAAGGAACGTGACCATGAAACGTGCATCAGACGCCTTTCATGTGGCAGTGAACTCATTTAAATTAGATAAAAAATCGACGCAGGTTTCAATAGGACAACATGAAGGTTAATAATTAGTTTGACAAAGTTTTAATAGCGCCAATTTCGAAACAGAAACTCAATTCTTTTAGAAAATTTAATATTCCCATCACGTTTTCTTCCTCATCTTCCGAGTTATTTAAATAATTACAAGCAAATATTGATCCCAAAATTACTTTTTGTTTGAGGCAGTGCAAGAAAAGTTTTCGGGATCATTCCAAAGAGAGAAAGAGAATTGGAACCTTCTCCGTCCCAAACGGTTTAATTATTGCTCTCACTTGCCTGTGGACGTAAACCCCGAACTGGTGTTATATGGCGTTTGATAACAAGGATGAAAAATTTAGATAAAACTTGAGATGATTTATGGGTGCTACATCATTTGTCAAGCGAGTTTCGCTTTTGCTTGCAGTATCGTTTCTCTCGTGTCCACAATTAAAATTAATTAATAGGAATAAAAACACTGGCGGACCCGTTCTTCCGCGGAAACGTTTTGGGAACAGTTGTTTTCGACGATTTGCAACAATTAGACACACACTTTCGAAGTAACCAAGTAAGTTCCGGTTCCCGGTTACTAACTAAGATGTGAGCCCTGGGAATATGTTGTGGAGCTTCGGAGCAGTTTATGCCTAAACTTGCGGAGTGCATTGCGTTGTAATGTGTCTTTTATACACGTATCTTTACACCAAATCGATACCGCTTTTATTATCATTAAAGAGAACCGTAACGTTGTGATTACCCAATACCCTCATTAGATCAATCACAGGCAGCAGCCCTTTTTAAAAAAAAAACACCCCTTTCAAATTAACGAGCGATGCGATGCAGTCAGCTACCTACAGCAGACTAAATATGATGGAGGAGTTGAAACAGTAACCAATAACAGCAACGTCAATACCAATTGCACAATGGGACGTATTTTAATAGAGCTTCGCTGTTTCTCTTATGGAGCTTTGACGTTAATCTTAAAGGTTGATTTCACAAGAGCATGTGCCAGTGACAAGCAGGTTATTACTGTTCTGATTTAAACGCACAAGTGGCAGTCAGGTTACCGGTTTTGAACAAACAATAAATTCCTTCTGCTCTTGCCGTTTCGGTTTCATGACTTTTCGATGGTGCACTCACGGCGGCAGGCTGAAATTCTGACTCTGAATTATTTCGCCTATATCGTATGTCTGTCGTGCAAATAGAGAGATATCATATCTTTTTGAATCCGACCAAGACAAACGGTTCTAGCTCCGGAGATTTTGCATCCTAATACCAACTTTTAAAATGGAAATTTGAACTGATTCGGTGCGTCTCGCAGCTGATCTTTCGTAGAATTTCTTCGAACACGTTTCGCTTAAATCACCGGAAAATTGAAAATTGCATATTTTAGCGCAAGTTTTTCAACGTGGTGAGAACGGTGACCTCACGATTACATTTATCATCTAGACGATATTCTGCGGCTTTTGTTAAGCTGTTAATACACATACAGTAAATTTGATTAGAAAAAAAGAACAACACGTACAACAAATTGGATATTTTTTTATATAAATATTATACATGTGTGGTATCATCTATTTAAACTTAAGTGAATTTAGATTAAACTTTAAAGTATAAACATGTACAAAATTCGAAACAAAGACCAAGATTCGTACGAAGACAAGTCAGTCTACAAAAAACCAAAATCAACTCAAAGCTGACATAATTTTTTCTATTAATATACAAATAACAGCTTCTAAAACGCTAACAAATATTATAAATGTAAAAAAATTTGCACATATCTAATTTATTATTTTGATCCTATTAAAAAAAAATTGTCAAAGATTATTTCTACAGGACTTTCCTTACCCTTGAAGTACTGTCCAACAAATATCGCTTTTTTGAAAAGTTAAAAAAAATCATTTTGCCAACTTTTATTCGTAATAACACCTATACGTTAAAACATACATAGATAAATAATACTAGTAACAGTTTAAAAAGCTAAATGACATCCTATAAATGTGTTTTGACACCGTATATATATTTTTTGTTTGTCTACGACATCCCACTATTTTTTAATGACACCCTATGTATTTCTTAATGCATCATACTTTAATCACTCATACCCCGCCACTGATCCCAACGCAGTATGTTACGAAAACACACTTGTTTATATTTGGTCTAAAGTATCCCGTTGTTAATTCATGATAGGAAACGGATTAACAATATTCCAAAAACATGAATGTATTCATAAAATAAGCCTGTGTTAATGAGTTTTCGCGTTTGAAAATGATCAGATCAATATTAGTTCAGTAAGCTTAATTAAGTTATAATTAGTTAAGTTAATTCCGACATGTGTTCTGTAACGCTGATAATAATACACTGAGGTGTACCTTACTTGCGATTTGAACAATAAAAAATATAATAGTCAGTAAATGTTGAAAAAACTCCGTCCCGCATTCGAACGAGCGCGATATTCGCATCCGAAGGGGAACGCTACGCCAACGAATAAACTTGCATAAACTCCGCATATACTAGTGACAAAATTTCAATTTTTGCGAAAATTTGGATGCCTCGGGGAACATCTGAAGACTGATTCATAAATAACAAGTACACTACCTAAAAAATAAAAAAATTTGAAGGGTATCATTACATTGGTGGGGGGATGATTAGAAACATTTTGGTTAGCGTTTTACATGACATTCCTAAAATACATACAAAATTTGACAACAATCAGTCAAGTAGTTTCGAAGATTATGTGTCTAATAAAAATGGATACAGACGACAGACGACAGACAGACCTGATGGACTCGAATACTATACTCCCTTAACTTATGCTTTGGAAATAAAAATTGATCGAACGTTATTTCGACAGAACTCCAACAAATCCAGTTTCTTTGAAAAATTATACAATGTGATTTTGCGATATTTTTGTAATAACCTCTATACCGGGTGTATGGAAAATGGCGGAATAACTTTCCGCTACGCTCTTAACAATCAACCGGTGAGTGTGGGAGAAATAGCAAAAAAATTCAAATATGTCATTTGACAAAATCGGTGTTATTTTAGCAGGTGCTATCTCCGCCCACCCGCCTTCTCTTTTCTTAGCGAATATCTCATTTGCCAAAATCAATTTTATCTTAGCAGGTACTAGCCCCGCTCACTCACCCTCTCTTTTCTTAGAGGGTATCTCATTTGCCAAAATCACTCTTATCTCAGCTGGTACTAGCCCCGCCTACCCACCCTCTCTTTCCTTATAGAGGGTATGTCATTTGCCAAAATCGGTCTTATTTTAGCAGAATTTTTTTATTATTTTTTGGGACTGCCGAAACCCCCGTACATAACTTACTGAAAAGTTAATCCGCCATTTTCCAGACACCCGGTATAGAGTTGACAATATAGGAATATCAAATGCAATGTATTTTGAATGAAAGACTTTGAAATCCTGTTGCCAACTTTCTACACCCGGTATATAAAAACACAGATAGCAATAACAGTGTAAGAAAAAAAGAAAACCTCATAAGACGGAATAGAATAGTTTTCGCATTACAACTTCGACGTCGCCGTGTTCCTCGCGGCACCGTATTCACCGTCGCCTAAAAAATGATGTCTAGTCTAGATTTTTTGATAAAATTTTGATACCTAGGGTTTTCAAAAATCAAGATGCCTTCATGAACCACAAATATGAGAGTATTTTATTTGATAAAATTTAAATCGCGTTTACTGAAAAAAGAAATTGAGAGAACATCATCAAATTATTGGTGGGGATGGTTAGACAAATTTTGACCAACATTTTACAATCTACACCATACCGGCTCGGTAGTTGCGGAGATTATTATCTGTCCAATAAAAGTCGACACAGACGACAGACAGACGGAAACACGAGACCTCAATTTTCATACTCTAGGGGTCGAGAAAACACGGAAGTAGCTACCTTATTGTCGAGCCTAAGCCATGAAAGTAGAAAGAAAAACAAGAAAATGAAACTTTGTTATAAAAGAAGCTACATTTTTGTGTAACATAATAAATAATAATAGAATATAAAATTAGACATTAACTTTTCTTACGTAGGTATCGTTAAACTAAAATATTTCGTAGTTCCTAAAGTAAAAACCCGCATACGTACGTATAACTCAATATATATTTTAAACATTTGCTTGTAAGTTCTCTCAAATGATGTCATGAGTTTGTAGTAGAAGTTAGTACCATATGATCTAGTCAGCAATGGTTATTTACCATTGAAATAACCGGTCAGTTTGACATTTGTATTATCAGTTTATTTAAAAAAAAAATTGAAACAGAACATTTTATTATCAAAAGTTGGTACGGAAATGGAGTCAAGCAAGAAAACCGCGAGTGGCCTACTCTCTAATTCGCGCATAGAAGAATTTCACTAACAATTTGCCATAACCTCAAAAACGAACAACTGTGACAGTGTCGATTTTCCTAACACAATTTTTAACAAAACAACTTCCATGGCTGACTGTACGACATTTTTTCCAATTGTATGTTATTAATATTATCATTTAATGACAGTTCTGAGGTAGAATAGGCACTGATTTTTTTTTTCATATTCGACAAACTGATTCGAGTGTCTAACATGAAAAAAAAGTGAGTTGTCTGTGAATAATCTACACAGCTTAACAAGGAAAATAGAGGAAACTTTGATTACTCTACTAACATCCACTACCAATTAACTTACTGGATTTTCATGGCCAACGCTACATCGATAACATCGTGAATGGATAATATGTTAGCAAAAATAGTCGATAAAACTCAGTAACTGTACACCCTATATCAAGACTTATAAAGCAATATTGTGAAGGTAATATCTTCGGCTGAATTTATTTAACAATTTTTTGAAATGATGTCACTAAATTTTCTGAAAATAAATTTATTAAGTGTAACTTTCAGAAACAAAATTGTCGTCTATCGTCGTTATATTTGTAAAGAAAACATACCGTGCGTTCATCAATTATTTAGATCAGTGGTGGCTGTGAAAGTTAAATTGACGCGCTGGTATTTGAAATGTCAAACTTTCGAATTTCTTGAAAATAAAAATGCAAAATGGTTTTCTCTGTGGAATACAGAACATTCATAATTGAATCTTACTTCCGAAATAGAGTTGCAATCGAGGGAGAATGGCATTATAACAGTGCTGTTGTTTTTAAAGAGTTCCAACAAAAATTTCCAAACTTTAATTTCCTCTTTTCTTTTGATTTTTAAAATGTTGTTAGAATCACTGTACGAGTATTTGGTGAAGAAAAAGGTACTGGACGACCAACACTGCAAGAAATTGGATCATCGTTAGGTACAAGCCATAACATTTTGAGAGAAAAACGCCATCTTTTTCCGTACAAACTCCATCCTTATCAAAAAATTACTGCAGACGATAACTTGCTGGATTTAATATTCTTTTATTCTCTTAAGAGGTCTTTATTTTGTAGATTATGTTAACTTACAAAATATCGCCGTTAGTTTGTAAATTGACATAAGCCAATATGCAACCAATATTACACATGAGTGTTTCATTGCGTTATTAAAAAATATCAGAAGTCAAGAAGACAAACGTTCAAAATCTCAGAGCAGTCTTTGATCAAAGTAATTAATTAATGCATTGTATGATTTGAAATAAACAAACCTGGCACCTACACCTTTTTTAATTTGAGTCTATAGTGTTTTCTTTCTGAAGAAGATGGTTCTGAATTCTTTCAGATATGTTAGAGTTGCTGACCTACTGAGACTGCAATAAAGCTATTTAATGCATAAGTTAGTACTGAACTCCAAGTATTTTAATTATAAAAAAATCACGACTTTTGTTACAATTCTCGAGTAAAATCCCATTGATACTGTGATAAAAATTAAGTTCGCTATCATTTCTACAAACAGTATTTTAATGGATTTTTCAGTTTTTCAAGACTATGGCGTAAATAGCGTCAACAATTTTCATTCATCCTTATTTAGATCGTTGTCATTCATAAATAGTTTACAATGAATAGCATTTATAAACAAGTCAGACACAAGCTTGACCCTTGAGTGATGTTAGAGGTAGCGTTAAATAACTTAAATCAAGAAGAAATTCCGGAACAAACTTCTACAATATTTTATTGAATGGATTTTATAGTAATTCTCTTTTAGGGTTTGTTATTTCAATCAGCTCTTCAAATGTTTGTAATAGTTATTTACGTTACAAATTGGATAAAAACACGCAAAATGTTACACATCAAAAAGCACCCGTCGAGTTGTGTATTTACACCAACATGACCAAAATACATCAGTTTACGAGCAGTATTTAAATTTAAACAAATGAGTGCGGTAATGTAACTTATCCTACTCATTTGTGTACCATGAGTAAACCGGAGCAACAATGTATCTACCTAATTACTCATTGAAAATGAATGGTATCAGTAAAATTTGTCCTCAAAATTCACTAGGTAAGTAGAGCAAAATTAAAAAATGCATTTAGTCCATTCATTTTAAATGTAGAAAACAAATTATCTTTTTGTTAAGAAAAAGCTGTAAATTTATTTAGATAGAACTTTCCTGCCTCATGAAGCATAGTTTTTAGGAAAAAGTGCAAAATTTGAGTCTACTAATTTTATTTTTTGTTATAATAACAAGAGTGGATTATTATTAAACCACAGCTAAAAAAATCAAAATATGCGTGTACTTCAAGTGAGATTTTTGAATACATTTTTTTTATGATACCATCTATAGAGACTATAGACGAATGTACAGACGATTTTTTCTGAACATTCTAAACAACTAAACGTGGCAAAATTATGAATGCATATGGACCAGAAATTTAAGATGAAAAATTTATACACAAATAGAATGCAAAATGAAATTGAACGCCGACTTAACACCCTTTGGAAATGCTTTCATTAATACCTAAAATCACGATTTGTGAAAACATTATTATTAAACTCTGTCTGATAATGCGTATCGATCATACAATTTGTGATGTGGCAGTGAACCTTAGAATGCAGGTGCTGACGAAAATGATCACCTTATGTAATTTCATACAGGTATGTCGCAAGTGCTTCAACGTCCTTTCATGCGAAAACTTGCTAGTTGAGCTAACAAATAGTTCGTTTACGACAGAACCAAAGTGACAGATTTATGATGGCTGAAAATATATCTTGAAAACTACTTAATATATGTCAAGATTTAAAAGAACAAAGTAGATATTTTGTTTCATATAGTGCTACTTCTTGATAATACATAATATGAAATAAATTATCAAAGTCTCGATTAACTTTCAATTTATCTGCAAAACCCCTGGTGAACTTTAGCACAGTAAATTATGTATTCATAAAGAGCAATTGTCAGGTGGGTGTAGAATCCTACAGTAAAGTTCAAATTCTAGCTAAATAAAACCCTTTAAACAAATTTTATCTACCTATATACACACCGGTGCCAGACGGTTTAGTCCGTTCGAAAGAGAGCCTTGAAAATTTTATTAACTTTAATTATTAAGACCTAATTTGCCTCTATTTGAATAGAAGTGTATTCCATTGTGATCTGTGTATGTCAACTTTTATCCCATCTATTCTGGATAAAACTCTTAAAACGCAATCTTCTCATTCTCTTGTATCGAAGATGGCACAGTCGAGCACCTTTCCTAATTCGGTGAAAGCTTTTTTAAAGGTACCTTTGTGATTTTCTTGAGAGATAAGCTACCTAATCGAATACCCCATTCAGAATTTCCAGCCTAAATAAAAATCAAGAAAAGCTATTTTAAGAAGACAGCCTGATCACTATTCAGCGTACGCATAATAACGCTAAATACGTCGAAATTAAATAAACTGAGATAAGGAAAGGAAATTCGTAGTGTAAGTAACTAAATAGTTATACAACTAGTTTGTAGTTTATGTGAATAGTTGGAGACGACAGTAAGTGGTGATTTATAATTTATCTCTAATAATAATTAAACAACATTACTTGAATGTTAATTATTCATTTAGGAGAAATAGTCCTGGAGTTGTGGTTGAAGGGTCGAGAGAAAGCTTTGTTTAACACACTCAAACAGACCGTCATCGTTTAAATTGTATAACTGAAAATCTACCTTAAAAGTTTACAAGCTGGGTTTGTAATCTCTAATAACTAGGTCATCTAAAATACCGGCAATGCAAAAATGAATTTATGGCAGTATTAACCCCAGTGTTTGCATTCGGTTTTTAATAGTAGGACAAGAGGGTGCGTCTGTTAACTAAAGAAATAAGTCAAAGTCTATTCAGACGATATTAAATTTTTATAACCCGCATACTTTTTAAGTCCATAATCTAATAACCTCTAAATGATTTTGGTGTCAAGGGTGGCTCTCGAATATTTTTTGTTAATTATTTCGCCGCCTTATTACCACACATTTCTTGACATTCCAAAGAAGTGCTTTTAAAAATTCGTTACAAATAGGGGATCACAAAGTAAAATATTCGGTTTTCCGTGTAGTTTTAATTTTAAATTAGAAAAATAACTAGGTACGGTGCATAATGCTGGAGCGTCTATCTAGTTCATATATCGTAACCAATGTGGTGTACAACTTCTCAAACTGAATTTAACTCAGTAAATGTCAGTTTAACGAGCTACAAACCTATGGAGTTATGATCACGTTCTTCCGTCAAAATTCGCTAATTGTGCTATCCTTCACGGTGACAGTTAATTGCATTTTTCGAATGATAAAATTTGAGTTTCCTTTAAAAATAATATTTCACATTTCTCCATCCCCTGCACTTGAAAGTTTTCTAGTTTCATTTGTAAATATAGTTTTCCGAATTATAGTAGGTCAGTTGTCAAATAACCGTCATCAGAAGAAATTAATTGTGTCGGCACCAACACTGAATTAAATCCCTGTACGAGAAAAACGTAACTATAGTTTCTGAATTACAGGGTACGTAATAAAAAAAATGGGGAATAGCTTACAACAAGACTTATTGCAAGCTGAAGAACAAATTTTGGAATGTCGAAGAAGAGCCCTACATCATCACCGACTTGTAGCCGAAGGTGGAGTTTCACAGTTTGTAGTGGATCGTACCCTAAAAAAGCAAGACCTAGATCCATACCACGTTCAAAAAGTGCAAGCTTTGTAGCCCATCGATTTCCGTGTAATTTACTGCAAATGGTTGTTAAAACAATGTCATGAACGCCCTAAGTTTTTAAACTACATTCTGTTTACGGATGAAGCAGGATTCACTCACAATGTTGTTTTCAAGAGCTACAATACTCACATTTGGTTCGATGAAAATCCATACGGTTGTCAAGAACTACGATTTCAACGACGGTTTTCCATAAATGTGTGGGCCGGTATCGTAAATTACCGCCTAGTTGGATCTTATGTTTCACTGAATAAACTAACCTCGAGTTTTTAAACGTGTTAAAGAACAGCTAGACTGATGTGGAAGTGCCTCTAGGAGTACGAGTTCGCATATGGTACTTGCATGATGGAGCATGGCCACATTTTACTAGACTTGTAACTGAATGGTTAAATAACTATTTTCCTAACCAGTGGGTCGGTAGAAACGGCCCAGTAGCTTGCCTTCTGCGTTCACCCGATCTCAATCATGCGTCAGAATAAAAAGTCGATCACCGTGAAGCCTTACCAAAAATCAGTCCTTCTCAGGACTACCATTTGTTTCTACAACTAATAATTTTTCGCATTGACTTTTAACGATGAATGAATACATGAATGAACGAACGATGACAGCAAAAATTCGGTTTTACTTTTAATTGAAACTATAAGTGTTCACATCGTTTTTATTCGAATATTTTTTCACCTACTGTTTCAAAGGTGGATCAGTGGCATCGCATCGAGGGTGGTGCTTGGGAATTTTGTCCCATTCGACTTTTAATTTGATTTTTCTATGTTTCCGCATGACTACCGTACGTGATACCATGATTACAATTATTGCATATATTTCAAAATCACCCTGTATATTTAGTAGAAGGTCGGTTTTCAAACAACCGTTATCAGAAGAAATTAACACATTGTAGGGAAAAAAGCAATAGACAAAAAAAGTAATTTTTTAAAAGAACCACAGAACATACTGTAGCATTTCCTGTTTCACTGCAAACAAACAAAATTCCCTTTTTTTAAATGAATATTGCATCTTTTATTTGTTGTTTTCAAAATAAAACAATGTGGAGTTGCTATGCGTTTTCATAATAAAATTTTTGAGTAGGGTTGGCATGTAAACTGACCAGTATTGAACAAAAACAGTTATTCAAACCATGTTCCCATAATTACGATTGTTTCAGCCGTTACTGAAAAAAAAATGCTTGTGTTTTGTTATATAACCTGCCGTAAATTTCAAAAGCCATATCGCACGAATAAAGCAAACTTACACTCGCAGGCACGGGAAAGGTGGGAATCATGAAAAAGTCATGAATCAAATGATATTCTTAGCAATATAAGGAAATCGTGAAAGTTTATGTTAAGTTTATATTATGTTACTGACTGCTATTATTATGGAAATTGGGAAAATGATATTGCATTCGCCAACACAAGGTGCAGTTTATTTTATTTTTACTGTGTAGTTACCACGAACGGTGGCACAACTATAAATTGCTAAAATAGTGTTCTAATATATTTTAAATAGAAGTAGGTGAAAGTTGAAACTCCGGTTTCTAACTGGTTACAACGTCAGAGTTGTCATTACTAAGTAAGTGCCTGTGACTACTTGGTTTTAGTTAGGAATTTTAAGCCTCGTTCAAGAAGTGCTTAAGCGTTTGAGAAGTTTTTGCGTTGTTTAAATATTTGTCCATTTTCTAATTATTCCTTACATTTTCAACTTACTTGTCACTTACCCGCAAATTTGATTCGTTGACATAGCAAAGAAGTAGGAGTACATTAGAGGATTAAAAAACTTTTTAACACAGACATAAATAAACCGATATACTACATACACCTACAATTTTGCGATATGATTAATCAAATATTATTTATAGATTTTTACATTATCACAGCCGTTCTTCTTTCATTTTGTTAAAAAACAGTAATAAATATTAATAGTACATAACGGATTTTAGGGCGACGATTGAGCAAAAACTCCGAGTCATGAATTACATTTACACATAAAATTTAAATTACTTCCGACATTAAAATATGAAATGCAATCCCCGTGAAATAAAAACGCTCTTAAAATAACATAAATGATGCATTTTCATCAATTATTTAACAAAAGTCATAAAGACATTCAAAATGGAGTTTAATGTATATATTTATATAACGAAATAAAAAAATCACCCTTTCAGCCAATTACTCCATGGCTGACGTTTAACTCTCGTAAATGTAAAGTTCTGTTTGCTCGTAATCAGGTTTTTGTAAAACAAAACATCGCGCTAAGAGGTGTAACTAAATTGTTAATTATTATGATACTTGTGGTTCATACTAATCCGCAGAAATTACCGCGGGATTAAAATTAATTATTTAAGAGTATTAATAATTTACAAGTTGCAATTTAGAGTAGCGAAGACAGTCTTTAACGTTCATTCAATGTTCATGACAAGAAAAGACCGTTGCGATGAAACAAAAATCAAACTCTATCTTGCAAGCTGCTGCAACCTTAAAAAGGTTTGTTTTTTCGACGACCTGACTACACCATGTAAATTATGTGATACCTCCATCCTAACACCATCGCCATTTTTTCTGTGCTAAAAAATTGAAATACGAGGATAAATCAATAAGTTAGAACATTCCTTTATAAAAATTGTATAAATCTGGAAACTTTTTCATTTTTCAACGTAATATCTCCTCCAGTTCTCGCTCGTACACTGTCATCGTTTTCGTCGCATGGAAGATTATTTGTTTTTGTTCAGAATTTCAAGGCGAGAGCAGATCATCGCTACATGTTCAGGTAATAATTAAAACCTTCAACTTTAATTCCTGCGCGCGGAAAGCTGTAAATATATTCATGCCTCGAGCTTTCGTTCATATCGCTGAGATTGCATGACACCTACACTCGTCCAACCAAAGACCTTCATTACCATTCATTATTAACGAATTTACAAAAATGCTGCATCCACATATTTAAAATCTCTCTCAGCAAATTTTATATTCACTCGTGTCAGATTAAGAATAAAAATCAGTCCCAGTAATAATATTTTACGATTTGGGACACTTTATTAGCATAAGTCGTTTTATGAGAATGTAGCTTATGGGGAATCTTCACTGTGGTTATAAAATCCCAATATTTACACAAGTCGTAACTTTTCCATAATTTTCATAGAGCAGGACTGAGATTTAATGGCCCAAATTTAAATCGAACCAGTAATGGCATTTCTAACAATTCATTTTCTTACGTATTTAATGTCGAATACGCACGCAGTATCGATCGACAATGGGATGCGAGCACTTCCGCAATTACGAAACCTAGGAACACTCTTGTAACTACGATAAAGACGGCACGTTGTAAAAAAAATTAAAACTCATAAAAATTCCCAAAGAATCTGCAAAAACGGCAAACTTCTCTTTCACATTTCAGCCTCAGTCACGAGAAAAACAAGTAATGCGCTCCTGAGGAAAACGCAACGTGTTTTACGTACAAATAAGGGTCTACGGCAAAGATAATACGAAACCCCACTTTTTGTTGCATTATCGTATTATTTTGATTACCGTTTTGGTTTTGCTGAAAAGACATTATTGCTTACATTTTTTAAGTGAGAGCAATTTACGCACAGAAGGAGGTTTTAATAGTTTAGCATCCTAATATAACAACAACTAAATCCGTTCTACATATAAGGAAACAAACCTACATCTTCCAAGAACATAGATAAGTTTCTGTGAACTAGTTTTAAAGCTTACTCTATCTTTTCGATGGCCACAGGGAGGATTAGATTGTTCTACTGGAGCCAACACTTTACAAAACTTGTAGAACATCCATCATTGTCGTCAGTATAAAATTCGAAGGTTGTGTGGACATTGATGGGTTGGATTTGGTCCATTCGCTTTAATTAATTCTTTAACATATTTTACCACAGTTATTATTACTTATTTTTTTTAATCACATAACCTCTCCGTACTTTCAGGGATAAATAAAAAAAACAAAATAAAACATGTATTGGAAATAAAATGTTTTGATTAACTTTTCAAGTTCGTACGGATTTGTCAGCAATGCGCTGAATGAAAAATTCACTTTCAAAGTACACCAGTAAATGATTCTTAATGGAAAAAAGTCTCTTCTAAAAAATTTAAAACCTGAAACATCCTCCAGGATTTACATTTATATTTTATGTATAATATGGCTACACAAAACTCCAAAGCCTGAGCAACTGCAGCTACACACACGGCATCCGCAGCTTTTGAAAATAACAATACTTCTAACTCTACCTTTAAAAATGTCGAAGTTTCTAAGACATAAGATAAGAATGCCCACGTTTGCAGAAGAACTCTTGAAACTCGAAAAGATTTACTGATATTACCCGGATTTCAAGCAAATGTATTCAAATAATATTTTTAAAATAAGACGAAAAAGCCAGGAGAAAAATCTTTATGCTGGCACCAGAACACTTCCTACACAGTCTCTTTTCCAGTCACAAATGTTAAATGCATCAATCTTTCTGGGAAAAAGAAAACGCCAATTTGTCATTTAATTGTGTCCTGACTCGCTTTATTCTCACACTAACGTAGATCAAAATAGTATTTTACGTTTGAAGGATGACACAATCAATCCAATTATAGGCGAACTCGTAAATTTGAACGAGGAAAACTGCGGAACAAAAAATTGTGCGTTACGGGCTAGAAATAACTGACTATAGGGTTATACTCTTGTAAAATTAAATTTAAAATGTTATAAGCAGCCCGCATTATTATCGCCATCTTTTCCTTTATAACGTTCTTATTAAATTTTGAAAATTGATGAACTTTCTTTGATATAGTTGTGTTTCCACCTTTCTACAGTTTAGTAGTTTAGGAATCAAGTTCTTAAAGAGATAAAAGCAACGGATTATAAACAACGAAAGTGATATAAAATTTGATTAGATGTTAGTAAGCTTATAATTACAAAAGTTCTGAATCAACTACAAGGAAGAAATGCTCCAGTGTTTAATATAAAAGTACATTAACAAAACTTTTTATAGGCAAAATCATGGTGCGTGGAAAACAGTTACAAGCTAAAACGGCGTGTCCTCGTTATGGTGCTGCCATATCAGATTATTAAACATTAAAATAAGTAACAATTAAAGTGTCGTGCTATTGGTGCTAAAACACAAACAAAAATTAGGGATGAAGTTGTAAAATGTATGGAGAGTTTTTTTTAGGCTAAATAAGCGAATGTTGCGATATTAAAGAGAAATACTTAATTATTGGAGAACATTTTGGGGGAGCGTATAGTAGATAATTCAATAAAAACCAACAAACAACGCAACAGACCCAAAACATACAAAGCGGTCAATATGAACATGTTTTACCTGCAGCGCGGAATAATTCTATCCCATCCTGACCATTCAGCGCAATAAAATTTAATATCCAATTCCGTCTACACAGGTATGAAAAAACAAAATTTCAATTTGTGAGAAAACTTCCAAATACAACGTAAATTATCCTGTCAAAAATTTATTGAAATATCAAGTGCTCCGCAGAGAAATCAAAGCCATATTGGAAACGGGTCAATTTATTGATTGATCATATGTATTTCCTGATTTACTGTTTTCTTTGCTCTATTCAGAGTGGTGAAAATTCAGAACTTTGCATTTTTTTAGGAAATAAGCTTGAGGCAAAGCTTTTTATTGAACGTCATGATTGGATTGGGTTGTTGCTTGATTGCTGCTACCCTTATACATAAAATGTTCGTGAGAAGTTCGATAAGGATTCATTCCGCTCGAGAAATTTATAATAAGATCGTTGTAGAATTTAGCCCATTCGGCACAGATATGGGTATGGTGATAATTTAAGCAAATTAGGCAGATTGAAAAGCGGAGGATTATCCTGCTGGTAATGCTGTTAATTTCGTTCCTGTGCAGCGGAATAAACAAATCAGTCTAGTTTTGGTCTGACCTGATCTAACCGCATGTGTCCGATAAATATCATCCTATGCGAGTTTATCTGAATCAGTTTACATAAATTACATCACTTTGTTGAGTTCCCCTCTGAACCAATATCGAGTTTAATACTACTTGCTCTCGACACTTACAATATCCACTTCACAATTCAATTAATCTGATAAATCAAGACCCTTGTGCACAACTCGCACTTTAATTAAATATCATAATACTACCGGAGATGGAAAATGAAATTTGTTTAATGTAAAGTGTTGGCGCAAGGTGTACATTTTAGCCCTTACGCAGCTCTCGAAACGATAGCCTGCTAATTGTACATTTTGCCGATAGGATAATAAATTTTGATAATGAACAAACTTATTATGTCTAAAGTAGAAGGATATAAAATTTGACAGTCTCTCCACAAATTTATACGTTTAATTTCCGCCTAAGGATTTTTAAAACTTTCCAAATAAAGCCCTTCCAAATTTGAACGCTTCCGACGTTTGTTAGACAAAGCTGAAATATCAAATTAGCCAAAATTATATATTGCCCTTATAAATTCAGGTAATAATGTCTCCGACTAGAAAGTAAAGTTTTAAATAGTTTCATTCTCCTGAATTATGTTAGTAAGCCCATAAAAGTACTAAATTTAAAAGATTCGCTGGTCTGTCTCACTTAGCGAAGATAAGAACGTTATTTAAGAAACAAGGAGTAAGCAGATAATAAAACATTAAGAACGGTGTATGCTGAATTACAATCTAATATTTTATTCATGTGGAATTTTTCTTTTAGCCGTACTTAGCGTACATGCAGTGTTTGCTGGTTTATATATTCATAGCTTTTTTAATTTATGGGCAACCCGCATTATAATTTCTATGAAATCACCCCAAAGTACTCCCGTTTATACCCACAACTCGCCATGTTCGTCCGCAGCATCTCTCACTTCACCCAATTTATTGTCAATAAATCACAAACCTTGTCCAACTTAATCAAAGCCATATTTCCTACATTTGGGCTTTGTTTTTATTGTTGGGGAATTTCTCCCGCAGCTCTCAACTTCAACTTCTAATAGCCTTCCATAAGAAGAAAAGAACACTTTACAGTATACCATACTCTCTGCATTCCGGAATAGTAGCAAACTTTTCTAAGTGAAGCTGATACATATGCGAACTCTCATAATAAACTGGAATGCAAAGAGATGGAACGCAGCTCCTTTTAAAACCACGCCGCCACCAACTTCGAGCTTAAAAATTGCACTTCACTCTTCGAGATATAATTAAATCGAAATTTGCATCCGTCTGTTAGGAAAAACCCATAATAAGTAAAACAACGTGTGTTGGACATTTTCGCCCTCCTCTTCTAGAAAAACTAAATTGCTTCCGTTGAGCGCAATAAAACAGATAATTTAAAACCGGAAATAGGTCGAAGGTAGTTACAAATTACTGCCATTTAGAGACCCTTATGATTCCACCGTTTTGTTTAGAATTCATCAGTTGTTGCAACAAGGTTACCCGGAAATTACCGGAACAAAGCAACTACTAACCGGACCAAAACCCGAACGCCTTGCAGCATCCATCTAAATGTGCTTACAATATGTCAAGCTCTTTAGTAATCAGAGTCGGTATCTGTCACAATCGATTAATCAGGATTCTGTTATGGTTTCGTCATAAGCTCAACAAATTGAAGACAAATACGTTCATCAAAATTTTCACTTTGCGGTTTTGCTTGCTGACGGTAAACATTTCGCTCTAATTTAATTAGAGATTATTGATTCGTCGGCGTGATAAATACTTTATCTTTAAAAATACGACGGGATTATTAATTAGCTTGAGGTGTTTTATTTTTACTGCCAGGAAATAAACAATGCAAAAGCGTTTTGTTCAAAGATTTCTCCAACACTGAAAAATAAGTTAAAACAATGTTTTTATGAGTAATCGGGCTTACAAGGATAACAAATGTTGGTACAATAGACAAAAAATAAATTAACAATTTGGGAATTATTTATTTTGTTAAGGACGTCCATATTTGTATGTTGGTAGCTTCTGACAAGCAAAGTAAATAAACATACACGTAACAAAACAAACAAAGCTTGGTTTAAAAAGCAAAATGTGTTACGTTGGAAAGATTTTAAATACACTCAGAAAAGAAACTAAGCTGAATATGCGGAGAATCATAAATAAAATATAAACATGATGTTTACGGAAAGGGAATATAAACGCCGCGAAACTCAATGAACACACAAGGCGAAACATAAAAATGAAACACTCACATTTCGTATGCACGTGTATTACTGGCTTAATTTTTTTTAAGCTTCCCTCGGTACCGAGATTCCAATATTATAAATTAAAGTTATTAATCACAAATAACTTCGTTTGTTTTAGTAATTGAGAAAACAATATCTAATATTAATGGCATAATAAAGTTGGTGTGAATGAGTGATGAATTTTTAAATTTTTTCTTTAAAAAAATAAACATAAGAGTCTTGGTTTACCTTGCATCATTTGAATAATGCCCCTGCACGTAAATGTATAATTATTTTTTTATGCCAGTTCAATAGACACATTTTTGGTGCCAGTTACTAAATCAGTGCGAGTAGAAAGAGGGAACTCAAGTAATTGAATATCATGAAAATTTAACATATTTTTTGTATATACAGTAAAATAAATATTTCCAGACCGCATTAATTTGTGGAATTGGTGGAGTCTGCCAAAGAGAAGAATTGGCCAGATTATTGATTAGCGACTTCCAAGACCCGGGTGTTCTACTCATTTAGAGCAATGAAAAACACGAAAAACTATAACCGCAATCATTGCGAAGAGAGATAACAGTATAAATATGATTGCAAAAAGTACCATACCATTAAAAAAATTTCTGATTAAATGAGGTGTTGATCAAGTATTAACTGCAGCCTCCTATTATCTGTTTTTTTTTCATATGGTCCATACATAATCAACACCGAAAAAAAGGAATAAAAATTCAAAGTGAAATATAAAAAAAAACGGAATCTAATGAATGACTGAAACAATTGTCACAAAAATATTGGGTACTAACACGTAAAACAAGAATTTATTTCTAACATTCCTATCGCTGCTCCCTTGGTTCTGATCAATATTCACTTTCATAGTGAATAAGACTCTTTTCTACATAAATCAAAATTTAAATATTTTTTCTACTCAAGATATATATTAAAGATCATTATTGCCGAGAACTCTCATAGTTACGATTTTGCGTATAAGCTGCTAAAGGTATGCACGATTTGTTCATGTTGTCATACCAGCATCTGTCGAATATTCCTAATAATATTCAAGTTCTGTTATTTATTTGCTTCTCAAAAATTATATAATCATATTTTAAAACTTTTCCTTCATTCTTGAGACGCACAGTTACGAAGTATATAATTGGCATATATGTTCGGTCGATAAAGAATTTCAATGTAAATAGTCTGGAATATTAAAATTTGCGTAACATGAAGTACAACTTCAGAATAAAGATAAGTTTTCAGGATGTGTGATTCTTTCTTTCATTGATCTCTATCCACATAAGGTTTATGAGTTGACAATGCTGCTTATAGTGAAACCAATTTATTTACCTGAAGCCGTATGAACGTTTGAAAAGTAAAATAACAAATTTATATTACAGTTATTTTAATTGATACGACGCCCCGATGCGGCGTCCATAGGTTTTGTAGTACAACGGCGACCGGACGGCATTAGCAAAAAGACAAGCTTATAGCGGATTACCTGAAGTCGCGATTGAGAGATCCAGAAAAACCTCGAAGCGGCGTTCGCGAACCATCCAGAGGGATGTATAGGTTTAAATAGCGGCCACCTTCGGGAACGATGCAGTCTCAGTCAACGAGTGGAATTCAGACAATGGGAGAAGTAGAGTCTAGTCGAATCCATTCTAGTCGAATCGAAATTATACTGTACATAATCGCTAACGTAACAATATACCAAGTTACTTCAACAGCTTTTTTTTTATTAAAACTATGAATAACACAAAATAACTTACGGGACAAACTGCACATTAAACATTTACAATTTTTTTATCATTCATCAGTATCTAAGTATGATATGATAAATTCTCATATTTTTTTCTTCCTGTTTAAAATTTACTCTCGCCTCAATCAAAAGTAATAAGAAAATACGAAAAACCGTATGAATATGTCTTAAATTATACAAAGTGCAGTACTAACTAGTTCCCATTTTATACCACGAACTCCACACAAGTAAAAATAAACAAAGAATCTAGATGTCACGTTGACTTTGAAACTGTACATGACAAGTGGTCGGAGTGAAAAAGGTGGGAAAACACCCAGTCTGGAACAGGACAAGGTGGCCATTGTCGAAGGTTATACTGGTATTACTGATTCAAAATACGGTTACAAGGGAGAAAATTTTTTTATTGAAAAATAAACATCACTAACACAAACAGTTAATATTTAATTTGCTACTAAACTTGTAAGTTTACTTTTACGACTAAAGTCCGAAGTATTTAATAAAGAATGTCTTAAAAAGTTTTCTTTTGTATTTTTTTACAAGAATTCTATGTTAAATTGCAACATCTGGTTTATGTTAAAGTAATAAATAAAGTATTTTGAGATCGTTGTTTCCGGAGGCGAGCACAAAGTAACTGTTGTACGAGAAAACGTCAATTCTCCTTGTTAAAATCGAAAGCAACAACGTACTTTCTATATCAATTGTAAAAAAAATATTTCCGCTTTTTTTCGGTACTCTTGTAATGCTTTATTTATTATGATTTTTTCTTTGCTTGAAACATATTCGTCAATCTTATAATTTAGAACCTGATTGTTTGCGATATAACAATTTATACCAAATGCGTGTATTCAATAATCGGTATATTTAAACGAAACCACAACGTATTTATTATTTGTTGCGCCACTAAAAACCATTAGCCCGTTAATTTAACGCGACTTCAACCATCACAAAACAAATAAAATCCTTTAATTAAACTATAAAAAAAGTTAAAACGACCCCTGTGATTTCCGATTTGAATCGCTAATTGCCTAGTGACTCACATAAACAAAACCAGTCATTTGATCAAAAAGACTAATTCGAGTAATTGGATGGCCAACAGACACATTAGTAGCGAATACTCTCTGCATTAATACAATTGATAATGTAATTACCTACATTTCGCAACGTCATAATGAAATGAAAACTGGAGGCTATTTTTAATTAAATCGATCGAGAATAAATAGCCGCCTGAACGGCTATATTTCAAGCGCCACCATTCTCTGTCGAGTGTGAAACGCATTAAGAAACAATAAATCGTTTAGAAGTTAGTAATGTAAATAAATTGAGTAAGAAATATGGCTTTTCAAAAAAAAGTACTTATCGAAACTTTTCAATTTTCTTTTATGATCAAAGTAAAAGCTTTTCAGTGTTTAACAGCGCATATTGTGTCAAAGAAAAATCATTAAATTTTTATCCCAAAACTTTGGTAATTCCTAAAGAGCGGTCTGCTGCGTTCTCACCTACGTTATTCTGTCACACAAACTCTTGTAAAAGGGTTGTCGATGACAAAAACAGACCCACTGTAAAAAGCGCATATTTTCCACCATGTAATAACCTTTCTACAGCACGAGCAAGGGAAAACACTCATCGACAAAACTCCGCCACTCAAATGTTTAAATAAAAACAAATAAAAGTAAGTTTGCTGTAAGGAAAAGCCATTACGTTCTTGTTTAAGGAATGAGGCTTATATAGATGCAATCCCACACATAAATAAACGACGAGAGAAAAACTCTTTAGATCGATAAAACGAACGATAAAAGGAGAACCGTGAGATTTCCCATTAAGACGCAGCTTGGATTCGTGCGCATGAAATATACGTTTTTAGCAGACATTAAAAAATTACACAATTTTTTTTAACATGTTCGCATCAACTTAACACTGTAACGTAAACAACAACCCTCGTGATGAACTTTAGCAGCTTTTTACTCCAGAAAGCTTCTCGAAAAAATATGTCTGGAAACAATCGTCGATAAAATATTTCTTAATAGAACTTAAAATAACACTCAATTAAAATATGAATAGCGTTCGTAATAGATAAGAATAATTAAAACTGATACGTAAGAGAAATTTCGATAGTTCCTTTATTACCACTAATATCTAAATTACTGTACATAGTTTCGAGTTTAACTTAACTGTTTTTTTTTTTATTAAACAATATTTTAGCTAAAATCTTTTATTTGATTTTGTTATTTTTCTACGTTATTACAATTTTTAACAATACACATATTTGAGTTTAGCTTGTAGTTTTCGCATTCTCGTTATATCTGATCCTTTGGACCCCTAACTAATTTGCTGAAAGAAATTACGTACCTTTATTTGAACAATTAAATAAACATTTTCTCAGACGAAAAACTTTGAAACGCCAACATTAATTTCTTTTTTTTTCCTATTAAAGCTCTCAAAATACACATGCATCTCCAAACAGTAGCTACATGTGAATTTTTTGTCAAAAATTGTAATATATAGACCAAAACATATGACCAAAACAAAAAGTGGCAATCTAACATTTCGTTATTAGTTCAGAATAGGTTGTATTACCGTGAGTTAAAAGACGAATTTTAAACACAGAGTATCACGTGCTGACATCTGAGATTATCTTTTTATTTAGTTCTTTAGCAATTGTTGGTAGTGCAAAGGCTGGTCGGAATTAATTAACTAATAGTTACAGCTGCAGAGTCCTTTGCTCTACAAATATTTGCTCCTCGGATTTCCCTATTTTCTCTAAAACACTAATAGAAAACACCGTTAAATCTTTTAGATTAAATCATACTTGGAACTATCACAACTACTATTTTGACATGTTCATGTACTGTTAATATTAACACTTAACAGTGGCATAAATTTAACTTATCATGTAATCTGACTTTCTGAATTAGTACGACAGTGTTAGATTACTGCAGATATTAAACCTATCTCACGCAAGTGATAATAATAAGTTAGTTTACCACACTCGTTTTCTACTTATTATAAATAAAAACCTCCCTAATTTAGTTAATTTAATTTTAAACAATCTAAAGTAGTTCGTATAATGTTGTAAGTTACAACCTACACAAGCGCAATATTATAATAACACATGGGCGATTACAGAGCCGGAGGTGCCTCATTATAAGCAAACTTCACATCCGTGGGTAGCAATGCTTGTATGCCATTTATAACGTATATTATAAAATTTGATTAAAATTAAAAACAAACCTGTGTAAATATAAACTTAGATCTATTGAATCACACATGTCTAGATAAGTCCTATCTGTAGACCATACTGAAAATCAAAAATTAATTGTCGCGAAGTTGTTGATAATATCACAAATTTTTTAGTATCTGAGTATTTTTACAAATATCGGTTTCGAAATTTTCATTATATTTATTTTGAACAAATGGAACAGTATACTAATACACCAAAGTAAAATAATCCGATTATGTTGTCGACACAAGCAAATATTTGGTTATGAATGTTTTGTGCTGATTGTATTAAACAATCGTTTTATGTTTCGACGTTTATTCAAGCACATTGATATTAAAATCACACCATTATTGTTTTATTTGTGCAAAAATTTAATCAAGATAAAAAACACGAACCGGTAAATATAAAATCGATTTATTTTTAACGACTCTAAATGTCAACTTTTTTGTGTGATAATAAAGTTGAATAAAAAAATGGCTACAAATCTGAAATATCTTTAATATTTCCTTTTAATGGTTATGTTAAAATAAATTTAAATTTAGAATCCATCCGCTAAATCTCGTGCTGATCAAATACGTTCGAAATATATATTTTTTTTTGTACGTGCTTATTTTAGAAAATATTTTATTTTTGTTTCCGCAGCTTTTCCTATCTTCTAAAATATGAAAATGCACGTTTTCCGTTTCCGTTTGTTTGTGTGTTGGTGAGTTTATGAGACAGAAACTCTCCGAAACCAATTACATTACAATAAACACAACACAACTAAAATAATGCAACGCTATCCACAACTGGTCTACTTATCTTTTGATTGATGGCGTTATCTCAAATTTTTATAAAATAATTTTCAAATTACAGAGTTTTTCTAATGTTTTTCGGTCCCGAGCGTGACCTAATTCGACGAATGGCTACTTTTATGTTTTCTCGACGTTTCATGACCCCTGGCGTACGAAAAAATGGGTCTCCCGTTTTGGTTTGTCTGTCGTCAATCGTCGTGTCGGTCTCCATCCCTACCAACAACGTAATGACGCCATCTCAAATTTTTGCACGGTAAATGCCATTTAAATTTTATAAAATAACATATTCCTGTATTTTTGAATCCGCCTTAATTTTATACCCTGGGCATTCAGATTTAAAAAAAAAATCCAAATTTTGGGAAACGTTCAGTGATCAATAGCTCAAAAGTTTAGACAACTCACCTTTTTTCTTGCACTGTGACTGGTATTAGCTTTTCTAAAAAACTGGATTATTTGATTGTACTCCAGCTGCAAGGGAAGTTTTATACAGGGTTAGTCACGAGAGAATTACTTCTGAAAATTATTTTTACGCAACCCAAATTACTAATACCCTGTACCACTTGATATTATCTAAATTTAAAATGAAATGCCTAATCCATGATTGCTTTGACTTTGGCAGTGTCACTTTGACGTTAATTAATTTTTAACATTTTTTTTTCATCGTTGACTCGCCTCTAGAGCCCCATTGGATCGACGACATACAGTCAGATCAATCTGGGCTATACTGAAGCCGTAAGTGCTCTACCAATGTTGTTCGCCGCTAATGTGCATGTGTTAATTCGCCATCTCTGCGTCACCTAGAGCCTCTTCGAAGTGCAAATCTGCAACCTCTGGACTTCTTCGGCCATCCATTTACAAAAAAGCCGTAGCATCCCCCCAAAATGCCCAACATTTTCAACAGATTAGTAGTTAAATTATTTACTTACTTGTTTGAGTTTGTGTTGTAACCTTTGAATAAAATGCCGTAAAAGGAATTTTTAGAAATAATTTTCTCGTGATTAATCGGTTGCAAAAGATCAAGAGGCACACTGATAAATTTATTAGCGGCGCCGGAGGAGATTTCCGACTGGCTGCGGTACCACCATGGACACTCGCGTAACCTCCTTTTCTACAATTGTCAACATGAGATTGTCAAACTCAAAGCAATCATTGATTAAGCATTTCATTTTAAATTCAGTTAGTATCAAATGGTACATGGTATTCGTATTTTGGGTTGCGTAAAAATAATTTTCAGAAGTAATTCTCTCGTGACTAACCCTGTATAATAGCATGATACCATTTTTGTTTTGATAAATTTCTTAACTGCAGTTTATTACGTTATTTTTCGTGAAAAAATAATAGAGTATATTGGAAGACAACAATAGCAAATTTGACTGCAAATCAAAGATCGATGTCAATGTTTATAGAAAAACTCGGCCTGATTTGTTGGTTCAAATGCAAGGATGTTTATTATCGTGAAGATGGTGACTAAAAAATTATTTAATAATGATCAATTCATCAAAATATATCCCATTCTCTACACATTGTCTAGTTTTTTAAGTTAAAGTATTGCAAAAAAAATCTCCATTAATCATCAAACTTTTTTCCTCGGATACTTTGTGTTTGCAGGGTGAGCCACTAATACCGTTCCTCAATATCTCCTAAACTATTAGAAATAGAAAAAAATATTGAAGACTAAAATTATACGGTTAGCATACACTAAAATTGTTTAGGACTGTACAGAATGTTTTGTTTTCGAGGCATAGCAAACAACTTAGTTTGTTTAAATACCATGCATACCCTATATATTTTTACAGATTCTTACTCTTCCTAAGTTTTACAACCATGGTTTATTTTTGTAATTCCTATGCGACGTTGCCACGTTCTAGTAATTCACAAAAAAAAATGTAAACAACGTTATTTTTTATGTCTGCAATATTTTATGGAGAGCTGATCAAATGTATGCGCTTTGTTAGGGAGTCGATTAAATAAAATTTTAATATACCGAGTGTTTACAAAACATAAATTTTACTATTTTGTATTTTATTATTGCAATATACTCTATTTTTTCTATATGCAGTAATAAGATGCACTAACGTATTGTTTGAAAACACTAAAATATCGAAATTAAAAATTGTTATCATTTACTTTATTTTCTTAGAAACACTCTGTATGTTAAAACCCGATATTATTTATACCGCAATAAAATGCGTATCTTTATATATTCCTCCACAAAATATTGTAACCCAGATTTGAAATACAAACCTATTGCGATTTTTTGTAAACTCTCGCATTGCTAAAAAATGTCAAGAAAATTGGAACAACTTGGCAACGGCGCTTCAGAATTTGAAACTAAATTATGCTTATAAAGCCTAGAAAGGAATCAATCTGAATATATAAAAATATATATAGGGTATTTAATTTGAAAAATGTGTATAAGGTCCTCCAATACCTGTACAAGTTTTGTCTTACAGTTTTTGCTATTTTTAATAACTAGTGCGATCTCAAGGAGCGAATGCATAGTGACTCACCCTGTATTTAGAATGAAGAAATACAAAAGTACAAGCTGAGCGTAAATGACCAAAATGAGTAAAGTAGATACTCAAAATGAATATACTAAAAAATAAATTTATTTTAAATATGTTGTAACGTCGTGGAGAAAATTCCTTATGCTATCTCGCCTGGCTAACACTTCGTGATAATAATGCTTTTAACTCCTTGTAATGTCAATAGTCATTACGGTATAAGTGAATAAAGTAGATTTTATTCACACGTTAAAATGTTAGTATGCCTAATTTTTTCCAGTAACTATTATCCTAGCAGGTACTAACCCCGCCCATCCGCCCTCTAATTTCTTAGAGGGATCTCATTTGCCAAAATCAGTCTTATCGTAACAGGTGCTAGCCCCGCCTACCCACCCTCTCCTTTCTTAGAGGGCACGTCATTTGCTAAAATCAGTTTTATCTTAGCAACTACTAGCCCCACCCACCCACCCTCTCTTTTCTTAGAAGGTATCTCATTTGCCAAAATCGGTCTTATTTTAGTAGATATTAGTTAAGGTACCAGTTATCATAAAAGAATCAATTTATCCAATCAGTATATCGAAATTTAGCAAACAAAATGGGTGTAGGTCACTTGCGCGCCACGGTTAATTTACGCCATGTGGTAGATCTAATCCCCAGAAAGGTCATAGGACACCTGCGTGCAAATAGGATATTCTAAGGTTTGTCACTGCCTAGACGTCCCCAGTTGATCAAAAGCCTGCTATATTATAGTTCCATGAGTTTTATAGTAAGTCTAGCAGTACAGGGATAAAAAGATCAACAACTTTTGTTTCTTATAGATTTGTAAAAATTTAGTAATTATTCAACTGTTTTATTTTTTGTGATATGAACCTAATGAGAAAAAATTCAAGAGAGAAAATATTTTCACGTCTATATACATATTTGAAGATTAATAGACGTGTAATTATGTGAAATTTAAATTATTTTTTCGAATACCATCTAATTGAATATGACTTAACACCCAAGTAAACTACTACGACAGGTAACAACTGTTTATGGTATTAATCAATACAATTATATGCATATTTTTCTGACCGTAGCATGCAACTGTTCCTTACCTCTCACGCAGTTTGCGGGAAACTGTCTAGTGGGATTAAGACCACCTGCAGATTCATCTGACCGTGTCGCGCAACTGAGCCATGTCCAGGAAAATATAGTAGTCCACAAACTCTAACGTTATAGTACCTATAGTAGAGTCCTATATTGTTAAATACCCCCAGAAAGGGTAAAAAGACCAGTCGGCACGGGTGCATCTTTGGGCTTGCACACGTTCCGGCTAACAGTAGTCTAATCAGTTTTTAAGGACATTTGAATATTTTCTTAGAAACATCAGATTCTCCGTATGGGGTAATTTTATAAAGTAGTCATAAATCAGGATTAAAGAAGAAATAGATCCAGTCTGCAGTAGTGAGTCGAGAAATCTGTAGATAGGTAAGGACTAATAAAAATCGACACAGACAGACGACAGACAGACAGAAACTCTACGGGTGAACACGAGAAAACGTAAAAGTAGTGAGTCACCTGATGGACTCGATTAGAATACTTTGTTAGCTTATGCTCGGGAAGTAATAAAACACCAAAATTAAGCGATAAAATCAGTGACGTGATCAGGCAACAAGTCTCCAAAATTGGTTAAGGCTTGTGGAGGAACTACATTCCACACGTAATAGAAGTTAAAATTCTTATGTATATCGGAGTTTCCAGAATTTATTATTAAAGTCAATGATGTTGATAATATTAGCAACATTTTTGAAAAGCCCGTTAGTGATTTCTACTAGTATTTTAATAATTTATTTCATTTTTGTATAAGTATACATATTTTTTCAATATTCGTGTATATATAATACTTTGTCAAAGATATGTGGACTTTTTATTATTGTAATTACACAATAATACATATATTTCAAAAAATGTTTTATTACTGTGTGACTCACGCGATGAAGGCTGAATATTTTATGAGCCGTCCCTGGACTTTAAGAATTGGTTAGAGTATTGCAGGTAATAATCGGCACATTATGTAATGTTACAGTTTGTGGACTAGCATACGTAACGCACTTATTCAAAATTTTTCAAATAACTTTTAATACGAACTAAATATTAAAAAAGTTGCTTATTCAATTTTATTAGATATTTCAAGAGACAATAAAAGTCTCTTAACAATTAGACGATACTAATTATAATTGTACGTACACCTACTGCTTTAAATTCAATAGAAATCATCGTTAAGAGTAGTTATCTACCGTTACGGTAAACCATATTTCCAGCTATATTACTTGTGTTTACTCTAAAAATAGGCAGCTGATGCTGAATAATATTTACTAATAACAGTATGTATATCCAGTATATCCACTTAAAAAGAATTAAAACCTTAATAATGGCTATTACACACCTACCTATAAACGCTACGATCAAATAATAGATAACCAGAACATCAATATGAAATATAAGCAAGGCTATGATAATACAAAAAGACATTTGCTTCTGTATCATATTTAGCAAATATTCTTTGGATGTGCAAGACAAACACAAGAATTACGGAAGTCTTAAAATCTGTAATCAGAAAGTATTCAACAATATTGTTAATTCCTGATGGAACAAAACCGAACAACCGAAAACAAATTTCAATTAAGAGAGGATTATTTTAAGAAGACACTTTGAGCACACTCCACTTTGCCATTTTGTTCAAACCTTAAGTACAACGATAACCAATAATGGGAATTATGAGTACATAGTTAAAACAATTTTCTATACATGGATTATTTAACACTGGATCCAAATTCTACCATGTAGCTAGAAAATTTAGCAAAACAAATAAACATGGAATTCGGTATTGGAAAATGTAAATCTATCCAACCTGAAAAGGGTGTTCTATAATGAAAACTGAAGGATTCGTTGCAGAAGAAGAATCGGTCATAAGAGAGTTAGAAAATCAGATTAAAACCAAGCTTAACACGTGTCACAAAATTAAGTTGAACAAATGAAGCACTAAAATGAGAATGAATGCATACACAGTACCATTTTGATCTTATGAATTAGATAAGAGTTAATCTGGAGGAAGTAAGTAAATAAGAAAGTAAGAACAGTTACGGAAAATTATCGAAGTCACTAACTAACCAAACTAAAATGACATTTGAAAGAATGACACTACCGACGAAAAAAAAAATAGAACTGTTTACTGTAACCCAATTTCGTGGTAAATAAATATATATGTTAAAGAAAACATGGAAAGGAAGGAAATATGCATGGCTTTATGAATGCCTGATACAGACGCCTCTAAAATGTGTTTTCTTTTGTCCTACAAACTTTGTTTCTTTCGACACGTATAATACTTGCTGGTCTTACAAATATATTCTTGACAATGAAATACGAGTTTTAAATGTTTGCGGCACACTGAAATTTTAAAAGTACGCCCCTGGCACAACATTGTCCTGCTAGTGATACGGCGTCGTGTAAAGTTTACTTGCACAGTTTAATTTCACAGGGCAATAAAATTTTAATGGGTAAAAACAACGTTCTGAGTATACAACTATAGTTTTCAAGATTTATGTATCACATAATACTACATACCTACTATTGGGTGTATTGAAATGGCCCCAAAAACGTGTGTCAACAGACTGTTTTAAATATCGTTGGCGTCAAAATATTAGAATTTTTACAGCAAAATCAGAGTGTTTTTAGAATAATGGTGAGTTTATGACAATTTGATTTACTCCAACTACTGCAAGTCAAATATCACAAAATTGATATTGCAATATAAGCTGAAAAACCAGGAAGAAAAATAAATTTTAAATAAATAGTTGTCAATAGTTGTTGCGCAAAAACTTTTTATTCAGCTTAATGTAATACTTTGTCACCAGTTCTAAAATCTGCAACTTATCTCGTTACTCGCCTCTCTAATTACCTGCTCAGTTAGAGAGATAATTTTAAGACAGCTTCCTTTTTGTGATAGACAGTGCTAAATTTGAACAAAGTTTCATGAAACTAGTGTCACAACGTGGATGTTACGATTTTCCAACAAAATATAAAACGAGAATCGCTGTTTGCACAACAAATAGTGTCAGCTTGTATGTTATTCTGCTGAGATTCGTATAAGCGTAACGAAATAGTTTATGATGCACATACATCGCGTCGCCACCTGCATCAGTTGTGTTGTAACCCCTCGAGAATTTTTATCCACTCCCCATTCAATAACGTTATAAATAAATCATTCGTGGAAACAACATTAAAACATATGACACATTTTGATTGGAAAACGTTCATTAAATAAAATTGTTCATTGGAAAATGGGTACAAAGCGCCAAATGAGCCAGTTTCTGAACTGCACTGCATGGAGTTATTTCGATTTTAGATTTAACGTAGTGACTCACTTAACACTAATCGCTATGCAGTTGAAAACTTTCCATATTGTTCGGTTAATAGCAAGCCGTAACCCTCCAACTAAACATCGAGAAAAGCGAATAAATGATTTTCCCAATCTGTCAAATGTTCAACACAACAGGTAAAAGAGCCGTCAATCAAAAAAAATTTACAAAGTCCCACCCGTGGAACTATTCTGACAGCTTTTACCGCAATGGAGTCGACGACATTTGATTAATCATTCCTGAAAAATTGCGAGTTTAAATTTGTGATCAATGGCTGGTATTAGAGCAAAATCATATAAAATATTGCGTTAAGGGTGGAACGATTATGCCAATTGCTTTTAAATTTATACACTGAATTTCGTAAACGATCTTCTCTATGCGATATTTATCCTCTAAAGTTATTTATATGTACTATAATTTTCGTTTGAATTATTTTAATTTTTGGCGCTAATTTAGGTATATATACTATGTTGTTGATTAATTTATTATAAAAAAAAACTTTAGTTGTATTTTTATCATTCGACTGAAATTTTTGTTTTCGTCAAAAAATCTTGTTAATTAACTGATTAATACGAATCCGGACAAAAAGTTTATATATAATGTAAAATAACATAATTATAAAGGAAATAATGGTAAATAAAAAATTAGAAAGCTACAGTGAAAAGAAACTTTATTTAACGTTCCGACAATGTACACTGATTGAAAAGTTAAGAACTGAGTTGATTCTTGATGAAGTATAAATGGGTCGGTCGAAAATGAATTGTCCGCCCCAGCGCGAATTTAACTCCGAGACATATTTATTATCCCCTCATCGTAGTTTCCCAACCTCTTTTACAGCAACTATCACTGTCATGAAACAGGTCGGTATTTGGCAAGATTTATCTTCATTACCAACCAATGCACGACAAGCGTTGAAATAATTTAAAGAGTAAAAATTATTTATTTTAAGATAAAGTAACACCATTAATTAAAAATCTTAGGTTATTTAGACAGAAGTTCCCTCGTCCCTGAAATATTATATCATAATCTCTATCAGTTAAAAATCGTTATAGTTAAAGCCAACCGCAGTGTAGGAAAAAACTTGTAGAGCTTGTTTTCCTAAATTAATTAATAATTATTAGATTTATTGTTCATATTATAATCACCCATACTCCAAAACTGTAAGTAAAAAGTCAGAGGTTATATGATCATGATATTTCATTATTGTATTACGAATATCTGAAATTCATAATACCAGAGCTGTTTCAAGTTTCGTTAGTAAAAGCTGCTCTTCACGCATTTGTTAATTTTTCTATACAAATAATGTATCTCCGCAGTCTTTCTAAGTCCATTCTTACAATAAACGTATCCATAGTTTTATAGCCAAATCAAATCTTTTTCAAAAACATCCCTATTCTACGGCGTTTTTAGTAGAACACTGATAAATCCTCCACACTGTGAAAAGTTTTTTTCTTTTTCTGGATATATATTTTTCAATAAATACCTGCTGTATTTCTTAGAAATGTTTTTCGCTTTTTGTGTTGTATATATACGCGCTGGTCTTTTTGTTTGTTTTGTTCTGAACTCGAATATACAACATCGGCTTTTTTTGCTAGAAATTGAGTAAATTGGAAGACTTCCAGTAATTCGTGTATGATTTATTTTTCTGAGTGAATGTTTCTCGCCCAATTGTTTATTTATGTCAAGAGTCACATTAAGTCCCTCATTATGTTTTCACAACTCAACACAGGTTCTCCATTTTCTTAAACGACTCACGATCAATACCTTCTTTTGGATTTTCTTGAAAATTCACGTACGTAGACACAGATCACGACATGCTGTCATAACTTGAGTTTAATTTTTCTTTTTTTGTATTTTCTTAACAAAATTCTTTTTTTTTTTTCAACGACAAAAACAGCGCAACAACGCCAAATGTTATTACAAAACTTCACTGTTATTTCTATATACTAGATTTAGCACATACATAAATAAAAACGATAGTGTGACAATTAGTGGAGAAACCATGTAGTTATCCTTTTTATCACTTGACACCCTCTACTCATTTCACCGTTAATCGTTCGCTTGAAATGCTGGACTGTCATATCTCATTTCACAGTCAACGCAAGCATCAATCTTAAAATTGTCGTCCACTAAGCGTATAGATTATAGGCTAAACGCAGCGTAATTTCGGTCAACAGATATTTGATAATGAAACCATTGAATCGGTCTATCCATTCTAATGATGGTAATGTTACATTGTTGAGGTTATAAACTGGACGCAACCATGCATACAACACAGAAACCGTTGACGTGACGATATAATAGAAGGTGATATGGGGCTCTAAGGGACACTAACCGCACTCAAAACCGCGAGGGCGCATCATTATCACATACACACTCACTCACGATTCAAAATAGACAGTGGAATCGATATCTACACTCGACTTTAGGGTCAAGCACGTCCTCCACTCGATGATAAACGATTCAGATTTAAATTCGCAAGAAAAAATCATCGACCGCAACGTAGCAACTACAAAACGGAAATAGTTGACTGAAAATGAAAGGAGAGTAGGGGCTAGAAAAAACTTAGCCAAACGTCCAATTTATCATGTTCTTCGTAGTCAATACGAGGCGTGGAATTCGATACATTTTCGATACAAACAGCACCTGATGGGGTTCTCATTTATTCAACAGCTAACAATGTAATTAATATTAACAAATAACACTCCAGTTGATTCATATAATAAAATGGATCATTTTTTTGCTTCAGAGTTTTAATTTTTCCACAATATGTGATACATTTAACAGCATAAATTAATGTTAACAATTATTAAGAGATTTGGACTACGTGAGTAGTTACACTGAAATGAAAATCTGTAATTATTTTCTGGAAAGAAATGTGCGGTGGGTTTTCTTTGAAACTTCCTTTAATAAAATTTGCAATGTACCTTCCTTTGACATCAGTTGTTTCATTAACTGAAAACCAGATGGGATCGTCACCAACGTCTTCTTGAATTAATTCAACTATAGGTTCGCAATTAGTTCTCAGTGTTAATGAACTGGGAATATTGACATCTGGACAGTAACTCTCCAAAAATGTTTGAAATATAGGAAAGTCCAATTTATATATGGGAATATTCAATCCAATAAGAAGATTACATAAATCCCTTGAAAAATTCTCCTTGGGATAACTTTTACTCCCATTTGAAATTAACTGCCTATTATTATTGAGGGGATTTTTTTCTGCGTATCCAGTATTCAAATGTTGGCCCAACTGGAACTTTTGTTACGCGTAATCTGCAAAAAAAAAACACAAAATAAGCAAACGTTTTTAACTTGATCACTATCCTGTATGTAGTAATCGATTAAATTTTAAACTTACTTTTGTATCACTTATGGTGCAATAAATAAAAAATCTGTGTTTTTCAAGTCGTTTCTAATCGCAAAAGGTTCTACTTCTTGGCGGCCTGCATTGGTATATCGGAAATTCACCCTTTCATTTGACAAAAAACAAAGACAAATCTGTTAAATTAGTTGGCAAATAACCATTTATTAACTAATTTAACAGTTTTGTCTTAGTTTTGTCAAACTTTACTTTATCGTTTTACTACATGACATCTTATGAAAAATGTTTACGAGACACTTTAAAACACTTAAGTTGCTTATCACAATTTTAGAAAATTTTAAAAACTACCGCATACTCCAAAGAAGATGTAAATTAAAACATGGTTTCAGTTATTTTCTTTTCACAATATCTCTAGTTACCATAAAACTCTCATCAGCATATTATCTCCTTATGCAGATATTGTACTAAATTTATAAATTTATGATCAGTGGTAGTTCTTCCAAGAAAACTTGGATGATATAAATTTTTAAATGTAGCACTGTCGGGTGTAATCTTTACAAAAAACACTAATGTGAACTTGACCTAGAAACTTTCATACGTAGCAAAGCGGCTTGTAAAAAATGCTAAAACCAGCACACAGTGTTTGTTAAAATCTATTTTATTACTAAATACCAAATGCAAAATTAAACAAATTCATTGTAGAATAACCCAACTAGAAGCTCAACTGTAGTAAACTAATTTTCAGGTTGTGGTAATATGAACCCACAATTGAAATGGCTGAAATATTTTCATACAGCATGTGTTATACTGAAACATGTTTGTAACTCGTAATCAAAAGTCGACTAATTCAAAACAAATCCTGAAATGCTCATATTGTAACAAGCGTATTTGTAGCTAATTTTACTGCGGAACATGTTTGAAATTAATTAATCATAAACGGAATTATTTGGTTTGTTTTTAAATTAGGTTAACTTTATTTTTAATAACCCACTTGCACATTTTAAAATAGTATCAAATTAAACCACCTACTGGCAAAGTTAATATAGCCAAAAACGATGAGGCGTTAACTCCAAACTGCGATCAGATGATTTGCTTCGTACTGAAATTCAAAAAACATTATTCTCAGAAATAATTCAAAGGGAATCAGTTGCCAAAATCAGATATTTCTATGCAACAGTGTCTCCCAACTTAATTATTTATTTATTAGGGGCATCTTTTATAGCTCCCGAATGTTTTTGTTTCGGTCCCCAATGTGATTTGTCCTTTTATTTTTCTGCAACCTTTTATGCAATTTATTAACTTATTTGTCTCGGTCCCCTGTCCCATTTGTGGGTTTGCATTTACCCTTACCCACTTGCGTAATCTCTAATAATGTTTAGCTCAGTCCCCTGTGTTCCTCAAATGCTTACAGATCTAGAAAACCAACCTACTTTTCTAACGGAACATAACCCGAGAGAGATTCAGCTGAGTTTCTCTCATTAATTGAAAACCAAAAAACTAGGAATACTATACTTATTCGAACTGAACTATTTTAAATACCTATACTTTAGAAACTATAATTATCAGTTAGAATTTATCACAAATTTAATAAAAAAATAAATAAATAAAAACCACATCTGTGCGTCCTTTGTGAAGTTTTTACATGATTCAGAACAACGAAATAAACACGTGGTGTTTGTGAAATATATTTTATCAAGATGCTACAGTAAATGTTATATATGTTGACCATTTTGTTCTAAGGACATTTGACTTCGTCGTCAAAATGCAAAATTAAAATTTTGTAGTTTATAACAATTTTCTTTAATTGTCAATGTATGGCAAATTTGACAGAACCTTGGCGTAGGTTTTTTTATGTTTCAATTAATCAAACGATTTGCAAAAAAAAAATCTCATCAGAAAGCATTAATTGTTGAAACTACATACATGGGCTGCGGCACCATCTTGTTGAAGCCATTCCATTGTCAATTCATCATCATGAAACTGATTTATACAAGGTGCCAAAATATCGTGTGGATATCATCAGACAGATAAACTGACCCTATTATTAACTTTGTATACCCTGATTTTTTGATATCTCCGTTAAAAAAAAAACTAAGATTGCTCAAAGTTTAATTTTTTTTTTCTACTTATTTTAAAAACTCACAAAGCGCCACTTTGTATGCAGTCACAAGACACCACGATGCCTCTACTGTTTAGTTTTCGGCTATAAAAGATAAGAACGAAATTTTAAACAAATTTATAAGTAACACGGAATATGAAAGTTTTGCACTAAATTATACAAAAAATCCATTAAATTGTGCACCTTTTTAAGGTTCTGAACAATCACCATGTTGCCATATTCTCATTTTAATTACTCAAACTTGCAAAAAGAATAACAAATATTTAAACAAAGTACAAGTACTCCGACATGAAGAAAAAATTTAAATCACAAGGAAATATTGAACTGAAATGAGAATCCTATAAAAAAAGACCTGAGACTGACATAAGGAAACTGAATTATTGATGAAAATTAATAAATAGAAAAAGCAAGGATAGTTAAGACCGCACTGCCGAAATGAAAACTTCTATGATGATCGTATTCGAAGTAATATAATATGTTATATGAAAACATAATTGTATGTGAATAAATAATATAAATATTATTACGCATGAATAACTTGGACGAATCAGGAACAAGGCATAAATGATAAAATAATATAATTTATGTTTGTTCGTATTATTTCCATAACCATTATCTAATTCTAAAAAGGAAACAACGGGCTTTCGGTAGCGAAAATACGAGTTAAATACTTTTGAGTGAAATCTGTCTAAATATCTAAAAAAAACTCCGTCGGTTGTAGGTTTATATGTACATATTTAAATTTAATGGCCCGTATTATTTTCATTTAATTAATATTTAGACATGTTCGTTATATTTTTTCTCTTTATCTGATGCTTTTATCGTATTATGTCACTCATTATAATCAAAATTTTAGATAATGAATGATTTAACGTAAGGAAAAGGATACGACCCATTGTGATTTAAAAAAAATCAGTTAAAAGCTTTGATTTTTCATTTGAGAAATCTACGTTGCAATTCCTATCCAAAATCATCGTTGATTGCTGTAAGTCCCGATCAGGTGTTGTAAAAAGCCACATGTTTCATAAAAATTATTCAATAGGCGACCGAAGAACAAAAGGGCGGAGTGCACTGGTGCACATTTGATGACTGCCTTTCCCTGGCTCGCTCGACTGTCAATCCGAGTTTACACGAATGAGCGTTTCATCCCGAAGCCTGACGCATCAGACTTATTCATTGCCCGCAATTTTTCACTTCAAAATTGTATGCGAAATGCACTTTAGGAAGATTTAATTTGAAAAATCATAACTGTAGATTATTTTATTCGTTGATCTAGAATTATTTTTTATACTGGGTGATTTTTCAATATGTGATCTAGTTACCCGAAAATCTCATTCAGTTTGTTCTTAAAAGTGTGCACGATTCTGATGAGTTCGGATCTTAACATAACGTGAATATGGGTATTCTGTGGCTGAATTTAGAAAGCTACGTCATATCATGATATATGAACTAGAATTAAACGCTCTTTAGATTTAAAATAACTTATTTATGATAAGAAACATATTAAAGTGAATGTACAACAATTGCTGGAAGTGAAGAAGTTCAAGTAAAACAAACACGTTCTCACTCTTGGGTGTTCAATTATATCCACTTATTGTAGAATGTTTTTCAAAGTCGGGAACAAGAAATAATCTAAAGATGTCAAATCAGGTGATCGGGGTGGGCAGATATAGTCCGTATGGGATCTAATTAAACGGTCGTCATAAAATTCCCTTAGAAAATTCAAATTTATTTGAGCTGTATCAGCTGTTGCACCGTTATGATGAGAATATCCATTCTATAATTTTTCAGGATCAAACTGGTCAAGTTTCTGCAGGACTTTCTAAAATCTTGCAGCTATAACTTACTCCTCGAAAAAATTGGTCCCAAATAGTCAGTCGTCTTATGGAAATGGCACACCAAACTCCGATTTTTTGTGGGTGGACTGGCTTTCTTCAAAATAAAGACGATTTTTCTGAACTCCACATCCTCATATTTTGAGATAAATGAAACCTGACTTCTTCACTAAAAATGTTATATCAAGAAGTTCATTGTTATACGATCGTTTTCTGGGTTGAGACCGTGTCAAGTGAGTTTTTGGGTTCGACGTTTCGCACACTTTCGTAAGTGGCATTTTCAGAAGCAGGGTTGGGAAGATTAGGAGAAAGGCACGGTAACTCAGTATGTCAACCATACCAGAGGCGAAACTCTTCTGGTAGCAAATAATGTAGTTTTTTATAGAGACGTGGTCAGGCAAGCCGGCGTGGTTGAAGTTTTTGATCGAATCACCCACAACCATTCCCAAAAAACTTTAGACCAAAAGACACAAGTCCACATCCAAAAGTTTCAGTCCCTTGCTCCTAAAGCAAAAAACCGTCCACAACCCGCTAAAAATGTGGTCTTCAATTTGTCATCTTACCTTTTAACTTTTGCCAAAAGGCCTTAATTTTGCCACCGCTCTTAAGAACATTGCAACTGAGGAAACTTCCATTAGGAATCTGCCAAGAGAGGACGCAGATTCCATTCGCTGCGAGGCAGCCAAAATCCTGTACTCAGCACGCCTCCCAAAAACCCAATCTGTCCAAAGAAGAAAGAGCCGCTCTCACTTCTCTCAAAACCAATATCGACCTAATCATCCTGCCCGTTGACAATGGCAATGCCACAGTCATGCTGGATAAGACACAATATGTCGAGAAAATGCACTCCTTGTTACAACACGGTTCGTATTCTATTCTTCCTCGCGACCTAAAACTTCCCGCATTGAACGTGCGATCATAACTCTTTTGAGATCAGGTAAATTCCCAACCAATATACTCCACGAGTACTTTAGAATCTTCTACTTACAATACAGCCCAATATCTTCACATATTTTTAACTCCTCACATTTTTTCCAAATCATGTCCGAAATCTCTCTTGACCCCAAAGAAATTATTTACAAAATTCCTGTAGCCGAGTCCTTTACTTCTTGGTAATCTCGCGGAGGAATGTCTGACCTCCACATGTTTTGATGAAAGCTTTTGAAGATAGAGTCATTGAATCCGCCCAACTCAAACCCAAAGTCTGGTTCCACTATGTAGACGACACATTCGTCATATGGCCCCATGGTCAGGCCGCCCTTTCAGTCTTTCACGACCATCTCAACAGTTAACACCCCGACATTCAGTTTACCATGGAAGTGGAAACCAGAAAAAGGGGTTCCTTTTCTTGATATTTTATTAACCAGGTTATCCGAAGGTCGACTTGGTTGTTCGGTCTATCGAAAACCTACCCATACCGATCGATATCTTCACGCTAGATCTCATCACTACTCCGCTCAAAAAAGGTCTGTCATTCCAAAAAGAATTACAACCCCAAACGTGTCTTCAAGAAAATGGACACGACTATCAACTCTGACAAAACTTCAGATAGCCCAACTGATTCGTATCGACTGCATATCTCCTCAGGTTACCGACTGTCCGTCTAAAATACTCCAAAGGCAAAAAGTTAAAACAGTGTTCAAACCCGCAATTAAAGTTGCACAAATTCTTCCTTCCGTTAAAGATTCTCGCCAAGTTCTAAACTGTAGAGTAGAGGAATCTACAGCATTCCCTACTCTTGTGGTGTAAAATACATAAGAGAAACTGGTCGGTCCATAGAAATTCGAATTCAAGAACACAAACGTTGTCTCAAAACAGGTCTTCTGTCCACTCTGCCGTAGCTGAACACCAACATGAAACCGGTGATACCATTCTGTTTGAAAACTCCTAAGTCCTGTCCAAAGCACTACATTTCTACATATGACTGGAAAATCCGTGAAACTATAGAAATCCATAAATGACCTCATAATCTCAACCGAGACAATGGTTATTATCTGTCAAATATTTGGAAACTCACACTAGATGCAAATGTTCGTTTATCTCTCCTGAGTCCACCCGGAGCCGTCCAATGAATGTCAGCCACGACGGCTTCCCCCACCACGTCTCTATAAAAAGGTCACAACTACTTTCTTTACTGCCAGAAGAATTTCGCCTCTGGTATGATTGACATACTAAGTTACTGTGCTCTTTTGCCTTCTTCGGGCCCAAAAACTCACTTGGCACGGTCCCAATCCAGAAAACGATCATATGGAAAACCGAACACCAAGAACGAGTTGAAATTTTTTGACCAAACTTCGTATACAAGTTAAATATTAGTAGTACAAGAAATGAAGATAATTTGGGTCGTATCGGGGGGACAGTTTGTCTGTACCATAATCTTTTTTGTTCAAACTATGAAAGAAAACATCAGCTCGTGTGTGTCTATTATTGTCATTGTCATCGAATTTGGTGTATGGTGGTTCTGTATTATCTGGCAAGATGCCTCCTGTACGTAGATCTCGTAATTTCAGTCAACTTAGAGAGCTTGATAGAGGAAGAATTGTGGGCTTGCGAGAAGCTGGGAAATCGTTCCGGGAAATTGGGGCTATAGTGCTGAGGAGCGTAAGCACAGTTTCAGAATGTTGGTGGGCATGGACAGAGGAAGGTCGATAATGAAGTTCCAGAGGCACAGGTGGTCGACAGCAAACAATACATCCTTAAGACCGCCATCGTCGACTTTTAGCTTTAAAAGACCGTTTTGCAACCGATGCACGTTTTAGTTTAAATCAGTTTGAAGCTGCTGGTGTCAATTTTTTGCCATGGCCACCCCGTTTACCAGACGTTTCACCCATCGAACATGTATGGGATGTAAAAGGTAGAAGGCTCACAAAGTTAATGCATCGTCCACAGACCCTAGAAGCTTTACGACATGAGGTACAGCTCGCATGGGATGCGGTACCTCAGCCGGATATTGATCATTTTATCAGATCCATGCCAAGACGAGTCAATAATGAGTGCATACGTCTTAGAGGTGGTCAAGTCCATTATTAATAAAAACTTGGTTCTTCTTTGATTTTTTAACTTGAAATTTTCATCGATTAGTCACCGACCCTCTGTAAATATGTGGTGTTAAAATCATTATAAAATCGCAACTCGTTCTTGGTGTTCGGTTTTCCATGTCGGTTAGTATTGATTCCGGCCGTGAAAGCCTCCGAAATCAAGATGATTTAAGTTCTTGAAACACCTGTATGGGAAAGATCAGGTCCTTTTTAACAATTTTTTGAAAAGTTGAAAATGACAATCAACTTGCTGAAGCATACTTCCTGCTATGATTTTCATGAAATCTTTTTAGCACATAACTGAGCCTATTTAAAAAAAAATAGCTTCAAGAACAGGGTCAGGCTTAATACTAATTCACTTAATTCACCATTTTCTTACTGGCCGTTAAGTAAGACTCAAGCAGGAATTTCATATGATCTTCGGACAACATTCTTCTAGAGTTGAAAATTTTGTTTCTGTGCCAAAAGACACCTGAATAGTTCTGATTCACTCTCAAATAAAGATGTAGCCTTTAAAAAGCTAATTTTTATCGAAAATGGGAAAAACAATAAGCGAAACGAATTTGCGAAAATGAAAACAAAGCACACTTTGCGTTGTTAAGCTTCAAGATAATAGGCAACCCATCAAAACACAAATTGTATATTCTAAGAGACGACTTAAGTAATCTAAATAAAAAAATCATACGGTATTTACACCCCAACGTTTGAATGTGGGTTCGAATGTTGGGGTGTATTTACGACACCACACAAGTTGCGATCCGTCATGCGTCAGTTCGATTGTTGATTGGGCCAAGATTTTTTTTACTAAAAACATATCAGAAGTGTGTGTATTTTACGAAAATATTATTCATTTTTAATGTATGAGCATATTCCAGCAAAAACTTTAACATACCCTGTTATGATTCCAGTGGATTCTATCCTTGTTACGTTGTTTTCAAAATTTTTGTTGTATTTATGTGTGCCAACTCTTTTATACTTTCCAGTGCTTTTAGTTACACTTTTTCTCGTTGCATAAAATGTTGTTTTCCTGTTCCTGTTGATTAAAAAATGTTTGTTATACGTACGTGTGCCAACAGTTTGACTGCTGTTCAGTCATTGAATAACATGTTTTTGAAGATATTTCCTCCCCATTTCAAAATATATTAATACAAGTTGATTATGATTACGAAAGATCAAGTTGGCGCTGAAGTTTCGTGAATTTTTACGCCTCGGTGTGATGATTGTTGACTTGTCTAACTAACTGTGGTCAGCAGTTTTCAAGAATAGTTTGATAACCGAATCAGAAGCAAAAAACTAATATACCCTGACCAGCTCATTTCCCAGATTTAATCCCTCTAGACTATTCTATTTTTAGGCATTAAAGACACCGTTTTTGAAAACATAAAAACTACCGCTGAAAACAAGAAAAGACTTTGAACATGTCGCATAGGAATCGCTTACTGAATGCACAGCTAAGTCCAAAGGTTTCAGTTAGCGCTAAGCTTTCGTGTAGTGAAACATTCCAGTCTGGCGTTTATTGTGACTTCAGTTTATCTCTTACAAGCGTATTCAGCACGATAGTACATCTAACGTGTGGTCTTGCCTTAATCACAAACATAAAATCTCCAGAACTACTAAATTCCCGTAAAATCGGAACACACATATTTGTTAATTGTCGATAAGCTGTGATACTTAATTCACAAATTCTGAAAGATAAAAACAAATCGTCATTCATGTGTGTGAATGTAGTTTTCATTTAACATGGGGTTAAGTTTCGCGTGAGTGTATTTTCGTGGGGTGAAATTTATGATGGCGCGACCTGTGGTGACAAATGCAGCATGTGTATGTGAAACGAATTTTTGTATTAAATAATTAAATTAAAAAACGCCGGTTGGCGGACAGTTGAGAGCCAACCAAACAAGAACCGGGCGGTATAATCCTGGTCATTAAAACCATAAATCTGCAACTTGGCAGTCATCTGAAAGTTTAATCCTGTGTCTCTATTCATAAGGGATATTTGTTTTAACCCCAAATGCCATATATCATTACTTTATAACTTTTACTAATAAAACGAAACGGAAGTCCAATTTATCGTATTTATCTCGACTTATCGATTCCTCCATTCGCATATCAAAAACACCTACGTAGGATTTTCTCATTTCCAAATATATAATAAAAATGAAGATTTTCGGTGGTGTTTATTTTATTATTGGCGAAAAGAAACGCGATCCTCCGACCGCCTACTTTGAATGAATATTAATGAAACTGCTGAAAATATTCCTCCGCCAAATATAAAAATCACTTAGGAAAAGTGGAAGTGGATACTCGTTCTATAATATTGGATTTCACCTGAAATTCTGCAAAGTAACTTTTTGATGCGTTTTCCTTTTGCGTGCCACATCCATAACAGAGTGCGTTAAATTTTAATAAAGGGATCAAGAGCCGACATTAGAAATCCCAAACGACCAATTCGAAAGATTCAAAGCTCACGTACACTCTGAACCAATTTAAATGTCTTCATGAGGCGACTTGTCGGCATTGTTTGTTGCGTGTTTATGCCCACTGTGAGCCACACAACATGATGACAAAAGCAGAGCGATCACGAAACAACATTGTTCTAATACGATTTCATTCACTCAAATGTGTTTTACAATAAGACCATGCAACACATGGAATTTAATTATCTAGAAGATTCAATTTCCAATATCTGAAACAATTATATTTCCACTTTATTAAAAATGCACTAGTAGAATGCAAAAGTTTACGAAAATTTGGAACGATAATTGAGTTTATTTTACCGTGACTATATCAATTTAATGTCTGTCTGTCCTCCGTTTTGGGACAAAAACCCAAGGAAATTCTGTTTCGCAACGAGTAGTCGACACTAATTGGTTAATTCCATTAATAGAATTACTCTGATTTGGTTTACATGTTACCAAGAGTGGCGTTAGATAGGTTGCATTATAGCCCCACCCACAAGCCAAGTGAAATCGAGATCCGTGACGTCATTCAGCAGCCAAACTCGTCAGATTGAACTTGTTTTTGTGTTTTTAAGTGGAAAATTTCGTTTTTAAATTTAAAATTGTAATTTAACCATCTTTATTCATACACACAGTTAGTAATAATATTGGATAAGCTATGAATATCCAGATGCAACACACAGCTTGTTTTAATGATCATTAGCATGTATAAAAAAGCGTCTGCTCTATTGTCTCTCGCTCTAGTCTCGTGTACAATGCACTAGATTAACTTTGGTGCTATTACCATTTCTATTTGTTTTTATTTTGCCAAGACGTTCAAGAAACTTGTAATGAGCCACTTTCATTTAGTTAGACATTTCAGGTAAAGTTTCATCAACATTCTTTTAGCAAAACTAGAACGCTCTGGTTATTAGCATAAGCACACTGACAGAAAATCCAAAATGATATTCAAATATTCTCGATACGTTCGTTCGTGGAGAACTTCCTAATGAATAAAAACACATTTTCGTGCTTTCTTTGTGGAGACGAACCATTCATCAATAGTAAACGACACCCACTGTTAGAGTTTCACATTATATACTCTTATTTCACAATAGCGGGGAGTTTCAAGGTTACGTCGACTAAAGATAGTCTTTATACCACAACCGAACGCCAAAACGATGAATCGTTTCACCTAGAATTCGGATATGATAACTTGGCAGAAGGCGCTATTAATGTTAAAACGCTTGATGCCGGAAGGTTAAAAATTACGAGGTCCTGTAACTGGGGTACAACGCACTGTTCCAAATTCGCATAGTAGGTTTATGTGCCGCTTTGTACATCACGTTGCACAGCATAATCAAATATTAACAGTAAACAGGAAAAATTTTCAGCTACGTTTACTCAAAGTTAAAAATAAATAACTGCGAATTTATAGTCATTCGCTGATTCAATATAATCTACAAAAAATAAACACATTTTCTGCAGCGTCGTATGTGACAAACAAAGGTAAACATCGCTCATTCAAAATCAGAATGGATGCATAAACATATCTAGTAAACCGGAAGCAATTTTTCATCACTTTTAAACACAATATTAAAAAAAAATCTCTTTAAAAATATTTTTCCGCATATGACAGGTTTTAATGTATGTGTGGAATGCCAATATTTTACCTGACTGTAGTTCCAAAAATATCGCGCCAAGTGTTGCATTTCAAACCCTGCAATTGGTTTATTTTTGGTCGCTTGTTAAATGTTTGACATGTTCTAGTCGACGATTTTTTTCAAAAACATTGAATGTGTAACGAAAAATATCATTAGACAATTTCACACAAATGTGTAACCAAAGTCAGTCAAACAGTGACAACGTAAAAACTGGCCCGGTTTTTGCATACCTGCTTGGGTTAAATGTAACATCCCCCCAGAGAAATTGTTTCCGGAAATGGTCAAAACAATGGTAATGATGTCAATATAGCTAACTTGATTAAGCTAGTAGTGCGACCACAGTATAAGCGCTATGACGTCACTCCATACTCTCGTGAGAACGACAGCAGTTCAGCAACTTACCACGTAACACTCGTGCATAAGTTCGAAGTCATTTCCGAAACGATAGTTTTAAATCCATGCTATTCACGTTACGACGTTACAAGAGTCTGGAATGCGTGTCAGAAAAAATATATATTTTGAAAAATATTAGTTTACGTTTTCACTTAGATAAATAGATGCAGATAAATAAAATCAATGCATTGTGGTTGCATTGTTTTTTAAAGCCGTTTGATGAAAAATGAAATATATGATAAATCATTCGTTTATTGCAAAAACAGGGTGTTACGGATGTACGACCATTTATCACGGTGATTTCATCGGTGACTTGGGAGAATCGAAAATCATAATAAATAAACATGGCGGTGATAAATATTATCATCGATTGTTAAAATTATTTTTTTAAATTAATTTTAAATAACAAATAAAGATCAGAGGTGATGAAAGTGCACTGCAATTGTTAAGGGTAGGTGTGAAATACACATAATTGAATTTAATTCAACTAGTTTTCATCTCTATTTTGTCTAGTTACAAGAGTTTCAGAAACTAACTTTATTTGAGTAAGGTGATGACAATTATTAACACGGTAATACCGTAACTGACGTTATCTGTCTTTGTATTACCCATTTTCACGCAAGATATGACATCAGATTCTGAGTGCCAAGTTTGAAAATAAGTAGTTTTGTAGTTGTGCATTAATGCATTACATATGCTGCATCTCCAACATGACGTTTTATAGACTAGGGCATGTTAAACTTGGATATGGCCAGATTTTACACGTAACTTCACTATCCCTCATTGCTCAACCGAGTAAGAATAAAAGGTCGCCAGTCGATATAGTTTAGGCTAAAAATGATACTATATATAAACTGGTTAGTTGCAGAAGTAACTAGTATCATGGATATCATAAGAGTTTTGTATTTTAAAAGTAAATATTCTTAAACATCCGATATATTTATACACATTTTGGCTGACTTCTTCTTAGTATTTATAACCATAGTTTATTTGTAAAATTTGGATGCAATTATTTTGAAATTTTTTAACAAAGTTAGGGTTCACAAAAAAACTGTCATATTTTAAAAATCTGTCTGACAATGTTTTGTGGTGAAATAAATAAAGGGACGCACTTTGTTGTGATATAAATAAAAAATTGAGTCTTAATGTACGGAATGTATATAAATTTTCATCTTTTTTCTGTAGTGAGCCGTTCTTGATTTAATCAATAAAATAAAGTGAGTCATTAGTTTTTTTTGCATCCCCTGTATAAGCAAATCGAAAAAATATGAATGTAAATGCAATAATTTCAAAAGTGTACGGTATACTTTACTAAACGATAAAAAAAGTAAAATAGGAATGAGAAACAATACTACAAACAAAACACATGGGGCACCTCTTTGTGCAGGTGACTGCCTGCCTGCAAGTCATAAATTAGTGAAACGACGGTAAGTGGCCAATTTTGCATTTTGTACAATCTCGAGATCATATGTGTCAACATACGGTCGTCAGTCGAAGACGAAATCGTATTTTTGTAATAACCAAATTAAAAAGAAATCAGTTTTATTTTTAATTACATTTAGGCCAGAAGGGGAGCCTTAACTTCAGGGGGACATTACACACATTATCAGCGGGAACAGTGCTATCTGAGCAATAAGCGTAGTGTTTAAAATGTTGATGTTAATACATCGGAAGAATGTCACATAGACATTTGCTTGATCTGAATGAGTTTATCGCCTCAAAACAGATGACTAAAATTACTCATAAGCCTCAATAGAACAAAATATTCTGAATGTTATTATTAGAATTTTAGCGTATTCTCACATTTTCGAGAAAATGGGGTGGCTCGTTCATAATTTGATGAATTGACTGATTCACCCTGTATAAGCAAATCTAAGAAATCTGAATGCAATGATAAATTACAAGTCTGATCATATTTTGCATATTTTCGAAAGATTTATTCGGTAAAATTTTGAGATGACGTGATCCATTTTTTGGGGTTGATGACAAACAGATGAATTTTGATTTAAAAGTTACCATGCTTGCAATATGGTCAAAACGTCTGCAAGATTTCAAAGCATTCAGTTTTGTAATTCATGATTTATTCAATAAAATAGATTGACTCAGTCATTAATTTTTTTTTGAGACATCATGTATAAGTAAATATAAAAAATATTAATGCAGTGATAAATCACAAGAATTGACTCATCATACTTTGCACATTTAAGATGGGATTTATTCAGCAAAATTGTGAGGTGATCAATTTTTAGGGGGAATGAGCAAATACATTTTGATCAAAAGTTTACCATGTTTAGGATAACTTTACAACATCTCCAAGTTTCAAAGCATTCGATGCTGTAATTCCTGATTAAATCAATAAAATAAATTCACGCATTCATTAATTTTTTTGAGTTATCTTGCATATGCCAATTTAAGAAATATGAATGCAGTAATAAATTACAAGTACAGACTCGTCATATTTTGCACAATTTAGATAGGATTTATTGCAAAATTTTGAGCTGACGTCACCAATTTTTTGGAGGGGATAAGTAAAAATTGATCATGCGTATCGTAACTTTAAAACATCTGCAAGATTTCAAAGTATTGGGTTTTGCAAAAAATCTGGACGTTTCGGGTAAAAACTCAATACGGAGTCATAAACTACATGTTATTTTATACAATTTAAAACCCATTTACTATGTACAATTTTGAAATGACGTCATCACATTATTGGTTTTTTTTGGTTAGTGTTTTACCGTCTACATGATATTCCTAATATAAATACAAAATTTGACAACAATCGGCCCAGTACTTTCGGAGATTATTTCTCTAACAAAAATTCGTGACAGCAGAGAGACAGACAGACGGACAGACGGACACAGACAAACAGACGGAAGGTCGAGAAAACGTAAATATGGAGAGTTGGCCAACGGACTCGATTACAATACTTCCTTTGCTTACGCTCGGGAAGTAAAAACTAATTTGTGTGCTGTGTCCCAAAAACAAAACACTCTGTATAATCGAAAATAATTTTAATTTAGGATACTCAAAAAAAATGTAGGGGAGTAATAATTAATGAAATTCGAGGAACGCGCTTATAGTGACTCAGCTATGAAGACTAGATTAAATTATATAAATTGCACATTGTTGGTTGTTTCGTTGTTTTTGAACAATATTTATTGAATCAACGTTTCGGAACACGTGTTACCTTCATGAAAAGATTCCTACAGGAAAATAGCTTTTATCAACATTAAATTAGATCATATATCGAAAAGTTTTCAATTAGGGTAGCTTATGCTTATGAATATTTTTCATGTTTTTGATTAACGCGTAAGTAAAAATTCAAGGTTGTCAAATTAAATTTTAAATAAATTTGGTTTTAAAATTCAGAATGCTCTGCTATTTAAAACAAAAACATAGTCTTCTTCGATTTGTTGACATTTACATTTGTAAGGTTTACAGGTTCAACCAAAGAAATGAAAAACATTTCCATAGCCCACCTTAAACTAAAAACTTTTTAATCAGCCGTTAAATAATAAGAGAATTAAAGTGATTTAAGCTTACAAAGTCGTAATTCCATGATGGTGTTTCTGGCTCACTTTGACCTGATTTGACCTGAGCCAGAAACGCCATCATTTTTTATCAACGTCATCATATGACTACTTACTGCAGGATAAACGAATCGTTTCTAGACTATAGTTGCATTTATTTCAAGTAGCGCCTAACATATTTATATAAATTTAGATTCCTTATTAAGAAATGAGAAAAATTGTATCAACACAAAAGTTTTTTATCAAAGTTGTATGTAAAAAATGGTCCAAGGTTATTTAGACAGAACTTCCCTAGCCCCTAAAGTACAGTCGAACAAATACAACTTCTTAGAAAAATTGTAAAATTTAAATTTGTGATTTTATTTTTTTATGATAACCTCTATAAATTAGAATAAAAATATCTCAGGACTGTTAATATATGTATAGGTAGAGAAGCATGCTATTCAGTTGCTTAAATAGCATCCCCGCAGCCGAAATGAAATATGTATATTTGAAACAGATAAGCAAAGGGAAAAAATGTATTCTCAATACATGCCTAACTTCGAATGTTTATGTGTATACTTCTAAATAATTCGACTATTAAGCACATGCAGAATACCATAATCAGCGGCGACAGATCAAAGTTTACATCTGTATTAAAAGAAAATGAAATTTGATTGATTTTATCTCCTCGAAACAGATGAGAAAGCTAATTAATTAATTAATTTAGACACAAAAAAGGCAAAGAGTCCGAACATTTTTTGTGTGAATTCGAACCCCAGCCTTTCATTTGAAAAGTTCCACTACCTACTCCACAAGACCCGCTTGTTGTAATTTCGTATTATGTATCCAACGTAGAAGAATTAAATAATAAAAATTATGATAATAATAAACAAAATTAAGCTGGATTCATAAACCAAAAGTACAAGAGTAGGTACATTATTTTATAAAATTTAAATATTTACTGGGCAAAATGTTGAGCTGGCGTCATCAAATTGTTGGTGGGGATGATTAGACAAATTTTATATATATACAAAACAATCGGTCCAGTAATTTTGGACATTCCCTGCTTAACAAACACTGACACGACGACCCATAGTGAGCCAGAAGGAAACGGGAGACCTATTTTTTCATAGTGTAAGGGTCATGAAAAATAATTATATTCCCAAATGAGTTCTATTAAACTGAGTCAAATATTGATTCAAGTAACCGCCGATAAACGCCTAATAATCTACCGCCAGATCCTTGGAACGTTCTGTAAGTAATCGATCATACAGATATATACCTGTAAAATATAAACCTCAAAATACCCTATATTATAATTATTAGTTAACTCTTAAACTACTGCAGTGCAGAAATTGTTAAAAGATATAAAAAAAATATGTTTTACATATGTATATATAGGAACGCATCGGATGTAATTAGTCTAACTAGACAACACATCAAACAAGACACAGAATTACTCTCGTAAACACAATGTACTGTGTTCATTAACATTACCACATAACAAATTTTGCTGGAAAATTTTTGGGTTCATTTCACTCCGTCGGATTCTAAAGCTGTAGCGTTTGACACAGGTGATATTTTATACTGGGGGAATGCAATTTTTGCTGTCGTATTAAAAAACCACCACAGTACAAATGTCCGAAACAAAATGAGATATATCGAGCGTCAAGTTTATCCAGAAAATGACAATATTGTTAGCGAAACCTATCGACTTTTTTGTCAAAATCAAGGGTCGCCAGTCGTGCTTGGTTGATCTTAGTATGCCGCATAATCAAATTAAAGATTCCATGAACATAAGAACTAGGGGATAAATGGACGCATAGAAACATATTGGCATCGTTTTTAGCACTTCTGGACCCCGAAATTTCTTTTGAAATTGATATATTATAGCCGAAGATAAAACATGAATAGCCCACAATCATAAAGTATTGCAGCTCCGAAAACCTTAAAATGACCCTCGAGAAAATTTAAGAAAATTCCGCAAACTGCTTTCTGTGCGCCACGTCTTAACACGTGACAATTACAGTCAATGAAGCGGAGACGTGGAACTAGAAAATTCATATCGAACGTGCACATACCGCTCGAGAAAATTAAACGATTTTTCTGTGTTATTCTTGGTAAGTTTTACTTTGGTGTAATGAAAACTTCTTAAAATTCTCGTTTACTGAGATAAGCAAGAAGGGTAAAGAAAAGTTCCGCCTCTTTATGTACAATGTGTTCAAGTCTCTTTTAAATTTAATAGAATAACTCTATAACCGTAAAGTTCCTGAAAAATGTTTACGCTCCCTTTGAACAAACTAAACAAATTTAGTCAAATATGCTAACCAGAAAATTTGTAAAAGTTGCTTGAAATCTCAGAAGATTCATGATAATTGCTTCAGATTGGGCATGCTGAATTTCTGTGTGCTTTGGTATTAAAGTAACTTGCAATAGAGCAACTTTGTTAAATTTTGTCTCAAAATTTTAGTAAAATTATTACTAGAACAACGGGTCCTCGTTTCGCTTTATTAAAGTTTATATTTTAAGCTCTTTGGAGCTGTTAAAAAAAACATCCTGTATAGCTGAAAAAGAATACTTGATTTGATTCGCTTCAGAAAATAAGTAATGAAAACAAATTTATTTCTCGTATATTTAGGAGAAATGAAAATGCTCGGCGCTTGAATCAAAGAGATATATTTGTGAGTGATTTTCTTTCGCACAGCATTTTATTCCATTAGTATTATTAGAGTACCAAATTATATTATTGGTTGCATTATTAACCGAATTAATTTCTCAAAGGAACATTCCACAGATGAAACGCTGATAATTGGATTACAAGTTTCCGTTCATTTATTAAAGAAATAACTTCCTAAAAAATCACGTCAGTTTCTATTAGGGACAAAACGTAAAACGGGACGTCATCCTTGATGAAATAATTTAATTAAAAAAAGAATGTTCAAAAGCCTTCACCTGCAATCCTTCCGGAAACCCTGATGAGTTGGGGAAAAACATTCTATTTTTACTTGATGTTGAGATTCCCGGAAACCGTGAAGTCAAAAAAGGTCGGAACAAGGGGGCGAGGATATACGTCATTATTTGATTGATGCTCGACCAATTCTCATATTGACTAAGCAGGAGGTTATTTTCCTTTTAACGCTAGACAGACTACAATAATGTAATAAGTGAAAACTTAGAGAAGCGACTAATATGATTTAAAAAGATACCGACTCCCTCCTGTTACTCTAGTAATAGAGCACAATCTCATTTGCTGGTCTTTTGCATTTAAAAGAGATAAAAGTGCTCCGTGCAGAGTTTAATATGATCACATTAACTTCAATTAGCTATATTGTCTGCAACACATCACGTCGCAAGTGTGCTCGCCTTCTCAGCTTGTGGACAGGTATCGAACAAGTCTCGTTGAACTTACAGGAGAGTTTAGAGTTTGAAGTTAGTTGTTGTAGCCATTTCCCGATTTTATATAAAGACATTAAGGATAGTAATTATTGAATTTGGTCGAAACTTTGTTGTGGGCAATATTTTCTTCACGTACAATTATAACAACCACAACATGTTTGTTCCGCTTCAGAAGCAAAATTGGTTGATGAAAAACCACGGTGCAAATTAACATGTGTTTAAGGCTGTGAAGGCACAAAGTAATGTAATTGTCAAGGTACTATATACAATTTAAATTTTATTTCGGTTTTGTACTCCACACTGAAATAACGCCTACAGACAAACTAACTCACATATGAATATTATTGTCATTTCTGCTTTTGACATGACACATTTTCGCTACGTAGTTAGAACATTAATGTAATATAAACTCGTATGACGTTACTTTACGTTTGAACACATTTGTAGTAATTTAATACTAAAATACTGAAATGTAGTGGCGTTTTATGCAAAATTTATAAAGTTTCATAATATTGTTATTGTCGAATGAACGAACACAACGAAATAATTAAAAATGAAAGAATAAAATGGTCGCTACACTATGTTCTGACTTATAAAATTTGAAATAGAATAGAATTGAATATGTTCTTAATGCTAAATTTGGAACGCCACATTCAGAGACAGTTCTCAGAAGTAGTACATATTGTCCTCTAAATTTTACAAAATATTGTACAAGAATTATTATTAATTATTAACCACATATTAGTTACTAGATAAAAGTGGAATTTATTCCCTTCTAGAATACTAAAGTATCACCGAGGCTCTATTTCCACTTCATCAATATTTAAACACATTGAGATACTTTCTGCAAAACTTTCTACTTAGTTTATTTTAATAATTTTGTAAATATCTAGTTATGAATTATTTACTCGCTAATTTATATCGTCGTGAATGGATTTTTTTTTCAGAACTCTGAGAAAAGGCGTATATTTACTGTTTTATTTAAAATCAGGTACTTCGATTTTACGCATTTACCAAATGAAGTGAATTTTGTTAACGTGTTCTCGAAATAACCCGCCTCCAGGTTTGCCTAAAAGCGAAAATGTAATTGCTCCTTTCACTTCGTTAAATTAAATTTTGCACAAATACACAGTGATTTCGGAAAACCTGATAATTCGTTTGTGGAAGACTTTTTCTGTTTGTTATATTAAACAAAATTAATTTCTGCGTCTTGTAATAATGTTAAGAATTAATAGACATTTTTTTTACAAATGGGTGTTTATTTAAAATCAAATTGAATGTTGCAACCTAAAAAGATAATTCCAATATAAAGTTATCTGTTACCCCTATTCAAAATAAGAAACCACAATAAATTCTAGTAATTTTTCAACTTTGAATACAGACTTAACAAAACATAGCCACATTTATTTTGTGGCTGATATCTCTACAAATTTAGGATAACAGTTTGTTATTAAAGTAATAGTGCCGAATCCACGGCTCTATTAAATAATGTATTAACACACTGTATTTTTACAATCCCAATTCACTACACAACTTTACATTCGCCATTTATTAGAAATAACTAAATTTACTTGACGTTATCAACATTTTAGCAAGGACACGTACGTCAATTTGGATAAATGCATTGTAAAACTCGTAGTAACAGTAATGTATTCCCATTTTTTTTAGAAAATGAGATGGCCCGTTCTTAATTTGATGAATAAAATCGATTACCTGATTTATTTTCTTTTTTTTTTAGTCACCCTATATCTATCTATAAGCAATTGTAAAAAAATGTGAAGACATGGTTAAACCACAAATACGAGTTTAGACTGATAATATTTTTTAAATTTTCGATTTGGCATAATGTTGAGCGGGAGAGGAGATGAATGGATAATGCTTCTGTAAAATGTTGTTATAAAATTTTGATACTTTTTCCAAAAATCTGGATGTCCAGCGTAAAAAATCCGTGTTACAATAGTTTACTAACTTAATTCAAAAATAACATTATTCTAAGCTAAATTCTAGGATATTAAGACAACTAGCGACAAGTATATTGTAATTTTCCTACGTTATTATAATTTTATTTCATTTTAGATATTACCGTGGTTCCAAGCGTATAACACCGAAATTTGATATCAACCCCACCGATACCAAATTGTAAAGCTTACATCGGGTTATATCGTGTAAAAAAAATGTTATTGAAAATTTTTCTAGTAAGATTTGGAGGTTAGGTTTTTACTTCCCGAGCATAACCGTAGAAAATACGATGAGTCTGTACTGTGATTTATCGTTCTATTCACATATTTTTTTTGCTTATACAGGGTGATTAAAAAAATTAATGAATGCGTGAATTTATTTTATTGATTTAATCAGGAACTACATAATTGAATGCTCCTCAAATCTTGGAGATGTTTTAAATTTATCATAAGCATGGTAAATTTTTGATCAAAATGTATTTGCTCATCCCCCCTAAAAAATTCATAACGTCACCTCAAAATTTTCTGAACAAATCCCTCTGAATCTTAACTGTGCGAAATATGATGAGTCCATACTTGTGATTTATCACTGCATTAATATTTTTTAGTTTTGCTTATACAGGGTGCCTTAGAAAAATAATGACTGAGTTAATTCATTTTATTGTTTAAATCAAGAATTGCAAAACTGAATACTTTAAAATCATTTTGAAGTTATTGTAAACATGTAATTTTTAATCAAAATGTATCTGTTTTATCAATCCCAAAAAATGTATTATCTCATCTCAAAATTTTGCCGAATAAATCCTATCTAAAATATGCAAAATACGATCAGTCTATACTTGTAATTTATCATTGCATTCATATTTTTTAGATTTGCTTATACAGAATGACTCAAAAATTAATAAATCAGTCAATTTATTGTATTGAATAAATCAAGGATTGCAAATCAGAATGCTTTGAAATCTTGCAGACGTTTTAAAGTCATTGTCATTGTAAGCAATTGTTAATCAAAATAAATCTGTTTATTCCCCACAAAAAATTGATGACGTTATCTCAAAATTTTGCCGAATAAATTCTACCCAAAATGTGCAAAATATAATTTTATATATATAATATAGCTTTTACTTGTGATTTATCATTGCATTCATATTTGTTATTGATCAAATTAAGAACGAATCACCCCATTTTCCCGAAAATGTGAATATACGAATATAATAATTATAATAATGATATTCAGAATAATTTGTCGATTGTAGCTTATTACTTGATGGTTTTGATCCTCTGTTTTGAGGGGATGAACTCATTCAAATCAAAATAATTTCTACGTGACATTCTTCCGATGTATAAACATAAACAGTTTCAAGTTGTTTTTCTTGTCGAGGATAACCTAAGGACGTACAGTAATGGAGTCCATCGGGCACATTGGTACTTTCATATTTTCTCGATATTTCATAACCCCTAGACAAGGCCGTAGGGGGAGGCTAGGGGATGTTGAGCCTCCCCTAGATCTAGACTAGTTGTAATTAACCAAATGTGAATTATAACATCGAAAATCAAAATAAAATGTAGTGTTTTATTCAATAAGCGGAGCGATATAAAAGTCTGAATCGTCGGCATTGTGATCCGGTTATTGCAATTCGTAGAAAACATCCTTTAGTTTACTTTCTGCTTCACTCTCACGTCTACACGTTGTTAAGTGTTATCGCTATATGACTTAAATTACGAGTACCATAAATGATTTTCAGTTCAGTCTTCAGTCGCACCTCTGTTATTACCAGTAGGCGGAAATTTATCTTTTCGGGTGCAATTCCCCAGTTGAAGCAAGGTGTGTTTTACGGCGAGTAGCGGGGACGCTTTGATCTGGTCCACAAGGTCGTAGCCAGTGCGTCCCTAGGAGTGTTTACAGCTTGTTAAAAAACTACTTCTATATTACTATATTACTTCAAAAAATAATACTCGATGCCCTTTTTAATTTTTCAAACACAGGACCACAGATTTGTGATCTTGAAATGTTATATTATGGTGATATAGTCCAAAAGAAAAATATATTTGTAATCAAACTATTGCCGCGACAGCACTGGATCTAGCGTATGAAACACAATTCCGCCCGTTGGTTATTACATACGGCAGACGTGATTAAATTGTTTCGTTATTTTATTGATTATAAATCGCTATTCAAGGATAACAATAATACAATACTTAGATTTATTATCAGTATGACAATGCATCTACCCAAACTAATATATGCGTACTTGCAAAAATGTGACATCAACACAAAATTTTGTTATAGAAAAACTCACTTGTAACAAACGGTTATCACGTTTCTTTACCTTCACTCAAACATGAGGTACATATTTTTATTTTAGCTTATAATGGATGCCATAAAAACAATAAAATTCGTAAAATCAAATCTTTTAATTTTTCGAAAGAGCTGGATTTGACAAGCTGTATTTAAAGGACGAGAGAAGTTCTGTCAATGCAATAATTTTTTTTTTATATTTTGTGTCATGTCAATCCTTTTATAGCCTGATGATGTCTATGTTGCAATAAAAGAAACTGTCGCAGAAAAGGTTGTGGTCTTGTTCTCCTCGTCTTTTATTTCAAAAAAACTGCTCATCAACAACACCTACAATTAAATCCCAAACGTAAAAACCAACTACGTAGCATTATCCATTGTAGTGTTTCAATATGTTTTGAAATTGACATAATTTATACTTTGCGAGCGTAAGTTAAAAAAGTATTGTAATAGGATCCATCGGGTGACTGGCTACGTTCATGTTTTCTAGCGTGTGTTTTTGTATGTATGTGGTCTGCCTGTCTGTGTGCCTCTTTGTCATCTGGCGACTGGGGTCTGGCGTCTCGCGTCTGACGGCTGTCGTCTGTCGTCTCTCATCTCTCGTTTGTCTATCTCGATTTTTATTAGATAGTGATACTGGACTAATTGTAGTCAAATTTTGTATGTGTTTTAGGAATATCGCGTATATGGTAAAACGCTATTTTTAGATAATCATCACCAACAATTTTATGTCCTCCGCTCAAAATTTTTGTTAGTAAACACCATTTAAATTTTAAAAAATAGCGTACTCTTGTACTTTATGAATCCGCCTTAATTTTTTTACCCTAGGCATCTAAATTTTTGCAAAATCAAAATTTCGTAATTACAGTTTATACCAGTATAGGAGCACTGACGTGTTAAAACTCACTGATCGTAGTGTAAAGATATTAAATTACAAATGTGAACATCACTGCTCCGATTGACTCATTGGTCACATTGTTTTTTATTGATAAAATTAGGGACGATTCACACTATTTTCTCGAAAATTTGGGCATACAGTAATAATGAAATAAGAATTATCTTAATAACGGCTATTTATCGAAAATAATATTATAATATAAAAAATATATAATAATTTCAGTAGCCTTGTCTATTTTGAGGACCTAGCTTGATACATTTACATAAAAAATAAATTAAATTCGCCAAATAATTTTTTTATTACTTCCTGAGCGTAAGCTACGGAAGCATAGTAATCTAGTCCATTGGACGAACGGCCATGTTTTTTCCCGCTTTCGCCTGTCTGTCTGTCTGTCTCTCTGGCGTCTGTGCGATTTTTATTATAATTACACATAATCTCCGAAAATACTGGACCGATGGTTGTCAGATTTTCTATGTATCATAGGATTAATCATCCCCATCAACAATTTGATGACGTCATTCCAAAGAATTCTATTTAAAATTATTTAAATGTTATACAGTAATATACTCCTATATTTGTGGTGTACAAATCCGCTTTGAGTTTTTCCTAAACGTCTAAATGTTCACGAAAAAAATAACATAGTATAATAAGAGTTTACCATTGGCGTATGATATCCCGACCGTAGTTCAGTCGGTAACAACTCGAAACGCGGACCCACGCTCGATGCCAATCTTGGCCGTTTGTTCTTTCTCTCGCGCTATGTATTATCTATGTTTATGTCGTCATAACAAATTTTTATTGAACAAATGAAGAATGAGTCATCCCATTTTCTCGTAAAAAGTGAGAATACGCACGTATTTATTTAATAAGAATTATAATAATAGTAACAATATACAGAACATTATGTTCCAGTGTGGCTTAAGTAATAATTTTAGCTGAGGCTACCAACTCATTGAATCAAATAAATTTCTACGTGGCATTCTTCCAATGTATAAACAGGCATTTGAAATTAAAGCTTGTTATTACTGCTGAGAGGCCATTTTTTCCCGTTGGTTATTTACTTTAAATATATTTTACATTGTCTGTACCTGGACAATCCCTTGCAATTTGAATTTGCGCCCCCACTGCGCAGGAGCTGCGAGTGCGTTATTTATGTCGCTTGTTTTTACTTTGTAGAGGTTACGACAAAAGAAACATCACAAAATCTAATGTTATAATTTTTCAAAGAAGCAGGATTTATGGGATTTGTACTTTAGGCGCGAGGGAAGTTCTGCCGAAATAAATTTCGACCAATTTTTTTTATTAAATGTACTTCAAGGGTGAGGAGAGTTCTGTAAAATAACTTTAGACCGATTTAAACCAATTTTTTATAGAAATTGTACATCTTGAATACGAATAAGCGGTTCGCCATAATCCTATTCCTTTCTGTATATTTATTAGATTTTATAAATTCTAAAGCGATTTTTAGTGAACCGTGAATACATTTATGCCTGGAGAAAAATTCGTACTTAAGAAATTTATGTAGTTTTATTTAATCGAGAGCGCGTCCACAACGTAAAGATTGTTTTCACACTGTTGCATCTCTAAAATAAATTTTGAAGTATATACTTAAAGCTCAAAGCTGTGAAACTATTCATAGTTTCTTAAGTGAATACCTTAGTGCATTAATATATACTGTGAGAATTACAAAAAAAAAAATGGATACACAGCGGTTAATAACGTCTGAAGACCGAAAGCGCATCCCAAATTTTCAAAACTTAACTCTTAAAAACAAATGATGTAATAACAGCAACTATCAACACGGCGCTTTCATATTCGTTCCTAAAATGCAGTTTCTGCAAAAAATTAATGCATTATTTTAATTGCTCGGGCGCTTTTGACAAATTACTTCCCGGAATTTGTATGGATTTTTTCCGGATTTTACCTGCACAATATATATTTTAAGCACCTGTGCTCCTCTTGCTTACAGGTGCTTAAACCCAGGCGGTGACTTCCACACAAAAAATATAGAATGTCATACAACACTGAAACTGATTTATGTTTATTTCGTATTGGTTAATCTGGGAAATATTTATTTTTTACTTCAGAAATATTTTAATATTATAATACATTTACATTTACGATCTCCAGATCGTATAAATAAGTTATTATGGGCTTACAAAGTAGCCAGTCTCCTGCAGAGACTGCCAACATAAAATAAAGCAAAAACTCCGGAAGAAAATTTCTGCATGAAGAAGTCCAACAACATCCCGAAAATATTGAGTCGTACAACAAATTAAATTTCATATGACCCGATAGAAAATTCAAAGGCAACCAAAACAAAATTTTGAACAACTGACTGAACAAATCCGGAAATAGCTCGGAATACAAATTGCGGTGCAAAAGCGATCTTGTAAGCAAGAAGCATTCGCGCTCCTTTAGAAGAGACAACAGCTTTTGTTGCATCTTAATGAAATTTTCTTATTTTTTCGCTTTAATATGGATATTTCCTCGTAGGCGAGCGGAAAGTTTGAAATTCAGTGTTTTCCCAATGGAATCAGCAGAACGTAAGCGTGCTTTTTAAAGAGAAAAGTGTGCCAACTAATTTTAATTAATCTCTGTACGGTTCTCTAGCGGCTCGCGATTCTTTGAGGAATTCCGAAAAAATTAACGAGTGCAGCTGAAAATAATCCACTTAAATATAGATATTCTTGTAGCTTAATGCCGGCTTTCGCCTGTTCGGTCGCAGATGCTCCTGCAAATTTTATATTTTTCGATCAGAGCAGGAAAAGTACCGCTAGCACCCCGGTGTGTTCATTTTATAGCATCATCAAAAGCCTTCATCAGATCGCGTGACCAGAATAACGCAACTGTAATCTCTAAAGTCTGTGTAAAAAATCGAGATTTTATTTTAATCCGAGTTGACAACGAAAATTGCACCTCGATATCTGTTCGGACAACGTAACCCTAGGCGATTTATCGACGGGCGCTTTTGCCTTGACAAATTTAGTGCAGTTATATCATTAAATTTAGCGGGAGATAAAAGGCTCCAAGCATCTGTTACAGCGACTTGCCTAATTTCTCATTCTGACTTTTACCCAGGTGGTCTCCACTGATTTTGAAAATAAATATGTTTTATGCAGCTTGAGCGTCTACCATTCATCAAAATGTATGAGGGAAGCACTTCACTGCTCCAGAACGAATTGTATCGCCTTATTAAATTAACGGGATTGCACGGTGACAGCCGCTTTTTAAATTATCCCAACAGTCGCTTAAATCAAGTTAATTGCTAACGCAATAAAATTTTATAACCCCCGTGCTTAAAAAAAAAGCGCCGAACTGTGCTGTCATTATTTATTCACGATGCGTTGGTAGTAAAGAAACTTTTAGGTTGCGTTGTTGTATTGAAACTTTGCTTGTAAAAACTTTTTATGATATATCGTGTTTGATACCAGATGAACTACAGTTGTTGCCAAAACAAACTTTACCACATCCACGGGAACCAGTAATTAGCGCAAAACTTACCTGAATTATTTATAAGCTCATTTTTCGAACGAAAATATCAGCATCTGCCCCAAAAAAAAGCCCTCGCTGGGAAATACCCAACTCCAAAAACTAGTCAAACGCACAAACGTCCATTTGTTTTGAAACATGGATTTCAGTTGTGTAAAGTTAGGGTCGCGGTGGCTTCGGTGCTACCAATAAACTGAGGCGAGTCGACGCTGTGTTTCCGACGGAGATCGACGACGCCAAGCGTCCAAGGCGCCGGTGCGGTAATCCGTACCACATTTTCAAATCACATGGAAGAAAATTAATTAAGCGACCGATCGAAAATTCGACATTTTATTAAAACGGTTATTGTTATAACACTGAAATGAGATGACTGCTTTGGACTTTATTACTTATCACGTTCTAAAACTTCACGGTTCGAACAAGTTTTCGTACTCGTAAGTAATATAAGTGCAAATACCAGAGAATACGGATTCGCGTCAGATTAACCGGATAGAAGGGGGTAACAAGATTAGTTTTTTAATTTGGATTGTCTAAATGGTCGTTTGTTTACTAGTTAACTTTCTTGATGTGTTACTAAAACATTTTAAAAGTCGCTTGTAGAGGCAATTCGCTGGTAGGTTTTGTTTGTCTGGTTTTTCTTTTTTTTATAAATCTGGGGCGCCACGACCTACTTGAAAACTTACAAAATCGGTCAAACCTAAAATTAAATTACACGTCGGTAAAAATTTACGTTGGATCCAATCAAAGTTTACATGTTATATATAATTACCAGTTCATTGCTGTTTAAGCAGTTTTAATTTTAAATCAGTTCCACAATTAATTCAAAATTTCTCTGTATTCTCTATGTTGGTCCAATATATAGAATTGCCAAGCGCTCTAATTAACTAAAAAAATCTACATTGTTTAAACAGTGCTTTCCTCAGTTTTCCCGTGCATGTCAAGGGGTACTTTTTAAAATATCCCCATAAATTTTTAAATTTAAATTTAAAATTTTTGACTTTCATATAGCCACCATCAAAACATTCCTTCGTCTTACAATTTGCAATTTCCCGAGAATTTATTTACTATGACCACGAAGCAATTAATGAATCGTAGAACAAGAGTTGTTCTTTGTTTTAATGTTAGATGCTTGATTGTGTTTATTTATTTATCTGTAGCAATTACTTCAACGCAAATTAACTGTTTTCTTCATCCATGCGCAACATTTATTGGCTTAGCATCTAATTTCAAGTTGACTGCATCAGCGTAAATTGAATTTTCCATGTAGCAACACTATTCAGATTATTTGTAACCCACCAACGTCAGAAACTGATTAAATATTAAAAAGATCGGTCTAAAGTTATTTCGAACTTACAATCCAACAATGAATTTAATTTTGAGAATTTTATTATTTATTATAACAGCTATAATTCGATACAAATATATGTGTGAAGTGTTAAAGTACAGGTAAAGAAGGATCCAATAGACTGACGTAAATAATATGCGACGAGGGGGTTGCAAGGTCCAAGGGAGCGCACTCCGCACAGGTACGGAGAACATGAAGTATACGTCAAGCAGATAACTAACGGGAAAAATATGTTATCACTAAATGCTTAACTTCGACTGTTTCGATTATTATTAAGCACGTAAGGATGCCGGTTGGCCATATTAAGCGCCGACAGATAAAAAGTGTGTATTTGTGATAAAAGAAAATTAAATTGGATTGATTTTTTTTTCAAAACAGAGGGGGCGAAGCGTTCTGAAGATTATTTTGGGCAAGCAGCTGTTATTATGATAATTATGATTTTATTATTGTTAAATATAGGCGGGAGCAACATTACTCAATTCGACATTCTCAAATTTTCGCAACAATGGGGTGAGTCGTCCTTGACTTGAAAAATAAAAAGAATTGGTCGAAGATTACTTCCACAGAACTTCTCTCGACCATAAAGTCCAGCTTGTCAAATCCAACTCTTTGGAAAAATAAAAAAAAAAAATATTTTAAGAATTTTATTGTTTTTGATGGGAACCATTATAACCTAAAATAAAAAGGGACGCATATATCAGTTTGAATAAATGCAGTGTAATACTAATAATAAAAGTATTGTATTATTGTTATAGTGAATTATAATCAATAAAAATAACGAAACAATTTAATCACGTTTGGTACTCTTAGTTTCAGACAAATAGCGATAACACTGATCAACCTGTAGACGTGAGAGTGAAGCAGAAAGTAAACTAAAGGATGTTTTCTACGGATTGCAATAACCGGATCACAATGCCGACGGTCCAGACTTTTTTATCGCTCTGACTTCCGCTTATTGAATAAAACACTACATTTTATTTTCAATTTCGATGTTGTAATTCACATTTGATTAATTAGAACTTGTCTAGATCTAGGGGAGGGTTATGAAATATGGAGAAAATATGAAGTACCAAATTCTACTATGGACTCCATTACTGTATGTCCTTAGCTTATCCTCGATAACAAAAACAACTTGAAAGTGTTTATGTTTGTACATCGGAAGAATGTCACGTAGAAATAAGTTTAATTTGAACGAATTCGTCCCCTCAAAACATAGGATCAAAACTATTAAGTAGTAAGCTACAATCGACAAGATGTTCTGAATATCATTATTATATTATAATTCTTATTAAAAAGAGACGTTTGTATTTTCACATTTTCGAAAAAATGGAATGCTTTGTTCTTAATTTGATAAATAAAAAATATTATTACAATGATGAATCGCATGTAAAAACTCATGATATTTTGCACACTTTGGGTTGAATTTATTCGGCAAAAATTTGAGATAACGTCATCAATTTTTTCCAGGGAATAAACAGATTTATTTTGATTAACAATTTACCATGCTTACAATGACTTTAAAACACCTGCAACATTTCCAAGCATTCAGTTTTGCAATTCTTGAATTAATAAAAAAAATAAATTGTCTAATTTATTAATTTTTTTTAATCACCCTGTATAAACAAATTTAAAAAATATGAATGCAGTGATAAATTACAAGCATAGACCGATCATATTTTGCACATTTTAGATAGCATTTATTTAGCAAAATTTTGAAATGACGTCATCAACTTTTTGGGGTTGATAAACAGATACATTTTGATTAAAAAGTTACCATGCTTACAATAACTTCAAAACGTCTGCAAGATTTCAAAGTATTCAGTTTTACCATTCTTAAACAATAAAATAAACTCACTCAGTCATTAGTTTTTTAAGACACCCTGTATAAGCAAATCTAAAAAATATTAATGCACTGATAAATCACAAGTATAGACTCATCATACTTTCCGCATTTTAAGATTTATTCAGCAAAATTTTGAGATGAGGTCATCAATTTTTTAGGGGATGAGCAAATATATTTCGATCAAAAATTTATCATGCTTATGATAACTTTAAACATTTCCAAGATTTCAAAGCATTCGATTTTTTAGTACCTTATTAAATCAATAAAATAAATTCACGCATTTAATTTTTTTTTAGTCACCCTGTACATATAACAAATCCAGAAACAGACTCATCATCCTGTCTATTAACCTTAAAACATCTACAAGATTTCAAAGTATTCGGTTTTGCAGATTCAAAACTTAATTGCAAATAATGTTGTGTTATGATTTGTAGGACTATGTTATTTTATACAATTTAAAACCCATTCACTATGTACTATTTTGAAGCGGTGTTATTACATTATTGGCGGGGATGATTAAACAAATTTTGGTTAGCGTTTTACGACCTACACGATATTCCTAACATAAATACAAAATTTGACAACAATAGGTCCAGTACTTTCGGAGATTATCTGTCTAATAAAAATCCGTGACGGCAGACAGACAGACAGACGAAAAATGGAGAACGCAATCAAAATATGTATCAAAAAACGAAGTCAAGGCGGATTCATAAACCACAAATATAAGCGTATGCTATTTAATAAAATGTAAATAAGATTTACTATGCAAAATTTTTAAATTTCGAAATGTCATCACACTGTTGACAGGGATGATTACACAAATTCTGGTTAGCGTTTCACCATCGACACAATATTCCAAAAATATCCATAATTCCATATAAATAAAATAAAACAAAAATCGACGCGACGAGTACCTGTAGTAGCAGATTTTTCAAAACCAACAACAATTTTTTGTATCCTGTACATTTTTTTTTTTTGAAATTAGACAAGATGATTAAACAAATTAATCAGTCAAGTAATTTTAAGAACACAACACTATAGTTATTAGGGTAAAATGGAAGGTAATAAGATTTATTCATTGCGCACAAAAAAATTTGGCAAAATTTTGAGGTGAACTTATTAAATTGCTGATGGGGATAATATGATCAATTTTATTAGTAACTTAAGATTCGACACAGATGACAGACAGACAGACAGACGGAAACCGCAAATATGGACCCTATTACAAGACTTGCTTAGTTTACGTTTGGAAAATAAAACTACTGTCTTTAATAGCAGATCGTCTATGCAAAATTTCAGTTACCTAATGCCAAAAACTGGTCTACTAAATATTCCGCTGATTCCATACTTTTGTCTAAAGTTTTATACTTTATACTCTTTCTAAATAAACTACAGTCATTTACTAAATTTTACTCAGAGTACTCAGTAACTTACCAAAGCATTTTTATAAAATAAACTCTAAATCTAAAAATCCGGTATGTAGCTTTTCAGATAAACGGAAAATTTTGATTATACTAAGTATTTAATTAAATTTTTTAGGATAATTGTTATATTTTACAATAAGTAAAGCAGAGGTGGATTATTAAACCACAGATAAAATGAATTACATTACATTACATTAATAACATGTTAAGATGACGTCATCAAATTTTTGGTGAGGATGAACAAACAAACTTTAATGTGTATTCTACAAGTTGAACAGTTGTAATTGATGTAATAAAAACGAAATTAAGACCATTTTGTGTCAGTCATGAAACGTTGATGGCTTTCAAGACCATTGGCTGCTCATGTTTCCCCGTAAAAATTTTCCGTTGCAGCGACCTTATTATGATGAGAATCGTCAATTTAACCTTCAACAGCGACGGTTGATCTCCAGCCATCGTGTCTTCTAGACCTTGTAGATCCACCTCGACGTTTGTAGGTAATTGTCCATACACAGAAAAGGAGTTAACCAATTCGAGTATTATGAAAAGACCCGCAATTTTTCCAATAGTAAGTATTAGTTTCCATTATGCAGGATGTAGATTTGTTAGCGAAAAAACTTCACGAAAAATTGACGTGACGTGAAATTAAGAGGTCCGTTTGTGTTATTATTATTACTAACCGCAAAAGTTATTTGTACATTTATTTGTTTATTTGGAAATTTTATTACAGAAATGGAACCTGTATCTTAAATATCATCGGTTGACAGTTTAACGAGCTCATTTCGCCAACATATTCCGGAAATACCTATGGATCAAAGCAACCCACACAAGAATTAAATACAAAAATATTCAAAATTAGCTTTATAGTTTGCAATTATCATTAAAAGACGATCGTCACGTGTCTACATTTTTTCGACCTCTTTGTTTTCGTAGTCTCTAATTTGTGGAAAAAATAAGCAAGGAAAAGAATTTCCAAACAAAATTGTTTTTTTTTTCACACAACACGCCCTATCTGTTCCAATTATAGAAAAAATTATATGTACATACTGAAGTGTCACCAGACCTAGCTTTGTATCCCCCAGCGAGAAACTCTCTCTTTGCGCTGTAGATACACAAACGCTACTGGTGCGTTTGCGTTTATTTTATCTGATAACAATTGTTTAGAAGTGTTGAGAAGACAATATGGAGGGAGTAGTTTTGACACTCATCGTACATTGTGTACTGTATTAATAGATATTTGTATTAAGTAATAGGTCCTTACAGAAGCAAAATAAAAACTTTTTGATGGAGTATACTTGAGTTGCTATTGTTAGCAATCAGCAAACTGTTCCAATCAATACGCTAACTAAACCCATTGCCTAATTTGTTCACAATCATATCTCCTGGAATCTGTATTGTACTCAACTTGAGAGTTACTTCACGTATTAACATTTCTAGGTGGTTGTATGCGAGTCCATCGAAATGTGCAAGTAAACAAGATGAGTGTGGACCTAAATAACGATCGGATATATCTCTATAGAAAGTTGAAGCTTTTCATCATTCTGTTAAGAAGTTTTACCCAGAAAAGCGAAAGAGACTTTTTACGTAGAGGAAAAACATTCTTAGAGTTTTCAGTCCATTTGAGTATCTGTATGTTTAGTTAAAAGAAATATAGCACTAATAACTAGTAGGATGTTAAAAGTTAGATCGATATAAATAAGAACAAGCTTATGGCAGAATGAACTGATTTATTTAACGACTTTTGCATCAATAAGATTATTCACAATGTTTATAAGATCTGGGAAAACTCCAACACACATCTACTTTTTTATTTTCGACTACTACTATTAACAGTAAGCTTCCACGTATTTATAGGTACGGCGTAATTACCAAATGTAATTATTCTGCTAATACAAACCACTTCACACTACTTCCGCCACCACAACTTACAAAATAAGTAGTATTTTGGTTCCATGCAGCGCAAGTAACAATTATAAAATCGGCACGTTAATGAAAATTATCGTACAAAAAGATTTAATTAATTTATCTAATAGCGTTACTACCAAAAAGAACCAAGTTTGTGCGTAGAAAACTTAAACTTAATAAAACAAATGTCAGCCGCAAAGTAACATCTTGACATTCACTTAGTCCTAAAAGTATTAGCTACATTTCCGGTTAGTGCGGGCAAGTTAGCGAGAGTTTTTGTCTCTTGAAAGATTAAAAACTTAGCTCAGATCAACTTAAATCCACGGGAGATTAGTTATCTAACACCGCTAAGCGTTTATAAATAAAAGCACCAAGAACTTAAACCGCATCGTTGTCGGGAAACTTTTTATAAAATCTTATCTCAAATCTCATCATAAATTTCTGTTTCGCTAAACATTGATCTTCGAAACACAAATCAAGTATGAATGAATTTTTTCAATCGTCTTGGGGGAATTGTATTTTATGTGTGACTTAGTCATGCCTATACGTATCAGGGAAACTCGCTAGGTTGTATATTTATTTATATTAAAAAATATGAGTATGAGGATAAATCAGATCAATAGATGTTCAGATTAAACTGATTACATTTAAAACATCTACTACTACTACTAATACTATACTATACTGCTACGACTACTACTACGCGACTACTATCACTACTCCTGCTACTACTATTACTAGTGTTGCTACCACTATCAGCTGAGAAGTGAAAAAGTAGTGACATAAATCAAGTATTAATCATTCGATTAATAAAATAATTACCAATTTTATATAAGAGTTCATTCTTTATTAAACGGCGAAATCTATTTATGGAATCGCAGTTTCAAAACAAGTTGTTGAATTAATAATGCCCTTTTACCATTAATGATCTTTAAAGCAAGGACGTACTAAACGGGGACGTTATCTAACAATAAGATTATCGTACCTTCAATATTCCATCCTTGGAAATCAACAAAAATGTTTAAAGTTATGTTTTTAACCTTCAACCACTTTCACTTATTCCTGTTACCATGTGTCACGTGAACGCAGCAAAAAAAATATTCATTAAAAAAAAACAAAACACAAATCGTTTTGCAGCAACGGCAATACCAAAAAATCAATTCCTTATGACTCTTACGAGTGATGAAATAATTATAGACTTGATACATTTAATATAGCTACAGAGAGGTTAGGTCAGTCAGGATTTATCCAGCAACATTTGACAATGACGTCATCAAATTATTGGTAGGGATGATCAGACAAATTTTGGTTAGACAATCATTCCATTTGTATCAGAGATTTTCATTCTATAAAATAGTGAACAAACGATAGACAGATGGCAGATGGACGACAAAGAGCTATGAAACGTCGGGAAAACATGAAATTAGCCATTCGTCAAATGGACTCTATCACAATAATTAATAATAATAGCACATCATGATTCTAGGTATGCTTTTTATTTTTTTGCACTGCTTGTACTACTAATATTTCATACAAAATTAGGACTCTTTTTGATAACATCTACGCGCTTGTCATGTCTTAACTAGACAAAGAAACGAATAGAAGAAAATCGATAGCATCAGCTATTAGGGTTAATTTAGCACTATTCAGTAGATTCATGTCACTGAATATTTTTACACCAAATCTAACATTTATTGATTAGTAAACGATGGATTTAAAGTAGTAATATCTGCAATTGTAGAACTTCAGTATTTTCAGTCTACTGAGCATAATGCTGAATTAATCAATCACTAAAACGAAGCAGTAACTTTTCTATAGCTAACTAATTTATATTTTTTACCGTTTTCGATATTGCGATACTGTGGCAATAAAATTCAGTGTCTTATTATTAGACGATTCACATGGACAAAGAATTCATAGAATCTTAAAATTTACGACAAGGAAAATTCTTCTTAAGTTCTATAGTGCGCGATAGGAATAATAAGTTTCTGAAATAAATTCCTACGTTTTTTATTAATTTGTTAACGGGAATAGAGTCCGGTCATAAATATTCCGTTAAATAAATGCAGCGACATGTTAAAAATCCCTCATTTTTACTATTTTAATGAAATAATCTAAAGCTCGCTGCGGCAGTAATTTGATTATTTTTATTTACTTTTCCTTTTACTGAATAACTGCTGGATCTAGCTTTCGGATACTGGTAAATTATTATTTTATGTCGGTAAAAATTGTATCTTCATTCTTTAAACATATGTCAAGCATTATCACCGCAATTATACTACGCGTTGTACAAAAAAATTTTGAATTTAATTTCAAATTCTCTTTTAATCATCTGCCTAATATCAAATTAAAAAGACAATGGAAATACCACATAATGAAAATCTCGAGTGTATAAAATATAACACTTGAGGACCGAACTACTTAACTCATACTTCTGAATATGGGCAGTGTTACAGGAAATTCTAGAATACAATATAGCCAAGATAAGGTAGAAATATGTTCTTAGACTCATTTGACGTGTGCATAAAAAGAAAAGTGCGCAAGACCGTGAGATAAGAATATAGAAATCCTTGCTTTTCAATAAACGTAGTGAAATGTGGATAAGAACCTTTTACATCCCCAATGCTGATGCGTTGAAAAAGCGCTGAGTTACATCGATAGGAACTATATAAACTAATACGGGCTCAGAGGAAAAGGGAAATAATATTGTTCCTATTAATAAATAGCGCGGAATAAAACCTTGTTAAAGCCTGCTCCTTTGAAATATTCAGATTGCGTTGGAGATTGAAAAGCAGATTTACTACAACAGACTGACATCAAATTGGTTTTTATCTTATTAAATTATTATCTGAGATCGGTTTCAGAACTGTGTTACATCGTCGTGTTTTATAAGATATTGCTACTGTTCTTATATAAGGGTTCACGTTCTATCTAATTATTATAAAATGGTGTATCTATTAACAGACACGATTGTTGAAACTCGGACGGTTTCACAAACTATGAGTATAAAAGCTAGTTGGGGACAGCAGGAAATTGTGAAATACGAAGTGTCAGAAAGATCCGCACATTTCCGCGACTAGAGTACATAATAAAAAGAAACAGATATAGTTCTATTAACTGTCTGCAACAAGGTTACCAATATTTTGTACACTTTTATCTCTTAAAAGGATAACGTTATTAATATTACAAAGATTATTGTATCCATATTTGCAAGCTATTATATTAACATCAGGGAATTGGAAGCCCTGGGAAACTAGAATTATATCCTACTCCAAAGATCCTTACACCGATAAGGACTAATGAATTTATGTACTATCCCATTCAAATATGAGGCTAATCGCCAAAAGCATCACAAAACATATAACGTAAAATGAAACATCAAACAGTTTTGAGAACTATGTAGGACTATATTAAAATGTTTGTATAGTTATCGTAGTAGTTCACAAATGTTTTAGTTTAATAGCTTCGAGCTGGTAATTTGCTTAGAACTTCTAATAAATTCAATAATACTCCTAGTATTGTACGTCCACTATCGTGCAAGCTAGTAGACTAATTTTATGCCCACTATTTATTAGCAAAATTTAATTTCATTTTCTTAGCACACATGTCTGCGTTATTATACTAATTATTATTAATCATAAAAATGGGTAAAAAAAATTGTTTCGAATATACTTACATAAAAAACGTCTGACGTAGTGTGCACAACAAAAGCATCCAAACAAAATAGTTAACCTAGTTCAAAGTAATAAATTGGATCCTTTAACAAGTAATACTACAGTGTAGTTATGTTTTTATTTCACACGAGAATGTTTTTTCCCACTGTATCCTCGTGCGTTCAAAAGAGTTTCAGCCCAATGTGTATGATCGTAAAACTAAGAATTGGACCCATTTTCAAGCAGTTTTTCCTCTGGCTCGTTGTAGTAAATTCTTAAATGTGAAAATAGATTTTTTTTATTTTATTTGTAATATCATAACAATTTATCTTCTCCGCTGTAGAGTGGGGTTGTATGTTTGAGTACGTATTTGGCATATAAGTTTAACCATTGTTTGTATTTGAATAATTTTTGAAGCTAAACAAAAATAAGAAAAGCAAAGAGTAAACAGAACAGTCGATATAGTTACTTATTCTATAAAGGATTTACGTGATCATTACCAGTCGAGGGCAATGTTTCCGCTACAGCATTAGCGAAGGCTGACAAACGTAGTCAATGTACTACATACCGATTTGTATTCAGTTTTTTCCACTTCCGTCCGTAATTTTAATTAAAAAACTTGTTTATTTAAAACACATAACGTGACACTCACGCCTTCGGTTGTTATGACTTTCATTTCTCTTTTTCAGACTAATTGTTTGTCAGTGTCAAAAACTGAATTTGTTGAAAAAGGATTTTAACGAAAATCCGCGAAAGATGGAAACTGAAACGGCTGCGAGCGCTGATCCCCGCTCCGGTCGGAGAAATCAAAAGGGTCTTATAGATTTTTGGATCTGAAATGGTTTCTTTTTCGTTGCTTGCTGTTGCTATTAGGAACCAAAACTTTAGTAAAATGGACTTACATCTATCAAATTGATGCCTTAATACTGTAGTCAGAATATAGTGAAAAAAAGTTATTTCAATTATGAAACACAAATATAGGGTGAACTTTTCAGTATACAATATTACCCTTTTCTTTAAAATTACAATCGCTAAAAATTTTTATAGAACATTAGTTTTCTGAAGGAAACAACTTGCGGTCCGCCGAAAATTCACTTCGTTCTCTGGTCATGATCTTGAATGCTAAGTTTAGGAGTTTAATTCCTCTATAGTTCGCACAATTTTTTTGGTTTCTTTTATACAAATTGGTAGTATCAGTTGATACTACGCTTAAAGTTGTGCCCGCTATATTTTAGGATCCCAGTAAGATATTATCTTCTAACGCTGGTTTGTTTTGTTTAAAATGAGCTATCACTTCCCTAAAATCTACTTCTGTCGGTACAATAGGGAAGTTTAGTGCAGAAAAATTTTAGATGGGGTTATTAAATTTTTTTAAGGAAAAATAACCAAATTATGATTCACATTCCTCAAACTTCTAAACATTAAAATCACTTAAAATTTCACTAATGGCTACAACATATTATAATATCTACATATAACTATTACTAGATTTTACAAATCTGCATAAATATTTAAACTTAATGAATCAGCGTTACTTTCCGTCAGATCTGTCCAACGTGCACATATTCGAAATGAATAATTATGATTGTACGTTTTTTATTTATCGTTAGAAATTTATTACCAGCAGTTTGATTACTAATTAAAAAAAAAAACAATAAATAAAATACGTATATCACACTAATTTTATTCAGACTGTTTTAGAGTTTTCTCGCTTATTGTTTCAAAATGTAACCTTTTGTCGATCGGTGTGATAACCGCATGTTTACTTTTTTAAATCCCAAACAACATGCTTGGTGCAATGACATATTTAATAGCTACGTCCTTTTTTTGAACCCTCTTCCAGCTTTTTGACCAGTTTATATTTATCCTCTACTGTTAAAGTATTTAAAACCTGTTTTGGTGCCCTAGCAACAGTAAAAACCCTCACACACTTAATTATAAAAAAAATATTACTATTTTTGCGTAGATAACCGACAAAAAGCCAGTCTAGACTCAAACCAGTAATTAGACAAAACCTTTGTAGTTACGCATTGCGGAACTCAGTTCTGTATTCTGACGCTCCTATTAACGGATTTTCTTCAATATGTCAAAGATTAGAGTTATTGAAGTTCGTGATTTAAAAGCTAGACTGTATTTTGTTAATATAAAAATTAACAGTGCAGTTTCTCTTAAATTCAGAAATTACATGATTTCAGAGAAAACACATATCCTACATAAATGGCTCTATTTTTTTTTTTCTCTCTTAAAGATAACACTTATACACCTATGTATCATATGCATAAAGGTCTCGAAAGCAGAATGAAGGAAACGCTGTACCTACTTAAATAATTAAATAATGTTGTAAATAATTTTGTAGGAATAAAAAAATCCTTCACCGCTTCTAGGCTCATTATGGAGCACCCATTGCGACTTCCGCTTCCAGGATTTTTTTTAGCGAACGCCGTCCGGCCCCCTTCACCGATGATGAATCATCCATCATCGCCGCACATACTAGAAAACCCATAGGCGTCGTACCGGGGCGGCGTATAGGTTTATTTCCTAGCAATATTGTCTTGTTACAGATTAAAATATTTATTGTAACAAACGTAATTTTAGTGTAAAGGAGTTTTCAATCAAAGAATTTTCCCAATTTGCAAAACTACAAATTACAGTCATATCAAATATAAAAAACCTGAACCTATTTGGGAAAATCTTATTAGCTATAAACGATAATATTATAGACAGTGTGTGTAAAAAAAAATTAAACAACTGCACCTACTGTATGTTTCCCACAAATGATTGTTGTTTGAAATGGCCTTTGAGAACTTGCTGATGTCTTTAAATATTTACTTGTCACATCTCGTGATTATTATCATTAATATTGTTATTATTATGCATTCAAAACTTAAGCGCGTCTATAAAAAGTAAATAAGAACAAACCTGGCACAAACACCTTTATTTTAATTGTTTATGAACATTCAGAATATATTAAGTCGACTTATTTGATTAGACTTAACTGTTTCGGAATTTATAATTTACCACAATTTTGCTAAAATGCAGCGAAGAGTAAAACAGTACCTAAATTAAGACAATTAATGGTTCTTTAATTATAATTAACAAGTGCAAACGCTGAGTTATTTTGTTTGTGGTTTGAAAATTTTCCACCAAAGACAAAGATCGAGATGAACAGAACGCCAAAACCAAAATGAGATTCTAGGCCAAGGACCTACCAGTAAAGTTTTTTTCACAGAGACTTTCTACAAATGTATCTTAATTAATTTGAGTTTATTCAAATCAATGCCAAATGCTGTGCGAAATGGACGCTGCTCACATGAAATGAATGAAATCAGGTCGCACCAAGGAGTTGTGTTCGTGCTTTCGCATTTACGATAATTGCTGTAAGGAATGAAGTGTAGTTTAAAATAAATTTAACTGAATTAATTAAATCTACCTACAGGTGTATAATCAAAAGGTGAATGATTTCCTCTGATCCCGGACGGGCTTCAAAACTTGGTAAATTAACAATTCCCCAAGTTTAATTATAATTATTTATAAAATAGCTATATTTGATAGCTCCTAGTAGTTAGAAACAGGCATCCATTTAAAATCTAGTTTTGAAATCTGATTAGTTTTAAAACAAAATTAGTCACAACAGATTTAATACCGTTAGTTAGTTTGCAAAACTACCAAAAAATTATACCCTTTGCCTACTATATCTTCAATATGGGCAATTAGGAGAGTTTGAATTTCTTTTTTTTACTAACACAAGTTTTATCTTAAATTAAATAACTTTTATAGGTGGTTGTTCAAGCATAAACAAGAGTAATTTATTTTGCATTATTAAGTATATAAAGTTTTTGTATTTAATTTCACTTTTGAAACTGTAGGGGTAGTATATTATTGCTCCCTGACTTGAGTATGGAAAAATAGAGCAGCAGGAATAGACACGAGAAACGTAATAATTGCAGCATGAAATTTCCCAATCCTTTAGTTGCTAAACTTTACGGTGAAATTGATAATCGAATAAGAAGGAGAAGTCGAGTTGGATGTACAATATGAGAGATAAGACAGAAATTAAACCAATGGAAGGTTTCCTTTAAATGCATAATTAAACACTAAAATTTTCTTAATTATTTCTCAAAGGTTTCTCCAAGGTATTCAGAGATTCCACGTTCGGTTTAATCAGGAAACTTCTCTTGGAATACGGCCCTGGGCCAAAGCACCGTAAATATTTTCTTGGCATTTTCTTGCAAGCTCTCGTTGAGCCCGGCCGTTTGTAGACGCAAACTGCGAAAAACTTTATGACAAAATGCTGGTATTAATGACTTATGTCAGTGAAAGCAAAATTTAATAAAGCGCATACAACCCGAGCTTTCGGCTTAGCGAACTTTTCTGTTAATAAAGCCGAGCTTAATATTTGACGCTAATGATTGCTATGGTTCCGTAGCTAAACTACCATCCTAAATCTGCTTTCTCTCTCTCTCGCGTACATTTCATTTACATGAAAACGTTTCAGAATCAACCAAAAATATCGTATGGATGACGCTTATTTAAAGCCAGCACGTTTCGTTTTGGTTTCATACGACCTCCAGTTTAATTACTGTTGTGCCCGGCGGAGGTGCACGAGGTTAATTTAGCATCATTATATTTTAGTTCCTGGTCTCTTTAGCCATGATAAATTCCCGCGTGGCTCATACAGCCCGCAATATTGAATTTATAAATTGAGAAGGATCTTTGATGACTCTTAATCTCTGCGTTTAACATGAACAAATTGCATTTTTGTGACTGTAGGCGCGGAAAGAACATCCGGATTTATCTTCATTTTTATTGTCAAGTTTATCGCTGCAAACGTAGCAAACTCGAGCTTTCATATTCGGCGAGCCATTTGTAACAGCAAAACCTTTTATCGAAATATACAGTGACCGTTGTGTAGTCCACCGAACAAGCATAAAGGCTCTCGGAAAACCAGTCATTTTTCCTTTGCCAACGGGCACTTGGATTACGGAGCTTTTTCGAACCACTGCTGAGACAAAAACAAGGCTCTATTTGTAAACACCACAGCTGCAAACTGCTGCCGAGGCGCCACAGAAGAAAAAAACTTGCCTCAATTAATTTGCTCCGATATTTAATTTTTGACTCATTTATATTCAGCGACAATACAACGGAGTGGGAGGCACATTGTTGTATAAGGCGCGCTGTTAATTTTCCATAGGCATTTATTGATTAGACTGTCAACGCAATTGTTTCATCTGTAACATTGAATTTGTACAATCATCTCGTATCAGTTCAACTTCCAATAACAGAGACTATTGACACTGGAGTCCTGAACTTCAAACCAAATTTTTATTTTAGATTTAGGGGCCGATTTTATTCAGTCCAGTACAAACAACTATCCAATATGTACAAATTTTTCAGTAAATTTGCATCTTAGGTAATGTTTGCTATGTATTCGTAAAAATAAACATTTACTTCGCAGTTTTATTGAACAGAAGTGTACATGCATACATATAGGAAAGGACATACTATGCTGAAATATAATAAAATCCTATACAAACATGTGTATACAGTTTACCTCTGAAATTCATTGTTCTATACAGAATTCCCTAAAATAGCAAGTAGATCATCATAAAATAAGATTTGAACGTCAACATTTAGGAATACTTTTGTGCTTGTCTAGAACAAGAAATGCATGTCGCGGACAAAGGAGAGTTTTATTAATTTGGAGTATTTAAGAGTATCTAAACACTTGTAAATTCAATCTAATAATTAATAAAGTTTTCCACTGGAAAAATAAATTTAATAATTATTATTCTTAATTTTTAATATATATACTTTTAACAACTTGTGACAACTCTTAACGTAGAACGAGTAAAAATGAGAAGTCCATATGCTATAGTACCATATAATGTAATAAGGTAAACCACAATTTCTGCTGGTTAAGAGCAATATTACGGGCTTTCAATCTGATTAAAACTGAGTTTCGTAAACAGAGCAGTGAGTCTTTTGATAACACAACGTATCCATGTCTTGTAAATATATGAAATACTTTTTTTATTGGGGGATTATTAGTAAGAGATATTTTTTTTTTGTAATAATGTCATAAGTATGACTTAAATTTTGGAACCTTAAGACAAGAAATCTGACGTGCTAGGACCATTATTTCGACACTGTTTTTAAATCTCATATGCAAAGCACATTGTTTCGCCAGAATTTAATTTTGTACGAATTTAATTGCCTTAATTCTTTACTTGCAGTGAGTATAGTCATAAAACGTAACAAAACATAATATAATAAAATACAACAATAATAATAACAAATAAAAAACATTCTGGTGACCGAATTTGAATCAAATTTTTCCGCTAAAATTAATTAACAGCGGCGCGAAATCACATTTGAATAATTTGAATTTGAAAAAAAAAATGCAATCAAACAAATCGTTAAACATAGGCACGTTGGCCCTTGTTGGATAGTTGTAGCTCGCCAGGGGATTCTAGTCAGTTGACAAGATGGCGGCATGAAGAAAGCATGGTGAAAGCGTCATTCCCATTGTTGATTTGGTGGTGTGTATGCGAAGATGATGAAAATACGCTGTAAGTTAGCTAGGTTAAATTAGTTGGTTTGGTAGTTAATAAAAGGAAGTAAGCCTTTGTTTAACGAAAATTAATCGTAACGATGACGCCCAGTTTTCCCCAACACGCGCAGCTAATTCTGCGGCTTTCTAATCAGAACAGGCGAATTTTTAAACGACTAGGAGATTTCATGAAATTCACTTAGTCAGTATAACACCCTTTGTTTACAGGTTATGAATGAGGTTTCTGGATGCTAATACGTAAGTGTTACATTATAACACTTCTTAGTTTTTCACACAAGATCGCTAATAGTTCATTAAGAGCAGTCAAATTAACAAATTCATAATACCGTGAACTCACGGGGGGGGGGGGGATTAAAGATTTCTTCCTTTAGGCAGTTATAATCGCTATTATCATCGTTCAAGATTACATCACCGAGGCATTTCCTCGCAACGTTAAAGATTGACTACATCACCGAGGCATTTCCTCCCAACGTTAAAGATTGATTATATCACCGAGGCATTTTCTCGCAACGTTAAAAAGTACATCACTGAGGCACTTCATCGCAACGTTAAAAATTAAATCACCGAGGGATTTCCTCGCAACGCTAAAAATTACATCACCGAGACGCTTATTCCCCGCAACGCTGACTGGATATTTTTGTGTTTATCATATGTTTTGTTTGGGGGTAAACGGTTCACAATATAAATTCTCAAAACAAATTGTTTTAAGTAACCAATCACTTGGATCATGGCATAAAATAAACTCTTTGTTTAAATCGTTGATAAAGTGTGGCAAATATTTATCTCATGTAAATTTTGTTAGCTTCGCAACTTTCATCTCATATAATATTTCTCTATCTCACAATTTTAACCTCAGTAATTTTCTTTGTTGTATAATTTAATTTGAACATAAACTGTCATGCTTTGCAGTTTCTAACCTCACGTAATATTTTATCTGCACAAGTGTATTTCACACCAGACCTTTTGTTTTTATAAATCTTTGCTAGTTTTTTTGTTCTCTCAATATTTTGTTGATGAATGTTTCCATCATATAAATTATCTGATGTCCAAACTTATTCTCAAATAAGAATTATTTGTTGTTTAAAATTTCACAAGAGTGTATAGCGAATTTAAATGTTTATTGCTCTTTTGAAACTTTGACACTGGTTCAGTTGTAGTTTAATATCAGAGTCATAGAAATTGAACATTTAATATAGAATTGAGTTTAATTAATACAGAAAACGTGGCAGAAGCGGAGTGCGCGGTTCCTAGTCGAGCTGGCGGGATTTATCGCGCCACCTGCACAAAAGATGCAGATTGGAAAATAAATTCAGGGGCGGGCGAGATGACGTAACGCTGTCGATTTGGCCTGCACGTACCGTTTGTCCGTAATAGAGAATTGTTTTGCGGCAAGCTTGCGATAGATAGAATCACCGTCGCGGGAGAGAACAGCCAAGAGCGGTAGCCCCAAACTCCGCTTGTGCTAGAACACCTCTATGGGTATTTTTGTTGTGCTTTTGTTGACTGCCATAATTTTAAATTTGCCGCCACACGTCTGTAATAACTTGTGTATTTGCATCCAGTTACTTTGATTTAGATTTTGCTTTGTTTTTTTATAAAATTTGTGATATTCAAATATTTGCATTGATTCAGAACGTTTAATTTGATTTCATTTAAATTTCATCCAAAGTTCAATAAGTTTTTTTTTTTGGAGTGAAAAGCGATTGCGATTCGGCCCCCATCGGGCAGCCTGAGGACAAGTGACGAGTCAGTTCAGGAATAAATAATTTTGTGTCCTTCATAAATTTTGTGTTTTATTTAGCGGTACTTTTCCAACCTTGGGCCACCATTTGCATCTGAACGCATCCCGCCATTTTTCAAAAACACAACATAGGGTTCCATTTTGTCAGACGATCACAGCCAAGGCCAAATTTTGAATTTTTGAATTTTTCGCGGACTTTCAATTTTTTTTCACGTGTCAATTTAGGCGGGATGTTTGGGTTATCACAACGTTCATAATGTTACGAAACAGAACAAATAAAAATGCAAAAAGTCAATAACAGTTTGTTTGATTTTCATCTAGTTAGCTTTGGAAGTTATATAAAGTTAATTCTTATTGTGCCGCTCGCACTATACCGTTTTTTGAATTTCCGTCAGTAGTGTAACTTGTCAATCAATAATGCATTGTCAATCACTTTCAATATTTACTCAGAACATTTAAATTAAGAACCAAATAAAATATATACCATACAAGATAACACTTTCATTATTGAAGCTTATTTTCGAAGTGGACGCTTAATAAAAATGGAGAGTGGTAATATTCAATTCCTGAATGCAAGGCACAGTTTAAATTGAAATTTCCCAACACAATTATGGAAATACTGTCTTGCACCACCACGTCTACCAAATTATAGACAGACTTCAGACAAGAAGACGAATTGTATAAGACAGAAATTTCAAATATTGATGATAGAAAATCAGTGCTGGCTGTTTCCCTTGTGGAGACCAAAACAAAGAGAGATCGTTCGTTCTGTACCTAATACCGACAAGCAATATGGAGTGAGTATGCTGGAAGTTGTAAGCAAATACTTGGGTGTACATCCGAAAAATATGCCCCACAAGACATTTTATAATAACTATAGCCAAAAAAGATCTACCATCTCACGTGTAGGTATAAATGCTTTTTATAAGGTTCCTAAGAAGATTGCAGAGTTTCGGAAGCTACCAAATCCGGGAATGTATACAGGGTACTGTTTCCGACGCAGTTGTGCCACGATGTTGGCAAATACTTGTGTTGGCCTTGTTACTGTTAAGAGGGGCGGGCGATTGGCAGTCTTCATCTGTGACAAAATCGTACATTGGGGATTCTATATCGAAAAAAATTATAGTATTAAATCACATCCTTGTGGAATTGTATCTACCTTTTCGGTATAATGTTACTTAGGCTTTTATTTTGAATAGAACAAAGTACTCTTTAACACCTGCTATAGAAAAATAGTATATTATTGGCCAAGGTTGCAAGGCCAAGCATTCTAGACCGAGCGCAAATTAGAACCCGAGACGCGCAGCGTCGAGGGCTCTGAAGCGCGAGGTCTAGAAGTGGCTTTGCAACCATGGTTAATATACTATTTTTTTCACTAGTAGAAACCGTAAGACAATAAATTGAAAAAATAAACGTTCAATTTTTTGACGCAACATGATTTTGTTTTGATTTCTAATCAAACTTGATCTAAATCTTCAACACAAAGAAAACCGTTTACACTTGCCGCTGAATTAATCATTTTATCTTCTACCGTCTACCAACTACCATGCGTATACTCAAGTAATGTTAGTAGCACAGATTTATTCGTTTTTTAAGAAATAATCACATCAAGTATTGCGTACATAACCTCAATCTTCTTTTTGAACCCGTGGTCACAAAAGTTGAATTTGCTACCTCTAAATGAGTCGACATTTGCATGCTTGATGGCTGCTAGTGAAAAAAATATTTTTCTTTGCAAGTGTCTTTCTTTTTTAACTTTTACAGAAACGTTAAAAGTGTGAAAGTTAGAATACGTAAAACCGTTTCGTCTTGTATCTACTTGTGACATGCGCAATATAAGATCGCTAACTTTGTCAAACGGAAAATGGCCAATTGCAGGGAAAAAATTTAAACAACAAGCAAAAAGTTTAAGCAGATATTAAGTCAGTTTTATCCCTCCAGCCATTGAATTGTTCTCGATATCTAGATCATTATCTAATCACGTTTCAAGGATATTTTGTAGTAATCCAACCAACAATTATAAATTACAATTACCTTATAAACATTATCTTCGTAAAGCGGCATTTTTAATTTACATGGAAAATCCATAGGTAACTAGAGAAAAATCATTCTGAAATATCTTGTATTTTTAAAGAGGCGATTTTATACCGGGCTATTTTGTCGGGGTACCTACGACTCGAACAGGGTCCAGGAGGTAAAAGGACCGGCGATATGTATATGCGCGACCTCTACAGGAATAAGCCAGACCAACTAGCCAAATTTATACGGGAGGATGATGGGAAGCCAGCATTACACGCCATAGAGGAGTTGTACACAGAATTAGAGGACGAAGCCGGTGGTACAGCTAAACCTCGCCCCAGATCACTACGATGTAGTCGCTTCCACTGTCCTCATACCACCCGTAAGTAGGCAACCGGTCAGCCAGGGACAGGATCGCCTCCATAAAATCCGACACTGCTGCAGGAATAGATCAAGTTTGTAGATCGGACTTGCTAGGAATGCAGAAATAAATCTTACTGTGCAAACTATTCAACTGGTTGCGGATCGCTGGTAAGCAACTGGAAACACAATAGGACAACCCTTTGCTGAAGTAGGGCAAGGATTCGCTTAGACCAGAGAGCTACCGCCCGCTCATAATAAGTTCGTTAATCAGTAAGTTATTTTGAGGGATAATCGACTGGAAGCTGCATAAGCAGATAAGATTTAATACGAGACAGAAAGAGTTTGTAAACGAACATGTTTGCTATAACAATGTGCACATCCTTGAGCCATTCCAAGATTGCTAATGGTCTAGTCGCAGTGCAGTTAGACGTTTCCAAGGCCTCTGATACGGTTATTCCAAAGGGAGTGGTGCATATGATCCTCGAACGCTCTAAGGATGTGCAAACATAGATACACTGCGGTGGGGAGACGTTTAACATAACGTTGCAATGAGGTGTCAAACAAAGTGACCCGTCATAGAATTGGAAAAGATGCAGGGATATAAGATGCGTCGGAACTGTCCTGCCTGGCGTTCGCAGATGATTTTATGTTACTAGCGAACGACGCATCTCAGACACAAGACCTCCTAAATAAGACTGAGACATAAGAAGGAGCCTAGTATTGCATATAGATGATTCAGCAATAGTAACAAGTGAGGAAGAAGGAATTTCGTGTGCGAGGGCGTATTTCCATTTGAAATATCTCGGCATGAAGGTGTCGCCTTGGTACGATACAGATGTACGTGTCTCTTAAACCTTACTAGAAATTGAATCTCATATCCCCATACCTAATCGCGTACTATTTGTTCCGCATAGTGCATGGTGTGGCTCCGATAACGGAGATTCGGGGAATGGACGACAACCTTCGTGTAGGAGTCAAGAACATTCTTCATGCTCCAATGTCAACCGTCAATGGTTGGATATAAGAGACGGAGGACTAGGTTTTCCTAGGCTAGGGACAATAACGGCGGCCTCTAGCCTTAAGTCGGGCCTAAGATTTTTGAATAGTCCCGACCTTGCCATTAGAACCTTTGCATCGTATAATGGCCCAGAAACGAGGTTACGGAAGCTGGCCCGGTCCATCAGATTGGAATGCCCCCTCCCTGATACGAAAACGATAGACCGCTGGAAACAGAAGAGGAAACAGCCGGAGCTGTCAAACTGGGGAGCTAGCAGAACCCAAGGGAAAGCGTTACGCTCGTTAGCCGACGATCCCATTGGGAACGGCTGGTTGTATGATCCTACGCTGCTTAAGCCGTGTCGATTCCTCGCGGTGCTCAAGATGAGAACTGACATATGTCCAACGAAAGTGGCAATGAATAGAGCAGTCCCCAGGCAAGATCTGCTGTGTAGAAAATGCAAATTATTGCCTGAAATGCTGGCCCATGTGATAGGGCAATGCAGCTAGACGAAGGCGGAAAGGATCAAAAGACAGCTGGTAATGGATAAAGTCAGTCAGTGTGCGGTACTAGTCAAAGAGCCGTCCCTTATCGTCCTTGTGGTCGATGTAAAAGTCCGCCATGAGGATGGGAACTACTTAAAAAACGGCAGGCAGGACAAAGTGAACAAATAGTCACACATCAGGTGGTGGGGAATGTAAGTGGACGCACTTTCCTGTGCTCTGTGTATGACCTCTAATTTGGTGAGTCTGTTCTGATTTTTAATCGGGAAAAAGCACTGGTTAGTGATCTGTTTGTGAGAGCATTGGTTGTCCCGGTTTTTACCAGGAATAGTCCGCTGGTTGCTATATTCCTAAGGTACGTTTTGATTTAGTTGTTACATTCGAATATTTGCTTATCAGTGCTCTTTTTGTCCATTGGCGATAAAATTTTCTTTCGATAGGCACGAGGCGAGCGACCAAGGCGCTAGCGTGTTGCCGTACCTTGCTACGCCTTGTCCCCTTTTGGGGGGTACACATTATTTAGTTTTAGCCACTGTTCATGATGGCCAATAATTTCCCTACTAAAGAACAAGGGGTAGTTATCACCGTTGTTGATACTTTGAATTTGCAGGATTACATTGTTGCAATAGGTAATGTTGTGACACCAAAAAATATGTTGTTTGCATCTAGAATCTCAAAAAATCGTATTTGTATTTACCTTACTTCGAAGTCTTTGGTTGATGAACTTGTCACGGTGCATCCCTCTATTAAAGTTAAAGACGTTGACGTCGGTATACGTCGTTTATTAAACCCAGCTCGCCGATTAATTTTATCAAACGTCTGCCCATCAATTCCTCATATTATTTTTGAGAACAGAATTAAATCCCTCGGACTTGTCCCTGTGTCACCTATGTCTTTTATGAGAGCGGGCATTAAAGCCGAACAATATGCGCATATACTCAGTTTTCGCAGATACATGTATGTTCAACCTGACGACAGCATTATTCTTCCTGATTCTCTAGTGTTAAAATACGATGACTGGTGGCCCTTAAACGCCTCTCAGTCTTGTGCTCCATCTTCTCAATTATTAGTCGACCTGTTATTGAATAGTCACTTAAGTCAGTTGGTAACGCAACCCACCCGGTACACGATAAATCAAAACCCTTCGACATTGGACTTAATTATCACCAGTGACAACTCTCTGACCCATTTGGAATACCTTGATCCTGTCGGAAAGTCAGATCACTCCACCCTCAAGGCTAATTTCCAGATTTGCACGCTTTCGAAGGAAAAAACAGTCACATACACCAGAGCTGTTGTTGACTACAGATCTGTGAATAAGGCCTTAACCGATGTTCACTGGCCGTCGTTGTTCGTTACCTCCTCGGTCGCAGATAACTGGGAATTATTTAAGACCACAGTGCTCGACCTCTTGTGTAAACACTCCTCTAGTATTAGCATCAAAAGATCCTCAACTAAACCATGGATTGGTAAAAAAATTCTAAAAATGGTAAGAACTAAACGAGCTCTATGGCGAGCATTTAAGAGATCAGGAAATCAAAACGACTATAAAGCACATCGTAATTTTTCCAATAATCTTTCAGTCATAATTAGAGAAGCTCGTATCGCATACGAAACGCAACTTGCCGACTCAACAGACACTAAGCGTTTTTACAAACATAATCGTAACAAACTTTCTGGACCCGTGTCGACTCTTCAATTAAGAGACTACGACGACAAAATCACCGATGACTGTGCTACTGTTGCAAATATTTTCGCAGACACATTTTCTAAAACTTTCACTCTTGAAACTGATAGTACATTACCAAGTGCAATAATACCCAAACCGAATGTCTCCCTCGATAGTATTGAGTTCCCTGAAGATGTCATTTGTAGTAAGTTGAAGAAACTAAAACTTTCTAAATCCCCTGGGCCGGACGCAATTACTGCTTCCGTTTTGGCCCACTGTGCCGAATGTTTTTCTCTACCTCTGAGTCTCTTAATGAAACAATCATTTACTTCAGGCATCTTGCCTTTTGATTGGAAAACAGCAATCGTGAGACCTATCTTTAAGAAGGGAGATAAGTTCAATCCCTGTAATTATAGGCCCATTAGTCTGACCTCTCTCATTGTTAAAACCGTGGAGTCTATAATCTACGAAACTCTCATTAAGTTCCTATTGGATCAACATCTTATTCCGGAAGAACAGCACGGTTTCCTTCCCGGCAAGTCCACAATTTCGAATCTAGTTTGCTGTCTCTCAAACTGGACCCGGCATTATGATTCTGGAGTTCCAGTTGATGTTGTTTACTTGGATTATTCCAAAGCTTTCGATAGGGTTCCCAAACGCCGGCTTTTAGCCAAGCTTGAAAATCTTGGAATAGCGGGGAATCTACTTCATTGGATTGGCGCCTTTTTGGCTGATCGTACGTTTAGAGTGAGGGTTGGTGACGGCCTAAGCGAGCATAGACCGGTCCTGAGTGGTGTACCTCAAGGATCCATTTTGGGTCCACTATTGTTCATAGCATACACCGCTGATTTAAAAGTTATTATTCAATCACCTTTCGCCATGTATGCTGATGATATAAAGATATACAACACCAGCAACAATCAGTCTATCCTGAAAAGCGACTTGTCAGCTATCGGTGAATGGTGCTCTGCCTGGTTATTACCTCTAAACGTATCTAAATGTTCGGTTCTATATATTGGTAAAAATAACCCGCAACATACGTATACCATTGATAATTCCAAGTTAACAAAATCGGAATCACTATCGGATTTAGGGATGTTCATGACAAGACAAATTCACTGGTGTTTCTCCTGAGTAAAGTATTTGCAAAAAGTCACTTTAGCGTCGTCAGTAAATTTTATAGGTCCTATATTAGACCCATCCTCGAGTTTGCTAATTGTGTCTGGGCTCCTTTATTCCAAAAGAATGTGCTGTTGCTCGAGTCAGTGCAAAGAAACGCATCAAGAATCCCGTTTGGACATACTCGTCCAAAATACAAGGACAGATTATCTATGATGCAGCTTCCTACGCTCTCTGATCGTCGTAAGAGAGGAGATCTAATTGTTACGTTTCAAGCCTTAAAAGCTCATCTGTCTCCTATTAAACACCTGTTTCCATTAGCACAAAACAGTAGAACTAGAGGACACTGCCTAAAACTGTCCAAAGATAAATTTCAGACCACCGTTAGACAACATTTTATCGTAAACAGGATTTTCGAATCATGGAATTCTCTACCCTCCGACATTGTAATGTGTGCTTCAATTTCCAGTTTCAAACGCAAATATGACGCCTACAATGTTTAAGAAATTTCTTCTCTTCCAGATTTTATCATTCTAGCCACCAATCACTTGATTAGCGCGGGCATAACAGGCGGTGCCTCTGCCCGATCGCACCAAAATAAATAAAAAAAAAAAAATACTCGCGGACTTTAAACAGTTAGGAATCAAAGATAAGTCATCAATGCTAACTCTGTCATTGATAGCCCTTAGGTCGTCGATCGTGGTCTTCCACAACTTCACGTAATACATGTTGGGGGGAGGTCTGCCCCACAGAACCTTCTGGATTCCTAGAAGGTTTCCTCATTTTAATTTGTCTGTATCGTCCTCTGTGCATACTCCATTGTTATTGTCGAAATTTTGTTTTTTTAATCATTGATTTTAATTTTTGTTCATTTTAGCCGGTTGTGCCTATATACACACCCCAACTAAACTGTCCTTTGTCTAGCTGGATGTGAGGTTTTATGTGGCGTAGATATACGTCAGGGAGATATGTGTAGTAACTTTTCCAAGCCGCATAGCGAACGCTCAGGCATATTCCGTTCCCACCTCCGCGTGGTTCCCCGAGGGCAACGGACATTCGGTCTTGGTGCAAATGGGCAAAGAGCTTGGCTTGAGGAAACTAGAGGGGACGGACGCCGGGAATAAACTGGTTTTTAATTTTTTCACGTAGTTTATGTTTTGTTTTGGGGTCTCCGTTGCTCAGATTTTTAACTTCAACGCCGAACCTTTTTAGCCGGAGACCTCGTTGTTGAATTGGCATCTATTAGTGACGAGCATAAATAGATTTTCTTCCTTTTCAAGTTTGCTGTTCACTTGGTCCTTCCTTATTCTCTGTGTTTTGGTTGAACATTTATTTTATTTTCGTTTTGTTCTCTCTTTGGTTTTCTTCTTTTTCATTTTTTTTCGTCCTTCTTCTTTCTTTCGGAAATATTCTTTTCAATTATCTGAAGTGCCAAGAGACGGATTTTTCAAAAGAGCGCATCTTTGCCTAATAAAATTTGCTCATGCTTTTTTTTACATCCAAACATGTAACATGTGTTCTGAATTTTCCAATGTTTTTAAAATACTTTCTCAAATACGTTCGTACTGTTATCACAACTGAATGTGGACAAATTTTCTTCCTCTTCCATAAAAATTTCTTAATTTTCTACTTCACTCTTATTTAGGGCAGACACATTTGATTCGGTTTCATTTTCCTTTTCGTCATCTGTTGTTGTACCACAATTTGATGTCGGCTAATTTTTTCTATCACGAAACAGTGATATTTTCTTTTTTCCGATCACTATTATTTGGGACACATCCATTTCCCTCGGTTGTGTTTGTTTCGACATTCTCAAAAGAAATCAAACCTTCCCATCCTTTCGTGATGATTAAACCTTCTTCATTTGCAGTAGCCACTGTTCAAGTGTCCTTGTGAGCCGGATTCATTATATATGTTGAGTGGGGTATTATATAAAATTCTATTTGTGGATTCCACGACCTATTTTTTATGTTAAATTTTTGGACAATCTTTCCCCCCCGCCCCTTTAAACAACTGAAGAGTCCAACATCAAAAGATTGTTATATATACAGTATGTCCCCTGATTGAGTTCACAAAAGGAAAAAAACTGTATTTTCTATTTTACAAAAAAATGACATGGGAATAACATTTTTTGCTTAATTCAAAATGAATAAATCTGCAATTAAAACTTCAATATTCCTGGTCTGTACTCTTAAATTATTTTTTTCATATTTCTAAGTTCTTCGTTATTTTTAGTTTTTTTCGATTTTAGCGACACAGCCTGATAATATTAAAATTTTAATTGCAGATTTATTCGTTTTGAATTAACCAAAAAATGTTATTCCTATGTCATTTTTTTGTAAAATAGAAAACACAGTTTTTTTTCCTCTTCAATCCGGGGACATACTGTATTTAACTTGAATTGGCTAATAAATATACGAGAATGATTTTTTCGTTCTGCAAAAGTCAAACAGAAGAAGAATTACTTGTGACTTGTGCCGATTAAGTATAGTGTGACGGGAAATTCATTTTTCTGTCATCCAATCGCTTGTAATTTTCGCTACACCCCAGCCATTAGGGAGAAACTGTAACTTAACTGTATTCATTTATAAAGATACATGATCATAGGAAGTGGTCACTGACCAGCAGCATTTGCGCTTATTAAGGCGGTAAGGTCTTTTTTATATTTGCCAGATCTATCATATATACTTTTTGGTCCTATTTCGACCATGACTTCCTTACCCTCTAGCGATAAGGGAAAAACTGACTCGTCTGGATTGAAGATCCTTCCAGAATCAGTAATATTTATTTCGTCGTCGCAAAATTATCTACTATTTCTAACCAGTTTTCAGTTTTAGATTTCGTTACTGCAGTGCGTCACAACGAAAGGTTTTGTGCTATTCTGTAAGTGATTGTTAATAAACCCTAAATACCAATTTCTTTCCGTCACTGAATTTATTGAGTCTACCTAATTTTTCTACCACAATTGTTACACTGTCTAGCAACTGCTCCTTGTTAATTGGAAATCCCATTTGACCCATATTTATCATCCACTGAACCAAAGTGATTCTTCATCTAGAGTAAGTAGATTTGTATTCTTATGGCTAGTACCCTTTAATTTTTCTAGAACTGTGGTGCCAGGTATCTTATACTCCAGCTAGAGTTGAACAGGATCTTCTACCATCTTCCATAGCAACAGGGACTTGCGATATCGCAAATTCAGCTTGAAATTGACCCCTAAGAAATTAAACTTACAAAGATTCAAAAACAGATGTCCATTTTTGGTAAGCTTACCTACCTTAGGCATTAATTATACTTACATAATTCAGACAGCCTTGATGGATATATGACCCAATGTTTAAACATACATGAGGACAAAAAAAAAAATAAAAGCTGTTGTATCACAAAGAGAAAGATGGAAAAAGTTTTATTTTGAGATGGTACACAATTCTGGCAACTTATATACAATTTAAAACTATGTTTTTCAAGAGTAAGTAATTTCAACACAACAAGAGTAGTGGAAATCCTGTAATTTTTAAGAATTTGAGTAGCTTTTAATAAAAATTTAAGGTGGTTATTCACATTGTAACACAATATTCATATTCCACTGAATTTTGAAAAATACCTGAATTCTACTTACCTTAGATGAAACAGCGTTCGGCTCATATTCACTAGAACTCATCTTTTGCAAACGTTTTTTTCCAGTGTCTACAATATATGCACAAATACATTTTACTCTATTTTAATATGCTTACAGAGTAAATACGTTTCGATAAATCGAACTTACAGGTATTTGTATGAATATCAAACCTCTATTTCACAGCTTCAATATCGCCCGACTTCAATCATGACCTATATATGGGCCCCTAGCGAACTGCAATAATTCTCGTAAACAGATAGCTGTCACCGAGACAATTTTTATTGCTGTCTTATCATAGTTCACCACCCTCCAGCTATAATTACCATTACTGTAAAACAGTTCGGTATGTACTCGTACAAGATTTGCGCTTCGGTTGGAACACTCATAAAAGAGTCGTAAAACTAATTCGTGAGTCCAATGGTTTATTCAATTTCTCTAAAGACTATACTTCCATCGACGTTTAGTTAGCACCGTATAAAGTCTAAAAGCAATGCATTTTCTATAAGAGATTACGCTGTAGTGTTGCCAGTAACTTAAATTTAGAAATGTAGGAGCAGTCGATACCTAAATGCTGCATAATTTAGCACAAAATTGTTGTCACTGCAGCTGCTAAAATTGTATTTCTACTTATATGTTGACTTTTGCTGTAAATCCCGTTTACTTGAATCTTCGTATTTTGTTAAATTGCGCTGTACATTTACATCGTTTACCGCATCATATTCCGGAATCTATTTGAAGGTTTGCATGCTTTTTAGTAACTAAACATGATAGATTGCACAAAAGTGAGAAACTGATTTAATGACACAAAACATAATGCAATGGCATAGTTAAAATACAATAAAAACAACTAATTCAACCAACTTAAATTTAATTGAAAATGTTGGTACATTATTATTAACGAATCGCCATATAAATTTCAAGCGAGATTTACTTCGCAAAATATGAGGCGACGTCATCAAGTTTTTGGCGGGGATGGATACAGATATTTTCGTTAGTGTTTTATTATCTACAAGATAATCTGTCTACAGTGGTTGCGGAGCTTATCTGACTAATAAAACTGCCGCCGCACAAAATACTGAAGAGCGACATTTTCGTATTGCAGATGCGGTCCGTAGAGAAAATGTGAAATTAGGACATCGTCAAAATGAGCCTATTACAATGCTTCCCTAGCTTACGCTTGGTAAGTAAAAGTGAATAAAGTAAGATTTCAGCCAGAATAAAGAAAGGCCGTTACGGGAGAAATAGATGTGTATAAAGAATTTATTGCAGACTGACAGATTAATTCAAATTATTCTTTTTGTTTACAGTATGATTTCAACGCAGTTTAATAAATTTTGACCAAAAACAAGCCAGCATAGTGTGCAACCAATAAATACTGTATGCTTACTACAGCAAAATGAAATGGATTACATACGAAATACCCGCCATTTTCAAACAAATTAATCGTAATTTTACACAAAACGTGACAATCACACAATGTGACAAACACATAATTAATTTTCATTCAAAATAATCGCTCGATAAATATAATATGTTGTTATGTGGCGCGCAAAATAAGCTGCGACATGCAAAAAAAGAAAGAGGCGGTCATTTAAAATACTAGATAATTCAACGAAAACAAAAGTGAAAATTGATAGCTTTGTTAAAATATTGAACAGATCTTTACCTCTTTACCAAACTAAATTGCAAATTACGAAAAAAATTATTTACGGCGGAGAGAGAATTTATTCGTAGAATAAATGTGGAAAGTTCGAAAACAACGCTATGAGAATAACTTTTTGAATATATATTAGGAGGCACAAAGAGAAGTCAGATGGGATGACAGGTCGTATTAGTTAATCATTTATCAAATGCCAATAGCCATAGCCTAAATTCTATCGAATTTCCAAGAAATAGCGTGGAGTTTAATAGCCGTATTAAGTGTATGGCTTCCATCTTTATTCTGTCGGTAATCCGATTATTATCACGATGTCACTTGTTTTTTTCTTTATCGTTATCGATTTTAGTTCTGACGTTACTGCACTAGAAACAGAACAAAATGATACAAAAAAAAATGTTAAAATGTCGAGGATACTCTATAACTTTTATTTGATAATCGTAATCCCGGTACTAACTACCATACAACTAATCTAGAAATAGCTTTTGTCCAAAACATTTAAAACAAACCACAAAAGCATTAGATTTTTATCTAAAATTTCAGCTTAAAAAATACTAAATTAAAGAACTGTTAAATATGTCAAATTGCTTAGAAACGTTTCCATTTTGACCTTCACCAAAAATTATTTCGTGTCAAATGTAAATTAATTAAATTAGTTGACGGCGCCCTAAAAATTCCCTAAAACGCATACGTTAGAAACGTAGAACTTATTGAACAAGCTTCCAGCGCAAGATGTTTGTGTAGAATTCCCCATTATCTCACTCAACTGTTAATCGAATGAACAATCAAGTCATATCATCACCACACTCAGGGTAATCAATACAATGCTAACAATACATAATCAGACATGTCAAGATACTGCACATGTCTTCGCTCCCAAATATACTAGATGTCGTCTAGTAGGCGTATCGATCAGTTTTTGGTAGTTATCCCTTACATTCGGAGCTTTGTCCGTTTCGGTAACCTTTGGCCGGTACCCCAATAGCCAAAGTGTTATCATTTTCGCTTCCGTCGGCCCTCTAATATTTCAGTCAAGTTGTGTTTCTTGTTGTTAGAGATTCCCCGGCGTGTAAACAATCCCAGCAGCGAGATACACACCACATTAGACTACCAAATTATTGTCGAAAGCTGAACTTAGATAAGGCAAACTGGGAGACGAATGTTACTCCGCTAGGTATACCGAAAGAGGGCCGGCTGTGGATATTTTAAAGCCCCTTATAGATTCAGAATAGGGACATCCAGAAAGTTAACGGAAAAATTATTGGAATTCTAGGTCGACACTAATGTCTTCAAATCGAGCTAATGATAACAAAGAGCGACGTCAAGTTATCTGTCGAACGTCGGATGTTTTACACCACTTTTGTCTGACCTACATATATTGTTTTGCAAATGTTACACAAAGTTATGGCTTTCCCACACGAAACAAAGGGATCTAAGGTCGAATCATATTTTCCTAATAGAAGCATTTTATAGATGGTTGTTTTGAAGAATCTCATGTTTCATAAGCAATTCGGTCTCAGTGTGACACGTTTTGTTATAGTAGTTGGGAGAAATAGAGGTCTGTTTGTTGAAGGCAGCCAGTTGGGCACGCGCAGACTAAAACTGTCAGTGCTCTAAGAATTCAAGCAAAAAATTAACTACGAAAGTACTCAAAATTTAAAACCACAAAAAATGAAAAGTAAATATCCAGGAAACTACGAAAGCAACAATTTTGAAGCATTTGTAGTTTTGATTTATAGGCGCTGGCTCGGAATTTACGTATCGACAACCGAGTGGCACGTCGATATTTGTACATAGGATTTACCATATGTTTGAGTATTTTATTTAAAACAAAACATTACTTCTTGCACAATGCGTTGTCTGTCAGTTTTACTACACAAATATATAATATTTAAATGTTTATGTCGTTTATAACTATTGTGAAGGTGAAGATAAAAAAATTATGACGTCATATCAAAAATTCTTAAATTAATTAATTAGTTATGTGTAGATTTTTAATTGTACGTGTGAATTGTGAATTATAGATTTAACAATTTTAGAGTGTATGTTAAACTTATTACTATAGAAAATTAAACAAAATTTATTTGTTTATCCCTTCCGCGAAGTTAATAAACCTAGTTTAAAAAAAAATTAACTAATACTTTACTGTGGTTTTAATTTTTTTATATATAAAATCTGTCAGAAACATGTATAAACTCATTTATGTCTTGTCGCAAAAACGACTAATATTTTCTTAAAGGGAATCCCTACTTTAAAAATAGCTGAAATTTGTGGTGTTCTTAACAACACAGTGGGCGTCATTTATCCTAAAGCAATGAAGATGTTAGAAACACAAGGTTAACCAGTAATTGCTAATTTTTCAAGGCAATAGTTTCGTAACCACAAAAACCTTTGAAAAAAGTAAATTCTCCTTATGTGAGACAATCAAAAACAAGCAAGTTGGAAGATTGCCTTGCCAGTCGTACGCTCTGATAAAGTAATAAGGACAGACCGTCCTAAGGGCATTCCCTTTAATATAAACAGCAATAAGGAGACGAATCTATTTGTTAGGAACGAAGCCAAGATACGAATCGTATATGAAAGTTAAAAAAAGCACTTCCTTCAAGGAATCGAGTTGGAAATTTAACAAACTCAGATTATTATCTAGAATTTTAATAGCAAAAATCCGCGTTGTAGAACGCTTCGCTTAAAACTTGGATAATTACTTTTCGATTCAGACATGAAATTTTCAATTAAAACCGAAGATATCAGCGGATTTATTGTTTCTAATCTCCACAAATATTTAGCCAATAATCGGGAAACGTCCTCGAGTTCCCTCCTAGCATACGCCAGAGACAAATTATAATATGAATAAAAGTATAATTGAGGTTGTATTCAATATTGAAGAGCTTTATTCGGATTGAAAGTTTCAACAAAACCGACACGAAATTCCATGAATATTCATGCAAGGCCGAGCATTGTTTAAATTGGCATTATAGTAAATTAATATTGATTTTTAAAACCTGCGAACACATTTTACTAATCTTCATAGTTTTTTGAAGAAAAACTCATACCAAAATTGAAATTGAATCACGCCGGGGCGCCGAGAATTCGCTTCAAACTCATATAAAAAAACACAAATTATGTTTAATTTAAAACTGTGATCCACTTTAATAAAAGTGGAGGCACAATTGGAGGACATAAGCTTCGCTGAAAACTGGTAATCTTTTTCTGTAAAGCGAAGATAACTTAATATCCTTCAGTCCGGGAGTAATCAAGCAGCGTATAATAGCTTTTCTCTTTTTTTTTCTTTGATCGGAAAATGTCCATTATCAAAGCGTAACGGATAATAACAACTAAAGCAGAGAGCTAAATTTCACTACTGCACTGTCGACATTTAGTATCTGAAAATAATTCACTGTACGTTTCACATTAACGCAACATTTAAAAACCTGCCGATAATAAAGAGAAACCGCCAAAGGTGTTTTCCGTCACAAGTAGTAAGCAACGATGCAGATATCACAAAAGAAAGCCTTTGTGTAACTCACTAATAAAGCTTCATACACGGTTCATTAACATGGAAAGATCGCATAACTAACGATTTTGAATGCCAACAAACAGAACCTCGTTCATTAGCAGTAGAAACATCAAACCGAAAATCAAACTTTATTCTAAGTAAACAACTAACTCAAACTTCACTCTTTTTGAACACTTTGTCGAGCCACATTTTTACTTAATTACGAGCATTGCTCAAGTAAATTGACACACAAATCTAAACAGAGCTTTTTATAACTCTTATGTCGTGCTAATTTAATCTTATTGACCGGGTTTTGGACTAGTCACTTCAACAAGTTTAAGTACCTGAGTGTTAATATTCTTTTAAGTTTGGACCTAAAAAGGCTATAAAGTCGTACAAAGTGAAGTGCTTAAAAAATGCTTTCTCTGAAAAATCGTTACTGAGAGTGCGGATAACAACAATGGAAAGAACTTACCTTTCAGCAACTGACGTTAATAGGACCATTGACATGATTCAAGCTGGCCTCCGAAAAGCTGATGCGGCAACTAAGTGTAATGTTGCATAAATGTTATTTCCGGTAGTTTCATTATAAGATAAATGTGAAATGAAACTGGAAGTAAAATATATTCTTAGTGTGTGAGCCAATTTCAGCATTTTCTGAACTCCATAGATTACAATAAAAAAATAACTGTTTGAAATGAACAGTATTTACAAACGCGATAATTCTTCGAGTGCTAAGAATTGCTGCAAAAATTAAATATTTCACAGAAGGTAATCATGATGATAAGTCACGCATTTCATCCAATCCCGCTATTGGTAGAACAAACTTGAGACCTAAGAGGCCACAGAGATATGTTTCTTTAAACAACAACTACCAAGGGTCGTTATACGTGTAGGGAAAGACAAAATTGAAGTTAACAGTTGTATAACACTATGTAAGCAAATGGGCCAGATTTTATTTGCATATGCACTGGATACTGAATTTAGTAACTAGTACGTGATATCGATAAAATAATAAATTAACCAGGAGCATGTATATTGACATAATTGGATTATTCATAGCAAAATATTAATTTCAATGCCATTTAGGTCATTAGGTCACATAATAAAAACTCAGTCAATGAAAATAATAGTGTTATTATTATGACAATTTTTTTAACTGTTAACTTTTAATACAACAAGGTATTGAAGTTCATTCAAATGTGTCATTTGAGATATCTCAAGTAGTCCTAAGTGCAAATATTTGTAAATAAATCTGTAGGGAATGAATCAAAGTCATGTTGTTACTAAGTACAAGTAAATACATTTCACCAGTATGGAAACCAGCGATACTGAATTTTTATAAAAACGGTAAAAAATAGGCTCGAAATTAAAAACTAATTTTGCTAAAATGATTCAAAATTATTTATAATCACTACAAAGTTATTATTTTGCTACGTGGTCTTGTATCACTTGAATTACCCCTACCAAAAACTGTTCCTAAAGTCAACAGAGGATTTGTGACTGGTACCAATGGTGTTAATTTGGTAAAACTTCCTCAAATCTGGTGCATAGAAGATCCTATTTGATGAATCTAACGAAACAAAAGATCCGGTGGACAAATCTTTCATTACCGCAAACTGGTCAATGTTTATTGAAATTATTGGCAACACTGACCCGTATTGTTGACGTGTTCTTGAGTACCACTGCTGCCACCATAAACTCCCCCGTTAGTTACATGGGGTCTATATGCTCTTTTTCAATCACCTCTCACACAAAACGATGATCTATACTGTATTTGGTTTGAATATATATGAAACTAAAAATTACTGGCGTCTGCTATTCAGTGAAGTGCCTTTTGTAAAAAACAATATCTATTTACTGTAAGAATCTTACAGTTATCCTTGGTACCGAGAAACCGAGACTGGTAATAATAATAGTTTTTATTGTCCAATAGGTTACAAACCACTCACAGAACAACATACGCAGTAGAAGAAAGCACAATAATACACACAAGCAAATATATACAGGGTCTCTAGAATGTATGGAAACGGTTAAATATCTTGAGAACCAATTGTACAAATCAACTGAAATTAGGTATAAGGGTACAGGAAGTTGTGCTCTAATTTTAATTTATCAAAAAAATTGTTTCTTGTTTCATTTGTTTTCCAAACACAAGGCCAACTTCATTTTTTTTTAATGTCACTACCATATGCATTTTTGAACAGGGTTTTTTTGTGAATTCATTGATATAGCACCATCATATTTTCTTTCTCACTGAAATGGCAAAATAAATTATTAAACAATAATTAAATAAGTTAATAATTAACTCATAGATGAAACAATTACGTTGAATGATAAAATGTCGAACATTACGTTAAAATGGTTGAACGATATTTTTTTTTATCGTTGAATTTTAACGTAATTGTTTCATGTATCAGTTAAATAAAACAATGTTTAGTGAAATATTTTAATTAAATTAATAATTATTAATTTTAATTAATATTAAATGATAAATAAATCAATCAATAACAACCGAAACCAAATTAAACTTCTGTTTTCTGCAAAAGATGCTCAAAATGCTCTCCATTTATTTCCTAGCGATAAAAAGTACGGTGAATAAAATTTTGCAGTCGGTCTATTGATATAAACGTGATTTTTCAAATAGCCCCCAAAAAAAAGTCAAGCGGTGTCAAATCCGGTGACCTGGCAGGCCATGCCATAGTACTACTTCGGCCTATCCATCTGCCAGGAAAAGTTTCATTTAAGTACTCTCGCATTTCACGTCCTGCTTCACGGGGTGGAGTATCCTCTAGTCGAAACCAAATAGTTTCTGCTGATAACTCCGGATTTTGGTAATTGAGAGTCAATCCTCTAAGTCTAGGCACTATACGTTTCCGCAATAGCCGTAAGTATAGTATTTCCACCGATAGATTAGCTGACAGAAAAGTCACCAAATAGACCGCTATAAAAAGTAGTGCCAAAGGCGCTTTATTTGAAATATAAGTAGATTTGAAAATAATGTTAAACTACGTAAAATTACTTTTAATAATAATACAATTTATTTGCAACAGACAATATTATCTACACTGGCACATACACTTCGAATAACATTACGTACTTTATATTGAAGTAACAACCTCTGTAGGGAATCTTAAATTAAAATTTTCCTTCTTGATAAAAGAATACGCATTGGCAATCATTTTCTGTGCCAGGATGTTGTCAACAACAGTCATATTGCACCGGGTTGAAGAGGGCTACAATATATAATGGTATATAATTATTGCACAGAATAAATCAACAACACACTCTTGCGTAATTATGAATTTTATTCGTAATGTTTTCCATGGGGTCCATATGAAACGTTTTTTGACACAAACAACTTAACCTAAAATGTCCAAACTTCAGCCACTATACAAAAAATAGCACAAAGGTCTATAATATCATACCTAACAAATCAAAGCAAGTAAAAAAACACAAACACTAAACGCAAAAAACACACTTTTTAACTTTTTGAACCAAAATTTTAAATTAACGTCAATCAGTTGATCGTCCAAAACACAGGTTAAACGAAACCGGCCGACTGGCGCAGGCATAGAGGCGTAGGAAATTCGTTGCGCGGGAAAAGAAACGTTGGTTGCCAACTTAGGGGCCAATTCCAAGTTGGTGGCGCAAATCACTGGTGCAGCGCAACTTTATAATGCTAATTTGGGTATCAAATGCTGGTTGCTAGGGGTGACGGAATCAACAAACGCAGTTGTGTCGAATTTTCCATTGAAATTGCACCATGGAGTTGCGGCACCTCTAGTAGGCAGTGCAAGTTGGCGCAATTTATCTCGAAAAATTGCGCTTGTTTATTCCGTCACCCCTAGCAACCAGCATTTGATACCCAAATTAGCATTATAAAGTTGCGCTGCACCAGTGACTTGCGCCACCAACTTGGAATTGGCCCCTTAAACTACAACTCTTTAACAGCTTTAACCGTATAATGTTAGTATATTTTGGATTCTCCGATTGGCGATTGTGAATTCAAAATTTTCCAATCTATCGCTGGAAATAGTATATCTCTCAGAATTTAAACTCGCATTAATAAAAAACGGACCAATTACATGGTAACCAATAACACCGCACCAAACATTCAGTTTTTCTGGACGCATTGTGTGGATTTGCTCCATCCGGTATGGATTTATGTCAAACCAGTACCTGCAGTTGTGTCTGTTCGCACGGCCATTTAAACAAACGCAGTTTCGCCAGAAAACAAAATCTTGTTGATAAAATTTCCGTCTTGCTGTATTCTGTTCATAATAATTTCAGTAATTTCAACTCTACGATCAAAGTCATCTTCGTTTAACTCTTATAAAGCCTGGTTACCGATATTGGAGGTGATTTCACTAATGTCTAATCGTCTTAAGGGCTTTTACAAACGAAATAACCGCCCACTGCAATAAACGGTCGGATACATCAAGGTTTACCTGCGAGGGAATCGCTGTCGTACTCGAAAAATTTGTAAACTTCTTTAAACACAGTATTGATGGACACATTTACAGCGGGGCTAAAGAATAAATAGTCCTAAGATCGTTATCCCCAATAAAGTCACCTCCAAATATCGGTTGTATGGGTGAAACTTTTTGTTTTTCATTACTGTTAGATTGATTTTCTACTAACATTGTGCTTTAGGGCTAATTTTTGTTGACATTTTGGGATTGATTTTCTGTTGTGTCTAAGAGGACATTAAGGGTATTTTCACCATTTGTAGTAGGTTTTGTCCTGCCTGTTGATGAATAATCAAAAAACAATGGTCCACGATTGGATCCTTGAGGGACGCCTGATGTAGAGATGTAATATTTTGATTTAGATCCATTATATGAGACATATGTAGTTTACTCTGTCTGAAAGATACGAGTCAAGAGAGAAAAAAGACCTTGTAAGTTCAACCGAACTCGGTTTGCGGATCAGAATACCATGATCGACAGTGTCAAATGCACTGGAGAAGTCTGTGTATACAACATCTACCTGATAGTTAGTGTCAAGCTGCTCACATATAAACTAGGTAATAGTTATTAAGTTGATGGTGGTGGACCTGCCAAGCAAGAGGTAAGTATTACCTCCATATCGGGAACGTGAGATCAACAGTGTGATCCTATAAAGTACGGCTCCCTGTTTCTATGTCAACTCCCCCCTTCACGAAGTACAGACTGTTTTAACAAATGGGAACTCTGCCGCAAGCCGACGAAAGCCTTCAGTTCCTTATAAAAGGGGTGCAAAAGTTGATACCTGGCATGAGGGACTTGTTTACAAGCTCCACCTTCCAGGCGTGGCGTTGGCGTTGGTACAACTCATCGACTTATTTCTGGAAAATGTGACCATCTACTTACAGGCGGCCACTAATGCGTTGGAGGAGTAATGCAGACGTTGGTTCATCTGAGACAATCCCGATAAAAGTTCTCCACTCTTTATCACGAAAAGTCGTCAAAGCCCGGTAGGGTACGTCTCCATGTTCGGTCAGGACATCCCCTGGCAGAACAAAACAAAATATCTCGATATCTTCATTGACAAAAAGATGAGTTTCATTCCTCACATTGACCACATTGTAGCCAAGACCAGTGGAATCAAAGGCGTCCTGGCGTCACCAATCGGCAGACGGAGCAAGGTGTCGATCCACTATTTCTTATGCCTTAGTAGCCTGCAGCTACAGCCTTCCAAAACCCCATTTCTCCCGATCAAAATTCTCCAACCAGATTCTTCGAGAGGGCAACATTCCGAAGTTAAAGTAATTCCTGCACGAAATTGCACTTTTCACCTTCAAGAAAGCTTAAGAACACCCCAACCCCTTGGTCCGAGAAGCCATCGACTACAAGTTCGACAAGGCAGCCTCAAGAAGATACAAGGGGCCTCGCAGGGCTCGGTTTGACGACAAGATCGGCGTATGACTCCACCCGCTGCTCCCACCGACCGGCCACCCCCGGCCTTCCCCACCCCCGACCACACCGCCCTCAAAAGGCAGATAAGTATATCTAATTCCAGCGCATAGCACACATTTTTTCTGTTTCAGATCCTTGCACAGACCACCAGAGGAGGACCGTAAGACTAAAGTGTGATGAGGGGCAAGAGTTCAACCGAACTCCAACTCCAGGTTTTTGGAAATTAATATTTAAGTATTTTAAAACTGTAAAGCGACTGAAAGTAGTAGAAACATGGAGTTAATACGAGACCCTCTCAATCCTATCATTTCATGATTTATTATGATTTTAAAGTTGGATTACCTCAAACAGAATCTGCAGTGGCGCACTGACCCTTCAGAAGTCAGGACCCAGGTGAAGAGGACAAAAGTTCTGGTAAGTACTGAAGTGAGCAGAAGATGGAGAGGTTTTAGGGTGTTAAGCAATTTATTGCAGTCCCCCAGTCCTCCAGTACCCCTTGTCGAGAACATACACGGTGGTCTGCCCAAAGTAATTCACCTCCCAGACAAAAAAAAGTACCCGGTACTTCTGCCGCAACTGGTACCATGGCCAGTGTGAGATCCTGAGGCGGTAAACGGTAGGAGGAAGGCAGGCAGCTGCACGGGCGGGGAGATACTGTTCTTTCGTAGAAAGCAGGAAACTGGTTACCACGCCAGCCCTACCGATACCCGGACCATGAAAATCCTTTTGAACTAGATATGCTCAGCTTTTGAAAGTTGTGAGTTAGTCTTATCTACAGACATATGAAAGGCGAGGGGTCAGTTAAATTCCTCTAAAGTGTACTTACTGAGTGCACCTCTTTGTAGCGCAACTTTATAGAGCGGTAGACCAGAATCTCAAGCCGATCACGCATTCAGGATCAACAAATTCACCTGTAAGCAAACCATGAACCATGAGGCTTACTGATAAGTCTCGAAGTAAGGCAGTGGCTTAGGTATACCAGTACTGTCGAACTCAGAAGCTCGATATCTTGTATCGTACGGTCCTTATAGACCAGCTCTGTTTAAAACTAAGGTATGGAAACGTAAAAACGTCTGACCCGATACGAAGCACTTGTCTTCTGGGCAAGTCAGGTGTTCGAGGAGCTACTGGGGTAGTGTGATGTCTAGAGTGAGTTAACTCAGATAATGTGGGGTTGGCATCCCATCAAGTTACTCGCTCATCCCAGATACTTTACAGGGGGAGCAGTGAAAAACCTACTCATGGTAATATTCCCTTGAATGCAGGCAAGATATTGGAACGAATTTTCCGGAAAATATATACTTCTTAACGGACATCTCTACAGAGCGGACAACACAAAATTTGGACAGTTTTTGCAGCACCGAACGTACTGAATAGAAAATGTATAATGTAATAGCACCTCCAAACAACAGACTCTCTAACAGGTTAATAAATTGCGAATGGAATGGAATTTTATATGTATGATGAGTCAATGCTTTTGTTTCTCAACAAGGCTACACTTCATTCGGATCTTACTCTACAAAATATGAAAATAAAAATTTTTACACCCAATGGAACATCACAGTGTCCACTGTTAGATTAATGTGTAATTCGTAATTTCAAAATGTTTTAAGTATAAAAAATTTCTGATCAGAAGAGTTTTATTATCTATGGACGATTCAAAATATACCAACTGGAAAAATCTATAATTGTATTAAAGGCGAAAATACGAACTGGTACAACATGGAAAAGTGTTAAGTCGAAAATAATAACTACGTAGTGCTTTCTGAAGGCCAGATTTGGAAATTATAAAGACGGAAGAACCAATTCCGAATTTACAGAAGAAAATTATATCCCTTTATAGAAGTTTTTGATGAATACATCTTTTTGTGCGTACATATCTCAATTGTGCCTCAGCTATCTGAAATAATTTCTCAAGCAGAATAGCAGAATCTTCGATTATGAATTCTAAAAAAAGAATCAGATAAGAATGTGAGATTATGTTGACCAAAGTAATTTTGAGAAATTAACAATTAATGTCATTTTTCATTGATAGTTATCATACGATTTGTATCGGTTAAAGCTTACTCTATTTATTTTTTTCGCTCACGTTTTCATGTATATGCATAGTTAATTAAACATATTTCAATAATTATTTACTGAATGTACACAATTATTACTCTGAAACTCTCATAACGGATACCTCTCCATAACGGACATTTCTGAATTCACGTCTGTCGATTGCAGAGGTTTTATTGTATAAAAGTGTCGGCCTCTTCTGAAAACTCCTGGATTACTTGTTTCCAATTGTCTTTGTTTACCACTTCCACCAAGACATCTAGTTTCTTCATTACAAAATTTTCTTATTTTTCATGTTCATTCACTGTGTTCATTTAAAAATGTTTTGATGTACTGAAACACTTTTTGTGGTCTTTTATTTGACCCAAAAATAAAATTTTTCCTTCTTAGAATATGTAATAAATAATGTAAAAGAGAACTAAAAACGTCCAATCCGCCATCAAAAAGTTTGTCGAAAAAACAGCAAGAACAATATGTTCGAATTTGTTACCACCCTTAATGATGGTTTAATTCTGTTTTCATTCTTAATTCATTTGTTAACATGCGAAGTCTTTACATTTTTGAGAAATAATAACATTTTTCACTAAACGCAATCACAAAAATGATGTACATTTAGAATCATTATAGATTAGCCTATTTGATTTCAGACACTACTTGCACTTTTCGTTAATGTAATTTTCTTTTGAAATTAAGAACCAGTTCTAAGATGGTAAACAAAATTTAAGTTTAAATTCTAGGCGATGAATATAATGTATAGTAAAAGTATAGTAAAAAACGAGTAGCACAAGATAAAGTTTTATCACACCCATCCAAGTTTAGTCGCGTAAGGACGCATTTTCTAAAGGACGGGTACCATAAAAGTTTTATGAACCGAGTTTGTTGTACTTTTTTTATTTTATCTCTTAAAATAAAAAAAATACCTTATATTAAACACACAGTAAATTTAGAAAATATTGTCTGCTAATTCTTTAGGTGGCATTACTTGTGGTCAGACAACTGCCATTTTGTAGACTGATTTAGTGGTTAGTTTTAGAAGCGAGTTCGTTTTTGATGTATATGTGTGTAGGGTGATTAACTGATTATTATCGTATTCTGCGTCTCAACGGTATTTTGAGACCCCTTTCATGGCTTAATTTTAAGTGAAATTTGGGCTAGAAGATCCAGCACTTTTCACCAAATTAGATTAAAAAGAAATTTTAGAACTGTTGATGACAATGAACTTTTAAATAACTGTATCAAATTCTTTTAAAATCTATGAGAAACGAAATCAGTTTGTACTTTCATAAACGCAGCACAGAAAAATAAAATTTTCTGTTCAGTCTTATAACAAACTGGTTTTTCTTTTTTGGATTTTTTGATTATTTTAATCAAATATATATAGTACGTATACCCCACATTTTGTTAAAACACTTTTCGTAATTGTTGTGTTCCACATAAAATTTTATTAGTCGAACAATCTTTTATTTTTTCACACAATTTTGACTAATGCCCGTCTGAGCCACCCGTGCTCCAGTGATTGCAAACTCGAACTCGAGATCGGAAAATTTAAAACCGGTTTTATAGCTGGCACCAGAAATGATTATCCTGAACAACTCAATGCGCGTTCCGGTTGAATACTTTAAAGAGGAGTTAGCGAGAGGAATACAAACAGGCGCCATAGGGGACTGAATAAAGGGGGCCCACTAAACGACATAGAGATATATCTTCATCCTTTGTTTTCATGAATAACTGCGCAAGTTTTTTGCAGAAAATGTTTTAAGTCGTCATGATGGCACTTCGTGTCCATTTTACTGTAAGCACCATGAGAGCTACTACACACCGACGCAAAAAATTATTGGTCACATGAGTTAGAAGTTCATAATTCTTGAAAATTTTGAGACAGATTTTTTTTTCAAACGGCGTTAATTGGTCTGACTTTCCACAGTTTGTATTGAGGTTGTAAAAATGAAAAACTTTCATCGTTAAATTTTATATTTGACCTTAGAAACAACACTTTGAAGTTCTGCGAAATTTTGGTTAAATATTGCTTGACCGAACACTTAAATTTATTTATTCATCCCTTTCAGACAACCGACTGAAAAACACGCTAAAATACGATATGCCATGTACTTATAGATATCAAACGATTCATTTTATCGACTATCTCAGAAATGGTTGTTATTTCCTTGAAATTGTGGGAGCAATAATGTTGTGGTAAACGTTATATTGTATATATAAAAATCGATAGGTATGTTTATTCTTTTCAAGATGTTGACCATTCCAAACCTTTCTTGATAAATACATCCTGACATACATACAATTTTCGTTGTGTTTCAGCAGAAAGGAAGTTCTGTGAAAATAATTTTGTAGACTTTAAACGAAAATTGGGTTGCTTAGTATCAGACGAGACAAACTGTTTCCGATGAAAAGATGAATTCGCGGACGAGTCACTTTATCTGTCGTTTATCTGATATTTGTGGAATATATATATTTACGAGAATCTATATTTGGATTTAAAAATGCAATCATCCTAGAAGACAGAACAAGCTTGAATATAATTCGATACGACAGTTTAATGAATAATTTTGTTTTCCTCCGCAATCATAATGATTTTTTTGATGTTAACATCAGCGCAGGAAATAAAATTTAAATGCCAAGATTCGCAGTTTCATCCGGTTGAAAGGTTAACTTTATCAAAGAACAGAATAATCATGCAATAATAATTCCACGACAGATTCTCCTTTCATTTCTGGTATATTCGAACTTTACTATTATTGCTTTCCGCAAAAACATCCGTCAGAGATTTTCGGCTTCTAAAATTTTTGATGTAAACTTTTTTACGATTTCTGAAGGGCCAATTCATTTTTTCCAGGTTATAGACTTAGACATTTACCTAGCTGAAAAGCGCCATTAAGTTTAGGGTTAATATCGTCTTACTTTTACGGAAAACACATTAAATCTTTTACAACACATTGTACAGAATTATCTGCCACCGACCCTACCCACATAATAAATTATTTTGTTGATTTTTATATGCAGTGAACTGCAATAATCCTTTTAACATCAAAACGTTTTCTCTGCCTACCTCGTTTCAATTTTGTAGGCAGATAAATTTTTTTCCGCTTCAATTGTGTCTTTTGCCATCATATCGTGCTCTTCTTTGCTTTCGAGGTTACATATTTTTACCATCATTCCACAAACGTCTGATAAAATCGGTAAATAGGCCAGGAATATCGGCTTTCTCCTTCTCGGTCTTATCAACAAATGCTGAAAAACCATTACATATGCTGCCTTGTACACGTTAACAATTCATGAATGGAAATACAACATATCGATTTAAGAAACAAATATATTTTTTAATATTTATGGGTTTAAAAACAGACGTATTTTGTGACCTCTCGCTTTTTACACGTAAAAAAATACTCAATATTTTAGTTATTCCATGGATAAGTAAGACTGGCACCGACAGACGCTGTAAGTAGTTCATAATACAAGCCCCAGTTTCAAAAGGTTACGGTACAAAGGCCTAGTTTTTTCGTCCTTAATTTACATAATTAAAAAATTTCATGAATTTTCGGTAATCGAGTAATTTTCATTGAACGATAAATTCCGCTGTATTTAATACTAAAAATTTAAAAATGTAAATTTTAAAAGGCCCTAAGACTACATAACAGTAGAATTTTTAATTTCGGCAAAGTGTTGTAAAACTGTACCAATTATGACATATGGTATGTTTCTGCTTCTGTCTTCGTCCGACACACTGTATTTACATAGGAAAAGCACGTCTTAGCATTCTAGGGGCGAAAACGTATGCTACGTAAATACAAACTGTAATGAAAGCGACAACACTATAAAATAGATAGCGATAACGAGAAATAAATTATAAGAAGTTTTTATCAATGTGAATGATCGAAGAACAAGATGAAGTATGATAAATAGAAAATTTTTGAAGAGCCGAAGGAAAACGGAGACTTACCTTGGAACCTGTATTTCTAATTTTCTAAATGGGATTTTGATCAGAGAGTAGAACATGGTTCCTTTTTAAAATGGCACGGTTTAGTTTTGGAGATGATTGTCAGAGACAGATCGTGTTCACAAATTTTTGTTTGGAGTGGCCAAAATTAGAATAGGTGGTCAAAAGCACTATTAACTCGGATAAAGGAAGAAACTCGTGGTTGAAAATCAGAAAAATTATTTATAGCAGTGCTGTAGTTCTTGACAGTAGCTGCATTGAAATTGTCTTGTTATAAAAGTCTTTAAGTTTTGCATGATCAATAATTAATGTCAATTAATAATATTGTGGTTGGAAATAATTTATTAATTACACACCCAATACAATATTTTGAACTCAGAGCTGTCTCTTAAATCATCGATTAAATTTTAATTTTTAAATGTGAAAAAATTTTATTGAGTAAAATATGGTACATGATTTATCGTTTATTTAGTATTTTAGCGAGTGTACTGGCTAAATTTTTAAAATTTTCTAATTATCAAAGAACAACAAGCAATTGTTACAAAAAAAAAACGTAAATGTGTCGGCAAGGTCGAACTTTTATGAAAGAATTTACTTCTATAAATCTGTTTTTATTTGAAAAAGACTAATATTTCTGCACCAAGAAAGTAATATAGCATAAAAAAAAGTGAATTCAAACAGTAAAAAAGCGTAGCAAACATGCTAAACGTTACATTAATGTTTGGAAAAATATAAATCTTATTATTTAATGTTTCTACATTTAACTGTAATGTTTTTAATGAAAAAAAAAATTAAAATGTTTGATTATAACAAAATATATAATAATATATATAAAATGTAAAGGAAATGTAAAACAAAAAAAACACGCATAATAAATATGATAATTTCATTTACATCAGTTAACAGTGTTAATATCTGAATAATTGATGAAAGAAAAACATTCCAATACTGCAAGAATACACCTTTCCTGACATAAATGATCACGCAGACCATTACTACAAAACAAATATTTGCCCTTAATAATTAATTAGGATCTCGTGGCGCAGCGCAGTTGTGCGGAGGACGCATTTTACATTTAATAACGATGATGGGGTTGCTGAGAATTAAAAAATTGTAATCAAAGCGAAAACACCGTAAAGTAGGGCGCAGGGATAAAGCACCAAGGGTTGTTGATGATCCATGGCCAGAGCGGTGACAAACAGTTTGGAAGCCGAAAGACTGCACCACAAAATCGCCACGCTGGTCAACACAATGCCGACGTAGCCTCTACAAAAACAAACATAGATTAGAAAAGCTCTTTGGAAATTCCAAAACTTACTGTAAGCTCAGGATTACGTTCACTCCAGAGAGGCCGACCATTGGAAGGAGGCAGTAACCCAGAACCGTCACTACAGTGCCTATGGTGACACCTTGAGCCGACATCAGGCTCAACAGAGCCCACATCGACAAACACCCTAATACTCCTATGCCATATATGTAGCTGAAGTGGACTTTACCCGACTGGAACAAAACAGGCTCTAATTAGCATATTTTTTAAATCTGCATAACGTAAACAGGAGAGGGAGGCGTTTAGGCGTTGCTGTGTATTTGCTAATGACTTCTTTCACAAATTATATAAAGTGAAAATTATCTACTTCTTTGAAATTAAAGATTAAGAAGAGTGGTGTACATCTAATTTCTTTGTATTTTAAATGTCCTCGCAATATCTTTTCAACAAGTAATATACAGGGTCTCAGTAATATATTGTGGAGCAAAATCATCAACCATATTGTACCAAAAGATCAAATACTTAGAAACGAATTATAGTCGACATGTTGATGGCTACAGTCAACATAACACATCTGGAAAAAAAAATTACAGGCAGTAATCCCAAATCCATCGACTCTAATAATACTTAAGTAATTATACTAAGCCTATTTTCTTTAATGTAACGCTTGTCGTTGTTCGACAACGTGCATCTGCGAACACTTCGTAATTTTGTTCACACCGTGACAAATTTCCTCCATTTTGTTGACTATCGCAGACGATAATTTGTTTTTTTTTAGATTTTGGAAAAATGTTCACACTTACAATTTAAGAGAATTATTGGGTCATTACAAAGCTGCAGGTTGCAGTTTGTAGCCACTGGAATAGCTCTCAGTTTTTGTACTTAAAATCAATACTGATGGACACACTTAAAAAGCAATTTAGGGAATAATTTTTATCAAATGCTGGATTAAACCATGTGATACTGGAAAAAGTCGTTCTATTTTTGATTGAAAAATCTAAACAGGGTTTTATAACGGTGCGTTAGTTTCAAGCGTTTTACCTCCATTCAATGTTTTCAAATTTGTGGCTTTGTTTAACTCACATTACAAGTATAATCAAAGTAAATTTGTTTGTTTCGTACATCATACTTGTTCTGTTTCATTACATGAGAATAATCCTACGGCTCCAATTTATTTTTTGTAGCTATGTGTGTATGTTTTTTTATTCTTTATTCATTATTCAAATTAAAATGTATCTAAAAATTCTAATTTTTGTTCGGACTGTGTCCCTCACTTTTTTAGCGGTTTGTAGCAAATTAGCTGAAACAGAAATGACCAGAGATAGTACCCATGAGGGTAACCTTCAAGTCGGTCATTGTTCTCTCAATATTTTCTTCCATAACACTGAATTTGTATATTTGCGCTTTATATGTAATGTGTAGTTTGAAAGCCGCTGGATATGCGTGAATTTGAAGAAAAAATTAACCCGTTTTTGTACCGTACAGTTGGCCACCTGAAGGTTAATTGCACCGACGCGAGGTTCAAGTGCATTATAGCAGTGGTGTTGTCGGCCTAGTCGCAAGAGCTCGCTTTCCAGTAATAACTCTTACTTTATTTGCAGACAAGAGAAAGATAACTCGATTTTACGATCTTGTAACTGCTGTATTTTAAAAACTAATGTTAATTTCAGAAATTATATAACGGAGATTTTTTTATAAGATTTTAACACTGTATTCTCGGACTGCAGAAGATCAAGGAAATCACATTCTTTTTTCGCTCCCATCTTAGTTTCAAATTCTTTTAGTTATTCTTTGTTGGTTCTAACTATGTTTGTGTGCTCCTTGTACACTCCTTTTATAATGTTTATTGTTTTTTTCATTTATTTGCCTTTTTCCTAATGTTTTCTATATGTCTTGTCGCCTTATCTACTCAAATGCTTTTGCCAAGTCTATAAAACAAACATGTATTTCTTTGTTCTTGTTTATACATTCTTCGCTGATTTATCTAATCACAAGTGTTAAGTTTTGTGTGCTTCTTCCCTTTCTAAATCCAGAATGAGTTTCTTCTATACTGGTTTTAATCTTTTGTTCTTCTTTCAATTATTCTTGGCAATATTTTTCCGGGGATATTTGATAATGTAACACCCCGATATAACTCTTTTTAAAATTCATATATCGATAATATTGTTACGAAATACAGCATTACGCCGCCCCGGTACGAAGCCTATGGTCGTCGAGAGCTTTCTGGTTTTACGCCGATGATGATTCATCTTCAATGCGACCGAGCGACGGTGCGCTATAGAAACGCCTGGAAACGGAAGTCGCGAATGGGAATTCCGGAGAAGTCTAGAAGAGGTGACGTAGGCGTTTCGAGAAGGACCGCGTGCTGTTTAAATAGAATCCACCTTCGGGAACGATGATTAAGTCATCACGTCGAGTCGAGTGTAGCCAAAACAACGAGAGCTGAATTCGGCTAGTTGAGTCAAGAGCGTCCAGTGAAATTCGCCGGAATAATTTTTGTACATAATCTGTGCAATAGGTAGTCGTGTAAATTCGAGTAAGAAACAAATTGTTGAGTTTTACCCACGCCAATTTTAATTACCCCTACAACGTAACAATATTGTTCCTAACATCCAATCTTTAGGCATTTTTATTTCTTGTATTATCTGGTTCCTGAGCTTGTTTAATTATTCTCTTCCTTTTTCTCGTATATATTTTTATCATTTCGGGGGTTATATTATCTCTCCTACATGATTTTCTTATTTTTATTTTTTACATGGCTTCTGATAATAATTCTTCTTGCTGCATTGTTTCTGTCTCCCATGATTCATCCTGTTCCTCATGTTCTTCTTGTTGCCATCTGTCACTATTTTCTCTTCATCTGTGATTATGTTTCCATCTTTGTCTTTTGTGTTAGTCATTATTATATGCCTTCTTCTGATTTAGCTGCTGAAGGGTGCCGAAAAATAATTTTTCTTTTTTTCTGTAGTTTTAGATTTTCTCTCGAAATTATATTCTTCCGGTGTCTTTGCATTTATATTCTAAGATCACTTTAACTGCGTACTATTAAATTTTATGACATAATTAGGATTATTTGGTTGACAATGCGAGAATCAGCTTTTCGCATTAGGGTCCTTGTAGACTTGTAAGCCATGTCGCGTGCCTACAGAATTTCCTGTGTTGTCCCAAGTAGACGGTCTTTGGCGGTCGTACTTGATAATTTATGGTTTTAGAGTTTTGCGGGTTGGGCTTTTGACTAAAGTTGTAAAATATTATTAGTATGTATTTAAAGTGATCTTAGTATACTGTGATCCAAAATTGACGGATAAGCTCGATAGTAACTACGTTATTAAGAAGGTTATGAAGGACTCAAAAAAACAGTTAAAAAAATCTTTGAAACACAATTTTGAATATATTAAACTTCAAAATTGAAGAATTAACTCTGTAATTCTGATATGTTTTAATGTGACAGTCTAAAATTCCGAAACTTATCAAAAAAGACATCTGTCAACTAAAAAAAATGACGTTGTGAAATCGTGTTCTAGCAAATTGTTCTTAAATTATTAATAACTAATTTATTTAATTGTCTTTTAGACACGCAGTCATTAACATAAATCAGAATTACGAAGTTAATTTATCAACTTTGAAGTTTATTTTTTACAAAAATTTGATTGAGGGATTTTTAACCATTTTTCCGAGTTCTTGAGAGCCTTCTTAACAACGTACCATCAAGCTTATCCATCATTTTTGGATCACCCTGTATATCTTTTTCCCTTTGATTATTTGTTTTATTTCTGCGGTCTATCGTTCTTTTCTTTTTATATTTTTGTTTATTTTTGTAGCTCCACAGCTGCTTCTTGCTGTATCCAGTACGCTATTTTTGAATTCGTTCCCTTTTTCTTCTATTCCAAGTCTTTCGAGTTCCTTTAATTTAGCATTTATTAGTCTCTCTTGATATTTTTCTGCGTATTTTTTTTTCCTTAATTCATAGTATGTTTTATCATTTGCTATATCAATTTCTCTTCTTTTCTTTTTATACTTGGTATGTTCGAAGTTACTGTATTTATTATATTTTCTTTGTTCGCCCTTTGCGTTTGTATTACAGTATTATACTCTTTCTTCTGCCGTGTTTTATTCATTTACTTATTCATATGCATTCCATTTGCCTGGTTCGGACTATTTCTATTTGCCCTACTATTTCTTCTTAGTTTTTTGGTTCCATTTGGGTTCTTTTGTAGTTTTCTTTTAATCCTTCTTCTTTTTCCCATATCCATTCCTTTCCATCTATGAAATTTTTTGGTACTAAATTTTGACTTCTTGTTCCTTGCTGTTTTCATGTATCGCGACTTGTTTTACCTTATTATTCGTTGTATTTCTAATTCCATGTTTGTTAATTAGTTACATACAGGGCTTTTATAAATGATTCTAAGGGCGCAGTTGGTCATGAATTTAAAAAGTCCCATTATGACAGTTCTCACTTGTCATTGGTGTCACTTGCAACCTGTCATTTAAAGTTATCGCTTTTATCGTTCTAACGATTTTCAAGTGTGAATTAGACTAATTCTCGCAGAGCCAAGTTCAAAACAACAAAACGTTCGTTTTCAAGATTGTTGGTGTTTGCGTACGAAAATTTAGAAGCGAAGACTGTGAAAATGGTTTATTCTATTGAAAAAGACGCTTTCATTGTTATGTCTTATTATCGTACTGGGACATTCGAAACTGAATTTGAACAAAACATTGACGACGAGATGTTGTAAAACATTTTTGCAAATAAGAACAAGAGTTCGAACACGTGTTTTGGACATAATCGTGAATTTTTCACCATGAATTGTGATGTTTAAACACACTAAATTTGATTTTTATTGTAAGTTTTATTTTGTAATAATGTAAGATATGAATTGGAATTTGTCGTGCGTCCGTGGGCATTCAGTAAAATATAAAGTGATAGGCGGCACGCTTTCATGACCTATTTCGACCCTATAATCATTTATAGAAAACCTGTATCATTTCTTCCATGGCCTTAAGTTTATTTTTATTTGTCACTATCTCGCGTTTCTTCCGCATAATTTCTAGTTCAATCTTGTACGTTGCATTATTATAAATGTTCCGATCTTTATTAGTTCATTATTATATTACTTCACTAAATATTTTAGATAGTCCGACGCGTTTAATAAAAAAATAAAAAATAGCATTTTGTATTATTTTATAATTACATTAAATAAAATAACTAAGTTTTATTCCTTTAACGGATTCTGTAAGATAAGCACCTTAAAGTCACTCATTTTTACAGTGGCATTATTCGTTTTTTTCTATTTTTTCTAAGATATCAATGTATATCACTGAATTGTTTGTTGTACATTTGACCCGTATAACAAGTTCGGTCGCTCTTCCCTAAGGGAGTTTGAAAGAGTAAAGTAAAATAATTCGAACAAAATAAATCCTGTAATCGATCAGCGTTCTTTCTATATCAGTTTCGTATGTGTGTTATTACATCACCACTTTACTTTTTTAATTCATTATCTACCTCAGACTGAATGTTTAATTAGAACCTGAACGTACTTCTCCAGGACAATTATTTCTGTTATTTTAAGTAATATGTTATCTGTATTATATTAAGCATAAATTAGATCAACCAATAGCATAGCACAGTGTCTTTACAAGGCAAAAACGTTTTCGCTTTTAGTTGAAATGAATTGAAAACATTGGACCTCTGAAGTAAAACTTTTCCTTCCATGAAAAAAATTGTAATAACATAAAAACGTTTTCATGGAAATCACTATTTTAGTCGAAATCATGTCCGAAAGTTGTCTTAAACCACTTTTATTACATTTTTGCAAAATGCAAGCAAGTTTTTTTAATTTTATTATCACCTATGTGCAAGCATGTACTATTTATGACACGATCAACAGGTTCAGCTATTCGCTGCCACCCTACTTTTGTCGTGTACTATATTAAAATCGATCATTAAATTCTTTGCCGCATGTTTAAAATTCCGCATCTAGCATCAACCAAATTGTTTATTATATTAAAGCTAGCTTCAACGTAAACCACCAGCAATTTTATTACGCGCATTATTATTGTAAATACCACTTAGATATCGTAGACGTGCAACCAGATTGGCAGACACAAAGCAACAATCTTGCATTGCTCAAATATTTGAAGTCGTAAGTCGTTATACATAATAAATATCCACACGACTGTGCTCTGCGACGCGTAACTTTGAACTCGACTAAGTCCAATTTCCGAACATACTTACTACTTTGTAATATTCAATATTTTTCGTTGTACGCTGTGTTGTTGGACTATTGCCGCTGAGGACGAGAGCCGCCTAGCAAACTCCGATCTCAAAATAAATAAAAATAAAAAGCTTGAGCGGCTGCTTTTACTTTAAGCATCGAACTTTAAGTTAGTAATTCGAAAAAAGACAACTTTTGCAAACACAAATTGAATTAACAGCGTGAAAAGTACTGAATTTAACAAGCAGACAAAAAAATAATCATGAATAACAGCTTCGAAACGTGCGCCGTCTAGATATTTTAGGAAAAAGTTGTTTATCATTCTCTAAATATTCTTTTAAAAAAACTCAAGCATCACTGCTGGCATCAAATTTTCATTTCTGTCGACGAGAAAAATGGAGCAGTTTAACATATCACATGATAAGAATTTTACAAAATGTATTATAGACGGTAAGAGTTTGCTGTTTAAACTGAGAATCCACTAGGGCAGCTGGCAGGTAACAATATCTAACAGGGTCAACAAAGACCCGAAGGCATCCAGCAATCAACCCTACGATCTAAACTTTTATTTTACTCTTGTTTCGCTATAACTTTTCATATGAACACTGCTTAATTATTGTAATTTATTCCGGTTTTGCTGATTTTCAAAGCACGTTGTTTTGTTTAGCTGGACTAAATTACTCCTACACAAATAAATGTATGATTTAGCTATACTGAGTTATTAATTCTCTCCAACGGTAAATGATAAGAATTCGGCCAAATTCGAAAAAAGCTGTGCTGCTGTGTAGTTGACTACAAAATGTTGTGAAATGTGTTCAGCGGTTCCAGAATTATCCTTAAAAAAAGCTATAAAGTTTTTTACGCCCGACTTTCCCCCTCTAAAACAAATTTCGTATGCACGGAGGAAAGTAGTTTCAACGTTTATTTATTTAATACCTCTGTTACTTGACTATCATCTTCTTGATGAGATACATTTAATTCTAAGTACATCTAGAAAACAACACTAATGACAATATTGTTAAGGAATTTCTTAAAAAAAACATTGGTGAGGTTAAATATATTCATTTTGGTGTGTATGATGCTGCACTATCATACCGTTCATAAGTATTTTTTGAAAAAATCGATAAAATAAAGGGGATTCATATTAAGTATATTGTTCCGTAATTTCAATTAAGGTTGCATAAAAGTTAGTGTTAATGTGTCACTGAAATTTCTTATTTTCTACCTTTTATGCAATCTTTGCGAAATATTACAGGATAGACGGTTTTTTGACATCATAATCCTGAAGATCACTCAAATTTTCTAAGCAAAATATTATGATTTCGCGATTCTGTTAATGATAATAACTTCATTAATAATGCTTCTTTTACTCACTAGGTACTAGAAAATTAAAAATAAAATTGTATTCATGAGGCACAACTAAGGTCCTTCAGAGGGGTTACATCCAAGTGTTTACTAAACATGCAGCAAAAATTCAGGTTCTTCGTTGGGTTATTTTAAGATTTTTTGTCCTTAGATTAGTTTTGGATAGACACTTTTTGTCGAAGATAAAGGACCATAAAAGCTTTTTGAAAAAATTGGTCGACAGAACTTCGCTCGCCCGTGAATTACAATCCGATAAATCCATCTCTTTAAAAAAATTATTAAATTTGATTTTACGATTTTCATTTTGTGACAACCTCTGTAAAGTAATTTCGGTGCCATAAATAACCCCCCGCAGCCCCTGTGCCGCACAGACAACGTAAAATATATTAAAAGTACTTAGCTAACGGGATAAAGTGTCCTTCAGCACTAGATAAGAGAAATCTAAAGCTCAAGTGTTTATTTATGTTTATGCATCGAAAGAATGTCACGCAGAAATTAGTTTGATTTGAACGAGTTTATTTTCTCGAAACAGAGGATTAAAATTATTAATTAAATCACAATCTAACAAAATGTTCTGAATATTGGATAAAGACCTGCGTATTTTCACATTTTCGTTCTTAATGTGACCAATAAAAATTTGTGATAACGTAATCAACATGGATAATACTAGTCAGCGCATTATTAATGCACGAAAAAAAAATTCCCGTCCTGGAATTGAACGTCGGTTTTTTGCGCGTTACGTGTCTAACAGCAGATGCGGTGAGCCATTGGCCACTGTAAATTAGGATGCCTAGGAGAAAATTTGAAGAAAGATTCATAACGACCAAGTGTACAAGTATGTTATTTTAAAAATTTAAACCCTACTGATTATGAAGAAATTTGAGGGGATGTCATTACGTTGTTGGTGGGTATGATTAGAAAATTTTGGTTAGTGTTTTACCATCTACATGATCTTCAATACAAAATTTGACAACAATCGGCCCAGTACTTTCTATCTGTCTAAAAAAAATTCGGATAAACGGGAGACAGACGGACAGACGGACGGACAGACAGATAGGCAGACGGACGGACAGACAGATGGACAGACAGACGGAAAGGGGCGACCGAATTCATGTTACACTTGAAAAGATGTGTCTACACTAATGTTTTCAAGTGCACTATTCTCACTACTGTTTCCAGCAAAAAAAAATCCAAAAAGTATTGACGGCTTATGGTGAAGAATCCAATTTTGGGATTTACCCTCGAGAGCGTTTCCCCGCCTAAAAGAAGCTAGTGATTTTGTGAGGACCTGTGCCGTTGTCGCAGTCCGGGGGCTACTCTGTAACTAGGTTTTAGGAAATTAATATTTAAGTATTCTTTCACCCCCTCCCCCCATACCGCCCCAAAACGCAGGTAAATATATCTAATGCCACCGCCGTGCCGAGAACCATCTCCCCTTCCAGACAAAAAAAAAACAGCGCTTCTCTAGAACTCTTTCGAAAGCACTACCTTACGAAGCTTAGGCATAGCTTACGTAATCCTCGCCGTTCCCCGTACGAATGGCACTTACAGTCACTGCCGCGATTACGCCGAGTGACGCAATTCCTTGTACGACGACCGAATTGCGCAGAGAGTCGCAATTCCACTCCACCCGAGACGAGAGGATTAAGAGGACTTACGAATAGCACTTACGGTCACGACCACGATTCATCGCCACCCGAGACGAGAGGACTGCGCCGACCGATCATTAACGCAACTCCATCTAGATTCTGACGTTCATTAATCCCTATACTTGACTTGCACATATATACAACACTAAATTTCTCTTAGAACCTGTACGTTGACGCCCAACGTGGGGTTCGAAATCTCAAGTGTTAAAAAAAATTACAATTAATTTTGTTAAATTTGTCAATAATTGTAAATTTAGAGACATTCAGGAAAGTTTTGGAATTTTTTAATAGGAAAAATGTCATTAGTCCCTCGTCCCTGTACACCACTGGTGAGGACCTACATCACTGGTGAACTGGGAGGAGTCCTAATTGGGGTATAAATAAGCGTCTAGTTGTAATTTAACTTTAACTTAGCTTTATTGTACCAACTTGGTTGGCGAAACGCGTCGACAAATATTTTGTGTGTTTTCGGGTTTCGGTGGACACAAACGTTATGTGCAGATAATCTGCTAAATAACTGGACTGAGTATTGTCAAATTTTATATGTGAGTAGCACGGAGATGGAAAAAGGCTAATTAAATATATCTAATCATTCCCACCAACAATGTGATGACCTCTCCTCAAATTTTTTTTCATTACACGCGAGTTTAATTTTATACATAACATGCCTTTGGGTTTGTGGTTTAACTATTTAGACCATGGATCTAGAATACGAGGGGAGAAGATAGTTTGAAAAAGTGCCTGGTGGGTTACAAATGGCTCTTCCAGCGCTTCCGAGAAAATTGGTTTTTCCAGTAGCGTACTCGAAACGGTTTGCCACCGGATGTTAGATATAAAAATAATTTACTTGAGTTTTTATATTGCTATATATATTTTTGTTTTTATTTCGTAATTAAGCAAATAGTAAGACACGGTTACTGCCTATGAACCCATTTTAAACTAAATGGTACTGCCCCTGATCCTCCGTTGTTGATCAACCATTCCCGATACAGTACCGACAGGGTCATAAATGGCTCTTCGGAGGAGCTCTTTCACCGGCATGTCTTGAACATGTTATAACTCCTTTTGTACGGGTGGTTTCCGGTTCAATCCTAGCGTCGTAAATCAAGGATTTGTCTCAATATCTTGCCACCTCAATATCTACTGCTGAGTAATCCGCTTAAACATTTTTGATATATTAAACCAACACAAACAGAATTTACAACTGTGAGTTTGCCTTATTAACTGCCCCATTGTTGTCTTCACAATACCCTAATTTTAGAACAGCCATACAACCTTGTAGTATCTGAGACACTGGTACGCTTCGCTCCCTCTTCTCATTCTGTCTATATAAGGTAGCTTATCCGGTATCACGGATCCAGGTACTTCGATCCAAATAAGTACACTTTTTTTCCTGGGTTGATCGACCATAAAGACATCAACTCAGGCCAATTGCACCCCGGCCCCTGAGCTGATCCAAGCCGGTTCTTGGGACCAGTCGGCCGAAACCTAAAGAATTACATATCTCCGTTTTGCTTTTTTTTATTCGTACTTACTCTCCCTAACTAAAGTTTAAGTACCAAACTAAAATACGTGACCAAATTTTGACATCTTTCAAAGAGTGAAAATGACAGATCACTATAGAAACGATGAAAAGTCACAATCGAATTTCTAAACATTTCATGTACTCCGTAAGTCCAGTGCAGTGCATCGCCCCGCCCCATATCTTCGAAAACAACCTTCTTTCCGAAAATCGTTTAAGGGCAAAAAAATCTTCCAAATGCATGTCATTAAAGAGCCTGTATAACAATAATTATAAAGACCCAGCGTCCCTGTATCTGTAGGAAAACTAGACCTGAAATATTTCCGTAATTACATTAATATTCTGACAGACATTACTGAAGCACAAGTAATCAGTAAAATCACTGTATGTGTTCTACCCAAGTTTCGACCGGTATTATTAAACTGCAGACAACAGAGAAGCTAGTATTTGTAAAATATAAGACTGATTTTGGTCAATAACATACCCTCTAAGGAAATAAAAGACGCGTGGGCGGGACTTCTATTTGTAAAGATAAGACTGATTTAGGCAAATCATATACCCTCTAAGAAAATAAATGAGGGGCTTGTATTTGCTAAGATAAGACTGATTTTGCCAAATGATACAACTTCTAAGAAAATAAAGGGGGGGGGGGGGTCTTGTATTTGCTAAGATAAGACTGATTTTGGCAAATGATATACCTTCTAAGAAAATAAAGGGCGGGTGGGCGGGGTTAGTATTTGTAAAAATAAGACTGATTTTGGCCAATGATATACCCTCTAAGAAAATAGAGGACGGGTAGGCGGGTCTAGTACTTCCTAATATACGACTGATTTTGGCAAATGACATGCACATTCCAAGAGACGCTTGTTAGAAATAATTTTGAAAAAGGTGAACAAATTAACTTCGGCTAGGGTCCAAGCAGCCAAAATGATAACGTTAATACCCCAGTAAAACTTGCGGATAATCAATTCATTAGTTTCAAAAGTTATCAATACCATAAAATTTACACCAAACCACAGACATACAAACGGAAACCCTAAATCTGCATATTTTTAAGAAAACACGATACTGAACATTCGTCGAAATGACCTTATTAATTGTACTTGTTTGTACAAAATAATTTGTAAAACATTTATAATAAAAATAAAGAACTTCATGAAACGTGACCTATGAGTACAAAGTTGATGTCGCAAGTATTTGTAGTGTTTCAGAGACCAGAAAAAAGTTGTAGAAATAAAAATGCTCTCTGAAACAGTACAATAAGTAAGGTAAACTTAACACTGGGGACAGAGTATGAATTAAGCACAAGATCAAATAATGGTTAATGAGTAACATTCCTGTTCGTGTGAAAGAATGTGCAGAATTTATACAGGAATTAATTATAGTAAGAGAATAACATAGGAGGTGGTTCACCTCCACTGATCAGATTACTTAAAAAAATTTTCTTCACAGCAAACAATGTTGAATAAAAACGTTAAAAAAATATTTAAAAAACTTATCAACTTTTAATTTTTGAAAACTGGCTTTGTTGACACAATTTTAGTCGCAAATTTAATTACGTAGCTTTTTGAATAGCTCATATTACTCTATCGTGAAACCGATATTTTTTAAAATGAACAGTTAAAAGTACAAATGGTAAAAATTTTCCTGATTTATTTCTTTAATTGATTGTGATTAGGTGAAACACATTGTTAAACATTAGTTGTTTTAGTTAGCACATCTAACTTGTGCTACAAGTTTTGTCGCCATTAGTAAGGAATTTATAGATTTTCACTTCAGCTGAAAACAACAAGATTCTCAGTGTAAATGTTCGTTCTACCCAAGATATAAAGACGAATGGTAACACTGCCTCCACCTATAATCAAACATCAGTTTGAATCCAATTCGTGCTTCTAACAACTTCTTCAAATCGCACCACCTTTATTCGAGAACGAGCATAGAAATATGTAGTTTACAAATTTAAAATTTCGGCAAGGAAATTAATAATCGCAAGAAAATTATAGTGAGCTATCTGTGACAATTGAGCACATCAAGGCTTAAGCAGTGAAACTTCTTTTGTTGACTGACTTTCCCGCCGATTTTAGAAAAATTTGTTTGCAACAAATTCGTCACAAATTCCCTGTTCTAGTATTTTTTGCCCAATAACCATGCAATATAATAAAACGAGACAATAAACAATCAACCGAAGTGACAGTCCTTTTGCACTACGAGTCCATCTGGTGGTAATACTTGGAAGATGATATACTTCCTAGTTAAAAACTCGCATATGTCCTGATTTCTGTCTAATTAAACTTTAAAATCCATGGTTAGAAAAGTTTCGCCCCAGTATCAAGCACGATGTGTAGCTCTCCACGAAAATATTCTCGGGAATATAAAAATAGCGTCATGCGCGAATGGATGATATTCATAAAAATGAGGATTTCTTTATAAGCAAACGCTTGCGAGTACGAGTTTAACTGAGCAGTAAAAGGTGCAAATAAAGCAAATGCCTATGTTAATATTCGTAATGAAATACTTATGTTAAATATTTACCTAAACTTCACAAAATAAATCATAAAGCAGAAGAAAAATTATAACGTAAATATAAACATTTTTGAGGTCTATTAATACCAGTTCGGACTTCGGCACCAGTGAAACTTTGCCTTTTAATGTTATGAATTATGATTAAACAGAGATAGAAGAAAAGAGGCAAAAAATACCATTAGCAACATTAGTAGTTGGTCAAATAGCAGTCTATTTCAATAACGTAAAGGAAACTTTTATAAATGTGAAAACGATATTCATTTACTTGTCAGATAACTAACTTTCGCTCGAGTGTGTATTAATAAAATATTGTTTACGTAAAAGTTTTATGAATATCGGAATATCTGATTCTAGTTATTTCCCAGGTTAAGACTAAACATTTTTGGCATTTGATGTTTACTTCTGAGACAGTCGAACACAATATTGCAAAACATCATTTCTTACTTCATTCCACGCAAATAAGTTTAAGATCTCAAGTAGAAGCGAGGGCTGGTAATCTAGCATTTAATCAATCGTATCTCACGATCGTAGATTCAATATTGTCAAACATGCTGTTGGCGATATGTTTAAATTAAATAGGAGCCTGCAGCTACAGGAGCAGCTCGTAAGAAAATTGTTCATTCATTCGTTTGTTGGAATGCATTCTTGCTATTCGTTAATATTACGTATACTGACTGCCGACAGCGCGAACAGCAGTGAAACCGAATACAATATGAAAATTTAAATATTAGATATTCAATACGCACCACCGTTTAGCATATTTCAGGAGCTTCGACTTGTCACCTTACAAATGCTGAAACTTCATCAGATCGTTGTACTAGCTTTGTTAAATAAAAAAGAACATAGGAATATATATTTTCGGTGCTAAATATTAATTAATTTTATAAGACTTCTGCTAACTAGGTGAAATCACTTATTTTCGTAGAGTCTCTAAGTATTCTACTAAGTAAATACGTGCAACATAGTCAATAGTATTTACGTAATAATGAACACATTTTATTTTCAATATATTTGGAAACGTTAGACAAAATCACACTGTTAGGATTATACAAAAAAATAAGACAACGTGATATCTTGGCAAATGAAATCCCTGCCTTGTGTTACATATTTATTATTAGCTATATTAAATTGCTACGCTCGTATTTCGTTTTCAAAATAACAGCCATGTTATTTTTATATGTTCATCTACTCAGTAAGGATTCCAAATTTCTGGTGTAGATAGCGTCGTAAATAGCGTAATAATTTTATATTATTATAAATGACTATATCTGAAATCATACTAAGCACTTTCTTAGAGTGAAAAACAGATTTTATATCAGTGACCAAGAGTGGTATGGAATCAACGACTGTCCATTATAATAAAATTAATCAGAGCAATCGTCCGTGATAGTCGATTATTGGAAAAATCAAATTAAAGACGGAGTGTTGCTGTTGTTACTTCAGACCCAATTTCGATTGTTAGGGTTTATCAGCAAAAATGTACTGTTTAAGGAAAGTTACAAACAATAATGTTCGCACTCTGCTTTCTATGTAATAGTGACCATAAAACATTTGCATTAAACTGAAATTATGTAGTCCAATATTCAGTGAATATGAAATACTTAATATGCCTAGGGTATGAATAATACTAATTTCGGCAAAATATATATAGATACGAGTATATGTTTATGCGTGTATTGTATTTGCATAGAAATCATGCGTAAACTCAATTAATTAGTAATTTATGAACGAATGAGTGCTCTAAACAATTTTGAGTGTTCAAGAGGGGAGTATTCTAGATTATTCCAGCTAATAAAATAAATATTTTAATAAATGGTCCCTTGGCATGAGCAAACAAAACAATGTTAAAAATTAGGTTTTGGGGATTTACAATAAAAGGTATCCAAAATTATCTAATTATTTTTATTTCTCGTGATATTTTTCTCAATAGTCTAAATTTATTTGTTCTTTGTTTATTTTGACTAATTGTAACGAATAAGTATTTAATATCCATTAAATTTCTTCATGTTTCAAGAGTGACGCTAAACGAAAATTGAAAATTTCCGTTTTGGTCGTGTGTCCGTTTCTCCGCATTACACATATTGATAAAAGTAAAAAATATTCTTCATACTGCTATTTCCGAATTCGAGACTTAATTACGATGTACAGAGAACGCCTCTGAAACAGCATACTACTTTTGCGAAATTAACTAGACATTTGAACTTATAGAGAAAAAACTCTGTATTTAACAACAGCTGGATTCGAAATTTTATTTCGCGGACTCTCCTGTTACTCTGATCAGTTGCAAAACGTTTTATTTACTTTGTTATTTGCTTTGAAAAGTTAGATCCATACACAAAACTCGGTAAAATTTTAATGTGTACAATATAAAACTCTGCCAAGCTATCACATTTGTCACATAATCATCATAAGTACCTACAGAGTAGTTGCTCATAAGTTTTTAACAGCGATAATAAACACAACATTATTTATGGAAAAAACGAACTTTTTAACAAACTACATATAAAAGAAAGCTATATTTGAGACATCTCGCGTAAGTTTATCCCGCATTGAAGGAACTGTGAAATCCCTTGTAAGAAAAAGTGAACTGACAGACTGAAGCGCGCCACCACTTAAAGTTATCGAAAACTTAACTATTACGACAACTTTATAAGGTGCACAATCTAGATTTTTACGTTTCACCCAGAAAAATTTCATAATGTAATTAGAGTTAATAGAAATTTTAAATCTAGTTCAACATCTTAAAATATAGAAAATTACTCGTCTACAGTACTACATCACCTAGTCTCAAAAGCGTGCTAGTCTTACGTATAAGACTGAAAATGCAAATATATTTAAAACAAGAGGAAGCTGAGTGAATGAACTCTCAGTTTAATACATTTCAAGGCTTGTAATAATTATAAAAACAAATATTTTAATTAGAAATTAAATTTTCTACAACGTCGATGTAGGTTTTTTCGCACGACTAGAAAAATGATAAAAAAATGTCGAAATTTACACTACTTCCACTTCCCTAGCGATATAAACCATAATATGGTATGCATTTTAGTCTCGAAAAAGTTTGCTTTTTCTTGAACAAAACAAAAATGAATAATTGTGTGGTGACTGTGGTGAAAATGATGCTTCTGTAATATTATGAAATTTTTCGAGAAAGAAAATAAAATTCAAGTTGGTCAGTTCCAGGCGCGTTTTTAATTGTACAAAGCAAACACACGCAGATTACCTTCATTTGTAAAAAGGCGAAGTGAGCGTTATATTTAAACAGGAATTAAAAATAAAATTTTGCTTTCAATTTCAAAGAGAAACAAAAGATAATCTGCATGACAACACATGTACATCTCAACAAAAATCATGAAAATAAAATATGAAGCATTATTAAAGCAATATTAAGATGAGAAAGAATGCATTATCTTATTCTTCTGCAATCCTGTGTGTTCACACTACATCATTTAACATTATTCTCCCACCCAGATGATGGGGCTGAAATAAAAATGATTTATTTCCTGAGGAACATTTCATAAAAGAGGAATTTCAGCAATTCCCGCATCTAAAAAATATCTTCACTTTAATATCTTTTAAAATTAACCCCCGTTTAAAGACTGCGTCTCAGAATTTTTCTGTTAATTGATTACATTACCTTGGTGCTTCTTGCAATTTAGAACGGATAATAGAGTGCATTATCTGAAAAGGGACACCCATTTTCAAACATGTTGGACTCGCCCAAGATTAAAAATATCACCGATCGGCGATCGAATGGCAGGTCTTGACATTGATGCCGATAAATTATTCAAGAGAATCCGGATTATTGCCTCAGTATCCAGCAACAAATAGGCGCAATAAAAAAGTGAAGTTGCGTAAGTACTTACCAAAAGCAGAAATCCACCGAAGGCCAAACAGAACACTAGAGGACCGGCCAAATCGGTGTCCTGTAAAGCTGCCACTTCAGGAGTGTGAAAAGGATTCAGCACGGTGAGAGTCTGCAAACAGAAAGAGATCTACAATACACAAGAAGAGATCTGTAGCGATGCTATTCGGGTGAAGAGAGTTGCTATAATGGGGGTAAGTCTAAAAACACTACCCTCCAAAAGAGGGCGCCTGAAAAAAAATCAATATTCCATGTTAAAATGGAATAAGGGTACATGACTATTAATCAAAGAATAGCAATTAACTTGCTTGACACTAATCAACCGTCCGATTATTAAAATTGATTTAATGCCACATTTTGTGCTTTCATGCCACGCTATTATCCATAAAGGCTTGACTCGCAAACAAGTTTAGGTCATACTTAGGCATAACTAGTTCACGAAATCGATTTCTAAACGCTAGCAAAGTTGAATTTATTGCCTACGAATTATCAAGAAAGGTGATAAGGGTTTTAGAAAATAACTCTTAAGGGTAGGTATGTAATAGGGTACTTTAAGCGTTAGCAATGATAATTTAATAAATTACAGTAAAACTTTCACATATCGAACTTTATGTCAAGAAATTTTCGACAGAAGTTTGATAAACCATTCCTAGGTATAAATTGTATTTACAAAAAATAGATAAAGCAATTCACAAGTTTCCTATAAACTTATATTTTTGTGATTAAATAGTTACAAATTAAAAAAAAAAGCAACGAATATATAAATATTTGAATCAATCGATACAACGCCTGCGCAAATCAAACGATGTGTTTCATTTCGGTAATGCATTTAAAAAAATTTAATGGGCCATGTTTAGCAAAAACTAATTTCCAAATTTCGTGCAAAATCAAAACAGTTCTAAAATGATTGTAAGTCTGAAGACGATAATCTTCTTATTTCAGATTCGATAGGCTTGTTTTTTTTAGGAAAAAACCACAAGTAAAAAATTCAACCAAGCGTTATTCACCGCGATATTGGGAACCTCTATTTATAGACGTAGAATTACGACCATTGACTTGGCTATTTTTATTTTGTTTGAGATATCAGAAAGTTGTTTCATGTGGTGTTAAATAATTTTAATTTTTTAATAATTCAAACCGAAGCGATCACACCTTGGAAAACTTAGCTTCGCCTTCACTTACGTTGTAGGTAAATCTCCAGACTGACGGAGATTCTTACTTTCGTATTAAGAGCGATGGTTGATACAGAAAGAATCGTACTTTCATTGTTCATCCGTCTTTATTTTATCGATTGTGTTCGAATTAGCGTTGCTGCACACTGATTTGCAGCGAAAATTTGTTCGTATTTCTACATCGATGAGGTTTTTAAATATAACTTAAAAAATAATTTCATCCGTATTATTTCAGTGACCACAAAGGACGTATATTAAATATTTAAATTTGTAGTAAGTACATGTATTAACTTTAACCTTTTATCCTCCATTCGGTATATCGAACACGTATCTTACAAAAAAGTAGAATTCTACGCTACATTTAATACGAAAACATGATTTATACTTTTATCTTTTCTTCAAACATGACGCGATAATTCAAATATCCACATATATTTAATAATTAATTATGGCCATGGTTGAAAAAAATTATAAAATATACGTTCATTTAAAACGTCATCGTTACTTTAACAAAAGTAGCCGAATAAATATTAACAATTCAAGCAGGTGAACAGTAAAACCCTAATTTATTTATCAGTATCACACATGGTCTGCTAGCTGCAACGGCATTAGCGGGCAATATTTATTATTTTATATTTGAAAATTAGTTTAAATATATAAATTCTTGTTTTCGCATTTATATTATAATTAAAATAATCCATTACGTATAACAATGCATACGAGCAATTACTTTAATCTATAAAATAAACAGCGCGCGTGTTTGTATAAATCCATACCACATCCGGTGTGAACAAACTCGTTTTGGCAAATTTTAGTTGGAGTTGCGAGAATTTTGAATGAGGTGACAAAATAAAAATGTAATGTGGTGACTTATCATAAGCAGTGTAGTCAAGTGTAATCATACAAATTCAGTTTTTTAGGAAACCTGGATGCCTAGGATAAAAATCAAGGCATATTCATAAACCACGAGTACAGGAATATGTTACTTTATAAAAATTTTGCGTCGATGGCATGCCTGTGCTAAAAGTTCGATTTAGCGGTAAGCGTTGACAAACTGCTGATACATAGTAATAAAATGTTCACATAGGCCAACAAATTTGGTGCAAAATTCCATAAAACTAAAAAACTACAATGTTGTCGTTAGGATGTGAATTTTATCCAGCAGGTGAGGGTTCTTTGAGTGCATAGAGGAATTTATTTTAGCTGTTGGGTACAAGCTTTTGCTGCCACGGTTATTAATGAAATGACAGCTAACAACGTATTTCATGCAAGCAAATAAACAGTAATTTAAAAATATTAAACCTTAGGATTTTTATGTTTATCAAGAACTAGGAATCTATTTAAAACCCTCATTTAAAAAAAAACGGTTTAACGTCTAACTTAGAATACTATTTAATTTACCAGATTAAATATTTTAGTAATCACAATATGTGTGCTTATTTCAACGATTAATTAATATGGTAATTTTTTCCCTGAAGCAAAATGTAAATAAAACACACATTGCAGGACAAAAAATATTCATGGAATTTATAGATTTCAATTAACCCGGCGTGCTGCCTATTAGCTCACACAACAAAAAGTAGGTCAACATTTTCGCATAATAAAAAACGTGGTTATTGTGGTTTGCGATATTTTTTAACCGTTAAAATAATTTTGTAGTGTTTTGCTTTTGTCTCATGAGATGGCGTGTGGTGCATTAAAAAGATCAAGTTTAAATGTCTTTAGATAATTCTGTCCTTTTTTAACTATACCTATCATTTTAACAACTACACTTTTTGTACTATATGTGTACAATAATAGTTTGGGGATTTTTTAACGTTTAAAATTACCATGGATGACTCATACTGCAGAATATTGCAGTGTAACGGACCAGCTTATAAGTTGATAATAAGCATTAAGCTGTACGGCAGCCCTAGTTTGAAAAGGGAACAAGTAACCATTTACATACTCGACATGCATCACGAAATATGAACCCAAATATCGGTTATGCATACACAGTAAAGTCTGGGAATTGAGTTTATCTGCTCCCCGTATTTGAAAGTGGTTAAAGGACTCTTTGTATCAAGAGCCTTATTTCCGCAACTTAACGTTGAAATTATCACTGCATTATTGCGAGGGGATTACTGGTGCATGTACACAGTTTCAAAGCTACAGTATCTAGAGTTTATTATTGACGTCTGCAAGTTGAGTAATTTAACTGTCAGTGATCCATCTGAAACTGAAACTTGCAAAAGTCCTTTAGTTGATACCGATAGTAAGAAGAGCAGATCCCACTCATCTGAATAACGATCACTAATCTGTGATTACCAATTTCTAGATTTATTATCCACGATTCACGATCTGGATTAATTTGTTCACCGAATGGACAATTCTACTTACAAGTAGTTGGTTCGTTTAAATTAATGGGATACTTGGAAAGAATACTTAAATTTAAGGACGGATGAAAATACTTTCAGACTGGCTAAATTTGAGCCAAACTATTGACATAAATTCTCCGCTATGTACAACTTTTTTGTAGAAGTAAAGATTGGCTAAGGAAATTCGACGGCAGATTTTTTAGTGACATCACTCAATGAATCGAGTTCCCGCTCGAAGTAATTAGATTTTGTGGAAATTTTACACAAACAAAATTTATTCTAAACTAATTTTATAATTAATGAATGTAGCCTAATTTGCAAGTATTCAACAATTATAAAGTTTTAAATAATTAGGAGTTAATTATGCTGCTGATATTTATGACTAAAATTTAAATAACAAAGTCATAATAAACCAGCCTTTACTGTGCAGGTGTACGAACATAATGAGAAAAACTGAGAGATGACCCTTATATTTTGGCAATTGCTAAAGTTACCGGTATTTTATTTTCAAATTTTGCAAATATTATAATTATTATTATTGCATTACTGGTCTCAACGTGATCCAAAACACCATATTCAGTTTTCTCCAGTCTATCTAACTATCTAGTATAAGTGTTTAATTATTTTCTTCAATATTTTTGTATTTTTGTCACATTATTTTCTTTTCATATAATTACATCCTTAATATGTTGCTAACTCACACCCTATCAAGTTATTAATCCTATCAGATGTCGCTATTACGAGGAAAATTCAATTAAGACTGACACTAATGTTACTGCGGCCCTGCACACTAAACTTCGAGGGTGTGACAACCTGAGATTATTAGGCAAGTGGTATTCTATACATGAGCAAAATTTCATATGTGTAGGGTTAATTGTTTAGTTGAGGTAGTCAGCTAAACTTTATTATCTACTGTTCGGGTTCCTACTGTTCTCTGTATTGAAAAGGCAACAATATATCTACAAATTTTGTATTTTACTAAGAAAATAGGTACTAAATATTTGTAATAATAAGAAAAAAATCTGTCATGTGCTTCATGTTTACCTTAATGTAAGAAGTTAAAAGGGGTTATGAAAACACGGCATTCTTGTGGCAATTATTCAAAAATATAAAAATCTTGTAACTTTTAAATCCACTCTGGAAAAACAGCTTCTTCCTCTTTTTAATTATCAAGTGGTAGCAACACCGACAGAAGATTTCATACTTTGGAAGGAGCATACTGCACTACTTTCACACAATTCATTCATCAGCTTGTATTCGTAGCAGTCCCACTCTTTTTTGAATCCGCCTCGTATATCATGACCTTGTATTTCTACAAAGACTTAACTACGACGGAAAAAGGCGACAAAACGAAAGCAGAAAATTATAGACCTGTTAACTTTACGTCTATTTGTGCCTAATGTCGGGGGAAGAAACTAAACGACTAGACATTATGATTAGACAGGAACTAAGCAACAGATTTGAATTTCGAAAAATCTTTTGTTTCACATCATCGCTTGACTGTTTAAGTTAGAAAAGGCTGAAGTTCGAGATCTCTTGGTAGGGTGGCTTAAGGTTTTCCTAAGCGATTACTTTATTGTAAGAGGTGGTGTCTAGTGTTCCACAAGGACTACTTGTAGCTCCAGTATTATTTCTCGTTTATATGGTCGATCTGTTATTCTTTATAAATTCCTTTTATCCTCTTTAAGTAGATGATGGTAAATATGGTAACCCATTATCATCTTCACAAATTATTAAAAATGATCTTTCAATAATAATTGGACTCGCACTTGGTTAACGCCTTCAAATAATCGTAAGTGATAATCATATACTGCAAATTGTCTACTAAATCATGACTTGGGTGTTATCTTTGACAACGAATTTTTGTCTACTTACTTCCAAAGACATTCGTAAAACCAAAGGATCCATTAAAACCCTTTTCGTGTCCTACGTTTGCCTTGTTGTCGAATACGCCAATGTCATATGATTTCCTACTCTAATAAGGGTCCAGTAACAAACTGCAAAAGTATAACGTCGCTATTTTAATACTGTTGGGAATTCAGAAAATTACGCTTACGAGTATCTACAAGAACATCATAGAAGACTATAGTCAACTTGACTGAAAAAACATTTTTCGTGTTGTTCTATCTATTATTATAATTCGAAGTAAATGAAACTATTTATTAATTGTAATCGTTCTATCATTGTATTGGAGGTTATCTTCAAAAAAATAAATGAAACATTCTTTGACTACTCATTTCGTTTAGTTACAAAAGATGATGTTTCCCGTTGTGTTGTGAGCATAAAGCTCCTCTTCTTTTTTTGTTGATTCAGAAGTAAAAATGTTTTCAGTACTTTTAACAAGTGCGGCTGGTGCCAAGGGGCACAAGGGTACGTGCGTGCCTCCCCAAAATTACAACATCTAGAAATACACTGGACATAGCAAAATAGTAATTTTCAGTATTTAAAAAATTATCCGGAAATGTGTGCCATATTTATCAAAACTAATTTTTTTATCTCGCTCCACTTCTATAAAATGTATCAAAACTTGCATCCACTTACATCAAAGATTTTGTATCTTGAATGTATCGTATGTTATTGCTGATGAAGTGCTGATAAAAGCGGAGACGAAGACCAAATCATGGCTGATTTAGACGTTTTGTTTATGCCATTGGAACAGTGCGTCTAGTCGCGGTATTGCGCTGGAATCGGGTCCTGTTCCGACAGTGCCCATCAGCAGCAACTCAACTGCAAGTTTTAATATCCATTCTGCGCGATTGAAATTCTTTGATTTTAAATCAAAATACTGAATTCGGTTGAATATTTAATAAATAATCGTCCTCTGTGTCAAGACGGTAAAATTTTAGTGAAAAATTTTGGGAGAGCCACCACCGATTTATTAATAACAAAAAGTGTTCATGGTAAAACGAGAGACTTTCGTAGATATTTTAATAGACGTAACACGTATGATAAATATTCCTGGATGTGCGGTTGTGAAAAAAAAAATTGTTTTGTTTTGTGTGTCTCCTCAGTAATGATTTAAAACCAAAGGTATGTGGACAAGTACATTTTTACTTATTTGCATGTATTTTTGTATTTATTTCCGTCACACAATTTCGTCTATTAATTGGTAATAACAGTCTGTTTTATATCTTCATATTTAACTCATTAATCAAATTGTGTCCCCTCATTTCAAAAGGTCACGAGCCGCCACTGACTTTTAATTATAATTTTTTGAAAGATCATGGACTGACTATACTTTATAGGGATGCATAAATAAATTTCTTTTTAAAATTTTGTGACAGGTGGTGTACGGGATACCAAATTGTAAGGAGAGTTGACTCAAAGATTTTTTGGGTCTTTGTGGTATCTTTTCTCCCAAATCTTCAACGACGTCTACACTATCTGGAAGCCTTCTTGGTGACTTTATTTCAAGAGAAACATTTCCTGTTGAATCGATCCACTATTCTTGTTATGTGAGTGTAAAAACTGGTGCTCGATGTTCATTTGGAAATTTCACTACATATTCACTCTTAGTACTTACGCTTGACCGGAATACGTCCACTTCCCTTTCGCATTTGATGCTTTGATGATTGGAGAACCTCAACTCCGGTACAGGTTGGGCGTTCACTAATCCGATTCCGGTCCGTGGTTATCTCGCTCTTTGGATATTGCATTAACTCCGGTCCGGAAAATATCTACCTTACTCTCAGTAGTACGTTTATTTAATGGGGAGACACATTCGATACACTCTGGATTGGGCAACAAAGTACCTTAAAAATTATTGTAATAATTGTTTATACATATAAACAATATTACCATTCATGGAGTTATAAATTTGTTCTAATAACATACTTAATAGTGTTGTATTCATTATAGACCACATTTTATAAAAACGTAACTAGAAATACGGTTTTCATAATAAATATTGCAAAAATTTTTGCTATGTAAAATATCGCCGTTGTCTAACTTCTTTAATTATTACACGTCTACTTTTTGCCTTATTTAGTTTCACGCTTGTTTTTATTTGCATGGATTTTAAAATTGGAATTTAAAAAGAAACAGCTGAAATTTACGCAACGTTTACAATAGGTGCGCTTCTCAGCTTGGGCGGGAGTTAAGGCGAGGGGTGAAGGCACTCCAGGTACCGAGATATGACTTTGGAGCGGAATTGATGATCGCCCAATAGGATGACAAGGCGATGATTAACAAGTAAATGACATCTGACAGTGTGACTGTAAAACACCATAGTGCTACCAAAATCGCAAAACAAAATTTCCCCATAACAGTCATGGACTATAATTAATAATTTTATGCAAAAAGAAGCGGCACACAAATTCAATTGTGTCAAAGCCACCTTTGACTACAGTTTTTTATGATGACCTCGTACTAAAACTTCCAATTTTAACATCATATCGCACAATTTCGTCTGCAGAACTTTTGAAATCCTTACACATAAATTTTTCGATCTGTCCACCATCTTTGTTGTTGCTGATATATCCCGCCTTTGAGGCCACTCTACAGAACTCTATCGTGAAAGATATAAAACGAAATGGTGACAGCAATTTCTGACTAAGCATGTGTTTCAGAATTAAAATAAGGTATGGGTAGAAATTATAAATTTTAATAATATGCTAGTCTTTAAAACCAGATTAAAAAATGATTACAGGTAATACTACATCAATGTAATCGTTTTAGCTGATGTGTTCTGTTCTATTTGACGAGCATAGTAGGTTTTTACCTATGCTGGATAATCACATAATAATAATAATAATAACAATAGCAATTACAAGATGAGTTCAACGACTACTAATACAACATATAACAGAACAATGAATTGAAGTCGAAAAACAAAAAATATCTAAAAAGATTAATATGAATTTCAATGGTACAATTAACCGGAAAAATTTGATAAACGCAGTAAATACATTCTATGTTCTACTGGTAACACATTCTTTTGGAATAACTAAGTAGTCAAAATCTGATTTAGAACATTGAAACAAATTTATGTGTTGGCAATTCTGATGTTTTCACATCCGTGCTGATACGTCAGTTCAGTTGCCAATTTTGACATAAGTACACCTAACAAATGTATTGAATGGTTGAGACGATGGTGATAAATGTTACTTTGACAATTATAAAATTTTAAATAGGTTGCCCACCTGACAAAAAAAAAACAAACATTAACAGTCAGTTGGTAATTGTGCAATACACGAAACGTCATCTAAAATCATCGACTGGGAGATTTTCATTACCAAATAATGCAGGAAGAGGTTTCCAAAACTCGAAAAAAATTTATCACAGGCAAGTTTCAGAACAGAAGGTAACGAACGAATCTTTAAATTTATCGAATTCCAAAAAGTGCACATCCAACACACTAGAATACATTGTAAATGGACTAGAACAAACAATCAACTACACGGAAATTCTTTTAAGACTTAGATGAAAGTACATATTGATTTTTGATGTGGTTAATAACACAAGGCTCAAGGCGTTTTGTTTGCTATTCAAAATCAAAATACCAAAAAATGCAGAAAATATATCGAGTGGCAATTAACGACTGTGATACTTTTGTCTGGTTGGCAACATATTTGACATGATGATGGCATTCCAGACTGTCAAAATGAAATTTAGGACACCAAGTCATCTTTTCATCACGTTTGAAAGGTGCATTACGGGTGCTCCTGTCAAAGTTGTCTATGAACTAACCTGTTAACATTGCTGTCAATAATTAAGAATTGCCAACACAAAAATTTGTTTCAATCATTAATAGTCACTTCGTTGTGGACTTTATAAACAAAAGTCCGAACGGATTCAACATTTCATCCTGTACCATCCTGGCAAAAACTGACCATAAAGTTAGACAAGACAACAAGGCAGCCAAGATAATTCACAAATAATTAAAGACAACAACTCTGAATCTAATTTTTAACAAACGATACATAATTACATTTACATTCCACCCCTTTTTCTTGAACACCTTTTCTTGATCACATTTATAAAAAGAAGCACATCAACGAGGCCCTTCTCATTGACATCCCTATTCCTAATACAAATAACTTAACACAAACAAATGAAAACAAAATTTCCAAAGATCTACAAATTACGAGAAGACGAAGGGAAATCATTTTCAAAAAATTTGAATTCCGTATTCAGTTATTTCCAATGCAGGTGTAGTACCCAATAGTTGAAAAGTTTGCACTTAAATGTGTCAATAATTGTTGTCAAAATTCAAAAAGCTGTTATCGTGCGCCAAATTAGAGGATTATAAATATCGTAACTGCGTCAAGGCGTTCAGAATGGTTAAAACAAGTCGAAATATTCCTCCGAACTCATAACAACGGAAATTTTATTTCTGGCTAAAATTTGAAATTTTTTGGCATTTTAAAGGCCATACGATGAAGGAAACAATAGAAATCATAAGAGAGAGCGTCAAAGCTTGCATTCCTGAAGTAGATCCGACAGTGTAGGTCACTTTTCATGTGATGGGCGGATAAATGATCGGTAGTCACGCTAGGCTCATGGGGGTGGGGCAAGATTAGAGAATAATAGCAGACGAATTTTAATGCTGTAATTCTATGATTTCGAAAGGTGTATTTTGTTAGCAATTTTATTAATAGACATCATTACTAAACTTGGTCTGATAGTACTCGTCTTGCCTGAATGCCGTACATTTTCGAGTCATTTTCAATTTTACATCTGTTGTCACAATAAATGCCAGGATATAAATATCTAATTTTTTTGGATGTCAATTAATTGTTTCTGAGCTATTATTGGGAAAAAATCACCTATACACAACGCTAAAAAAATTATTAAGACGCACATCCACGCGCCTGGGAAACCTCAAAACGCAAAGATCTGTTAACGTCTTATAAAAAAAAATAAATTAAGTTCACAAGCAAAAACACGAAAGTCTATTATTATCATCGGACGAAATTCATGGGACTTCATACTCCAATCATCCGTCAAATCGGTTGTAGGATGCTGCGTCAAGGTATTGATTTTTGTCCTCACAAAACCAAAAATTGGTCTACGGTTATTTAGACAGACCTTCCCTCGCCCCTGAAGTACAATATCACAAATACATCTTAGCCCAAAACTTATACAATTTGATTTTGCAAATTTTTTGATTAACAAAATTTTGTGATAACGTAATCAACGTTTAACCAAGAATATGTTTAACAATTTGAATAGATGCAGCGTAGCTAATGCTAACAATAACAGTACTATTTTCCCAAATTTAATGGAGTTAGGCGTTAGATGGATGGACTCTACTAGAATACTTTCTAAGATGAGGTTCGGGAAGTAAAAAAGACCACCTTGAAAACAGAAAGTGTGACGAAAAATATTATACCGTTAATAAAAAAAATTGATAAGTGTAAATTTTTAGGCACCTTTGAGAGTCTAAAATTATTTAAGAACAAATATAGAAGAGTTAATGCAGATGTTGGTTTTTCCCCACTCTTCCTTCCTCTTTTCTCCTGTGATTAGATGACGCCATATGTAATGGTTTCTATTTTTTTAAGTTGGTATTTTTTTTCGTCCTAGAAAGTGGTTTTTCGGAAGCTAAAACAAACTACATACAGTTATTTTATAAGCAAAGGACTCATCATTCAACTAATTTCCAACTATGTCAGTACGTCACGGCATATTTCTCTTAAGACTAAACCACCCCCGTCAGTTTTCAAGTTATATTATTTTGAAGTTCGGCTGAAACTATGCAACTCATGATAGGTCATCGCGGGAAGACGTTGCTGCAGACCAAATATAATGTAAATGCATAAGCCACGGAAGTTGTCGCCTCAAGTTTGCTACGATCAGTGTTCCGAACACGTCTGGAGCAGCGCAAACTTCATGTGGTCGAAAAAGTTTAACAGTGCAAATGTGACGAACACGTCTGTACGCCGGACAATTCGTGTGTCCTCTTCCTCTTTCAGAATTCTAATACCAATTTCTGGAAAATCCTTCCAAGTTTGAGAGACCGCGCAGGATGTGCTGAATGGTGCATAAGAGTGTCGAGAGTACAGACCGTGATCGGAATAAAAAATCTCGCTATTCAAGCTGGCCCCGTGCAAACAGGAAGGCAATAACATAGTGGTCACCCGAAATGAGCTACTTGTCCAGAATCATTCGAATCGAATAATATCCTTGTCGTGAAATAACCGCAAAAGATATAAAATATGTAACTGGAGTGGAATACTAATACACCGGCCTACACGATATCGCTTTGCGTGCCTATTGCCGCTGTTGGGAAAACTCGTCAGGAAAAACTGCAACCGACTATCAAGCGTCGAAATGGCACTGGCAAGGTCAGGAAAAAGTAAGCTTGAAAAAGGCGAACTCAAATTGAAGAAAAAATTTTGTTTGTGTGAAATATCTGCAGCACTTTTTCATAGACATAGGGTTATTCAATCGATCTAAAAATTGGTCTAAAGAGTTTACACCGTATTTCCTCGCCGCGGGAAACGTGATCAATACCACCCCGTGCATGTCGAGGCGTATCTTTTTCACAACACATTTTATTATGCAATGCACTCATTCTTCACTTAGCTGACGATCGGGAAATAAAAAGCAGGTTATTATATAAACTTCAAGCGACATTTAGCATAATTTTGAGATGATGTCATAAAAAATTTGGAGGGGATAAACACACGCTCAAACAAACTGTAAAACCTTCAAAATAAAATGCAGTATACTAGGGATGCACAATACTTTAATAGCGGTGGTTGAACACCGTGACACTACTTGTTTGATTGTAGCTAATTTTACGTTCTATTTATACTTTAAACTTGGTTTTTAAAACGTGTTAGACTGCAGTCATCACCCGACTCACAGTAACGTCGAGATTTTCTTTGTTGTTGCTTGTTAATTACCCTAAACAAATATAATACAATATGCTTGATTCACGCAACAGATATAGGCATTGTTTTAATGCACCAAACGTACGTTATACATTGCACTATTACAATGTGTGAAGCCCGGTTTTTTAACATGAAAATAAAACAAAGAGTTTCCTTCTGGTTTGCAGTAATTGCAAAAAAACAATATTTATTTTGATATATGTAAGCTAAATCCGTTGAAACAAACCAGCAGTGTCACAGCTCTACATCAAAAAATATAGTAATAATTCTGGTTTATCTTCCGCTTGCCTTCGAGAAAAAATTCAAAGATGGAGCGTCAAGCCTTTAATCGCGATAATTAAATAAAGATAAATCTTTTCAATTTGGGAATTATGAGGCAATAATTTTCATTATTCGGGAAATAAAACGAAGAAAATTTGATGTAGGTCCTAAAAATAGCTATTATGTACAAGCACAAAGGCATTATAGAGATTAAAAGATAATGATGTTTCATCGTATATCATAACAAGGAAAATGCGGAAACAAGCCTGACGCCCAAGGGTCTGTCAAGACATGTTTTCTTAAGTGACACGCATAAATACTGTCATGGTAGTTAGGAGGCTTACGGTTTTCCTAAATCTCGTCCTTAAATTTTGTTTTCATGGCGGTTTCATCTTATCATCTCCTCTGTTCTCGACACAACATCAATCGATTCATTTTAATTTACATTCTAAAAACCGTAAAACAAAACTCATTTCCGGAATTCGAGTATTCTCTACATTCCGCTTATCTAATAAAAGCGTGCTTTATTTACAATTATAATATAATTAAAAATTTCTGCAAAATATGTCGATAGAAGAGGAGCTCTTGACTTATTTCTAGAATTAAAATAAAAGCACGCCGGATTTATTCACTCGCACTTCTACTCTTATTAAATCGCTAATATTACCTATAACTTTTTATAACATAGCCGTTGGTGAAGCTGTCATCGTCTAAATTTATTCTTCTTTTTTAAAACAAACGCCCCAAAAGCTAATAAACTTTAAATTTCCCGACCATAAAAGGAAAATCCATCCTTAGAGGAGAAAATGAGTTGCATTTGCCTGCAGATGTCTTATTACATTCGGAATAAAATCCCGCTTAAGAAAATCTTACCCTTGATTTTTCATATATTTGAGCATACTCGACTTTAAAATATGTTAGTGGGTCGTACGCCGTAGTTTGTTATTTTCAACATTCTCATCCTCGCGTCGTGTGTCAATAAAACACGCTTATAAAAATATTTTTTTCAAATGTTATAAATTTATACAAAATATATCCATATTTCTACAAAAAAAAGTGGGAAGATGTTGCAACAGTAGCAATATCGATACCGACTAAGGTCATCAGTCTAAAGCTCGGAATTATATGCCGTAAATATGTAAACATGTAAATATGCGCATATACAGGGTTATTCAGCTAAGATGACCCATTTGTGTTTTTAAAATAGGCAACGCAAAATACCCATTCCACCTGAACCTGGATTACAAAAATGTTTCAAAACTGAATTGTATCAAAGTTTGCTAATAAGTATATAGAAACGTCAGTCAACGTCAGTGTCAGAAAAACGCCTATGCATTCAATAACTTACTTACCTGCATACTGCCAATAACCAACTGTATTAAAATTAGGATTTTCACCAGTTACCACGAAAAATGCAGCAAAAATTTTAAAGTATGCATAAAAATGCAAAAAAAAATAGTTAAATAATAAATAACAAAATAATAATAAAAAATCCATTTATGTATCTATCACAGATTTGAGAAATTCAATGTCACTTATATTTTTTCCAGAAGATGAAGGGAGAAAGAAAGATTCTTTTATAAGTTATAAGGTTTTTTTTAGGCCTTTAATGCACAAAATATCGTATGACGTCGGAACTTAGTCAGAAATTAATGAAGTCTCACATATTTGATTATCGTTAATGAAACACTCACCGGGCGATCCTGTAGTTACTTTGGCATGAATAACTAAAAGCAGTTTTTTTTTTAATAAATCACTAATTTAGTGATGACGCTTTTAAAATATCGATAAAATGTAATTTGTGTAATAATTAAAACTACTGTAGTTTTTAAAACTTTCAACATGTGGAAAGTTTAGCAATAATGATATGCTTTTACTACACACTTAGCAAACTATAGTTAAAACTTTCAATTACTTTTATGTTTTAAAAAGTTCATAAAATTTCATAATCCTCATCTAACTAAACGTATATGTATCGAGTAGAACTACTGCAATATTAAAAAAAAAACGCTTCTTTGGAATACACAGAAGCAGTTCACAAGCAAAGTTCGAATGAACTTCAACGTAACGTAGTCAACTATATATTTGCAGAGAAAAAGACAGGTGGAGCGACCATTAATTTTCCAGTTATGCACAAAAGTTCACCCCTTGAGTTTCCATGGTCGTTCTGCCATGAAGACAAATGACGATGTTAATACATGAATAAAATAACAGTTTCGTTTTAATTAAACTAATTGATATATAATATTCGTTTATTATAGAGGAATCATTTATTTATTTTCGGTTCAGTTATATGTCAATTCATAACAAGCGCTGCAATATTGTATTAAAACTAAACACAAAATTTAGTCTTTAAATTGTACCTCGAAACAGTTTCCATTTTCCTTAATTTGAATTTACATACCGTCAATACATATCAATGGAAAATTACGCTTGTTACGGTAGTAGTTAGTTAAGGTTATGCTGAAAAGCAATATCACAAGAAATCAAAAAGTATAAAGATAATTGTAAATTAAGAACATAACGTAAAAAAAATGGTTCACATGTGGCAAATCGTTATTAATGTATCTATTTGAAACTGACGTTGAAAGTTTAATTAGAACAGTTTAAATTAAGATTAAAAATTCAGCAAAAGTAACATTAAGTAAATTTACGAAACAGCTTTGTCGTTAACATCTACTTTTGTTAATTTATTCACCTGTGCAAAGTTTACAACAAGTTTCCAGCAAATTAGAATGAGTTATATCGCCGTCCATTGACATAACGATAATTGAAATAGTTTGAGAACAATAATTATTATTACTATTACGATCTACTAATGTGGAACTCGCTTGTCGTTTAGACAGTCCAGAGGGTTGTGTCTGTCATCAAGATCCTTATCAACTATTACCGCTGGCTGCAATCAACAAAAACAGGCACAGACACCAAAACAATGCTTTTAACGATTTTATTTCATCAACTTGTTATTATAACCTTGTTTCGGATCCATTACGGTTATTTATACCTTATACATACAATCCAGCTCGTAAATAATCAATCAGTGCATTTACTTCGTTGTCTAGAAAAAAAGTACCAAAACTGTTACAGTGTAAACGAATAGATATTGTAGTGTAATAACAATTTGGTTACGGCTACCATTAGTGATATCGTGTTAATTTTTAGTACGTTCAAAGTGAGCTTCATTTTGTAAATGGTTTTAATTACCTATTGCCCCATAACTGCTACTGTTTGCAGATGTTCCACGTTGTTTATCGTTGTTATTAAAACTGTTCGTATTATAGACCTAAATCTTTCTAGTAAGTATTCCTGAAATTATTCCCCTATTCAAAATCCCGTGCAGACATATCTGAAATAATCCCCACAAGGCATTCGGTGATACTCAGCACGTTCTACTAAAATCGTGGTGATAAACTTAAGGATATGATCGTAAATATGCTTTAAACATTGAAGACGTTATGTGTTTCTAGCCCCTGAAACGTTAATTTAATGTTACTAGCAATAAATGTAATGCTCCTGTAAAATGTTATAAATTATTGCTATCGCCCGCACACATGTGTGTAAGAAAAAAATGACTTTCACATATAATAAATAATAGCTCTCAGCGTTTAACCTACTGAAGCCTAGTACGTGTTTTAAAAATTATTTCAGAAATTTGTTGCTCTTTTTACATGAATTCTAATTTTATTCTTCTATTTTTTAAGAGCAGAAATGATAAAAACCTATTAACCATTCAAACCGAATATTATTAGTATAATATGTTATGTAAGGATGGCTACGTAATAGAAAAAGCATAATACTGTATGAGCTGTTCTGTGATGCTAGCACTTGTTAGAAACCTAGTTCCTGCTTTAGACAAGAACATAGAAAGCGTTGTCAGGTTGTCATTTTATTTCTAACGTCTTTATGTAGATCTTTTATATTAAATTTGAATAAATGATACACACACGCGCCTCCCCACTTGTTTATCAGTGCGGAAGATGTTTTACAATAAACCTCGCATTTTTTGCGCTCCATTTGGATTTTGGTGAGAGTGGAATTTTCATCTGCGAGGTAACTGATACATAAGGGTGATAAATTTTTATCGACTTCCTGTTGTTGTCTCGGAAACCGTAAAAGGTACAAGACTAGTTCATTAAAAAAAAAAAACGTATTATTACTTTTTGACTAATAATAATAATAATCTGTCTTAAGAAAATAAATCTCGGTTTAAAGTTATACAGTTGCTTTTCCTTGTTGATATTTAGATATAAAAATTTAAGTTACTGTTGTAACCATACGGATGGGAACAAAATGATTCAAAGAAAAATTGTGCTTAACCAAGCCGAGATTACACTTTTATTGTATTTTTTAAATGAACGCTTATTTTGTTCTTCTTGATTTTCTTGAACTTTAACGAATTCGGAAAATCCCCATAGAGATAATTTCAGTAATACTTACTTACATAAAATCTTTAGAATGTATTAATACTTCTTCCTTACTTCTCTAATAACAGAATGATGTAGTAATTGTTCTTCTTCTTCTTAATCTTGCACTGTTCGATTTGAATTTTAGGTGTAAAGCGAATGGGAGTTATATGATTTTGAAATTTTCTTCCCGTATCTGGTCCATCGTATGTCTTTTTCTTGCAGTGTTTCTTTCATTTCCTCGCTCCATTTTGGTTTAGGTCTTCCTTTATTCTTTTTTTCTGTGTCTTGCGTATATTATTTTTATGAATTTGAACTATCTTGGGTGTCCTTCGATTATCTTATCATATGCGGGGTTTATAGTCAGTTGATTTCTGCATCTTTCATTTTTAATCCTTTGTGTCCTTGTTTTGCTTTCTATCTTTCTAATTTCATTTCCATAGCATTTATTGTCGATCTGTGTGCTTCTGTTAGTGTTGATGAGTCACACTGTTGATCTAACTATATGCTTTCCTCTTGGGTATTTTTGTTTTTATAAAAAAAATTTCTTAAATCATATGTATGGTAAATCGTTCCTGTTATAAAGACTGATCAAAAAATGAAACTTCAAGTCACCAATTGATCGAATTTTTTTCGAGAACGCAAATCCTATAGAACAACCACAAATGCGCAGGATTCATTATTGTCACTGTAACATCTGTCGTTTGGATTTCCATGTCTCCTTTAGCGGCTCTACATTAAAATCCAATTCAAAAAACGTTTAGAAGCTGATACATTTACAAACTAAATTCATTTTAACTTTGTTTTACTTTGTTTAAACTCATTTTTTGACATATCGTGTTAATGTAAATGCATTATACGTTTTAGTGACAAAATAAGTAACCAAAGTTTTTTTTAGTCGCTTTTATTCATATTTCGATTCTTGCAACGAAATCAAATTATTTTTGACTATCATTTTCAACAACCCAGTTGGCGGTTTCCAATTCATTGGTCAATAGAACGTTCCTTTTAAATACCGTTCTGTCCACGGTTTAAGTTTGTCAACTGTCAGTGTTAAAAATTAAACAAAAATTAATGTAATTCACACCAAGTCAACACGTAGTGAACAAAGTGATAAAAAATTATGTTAATATTGCCAGCTTAATTAAGTTTATTTTCGACGGTACCAAAGTAAAATTTAAATAGAATCCTTCAAAATGTTTGTTTAACAATTAAGTAAGTTTATTTCGACAGGACTTGGAGTGCAGTCCAATAAATCCAGCTTCTCCGAAAATTAAAAAAAAAATGTATGTGAAAGTTTATTTATTTTATTTATAATAACTTATATAGATTAGAAATTGAATTAGAATTGAAATTAGAAAATTAAATTCGATTGGTTTTTGTCTCCTCAGCGCAGAGGATAGGATTAATTAATTAATTAAGCAAATTTTATATCTCAAAAAACTAGATGCCTAGCGTCAACATTAGTAAGTTTGAGGAACATGTTTTATTCGGCCGCTTAATAACCTTAGGGTCGGTTTATTGAAAGCGAATTAAATATTTAATCCTCGGTTGATTTAACAGAGGATTAAAATGTGGAATACAAGCCCGCGATTGGTTAAAACATGCAAGTTGCATAGCAACGGACTTCAATTAAAGGTTTATAGCGATTAACTTTTAATTTGCTTTCCATAAACCGGATCTTAAAGTGTTTGTAAACTTGCACAGCATTCAGTTTTGCAATGTCCAAGTTAAATTCTAAAATCTTGTTATAAAATTTTGATTTTCTCCCAAAAATCTGGATGACACCATATGCAGGAGTACGTTACTATATAAAATTTTAATAACATTTACTAATATAAATTGTGGATATGATGTTTGTGGGAATGAATAGCCAAATTTTGATTAGCGTTTTATCATCTACACGATATTAATAACAAACATACTTATAAAATTTGACAACAACAGCTCCGGACAGATGACCGATGGACGACAGGCAGACGAGAGGAAGACGACAGATAGAGAGACGGAAACGGGGGGCCACTTTTTCGTATTCTAGGGATCATCAAGCGTCGAGAAAATATGAAAGTAGGCATTACGCTCTGGAAATAATATTATTATATGATTCAGATTTTCATAGGAAAATTCGGATGTCTATGGTATAAACTTAAGGGGAATTCATGAACGTAGAAGAGTATGTGTAACCTTTGACAGCAATTGCTTTGGTAGTTTTGGAGACACGTGTCTAAAATCGAGACAAACGACAGACAGACAGAATTGGAGACCTATTTTTTCGTACTCTAGAGGTAATCAAACGGAGAAAACATGAAAATAGCCATTGGCCAGATGGACCCTATAACGGTACTTTCTCAGCCCACGCTCGTGAAGTAAAAGCTTGAAGGTTACAATGTAAGTATTACATACATTACACACAGAAAACGCTTTCTACTTTCTACAAAAATAATGATCAGAACTACTCGTAATTTGATAGTTTATAAAAATATTTACTTATACGGATTGCTAAGTAAGGCTTTTGTGGCATTTTTTGAACTTTTCATTCTAATCAAACTGTTAAACTGTGTACTTCTCAACAGCTCAAACCAGCAAACCTTTTTTGCAGACAGTAAATATTGTAGAGTATTTTAAATTTATTACAGATTTTATCAATGGCTGTAAGTTATATTACTGAAAGAAACAGCAACAGAAAATTCAGTTTGTTAAACAATGGAATCATTATATTGTATTCACAAATTCATTTATCCTTGCTTACCCAACTTGATATCATCAAAATCATATACTTATTAATAATATACATTTTAACAGACTTTACAATGTCCATTTTATATCGTTAGATACATTACAAATTTAGAATCAATAGCGGATTGTTTGATAAGTAAAGAAAAGTGGTAATTTTCCAGTGAGCATGGAAAACACACTTTTCTTATGCATGTACGCTTTTTATAAAAATTTAAGTTAACAGAATTTCAAAAATAATGTTTGATTTAAGATAATCATATCTGCACAATTACCATAACAACATGCCTGTTCATAACAACCACGTAAATATGCTAAAAAATGCAAAAAATTGGTAATTCTAAAGATTTTGGCATTTTTGGCGAAGGTACAGAAGCAACTACGAATTTAGTATCTGTGAAATCAAAATAGAAGTTTGAAAAATGTTACAATTATTATTATTATTATTAAACGCAACCTTCCCAACGGGACAACCCACTTTATAGGGAAAGTGATAAAAGATAATACTTGAAATACACTAAGCACCATATTCAGCAGTAATACATGCAGCAATGCTAGCATTTTTAGCAGAAAGATCACAGTCCTTGGATATTTTGTTGTACACTGTGCACATAGCAACAATCGGAGATTTTTGAAGTAAATTACTCTTACAAGGGGGACAATAAAATAGTTTGTGTTGGCGAACATTAAATTTCGGTGTAAGAAAATTTATTTTACCAAGCAACCAAGCGCAATCAACCTTATAATTAATCAAATTTAAAATGAATCTCACACCCAAAATTAGTCTTCTCGTATTTAGAGAGGAGAAGTTAAATCTACTTAAGAGCTGTAATTGCGGATACCCTCTCACAGGATACACATGATCTTCACGATAGGCCAGATATTTTAAAAACATTCTCTGTATAGATTCAATATTGCTAACATGGACTTGATATGTGGTGTGCCAAATGATTGAGCCATACTCCAACCTAGATCTGACAAGTGCAATAAACAAGGTTTTAAGGGTTTGTGTTTTATTAAACTCTTTGCTGTTTCGGTAAATGAATCCTAAAATTTTATAGGCTTTTGAAATCGTATTTCCAATGTGTGGTACAAACGTTAGAGCAGAATCAAACATTATTCCTAGATCTAATACAGAGTTTTCTCGTCGTAATGTGTCATTATTTATGCTATATGGGAAACAAATTGGGTACAATTTCCGGGTATACGTTACCAATAAACATTTGATGGTATTCAAAAATAAACGATTAAGCAGACACCATTGATAAACATTATCAAGGTCATTTTGGAGAGCAACGCAATCATCAAGGGATTTGATAACTCTGTAGATCTTGAAATCATCAGCAAACAATAAGTTACAATGTCACTTTTCTTTATTATTCTCCATAAAAAACGCACATTTCTACTGAGTACACGAAAAAGCAAATTGTTGTAGAAGCACTAGATAAATATATTCATTATTATTATTATTATTGATCCAAATATATTTCTTAAATATAAAAAAACAGTAACAGTAAACATTTAAAAAACGATAATATTATTATAAATTTAAACAGTGTAGCTGCAGAGAAACTAGGCCAGCAACCCCTAATTCATCACCCGAGGGACAACGATAATATTAGTCTACACCCTAACTCGACGTAATTTGCTGTTAAATTTTAAAGTATCAGTCTACTACTTGTACTAAAAAGTTAAAGCATAAAATTGCTCTTCTCAATAACTACGATTGTCTAAATTGAGTTAAGCTTACTCCAAATACGTAAGAAGAAATAACGATGCAATAAACTAGAAGATTCTCGCTGCAGTGGCAGCAGAAGTGATCTATCTGTATCGCGGCTTTTGAAACATTTCATTTGTGATGTTATTTACAAAGAATCTTGAAAGCATCGTCAATGATTCTTTTTAATATACGACTACGAAAGCTCAGGTCGAGATTTATAGAGCAGCTTCAGAATCAGAAATGCCAGTAATAAAGGAATGTATTGCTTTCTGACGGAACCGTGATGCCGTGGTAAAAGCTCTGATTGACGTATTTTTTCGTTTCGCCGTAAATTCAGCGGCGATTGCTACCACTTTCGTAAATTCGCTTCAAAAATAATATCAGACTCTTGTTATCGGAAAGTAAGCGCACACGAACGAGGTAAATTAAAAGCAGAGAATAAATAGTGGAACTTTTTTCCTTACTTTCAAAGAAAAATTGAAGTCGTTTATGTCGGTAGTGGGCAATAGCGCTGCTTGTATTTGTACAAATGATTACGTTATCGATTTCTACACAGAATTGCATTCCTTGGTCCGTGAGGAGCCATTAATCCTGTTTCTGAGATGACCTAAATCAGTTGCAAATGATTGCGATCAATTTGAAAAAGTTCCCTAGAATAAACGCGCTCCTTTGAAATGCTCCATTTACTTAATTCCATTGAAAAATTACAGATAATATGGATCACCCACCACAAAAACTTTTAATAATGACGGAGTATTATCCGAACTATGCGAGGAATTTTATTTATGAATAATAGATGTCCCCATGAAACATCAATACGGTCAAAGGCTCTGGAAAGAAATCATTAAAGGAACAAATTGGACAGAAAACTTCCTCGCGTAATTTAACATATTACTGAACTCGAATGAGTGCGTACAAGAATTGTGGCAGTGATTAACGACAATCTTTCAGGAATATTACAGACATATAAATTCCACTTCAACAGTTTTTCTTATTCGAATCATAATGCTTAACCAGAGGGTTTTATCTAAAGCATTAATGATATTGTTATTAGTCTAATGATGCCCATAAAGCCAGCGAAATAAATTTTACGAGATCTCCCCCTAAAAAAAAAAGAAAACTACGAGTGCAGAATAATACCTAACTGGTATTTAAGGATTTTCGCTCATTAGTTGGTGCTGGAAAAAATTGGGGACTGAAATCTCATGAGGACGATCTAAAGCTTTTTGTGGAGAATAAACCAATTAAATGCTTTTCCCATTTCGATATTATACGACTTTATCACCACATGAAACTGAAAGTATCTGTATCGCAACCCAGTAAAAGGATAATATTCACTACCAGTTTTCAATATTTGCGCAGATGGCGTCAATGTTTTTGAAATATTCAGTTTAAAATTCCAAAAATGGAGTTTTCGCTCGCTTGTTTTTATTACACGAATTGTTATAGGACGTGTTAGTAGGCAGAACTAAATTAAATTTAAAATCAGATAAACATAGTTATGAATGAATATAAATATGCGATACAAGCACAGAGTATGATGAATAGGTTAGTTTTACCAAATCGAAACGCGTTTCCCACGCATGAAGATTTTTGAACATCTCTTTCAACAATTTTTAAAATATTAATGAATACTAATCCGTTTGTACTTTGATAACATTTTCGCGCTTATCCTTCGTCTTGCCTAAAAAATCCTTGACGTAATTATTCTAATGTGTTTATTCATTTTATTTGTGTACGTAACTGGCTTCAAACATTTAGGTTTTTACATACATACATATATATTAACATCGAAAATTACATTTTACTTAGTATATCAAGCTTGTATGTTTTAAAATATGGCGTCAGTAGTTCAAAACATATTCTACTTTGTTTGTTCATTGGCTTAACTTTATTATTAGAATAACGGTAAATTTACGACCTCAACGTATGATGATATGGTTATGACTTATATATCTTAAAGTACTCTAATAGTGTATTATATAAAAAAATTATGAGTTGGGTTAGTATACGATCTTGTATCCCATCGTACCGCTGGCACAAACTAATGTCTAATAAATACTTTTTTTGCGGTTTTATGAATCCCCATACAATTCCAGCCCAGGCTGTACCAAAAATAATTTATAAGCTTTAGGAGGAACGTTAACCGTATGGTTAATTCGTAATAAGGTCGTGATAGAAAAACGGTTTTTATTGTCGAAAATTGTGGCAATGTGCTATCTACGTTTGTGTCGATTATATTTTTACTTCACCCGTGGCGAATATGTAATAGAAGTATTGTAAAAAACTTTTCACGTATATTAATTTATTTTCATAGTTTCTTAATGTTTCACACCTTGTAGAACATATAAATATATGGATTTACCGTTTCCGTCTACCGTCGTCTGTCTGTCTGTCTGTCTGTCGGTTTGTTATCTAGTGAAATTAAAATAAATACTTATAATTACTTATATCCTTCGCAATTATTAAAAGATTACCTAAATGTTAGAACTGTCCTGACTATAACAAAACATTAACCAAAATTTGCACATACATTTCGCCAAAAATATGAGGACGTCACGCCCAAATATAAATCTTACCCAAACTAAAAAATCCATAATCTCGTTTTTAATTTGTGGTATGAAAATTGTTAAAAAAAATATTTTTCATGGTTTTAATTTATGATTTCTTCAAAAACGACTCAAATAAGTTTTGAGAGAATACCAACGTTACGAGATTGTATGCATCAAAAATGGTACATCTATTACAACGAAAAAGAAACGGGCTTACGTTATTAGACAGAACTTCCCTCGCCACTACAACGTAAATAAAGAATCTAGTTCTTTTTTAGAGAAAAAAAACTGAACCAGAGACGTTATTAACACAACTCTCTGATCCACTGAGCTATACGGCCAATACTGTTTGTTCTTCTGATACATTTATTAAATATATGTATTTTAGTAGAAAACATATATGTATTTTAGTAGAAAACATTGTCACACAATTTGGATTTTTTGCGAAAACCTGGTTATCTACAGTAACAAATCAACATCCATCCATCAAACATCAGCAAGTACATATTGCAATGTGTTATTTCATAAAATTTAAATAACATTTATCAGGCAAAATTTTGAGGTGATGTTATCAAATTGTTGGTGGAGATGATTAGATAACCTTTGGTAAGTGTTTTACCATCTACACAACATTCATAAAATGCCTATAAAATTTGATAACAATCAATCCAGTAGTTTCGATAATTTTCTGTCTATTAAATAGAGACACAGACGAGACACGACAAATACACAGACAAGCGATCTACATTTTTTTTCATACTTTAAGGATCATAAGACGCCTAGAAAACTTCAAAGTAGCCATTCAGTGGATGAACCCCGCTACAACACTTCCATAACTCACTCGGGAAGTAAAAAATCCAAGGTCCAAGATTATTTAGATAGGACTTTTCTTGCTCATGAAGTAAAAGGCCATAAATCCAGCTTCTTCGAAAAATTATGAAATGTGATGTTCAGAAATTTTAGTTATTTTTTGATAAGTCCTATAAGATAAAAAATATAGATACTAGCAGTCACAGTAAAATAAAATATATCTAAGGTTATTTAGACAGAAGTTCGCTGACAAAATAATGTTTTGTCGGTACGCAACTGTGTTGATCAAGAGTCGATAATCATCTTTAGCTTTTCGATAACCATATGTTTATCAATATTTAATTTTAACATTTAAAACTGAAAGTTAATAACATATTGTATTTGCTGCAGTTTTTCAAAAATTGTGGAAAGAAATATGCTGTGACAAGGAATACAGTAGTTTTATGATTTTGACTATCCCAACCTCCTAGTTTGTGAACAATATCATCTTAAAGTAATCCCGCTGAAGATAAATCGGTCCTATTTAGGGAAAGTATGGAAGTCAAATACCATAAAGAGCTGCGATGTAAGTTAGAGATGGTGTCATAAATTTGTGTCTACTAGTCAGTATTAATCGTTGATAAAGGGAGAGAAGGAGCCAAAATCATAAAACCACTATATTCCTTATCACACTATACATACTATAACATTATTAAGGTTTTCCTTCCCTTAGAAATAGCGATTTTGCGAATTTTATTTTGTTTATGATAACACCTATGAGTTAAAACAATACTATGTGTGGACTATTAAACTGCAGTTAAAGAAACATGTGACGTGTATGTTTCTAGAAAATAAATAGTATGAACCGTTCTTGATTTGATCAATAAAAAAGCTGCGGCCCGGCATTGATCCACGGACCTCTCATCTGCCGCTGTGGTTATGGAACTAATAATAAACAAAATCAAGGTAGATTCATACCACAAGTACAGGAGTATGTTATTTTATAAAATTTAAATGGCTTCCTCCATCAAATATTTTTGATGATTTGTACAAATTTTGGTTAGCACTTTACCACCTACATGATACCCTGACAATAATCAGTCCAGTAGTTCGGAGATTAACTGACTAATCAATATCGACACAAACGACAGACAGATGGAAACGGGGAACCCATTTGTACTTCCAGAGCTTAATCGAAGAAGGAACTGTAATGCAGTCCACCGAGCGGCGAGCTATTTCATGTTTTTCCGACTTTTCATGATACCAAAAAAGTGGTCACCTGTTTCCATCTGTTTGTCGTCTGCCGTCTGCTCAAAAGTGTTTACATTAAAATAATTTAAAAATTAATTATACAGCAATATACACTAGTGGTGCATGAATCCGCTTGTATAAGTTTGCATAGAAGCGGATTTATTTGTTGCACTGTACTGCACTACCAATTTTTCTTAGGAACATAAAACGTCGAGGAAACATGAAATTAGCGGTTCGCAGGATGAACCCTATTACAATACTTCCTTAGCTTAAAAAGTTTAAGATGACAACATCACAACAGAATTTATAAAATAATCTATGGTTATAAAGCCCAAGAAAAAATCAATCAGAATATATAAAAATATGCATTCTATTAAAAAAATAATAATAATAAGAATAAAATGTGTGTTATGCCTTAAAAGCAGAACACTATAATTGAAAATAGTTTTGGTATATGGTACTTCAAATATGTCAATATTCTCTGTTGTTTGATACAGCCCCTTTAACTTTTTTATTCTTAAAGATAAACATGTAGTTCTTTGAGCAAATTTGTATTTTAAAAGATCTATGTGATCGCAACCTCACATTTTTATTATCACTTCCGGAAGAACCGGAATGATGTTATTTTTATTTTTTTGTATGTATATACCACTAAGTATATTTTTTCATAAATGAAAAGATTGACGTTTTGTAACAACTTAAAAGCAGCCAATGTTGTAAAATCAATACTTAAAAAATTATTCAATAAAATAGACGAAAAATTCACATTTATTGCTGACAATCTAGTAGCTTGAAAAATTGACACTCATGTCATTTATTCACACAAATGATGTTTTAAAATGACACAAATTTGCTCAAAGAACTATAAGTTTATCTTTAAAAATAAAAAAGTTACATGGGTAGATCAAATAAAAGCAATACGTGATACAAGCATAACATATACCTGCATAACTACAACATCGACAATTAAAAACTATATTTAATTTATTCAGAGGAATTTCTGAGCTTAATTATTTCCATTTACCATGCCAAGTAACACGCGATATCATGCAGGGTTGCTAATTAATTGACGGATGATTCTTTTTTGTGTTACTGCATATGAATTCATTTTTTAGAATTATAAACCAAATTCATTTCTTTGTTTCTGATTATATCGATAGAAGAAAGTAATATTTTAACGATTTTGGACATAGTCTGGCCGTAACAGTCTCTCTTAGGTGTACCGTAGGGAGTTCTCCTGGATTTGCTTTTATTCGTTTTTCTTTAACGTTATTACTGCGAAATTAAATGTAACGATTGAAACGAAGTAAAATAAGTGTTATATGACACAAAAAATGTGTCCAAGTTCTTGTACCATACAATAATTTTCTCTTTCTAAATGTCTAATATCAAAGTTCCGTTTAACCACTTCTCGTGATTATATTTATTAATGGTCTCTAACAACATAATATCAGATGATAATCATGAACTGAATGTCCAACTACTGATCTATTTTGTGTTACACGAAATTACTAATCACCGTGTATATGTATATGTATCTGCCAAGACGGCAAGTTAACATTCTAAGGAACAAATACATTTATCATTAGTGTTGCTCTCTTGCTTTCGACACGAATCTTGGGTTTGCTTGAATTTCGTATTATTCCTAACGAATTTCGTATTTTCGGAGCAAGCATAAATAATTCAGAGTTTTCGCAAACAAGTGTTTAAATAACGTGATATTAAATTACAAAATCGATATAATTAAAATCACGTTTCAGTATCACAACTGTTCTAACATATTCATACACCAGTCACACGGAATCCCTCAAGGTTTCAAACTTTAACCCATCAACGGTGTAGGAGGGTTAAATCCGCCAATTTCAACTTTGTATTTGTTGTTACTCTGTTACGGTGCGCTTTTCGTATCTCCCACATTCGATTTCTGCATGTTAATGTGCAGATGCCACGTCTAATTGCCATTTACACGAACAGAATCCGTTTTGATAAATGGTCGCTCAGCATTTTTCATTATTCACAGACAGCTCAAATTAATTATTAAAAATTTCAGCGGGTGTATTGGCATTTAGTAGATCAAAGCGATCAAACTTGTCTACCTCAAAGAGCAAACCCACATAACCCAAATGAGAAATGAATTCGTGTCTTATCTTACGCTGAGTTATCAAAAAATATGCGTAATGTAAAGAGCAGTGAACCCATTGTAGTACGAAATCTACTCATCTCTGTTTTCCTAATCCCTTTTAAATGTTTCTTCCACGAATTGCAGTTTACATACATTAGCAATTAAGGTATTACAACTCTCTGAAGTAGTTCGTTTTTGATAAAGG